>NC_140314.1:10619663-13019663 GCF_964211825.1 Aythya ferina
TGAAGTCCTATAAAGTAACACTATGAACAGCATTATTTGTGCCACAATATGTTGATAAAATCCTTAGAAGATCTCCCTGAAAAACTTCTTCCCTGAACAGACTCCAGTCAAGGACACTTACCCTAGAGCTGATCTTATCCAAAGACAGCTGGTCTCAGGTAAGTTAGTTGTCTTTTAATACTGATACATTTGTTTGTCTTTCTATTTGAATACCTATTCCAGTTCAAATTTCCAGTTCCCTCAGCACTTCTATTTAATGTTGCCATATTATATAGCAGTTTACCATCACTGAAGTATTACAAACTATCTTTTAGGAAGCATACAAAGCAAAGCACTGAAGGATGCTTCTTCACATATGAAGTGAGCATTCACATGACTGAGTTCCTTCAAGCTGTGCATCATACATCCACACAGAATCCAGATTCTACCAAGTTTGGATGCCAATAGTTATAATAATTTTAGCATTATTGTAATACCCCAGGCTCCTAATAAGTCTCTGAAAATCACATATAGATAAGTCATATAAGACCTTTCTTCAGGCACAGATCAACCTCTCTCTCAAACTGTTTCAGGATCCTTTACTTGAGTGAGTTAAAGTGTACTAGTATATAAACTAAGGTTTACATACAGAGTGGTTTTATTTAAATGAACTAGAGCTTTTTTCTTCCTGTTTGGTATTAATGCTTACAGTAATATTTTAGAATAAAGATTTCCACTCTCAGCAGTCAGCAGCACAGAGAGATGAAGGAACAAAGAAGGGAGACTCAACATCATCTATTTTGTATAAGGATGTAAGTAGAATAGGCATTAATTCTCTCTTCCTTCTTCACATCCCAAAATCTATATGGAAAGGGATATAGAGGTATTTACAGAAACAGCAAAATTGTAACTCTTAGTGTCTTTTTTGTCATTGTCCACAAAGGGCATCGCCAATTTACCAAAAATTTAAAAGATTATTCATCAGTATACACAAGGAGTACAGCAAACAAGATATTGGCATTTTCTTAATTTACACTTGCAGACCTTTAAAGACTCAGCTACACATCCAGCAGCTGAAGACTATGGAAGTCAGAATACAACTGGAGCCAGGCAGTGGCTGAGGAGTGGCCCCCCGTTATTAATAGGACTGGTAAAATACAAATATTTTTACTCTTGTTATGCCTGGGAAATGTGAACTGCACAGAAAACTAAGATGAAAGAACAGGACAGCAAAACCAGAAACTTCCAAAGGGAAGTTAGGAGTCAGATCCATGCCTGATGTTTTCAATGTTGTGGGTTAAAAAAAAAAAAAAAAAAAAAAAAAAAAAAAGGGCTCTAAACCAGCTGACGGCTCAGAGCAGAAGTAGCAGCTACTACTACTTCTGCCAGTTACTCTTTCATTAGACAGACAACACAGAACAGGTTTGTGACCTCTGCTTTAAGATGCAGAGCATCTTTTCAATCTGTGTACCACTTATGACATGTTTTCAACTTGCATTATTTAACTTCTATTTCACTAAGTTCTAGCCAAATATCAAAGCAGTACAGCTCAGAGGCTGTCAGGTCACCAGCCCAAGTTTTTGCATAGGAACTGTCAGGTCACCAGCCCACCACTTTTGCACAGAAACCCAGAGCTCTTCTGATTTTGCCTACAGTCTTGCAAGCAGAACAAGCAGGTCTTCAAAGACAAGAAGAAAACAGTGGCAAAGCAAACTGATTTTTTCCATATAGAAAAGAGTAGGCTCCAGCCAGAAAACACGAGCATATAGTGAAGATTTTAAAGCAAACATCAATAGCAAGAGGTGATATGGTACATTATAACCAAAACACTGCAGCAGTTTCACAGGGCACATGGCATGCCATATAGACCAATTTTATTCTTAGTATTTTAAATGAGAAACACAACCATATGACCCTTCTCAGTTACAGCTTTGACAAACCCAAGGTTTCCTTTTCATCTTCTTCTATCTCCTCCTCTCTATTTCACCCACAATGCCTTCTTTCCAAGAAACATTAAAAAGGGGAAAATCTACATTTGTTTTCCTTTGTTAAGACAATCCTCTTTTCACGTGCTTTGACATGCCACACTAGAGTTTGGCAGGAAGCCCTCATAGTCATACCTGCTGCATTTAGTAAGTTATCCACAGTCATCTAGTGTATTCATCATTTTAAAGTAAAATCAAATTATTACTTCATCCACTTAACACAAGTTTGCAGAAATCCCTCGGGATGCCTCCACCAAAAGTCAGCTATAAGGATCAGCCTAGTACTGAGCATGACTCTCACTCAGTCTGGGCTGCAGGAAACAAGCTACCGAGCTGAGAGCAGGAAGACACTTCTGTTTCAGAAGCCTCTTCTACTGCTGCTCTGTTCAGAACACCAGAAAAAGTTGTTCATTTTATGGAGAGACAGAGGGGCAGAGAGGAGATGTAAAGTAACGGAGGGAGGTCTAGGATTCTCCATAAGTTGGGCACAACCCAAGCTACCAAAAGCAGATGTCAAAGGCAGACCGGCTATCAGCCAGAGGTATAAAGAAAAAGATTCTTTCTAATATATATGAGTATCACTGATGCTAAACAAATATTCCTGAGTTTGCAGTGTATTTTGTTCAGTGGAGTAACATTTCAAATTAACTTGACTGCAGAGAGTGAGGTATATTCAAAGGGAAGAAAACATGGTGCTTCTTTGTTGTTTTTACATCTTTGTATGTTGGTATTAGTAATCCTGCTGTGAGATTTATATTTGCGATCTGATGAAGCATGTTTTAGCCTACAATTATAACTGAAAACAACATAGCAGCCCAGCAGTAAATGCATTTTCCAACAGCAAAGAAAATCTTATTTGTGTCAAACACCTACCACTCAAAAAGCATTCAGTGGGACTCTGCTTCTGGGTACAGGACACTTGGGAAGATCAAGTAGGGCTTTGAGGGTTTTGTTTTGTTTTTTTAAGGAAAATCTTTTCCCACTAGTAGTAGGATTCTATTCTGTAGTGACTGCACATCCAAGTTAACACTGTCTCTGTGAAACTGGTTTGTGGTAATCTCCCTAACGGCACTGGATACAATGGACGCAGTGCACTGCACTGTGAGGTACACACATGCTGGTTTCTGACAGTCCTGTTGGGGGTCACAGATTATCACTTGGGGGAAGCACATTGCCAGTTTTCTCATTCACTGCTCTAGACCCCACATTTCTCTTTGCACCAACAAATGCTAATCCTAAACAAAACTGCAACTGCAATAATCTGCATTCAGGCCAGGCTACAGACAAGTGGGAATAGATGAACTCCCATAGTAGGAACTCAGATTAAACTTTCAGCAACAATTTATGAAGTGAACTCTTATGTCGATTGCTGGCTACATTTCCATTCCAACAAAACCATATTTTGGATGGTCTCACAAAATAAGATCTGCTTTATAAATACATACATATATAAGCAAGTAAGCTACTCTTAAGTGATCAAACTAAGGAACAGAGTCCAGGCACCCAGTCAAAACTCCTAAGAAAATACATTGCTAATAACAAACAATCTCAAGTTAGATTCACATGACTGTTTAGGCTAGTCTCAAATTCCCAGGGGTATTGTATGCATATGCAAAATTCTCAGAATGAGAGTCCAGTACTATGGCTCTGTCTCTCCAGGAAGCCTGAACCATGAGACCAGAATTTCTGACACCCCACGTAAGATCACAAAGATGCAGATGGAGGGGGGGATGGGACAAGGAAACGGAAAGTCATAAAATACAAGTACACACATTTTCTGATTTCACTTTATTTTTAACAAAAGTCTAGCAGGCAAACCACAGCTGCCACTCTGACAATCCTCAGAGGCAGCAAGTTGTAGTGTTTGCAAGCAACATTCTCCTTCCTTTCCACCACAGTCAAGCATTGGAACAGCCAGTGAGTACAAACACTTGCAAATAATTTGATTTCACCTGCACTGAATACATGTTCTGCAGTGCTACTGCTGAGTTCAGTCTTATTACATTAAAATGGTTTGTAATTACTCAATCTCTCTTTCTTTAATAGAAGATCATCAGGCAGGGTTGTAATGTGGAAGGGAAAGGAACTGGAAGTGAAAAGGAACCGTCAGCTCAGAAGTGCCCCCTTATGGGGGCAGACAAATATACAAGTTGGGATGCAAATGCATCATGCCCAGTACCATACATCTAGTGCAATTACTCAGAAGACTTTCTCTGCAGACACAATCATAGTTTTCTCTCCCTACTGCCCAACAAGGCAGCATGACTGAATATAAAAGCAAAAGAATAATTTTAAAAAGACACGTTCTGAATTCAAACTCACCTTGTGTCTCTTACAGCATACTGATGAAGTAGTGATGGTTTCAAAGATCAAGCAGTATGTCAGCCATCCAAAACCACGTTTTCATCTAGGTCATTTCATTCACATACACACCATCCTTCTTAACACTTTCAAATGAGCTAGCAGGGCTAGGTAGGGGACCCTACATCACAACAGAAACAAAGCAGCTAGTCAAGAATTCCATGTATCTATTTAGATTTATGTGTTTAGATTTAGATTACTTCAAACTCAGTTTAATCTCATCCCTTGGACTGAATCATATTTGTGATGGGGACATTCAAAGCTGTTCCAGCAGCTAGTCCTTGGTTTGGACTCTTACGTCTCCATCAGATGTCAAAGCAGAGCTGCTGTGCACCTGGAACAGTATTTATTTTTGAAATAAATGAAACATGAATCTAGTACAAGCACACCAGAACTGCTCTGCAGATGAAGCCAACATTCAGTACGCACTGGAGAAATTCCAGAAAAGATGATAGTGCACTATAAGGAGAAAATGTTATTATCCAGCTCACATATGGAGTGGTTTTTACTACTAGCTAATCAAGATCTGTTATTTTATGCTGTATACAAAAATTTCGCATACACAAGGAGTTGACTGCTCAATATCTGCCTTATATTGAGAACACTCTGAAGTATGTCACTGATTAAGAAATCGCTAATTTAAATATTAAGACTTCACACTGACTTTCTCATTTGAGACAAGAGTCTTGGGCCATGATATGTCAAATATCAATCAGAAAGTTATCACAATCACATATGTAGTTTCTTTTTCAGCAACAAACTCTACACCTTCATTTGCTCTCTGTATTTCTGATTGTGATCTTGTGCCAACCAATATAAATATTCCAGTCTAATTCTTAAAAAAGTGAAGGCTATTCAGCTATTCTCAGCATCAGTTGAAATTAAATGGCCTAAAGTAGTTCACAAAAAAAAAAAAAAAAAAAAAAAAAAAAAAAAAGCAAGGCAGACTCACTGGTTGGGAATAATTTTAAACACTTCAACATCAAAAAGTGAGCAAAGAAGAATGCGAGTAATAAAACTGTATGTGCAGTCCAAAGCCAGACTGGAACTGTGGTCATATCTATGTACACATAATGGTGGAATATTGGCCTCAGGGGGTGCACTGCAAGCAGCCTGTCCCCCACATTAATGACAGCAAATGGCTGTAGGCTCTCACCCACTCCGTTACTGTTAGAAGTTGCATTAGGAATAGATACAGGATTTGGAACTTCATTGCCACCTCAAATTCAAGTAATTCAAGATTTAAAGCTTTAAGATGTGTTGCACGCAGCGGGTGAATGCCTTTTAAAATGCCTGATTTACTTTCCTGTGCAGCTCAAGCTGTGTCAGGTATCCCAGGCTGTCTTAGGATATCTTTGGAGGGAGCACAAGAGCCATCCAAGCACCCTATGGAAGATCCAGAAACTGCTGACAGACAGCCATCTACAAGAACTGTTGTTTTTTTTGTTCCCCTCTGCCCCCCACTTAAGTGGTTATTCCTGTAGCCAATCTTTTATGCACTGCCATTCTGCTGCGTATTTTTCTTCACTTGGGTGTTTTCTCAGCCTCTTTCAGACACTCCTCAGCTCTTAGCCTTTCTGTGGAGCCTGCATAAAGTCAGCATGGTTACTGTGTTTCTTATAAAATATACAAGCCTGTGATTTTTCACCTAATTCCTCAATAGTATTTATCAGTCACTGAAGAAGCCTGATATCTGCACTTAACACAAGAATATATAAATAAATAATAACAATACAGCAGTTTGAGGCTTTCCCATGGTATTTCAGACAAACTAAACTGAGAAACAGCAACAGTCCTCAATCTGAAGAACCTCATAAATCTCTGCTTTTGGTAAAAGTCGATTTTTTAAGAGTGTAGGGAAGCATTGAGGTTTTCAAGCCCCACCAGGGAATTTAGCCACCTAACAGCCACTGAAGCTAAAGATAATTGCCTGCCCAAATACCTTAGCCTTTTTTTTTTTTCCTTCCAAACAACCATCCCTAAACCCTGAGCTCAACCCTGCTGCTTTACTCAGCAAAACAGAACAATTGATCTCGAAGGACTCATACCCAAAGCCCTCAGCAATCATTCACCGCTCAGCTGCATAATAAAGGTCTTCACTTCTCTGTTGCAGACGAGCTACCTGCCGCAGCAGCAGGCTGGGCTTAACTTCTGGGCTTTCAGACTTCCAGCACACTCAGCCTGCCTGCAAACAATTTACCAGCAATATAAATAAGTGATGGTGGACAGGCCAAGCCTGACAGAGGCTCCTGGCAAGTGACTGATGAATCGTGCCCCCAGGTGAGGAGAGGCAGCTATTACAAATGATGCTTTTGAACAATTTGTTTGCTGCTGCACTACTTTGTGTGCTACAGATTAGTTGAGGAGGACCTGTCGCACAGTGGACTCAGTAGTGGTGACACACTGTATGAAGAGCAAGCTCTTTGCACACGGGGTAACATGACTTTCTGTCTCTACAGCACTGGGTCGGAAGGAAGAAAGCAAAGCACAGACAGTACAGTTCAACAGCAAGAAAGTGTGAGGCAATTCCCATTCAGTAAGGCCGTGACAGCTCCCAGCTCCTCTGCAGTTATAAGGCCCCTGTACTGACTGCACAAACATCCCATAGCCTGAAACACACACCAGAACTGCCCCCTACATTTGGCATCAGATAAGCCACTGCCACTTTTCCATTTGTGGAGTAAAACTTCCTCATTTGCAACAGGAAGATTAAAGATGCTTCTTTCAGCACGTGCCGCTGATGGATTTACCAGTGACCCCCTCCTCTCGGAGTCCTTCTGTAGGAACAGCTGGGGACAGCTGCCCATCCATCTTCCTGTTAATTTAAAGGCTGAGAAGAGTGACCACATAATAGTGTCAGCAAACGCTTCATTTCATAAACTCATCTATTCCGTATGCAAGCCCTGAGAACTTGTGCTGTGTTTATAGCTGGTGGCTGCTGAAGCCGGGGCTTTGCTGCGTAGCTGTGACACTGGTGCCCAGTGCGTACCTCTGCAGAAGTCACACACAAACTCTCTGATTCATGCAGAGATGCACAGCAAGTTGATTCTCTGCCTCATTTCACATGAGCAGTAATTTACATAAAGAGGATACAGTCAGAATTGTCCACTTGTAAACCAATCTAAATAACAGCAATGACATGCTGGGGAGGGGGGCAGTAGCACGCTTGAGGTGTTTGTAAGACACACATTCTAGCCTATTACACTAAAACAGCCTGAGCTTTTTATCTTTCACCAAAATACTCCAGTTTATGACTCAGTTTTTCCCTCCATATGGGCTGCAAGAATGGGGGCAGTTTACAGAAAATGTAAGTGAAGGAACCTCACAAGAGAAATGCATCATAATCGAGGAAAAAACATTATTTGAGCTTGGATTCTCGCCCCCATATAAACATAGTTCATTCTCAACAAGCACAGATTCAGTTGTGGAAACTGCTCTTTTGTTCCTGCCAAACACTCAAACAAAAACTCACTGGGGAAAGTTTTAACTAGCACTCTCCACGCATGCACATTCGGCAAAGTATCCGTCCCCATTCTCTGAGCACAAAAAGTGCTTTTTGGAAACAGCTGTAAGTGCCGCTGCCTCATCTGGTACTACTGGAGCCATTTATCTGTGCTCTCGCAGGAAGGAGAGAGCTCGCTCGCAGAATATTAAGACCATTAGCCTGCAACAAAGGAACCAAAGAGACTCTCAGATCCCTTGTGATGAAGTTGTTCAATGGCTACATCCTTACTGACTTTTTCCCAGCTTAACTTGAAACTGAAGATGGGACAGAGCAAAACTGAAACACATTAGGGTGAAAACAATAGGACATCCTGTGAGGAACAGTGTTCTGTACAACCACTGTGTATCATCAGGAACTATGGGCAGGTGGCAAGGCAACTGACCCCATATGGAAAGCTCAGATAGAGAATAAACTCTTAAAGCATACCACCACCACCTGAGGGCTGCAAAGATAGGAAGAGAAATCCAGCAGTACGTGCTCTGTGTAAGGAAGCATTTGTATGGGAGCATGAGAAACATGAACACTCCTAGGGCAGAGCCAGGATACACCCTGCACCTTTACAGGAGATCCCAGCATCCATTGAACTAGCCACTGCTAGAGCATGCCTTGGATAAAAAGGAATGCCTCAAATTGCCTAAAAAATGCCTAAAAAATGCCTAGAAAAATGTTGCTCCAGCGAGCACCTTTATAAAAGCCCACTGCCATTGACATCAGTGTGAAGATTCCTGCTAATACTTATCACTTGGCTTAAATTCCTTTACACGTAGGGTGGTGAACAGACCATTAACTAGGCAGACAAGAGACAGTCTGCATATTTGAGGTGTGCATCTGTTTCTAGTTCCCTCAGGTTGACAATGGCATAAAACTCCAAAATTTTAGGGAGGAAAAAACACTCCTTATGTCAGATATTCTAGAAGGTGCTCCTGGGCACTAACCTTACACGAGAACTAAGGTCACTGCTAGAATTCAAGTTTCCATCTTTTAAGTGACAACCTGTCACAAATCCTTTGTCCCAGCAGGGACAGAAACAGTCCTGGTCTAAACCAAAAGAAAGAGACCCACCACTGCAAAGCTGTGATCGTCACTGCCATGTACACACCACAGCTAGGAGGGTTTCACCACTGGGAGTGACAATGAAAACGCAAACTTCTCAGTGCTCATTTGTCCTCAGTAAGCTATTTAGCTTGCTTCCAGTGTTTTGAGTAGCACCTGACTTCTTCATAAAAACTTTAACTAAGCAAAGCACCAATTCATTTCTTTACCTCTTCTCTCCAGGGAAGAGAACTATTTCCTAGATTTTTAATCCTGGATTTTGTCCAAGAAATTTTGCAGAGATAGGAGGCAGAAATGCTGTTTCCACTTCTCTTCTTGGAACAGGATTCAATTTTCTACAGCAAATATATACACATACACACACACAGAAAATTCTTCCTTTTCCTCATCAAAGATTTTTTTCTGCTGCCACTACTAAGCCCGTGTAAGAAATATCCCTTTCAATTAAGTTCAATCTTGGTATGTTGCTCTGTTGAGAAAACACTGCCTCTGCAAGCCTTTAAGAAATACAGCTCTCACTGTCTCAAGATATATTAAAAGGTAACATCTGAGAGTGAAGAAGCGAAGGAATCATATATGCACTTAGTGGGTTTTTGGTTCTCTGCCTCCCACTTTTCCAGTGCAAAGATTTTAGTATTCCCTTTTGGCATTTCGTTATGGTGGTGACAAATAGCTTACAGAATCATACCACAATTACGGGCATTCTTCTGTCTGTTCTTAGTGTGGGTCAGGAAGACAAGTTAGTTATTGTTGCCCACTTAATAGTTCATGTTTTTGTAACAAGGATACAAGAGGACTTAGGGTGGTCAACATGTTTGTCTTAAACTCAGAACTGTTTTCTCATAACAGAAAAGTTAGAAAAAAAACCTACAGAACCCTGAGCACAGTACTGCTATCACCTTTAAGATGCATTTATTCTGTCCTTTGTCTTTGGCTAACTCCTTCTCTACTCAGTATTTCTTTACTGAAGTAATTAAAAAGCTGGATGCAATTTTGATATTAAAAAGCTTGATTGAAGAGGACATAATCATATGTAAAGAGTTATAATCCAGGGACCGAATGATACAAAGGACAGATGGAATTTGTTTGACATGACAATTTTCTCTGTTATTGTTCTGGGATTACAACAAACCTGCAGCTAAACTAATTGTGCTATGATGGTTAAGGTTGTGTCAGCACTTTTCTTGTAAACCTCTTTTCCAGTGGATTTATTACTAAATAAAAAGTTTTTCAAGGGCTGAAACCTGGCATTGAAGACTGCATTTATCTTTAGAGACTCTGAAGAAGAGATTCAACTTGGCTTAATGGAAGGAAAGAAAAAAAGATGGTTAGTTTGGGATCCATAACTTTCTGCTGCTAATTTTACCAGCACCATGTATATTCTGAATTTAAAACATGTAGAGAAACATACGTTGCTGATGTACCTTTATTTCAATTTAGGAGGAAAGAAAAAAACCCCTATGCAAATGACCTTCCCAGAGTATGAATTTTTATATGGCATATGTAATGATTTTTTTACTGGATATCCAAGACTAGTGCTATAAACAGGTCCAAAACATACCTGTGGTTACACAAAAGACCAAATTGCCTATGAATTACTTAATACATTTTTATTCTTTTTAATAAAAAACAACTCTTGTGGTATGCATTTATTTCTCAATTGTTCTAATTATACTCAGAGATCTACACTAATTAGAAGCTTATTAAAAATTGTTGTGAGGCAGCAAGCAAAAGCACAAAGTCAGGAAAGAGCTGCCAAAATAGTGGGAAGTATGGAGAGGCACTAACGCTAACTGCAGCATCCTACGGGATCTGGGATGGCCTAAAGCAGTGGCCTGCCTCCTGATGGCAAGCTCCCAGCTGCAACCATGTAGGCAAAACTGCACACCACTAAAGGGCTGGTCAACAATCCCTAAAAGGCTGGTCAACAATCCCAAGTATAGAGCAAGCACTAAAACATTTATTCAGGGATAAGACTGCTGTCTCATCACACAGACTCCTCCTCTAATACATAAAGCAAACTAAATTTAATATAAGGGTGAAGAACCTCAGTCAAAGACCAGACAATGAAACACCTAATAATACATCACCAAGTTATCTGAAGGTTGTTTTTTTCTGTATTTCATGGAAACGTTGCACTTGGAACTTCAGAAGATGGTCAGAAGAGCAGTATTTATTATTTAAATAATTTGTCAAATCTTCGGGTATTTGACCAATGTTCAAACAGTACTATTGAATCACATCCCATACAAGCCTCTCATCAACATTTTGTCTGAAGCAGGATTCAAAGCATCATTCAAACTCTCTATTAATGATCTCAGATTTGGCTGGATTTTCTTTTTTCTTTAGTATCACAGCCCTACATGCTCATAGTTGATTTAACAGCCAAGTTGGCTTCTCTGTCACAGGCCCTATCACCAACAAAGGTTGGAGGCTCATCAAGGTCCTTATGGACGCCTGTGCAGTTCAAACATTCCAAGCAGTTCAGAGATAGAAAGCAGGTATATCACTGCACTGAAACACAGGATGAAAGATTCTGGCACAGAATACCAATACTTTGGTAGTTAACAAACAAAAAACCCAGCCCACTACCTTTAGTTAGCTCTTCTGCAGCTGCATGCCTTGTGCGTGCCAAGAGGAGTAAAACAAAACAAAAACCATGGGTCAGTAAGTCAACACGAATAGATGAATGAACAACAGATTGGAAACACAGGGGTTCTATTTTAATAAAGGCAGGGCTTTTTAAAGAACTTCAAGTCCAGATCACCAAAGCTGTTGTCTCTACTAAATGTTGCTTCAGGATCAGTTTGCATAATGATTTCCAAAACCTGATGCTACTCAGAAGTCAAGAGTCCATGGCCCTGAAAAACACTAGTTTTTAAACAGATAAGACAGAACTGAAAGTAGTCAGCAGGGCTAGAGCAGATCCAGGCACTCCTAAACGTCAGTGTCAGGACCCATCTATTGGAGCAGAGACTTCTGTGGTTACAGCCCTAAGAATGGTTTTGGTAAAGGCTTTGTACATCCCTTTCTCCTTGAAAAAAAAATCCTCCCTGAAAGGTTTCCTTGTATAATTAGGTAAAGCACTGGCCTTTCAACTTTTTTCTTCTCTACCTCTTTATTTCCTTGCTGTAAGAACACATTTGAGAAATAAGAATAAATGTTATAGAGGGACTACTGAGCAGCAATCCCTACCTGAGTAATGCTTCATGTGGAAGTGATTTTACAGAGGCAGACAGTGCCCGTGCTCCCAAGCAAACAACTGGAGCCATGCCACACCACATAGGAGATTAATGCTCTTTATGAAGTGGAAAAAAACTCAGACGAAGCAGACTGTGCTATCGAAAGAAGCGCATTATTTTTGCTTCAGGATGGCATGTCAGAATCCGTAAACCCCTTCCACCTCAAAAGGCATTCAACCTTTACAGTTAGGACATGCGTGCAAGGGTTTGTTCGAATGAAACATCTCACACTGTCTCTCCTCATCCTTGTTTGCCTGCCTGGTAGGTCTCCTTCCCATTTCAGATCCTTTTGTTATACAGCATCTGCTCCCTATGCTGAATTAAGTTTAGTCCAGCGAGAGTCTGCTCAGTCAAGCTTGGCTCAGCTTCTCAGAAACAGCTTGTTGTACTGTAGTCTTGCACATTTAAAAAGGTGTGTGTCTTCATTATTTACAGCTTAAAATTAAAATCTATATATATTAAAAATCACCTATTCAAGTAAAGTACTGGAATGCACAACAATTCTCACCTGGCTGTCAGAAAGTTTTTTCCTCCATTTAACCGACAAGCACTACCAAATTAAATTTGCATAGGAAAAATAAACACTTCTTACTGGAGAGAATAAAATGACAAATGATTCTAATTTGAGATTTTCTTTTAATCTTCAGTAACTATAGTGATTCAATCCCACATTAAACAAGCATTTCTTCTGCAGCATACTCCACTGCAACAGCAAATCATATAATCAGAAGGACATCGTTCGTAATATGCAGATGAGTTTTCAAATTGTCATCGCACTGGGCTATGACACAACATCCAGACACTACTGGTAGACGTTGGAATCTGAGTCCTTGTTCCTCACACAGGAACCCTACTTAGAGCCACCAGCCTTTGGAACTCATTGCACTGGTAGTATTTAGAAATACAGTAACAATTTATGTACCCTAAGTTCTCATTACCAAACCGTAGGGAAAAAACAAAACAAAACAAAATCAAAACTGATGTTTGACGTACATGCTGTATATACAACAAAGTAGTGGGAAACTAGCAGAACCTACACATGCAGGTATGTTGTAAGGCTAGTTTGCACGTACAAGGCCACACTGGATAGTGTTCCCCAGTGACTTACTCCACAGTCTTATTTTTTTTTTTTAAATCATCCACGTCTCCAAGCTTCTCCAAATAGATGCCATTTTGTTTTCAAAATCTCGCCATAAGAGAGAGTTTCTACGTTGAAGAGCAAACCATTTTTATATAACAAAGAGAGGAAGGAAAAAAAAAAGTGGGCCTTTACATGGCTTATTGGATTTTTACAAGGAAGATTATAAACACAGAGGTGTTCCAAAAGCTGAGGGATATGAAATAAATATTATAAAACTCATTCCTGGGAAACGTAAAATGGCTCATCTCCAAATCATTTTTAAGATCACAAATAAAAATGAAATAAATACTTGTTAATCTGCATCACAGAACTGCCCCCAGGGCTGCCACAACTGCAAACTGTTTAAAGACAGCGTCAGGGAGCAGCAGGACAGGCAGACAGCCCGGAGCTGAGCGTGACAAGGTAGGCACAGGCAGCTCCTCACTGCCACAGGGCACAACCCCACAGTACCTGAGCAAAAAGAGCAGAGCTGGTCAGAAACAGCAGCCAAGGTGAAGCACGCTCCAGTGACTGCCACCCATACCTGTAGCGATGCCGCAGGTCTGCATTCAAGTTTCAAAATAGAGTCAGAGGGGTCAAAATCAGGACCAGCAAGATAAGTAGGCCAACACAGGCAACAAAACTCAAGCAAGTACACCAAGATGGAGCTTAAAAGCAGCTTCCAAGGAAAAGGGGGAGGTCCCCAAAGGCTTCAGCGTGCTCTTCTCACAGCACTCTGAACCAATGTTACACAGCTGCAACCCATGAAAGCTGGCTTGGAGTACAGGCAGCCAAACCCTTAGGATAGGGGAGGGGGCTGCACCTAGGGCCTGACACCTACCAATGGAAAGTAAATGTATAACAAAATCCACCTGAAGTCGGCAGCACCAGGTCACAGCCAAAGCGCTGACCAGTACATCCACATATGTCTGGTTTCAGCTGGCCTAGAGTTAAGTTTCCCCCTAGCAGCTGGTGAGGTGCTGTGCTTTGGATTTAGGATGAGACCAATGCTGAGAGCACGGTGATGGTTTAGCTGCTGCTGAGCAGTGCTTATACAGAGCCAAGGATTTCTCTGCTTCTCATGCTGCCTGCTAGCGAGGAGGCTGGGGGTGCACCAGGAGCTGGCAAGGAACTCAGCCAGGATGGGTGGCCCAAACTGGCCAGGGGATGACCCACACCGTGTGGCCTCATGCTCAGCAGTAACAGGGAGAGTTGGCCAGGGCGCTGCTGCTGCTTGCAGATGGGCTGGGCATTGCTTGGCTGGTGGTGAGCAGTTGCATTGTGCATTACTGGTTTTGTGTATTTTTTTCTATTATTATTTTCCCTTTATTTTCTGTCCTATTAAACAGCCTTTATCTCAACTCATGAGTTTGTTTTTTTTTTTTTCCTCCCCTGATTCTCTCCCCTTTCCCACTGGGGGCAGGGGAACGAGTGAGCAGCTGTGTGGTGCTTGGCTGCCTGCTGGGTTAAACAACAACAGTAATTAATTATTAATTACCTTGAGCTTCTGGACACTGACAAACTTTGAAATGCTTTTACAGCACTCAGAACACCAGAGTGACTTATAGGATTCTGCAAGAGCCATGAAGCTACATGCTCTAGAGATGATGAAACTGATTTCAGCTATACAAATGAAGATGTCAGAATTTCCTGACTTCCATCTGGGCTGACATGGTGCATCTAGGACATGCATTCATAATGGAGGAAGATACATACATATACACACACACTACGTATATAGGTTGTATAGCACATATTTTTCACTTTTTGCTCTAGCTTTAAATTTTTAATATTGACATTATTTTTGTCTTGTAGCTTGTATTACTCAGCTATGGATGCAGCAAAACATTTTGCTGACACAGGACGTCAATTTGGTATCCTTTTTGCTATCTTGAATATTAAACATTAGCCTCCCATAGAAAAGGTGTGAGGAATATAGACAACACTGACTGACACATTTGTTCTGCCACTAGTGCTCCAATACATACCAAAGCACCATCCTGAATTACAGAGGATATTTATTACTGAGCTAAAGCCTTAGTATCCAATGTGCAAAGTTATTGCCAAGGAGTACTAAATCTGCTCTGGCCCAGTGAAGAACTGAAGTTGCAGTTACAATTATTCCCCTCCCCTCTCCTCTCCTTACCCTGCAAAACAAACAACTCACCCAAGTATTTTAAGTGTGAGCAAGAGGATGTTGAAATGATATTTCACGCATTTTGAAGATGTGAGGTACGGATGTCTCCTCACAGCAGCTGCATTTGGAATAATGGCAGAGAGGGAACACTGGGCCATATTCTTTGGAGTTCTGCTCTGAGGAAAACACATCTCATTTTTATGTACCACAGTCTCACACGACATCACTTCACACTGGAAGAATTAGTACTTTGCTAGCTACATTGAAAAGTCACCAGCTCAGTGTTATTAAGTGCTCATTTGGAGCAACATATGTGATCTGCCCAAACTACTTAACACGCAGCAAGAAGTTTTAAGCCATTAACAAGCTTGCAGTTACATATAAAAGGAGGATGGGTTTAAATAAAAATTACTTTTGAGTAGGGGAATGATTAATCATTGCTGTTCTCCCCTTCATTTGTGTTCTTAGCAAAAGTTATCAACCTTTGCACCCATATTAATGGTGACTTTTATGTGACTGTACCTGGAATTCTTAAAATTGATTAATTAGCAAGGCCACATTTTATTTGAAAGGGCAGAAGGGAGTCACATTTTCATTCAGTTCCCTAGGGAACTAATTATAAGGTCTCCTCAACATACATCACAACAAGATCTCATATATGGCACAAGTAATTATTTAGATACTGTAAATATCCTCCCCAATACTTAAAACTGCGTCAGCTGTTTGAAAGTTCCAGTAGAAACTGGTGCCTGCCTCTGCTGGGAAGTTACAAATATTCCCTGCTCAGGAAAGCCAGCAGGTACTTAGCACCACAAAATGTAAAGCCTGTCGTGTAAATTTATTGCATTCAGCGCTGCACCAGCACAAAGAAAAATGGAGAGAAAAGGAGTGAGTGGTAAAGATTACACAACTCTTCAAAAACCCATAGGTGTTTAACAACCCAGTGATGTTGTTTTCTCTCCCTTAGCTCCAATGCAGCAATCAATTCTTTCTTTTCTCTGCCCCAGAGTACGCTGGAACCCAGCAGTTTTACTGCATCAAAAATAAGAGTAGAATACAGAAAACCACATCTTGTCTAAAGGAGGAACTCTTCCCTGTCTCGCACTAGCCTTGGGGCAGGGGAGAGGATCTAGGGAGGAGCAATGGCTCCAGCTCAGCCTTTGCTGTTTGTATTCCAGCAGCTTTGAGAACAGAGTCCCAGCACACTAGTTGTACAAAGACTTTTATAAAAGTTTTGCTTAGCAGCACTTACAACCTAGAAAAATTAGACAAAGAGTGGGAGAAATAAACCATTTATTTATACCTGGGAAGGCAACACACAGAAATTACCCTTGGTAGTACAAGGCTTCGCCTTAAGTCTGTACCAGAACTAGAAACTCGACTGCCAGAAAACTGCAGTTTTCCCCCCAGAATACAGGCACACAGCAAACACTAACACAGCCTCAGAAAGTCACACAGCTGCAAAACATCTGAGTAGCTACACCAGGGCTTACATTACTTCTTTTTTGCTCCTAGGGTTCTCAGCTTACCTAGGCTATGTTCTGATTTGCAGGATTTGCCCCCAAAGGCAAATTTTATTTGAAAAAAAAAAAAAAAAAAAAAAAAAAAAAAAAAGAGGAAGGGGGAGGAGGAGAAAAAAGGGGAAAGAAAAAAAAAAAAAAAAAGGAAAAGTAAGCTATTTGACTGGCTCCAAAGTTCTTCTAAATTGGATGACACAGTGTGCATAAAGCAGTAAAATAGCTTCCATAGCAACACACACTCTCTCTGCTTAGTTATTTCTAGGGCATCTGTCACTGACTCTGTTCCCTGAAAACAGTTGCAGGGAGTGAAGGTTGCTTGCAGACTTGTAAACAGCCACCTACGTTATTTTAGAAGTGCATCTGTATTATTGTCAGAATGTACCTTGCGAAGGCAGGCAGCAGAGAACTGCTGTTCCAAATTGATTATAATACAGATTTATATTTCCCAGTATCTCCCAAACAAAGACTTCAATACAGCCTACAAATAGACTACAAGAAGCCCTGCAAGAGCCCAATATTATGGATTAAACTTCCTGATGCCAGGAAGATTAATTATACAGGATGACGCTGGCTAGCACTACGTCTTGTATTTCTGTGTCTAAGCAGAAGACAAGGCTTTCCACCGAGGGAAACAGACTTAAATATTTCTCAAGTCTTCCCATTATCCACTTTTTCTGAATGTATGTCAAATGCTTTTAAATATTAAGTTGCCTTCACGTTATAACACAACAAACTAACAGCAGAAACTGAAGTCCAACATGTGCACCAAATCACAAAAATTTGTGCCCTTATAATGCTTTAGTTAATGCGTAATATTTGTCTTCAAAGATTTTCTTGTATTAGTCCACAAGTTACACAGTATCAGTAGCTCTCTTCATTTCTATCACCTTGGAAACACCACTATGTGCAAGAAAACAAGTCCCAGGAATATAAATATGGATTTACTACTTGTAATACAATAAATTTTTAACTCAGAATATTCTATTTCATGTTCTTTAGGAATCTTTCAGTAACTGGGAAAACTAATTCTCATTTTCTTTTAATTCTCTATCTGAGCAATAGCAATAGACAGTGATTTTTGTAGATTATAAGCACAGAGAGAAACATGCAGTCTGATGAGCACATAACATTTCCCTCAACAACAAAACTCAGGACTTCTGAAAAATTATAAAAAAAAAAACAGTCCACATTTGTGTGAAATGTGATTTTGATGTTAAATACTACATTTAATAGGAAAAGTTGTTTATTTTTTAATACGACTGAAACATACACATAGGAGAAAATGCCAGTTAACAGTGCTATAAAGAGCTCCAGGACATATTGGCAGCTACTGAAATCAATACGTAACACTCCTTACTTCACACAAAAAAACTATCTGCTGTTCTCTGCCATTTCATATTTTGCTACAAAAGGCAGACTGAGAAGCTATAGTATAAATTGTTGGTTTGTTTTTTAGTAAATAACACTGAAATAGTCATCAAGTATACACATCAAGTGCACAGTTAGTAGTTTTAATGTTTTTGTCTTCTGGTTATTTTGTAGTCCACTATTGTATTCATTGAGCAATGAGTCACCGGAGAAGAAATGCACCTGAGATAACAAACGTATTAACAAAAAAGAAAAAGGAAAGGAAGAAATCTGAGAAAGAAGAAAACTTAATTTGTTATTACTTAGTCTTTGTCCAAAGCAGCCAGTGAGTTGACCTTCAGGGCATGCAGAAACCCCATCTAGTTGTAATGACATTTGGAAAGAGGCAGAATTTGATGAGAGCTGCAGACAGCACAACTTAGGGCATTCTACTAATGTTTACTCTTGCAATGAGTTTAATTACTTTGCTCTCACTTATGCCAATGTTGCTTACAGTCTTGGAAAGAGCTTTGAGGGTTCAGCAAAAGGGAGAATGTACAGAATCACAGAAAGTGGGGGAAACTGGCATGAGGACCAAAGGGAAATGTCAAGGAGAGACACACTTACAAGTATGTCAGAAAAGTCTCATTGTGGGTACATGCTAGGAGTCTTTGGTAAAGTACAGAGTCCCCCATTTAACATTCTTTTAGTATCAACAGTAGCAAATGAAACCAGCAACAAAATGCAAGTCTCATCGCATTCTGGTTGCAAACTAAACCATCACCTCCACTGCTTTGTTAGCTCCTGAAGCAGAGCAACTTTGCAATGGTTCTGTCCTCACAGGTGGGGTAACTGCAAATACCTGCTCAACAGAATTTGATTCTGAAGCCCCATTGTCTATGCTGTAACTGCCTGTGATCGTTGCATTTCTAATACTTTTTCAGCTGCAGTTGTATAGACAACAGATAGTGAAATATTTCTACATGGCATGAAAGCAGACAGAACCTTCCAACAATTTACAGAAAAACTCATACAACACCTAAAAATCTGCACATAATCGATGTGTCAGAACTTCATTTTACAGAAGGAAATATTTAAACAGTAGGGAAGGAAGAAAACTAAAAGGAATCTTATCCTTGTGATCTCACATTGCAGGGCATGGGATGTGAATTCTTTTCATTTTTGAATATCCACAGCAAAGAAACTCCTGAGACTAAATTGCAGAAGATTAAAAAGTCAATCTGAAATGAGCATAAGTCTTTAGCGCTGATCTCAACCTAAAGAAAAACTGTAGCTCCTTATGATGCTCTCTGATTCAATATTTCTCTTCTGCAATGTTCTGCTTCAGTGCTATTGAATGATCAAACAGGAAATTACAAAAGGACTCTTTGGCATCCATGTCCCATTTTTTATATATTGTAAGAAGAAATGACAGAGCTGATCATTAGAAATGTTCTAATTAAGTCCTGCAGTCACCAGATGTGCAGCTGAAAAAGAGAAGTGATATCAATTCTGAAAACTACGTCATTGGTAAAAAGACAAAACCATGCAAAATCAGAAGAAACCAACAGAAACATATCAGCTCTTCTACCAGACTTGGGGGAAGACGGGGAGGAAAGGAAAAATGGCAAGATCATGTTATTTCAAAAATCTAATTCTCTGTTATGCCTTTTTTATGAACATGCAATTGGAACTTTAATGCAGGTTTTGATGCAAAACATTGTAAGGACTCAATTTTCTCTTTTTCCCTCTCTTCATTAAAAAACATAATAGTTGGAAATGTGTAGAATCAAAATAATTTATCCTGGCTGGTGACACTCTTAAGCTTTACAATAGCCCCCTAATGTAAGCAAGCATGGTATGTTCTTGCTGCTCAGTGATACATAAGAGCTCCCAATGAAACAATGAGATGAGACAACATCAAGTATTTAATGATTTGGATTTGTCTTTTTTTTTTTTTTTTTTTTTTTTTTTTTAACTGAGCAATAAATAAAATCTACAGTGTTCTCCATTAGGCAATTATAATGCAGTTATTCAAGTGGCTGATGCATGTTCAAGTAAAGAGCATCAGCATTTCCCAGCTCAAGTGTAAATTTAAACGAACTTCCCCAGCCTGCCACCTCTTTATTTCATCTGTCTGTGTGCGTTCAATTTGGTTTGAATTCTGGACCCTTAAAAACCATAGTCAACAACAAAAAAAACTCAGATTTTATTTTATACCAAAGTACCAACTACTTTTGTTATGAGCCTGTCCTCACACAGTTAGGACCACAGGAATTGCCCCATTTCCTAACTGTTGTCAGCAACGTCATCATTTCCCATATGTCAAAAATCCACTACTTATTGTCAGGATGCTTCTCTCTTACTGCTGCTCCCACTAAGAGCCTATAAGCAAGGGCTGCTGTGTTCTACTGATGGAGGTGCCACAGGCTGTTGACTGGCTGAAAGTATTCTTTCTTTGCAAGCTGCAAAATCCCTCCCAGTTTTCCCAGTGAAAACAATATCTCAAATGGCCCTCCCATCTGAACTGCACAACCTTCTCCTTGTGGGTTGTGCCAGAATTCAAGGATAAGAATTTGAAGTCTACCAAAAACACTACGGAGGAAAGAGGTAGAAATACAGCTTCTACCAACTGAACAGGAAAAAAAAACAAACAAACAAAAAAAAAACTTTGGAATAAGAGCAGTTTCAGAAGAGCAGTCAGAAGGGGATACACATGAAAGTTACCTGAAAAGATTTTTCATATAAGTTTTTTTTTTCCCTCCTGACAGCATCATTTCCAATGCGCATAAAGACATTAATAATTCGAAGGAGAACTTGTTTGAATATGATTAAAGAAAAGGACTTCAGCATGAGGCCAACAGATAAAGTTTGATTCAAATTTGGTCATGAAAATCCCTCAGGCTCAAGGCAAGGAGAGGAGAAGCACTGCTCTGTAACAAGCACAGGAAATTTATCTGCTCAGCCCTGGCCTGCAAGCCCGCTCACCGTGCTCCACAGCAGCCGTGAAGCACTGCTGTTTCAAGCCTCTCTCCAATTACGCTCCCATCTCGCTGTCAGTGCTGGCTCTGCCTCTGCTCCCTTACCCCTAACAGCAAGCTCCAGCCTAGCCCGACCATTCTCCCTGCTCCTCTCACAGCTGCTCACCAACTTCAGTGAACCCTCTGCATACTCTAAGAGATAACCAGGTACATAAATTAAGCCAAATAAATTTTCCTCTGCTACAGCATGGTAGTTAGACAAATTTTCATATGGCAAACCTTTAATAGCCACAGCCTTGAGAAAGGGTTTTTTGTTGGGGAAGGAGGGTTTTTACCATTACAGTTTAAAAGCAAAAGCTGTGGTAAGGATCCAAACTAAAATCCAAATCCTCAGTGGTTTAATTCATTTCTGTAAAGGCTTGGAATGTTGAACCAAAAAGAAAAAAAAAAAAAAAAAAAAAAAAAGAAAAACACTTAACTGCTTCAAACATTTTTTAAAAATCTACTTGGTCTAATGATCACGATTTACAATACCATCTCGTGCCATTATGCAAATGCCTACTGATTCCCTTTGCACTATATATAATTTGGGACACAACATAAAAGACTGATTCATCAAAATGCATATCTCAGATCAGAAGCAGAGTTCCCGTGTTAAGGTGCCATGAGTTGTCTGGAGCAGAAGAGAAAGTCCTTTTTTTGTAGACAGTGAGCTCTGAAGTGTTCTCCACATGCCATCATTGCCTACCGCACACCATTCAGTTAATCACACTTACTGCTGAAAACCAGGGAGGAGCTCCGAAGGGTAGGAGCACTCCATGCAAATCTGAAAAGCCATGAAAGCACTCGGCGTTGACTAGAGTAGGACAAAGGACTGGGTCAGAGCAGGCCTAATTGATACTCACGGTATTTCAGAACCTCTCCTTAAAATAGCAGCTAAAAAGCAAAGCAGATGCAGACACAATGCAGGATCATTCTAGCAAGGGGAACCAAACTGCACCCATTTTTCCAGCAATAAAGTGTTACCAGGAAGATGTTGTTCTGACTAAATGTAGATCCTGAAAATTTAACAAGAGAAGCAATAAGCAAAACAAGCTCAACGATTTCTTCAAAGACAGCTAAAGGAAAGGCTCCAATCTTCAGCCAAGTATTCAGTTGTAATTTATCTTGTCCTGAATGTACTGGAGAAGCGTAGAGGCTGCTGTGAACTACAGCCAACCAGATCAGAGTCACAAAAGAGCAAAGGAAAATCTGCTAGCTGTCTAACAGATGGAGTGATTAACTGCACTAGGGGAATCCAGTAAAAGCAAGTGAGAATAACTAGCAGGGAGCACGGCTTGCAAGGACGTTTACCAGGAAACCTGGCTTTTTTGGCCTTTTCTATATTTCTAAACTGGTATTTTACTGTAGTTCCTTTCTCTTGCTTGTTATGGCAAAAAGTGCTTATTTCTGAGCTGCAAGAAAAAGGAAAATCCCCTAGGTTTCTGGGCAAGGGTTCAAAATGCTATTAAATATTTTATAAATATCAAATATTTTAATAATAAGTAAGAAGAATTGAACTGAGTCCCATGTTACTGTCAGTCAAGACCTTCTTGATTTGTCTGGCCACCTGCTTATTTTCCTGGTCTCACTGTCATACATCTGTCAAACAAAAATCTGTTCTTTTGAGGCACTGCCTACCTGCAACTCCTCCTAATTTCAGCCTAGACTTATGGAAATTAAATGTCAGGACATCAGATAAAATCGTGTCTTAAAATTGGTAACTGAGAAAACATGATGTGAAGATTCACAGAGAAATAGTTTTAGGATGATTAATTTATCCCCCCTGCCCAAAAAAAAAAAAAAAAAAAAAAAAAAAAAAAAAAAAAAGCCTGTAGTACGATCGATAATGTAACAATGTAACTCAACATTTCTTAGCTAAGCAGAACAATATTCAAAGATGTAAATACTTCCCAGATACAAACATTCAGATTCTTGAACTTTAATGAAAAGTTTTGCCTCATTTCAAAAACACCAGAGATTTCTGCAGGGGAGTATTTCACAAAAATCCTTAAACTGCAGTTTTTCAGTAGACTATTTGAACACAATTTTGAGGTCATGCAGCAGTCCATCAAATGACCCACTGCACTGGGAATCAGAATGCCTGGATTCCACTGAAATACAGTGAGACCTCAGGTAAGTCGCTACTCCATTTCCTTTCACAGACTGTTTTGTCTACCAAAATTGTAGTCATCACAAGTTTCCATAATGACAGTGGACCTCCCAAACTGGTCAGAGTCCTTATTTTTCAGTTGGACATTAACTGTAGCAGTAAAACAAGTATTGTGGGATGTAAATGTAAAATCATCACATAAAAGGGATAGTGAACTTTGTTTAAAAATAATAAATAAATAAATAAATAGATAAACTCTCCAAGAAACGGTATATGTAATATGGTAGTAAATATTATAAGGGTCTTTCTGTAAAACATATAAGATTTGCCACTCTCCTGCCCAGGAAGAACTCATCAAGACAATTCATATGGACTTTTATGAACTTTCGGTTCTTGCCATAAACTTTTCTGGGGTATCTCTATCCCAAGTACCTGTTTTCCATTAAGTGGGTGCTTGAACTATGCCACATAGTGTAGTGTCTTTTTGCAGTTACTGGGTTACATAGTGATGAACATACTTTGCATCACATGAGGGCAAGTGAGCACAGTGACTCCATGAGATAAGCATATACACTCACATGGTAATGGGGAACAGACCTTAGGTGGCCGTAACAATTGAGGACAAGAGTTGGATACCATTGATGTACCCACAGCACATTAGTAGAAAGGTAAAAACATGTGCAATGTTAGATCACACCAGATGACAGAATTGAGTTTTCTGTGAAACTGTATTGAGGAAAGCATACTACAATAAAAGGCAAAGTTAAAGAAAGTTATAAAGAATAGCAACTAGCTACAGTCTGCCTTTTTGAATATGCATCCCTCCTACTACAAGCTGGCAACTGAACTTTTCTCCCAGTATGGTGTACCACGTCCGTGCTTTTCACTGCTGAGATTTTCTGGAGTAGCTCAGTATACAGTAAGATATGGGGCGCTGTCAAAGGAAGAGAGGAAAGAGTTCACATTCAATTATGTTAAAAATACTGTTGGTTTAGATTCCTGGAACTGGTCCTGCTAATGAGAGGGAAAAAAATAAAAAAAGTAGTATACAAACCATTTCTTATTTCTTAAAAAAAAAAAATCTTTACCATGGCATAAAGTGTTCTCCTTTATCACAGAATACAGTACAAGAATTTACTCCTTTCAAACAATATTAGCAGTGGAACAAAGGAGTTGATCTTAAGCTTCTGATGTATTGTTTCTCATTGCTTAGCCAGTTTACTACTGAAACCTAATTTCCCAGTATACACTGTTAAGTTGTTGCAAAACACTTAATCACACATGACATGGGTAATGCATATTTGCAATAACTTCCTCTTTCCTTTTTTTTTTTGTTATGAAAATGTTGTTGTGTGTTTTTTTTTTTCTCCAAAGAGAATAAAGAGGCATTATTATGACTGAAGAAATAATGACATCTGAGCATCTGAACAATTTAGAGCTAAATACACAATACTTAATACACAGGGCTATTTACAACTCAGGCATCATAATAACCCAAACTTCTGTCTTTCAGATCATCATCATTTCTGCATGGGAAACTGCAGAGAGAAGGTGTTTCCCTGGAGTATTTCCTTTTTTCTTTTTTAAACAAAAAGCTTAATATCTGTCTTTGAGGGTAATAAGAACAACACAAAAAGTTTGTTGGAAATTTTGAAATTAAATTGACATGAGTATCTGGGAAAGTTAGGTTATCTGCTGTGAATAATGTACAAAGGAATTTCAATTAGTGTAAAACGCCAATCAAACTCATCTCAAAACTGTTTTTTATTTCAAGCCTATATTCTTGTTACATGTATTCTACAATTTCTGGTTAAAATTATGTGCTGAAATGTGCTGAAGGTTCACAGTATGTAGCAAATCTGTTGCAAAACAGTAAAACTGACAATGGCTGCCTTTACTGCTAAGTTGAAACTGATTTTGGTTGTGTGGATAAATGTACTTTAAACAAGCTTGTATAAGGAGCTAGAACCTGACAACAAATGAAGCAGGTGTTTCCATTATCTAGCTCAGACTGGTTTAATCAGGAACATATCAGGACAATTAGTTGGCTAAAACTGAAAGCATTTCAAATTCCTCCAACTTCTCTGCAGAGGGAGTAGAAGAGCACAGTCACCAAATTGGACAAAGGAGCAAAACTGACAAAGGAGAGGTTTAACAGAACATCGCAGGAGAAGAAATCTCAGTGCTTTTGAATGAACTGCAAGGAAGTTGGGAAAATCAGAGAAGGGCTGTTTAACTGTCTGTAGACCAACCATGCCCAAAAGCTCTGGTGGATGCTGATCAGACTGCTCCAGATAAGAGCTATTTACAACAGCTCTTAATAGATGCATTACTTTAAACCTTCTCTTCCTGTATATATGTCATAGCACTAGAGCTATTAATGTATTTCCATTCGAATGTTCAAAAGGCATTCATACTGTTCTTAAAAAAAAAAGAAAATCAATAGGCAGTTTTTTAAAAAAGTTAGCTTGTCCTAAAATCAGTTGTCAAGGATACATACAGAATGTAGATACTAGAAGAAGCTAAAAATCATTGGGGTAATGGATTACTTTGCAGTGAGTAAGACACCTTAGGTGAATTATGTAAAAAGTAGAGTAACTGATATGCAAGCACACACAAATACACGCCTTAGACTATATCAACTAAAAGTATATATAACCAGCAAAGAAAACAACAGATGATGTTACCTCTTGTTTTAGTTTTTCCCAACAGCAGGATAACATGATGGTGGTGACAGTCTACAAGAGGGACTTCTAGCAAGTGCAACAGAAAGAATATGTCCAAACAGAAAAAAAAAATCCCTATACAGTAATTTTTAAAGAATGCTTTTTAACATTACTTACAGAGCTATCTTCTGCATGTACTTACATTAATTTTCTCTGAATAGTTAATGCAACTCTATAGGTAAGAAGCTTTGAGACACTTAATATAGCAACACATATAAGAAAGAATGGTTGAAGCCATTTTATATAACTGGAGTTGAGGTATGTTTAGTAGCGGTTTAATTCAATACAGCTCCAGGCTAAGACAAAAGGAAGTGGTGATACCTGAACTGCAACAACCAATAATGGATTATATGACAATAGCTTATTTGATTAAACCAGAGGAGACTCCTTCCTGATATATTGTCCTGCCTTTCCCTCTTCTTCAATATACTGAACAACATCAGCATGTTGCAGTAACCCACAATTTTATTTTAAAACCTGTAACAACTATAAGCATTTTCTGAATTTCCAAGTAACCATCACCAGAATACTGAATACAAAAGGTATTTCCACACCAAACCACACCACAGTTGACCCCAAAGTTCAAACACATTCATATATATTTCAGTTCTTGAGCAAATTCATCTTTTGTTCTGAACGTTACATATCTTAAATCAGCTACTACCACACAATACAACAAGGTATTATAACACTCAAGGGTTGAAAATCCTGCTTATTAGGTTTGCCTCTTCCATTAGTTGCCATTTTGATAATCTGCAGAGACCTGAGTGAGAAGTTCTAAATCATAGTAAGGAAAGGGTAAGCTGGGAAACAGCTAACTGCAAACTTCTGTTAACAGAGAAGAACCTATAACCAATCTAGGTGCTTGAGAGAAGGACTTTCCAAACCAGAGGGCACACGGATATGAAAGAAGATAGCTTGACATTCATTCAGCTGAAAAATTAAAAGATAAACTCTGCCAATAGAACTTTTGAAGAAAAATTACACTAAAGGAAATTTAGGAGACCTGCAATACTGACAGCAGGAACAAAATACAAAGCCTGTGTTGAAAGAGCTAAGGGGTTAGCATCATCAGTTGCTGCTATGTATTACAATTCTATTGATATTCACTAAGCATACATACCACTGCCACTGTAGAAAAATTGTTTTATAGAACTCTGGTCAAACCCTGTTAATGTGCAGCAGGACTCTAGCACTATAGAGAAAGGTATAATGCTGCCGAAGTTTGAAAAAAATCATTCATGAATACTAAAGCTAAACCTCTTCTGTGATATTTTAATATTAATATTGACCATCATTGAAGCTTGTCTATATCTACCAAGAAAATGTTATTTTTCAACACAAATATAAAATGCCTCTACCACCTGAAACCTTAGGAGATCAAGGAAACCATGAAGTTTCACCACAGTTATGGAATTGATGATAAAATCACAGCAAAACATGCATGATGGAATCATAAATATACATATTTATGATATATCATAATCATGTTCAGGGGTAGTTGCAAACATTTTTAGCAACAATATTTGCAAAGCCGACAAAAGCAGAACTTCCAGAACCGTCATTATAAAAAAAATAAAAATAAAAGCTTCCTACTTTCAGAAAAGAAGAAACAATTAATTATTCCATTTTCTGAAATACTGAAGATATCAAATCAGTCTAGTAGCTGTTGATTTTATTCTACATGTCAGAATTTTGAACCACATAGAAAAGCTTTTGGTGTTTGTTGACTTTGAATAATTGCAATTTCTTTCTTTTGGAATTTGGGAAATAGACTTTATTTTTATATGTTTTATAAAAGCTTTTCTGTTTTGTTTCTGTTCCATATTTTGGGCTGGCAAAGTTTAAATAGTGCATCTCTCACTGACAAGTTCCTTCACGCTGACAAGGAAGAAAGTTGCAGTTTTCCTTTTTATTTTTCAGGTCTACTTATGCTTATTTAATGAAGCATAAATATGGATGGCACCTTCCTCCTTACATCAGTTGAAGACATCAGAAAATGCACTCAACTGCAAAAGCACCTTCTTTTTAACCAGTCTTTAAATAGTTTCTTTGTGTGATTTTTTTTTCATTATTATTATAGATACTTGTGCTTGATTCACACACACAAGCCACTCAGTCTCTGAAACAGTCTGTCCACATAAATTCATTGTACTCATTTCAGAAAAAAAAAAAAAAAAAAATAAGGAAAAAACTTATGCAGCACTAATAACAAGAAAATCCTTTCATGCAATAAAAACATGGAGATTCATATTATTATTCTTTTACTTCATTTCTACTTATTACATACCCGCTCAGATTTAATGTTTATATGTAGTTCTTTTTTTTTTTTTTTTTTTTTTTTTTTAACTATACCACTACAAAGAGTCCATCCCCCAGTCCTGCATGGCACCAGCCACACCTACAAGATAACACTACGTAAACCCATCCTGAGAGATTTCTAGTCCTGTTCCCAGAGGATATGGAATGAGTTCATTGCCTTCTTCTTCACATGAATTTTGTATGTACATTTTACCAAAGGACGTTCCTGCTTATCCATTTCAGAATCTCTGGATGCTGCAAACTGGCTTGTAACATTCCTCAGCTCCTATTCCATCTCCTACCTGGTGTGTCATGCTTTTGCAGTTTCTATTAACTTAGGGTTGTTGGTTCTTTTTAAGCTCATTTAGTCCAGTGGACTAGGGGTGGACAAGATGAGGTATATATTCAAGAAAAGAAAGGTTGCCTGTGAGAGGCAGATGTTGACATGCAGGTCCAAACACACAACCTGATTACAAAAGATGTTTGAGTCAGGTTGGATGACAGGACAGATTTTTCTTAAATTGACCAGGGAAACCCACTGCTGTACCGGTACTCGGAACAACTTTTTTAATTTACATAGACCTAATTGTTTATACACTCTAAGAGTATTATTAATCAGCTACTTATTATCTGCTTTTCCCACAGTTTCCATCGTAAAAGTATTTAACACTCACAAATCCCTGCATATGTTCAGATCCAAGAAAAAAACCTGCATAGAAATGGCATGCTTATGTATCTCCAGATGCAGTCTGCCAGGCACCAACTCCATCAGTCCAAGTGCCGTTCAAATCAGAAGCTGTTGTGACTGCAGTGCAAGGGAGCAGCAAGAGCAAGACGGTCCACCCGGAGGCAAGCCAGCAGCTAAAAGGGACCACAGCAGCCCCACAAGCTCCCAGAAGAGCAGGACGGGCCAGTAACCCAGGCCTGCTTTTTGGCTGCAGCAGACTTGTATCTGGCCAAGTCTGAGCGTAGATGCATAACTCCATACCAGTTTGTAGTAAACTGTAGATGGAAGATGTAGGCATCATATTCTCTGAACTTGTTTTGGGTTCGGGCTTATGAAATACTGAAAAAAAAATCAAAACAAATATTTCTGTAATATACTGTGATCTCTCTTCTTTCTAAGGGCATCACAAAGTTATTAACAAAAGTGACTGATGTGCAGGCATTACAGTTTGTCACAGAAAATGTGCTGGAATTTAAATTTAAATTTACTCACTGCAGAACTTCCTTATACACCGGAGACCATTGTTCACCACTTACCAATACAGCTAAGAAAAGGTTGGTATCTAAGCTTGTAAAACTGACATAAAGACTTTAAAAAAGGAAAAAGGAGGAAAAAAACCATCAGATCCTACAAGCTAGAAGCTAATCACCCTTTGCAGAAAATTTCTGCTTCTACAGAAGTGGAAGTAATCTTGAAACACATACATACATATTTCTTTTGCACATACCTGTTCTCATTAGTGTCTATATATGTGCACATGTAACATTTCAGCTGGTTTACATGTGCAGACACATTGACAAAAGATCTTTGTTAGAAAACTAGGTAGTGAAAAATATGGAAATCATTCCACTCATCCTATTTCAAGTTTTCTTTAAGTGCATCAGTTACACGTTTATACACCAAGACCACTGACAACACCAGTGTTAAGCCATACAAGGAGAGCCATACCATATTCACACAGCATAAAGCCCGTTCCTTAGTACAAACTGTTTGGTTTTTGGTTCACGCATTGATACAACAAAGGACTCCTATAAAAACTGTGTTACATTATCAAATTAAAGAAGTCAGCAACTTTAATTAAGCTTGTTAGATTACAGTTGAAATACATCATTGGCTATTGTATCTGCCTGAGAAAAACATCAGGAAGAACACCAGCATGTCATCACCATTTAACGGAGAAGGAGAACAATACTTAAGTGCATATTCATCATTTCTATATGGAAGGACAAGAACATGGAAAAATTTAAAACATGTATATGTATCATGCATGCAAGCACACAAACAGGAATTGTAGATGCATGCCTTTTGGATTCCTTTATTTGTCTTCTTCATTTTCTTCCTTTGAAAGGATTAGAAAAGGAGACAACACAAACTGCAGAACTTTTAAGTCATTTTTATCTCTTCAAGTTATACCAGAATAACAGAACATACAATGAAACCCTTTTTTTCATTCTAAACACAACTTTTTTTGTACCTAGTTCTTAAAACTGTTTCATTTATAGCACTACATGCTTTTTCTAGAGTTTATCACAGACCAAACTTTTATTTTATGTGTAGCAGAATTAGAAACTGCTGCTATAATTATATTTTCTCATATCACCAGCAGCTTAAATAAAGGTTTTTTAAAAAGAGACCCACTATTTTCAGAAATACAGGCCTTACAATGGTTTGCACATATACAAAAGAAATGTTAAACTGAAAAAGCAAGTCTTATGCTGTAAACAAAACAAAAAAAGGGTGAAATTTAATGAAAAAACACAAAACTACATTCATCTCATTTGTGACTCAAGCAATAACCCCTATCTGAAGGCACATAATATCTGTAATCTAGCAAACTTTTGCTGTACTAAGTAGAACCATGAAGCTTCCAGTCTCAAGAAGCTGTGGAAGTCTCCAGTGAAATATTTTACATTTAGTAGTGAAACATACAGTGCATTTATTCTGCAAATTTCATAAAGAGAAGTTTGTTGGTGTCCTTGAAAGATTAATCTAATGCAGAACAGGAAGGTGTGTATATGCCTGAAGGAAAAAGGGAGGTCCCCCATCTATAGCTGATATCTGTGATATATCCAGAACATGAGTGTAACAGAAATCTCTCAATAATGTACAAGAAAGGGGAGTTCTCCTAGACTAGTTTTTCTTATTATTGGCTCAAAAGTCATTATTACTCCAAGTAAGTGGATATTACACCTGAGTTAGATTGTTCAGAGCAGCTGCCCAAAAATTTTTGTATAAAGAGCTGTACAGTTACAGCAGTCAAAACAGCAAATGAACTGGAAAGTAAACTTGACTATGGCAAAAAGAAATGTATGTGGGAATGCCAAACCCACAAACTTACCAACTTGGTTTTGCTTAATATTTTCACTTAATCCCAATATTTTATGCTCAAAGGATTATCTCTATTCAGGGAAGGAATGAGACAACTAACCTTACCAGGGATATCCGGGCTGTCTGTATTTTTCTCCTTCTACGTCTCTATCATTTCTCCTTTAAACTATACATTGGAAATACCCAAATGTTATTTAATTATGCTACAATTACTTCCAACATTATTTAGTGTAATGTCTTTTATGTCCTTCCCCCAAAGGCTTCTCTTTTATCTATAATACCCATAAATTTTTCTTTACAGTCCGTGGCATCATTAATTTTAATGTTATCCCTCTAAGATTTTTTTTTTTTAATGTGCTGCACACTAGTTGTTAAACTCTTTGGTTCTACTGCTCACATCTCAGGTGTTTGTGTTATTCCTTACTTGCCATACAAGATTACTTAGCAGGTGAGGAGGCAGTCATTCTGCTCATGTATTTGAATACTGACCAGCATAGTGTTAATGTTTATTTTGTCTTTGTACATATTTCTGCTGACCATCTGCCATATACTTGTTTACCTGTACTTTCTTCCTTCTGTGTACTAAACTCAAACTCAGAGGTTATATTAGTTTCCTAATATTTTCCCTCAAGTCTGTATTTAAGACATCTATGATTTCATATGTAAAAATTGAGAATGGCTTGGAAATATTTTCTGAAAGAAAAAAAGAAAAAAAAAAAGAGCTCTGTTATTCAACTAATGTTCTTATCAAGAAACATGGAAACAATGAAATGTTGATCTTGTGACTGTGCAGCATCACTTCAATACCACTGGTACACTACACAGGTATTTTTACATCCCAGGGGATTCTCTAACTTGAGTAAAAAGGCACTACTTTAATGTATTTTTTCATCTACACTAAACTTCATAAACACAGGAAGACCATCCACTTATCAGGGTGCCATCATTCTTCAATGGAATATACTCAGATCTCCCAAATTACTATTTCATTAACTGTCTTATTTTCCCCCGTCTCATAAAAGCAGTTTCAGCATGTTCAGAGAGCTCAGGATTCCACTTTTTCCTAATAAACCCTCTCCTAGCTCTGCTATCACCTTCTTGTTCTTCTTTCCTGAAAAGCTAGTATCCCTGCATTGCTATGGCCTGGAGGCAAGGAGAATCTCCTTAAACTGGTGATTTCATTCCCTTTTGCCCATGAGCTAAGCCTAAACTTCATACGGGTGGCAGCTAGTCTGCTACCTAGTAATGTAAACAATTATTTAATCAAACACGATGGGTTTGAAGTAATTTGGATCCAGAAATAGTAATAATCTGGATTGAAATAATGTTTCTTGTCCAAAACATCATCATATGTTTCTTGTGCTATTGTCACTATTAAAAAAAAAAAAAAAAAAAAAAAAAAAAAACTAATAGGTCACAAAAGAGTTTATGAAAATATACAAGATACAGCCTGCAAATGTCCTTTTTCCTTTTTTTTTTTTTTTTCTTTACTTTTCTACACCTGTTCTGTTATTCGGTAAAAATGTATCTGAGTAAAGTACTTTTTATCTTAGATTTCCCTTATACTGGCCCTCCCATTCTACACCATACCACTCTCATTTTTCTACATGAAGGGAGAGTTTTCAGATGGATTTCTGAGGCTGAGCTTTTGCCTTTCCACAGAAAGGAAGGCAAAATACAGAAAGGAAGGAGAGAAGATAAAGATCCAATTAATTCATGCTGAGTGAACAGGCAAACAGGTACTGTTGAGCAGGAATCACCCCTCAAAAAAAGGCATATATTCTTTTGATGACAATTAATTATACTTTTCAAAATATAAGTTCCAGCACTCGAAACAACAGGCAAGAACATTTCATTTCAAAGAAAGGAGAACACAGCAACATTTCCTGTATAAGAGAATACACTTGAGAGAAAGCACATCTATGAATCATAGTAGAAAGCTAACTAACCCTGCAGCAGATTCTTCTAGCCAGCCGGATACATAAAAGACAGAGTTTGAAGGATTTTTGCATTTACTCAAGCTAAAACATTCATGAGCCTGCAATATTAACAGAATGCCACACTGATTCCCAGAGACAGGGCCCTGGTGCTCAGCCAGGACGCTCCATTTCCAGCTGACATCTCATTACACCTTCATTGTATTTGCACGTCATTTGGGGCACATCACGGCTCAACTACTGAGTTGATCGAGTATCCATTGTATGGTAATATGTATTTTACAGCTATGTTTTGGGGAAGAAGATGGATTTTGTACACTACATGGCTTCTAAACAGTTCCTATTAAGTGTGTAAGTAGAGTAAATTCTAGAAAATAAAAGAATATGCCAGGGGGACAAGGCTAGCTTCTAAACCCCAGCAGCAGAAGAGGAACTCTGAGTTCACATTGGTAAACATAAAATAATAATAATAATAATAATAATAATAATAATAATAATAATAATACAATAATAAAATTAAATTTAATAAGAGAGAGAGAGAGAGAGAAAGGAGAGATCCTAAAAATTCTTCTCATCCATTAGCCTGGAAAGTCCATTCCTGTGGGGTCAGTATAAGTAAAAAAGTATTTCTTAGCAGAATTCCTCCTGCTGAAGGACAACAGAAAAGTCAAGGGCTTCAACATATATTTAACAATTAAAATTGTGCTGTTTTATCCTTTCTCTATTCTTCATTCTCCCTTTAGTATTTAAACCAGCCCAGAAGTTCTAATTACAAGTCATACAAGTAGTTATTAGACCTCAATACCCACTGGGCAGGATGTTATCAATCAAGTGTGTTCTTCTCCAAATCAAAAAAGGCATTGAATAAAATAAGTAGATGCATACTTCAGACAAAAGCTTTCTAAAAGTTCTGCTAGAGGTGACTTTAAAAATCACCACTTTCTTTGTGTTACAGTATTTATTCTAAAGTAACACTACTTTTGGAATAGAAGTGTTTGAGGCACCTTTCTTCATACAGAGTGTGTTACCCAATGACCATAGGCATACATGGGCAGCCTACAAAGAGCACAGCAGGAACTACTCAGTTACCTTTTTATTTTAAGTGGAGGCTATATGCACAAATTTGCTCCAATACTTATCAGGCTTGTCTTAAATTGATTGGGTGTACTTTTCATCTTGGCTTGTCTTTATATAGAAAAATTGCATTTTAACTGCATTCACAAGAAGAGTTCTTTACTTGTTTTTATTCCAATGTTTTTCAAGAATAATCAATATGTGAACAAGTTGAAATAGGCCAGGGAAATTGAAATTTAATCCCATATAAGTACATATAGTGAGCTTGCTGGATGGCTAACAGCAGATTGAAATTCTGTTGCTGCTGAAACAAGTTGAAAAATGATTTCATTATGGGAAAAAGCAGTTGGTATTTTCTTAATTATTAAATTTATCAGAAAGTACTCCATTTTCCAGATAACAAACCCCGGAAGTATAGACATTCCGTATCTGAGTGCCGAGATAAAATGGACTTCAAATTGTATCTACAAGTGAACAAGATAGCTATATCATTCTAGTTAAATAAACTGTTATGTTCCAATACACACAGTTTCACAGTGTTAAAATTACACAAGTATTTCATCATCTTTTAATTATACAGCCTGCTAATTGGCAGGATGCCTGTAAAGCAGTTACATGTATGTTTTTCAAGCCTGATTATCATTTTTGACCTTTCCTACCATATGAACTTTAAACTCATCAGATCAAAACTGCAAACTCAGCTTCAGTTAAGCCCATGGATACTTACTTACTCTGCTGTTTGGGTGCCACAGTGCAAGGCAACATGGAACAGCTATTTTGGTGTCTGTTTACTGGATACATAATTACATGCAATAAGTACATGCATCTTTCCATGCTTCTCAGAAAACCACCTTTCACACTTTATTATCACTTATTAAAGCCTACTGCTGGCTTGATTGAAGTGTGTAGGCTGCACTATACTTACCTGCAAAGAAAGCACCTTCATTTGGCTCTTTAAGTTACTTCAGAAACTCTCCCTGTTATTACGTGCCTCCTTTTCATATTATGAATTTCACACACTTAACTGCTTTTGTGTTTCACTTAAAATGTTGTTTATTGGTGGTGCAAAAGTAAAGCTTGACTAGTAATGCCTGCCTTTTTCTTTTCATGCTTTCCCTCATGGGATGCAATTCAAGTGACATTATGGATGTGGATTATTCATTTCTGAAAATCTTTTAAGTATGTCTCAACCAAGCAGATTCCTACATTTCCTACCTGTAGAGGGAGGGGGAGAATCATATTATAGAGTTCCCATTCTTTCATAAATATGATTTAGTAACAGAATATACATAATCATATCTTTCTCAACAGATAGTGTGAAGGTAAAAAAATCTATCTAGCTGGAATATTGTGCAGAGTCAAAATCTCTTTTTTGTACCACAGCATCATTTCTCTTGCCTCTTTCAAATGTAAGAATATTCTTACAAACTGAAGACTGGCACAGCTCAAAAGTCTTACGGCAAATGTATAAAAAAGTAAAGTAGAGGAAACAAAACACCTGTGTGGTTCATTTTATCTCACATAAAATAAAAAATGCATGGATTTGGGATACATTGTTTCACTATTACTTACATGTACATAGTGCTGGCAATATTTTAAATTCTTCAATAGTCATTTACCTTCCCTGCCTTCAGAAACACATAATCAAAGAAGAGAAACTCTGCAAGAAAATTATAATCCATGGGCTGCCAATTCAGTAACTATGTGATCTCCTTTGTCCACCTAATGTTCATAAAAGCAGCATCTTTCTTTAATTATGTTTTAAAAGTATGAAGCGGATCAATTCACTACAACAAAAAGCCTATTAGAGCTTAAGAAGATGTGGCAACATAGTTCTCATCTACTATCAACTATTTCCTTCAGATTTTCTCTTTGGCTAAAATATTTTTCACCACAAAAGAGTAGGTGGACAATCAACACTCCACTGTTGTTATTGGCATTATGATCACTGGAATTGTGTTTGTGTTGTTTTTTTTTTTTTCCCCAAAGTGACCTGTGTTAGATAAACAGCCTGAAAGGGAGACCGTTAGACAATCTACTTTTTATCCTCTGGTAGGTTCTCTGTAGTGAATGTGATCAGGTGACAGGACATAAATATCCATAAACTCAAAGATATGTACATAAACCCAAAACGATGACACTCAACATGGTGACTTACCACATAGTACTTTGTGCTCATAAATTATCCAAATTTCTAGAAGCTTCAGTTGTATGCATGCTACTGAATTCTGATTGCCTGTTTTGAAAATTAGAATACTTTGATTTCCGTGCCAGTTTTGTAAGGAAATAAGTTACACAGATGTACCGCCAACCTGTCATTTTTCATCCCCTCCCTCCTAACTTTTGAATGAATTGGCTAATTTTGATCAAATCTGACAAAAGGACCTGGTCTCAAAGATATCAAGTTCCAACAAGTTTCCATGAGAACTGACAGCTGAGTAGGAGACAAAGACTGACATGAGTCTTCCCAGTGAGGAAAATATTGCTGTGTAAGCTCAGCAATTATCTATTATGCTTGACATACCAGCAAGCCAATCACTGTGTATGTATCAGCCACACAATCCACTTACATGTAATTCAGAAGCAGTCACAGGTCTTCTGCCTCTAACCCAGCCACAAGCAAGGGATCAGAGGAGTAGTTTGGATGTGCATTTGGGAATCAGTGGAGAAGCTAGATTTTAGCAATGAAAGGTGAATGAAAAAGGGAGCTGTAGCTTGAGTGCACATATTGGAAACCAGGCTTACATTTATCAGCTGTAATAGGATCATTTTATAAAGTTTGTAAAGAGTCTGTAATCATTAACCCACTATAATCCAAAACAATAAAAGCCAGGAAAACTCAACAAATGTCAGACTTTCTGTGATTTAACAATGTTGCAAACAAAACAGCAGTGCCAGTGTTAATTCAAGTGGGCCAGTATCCCTGAGTGCTCTTGAATCTCTCTGCACAACCACCTCTTGACCCAGGAGGCCTGGTCTAATCATGCCCTTTTTAGCTGGGTCTATACCTGCTGGATCAGTAATTACACAGTTGGCATAGCCCAGGTTATTAACACCTCAATAACTGAACTTTTAAAGAAGAGATTCTTGGTATGCTGTGGAAGCGCTCTTACCTTCAGGCCATTGTCTGCATGATCTTTGGTCCACATTGAGCTGAGAGAATCCTAGTGTTCCCTGCTCTTTGCTTCTGTTCTGTTCTACTGATGTCAAACCCTGGCTCTGAAAGTTTTCAATTCACCATTTCTTTCTATTCTCCTCAGACAGGCTGTCCAATGCCATGTAAAGAAGAAAAACAAAACAAATAAAATAAAACAATCCCTTCTCCTTACTTCTGTTGCTTTCCTTGCTTATTCAGGAAAACATCGTATTACTTTCTTATGCAAAGGCATTGATTGCACCAAGCACTCAGGTTCTATTATTTTTCTATTAAGACTCCTTGATCTTTTCTAGTTACTGCTTTCAAAGTCAGTATTCCATTCTGCTGATGAATTACCATACTTACATCTGCTCAGATCTAACGAACACTCCAGAACTGGAGGTCCATCACTGCTACTGAGAATACTTGTTTGAATTATCATTTAAGCAATCATATCCCTCCCTCATCCAGATGTTACAGAGCATAAAGGATAAGAAATCATTCCAAAGAAATCTGCACTGCAGTCATCATCAAAGTGAGTAGATAAAGGAGAGCTGATAGGACACCACACACTAGGCAAATCACTGTGATCTTCAAAGAGAAAGGTAATGGATTTCTTTTTCTAAACATAGTTTTTCTTTGAGATTCAGAGGCCTTCATGTTAAATTCTGTATTTTTAGCTCCCAAATGACCATCTTGAGTTAAATTGCAGAAGTTTATTAGCAAAAGAGTAAGAAAACAATGATAGATAACTGTGATTCTTCTGTCCTTGTATAGTAATCAAAGAATTGTTTACTAATAGACTGACTTGCTCCCAAAAGCAGAAATCACACAGCTCCATCTTGTGGAAGATACGGTTCCCTGTGTTCACATCCTACAGATGACTTTGTTATTGCTTTAGCTTTAGATATTTTTACCTACAAGTTTTTGCCTAATATGGATATTTTTCTTTAACGTGTAAATTAAACATCATCATCAAGAGCAGGAGCAATCTGTCTAATATTTTTATTTACATTCTTTTGTTTGTTTTTATTTGTTGGTAAGATTCTCCTAAACAGGTTCATACTTTAACAACTCACGTTTGTACCAAGTGTTACCAACAGAATCAGGTGTCAGGTGCATATTCTGCACAAACAGGTGAAGAATTGGCTACTTTTTCTTTCTGTGCTCTTTCTTTGTCCCATAAAATGTCAAATTCCTTACAGAAGTGTCTTCTGCAAACTTGAATTACCACTAAAGATATTTGATTTTCAGTCTAGTTGTACTTTTTAGCAGGGAGCATTAGCAACTCATTTTAGGTGGCAAGAAAGCACAGGACAGCAGAGTTTGTCTCACTCCATGTAAATGTGTAATGTTTTTATAATCTAATATTATTAAAGTGAACCAACTCACAACAACTTTAACCTCAAATGAACGAGGTAACTTTTCACAAGATCAAGAAAAATGCCTTCCTGGACATGACTAAAGATTCTGGAGACAACTGTGGCAGTGATCCTTATTCCTTTGTTGCAGTCTCATTGTCCCACTGAGAACTTGGGAAAGGACTGTACATCAGAAATAAGCACGTTATCATGTGCACTCCACAGATGCTGATTCTATTACTGTTGTATTCCCAAGCGTAGCCTGTATCTTCCTACTTCCTCCACCCTCCTGTGATAAGATTAGCATTGCAGGGAGAGAGAGCTTTAAGTCTTCAGCAAACACAAGTTCATAGTTATCCCTGTCTTTACAGTGGTGATTCTCTTGCCTGATGTGTTATAATACTTACCAATCTACTCTTTTGTCATTGAGGGAGTGTTTTATGAGAAATTAGAGAAAAGTAAGCATCAAACAAAAATTCCCACATTCAAACAAACACTTACTCTGCCCCATATATTCACTATTTCCTCCAGAGTCCACATTCAGGACAACTATTCACCAAGTTTTTCTTTTAAGTTTGTTCACCATACAGTATGTGCAGTGACCAGCTCACAACCATCACATTTTCAAGTAACAGCAAAAAAGCAATTTTAACAGGCATAATCCAAATGTTGTGAAACTCTCTACTTAATATCAGCAAGTCAATATCAAGATGAACTACAAATTTACTACTAACTTGCTAAATAGAGGTTGACCAAATTGGAAATGAAAAATCTTAAATCATTCACCTATATAGTCTTCTGTGCCACTTCTGTCAACTTCTGTGCCATGCTATCAGGAAAAAAATCTTTTTTTGTTTTTTTACTTCTGGCTTTATAATATCCATAGGGAAAGTTTGCTAACGTCTTTGTGAACAGAGGTCTACACACCAAGATTCATGATGAAGAAGTGCCTTGGTCTTTAGCACATAAATCAGTGTAATGACTGCTACATGTTTTGATGTTCGAAGCAATATTTGGTGTTTGGAGAGGAATGTATTTTCCATAAAAATTGCAGTCTAATGTAATATTTGTCTATCAGATTAACACAGCCCCTATTCACTGAAGTTTTCTGAAAAAGCAGTGAGTAACATGACTCACAGGACTAGTTGCAAATGAGTCTGGGAACATTTTTCCCATTAATTTACAATTGAAATGCGTGAGTGGTCAGGAATGACCACAAACATTCCCTCAAGTCTTCTAATTTAATTAAAAGGATAAATGATCACAAGTATTTTCATCTTTTTTAATTAGTTTTAAATTAATGTTCAGTGTGAGAGCCAGAATTCCTAAGAGTAAAAGTAAGGAATTGTGTACAGGAGCTTCTGCCAATGTGCCAGATCTGCAAGATGAACATCCATGAGCAGATTCATAAGATTGTAACATGCTCCATTTGAACAAAAGTGACTATTTTTCATTCACATTTTGTTATTCCCACAACAAAGCAAACAATGTATAACACACACACAAACGCACACACTGCTTCAAATACAAATACAATAACCAAAACCAGCTGCTTATTAAAATATAGTTTTGGACTACAATAGCCTGAGGCTGTCTGAATCTACACATACAGGCAAAGAAATGCAATAGCCAAAAATCTTCTAAAAATCAGGCAGTGTCTATTTTTAGAGAACATGTCAAGACACGAGAAAAAGAAAAGCAGAATGGCATCTTGTTTTTTCCCCTGCAAAGCATATTCCATGCCCCTTGTAAGACGATTCGTGACCACCAAATTCGCCTTCCCTGCTGAGAAACATTTGGGCAGTCCTCTCTTGTGGTAGAAGTCAAAATAGCAACTCTCTAGATATGACTGAGAAAAAAATGCCTTATCTCTTCCACTAACACTTTTATTGTGTGAAATTTCAGGAACAGTATCAACTAGATTTCTCTTTATTCAATTTTGAAGTAGTTTTTGTTTCCCTGAGAAGTATCACTCTGAAACTCTAGAAACCAAAAACTATAGAAAGGATGAAGGAAAAGAATCAAAGGAAAGGATTTGCCAAGGTTCATACCCCACCCCAATCTGTCAATGCTGACAAGAACCAGCTACCTCTGAACATGGGTGGATGCACTAGTTCATCCTCTCTATCCAATCAGTCCTTGGAACGTATTCCAGAATCTGCCAACAAGGCTGCCAATTAGTGCCAGTCACGATAGGCTTTTCTGTGATGTGGACATCTATTCAAGAGCAATCGGACCGATACTATCAAGCTGCTTTATATCTGCCTCTAAGGAACTTTTACAGGACTTTGTAGCTTGCACTTACTACCTAGATTAGCCAGGTTGAAATATAAATCCATAGATAGGGATAATACCCTCTTCCACCCTAAAACAAGCTATGTGGTGGAGTTTATAGCTGGAAGCACTCTTAGGCTTTGCAAGAAAGTGCCAAGAGAAAAGTCCCCTAGAAAGAGAAAGGAATTGTTCAATAGGGCTACAATTATTTAATTCCCCAAAAGCAGGTGATTAAATATTATGTTAATTTGGATAAATATTAAGAAAGTATTAAAGCAGTATTACCAGACAAATCAAACAACAAAAGAGGTGATAAATATTACAGCTGCTGCAAATAATACTTTTTAATGATACTCTGTGTTGTGTATGGTGTTTAGAAGGTAATTATGCACCGAATGCAGTTTCAGTCTGGCACATTTAATCAGCTGTAACCCTATGTATTTTGTTTTTTCATTATTTTACTGCATACCATTAAAATTCAAACGTTATCAAAACATGACATCAGAAACAATTTACTATTTCCTATTTTAGACTGAAAAAGATATGACTAAATGTTAACAATAAGGCAGGTCATTCTAGTTTAAAAAAAAAAAAAAAAAAAAAAAAAAGAAAGAAAGAAAGAAAGGGACAAAATATAGAAAAAACATACCTGAATCTGCTGTGTTTCCTATTCATCCATTTATCTATTTCTTTTCCAATACATGTGTATTTGGCATTGAAAGTGTAATCCTGAACTCCCTGGTAATCTAGCTGGGAGATTTGGCTGCAAAAGGAATCAAACATCAGATTTAAGACTGAGAGAATTAAAAAGCAAAATGCCCAGAAGCCATGGCAGGTTACCAGTTTTAATATAAAGGCTCTTGTTTTATTATGCATGAATATGAATACGATTTTTTGGATCCTAAAGTACTTTAATCAATGTTCAAGGGTTTTTAAGAACCTCATTATATATCTCTTTTATAGGATTATGAACATTTGCAAATGGGGTCACAAAGTAACGCTTCAAAGGCTAAGAAGTTAGATCAAGAATATTTTCCAAACCTCTTTCAAAACATTTTAAATCACAGGCTCTGCCCAATGTACATTGCCACATTTAAAGTGTTAGCATTCCCTGTGAATTTTAGCTGTATCTTTTCTTTCTTACAGATCTTACTCTTCCCCCTCTCTTCCTGGGGTGGCTACATCTCCACAACTTTATCCAAAAACTTTATCCAGCAACAAGAAGTAAGACTTTCAATTAAATTAAACTAAAATAAAGCTAAAGAAACAAAAGTAAAACAACAAAACAACAAAGCCTCTACATATGTTAAAGACTGAACTGGTTAGTCTGATTTGACTTAGCAAGCAACAGAGGAACAAGGATAAAAAATCATAGCTTGAGACTGGGCCTTTCTCTGGCAGTTTTGTAATTACCCATTCTGAGAAGCTTTCCTTTCATTAGGGGAACAAAAAATAGAAGCTGAATCAACTCGGGTTTTGTAGATTTGTAAAAGTATCTTGCAGATCCACCCTCCTTTTTTTAGATGTGTGTATACAGAGGCAATAAATATTTTACACAGGTAAACTTATTTAGTGCTGAGGTATATATACTTGGAACCTAAATGATAACCTGAGCTCTCAAATGAAGGAGTAGGTTGATATTATTGCATTTAATACAGACATTGCTACCAATACTGAGTTTTATATCAGATAAATAAATTCAGAAATTAGTAACACATGGACACAACTCCTAAATCCAGAAATAAAATGTTTGCATGATTTAAAATGAAACTGTCCTGTTGAACAAAGAGTATTTATGCAACCTATTAAATACTGAAAAAAAGGAAAAGACTTTTTAGAAGTCAGAATCATCAAGACCAGACTCCCTCTTCTACATTCTGGAACTCTTTGTGGGAAAGACTGAAGGAAGTTGGGTTCTCTTAACATTAGCCCAGGTAACCTTCAATATAATCCACATTTCAGCCATTATACTATTGTTCAGCAACATTAAAAATAATTAAAAATATATTTGCTTAACTATGAAGAGAATAAGTGTGTATAAACTTCAAGGTGTTCTAGTGTCATAAACAACCTTGAGTTCATGATACTATAGAAAGAGGATTGCGAGAACTATCACTTCAAAAAATGATGCAAGAACAAAAAAGATTGTATGCGAAGCTTCTTTACAGTAAACAATGCTTTTACAATATTTATATATGTTCTTGGCTTCATATGCCCCAGGGTCACTATTAAAATTTACAGCAATATGCATTTCCTTGTATTATGTATCACAATAAAAGTCTCTGTGACAATATATGTGTTATCATAGATGTTTTTTATTTACATCAAATAAATCCTAGTCAACTACTGTTAAAAAAAAAAAAAAAAAAAAAAGGAAAAAAAAGCAAACTGCTATACCTAAACAAATAAAAATAAAATCTATAAAGCAATTTTAAAGATACAATTTTCAGTATTCTCTAAGAGAAAGGATAGGAGTAGGTGGCAACACAATATTGCAGCAATGTCCCAGATCTTGGTCTCTAAACACTGATATAAGCCTTCTCTTCGGAGGCTGATATGAAGAAAAGTTTCCAAATGTAATTTTTCAGTCCTTTAACTGCACGCATTCCAACAGATAAACTCCCTCTCATTGTTTATCACTTTCCAGTAAGAAAATACACAGAAATCTACGTACAACTGGAGGGTTCCAACATCTTTCTTTAAGCTAACGTGGCTGCTAAGCTATAAAGAACAGGCTGCCACTATGCGTATCTGGTAGCAGAATCTAGAATTCATCTCTTAGTTCTTGTCTAAAACGTCTGCTGAAAGCAGGTGCTCACATCCAACAGAGCTGACAACCTGCAGCAGGGATTCTACAGAGATCTAAGACAATATTAGCTTCTCAAACTTCCAGGAAGAAAACTTTAAGAAAATCCACAGAAAGTTTAGTATACCTGTCCCAGAAATGTTTGAAAAAGTGTTCTTTTGAGTTCATTTCTTAATAAACGAATGGGGCAAGATTCTGCAGCAGTAGATCTGCCAGGAGGCAGGAAGCAATACAACAACTGATCCACTGAACTAAATTTGACGAAGTGTGAAAAATGTCAAGAGAGACATTTATTTGTGATGAAGAACTCAAATAGCTTCCATGCATGAAACATGCTCTTCTGTTCTTGTTTCCGTAACTTCCCAGTGAACCACAGTGCTGAATTAATTGAACTGCCAACTTACGTGTGCTTTTCTTCTTAGTAAAATTCACTGCCCACAACAATTCACTGTTACTATATCACTACAGTATCATGTAGAAGATGATGCTTATATATCATGTATACATATACAACAGACATAAAGGAGAATTTTTTGTCACAACCCAGAAATCCTGTCAGTAGATCATTCAAAGGCAAAACGCAGCAGAGAATTGGATCAAATCTACTTATCAGTACTTGCTTTTTAATTTCTATATTACTATACACTATTTTATAATGCAGTAGAGTTCGAAGATCAGACTGCCCTTGATCCTGTGCTGTAAGTCAGTGCACAAATACAGAGCCAAGCTTTACAGCTGCCACCTGCAAGCTACGGCACTTCTCACTCCATTGGGCTTGCTCTGAAGAACAGCAAAATGAAGCATGTCCACACATTTCAACCACCCACAACCTAATTTGTGATAGGTTTGCATGCAGGCAACACCTTTTGAACTGAAACGGCTGCGGCACACCTACATGCTGCATTGGGGTACACAGGTGGGGGAAATAACAATAGTATTTTTAAAATTGCCAAATTATTCACTATGTTTTGGGCAAACATAGCAAAGCCATGATTAAAACAGCCACTCTTGTTTAAAAAAAATAATAATCCCAGCAAATTCCCCTTGGAGCTCCTTAATAAAGTTTTAACATCCACCATCTATCTGGTAAACAACAGTCCTTGGAAGAACTGAGACAATGAGCAAGCAGTGCCATGAATATTCAAAGTTGTAATTGCTATGGAAACCATCTCCAGGAATTCAACCTTTAAGTATCAGAGGCACATCATGATACAATGACAGGAAAAGAAAATATAATACTGCCTAAGACTTCAAAGTTCAAAATGCAAGAGAAAATCAAAGCACTGTGTAGGAAAAGCCTTTGCCTTCTCCCACCTTCCCGGCTTTTTAGGGTGGATATTAAGGTGGGTGAGCCATGCAGTATCCCTTTCTGCCTGGGCTTGCCAAACGGCCCCTACCAGTACTGCCAAAAAGGATGCTCTTTCCTTAGTCAAATCATAATTGTAACCCACCTTTCCCAGTAGAACTGAAAAACCTGGTGTAACTCTATTCAAGCCCTGCCATTCATGTTCAAGCTTCCAGCAGGCTGATAACAGGGTCAGGTAGCAAGGACAAGGTGTCAGAGATCATCAGTGATGGCCTTGATTTCATTTATTTTATATGAAATTTCTCAGCTTATTCTACTGTATTTGTACCACATGAAGGTATTAATGAGTAGCCCACAATGTTTTGATCATTTCATCTTGCTTCCTTGCAGTATCCTGCCTGCTGACAAACTGGAGGTGATCCCACAACAGTTACGGTCTGCCTCAGCCCCTATTTCTGAGCATCACTGCAACTCTTTTGATATTGATTCATTGAATAAAACTAGCAAATGCAATATGCATATAAGTATTACTCTGAACAATGGTGAAAAGATGTTATTTCTGATGAACTAGCATTTATTCTTTTTAGGTATAGAAATTATGTACCTAAAATTTATGTAAAGAAAGAATATCATCCCAAGTGTTATTGCAGAAGTCTGCTGCATTTCAAACACTAACCACTCACTTTTCTTTATTAAGGTGTGTCTTATTACAGCCTTATAAAGCTGAACAATCCCACAAACACTGGAATTTATTGAAGGTTTACAGTAATATGCTGTTCGCATTCTTGTTGATGCACAAACTTATGCTTTTAAAGAAGGGACTTTAGTAGTAAATTCTGCACACCCATATTTGTGCAATTATGATTTTTTTAATGATGTACATCCTTACTTATTTAAGGCCCACAGCTCTAGTTTAGATCCATGGCAGTATAAGTTAATTTGCCTACCAGATGTTTTTTCAGGTTGGGATAGAAGGTCACTCTAGGAGGAGCAAAGTTACATCTTCGGTTAACTTGTATCTGATGCCATGTCACATTCACTTTTTCAGCAAACTTCAGCTTTGCCTTTCCTACCTTCATTTAGTTGGAGTGTTCTAAGTGCTAGCAACCAAAGAACCCCTAGGAAATGCCTGATTTCCACACCGCTGTCAGTCACACATCCAGCAAGAGGTGAGCAAACAAGCACAGTTTGTCAAGCAAAGCACAATGCAAATTTTATGCTGGTGTTATTCTGGTAATCAGAAGACAAACAATAATTATTCTCACATAATGTCACTTGGTTTAGTATTAATCCACCAATTTTTTTCATGAATGTGAAGTGGCAGAACGTTACAGATGATCATGTCACATCATCTCAGCATTTTGGATAGTGATTGTCCAATGTAAAGCCAGATTTCTCATACTGTCAAACCACATCCTGGGCTTTCAGAATAAAAACTGACCAAAATATAAAGCAAGTTATAATTAATCACACTTCTGTACAAACCAAAATAATGGTTACTTCTTAAAATTACTTTGGAAAAAAATATATTTGTTTATAAAGCACAAAAATTGTAACACCAGTATAGCAAGGATATTGATTTTGCTTTTCTAAAACCCTTCCCTGGGATATCATCATCAAAGTTTGTTGACTAATCTGAACAAATATCAGTATTGCTCAAAATATCCAAAATAAAAGAAATACGTAGTGTTTATTCTTGATAGAATAATAGAATAAAAAAGAAAAGTAAACTTTTGGCTCTACCACAGAGCCAATTAGATTACTAAATATACCTTTACTGTCCAAACAAATAAATACATTTAAGCAAGGCTCCTACATAATGGAAAAGTAAAAAAAAGAAGTGTAGTGGGTTTACGTGGCAAGGTTTTGGTAGCATGGAGCCATAGGGGTGGTTTCTGTGAGAAAGATCTAGAAGCTGCCCCATGTTTGGGAAGGGCCCCATTGTTTTCCAGATCCGAGCCAATAAGCGATGTTGTTTTGCGCCTCTGTGAGAGCATATTTAAGACAGGGAAAAAACGCTGCGCCACACAGCAGCCGGGAGAGTCAAGGGAGTGGGAGAACAGCCTTGCACCAAGGTCAGTGTAGAAGGAGGGGGAGAGGTGCTCCAGGCGCCGGAGCAGAAGTCCCCTGCGGCCTGTGGTGAGGACCATGGTGAAGCAGGATGTCCCCCTGCAGCCCATGGAGTACCACGGTGGAGCAGGGTTCCACGCTGCAGCCCGTGGAGGAGACCACGGTGGAGCAGGTGGCCCTGCACTGATGGAGGCTGCCGCCTGTGGAAGACCCCTGCCGGAGCAGATTCCGGGCCGGACCTGTAGCCCGTGGAGAGGAGCCCACGCAGGAGCAGGTGATCTGGCAGGAGCTGCTGCCCGTAGGGGAGCCAGGTTGGAGCAGTTTTCTCCTGAGGGATGGACCCCGTGGTACGGACCCATATCTGGAGCAGTTCTGGAAGAGCTGCTGCCTGTGGGAAGCCCACGCCGGATCAGTTCATCAAGGACTGCATCCCGTGGGTGGGACCCCACAGCACAGGGGACGAGAGTGACCGAGAAGGAGCGGCAGAGAAGAAGTGCTGTAGACTGACCATAACCCCCATTCCCCGTTCCCCTGCGCCGCTCGGGGGGAGGAGGTGGAAGAGGGTGGATGGGGGGGAAGGTGCTTTTGGTTTTTTTTTTTTCCTTTGTTTTCTCACTTCTCTCGCTTGTTAGTTGTAGGCAATAAATCTTACTATCTCCTTATGCCGAGTCTGTTTTGCCCGTTACAATAATTATTGCGTGATTTTCTCGTCCTTATCTCAATCCTTGAGCCCTTTTCACATATTTTCTCCCCATTCCTCTTTGAGGAGGGGGAGTGAGAGAGCGGCTGTGGTGGAGCTCGGCTGCCCACTCGAGCGGAACCACGACAAGAAGAAAAAATAAAAAGGTCAGGGCAAAGCAATCATAGGAAATGCATAGGAAAGACAGACTGGGATTACAGCACGCAGTTGTGGGATGCCAGAGGGGAATACCCCTGGCACCCCCAAAAAGCCTGAAAGTTGGAAAGTGAAAGGCAGTCATGGAAAATCTGAAAGAATTAATTAAAATATCATGAGATTTCTAGAAGCACATATCTGTTCAAACCCAGGATTCAAGAACTCTTTCTACTGCTTTCTACACTGAAGCCTTCCTTGGGGGGGGGGGGGGGAAGAAAGAAAAGAAAGAAAAAAGCAAGAAATGTGTACCTCCATCAAATACATCAAAGAAAAAAATGCAGTTGTTAGGCTGATCTTGTACCAGTATTAGGGGTAGCTTCCTACTTTATCTGCTATTTTGTCTGGGTCTGAAAATTTTCATTTTTTTTTTCTTTCTCAGGAGGCTGCCTCAGATCTCTGAGATCTCTGCAGACTTCTTTAACGAAGTCCTGTGTAACTCTAGTTCTGTCTTTTATGTTATGTTTATGTTGCTGGTTTAAACTGCAGTTTTATCAAGAATCAATTAATCCATACCTCTTTAACAGTATCTTTACTTACGTGGACTTAAGTATTTAGAAATCTGTTCACTTTCCTGAAGCATGGTTTGAATCTCGCATACCACAAAGTTTGTTATTGCATAATTCCTCATTAGCATACAAAGATTGTAGCTCTAAAGCAACGTACTTGTTTTCTTAGCAAAAGAATGAAATGATGGGGACAGGTCTTACACTTTCAAAGAAGTTGGAAAATGTTCAAAAGTCAGATGAGATTTTTGAGCATTGTATTTGTAAAATACTTTATGAGACTAACATGAAGTTTAAAAGTGATTCAGAGAACTCTTGGAGCTCAGGAGAGAAAATTAACTATTCAGGTCTAAACAAAGTACCCAGCTTCAGTCTTAACTATGAACTGATTATTGCTGCTTCATAATTAAAGGTTTCCTACAGGCTCCAAAGAACGTAAGCCAACAGTTTCCTCTCTACTTGAATTCAAAATTGAATTCAAACTGTCATTAAAAATAGAACAGATCACACATTCATAATACGATCTTACTACGAATTCTGAGAGGTATAATAATTTGGTACATATCTAACTTTTTGCACAGAGTTACTGAAAGCAAAGAGTGAAAAAGACTTATTGATCTGAAATGCAAGTAAAGATGTAGCTCCCAATTTTGACTTTTGTACTGCATGATGAATCCCAGGAAATTCATTCAAGCTCATAAATGCTCAGGAGATGTTCCAGGTACTTTTTACTAATGAGAAGGTTCCTTTACTTGATGTGTTTCTCGGAAGTACAATTCATTCAGACTAGGATATAAAAGCCAACAATCACTGAAATAAAGGGAAGAGGCAGTAATGCAGTCCCTGAACTACTACCTTTTCAATATAACACTGACAGGAGTTAGCATTTTTTCTCACTTTCAACTGCCCCAAATAAAATCATTCTAAGAAAACAGTGATGCTGTACTGTTAAGCATCTATACCCCATGTTTTGAATTGGACATTTAGTTTTTCTTTCCTTAAGCTGTTAACCACCCTCCTTATTTCACTGGCATAGGTCAGCTGGGCAGATGGCCATTCAATTTATTTACAAGACCTGTTTTACGTGGCACAGTTGATGCAGGGATGAGCCTTTTTCTCTGTTCAGAAATGTAAATCTCTCTTCCTAGAAAACAGTAATCTAAATTAAGGTGACTTAGTACTTCTGCTGTACTAAAGAACCCTGAAAAGAGATATGCACCCTTGGATAGTAAATTCAGTTTTTATCTCGCAGATAGCAATAGAACAGCCACAACTACCAGAGTTTATCTGTTTTAAAATGAAACCTCTCCTATAGTTTCAACCTATACAACAACATACTCCAAACTCCTACCTTCTAATCCTAATGCTGGTATGTCTTGCACCTTGGGCAAGAGAGATCCATAAAAGAACTGACAGCTTCACCACCAGAGCTCTGCAGCTGGCTGCGCTCTGAACACAAACAGCTCCACAATACAACCATCACTGCCTCATTGAAACACATCTTCCACTAGACTCTGACAGCAATAAGGGCCCCAAATCAGACAGAAATGTTTGCAAAAAGTCTATATGAGCAGCAGCTCAGCAGTAAAATGGTAAGAAGCCCTCTCTGCAACAGTGAAATTCACTCTATTTGATTTTGAGACATCAGGAAAGGCTGTTGGTGATTCTGACTTCTCCTCAGTTTTGGTGCTTGATAAGGCTTTTATAAAGGAGGTGAAAAAGCATGCTCTGTTGTCTATTTAGACCAGTCTATAATTTAAAAAGGTTTAATACAATTAATACAGAGTTTAGTTCATAGTTCCAAGAGGAAAAAAATATGCTTTCCCTTTGTCCTAGAACAACCCCTAACAAATCTCCCCAAAATGAAATCATATGGGAAGGCTTCAGGCTAGAGCTGCCTATGTTTGTACGACACTGTAAAAGCTGCAATTGCTGCCTTTGCCATGTGTCTTCTATAACCAAATGCTCAGAGAAATGGAAAATTCCATATATCAGGAAAGTTTTCATCACATTAACTTTAGGTTCTCTTTAAAAGACAAGAAGTTATGGAGGTGTGAATCTGCCCCACGGAGAGAATCAGAATGTTTCTTCAGGGAAGAGCATGCAGTTGTATGCAGCTACTCAAGGGTTAAGGAAATTATTACAGATGGGATCCTACATCAGCAGCAATATCCCATTTCAGCAACAGGATACAAGCATTCTAATTAGAAATGTAAAACAACATTAATTCCACATTTACAATATTCAAATTAATATGAAAAGGTTTCTAATTGCCATGTTAGTATGTTTCCTTGCTCAACTACTTCTGTATGGGAGAAACAGTTAATCTGATAATAGGCCTCAGGAAAAAGGTCTGTATAAAACTGATAACTTCATATTAACTTCTAAGGTAATGATATTTTAACAGAAAAACTTAGGTGCAGTTATAATTTTGTCTTTTCTTGTGCTTTGCCTGCAGGATGCTACCACAGCAATAGTGCTGGTCTATGCAAAGGTATCTTTAGTTACATAGTTTGGGGAATGCAGCTTTTAAAGCAGTTACTCAACCTGCTCTACCCACAAAGCGACTGTGCTTAGGAAGGAACGCACGCGACTCCTTTCCCCATGGGGAACGATGGCAGTGATGGGCTGAGGCACTGTGTGGCTCAGGAGCTGCTTCCTGGTGCTGAAACACATGCCTGTCAGGGCTCTGCGTCAGCAGGACCTTACCTTTGTTCCTCTGTAAGGTATTTTGACAGCTCTTTAGCGAAATAGCAATCTAATAAGATATTTGGTTTGTGAGTGAGAGCAATTTTTATGTTCTAATCCCTGCATTATATAGCTATTCCATTGGAATCAGAAGGATGAATAGTCATTGAACTGCACGTTCCAACTATTTGATACATATCTGCAATTCAGACAAACATTTTTTAAGTAAAAACATTACAAGATCATTTCTTTTCACAAATAACAACTTCTTGTAGCACTCAGATAATGTTTTTCCAACATTTTTTCTCAGGAAACATAAAATCTTCAACTAAAATGGCAAATCCAGATTCTTATTGCCACTGCTGTACCACAAATCTACACTGGCCACAGCTGTGCAAACAATTCTGCACCTGTGATACCATCTACATCCAGCCACAATGAAATGCTCCCCATTGAATCACCAACTGTTTCTTTTGCTAGTATCAAAGTAGTTAATCAGTGAAAGTACTTCTATGAGATGAACAGCTAAACACTTCTGAGTGAATATGATCACCTCCCTTAGAAACATATGACAAACATGCATATAACACATTAATACACTAGATCTGTCACTGATATATATTGCTACAATAAGGAAACTTCAATATATTTCATGACTTTTATATACAGAAACTATTTAAGTGGAATATTCTACATGGTCACTATTTATCTAAGATGCACATGTGGAGAAAAAAATCAAAATTAAGACAGTTCAGGGTGCTTGTTATAAACTGCATATATCTTTAAAGCTTTTAATTTAGCTTTGCAATCATGGATTAAAAAAAAAACAACACTGGAAATCATTAACAACTGCTTAAGTTTAATTCTGAGTTTACTTAAGACAAAGTAAACTGAACACAGTTGCTGTTCTTGTATGGCAATTATATTTAAGAGGGGAATTAAGGGAAAGGAGTTGGTAATTCCAGGGTCTTGGTCAGTGCAAATCCAATCTGCGATTACAACCTAACTTTCCTTACTAATGTTGCCTAACCATCGGACCATACACAGATCAATTCTTTAACTGCTGGTCATTTTTAAGCCAGCAAAAGCAGCATGTCACATTTAGTTTTTACAATAGCTTCATTTAATATATATATATATTTTTTCTTTTATGGGGTAAAGTTTTTTTTGTTGTTGTTGTTGTTGTTTTTTTTTGTTTTTTTGTTTTTAATCTCTAAAGAATGTTCTGCATGTAGACTGATGGAGAAAATTCTATTTCAGTCCATCACAAACTATAGGAAGTGCCCACCTTAGAAGTAAATATTGTAAGAACATGAAGAGATGTGGCTATAAGATGGCTTATAATAAATCTCCAAAATACTGGTGTTTTTTTTTCAATTTTGAATGTAATTTTATATGTACAGATAAACATCAGTATCTTTATTTTTATGCTTTTCCTCAGAAAATAAATTTGTTCATATTTTTAAATAACTAAATATATTTCTTTGGTAACCTGGATAATAAAACCATGCATTGATTTAGAGAATTTTGCTTCACAGTCTTATCTTTATCATTATAAACTCCAGCAGATCATTGTTTTTACTAAAACATTAAGAAGAACAAAGATATATTCCATGAGGTAATGATGCAAGGTAACAAACACCAGGACTAGGGCTGTTAATCTCTTAAAATTCATCAGCTAGTGAGTTTAGGGGATAGTTGATAAACCTAAGCAGAGATAATGCATCAAACTCTATGTAGGATTTTAGATAAATAAATATAGTAGATTTTACTTATGATGAAGTTGGTTCTGGGAAATTGTGAAATGCAAGAATTTTCAGGCCATTTCAAATAAATTGGCTATAGTCTTGTTAGTTGGATAGCACAACTAAGGCTTAAAACACCCCCTAAACCAGTTAAAGATTTTTCTCAGTAGATAAAGGGGTCAATAAGGCTGAAATCCAAACTACAGACCAGGTCAAATATACACTAAAAAATCCACAAAATGGGAAATCTCACCATGTTTTCATGGCTGAAAATACTGAACTTTTCTTAAATACGACAACAGGATGGAAGACAAAATGTCAATGTTTTAAAAAGAACATAAAGTAAGCTTTGCAGAAGTTATCTAAATTCTGGTTTTCTTCTCATAGGGAGTTCTCAGCTTTTTACATTACAAGTAATAAAGGTTTGTTAACATAATGCACAAGAACTGTCAGTAGTTTTCAGACAAGGCTGTTGCCATTACACAGATGAATAGATTAATGACTTAGTCATGGCTTCTTGCATCGTTTTCTTCTCTAGTAATGATTAATAATAACTTGTCAAAATTAAAATTTTTAAAACAATTGGTTGTCAAAAGCATATCATACAAAGAAGATTCATATTAATATTTTTGATTATATTAATAACTGAAACAAGTAATAAGCCTACGTCCAATGATTTGTTCTATTGCTCTACCATACAATTAATCTGCCTCTCATATAGCATTAATATTATGAAGTAAATAGGTCATTTGATGCATTGTTAAAATGTGCAAGTACATTTCATTCTTATGAGGCTGGTAACAGGCTGTACCAACCATTTATAAGCTTGAAAGTAACCTATAGTTTGTTTTTATTTGTATAAATAAAATACAAACCATTTTATATGGCATGGACCTCCTACAGTTATTCATAATGTTTACTGCATATATATAAGTTTAGTTTAAAATTAAAAATAAGCTGTCATTGTGGAATACAGAAATGCATTATAATATAAGAGAAATATATATGTTCTCCTAACCTGTTATTGCTAACTTAAAAGTTATACATCACTCCTAATTTTTATTTATCCTGTACAACTCATTTCTTGTATTTTTATGGAGACTTTTTAAAATATTACTCTGTTTCACAAAGGGAGGGAGGAAGGGATGAAGGACCACAATACTTTTTAAGTCTAAGTTCTGCTCTCTTGATATAACCCTTACAAATGACAGCCCTCTACTGGTTAATGAATATAAAAGCAGAAGAACATCTCACAACAATTTTACATTAGTACTATATTTAGCTAAAGTAAATACATACATACATATATATACACACACATAATATGGGGGGCGGGGGGGTGGGCGGGGGAGGGGAAGGGCTACTAAATTGCCTGAATTATTCCATTTTATTGGGACTGCTTAAAAATCACTATTTCTATTTCAGGTAAGAAACATTAGGTTAAGGAAATGGTTGGCTCCTAAATTCTATGGACATCTCTACAGAGTATTGTAATTCTTCAAAGTAGCAGCCTTATTGGACTACAGCTTTTCATACAATATCTAAAAATAGTAATAAATGTTAATAATAATCATGTTTTTGTGTAAATGTTTTGGCCACTAGAATCATAGAACATCCTGAGTGGAAGGGGCCCATGAGGATTACCAAGTGCACCTCCCAACTGAAGGCATGGAAACCACAAAAATGAAATTTTGCACAAGTAAAAATCCTATTTTTCTGACGTTTTACAGTCTAAAATTAGTTTAAATGTGAACATCAGAGAGCTGAGTACCAGCCAGCTAAAAATGAGAACCAAATTACGGTACTTGGCACAAGAGTTGACAATGTGACCCAATTTATAAAGAAAAAATTGTTCAGGTATCAACATACCTGAAATGGTACAACAAGTGTGTGAATAAAAAAAACTCAAGAATAGTCCCAATATTTTACTAATTTATGTCCATTTTTAAACATTTTTTATGCTTTGTCCTGAATGTTTACCTGTTAAAATGCTAAAATGACTTCTAAAATAATTTGAAAATGTCCTATACTAAATGATCACATTCAACGGCTAAATTTGCTACCATGTGGCCCAACCAAAGCAGCACCTGTCTGCCCTGTGGCAGGCCCAGAAAATGTCCAGGTTTATTGTTTTATTTTATATTTATGCCCTGACAGCCATTTTGGGAGCAGGCCTGGGGCCTGCCAAGCTGAGGTGCTGCTGCCTCATGGCGGAGAGCAAGCTCGGTTCAGCCAGATTCCTTGGTTACGAAATGCCGTTAGTCAGTGACTAAAAAATGAAGCATTTGGAATAAAAAAAAAATTACCTCCGTACCTGACCCCTGCCCTCAGAAGACCCTCAACTACAAGATGAGACACCGCCTCCAGCCGCCTGGGGGCGTCGCTCCCTCAGCTGCGGCGAGGCCGGGCGCAGGCGCTGCTGTGGCGGGCTGGGGCCGGCGGCGATGGCGGCGCTGCTGGAGCACAGGAGGCGGATCTGAAGGACTTCTTCCATCGGGACGGGCTGCTGGTGTGCGCCCGGGGACTCAGCATCGACCGCCTGCTGCTGCGCTTCCTCCGCCTCTACAGCGAGCCCGCTAGCTTGGTGCTGAACGTGAGCCCCGCCGAGAACGTGAGGGAAGGAGGAGGAAGGAGGCGGCTGCCCGCCGGCTGCTGCCGCCTTGGAGATGGGGTTTGGCGGCTGGGGGCTCTTCCAGGGTCGGTTGGCGGGTTGCGAGGGGACCTTGTCACTTCTCGGGCCGTAAGTTAGTATTGCCTGCTCCCTGAAGAAAAGAGCCGTTAAAATACTGTGAAAAACGGGAGATAAAATTTTCAGCGTAGCTAAGATCTATCAAGTGGCAGTGGCTTGTACTTTCTTAAATATTGTCTAACTGCTATTGAAAATACTTATGTTTCTAAGTTACCTGAAAGGGTTTGAAACTTAACAAAGGATGTCTAATAATAAAACATCACCAGGATTCTGACTTCCTTATCTAGTATCTTACACTATCATGTTTTTTGATTTAATTACAATTAAATTGTAACTTAATTACAATTACAATTCTTTCTGTATCCATTTCATTGGTTGTTAGAATGAAGCCTGTTGTGTTTTTACTGTATTTTTTTTAGGAGTATTTTATTGATCAACTGAGGTCAGATGGAGTTGTTCATCTTCTTCAGCGCATTACCAACGAGGTTGCAAGTAACGCTCACTATTAATTTTACACACAAGGAGGAGTTACCTCTGCAACAAGTCGAATCCTCATGGTAGGTTTCCTTACTGACACAATTCCTGCGAACCTCATTACTGGTAAGAGCTTAATAAAGTCAAGCTGTGACTGAAAATACATAAAGCTTAATTCTGTTGAAAGAGTTCAAATAACTGATATTAAGGTTGAAGAATTATTTAAAAAAAAAAAAAAAAAAAACAGAGGTAAAAAGAACTACATACATATTTGTTCCTAACTTTTTTCTTTTTTTTTTTTAATGGTCATCTTTGCTCTAAACCTGTTTGCTTTATTTAATCACACAATTTGTAAACATCCACATTCTTTTTAGGTAGTGGATAATGTTCCTGTATGGCTTTCTGATATCAATAATAAACTGGAAAACAATCAGCAGTTAAACCATGCCATGACGTAAGAAACATGGATATTCAGAGTGGCTGCATTACTTTCCAAGGAAAATAACTGATTGTTCTTGAGAAAATAGTATCCAGAATACTCTCAGTAAATGGCCTGTGATTGAAACTGATTTTAGATTGCATATTTATCAACCATGCACACTTGCTGGTTTTTGCATTAATGAATTAGTCCTGATGACTTTTCCTATCAAATAAAATAAAAATGTCTTACTAATCTTGTAACATCTCGGATGCTATGTAAATAGCAATATTGAGATAATGTTGTTAAAACTTCGCAAAGATTTTTGAACATAGCTTGTGACTTCATTTGTTGTTGCATATAAGTTACACATGAAAGATGTTCCAACTGTCTTGTTCTCTACTGTTCTGGTCCCCCTCTTCTCCTTGCCTCAGTTGTTTTTATGTTCTTGTCTAAGCTGGAAACCCTCTTATAGCCTGGAGAGCTAGTAAAACAGATGCATGAGAGTATAGGAATATTTTACTGGTATATAAATATTAACATCTTTATAATGTTTAAATGCAACAGAATACTAAATACGTAGAAGAATGTATGCTTTTGCTTCATAAGCTGTATTTCCTTCCTTTTAGTCAACCTTTAAAACGTCAAATCTGTGAAACATATTGAACAGCTTCATGCTAAGGCAAAAGGACACTAGACTTGTCAATTCTGTTTTTTCCAACTTCAAAAAAAAAAAAAAAGTAAACAGTTTCTGGGCACCTCCTTTTAATTTCTGTTCTTCCCTTTGGCTCCTTCCAGTTTGCCTTTCCCCCTTATCCTGAGGAAAAATACAAAACAAAATAAAACAAATCTTTGGGTTTTGCGTGGGTGAAAGGAATAAATGCACTAAAGATTTTTATTTTTTTTTAAATTACTGACCTGAAACGACACAGAGTTGTTATACTCATTGTAATGCCACTGGAGGTCAGTGTGACAGCAGTTTCTACAGACCTGGTGCTTCATTTAAAGCTTTGGTAATGCGCGTTTATATTGGAAACGTACTAACTGTGTGGGCAATTCAGCAGATAGGCCATTCAGTGCTCTTGTCTTGGGCAGGAGGTCTGCCTTTTTTTTTTTTTCCTGTCCAGTCTAGAATTTACATCTTGTGTGCTCAACACTCTGCATTACAAACTCTACCTTTTGGTATTAACAAAGATGTAGAAATGAACAACACAAAGCTCTCTGAATTTTGCTGCTTGCCTTTCATGCTTGAACCATGAAAAGACTTGGGGTGCCGCACAAAGTAAGGAAAATGCTCATTGAGTTGCAGAGTTCTTCAGACAGTGTTCTCCGTGCCTCATTCTGTTTGTAAAATCAGCTGGCACCTTTGTAACTGTGTGGTCAGATTAGCTTATTGTGGCTGTGTTGGAACAAGGACCTACTCTACTGCTTACCAAAAGCTGGAGATGTTAAATTATCTGCCAGCAGATCCACGTGACTTCAAGGGATTTGTGAGCCTATTACAGTTTCTTCCTTATGAGATTTTTGTTGTTGTTTTTCCTTTGCAGTTTGTTACCTGTAATGCTGATGTGAAATCTAGTGCAGTATTTCTCCATGGATCAGTCACCAGAGCTACAGGCTCACATGCCTAGAATGAGAACGGTCATAATCATGAAATCATCAGATGGTTTTATGAGACCATTCATAAGACTGCAGTCTTTGCATCTGTAGAAGTGGATTCATCTTGCGTTTAGCTTACTTTACATTTAAATTGTTTATAACTTTAGTTTATATGAACTCCTTGATAATTACAGTATATCCATATTTCAGCCATCATAGCAAAACACTTATTAACTGATATTTACTGTTGATGTGAAGCTTTCTGTGCTTTAAAAAAATTTTAGGCTTTTATTCCTCTGGCTTTCTACATTGTGTATCTGCATCATACTCATCTTAATTTGAAAATTAAATGACATTTTAATGTTTTCAACTTTAGCTAAATAAAGAATGCTAAACACTAGAGGCACAGGCCAGTACCTGTAAAATCAGATTTTTCCTATTTTTTAACTGATATTTATAATACCTTTTTTTTCCTTAATATAGAAAGGAAAATATGTACTGAAAGCATTACATTATATATAGCTGTTAATCGTTGAATTTATGAATTTACATAATGGCATCTATATTGTAACTTTGCAAAAAATGGTTACTCATCAAAATAAATGTCTCACCATCACATCTTCACTTGGCTATTTTTTATCGGGATAAAAAGTGGCAAGTGGCATCTCCTGTAAGTGAAAAAATGGCATTTATATCTTGATTGATATAGTAGAAATCTAACATCCTGAATTTTCCACTTTATATTTCTAGACAATACATCACTACTTAGATCCTCTCTGGCATCAGCTTGGAGCTAAGACAAAATCTTTGGTCCAGGATTTGAAAATGCTGCGTACTGCAACAGTTTCTAACTCAGTATGATTGTGTCACTTTCCTCAATCTTCTGCAGTTACTGAAAGCAAGTGAAAAAGCTTTTGCTGAGAATTCAGGTAAACACTGAATAACCATACAAGTTAATGCATGAAACAGAGAAATTATGATATTTTTAATTAACATTCCTAAACATATGAAGGTATCTAATCAGGTTTTATATAACCAGCCATACGGACGTAGGTTTTTATTGACAGATAATGCTTTCATCTTCCCACTTAACTGCTGTTACTTAACAGTGTGAGATTTGCATCACATTTCTGTCTCTTATTAAGCTAGTAATTACATAGTAAGCAGGTAGCACAGGTAATCTAGATGAGAGATGTGAGGCTATTATTGGAAATGTCTGAAGCCTGAACACTTCAAATATCGAACAATTAACATTTTCTTTTTCTCTTTAGGTTGGCTGTTTCTTGACTCCAGTACATTGATGTTTGTAAATGCTCGAGTGAGAGTTTATCGCGTTGCAGATGAGAAACTGAATGAGAAAGGCAAAGTCTCTGGAAACATGTATGTAAAGAAGGAAAATGGTACTGATCTCTCCTAATTTTAAGTTTGAGAGTGTAATGCAATTTCAAATATTCTGTATGTTATTACTTGTGCTGTGGTTTGTTACAGGATCTTACAGATTTCCAGACCTCAATCTGGTAGCTGGGATATATTGAGACATAATCTTTGTTCAAAAAGCATATAATAAACAACATAAAACAGTCACAAGTAAGGCATTCTTCTCAGCTTACTCAGCTGATCATTGGGAGAACTTTTATGGATTGTTCCTGAATTGCATAGATTTCAGCTTGATCTTTTGCATTTTATATGAAGGGATAAGAAGCTGCCATTACTTTAAATATATATATGTATTTTATTCAAGAGTTTCAGAATGGATGAACAAGTCAATACTTTTTGCTTCATTAGAGTGTTTTTCCCCATTTTAAATGATTCTGTAAGAGTGCTCTCCTACTCCATCAGCAAAACAAGTTGTGTATTTAGGCTGTTGAATTGTACATGCCTACAACCATCACACTATTGACACTGAACCACTAATTGAAAGTTCTGAAGGGTATTTTGTCTGTAAAAGCCGCTATGTTTAATCTTACTTTGTTTCAGAACTGAAAAAGGAATTGGTTCTAGAAAGTAACCCAAACTGGGAAGCTTTGATAGAAGTATGGAATGAGATTGAAAATGAGAATAAGAACAGTGAAGACTTCAGTGGTCCGGGTGAGAAAATACTAAATAATGTAAGTTTTCACAGTACATCTGATTTTCTCTTCTATTTGACTTTTGAGAGAAGTAGCTCTAATTCTTTACTGTGATCATACTAAAGAGCTGGTTTTAAACAATAATTTATGGACTTAAGACAAAGCGTTTCATGTGTTCTCACCGGTAGGATAGATAGTTTTAAGACAATTAGCTATTCAGTTTATCCCAGTGCAAATCAAAAGATCTCATCTGCTGTGGTCTTTGTTCTAAATAATGAGGCAACTTGTACACGTTCCAGCCTTCTACAGCAATCAAAGTAATGCAGAAATAGAACTGCTTCATAGCTTTACAGGCTGTATCGGTCTGTTACACAGTCTTTCCTGAACTGTTAAGAGTTCAGGGAACATAACATAGTCCTCTTGCTTGGAGTGCGGACGGGCATGGAGCTGCAGGGGGCTAGAACTATATTAGTTAAGGTACTGCTTGGTTCGGGTTCAAAAAAACAGGAGGTTTCATCTTTTGCCCATTCCATCTCATACATTTTCTTGGGCATCTAAAAATCGCTTTTCCTGGAGGTGCAGCTTCTTGGGTAGAGAGTAGAAGGTGAGTGTGTTTCTAACTAACTGCATTGCTGCCTCTCCTATTTTAGGACTTTTCATCCCCTTAAATTTCACCAAGAAATAGTAAGGGTAAAAAAGTGCTCTTTTCTCTCACCCACAGTGTTCTGACTATGGATAAGAACTGGCTCTCTAACCTAGTGTTGTAGGAGTTTGTCTGAATCAGCTTGCAGAGAGCTGTTATTCAAGGCCCACAAACCATTCATTTTGAATGGTCAAAATAAAAACCTTACTGTTTTAGATGATATAAGAATAAGGAATGCCGAACTTCTGTTAACCTTCTCTAATCTTGGTTTGATACAAAATACGATGCAATTTAGACTCCCTGGAGGTCCAGAACAACTGTGACCACCAAGTGTAAAAGGCGTTTGGCAGGCACACTTCTAGGATCATTAAAAACAATTTGCTCAAGATGTCTTGTAGCTGGATTAAAAGTACATCATAACAGATTATAAACATTATATTGTTTCTTGACTGCAGGACAAGTGCTTACTTGTGCCAGTGATGACTGAGCTTGTGCACAGCTCAGGGAGTATTTTACTGATGGAGAAGAAGCCTTTTTAACGAGACTGTATAATAAAACTTTTGGAAAGGATGAGGAAGCTGGAGAAGTGTGGATTAAGGACAGAAAAACTGTCAAGTCCAAAGGAAATGCCAGACAAGACACAGGGCCTCAAGCCAAAAAAGCCAAACTTGGAACTTCTTCAAAACAAACATGAGAAGCAGCAAGACTGGACTATAATCTAAATGATAGGGAAAACTGAGGAGGAAAACCAAGAGGAGTTGGATGTGGAAGATAACAGAGTTAAACAGCAGCCAAGAAGGCAGTATCGATGAGACCATTCCTGAAGATTTCACCTGTGGACTTACCTTCAGATTCTTACTATGATATTTTCAAAAACTCACTCACAATTATTCATCTGTTGCAGGGTTGCAATGATCCCTATGCTCTGACCAGGGTATGGCATGAAGTAGAACCAAGATACGTTGTGTTGCATGATGCAGAGCTATCTTTTGTTCGGCAGCTGGAAATCTACAAGGAAGCAGACATGGAAAGCCTCTGAGGCAAGTGAACTTGGTGATAATCAAGACTGTTCTTGATCTAATTTAATCTTAAAAGAAAAAGAAAATCTGTTGTGCACTTCTGGCAGTCAAGGCACAAAATGCATCTAGTGATTTTCTTAAGCTACCTTTTAATTCCTGTTTAGCCTTCTTTTTAATTTTTAACACAACTATGTAGAATGCAATTGCAAGATAATTTTTACTTCCCACTAGGTATTTAGTCCCTTAATAACAGAAACACCTGTAATAAAATATCCATTCTATAAAAGGCAGTTTCATGAAGATAAGATATCCCCATGCAAATATATGATTTGAAGTCTTATATGTTTTTTTTTGTTTGTTTGTTTGTTTTCCCCTAAATCAGGACAATTGCAGATTGTAGTTTGTTATGCATAGTCTTCTGGGAAATTTTTTAAAATAATAAGAATGTAACTTCTCCATTATATTTGCTTTGTGTCTGATATTATATATATATACATACATATATATATATATATATATATATACACACACATATATATATCCTATGTCTATATATAAAGATATAAGATTTTTTTTGTTGCTGATTCTGGAGTATCTTTGCAGAAAAAAGATGATGTTTTCAGCTTACCTTTTTAAGGCAAATATCACTTTTCAGGCAGTTACTGCTGCTAATCTTAAATACTGTTTTTTGGTGTTTTTTTAATTTACTAAATAGTTTTGTGTTGTGTTTTTTTTCCTTCTAAACCTACAGGGTGTATTTCCTCATATATGGAAGCTCAACAGAAGAACAGCAATACCTGACAGCTCTGAGAAAAGAGAAGGAAGCCTTTGAAAAACACATTCGGTAAAAAAATTAACCTTTGTTATTAATTTCTTACATAATTCCCTTAAGTGATCACATTTCAAATGGTGAAGTTCTTAACTATGTGAAGGATAGATCTATAGAAGTTAAAATATATCTTCTACAATGAAATGCCGTATTTCTGTGGGAAACATCTGGAAATAAAAAGCAGTAGCTCCATTATCTGACTTTGCAGGAAACATTTTAGACACTTTCTTTATGAGTTTAAGTAATTTTCCTCTACAGTTTAATATATCTCATTGTCACTATACAGCGTATAGAAGGTAACATGATAGTTCTATTAAACTGCAGAGCATACTCCATAAACTATAGTGTATATAATGTGGCAACTCATTTGTCTTTAAAGTTTAAAATTAAATAAAGTTTTGATTTATTGTACTACTAAATATGAGGTATAATGTGAAAGGTGAAGTTCATCCATTATGGAAGTGTTGGCATCACACAGGATAGAAAGAGTTGGAGGTAATGTGTTAATTTGGTTAACTCTTTATTTTGCTCTTCAGGTGGACAGGAACAGAAGAGTACTCAACAAACTATAATAGTGGACATGCAGGAATTTCTTAGTGAGCTTCCATCATCGTCATGGTATTGACATTGAGCCTGTTACTTTGGAAGTTGGAGATGACATCTTAACTCCTGATGTCTGTGTAGAGCAGAAAAGTATCAGTGATCTTATTGGTTCATTAAACAGTGGAAGACTGTACACACAATGCACTTCGATGTCTCATTACTATAAGCTACCAATTCTTCTGATTGAATTTGATCCTAACAAGCCTTTCTCCTTGATTCCACAAGGTTCTCTACATCAGGAGATTTCCAGTAGTGATGTTACTTCTAAACTAACTCTTCTTATACTGTTTCCCAAAGTTACGTATCCTGTGGAGTCCTCCCCACGCTACTGCTGAACTGCCTGAAGAGTTAAAACAAAACCATCCACAACCTGAGGCAGAAACAGCAGTGGCTGTAACAGCAGATTCTGAAACTCTTTCTGAGTCTGACACATATAACTCTTTGCAGATTAGTCTGCATATGACAACACAGAGAGATGATGCAACCCTAGCAGTGTCAGGTAAACCTGGTCATAAACAGAAGGCCAGGCCAACTAACCTAACATCTTGACTGCAAAAGCAAAACCCTACTGATACAGAGGTTTAACTAGACAAGCAGGGCTTGGGTAACTTAGCTTACCTTACAGTCTGTAAATAAAACCTTAATTCCATATATAATTTATTTAACTTGGCTTCCGTTGCCTAGAATTGCTTGAATCCTCAAGAACAGCTGGCAGACGCCAAGAGAAAAGAACATACTTAAGACAGCAGCAGAGAGGGGGTTTATTAATTATTAAAATCTCTGTATTTTATTTAGCTTCTGCTGCCATCTACAGTAGCCATCACCAATCTACACAAAGAGCAGGTACAGCAGTAAGAGGAACAAAATAAACCTTCAGCACAAGAACATGCTGGGCTAGAAAGGCATGGTACTGTAACAGTTACTGTAAGACTTAATGAATCTCTTTGTAGACAGCATCTCTCTCTCTCAGTTAAGAGACTAAAAATTCATTCACACCTACTTCTCTGCTCTGTAAATGAGTTAACTCATCCACATAGTGCATAGATAAAAGCACAAACTTCATCAGCCTATGTGAATCAATACAGCAGTGGAGCTGCCTATGAAGTGATAAAAGTTTTAAGTTCTCTTTGTAAGTGATTGGTATTATTTCTCTTTAGAATGTTTGTACATGGGTACCAAACAGTTTGATTCAGTTTCTAATTTTTCTATGTGGTCGTTTCATGATGAACACCATGTGGAATTTATTTTTAATCTTCTCCTGGAGAGCCTTGTGTAATTAAATATTTTTCACTAGCTATCTCAATAGAAATTTTTACATTTCTGATAACACCAAGTAATGCTGCATTTCTTCCCAAACCTGTATGTCTAATAAAACCTGCTTGTGGTAGAAAGTAATCTGTCCAAGGCACACTGGTCATTTTTTCAGAATGAAACAGTAAAAAACAAACAAAAATGTAGTATCTGTTTTAATGGTAAAATTACCTTGCAAACAAATCCTTAGAAAAGATGCTAGCTTATGTTCACACCAGCAAATGCTGACTTCTACTTCCACTCTTCTCAACAGTCTCACTGTGATGTTTACCTCAATGGTGTCAGCACTGTATTAGAATCTGAAACAGCATGAACCCTGAACTCCACTTAGTATATCAAGTCAAATCTATTTTATTTTTTAGTTTTATTTTTTTCATCTTTTGATTTACATCTTTCGCTTTGGGAAATTTCTACTGCTCCAAACAACTGATTCTACTACTTACTGTGTTAGATTTCTATTTCTATAGAAGATTTCTACTTGATTGACAATCTGCCCAAGACGTTAGAAAACTCACTCAGGTTTTCAGTCTACATGAAACAAAGGACTGAATGGAACGGTAACATTTACCTTAATACGCATCTGATTTAGCTTGTGTTTCCTAGTCATTTTTGCCTCAACAGAAATTTTCTTAGTAATCTACATGCAGGCCACGTATGGATCTTGATATATATCTACATATGGATAAAGACATAGATTGTGTATATTACATAAAACAATATGAAAATATATGCACTAAAAAGAAACAGATATGAAAATACTTTAAACTATTCTCTTGTTGGTTTATGATGTAAACAAGATGCGAGCAGCATTCTTTTTGGACTGTGGCAACTTTTAAGATACGAGCTCCCTGTGACTTAAAAAAAGATGAGATACCTGTATTAGTCAACAGCAGCCTGTTCTATCATACTTCAGAGAACAAAAAGCACGTCATTTTTACAAACCAAACGTACTTGACCAGCATACAGTGCTAATTCACTGAATCAGAAAGTTTTCACACCAGTGCTAAAGCTCAGAAATATTTGAGAAGAGTTCACTTCTTACTTTCCCTCCTTCCAGCGATCACCAAGTAACCTCCAACAGCTAACAAACAAAACCCTCTGCATGCCAGTCAGTAAAGCTATTACAGATACAACAAAATAATCCTTAATATGTTTCTCTTCTACGTAAATATAAAGCCAATAAGAAGACTAGACTTAAGAAGAGCCTCAATCATCTGTAATATTCTCATAAAAGACCTTTTTTGGTGATTGGAAAGGTGGATCTCACAAAACGCCATAAAATTAATTCCTGCATGATTAATGATCATACTGAATATGTTTGCATAAAATATAAACTTCAAACTCTTTGCACCACTGCTGGAAATTAAATCTCAAAGTTGACCCGAAAGTGCCTTTTCCCTATTTGCTATGCAGACATCATCCATGAGGATAGGGATTGCCCATAAGCCAACGAATTGTTCTTCTAAAAGCTTGCTACTGTTTAGACATGAAACTCTGTAAACTAGAAAAAGTTTCCTGAAATAAGCTTCTTACAGTTGAGCTAGTTTAAAAATAAATAAATGCAGTGATGTTTTATTAATAGAGGTGAAATATGTAAGCTAAAAAAATGGAGCAGATATACCAGAATTATTTATATTTTTATCTCTGCATTTTTGGCTCAGTATATTTTAGGACCAAGTTTATTTATCTATTAATTTAAGAATCCCATCATTAAAATCTTATATGAATGATGGAAAATCACTTCAGATCTAAATAAAAAATATTGCTACTGTACTGTATCTATTATATGTCAGTCTATGGATGGAAACAGTGGTATAGGAGTTTCACCAAATCATACTTGAAAATAAATATGAATCCTTTTAGAAAACCAGTGAGTATATTTCCAGTTGAAAGTATAAGCAAAACTTCAGTCAAATTGCCTTTCTATAAACTTTCAGCACTATTGTTGATAAAATATTTACCAATAATAAAAAGTGATTACTAAATATTAACCAGGAAAATGTTATGAACAAAAAATGCAATTACTTGCAATTTTAGTAAGAGGAGTTTTTAAAGAAAATGTGATACTATTGCACATAACTGTAGACACAAATGACACTTCATTCACAGAGTATCATATATCAAAGGCAGTAGCTGCTAATAGACAATCAAATGTAGGAAATTAAAAAATCTATGGTCCACAATCTTTTTACTGCAGAAAAAAAATAAAAAAGAATATAGTTTTTTTGCAGATTGGGTTTGTTGTAATTAAAGCAGCCATCATAAATTTATGGCACACTCAAAAGTTACAAAGTACTAACGCATTCACATGTACGTCAAACCACAAAATTAATGACATAAGTTGATTATTTCTATTAAAAGAGCTAAAACAATCCTATTTCTTGGAAAGATGCCTGAAAAAGTTCAAATAAATGAGATGATGAGAAAGAAGATCTTATGGTGGAGGAGGTGCTTCTCTGGGACTTAGTCTGTAGTTAGTTACTCTGTCAAAGATACCCACATAATGGTAGCTAAGTTAGTTCATTCGTTTCAGTTCCTGTTTGTACAGCAGGAATAATGCTTTATCCAACTTTACTCAAACAGCCACTTTTAGATGAACTTGATTAAAGACCTTTTTTGTTGTTGTCTTTAAAGAAATGCCTTTATAGAGCATTCACCAGATTGCTACCTTCATAAATTAAGACTATGACTGTGCATATTACGTGTGGCTTCGTTTCACAGGAAACTAACAAATAGCTTCATGGTTGGACATCTCAAAGAACTCTACAACCTGCTGCAAATACCTAAATTTTAACAGGCTGAATACTTTAATACTGTTACTCAGATGAAGAACAGTAATACTAAAAAAGACAGGAAAAAAAGAAAAGAAAAAGAAAAAACAATGCAGCCCATCTGTCAGTCCAAGTCAAATAAAAGATCATACCAAAATTAAAAACATGTTAAATTACAACTGTGCTAGAAGTAAATCAGAAGAAGTGGGCTGCATTGTTTTTTCTTCATACAAACAGAAGCATCGATGGATTTTGGCATCTGATTTCAGCCAGAGGCACCCACTGAGTTTCAGGACAGTGAGCAGCTCTGCCAGGCTGCCACAGTCTGGGGGCCTGGCGAGTACAGCCAACCATTGTGAGGACACAGAGAAAAATGGGTCTCGTGCTCTTCCAGTGAAGAGATTTATGATGCACTAAGATGAAACAAAACAATCGTTTTCAAAGATGTCAGAACACATGAAAGATGAGGAAGTTTACTAATTTACATTGGATGCATGTGTTAATGAATTGTGCTTTTCCTCCATGCAAGAGAATGGGAAAACCTGTGATTAAAGGAATGCTAATTTCATTCTTTACTAAATAAATAAAGATGATTTATTTTCTAAGAAAATGTGGACTAAACATGTTTTGACCAACACCTGTAGTAACAAGGTATCCAAAAGGAGATCATTTTTTAAAGAAAAGGAAAAAAAAAAAAACAAAAAACTTTTGGAATGCAAACAGTAGGAGGGAGGAAGGGGTTTTATGGGAAAGTTTTCTAATACTCACTTTCATCAGAGCTAAAAACTTTTGATCGAGTTTCCCTCCCCCCAATCATCTGTACAGTCAGGGTTTTATTTAATTTACATGGCCTTTTGCAGAACATAAAAATCTTCCATTTGAACATTGTCTTTCCCTTGGTCACTGAAGAAACCAGACTTGCAAGAACAAAGGTAGCTGCTGCAGGAGCCTCGGAGCCAGCAGGCTGTTTAGGTTTCTATGCAGCTCTGCAAAGGAGCCTGCCTTTGCTCCTGGCAAGATAGAGAACAATGGGTCTTGGAAGACAGGAAAACCTTGAGATTCACGTGCCCACACCAAATCAGATCTGAAAACAAAACATCCTCTTCAGCACATCCCAGCATAGCAGCTTTAAAAATATTCAAAGATAAATTAGACAAAAAACTTCCTTTCTGGTAGCCCAGAGGTACGCAGTCCTTCACCAGTTGTTTGTGCAAGGTGTGAGGCTACAGGCATGCCTTACTATTTACTGGGGAGCTGTTGTGGTGCTAGGAAGCATCAGGATTTACCCACTTTGGGGGCTGAGCAGAAAAACAGACATTTACAGCTATACATGTATAAACTACATGAAGATATCCAATTAATCCCATTTCCTCCTTGTTTTGTTTAATACATGTAATTGCTAAATGAAACGGCATCATGCCACCTAGGTAAGCATTTGTGCAGACCTGCAAAGAAATGCTGGCATCGAATTCCCCTGCCACTCCCTGTAACTTCACCCACACCAACAGTGTACACACATCTTCAGTGTTGGCTCAGGCAGCACAGAAGCTCTGGCTGAGATGGTTCCCAGAGTCTCTGCTTCGCTCGCAGCCCAGCCGGCTCAGACAGGGCTCCCTGCCTAGGAAGGGAATGTTTTGAGCTGCGCAGCAGGGGATGAACGAGGGAGAAGGTGATGAGCAGGAGCAAAACATTCCCAAATCTCGCCTGCTTCTTCCTCTGCGCTCTGATTGCACCTAATCTCACAGGTAATCACTAAAATAACTTTAGTCAAAGCCAAAATCCAAGGGGTGAGAAACAAAAACTCTTTTGTCTTTTCGTTAAACCTGCCTCTATAAAACTTAAGCTAAATAACACATGGTCACGTGATCCTGAATTTTAATTCTTTGTCTAAAATTAATACTAGAATAAGTAAGTGAAAAAGACAACCGATAAATTCTATGTTCTACAAGTAATTTCTGAAACCTAAGAGGAAATTTCAGTTTGAAGGAAATAACATCCCAATGCTGTATTTGCCTCCACTCTTTTGCTGTTCTGTGAGAAGCTGAACTTTCAAGTCACCTCTCAATGCTGGTGTCCTTGGGTACAGGGGTGTGCCCTACTGGTGGAGTGGGTGCAGGAGAGGTTTATAAAGCGTTAATTACAGGCTCAAAGATCTTCACTGAAGGGCTTGTGTGCCCTAGAAGGAGGCTGTACTTTTTGCAATCTGATTCTCCGAGCAAAAGCTGGTCTCCAAATACATCCAGAAGTTGTGTTGCTGCAGGGTCTCCTGAGTACACTGCCATGCTTTTGCAGTGGTCAGTCCTCTGGAGACATGGCTTGCAAGTGTACTCAGGTTATGCTCAGGGTTGTCTTCTAAGGGTGGCATCTCAGCTCCTGAATTCAAGTTGTGTTTTGACACATTTTGTTCTCAGCCTCAGAAGTAGTAATTGTACAGCTTGCTTGGACAGCAAAACACTTTGAATCTTATTTATAACTCTTAGTTGTTTGATACGGAAAAACATTGCCTCAGCTCTAACTTTCATGTTCTCTGAAAGTTTATTCTGTGGAATAGGGACCATTGTAGCAAATATGTATTTTTTTTTTGAATAGATGGCAGAACCAGTCAATTATTCTTCAGATAATCCATTTTTATTTTTACTATGTTTTTTATTACTAAGGCTGTGTGATGTTTCTGCCTAGAAGCCATGCTGTTTGTGTCTGCAGAGTCCACCAGCCTTCTCCAAACTGATACTCATCCAATTCTGCCTTCCATGTTGTGACAGACAGTGGGAGAGAAAGGTGGGAGAACTTTCCACTGAGTGTCCCCCATTCCCTTGGCCTTCACATGAAGACTTATGCCTCCTAGCGGCCTTTCTCAGCAAAGAACATTTTTGATTGAAAATCTAAAAGCACTCCTGTGGCTGTCCAGAGCTGACACCAGGTTAGAAAACAGCATAGTTCCCATCCAGCCCTTTGGTTTAGGCTTTGTATTCAGGGTGCTCTGGGTCTCAGGCAGAAAGGAAGGAAGTGCATCACTGCATTTATTGCTCAAGACCCCCCTTTTAATTTGTGTACAAAATGAAAAGATCTCAAGTTTCAGCATTACACCTTTTTGATTCAGTTCCCGAGGGACGTTCACTGTAGTTGCAGTAGGGCATGGTAATGCAGTTACAAACATGTCTGTATATACAATCGTATACTAAACAGGAATGCTAAGGTTCACTGTAGTGTATTTGTTATTTAATTCCTTAACCTTACAAGCATGACATTTTATCATTTTTACATGTAACAACTATATGCACACACACAAAAGGTATGTATAGTTATGTCTGCGCATATATCTTTTTTGTGTTGCTTATGAAATCTTACCCTAGGGATACAATTCTCCATCTGAAGGCAGATGTCCCAGGAAGTGCACCATTCGTTTGAATTGTATGTCCATAACACTATTCCCCACAACTATTGCCTTACCTACAGTGCTGGAAGCTTAGTTTTCTGACACTGTAGCACAAAATCTCAATGGCACTGATTGAACAACTGCTGTGTTCTATGGGTTTCCACAGAAAAGTTCACAAGTATGCGGCCCTCTAAAAATCAGCAAGTGTATTCTGTAGAAAACACAAATGAGTATTAGGTTTTCATATATCTTTCCTTTCTTGGAGAAGAGTTCTTCCCAGCAGCAGCCTTTGGGCCCATCCCTAAAACTATTAATACCAAAGAGAAACAAATCAGTGAAGTTTTTATAGAAACACAAACTGTTACTTGGCCCAGAGCTTTTCCTAATGAAAGGAAAAAAGAAACCTTAGTGTCTGTATATGAACTTTTGTGGTTCAGGTGAAGTGAGGGAACAGGCTTCACTGTACATAGAACTGTCACAGATTTTGTCAGCAAACTAGGAATGCAGTGTAATAAGGTAAGTGTAGCCATGAAATGAAGATTGATCTCAACCACATAAAAGAAATAAAAATAGTTTGGCAGCTATTAAAAGGTAAATATCCCAATTCAGAAATACCCTCTTATTTTAAAAATGGTATCTAGAAAATACAGTGAGATAAGATTCTGTACTACTGAATACAACAAACTATATATCCCCAAAAGTCTTAAAGTCAAGGGTTTAAAAATTAGGAAGCAACCCAGTGCAAGCTACCTCTGTTCAGACCTGGAACATCATTGCGTATGTGAGTCATGTGGACAAACTGGTGCCCAATCATGTAATTAAAGTCTGTTAGGTAATTCACACACTTCAGTATGCCAACTCCAGAAATTCACATGGAAACAAGAGTACAAGGAAAAATAGTAGTATACAACCAAAATGTCAAGAAGTATAGAGAATGGACCAAGAAACTAAATCAGTGATTGAGACAAAGTGTCTTGACAGTAGCAGGGACCCCCAGCCAGAAGTGGTAGAAATACTGACATAGCAGACTGTGAGTCTTCCATTATCTAAGTGGCAAGGAGATCCCAGAGATTTCTGGCATTTAGTTTAAAGAATGGCCGAGCATTATGTAAACAGATTCAAATAACTTTTGCCAAAGAATCACAATTGATTTGGCATCTTCTCCCCATATTATTAATGCTTTTATAAATATATGAATATGAGGAATATTCTAATGGCAGAAAGAAGAGTTGTTGTTCCAGTGCTGTAGGGTAATAATCACCATGAAAATGTTGCTCATGGACTCGTCAACCTGGTTTTGATCCTGGATAGAATTGACATTAACTGGTTAACTTTATAATCTCAGCTTAGAAGGCACCCTCTTTTAATGACAGTGAAAGATTAATATAAGACAGACCTCACTAAGAGAAACAGATCTAATTAAATAAATAGATAAAAAGACTTATAAAGGAAACAATCTCTACATAACATAGATATATTGTGTCAGAGTAATTACCTTGTTTCTAGAAGAGTGTTGAAATCACCACTGCTACACTGGATTGGTTAAAACCACTCCATCCATTCTTCCCTTTCAGTGGTTCCCTGGGAACCATTCCCCACTGAGCAGAGAGAACATAATTTTCTTGGGACTGAAAAGTGGCGGAACAGAGGTAAGACTGTTCCCCTAGTGTAGTGCAGGATGCACCTGTGGGGAAGACTGCCTTCGGTACTCTGGTCCAAACACTGCTAAGAATTTTACATTAAGATGTCATAGGATAAAATCCATAAACTTTAATGTAGGCACCATCCCAAACTTCTGCTTTGCTGATCTTGGAGAGAAACATTATAACTTCATTAGTCCACTGAATAAGTTTATCCAAGAAATTAATGAGGTAATTTGATTACAGCCTACAAGCACTTACACTATTAAAATCCTGCCACATGAGAAAAGGCTCTGTACCAGAGCCAAGATCTTCTACAAGTGTCCAGACCAGTCAAGCCTTAAAAGAAGCGGTACATTTATAACCCTGATGGGAATTGTCCATTGAAGCAGTCTTCATTAAATCAAATAGGACAGCTTTCTAAAAGCTTGACCTTTTCTCACTGTTTTATTGATATAATTAAAACCTCTGAATTAATGAAAAGGCATGCTTTGCCTTACTGTAAGCAGTACCAGCCTAACTGCTCTGTCACCTGCTCTTTGATTGTCATTTCTTTATAAAATACTTTCAAACACTGAAGTGGCAGTGGTGAAACAGAGAATTTCTCATGCAAACACAGTTTTGCACAATTCTTCCTTTTTTTTTTTTTCCTCCCACTACATTCATGTACCTTTTTAGTCTTTATTTATTTATTTATTTTCTTGGAATTTTAGGTGAAGATGCTCTGCTGCCCTCACCTCAGAATATCTCTATTCTTTCTACCAACATGAGACACTTCTTAACATGGAGTCCTGTGACCATCCAGGGTGAAACTGTGAGATACTCTGTTGAATTTCAGGGGTAACTTCTGGCTTCTGTTTTGATGTTGTTTTTAATTCTTTGTTCTTTCAGCACTATTTACTCAGACTTACAGTTCTGCACAGTTCAGATTTCTTGAACACTGTTCAAATCACAAGTTTAAGAGAAGTTCTGTGAAGTTTGATACTCCAGCACTGTTGATCATGAGTGGAAAAAAACTAATTTATGGTCTAATGCTGAGGCTGCTTACAGGCTATGCTTGAGATGATTGTTAATAGATACCTGGGTAATCCATGGTATTCATTAACCCTACATACGAAAAGTACTTCTGACCAAAGAATTCAAAAATTAGGAAGTTAAGTGACAGTTTATTTAGAAGAGGAAAGAGATGTATTCAGTGTTAGTCTTTTAAACATATTACAGAACCACAGAATGGGTGGGGTTGGAAGGGACCTCTGAAGATCATCTAGTCTGACCCCCCCCACAGAGCAGGGTCACCTAGAGCACCTTGCGCAGGATGGCACCCAGGCAGGTTGTGAATATCTCCACAGAAGGACTGAAGAGACTGAACATCCTCTCTGGGAAACCTGTTGTAGTGCTCTTTCACTCTCCCAGTAAAGAAGTGCCCCCTCATATTGAGCTGGAACCTCCTGTGCTTCAGTTTGTGCCCGTTGCCTCTTGTCCTGTTGCTGGGCACAACTGAAAAGAGGCCAGCTCCCCTTCCTTTCCCTTCCCTTTCTTTTCCCCAGGGAGTATGAACGTGAGTATGCTAATGAGAGCTGGATCCCCATCTGTGAGTGTTCACTCATCACAGCTACAGTGTGTAACATCACAGAGGATATCTCAGCCACTGTGGCCTATAATCTGCGTGTAAGGGCAGACACTGGTGCTCGAAGATCACAATGGGGCACCCTGAAGGGTTTCTTCAATCGCATCACAAGTAAGTCCTGCTATTTGAGTTAAGCTACATCAGTTATGTTCATTTCTGAGTTCTGTCCTTCAGTAATGCCCTGACTGGTGGAGTGGTTTATCTGACAAGTGGTCATGAAGGATGATAATGTAGCGTTCCTACAGTATAGATTGCAATGCAACAGACCCCATCATTCAGGGACCTTACAGTTTCCTACAGCAAATAATAATTTAGACAGCAGTTTTTTTAAACAGTTGAAGATTTCAGCTTAGCCCCATAGTTCTGCCACTGACTGGAGCATCTCACCTTTCTGTGAGCAGCTCTACCTGATCAGCTCCTGCCAGCTACAGCATTGCGGAAGGACTTACTGCAGACAGTGGAGGACCCTCATATAGAAGACTAGAATTTTTCATTCCCCAAAGTGCTGGAGCCATCAGCATCTTTTAGGACTTAAACAGTGGCTTTGGGCAGTTCTCATCCTGGTTGCCACAAGGAGGTTGGTGTGCTGCACATCCATTTATCAGCATCCAAGCAACTCCTCCCTCCAGCTCCCCAGCATCTTAGGTCCTCAACTTGTTTCCTTCAGCTGGCACCTTCATAAACCCTGTTGTAGTCTGATCCCAAGTCTACACCCAAACCCCACCTTTAACCATCACTGAGGAAGATGTGGCACAATGAAGTTTTTTCTTTCCTGACTATGGTTTTGGTCCTCCCCTCACTTTGAGAACAGGCTACCCAGAGTCTATTTGGCCTAGGACTTAGACAACCTTGGGACATAGTTCCTAGGTAGGATCTCAGGCAGGTACAGTCTGTAGGTAATGTTCAGACTTGTTTTCAATCAAAGCCCTTATCAGTGGCCAGAGCTGTTTCTGAGCTCAGGGGGAGCCACAGAAGGGAAGAACCCACCACACTGCTGTGGACTTGTCTGGCCATGTCCAGAAGCGTGACAGCTATCCTCAGCGGTATTACACGTTCAGTGGCCACCTTGCATAACAAGTACACTTTATGTTTAAATGAGTCTTTTGAGGGGACCTGCTTGTCCTTTCATCTTTGTGGTAAACAGTAAAAATGCCTCATGGTTTGTGCACATTGTGTCAAGGCCTATTTGTGAGTTCTCCAGAGTGGCCACCTAGAACTACCTTTATACCCTTTCCCTGTACTAAGGCATCACGGAGGCTTCCCAGTACAATGAAGCGTTTGACAGTTTGGTCCAGCATCTTAAGAGACCCCAGTACAGTCCTCTTGCTAAACTGTGAAATCTATGAAGATACAGCTTGCAATGGGCTGTAATGTGAATATGTGAACAAAGGAGACAGAAAAGGCATTATAAAGTTGTTGTGCCTATACGTTTTTGCTGCCTTTACTTTGGTGTCTCTTAGTAAAACTGGCATTGAGTCTAGTAGGAACTAAGGAATTCAAAGCACAGCCTGCAAGTTGTGTGTGTGATTTATGGACAGACAGAGCACCAGCACAAACCACAGTACTTCTAGACTAAAAAAGCTCTAGCCTCAAAGCCTTGGGTATAGATATACATAAAGTATGGCAGTACATGGAAAACAGTTTTAACAGACCTTCCTTAAAACAAGCAGTTTAGTTGATTTTAGTTCTTCATTTGTCAAAGTTCATTTGGTTGGCATCCATTGTGCCAGCACAAGAGATAAGTATTAAATGCTCCTGTTTGGTTAGTATTTGTGTCTTGCAGTGTTCATTTGATAATACATTAAGTCAATGTTATTTTTAACCTTCAAACGGTGTTTTCACTTTTTTTTTCCTTGAGACATGATCATGCTAAGCAGCTTATCAGCTTTTGATTTAAAAACACAAAGCAGTTTTCCAGGCCTCCCATTTGCACCACAGTCATCATGAGCATACTTTACGTGTTCTTACTCTTCAGCATTACTGGCAATTCACTGTGTGTAAGAACAAACTCTATTAAGAACATCTCTTCTGTATGTTTTGTATGTTCTCTTTCCTTTCTTGAAAGCAAAGAGGTTGAAACCAATTTCAGCTATAACAGAGTAGTAAAGAATCACATAGGTAAGTGGTGCAAATATGATCTCTGTACTGCTTTGAATCACAAAGGTGCAGTGTGTAGTTTCATCCATGCTTGACTTATTCTGATTGTTTCACTAGTTAGTATTCCTCACAGCAGAAACCCAGACCAAACCAAACTTTGAATATCAGAGTAAGCATTAAGCAAATCACCAACAGATTTACTTGCATACTAGTTATAAAAACACGTCGCAGCAGATAGTCAGCCCAGCCAACTATTTCTAAAAACATATAGATACTGAAACAAAATCTGGATTCATGTGAACTGACTGAATTAACCCGAGGCCTACGGTACTTTCCCTTTCACCTTTGAATAACTGCCAAAATTCCCATGAAGGAGCAGTGGTTTCACAGTTCCTGTTTTGTATATTAGAGCTAAGATAATACCCAAAAGCAGAAGAACAGGCCTGATCTGGTGTCTCAATTTCTGGTTGCCCAGCTGGTTCTGCTGCTGTTGATCACATGGGACCCTCAGGCCAGACACCTCCTCCACCAGATAAAATTTAAAACCTTTCAAGTCTGTGCAACTCACCTATTGCCAAACTCCCCTTCACAATGACAGTCACCGTCTTCCTCCTGCTCCAAATCTCCTGCAGTATCTAGACAAACGGGGAGTAGCGTAGAGAAATGTTTCTGCCCCATTGAGGCAACCAGATTAATATTACCATGCTCATGGTGGAGCTGAAGGACAGTCATGGTAAGGACCCTATCCTGCTCTCCTAGCTAGGAAAAGGAAGACTTATTTGAAGATTTGCCTCAGGTGTGATAACAGTGCTCTCTCTCTGTTGGCAGCTTCCCTGACCCCACCTCCAATGAAGGTCATAGCAGATGGGTATCATTTACTAGTGGAGCTGAAAGACATGGGGCCTGCCTTTCAGTTCTGTGTCCTCTACTGGAAGAAAGGCCAGGAGAGTAGGGTGAGTTTTACGCTTGGATTTTGGGCACAAACAGAAAGCCCATGTGATTTAGAGTGGAAGCATACAAACATTTCTCCGGGTCTGTTTTTCAAGTCCAAGGTGCTGCTGTGAAGCTGGAGGACCTGCCCAGAGGCCATGTATGCCATATTCCTCTGTGCTTCAGGCTGGCCAGGACAATTGTAGCCTGCTTAGTGCACCCAGAGCCCTAATGCTTTCTTATTCCATGGCTGTTAGTTTAATAGGCTTTTGAAATGAATCTTGACTACCTTTTGGAAATCCAAGTAACTGAGTTGAACCTAGCCCATGAGCTTAAACATTAGAAAGCATCCTATAGGCTTGTGTCTACTTTCCTTTTACAAATGAACCACTACTTTTCTTCGATATATAATATTAATCACCTAAATATTAATTACAAACTTCATAATAGATTCTACAAACTGGACTGTCACAAACATGAGGTTTACTGGTTAGTGCATGTCCAGATCTTTTAATCTTCTAATGTTTTAATAATTGTCACATTGGACATATCTGATCTTTTCAAACTAATGGCTGTCAAGGTCATGTTTCTGTGGAGAAAGATATTTTGATGAAGAGACGGACTTTGCCCTGCTAGAAGAGCCTTACTGGCTTGCAGATATAATGTGTATGTGATGGTGAAGGCTTATCAAGCCTCCTGTGAGCACAGGCTTTGCCTCTGCATCACACCAAGATTTAGAAGCAACTAATTTTCACCTGTTCTCCCATGACCGGGCAGGCTGGGAATAGCAACTTCATCTTGCTAGCAGTTCATGGAGTTGTATTTGCTACAAGAAAATCAGGTTACAAGAAATTCAGGTCAGGTTCATCTGCTGTTTAAACTGTACTGGAACGTGTTACAGTTGCGCACACCAAATGCACTCACTCCTCACTAGCCCAGTCCATCCCCTCTCTGTGCTCTAATCGTGGTGCAGCTCTTGCACCCCTATCACAGTGTATCTCTGGCAGCCTTCTCATATCATGCTAGAACAGGCATGATATTGGCATCCCAACAAAAACCCTGGTCCCAGATCAGTCATCAAGCCTGGGGAGTAAGTCATGGTCTAGTGTTCTGGCTGAACACCAGTCTTTGGCTCATGACTCTCTCTTTGCATCCCCTCCTAGTCTTCCAGGCATGTGTGGTCTCATTCTGCACTCAGCTGTGCTTCTTAGTCTGCTGTTTTTCTATCTCCTCTTATTCACACAATCCTCTGTGACACCTCCTGCTCCTGTTATTCTCCTTCCTTTTCTCCCAGTAAAGTCTGGGCTAGCATTATATTAGGAATCCTGCTCTTATTTAGGTCCTTGCCCTACATTCTGATATTCTCTTTCCTGGGCCTATGGCAGATGCACTGGAAGATGGTGAAAGATGTCAGCTCCACAGTTCACCTGGACACCATGGAGGCAGGACATGATTATTGTGTAAAAGCTCAGACATACGTCGAGACGATCAACAGAAGCAGTAGCTTCAGCCAGACACAGTGCGTGAGGGCACAAGGTAACAGCCAGCCTTCCTGCCTCTTCCCTTTGTGTAGTCATGCCCCAGGAGGATATCCCAGCATCTCTTATTTTTGTTTACAGCCATTATCTCCTGTCTTCTTTATAAATTTGCTACCCACTTTTTCCTTGGGGGAAGTGAAAAAGGAAGACTTGGGAGTGCAGGCCCCTACAGTGGCAAGGGTATCCTTATGTGGAGTGGGCTGACAAAAAATTTCACCAGAGGGGGTGGGAAGGGCAACTGCAGAGGGCAGAGTATGGTTGCATTGAGTAGTTTCTCCTCACAGTCTGATAAATTTTGCTGCTTCTGTTTTTTCTAGGTGGCAGATCCTTGTGGCTCGTTACTGCCATGATATCCTCTGCTGGCTTTGCTCTGGCAGCTTTGACCCTGCTTTTCCTTGCCTGGAAAACAAGTAAAATCTTTCAGTATTCCTGCTGCCCCATTGCTGTCCTGCCAGACACACTGGTAAGTTTTTTGTTTTGCTTTATTGTTTTTAGGGTGATGTATATTCACAGAAGCATGGGGCAGGCAAAAAAAAAAAAAAAAAAAAAAGCAGACACATGCATATGAAGACTTGTTTGTTCCAGTGTGATGGCAGAGCTGGTGTCCAGGGGAAAGAGAAGCACGCCATATCGTAACTTCAGAAACAGGACAGCAGAAAGTCTGTATGACCAGTCAGCTGAGCTGTAGGGATGAAGCAGCCCACATGAGGTGGTTGCATGGCTGTCACTGCCTTTGGCCTAGAGCCCTGAGTGGGGACAATGCTCCTGGTGCTTGCAGGAAGCAGCTTGTAAAGCATGGGCTGACCCTGCCTGACCAGCTGCTCCCGGAACAAAACAGCTGTGTCACTGGCAATACAGCTCCATGTCCTCTGGCATCAACATCTAGCTTCTTAACTCCTCGGCGAGGATAAAACAGTTATCAAGAGCAGCCTCTTGTCTTGCTCACCCAGGAGGAGTATATCAAAATCAGTAGCTTAAATATACTGTACAGGTCAAGGGAGAATGCAGGCAGGAGCTTTTGTGGTTGTGATTTGACCACTGGGTCTCTGCACAGTTGTGGCAGGCAGGATGAGAGGAGGTTTATGTGGAGAGGTGAAAGATAGACAGACTAGCTCATCAGTCTGAGGGTGTTTGAATGAGTGTATTTGTTTTACAGAAAGCAGTAGAGCCCCCCACCCAGCTGATACTGTGTGGGAATGAAGAAGCTGAGCAATGTGATCTGATGGTGTGTGTGATGCCTTCAGAAGAGGTTCTCCGACTTTGGATTCAAGAAACACTTTAGTACACACCCCAAAAAAAATCCCTGATCCTGTGGAAACATCTTCTAAACAGACCTGGCAGATCATGCTTCAGCAGGTGTCCTCAGAGTACCAACAAGCAGCAACGTTATCTTTGTGTATAAAAACTGCTGTGAAAAAAGCGTTGTGTATAAACATGTGGCCTGCTCTCATCGTCTTCATAACACCTTCATCCACCTACAGAAAAGCCAGTAAAGGCCACAGGTGACAACTGCCAGTTTCTGTACTTTCCCTTCATATCCATACCTATGAGCAGACAAAGGTTAACTCATCTTCCCTTCACCTTTCTCAGCCACATGGATGGCCCCAAGGTAGAGCCCACTCTTCAGGCACCAGTTCACCAGAGCAATAAGTGTAGGGGTCCCTTAAGCCCCTTAATCCCTTAAGCCCAAACCACTTCACTGTCAACATTTTTGCCTCAGTATTTTTCAAAGAAATTACCCTGTGATGAAATAAGCAGCAAGAGCTTCTTAGATGGCTAAACAGCTGGAACAAACAGGGAAAAAAATGGTATCAGACCCTGAACTGAGGTTATGCTTATTGGAAATAATGTTGAAAATGAGTGGTTGTGACATGAGAATTTGCTACATGTGACAGATAGCAATGTATGGTGAGAATAAAACTTACAGCACCATGAGGGATGGCAGGGTTTCATGAGTGCCTAGCAGGGAGCAAAGGTAGAGAAAGGTAGGCTCAAGAAATGGGAAAAGAAACAGAAAGAAGGACAAAAAGATGTGCAAATCATGTGGCCGGGGCTGTTCAGGCCAGGGCTGGCCTGTTGCCAGTCTCGTGGTTCATCCCCACAGCTGAAGCAAGATGCTGACTATGTCACACAGGGCAAACCTGTCTCTGTGGCCATGAAGGCCAGGGTGGGTAGCAACTGGAGTGCTTACCTTGGCTAGCAGGAGAATATCAGGAAGGATTTATCAAGCAGCCCAGCATTACCATGTCTGTGGCTATTTCAGGCCTGATGACACCGTTTTCTTCCGGATATCTCGTCATCATGTTAAGGAAGGAAATCTCAAAAGATGAAGAAAAATTCCTGCTAAATACAGATAACAGCTCTAGCTGTTTTACATATACCGCAGTTATGGCTCTCACTGCCAAGACAAGTCATTTAACACCTGGGTAGCAGACCTGTGGTAGGTAGCAGGGCAGGGGAAGGCATTGCATCCTTGCAAGGCTGCATCAGACCACCAGGTAGCAACAAAGCACCGCGAAAACAGTGAAAGCGACGGCCCCAGCTCCGGCTGCTCCCATCCAGGCAGTTATGGCTCCACAGCCTCCCTGCCTCCGCACCTGCTTCCTGGCCAGATCCCCACTTTCGTGCTGCAGCGGGGTTGCTTGTTTCATTCCTAGCAATACTAGGACCTATTGATTATTGTTAATAACGATCAGGTTGGTAGGGCTGAATTAGTAGCAGATTGTAGGGTATGAAGTTCTGTGCGCTAGCTCAGGGTTGATAGTCAGGTTGCGGCTAATAGATGGGGAAAAGCCTAGTTGCAAATACTTCGTACAACGAGTCCCAGGCAAGAGGACTGGGAAGCAAAGAGGAGGAGGTGGCATGCATGGCCTAACCCGATTAGTGCTGGAAGGCCCAGCCAGTTCTGCTGCCAGGCTGAGCTGGGAGGATGCAGGGGAAGGCAAGCAGTGACTGACTGAGCTGGCAGCGGGTGGCAGGGCGCAATGGCCAGGTGAGCAGGAGAGTTGGTGTTCAACCGAGCATGCCTACCGGTTCTCTTCTAAACACATCTCCAGATGGCTTTGCCCAGCGCTCATATTTTTGAAATAGCTCCCCCTTACCGAAGTCTCGGTGATAAAGCTGGGTTAGTGAGCTCCTGTGCTTTCCATCTGTCCTTATTTTATTCCCCATTGGCTGGGATGAGTTCAGTGTCTTGGTTTCTAGTGTGCCCCAAAAGGGTGTTTCCATACAGGAAACCGATCTGTTGCTTGTCCAATCCATGAGCAGCCTTTGCACCTCTCCTATCTCTTTTCCCCCTGACTTTGTTGCATTACTGCAGTATTGGCAATTATTTAAGGAAACAGGAAAGCAGGGAAAGAAAAGGCTTGTTAATTTGAATGAGAATGCCTTTAAAACATTATTGTAATAGATATTTTCAGCATATTAAACATAGTGCATATGTTTCTTTCCCACTTGCAATAACAGATTTTATGACCTTCCTCACTGCCAATAAAGTGGTTAAACAGTTGTACCAAAATGCCTAGACAATATTAAACAAAAGAGACATGGAATACTATTACAACAGGGAGACAGAAAGGAAATGTTTAAGTGCTGGTGCAATCTTAGCAAGACAACATTTACATCAGGATATTCCTGTTTGTGTCTGTGGAGACTTGAAACAAATTTTGAGATGCTGATTGAAAGTACCTGGAAAGTTTCCAACTTTGAAGTACGTGCTGCATTTTGCCAAGCCTGAAAATTAAGGAATAGAACAAGAGCAATTATTTTGCCATCCGTACACCCAGTAACATGGTGACATTGCTGAAGGGAGCTGCCATCAGTCAATCCTTTTAGTTCATTCCCATGCATTGAAAGAGTTAATCGTGCTGTAGCAGTCATGGCAACGGCTGTCTTTGATAACTGATCTTGCTCCCACGACCATGCATTGCAAAGGCAGGATCAGAAAACTAATTGCAGGAAAGAGCAATGTGTTCTAATGAACTTTGCTCTGTGTCTTTTCCTTGGTGTGGTGGTAAGTGGCTCCATTTCTTTCTAAATTCACTTCTTTGTTACTTTCATCAAAAGATGTTGCATGAAAATAAAGTACAAACCTGCATCACCTTTTTAGTCTGTTTTTTGTTTGTTTGTGTGTTTGTTTGTTTTTGTTTTTTCTAGGCTGCTTATAACCGGTGGGATGTAATTCCTAAACACAATGTTTTCCTGCGGACTTTGAAAAAGCAGAACAGAAGGAATGTTGATAAGACCTGTTTTCAAAGAAAAAATATTTAGTCTGTTGAATGCAGACCAGCATAGATACTGTTGAATACATGAACTTTTAAAAAAGGGGTTACATGTTATAACTCAACTGACAAGAAAGCAAGAAACTTGATTATCTGTTCCATAACACTAACTGGCTGGAATATAACTTAATTTTTCCTGTGAAGTATATTTCCTTGGAAGTATATTACTGTTGGCAGTTTTTAAGGGCTGCTGATGTTAATATGCTGTCCAGCATTTCACTCTTCAATTGAATTGAGATCTATAACTTGATAAATTACCATTTCAAGTATTTTCTGTATAACTAAAGTATGATTTTTTCTCTTTAAAAGTTATATTTTTTTTCTTAAAAAATCAAAAACTATCCAAAAGCACTACTTTGACTACAAATTGTTTTCAATTTTCTGTGAATGTGTTATGTATCCTAAGTGCTACAAAGATAATAAATATCTAAAGCACTGCAGATAAAGATGTTTACTCTTTAAAGAGCTCATGTAGAAGAAATTCTGTTGCTATCAGAATAACAAACTGCAGAAACATAAAATTACTCAGTTCAGATCTATTATGGTCTTCAATATAAACTGAACTATTAAAAATAAATAAATTACTAAATCAAAGTATAAAAGGACTTCGAAGATGGCAAGGTTAAGTGAAATTGCCCACATAAATACCACACATGGAGCCCTACTTTGGTTTCATTTATTGTATGGGCTATAATTTAGCTCTTGACACAGAAATAGCTGCTTCTGAGGAGTTAAAGTCCCTGACCCCACCCGGGACCCTGCAGGAGAACAGCAGAGCAGGGCCAGACGCAATGACTGGGGCCAGACCCCAGAAAGGGATAAAACCCCCCTTTTTCCCAGGGAGAAAGGGATGAAACCAGGCCCATCGGTGATAAACTAAGGGATGGCGTGCTAGAATCAGAGGGGCTGTGTGCTAGTGAGGTCCTTTGGTCTGCTCCACAAGGTGCTGTGTGCAGTGAGGCGCATTTGAAGTGCTTCTACACAAACACATGCAATAAAATGGATGAGCTAGAAGTCTTGGCCCAGTCCCACAGCTACAACATCATCAGCATAAGCGAAACCTGGTGGGATGAGTCCTGTGGCTGGTGTGCTGCAACAGATGGTTACAGGCTCTTCAGGAGGGACAGACAGGGTAGTAAGGGGGGGAGGACTGAGGTGGGGAGTGGCGATGTACGTGAAGCAGGGGCTGGACTGTGTGGAACTTCAAGTTGGTGATGGCAAAGTTGAGAGCCTCTGGGTAAGGCTTAAGGGATGAACAAATAAAGGGGATGTTGTTGTGGGAGTCTATTACAGACCACCAGGCCAGGATGACAATGCCAATGAATTATTCTTTGCAGAACTAAGAGATGCCTCGAGATCAACTCCCCTTGTCCTTATGGGGGACTTCACGTTGCCAGACGTTGCCAGATGTCAACTGGGATTACCACACGGCTGACACGAGCAATTCCAGGAGGTTCCTAAAGCACCTAGATGGTAACTTCTTGGTGCAGGTGCTCAGGGAGCCAACTAAGGTGCCCTCCTAGATCTGTTGCTGGAGAACAGAGACGGTCTTGTGGGGGATATGGCAATTGGCAGCCATCTCGGTCATAGTGAGCATCACTTCCAACTCTGAATATTCTGTGATTCTATGATAACAGTCAACCGCGATGAGCAAGGGCACTGCAGGACACGCTGCAGGATGGCTCACACAGCTTGTGTGCTGCAAGGGTGGCTATAAACTGTTCCAAAGGGATTGACAATGTCCCTGCTGAATAAGGAGAGATGCTGAGGCCCAAAACAGCTTTTACAGGATGTTGCAGTTGCCTCATGGGGACTGGGCAAATTTCCCAGGGCAGTGTGCTGAGTCTTAGTCACTTGACACCCTCACTGATGATTTCTTAAAGTAGCTAGCCCAAGAGTCAATAAGAAGAGAAACAACTTGGCTTTCTTGAACATTACACCAGAAAACATTTTTAACGTTACTGTTGATGAGTTCAGGAGATGTTCATATCCAAGAGATGATCACAATACACTTAGTATCAACATCTGTGTTAGCAATAAGGACAAAACATCAAATATTGTTGTGCTAATTTCAAGCAATGGTGGTATGGGAAAATTAGGCAGCTTATTAAAGAGAAGAGGTAAGGGGCATACAAACAGAAAATCTTAGCAAGTGGCTTAAGGCCTTTTTATAGACCCTTTAAGGCCTTTTTAAAGACACAGGGGCTTAAAAAAAAATGCATTCTACTGTCAAGAAAGACTTTAGTAAGAACAGAGAAAACCTGGTATGCTGAAATAACAAGGTGAGGGAAGATACTACAAGCAACAGGGCACCCTTCAAAAACCTGAAGTTAAAAGAGAAAAAAAAGGAGGGATCACAATTTCTGTCTGATTAAAAGTAAATACACAATAAATCAGGACAAAAAGAATTTGAGATACAACTTCCTAAAAACATCTAAACTAATAATAAATCCTTTTCCAATTACATTAGAAATGGGATGCTTGCCAGGGAGTCTACAGGGCCAACAGATGAGCATGTTTCAAAGCAGATCTCAGAGAAGATAGAGCAATGGCAAAAGAATGAACTGAACTTGTAACAACTTTGTTTACTGTGAAGGATTTTATTAAGGCTCCCAAGCAAAGTCCTTATATCTGAAAGCATAAGATTACCTTTCACAAGTGGGTGTGCTTGGATTATTTGTTCATTAGGAAGAAAATTAGTAAATTACACAATCTGAATATTATTCAGCCTGGAGTTCCTGCCTGTGGATGGGAGATTAGAATACTAGCTGTGGTGCATCGGTCCCTATCCCAGGGTAATTTAAGCTGTGAGAGACCTCAGGAGGGCTCTAGTCCAACCTCCTGCTCATGGCAGGGCCAGCTCTGGTGTCAGACCAAGTTGCTCAGGGCATTATCCATTCTGGGCTTGGAAATCTTCAAAAATAGAGACTGCACAACCTCACTCAGCAACCTGTGCACCATCCTGATTAGTGAAAATAAATGGCTCCTTAAATTGTGATAGAAACTCTCTTACATTATTTTGGGCATAACACTGAACTTGCCAAGGCCCAGTAGTTTTGATATAGGTTGGAAGTTAGGTTGGAGTGTGGGGTTGGATTAAATGACTTCCAGAGATCCCCTCTAATTAAAAATATTCAACAATTCACATTTGGCAGAACTATTTTAATTGAGTATCTATATTAAATTATGCAGTCCATTTAGTTTAATGGAGTTAATATTAACATATGCAGAATAATAGACCTATGTGAAACCTGAACAGTATGGAGCCTCCAAGCAGAGCACATTGTGGAGGAAATGGGGATCTCTTCAAAGATGCAAGCACCATCAGAGGCCGAGTGGAGAGGTGACCTGTAGCCTGCTTGAGACGTTTCAGGAAACAGAACAAAAAGGACTTTTCCTCATCTAAAACTCAGTCAAGGAAAGGGTTCTAAAGAACTTACTCATGATCAGCTGTGAGCCTGCAAATACTACCTCAGGCTCCCAACCTAAGCAGACAGTCCTTATGCTACTGCTGAGCTTTTTCTCTCCTGCAAGTTCATTCCATTTAAATTCTATACATTCTATTTAAGTTCTATAGGTTTTATTACTACATATTGTGGTGTTCAAACCTACCTCCCACTTTTTATATGTATAACCCTTATCTGCTGTGCTTTCATTCTGTTAAATAGCATCCTGTTTGCCCATCAGGTTGCTCATACATCTCATCCCTCCTGCCACTATCCAGACAGACTGATGGCTAATATTTTTCCACCTCTTTGCCAAGTCCTGGCCCTGACTCCCTCTTCTACCATCTGGTGCAACTTCATTGTTAATTTTGATATTGTTATCATACTGCTAAATTTGGTACTTTAAATGTAGCACAAAACTAAACCAGTTTAGTAGATGCCTCTCACCATCACTGAGTGTCTTGTTGGGATAGTCTCATGCAAGCCTTCTCAGCTTCTCACATTATTTGTGCAATTTGGCATTTTCATAGCCACTACTGCACAGTTGTTCATTTTTCTTCCAGTGCACTGTGATATATTGTCGCCTGCCAGGCACAAGTCTTCTGGTCACCAGCCTGTTGTCCCTCTATTGACCTGTTCTCTTCCACTTGAAACAGTTGAGCATCTAGCTTTGCCATGAAGACATATCTTTTCCACTCTGTTTTGCATTTGCTATCAATCTCTTGTTTTTATCCTGTGTTGCTTTACCTTCTCCCATCTTCCCAGAGGGAAAGACTTCTACAAAGATTGAGATTTGAAATGTTTTAAATCTTCTTGCTGTATGAATAAATTTGCCATGTTCTGTAGCTTCTACCTCAATATAAACTGCAAGCAGTATTTTGCAAAATTCAGCTTCAGTTTCTAGAGCTAGCCTGACTGTCCTGCCTTCCTGTGGCTGCCAAACTTTGCATTAATGTTTAGGAAGACTACCCCACTTCCATTTGTCTCTGAGCCAGCAGCCCCAGGGCTGTTGATCCATTGGCTTGGAATTCTCCTTCATTTTCTATCTGAATCATGAGCCAGCAGTGACTTTGTCCTCTGTCATATATAGGATATGCCTAAATCATTTTAAAATCAAAAGAAGTGCCTGATTTTCATCAAAAACATTTTTGCCATCCATTTTGTTCCACCAGGAGAGCTGGTAGAATGGAGTTGATTTTTACACCTCCATGGCTTTGTTAAAACCACACGTTCTCAGACCCATTTTCCTCCTCAGCAGAAGCACAGTACAGTACAGTCAAGAAGATGTGTATATGATAGTACATTCCCGTCTTTACAGTGCACAGTGACAAACGGCAGACCAGCACACATTATAAATTTCAGATGCTTACATTTGGCCTGGAAGAGTGAATTTCTCTTGACTGACTCTAGAAAACCTACTTATATTTAAAAATCTGCAAGATACGTGACTGCCATAGACACATGAACCCCTGCCCACACATGAGCCAAACCATAGCAGCTGGTCACTACTGAGCTTACAGACCACCACAGACAGGGCATGAGTCAGGTCAGCTTGGATTCTATTGAAGCTGCATTCTCTTGCACTTACCACGGTCTGAGGGCACACACAACTACCACAGCTCTGTAGGCATGGAGAAATGGCTGTCTCTGATCCCTCAGAAGACAAACCATATTTTTAAATGTTTTCCTTTAGAATATTATGTACATCCCAACAACAATCTTGTTTTAAATTACAGTCTTTAACATCGCAAGCATTAAAATAGGGGTGCTACAGTGCTTCTTTATGAAAACTTATATAGCCAGCCCCTCCTGCTGACAAGCTTTTTGGCCTGGGTTACTCAAACCTGAATGAAGTTGAATGCTTGACAGTCTTTTTTTTTTTTTTTCCCTTACTAGTGACCTTATCCTTATTGGAAAGTGCATTTGTAACGCTCAACTTTATTTTCTCTTCAGTAAAAATAAAAAATGAAAGCACCAAAATAATACAAAGAACTGGTTCTGGTTTGTTGACATCGTCTCTGACAGATATACTGGCCCCAGCAAAAAGCCACCCCTGTATAGCCAATATAAGTAGCCTTTCCTATTCCTCTCTGGTAAAGTCTATTTTCCCAACAGAGCGCAATTTCTGCAGGGAGAATATACAGAAACATGAAAACCAGGATACAGAACTTTTTCAAACAAATTTGCCTGGCCACCCCTTTCTGAGCTAAAATCACACTGCCAAATCATATTCTACCTCTTACAATGCATGGGCATATGGATGAATCCTATTTATGACAATAAAATACGTGGACATATGAATGAATAAGCAACATTATTCTTCACACAAACATCACCAAATGTACGTGGTTTACTCCTCTGCCTGGCAGAAACTGAAAACTACAGTCATTTAAATTCTGTCCATATTGATAATAAAAGGAAAAATATATTCAAATGAGAAAATGGAAGGGCAAGATGATACCTGTCAGGAGTTAAAATGTTATTTTCAGAGCCTGAGCCAAGCTATTTGTTTTGAGGAGTAAGTCAAATTTTCATTAAACCCAGCTTAGATTTGGTTGTTCAGCTATAAGGGCTGGGATGCAATGCTCATAAGGTCTATATGATTTCAAAAGACTTTGCAGAACTATTGTAGGGTGAGTGTAACCCTAGTAATGTTGCCAAAAAAATGGAAGAGATGCAAATGAATTAATCTATAATTAGTGTTTTAGGCACCTCCAAAGGCATACTGAGATATAAACTTTCTATGATGTATAAGCCAGATGTCTTGGCTATAAAAGAGCATGTTTGACTTTTCTCAGCACTGCTACATTTATTGTAGGTACTTTTGTTTTGGGGCAACCATTTTGCCAGGCCAAGGAGTCTATGAATATTGAAAAACTTACAATCTGCCAGTAAGGCTTTGATGTGCAAAAATGCTTCTTTAATTTTAGCAATAAAGAACATAAATTCTGCTTCTAGAGTTCCACTTAAGTGAATCTGTAACTTCTTGTAAGCATTTAAATGTCTGAGCAAAGTTAGCATTGGAAAAAGTAACAAATATTAATTAAACTTTCACCTTAAACCAACCCAACAGTCAGCATCTTGCTTGTGAGGAAATTCACAATTGTAATTTACTGACTGAAAAATTTCTAATTCAGGGTCAGAAATGGATACCAAGGTTCCTTGTAGCAAGAATGAAAGTTTTATCTGAGTAGCAAGCATCCTTTATATTAGAAATATTCCTTCTGTGAATGGGGAAAAGTTTCCTATTTACCCATCAAATATGATATCAAAATAACTGTATAGAGCAAAGCAATTTAACAAAAGGCACATCACAAGAAAGGGAGGGATATAAAACTACTTGGTGTGATGCAGGTGTGCATCTTTGCACTGATTTGTTCTGGAGGAGTCAACCCTGGTCAGCAGCTTGGACTGCCAAGTGCAACCACATCCAATCCCTTTCTGGGAGGCAACTGTTGGGATCAGCTTTCAACTCTACTCAGTGCTATAACAAAAGCACTTGTAAGAGAGAATCACTACAGCTGCACTGGCACTGCTGTGTTGAAACTCCACTTGTACCACCCACAAAACCACAACCTGAGTTTTCACAGCCTGTTTTCTGCCAAACTGCTCAGTAATCTGAAAGCAGACCCCTTTATACAGGGAATACAGAAGCCACAGCCCTCAAAGTGTGTATACAGGAGCATACTCTCCAGCATGCTCCTACATGGCACCTAGATACCCTGATCTGTGAACAGATGCTGATAAGTGTGTCCTGTTTTCACCAAATACAGCCTAATATGCATTGCTGCGTCTTTATGTGTGCTTTCTTTGTGCATAACCAACCTATTCAAAACCTGAGTCACAAGCAGAGGTACCTATGAAAGGGCAAGCAGGATGTGCTACCACCTTTGAGCAGTCAAATGCAGTGAACAGCACGGATATGGGAGACATCATATGTACTCTTTTCAAGTGGAAAGACAATAAGCTTCCCACAGGAGAAGCATCTTTATAAAAATCACTAATCTAATGAGTCATCTGAAGTAAAAATTACCTGGACACAGAAGCTGGGTTACAATGGCATTATGGGTCACTACAATATAATCAAGATGAGAATTGTTTGGCCAGTGAAGGATGGAGAAGCATGAAGGAAAGAGATTGCTCCTGAGTTAGGCCTCATACTTTGCAAGAGTTCCTAAACAAAAATAACATTTTGCAGTCCATAGCACCATACAATCACACCTTCTGAGTGAACACATCATCCACCAAAGAAAGAGGATGGGAAGTATTGTCTAATCTCTGACCTCTAAGGTATCTCTGGAGAGAAAACTGTCAAAATATCCCATATGATGATGGTCCTCTTCTCACGAGACCACATTTTTTTCAGAAGAAAGAGTGCCTATAGATCTAGTCTTTGAGTGGCACAGACCTGGTGTTTAAGAAAGAATGAGCAACACTGAAAGCTTTTCAAAATATCAAACCAAGCCACTCTGAAAGTGACACTTAGGAATGTGTTGTCAGACCAGTGACACTGGATCAAGGAAATTGTAACTGGAAAACAGTAAAACAAACTGTTGATTCTGATGTATGTTTTTTATGAGACCTTTCTGTCAGGACTGCTAAGGTCTTTGCTACATGCTATCAGAAATGATTTTTTTACCTGCTCAGCTTAGGAACAGGAAAATTTTCTTTAGAAACCTTGTTGTGCTCAACTCAATACCCCCATGTACATGAGATGCATCCTTAGTAAAGTAAGAAGTCGAACTGAAGAACAAGATTTCACATGGTATCAATATTCAGCCCACCTGCACGTATACCATTGTGGGATGTGGGACTTTCCATTTACTGACTGCTAAATTTGTGTTAAAAAAAAAAAAAGGCAGTATTTTCTCTTAGCATCATCTCTTAGATCGACGGAATTATATAGCTCAGCCTATAGGCTTTGAGAGCTAAGCACATCATTGCTGAACACAGACTATTTTGGGTCAGGTGGGTACTGAACAAAAAGACAAAAATGAGGTAAAAGGAGCAAAAGGTAGCCTAGATATGAAATGGAAGAATGAGAAAATATGCATAGTTGATGGCATACGTAGTAGTGATCTGGGGGAAGAATGTAGAGTACTTTCATCCCAACATTCTTCTCCAAATTTATATTTATATAAATATATTTAATTTATATATATATATATACACACACACACACACACACACATATATATATAAGTCAATCCTGTTGATTGACTACGGTGAAGAAAAAAAATGCCATTTTGCTGGACAAAGTGTGGACAAGGGTACAATACTGGAGAGGACCAACAATTCATTTCAGCCACAGTAAGAGAACGAGGAAAGGATGAGTTATGCTGATAAATAGGCTAAAGAAAGAAAATATAGACTAGAAAAGGAGATTCTGAACCAGAGGAGAAAAGATGAACTACTAGGAGGGGTCCATTCCAAGGTGGAAAGAAGAACTGGGAAGCCCAGTCCAGTGGCTGCTTAAAAAAACATTACTAATAAAAGAGAAAGCCCAGAAGGACAGACCTGTAAGAAATGACAATATGAAGACAAACTACATTTTTTTTTTTTTTTAAAACTGTTGATTTAAAACTAGCATATTATCCCATGCAGTTGACACTACTGGTATAAAGTAAACAAACTATGCACAACAAACCCCCCATCATCACTAGGGAACCCAAGTCCTCTCATTTTACTGAATGCTGCTTCTGTTTCCTACTAGTGAAAAACAGAGCCTGATTGAAAGAGTTCCTTTGCAAATACTATCATTATTTTAAGTCCTCTGGGAAATTCTTTTTATGCTCAAGTAAATACTGAATAATAACAATTTGCACTGATTTCATAAGAAATAGTAAAGGAAAAGGGGGATAGCTGTAACTCAGGAAGGTAGTTTTTCTCACATAATCAGAGAAGAGCTATTGCTGCAAAAATATTTTTAAAGTTCTTATAGCTAAAATACAAAAACTACTTCTCTATAGTGTTCAAACCCTTCTGCTTTACTATGAAAGATAATACCACACAAATACAAGTTAATCCAGGCATCTGAACTGCTTTCTGTAACATTTCCATTACCCTTTCCATTTTTATACGCACCAAATCTGATAAACAGAGATTATATAAAGAGAAATCTTTGGAGCTTTATAGCATGAGTATAGCAGAGACTAGTTTCCTCTTAAAAAAAAAAAAAAAAAAAGTAATCCCAACGCATACATACAGTCTGGTCTAATTAAAAAAAAAAAAAACAAAAAAAAAAAAAGCTGACTTCAGACTTTTGTTAGTAAAGAGAAAAAAAAAATCATGTTAAAAGATTCTTTGACTTTAACTTTACTTTGTGCTAAATATCTTTAAATGCTTAAGATTTTAAAAGCTCTGTATCACAAATCGAAAAAAGAAAAGAAAAGAAAAGAAAAGAAAAGAAAAGAAAAGAAAAGAAAAGAAAAGAAAAGAAAAGAAAAGAAAAGAAAAGAAAAGAAAAGAAAAGAAAAGAAAAGAAAAGAAAAGAAAAGAAAAGAAAAGAAAAAGAAATCTCTGCTTTATTTTGCTTTTTTTTCCTATACTGACACTATGTTTGTTCTTGACAGACCTGTCTGCCCAAAGAACAACAATAAAGAAAGTAACAAAGAACTGAAATAGAAATCTCTGTTAGGATTAGGAGTAAAAACAAAATCTCAAAAGTATTTAAAACAAAATTATCACAGACAAAAAATTGGATGCTCATCTCCCTGGGGGATGGGCACCAAAGAGTGTCCAGAAGTTGATGCCAGGACCAGAAAACACAAGTTACAGAGCAGTAAACAGAGGGGATTGGTGAGAAAAGACCTGTAAAACTAACCTGTACTCACATTTGGAAAAGTGTGATGAGTTAGGTGGTGGCAACCACTTGAAAAATAATCCTGAATAACACTAGCTATCTTGTGAAGACATGCTGTCAAAGTTTAAAGCGCACTGTTTATTTCTCTCAGCAGGTAGATGAGCCTTTGAACACGGAAACATCTATATGCATTTCTAAATGAAATGTCCTTCAGTATAAAAGTAACTGAAATAATAATCCTGTGCTCATCTAAATAGCTATCATCTGTATTTCTTGCATGCCATTAAAACCAGCTAAGTAATGTTGATCATCTGGCTGCAAGATGAAATGATGAAAGGACTGGAACATGGAGTTGTATGGTGCAATTCCTACTGCAGAAGGAGGACTGCATACAGGAGCACTCCTCTAGCATAGGCCACTGGAAAAAATCTGGTGTTGAGGTAGTAGTAGATGACATTGTATACAGGCAAGGGAGGGCAAAATGAAGGCCCACCCCTGCTCTGCCAAGCCATTCTATTAACCTTGCAAGTATTCTCACGAAGCTGCATTTTCTAAGAACTTCCTAGCTTACTTTTAAAAGAAAAAGTGTGAAAGGAGAAACTTAACCTGGTCCTTCCTGTCTTTCTTCAAGGAGCTGGAGCAGCTACCACCATATTCCATTCTGAGGGCGTTAAGGCACAGGACAAGCTTTGAATGTTGAGTCAGTGTGCTGACTGAGACGTACATGGTGCGATGAGAGTATTGGCACCTCTCTTGGTGTAAGCCTGTGTGGCAGCACGGCTATTTCCAGGGCTTGCTTTAGTCCATCTGCTACAACTGCTCTAAGAGTCTACAAACATCCCCACGGGCCTTACAGGGTGTCCAAACAAGGCTGGCAGGAAGGGCAGGAAGTCTCACTCAGTCCAAGGCCTAGCTGGTATATGCAGTTTCCTCCCTGCATAAAATTACACTCATCAGCAAGGGCTGCAGAGCCATTATGGGACAAATGTGGCCAACCTCAGCACTTGGATACAAGGGCTGTACCTTGTGTCCACAACAGGCCTGTGTACAGATGGCACTACCACCATCACTGGGTGCCCTGGTCTCTTCACAGCACCCAGCATTCAACTGGTAGCTCTCAGCAACTGGGGAATGAGGTCGTCTGCTCTGAGTCAGGCAGCCAACAGGACAGGACAACATCTCTTTGGAAAGGGGATATGACACAGTGCTTCCCACCACCTGGCAAGTAAGGCCTGGGTTTGCTCAAATTAGTTCTTGCTGCCTGCACAAACCAGAAATGTCCTGCGGAACCACTGCAAACAACTGTGAGTGCTCTGTGTGGAGATAATAGCCTGTGAAAGGGGCTCCACCCGCTATTGTGAAGGACACAAGTTCTGCTCACTACAGACATTCAAACCTGAACTCTGAGGCTTTGCTGACTTGCACTGCAAACCCCTGAAGACAGAGAATTACACAAGGATACTCACAGCAGAATCAACCCTTCAGTTTGCTGCTCATTAGCCCAGAGAAGAAAAGCTGAAGTGCTGCTCCATCCCTCCTCCTCTGGTCAAATCCCTACCCTCTGGTATGTAGACAATGCATTTCTCAGCTACAGATGATGATCCTTTTTGGAATTAAGACGTGACGCTCCCCCTCATCTAGCTCGGCTGTCAGCACGATGCAGTTGTCCCCGAGGTCTGCCGAGGAGCACGGCAGCTCCGCAGCCGTCCCTGCTGACTGGCTTCTGACGAGTTTTTTCCTGCCTCATCATACTACAAGCAGAGTACAGCGAGTCCTGCAGCCTGCAGGTGTCTCCCAGCAGAGGAAGCTGCAGAGCCCCTGGGGATCATGTGTGGTCCCCGAGCAGATGTTGACTTGCTCTTGGTGCGTTTCGTGAGGCAGACCCTCTCTGATCCTGTCAGCGTGCTGAGGAACACCGACTACCAGAGGACGGCCGCACTCCCGCGCCTGCAGCTGCTCCTTTAACGTACAAAGGCAGGATTTCAAGTGAAGAGAAGAATGGGAGTCTGGCTGCAGCGTTTCCTTCACAGCTATAACAACAGATTGGAGGAAGCTGAGAGTTTTGGTGCCTGGAAAACTGGATTCTAAATCGTGAGAGGCTTTGAAACACCACCCCGCCCCCCAAATAAAACAAAAACCTTTGACTTCTCTCAGCAGGAGGGGGAGGGAGGGCGGATTTACCATGAAGACAAATCGAAGATGCAGAGCCCTGCTAGCAGTGAGTCTGAATCTGATGGCTCTCCTCTTCTCCACAACAGCTTTTATCACAACCCACTGGTGTGAGGGCACGCAGAGGGTCCCCAAGCCGAGCTGTGGGAAGGAGAAGAAGACAAACTGCCTCAACTACAGTGGGAATGAGACTGCCAATGAGACAAACCAGAATGTGGTTCACTACAGCTGGGAGACAGGAGATGACCGCTTCCTTTTCAGGTATTTCCACACTGGGATCTGGTACTCCTGTGAGGAGAATATCAATGCTTCTGGTAAGTGTAAAACAACTTCCTTCCAGCTTGTGTTGCTTTGTGTTTGGCTCGGCGTAATAGACAAGCTGTTCTATGCTGTATCTTAATGCAGATTTGCCCTGCACACAGAGGCAGAAATTTAACATTTTTTTTGTTTTTGTTGTTAAAACACAACCTGTTTCCAGTGAGAAAAGATTTGCTTGTTTACCTGATGGCTGATGTGGGGTCTGTGCTCTAAAGCCGGCTGAACCTCTGATAAGCAATATGTGTTCCCCCTCATTGGGCACTGCAGCCAGAGACTGGCCAGTGTTTCTCTTCTGAGAGCGGCTCCATGGAGCGCACAAAAGGCAGCGGCTCTTAGTTGTTATGGAGATTCTGACATTTCCCCCATCTAATTGCAGTTGTCCCCTAAATAACCCAAAGGGCAGTGGTCTGAATGACAGTGAAAGCACAAAGCTTACTGTTTTTATCAGGCTGTTGCCCAGACTTCCTCTTTTCTAGCATCCATAAGTAAATGAGTACTCACAAATCCTTCCTGGTGGCTGGATTGTATATTATATATTATATATATATATAGAAGTAGAGTAGAGTAAAGGTAGTTAAAGGACAGAACTGAGCACAAGAAAGCTTATTCCTGTTCCCTGCTCAACCGTTCACTTACTCAGAACCACAAGAGGAGACATCTCTTCAGCTATTCAGTAAAATCATTAGAAAGAAATCTGTTTCTGTACCCTGGAATTCACCAACAAATGAACCACTGGAGGATGGGTGGAAGGCAGACCCTACTCCCAGAGCTGTCTGGTAGAGCTAGCATCCAAGCTCTGGTTTGGAAGAGCTTTGCTGCCATTGTCTAAGGAGTAGATCGGGAGGTTGGTCGTTCACCACGATTTGGAGAGAAGAACAGCTAATCATCCTATGTGTCTCCTAAGAGACACAAACCTCCCTGATACTGGGAAGTTTATGGGATCTGGTAAAACCCTGTATAAGTGTGTACTATGAAGTGGGACAAACTTTGTGAGCATCTCACAGTCCATTTCAAAGTAACACTCTGGACATTAGAAAAAAGATTACTTTTGGAAATATTCTCAGGCCATAGCAGACTTAAGTGAGCAGCTTAAGACCCTCCAACATTTTGAGCATCTTAGCTGGGATTGGCACCATCAAACATGCCTAAGTTTCTGGCAGACGTTACAAGCTTTCCAAGCCAAGCTTTATGTTCAGGATAACTTGTAATTCTGTGACTCTAGCCCATTCAGAAAACTGAATTATCTTTGTGTGAAGAGAAATACAGTGCTCTATTCTGTACTGAGTACACAAAGCTGTGCTGTAGTGAGTGATTTTAGGAGGTAGCTGAAAGCCAGCTTTAGAAAGTTATGGTGAAACCAGGAGAAAGAAGGTTGTTTCTCCGCTCTAGCACACCACTACAGCCAGCCACATGTATGTTTCCTCTTATTTAAAACACTAACTTGCTGAAAAAGAACATTTCAATTAGCAGACCAAGAATGACTAAACTTTAGAACTCAATCAGATATAGGGATATATTGGCTTGGACAGACAATTGCTTTGTTCAGGATTTATAATAGTGGAGTTTTGTTGGTTTGTTTGTTTGCTTTCTGGTAAGGACAGGAACAGTATAATGGACACAGATTTAAATTTGATCCCCAGAATGTCAACATAAACCAACCAGTCTTAGTCCAAACTTTCAGGTTTCTAGTACCTATGTACTCTAGTACATTGTCATGGCCTTTTGCAGCCTGATTGGCAGTCATTTCATCTAAGCTCCAGGGTAGTAAGGCCACCAGCCAGCCCCAGTCCAACAGCACTGTCGTCATTGCTTATACATACAACTCCTCTGCTCTATACACCTATGTGTAATCAGTTCCATAGGCTGGTCATGCTGCCCACAACATGCTTACAGACCACACTTGTATCATACGGTCATATGGTCACTGTGTTGTTATTAAACGCGTAAGGATGCCAAGAGAATGTCAAGAAAATACCACTTAGCACACAGACAGCAGTGTATTAAATCAGTCAAAATCACTAGCTTAAATGGACTTCATACTTTCAATAACACTTTTCTTAAAGTTTTACCAATAGCATACTGAAAATGACTGCATAAGAAAGTTAGCCTCAGTACTGTCATTAGATGCTCCTTAGTCTTCCATTGCTATAAGTTACTGACTCCATAAAATGTCAGCATCTTCAGAACACCCTTTGTCCAGTTCGCAGTAATATGTCCAATTCTCACTCAATCCACATACTGAATGTACCATCACCAACACATTGTATTTAGCCAGGTGCTGTTCCTAACAGGTCTTGTAAATTTGCCACACTGCTACCACTGTTATTCTGTGTCTTGGAGACCCTTCACTCTGGGTATCAATACCACACATTCCATACACAAAGCACGGCTTGAAGGATTCACACATGACATTCCCATAAACATACTGTTTGCTGAACACTCTTCTTTTAGCCCCACCTGATGTCAACAACAACCTTCATCTAGGCCCAGTCCTTTCAGCAACCAGCTCTGTCCTTTCAGCTTCTCAGCTCTGTCAGCAGTACACATGGGCACAGACAATGGTCAGTGCCATTCCTATAGTTCTTCACGTATCCCTGATTCCTTGCTGCAGATGTCTGAAACAAAGCAACATGAATCCCACCTGCAATTCCAATAATGCTCTGTGTTGTTGTGATGTTATCAAAACAAAAAACAAAACAAAAAAAAATTTGAGTGTCTTCCCTTCCCACTGCTTATCTGAGAAGTCCATTAAGATTACAGGTGTAGAGGTGCAAAACCATGCCATACGCTGTCTGTACAGAGGCTAGCAAAGCATGCTTTCATCATGGTGCAGGTTTGTAGGTTTCACTAACATCTCTAACAGAGATGTAATGTTGTGATTATTTCTGAAATATTTTGTGAACCTAAAGTTTGCTTTTTATCCAGCATGCTTAGGACTGCTGAAGTATCTGAAAAACATTTTGCAAATGAAAAATTAAATTGTGAATCCTGGGAAAAAAAGGGACTCAAACATATATATTCTATTTGTGTGTATGTCCTCTAACTATTTAGCACAATTTCTGACTAAAAAGTATGCTGAATCCCAGTCTAGTTAAAAGAGGACGGAGGTTCTCCCTTTCAGAGTTGGTTCAATGCTTTGGATCCCAGGCAGGTGGATGTACCTTCCGTAAGAGCGATACGTCTAATTTCTAGAAGGAGATCAAGCTAAAGCATACCCTATCAGCTGTATAGCTCGTGCTTGTAACGAGTCCCATTCTGCACTTAGACGATCCACAGAGTGCTTGGTACCTCCTTCCAGGTTATGAATTCCTTACTACGGCCAGGTGACTCAGAGCTGAGCTCCCTATTGTTTTATTTTTTTATTAGTATGACCTCGAGTGCATATCTTATTTCACACCTGCTGTTTGGGTCTGTGCTTGTGTCAGTACTGGACACTTCACAGGCTAGTGATGTGCTAGTAGCAGCAGGGATAGGAAAGATTCAATGGTAAACTAACTGGTAGATTTTCTGACTAAAAAATGTAAATAACATAAAATAATTAACACATGAAGTAGCCAAGGTGGCATACCTTATCTTATTGAGAACTGGGAAGCAATAACATTTTTGCTCATTAGAGAATGTATTTGATTTTAATAGAAATAAAACATAACTCAGATCTTGTTTAAGTGGCTAATAAGCAGGCAATCTCAGTAATAACATCCACATTTCAGGCTGAAAAGCAGCATAAGTACAGCTGTCTAGGTGCCCTTTAAGAGTACTGTCCCATCAAATAAAATTGATCCTTTCCATGTTGCTTGTCATGCTCCACAGAAGCCAAGGAGATAAGGAATGAGTATACATAGGCTTGGTCTTATTCTTGGAATTAAATTTTGAGCACAAGGGGTCTATAACATTTTGTATTCTCTGTACTACCACATATTCATTAGCACTCTTTAAGGATTAAATGGTATAGTGGAACACAATATGTAAGGGTATATCAAAGTGGGCCACAAATAAGGACAATAAATGCACATTTGCAAGACCCAGAGAACTAGAGAGGTGTATCCTGCCGTCTTGAATAAATCTCTAACATGAAAAGACAAGAACTTGCCATACATTTTCACAGATCCATAGCAGTACTGTTTCACCCTTCTCTCCCCCATGATGTGATAATAAGCATACGTGACTCACTGTAGGCAGCTGTCCAGGGAGAGGAAAACACCTTGTGAATTTATAATTAAAAAGCAAGAGGAATTGGGAATTATTATTGGATTACGAGAAATGTAATATAATTGTCATTACTGAAACCTGGTGGTTTTATTCACATGACTGGAATGTAAAAATTGCAGGTTTCAAATTGTTTAGGAAGGAAAGAGTAGGTAAAAGAAATAAAGGAGGTAGCACTCTATATTGAAGATACAATTTCAAGTGATGGAGGGCCTGCATAATTTTCATCTGAGACTGTTTGCTGAATTGGCACATGAAAATGCAGCTTTAGTAGCAAGAATCCTTATTAAATCTGCATATTTCTGTATTCAAAGAAGACTGGAAAAAATTATACAGGCCACTTGACCCAACCACATTAGGACAGGTTTTGAGGAAGTACTCAGTAGGCAACAAACTGGCTCTATCAAAGCTGCGCTTTTATCAAAGGTGGGCTTTTATCAAAGGTAGAACTTTTAACAAGATGAATACCTTCTTAGACAAGAGTAATGCATTACACCCAGTCTGCATGGATTTACATAAACTGTTTGATAGGATGTCCCCCTGAAAATTCTTTACAGAACTACAGACAGCAGAGAGAATCGTAACAGTGTGGTGATACATATAGACATACATGTACTTCCAGTGGAAAATGCCAAATATCCAAAGCATCTTCAGACTGGAAAGAAGCCACAAAGAAGAGAGCTATGATGGGGATCAACAGGGAAGGACAGAGTTAAATCTGTTTCCCCTATTTGTGATCTTGAGGGTATAACAGACAAATATTCCTTCCTGAAGAGCTGCGTGCCATGGAATGTGTTACTAACAAGATTATTTGAGAGCAGCTTCCAACCAGGAAGCCCCCAGACTAGTGATGCAGTACTGACACCAGAATGGGAGTACATGGGTGGAATCACTCTAAACCTGCTCTTTTGCTCTTCCCTAAATATCTGCTACATAATGATGATACAAAGATAGTAGAGCAGGTAGAAATTTTGCTTGAAGCTGTGGTGAAGATTTTATCATGTAATATTTATTTTGATGGGGATAAATAGAGAGGCTGTAAAATCATTAATGAGCAGTCTTACAAGGAGGTTGCGTCAAGTAATATAAAAAGAGAAGTGATCACAGTGGAGATGAGATATATCTAGTGGTCCTCAAATTTGGTCTTGGGAAGATTCTGTTATTGCAGTGATTATCGATATCTAGGGAAAAGAAGTAGGAACACAATTCATGTCATATAATTTCTAAAAAAAAAAAAAAAAAAAAAAAGGGCAATGTGGATCCCACAGCAAACGAGTGGACATTAGCAAATTCAGATGTCTGTACCTAAACTGATCAACGGCATTGTTACAGTCAGTAGAGAGTAATGAGTGTTTCTCAGGACATCTCAGTACTTACAGGAATCTTAATTTGAAGAGAACAATCCTACTTTAAATGTATTCCTTACATATGCTGTGACACAAAGTCTGGAAATATTGGCATTACAGAGAGATTTATCTCCCTAACTAAAAGTGTGAGCTAGAGGGAGTGAGAATAATATTCTATCAGTATCCTGCTCTATGTCAGCAGGGTAGTAAGAATAGTATTGAACTAATTAAAATGAAAAGAAATTTAAAAGCACCAACCTCTAAAGAATAAAATTCTTTGAGGTTGGGGGTACTTATCAGTGGTAGGCAAAAGATAAGAAACAAGCTGTGGGGCAGCATTTGACAATGAGGTGACTGCAAGCTGCAAAGTGCTGCAATATGAAGGAAAAGTGTTATCTTATGGAAGAATCAGCACCAGTGTGCATTTTGTTAACACCATAGGTAGGGTAAGAAAAAGGGAGAGTGTGAAATAGATGCACAGTGGGATTTCTAATGTAGTTAAGGAAAAGAGAATATCCTTCAAGAGAAGAAAAGAAAGAATGGTCCTCTTTAGTATAACAAATTAAAGATCAAGAGGGGATAGGATGATACCACAGATATATACACACACACACATACGCGCATGCACATATTTAATTATCAAGAAAAGAATATGAGTTAAGTAATTAGTCATTGAGAAACAAAATGAAAATCCAACAAATGGTTCCCAAAAAGTGAGTCTCTGGAATTCACCTCCACAGGGGGCAGTGTGAGCAAAGGAAACCAATGGGCAGAAATCCTTACCTTTTAAATTCACAGAAAGACCTGCATGACAAAAGAGGAGTATTTCTGTCATGAGGAAGCTTGGCATGAGTACTGCTTAACTGATTTGTTGGTATCTTAAGGAGGTCTGAAAGAAGGCATCTTGATTTGACTGCCTTTTGCCACACCATGTTTATATTATATTAAATTATATTGCATCCATATTTTGGGGTTTCCACTGGTCACTGATGGGAGCCAAGAAAAAAATAGTTGCTAGCTTGCCATGTTTTCTGGAGGGTTTTATGCCTTCTCAGAAGCATGAGAAATTGGCTACAGCTGGAGACTATGCAAGGAGGATGCTTTGCTGCTGTTCACATTTCAGCTTCTCAGAATCTAATTGTTATGGCTGTTCATGCACTGAACATAAACTGATGATCTAATTTGGGATCAGAAGAGAAATCTCCTCCAGGTTAGGTAACAGGGATGGTAATGGATTCTTGCCTTCCTTTATAACAGAGGGAGAAGGATCTGTTTCAGAAAAGCACTAGTGAGTCCCTCTTAACAAATCCTGGGTTTTTGCTTATAGAATAAGATCATTCTGGCCATAGGAATTTAAGCTATATGAAAAGAGTCCTCACATCTGCTTGTCTTCCTCTCGTTTCTCTTCCTGTAGTACATAATAGCTGTGGTTTCTGTTGTGGTCATTGCTTTGCAACAGACCTTCAGATTTTTATAGGATGATGGGGATGTTTCGTGTCCTTGGTGCACTGGGAATTTTGGATATGAAGTCCTCCCAGTCCTGCTAGACAGACTAGCTGTATGAACATCTATCATACAAATAATGTGGAAATAAAATCCCTTCATGCTGAGACTGGTAACAGAGTAAAGTAAGGGCAATGCATCATTCCTTCTCTGGTATGTTATTCTGTGTTTTATGAGCAAAAACTACGTTGCTTCCTCTTCAGATGTGTCAATACTCAACCATTTAACCAGTCTGGAAGGAGGTATCTGAGGGGCTCTCCTGGTTCCCCGTAAATGGAATAAACTTAAAAGAAGTGGAAGACCAACACGTGGGTACTGTATTTCAAAGGAACGGTCAAAGGATGGTCAAATATGACCATCTAAATAACAGACACTTAATTCAGTGCTAGTTACTGCAAAATATAAACAGATGCATTCAGGACTACAGAAATAAAAAGGAATGGAATATCAATCATCATGGAATCCTCATGGTTTTCAAATTACACCAGACTAAATCCTGATTTTAAAATTCTCCTTATGTGGAATTAACAGAGCTAAAAATAGGTAAAATGAGGCTTACTGACATCTCACAATGTGGACTTACCAGGGAATAGGGACACTTCTATCAGGATCCTCTGTTAATCAAGTTTTGGTGTAATGTTATTCAGTATTCTTGTAGGTAATCTAAATGTTTATATATATCTTTGCTGATCTAGCTCGCCAATGATTTAAAGACTACAGAAGACAATAAATAATGAGAAGCAGATGTTATTACTATGGAATGTAGAACAGTCACAAACAAAATACACTTTCAGGTGTTCCATCTTGCATTTGGCTACATTGTAGGGCATGGCTGGAGGGAAGGGCATAAACCATGCTTACAATGTGGGAAAATGATTGGGAATCAAGGTCACTCCACCATGCTCAGACTCACTAGATTTGGAGAGACATATGTCAGTACGGGTTCTGCCATTCAAGGTCCCTTCTCCTCCAGCAATCACTTTGCCTCTTACCTACTGTCACTTGCATGTGTTTCAAGCTACAACCATAAGACTCATGTTCAAAGCAACATGCCATGCCATGATAGTAATACTCTGTTCTGATTTTGTCTTTTTCTCCATTTTTAGCACACATTAGCTTTTGATGTTTTCATTTTTTGGAGTAATCCTATCCGTGAAATGGAGTTTCCTTCTTTGCTCTTAGAGACTTTCATCTCTGCCTGCCCCGCTTACGTATTTCTGCAGCTAGGGCATGGATCCAATACAAATACTCTGGTTGGGCGTTATCTGGAGAGAAGTTCTGGTATGGTTAAAAGAGAATTCACACTGAACCACCACTAATTGGAAAGAGTGGGAGATACTCCTTTGATCTTTGCTAATCACCAGCCTGAAGGGAACTGCTAATACACTCACATGAGAAATTGTAGAAGACATGTCATGCATATATACAGTGAGGGATATATCACTGATACGTTCTGCCAAAAGCATAATTTTTGGTCTTTCAGTTTCCTGGGGACACCTTATAATCCTACAGACAGCAGACCCTCTGATATCTAGTATGTTTTGGCAGATTTACATTAGTAAGGTCACTCTTGTTTTTAGAGTACTGTGTCACAAATAACAGCAGATGGGAACTGTACAAATGGTAGTTCTTTGCCCTGAGGTCCCAGCAGAGCCAGTGAGTAGGAGACCCATCTCCACTTCTGCATTAACTGGAATGACACCTTGAAAGAGATGAGTTTCTTACAGCTATTGAGACTCAAAGCAAGGTGCAGAGTTTCTGACCACAAAGCTGAACACAGAATAAGCACAGTGTGACAGATTGCCACCTGTGGGATGAACAGGCAAAAACTCTCTTTTTACCATTGTGAGGTTTGAAATGCTTAACGTAAGTCAGTACTCTGCCTGATTTAATCTTTTCTAGTATAAAGTCAGGTCTAATTTGACATCAGAATCATTGAAAGCCTCTCAGCACCATTGGTTCCTTGGTTCTCCCAATCACTTAGAAATCTAAACTGTTTTCCAGCTCCCCAAAGGTACACACATCTATGTGTATGTACATGAAGGGCCACTCAATCCATCAGGCCTTACTAAGGTAATCAGATGTGTCTTGTGACTTGGATGTGTTTCAGTTAGACATGATTTGAGAGTAGCCTGTGGATACGTTTGCTTTCAGATACTGTGAAAGATTTTCACACTACTTAGAGTTCCAGTGCAGAAAATAGAGTTGCCATGGCACATAGTCTGACTTAGCAAAGCCAAAGCCAGACTGGTTCATTCCCTGCTCTGCCTGCACCACAGTTACCTACTGCTGCAGGGAAGCAAAGGGGAAACTCTGGAATGAGGATTTTGCCTCTCTAATAAGATTATTAACATTTCTTTATGACTATGTGAATTGAGGAAAAATGCATGACCAAAATGAAAAAGTGGAAAGCTTAAAGAAGTAGTCTACCACTGTAAAAGATAGAAACTTCTAAGAGTTCAAGTTTGCTAAAAGAATTGGAGAGAAACAAGAACTTGGAAGTTGGAAGCGAGAGAACTGTTGATGGGCAGCAGCTATGAATGACAGCCTTCAGAGTGACAGAAAACAATTATTTTCATAGTTCAATACATATTTAACTGTAACTGTAACAATTGATGTATTTCCCAGAAGAAGATACTGTTCCAGCAAGATGAACAGAGTCAACTGTAAAACGTTGATTTTGCAGATTAAGACTTGATTCTTCATTAGAAAAAAAAAATTAAATCAATTACGTGCTTTGTCTGGTATCAGTTTAATCAAAACTGGAACATTTCACTTGTTAATTAACCTGATACAGCTTAGTTTGAATGAGCTCATTAACCTGTATTTTCTCTAATGTAGTATTTTATTTCAATGAAGTTGTGTTTCAATCCTCATCCTCTTCTAGGTTGGGGCCCCTGGAGGGTTTTATCATTTTGTAGACAAATACAATGATTTTGCTCTCAGTAGATGATGTGGAATCTCATTAGAATCACATGATTCCAGATATAGTTGGAGAGATAAAGAATTGTAAGGGCCTATTGGGGAAAAAAAGGGGACCTTGTCATTCATAGGCTGGGAGCCAATGTTGCTAAAAGGGAATGCTGTTTAAATTAAATTTAATCATTTAACGGAACTGTACTTTTGAACTCATGAAATTTTATGCAGAGTAAGTGAATACAGACAGCTTTTTCTTTTCTTTTTTTCCAAGATGAAAAGCAGAGTTATAATAGAGATCCTCTTTTCAGTCAGAACTACCACATTTCTTCTAAGTTACATTGCTTACCTAGAATATTTTAAAACAGTGCAGTTGGAAGACGTACCAGCTAGGATTTTTCAGAGTTAGTTTTTATTTTTCTGCCCTGGATATTAATGAGGCATTTATCATTGGCTCAGACAGGAAAGAATTCAGGAACATAGGATCAATAAATATGATACAGGACATCAGCTTCTGGACCTTGCTATGGCAACAGTTGTTATGAACTTAGAATATTGTCTTAAAGCCTATGCTTTCCATGTGTTTTCTGCCCTCTTCCTGATTTCCAGCCCAAACCACCAGCTTGGTCTGGACAAGTCCAGCCATTGTGATGCAGTGTGGTGTCCTGAAGACAGAGAAACTGTTCCAGGTGCGGGTGAGAAATCTGAATTCTCCAGCTACAGAGTGGGAAAGGAGTGAACAAGCCATACATTTTAGGCAATGGGTGGAAGAAACAGTAGAATACACATTGGTCTCAGGAAGACTCAAAGTCAGCATTAACATTGGTCTTGGAAGTACATCTGTGTGCTATAGTTTAGACCCAATCTATGTGCACCTCAACCTGCCTTTCCAGATGTCCTATATAGCTCTGCAATTACTCTCTAGTGACCACCACTTCCCCATAAAAGGATGTCAGCCTGCACCCACTTAGGAAGTTGCAGCTAGGCGTATTTGACCTGTTGCAATGCAGTTTCATTGTCAATGACAAGATGTGCATAGCATAAAGGGAAAGGTAGCTCATGGCCCTGAAGCTGATATCCTGTGCAGTCCTGACAGCTCTATGGGACTCTGTCTTAATTTTCTGGCAGGTTTGAATTCTGGGGATTTGGAATAGCCACTTCTCTTTCTTAGCTTTTGCTTTCAAATTATTGTTCAGGCTAGGGAAGTGCAGATGCCCGAGGAAGGTATGAGGAGGCAGCATTTGCTTCCAATACAGTCAGAAGCAGCTCAGCAATCTGAAGTGTGTGTGACACACTGAAGTAAGAGTCTTCAGTGGAGAAGGTATGGGAGCAGCTCTGCTAGGTCCAAGTACTGTGGACAGGGAGCTGTCTGGAAGACTGGCCTGCCAGTGCCACTGTATGGCCCTGTGTCTGCACAGGAGGGTTCAGTGGTGTTTTTAGTGACTTATTTGAGGTGCCAGGACAGGCAGGTGACCCCTTCATCACTTCTCGACAGCGTCCTGCAGTGCCTACTTCCCATCCCTGCAGCATTCTCACTCTTTACCAGCTCATTTACCCTCTCCAAAATGCAACACTGCCAAAAAAATGCCTCATACTTCTTTTTTCCTGAAATGATTTTTCAGACATGAGACCATTTTAGTGACAAGCATGTGCCATAAGCTTGGGAGGGCTGGAAGCCCTGGGCTTCTGACCATGTTATGAGCAGGAGGAGAAGCACTATGTAAGAAGTATGGGCCTCAGTGACACTGCAAGTGATATAGTGGGATCATCTTATGCTGCCACAACTTTCTTTCCCATTCCCATGGCCTGACACTCCTCTGAGAGATATACTTCTTCCCATACACTGCTTCCTAGGAATGCACAGAAACCCAAAGCCAAGCTTTCTTCAGAAGAAACCACAGAAGAGCTGGAAAATATTTGACTTCTGTGCTGCAGGTGCTTGCACGGCTGCAGAGCCATGAAATGGGATGAGTTTCAGCAAGCCTGTCTGAGGAAACGTTATGTGTGCTCCTGGTAATGGAAGCTGAACCCGGGGGACTTCCAGACCCAGGGGATTTCTCCTCTCTTGCCTGTTTGCTGCTCCTTTCCTTTGTAGTTCAGGCTGTGTAGGTACTCAAGATGCAGATGCACATGTGCATACAGAGAGACGTGTGTTTGACTCTTACATGGCTGGCCATACAGAGACGTGCCTTTACAGCACCCACAGGACCACCAACAGCACTCCCATCAGGTAGCCCTCACCTCTTCCTCCTCTCTGACTGAGCAGGTTCCAAGATCACTAGTGAAGCAGTACCCACTCCTTTCCTCTGTAGATGCACAAGCACATCATACTCACGGTCCCTCAAATATTATCATGGGCTGTAGGGCTATGACCTGTACCAAGAACTCATGGCTGTTAACCCAGCCACCAGCTGGGAGTGTGGGTCTTTCCAGATATGTCTCCTCCTCCTCTGTCTAGTTCAGTTTGAAAATCCCTAGTAAATTACAAATGCACACACACACATGTATGCAGGATTAAGTTACATCAATCAACTAGGGAAAAACATAGACAAAAGTCAGTATTTCCAGTTGCTGGTACCTATAGGCCACTACGACCTATGCCCCATTCTCAGGAAGCCCAGCAGAGATGCAACTGAACTTGTGCAGAGCCAGCATGCTTAGGAAGGAATGCATTTGCCAGGGCTTGCATAGATGACATCACAGGTGATGTTTTTACCTTACCCTTGGGAAGCCATGGAAGAAGCTGGTACCACAGGTGTGCTTCAGTTCAGCTGTTCAGTCCTCTCTCCTCAGCTTCCAGCAGTTGAGCTCCAGAGAGCTTCACATACATGGCACGGCAGACAGTGTTCAAGCCAGGTCACACCTCTTCTTTCTACATAAGTTAGTTATGTACAGGAGAGATCACTCCTTGGCTCTCTCCTCTGTCAGAGTCACTGAGACAACTGGGTGAGGGCAGGTCTATCAAGAGGAGGAATCTTAGACACTGTTCTTGTTGCATCCCTAAATGCTCCCTTTTTTGTATTCTCTAAAGACTCTCCCAGAGCCTGGTTATGAGAAGATGCATCTGGAAAAGGGCAGCACAGCAGGATAAACTCTGCCAAGTCTAAAATTAAGCTAAAGAGGGCTTAAGAGATCAGTTATACAAGATATCCAAAAATAACTTAGAATAAATCCTAAGAGGAACAGTGAAAGCACTACTGATAACTTCAGTTCTCAGTGAGATGCATGTCTGCACACTCAAGTACGAATGAGCTCTGAGAACAACACCAGTGGTTACCACTGAAAATGGAGGAGGGGTTCCTGTGCTCCAGTGACAGGAGAAACAAAAGGAAGTGTTCTTCATCAGGAGCTGTTTGTGTAGTTCTCAGCACAAGCTTTAGCACTAAGCCCAGCACAATCTGGAAGACAGCAGTTGAGCATGAGGCAACCTTGCTCTCCTTGTCCTGCAGACTACATTTAGAGGAAAACACAATTGTACCACTAGCTTCCTCAGTACCCAGAGATACCAAAAAGTATTGTCATTATCTTACCATGTATCTAAAAGGCGTCATGTGTCTCCAGCTCTCAGAGTGTTCTGTTTTCTTTCTGTAGTAGGAAATGCCATTCCCCCTTGGCTGTCTGGGGCAAACTTGCTGGAGAGTTGGGTAGCTGTTAAAGGTTTCCAGTAATAGGGCTTCAGATTCACTGCAGCTGGGGAGACATGACTCAGTAAAGTCAGGTTCAGATAAAATTGAGATAAAAATAATAGCTTACATCTGAAAAGAAATAAACAAACAAACAAAAACAAAAAAAATGCAGGTCCATATGTATAGCATGAAAAATCCTGCTTAATCTGCTTATATCGTGTTCAAATTTAAAGGTCATTCTCCTTATATTACTTTGCTTTGATGGAATTTTTTTTTACTTTGCTTTGTCAGGAATACATTCCTGACAGACATCGTGTCCTATGATGTAGTCTCTGGATGAAAATGATTCCTACTTACAGCACAGTATCTTTTTATAGTCCACCTACTTGTCTGGACTTCTTGGTCAGGGGCCTAAAGTTCACTAGGTGTGAAAAGAAATTGAGGGAGCTGGGCTTATTCATGTCCCTACAAGTATAGGAAGTATTGCTACAAAGATGCCAGAGCAGCTAGAGGAGTTCAGGTTGGACATTAAGGAGCACTTCTCTAGAAGGGTGGTGCAGCCCTGGGACCACAGCCTTGGAGAACCTCCATCCTTGGAGCCACTAGAGATGAGGTATCTTCATTGCTGAGGTATTTCAGGATTTGGCTGGGCAGAGTCACAGGCAACCTGATCAGGTGTTCACGACAGTCCTACTCTGAACACAAAGCTGGACAAGAGGCCTGCAGGGTCCTGTCAACACGGTGCTAGTGGGCTGTTAGGATTTCTGTGATCCACCAAGTATCTTTCAGTCTGTCGGTTCCAAAACTTACTCTTCTGTCATTCCTTCTGCTCAGGTGTGGACAGCCCAGTCTCCTGGGAAATAGAGATTTCACTTTGATAAGCTGTGTTTCCTTTTCTTGACTGTCCTCTTAACACCTGGATTGACAGAGTCCTTCCCTCTGCCCTGGTGATATTGAAATGTTTCTTTCAGGGTCACATGAACCTTTTATTTTATAGTAATTTACACATAGACAAAGACTACAGATTATGTACACAGCACGTTTTAGCATATTTAGCACAGGTTTACAGCAGCAAAAAGTAAATAAAAGTAGCAGTATTAGCATTATAATAACAGATAACTATTTCATCACAGTCATCATTTGAATAATTTCTTATATGTCAGTCCTGCTGACAAAGACATCAGAAGAATTAACATTTTATAGTGGTTTGTATGTATAATTGCTACTCAGAAAAAAAAAATATTGCACACTAACTTCAATATCACTACAGCATTTCACTTCTTATTCTTTTTTAATGGCTCACATTTCCTAAATTAGTCATTTGTCTGTGCAACTAAAAGTGTTGAAAAGTAATAAAAACTTTAGCTGTCTTTGCATCAATTGAAGTCTTAAAGGGCAGAATGGATTCTTCTCCATTACCTCCAGCAGGCATGCCATGCTTTGATTCCTTGAGGCAGGGCAGACAGGGTATGGGGCAACTTGTAATATATTGAAAGAAAAACATTCATTGGATGGATGCATCTAAGCAGAGGATTTATTTTATAATTTCTGTGATTGCCTGAAGAAGAAAAAGAAAGGTCAAAACATCCATCTTTAAGATACATTACCTTCTCAGAAGCAATATGCTTCTCAAGAGTTCCTGCAGAAACTGAGGTAGAGTCCTACACAGAGAAACTGTAATTTACAATGATAAACGGATAGAACAGCCACAAGGCAGAGGGAGTGACGTGGGGCTGTGTGGTGGTCATGGCAATGAATTTGTCTGCTTTTTTAACAATGGGTTTAAAAAGGTCTGAAAATACTATGCAGTTTTTTAGCTTGCTTTGTGCTTCATGTTTTGTCTGTCATAGTCACAGTGTCATATCTAAATTAGGGCCTGATTCATGCCTTCTGGAAAACTGGGGTGAGTGAGGCTTAGACATCTGGAACAAAGTAGTCAGAGTTAGACAAATGCCTTTGTTTGGTCCCCCCCCAGAAAGATGATGTCTATCTCTCCAGTGAACTAGTACTAAATGTCAGGTTCTTGTGGAAAACGACTTTTTTGCTTTCTGCTGTAGCATCAAGTGCCCAGCTGGTGTTCCAAGCTGATTCTCAAAGTCTTTAATGATAACCTTTCCAAAATAATCATCTGACAGCGTGAATCCAGTATTCTCTACAAGCGGGACCAGAATGATTTTTGTTCTGCTTAGCTTGTTCCCTGAGAACATGCTTCCATGGGTTGGCTTATAAAATAAAGTCAACTATTCTCTGCTCATTCACATTCTTCCTTGCATGAGGAGTACAGTGTTTGGGGCACTGAGAAAGTGCAGCCAGAATTTGAATGTTATGCCTTGTACAAGAAAGCCAACTGAATGCCTCCTTAAGGGCCCTCAAGTTGGTCCCTCAGGTTTGTTGCAATCAAATCCATTAACATTCTTTGAAGTGAAGTACAGAAAAGTTGTCCAAATGAACTAAAATTTTGAAGAACTTTCTCTATCCTTGAGCCATTACATAGGATTTCGGCAAAAGTTAGATTAGACAAGACCTCATTCCTCACTTTTCACTCTCAAACCACAGAAGTTACCTCTGTCCCAATGACATCCCCACCAGGAATATAATTAATACACTGTCTTTGCCTTTGGAGTCTCTCTTGCCTTGTATGCTCAGGTCGTGTTCAAGTAATGCCACCGTCCTCTCTAAAACATGTACAGATGCCAGCCAGTCAGCCATCCCTAACTTTCAGCTGTGTCTTGGTTGGAACTATCCAGGATTGCTGTAATTATAAGTTTTCATATTCTTCTGTAGCTCGTGCACATGTTGCTGCAACATCCTCCCCACCCACAAACTCCACTGCATGTCCCTCTCAGCTCAGACCAATTAGCAGAAGCTTCTCAGTTCTGTTTGTTGTCAGCTCCCTTTTGATTCCACATCTGTGTCTACATTTTGCTTCATTGATTCCATGAACAATTTCATCCTCAATGTGTGATTTACCCACTGCTCCTCTGCAGATTAGTCCCTTTCCATGTTTACCTTGACCATTTTCTCAACAACCAGGATGCTTATAGCAAAATTCTGAGGGCAGAAAAACAACTTGTTATTCACTTTCCAGTTTCTCTCTGTCTATCTTTCACATGCACTACAGAGGATTAAACTAAATTCCTTCCTGAAAGCTTCACATATAGCTGAATACCTTTCACCTCCTTCTCTCTTTTGTCCTCTGGCTTGCAAGCTGCCCCAGGCTCCTTCTGCATTAAAAAAATAAATGTTTTCCATTCTGCAGGCACTATGAAAACCATAGATGGTAACAATTTAATGATTTGTCTATTTAGAGTTCCTTCTACTCTAAGCTTAAAATAGGTTAATAAAAATAATTTGCAAATCTTTTATAGAAACAAATCAGGAAAGTCTCCTCGAGACTCCAGAGAATGTAGTCCAAGACCTCCTGTTAAACCAAGTCCTTCTAAGGAAAATTTCTCTGTAATCCACAGTCAAGAGTCATTTATTATGATATAGAGGAGTTCTTCATTCTGGTGAAGGCTAGTGGACAGTAAAAGTCTTTTGCAATCTCTAAAATACTTGCCGCTGGTTTCTCAGAAGATACGCTGTACTAGCCAAAAACATGCCTCCTCTTCCATCATCTATAGAATTCACTCTCTAAAGTTTCTTGCATCTTCAGGTTTTTTTCCAAAGACTGCCACATTTAATTTTTTTTCCTAAGAAATTACCAACACATTAAAACCTGTCAGAAAATTTGGAATTTTTCTTTCCTTTTTTTTTAAAAAAAAACCTCAAGACACGGCTGGCATAGGCAAACTGGTCCAACAAGAAGACACCAAGTCACCTGGAACATTAAGTTTTCAAGACACACAGTTAAGGTTTCCTGAGCCAAGGACTTAGATTACATTTGGACTATTAAGAGTCATCCTATCTAAGGCAAGGATAGCAATGTACTCAGAAGAATAGATGCATGCTAGATGTAACTCAATGTACGCTGGAATACATCTGGGCTAATTGACCTAAAGTAAGACTTCGTTGGCTCTGCTGCCACCCCATCATTATTACCCAGAGGAGTGTTGGTGCCAGCTGCCTGTTATTGCTACTTGCAGGTGGTGCTGCCAAACAGGTACACTTTTGCGTGGACCATTATGCTCCCTGTTTTAAAGTGGTCCATTGCATTTTGTTGTTGTTGTGAGATACTGGAGTTGAGTATTATCAGGAGTGATCTGCGTTTAAGTCTGAGAATAGCTTCTTGAAACAGAAGTAGCTTCACCCAAGCTGGGGAGCTCTGATGCAGCTGCTGGCCTGAGACATTTGGGTGTTGCAGGAAATGTTCTGCACTGGATAATGGAGAGTCAAACCTCCATTTAAGGTACTGAAAATTCCCTCATGCTACCTAGGACATGACAATTTGGGACCTCTGCATTACAAAGATGTTTTAGTCTAGCCTTGAGAGCTGCTGTTCTTTGCAAATGATGGTTTTCATCACATTTTCCTTTCTTAGATAAAACCTGTTCAAGGGAAACTAAGTAATTCCCATAAATATCAATGTTTGTCTTCTACAAAATGTAGCAGAGTGGATAACAATCAGACACTTGGGATGAGTGACAAGAAAAAGGAGCTCATGTTTCCCATTTTCTGTTTTTTAACTATGCAGGTTGGGAGAACTCTGAGGTTTAGGTAATTAATGAAAGGACAAAGTGAGAAAGGTTCATTCTTCTGTTTCAAATAACTTACTGAAATCTTTAGTAACCTTATTCTCATGACACCACTGAACTGGTTTGTCATGATTTCATTTTTTAAATTTTGCTTTCCTAGGAGGTTTATCCATTCTCACCTTTGGATCTACCCTAGTCTTCCTCCCCCTTCTCTCAATTTTCCTTGCACTGAGTCTTTTGAGGATCAACTGCATCCTTATCCCAGCGTAAGAAACAAAGCTCCTTCTTTCCTCTCTGTACTGATGACTCAGACACCCATCCACACTCTGAACCCTTCTCCCACCCAATATGCAGCTTCCTGTCATCTCCTTGTGGCCATGCAGTGAACAGAAGGAAGAACGAGGTAGCTCTAAACTGTCAGAGATCTCTTTTTCTAGTCACTGAGAACAACTTACCATTCTTTTCACTCACCCCTATGGCATAGGCAGGAAGTTGATTTTTGGCTGTTCTCATTACTCAATGTCCCTAATTCCTGCACTTCATGCAGATTTAATTCTTTAGGGTAATTGTCCCTGCTCTGTAGCCATCAGAATTACAAGAAAAAAATGGGAAAATCACTTTCTGAGTTTGCAACCCCTAACATGTCACTTATCTGCTACTTCTCATTATTCTTCCGTCCTCTTATCCTTTATTTTTCTCTGCTAAAGTGCCTACCAAGATCTAATCAACAGCAGCCTACCTGAGTTGTTATATAAGCTGTTACCCTTGTGCTCAGTCATCTTGGTGTACACTCATTCTGTCCCCAGTATCCTCTTGTTTTATGCCTTTTCTTTCTTGTGCACTGTGGGACTGACAGGGTGGCTGCACAGTACATCACCACTATTCATGTTATTATGGACAGTTGCAAGCACAAAGGGGCCCTGATCACTGGTGCAGTTATTGCATGTCTATGCCTGTCTCTGACAAGATGGAGGAAAAATTTAGAGTAATTAGCATTCTCTCTCCTATCGTCAAGTCCTTCAGCTACTTTTTCTTACTCTTTAGGCAAATTTCCTGCAATTTAGGCAAATCCAAATTCTGTAATTACCATACATGTTGCATGAACAAGTGTAGCAGTGTGCTGCTGAATGAGCTTTGGTGGGATCACTGGGATGAGCATCCTGATCAGTTTGCTCCTAGACAGGGCTGCCATTCACTGCCAGGGGCTTACCAGCAGGATGTGCTGGGGAAGGTGGACACATGCTTCTGTAGCACACGTTGGTCTCCTTGTGCACTTTGGCAGTATACTGAGGTAAGGCAGCCAATATTCTAGGGCAGACCTGGCAAGTCCTCACTGCGCTACTCCTTTTCCCTGTTTTGCATGAGTTTTTTAGCTCCCTTGTACATGATAAGTACTTTCAGGGAGGGGCAAGAAAGGGAAATGCTTTGTTGTTTTTTTTTGGTTTGGTTTGGATTTCTTCTGTGTATTGTTTTCATAACAGGTGTTTACTTTTTTCCCTTTTTCAATGTATTTCCTATCAGTATTACAACTGTACTTCAGGGTTGTGGGGGCAGCTTGCCAGCACTTACCAGAATTCTGCAGTCAGAAGTATTTTCGTCACACTGGCATATAAACATGCTGTGAGCAAATCTGTCAGAGTAGCTCGAGAGGGACTCTGAGAACTGAGACATCTGTGCGCGTGGCAGTGCTTCCTGTCTCCAGGAGTTTTGGCCATCCTCTGGTGAGGTACAGACATTGCACTGAAGATGAGAAGAAAGGGAGCAAACATATTGGTGAATTAGGCCTTTGTCCTCCCAGTGCTACCCCACCACAGTGCCTCTCCATCTAGAGTTCAGAACTGTTTTAGCCCTTAGCAAAGAGCATCACAGACCCAACAGGGACCTAATCATGTGAGAGGAAATTTTTCTTTGCTAATTTTATTTTGTACTCCTGACCAAAGGACTGTGAATATGGCCTTGTGAGGATAATGTGTTTTGTCCAGGATGGAGGCCCAGTGAATGTCTGCTCTGTGTGTGAGACAACATAGTGGTCCTGTAGAGTCTCAGGTGGGAGTGATGGCAGAAACAGCAGTCAGAAAGAGGAAGCAGAGCAAAACCAATCAAATTATGTCTCCTAAAATAATCCTTTTCTTTTAAAGGTGAAAAATGTCGAAGTTTTATTGACCTTGCTCCGGCTTCTGAAAAAGGTAAGACAATACGGTCAAGGCTTCTTCCCATTTTACAAATTGCATCAGTACTGTTTCTTGTCATACTTCAGTGCCAGGGGAAACATTACTTCCTAAGTACACAGGAACTTACATGTCATCCAGATTAGATGCAGCCAAGGGTTTAAGACAGATGTTTACTTAGTTTATGCAGACCTGTCGTTTCTCTGACGCATTTTTTCTTCATTTAGCTGCTTGGTTTTTGTTTTCTTTTTTTTCAAGTAAATGAAGATTTATATTGTAATAAAGACATCTACCTACTTCTTGTACCAATGAAGGTCACAATACATAGTTTCCTTAGGCCATGAAGACATTTATAGTCAGAAAACTGCAGTCACATTTATTTTCAGATACCAAATGGCACTTTGCGAGAGGAGATCATGTATCTTCTTGTTTATTTGACCTACCCTCAAAAAAAAAAGAAAAAAAAAAAAGCAACTGTACAGAAAGGACAGGCTGCAAAGCTTTTCTTTACCTCATAATAGAGGTGAAAATTCTCTACAGCAATTTAAGCCATATTTCCTAAAAGTGTTTATGAGCAAAATAATAATAATAACAAATGAGTAGAGTTCAATTAACCAACAAATTGGGCAGCTGAGCACCCAGTTCTGCATCCCACTTCCTGCTCAAGACAGAGCACTCTGCCCATAATTGAACAGGTGCACAAGCCCTGTACCGTCCTTCACACTGATGAGATTCTGGAGAATCCAAGGGGCAGGTGAAAACTCATGTCTGTATGAAGAAATGACACAACTTGTTAGATCACTTGAGACGATCACAAAACCTTTTGTGCATATGGTATGTTCATCAGGTTTGACAGAGGCAGAAAGCGGCATAAAGAAAAATTGTTCTTAGTCTAAATTATTGATCAGCTGGACAACTTGAAAGAGAAGAGTAATTACTATTAATAGTGGGTTATATCAGTGAGAGAAATAGTAACAGTCTCTGTGAAGTTTCTTGTAAGTATACTTGAATATATTATACAGATAATGGAAACCCAATTCTGGGTTTACTACCATTAATGGACTGTGAGCTAAATCTTACACACGGCAATGGGACCTTGGGCATAACAAGTCACATGAAACCACTAGCTCAATGTTAAGTATAGGTCAGAAAGCAACTGTCTTTTAGGAATCATTAGGAAAGGGCTGAGAACAGAGCAGAGAATATCCCATCACATGATGACTGTACACATTCAAGAATTGCTCTCTCTATAAAATATAGCATAGTATTTTGTCCTTTTTAGTCCAGTTCACAGAATGGCAGCAAGAATACTCAGAGTTCTAGAAGGTTCTGTACAAGAAGGAGACTAAGAGTCTTCATCCTGAAGGAGAGAAATGTGAAAGGAGACAGAATGGACATTTATAAAAACATAAGAGGAACGGAAAAGGCAACAAGACCTAGTGTACATTGCATGACACTGTCAGGAGACAGACTCAAAACATGCAGAATGTGTCTGTTATAAAGGCAGTGGGATGGTTTTGTGCTTTATCCATTTTTCTGTGCAAGTTCATTATGGTTCATAATGCTGGGTTGCGTCACCCACACACTTTCCAAAACAGCACTTAGTACTGTAAGTATTTTTTGGTGTTGCTAAACACTGTCAGCATTTTTTTTTTTCCAGTAGCGCTTTTAGAGTTGCTGCATGGTGTCAGTGTATATTTCTAGACTATTCTATTTTTCCTTTTTGAAGAAGTTAAGTTCATTTGGTATAGTTCTAGTGAAGAAAATTACTTCTATTTTTGAAGTCTATCCATGCAGTTGTATGGCATATTCACAGAAAGAGGGGAATGCTCAGCTGGAGATACAAAATACTGACTACCTGACTTACAAGCAGAAACAGGATAAACTCTGCAATTGTAGACCAAACTGACTCTGAAACATAGTCAATCTGAATTCTTCACCATCAGTCTTGTATTGTCCAGAGATCCTTACATAACATGAAAATTGTATCAATGATGCCCAACTTATCATAGAATCATAGAATCACAGAATCATTAAGGTTAGAAAAGACCTCCAAGATCATCTGGTCCAACCATCCCCCTACCACCAATGCCACCCACTAAACCATGTCCCTAAGCACCACATCCAACTTTTCCTTAAACACCCCCAGGGACAGTGACTCCTGAACCTTCCTGGACAACCCGTTTCCAATGCCTAACCACTCTTTCTGAGAAGAAATTTCTCCTAATTTCCAACCTAAACCTTCCCTGCCGCATTCTGTCTTGTCCTATCTCTAGTTATGTGTGAGAAGAGGCCAACACCTTCCAGGTAGTTGGAGAGAGCAATAAAGTGTCCCCTGAGCCTCCTCTTCTCCAGACTAAACAGTCCCAGTTCCCTTAGCTGCTCCTGACAGGATTTGTGTTCCAGGGCCTTCAGCAGCTTCGTAGCCCTTCTCTGTATATGGCTGCAGGGCCTCAATGTCCTTCTTGTACTAAGGGGCCCAAAACTGAACACAGCACTCGAGATGCAGCCTCACCAGAGCAGAGTACAGGGGGATGATCACCTCCCTCGTCCTGCTGGCTACACTATTCCTGATACAAGCCAGGATGCCGTTGGCCTTGGCCACCTGGGCACACTGCTGGCTTACATGTATGTTCAGGTGAGCATTGACCAACACCCCCAGTTCCTTTTCCTCTGCACAGCTTTCCAGCCACTCTCCCCCAAGCCTGTAGCATTGTATGGTGGTTTTTTTTGTGACAAAAGTGCAGGACCCAGCACTTAACCATGTTGAGCATCATCCCATTGGCCACATCCACCATCCATCTAACCTGTCCAGGTCCCTCTGCAGGGCCTTCCTGCTCTCCAGCAGAAACTTCGCTGCAGTATTCTTTAACTTCCTGACTTACTCTGTTCTTTTCTAATTAGAAACAACTTCCTAATTCTTTAATTTCTTCATCCTCTCACTCAGCATTGATGTTACTAAGCATCCCCTGTGCTGTAATACCCTTTTGAAAGAGATCAAAGAAATCAACACTTGAACCTATATTTCTCAAATAGATCAATGAATGTATTGAGACCAGATGATTCCAGAGGGCTGACTTCTGCTCCATTCCAAAGTGAATCCTATTTAGAAAAGGTGGTAGCACTATGTAGCTGGCAAACAGCAGCTGGCAAGGGGCAGGAGACAGATTTCCCCCACTTTTGGAGCAATGAGAAACCAGTGAACACCTCCACATTCTTGTGACGTTGATAGGGCATGCAGACTGGTCAGAAGCTTGTTAGCTATTCAGTAACACCCGATGCTGGGACAGATACTTGATTCCTCTTCCAAGTAAATGAGATATTGATAATGTACAGCAAATATGTAAAAACTGAGGGCCTTTTTCTGAGGTAAGCTATACTAACATATTTTGGTTTCCACAGACCATTGTGTAACTGGATTTTTTTAGACTAAATTTATCTTTACAATAAGACTTCAGCTTATTCCCGTAAACACATTCTTGGTATAACTTACCACTTAAAAGTGTATGTTCAAGGTTTTAATTGTCTAAAATGTCTCTATTCATGCATGCACTATTACTGCAACTGGGCACTTAGCTTCCCAAATTTTTCTTTTCAGTTGGTTTTCCCTGATCCAAATAAGACCTCTATCTAACCAACTTCTATGCTAAATACAGGTTGTTGAAGCCTGCCAAAATACTTCCAAGCACATCATCTTCCACTTTTAAGGCATGCTGGAAAGAAGTCTATGAACAAACTTAGCCTGGTTGTGTAACCAGTCTCTTCTAGAGTCCATCACCAATTAACAGCAAGTCAGTATAAAACCGCTTCATAATATTTAAAACCTTCTTAGCAGAGGAAACTTAATCTATCTCTAGTGTAGCTGGATACCATATTTCTGAACAGCTATTATAGCCTTTGCATATATTGCACCAGTGCCATCTACTAAAAAGAGGCAAATCTGAGCAGCAAGATTTGGGGCAAACAGACCCACGGAATGGTATAAATAATCATTCGCAACCCACGCTAGGAGAGCTCTCCCCTACACTTAAGTCAGCTGCCAACAATCTGCCAGAACCTTCTAAGGCTAACATTGAATTTATTACCTATTGCTGTTTGTTAATGCCAAATCTGCTTAATAAAATCAGCTTGGTGATGGTAGGTAATAAATAGAAAAAACATTTTCTGTGTTCACAAATATTTTGTATGACAGTTTCCATTCAGTAATGATAAAGGATGGTAGGGTGGTAACCAAGGCTGGTTACTTTGGCCAGGATTCTTAACGGGCAATCACTGAACAGTTATTGTTGGGTCCCATGCTCTGTGCTATTTTCTAATTTTCATTACAGATGTGAGTAGCAAGGGAGCACGTATTTCCAAAAGGAGTTGGAAGGAAACTGCTACCTGATCTTTAAGTTCTGAATTGCTCCTGGGATCTTCTCCACAAAATGTGATCAAAGTTTTGCTCCTGCTGAGTATTTTTATGTCCAAAGAAGAAAAGTAACCTGTTTAGTGAAGGACATTTATGTGTTAGAATGGAAAATGCATGCAGTTTTTAGCTCCTTGGTCCATTTTTAAATATACCTTCCAACCTTTCTTCTCCCTTTGGGCTGTTCAAAACAAAGCTTGCTAACACAGCTTTCTGTCAAGCTCCCTGATGCAGTGCCCATCCAGAACACTGTGGCTGCGACACATTCCATCACAATTTTCCTTCTCTCATCAGCCCTTTTGGGTGTACCTTCTAGCTCCTATCACTTCAAATCTGTGCCTGAGAGAAATTCCAAGAGGCCATGGAGGATACAATAAAAAGGAAGAAAGCAAAGCCAAATACTATGCCTGGGAACAGCAGCACCACAGTATAAAGCAAAAGGTAGCAATATGTCCCACCAAATGATCTGACAAATGACACCACATATAAAGGCCTGTTCCTCCCTCTGCACAGAACTGTGTAGAGATTTGAACTCCCTCATTCTTCCCTAAATGTATAAATGTCAGCTGTGAGATCAGGAGAATGAAGAGTCATAACTGGCTAGACTCCCTATCCAAGTGAGGACTGGGATATATACAGAGGAAGTTACTTGGAAACGGCATCTGTGCTGAAATAACTTTGCTGGGGAAGAGGGAGGGCTTGCAGGGAATGTGGTGCCTCTGAGGGTTTTTGAGATGGTGCTCAGTGTGGCCATGACTCATGTGCATTCCAAACACCTGGAGTGCCTGCACCGTGTGCTGAAATGTGGTGTCTGGCCTGAGGAGTACAGACTCACTGGGAAGCTGCTTCAGGAACAGGCTAAAAGGTTGTTGGCTCAAAGTTTAGAGATGGTTGCACCAACACAGGACAGGATTCACATAGGATTCACAGGACAAAATCCCTACAGGTATGGTACAATCTCAGCTAGTACTCCGTAATTCCTCACCTGCTTCAATTGTCATATCTATGGAGTAATACCACCCAAAAAATAACAAAGTAAGAGGTCATGAGCAACTGCCCATACAGCATTGCTTTCTACTTATTCACAGGGTAATTCACATGCATAAAATAAACAATACTTTTCAGACACCATGAAAATTGAGGCAAGGTGAAATCTGACAGAAAATGTTCATTGCTAGTGAGTATTTAACACTCAGAATTGTTACAGAAGACTTTTTAAATTATAGAGTGCACTGTCAAAGATAGAAGGTGCCTTCTGTATGTCCTCTATACAGATCATGATAATGCATCCTGTAGAGATGAAAAAATAAAAGTTATGTATTGACTAAAAAGTAGCTGGCAAAAGTAGGATGGCAAACAAATAAACAAATAAAGTCTCACCTAAACAAAGAAGAAGAGAAATCTGAGCTAAATCCATACATGTTTCTAAACCAGCACTACAACAGCGGGTAACAAGAAAGAAAACTAGATGCCTGATTTTAATGGATACTGACATAATTAGTGTATCAGAAATTTGATGGGAGAAAGATAACTAGTGGGACAATAATGTAACGGCAATGATATTACACTCAAACCCAAAGCAGGTATTGTGCACTCAAGTTGAATTAGAATAACAAGGTAATGTCAGTAACAAGCAACACCATCTCTGTAATTGGATTCCATTCCATTCTCGGAGAAAAAGTACAGAACTATGCTAGTGATCACCCATTGGGGTGGCCAACAGTAGCAGGGTCAAACTTTGTATTAGGGATGGTATAAGGACAAGAAAGAAAATAGTAGGAGACAATTTTAAAATTCCATACGTAGACTGAGAAAATGTCACACTAGATATGATGCAGAGCCTAAAATTTGAAGAAATGTAACGGATATGGAAAAATTAGTCAAGAAACTTGTAACTCTTTACTTATTCCTGAGGGGTGTGGGAATGTTGATTCACAATGGTTCTAGGAGATACTTTGCATCTGTGACTAACATACACAGATTCAGCATCCTTGCAGAGTGAATAAGTCAAAAAACAAACAGCAACAACAAAAAAAAAACTTGTGAATTAGGAAATGTAAGAGAAACAAGCACTAATTAAAAGAAATGAAAGGTTCAGCTAAAATCCCTCCATGGGGAACTGTACAGGGGCCGGTGCTCTTCCAAAAGTGCTTGAGAAAATGGTTGAACAGCTTATTGCTGATAATGGGCCATTCACGGCACTAAAGAAAAATGAGTAGAAAAAAAATGCAATTGCGGTGAGTGAGAGGGGAAATGGCAGATAATATTTGATGTTGATAAATGCAAAGTGGTGAACACGAAGAATAATCCTACCTTTACAAATATAGTGATGGCTTCTGAATTAGCTTTTACCCCTCAGGATAGAGTTCTTGGAGTGGTGACAGACAGTTCTATGAAAACATCAATTTAGTGCTCTGCAGAGATTAAGATGAAAAGAAATATTAGGATCATTGTAGAAAATAAAGAACATAACAAAAAAATATCATCATGCCACCACATGTATTCATGATGTACCCACCCACGGCACTCCTTATCCCTCCCTTTCCTGTGCCACCTCAAAAAAGATATGATAAAATTTAAGAAGAGAGGAGAATGACAGTCAAAAATAGGAAACACTTTTTTGTATGAGAAGGAAAACACAGAACAGATTTCAGGATGGAAAACACAAAAATGAAACTCAAACCAGCCAATTAATTTTTTTTTTCTTTTTTCTTTTTTTTCTTTTTCTTTGTGTGCATGTGTACTGTGTAGATGAAGAAGAAGAAAAGAGGATAGCTTTTCTATAACTGCTTCGACCACCTAGAGACCTACATCCAGTGAAAAGAAATGTAACTGGTTCTCCTGTAAGAATTGCACACTTCCCAAAACAGTCCCTATTGTCTTCTTAAATACTTCATATCCTGCTTACATTAATTTTAATATAATTTTAATAGGGTTTTATATATGTATTTTTATATATATATATATTTATATATACATATACCCACACAATCAAGTACCTGTGCACTTGTATAAGGAAAGTTATGTAGAAAAAAAGATCTTGCTCACCTTTTATTTGTGTTTTCTGACACATCTGTTGTGAATTGTAAGTTGTTTTTAAGAGCCATTAAATATACAAAGAAGAAACCATGCTTAGGATCAGAATTTAGGTAAATTTGCATTACGAAGCAATAAGCTTGCTTTTCATGCTGGTAATTCAAAAGGCATGGAGAACATTGTTTCTCTGCTGTAGGGAATGGTAGCCACAAGTTCTGAGTATAACTCATTTCTCAGCCCAGTGCTGAGGAAGTACATTAGCAGTGCTAACTCTAGTTCTTCAAAGGAAATATTTAACCCAAAAATATTAATTAATGCACATGGGATAATCCTGATTTAGGGTGTTTGTCATGAGCTTTCCCATTATATTACTCTACTGTATTCACACTAGGATACAGAGAATGTATGCAAAAAGATATTCCACAGGTTGTTCAATGTCCTATGCAGGATTAAATTTAGAATCAAGCCCAAAGTCATGCCATCAAACTAAAGAAAACTATTTTATTTAGCTCACAGCTCAAACTCACCTTTGAAATTAAAGAAACCAGCAAAGAACTATAGCTAAACAAAACCAAAACAGCTGGCACTTCTTCTATCTCCTGAAGCAGTTTCTGCTGATTTTATTTGTCATATGGTCTTTCACGTTCTGCAAACTATAGTCTTATCTGTGTGCTGCTCCTTTGCATTTTTTGACTGCCTTAGTTTTACAATACCAGATAGTTTTAGGTATGCCCAATGTCTTTCAGGATTATGAAGCTTTCTTTGTTTTGGAGGGAACTCTCTTAGTTTTGTGGTCTGTTTCTCTCATCCCACATCTTTTACACTGCCGCACAAGAGGAGCAGACAGATGGTCTGATATTATGAGACTGCATTAACCAACAGATGGACTGACTGCTCAGAGCTGAGTCCCTGTGCCAGCCACAACAGCATGCTCAATGTTTATTCCTTCCACCATTTTTTATTGATCATTCCAACATTTCTGGCTTATAATTCCACTCTTGGAGCAGCAGACGTGAGCCAATGACTAAAACCATCAAAATGCAACTGAAGAGAAAGCATGAGATTTATGTGACCATTTTAAGCTTATTTTAATTCCTTTCACAAACAAGATGCATAGCATTTCACAAAATGTACCTGTTTGTATATTTTTCCTCTCTTCTCTCTCACAGTGAACATGGGGAGGAGAGATTAATTTGAGATCTAGGTGTCAGTTCTAACATAATGGGCATGTCTGGAAAAACAGAGCAATGGCAGACAGAGGGTCTAGAAACATAGGGGGAAGCTAGTACAGAGTGGGAGAAATGAAGCAAACAGGATCAAAAATGCAGAGAAATTAACTCTCTACATATATAAACAGCCTATCTTAAAAATCACTAGTGTAAGAAACCCAAACCCGTAAATCTACAGAACACTCACCATAAAAGCAACACCTATTACATGAACATTGAAACAGCTGTCACTGTACCAGTAGCATTATGCTATTAGTTCTGGAATTGAATATTAAAGAAATAACTAGATTTCCCCTGTTGTGGCAGACCACGGTGGGTGCCATGAAACAGGGTGCCATCTCAGTCAGGTCTGATAACCTCAAAGAACACATCACTCTGTTCCACTGTTTCTAGCACATAATTGTTTGTTGTATGAAGTGTGAAGGAGGAAAAAACTCAAAGCCTCCACCAGCTCGTATCAGATTTTCTCAGACAGATGAAGGCTGAGTTGATGGAGGAGAGACTATGTCTCATCGTAGCTCAGCTGGACTCCTGACTATCAGAGCAGATATTTAACACTGAATTATGAGGGACCTGGCAAGTGTAAACCTTTTCAAGATCTCTTTGGCTCTCTGCACCATGGTCCAGTCTTATAACTCACCCAGGGACAGCATGGCACAGTGTGACAGTTCAAATGAGGCTGTTTTAGTCAGACCCTTGAATACAACAAAAAGAAGGGCAGTTCTTAGAATGGCTGGTAAGCAGTAACTACATCTCATCTTCAGCAGGGAGCACAGGCTGAAGTAGTAGGTGTTTCCAAGGAGGATAAAATCCCATTGAGATATTGTCAATGTACATTTACCACAATTAGGAAGATGATTTTCTGTTGGAAAGGGCCCACAGGAATGACTCTGGACTATCAGTCCTTGGGCATTGCTCAAGGAATGCCAGGGTGATCAGGAGGCAGTGTCACATAGCTTGGCAGGTAACACATTTCCAAACCACTAGTCAAAATGCAAGACTAACATTTTCATGCACACAGTTCCTGCCTGTACTGCATATAATACAGTTAACATGACTCAGCAAACTCCTTCAGGAATAGCAGTATGATTTTCCCAGAAGAGATTTTTTACAAGCAAACAGCTCATGTTTATGGATTAAAACTGCTTTGAACTCTTAACAGCAATTTCTCTCTCAGCCACCTCCTCTGTATTGCCTTGAGAACAAGCACTAATATTGGATTTTTGATAGTCACTTTCATGACCTGGCCAGCCTGAAGAAGCAGGCCAGGAGGGGATTTAAATATTATTATTTCATCTGGAGACAGGACTTCACAATCTGGCATGAGAAACTGTTGTCATAATGAGCTGGCAACAAAAATCTACTTTTCTGATTTACAAATAAATATATAATCATAAGCATATGGCATAAAACTCCCTGCTTGTATGTGAATGTGGGTGATAAGAAGTGTAGATGTGTATTTATATTCTCTAGAACTGGTTTGTCAGCTGTATTATTCTCAAGAGCACAACAGTAGATGAAATTATGGAACTTTGTGGTTCCATGAACACTGGGAAAGTCTTCTTTATCAGCCCACACATAATATAATTCAGATGGTATCGAATTCTTGGTATTTCAGTCCCAATTTGCTATCAAGCCTGAGAATGGCTTTACTAACATAACACAAAACAATGAAGAATCATCTTTGCATGCTGTGTGGGAAAAAGCACAGAAGTGCATGTCAGTAATTTCTTCACATTCTTGAGGTAAATGTAACCAGAACTTTCTGATATAAAAGTTGGAGTCAGCAACTGTTGCTTATTTTTGATAGGAAATTGCGGTGGATTTTAAAAAATAATACTTGATGCTTCAATATGTATTTTTGCTCAGGCTACTGTGAACGGCCCCTAGTTTTTCTTATTTTAAAAAAAAAAAAAAAAAAAAAAGCCAGATGCATACCACAGGATAACCTACAAAGACAACAGCAGTTACTTCTGTTTCATATTTGTGCGTCTTAAACTAGTTACTAGACAGGCTAAATCTGCTCAAAATTTCTGGAAGTCTTTGGACTGCTTAATAGAGAATTCATTGAAGTGTGGTATGATGCATGGAGTTCTTCTAAACATAATTTCTATGACGTTTTTCAGGATTACTTTTTCAAAACTCAGTGTTGAAGATACCTGATTCAGAATGCTCCTTGGTGAGAGGTAATAGTGTGATCATTTACAGGGCCTTGCCTAGTGCTCAGGGCTGACATACTAAAATAAATTCAAATTTTGTGAAGAATTTTTGAGCCTTGAAACTCATTAAAGCTGAGGTAAAGCTTCTTTATCTCATTGTCAAAAAAAAATAAAAAATCAGGTTGCTTCTTTTTTTCCATTCCAGAATTGCCTGCAACATCCTTTTGTTAACATGTCTCTATGCAGTATTTGCACTCAACATGATCACCCACTTCTGAAGATATGCACTTAGGTATCTATGATTCTGCTACCAAAATCATGATGCTGTCCTCCACTGTCAGACAGGAAAATGAGGAACTGATCTGATCTTGTCAGACAGTTATGTTGCAATTGAGTTTCCATTTTCAATCACAATGAATGGCTTGTTCACTTCACATGTAGTTGCTGGAAAATGAATTTGCTTGGCATGTAGCAATGTTGATTCAGTGGCTGAGTCGTTTTCCAGGGTGATCTCAAAGGTGAAGCACTCTTCTCTGAGGAGGTGGCAATGGTGATTTTCACCAGGAACTCCACAGAGAAGACAATCTGTTAGCACGTTGTTGAGGAAATAACAATAGTGTGATGCTTGGGGATACAAAGAAGTTCATTTATGTCCTGGCTAACTTGTTGGTCTTCTCAGAATCTCTGTACAATGACAGAAGCACAGATGAAAAACATCCTTTAAGCATCGCTATGTTTGCATTTTATGCAAAGCTGGTGATCAGATAGTAACCTGTTTTGAGATGAGATGATATGAAGGGCCTTCTGAGGTAGGACTCCTATGATATAAGTGAACTTATGTGGACTTTTTCCAGCTCTGCCCTCTAAAGTTCCAGTTGAGCAGCTCATCCCAGGTCATGTTCTTACAGTGCTTTAGTTTCTCAAGAAGGTTGTCCTGAAAATAGCTATTCCCTCTTGCCTCCAGGAATAGCTCTACAGTCTGATAGTGAGCTTCAGAACAATCCGACGTGCAGCATACCCCACGTAAAAATTGTGAAGCAGGAGCAAAGAACCAAAGTGGCCCACAGTACACTAATGGAACTCTATCATTGTCAGCAACCCTGTCAAGGAGGTGATGGTCTGGTTAGTGTGGAAGCACCTGAGGAAGAAATGGCAAGATAAGGTGTATCAGAATAGTAGGTGTTGATGGTACTGAGATTAGTAGGTCATCAAAATCCTACTGTCCATCCATCTGCAGCTTCTCAGGCCACTAGGCTGGGAGACATAGGAAAGCAAATAAATTGTGATATGTAACAGAGACATGATATAACAGCAAAACAGATGATTGTCAGCTCCTAGTTGGGACAAAAAGGCACATGCAAACAGTACATTGTTGCTAACCTACAGAAAGCACAGAAGACATGAGGAGGACTTGACAGACAGCATCCCTTATTCTTTGTATCATTTCAGAGAATCCTGGAAAGACTGGCTGAACACACTTGTGCTTGTGAGAATATGTGTGTACAAGGGTGTAAGTGAAATCATCTTATTTATTGATCTATTTATTTCTTTTTAAAGTAGAAGACCTTCCTTTCCTCAGAGGTCTCACATTGCTGCTGCAATGTTGCACTATTATTTCCTGCAAGGTGAGAAGGAATGACACACTGCCTGACTAATGCTGCACATTATGAGGAAGAGGCAGTCAGAACCTAAAATCTTTCTGCATTAACAAGGGATGTCCTTGGCATAACACACACATCTTAGGTGAGCTCTGTACATGAGCTCGCAGCAGCATTCTGTGCACACATCAGACTGATGAAGAAGGATGAAGACCAAAACATGAGAGAAAGAATACAGACCCTCAGATACAGGCCATTGAGGTAGGAGACTCCTAATGAATCAAGCACTAACTTTTCTGAAGGAAATATTTTCGCAAAGGCTGAGTTAAGTCAGACAAACCACTGGAGCAGAGGACAGAGGCTGATAGGTACTAAGACAGACACAAAAGGTGACAGCAGAGAAGACAGGAAAAGAAGAGAAAAATACTCAGAAGAGCTTCTTCCCTGTCATCTTGAACAACTGAGGTTTCTTCAAGAAAGGGTGCTATCTACTTTGCTCGAAGGAGGCATTTGAGGTTGTAAGTGGAGGTAAGTCATGTCAAGTGACTGCCTGATGAACCTCCAGTTGAGAGAGGAGCAGTGGGACATCAGCATCAGCATAGATCAAAGAGTCACTCTCTCCTGAATTAATAACCCAAATCAACTGTTCTGCTTCTATTCATCTTGTACATGAAGATGTAAAATCCAGATACATCTTACATTTGCAGGATGTTATTATTTCAGATTAAATTCAAAATCAAAGCAGGCAGGGCAGAATGTATTCAGACCTGTATAAACATTCTACGTGTGACTTACCTTCCCCTATATTAAATAGATTTTTAAAAAGCACAAAGTAGATGTTCAGTGTACACCACGAAATAAGACATGAAGGTCAGACATCAAGTTCCTTTATAGGTAGGATCAGGACCCAAAGAAGAAGAAATAATTGGCTATGCTTTCCACAGGAAACTTACCCAGTCTATGTGTCTCATTGGAAAACAGTTTCACAGGACAGCAAAACTAATCTCTCATTGAGACTTAACTAACATTTCCAGTTCCCCATGTTTATTTCCCCTGCTGCATACATTCATGTAGCAGCACTTAGGTCGGGCCCCTAATGAAACTATTATTGGATGAAGTGGCTGGAATTCCTTTGTGCTACTCTTCCAGGGTGCTTTCCCGCTGACCTCTGATCCCTTTCCTGGCTCTGGGCATCCATTGCTGACATTGACATTAAACTGGTAAGATTGACATTCCCCTCCTCCAGCAACTTTAGTTTAAAGACCTCTTCACCAGCTTGGCAAGCCTGTAGCCGAAGATGCTCTTCCCCTCCTCTTGCCCTGTTTGACCAGAGGGATCCTATTTCTCTCAGCAGCACTTGTTCCTCAGACTCCTTTGCTTGGAGAAGCCAAATCATTTCCTGTGACAGCAGCCACGCAGTCAGGTGTGCCTTCCTCCTCTGACTTTCTCCTTCCCCAGCAAAGTGTATGGGAGGAGGTGAAGCAGTTACAACACAGCAGAAACTGCACTGCTGAGCTCTTTTACTCACTGCTCTTCTGGACATGTTAACCTGGCCTCTCCCACACAGACATACTGTGCACCTCTTCAGTTTCTTGGCATTTCTCAAGCACACTACACTTGTGTCAACCGCACCGACCTTCAAACACCCTTATTGCCTAGTTGGGCAATAAGTAAAGCTTATATACAGGTGATGTACATCCACTAAACCTCACAAACCAAAATAAAGAAATTCTAATATGGTCAGTGAGACCACACTGACTTTCCCAGCTTCTTGAAGCTCCTGGCTCTGAGGGCTTTTTGAAGACATTTACATTGAAGCTTACTTTTCTCTGCTACTCCTGGTAAACTGCATTAGCTTGCTTATTGAGTAGTGTGCTATTGGAATTTTGGTGGTGGTATACAAATATGCCTATGCATCTGGCAGGCATTCTTAAATCTTAGAAAACCTCCAAGCTCTTGGTTTCTTCAGTCAGTCTGAAATACTTACAAGCCACTGTAAGGTGAATGAATGACAACTGCAGTTCATCCTTTGTATAAAATGGGTTTTGAAGCTTTTTGAAGCCTTTGCACTGGAAGATGGGGAGGAAACACTAGCAATCAGGCTGGAGAGAAACAGCAAAAAGAATCACCAGAATTTTGGAAGTTAAGTTAGTATGGCTGGTTGTTTACAATTCTGAACAAAACACACAATGGGTGGCACATTTTATTTACCAAATAAATCTAGGTCTGGCTCACAGGTGAAAATAACATTTTCATCTGCTCAGAAAATAAATCATAATTACTTTATAAGCCTGCATCAAACAATGCTAAGCATCAGAACCTAGTATTAAGGCCTCTTCTATTATTCCCACAGCACCAAATCTCAAATCTGCATTTAATTTGGAAGCAAGCCAGAGACTGTTATAGTATGTGTGAGGAGGTTGGTGCACTTTTCTTAGAAATGCCCAGTTTACCAGTGTTAGTGAGCACTAATATTACAGGGGTACTGGGAGATGCTGTACACTGCAATATTATGCCCAGCACCATTCTGCACAACCCAAGCCTATTTTGCCTTTAATGCCCTGGAAAGATGCTGGAGGTGATCAGAGCAAATGATCATTACAGAGACATGAGACTAAGGGGGGTGAGAGTAGGGATCAGGTGCATGGCATAAATGGAGAAGAAAGAAATCTTGCAAGGAAAGGGGTTGATACAAAGGGATGGATTTCTTGCCAGGAAAGCCACACCACAGCCTTGAACTGCAGTCACTAACACAGCACTACTCTGGTCTGCAGATACCAGTAATGAGTATCTGTGAGAGCTGATACAGGGAATAAATAACCATCCAGGCAGATTTGTTGTGTATTACTCTTTCAAGGCTGGATTGAGACATTTATGAATTAGAACTAGTTAGGGCTTTATGTCGCCTCAGGTTATAGGTCAGGTTTACATAATCTGATTCTTTGTGACTCAAGGCATTTCATCATTTTCACGTCACAGAAACTTCTGGTTTTGACAAAATGAGGTAAAATCCCTCTTTAATCCTCCTGTATCTTAGAACAAGACCCTTGCTGTCTCTCATTCCTGTTTCTTTTCAGAAAAGTGTTACCAGTTGCCCTGATAGCAAACTAACTAACAGGTGTGAGAAGAACAGGTGTTTACTGCTGATGGATGCAATATTACACAAAAAGTCACTGTAAAAAATTAAAAGGCTTATTTATGGCTATCCCTGTACCATTGTTTAAAAACTCAAAAGGTCGTATATGGTGGCAACAGCTAAAAGCACATACTAATTAGATACAATTATAATGGCAACTTCCCAGACAAAATGTGAGCTGGGATCATCCTTGTCATTGACAGGACACTCAAATATTTGATAGAAGTGAGACTGTGTATCTGATTTGCTAAGCTCAACTACATGCATTACCACACATGTTCTTCCAAGGAGGAGAGAACTCTGTAGTAGTCTCTGTGGTTACAAATAGCGTTTTCTAACATAAATCATTGTCTTCAGATGCTTAATTTTCCATGTTTCAACAGCTTAGGCTGTGATTTTCCATCCCTGCTCATTGTTTCCAGGTGAGTTCTCTAGCTATCAGGTTAACAAATGTACTGAGGAATTCTAGCAGATTCTCATGCAGAAACAGCTATTAGAAATCTGGCAGAGGCTTACTATTATCATCTGTTACCATCCACTCAAATTTACCCCATGGCTTGCTGACTTTCAAGGACTCCTGCTAGAGGCTTTGTGCTGAAATATCCAGATGTAACATCCACCATGAATGAATCAGTCTCACACAGCCACTACCAAAATGAACCACTTACCTGTGCACAGCCCCAAAGAGCTACAAAAGTTGAAGTTCAAACAGGGCACATCAACTCTTCCCTTCTCCCTTTCAAACCCATCTGGGGTTTGAAAACACAGAAGGCAGCACAATTTTATTTTTATTTTTTATCTGCAGCTGCTCAACTGGGTGTAATATAAAAACTGGTTCCACACTGCTCACATTCTGGTATTAGCTGGAGCAGCAGAGATCTATGCAGTGGATCCAAATACCCCAAGTCAGAGCATTCATTCAGCAGAACATTCACTTCTGTGAAAGAGAGCTTCCAAGAATGGGGCCCAAGACTATGCTCTAATACATATTTTAAAGTCCAGACTGGAAACATTTTCTTTGAACAGTCTTGCAAAAAGGAGGTATCCAAGACTGTTCATCTCCCACCAACCCAATATGCTCTAAGAGAATATGTGCTATCACCACAATGCATGCCCATCTGAAGTATGACATAATGGGGGAAAAATGGACTCTGTCCTGTGTTTTGGGTCACAGGAGACAAGATGTTTTAGGTATACCCAAAGAGGTTCTCTGGCCAAGCTGGGATCCTAAGCAACAGCTTTGTCTTTCTCTAGCATCTTCACCACCCTTCTGTACTTCAGATTTTTATTCACCACCTGTTCTACTTCTCAAAGCTTGTGTAGTTGTTTACTAAATTTAATCTACTGGAATACCCAATTACTGATAAATATTCTTGATTTTGTAATTAATTTTTATCAACTTTAACCTCATGAAACTATTTACCAAATAAGTGACTGGTTGCTCCGCTTGTACTTTGCAGGTGTCCTGTGGCTGTCAGTAGTATCTGAAGTGTTGTACATCATGCTGTTAATCGTTGGATTCAGCCTTATGTGCCTCGAGCTCTTTCATTCAAGCAGTGTAATAGATGGGCTCAAGTTAAATGCCTTTGCTGCTGTCTTCACTGTGCTTTCAGGTATGAATGTTCCTTTTTTTTTTCTTTTTTCTTTTTTCTTTTTCCTTTTTTTTTTTTTTTTTTTTCCTGGGAACATGGACAAATAAAAATTCTAAAACTTTGAAAGAATAAAAACTGGGAGCTACAAGACTCTTTTATCCTTGGTTAGCTATCACATTTCCACTGCAAGCTGGGAGCAAGGACAGCATTATAATGTTGTCTCTTGCCAAAGAGAAGTAAAAAAAACATAGTCCTGATTTCACAATGGCAATGCAGTTATTAGCATCTCCCACAGCCCACACAGCCATTACTATACCCTCAGGTAATAGGAAATGAAAAATATATAGTGTTGAAAATTATTTTTCCCCAAGAAAGGGTTGTAGTAATCACACTTAGGAGCAAACCCAAGAATAATGTGGGGACGTGCAACTTCCAGAGCAACTGTTCAGGCTATTTTCATGCTGTCTGTACCTGGAGCCTTTTAGCATATGAACTTGAGGAATTCACTTCTCTAAAAAGAGTTATCAAATCTGGCCATGTAATTGAGGACCAATTCACTCTGCGCTGTCTAAAAACTCCACTTCCCAGGATTTATAGAAGCAACCATCCACAGATGGCTTTTGTGATCACTCCTAGATGGACTTCGTTGGCAAGAAGAACTTCTGCAACACAAGAGGATTTTATTCTGCTGTATTTCAATCTGAAAGACATTATAACATGCAGTGCACATTTCTGTGAAGGAGCCTCAGACTTCAGAGATTGCCTCAAATTGTGAATTACAGTTAATGATATAAAACTTAGCTCAGAAGTAGACCTGAAGGGACCAAAAAAGATAAAATAAAATCTGGAAAAAACACCAAAGCATAATAGCATAATTTTCAGATTTGGATGGCATTTGGATTTAAAAAAAAAAAAAAAAAAAAAAAAAAGGTTCAGTTTTCAAACAATGTGGCATTATCAGAAAAAATATTTACAGGAGTTGTTTCTTTTTCACTTTGCCATTAACTGAACTTTTAAAGTTTTGTGAGAATTACAAAGCTTTCTTTCCTACATGTCTTTTTGTTTTTATTTGTAAGTAGAATGCCATTATGTTCCAAATATAAATTTTAAAATTTTGGGAGGAAAAGGATAGAAAAGGAGGAAAAAGCAAAAATAAAAATACAACATTCATCTGCATCAACAGAGGAGTGGCCAGCAGGTCAAGGGAGGTGACTGTCGTTGTATGAGTCTATGATATTTAATCAATGAAAAACCAAGATCCCATTTATATGATTTTGGCTTCCCTTAATAAAAAACTATTATCTATAGCTTGTATCTATAATCTATATCTTATATATTGCATAATGCCATTGACAGCAGAGACAAGTGTCCACCCCCAACATCCCCGCCCCAGTTAGGCAGAAAAAGCAATAAATGACTCAGTTTCACTTTGGTGCCTGAATTTCAGCAGTCTCTGTCCAAGACCTCCCACTCACCTGTGTCACTGGACTGGCATCCCAGCCTCCCATACAGTGGAGGTCTGAACATTATTGAAACCCCCATTAAATCTTTGTACGATGGAACAGAACAGAACAGCCTTGCTGAAGTTAGTTCTAGCCTTGTCAAACCTCCTGATGGCTCCAAGTGGCTATGACAAGCCTCAGGGTAGTCTGTAATACTTTTATCAAGGTCGAAAAGTTACTGAGAGAAGGTATATGACCAGCAAGACACAAATTTTAACATCAATGCATAACCATCAGCTGGAGAAAAATTCTCTGACTTAAAAAGTATAACCAGCTCCCAACAAATTCTGGAAATGAAATACAGCCAGAAACAAGCCAGGTGTGTGCCAGCTTGCTGAGCTCCCACTAGGCCACCCACCCTGCTGAAATCTCAGTTCTGCTGATGTGAGCTGCTCCTTCCACCTCCTGACTTTCCACTGTGTCACACTGACACGGAGCAGCTGAGCAATTTACTGTGGCTTCTTGGAATAAAGTATCTTCTTTCAGCCCCTGCAGTTGTTTGCATTAAATATGACATTTGTCTTGTTTAACGTACCTACAACAATGTCCTGCTTAATATACCTTCAGCACAAACATGGCAGTCCCCCAGCTTCCCTCCCCCCTAAACAGCCCTGAATCACCCACACATGTAGTGAGATTAATGAAGTTCTTTAGATTCTGGAAGAAAACAGGAGTCAAGTTGAGAAGAGCCAAAAAAAAAAAAAAAAGGATGGTCAGAGACATGGGTAAATGGTGACTTCAGTTAAGGACAAAGTGTAATGTGCCCTGTTGTGGCAGAACACTGGTATTTTTGAAGTGCCTTCAACTGTTGTTGCAGCACAGAGTGGGGTTTAACATCTGTAGGCCCAAGGTCTGTTTGGGAAATGGATGACCCTGCTCTACCTTTAGCTAACTGCCTAGACCCATGCTTCTTGTGAGCTCAGCTGCACCGTGTAGTCACTAAAGCAGACATATCGCTGCCTATTGTATCTAGAAAATTCCCCAAGAATCAGAGCTGCCACTTGCTACCACTTCTTGAAAACAGAGTTTTGTTTTTCCTCAGAGGGATGTCTAAGTGTAAAAAGACAGGCGTTTTTTTCTGCTTAAGCTGAAGAACTGTGATGGTCAGCAAAGTGGCAGAGCCAACTCAGGTTACCATGTCATCTAACTGCAGCTAACACATGGCCTAATATTCATTCAGTTGTACTTATCTCAGAAAAAAATACAGAGGTGTCATAAAGCAAGCATTATCAACATTGTACCATTAAAAGTATTCCTGTGATAGAATCTCACCACACATTACCAGGAATATCAATATCAAGCTATTAACTTAAATTCTTTGTGTAACATCCAACTGTTTTCTGAGAGTACAGATTTTTAAATCTTAACAATCATTCAGCTAAAATAACATTCTATTTGGAGCGACATTTTCAGCCTAGCTTTGCCTACTGAAATGTCTCTCCTTATTCTCTTACCTGAGGCCTGTGTGAGGTGGGCTAAGTGACATATCTTGTAGGTGGTATACCCTTGTTTTGCAGCAGCATGGTTAGAGGCAATGCTAATTGTGCAAAATTTTCTTCAACCGTTTTCTTTCTTTAACTCTTCTCTTAATTGAGAATTCAGTATGATGTAAAATAATGAGCTCTCAGTCACACCTTTCCTCTGCAAACACCTCCACGTTAGAATAGGAGGCATTAAAAAAAAACATAAAGACTTTAGCGGAGCTTTCAGAGCTGCCTAGTGTTATTAAAAGATTTTTTTAAATAGCACAAAGTTTCATGGTACAATCCTTACTTCTCAGGTCTCTTGGGGATGGTGGCACACATGATGTATACTCAAGTTTTCCAAGTGACAGTCAGCCTTGGGCCAGAGGACTGGAGACCTCATTCATGGGATTATGGATGGTCCTTCTGGTAAGTGTCACTGCTAGTTAATATCTTTTAATTTTTGAGTTGTTCCATCAGTCTGTTGTAAGAGATTGTAAGAAGCATCTCAAACTTCCAGTAACATGCATGTGAATTTCCAGCTGCCAAAATGCTAGGAGCAAAAAAACAACATAGACACGCAATCACTGAAGTGTTAGAGGACAGTTATCAATAATTGTACAGCAGCAGCTGTGCGTATCAGCAGGTACATAGCATTTGTAAATAGACAGATACCACAATTACCAACACAAATTGAGCACTCTCATTAAAGTTCAATTTAGGTACATAATTGCCATGGCATTTCAGGGAGCTTTAGGATTTTTTGTTGTTATTTTTGGTTTTGTTTTTAATTAATGTCTCAGATGAACCTTACTTTGTAATTTTTAACACAACTGCAGAGAAATTCATAGTGCTCCTGGCACTGTGATCCTCCCCTGTGAATCATGGTGAGAAGGCTTGGGAGAACAGAAAAGACATTCTAGCGAATTTTAATTTTTCTTTTTTAACTTTCCGAGTTATCTTTGAAAATAGAATAAAAATAATTTGGTCAAGATTCATCAGCTATGTTATATTGTTTGCAAGTTTATAAGCTTGACAAGAATATCAGAATGAGGAGAATAGAAATAAAAGCATTGCAAACAACATTCTTATTCCTCTAGAAGCATCAGCCTCTTTGTATGGCTCTGGAAAACACTTCATTTTTTTTCATTTATGAATATATTGTATTATTTTAATTCCATCTCAAAGCAAAGACAGCAATCTTGGCAAACACCAGAAAATGAATACAAGTACTTCTTATGCACAACACTGCAGGGAGTTGTTAGTCTCTCCTTTTCTCTTCCCTATCCATGTGTTTCATGGGAAGAGTTATTAACATTCTAGTAACATAATGCAATATATAAATAACATTATTTTTAAAATACACCTTATTGTGTGGATTACTAATAAATATTTATTCTTGCATACAAGGATGAGCTTTTAAATATATTTATATACTTATTTATAGAAATATGTATAACTTACATAATAATAATTATATATTAATATAATTAAATAGTAATGCTTGCTATCTATTTGTCTTTAGTAATCTATTTTATAGTTTACTGCAAAACTCAAAATTCATAATGGTGTTAAATGTCTTGCATGGTAAATCAGTCATTAGATTATTCACCCTTCATCTTCTGCAAGACAAGAGATGCCTGTCTCTGAACAGGCTTGGAGGCCCATTTGGCACAAGCCCATCCCAGACCCATGCACATCGTATATGTGCTAAGAGCCCAGAGTCCCACCCTGAGGTGCCAGCACCTCATGCTGTTTGTAGAAGTACAAGTACTGGAAGTCTCTCCCTCCCAGTACCTTACAAGGCAACATACTTGTCAATGCAGGATGCTGGGCAAGGCACAAACATGAACTCAGTCACAGCTTCCCTGAGGGAGATGTGAACAGCAGCAGCATTTTCAGCCTGCAGTGTGGATCAACAGCATGAGACAGGACAGAGGATTCCTCATACTGTGCCAGTGACAGGGCGCAGACCTGGGAAAGGAAGGTTTGAAACTCAAACACAGCCAAAGCAAGGCTTCTTCCCTTCAGCAACACCCAAACCATTACAGCTGTGCAGACCAGTGCATCACAGCTACCTCTGGCACTGCCCAGCCTTGAACACCCACTTGTAGAAGTGTTAAAAACAAGTGCCCACACAACCTGGTGGGTTTAGAAAATGCACGTTTAGGAATTTCTTTCTGCTCTGCCTGGCTCCAGTTGATGGCCAGAAGCACGAGATTTAAATACCCTTGAATAGTAGTGCATCATTTACAGCCTCTTGTAAAAAGTATCATAGCAGCATCCCTCTAGACCACCTACCAGAGCACAGAGAATTGCAACACTGCTGAAAGGTGCCAGGGAACAGCCTCCCTAAGCGCCAAAGGTCATGAATAGAGCTGGAGACTGTCATTCATTTCAAATGTGACAATAGGAGAAATGGTTTTCTGTGACTACAATTCCTTTCTATTGGATAGGAATGATAATTATACCTCTCCTCAAAATAAGCAATAGCTGCTTGTGATCTGCTCAGAAGTCCCAGGGTTCAAAATGCACCCCTCAGTCCATGCTATCTTTTCTAGGCCTTTTCTAGACTCCTTTTCTAGGCCTCTGGCAAAGCCTGGAGGTTGGTCCATGCTCTGGTGCACACCAGGAATGGGATGATGGATTCTCTAGGCAGAGAGTTTCAGCGTTTCCAAGGATCAATGGGAGTTCAGGCTTGGCCACTCCAGAAAGAAAACAAATGCACAAGTCTGAGCTGTTTGAGCCAAAGACCTGAGCTGAGTTACCAGAGGCAGTGCAAATACAGTCCTACCACACCTCAGCACAGCTGGCATGGAGGGGCATTATTTTTAAAGGTGTCTTCACGAGGGTATGATGTAACTCAGTGCTCTTTACACTTAAAAAAATGAATGACATTTAACCAGGGTCCTTAAAAACTAAACCATATCAATCATAATTGCCTCATTATTATGATTTGCCAAATGCCAGACCTGAGGTCACACCGAGAGTCTTTCTGCATTTCCTTCTCTGAACCTTTCAGCATTTCTGAGTTAATGATTAGAAATGATCAGAAGCATTCAAGAGAAAATGTTCTCCATGTGTTATTCCCCAGGCACTAAGTGGGCACAGTGAAGCATGTGGTTTCAGCTGGCTTCTTCTTTGATATAGATCTGGAGACCAGCTGGAAATGTTTGGGGCTGTTGGAGCTTTTCCATGCACTCTGTGCATGAAGTCACATGCCAGGCTTCCCTGTGCCTGGACATTTACACATAGCACAAGTTTCCTTTCCACGTCTTCACCCAACCATGGGAAGCCTAAGGGAACTTCATCCCCCCAGGGGTTCACTAAACTTCCTTCTCATTTGATTGCATCTGGCAAACAGGTTCACAACTGATTAGGGAAGTGCTGCTTCCACACACTTCATTACCACGGGAGTCTATAAAAGGACTGTTGTTATGCACTGAATTTTGAAATCATTGAAATAAGCCTTTTCTGTTTACTTGAACCATTTTTTCCCAGGTTTTTCAGTTCATGAATGTGTGCTGTCTAATTTGAAATGAAGGACTGTTTCCCTGTCTGCAGAACATTTGCAGTTTGGGAAACAGTTCACAGTTCATGCTGAGAGCTCAGTTTATAATGCTTATTTATGAGATAATGCTACTGTGGTTGTATTTTTTCTGTTCTGCATAATTTATATCAACATTAAAATTGGTTATAGAAAGGATGAAAGAAAGGAGCAGGTAAAGTGTGTAGCTGACAGGTGATTAAGCCAATATGAAATAGATGCAGCTGGAGCTGATGGGCTGAATGCGATGGGAGGGGAGCCTGAACAAGGATAAGTCCTTCAAACAATAGGGGGGAAAACAGTGCCTTGTTTGTGCTCCAATTTCGTGTTGAAAAAAACCCTGAATTCCTTGGGCCTGGGAGTCCCCCCAGCTACATCTGAACATAAGATCAGGCAAAGGCTGGAGGCAGAAGGCACACAGGAGGGAAACCTAACCCACGAGCAATGAGCGGAACAGCTCCCAGCTGGATTCTGCTTGCCAGGAGACCCAGGCTAACACTGCTGTTCCAGCCTGGTACTGGGACAGTCACTTTTTTACTTCCATCTTCCTTCTCCCTGTCTCCCCATGTTCCTGGTCATCACTTGTAGGTGTCCTGCCACTGGCTGACTGAGGTTGGCTAGCACCACTTGCTTGCTTGGAGCACTGCCCTCAGGTTGGATGTCTCCACAGAATGGAAGTGCTGTCTTCTAATCTGGTCAGGCTTTCAGACACCGGATATAAGCCAGGCATGCTAGAAATGTCCATGAACCAGGAAAAATGGAAATACAGTAGTCTGAGGAAGGCAAAATGAAATAGAAACCATTCACTAAGTAGCTCTGGAGCCAGTCTCCCATGGATGCTGGAGACCTTCCAGGGGCCCAATATGTATTACAATTCTCTGCACAACTCCTTCCAGGTGTTCATTACTGCTCTATACATTTTAGCACTTGTCTGCTAGGCTCTGAAACATTTCAAAAGGAAAGCTAGACATGTCAGACTCTTCTGTCAGTGCCCCAAGTGCTAACGTTAGCACTCATCCATGGGATTAAAGCTGTGCCCAGCACAGCATCTGTCTGCATGCCTGAGCATGTGCCACAAGTCATTGGAGGTAAGGTGAGGAGGACGGGTTTGTCACTGCTGACTTACCTGCCTAGTCACATCCTGTGTATGTGTGTCTCTTGGCTTCAGAAATATGACATGAGCTGCTGTCTTAACCCAGCTCTGTTTGCTGGTTTCTCTCTCCACAGTCTGGCATGGGGTTCTTTCACCTGCTGCATGGCGGCCTCCGTTACTACCTTGAACTCTTACACTAAGACTGTCATTGAGTTCAGACACAAGCGCAAAATCTTTGAGCAGGGCTTTCGAGAAGAACAGAACTTCCTAGACCAGGAAGCCATCAAGTACTTCAGAGAAAGGTCAGTGCAGACAGTCTCTCGGTCAGTGGAGGTTTTCATGGACTCTGCAAATCTCAGAAAACCTAGGCTCTCGCCCATTTCAGCACATGTGGGCAAAGTCTCTGAGATACGCAGAGATGTGTGTTAAAGAGAGACGCAAAAGATCCTGCTTGATCTGTTTTTACTTAAATTTTGTGATGTCCCAGTGCCTGCCTTTTCGTATGTGCTCATTAAAACACAAGACTGATAAGTCCTTACAGAATGCATTTGATTCATAGGAATACGTAAGAAGCTATGTTACAAATGCAATCAGATTTTCCCTCCCTGAGAAAAGGTAAAGTTGTGGGGGTATAACAACTGTTACAGCCATCCTTTCTCAGAGCATGTCACAGGCACCTCCCTAAAGATCTAGTAGTTGCTGAGACATTTTCCAGCCACCACCAGGCTACATTTGAGTTGCCATCTTCCATATTCACATGCTACAACCCATCCTGGGCTCCGCTACACAAAAATAGTGCACATATCATATTGCGGTGCCATGCTCCTTTGCAAAAACACCCACACTGCCACACATGCTGCTCCAGGGGTCTTAGGTTCACTTCAAATTCCATTTGAGCTCTGAAGGCCCAGAAACACTCTTTTACACTGTCTACAAACACAGCCTGCAGGTGCCATGGCCCACCCGTCCCACTGCTGGCCCCATGCTGTGTGACCATCACCAGGCAGTGCCCACCACGCAAGGCACAGGCCTGTGGCTGTGGCTCTGCACAGCCAACTTCTCAGTGGCCAGTTGGCCCTCATCACGAGATATAAGGTCCATATTCTGCTCCTTCCTTGGCCTGTGAGTGTGCTTACCAGTATGACAAGAACAGGACCACTAGGAAAACCTCTAACAGGCATTTTCCATTTATTACAAAATATTTCCTGACCTCCAGAGAAAAGCTATCACTCTCATCTGCCACCCAGACCCTACATATTCTTGCTGCATGCCCAGCACCCCCTATAGTACTACCTCCTCCTCTATATGGATAGGGGTACAGGGGTAGAGGTACAAACGTTGTCAACACACAGTTATGGTATATGCACTGGTCTTCCCCCTCACATATGTTGCTCACCTCCCACGTATTCTTTGGCCTCCTGTGTAGTTCTATATTTGGTCTGTGACACACTAATCCTGCCTTCCCTTCCCATTCCCTTCCCCTGCACTTACACTCAAAAATCATTGCCCATAAACTTAAACACTTATCAGCAGTCTCCACCTTGCTACTCACTCATCATAACCATCTGCAATGTATCAGTTATACCAGTTATTCTCCTTTCTCTAGAACACACACCTTGTGCTTGTCACCAGTGGGGTTTACAATGTGCCTGAGGAGACAGCCCACATGAGCTACTGGAGCAATTACGCTTGCTGGCAGCAGAGATGGGATGCAGATCAGCCACTCTGGAAGGTGCTGACATCATATAATATAAATTAGTTTATTGCATATGGAATAATTATTCAATAAAAAGCACAGAAAAGGCCTTGGACTTTGCAACGTCCTTCTGAAGGGCAGTATGGGTTAATGACTAGGATATAGGCATGCCTTGTCAGAAAGTATGCTAATTTATTCTGAGTTCTACTAGTTACGGCTCTGTACTCTTTGTTAGCCTGTGAGGCTGCACTTGTGCACTTGGTGCCCTCCTTCTTTCACATGAAGCTTTGCTTAACATTGCAGAATGTGAAGAACACAAAAACATTGACCTCAGACAACAGGGAATGTCTGATAGGCTCTTTAGGTGTGCCTTCATGCAACAAGGAGCTAATAAGTGCAGAGAATCCTCACCAAAAGCCGATTGTTAGAAGCAATGTAAAGAGATTTTGGCTGCAGAAAACATAGGGAGGATTCATTCTCATTCTTCTGACTGATGTAGCAGTTTCTCAGTGGTGGAAGAGTGGCTGGGGAGCTTTGAGGAGACAGGAAATTTAGCATGATGAGACATTTCGGTAGCAAATTGAGGAGTCCTCCTGAGCAGGAAAAACTAGAGACCTTACTGCTTATAACTTTCCTTTGGTTAGCCAACCTTAACTAATAGGCTCTGCTGTTACAATTGCTTCTCTGCCAAATTCCAGATTTTCTCTCTACATTTCATACAATCTGGAAGGATCAAAGAAATGATTCAACCAACCATGACTTTCCTAATTTTGCTTTTAGAGACAACAGCGAGTTTTTAAAAATATTTTGTGTGTAAAAAAAAGTACAGACAGTGAAGGGGAAGTGGTCCCTGTGTGTCTTAGGAGAAACACAAAGTGAGGGGGAAATAGCTGAATTACTGAACTGAGAATGGCAGATGTGAGACCAGCAGAACTGTAAGCAACAGAATATGTTGCATCATATTGGGAAATGCTAAGGAAACTTTATAAGATATCACTGCTGCCCTTTCTGGAACAGTAAATAGGAAAAAAAAAAAAAACTGCATAGGGGACTGTAACCCTCTTTATCCCACATCTGTGTTGTGTGGCTTGATTTTGATTCTTGCACGCTCCATACTACACAGACTTGCCATTTTTATGTACAAGTAAAACAATATCACATAACACTTGACAATCAAATTCATGTTGGAGCTGTAATCTCAGAGACCTTCACACCAACACACTAGATAAACAGGTCAATGACTTAGCTTGGCCCACCAAACATGACGAGCTGAATCCAGCCCCAAAGGCTTGTTCACGTCTCTTGGGAGGAAGGCTTCACCTTAGCCATGCAACTAACAGGGTATTTAGCACATGTATGCCCAAGACAAAAAGACACTATGGCCAGTATAAATCCATGTCTTTTTTAATTCTCATTACATATATATGACTCAAAAGAAGTGCCATACTGGGCAACATATGTATTGAACAGCCTTCATACTAGTGAGAGGTGACCTGTGTTTAATATTCTTGTCTCTACCACTTGCTCTATGACAAGGCTGTATATTTTATTCTGTCCTTCCAGCTTCCTTGATCCTTTTGAGTTTGTGTGAACAGTTCACTAGTTGGCCATATCCTCCAGTCTCTTTCACACACACCTGGCAAACACAGCCCGAGCATGTGGCATCCCCAGACCATGTGCTGCCGCAGCAGACAATGAGAGGTCCCACAACGGGCCCCTAAAATGAAACTATTCCTGTTCATAAAGGTAGCCAAAAATACACATTTGTATGACACTTATCCTCTTCCCATCCATGGGATGGAGGCATGTACCCCCAAACTGCACATGTACCCCTCAGAGTGACTATCACAGACCTAGCACCTCTCAGACCTCTCATGCAGAGCACATCTCTGCCACATCCCTGTTCATCCTGCAGCATGACACTACACAGACCTCCCAGCAAACACATTTAGGCTACCAATGTCTTACATTTCTGGACTGATAATTAAAGCATTCTTACTATGTTGTTGATGCTTGATCGTATATTCACTGTCAACTAATGTACTTCATGTTTACGATCTTCTTATTTTTATTTTGTATTATTTTAATTGTTATATATGAGTGTGTAATAACAAGTCCTAAGGAAGGATTACCATGGGATCATTCTAGAGATCTAAAGCCATGTGGCATTGCAGGCTTTTTTTTTTTTTTTTTTTTTAAGTTAACATGCTCATGGTCAGCATCACCTGGGTATGCAGGGGTGCTGGAAACAGTGATTAGTAGCAACATATTTCTAGATTCCTTGCATCACCAAGTGCGTGCCAACAGTTTCAGCAAGCACATGACTTCCTCTAGCTCTGATGTTCTTTTGCACAAATAGAAAATAACTTAGACTCCCCTTCCTTCTTGTGCATATATCCAAGGATACTTCACCTTCCCACCTACTCCTACACCTCCATGTTCCTTTTCAAAACATTTAAATAAAACCATCCAGCCTCTCTTCCTTCCACTTGCTTTGTATATATCACTACCCTCTTCTTTGCATGTTTCTCTACCTCAGTACGCATTCAGCATCCACGGTACACATGCAAACAGCCTCTGTGTTGAAAAGACTTAGAGCAATGGGCAGTTTTCTAAGAGGAATATATATTTTTGGAGGAAGTTAAAGCTTCAACAGCAGTCTCCACAGCTGCAGTTCATCATCTGGGAGACAGGGAAGAAGAGTTAGCCCCATTTTGTCTGAAGTAAGTTTTTTGTTGGAACATATATCTATAAGCCCTTGTTCCCAGAGAAGACATTTGTTTTATGAATAAAAAAAATATAAAAAGACAACAGAACACCCCTCCTGAAAGTACTTTTTCAAACATAACATCACTGTATTTCATTTAATTTTAACCATATGCATCTGCACCAGCTTTTCTTGAGGACTCCCTAAGACCCCAACTGAAGATTAACTAGCAACGTATTAGATGATGTTCCCTTGACGGCTCCTGTTTCAAGAAGCGCGCACCGTGTTCACAACCTGTGCAGGGGATGAGCTACATAGTCCCCAGCCCATTCCTCCCCACCAGCTCACTCCATCCCCTCCTCACAGCATGTGAGCCTTACCCTGTCTGCATTACTGCTGCTTGTGAACACTGGTCTCCACACCACAAGAAGTACGTCAGCTGTGCTGCACATGGGAAGGACGTTCAGAGCTGCAGAGAGGAGGATCTAGGGTGAGGGAATATGGAGGCTTTGGATAAGAGTATGGAGAATTGAAGCTTAGGGTTCAGATAGGGGGGCTGAAAGGGCAGAAATCAAATTCAGGGGAGCTTTTCATGGAGAGGGACTAGTCAGTACCTAATCGAGGAATAAAAAGCTATTGAAATGATATGAGTAAACTTGAACTAGACAGTGACCTCTTTTACTGTTGGCAAGAGGAGGAAGATCAGCAGCTTTTGAAAACTCATCCAGGCATGGTCAGGCCATGTGAGGCCAGAAGTGTTGCATCCCATTGGACCTGTAGCCACTGCAGATGGGGTAAGGAGGTCAGCCCACCCTGGCACCGGTGGGAGAGGGAACCTCTCAGAGAGAGGTTAAAGAGATCAGCATGGCCCTGCCACCACTCTGATACCCAGCCTTTTACTCCCTGTGAAGCAAATCTCACTTCATAGCAATTGTCAAGCCAGCATACAGATTTATCAAGCAAATCTGGAAAGTTCAACCTTCCACAGTTAATTCATCCATCCAGTTTTTGCCAACTTTCAACTGTCCATCAAAACCCATTGTGGTACTGAGCTATTTTCACAGCATTTTTCTTGCTGACTGAGCCCTTACTCTGATCTGCAAACTGATGAAACATCAGGCAGATGTTACTGGTGAAGTTCTAACTAGAAGTGAGTATAAACTGACATGGATACCAGTGCAGACAAACTGTCTCTGGAGGGCTAGAAAATGTAGTTTTCAAATGCTGGGAGAAGTTTGAAACAGATGTCAGGAGTAAAACTATTATTGCAGAAGTAATAAATTAGGACTGTTCCTGACCCTTTGAGAATCCAAACTTATTTTTAAGTCATTATTTTTAAGCATAATTTTTTAGTTTTTGTGCATTTATTTAATGTATCTTAATCAGACCTTTCTTTCTCTAACTTCATTGTACTCACATAAAAATGTCATGCAGCTCATATTGTCAAAAGATATGTCAGACTCTTGCTTTGATTTCTTCTTTGGTCACCTTGGTATTTGAACAGGTTTTTAGCTAATGACCTGCAGTACTTCCTCTTTACAAGGTCAATATCTTGTCATGGGCAACAATAAGAATTTCACATCTGACTATTCACCTTTGAATAGCACACAAGGATGAGTGTAACATTCTGCCTTGAATTTATTCTGTACTTTATCCTGCACATTATTCTGCAACACAGGAGGGTCTATCTGCAGAGCTATTCCTTCTGGAAAATTACAAACTGGCATTTAAATGGTGTAACACTATCAACATAGCCACTCCCAGCACACACGTACTATACAATGCTGTTAGTCCCTGATGCTTAAATGCATCCTAAAAAGTGAAAGAATGGGAGAGATGCAGCCCTGAGCCCCTCATTTCTATTCCCCATGGCCTCTTTACATAAGTTTTCCCCTGAGAGGGGCAAGACCAATGGAACTGAGTCCTTCCTGAGACTGTTACGATCACCATAATGGGCCTGGCTGGCTATAGATGGAGGAGCCCAGGTATGATGTTCTCTTATTTTTTTTTTTGACCCTTCAATTTCTGTACATTTGGGAGCAGCCTTGGTTTCTGTTAAAGGTGCTACTTCTATATTCTCTTTTCCAGGACTGAGGAGGAGAGGGCTGAGGCTGGGGACCTGAGGTTACAGTGCCTCCATAGCTGCTCCCCAAATAGTAAGTGATTATGGCTCTGAATATGTCTGGCACACAATGGCTTGTACTGTCCCCACAACTGGTTTCTTGGAGTTAAGAATAAGGTTTGGAGTAGGAAGCACTGTAAACAGAGGTTTGTAAGTTTCCCAGACAATGTTGCCCAAACAGTAATCAACTAGTATATGAAGAGCACAAAATTCTCCAGGATTCAATTTAGGCTGTACATATATCCTATAATTTTATGCTATCTCAAAAAGCTGTGATTTCATAGTAGTTTAAAGATATGCTATAATTTACACCTGTATAACTTTCATTATCGCTACCATTTTTCATCTATATTTATCACCACTTTATGATGATGCATGCTATTGAATATAAAAATGATTGAAAGCAGCTTTGATAGACGATAACATTTATATAATTAATGCCTTTTGTTTGCACTTCTATTAATCTTTACTCAGAAATTTGTTATGCTTTTATTCATCATTTGAAAAAGAAAAAAAAATCTTGCTTTAAGCTATGGGAAACAATGGTTCAATGTATGGAGCAATATTGGAGGATGGCTCCTGTCCTGCTCTTAATACTACACTTTTTTTTTTTTTTTTTTTACTTACTTCAGGAAAGAGGTGTTGTGTCTCCATCAATTTCCTTGCAAAGAAAGCAAATGATTCTTCATTCAGGAGGAGGGAGGATGGGGAAAGTGACTTGCTTGACAGAGCTCTAGGATTAAGTCTGTGCTAATAAAAGTAGCATTTTGCTGCTTCTGTCTTGTTGAGATGCACATCTCAGCCACATACTCATGGAAGCTTCGTGTCCACAAGCCTAATGATTAATGGTTCTACTTCCTCATCAGACCAGCTGGAACAGCTCTCCAGGTGGTCTCCACAGAGACGTGCTAGTGTTAGTACAGCTCACAGACTTGTTCTGTCATCAGCTCAGTTGGTAACTCTTGCTCCTTGAAAATGTCATGGCAGTTGTAGAACTTACCACAGGCAGATCCACATCCTTTGTTTTCGCAGGCCTGAAGAAATCTATTAGTATGAAATTGTTCTGGGTCATATTTCCCAAGAAAACTCCCTCCCTATCAAGCTAATGCTAGTGCTCAAATGTGCTTATTTTATTATGATGACTGTCCAACGTTTTTTGTTTCAAAGAACAAATAAAAATTCTTGACATCATGAAGTGTTCCAAAGAATAGAACCAAGGCTCTGTTGGTCCTTTGCTCAGCCCTGCCCAGTACTTCCCTTTGAAAGACACGTAGCTTACCTCAACAGCTGTGATGACAGATCTGTAAAAGCAAACTGCAAATGAGAAGTCAGGTATCCAAATCATCTCGTGTGCTTCATTCAATGTGTCCATCTCCGTGTCTTCAAATACAGGCAATTGCTTCTGGAAGCAAACAGGAAAAACTACATATACCATTAAGCTAATAAGCAATAGTAGCAATACGAGCATTATACAAAGGGCATCATTTCAGCTAACCAGTCTTCAAGACAACGCTGTGTTTTTATTTGTAAAGACCATTACAGTGTTCCAGTTAAAAGAGACACATAACTGGGCAAGGTCTGGATGGGAGAGAAAAGTCAGGAGATGTGAAATACATCTGAAAAAGAGAATTTCTGCACGTCACCACACCTTGCCATTCCAGGAGCAGATGCAAATCCAACACAATTTGCAAGTCACTATAAGTTCATTTTAGTTCCTCCTGTTATCTTGTCCTCAAGTGTTTTCCCAGAACATTCTGGTTCCCTTTTTCTGAGTGATACTTTAGCATAAACTTCTCTCATTTCTTCATTTGACTGGCAGCGGGTTTATCTTATGATATACAATAGCTACAGAACTGTCACCCCTTCTTTTCATGATAAAATGGCCAAAATTCATCACAAAACCTACACAGGAGTCCATCCATATTTATGTTAAATTCAATGGCAAAAGTAAGATTTATCTTAATCCTGGAACTTCCCAGAGTGAAAGACTCACTATACAGAGCTATTTCCCTGGACCAGTTCATAAATCTCTTGATAAATCAACTTAGGAATTGAATTAATTGGAAAACGTGACTATCAGTAGCTGATTATTACTTAGCTCTGTAACAAGACTCATAACCAGCAAGACAGCTAATGTATCTAGGTCAAACTGAAGCCGAGAGTGAAAATATCACAAATAAATCTGAGACCTTGTAATGATATTAGATTTTCACCCCCACTAGTTGATCCAGGTGAGAAAGCAGGGTACTGACTGATCATCCACACACTCAGTAACAAACTGTGGTGACTTTTCAAAAGACTGAAGACCATTTATTTAAGGAAAAGCCTTATAGACAAATACAAGACACCATGCCAGAGCTTCACAGACCACAAGCTAAACCTTTAACAGCTTTTCAGATTTGGCCAGTCCATCTATATTTATATGACTCGTATTTGAAGTCTTCACGCAGAGGTTGTCCCGTACCAGTAGGACACATGGAGGTATAACCAGAAGTTATTTCCTACGACCCACTTCAACTGGCATTTCGTTCCCTGGAGGACTTGCCAGCTGATCTCACTTAGAAATGCTCCAAGGTTGTTCTAATTTGAACCAGACAGTATATCAAGAATATTCACTCATATTCAGATACCATCCTTTTTCCTGTCCTTACACAATGACAAAACTGAATATCTGGATCTTGTATAGAGAGAGGGTTTTCACTGAGTGCCACTGTAGAGCAAAATGCTAAAACATTTACATAAAAGATTAAAAGGACAAGGCTGAGCAATCATAGAAGACAAACACCCACTCTACAGGTGACTTTAGAGGAGAGGATAGTAAAGGTTTGAGAACAGATCAGGAGAAATGTGAGATTGCAGGTAACACGGCCTTAGGACAGGACAGGACTCAAAGATCTCAGGTTCCTCTGCTAGGAGACTAAGCATCCATTTTGAAAAATGGCCTTTAATTATAAATCTATCAGAAGCTTGATTCTGGGAGTCTCGATCGGAGTTATACAATAGCCAGTCTTGATAATTATACATTAAACCATGTATCGTCCATCACTAAACCATAATTTTCCTTTAACAGGGAAACTTGCCTGAGCTGGGCTAAGAACAACATCATGGAGCTCTAGCTATAAATTGACATCCTCTGCTCTCCCAGAGCTGGATTCCTCTGCAAATGTATGGCACTGGCACTTATACACCTAATAACTCCAGCCCTATTTTTTTCATAACAAACTTACCATTTCCACTCCAAATGTCTAAACACTCTCAGTAGCCTTTTTGTTGTCTTTTTTGACCTTGCAGGTCTCAACTTTTTCTATCAGATGTGCAGGGCTCGGAGATCTCGATGCACTGGTTGGGCAGTTGCTATACAAAAATGATAGAAGAAGTTTCACATCAGGATATCTTTGTTGTTATTGTTTTGCAGTTATTTGTGAGTAAGAAATGCTTACTGTTATTACTTATACCTGATTTCAGACATCTGTATGTTCATACCACTTCCACTCTCTCCTCCAATCCTCTCCCATCACTAGGCATTAATATGAGCCTGCTGCTTTGATCAATGTGCTTGGGGTCCACAGAGCAGATGGGAGAGGTACAGAGAACAGATGTAGAACAAGGGGTAAGAAAGAGGCAGGAGACACAACGAACACGGAGGAATGGATATGGTGGCAAAGCTAAAGAGGTGACAGGTAGCTCAGAAGGGCCAATAGCAGGAAATAGCATATTCTCCATTTTTTTGCTTGTTGTCTGTGTCAAAAAGCCTTGGCTGCTATTTGAGGCAGATTAACCCAGGGTCCAGGACACCACCTTTTCTTGCAGAAAAATGAAAGACTATTCAAAATGCATTCATCATTAAAATAAGATAGTCATTGTTTTTTCAGTGTGGGCGTTTTAGAGGGTCGCCTGACTGAGAGGAGGCCTTGAAAAAAATCCATTTTGTTCTCATATCATCACCTGCAGTCATTTCCCCAGGGTCCATCCCACAGTTCTTCCACCATCCTCCTACCCCTGGTTGTCTACAGTAAGATTTATGCAAACAGCCTCTCAGTGCTTCAATTTAAAGCATATTGTCATCTTTTTCTATTCAAACAAGATCATCAGAAGCAATCTAGATTTAAAATATGATGAGAATGATTCATAAAAATGAAAATCTGCTGCTTTTTCTTGGTTCCAGGAGCCACAGAGGCAAGGTAGTGCTGGGTTTGCAAGAAACTTTCATCTATCTTCGAATTCAGTGCTACAGAAAGTATATTGCACAAGCTCAGCTGGAGAGGGCAAGGCACAGACGGTAGACAAGGTCACTCTAACAACAGGGAACATGCTTTATATGCTGAGCAGCACAGGGCTGGAAAAAGGCAGACAACAAGGGCTTGATGCGTTTGAAATGTTGCTCAAAGCTGAGTCAAGGATTCTCCTTGTGGAGGCACATGACAGCTGCAATCACCTTCCTGTTTCATGTCAGCATTGATTTCAACTCCAAGTCCTGAGATTGTTCCTGTAATTTATTCAGTTCACAGTGATTCACTGCATAAAAACAAGTGAAAAAAAATCCCCTCTGATAAAGCACTATGGTTACAGACCTAAGAACCAGTCTTGCTATACTGAAAGCAATGGGAATTTCAGTCCTGTCTTTAGTCCTGTCTAAACCCTTGCCCACTAGAAAACTCCAAAGTTATAAGTCTCAGTTCTGTCCTCATTTACCTCTGCTAAAATCCAGACTTGACATTTTGCTTTAACAAACTCCAGATTTCTTCTTAAGCAACCTAGTCCCTCTGTTCCTGTGAGAAACATAATGATAAATGTAAATTCGGTCCCATGTTAAGCACTGGGAAGAGTGAAAATTGAAGGATACAAAAGTAAAAGAAAGTGATAGTTTATAATACTTGCTTTTTCTTCCAGTGCACCAGTGAACTGGGAAGTTTCATATAGAAATTTCAATGTGTTATGAAACTGATTTTTGTCACACTCTTTTAAGTATTGTCTTCCCGTAAATGTACCATTTTCTACAGCTAATCCAGGAACTATAAAGAACAAAACAAAATAAAACAAAAACCAGCCCCGTCCAACACTGCTAAAGATGTGCGAAGTATTGCAGATTGCATATGCACCCAAATAGCATTTTAGCTACATGTACTGTGCATGTTATATTTCTTCCAGAATGTAAGCAAGGATTATTGTTCATTTAATGTTCAATTAGTTTTACAGTACAAGATATTTCAGGACAAATATATATATATAAAATTACAGAATGTATCTTCATTTCAGTTCTCTTAAAATGAGTTTTGCTATTGTCAGAACAAGTTTCCTCCACTTTTCCACAGCAAAAAGTATTTTCTGAACATGGGGTTTTGTAGTGAAGAAAGGAAAGCATCTTCAGTGACCTGAATCAAAACCATGAGTCAACAAATTCAAAAAATCTGTCTTGGAGTTTATTCTGCAAAATGGCTGGAATTATCCTTTGAACCTATACCATTGAGAGTTGCCAGGTATCATACTGCATTTCAGCTGCAGATATGTTCTGAGTTGAATAAAGCATGAAAGTATTAACTGCAAAGTTATAAGATCGTAAGAAGTGTCTTTCTAAACCCCTTCAGAAAAATGAACAGTAGACTAGTATAGAAAAATCCAGTCTTCTGCAAAAGCACCTGATAGAGCCTTATTTTTTGAGCTTTTGTATAAAAGCTTTTCTAAGGCTTTTCAGATCCTTGGATAGCTGTTTAAGGACTGAGCCATAAATTCTGTCAGAACACCTGAATACTGAAGGCCAAAATGAAAATATTCTCTGTAACACTGCCCTTAAGAGAATTTGTTCAGGGAAGTCTTTCTACTAATAATGCTTTAATTTAAATAGCAAATAAAACCCAACTTTAGAAACTGGTAAAAGGTGGCCAATTTTACAAATTATGCTTATTAGAGAGAGCTTGTAAAATGTGTTCACGTATTAGTAAGGAATACGTAGTGATAGGCTGGGATGCCTCAGGAAAAAAAAAAAAAAAAAAAAAAAAAAAAAGACACTTATTACAAGTAGTAAAGAGGACTAAGTGTTGGGATTCACTTCTGAAGCTGGAAACCCAGTTCAAATTTGGTTTAGAGAAGACAGCATTGTGAAGCTGCTTGAAGTTTCTATTTATGATGGCATAACACTTCCAAGAACAGGAAAAGATGACAATTTCTCCATTTTACTAAAGATGCAATTTTTTTGTAAAAAGGAAAAACACCGTTGTTGATGATGCCTAAGTAATGGCAAGATCCCAGGATGGTCACAGTCCTAGGCCATTGGCTGAGATATCTCTGATAAGGATTCCAGCCCATTTAAGCTACACGTAGTGTGCGGGCAGGACTTAACCCCAGAAAAAAATGCTGCATTAGAAAATCCCAAAACATTTATTTTATGAGCAAAGAGAAGCCTTTTGTCAAGAGATGGGATGGGGAGCAAGGAACATGCAGAAGCATCCAGAATTTACCTTTCCTCCAGCAACACTAAGGCTTTGCCTTTCCTAACTGTGATTCAGTTAGAGCCTTCCAGGTGTGCCACAAGCAGAGACCGCTTCATCCCTAGCGCCTTGGCTTTGAACATGTCATGTTCTCCTTTGACATCTGAATTGGCAATGAAGTGCAGCAGGAGTTCAAACCCCTCTCTCCTCAACTCTGCTGCACTGGATGAGGGCTGTGACCTTGTAGGTAGGGAGTCTGTTTTGCATCTTAGATCCAGCTCTGTAGCATCTTTAATTATGCCATTGGAAATGTCTTCACATCCCCTGTTCAGTCAGTTTTTGAAAGCAAGGACTTGTGAGGAAGGGTGTTCCCCCAACTTTGGCCTTGTTTACTCTCCTGCTAACTCATATTACACTGCCTTTTGGCTCTGTTTATATTCAGTAGCTCTGCTACTGTCTGCTCTTCCAATTATAAAAATTCTAAATTTGATTTAAACTTGATAATTATTCTGTGATCTAGCAAAGGTCTAAATTGTTTCAGCAGCCCTACTGAAGCCAATAGGTGTGAGGCTTGCCCTTTAGGGCCTTAAAAATGGGGTTTAATTGCATCTGACAGTGAGAAAGGTGGAGAAGTGAACATGCAGTTAATTCAAGGCACTGTTACTAACAGAACAACACTAGATCTCATATATAACATATCCAGACCAGGATTTTCTGCGATCTTCTACCACAAAAGGAACATGAACATACCAGATGCACAAGAAGACTCATCTGGCAGCTGGTATTACTACAGAAATCTGTCATGCCCTTTGTTTCTCAGAAATTATGAATTGTGAGATGCCCAGTGAATGTGAACATGTTCCCTATCAAGGTCAAAGCATTTCTAGCTGTAGTCGCTATCCATGAGAACAGTTACAGTTTACACTGGTACATCTTCCTCTCTTGCCATCAGTCTTGCCAAACTACGTCAGATTTAGCTATATAGCAAAAAGCATTGGGATTTCTCCTTCCCAGCAGCAGCCAGGAAAGAAGTACATAAAACAGTATCCAGGTGAGGCAGTCTGGAATGCCATATAATTGGCATTTACGGTCACCTAAAAGCTGGTCAGCCCTGTGCACAGTTTACGACTTAGGGTGGAAGGAAAAGTCCATAGCACTCTGAGCTGTATAAAGGAAATGTCCTATAATGTCACTACAGGAACAATGATATCATTCTGTGCAGTTCTTCTATTTTTACCTTGCCTGTTTATTCATCCCATGATTCACTGGGCAACCATGCAGGGCTACCAGGAAACCAAAGCATATGGGTCCAAGGTGAGGGCTGGTCTTCATGCTTTGCAGGGATGATCAAAGGCAGGTGCTGAGACAACCTGCAAGTCAGGTTTTATCCTCTTGCATTCTTACAGGAATTTGTCACAATCAATATGCCAGAAACTTTCTCCCTTTGCTGTGTTTCCCTGTCCTTGCCCAATACCAAATCCTTATTTCTCACAAAGCTCTATGACTTTGAAAAGGAGAACACTGACATGCCAGTGATTACACTGATGATAGCTTAGCTGGCACCAAGGAGAAACTGGTCATGAATTTGTGTGCCTTATTCTCAAATACTTTGCTCTTGGTCATCAGAAGCAGAGGATTTTATACAGACATGAGAACCAAATCAGGCCATGGGCAAATGCAGCTATGGGATATACACCTAAAATTGTCCCAGAATAGAACTAAAATTGCTCTATAAGCAATTAGGCCAGTCCAGAGGAAAAACTGTGTGTTTGTCTTTCCTCAGGGCTTCACAACACCCAGCTCTAAATGTCACTAGCGTTCAGAAGAACAGGAGTGACCATAATGCTCAGAAAATACCCCCATTTGCTACGTCAAGCTCTTCCAGCAACATATCAAGCAGCTCTTCACTTTCATCAGAACCAACCAGACAGATCTCCATGGTTCAGGATCAAACCAAGCTGGACATCGTCTCCATCACTAGATTGGCCCCAGGAGAATCACCAAGCCCCAAGACATTTGAGCAAAGAAATAAAAATTTAGCAATTTCGTGTTCCAGCCCACTTGGTGCAAGGACTATTGCAGCATCTTGCCCATCCAGCCCCAGGCTCAGTCTAACACCCAGCTCAGCCAAGCCTCAGCAATACTCTGACTCCTCTCCAGTCAGTCCAGGGATCAATGCTACTTCCTTCTGTACCTTTTGTCCTCACACAGCACACAGCTTAGAAGCTTCAGCATCAGATTACACACTGACCCCAACCAGGAAAAGCACAAGGCCTTCAGCAACAATGACTCCTGAAGATAGTTCCCAATCTCCTGGCTCTTCTAAAACTGGATTAAAAACTACAGGAAAGGGGTTTGAATCGGATCTGGAAGATCCTGATCATGAAAGGTATGTAACCAGATCATACACGTGTTTAAGTCCTCAAATGATTCAACTTAGTACAGATGAAACACAATCATTAACAACCTCTTATCAAACAATTTAAATCTTTTACAATTTAAATGTTTCCAACATTTGTTTTCCTGTAATCACCCCGTGCCCTCACATAACCCTGCAAAACCATTATATTTTCCTTCACTTTTTTTTAGCTAACCAGACCTGAGTATGGACCATGCCTGGGCCAGGTTGTCAACCTCAGCTCCTTGAACAAAACAGTATAAATGTGTCTCATTTCCTTTCAAATGAGAATCCATCTCTCTCCCATTACTAATCAGCCACCTGGGAAGCAAAACTGCCATGATATAGCTCAACCCCCACCATCATTCCTCCTTTATCCTCTAGTGGGCTAATACAGTTACCATTTAGTTTTGGTCTTCAAGGTGAATCTTACCGAATGATGTTCCCACTTCAAGTGGCACAAGTGCCCCACATTCAATCACCATCACGTTAGGATTAGTATAGAAGTACTAAGCCCTGGGGAGGCAAGAGAGTTTAAACTAAGTGCCAGTACTGGCATAAAGACTCAGTACATCCGGACTTTGGAAAAAGCCTCTTGACAATAGATTCATGGAATCATTTAGGTTGGAAAAGACCCTCAAGATCACCAAAGTCCAACCACCCACCTAGCACTAGAAACCCACCACTAACCCACCACCACCATGTCCCTAAGCTCCACATCCCCAGTCTTCCTAATTACATCCAGGGGTGGGGACTCCACCACTTCCCTGGGCAGACCATTCTGAAGCCTAACCACCCTTTCTATGAAGAGATTCTTCCTGACATCCAGTCTAAACCTCCCCTGGTGCACCTTGAGGCCATTTCCTATCACTTGTCACCTGAGAAAAGAGACTGACACCCACCTCCTTTCAGGTAGCTATAGGGAGCAATAGCATGATCAGGCTCTGAAAAAACTTCCCATTCACAGCAGCAGAAAAAAATAGGCTGTTACTGTGAAGTCTGACAAATAAGAGCTGGAGGGTGTATTCAGTGACATTGCAGGTACCTTCCTTCCAAACCTCAGTTTCTGTAGCCTGACCCCATGCAAGTTGGGCTGATTTTACCCCACTGAGACACTGAATTCCACACTGTGTCTGCCACTTCTTTTCTTGGCAGGAGATTTGTAACCACAGAGGAATTCCAAGCCATGGAGAAAGAACTAGAAGATGTAAAAGAAGAATTGAAATGCTTGAAGTGGAAAGTGAGACACATTGGTGAGACAGTGCAGCCCCTGGCAGAAGACAGCAAGCGTTACAATGGCTACACCCTGACGGAGCTCAAGGCAATGGTGCAGTCTGAAGATGATCCTTACAAGGCTGCACACAAAATCCTAACTGCACTTTTCAGCGATGTGTACTTGCTACAGCACTCAGTCACTGAACAGGCAAGCAACACAAGATCTCTGCCCAAGCCCAAAATAGACCCAGAGTTGTACACAGTGTATTGTGACATTCTGAAAAGCATATTCCCTGGAATTAGCAGCCAGACCTTGAGGGAAGAGACACAACATATACAGAAAAGCACACAGAAAGAAGTGCAATAACACCGAGTTCATAAAATCTTCTGCAAAGTGAGACAGACGTCTCTGATGATTTTTAAGCACTGAACTACGGTACTTACAGTTGGTTGAGTCTATCCCTTCTAGGTATGAATCATCTGTAAACATCTTGGTGAGCTCTGAGCCCTTCATGTCACCTGATGAGACAGGGTGAGAAGACGTTCTGCATACCTACCACAATTAAGACAAAATTTTCCCCTTAGTGTCTCTTTCAATATGTGGATGTTTCATTGTTTCCAGCTACTATGAATACTGCCAAAAGAATTGAAACAAGGCATTGTGTGTTCAAGCAAGGGCCTTCCCCCACCCCAAACAGACCTGTCAACCAGCATCTGGGTAGTTTCTATTTTCTAGAGTATATCATTCATTAAATTACATTACTTGTTAGAAATTTGTGCCTGTCCTTTTTTTTTTTTTTTTTTTTTTTTTTTTTTTTGTCTAAATACTTTACACATCAATCAACAATTATAGCTTGAATACACATTGGGGCAGAACCTGGGCATGCAGCAAACCACCCTCTTCTGCCCATCCACATCCTGGGTTATACAGGAAAAAATCCAGTTGTCAGCTACAGTGCACCCAAAGAGATGTCCACTGGAGATATCTAAGAGCCAGGACATAAAAGTGTGCTGAAATCCCCAGGTCACTTCAGGCATGATGGAGTTAACAATCCACCGGTGAACAGGTAAAGGTAGGAGTCTGTGACCTCTGTCTTTCTCACCTTCTGATAACTGAGCTGACAGAACAGTTCAAATATTTGAACTATGCTTTGTCTTTACATGGCAAAGATGCTTCTCTGGTGCCTGTCTTAGCCACTCTGTGCTGGTTACCATGCCATCTCGCCACATAACAGTGTTGCACCTGTGACACAGACCAAGACCTTGTGTTTTATGTATGATAGTACACATCTGCGTGAGCTCGTGTACTTTTGGTGAGCAATGACATTTAGGGACAAGTGCTGTTTGATTGCAGTCAAGTTCTCCTGCTTCCATAATTCCAAATGTACAGTATAATAGCACTAATATTCATCACGGTATATGAACAGCAATTTGTGTGCTGGAAAAGCTGTCTCAGATCTGATTAACACAGCCTTGACTGGGAGAGAAAACACATATTCCAGGAGTCCCTGTTATAACAAATAAGGGACAAAAAGCTTTGCTCTTTCCACTTACTTTTAATATTTTTGCATTCTTGCCTACCTTCCAGGCTGCGGCTTCACAGGATGCTTTAAAGTCCCATCTCTCAACTCAGCAATTCCACAGCTTCTTGACAGAGCAGATCCATGCAGCTGCTGCTAGCAGCCTGCCTGCTCTTCTGGCAAGCTTTCCATGTTTGGCCCCACAGCCATGCTCAGGGTCTATGACAGAGGGAAATGACCAGAGTGTTAAGAGCATGCACACGCCTGGCTGATGATACATGGGAAACAGTCCTGTGTGTTTGTGTGTCTGCGAAATTAAAGTTTTCCTCCTAATGCACACAGAATGAAATGACATTCATTCACCGAGATGCACCTCTCCTGTCGCACCAGCCTTTGCTCTTCAAATCCTCCCATTCAGAACCTCAAAAACTCCACACACCCTCTCTCCCCAGGTGGGATGGGGAAGAGAATCAGAAAGGTAAAAGTGTGAGAACTCATGACTTGGGATAAAGGCAGCTGATGTGGTAAGGCAAAAGCTGCCTGCGCAAGCAAAGCAAAGTGAGGAATGCAGTCACTCCTGCCTAGTGGCAAGTGGGTATGCAGCCCCTTCCAGGATATGGCTTGTCATGCTGATGGTGTCCTGGGAGGACAAATTCTGTCACCCTGAGCTGGCCCCCTTCTCTTTCGTTCCCCCAGTGCCATGGCTGAGCATGGTGCCCTGAGGTCTGGCCTGGCTGTTTCTCCCCACCTTGGGCACCCCTGGCCTGCTCACTGGCTGGGCAGCATCAGGAGCAGAGAGGGCCTTGGCTCTGTACAGGCCCTGCTCAGCAACAGCTGGAACATCAGGATGTGGCCCAAGTTTTTACCAACCTGCATCTGAAACACAGCAACATATGAGCTACCATGAAGAAAATTAACTCTATCCCAGCCAAAACCATGAATTCCTTAAAATAAAAATGACATACTTGTTTAGGAGCCACATCCTACATGCTTAGAAGTTTGCTAAGCTTTTTGTTTTGTTTTGTTTAAAAAGAAAAGATCATTCTTAGTGTCACCCAGCTCTGGATGTCTTCGGATGGGACATGTTGAGGACATGCTCTGCACTTTCTTGGCTCTTCTAGGTAAGGGCTCTGGGGTTGCTCTGACCTTTGTATGATAGATATTACCTGTCTGCCAGCATGGTGTATCTATACTGTTCTCTGCTTAGTAGCAATTTATTTTACTTGCAATCTGATGTACAGACCCAACACAACTTGTTGCCCACTGTTCCCTCATTCCTTTTATGTCCATTTCCTTTTATGATAAAATCACCCATCTAGTCGATCAAGGGAAGCCAGTTGATGTAATCTTTTTGGATTTCAGTAAAGGTTTTGATACAGTTTCTCATAGTATCCTATCACTTCTGCCCATTTTAGAGACTTGCATTAGGTCTTTTACCTTGATAGCTTTCAGCTATTCCAGTGGAAGTTTGGGTTAATTGGATCCCCTCAGAGGGGACACCGGTACTTGAGCCACCTCCCCTGCTTTTTCTACATGGAGCTCATTTTCCTGACTGTTTCCTGGTGTTTGTACTCCTGTGCATTACCACCTCTTCTTGTTCTTGCATAAACATTAGCTTTCCTTGCTAGGCATGCTTACCTAAGTTTGACTGGAGAGAGACACACTTGCTAGATTTGCTTATCCAGGATTGCTGGGGAGAGAACCGCAGCACTCTCCCCCCACTTTAGAAGAGATTTTCAGTGCCCAGGTCATTTTCTCTCTAGCCAGCCACTGCTAACAGAACAGAAGGGTGAGGGCTGAATGCCTACACCTGCAGAAAGAGCCCTTATCTTGGGAGGGTAACAAAATTGAGTCAGCATAAGGAAAATAAAATAGCAATATCTTAAATACATGGGCTTGAAAGTAGCTTTTGGCTTTCACTTTTAGCACGCTGCTCTTGCCAGAAATGTGTCTGGTTACAAGCATGTTCTGTCTAAAGACTTTAGGTTTTGCTGCCTAGTACTCAGTCAGAAAAGAAATTACACAGTCCCATTACTCTGACAGTTAAAGATTCATCCGTTGTTCTTGAACAATTCATACTGATTTGCACTGCGTCTACATTACTCCTAGGCCTAAAAAAGCCTTCTCTCTGAAACATTATCACCTTCACCTGTACAGACAGACAGAGAAGGCAACCAGACATACAGAAAAAAATCAGTCCATAAATCCATGTTGCATTCCATCCTCTTTTTCCTTAAGCTACTTTTTTTTCCTTTAATACATACTTTCAAGTCTAAAGAGCCAATACTGGACCAAATCATTTTTCTTTCCTAACTACAGGAATTACATTTGATACTCTCCAGTCACTCCCAGATCCAGATTCATTAGTATTGCACCTATTCAAGTAACGTGCACCGACTGCTATGTATTCAAGCCTGCATGTAACCTGTGGACCTAAGCTGTCGCACAGGGTAGACCAAGTCTGTCTTCCCCCACTTCATCTCTGGGAGCTGATGCCCAGTCAGAAGAGTGAGGACATGAATACTTTTCACAGCCTCAGGCGATCTGTAGCTTGCACTGATTGATTGAGATAATTAAGCAAGCTATTAAAATTCACCATACTGTGGCTCAGTAGGGTTCAGCTGGCAGAACAAATTCTACAGCAGGTGAGTTATGCTAAACAGAGGGTTCTGATCCACACTGCTCACAGAATTACAGAATAATTTTGGCCTCCTGTTGACCCCTAGAGGTCAACTGGTCCAACTCCTCTGATCAGACAGAATTCTAGTAAAAGAAACCAAATAATAAAAGTTATGCTGCAAAATCTAAACTGTTGCAATACAATAAACATCACTAATAAACAAACAAACAAAAATAGCTATACAAACAACCTGTGCTGGAATTATTTGCAGGCCAGATCCACTACATGAAAACCTGAGGAGTTCTGTTCTCCCAGAACTGTACTGGGAGATCATCAAGATAGGAACTTTCCTAAGGCTAATCAGGCTGTAGAACCTTAATTTACATCTGCTTCAGTGAGTAAAAAAGATAAATGGCAAAGTTTCTGTGGTACTGTTTTGCAGGGCCCTTTACTATGGTTATATCATGCATTGCCAATTCATTTTTCAGGCTTCTCATGAATATTTCTAATGCATAATTACAGTCAAATTCAGTCATTAAATCATACATTTTATAACCTCATGCTTACCCCTTCATTCTTTTAATAATAATACCCCTGCATAATGTGAATGCTTTCTGCAAAATAAGTCCACCAGCCCTTCTGGTCTGTGACTTACTATATAGCAGAAATAGTTTTAGGAAATGTCAAGTTTTTATATTCATTTTCAGCATCACTTTCATTGAAATATGAGTCACAGTTCTTGGGCAGCACCATTAATTATCATTAATCCCTCCTCCGTTCTTCCTACATGGAAGGCTGCTTCTCCTGATGTGTACTCTACTCATTTATAGACCTTTACATATTTATATACCTAATTCCTTTTGGACACTCCAATCCAACTGACTTTGGTAATGTTCATATTAAACCTACAATCATTATTTCCCAAGGTGAAACTGCCTCTGGAGACTTTTCCATTTCTTATAATCACGTTTCCGTATGTGGTTACTTTTTCACTATGAGTTGGCTTTTCTCCCTTTGCAGTCTGACAGGCAGACATGCACCCAGCTAGTAGAAAGGCTACAGATGAGAAATAGACAATGTGGAAAGCAAGTGGACTCCAGTCAGGATGCTGGAGAGAACGGCTGCGTGTTGCAGTTGAATTTCCAGCTCAATTAGAAAAGCTGTTTTGTCTCTGTAGTATAAACCTCAAATTTCTACAAAAGGAAGACCCAAGCAGATATTACATGCTTCACATAGCCTGCTCTGCTAGCAAGTCACCAATGCCAGCTTCTGCCTCCACTCTGACCTGTCAACAAGTGGAAAAGGCTGGAACTACACCCTGCATCCACTTGAATTACTCGTTAGGCTTAATCTGAGCATGGCACATGAGGAGAAGAAAAAGTAGAAAGGAAAAAAAAAAAAAAGAAAAAAAAGAAGAAAAAGAAAGCCACCTTCATCTTTCACCCTGAACAGATTACCAAGATGCAGATCCTCCTAGGGCCTTAATGCTACACTGCAAGATCCTGAAGGACTTTGGATACAAGGACAGGAGATGCACTGATTCACCAAAGAACTACACTGAGAAATTGCAGATCTTAGTAAAGTTCCTTAGTAAATCTTAGATTTATTGTGAAGAGTACATTTTCTCAATGTCCCAAAGAGAGTGATTAAAATACACATCAATGTCTTGCTGGGTCAGTGGATTTTGATCAGATTCCCATTTTGTATTAATATTCAGATACATTACCATCCCAGAGAGATGAATAATAGGAGCTATTTCATTTTTCTGACAATATTAAATATAATGAATAGTCTTACTACCATCCTGCATCCTTCTCCATGAATTCTGACCACAGATAGATCTCCTGTTGGTAATGGAAATGTCAATTTGATTCATCTATTCGCCAACTAATCCCTACCAAATAATTTCCAGTATACAGCAAGCCATCCCAAAACATTATTTTGGAAATAAGCCAGAACTGGTATTCATCGTAGATTAGTTTTTTCCACTGTTTAGGCTTATACCACTTCAGGGAGCTTTGCTACTTACTTTATTTTTAGCAGTGACTCCAGCAAACTGGAGAGAGGTAGTTCATAAGACTTCTGCTAATCTGCAAATCTAAAATTATAGTTGGGAGACCAATTTATCATTACAGAGTTGGATGATGACAGAAGAGATGACCTTTCTGCAATACCAGACATCTTATCCATGCCTACCTAGGCTTTTAATCAGCAGGAGAAAGTATGGATTATCATGTGTCAAGAGAAAAAAAAAATCACAGTAAAAAAATCACAGTGAAGTGTTAAAGCAGGCTGCCCAGAGAGGTTGTGCAGTCTCCATCCCTACAGGTTTTCCAGTCCAAACTGAATGCAGACCAGTGCAAGTTCGTCTGGTCTCCTCACTGTCCCAGGTTTGAGCAGTGGATTGGACTGGGTGCTTCCTGAGGTTCCCTCTGAACCTGAATTACTCTGATTTTGTGATTCTATTATATCTGACTTCAGCTTTGCTTTGCTTTTCCAAAAGCTTTGGTTTTGTGCCAATTCCAAGACCATGTGTAGATTTTCAGGAATGCACATGTTGAAGTATTTCATATATTTTGCATTATTTTTTGTACAAATTCCTTAAATTCTCAAAAATATCTCTGAAATATTTTGGATTAAAAATACTCTATGTTACTGTGCAAGCAGATAAAAGGACTTGCATTCAACACAGCCCGTATTAAATGGATTAAAACTGAATACCTGGCAAATTTCATAACGTATGTTTATTTGTGAATCCCAAGATTCACACTGTTTGGACAGAGAGCTTTGCACCAACAAACAGAGAATGTCAGTATGACTACATATAGGAAAAGATTTGTAACAATTGAAGATGTGGGATAGAAACAAGGGACTATATCTTGAAATTGGAGTGGCTCTGTGAAAGTTTTAATGGTGCAACAGTGGGCAGATGGCTGAACATGAGACCCCTGTTAATCACTGTCTCATTTTAGCCTTCAGCACATAAATGGGGAAACACAGCTAAGAGAACAGTTACACCATTTATTACACGGCAGTAGTGTCCACAAAAGATCACGTTCAGTTTTAAATTCAACAAATCAAGAACAGAAGATTCACAGAAGAAGCATGCAAATCACTACAGCATTGGCAAGAACGCGCTACAGCTGATCGTGCGCTTTCAGACAGGGATGCTTTGTGGTTTGTCCTCATCCTTGAACACTGGTCAAACCTGGAGCAGCATCACAGGACTGACTTTTCTAACAGCACACTAAGTTAGGGATGCTCAGGTACTACCAGGTGATGCGTCTTCCTCCCACCAAGCAGAAACGCCCCTAAAGCAAAGGAGCATTAGAAACTACTTCATTCCTCCAAGCCCTTCCCTTACAACTAAAAAATCTTACCACGAAACTCCCCTCTGTCACCCTAAGCATGCTCTGCACAGCTAGGTGCACCTTCACTGAGTGCTTTCTGTCTGAAACACCAGATACACATGCAGAGGAACTCAATGCCCTAATGGCAAGAATGTTACACTGGGTCAGATAGACTCTACCCACTATCATGCCTCTAAGCCAGACGTTTAGAAGAAAACAGAACAATTAAGAACCATATAAGAAATTTCCTACTAAGGCTCTTCCTACCTTCAAACATTCAGGCTCAAGGACTACCTAAGCCAGATGCTTTTATGCATTTAGTGATTCTAGATTTCTGCTAAGTCTCCCCATGAAGCTGAGTTAGCTTCTAGTAACAGTCAGCATCTTTTGGTAAAGGCATCCCCATCTACCTGCAACATAAAGAGCCAACTCTTTCATGTTTCAGACCTGATTCCTACTCTGTGTTGAAAGTTAATGAGGAACCAATCCCTCTGCCCCATCCCCAGGCCAGTTATTTGCAGATGGCCATATAACCCCTCCTTCCCATGAGCTGCTGGCAATCTACATCTTAAAAGTTATGTCTGAGACAATCCAAAGGTCCATCATGGCAAAATATAATCGTCTAATGTTAAGGATTTCAAGAAAGGGAAACTAATTGCCTTTTTTTTTTTTTTTTTAAATGCTTACTTGCAGAAAGTGGCCTGGAGAATAACAAGCAGTAACAGAGTAACAGCACCAGTGCTTTACACTTGCTAAGCCACACTCATAAGCAAGCAGGGATGAAAATCACCAATGTCTCACCTCAGTTCAGTATGCTGGCTGACTCATTTTCCTGCCAACCGCTCTGTGTGCTCTGTAAAGCTGCTGTGCCAGTGCTGCCTCAGTCCTCATCCTCGTTGAACACACTTCTTGCTCAAGATGAAAGTTCTTTCCCCAGCTTGTTAACAGACAGAAAAGTCTGTACTGGCTGCTACCTTGTGGTGCTATCAGGTGGAAAAGAAATCAGTGTAAAAGATAAAAGGGCTCAACCGCTATCAGTTCACTGTCTTTACCATCTCTTCTCCCAGATACAATGCTCCTCTTGGGCAAAGTCATTTCCCTGAGAAATCTTCCCAGCCAGAGCAGCTTATTCTGTATTGTCCTATCCTTATGCCTATTGCACTTGCTTTCCATGCAAATATTCTCTACAATTTGGAGATCAGTTCAGCCCATATGCCTGAGCTGAGCCAAACCAATGAGCTGTAGGTGGACGAAGGAGCACTGATGGAAGCAATAGTCTGGAGTGGGAAGCTCCTACCCTGCAGATCATTGGAATGGTCAGTCCTCTCCTTCATCTAGGACCTAAGCAAGAGATCACCAGAGTGCCATCACACAAAAGGTCTGTAGCCTTTTTTTTTTCCCTCTTTTCCAGTAATTTCTAGATCAGTAAGAAAGAAGTCACAGTTTGCAAGTGTTGCCTTTTACGCCTGTATCTCACCACTGCAGCACTGAATAGGGTCCTGAGCCAGGGTGAGTGGAGCTGATGCTGTTAGACAAGGGTGGAAAATTGATCTCTTCCCAGAAAGATTTAGAGGCCAGTCAGACAGGAAATTACTCCAGATGGGCACTCTGTCCCCATCTCTCAGCTCTTCCTACAGCTAGGAGATTCACTCTATAATTGCTTTTTTAGTCCACATTTTATCCTCAGCTGACAGAATTCCATTAGGGTGATACAAGCTGTGTGATAAAGGGATGTTTGTGTCTCACATGGGCTGTAAGTCATTTCTTACCAAACAAGCAAACAGTCACAGAAGTGGGCAAAGAGAACACTGAGCCAGGAGCCCTCCTCCTTTTGCTCTGAATATTGGGACTTCAGCATTCAAAAGGAAGCAAACGTTCTTCCAATATCTTACATGCCCCCTGCTTCCCTCTATTCTCTTTGCAGGAGACACATCAGTGCAAATCTCCAATATGATGGAGATCCACTGTGCTTTGATCACAGCTGAGGGGCTAGTGAACAGTGACAGCACAGGTCACAGCAAGTGGCCTACATATAGGAAACTAGATGAAATGAAATGAATGCTTAAATACATCTAAGCACATACAACTGAAGAGCAAAACAGGTTGGTTACACCTGAAAACGAATGTTTAAACAGGACCTTCAGGACTATTTTGGAAAAGAGAAGTGGGTTTCTAAGCATAATGATGTAGCTAAAAATACACAACAAAATAAACTGAAAGTGCATAAGGAAAGGTGCATCAAATCCTGTAGTGTACATACATGCAGCACCTATAGCACTGGTGAAGCCATTACCAAGCAGCATATTAAGGTCTGGAGTCCACATTTTTTGAAAAATATTGGAAGAGTTTCAGAAGCTTCAGTACATTTTAACAGGAGATCTGCTTCTGTTAGAACTCAGCCTCCTGTATCAGCAGCCCCAGACCATTAAGGCCAGCCTACAGTATCCACATACAGCATCTGCTCACACCAGTGCTGGTTTGGATTCAAGCCACTTGCTGCATTCCCTGGGGCCAGTCAAGAGCTGCACCCAACAGCAAGGACTGGCAAAGCAGATAGTAAGAGGTCGGCTGCTTGCAAGCAGCTCACAATGCTGTCAGCCTCTCCAGGTATTCCAGATATTCACTGACTGGTGAGCAGCTGTTTACCCTGAACAGCAGCAGTGTTTTAGACAGTGCTTGCATCTGTCTTGCTAACAGTGTGCCACAAAGATGTGAGGAGACCACTTGGATGCTGAAATGACCAAGGAGACACTGAGAGGGTGTCAAAACTACTCCACTGCTGGTCTTCTTACGCTGATGGAGCACAACTGTCCCACAAAACCTCTAAAGTTACAAACATTATTGCAAGAGCTTAAGCTTCTCCACATTCCCAGAGTTGAACTGCAGGAGTAGAGAAATCAACAACGTAAATGGAGCAGATGCTCCTCTCACCACCCATTCCTGCTACTTGGAGGAGATCAGACAACAAGAAGCTGAAAGCAGGATAAAATACAGGCTGTTGCAAAACTGCAAATCTTCCACACAGCATAAAAATCTTTATGGAGTTTTCATAACCATTTTTCTTCTTTCTCAGTCTATACTCCAGAGCAGGAGAACAAATGTTTCTGAATTCCCTGAAATGCTTCTATCTTGCAGAGAAAAAGCCCTTACCTGAATCATGGGTAAAACGGAGTCCATCTGCTTCCTAAGTCAGAATTGGGATGTCAATACAGCACTTCGTATTTGCTTTTACCTGACTTTAGCTGTGCAGTGAGCTTTTCCTGGAAATGTAAGGGGATTTAAAAACTCAGCATTTAACCTCTCTGACCCATGGCTCCCATTCTCATATCATCACTGGCAGTGAGCCCTATCTCTGGCCAGTCCAGAGTAGACACAAAATGCCCTGTGTTGCCAGGAGCACCAGAACTCTGCCCAACCTCACAACACCCAGTCACTCACCAGCACTGTCAGGCTCTGGTAGATGCTGCAAGTCTGGTGTGCATCCTGGAACTGACAGGATTAAACATCACTACAGGGAACAGCATATCACTTGGACCCAGCAAAAGCTCAGCAGGACCAGGAAACCTCACAAAAAATACCACCACTAATGTTGTGGTGTAATTTTATGTCCAGGTTCTGACAGCCTAAGCTACCAGAAGAGCTCGGTTTAACTTGGCTGCTGTATGCAGCATCTCATGAAGCTCTTCTGGTTTCATCCTCCAAAATGAGGACGAGTCCTGAGTCTGTAGAAGAGCTTCCATGTCTTATATGCTGTCTCTTATACTGTCCACACCCCAGCTTGCTCCCTTGCCCACAGATGGGTGCTTCTCACGGGCAGAATTTAAATTCTACTGTATTAAACCACAAAAAGGAAGAAATTGTAGAACTGAAATTGTAGGCCTTCCTGGGCATCCTGGTTTCCAGATTCCACTGTGAAGACTAATAAAACTATCTTTTTAAAGATCAAAAATTATGCAGCACAACATGCATTTCCTTACAGATTATTTCTTTTTCCTCTGCCCTTGTGGGACAAACTCATTTGTTATTTTGACTTAACCCCTTTGAAGTAAGTCGCTATGGGTAAAGGTGAACAAATATGCCTCAAAAGTTTTTGAATAGCCCAAAAATTGAACTGGGCTTAAGTTTAATAATTGATATTAAAGTATTCAGCCAGAGTTCACATTAATCCTCCTTTTTCCTTTGTCATGCTTTTGACAATGTCAAATGATGTGTTATTGCTGCTTGAGAATTATTTGTGCTGAAATTCTGACATTACTTGACATTGACCGAAGCACTCTGTGGGGATTTTCTTGATTGCATGTTTGGTCATCTTCTTTTTCCTCTGCTAAATGCTTCTCTGACATGAATGTACTTGTGACTAGTTGGTTTAAAAAAGTGAAAAAAATGAACTTAATTCTTCCCCTGCTTCACTATGGAAATGAGCCCGATAATTTGAGTACACAGGACTGACTAGGACACAATTATCTTTGGTTACATAAAGGGTCATCACATCTTGGCTCCAATTAGAAAGGCACATACTGACATCTCCACGCTATAGAGATTAATGAAGTATTTTCTAAACATTACGATACTTTCTGTATGTGACTGACCAGTGTCAAGGACTTCATTAGGCCTTGCCTTGGTGACATATGCCGTGCCAGAGTAGACTGTAGGCTGGCAAATCCTTCTGTCAGCCAGAGACAATGCAGAGGAGGATGTTCCATAACTTAAATTTTTGGAAATATTTCAAAAAGACCTTTATGCTCTCTCCACAGTGTGGCAATTGTGGGGAATCTCTTGAATGGGCAGAAGTTGCTGCTAGGAGAGGCTGACAATCTGTGTGCCAGGCCTGCTGCACCATATATGAATCTCCAGAGGCAAAAGGTATGAAAGCAGGCTGCAGTTACCAGCTGGATGGAGAGGAACTGGTGGCAGAGAAGCGGGGAAGGAGGAATTGTGACCCTGTGGATGCCTGGATGATGTGCTGCACAAGAGGAAGGAAGTGATCAGCCACCTCTCTCAAAGTACACGCCTCTACTTTTTCCCATTCTTGCAGTTACAGATCATGAGGACTGGCCCATGAACATGTCCCAACAAGGCCACCTGTTAATTCAGTTTCCAAAAACTATTCCATTATTCTCTGTTGAATACAAGGCTTGATGGTGATGTAGCAGAGGCAGCAAGTGGAAGAGAGCAGCCTTAAAATACTTCTCATTTGGAGATTACAGCATTGTTCAGGACCCATTTGAGATTGGCCAAGTATTTTGCAAACAATTAAAAATCCTGGAGACAGATCACAGCATTAGGGTTGGAAAACCACTGCCTGTCCCATAGGATTTGAGATGCTCTGTAATCAGACACAGAGAAGAGGGGTCAGCACAGAAAATCCTCTCCCTCTCAGACCCAATTCTCTGCCTATTCAGTGCAATTTTCTTAGAAGAACAGGCTATGACAGGCCTCATCTCATCTGTAGACCACTTGTATGACAGATCTCTGATCATGCCTTAAGTCTTATAAAAAATAATATTGCAATAGCCTCTCCTCTTCCAAGCACTTTTTTTTTTTTTTTTTTATCTGTTCTTAGCTGTACCAATAATGCTTCTTTCGGCTCCTCCTCAATTTGTTTTGGAGTTTCATTTAACAGCTATCTGATTTGGAGAAAAAAATCAGAACTTGGTTCTTGGCAGAGCAACACTGGTAAGTGCACTGTGGGAGACAGCTTGAAGAACAACAGAAGGATTCTTTTGTCAATGAAGTTTGGAAACAGCCTTTAATCAAAGTACAATATACTCACGTACTTCAGTTTTTTCGTTGGCTTAACTTTAGTGATGACTGGATAAAACTCAGAAAAAACAGTTTATCATTTGGGAATACAACAATGCTTATTCTGATTCATTCAAGCTCTGCTAATGCTCCCAAGAGAAGTCTTACCACATGCATTATCCCAATTTCACCCTACTGTGATGAGTTGCACTTCCTGTTCTAGATATCCTGGCAATGAAAGGAAGCACTGGTGTTAGAAGATGTCCCACAAGTTTAGTAATTAATACAAATACTTTTGTGGACAAGAAGCACTTTCATTTACAGAAAACAAAGCTCTTAATCAAGCTTTGTGAAAATGTATTTTATTCATATCTTTTACTTTTTAAGCAGGAACACTTGTCACACTAATAACAATACCAATAATTAAATTCCATAACAAATTCTATTGATATTATAAAGAAATAGACATCTGTTTTACATTCAGAAGTGCTTTGAATTTAGTACAAGAGACATTTTGTTGCTTAATCAATACACAAAAATCCAGGAACTGCATTGCTATCTTCAGTCTTTACAGCTTAGCCAACAACAGCTAAGTATTTTATAAGCAAATATACAGACTACTGCTCTCCTGACTTACAACAGAAAGGGAAGCAGCACATTTTGATTCTGTATCAGGAGCTGCAACAGTGTATCTGTGATGTATAAAAGCATTTCAGAGCTTTCAGTTCTATCTGGAAACAACAAATGAGTTCTAAATGAGAAAGGTAGAACGTTCTACGAGATCTTATAATAGATTTACAGGTTGTCACCACTGACAAATTTTCAGTGAAAAGCACATTTGCATAGCTAAAAATCCTGCAGCATGACAATTTGGTTAGAGTATTCTGTATTTTAAAAATGCAGTTCACTCCTTACCATCTGCTAGTTAAAATGCATTTACCATTTCTCAAAAGGGTTGATACACTGCTGGCAGCTGGTCTGGTTGGTGCAATCCAGGGGTATAGCCTCCTTGTTCACATAACCAAATGCAGGCAAAACTGGAGAAAAGAGCATTAGAGCACTGTTCTGTAGCAGGAGAATATGTAGCATATTAGTGGATGGTCCTTCAGAAAAAAAAATATATATTTTTTTTTTACTTTTTTGTGATAGTGAAATAATAAAAGAAATGGTTATTTCACTGGAGAAAAAAAAGAAAAAAAAGAAAAAAAAAAAAAAACTAGGCATGAGACAGCTGAAACTTCCTTATTAAACCTTGATAAACCCACTTCTGACCTTCATTTTCTAAAAACAATCATCACGTCTGCGTGCCCAGTGGAACCTCTTCTGATATCATAAACAGTGTCAGCAACTAGAGAGACAATACATGAAAACATAGAGTTGGCAGCCTAGACACAGAGAGGTAATGAATATTTCTTATATGTGCATTTCCCAAAGAACTATTTACAAGCTTCTTCATCAGTAACAAAGCACACACTTCCTTCTAGCGTGAAGCTTCGCAACCAACCACCTAGGATTTCAAAGTTAAAGCTTAAGAAATGCTCTAAAAGACCTCATTATGACCATCACGCTTCACCCAAGTTCTTGGTACTTTGCAGAAACAGTTGTCAGTTAGCAGTGAGGTTCTCACTCATTCCTATGTTTCTTCTTCTATGGATTTTCAATTAAGAGCGGGGAGAAAATTCAGACAGCATAGATAACAACAATAAAAGAACCAGAAAACTAAATTCATGCTTTAAATTTCATTACTGAAGAAAATTCTTTTTTAGCAAATAAAGCTTCCTCTCATAAGATATGAAGCAGTTCAGAAAACACAGAACAACTTCCATTTAGATGATGTGTATCTTGGAGAGCTAGATGACACGTATCTAGGGCTGGATGTATTCAGGACTTTCCAGCCACCATCCCATGTTACCTCTTCCTCCTCTGCAGTCCTTTTTCACATATGCAGGTTTTGGGACGCAAAGCTGTTGAGGGAAATTAAATGCTGTTTAAAGAATGCTCCTGTATTAATAACAAAGTCCCATTTCTATATCCACCACAGAATAAAAGTTACGCTACTCTTTTCAGTAATATATGTTACATTGACAGTGAGTGAGGCCTTGTAGAAAAGAAGATCTCAGAGTGACAGACTATGGAACAGTATCCATCTGAATCGGGGTGAGGAAGTAATTTAATTTGTTACTCTGTTTCTCAACGGAGGCTGAAGAGCATTTATAGATACACACACAAATTTTGGTCCCAGAAGTGACAGCACAGGGACTCAGAAAAGAAGACAGAAGTCAAATCAGGTCCTATGGGAAGTAGTGGCAGAACAGCACTAACTGTGGTTCCATTTCAGAGCACAGAGCACTAACGCTAGCTCTTTCTTGTGCATCATCTCCTCACCAACATTTTGATTTACAATTTTACATGAGTGATCTGGCTTCAGAGACTAGATGGGATTATCACAGGTTTGGGATTATGTTGAGGGAATAGGATGGATATAGAAGAAATAAAGGAACATAAGGGATGGTACAACAAGGTGAGGTAGAAAAGCAACATCTGAAAGCCATGCTGGCAAAACGACTTCCATCTTTCAACAAAAAGGATGGTCTGACTCCGGAGACATCAGGAAAATCTTTTTTCCCCAAAAAGAAAGTCTTATGTAATCACTTTCCTGGGGAACCTGGTCTGAACTCAGTGTTGGCCCTGTTCTAATTAGGAGGTTGGACAAGAGCCCTCCCTAAGGTCCCCTCCAACCCAAATTATTCTATCACTAATTGATGAATTTATATTATTAGCCCCTGTGTCTGATACCAGTAAGTACTATAGAGGTGACAGTGGACAGAAGTCAATAGGCAATCCTCAACAGATAACCACACAGTAAGAGATGAGGACTGGCCCATCTTTAGGTGGCATAAAAGGCCTTTTCCTTCCTTAATATCTGGACAACAGATGTGACAGCAATGGCAATGATACCCTATAGCTAGTAAAGTATAGCTATGTCTGCACTGCAACCCAGGATGTCATTACTACAGACACAGATGTGCGCAAGATACTTCTGACACAGCTAGTGCTAACATATTAATATTTCGAAGATATATTTGCACTGGCAACAGCACTTCAAATTCCTTTACAGAATTATTACTAAAAGCTATCAAATAATTATGAAACACTTTTTAGAGAAACTAACTAGAGAAATTGTCTTGGTTGGGGGAGAAAAACAATCATGAAAATACCAGCTTGGTTGAGAATTTGTAATATATTTAGGGTGCCATCCTGTATAATTTACAATGACAGGGACTTTTCAGACTATAAACACAATCTACTATTCCTCCTTGGGGAAGGAAAAAAAAGCAAAACAAAACAAAAAATAGGCTCTTTAGTTATCACTTTGTAAGACAAAAGACCAACAAGACAGACAGTGGGAGGAATAAGGTCAACTCTTTTTCATCCCTGTTCCATTTATTGTGATTTTGGATTTGCTTGAGGAACAACAAGCAAGTAGTTCTAGGACACATATGCATCATCTCTAAAGCTGCTTAAAAGGCCAGTGGGGAAGCAACAAGCCTATTACTCCAAAAGCTATCTTTGGACCTGTACTATAACACTACTTTTCAGTTTACCTTAAGTCAGTTTCTTTCCTGAGGACTTCTGTTCATGTGTTGGTATAAACTACAACTACATGCCACATAGGCCATTGATTTATTTCATCCACTTTCAGAGTTAGATACAGAATAAAAATCCATCAGAGTATGACATTCATGTTTGCTTTTTCCTAAGAAAAGGTAGAGCTAAATAAATAAAAGGGGTGTAAGTCTTCCCATTTTTCCCAGCTTAGGTCTTTAGCAATGTTTATTATCCATACTGTCTTCCTAGAAAATAAGCAGAAAATTGTAAAGACAGAACTAACCTGGATCAGCCACAACTTGCTTCATTTTGCTGTTTGTGATAATCTGATTTTCATTCATCATTCGTACATCCTGATCTCCCATATGATTGCTGAAAAGATTAAAGTCAGTACAATAACCGAAATAATCAACATTTTGTAAGGCTATGATTGGCATGGAAAAGGTTACCAAATGAGTTACTTAGGTTCAGGAGGCTTAAAAGAAATAATACAAAAACTGAAACAAACAAAAAAAAAACACTGAAGCACAAACACATCATGAGACTACGTAGAAAGACAAGGCATTCTGTCTGCATCTACCTGAAGTGTTTTTTTTCGTTTGTTTGTTTTTGGTTTTGTTTTGGTTTTGTCTGTTTGTTTGGTTTGTTGTTGTTTGTTGTTGTTGTGTTTTTTTGTTGTTGTTGTTGGTTTTTTGTTTTTTGTTTTTTTTTTTGCCAATTTTAACTAGTGGCATATGTAGCAGTAGGCACACATTCAAATATAAACATCAAATTCATGCTACAATTTTCTTGCCTGCCTGCACAACTTGAACCATAACAACCAAAGAGAGATTTTACATTAGTGCTGTACAAAGAGGGTATAAAAGCCCTCTTTATGGAATATGGAACTTAACATTATTTTGTAATGTTTATATAGTATTACTTGAAAAAATCCTGCAATATTAATTTATTGTGATAAGTTTTGTTTACAGGCTGAGATAGAATTTTAAGATTTTTTTGTGTGTGAAAGAAACAATAAATTCAAAGTTTAATTAAATTACAGAAAAAAAATGTAAAGAAAACAACACTAACATCTCCCTTTCACACAGAGAAAAATCCATGCCTTTGATTTTTTTCTTTTCTTTACAAATACTACACACAATAGGCTTCTATTCTTGCAGGAAAAAATGTAATACCTCTCAAACCAACAGAGTGCAACAGGAGAAACAATACTGGAGCAAATCAGAATTTACATCACTGATGATAACATGAGACTTCAGTTCAGGGTTCATAAAGTGTTACCATTGACATGTGAAAGAGAATAGACCAAAGTCAGAGTTCAGGGTTCATAAAGTGTTACCATTGACATGTGAAAGAGAATAGACCAAAGTCAGAAGTACCAACATATAAAAGCTCAAGAATATACACATTTTAAAATATATATAGATAGATATAGTAGATATCTATGTTTTATTGTCAGAGTACCCTATATTTTAGTGGGGTAGCATAAGGAAAAAGAAGGAATAGAGGACTGCAAAACAAGCTAAGAAGGAAGACCAAGAACATTCCTGCACAGGAATTCTATGAGAAAAGACTCTGCATATTTTTGACTGGAAAACAGATCATGAATTTTGTGAGACCATAAAAGGATTTCCCTCTTAAAACTTAATCAACAGATATATGTCTTTTAAGCATGTGTAAAGGAAGTTATGTGAAGAAGATCTACAACTATACGTGGAACTTCCCTGCTTTCAATAAAATAATACTCAAAGATGTTAAAATGAAGATGTTAAACTGAAGAAAGTAAAAGTTCATTTCTCCTTCTTCCTGTATCCCACTGAAAAACTCTTCAAAACTCATAATTCCTCAAGACATTTTTCATTTCAGTAACTTTTTCACTTGAAAAACTCTTTACCGCCAAATTTTACCATGACAACACAGCCACTTGTCCAAAAACACAAGTCTAACACAATACTTCCAAAACAACAATAATCTACTTTAACATCTGGCATTGCCTGTGGCCCACACCACCTGTGCATTTTCCTGTGCTTTAGAGAAGCAAAGGAAATCCCTGTAAGCAAATGTGAACTTCTACAGTGAGTCAAGATAGCTTACATTCCTTCCACTTATTTTTAAATATTTTAGTATTCTTCTGAATGAATATGTCTCTTCTAAATGCGAACTGTTGTCTTTTTTCAAGTTATGTATGTGCAAGACATTCTGCTTTTTAACAGTCCGATGTATAAGCAAGTGTTTATTTGTATAAGCTTTAAATTTTTCACCTTTTCAATCTCACTGAATATATGCTTTTCTTTCAGTCTTCATTTTCCTTGCTAGGGACTGTTTTTTAGGCCCTGTTAGCCCTGATCTTCAGAACATAAGTGTATTTTTCATCACATTTGCTGTGAGATTGCCAGCTTGGTGGTTTCAAAGTGTTAGTCCTCAGAACTCAATTCATTCTCAGTTAATAGTTCACTAGAACATTCATAAAATAATAGATTTCTGTTTTTTGAATTATTATTTGTGAAAAATCAGAGGACTTTTAATTTACTTTTGATATTTGATCGTTATCCCCCTACTCCCCCCAACATAGTATCATTGGGGTTTATTATTTCTTCTCTAAGGAGACCTAGTTCCTTTACTTTGTCTTTATTACTATAGACTGCCATGAAAATACATATAAATATGAATCAATAATCTAAATAAATGCTAAAAAATGCTTAGAAATAAAGCTAAAGCTAGCGTTTTGGTCCTTTTATTTAAAAGAAAAAGATTATTTTTTAACCATTAAATGGGTTTGAGTATGCTTTATAGGGAACGTTTATACCTATTTGTGTACTCCTAACATTAGTCACAAAAACAGTTTTTGAAAACAACACTCTTCCAGTCAAGATCCACCCACATACCTAATAACACTTCTCTTCTGATGGCAAATCTTTTCATCGTCTGTAAAGAGAATGGTATGGTATGGGACCACTGGGTCACAAGTTGGTAGGATGCCTGACACAACATGGTTCACCATATCCAGAATCCCGTTGTACACAAGCAAGTCATCCACCAGAAGCTAAAGATATTAAAAAAAAAAAAAAAAAAAAAAAAAGATTAAAAAAACCCTAGGAATCACTTTCAGTAGTCCTCTCAATGAAATAACTAAAAAACATTTTGCACTGTTTGTTTCAGAAGTCCAGTCATTATTTTAGTTTTTGTCTCCCTAAATTTCCATTCTGTTCCATTTGCTGGTGGGTTCCCCCCCCCCTCCAGTTTTTGTCTTCTTACTTACATTTCTAATGAAGTTTTCAAAAAGGTACTCAAAATGTATTTCATGCTCTATGTAATTGCACTTCTATTAACTGGAGCAAATCACTCTTAAATTTAGGAATTAATGAATCTTAACTCACTTCAGCTGTCCAAAACCTGTGTCTGTGGTTATTACAGACCAGTATTAACCAGTATTACAGACCTGTTCTATAGTTACTAGAGAAAGAAAAGCATTATTCTATCTTAAAACAATTATCTAATTATCTAATTATTAAAAACACCTGATAAACAGGACACATGACTTGCAGAGGTTAATCATTTTAATACTAAATACAGTGATAAATGATATAAATCCCTTTCTTTCAGATTATATAGAATCACACTGAAGGAAACTGAAAAAAGTGCAGAAATCATGGTAAGGTGATTCACCAAAAGAGTAACAAGGCATACAAAATTACTTACACCAAATTCCTTCACACCTCTCTGAGGTGTTTTGGCATAATTCCATAACTTGATCATTGAAACAGTAGTAGGTACATCAAAAATAACATACACCCTATTCACCTGCAAAAGAGAATTCATTTACATTTTAGAGCACAAATCCCCCAAAGAAAAGTTTCATACAAGTTTCATCAAAATTGGTCTGCATTTAAAGAGATATAGCTAGAGGGCAGAAAACTGATAAGGACTTAAGTTCAGCTATCATCTCTGTTGATAATTCACACATGTTGCCTCTTCTCCAGAGCTGCCCTCTCAAATGTACATTAACTCAGAAGATGACATCTGCATCTGAGCTTGTCATTCAGGACTGCTAATCATTTGGGAGAGGGCGAGAAAGACACTTTTAATGAGTATTACATCAACAAAAACACAGACATGGACTTCAGCATGAGACAAGCTGACTATGAGCGGAATCCATCTTCCTACTAGCAACACTAACATTTCTCATATATCCCAACAAAACTCTAACAGAAGTTGTGTACCCCACACAAGTTGCAAAAACAGGTACACAGACAACTCTCCTAATGCTTGCCAAATAATTATTGCTTCAGATACCGTTCATTTTATCTTTAAGTGACATCAATGTCAAGATGTTAAGAACACAGATTAGGTCACAGGAAACAAATCTTGCCTATTACAGCTAATTCTATGTTATTCCTTTTATGAGTTACTATATCAACTTTAGGCCAATGTATCCTATATTCGCCCTCTAGCATCCTCTGTAGTCTTAATCCTTCAATGTTTTGTAGAAGAAACTGTTATTTGTATTAAATCACTACATATTTTTTGTACTGAAGAAAGAGAGGTAGATGTGGTCAATAAAGCTGCTTTTATGTATGCTTTTCTGGGAGAAAATTTGGGCTAAAATGTCCAAAGACAATTGTTAGTGTGATAGAAAATGAAAAATCTGATGGAAAATGCATTCAAACAAACAAATAAAATATAAAGTAAAAGGGTAATAAAGAATTCAAACCAAACTTATATTAGTAATAAATCTCTAAAATTTTAGAGGTAGAAAGGAAGATAAATTTAAAAAGGAAAAGAAAGTCCCATTGTATATTTTTTTCCTAAAGCTTTCAAATTTTCCAATGTAGCAAAAAGTTAATTCAGCTTTCAAGACAATTAAAATGTTTCAAAACAAGCTAACAATGAGGATACAGAAGACTTGGTTCAGCATCCCAACTATAGACAATGATCATTAACAGGCTGCTTGCTTAATCCATTTGTACTTGCTGGCTTTGCAACCAAACCATGGAAGATGGCAGAGAGGAAAGAACTATATGGATCTTGAAAAGGTATCACTCGCTACAGCTTAAGTACAGAAAGGGCCATTACTTTGCTTACTTGTCCCTCCTGCAAATACATATTAAAAAACATATTAGTGTTAAAAAGGGTAAATGGATAATATCTTATCTACTACTTTGGTGCCAGACATGATGACACAAAAAACATTGTATGGATCTGTGCTAGAACCTCAGGCATTATTTTCCTTTTGCCAAAATGAAATAATCTCTGCAATAATGTTTTTATAAGGACATTAACACATGTCAGACATGCAAACTCAGATGGTTGTCAAATCAACCATTCACGATGCTACAATGGGTATCTGTGCATCCCGAGTTAATTACCAGGTTCAAGATGTGGGATCTAGACCCTAGGAACCTCAGGCATTACACAGAACTTCCATTTTCCTAAGAAACACAAGCAGTCAGTATTCCCAAGTATAATTAAAGTTTTATCTTAACTATACTCACTGCATTACATCATCAAAGAATATACAGATTATTTTCAAAACTGACTTAATCCTTTGCTTATAGTAGTCTAAATAAATAACTAATATATGCAGTAAGGATTTTTCCAACACAGTAAGCTATAGCACATCACACTTTAGGTTTACATTTTAATAGTTTTGAAATCTATCCTCTAAGAAATACACCTTAACAATGTCCAAAAACAGCCCCATGCAAAAATGTTCTCTCCCAAAACAAAGTAAGAACCCATCTAAGTTTATCAGCTTTTCCTGTTTAGATATTTGGTACCCCATACTTTAAACATGCTGCTTCTAAAAGGGCTCAATTGCTTGGAGCTTTAGGACATGAAATACTATGTCTGTCACGTCTAATTTATGAATTTGAATTCAAGACAGTTAATGAGGTTTAAAGAAATTCTAATTACTGTAACAAAATTTATTGTCTTTTGCAAAAAATGGTTTACAATTTTAGTACATTCCCATTTGAAAGGTGTTCACTGCACAAAACACATATATTAAGCTGTTTTACCAGTAACATTATCAGAGTAGCTGATAAAACATCCATGCTACCTCTGGAAATTATTTTGCTGTTGCATCAGGGAAATAACAAGCAGGTTACAAAGCTGGGAGATATATACCGCTGCTACCTTTTCAGTGAAGAGAAAGTGGAATAAAGAGAACGTCTTCTGAAAGGTAGCCTAGCTTACTAATACCAAATTTACCTAAAGATTATGCATGTTTTCCCTTTCTGTTATGCTTCTGGCCACCTGTATGCACATCGCTAGAATGGAATGAAAAGGGAAAATGTACCAAACCAGGAAGAACTGGTGCAAGCCACATATGTCTGCCATCAGTTGTGTTATTTACTCTGTCAATGAGTTTGTCTGGAGTTCGGATATCTCCAGATACATCTTCCAAAACATTGACACTATCTGGAAAAGCAGCAATATCTGGAAAAAAAAGCTTTAAGTTTAAATAACTGTAAAGGACGTTTCAGAAATAACATATTTTAAAAGTTCATGCTTGCTCTTCCAGACTCCATGAGCAAGTATTCTATAGATAGAATAGAGCAGTAAAAATTGTAAAATACTCCAAGTATTTTACTTAGCTAGCTGAGGAACTTGAGAACACATTTTTTAAAGCAGTAAAACTCTTACAGATTCTGGCATTTGAAATTATGTTTAAAATAGGAAGAAATTAATTAGCTGCATTTCATTTCTTTTAAAGTACATTTTCATGACTTCATCAATAAAGTTCCCTTATTAGAAATAGTCACTTCCCAAGTGTTGTTTTATTTATTTTGTGACAAAGCTCCACTTTTTTTTTAGCACAAACATGTAGAAACTCATATGAAAGATACCTTAAGAAAAGTATCCTTGTAGGAGATAGCCAGTCTGACTGCATTTTCCTGAAGTTCCATAATACTTCTAATAAAAATCATTAACTGTCTAATAAGACCTTCTTTCATTTCTTTGAGAGGGAAAGATTAAACCTTCTATAGGCTTTCTGTATAACTAGACTTCCTCTGTAAGGGAATGTTTCAGTTTAAAACATATGTATGCTAAAGACATGCAAAGAAATGTGGATGGATGACATTGTCTTCAGAATTATAAGACCCTAGCAAGCTAGTTTGATGGACAATAGTTTCCCCTTGCTTTGCTTTCTAGAAGGCTGGAGTCTCTCAATATTTATAAGGAATTTAATAAATAGCACAGAAATGACTCAGCTATTTAAGAAAAGCTTGCTTCAGACTTGGTAGCTGAATTATCACATGTACTGTACTGAGACAGATGTGCTTTTTCTGGGATCCTAAGATATCCAAGAAACACTGCTGTACAAGCAGAAACAGGTGATTATTCCAAACTAGCTGTGCTATCTTTACATGGCATTGTAAAAATATACAATAAGGACATACTGTAAAGGTATACAATGTAAGTCAAAAATCCCCTGATCTTAAAAACAAACTATTAACACTTCAATTTCAAATGTTTCTTCTCCATCACAGATGTGGAGATTTCAAGTTCATCATGCACCATAGAATACATAAATAAAAATGTTGCTCAGAAAAGAACCTTCACTTTTTTTTCAGTGTAATCTCTATTTATAAAAAAATGAGGATCTGTTGAGATATACAATACACACAGCATTCACGTTTTTATCAGTTTTAGTTGGTTAAGATACACTGCTTTTACAATGTGATTGAACAACATCAGTTCTATATGGAGGTATACACTTCCAGCTCTTTAAGATTCATAGAACCAGAGAATGGTTTGGGTTGGAAGGGACCTTTAATGATCATCTAGATACAACCACACTGCCATAGGCAGGAACACCTCCGCCCAAGTCCAGGCTCCACAAATCCCATCCAGCCTGCCCTTGGGCACTGCCAGGGATAGAGCTTCTCTGGACCAGCCAGTATCTAGCCACCCTCATGGTAAAGGATTTTTTCCCCAATATCTATTCTAAATCTTCCCCCTTTTAGTTCAAAACTATTGCTTCCTGTCCTATCACTACACACCCTGGTCTCTCCTCATCTTCCTTGTATGCCCCATCTAAGTATTGGAAGACTGCTGTAAGGTCTCCCTGGAGCATTCTCTTCTCCAGGCTGAACAACCCCATCTCTCTCAGTCTCTCTTTATCTTTACAGGAGAGGAGCTCCAGCCCTCTGATCATCCTTGTGGCCTCTGCAGGACTAGCTCTACCAGCTCCCTGTATCTTGTGCTGGGGCCTCAGAGCTGAACGTAGGGCTCCAGGTGGGGTCTCATGAAAGGACAGTGGATGGGTTGAATCCCCTCCCTTGCCCTGCTGGCCACCGTACTTTTGATGTGGCCCAGGATACGGGTGGCTTTCTGGGTTGCAAGTGCACGTTGCCAGATCATATCAAGTTTTTTCATCTACCACTACCCCCACATCTTTCTCTGCAGGGCAGCTTTCTACCCATTCATCACCCAGTCTGTACTGATGTTTGGGATTGCCTTGACCCAGGTGCAGAACCTTGCACTTGGCCTTGTTGAACTTCACGAGGTTTGTACAGGCCCACCTCTCAAGCCTGTCAGGGTCCCTCTAGTGGTCAGCTGCACCACTCAACTTCATGTCATCCACAAACTTGCTGAGGGTGCACTCAATCCCACTATCCATGTTGAAGACATTAAACAGTACCAGTCCCAGTACGGAATGCTTAGGGACACCACTCCACCTGGACAATGACATGTTGACCACTACTCTTTGGATGTGGCCATCCAGTCAATTCTGTATCCACCAAACAGTCCATCCATCAAATCCATAGCTCTACAATTTAGAGACAAGGATGTTGTGTAGGACCATATCAAAGGCTTTGTACAAGTCCAGGTAGATAACATCAGTTGCTCTCCCCTTGTCCACCAATGGTGTCACTCTGTTGTAGAAAGCCACCAAGGCAGTCAGGCATGATTTGCCCTTTGTAAAGCCATGCTAGCTGTCTCCAATCACCTCCCTGTCTTCCATATACCTTAACATGGTTTCTAGGTCTACCTGCTCCATAAGCTTACCAGCTACAGAGGTGAGGCCAAATTTAGTTGATATAGAGTGCTGAAGTGCAACTCTTCAGTGGCCCTGATTGCTATGAATCTTTCAGATGTGTCCTTCATTCCATCTATTGGTTACCCATGGAACACTGAATCAAATTCAAAGGATACTATTTTCAGTCAGTAAGATTTGGTCTCCATGTTCATTGAACAGCTCCAGTCCATTCAAACCGATGTAGTATGGATCACCCCAAGTTGTCAGAAGCTGAAACTGAAAAACAACTGAAAAGCAAAGAGCTATTAAGGAAAATTTTGATGCTGATACTTTTTCCTAATGGAACATTTATCTTGCACTTTCAAAAATGACTGTGCAACACATATCTCCAATGTTAGACATTCTCATCTGCAGTGTATGAGATGCTTCTGATACTACAAGGACTGTTTAGCCAAATACCAAAGTAGGCTACATATTTGTATCACAGATTCACAGCTCTGCAAGCCTGAATACTTTGGATGCTGTCACCTTATCTCAGTGTAAAGAAGTTGAACAGATGCAAGTTTTGCCATGCTTTTTGGCACCAAGTTTGGATGGCAGCTGCTTGCCAATTCTCTTTACAACTGGAGATACAGTCTGACAGATTAGTCAGGTCTCTTTGACACCACAGAATTCGCATTTCCTATTCAAATCCAAAAATTTCTGTTTGAAATGAAGAAAAGCTTTTAGGAAAAAAATCACAATTCATCCTTGTTTCCTGCAGTGGCCAATACCTAATGCTTTCATAAGAAACATTATTAGACAGATATTGTAGAGTATGCAGCCATCAAGAATTTCTTTTTAGTCTATAAAGAGGGAAGAGTGTTTTTTTTTTAATACTCTCAATACACATTACAACAATCCTTACTCTTCTTAATGTCTATAGAAGTCCAATCATTCATGATCCTTCCTCTTTGAAGTGACATCTTATAGCAACAAGTTCCATTATATCTAGTTATAATATGGGTGAAAAAATGTATTGTTCACTCCAGACTTTGTCTTAAACCCCTGTGAATAAACTGTATTATTCTCAGAGAAAAAGTCTGTCATTTCTAATACTGATACTACACAAAAATGAAAATCTGCAGTTGGAACAACTACATAAAAGTCTATCTACTTACATTCACATATGCTCATGTATGTTCTTCTGAAGAACTAATGATTTTTTATTATTGTTATTTTTATTTTATCATTATTTATTTTTAAGTGTGTGACCTTCCTCATTATATATTGCAACTTATTAACACCACAGCTCTTATCTGGAGGCTTGATTGCCTTTCTACATTTTCTGAATACACCTTTGCTTGGTTTTGAATTGCATGAGTGACAACTGGCCAGCAAATATGCCCATTCATTGAATGGCAGAAAATGTAATAGGTATGTGCTGTCCATTTCTCTAGTGGAGAACCTATTTTTCTCTTTCCTCTACCCAGCCACTGATTTTCATGAAACTGTCAGGAACTTAGTCTTGCTGAGACCTCAGTGTCTCTAAACATGGTTAGAATAGCCTAATGGATTTAAAAGGCCTGTCAAGTAGATGGATGGCATGACAGGAAGTAGTATCACAAAAGTCTGTACTTATTTAAGAAAGCTCAATGTTTCTGGCTTTTTAAACTTAACAAAAATGGGAAAAATATTACACAGTTCTGATAAACACAGCCTTAACAAAGATGTAAAATAAGACAAATTCCAAGAAATAGCAATGAGAACATTCAAAGATACGCCAAAAATACAGACTACTTTTAGTGTTGACAGGCTGGCAGGATACTGTGCTTATGAACCTCTAGCTCGGGAGGATTCCAAAAGGCAGGAAAAAAAGCTACTGGAGCATTTTACTACAGGTGACACATTCTTATATTCTGTTTCATTTATTTACTCTTAATTCATACCTTTCTCATCATATTCTTGGTATCTCAGTCATTTCTTAAAGCACCAGAAACTGTTGGATTCAAAACTGTCAGGATTCATTACAATGTTATACAGAACACTTCGGAGTTGCGTACCAAATGAGAAAATGACAGAGAAGGATACAACCACATGGCATTAATGGTGCTTCATAGTCCATACTAGCTTGTTCCATTCTCTTTGAACCAGTCCTGCCAAAATGACCAAGGCAAAATAGTTTGTATGTACATTCTTGGGTTATTCGGAAAAGAACAGAGCAAACCCAAGAAATTAAGTCAAAACACACACACACCCCTCTGCCCCCCAGATTATGTAATATAATGTATTTTATTGAGATTAGAGAACATTATATTTTCATCTAGATGCTACAGATTTGCTTCAAAATAAAAATACATATAAATATTGAACAGTTAAGAGAAACTACGTGGTGCAGATAATAAAAATATCCTACTTTACCTCTTTTGTACCCTATTAATCAGCTGGGGCTGCAGATAGTCAAGGAAGAGAATTTCTTGGGCGAAGTCAAAGTGGCAGTTGCCTGGTCCCTTGCGGATAAGAAAGCCCTCTGGTGGGGAGATGCTGTGACCATCCAGCGTTACATGGACTACCTTAGCCTTGTTTAAAAAAACATAAAAAACATAACATAAATCCAATGCACTAGCACTCACTTCTGAGGCTGAAATAATAGTTTCAGTAATTTTGATGTATTTATTCCGTTCTTCTGTAGTATCACATCCTTTAGCCTAAACCAGAAGACACCAGTTGCAACCTATAGTGTGCAATCCAAAGCATCACAGGTGACACTGAACTGTTGAGATTGATGGGGATGGCAGAGGTTGGGGATGAGGGAAGAAGAAAAAGATTGGAAGAGCTCCTCAATTACTGCTCCCCCCCCTAGAGCTCAGCAAACTGAAGCTTTATGAGCTGCAGCAGTACACCCATCAGACTGGACAGACTCAGCTTTCAAGACAGCACGTGTCATCTGGGGAGATGGTTAGTTATTTGTTGTGCAGCTGAATGCAATGCTAGCTCAGGCCTGACTGCTCAACCCTGGCTGAAGCTAGCCTTTAAGAAATCATGTAACTTGATGATCTCTTGGGAGCAGACACACATTCAGGTCTCGATTCTGTTTACAGAAAAGCTGTATTTCACCAGTTCTATTTATCTGTGTGGCAGGTGGGATTTGGACTTCTCCAGGATCATGCAAACTGATGTACCAAGCAGTGCTGTATGTAACCCAAGGACAAATGAATAAAGAAGAAGTACCTGTATCAGGCAAAACAGATTGAGCCACGTCCACATCACAGATGTATGCGTGCCTGATACAATCTCTGAAGATTAAACTAAATAATTCAGGCATGCTTAATAAGAAGATGAGGGAGTCCTGGCCCCTTCACCCTCCCCCAGCAGCACCATCTGGTGCTGTATGCACCATCCCAGACACATAACGATTCGGTCATGCAGCAACAATTATCACTGCATCTTGCCTTGCAGTATGTTAAATGTAACCTAATGATAATCACAAGCAGCATTCATTGCACTTAGTCTATCACTAATTACTGCTTAAGGAAGGAATAATACCTGGAAAAACATAACAAGATGGCCTTATAACTGTCACTACGATTACAGCTTGCTGATTAATGGACTGAATGAGAATGGATTCATTTAGTTAGCAAAAGACAATTTAGTCTATCTCTAGATTTTACACTGACTGATGTCTATATGATAATTTGAGGCTAATTTAATTTTGTATGGAAATATTTAATTTTCATCACCTGTTATTAGGGCTTATATTAAAATACATATGCAGTATTTATAGACACTTAAAATGGGAATTTTAGCTTTCTGAGAAGAGCTTAACATTAAGGATTTTCTGCAAAGCCCATATACTATCAGTTTCCTGATATTCATAACGGTTTGCATATCTTTACCATTTGTAAACTGTTTTTATTCAATTATGATTTCATTAAGTTGTACATGTAATAACCCAGAAGTAAAGCTTAAGATATTTATTTTTTTTTTTACATAAATATTTATTGATTTGAAAACTTAACATACTGTACTGGACTAAATGAGGTAATCATTTCACTTTCAAAGAGCACAAAGATAAATTAAGAGGGAAAGTTTGTATAAGTAGGGGGGAAATAACTATTTCTGGCTTCATCTTTAATAAGCTTGGGAGCAAAAAAGGAGATACACTTTTTGTATATGACATGATACTGCATGCTACTTTCCAGATGAATCAGGCTGCCAGGCTAGGAAGAAGCAAAGAATCCACTGAAATACACTTTAGTTTAAGAAACACATATTGAATGGGAAGTCTAGAGACTCAGAGATGAAATCTTACCTATTACACCACAGCTGCTTATATTTATGTGCCCTTTAGAGCCCTCATTTCTAAGTAATTTTCATCATCTGAGAAGGCTCTCAACCATCACACACAGCATTTTACAAATCGCATAACAAAGCTTTCACAAGGTAATTTTTCATAGAGCTGGAAATAGCATACAAGCCTTCATTTTGACAGTTCACTGCCATTACCCTCTCATACTAAAGCTGTGAATAGAATCCACCAGTCTACAGCTGCCTAGAAAATCATTATATTTCACATCCTGTTTCCTAGAAGAACAGCAATACTTCAGAAAACAAATGTCATGTTGCCCTGGGTTTGCAGTTCAAAGCCTCTTTGCTGCAGGGCCCAGCAGATATCCTGCACCTTCAGTTTTCCAAATAACTTGTCTCATTCATCCTTTTGCCGAACTGGAGGTAAAAACGCCTCATTTAAATTGTACCCGGTAACTGCTATGGGACTTACAGGTGTGCCACTCACAAACATGCTTTATTGGATCCACCTCTTTTGTCAATCTAGCAAATAAACTGTAAAAACAAACAGACAAACAAACACACACAACACCTTCTTTCCTTCCTTCCTTCCTGTCTTGGTTTGGTCTCCAAAAAACAAATTCCCCATTAGATCTTAGGGATCTGTTTTTGTTGTTGTTGTTGTTGTTTGTTTGTTTGTTTGTTTTCCTCCTTTAATAACTGAGACACACACAAAAAGTAGATTTGATTGGAAAATTCATGTTCAAACTTTTCTTCCCTGCTCTGCCTTGGAGAAACTTGGGCTCACAATACTAGAGAAAAACATTCCACAACACCATTTACAGACAGTTCTTCAGATTGCAATACACATAAAGAATCACAGAAAAATTTTAATTCAAATAGAGTTCTGTGTAGTCTCCAGTCACAACTCTTGCTCAGAGCAGAGCGGCCAGCAAAACTAAATTGGGTTATTCTGCCTTTTGTTGGAGTTTTGAAAGCCTCCACCAACAAGGTCTCACCCTGTCACTGCATACTGTCCCAGTGCTGTACCATTCTCATGGGGAAGAGTCCTTTCTTTATGCTCAATCATACAAATTAAGTCATGGATTTTACTAAAAGAACTATATGTTACAAAGGTGTATGTTTACATGGTAAGCTCAGCATGCTCCTGAACCCTACCATGTGTCAAGCATGTTGGGTTAATGCAATGTATTTAAAACAATCACTTGTCAAATGTTAAAATTTCTGTATCAGTTGTGGCTAGAATGAAAGATGTCACACTCAGGACCCTGCGAGTCTTTGGACAGTCTTTGGCACTCTACAACACCTCATGCTTATGTTAAAAGATGCCAGGGCTCAGTTACAGAGAGCGAACACCTCCTCCTTATGTGATTGTCCATATGAAAGAAATTCCTGGAAGGTAAATTTACGTAGAAAAGTAGTTCTCCAATATTTGCTACTATCTTGTGCAATCTTATTAAGGACCCATGCCTCCAACTTCAATTCTAAAAATTTTTCCAGAGCTCTGCTGATTTTTTTTTGTTTTTGTTTTGTCGTCTTCTCTCTAGTTTTATACACACCAACATTTTTCTCCTTATGTGACTGAATTTGGAAGTCAAGAACACACCAGTTAGATGTGAATGGGAAGATCTGGAGACACGGATTCACAAACTGCGCAGTGAACAGCAACAAATTCTTCACTTTCATTGCAACAGCATATGTGTCTTCTGAGAAAAAGCAGGGAAATGAGTTACAGCCAAACTCAGAATGAGAGCTAGATATAACACCAACTCCAACAGATGTTATTTGATAGTCAGCTCCAAGAGTTCAGGATAAAAACAAAATTAAAGCAAGTAATTCAGAAAAAGAAGTGAGGAGGTATGTTATACAATTTTAGCTAAACTACATTAGCCAAACTGCTGGAAGATGGCAGCTTTCCCAAACAAATGTTAAGAGTTCTAGAGACTCACTTCTTGAAAAAGGTAGCATTGATTAATTGGGCTTAAAACAATCCACGTATGACAGCCAAGTATAACTCTGCTATCCCCAGCTGTTTTCCATTCAACTGCCTGGTAACTACATAGGTTTAGTGAACCATAAACTCTATGTTAGTATATACTTAAAAACTGAAAGCAAATTTGAAAATTGCATGGCATGGCCACAGAGACAGAGCGTTGGGTTTCATGATGCAAGTATAAAGAAGTTTCATTACATTCCTTGTTTTAAAAAGGCACACCAAATTCTCTATTTAACATTTTACTAAACATTACTAGTTAACTAAATAGCTATACAGCTTTTATAATTGATGTACTAAATGATAACTTTTAAAATGACAGACTTAAAAACAGCAGAGAGCATGAAAACACTAAATAACACCACTGTCAGAGACAACAAGAAGTTTATACGCAGATACTGCTTTCTTTAACTTATCCAAACAGGATTTCTGTTGACGTGCTCACTGTTCTACCACCCTTTTATTGCAGGAAATGAAGAATCATATGGTAGGCCTAAATACTGGCTAGTGAGAGGATATCACTTCAAGATCATGTATCTTGAAAATAATATGTGCTACTATGCGTCTCTTAGAAAAATCATCTGTGAAGTTTTCTTTAAACTGTCTCTCTCTTTTTTTTTTTCTCCAGTATTTGCTGTTTGTGGAGACAAAAATGCATTATACCTGCCACAAAACTCAGACTCAGACAATCTAGAAAGATTTATGGCATTCCATTAAGGCAGCTATATTCATTTATCACAGTACCAATTTTCCAATGCACTGCTGTATATTTTTGCTGGCAGTGCTCCTTTTCTTTTACTTACCCCTCTATAGGTATCCTCTGGAGATTTATTATAGTTCCAAAAGCGAAGCCCTGCAATATTTTCAATTTTATAAAAATGGATTGTGAGCAGATGATTTTCTCCAAAAGAGAAGGGAATGAGCCACATATGGTCATCCTCAGCTGTGATATTAGTCCCATCTATTAACCTACGAGGAGAAAAATCCATTAGCGGCAGAAAGGAAAAGCCTGCTTTACTCATGAAAACAAGTGTTTTACTAGGTCTTTTTGTGATTTCCACTTACAGATTCCAGGGCTTTATTATGCCTATATCTATGAAATTAAAGAAGCATAATAATAATAAAAAAAAGTAATACATAATTATTGAATTGAAGGCCGGGGTGGTAGGGAGGCAGAAGAAAAAAATAAAAACATTTCATTTAGTTGAGTCTGTTGAGGAATAACAGACAAATCCTTATTTTTCCCTGTGCAAACAGGTAGAGAAAAGCTAATTTGGTCTCTCTGTACCGAAATGACTGAAGGCAAAGCCCTAAGGCCCAGATGTTATATAACTTACTAACACAGAACTGTGCCTAGCTTAGCATACCTGGCAGTCTGCAGTGTGTTACTGTGTGCAACTATATAATGCAACTATACTGAATCTGAGCTGAATGGCTGATGGATATAGCTCAGAGAAGCAGCAGTCTGTTCACATCTTTCATCATGCTCACAGTTAAGCATATTCCTACTTCGTTTTTAATAAATAAATAAATAATTCTACCAAAGTGACAGTGTTGTCTCATAATAGCACAGGTGTTAGGCTGACTAGATAAATTTCATTCCATTATTTCCTCATCTTGGAATTCCAACTTCCACCACAAACTATGGCATACAAAGAGTGCAAAGGAGAACATGAATTAATTGACCCAGTGTAATTACTTTTGTACACTGCCCTATGTATCTACTCTATTTAAAAGTGTAATAAATAAGTGGGTACCAGACTTGGCAGTTCCTCACAGGAACAGGTATGTGTAAGGACTCTTTTCACAGAGAAACTGAACCAACGAAAAAGATGTAAAACTTGGGTTGGTCCTAAATAGTACACAGGACTTACTTGAAATTTTGTAGTTGAAGAGCACTGAAGCCTACTCAAACTCAACATACTTTGCAGAAATATCAAAAGGAAAAAATAAAGCCCCTATTTCTTGTGCTAAAGAAGCCTCTTAAGTAAAAATGGAGTCTGACAAAAAAAAAAAAAGAAAAGAAAAAATGAAATCCTTATACACAGCAGACAGAATATTAAGGGATATCATGCTGGAAGCATAGAACAAATCTATCTCACTAAGCAAGACATTAGAAAGAGGGAGGACTTGAAAAAATGGAAGCCAGCCTAGCTTAGTGGCAGATAAAGAAAGTATTACAAGCCATCTTTCAACAAAAGTCATGATCAAACAAACTAAATCAACAGGATCATAAACTCTGGAAGGGTAAATGTATATTCACAGGCTAAGAAAGGTTATGAAGGCTAGCACGCAAAAGGTACCATAAATAAAATTCCTCAAATACATCAGAGGCAGAAAGCCTGCCAGAAACTCTAGGATCAACAGATGACCAAGCTGTAAAAAAAAAAAAAAAAAACCATCCAGAGGTGATAAGATACCTAAGGAAAAGCTAAATTAATTCTTTGTATCTGGGTCCATCATAGTGGAGTCTGGATAGTACCTCCAGAACCTCTTCATTATAAGGGATCTCACGGGAAGATTTCTTAGATCTTTAAACCTATGGAAAAGATTTTTGTACATTTCATAATTTGAGAAAGTTTATTTGCCAATGAATAAAACTTCATTGGAGTTAAATGAAAGCTGCAGTATTAAAAATTAGTATCTACTCCTGCAATTCCCTAATCCAACCTCACCCTTCACTAACTTGACGTTTTTCCTCATAATTATTCAGAAATCCTGCAAAAATATTACTGCATATGCATAGACAAATGCCATAGAAGGCACATATTTCTGCCTGGAATGTCCTTAGCAGTGATACCAATCAGGCACGTTACCTTTTCCTAACTCAAATATTGTCTTTTGGAAACACCTCATTAATTTTTCTGCAACAAACCGTTCCTGGGAAGCTCATGAAATCCAAGAATCAGTAATGAGGGTATGAAAATCATGTTGGTATTTACATGTGTTAACCTAACAAAAGTTCATATAGTTCTGTCATTTTATCCAATTTGATGTAAAGTGCATTTAAAATTGATAAACTCTAAAACTGTTGATTGATAAGAATATTGAACAGACTCCACCTCTTTCACTACTTACTTTTCTAATGTTCTGGAATCTCCTGTATACTCTGGAAGATCATTCAAGTCTTGGGGTGAAGCAGAAATCTGTTCTGTACTTATTTTTAATGCTTGACCATTCTTTCCTATCACTTCAAGTCCAGTCAGCCCAAGGTAATGAGAATCTCCCCAGTTCATGGTAAAATTCAGTTGCAGGCCTATATAAAAATATACATACGATATACACACATACATAATTACTAGTATGAAGTAAGGCGCAAAGACTCCAAAACTGAATAATCAGTGTGAACTGGAAGACACTTTCACTAGTACAGAGCAGTCAAAGACACCAAAAACATGAACATGAAAGATCTGATAGATTTCTTAAAAGCAAAGATAACAGGAAAGCTGGACTGCACAAAGACTTGAAAGTACAAATGTTTTCCAAAACAGAGCACCAATGCAAAATTGCTACTTACAAGTCCTGATCCTCATAAAAAAAAAAAAAAAAGAACACCCCCACACTTAAAACACTATTGGATCAGATGATCTTGAATGTCTTTTCCAATCTTAATGATTCTGTGATTCATACCGTGGGTTAATACAGAGTAATTCACGATAATACAGGTAAGAGCACTGCAGTGTTTATGTAGGCTGTCAGGAGGAGAAAGGCTTCTTTCTCTATTATCTCTCCAACTAGCCAGCAACCCAGCAATTTGCTTTGGGTTGGGTTTGCCACTGCCACTAGTGGCACTAGGGGATCCATTCACTCTCCACATTGTAATCCACTAATGCATTCTAAATTCAACTGCTCACAGCCTGGCACAAATGACTGCTGATAGTCTGCATCTGAGCACATTTCATTCAACGATCAGGCTCAATTACCATCAGCTAGTCACATAACCTCACAGTTTTCTTTATTTAGGACAGTGTGGCAGATATTACTGCAACACCATCAATGCCACATTGATGCCTGCCTACTTGTCAACAGCTTGAATCCAAGCCATGAATCCTACCATGTATTATCCAACCAAATACCATTTTCTATCACACGATTTCTAATGAACTAAATAATTTTTCTATAAAGAAGCATGTGTGCAAGCCCCAAGAATTAGCAGTACACGTATTTTGTTTAAAGAATTTTATATGCTGTATTTGGATACTTCTTGGTCTACATGCCTACCTCCACATAATAGCATAGTAACTACTGTAAATCAGTGTTAGACCTTTAGTGGGCAACTGACATCTGGGTCACTTGTAACTATACAGCTCCTGGTCAAGCATGTTATCAAGTGTCTCATTACTCAGACTGTAGAGTGACAGTTATTCAATAATACATTTAAACTGTGACATGACAGATTGAGATTATGCAGAAACACAGAAGACCTACCAATCTATTGCCTTTTACCTTCCAGGTGACTATATAGACTCATCTAAATCCAGTCTCTCATAAATACTACATCTCTTAGAGAATACCAACTCATAGTTAACCCAAATAAGACAGGTGGTTTACTAATGTGTTTAACATACCATCTTCATGTTAGAACTCAAGTAATCAGCCACCAGCTGGAGTTTGTACCAGTGATCATCATACTCTGCGCTTGGCAGTCTGGCTACTTTTCCACCCCATCCACCTTATTCCCATCCATTCCATTCATCTTTTACCAATTTGGCTACAAGGAGTATATGAGAGACTGTTAAAGGTCTAGCTAAACTGAAGATATATAATATTCACTCAGCATTCACAGCTCTTCTCTCATCTCCATAGCCAGTCATCTCCTTACAGAAGTCTAGCAGGTTGGTCAGGCACAATTTCCCCTTGATTTCATGACTGGCAGCAGGATGAAAGAGATAATGACCTACAAAAGGTCATTAAAATCCTCAATCCTACAAAAATCCTCAGTGACTCCACACACAATTTGCAACCAGGAGTCCCACATGAAAAGGGCAGTGGTGATTCTAGATTTTCTACAATTCCCAGTCATTTCCCCAAGTGAGAAGTAGAAGGACTCTTATTTCAGGTCTAAAGCCCCACGCCACAGCATAAGGGGAAGAAGGAGCAATATACACAGGCAAGACATGGTATGTTGAAATCACTGGGAATCCCATAAACACAAGTGTTAGTTTACAGTCTGGTTCATTGTTTTTTTGTTTTTGTTTTTTGCTTTTATGCAAGGTCATTTATAAAGTCTCTTGTAGCAATTAATGGCAATTTTTTGCTGTGCAACACACTAAACTGGAGGTCTTCTGTGTTTGGTAAGACGTAGGAAACCTCCCTTATTTGCAGCTGGCTTCTGCTCCAGCATTTTCCCTGCAAGAACTCAGTGGAAATCAGAACCTCTTTCTTGGGTAGAGATAAGCTACTCCAATCAACTTCTTAACAACATCTTGTCCATATGAGAGACTCCATCTACTGATCTCTGAATCACACCCTCACTATCTTTTTCATTGACTTTGAGAAATGGGACAAGAGAAAGGCATCTAAAGTTCACAGATATGAGCCGATCATAGATGTTCATATACAAAGTTTATAGATGTAGATCATACATATAGACCATAGATATGTAGCTGAATAACAGTATTGTGAGTATTTTCAGAGAGCACATCACAGTTTGCTAAAGGCTTTATGCCAGGCCCGAGAACCCAATTTCTCCTGTGCTGGTCAAAGGACCAGGAAATTATACTTCTAGGCCATTCAGAGGTTCACTGGAAAATAATTTAAAGGCCAGAAAGATTTGCTTTTGTACAGGATAAACAGATAAGGTACTTTCAGTAGGGATGTAACATTCTCGTCTAGTTTTAACTGTAGGCTTTCTATTGTGAATCTGATCTGAGAAATTCAGTCAGTCTAAATAAATATGGGGGATTGGAATAGAATTACTTGGTAATGGACACAGCTATCACAAATCCCATTCAAGGACTACGCAAATGGCTAGTGTTATTTTTGAGATTAAATGCCAGCTGTCACAATATAATGTTCTAAAATCCACAGTAAAAGAAAGCTTCTGTCTTAAATATTCAATTACTCTTCTTTATTCCAGACCAGACATCTGTCACCGTGTGACTCTGACAATTCAGATTCTCCTTGATAACATGTCAGGAGAGTGAGGGGGTAGGTGTGGAGTGGCGTATGCAAGCAGTAAAAGAACTTACACTTTCCAGTAAATATTCCTGGCTCCTTGGGTATACATTCAGAGGAAGAGTCTGGCAGAATTACTTGCTTTTGAACCTAAAAAGTAAACCAACAGGTGCAATAAACATGCATTTAAATATACACTTTTAAGACAGTTCATAACATATTTGTTTGTTTTATGTACAGTTTTTTGTGTTTCAGTCTCCCTTTGCCTCACCACTCAGGCTGTTCTGCAAACAATGGAAAACATGCCCCTAAACATGAAAGACCACATGCATCCTTACTAAGTCAAGACAATATATTTGTTGATGTTAGCGCATTTTTGAGATTTCCTAGCATGGGATGACTTTTCTTGGAAAGGTTGAAATTGATAAGTCACTCTTAGTTTCATGCAGACTGCCATTAGCAAATGATGACATACTGCATTTGCAACATGTAGCATATATGTCACAGAGATAAAATGTTTGGATGCAATGTAAGACCTCAAAGTGCCATCACTTTTTTTTTTCCCTAGAATCAGAGGACAGAAGAAACGAGCAACCTTATCAAAAAGCAGGTGTTTGTTCCTTGACAACACTAATTAATAGTTAACAACACAAATTATCGAGGCTGCCAAGGAATATGCTTTTTCCTCATGGATTAAAAATTTATGATCTTTATTCTATTGATCACCTACCTTGAAATGAAGATATTTTTCATAAGTACAATCATGGCTGACAGCAAGGGATGAAAAAATAAATCTTTTTCACCCCCAGCAATCAACCCATATCTATTTATTTTATTTTTAAACAGAAGCTGGATTCAAATTAATGGCTCAATGATCTAGTAACATTATTTTAATTGGTCAATAGGTAAGGCAACAAGGTGCATTTCCACAGAGCATTTCACAAAAACACCTCCTCAAAATCTCTGAGTAAGCTAAGCTGCCATGGGGGAAACCCTAACTAATTAAACACCTGGTTTGCAAACAGGTATTAACTGTTGGTTTTGACAATCCAGGAAAGTGAAAATCCAGGAAAAACAAACAAAAAAAACCACAAATGACAAAATTTGCTGATCCTACTGAGGCAATTATGATAGTAAAGACAAAGGACAACTGCAAAGGTTTGCAGATAGACTTTCTTTCACCGAGTGAGGGTGATAAAATAACATTAACTTAATTGTAGATAAATGTAAAAATGCTATGCAGAAGAGAAACAATCCTGACTTTACATACGCAATATTGGGCTACAAAGTAATAGGAGATCTGAATGAAATCTTGTAATTGTTGTAAGTAGTTCTACAAAAACATCATCTCAAAACTCATTAGTAGGCAAAAAGCTAAATAGGAAACTAGGAGTCTAGACTCATTCTCCATAGTTTCATTCATCATTAGAAGTAGATTTCCTGTCATTCAGAATACACCAAAAGGGCTTACATTATGGCTAAAAAGTAAAATAATAAAAAAAAATCAACACTTGTCTCCTGCTATTATAGTCAATTTCCATAGTACAACCACTGACATCCCTGATCATCTACATCATCTACATGTGTTCTCAGACAGCAACATACTTCATGTAACAGCTAATGTCCTTGTGGTAATTATGTAGGTGAAACTGAATCAGAACTGCACACTATAATACATTCACACAGAATCCACAGAGGATGAAAAAAACCTCTGCTGTTGGAGGGTATTTTCTCACAAAACAGTGACTCCATCTTTGATGTCTCATGCCTTTTCCACAGAACAACTTTCAAAGACCATCCTGGGAATCAAAATTTGGAACTCTGCTGAATATTAAAACTCCACAGACTCAATAAAGCTACTGCCTTTATAGAATGCAGAATAGTGCCTTTAAATATTTTAAAAGACACCTTTTACCACCTCTTTTCTCCTCCTTCCCCATTTCTTGGCCACTCAGATCCCTCCATTCCACTGGTGCCTGCTATCTTTTTTTTCAGCCTTAGTCTAATGTTCTATTTCAACACTGCCTACGAACATTGTGATACCTCATGGCTAGAACAAAATATTATCCCACATAAGAGTTGCTGGAAAATAAATAAAAAGCAGTAAGTATTACCATGCACCTACACCTGACCATGCTCTACAGCATCTTCCATGTGAGAAAAAACTAAAGTATGACATCATTCTGGAAAGTAAGACATTTAGAATAGCCGGTGGACAAATCAACGCAATAAAAATCCATGAAGGGACACTAAACACAAAAGTCAATAAAAGTTCTTGTGACACAAACTCCTAAGGGTTGGATGAGTGCTCCAGAAAAACAATCACTGCATTTTTGCTCTGTTCTTACATTCTGCCTTGATATCCACTACTGGTGACTGTCAGAGTTGGCTCAAGTGCACTAGTCACAGGTCTGACCTGCTACAGAAGTTGACATGTTAACTGAAATCATGGAGAAAGAGATGGAAGACAAATGACCATAGATAATATTTGACGAGAATGTAAGATGCTTCCATTAAGACCTTTTAAAAATTCTGTAATCAGCACAGTAAAACACTATCTCAGTCACAGCAAGAAAGGGTCAACAGGCAGAGACTGTTCAAACCCAATATTGGTCTGAATGACAACTCTATGCTGGGGAAGACAAATCATATAGTAGATTCGTATCATTCTGACAGCATAAGCATCCAGCTTGAAAATCTTCATGGTACTAGCAAATTCTGAATGACAGGGAGATCAATGGTTCAGTCGCAATAGCTTTTGTTATTCTATTGCTGATACAGCATGTTTCGGGGTTAGAAAAGAAATAAGAAAAACATCACAGATGAACAGCAAAATAAAAAGCAGAGGCTCTGAGTAATCACCACGCAGTCCAGGCCTCCTAAGCTTTTGCAATGGAAGAGGTCCTGAGTGAATGCTAACAATGAACAAGTGGATCAATAAAAGTCAGGTGAATTTCAATTTGTGTTCAAGAAATCCTACACTGCATAAGGTATCACAACAGTTTAAGATACTGAAAGCAAAGATGGAACCAGAATTACCAGTGGCAGTGTTAAGGCCTATTTGTTAAGTTAAGTTAAGTTATGCCTCCGGTGGCACTGGAGGATTCAAAGGGTTAGAGTTGCTGCCAGTGTCATAACATTTTATGTCCTATAAGCCCCCAGGAGAAGAAGTCAAGGTAGAACAGGCAGGTCTCAACACAGCACAAGGCTCATTAAGAACCATATATTGCTGGGGGCACTTCAGTTGAACCAGCTGGAATTTTGTTTGATTCAGTTTTGGATCTCCTTTTAAATATACAAGAGTTTCCCCTAGCCAACGATGTCCTCATTGGAGAAATAGCAGGTGCTCATGAATATTCTAAGAAGGTGTAAGATCTGATGGAAAGCGGGTCAGAGACTGAATAATACTATCTTAAGCAGAAAATCTTTCAGGATCTTTGCTCAGACACTGGACTGTTGGGCTGGACTGATATGAGGCAAGACTGCAGTGCCTGAAAACACAGTTCTCCTCTAATTAGTAAAATACCTACTGTATGGAATAGTAGGGGAAATTTCTATGCTGCAAAATGGACATAGACCCATGAAGATGCTAGTCAGAATAGAAAAGAGTTAAAAATAAAGTGAGAGAGAGGAAAGGTAAAAAATGCTATTATGGCAGATCCTTCCCACCTCAGTTATTTTATTTGTAGAGGAAGAAATAAAGAAGAGTACACTCTGTATGGAAAACATGGAAAAATCTTTGGTTTGGAGTGACACGGAACAGAGTAAATCATTACAAGACTAAGCGTATGGTCAAAGTCATTGTCAATGGCATAAACCTTCGGGAGTAACTAAATCAAAAAGAAACGCCTCTAATCTCTGCCCAAATAAGTAAAGTAATACAAAATAAGAAAAGGAATACACACACACACACAATCTAGTATAGCCTTCCTTGTAGTCTTCCTAACCAGAGAAAGCAAAAATTGGAGGATCTCCCGTGCTTGAAAAAAAATGAAATTATTATTATTGTTACTGAGCTGGTGGAAAAAAAAAAAAACACAACAACACTTCAAAACAGGCAGATAGCTGTATTTAGTTTTTCTGTGGAGATTTATGCCGTAAGGGAAATCAGTGCCTCCTACTTCCATGTCATGTTTCAGAAAGATGTGCCTATAGAATTCTGAATGAAGAGGCCCCTACCTGTTGATTCTCTGTTCTTAATCCCGCTTGTGTGAAAGGTCTTTCATCTCCATCCCCATCAGCAGTTGCTGGCCTCTTTAGCTCTTCTTCATATCTCAGGGAGCTGTCATTTTCTGTTTCTCCATCATACATCTCATCATAGCAGAATACAGCTTCAAGAATATCATCATCAGTAGTGAACAATATAGTATCCCCAAAGTGCTCCGGAGCTGAAGGCAATATATAGAATTAAATACAGAAACCATACAAAAGAATATACAGAGTGATAAAAACTGTCTTCGGTCTTTCTTTTACATTTAAGTTTGCAGTAGTGTTTAAAGATAATATACTGGGAATAGGTACTGACTACTGATATAATAACTATATTCAATTTCTGGGCAACACAATACTGGACAGCAGCCCTGCAGAGAGGGTTCTGGGGGTTTTGGTTGATAGCAGGCTGAATATGAGCCAGCAGTGTGCCCTGGCAGCCAGGAGGGTCAACAGTATCCTGGGGTGCATCAAACACAGCACTGCTAGTCAGTCTAGGGAAGTGATTGTCCTGGTCTACTCTGCGCTGGTGCAGCCTCACCTCGAGTACTGTGTGCAGTTCTGGGCACCACAGTACAAAAAGGATGTGAAACTGTTGGAGAGTGTCCAGAGGAGGACTACAAAGATAGTGAAGGGCCCAGAGAGGAAGATATAAGAGGAGCGGCTGAGGTCACTTGGCCTGTTCAGCCTGGAAAAGAGGAGGCTGAGGGGAAACCTCATCACAGTCTACAGCTTCCTCACAAGGGGGAGTGGAGGGACAGGCACCGATCTATTCTCTTTAGTCACCAGTGATAGGACCCGAGGGAACGGAGTCAAGCTGCAACAGGGGAGGTTCGGGCTGGATATCAGGAAGAGGCTCTTCACAGGGACTCCTCAGGGATGTAGTCACTGCACCAAGCCTGTCAGAGTTTAAGAAGCGTTTGGACTGTGCTCTCTGTCATATGGTCTGATTTTTTGGGTAGACCTGTGTGGTGCCAGGAGTTGGACTCGACCATCCTTATGGGTCCCTTCCAACTTGGGATATTCTATGATTCTGTAATTTCTACCTTACACTGCATAGCAGACGAACCTAGAAAACCCAGTCAAATTTCAAGTAGTTATAAAAAGAAAATGAAAAAAAAAACCTTCTCCAAAAAACTTTTCCAAACTGTGAAGACTACCTGTGAAGACTAAAAACCAGCAACCTGTAAATATTGAAGACTATCTGTTACTGAAAATAAAGTCTAGTTGTTAAGACTTTGCTAAGAATAAAAATTAGCTCTATATGTTACTTAAATTCACAGTATCATTGAAGAACACATTAGTTTTGCATTATATTTTTAAATTAAAAGGACTAAATATTAACAAAGTGCCAATTTGCCTTGAAGTGGAAAGTGATAAAAAACAAGACATATGTATTTGTTTATATTATATTACTGTTTCCACACAGAAAGTAAGAAATGATAGCATACCTCCAGACAAGGTTCCTGAAGCTTTTGCAATTTCTCCTTTAAAGATGCATTGTTCATTTAACATCATTATAATGTCTTTCACACCTCTGAAAGAGTGTATGCGAGATTTATTATAATTCCAAATCCTAATCATAGCTACTTGACAGGGATTCACAAAGTCAATAAAGATGAAGTGAGGTTTTCCAGGAGTAAATGGTGCTAGCCAAAGATGCATATCATCCTGCGTCAGATTTACCCCATCAATTAGATTGGTTATTACTCTGGGATCTTTGCCATAAGCTGGTAATATATTTATATCAGGTGGTTCAGCTGTTATTTTTGCAATCTGAACAGGCTCTCCTTTAGAACTGAAAACTTCAATTCCATTAAGACCAACATAATGTCTGTCTCCCCATGTTGTTCGAATGTCTATTACTAAGTGCTGCCCATAAGGTAAAACAGGGATTTTAAAATCACTTCCATCATGTGCCTCCACTGAATTTTCTTCTTCTTGCCTTTTTGGTAGTGTTTGTACTCCCTCTTTTTTCATAAGATGATATTCTCCAGTCCGGTTGATCTTCTGCTGATGGAGAAATTCATCAAAGATATCCCCTTGAAAATCCATGTTAGAGATTCGGCCACGATGGGAAAAATTAAACTTTACCAAGGAGTTCCAGGACTCCTGCAGGGTATGTTCTTGTTCATTGTGCCACTTTGCTCTAGAGGTGGCTATGTCCTTGATAGAAAAGTCTTCATCTGAAAATAACATTACATATGAATTTAATGTATTGACAAGACTAGAAGCAAATGACTACAGCACACTTTCTAGAATTATGCTGGTTATATTCACATTCCCCAACTGAAATTCTGGTATATTAGCACTTTTACATTGCTTCCCTGTTTAAAAGGCTATGTCACAATTTCCCTTTCCACTTAGACATAATGAAAACAATTGAAGAGCAGAGCACATGCCAACATACCAAAATGCAAGTTTTAGACTTAAATTCTTGACTCAACACACAAAATTTGCATAATGATGAATTTCTTTAATTTAAGATCTTGGTCAAAACCCTTTGGAAAAAAAAACATGCAGGAAGTACACAGTGTTAACTATACCCTACCTGCCATTACTACACTCCACATTTCATATTAGATTTGGAAAACGCCAGTACAACACTTTGCTTTTATTCCCACTTCTAATTTTAGAGATTTTTTTGTATATGTCTCACACATAAAACAATGCAGACAGACAACATGATACAAGTCAACACTTAAAATGTGCAGACTGACAGAAGGCAAAACTAATCAATAAGACAGAGGCTTTTAGACAGCTTCTCTTCATAGTATTTCTGCAAGCACAAAGTCCATTCAATCTTTGCTGGTGGCAGTGTCCAAGTGCCTAACTTTTACTTTTTGAGAGCTATTGAACCTCAGGCTGCAATGGACAGGCTGTACCTGCATTAAGCAGTGACCTACCAGTTGATTCAAGGACTTTACTCAGTGATACTTATTGGGTGGCCATCACAAGGTATCATCCTCTGCATTTCTGCAGAAGACCTTTCATACTGTTGGACAGAGTTGAACTGTTTAAGTTTCCAAAGCATTAGAGGGAAAAAAAAAAAAAAAAGTGCTTCCTATTTCAGCAAAACAGACTGAAATAAGTTGGTGAGAAATTCCAGTGGAATGGGTAGGGCAGGCATAATAAAAACAGAAGCAGAATTATTTGTACCACTACTGGAAGATGACGTAGCTTCTCTACTGCAGATGCATACTTATCTGTGGATGGAAATCAAAATTCTACAAATATAGCATTTTAAGATAAATTCATGAAGCATCAATCCAGCATTTTTTGTGTAGTGGGTTAACCTCTGTTCTGTTATTACTGCCTGTAAATTTCAAATATGCTAAACTTTGAATTTAAAATATTAGAAACTTAAGCTGTAATTAGTGTGCACTTCCTAAATGGAAAGAACTGACTTCTTACTCAAGGATTTCTTAAGCTTTGTATCACAAGGTAACAAATCCAAAAGCTAGCTCCTGCTGAAAACATACTGCCAAAACGATAAGTTATTGCATGTGAGTGCATCGAATAATGTGGACTAACCTGAAGAAATCACTTGACTGTTCATTTCCTCATCCTACCCTGTGTCTATCTTGTCTGCCTACATCTTTAAACTGGCTGCTGCCTTTCACCATCACTGGTGAAATGGTCAGGGCTGGGAGGCTAGACTATGCAACAAGTGTAACTGGCACAGCAAAAACAAAACATAATTGAAAGGATTTTACATGGTTTCCTTCTACCTCCTCTGAATGCATAGTTTTTCTGTAAATTGTAAATATAGTTCAGAGCAGGTGGATGGTTTCTTACACATTTATAACCCCTTGTATATTTATACAGCACCAAAGAAATGCTGTGCTCTTAGTGAAAATCTTCAACACAAGATTTAACAGTTTACCAGAAACTTACTTTTTTCCTCCACTTAGACAGAAAAGAAGTCTGTAACAACCTTGACATATGAAGCTAAAAATACTTTTGAGAAACCATCAGAATGATGTCTGGAAAGATACTAACCTAAAGCATGCTCTTTAGTGGGCCCTAAAGGGAGAAAAAAATTAAAACTGCTGCTTGGATTTGGCAAGGTAATTCTTTTAAATTTAGCATCAGATCTACATAACTACAGATCCTCCTCTTCCTTTCTGCTTTTGCCACCGTCTTCTATATTCTACCTTTAACTACAACTTCTGTTGCCACCATCCTCTTGCATAGGATCTGTCTTTCATGCAGGTTTCCTCAATTCCTAACTGCCCAAGTCACTGCATGGTATCAGCAACCAGGGCCTCGATGTCCTTCTTGTAGTGAGGGGCCCAAAGCTGAACGCAGCACTTGAGGTACTGGTGTGGCCTCACCAGAGCAGAGCACAGGGGGACGATCACCTCCCTGCTCCTGCTGGCTACACTGTTCCTGATACAAGCCATTCCTGATGCTGTTGGCCTTCTTGGCCACCTAGGCACTCTGCTGGCTCATGTTCAGGTGCGCACTGACCAACACCCCCAGCTCCTTTTCTTCTGCACAGCTTTGCAGCCACTCTGCCCCAAGCCTGTAGCACTGCATGGGGTTGTTGTGGCTAAAGTGCAGGACCCAGCACTTAGCCATGTTGAACCGTTCTTTCCCAGTAAAATGAGGATTTTTGACTCTGCCACCTGTCAGTCTTGATGGGTCAGGACAAATGAGACCTAAACCAGTACCCCTGGAAAAGGGAAGTCATGGCTGGGAATCGAGTATCCCTGCTAGCAAAGCTTGCACCTGAAGCAGAACGGGTGGCATAAGAACAACAGTAATCCGACAGATTGGCCTAGGTCATTTTCCAGATGGGCAAACAGAAATAATACCTGGACCTTACATATCAACAAAGAATAAGCAATGGAGTGAAGGATACAGGCTTCTCTGGATGAAAAGTCTTTGAGAGGTTATCCAAAATAAATGCAGAACCCACCAGGACTGGCAAAAGGAACTGACAGGGTGCCATGTCTAAGGCGGGTGTAAATTAAACCATTAAACTGACAGTGCCCAAAGCAACTACAAATAATTAAACAGCAAAGAGGGAAAGAGTCTTCAGTCACATGCATTTAAACAACAGTGATGAGCAAAGAAGTAGATTCAGTGTACAAAGAGGATGAGGTGAATGTTGCTTTCTATGCAGATGAGACCCAAACACTCCTCTCCCTGGCCAGCCAGAGGCGGATAACGATGAAGCATTGCATGGGAATACAATGGGGGCAGCATGCAAGAGGAGCTATGTGGGAGCGAAGCAAGCTCTCCTTGTGGTCGTGCTGGGGAGCAGCTTAATTTCCAGCTCAACATGATTAAGAGCAGATGATAACAAAGATTTGCAAAAAAGCTGTCACTTCTATATTTTCTTCAAATAAATGGAGAAAAGCAAATGTAGTACCAAACAATTACAGGCCCATGGGCTAGATTTTAGTTCTGTACAATGTCCTTGAGTGGATACTAAAACAAATGGTTATCAAGAATAAATGCCAATTGCAATAAAATGCAAAATAATGTTTTCCCAAAAGACTACTTAAGACTAATTTTTAATTTTGGTTTTGGAATCACTGGGAAATAAGTAATGTTCCTAGCCTATCTATGGCCAATAATCTTTTACACCAGGGACAACTGAGATAAAAATAAGAACTTGAAAGCAGATGGGAAACTACCTGAAACAGGGTTGTGTTCCATATACATAGGCATAAAGGCCTGGAGACCAACCTGTCTGCTCTTCTCCATCCCGCATGGGAAATACAAATAGGAAACAAATTTCAGAGTAGTATTTCAGAGAACATAAGTTATTTGCAAATCACTTCCTTGTTCAAATCATTGTCCCTGTGTATACTCGTGGGATGGGTGATCCCAAAGAGTACTTCCCAGATTCTTACAGTTTACCTGAATAAGATACTGCATATTTATTTAACCCTTGAAAATGCCAAAGCTTGAAATTTTCAAGATAGGCATGTACAGAAGAGTATTTGATATCAGTTGGCCTTCCCTGTTTTCGATTTTTTTTCCTTTTGTTTTCTTCCCCACCCTCACTTTTTTTTTTTTTTTTTTTTTTAAATGGCAAGTACTCTAAGCAATACAGAGATTACAACTCCAAAGCACTTCTAGGAGAGTGCAATAGGAGTGATTTTCAATGGGAGGTTAACAGGTTTTTTAGCTACATTAAAGAGTGACAGCAGGAGAAGTAGAGCTCTGAAAAGAAAGCGGAGGATAACTCGAAAGCACAGGTCAATGGCTGAAGACTTACAGGATCTGGTATTCCTTTTAGCATCTAAAATTTATTATTTTTATTGGAGCCTTGTGCAACTATCGTGGTACTTCTGTCATCAACTCTGCATGTAGCTAAAGAACACTTGCAGGTGTTACAGACACATTCCCAGCCTCCTGCATGCCTGAGAGGATTGTATGACGGATGCTATCCCAGAGCCCAGAAATAACAACACATTCAGCATTCATCTCCCCTGTGGGTTTAAGAGGAATGTCTTGAATCACCAAGCCTTGTGTCCTGCTTCTGCCAGCAATGCACACCATGCAATTCCTCTAGTAACTTCAGTAAAATACATTTTGGGACATTAGCTTGGAAAAAAAACATCTTTCCTCTTCTCTTCTCTGTTGTATTAATCTCATTTCTATTCCCAGCAGCTATAAATAGCAATCATATTTCCATGCTGCAATCACACGCTTCGTTTCCCAAATCATTCTAAATGCTCTCTTCTGTTCCACTTCATAATCAGCTTTCCTGAAAATGGATGATCAGAACCACAGTTTTCCAATTGAAGTCTCACAAGTGCCTGCGCTGAGATAGTAACGTTTCCCTAACTAACAGAAATGCCTCTGCTGATACATCCTCAGAGTGCATTGCTGTAATCATGCCTGCATCGCACTAGCATTTCATAGTCAGTCTGTGATCAACTACTCAGCCAAGATCCTCCTCTTCCTCAGTCATTTGCAATTGATTATTACTCAGCTTGCAACTTAAGTTTCTGTTATTAGTCCCCAAATGACCTTGCAAGCAGTTTGTACTACTGAATTGCATTCTACTGCTGTCGCTCCAGTCCTCAAGTTCATCTTTCTGTTCTTCAATCCTCTTAACTTTTAATACCCCAAATTATACATTATATGCAAGTTTTGTCAGCATACTTTCATCATTTGCTATGAACACTGAAGCAGTTACCAAAGATAAAACTGTATGCTTTAATAGCAACAGTAACTCAAGCCAAGTATGCATGTATGTGCTATTTCTAATTTCTGTTGTTCTCATTATTCTTCATTTAAAGACCAAAGATGAGCTGTGATGCTGCATATGGGCTTCTGCAGAGTCCCCTTTGTCACATACTTCTATTGGAAACAGCAGTTGTCCCAGCTCTGTAAAAAATTAAATCCTCCACTGTTAGGGAAAGATGTAAAACTGCTCCCTGTTGTTAATGCTCACTCAGTTACACTTTGAAAATGACTTCACCTTGCACAGCACAGAGAACAAAAATTGTAAAATATGGTTTTCTCTGGGACAACCATGTATTGGGAGTTATATTGTCAATTTTTCAGTTTTAAGCTCTGGGTAACAACCTGCTCTGAGCAAGGTTAGAGGACATCCTAACAAGGATCATGATAACCCTCATCTCTAAATTCTGGACATTCTTGTAACTGAAAAGAAAGCATTAAGGTGGGATTTGTTTACAATTTCAGTAATGTTGACAAGTTTTAAAACTCAAAGTCTCACAGGAGGGCTATTCATGTGCATACCATAAAATACAAACTATACGTAGCCAAGTTAATGGTGCTGTAAGATCCCTGGTTTGTTTCTCAGCATTGGTTTTCTATATATTTTATGCATGCATCAAAACAAAGGTTAAAAGAGAACACAATGCAGTAAGAAGCTTCGTACGCCTTATTGTGATTTGGTCAAATCTCTTGCTTTTAATATAGTGAAATCGCTTATTCCGTATTGTTACGAAACCTCTGTTAAATGATATATTTTATGTGCTTCCATTACAAGTAGGTTTTAACTTCTTAACTTAATGCAAAATCTGATTTAGAGGATTTATATAAGATAAAATATATTCCAGAATTAGATGAATAGCACTGCAACAAAGAAGAGAGATTTAGGCCTACCAAATATAGAGTGCATTATACGGCTTGTGGATTGGCCTGCATATAATATACTTACTCAGACTTCCACATGACACTTTTGTCACAGAGAGAAATCTGAGAATTTAGGAACATAAGCTTAGTTAAAACACTGAGATCAAGAACATAAATAAATAAATAGATCAGTTTTCCTTTTTTAATCCCCTTCTTTAAATACAAAACTGAGCAAAACTGCAAACAGGAAAATACAGCTCTATCTTTTTAAAGTCGTTTAAAAAAAATCTACCTGTTTTCTGCTTACACAGTAGAAGAAAAAATTGAAAAGGCAGTTTTGAAAGTTAGATTTGAAAGTATAGACTAAGTGCTTATAATATTCCTTTTTTTCTGGGGGGGGGAGGAGAGGGAATTTTACAGTATGGATAAAGTGACAACCACATTATAAACTGCCTTTTGAGTAGAAAAAAAAAATGTTTTTCTTTGCAAAGCTTGATCTGGGGTTACAATCATACAAATTCTCTCTCAGAATTGCCTTTTTAGTCTTTAAATAGTATTAAACCAAAAAAAAATCCGTATCTGTGGGCACCTAATTCTATTGCTTCTGCAAGGATGCTTGGCCTAACATGCGCTCATTTAAGTAAGGATAAACAGGCACCTTGTTAGTCTATTTTAAGGCACTTACTGGGTTTATATCATTACCTGAGATATATCAACACTCATAAGGATTGCTAGGAAAGGCAATCTTCTAATGCAGCTTTAAAAAACACTGTGCTCAGACTCCATGGGCAAGACAATTTCAGGTAGGTCAGGCCTCACTGCCAAATCAAACAGGTAACAGCTGCCCCCCAATAAGGCTCAAGGTGATCTTATCAATATGTATAAATACCTGATGGGAGTGAATAAAGACAAAAGAGCCAGACTCTTTTCAGTCGTGACCAGTGAAAGAATAGCAGGCAATGAGCACAAGTTGAAATCTATGAAACTCAATCTGAGCACAAGAAAATGCTTTTGCAGTGAGGATGGTTCAATACTAAACCACCCAGCCAGGCACAGTTCTGGACAAGCTGGTTTAGCTGACTCAGCTTGAGCAGGGAGGCTGACTATGTAATGCCAAGGGATCCCTTCCAACCAGTGATTCTGTGCTTCTGTGAAATGAAGAAAATATCAGCCCTTGCACTGAAGTTATTATTGTGAGATCTTACCTTTGGGTGCCAAATCATCTTCTTTAATGTTTACAGTGTTTAATCCCTGCTTTCTTACACTTCTCCTTCCGCTTGTAGGGTACTCTAAGCTGCTGCAATGTTTGTTAGAAAACTCCTCTGAAATGTCTAAGCCAACACCATCATCCTTTCTGGCTAGCACTTCCACTCTTTCATCTCCATTTGTATTTCTGCTTCTGGATCTTCCCAGCCCATTTCTCTGACATTTGACATCTTCATTAGTCCTATCTGAAAAGTTTGTCATGATTACATCTGACTTTGTTTGAAATCTTGTGCCTAAATCATGTTCTGTAGCAAGCCAGGAAGGCTTCTGCTTACTGGAAACATCTTGATTATTCTCTGCTACTTCAGAAGATGGCCGTAACCAAGAAGGAAGTCCACCTGTAGAATCAGACAATTTTCTTCCTGTTAGCTTTTCCATTTGCTCACTCAAAGAAAGTTCATCATCAGATTGAATGTGCTCAATAACTTCTCGTGCTGGTGCATTTTCTTTGGTATCTTTTATGCAAATGTGAGATGGGAACACATTTAGATCATTCTCTAACTCAGTCAAATTTTCCTTAGTAAAGCTAATTGAGTTCACCTTATCCTCAATGTGATTTTCTTCTGGTGGAGATTTCCTGTTTATTGAAGTACAGTTTGACTGTAAACACGCGAATTGCAGGTCAAGTTTCTTGTCTGTGGCTGCAGCTGCATTTATTTCTTTCCTTTCACTTGAAGGATAGGTAGCGATATCTTGCTTGCAATCTGTAAGGTCAATTGTAGTGCTATGGTCAGCGATGAGATCTCCAGAGGCTCTCTCTAATTCACCATCAAATACAAGGTTCTCATCAACGTATAATTTCACCTTCTTTGCTCCAACATCAAGGTCCTGGAAAAATAAAAGCATGGAGATTTCCATCAAGGTGTTCAAACATTAGGTACCACTCTTCTGGAACTCTGACAACAGATGAAAACAATGAAAACCCCGTATCAGCAACATGCTTTTAAGTACTTTTTAAATGAAAACATCAAATAAGTGAAAACTACAGTGGAATATTTAAGATTTTATTTAAAAGGACCAACAGATCTTCTAGACATTACTATGAACCTTTTTGGCTGAAACCTAGGAAATAAATGCTTATATATTTAGAAAACCTTGAGCTAAGACACCTAGATTAAGCATATTTATATTTGATCAGGATGTAAATTCCAGAGGCAGATTTGGCTTCAGCACCTTTAAGATTCATGGCTTACTTGACACGTATGCTACACAGCAAACAGCCTGTCGCATTAAGGGGTGTAACTGATTAACTGTTAGGGGCCTGGTTGGATTCAGGGTCCTGAACTATCACAGTCACAGATACACCAATAATGTAACATGCCCTTGCTCTAGTCTCGTTCAACGAGAACTATCACAACTAGAAACAACGCAATTAAGTGCAATTTATTACAGCAACCGGTACGCAGGTTCTTTGTATTGCCGGCAATAATTTACAGCATAGGCAGCTCTGGAAGCAGCTCTGCAGAGAAGCACCTGTGGGATCAACAGCAAGTCAGGCACAGTCAGCAGTGTGCCTCTGTGACCACGAAGGCCAACTGCACTCTGCACTGCCAGCTCTGCAGGAAGTGGTAACTCTTAACTCATGATACTCCATCTGAAAAACAGAATATTGTCATCCCCTTTCATCCTATCCCTCTCCAAGAGAAGTGCTGGCAAACTGGGGAGAGCTGAGCAAAGGCTCACTACCACGGCTGGGACTTGACCACAGGGCTTCAAACAGAGGCTGAGGGAGTGAGTTTGGCCAGTACAGAGGAAAGAAGGTAGAATGGGGATCAAATCATAGCTTCTCCTGCCCACAAGGCTGCTTGTCTCAGAGGATGACCAGAGAAAGACATGAGGCCAGAGATGCAGACTGTATCGAGAAGGGTTTCAGTCTTAAATATAAGAAAACAGATTCTTCTCGAAAGAGTGATTTATCTTTGCACATTACACAGAGAGGTGGTATAACCTCTATCTTGGAGACTTTCAAAACTCAGCTTGACAAAGCCTAGAGCAACCAGATTTGGCTTCATAGTCAGCCCTGCTCTGAGCAGGATACAGGGCTTACAGACCCACTCTCATTCAGCCTAAATCTTTTTGTAAATCCGTATTGAAGCATGGAAAGGTGACAGGAGGTTCCCCTAGGCCCTACAGCCATTCAGCACCAGAACTGCAATAGGCATGCTAGCACAGCACATCACTGTCTGTTGAAAGATGGACATTTCCCCATGAATCCAAAAGACTGATCCTGTTCAGTTTGCAATCCGTTTTAAAAACAGGACTGATGCTGGTTTTGACATACAAAGTTTTACATAATTTGCCTATTGGATTTCAAAATATAAACTCTCTTAATATAATAAGATAAAATTCAACATGCACACAGGAAGAACAGCTCCCTGATAAAAACTAATTCAACAAGCTAGGAGCCTTCCACACAGAGGAAAAGATAATGAAAAACGAAAAAAAATCAGCACAGCTATTTTGAATTAAGATTTATAGACCCTTGTCCCATCTGACAGATGACTACAGAGCTTCAAATTATATTGGTGGAGTCCAGGCTAAATAAACTAAAATTAATTACACATTTAGTAGCTGAGTTGGCAACTCCTTGTCAAGTGATACTGTGGATGCTATAAGTTTGCAAAGGATCAAGGAAGACCAACTGAATTAATGGCAGAGAAATCCATTGCAGGTTACTGAAGACAACAATAACAAAAAACAAACAAACAAACAAACAAACAAAAAAACCATTTGCCCTAGTAAGTCTCTTGAAAATTGCTTCTAAGCTGAGACAGTATCAGGAAGAATTATCATGTACTTTTGCCTTTAATCTTACTCAAGTTATGCTTACTATATTTTCTTGCCTACTGCTGAAGACAGGCTACTGGCTAGATGGACCTTTGATCTGATGCAATACAGCAGGATTTACAGTTTGTAATATACTTTACTTTTGTGATACAGACATAGCAGGATTGCAGACTGAACTCTTCAGATCAAATACAGAATTGACAATCTGTATAGTGGTTGTAATTTGGAATACTATCTTTTTAATTATTATGATTTTTCTAGTCTCAGTTGCTAACACAGCATGTTTATTATGGTGTTTCTATGTTTTCACATTCACCCACATACAAGCTGTCTGTCTACCCCTACTAACTTCTAAGTCACTGATATAACCAACATCCAACAGATTTGAGAGAACAGATGTTCTCAAACAGGACAGAACCCCGCAGTTTGCGAGAGGTAACTGTCTAAAGGAGACAGGAAAAAAAATGAGAACCTATACTGAAAAGAAGGTGAGAATAACACAGTTTCAGGAATTTGGGACAACGGTGGCTGATCAACTATTTTGTCAGCAAATTTTTCTCAATCTGTCACAAAACAGACTGTTTGCTTGTTTCATCAAACAAAGATACAGGGCAGAGCATCTTGTGAGTCAACTTGCAGTCAACCAAGGAGAGTTTGTGCAGAGGCAACTGGAGTTAGGATATTGTAATATGCACCTACAGAGAGAAAAATAGAAGATGCAGGCAAACAAGAAATCTACAGTGGGGGAAGAGGAGGGGGAAGCGAGATGTGGCAGGAAGGAATTCAAAACATTCCTGATTTTAAAAAAAAAGGAGAGAGAGAGCCTTTGTTAACTTCTCAGAGAATAGCTGTAAACCCAGTTTAACTAGTCATAAAGTCATGGCTGCCTGCATTACTCTTAAAGTATCATAAAGCACTGGATGTCTGTAATGATGCATTTGGTCATAAAATTATTTCTTTTTTTCCCCTTGAGCCATAGGGGACAACGCTAGATTAATCTAATTGGGGATCAAATCATTGTAATTATATGTATAAAAAACTAACTACATGGCTTTGCCTGAAATTATCATTGGAAAGACTATCAGGATGTTCCAGTAACGTTATTTTCCAAGTGTTTGTATGTCTGGACAAGTAATTTCCCCTTTAAATGCTACAGATATTGGATATACACAGTTGAATTTGGGATAACTCCAACATTTCTACAGAATATGTTAGCTTTTATTACAGTTTTGAATATTCAAACATTAGTCCTGTGTTTTTACTTGAGAACAGATATAACCTGCATGGAACCACAGAAATATACATGTGTATTTTGGAAAGAATTTGTCAAATTCAGCTTTTAAATTAAAATTATTTAATTAATTAATTTTTAAATTAAAATCAGCAACAGCTTGTACAGAACAGAACGTATTGAAATGAGTCCCCCTCATTTTGTGAAAACAGTTTTATGGTTCCTCAATATTCTTTCTTGGCTTTCAACTTCAGCCCCAACAGAGCACCTGCTGGCATAGTGCTTTCCAATAAAGCGACAGAGACTATATTTCTGGACATTTCAACGGTATCTGTCAGGAAGGACAAAGCTTTGAACTGGAGACACTTTTCTGAGAATTATAGCTGTACAGAAAACAACATTGCCTCTGCCTGACTTCTCAAATAAAAGTGAAAAAGGAGGAGCAATAAGTCAAAAACAAGAAGGAAAAAGTATTTCTATTAACCTAACTCTGTGGGAACAAAACTCCAGATTAGCCAGGAACTGCAAAACCGCAACTGTACAGACAATGCACCCCAGTCCAGCGAATTGGGTGAAAAAAAATCTCCAACTCAAGAGAATGGACATTAAATATACACAAGGATGAATAATCACTTGAAAGATTATCCAGTTGGAAAGCATCTAAAACATCCATGCATTTAAGTATTAATTCCATTCACAGATTTGTGAAGCCATACCAGTCACTATATAGAATCCTATGAAAAGGGCTTTAAAAGTATCAAGTAACAATTCAAATTCAAGGCCAGAGAAAGTATTTACGTGTTTGACAAACTTGAGAAAAAAATGGGCATCCTTACTCTTGATCTGTTTTTACAGATTCAACATGACCACGTTTTTCACAGACCTCATCTGAAGTAAATAAAGAAGGCAAAGTGAAGCATTCTCTGAGACTTTCTTTATAATGCACTAAACCAATGAATACATGACAATAATCTGACCTGGTTTTTAGAGCTTCCTTCAGACAGTTTTTTCCTACTTTCAGAATCAAAAGCTAAAACTCAAATATTTTCAAAAATCCATAAGTACTGGTCTGAATTAGTCTTTTATCTATTTGAAGAAGTACATGGGTGCCTCTCACTTATGTGTTTTCTGAGGGAAAGAAGGTTAGAACAGTTAAAACAAATAAATACAGCTCTGGATTTATGTTAACAGAAAGAAAATTGTTAGCTAATTGTATTTTTGTTTCTGATCCTTCTCAGACAAAATGTCCTCATGACAAATTATAGTTAGGCAGAACTGCTTTGATTATTCCTTCACATTAAGAATAATGAGCTCGTGTATACTGTTGGACTGCAACTGAAATCTGAAATCCATGGAATTACAATCCTAATGGATTTTACAGTTCACCTCATAGCAGTTTATTAAAAAAAAAAAAAAGTCTTGCAACACACAAATATGTTTATGTGTATTTCCCATATATTCAATAGGTTTGGTAACAAACCATAGTATTACCTCCAAAAGCAGCAATCCCTTTCACACCCTAACTATGATGGAACATTCTGTAGCCTACATTTTAATAGAAAAAAGCTATTAAGATTCCAGAAAATACGTATAAATCACATTATAACAAACTTGTTTAAGCTGTTCACTCCACAGCCACTTCCATACATATAAGTTACCACGTGTGCTTATATAAGAACATGGATGAGAGGAAGACCACAGGGATAAAGCCTCTTATTTATAAAATAGAACAGCAAATCCTCTTTCATCCAGTACCTGGGATTTTTTTTTCCCCAACACTTCAGTGTACCAACAAGAATAATTTCCATGGTGACATTCAGACACACAAACAAGAGACCATCTGTCATCAAATGTCTCTCTCGTAACACTAGATTACAAATTACATTACGTACATGCAGTTAGTTTATTTTTAATTAAAGTAACAAAACAAAAATTGAACACCAGTCACCTTGTTTATACCTACACACATGAGAAATCCAACATTTATTTACATATTGTAATAAAGCAACTCAGAGCCCTGAATATTAAGATGCACTTACCTTTGTATATTTATTTCTCAACACAGTAAAAGATCACCTGACAGAATGTGCAAGCCTTTTGCTAGGTCTTTTGAGATTTGTAACAGCTTTCATAGCAAATGCTAACTGTGCCTATGAAAATGTTCATGTTTACATTGCTACAACTTACAATCAACAACAGAAGCAAAAATCTGCAGTAAACATGGGCCTCTCCTAGCTCCGCATTTCACTAGAGAAAACGTTACCTATTTTTATTTCATACTTTTGGAAAGAAAATTAAATTGAGTTTCTACAGGAAAAGTAGAGCATGCATAGAGGAGTTGAGAAAAGACTACTTACACTAGTTGTGCTGTTGTAATTCCAAATCTTGATCTTGGATATACCAAAGTCACGTGACCGGGTGGGGTTGCGGATAACAAAGTAAAGTTGGATGGGAGGATGGAAAGGGCACATCCAAAGGAAGCATTCCTTTGTCGTCTAAAAACACATACAAGCAGACTGTCACCAGTACACCTTCTTCCAAAGCAGGATATTTAATTAACTCACCACCCCACAGGAAAAAATCAATTGGAAAAGTAACCGTTTAATAAAACCTGTTATGTTAAGAGCAAAACCTTAACCTTATTTTCAAACAGTAAATCCAACTCTCCTGCCTGTAAGACAGCTCTCAACCTGACTATTAGATAAAGGTCAGCTGCTTGCCTTCCCAAGTGAGACATCTGCATGCTCATGAATGACAGGCAGTCTGCCATGCTTTGGAACTGCAGGGTCAAAGCAAGTCCAGTTTATTTTAATCAAATTAATCAGCTTTGCTGGCACTAGAGAGGATCACTGAGCACAATGGACACTGCATAATCATTTCACAATTTCTTAAAGTGCTTGTGCTCCTGTTTTACCATCTAAGGAGGGGAAACATCAAATTTATTTCACTCCCTTTATTTAAATCAGGATTTGCAGATAATTAATTTCACTTGCAGATATATTTCTTAGAGCTATATTTGAATCTTTTTTAAGATAAAATAGAAATCTCCAACATCGATTTTACAGACAACTGACAATCAAGATAGCTTAAATACCAAAGTATGCCTAATTCTGGGCACTGTTCAAGAGTGCTATTTATACATGTTTAGAAACGGAAAAAGGATGTGTGGCAGTTCAGAAAGAAGCAAGGAATAAAGAGTTTCAAAATCAAATGTTACCCCAAAACAGAGAAGAATAAGGGCAACATGTAAACATACATGTAAACAACATTTCAGTGACCTGAGAAGAGCAGGTAAATTACCTCCCTTCCTAGTTTCAATAATCCATAGTGCATACAGTCACACAGCAGGTACACAAAGCCAATATTTTTCCACATCCTTTCACTTAGAACTGAGCCTTACAGTTTTCCCTATAGATGGTAAATAAAACTTTCCTATCGAGTAATTTAAATATATATCTGATGATGCTAAGGACAGATCTCTGCCTGCCTGCTGAACAAACAGAACCAGTTCTCAGAGTGGTCATCTACCTGTTCAAAGTTCTGATTGTTGATGTCATCTCTGCCCCAGAGGCCTCTCAACAAGCTTTGGGACATCATTGTTACTTTGAATGCATTTGGGGCATAACAACTATACAAGCACCAGAAGGGCTTATTCCTTTTTACGTTAAAAAGGAAAGAAAGTCTATTGACATTGAACAATATCCCTCAAACCAGTGAAAACCCAATTCCAGGATCAATTTCAAGGCTACATCATATTATTCGAGTCATATTGTGAACAAGCATGATCAAAAAAAGAATACTGATTCTCCAACAGCAGACAACACGTGATGAAGGTCTTCTCCAGACCTCAGACCTCTTAAGTGAGAACCTGATGGCCTAGAAATCAGTAGGTTCTCTGGGTGTACTGATATAGAGCCAGAGTTACTTTAACAGGCAGACAGCAGACTCAGAGCCAAAACAGACTCTGGAGAGACCCATTTGTACTTCTATCCAGAAGCTCTGTAAAGGCTGCAGATCTTCCAAACAACAGAAGAAATAATCAGCCTGGCTCCAATATGTTGTCTTGAGTGAGACGCAACTTGGAGATAGTATTGTTTGTCAGTAGCATGAGCATACTCATTTCAAAAGAGCTGACACCAGAACTTCAAGATACATTAATGAATCCATGCCAAAACTCAGTCTGCGGAGGACGCTCGTGCTTTATAACATTATACATTAGGTACTCTGCTCTGGAGTCTAGAGTTACCATCTTTGGCATTAACGCTGAAAAAATCTAGCCCCAAAGTTCTTTGAACTATCAGGGTGAACCTGAAATGCCAGGAGTACTCGTTGTATTTGAGCTGGATCAAAGCAAAAAGTGAGAGCAGGAACCTTTGTCTTTAGATTTTCTGAGAGATTGGCCTCTGATACATTGCTTTGTGGGGGCCCTGAAGGTATGCCCGATGCAAAGGAAAGGAAGGCTTGAGCCTTGAGGAAATCAACAATTTAAAGGACTATGTTACACTGTAATCAGTTAAAAATAAAATATCATGGCTTAAGAATAATGGGATATGTGAATATATGAAAAATGCTGTATAATGGATTAATAATTATATTACTACACAGTATATAACTATCCAGAAAGACTGAGAATCACAACTACTACTACTGAGTGTAAACCGGCACAGAGCATGGCCTATAAACGAGACAAGGCATTTATTACACACAAACTACAACTTCCAGGAGACAGCAAGAAAGATGCTACAAGTAGAAATATTTGTCTGGAAATAACATTCCATACTGAGTTTCAATTAACTTTTAGAGTATTACACATTTGCCCTCTTTCTATTTTCATTCACCCTGCAAGTCGAAGAGTATCACTAGCACGAAATGCACTAAAACTTGTACTTTTAAAAGACTAAGTCATTTAGTAAATTCAACCACTAATATCATACTCATTTTTATTAGAATCCTAGCTCTGAAGTCCCACGGTGAGTTTCGAACACTTTATATCATCAGTATGTCAAAACACATACAGCAAATCCCAAGAACAACTGAAAATATGGCAGTATGAAGAGCTATGAAGTTTTCTGATCTCTGCAGTAGCACCAGAATTTCACAGAATCACAGAACTGTAGGGGTTGGAAGGGACCTCAAGAGATCATCGGGTCCAACCCCCTCGCTAAAGCAGTTTCCCTAGAGCAGGTTGCACAGGGAGGTGTCCAGATGGACCTTTAATATCTCCAGAGAAGGAGACCCCACAACCTCCCTGGGCAGCCTGTCCCAGTGCTCCGTCACCCTCACCGTAAATTAGTTCTTTCACATGTTGGTGCGGAACTTTCTGTGCTCCATTTTGTTGCCATTGCCCCTTGTCCTGTCCCCACAAACCACTGAAAAGAAGTTGGCCAAATCCCTCTGTCTCCCACACTTAAGGGATTTATAGACATTTATAAGATCCCCTCTCAGTCTTTTCTCAAAGCTGAACAGAGCCAGGTCTCTCAGCCTTTCCTCACAGGGGAGACGGTCCAGGACCTGTGTCATCTTTGTGGCCCTCCACTGGACTCTTTCCAGGAGATCTCTGCCTTTTTTGTACTGTATTTCATTTCAGTTATTGAGATTTCATTGTCTTCAGTACGTAAAAGCACCTCATCTTACTATCTAACAGGAGATCTATGAAGTAGTTTTCTTTACCACACCATACATTTTTCTTAATCTCTTGTTCAAAAGCACCTACCTAACCATCCTTATTCTTCCACGGTCCTTCTCTAGGTAAAAGCATAACAAGGGGACAGGAGAAAAGAAGTACATTTCAGTCTTAAGTTTGCAGTCTTAAGTTTACTGAAATTCACATTTAATAAACGGAAGAAAAAGCAGTGAAGCTCCTATACCTTCAGATCACAGGTAGTACTTGGTTTAACAGCAGATGTAATGTAAAAAATGCAAAATTTCTTGTCCTTAAAGTTTTGTGATCTTGTTCTACGGATACTATAATTATATTACAATAGTTTAAAAACTGAATGTGTTCCTTCACCCAAGATAATATCACAGTGTTTATATATAAAGAGGCACAGATAAATGTGTCTCCCTCCAATTGCTAAGTTAACTAAGTCAAATAAATTTATCAAATTCTGTTCAAAAATATTACAACTGAATACCAACATCTTGTACAGGAAAGCTGGATTTGTTAATAATAAGTTGCAATTTTTATGTTTTTAATTTTCAGATAGCTGTTCTGCAAGTCAGGTTCAAAATGAAATCATGCAATCAAACAAAAAACCTTAGCGATGGAATATTACAGAAATAGTAAAATAAGAAGTTGTTACATTCCAGACTAAGCTGTCTTACATTTAAGTTCTGATTGACCAAGCAGCACAAATCTCCTGGGCAGTCAGCATTTCGAATGTCCACATCATGAGGAGACACAAATATCTTTTCATTGCATAAATCAAAGAATTCCACCTCTCTCAAGCCAACATTTACTGGATTTCCCCAGTTCGAAAGAAGTTCCATAGTCACATAAATGGCATCTCGTACTTCCACACTTGTCATCTGGACCCAAATGAAATAGAACAATTTGACAAAACAACAAAGCCTGCAGCAACATGAAGACTGTTAATACTACAATGCTGACAATTCAGAAGCAAAATGCCTTTAAACACAAAGCTATCTGGATGATATTTAATCAATTATTCTGGACTCTAATAATTCTGTCCCACACCAACTAATAAACCTATAGCAGAGTAAGAGAACAGAACTTATCACCCTCTTAGATTTCATCCACTCCAAACCTAAGGAGAAAACAGCTCTCTGTTTTGTCTTCTTCATTTGTCATTCTGATGAAAAGAGGAACGAGTTTTCTGCTCACAGAATAACACGTGAGCTGAGATTACAAACTATACTGTAAAACTTCAGGGTAAGAGTCAAAAACAGGAGGCATGAGCAACATGAATTATATTTTATGGCTTTTGAGTTTTTCAAATATTGTTTATTAAACATTTTTGTCAATTCACATATTTGGTAAGAGTTAAAAATACCACTATCGCAGAGACTGCAGGTTTCTAAGATACATTCTACTAGCAGAACTGTTTCCATCTTAATTTAAAAAAAAAAAAACAAAACACAAACACAAAATGTGCAGATTTGTACAAGCCAGCACAAGCTCACTGATATTTGATGTTTTGCCTCCCACATGATGTAAGAGCATGAAGCATAGAGACAGCTAAACAACTTCCATATCTCTTGCCAATAAGCAGTCCAATAGAACCAAACTACCAGGAGACAAGTGGGAGAAGGAATTTATATAGATAAGATCTCTAAAAGAGAAACTTCTGTTGAAGAACCTTTGCTATCCTTTGCTTTAGATCACCTTGATGATTAACAAAGGGCCTTATTCTTACTGACTAACAAGCAGTAATCTGTTTTACTACACAAATTATAAGGTCTATTAAAAGCATGAATAAGCAGAGACCACTACACTACAACAGGCCTGCACCCAAGATAGCACCCATTAAATGTGCTGACATATTTAAAGAGATGCATCAAATCACTATGGCTAAGTCATCCAAAATGTGTTAGAGCTCATGTAAGCTGGTAAACATCAGCGTGTTCTCAGGAAAAACTGAGAAATTTCTCCGAGTACCAGCTGCTTTGACACTCTTGACTAAGAAAGTAAATAGTTTAGGTGTATTTCTGTGTAGTTTTACGTTATCATTACGGAAGCAATGCTTTTCTACTACAACAAATATACTGAAAAAACAGATTTATTGACTGTTAGGAATGAAAGAAATTAAATGATTTAGATAAACAAAATAATCTGGTTACATGGATTTCTTGCAATGGCTCTATGGAATGAAGCCTGACAACCTCTTAAAAATATCAAGAAGTTGGGACCCTCTTTAGCAATCTGAATTTTTCATCATTTTCACCAGAGAAACACAAATTATGTTGCTAAATCATCACAAGGAGGAGTCAAGGATGTATCCAACACTAGAACACAACTCTCAAGAGGAGAAAAGGCACCCTAAGCAAGATGAGAACATCAGTGGGGTCTTCAAAAAGCCCTACCACAGCAGAGAAGAAAACAACTATCACTTCTATAGCAGAAAGTGCTACACAGAAACAGTTGTAGTAAATGTGAACTAAAGAGGTCCTTTATGTTCCCTTCTACCTTACAGACTACAAGAATTAAGTAATCCAAAGAGGTACCTACTAATAAGACGAAGAACAGAGAGCTGCTTTCTAAGGCTTTGAAGTGGACTGCAATTTAAGAGGATGATAAATTCTCTACTATTACCTTGCCATAGCTTTATTAGTTGATGTAAGGCAGAATTGGTGGAATGCAGATCATTCAATGCACTTGTATTTCAGTGGTACTGGCAAGGATCAGTTATGGTGCGCATATACACAGACCTTCTCTCTTAAAATGGAATCTGCTTCAGATTTTTCATCAGAAAGGAATATTTCATTGTCACAAGCAGAATGGCTCTCAGTCTCCTGAAGGATTTTCAGAAGTTTCTGTTGTTGTCTGAAACACACATTCTTTTATATGTTATTTCCTTATAATTCTTGCATTTTTAAGAAATAGTTTCATTCGTGTGAAGGTGAAGAGATGATAGGATGAACCCACACAGCCCACAGAACAATCTCACATATACCCATGCTGAATGACAACTGTTGCAGCATCCCACCTTAGATACACACAGTCTAGTTAGAAGACTGGGCTCCAGTTCTCTGAAGCAGTCTGAGAAAGTAATACACAGGAAATACAAACAGAAGTACATGGTTAATACAGACTGCTGGCAGTTCAGTTCTGATTCACAGCCATTAGCCCAAGGCTAGAACCTTCTCTATGTTTTTGTCAATACTTGCCCAAAATCTTGGGCATCTAGAGACTATTGGGTGTGGTGGTGCCCAGTACTGAAAAATATCCCATCAGAAAAGGAAGCTAGCCTTAAAGGAAATATACATACCTGCTTCCAAAAGGACAAATTCTCTCAACAGCTTCTGTGAGTGCAGCCCTTGCCTGACTTTTTTCTGAAGGTTCATCCATTGCAGAGAGAACAGATAAAACAGAAAACTCCTATGTAAGAAAAAAATAAACATTTCATTCACATTGTTCTCAGCTAATCTTAGCTAATCTGTAACTCTAAACATGTAGTTAAAACAGAGAAAAAGCCCATCAGTTTTTACAACGCTATAGGTTCTTTCTCTACCTGCACACCACTGCTTAAGTATACGCTGATCCCTTTGCGATTTTTCCTAAACATTTGCTGGTAGCTTCTGTTAGAGACAGAATATACAGCATGGTGAACAACTAGTCAGATGAGGAATGGCAGTCCTTCTGTTCTTAGGTCATTTCTATCTCTCTGATTTTCGAAGACTAAGAGAACTTTAAAATGCTTAGAAGTGAATTACTTCTTCAATGTTATGCATTGTTATACATCTAAATATCAAAGGCCAAGTTTTTACAATTCCTTCATTGTGTAGTAGAATTAAACTACTTCTGGAAGATCATTTAGGTCAGCTTCAGGACAGGGGGCTTTTGAAACTCCTTCTCAAGTGTCAAGGTAACGTTACATCTGTTTTAAATATTACTTCATTATTTTTTAAGAATAACAGTCAGAACGCCAGCACGCAGATACTTATAGTTTTGTGATTTCTTTCCAATGAATGTTCTCACATAATGTATCTCAAAAACAGGAGAACTAAGACTGAAGAATTGACCTAGATTGCAACAACACCATGTTTAAAGTACTCACCTAAAATAAAAGAACATTTTATCCTTGGCTCCTGACCAAAACCCCCCAGAAACTTATTGTTGACTCAGAAATGACAGTGGATACAGATTCACCATAGCATTATCTCACAAATTCAGGGACAACATTTTAGGTTAAAGCAGTGCTGTCTCAGAATTCAAATGAGTAAATCCAAAAGGCAATACGCACATCTCTTTCCCTTCCTGTATATGTGGGGGTCCCAAACACCAAACTAGAAGCAGACTTTAAATCCATGAACACTGTCCAAAACAGACAGTTCTGTAAATTTCAGTTTATGCCCAAATTTCTTTATCTACTTTCTTTTTGTTAAGAGAACCGAGGTATTATTACAACTGATCATCGGCTAGGACAATCAGGACAAACTTCCCAATTCTTTGTCTAAACAAGGAATAATAGTTGGATCTGAATCTGAAAGGAGTAGATTTTCACTTATTTCCTTGTTTATTTAAGAATTTTTTAATTGCCTTTGATAAGAGATATACACAAATTGCACACCTTACAATCTGCATATGTATTAATAGGAAACTGTGCTCATATTAATGAGTTCAGTAGGAAGGTAGGATTTATTGGCATGGAAGTAACGTATTATGTTGCTTAAGAAGCTTCCAGAAACAGAATTGTTCAAATGGGTCTGTAGCTGTGTATTTGACTGTATAGACATATCATGTGACTGGTCTATCACTTGTTTGGTGATCCATGAAATTAAGAGTGCATTACGGGATGGTATCCCAAGGAAGCAGATTTAAAAAACAAAACAAAACAAAGACCCCGTATGGAAGAACAATACAAATCCAACTACAGTTGAGAGACATCACCGTTCATTCTTACACAACCTTATAATTATGTACGAATTTTAGGATTATAATTCATGTTTAAGGAAAGAATGTCTTTTTTTTTGTACTTGATCAAACATCAATTTTGCCATACCTTTTGAGGATATGTGGAAACAAACTGTCTTTTCAAATCTCTCTGCAAGACTTCATTTTCAATTTGCATAGCCTTAACCACAGCTGAAACAGAGAGATCAGAATCCTTCTCACACACATTCTTTCGAGCTGATGAAAGTGGTCTTTCTGGTCGACTTAATGGTCCTGCCAAAAGAAGGAATGGGTCCAGCCATACAGATATGGAACATTACAACAGCATACATTTGAAACATCCACTTCAGTTACTGAAACAGAGCTATGTTAATAGTCTGTAACCATCCCAAGCAAGGCTGAATTGCTCCAATTTGTTGTCCTACGTTAGGACTCCACATCTACTTTAGACAATAGCTGAAACTGTAAAACTGAAAAGAGGAAAGAAAAGTGACAAATGAGAAATGGCATTTTTAAGCTTTAAAGTGCTTTTGCACTTTTCTTTTTCTTCAGATAATTAATGGAAGTGCCTTGTAACAGTTAAATGAAAAAGAAATGCTTAAAATTTCAGCACAACAACGTTTTTCAGTGAAACCTGGGTAATTCAGCTGTTTTGGAGGAATCCGAAGACTCTTCTAAAAAAACAAACAAAACAAAACAAAACAAAAAAAGATGTTGTGGTTTAACCTGGCAAGCAACTAAGCACCACACAGCCGTTCACTCACCCTCCCTCCCACCCAGGATGAGGAGAGGGAATCAAAAAAAAGTGAAAGCTTGTGGGTTGAGATAAAGACAGTTTATTGGGACAGAAAAGAAAGGAAAATAATAATGATAAGAGTACTACTACTACTAACATGTACAAAAGAAGTGATGCACAATGCAATTGCTCACCACCTGCTGACCGATGCCCAGCCTATCCCTGTACAGCAGTTTTCCCCCACCCTGGCCAGCCCCCCCATATTAATTGTTCAGCATGATATTATATGGCATGGAATACCCCTTTGGCCAGTTGGGGTCAGCTGTCCTGAGTCTGTCCCCTCCCAGCTCCTGCTGCACCCCCAGCCTGCCCACTGGCAGGACAACGTGAGAAGCTGAAATATCCTTGGCTTAGTGTAAGCACTGTTTTGCAATAATTAAAACATCAGCGTGGTATCAACATTATTCTCATCCTAAATCCCAAACACAGCACCATTCCAGCTACTAAGAGGAAAATTAACTCTATCCTAGCCGAAACCAGGACACAAAACCAAGTATGACCTTACCAACTAAGCAGTCAAAAAGCCCGAACACGCACCCATCTTCCCAAACACACAACAGAAAAATAGAAATATGACAGCCTGGAAACAGATTTATGGGTTTAGAGGAGAGGAAAATAAAGTTTGTTATTTTCACTTGCTTTTTTTAAGGGAAAAAAAAAATGAAGTGAGATTTGGATACATTAATATCCTACAACATCTTCAGGTGTAGAACCAAGTCCTTTTTATTCTGCCTGCAGTCCATCAACTAGTGTGACTGATGAGGCTTGTTTCTTGTTTAGAATCTGTTATGTTTATCTGTCAGGTTTGCATCTGTATATTTTGTTTATGACTTTCCCCTTTTCCTTAGGATCCCATTTGACAAGATCCTCGATCAGATCATCTTACTGAATTAAACATTCCCCCATTCCACATGCCCTTATCAGTTAGTGTGACTGACTAGGTTTGGTTCTTTCTGCCTCCCTTATTTGCCAGTCTGGTCTGTGTCTCTGTATGTTGTCTATGGATTCCTCACCTGCTTACTAAAAGGAAAATGAGGAAAAAAAGAGAAAAGCTGATATTGTAAAGGTCCCTAACCAGACACACTTACAGAAGCAGTGATTCTCCTTCCACATGCAGTTACACAGGTGGGCACAAAGAATGGGACAGGACACCAGTATCACAGCACAGTACCGTTTTAGACATGCACATTACTAAATTTTGATTCCATTCCACTACTCCTGCAATATTTGTTGAAGATGATATTAGCACCATTTACTGTTATGCTCTACTGTGCTTAAGTGCTGTCCTTGCACCCATCTATCATTTATCTACCCAAAGCAGCAAGAAAGCTGTTTTTTTCTGCTGTGGGAAAACCATGTTCATTTCCTGCTGTAAATGCATTGTGTAAGTATTTCAACAAGGGCTAAATTCCTAACTTTAGGACACACTTCTGTTAATACCATAAGGAATAGATCTCCATCAGGAAAATGAGAAACACAGAGCAAGTACAAGGAACAAAAGGAAAATAAAGTCTTAGGGTGCGGAAGCAAAAAGAGAAGGAAGGTAATAAAGATACATCTGAAGACCAAAGTGTACAAGCTCTAGACTTTCTCACAGTTTTACAAAAGTTAAAACTCCTGAGGTACTAAAAACAACACAAAAAGACAACAGCTAAGAAAAATTTCATTATGACAGATGTGCACTGAAATTACACCCAAACCAATGGGGAAAAAAGCATGAAAACTCTCCTCATTGACATTATATATTCTTATTTCTTACTATAGCAAATTCTTTCATGTCTTTCCAGCTGCAAGGACTCAGCAGAGAGTGGCCGACTGATTTTATTTTTTACCACAACTGGTCTGACAGGAATGTACATTTCAGCATTATCTTTTCTTTTTGCTGAGAGAACTCGTACTGGCTTCAATTCTGCAAGATAATAAGGAAACAGGAAAAAAAAAAAAATCAACTTCAGAGATATTAGGGAACAGTCAGCCAGGAAAAATTTATTGGACCTTAAATACTAAAGTTTTGCCACTTTAATTATGCTGGCATAGGTAAAGTGATAACCCATCTTTCCTTCCTTTTACTGACGCGATTCTATTGATGTATTAATACATATGCATGGCTTGCACTGACCTAGCGAAACAAAATGAAATATTTCACTGTGAAGTATGTTAGACCAGTATATCCTGACTGCAGCAGGTATTTTTCAGCATTACTGAAAAAACAAAACAAAACAAAACAAAACAAAACAAACAAAAAAAAAAAAAAACAAAAAAAAAAACAAGAAGCACAAGAAACCAAGTCATTAATAAATAGAGTTGTACCAAAAAATATCTTAAAACTGTCTTATTAAGAAGTTCCAAAGTGGGAGAGGGTTGCATAGTGCATTTCATAAGAACAGTTATCTACTCTTTCATTTGAGAATTATTAACAATTCCTTTGCTTGCATCACAGCTTTGAAACTTCTCACTAGAAAAAATAAAATCACATATCTTGTTCACGCTGCCACTGTGCCCCTTGTTCCTCTCCTGTCTTCTGCTGCTGCCTTTCCACACACTACTCATTTCCATGATATTAAGAAGAGCAAAAGAACACTCCTTTACTCCTTTACTTTACTATTCATGCAAAGATTTTTTCCTCTCTACTTGACCAATTAACTACGGATGAAGAAAAAAAAAAAAAAAAAAAGAACAATGGAACAATGAATGTATCTGAAATAGGTTGGGAAACTAAGTCTGGTTTCTCCCTGAACTTTCTACTTTTAACAAGCTAATTGTCTATGAGATCTAGTGACTGGTTCTGGGCTTGGACACAGGTCTCCAAAGAAGACCTGATGGGGTTGGGGGGTAGGGAGGGGAGTAGCTAAAAATCCATCTGGCAAATTGACAGATCTACAATCAAGCTTAAATAGCACATGCTATGATAACAGGCATCCAGCACCCAAAAATGTGAAATGGAGGAAGCTGAGACTAGGAAAATTTGGCTGCTCTGATTACTGCAAAAACAGTTCCAAAATATACTTTCAAAAGTCTCTTGAGAAATCTCAATCTGAGACAATTGTTGTTCAGGTGTCTAGACGTGGTGATGCAAGTGGGTTTACCAGGGCTATATCTTGGTTATCCCTGAAAAAAAAAAAAAATAAACATAGAGTCCCAGAAAAATGGAAGAAATCAAAGAATGACAATAAATTTCTGTTTACATCTCCCCACACATGCCAGAGCCAGCAGAGCTGCTCTGACAGTGAATAAGTCTGCATGAGAATCTTCAACAACAAAGTAACGGGAAAGCAAAACATAGGGAAGTCACATCAAAGGAGCAGCACAAGAACCTGCCTGACAGTGGCCAGATGAGGGCACACTCTGAGCACACAGTACCAGAGTAACACTCTCCTCAAGAAACACTGACCAGTCCTTTAAGGACTTCTTGGACAGGAAGATGCGTGTAAAACATTTTTAACAAACAACAGCGTCCCCATCATCTTCCATGAAGTTGTGTAAATCTTTCTTGAATGCACTTAAAATTTGGCTGTCACATCATTTGGCACTGGGAGCTACAATTAATTTGTATTTGCTTTAGACTTGCTGCCTGAAAACATCGTTGCTGCTCTCAGTCCTTGCATTACAAATGAAAGTGATTAATATACTAGCACCATATGCTATTTTATAGAGCTCAGTCCAATCCCTTCTGCATTTCTAGAATCAAACATCTCTCTTCACAATGAAAAATTATTGCTTCCTTTGTTACTCCTTGCATAAAAGTTTCTGTTGTATTCCAGTTTACAATTGTTACACTCCACTGTACCTTTTACATTTAGAAAAGACTTGATTCCTTTCAATCAAGTCCACTCAAAGGCTAATTAAGCTGGAGACCTGGTATGTTCTCCAACCTCAGTGCTCAGTAAAGCACAACACATGGGCTTGGTTGGAGGAGAGCTGGAGCCCAGGGTCATCACAGCAGCGAAATAGATCTTCAAGTAAAAGCAGAAACCATGAAACTTCTGCAACTTCCCATTAGGAAGAAAAAAAAGGAAAAAAAAAGCAGATGAGGTATTCTGGGGGGCGGAGGAGATCATAGTTCAGTGCCTTAGAAATATTACACTTACCTGGAACATGAGAATCATCTTAAGACGATGCACGTGCATCAGATACATGTATGCACACCTGATAAGTGCATATTACTAACAGGATGGATGAAGAGACAAGCAGTTTTGGTACCCCTAACCCCATCATGATACAACACCTCCAGAAAAGCCTTGATGCTTTACGTGATGTGGATTCTCTGAGACAATCCCAAGGAATTTCAGAAGGAAAGCCAATCTGAGGAAGGGATGTTGGATAGCAGAAACGAAGAGACATTATAAATAAAATGGGTGAAGAATGAGGAGTTAAAATGTCGGCACAAGTTTTAGATAGCATTTTTAAAGAGCTATTTTTTCAACTGTGGCAAACATTTGTGCTAACAAAAATAAACAGTAAAGACCTATCATGTGAAACACAGTGAGCTACTGAGGAAGCAATAAGAGAAATTTCTGAGTGGAAAACCATGATTCTGAATCAGTGGAAAAGGCAGCTGAGAAGAACTGAGCTACCCTGGTATACACTTATTCATACACAGTCCTGCAAATAGCACATTAAGAAACAAAACAGGAAGTTCTCAGATACTACTAATACAGAAATACTCTGCCCTTGGAGTAGCAGTCTGCAACAACATTACCATTTTGTTTAATATACTGTTAACACTTAAAAACAAAAAAATTTTCCTGAACACCTGGAATTCATTCACGGAAATGCTAGGTCTCGTGCTGTACAGGTTCAGACTGGGTGATGCAGTCATTCGCTCTGATTTATATCATTATGTAAAAGCTGGACCTACAGCCCAGGAACCAGAGAGAGTGTCTACTGTATGCCTTCTGTATTCAGAAGCAAGTATTTATTTGTCAAAAACAGTTAAGCTTTTCTGCATATTACTTTCACTGTAACATAATACAGAAACTAATTTCTTTTCTTTTTTTTTTTTTTTTTTTGTTATTTTTTGTTATTTTTGTTATTTTTTCCTCCCCATGTTGGTCCTGAAACCTGCATCCCTGAGGACTTCAAACTCATTAGTGCAACCTTGAGAGAAAAGCTGGTCTAGAAGGCTGAAGCTACAGCTGGAAGTGGAAGCAGCTGTCAACACTGAGAAGCCATGTACGCCTACAGCCTCAGTTGTCTTTCCTCTAGCAAACAGCACAGCAAATCCCAGTGTACAGCTCCCTTGGGCATAAGAGATCCCTACCAGATGAGAACAAATAACCAGCTATGTTATGATCTCATCTCTGACAGCAGCAAGGAATATAGAACAGGGAGGAATATAGAATATATGGTGCAATTCTTCACCATGCTGAAGCTTGCAGCTAGCTCATAAAGTACAATGAATTTGCTACCCATTAATTTGTTAAAACTGCTCCTGAAGCCATCAATATATTTTACCTTCTAAATACCCTATGGCAATGATTGTCATATTTATTTACCCATCACTGTTATAGGATGTCTATCTATATATACATACAAATTGAATGTTGTACCTCTGATTTTAACTATACACAGGCTCAATGTGGATTCTGGGACTATGAGAAACAGGCTATCATCTTTGTATCTTTATAATCTATTAACTTATACTTAAAAACAAAAAAAAAACCACTATTTCAATAAGGACATATAGTAAGAGAAGAGTCTTTATTAAAAGTCTACCCAAAGACATAACACAAACCTGGCTGGTTCTGTATGTTACCCAGGAAGGAATAGAGGCAAGTAGGGGCACACACTTGCTTAAAGAAAGCAAGGACACTACACTGGTATGACGCCTTTCCAGCACCTGATTGTGGACATTGGTATTTTGAATTACAGCACAAACCTGTAGTGATTCCCTTAAAAACATTCCCTTAAAAACAATGCTGTCAAAGAACTATTACAATACTGTAGTAGTATAACACAGAGACTTACTACTTTGATCCTGCTTGTACTCCAGCACAGTAAGGGCACCAGAATCAAGGCCAGAGCATCTCCCAGCATCCTGATGTTCAGAAGCTTCTTTCTGCAATGATCTACTGCTATGCAATTGAAGGCCTTCTAAGCTTGTAGATGTTTCCTCAGTAGAAGATGGTTCTGAAATCACTTCTTCAACAGAGTCATAATCCTCACTAACAGAGTCTTCTTCTTCCATCTTTTTCTCTTCTACACTGAGTTGCAAGCTGTTTTTCAGTTTCTGACACAATTCAGACAAACAAGTTGTCAGGAAAGCTCAAACATTTATTTTAAAATAAACCAATGTGGCTGCCTCTTCCTCCCATAGGAGAAAGAAAAATCTTCTCATGAACTCAGAGCCATGATGTAGTTAAAGATATTCATATTCCTATGTCATGTCTTCATTTCCCTGGTGAAGACATGTAAAGAAAAATCATCCTACATCTCCAATGTACTTTCTTGTCAGAGTCCTTGCAGGGAAATTCTGTAGGCCTAGGAATTTTTGTGCAAAACCAATTTTTAGGAGTAACTTAAAAACAGGAGGTAAGTAATGGAGAAGGCAAGGACACACATTTTTACAGTTTTACACTGTGTCAGACCCAGAGACAGTAGGCACAAATTGGAGCACAGGAGGTTCCCTCTGAGCACCAGGAAGCACTTCTGTGCTGTGCAGGTGTTGGAGCCCAGAGCCCTGGCACAGGTTGCCCACAGAGGCTGTGGAGTTTACTCCTTGGAGTAAACCACGTGGGCCTGGGCCCCCTGCTCAGGCTGGGGGTGGGAGGGTGCACAGATGGGCCCAGGGGTCCTCCAGCCTCAGCCATGCTGTGAGTCTGCAACAGCAAGATCTCTTTTAAGTAATTTAATATGTGATAATATGCATGTACATATCTGTACTTGAAAAAGCAGTAGAAAAGACATAGCCTGATGAACTAAGCTTCCAGTTTGCAAAGAGGTTTTGAATTGGACCCATAGGAAGAGGATTTTATGCAAAAATTAATCAATTTACTGTGGAAAAACTCCCCATCTTCTCACAGCATATGCCACAAACAGCATAGATAATGCTGGGGAGCCTTTTATTCTTATGAATGTAAAAGGCAAAGATCTTGTCTATCTTAAATCTACTTTTTCTACCTTTGCTGGTATTGTTTTGATAGAAGTATAGGTAAGCAAACAGTATGAGTAAAATGAAAACTGGAAGCTATGTGAGGTACAAATGAACCATGACAATGTATGTTCAGCTTGTAATGAAAGCTTCAAGCTGCTCTCCTGTTACAGATTACATTTGTTAGAAAAGCCACGTTGACAGAAACATATTACAAAGAACAGGCAAACCTAGGTTCAAAAAGAGGGTCTATAAGCAACCTGAAGTTTGATATTAAGCATATTTCCAGCTGTTTGACAGGGAATTGTAGGGGCTTTCTTTTAACTTATAAGCAAATTTAATGAGGTTTTAAGATATTCAAGAGAACACACTACAACTTCAGGAAAGCCAGAATTATTTCCACCTGGGATACAAACAGTAAGTGGAGTTTTGGGTTAAAATTAAAAGATTACTACTTACACTTAAATGATTATAAAAATACATCACTGTAAGCAATTTTGTGTTTTGTAGAGCAAAAAATACATCATAAGCTCAAAAGCAGTACAGGAAAGGTAGAAAGAAGCAGAAAAAGGTAGTCTGGTTTTCTAACATTCCATTGTTAAAGACATGAAGTGTACATACGCTAAGATTGTATACATGTGTGGAACTGGAAGCTACAGGTTTAAAAAAACACTGAGAAAAACCTTAAGACGTGTAGTGAGATATTCATCAGCCTTTATAATGTGACCTGCTAGACTCAAGTCTTCTGTTACAGGAGTTTTGAAACTCAAATTAATACTGTTAAACATCTTAAATACTGTGTCACCTCTTCTTCTGAATATATTAGCTTAGCAATTTCTGTTTTGGAAAGAGCTTCTCATCTTTTAATGATGGTATGTGTTGGACTAGGGCATGACAGGGGAAGGCAAAGGAGCAGAGAAGGGAGAAGGCAGTGAAATTCCATCTACTTGTTTGCTAATTAAGATCATTGTTGATTTAGCAGCTAGTCCAAGCATCTTCTGGATATGCCAAACCTCAAAAAACATTCCTTCAGACTCACAGAATCCTGACTCGTGAAAAATGTTTCACGATTTACAACACAGTCATCCACAAACAGCTGAGCAGGAATCACAAAACAATGAAATAAAAATTAATAATGAAAGATAAAGAGACTCATGACCAAAGACATCATGAGTCACGAGATTCAACAACAAGGCAAACTGTAAGAGAAATTAGCAAATCTGCAAGTTAACTATGTTTCCCCAAAGGAACATTATAAATAACAATATAGTCACATGGACTTTTACCTCTAGAGCTTCATCAATATCAGAGACAAAATCAGAGACAGAACTGAGCATACACAAGCATACAGAGCCTATTGCTGTTTACTGCTTTTTTAGATCAGACTGTGGGTAAAAGCCACCACTGAACAGCCTTACTAGTCACATAGTCAAAGAGATTGGCCTGGGGCTTACTCGGCTTACTCCATATCTACAGTCAATTAGTGGTTGTCACCAGCTGATGCAGGCATGGACCTCACACACTGCAAAAGGTCAAACAGCTGCATTTCAAGTGCCTACCACCCAGAACCTGAGCTGCCATATGATTAGAGTGAATGATGTATTCATGAGTTCAGGGTGCCAGTCTGAACTGGTCCAGAGAAGGTCAGGCCTTGACTGATGTGAGCATCAAGTGTGCGGAGTGTCATAAAAGAAAAATCTTAAAATAGAAATCACTGTCTACATATTATACCCACACTACTTATTAAGTAAAATTTTAATTAAATATTCCTGAATAGAAAATGGGAGTAGGGATGATCTTATTTGGAAAGGCAACACTTATAAGGGTAGCCTATCTGAAGATTCAGTTGCTTTGCTCTGATAGTTGCAACATAATCCTTGCAGCTCCTGGTGAGTAAACACTAAGCAGATCCGTAAGTTTAGCTAAAGTGCCACATGGTTAAGAGCAGGTCATTATTTCATTTCTTACTATTGTTTCAAAAATCAAGTAATTTAGTTCCCTAAAGGAACATTCTATAAATGTAAGCTTAGTTTAAGGCTCTTTAAATGGTGTTCAGTGTTAAGACTAAATTCAGTTTGATAGAGCAAGTCTGGATTACATTAGGCTTCTTCTAACATGGATTCCCCAAAATCTGCAGGCTGCCAATCTGTTGGTTGTAGCCTGGTAACAGAGAACAAACGTCTTGGGGACAGAAATCAGCTATAGCTAGTTTCAGCCATTACCAGCCTGCAGAAGGGACAGAGGAGGATTCAGACTTTCAAACTTAAGATACCACATTATAGGTAGTACATCCCTGAATCCTTATCCAATATTATATCCTACAGTACCTACTGTCAATACTATATATCAGGTTTGCATGCTCTAGTCAATACTAATACTTGGCCCCACTCGCATTTCAATTGACACTTCCATAAACTATAGAAGGCAACTGCTAATTGTACCTGAGAGTAATGGAGAGGATCATCACTATTTCTCTCCAGGCTCAAGCTTTCATAAGGTTCAAAATCCTCAGAGTATTCCAGAGGAGGTTTAATGCAGAGTTTAGTCCCCCTTTCTGTTTTAATCTCCACAGTTTTCTGTTAAAAGAAACATACAAAGAAATTAGACATCTTTAGTGCCATCAGCAGTACAAAACGAATAATAATCTTTTACATAACGATATTAAGATCGAGCAATCCTCTTCCCCTCTGTTCCATGGAAGGTTTCTGTCCTCTCTCAGCTCACCTTTGGGCCCTTGCATTATTGTTTGACGTGTACAGTGCCCCAGTCGAACTCCATACCTGCTGCAGTCCCTGGAGTACACATCATGGTCACGCCCAGCACACATCATTTGTTTGGAACCAAACCCAATTCCCATTGGGGTTCACTTTCTCACCTCAACAAGTGAAAAAATGATACGAGTAGAGATATAGCAATCAACAGAACAGCTGAAGTGGAATCGCTTAAAGCACATGCACGTACAGAAGTGCTGGCAGAATAACCTCCCGGGGAAAGCCCTCAAGCCTGCTCTGGTGAATTTGCACACATAAGTGCCTCTCTGAAATGTCACTGTGCTAATGGAGAACAAACAGAAAGAATTACAGGTGTGTGTCCAGTTACAGGCTACAATGTCACCAGGGTCAGAGATGTACGAACCATATCCCACCACAGCTGGAGTACTGTCATGGAGAGAGGCTCTTTGAGAAGGACAGGCTCAGTAGGTGAGGAGTAGTCATCCTTTAAGTGAGATACTAAAGTGTCTTGTAAAGGATGTCACTGAACCCAAACCAATGAGATTTGTCACTTTAGGCTTCAAAGAAGACACAAAACTGGTCAGAGTATCATTTCATGTTGTCACCCAGTATCCAGACTAAACCAAGTTTCTGATTCTATGAGAATCTCAAAGCATATAAACTGCCAACCCTCCACTAATTGCAATCAATTTCCCACAAAATTATTTGTGATGTAAGAATTAGTTCAAAGATGCATTACTTCAAACTGCTTCTTACCTGAAGCCATCCTTTGCGTTGTATTTTGCTTGGTGCAGTCTGTGTGCTGCGTTCTTGCAACTCACTCGCTTTTAGCTGGGCTGCTAAGAAGAATTAGAAGATGGGAAGCAGAAATACAATATTTGAGGATACATACTTTATTTCACATTATTTTTCCCCCCAGATGAAGAGTGAAGAATATATCTTTGATATGAGAATAACATTAACAACTGAAAAGGCATTCCACTTCAAATACTGGCTAGTTATGTACTAGTAGCAAGAGTTTTGAATCTCTTTGGGGATAAATCACCCTCACACATATTCAAGAGAATAAATTGCCTAAAACTATGTTAGCACAACAGCATGCACAGCCCCACATTCACTGATATGAAGTACAGAAATTTGTTCTAGCATAGGTGTGCACACCATTCCTGCTCCTAGCTGGGTATATGGTAAAGTGAAGGTGAAGGCAGACTTTGATAGACAGGGCCCTGATGAAGAACAGATGTTGTGCTGGGTTTACAAAGGGATTTTGTATGTACATTTACTCTCAAACTAAGACAACGTACTGAGGTACTGGCAGATTAAACACAATGTATTGGACATTTAACATACTGTGCAGAGAAGCATTCTTCATGGACAAGTCAGACACAAAGGAAAAACAATCATTTTCCTTCATTTCTAAGGTGAGGGAGAGTTGGTATCAAAACTTTGGTGAAAATTCTTTGTATGGTCAAGCAAAACAAAAGGTCCCTGTTCTGGAAATAGTCCCAACTTACAGCGAAGCAATGGATTTTTTAAAAGATGCTTTTACTGAGACACAAAGATGCACATCTTGCAGGTCACATCAGCATCCTCAACAGAGCAAGGACATCATCAACACTCTCAGTACAATCCTAAATAAAGGCATCTCATTTCCTATGTCCAAGACAGATTTACAGCTTCCATTTCTTTTCAGTGGAGAAAAACAGCTGATGCAAAACCTGTCTTCTTTAAGCCATAATTGAGTGGTCATCTTAAGCCAGCAGAAACTGGCACAACCAATAAAAGAAGCAGCATTCCTACCAAGGTCATAGAATCACAAGAAGATTTACATTGGAAGGGACCTCTAGAGGTCACCTAGTCCAACCTTTCATTCAAAGCAGGATTTACTTCAAAATTAGATTAGGTTCTTCATTCCCAACTCTCAACGCCACATTTTCTTTTTTGGGTTGGGCAACCCTACATTGCACCTGTGCAGTGAACCGTTCAGAAAATTTATCAGCAAGATTTAACTGAGGAAGAATAGAAAACAAAGATTACTTTTAATTTAGTCACTTGTACTTTCTGGTTGTCCACAATTGTACAAACGCTAGCACAAGCATGTAGGAGAGAACAGCAAGAGGTAGTACCATTCTTAGTACAACAATGCAGGCTTAGGTCAATTTCGAGTGATCATAAAACTACAGAGCAAGATGAACAAAGGCTTGTTCTGTTGCCTCTACACAAAGTACTTATTCACTCCCAGAGGCCTGAAACAGGCCTTTCCTCAGAGAAGAAAGGGAATGGATTGTTCCAGGGAGGAAATAAGATACCTGACATCTTGTCTTGTAAAACATCCCTTCCAACTATAGCTCCTGTTACTCTGTTAGACTAATCCTAAATAACTCCAACTATACCTCGCAGTCATCAGCATTGGGGCTGACTGCTTTGGGGCTCCTCAGGCACCAAGGGTGATCTGTCCTGAGATTACAATGCTAGAAGCATGGTCTGATTTGGTCACTGCTTTGGACAAAAGTGGAAACACTTTTACCATTCAGTTCCTAAGCAATCCTTATTTTCTAAGCAAGTGCCCAGAAGGTCATCATGTATGGTACAAGCGTAAGTAAGAAAAGGGGACAGGGTAGGACTCATGCCACCAGTGCTGAGTATTTGGTTCTCAGAATTGAGTATTTTGTGATGGATTCCTGTGACCAAATCCAAGCCACTAAAGTACAGTAGTTCAAAACCCAAGTAGAAGATGATGCAACTGAGTCACCTACACTAAAGAGATGTTTGCAACAGAGGCAAAAACATTCTTCCCATCGGATGGATAGAATATGAATACAAACTATTACCTGTTTCAGCACACAAAATAGGTCCACTGTTGTCATTCCCTAGTAGGAGTATCTTTGGAGACTCAAGCTGACAGTGCCTATTCTAGTAGCCAAGGACTGAGTAGGACACCACTAAAATATTAGTCATAATACAAGGAGACCCCGCGCTGCCCTTAAGAAATCTCTTTGACTACATCAACATTCACTGAAAGTACAGACTTGGTTGTAAAACTGTCTGGATTACACACCCATATAAATGACAGTGTACATGGAGACCAGCTTCCCGACTCTACATATTATAAGCCCATCATCTACTTTAATTCATTTATCAAGCCTAAGCATAAGTGTGTCAATCACTATTATCATTAATTATTTCTAGGAAACACAGACAAAGAAAATAGCCCAAAGAGATTTATGACGACGCTTTCAGGAAGTGTGGAGTCCTTTCTGTACTATTAAGCATCACACATTCTTAATTTTTTAGAAAAGACTAATCTGATAGATGGATGTTCTAGAAGTAATAAATGATGCAATAATTCTTACTGGGGATAGATAGGGAAGAAAATTCAGCACTGTATCTTAGCCAGAAATCATTTCTGAGAGTAAAATAATGTTCAATCATTGAGAAGAAATGCCTAAAAATGAAACAGACTACAGAATTGCTAAGATACTACCTCCAGGCAAGAATTTTATATAGATCACCAATAACGCCCACATTTGACTCTACTGGTAAAATCAAATGGTAGAAGAAAAATGACAGGATGATTTAGTTGGTATTTTTCACTGCAGCTGCATATGTTTAAGAAAAGAACATTGGATAGCTAGGAAACAGCAAAACACTGAGTTCTCTTCTACAGAGATAATGCCACTGTCTCAAAGCTGATGGATTTGAGGAAGGGAACACAGACTGCCACTTAAGTCCTTAAAAGTATCTTAAATCCCAAAGACAAGCTAAATATTCTACTTGAACTGAATCAAGGGGCAATAAGCAACCACAATGAAACAAAACACACACACACACCGTGGTTAGGCTTAGAGATAACAACTGCACAGCAGAACTTGAAGAGAAAACTTCTCTTCACAAAGTTCTGTTACAGCTACTGCCATAACAGCTCCACACAGCTTTTTGACCAAAAAGTCAAAGACATTGGTTTACACACCTTCAGCTACTTAAAAGTATATCACCCCAGTATGACGAAAGCACAGAATTTCCTCTTTTCCGGTATTCAAGAACATGAAGCTTTTTGCAACTTTACACGCAATCTCTTACTTTGTTATAGAAAACAGCAAAACTAAGGGAAAAGACAGGTAACAATCTCATTCCCCAACCCCATGCTTTACGACTTGCAAGAAACAATAGAACAGACTGATAGAACAAGCCTGAACTCACTTAAATTTGAAAAACAAGTAACATGTACCCATTGTAGAAGGAAGGGGGGAAAAAAAAAAAAGAAAGAGATGAAGGTTGGAGTTATGGCTAGAACAAAAAAAAAATTAGCTTTGGGTACTGTTGAGATTAATAAATTTTAAATCATAAATTTTCATATTAAGCATTACTTTTAAATATTTGTCTTAATTTTTTAGGGAAAAAAAGCTTAGCAGACACTATCCGTACAGCAACAGATTAAGAAGATACACTCTATGAGACAGGTTGCAAGTATGAGGATAACAGACGAAGGCTGGTAAAATGCTTTAGATTGGGATTTAGGGAATCATTTATTTTCATTAAGCTAAATGGATTAGAAAGCCACTAAGCTCCCTCTTTATAACTTCATGCATGCAAAATTATTCCTACTACTACATTGCTCTCTATGACAGACTGACTTAAACAAGAAATAAAATTTCACTTCTCAAATAAAGCCAGCTAACCACAGGAAGAAAACGGCAAATTTTCTTTACTTCAAATATTTAAGTAAAGATTAGCTGTCTTTTTAAGAGGACTATGATAACTTGAACAAAATTTAAGTCTATAATTTGATTATAGTCTCTCTAATCAAATGCCATTTGTCTGCAGGAAACCAGACAATACTGAAGTCTATCATATCTTAAAACTTACGAAAAGTGTTATGTATGAGACAAAGGTATATAATTATTTTACACTGCAATATATATATATTTCTAATCTTCTAGTTTTAGTTATAACTTTAAAAAGTGGAGAGATGGGGAAATTAAACATGGGAATTAATTAGGGATCAACCGAGCAATTGATAGGGTGTTGCAGAGACCCCTTGTAACATTCAACTGGCTTAATAAGTACTCTGATGAAAGCAGTACGGAATTTCATTCCACTGTTCTTGAACACTGCTGCCTCATTCGCACAGCCTGACAGGTAACTGCACTGACTGAATTACAGCTCTGATGAGCAAATATTTAAAATTTTTGAGGCTGCAACCTCCATAAAACTCTGATGTAACTTACCATTTGTCCTGGCGGTCTGTGTCTCATTTTTGAGGTAGCCATGTGAGTTGAATTTTTTGTGGTAATTTCTCAGCTCTGAATTAGCTCCATTTATATACAGAGAAAATCCTTGCTCTAACTGTTCCAGTTTGATTTGTGTAGGATCCTTTCTTTTTAAATGCCTCAGTAGCCTAAAGTAGAAAGGATAATAACTCATCCCTATACAATACATATACAGATGATCATATTGGCAATAAATACAAAGGCACAGTGTCACAAAAATAATTTAAAAAGAAAAGTTTGTAGCTCAAGTAACAATTTCAGAATACAGCTTCCAGCACCGATTCCTGTTCTTTAATGCTTGTATGAGTACTGACACCCTGTGACACAAAGTTCAACCAAGTGTTTCACTTCTTAGATTTTTCTATACTGTTTATCATTCCACATCATTTTTTTTTCCATTTGGCATTTTTTCTACTGAAATTTTCTTCTTGAGAACTTGAGAGAGTTTTGTTTAGAATTCTGGAAATCTTGAAATGGTTGAGCTCTTTTCAAGAAAAAAAGAAAGTACTATTTTTGTTTCAAAACTTGAGGGGGAAAGCCCCAAGTCAATAGTGTAGTTAGAGATACTAGAACTTTAAACTCATTAAAACTTCAAAAGATTAAAATCTAGTGTTCGTTTGTTTGGCTTTGATTTTTTTAAGAAGTGTAGAGAAGATGAACTTATAGTAAGTTAAATGTCTATAAACATATTATGATAGAAATCCACACAAGTTTTTAAATAACATGAGTTACAAATATTCATAACTATGCATAGACTGACACTGCTAATGAGAAGTTTTGAATTTTTAAACTACTTCCTGCTACCAAAAAGATACTATATTTTAAGAATTAACAATTTGGTGAAATAATTCTGCATTAATAAGTAGACACTGCAATGAGTATGTCAGCAGTACTGAAAATTTACTAAGTTCTCTAAATCTGCTGTGTACAAACCTTACTATTTGTTGTGGAGGGTGGATTTTTTTTGTTGGTTTTGTTTTCTGCCAGAATAAATCAACAGCTACAATGCAACTGGCTTATAACACAGGAGTTCAGAGGAATCTGTAAAATGCATGTGAGATTGAAATTTCATAGCTCTGAAGATTCTAACACCACTCCAGTAGAGAAAGATACCATACATTTCGCTACGATCAGGTCAGAGGAGATGGAATCAAGCCCTGGAGTTAGGGTCTCTACAGGAAAAGATCCCTCCCGTCCTTTTTGATAAAGTCAGAGACACTGTCAGCAGAGCATCACTCTGGGCCAAGAACATATTCTCTTCTATTATAATAAACATGCATTCATCATAAGATGTAACTATTAGTTTCGTTCTCAGTCTTCACTATTCTCAGTCATTGACTGAGAATCCAGTCATCTCCATGGCCAGAGATGACACCTGCCTGTAAAGACATTTATTCAAAGTCAGCTGATGGAACTTTTTTTTTTTTTTTTGGTGTGTGTGTTGTTGTTGTTGTTGTTGTTGTTTTTCAGGTTCTCTCTGTGAAAAAAAACAACAAGGCTGACATAACCCTTGGCCTAACACAACATCTTAACCAAAAAACATAACCTTCTGACTGAGTATTCCTAACTCATGTTAAGAATTCTTGGCCATTCACCATTCTCATTAAAAGTTGCACATTCCAACATGTGTTTACAAATGCTAAAAATGAAACTGAGCTTCCAGATACGCAAGAACCAGGTTTCCTGCATTGTCACAGCAGATGAGGCTAGAGGGGTTAACATGAGCAGAGTCTGAACATGTATCTAATACACACACCATCCTGTGTCCAGCAGGCTATATTATTGGAGCTAGTATCCTAACAATCTGAGGACTTATTACAAACATCAGGCCTTGTGCCTACACAAACAATTCAGCAATTTGCTTATATATCTCTAACAAATGCCAAATCTTGTCCCTTCATGCAGGTTTTCATTTGTGAAATTGGCAGGTTCAGGCCATTATAGGCCATCGCCTCTCCATCAGCTGCTCCAAAAGCACTTCTCCATCCCGCAGGGTAACATTCACAAGCAGCCCAAGCCCTAAACCACCCAGAGATCTGCTCATCCAGGTCAAAAACTACATCCCACTTGCACTGCAGCTCAAAGCATTCTGCATGCTTTGAAATTTTACTCAGCAATGGGCAACCAATCCCACCCTGGGGAGCAGTGCTTCACAAGTCTGCTTACCCTGTGTAACAGGGTCTGCCTCAAAGTTTTTACTTTGCTCAAGTCCTGTTCCCCAACCGAAGGTGTTAGGGTCGCCCTAGGTCAGTAACCCCCAGATAAATCCCTGGCTGCTCTTAGAGCACACAAGCTTCAGTTTGGCCAACTCAGTGCTACTGGCTGCCAACAGGAGCCTCTCCTTTGTGCCGAGCACTTATTAAGTCCACTTGCAGCAAGCCATTACTCTGGCAAAGACTGTCAGCTCCAAGCTGTATCTTATTTTAAGGTATGCTGGAAAAATATCACCACAGTCTCCTCCAAAAATAAGGACTTGGAAAACAAAGGGAAGAGAACTACTGGAATGCTTTAAGACACAGAAAACCAGGCCTCACAACACAAACGAGTTTTTAAACTAATATTCACCACTGCTGATTTTAGACACAATATTACATAGCACACAACAGAAATTACATACTCAATAGTGATATCAATTTTGTCTCTTACCGGTTTCTCTGCTGAAGGGATACTAAATATTCATCATGTTTTTCATCAAAGTCAGTCACCATATCCTTAGTGTTAAGCTGAAATGAATATAGAATTGCCACATTTAAGAAGAGAAGTAATTTACTGTAGACTGTTACTGGTTTTGCACCCTCAGTAACCATGAACGCTGTAAACTGAAATCAGCTCCTCATTCAACAGCGCACAATGCAGTCAGTGTAACAAGCAAGTTTCCTGAAGAACAGAATTTTCATTACTTTTTCAGAGCCCTTCACAATCTACTGAAGAGCCTCAAAATACTAAAAGGGGAAGGCAGAGGGTACAACCAGTGTTTAATCTGAGAGCTGCCGAGCGGAGAAATGCTGAGGCACAATTGCGAAGGCCACACCCGAGGCCCAGCTATGGGAGAGTTTTCCTGAAGGGGCACCACTCGTGCCGGCTATTTGATCTAAAACTTGGGAGCCTGGATACATTTAAAGCGTTTAATCAAAGGTTTTACCTTGCCCGCCTTTCAGGAAACACAAACTTTTTCCCACTGAGCAGCCCAGAATTGCTGCTACAGGCTGCGGCAGGGCGTCCTCCTACACGGCGACAAGCTGAAGCTCGTCACCTCCAGCCAGCTCCGTGCCCAACATCCCCGCCGCGTCCCCCCGGCCCCTCAGCTCGCCCCCGGTCCCCTGCGCTCGCCCCTAGTTGCCCCCCAAACGCCACCGGCTCCCTCCGTCCCCTCCCCGAGCAGGGGGCCGGGAGCCAGGCGCGGCCGCCCCGCGCCCCCTCAGCCCCGCGGAGCCAGCGCCTGAGGCAGCCTGGGCGAGCCGGGGCCGAGGCGCGCCGCGCTAGGCCGCAGCCCTGTTGTTTCCCCGTTTCCCTGTTTCTCCGTTTCCCCGGTTACCGGCGCAGGGCGGCGGCGTCATTTCTGTGGCGCCGCCGGGTGCCGGAAGCGGCGCGGAGCGGAGCATGGAGGCGCTGTGGGCGCTGCTGGACGAGGTGGCCCTGGAGGGCCTGGACGGCGTCACGCTGAGCGCGCTGTGGCACCGCCTGGGGACCCGCTCGCCCCCGTTCCCGCTGCCGCTGGAGCCCGCCACGCAGCAGCTGCTGTGGGCCGCGCTCAGCGCCCAGCCCGCCGTCAGCTTCTACCTCTTGCCGAGGGCGCGGCCGCCGCTCCGCCTGCACGACCGGTGAGGAGACCCCGGCCTCCTCCACCCCTCCTGGCCTCCTCTGTCCCCCCCTGGCTTCCTCCAGCCCCGCTGTCACCCCCCCGTCCCACTCCGCTGTCCCCTTCCCTCCGGGCACCGTCCCCCAGAGCTCCCGCAGGAGCCCTCGGTTCCCCCCCGGTTTGGGTAAACGCCGGCTGCTTTTGTGGCAGGTATGAAGAAATAGACCTGGAGACGGGAATACTCGAAACCAAAAGGGATCCGGTGCCGCTGGATGACATTTACCCTGTCCACATGGTTTTGGATAATAAGGATGGCATACAGGGTTCCTGCCGGTATTTTAAGGAGAGAGTGGATATCACTGATCAAGTGAGGAGGAAGGATCTGCAGCCCTGTTATACTTACACAGAAGCTGTTGAAAAGTGAGTGAGATCCTGCGACCTGGCACTAAAAGGGTTTAAACTTGATTTTAAAACTCTACTCCTGTAACCAAGTTTGTGCAAATCTATGGAAATGGGATGTTTGTGGGGAAAAGTGATTCAGCTCTTCTTATGGCTCTAATGAACTTTTGCTCTTTTCCTTTCTGTTAGATGGGGAGAGAAACTGGTCATCGTTGCCTCCCAGGACCAGCGTTACAGAGCTTTGATAGGCTGGGAGGGGGATCCTGACCTAAAGCTCCCGGACTTCTCCTACTGCATTTTGGAGCGTTTAGGTCGTGCTAGGTGGCAAGGAGAGCTTCAGAGGGATCTGCACAGCGGAGCTTTTAAGTAAGTTTATATTTTGATATATCAATTAAATTGAAGTGAGTAAGTTTCTACTGACTACTTACATGTTTCTGTATTCCTATGTGTCAATTAAACTCATATCTTTATTGGTAGTGTCTCATACTTGCTAACAAGAGCATTTGTCTCATGGAGCCTGTATTACAGAAGGTACTGGTCTCTTCCTAGAGCTCATTATACTTCCTGCTATTTTCTCATGGAACCAGAGATTGTCTGTTGGGTCAGTGCACAGGCTTTAAAGTATTTCAGTTCTCAGAGGACTGAATATACTGTAGAGAACTGGAAAGATTAAGCATTTGCTAGAGCTTGATGTTTGAGGGAGATTATTAAGGAAAAATGCTAAAATGATCAGTCAGTGACCAGAGTGCTCTGTTTCAAGGAAGAAGTGATAGAATACCTAGACCATACTATAAGTTCTCTGTAGTAATGGAGAGTTAACATTCTAGGAAAATCATTATTGAGAGAACATTCACTGCTTGCATTAGGTATCTAGAAGCACGATCACATCACTGCCAAGTCTTATCATGCTTCCATGTGATACCAGTAATAAATTATTTTTCTTGCATTTAATCCTAAAGCTTGTTTTTTAGCACATAATTCAGAGGAAGGTTATAAAAAACGTATCTCTATGGTATTTTGCAAAATGGTGCATCTCTTCCAGGGTTCTGAAACACTTGAAACTGAACTCCCAAACAGTCTCATATTGTATAGCTTCTCTCATTTGTTTTCTGCTTATTCTCTGTAAAGCTTTTGCCTTGTTCAGAGTGATAGAAAATACTTTGTACAATTAATTTCACAGGCTATCTAAATTTTGGTACTCCTTAATTTTGAGATCGTCACTTTGTAAATTAGCATAATGTATGACCAAGACTGTGGGTAATTTAGGTGAAGGCTGTTTGAATACTGGATACTTAGTATTTGTTTGCAGAAGATCCTGTGCTTATACATATCTTGTTATCTTTTCTTCAGAGTGGATGCTGGAAAAATTCATTATCACCGAAGAGTATTGGACAGAAATGGTCTCATAACAATGCAGTCTCATGTGATAAGACTACCAAGTGGAGCACAGCAACACTCCATTCTTTTACTTCTGACTCGCTTTCATGTTGATAGGTATGTGCCGCTGGAGTGTTCAAAAGATCTCCTGGGTAGGCTGTGGCCTTTTACAACGCTGAAAGTTTGTAGTCTCGATCTCTTTAAAGAAAATCACAATTTATTTATTAACTCATCTTCCAGATGCTGGACTGCTCTTGGAAGTGCGAACAAGAGGGTATTCTAGTGCCTATCACCTGCCTGCTATGAGCCTCTCTCTTCTCATTGTAGCTCACATCATTCTGTTAATTTTTAGTGTTCTTACTTCAAACATACTTTTAATACATTTTTGTTTTCCCATTTTGTTTACAGTCAGAACTCATGCCTGTGAATTTCCAATGAAGCAACACCTTGGACTTACTTATGTTCCCTCACTTGGGGTCTCTTAGTGACAAATTCTCTCACCTGCTATTCACAAAAGGAAAAGAAAGCTCTAAGTTCTAAAACAATCAAAGAACACTTCAGTGTACCTTCTCTAATAATTAACATTTTAGAAAGGTATAATTTGTGCTTACAAAGTTACATGCATGCTGAAATGTCAAATATTCTCTTTTCTCGATTAGGAGGAGTAAATACGATATCCTGATGGAGAAGCTCTCAAGCATGCTAAGTGCTCGTTCAAACCATATGGAAACATTAGGAAACTTGAGGGAAGAATTGGTGAGATCCATTATTCTCTTTCAAATTCTTTCTTACATAGAATATAATTGATTAGTATCAAAGGCACTTCTTCATACTTCCATTTTTAAAGTTGCTACCACATTTTGAGGTAGGATATCAAAAGAAGGATCTTAAAAACCTGCTAGTTTATTGAATTAGAAAAAAGGGAAGAAAATATAATTGTCATATTGCTCTAGATCAAGTTAATGTCATTGCTTGCTTTAATCAAGGAGTTCTATTCCACCCGCAGCTTTAGAAAAATTTTGTCACAGTGCCAGACTTTTTTTCCACATACAGTCAATAGATACTGTTGTGTAATACTTGTAGGTGGTTGCTGCTGCTTATTTGGAGGATAGAGCTGGAGGGATGGAACATACTGCAGAAGCCCCTGAAGCTCTGCCTGTGTCTTCACTGATGGGCTTTTAAGATTCTTCCTTGATATCCTGCCCCAAAATACTGTGTTTTAAAAACAGGCAGTATGAATGTCTTTGCTAATCACCTAGAGGATAGAGACTTGTGATAGCAAAGGTCATTGAATTAGAGAACTCCTTGGTCTTCCATTGATGTTTGTGTTTTTTCTTTTTGAAGATGAATAGGTAGTTCTGTGGACTTCCTGAAAGGCAGAGTTTTGGCTCACAATTCCTTTTACCGTTTCTCTTTGTGTTAGGGTCTTTGTGAGAGAACTTTCAAACGTCTTTACCAATATATGATGAATGCTGGCCTAGCCAAGGTAATATCCATCCCGTTACAAGAGATACACCCCAATGGAGGGCCCTACAAGACAAAGAAAGGTAAATAGAACAATATTTTTGCTTTCTTTCTGTGTAATTACACTGATGCCAATCTTTTTATAAGATTCAAATCTTAAATTAAAAGTTGCTTAAGTACATAATTACAAAGACATATTTTCAGAGAAGTGTGTTAATAGAGTTAGAACACTGCAGATGTTTGAGTTAATCATTTGTTCCAGCTTTGTAAGAAATAGGTACTGTACACATCTTGGGTGAAGGCAGGTTCAATATAAGCAGTTCAAGTGAATCATGACTCCTGTTCAGACTGTTGAAGTCAATACAGAGTATAGGGATGATGAGCAGTCTGCTGCCTTTTCAGATTGGCAGTTAAATATATAAAGCAAATGATGCCACGATTAACTATCATGCTACAGAAACAGGCCGTTTTAGTTATGACTTCTGCTGGAAGTTATGATTTTTGCTGGAAGTCATCAGAATGCAAAGTTTCTCTGGAAGGTGTCATATTGTCATCCTGTAGCAGTATTTTTTTGGGGCAGTATTGCACCATGTTTGTTTGTTTGTTGTGCTTTTCTCATAATGAATTGTGTCAGAGATGTTCTAGTAAGCTCAAGATATTTGCAAACAAGAGTGGAGAGACTAAATAGTATTGGACAATAGAGTTTGTTATTGGTAATAAAATATCTAACTTCCAAAGTATTTGCTTAGAAGAAAAGAGAGTTCATATCTATAAATGTGGTGGCAGCACACAAGGCAGTAGGTGATTTATCTGTTGTCACAAATTGAGACAGCAGCAGCTGCATTTACTATTTAATGTTTTGCTATGAAAAATGCCACCTGGTGAATCTTTAAGATGAAATTATCATTCAAGTTATCGGCATAAAAGCTAAATGCTTTTATCCACAAAAATGCATTAAAGACACTAGGTATTAAACTAGGATGATTTAATAATAGCTGATTTTCATAAGAGTTCAAGATACTTTAATCTCCAGAGTTACAAAGGAAAGCAGATAGAAATATGCAGGACATGTTCAGGACAAAGCCACAGCATCTGCTATGGGAAGCACATTACTGGGCAGCAAGAGCTAAAGTAAAAAAGATTTTGATTTTGTTTGTTTGTTTTCAAATATGGCTTCAAGTGAAAATTGATGGGCTGTAAAAACACAGAGGTTGTGATAACAGTGCATACAGCCCTACCAGAATGTCAGAACTTTATCCAAAGCAGAATCTGACAGGGAAAGAATTCAGATGAGGAAATATGGGATCATCTGGCCTGGAGCTTAGTCACATGAGTAAGCTACAGTGGATTAACTTCAAGTCAGCTAGGCTTCAGTAAGTCATCATATATAAACATAAGATAAAATTCATTAACTGAAACCTTAATGATTTCAGCTAAAGCTTTCACCTGGCATTTATGACAGCAGGGCTCTGCAAGAGGAGTAGTGATGGCTGTAGATGTTCCCACTCACTGCTGCAGGGTTAATTGGCTACTTGTGCAGTAGCTACTGAATTGCTGCACTTGATAAGCTGGTGTTGTACAGTAATCTATTTCTAGTTTATCTTAAACATTGGTCTCTTAAATGGTTCAGCAGTAGCTGAATGGCTTTGGTAATAGTGGATCATCATTATATCAAAGAGCAGAGCTGTTAAAGCTGTCCTGAAGTCATTTGTCCCCACTCTTCTATGAAATCCCAGAAGGCTAAAGCAGGTAGAGGGTTACTACAGCACAGCTAGTACACAGTAACATGTTAAGATGTGGGACTGAATTGTATGCCAAGTGTCTTCTGGATAGCAGTGTGTTCTGTCCTCATATACAACAACCTTAGATTTTGTGTCTCGATTTTCATTGCATATCGTTATAATACACCATGTGTGTTCACAAACTTACCCATTCCCTAGGAGCAGATTAGGTTAGAAGATGTCTTCGGACAAGAAATCTACAAGCTTAGTTTCTCACAAATAGTTGCACGTAGAGCTTCCTTAATGTGACTGACATCATCTATAGGATCTGCAGACATGGATGGAGAAGAATCCGTTCTTCTCAGTCATGATGGAACTGTAGAAAGTAATTGTACATTTTAGTTAGGCTCTAAGAGACTACTGGGTGGGGTAGGACTGTTCTGTGTGATCATTTTCTAGGATGCTAGGTAGTTGGTGTATGCTTCCTTCTGTATTTGTATACATGAATGTTAATCATGTAATTTGCATTTGTAGAAAGTAAAAAAAAAAAAAAGGTTCTGGGTCTGTAGGGACGGAAAAGTAAGGAGATTTCTTATACCCAGTGAGTGATCTCACAGTCAGATTTGTCTTCTGAAGTTGTAATTCTGTGGATCAGCATATCAGGAAACACATTTCACAGATTTATTTGTACTATTGGAATTTTTACTATTATTGCAGTGTTTTCCATTCCATTCTTAAGTCACTGCATTGAGCAGACCTAATGTTGACATAGACATGAATGTTTGGAACATCCCAAAATTCTGCTAGTCATTATTTTGACAGATCCCTATATATATATATAGGGAAGAGCTATTGAAAACCTTTCCTAGAAATAAGCAATTGTCTTAAGTCTTTTCTTCCCCATTGTACTACTTTTACCATGCTTCCTGGGGAAACAACATAGTTTAAACCTGTACACACGCACATGCAACTTACATTTTGTTTAGAGTTGTTACAACATTCATGTTCACAGGTACTGATGTCATGGTCCGTTGCCTTAAATTACTAAAAGAATTTCGGAAGAAAATGGAAGATTATCATGATGATGATGAAGAAGAGATGATCACAAAAGTTGTCCAGCCTGTGGATATTGTTTGTGAAAGGGATATGCTCACCCAGGCTTATGAGATAAGTAGGTGATGTATTGAGAGATTTGTGTGGGGGGGATGGCTTATCTGTTACAAAGATTAACAAAATGTTTCTTTGACTTGCTTAATTCTGGAGTGCATAAGGATTCTTAACTTCATAGTAAGCTAAGTTACAGTGCTATGTGTGAAGGGTATTAAAGTATCATGAATATAATATGCTAAAGATTTTTCAGATTGCCCTCTTACTCTTTATATGTATGAGAGAGAGGTATTGTGTTTTTTTTTATTATTTTTTCTAAGTTCTGATTGCATTCTATGTATCCAAGTGTTAATTTTCCAGGAAAAGATGGGCTTCTTGTTCAGATTAGACTAGAGCTGTAAGCTTCCTGTAGGTGGCTGGGCAGTCATTTAATCTCTTTATCTCAGTTTTCTATGGATAAGAAAATACTGTTCTCTTACCTGTTGTGTCAACCATTTGGACAGTCAAGAGTCTTTGAGGTAAAGCACGCTGGGGTTGATCAGAGCTGGGACTTCCTTGTCACTGTTTTGGCTTGAGACTGTCTTGTGCAAAACAACTCTTGAGTCTTGCATGTCAGGCTTCATCTCTGACAAGAACATAGTGCTGAATACTTAACAAGATTCCCTTGATTCAAAATGTCAGTTAGTTATTAAAATTAAGAAAAAATGAACATGTTAAAAACTTACAGCTTAATGTGTTTTCCCTACTAGTTCATCTTTTCTTGTCTTGCTTATATATGTGCTGGAAGGAGCCAATACGTTTTAAATACTTTACAAGCCATTTTGCCTTTAAGGAGAGTTAAATGCAGTTCATGTGTTTTTGTTGTTGTTTTTATTGTTGTTTTTAAATTTAAACTGATGTGCTTTTCATTTTGGCTTTTTTCATAATTTAAACAACAGAATCTATTTTTCCATAATCATGTTTCAGGGAAGACTAGTGGCCTTTTTTCTTCCTTTGTAACAGCAGTCATTGCTGTCTTTTGACTGGGCTTCATATCCATTGCTGCCATCCCTGTAAGCTTATCAACTATTCAGTATCACCAAAATAAAACACCATGGGAAACGCTGTGGGATAAGAAAAGGTGATGAAGAAAACAATGTTCTTTCTCCTTCTCCTACTCCTTTGCCTTTCATAATGGAGAATGAATATCTGACTGTAGAAAGCCATCAGGTGCAGGATTCACTTCATTTTAATATAAAACTATAAGTTTTAAACCTAATTCTACTGGGCTGCTGCTTTCCATCAAATCCTGTTTTATGACAGCATTTGGCTATCTTATGTATGTCTTTGAAAATTTATTTAATTGTCAGTGGTGAATATTAAGGTTTATGTTCTGGCATATGGTTCAAAATCACATAGCTTTTGAGACAAGTTTGACTTTGTAACAGTTATTTAGAACAAATACGAGCATATATATACAGATATATGTGCATACAATTCATTCAGATTGTTTTCCTGATATATTTTTTGGTTTTTCTTTCTGAAACAGTTGAAAGTAGAGGAACAAAAGGTATTTCTCAGGCCGAAATTCGGATGGCTATGAATGTGGGGAAGCTAGAAGCAAGGATGCTCTGTCGTCTCCTGGAAAGGTACAAAGTTGTCAAGGTAAGGTTAAAATAAAATAATACTGATACTTACTGAAACTGAAAATGCGATTCTGGTTACTGTGGTAATATGTTATAATATTGTTAACCTCAAACAATAGAAACTGTAGGGGTTTGAGAGTTGACAGTGAAAGAATTATGATAAAGTTGAAAAAATTGACTTCAGTTGAGGAAAAGATATATAAGAGAAGTGTTCAAAAAGTGTTCAGTTAAAATTTTAACCTACTATAGTCTTATATCTAGGCCTAGTTGTTAGAATGTATCATAACCGCTCTTCTAGAATCTTTTCTTTATTGCTTTCTGGTTAGCTGCCCTAACACTTAATAGTTCGCTGACCCAGATGTACAAGTATTGTATGCTGGTTTGTGACTGGATGTAATCAAGACTGGGGAAAAAATGCACCTTGCCCCAGATTTGCTGTCCGTATTGAATGCACATTCCGGTGATCATTCCAGATCAACACTGTTCCCAGCAGTATGAAGCAGGTCTACGCTCCAAAAAAAGCCAAGGCAGAGAAACACACCTCAACCACTAAAGCACACTCACTGTAATTGGTGGTAACACAAGTGACCTACTGGCATTTGGGAATCTGCATGTTCTGGTATTTTATGGAAATGAACATAAATGTTTCTCAACTCAAAATAGCCCTTTTAGTTCATCTTTATAAGACAACGGATGTTTTGCAAAATTGTCTTCTCTTGTAGCCTTTTCTGAATGATCGTATCAGAGATGTTCCGTAACTTAAAACAAATCTACATGCATTTTGAAAGCAGCATTACATGCTGAAAAAACAAAACAAAACAAACAACAACAACAAAACATTCTTTTGTAGAGGTTATGGTGGTTAATATCTTTATTTCCAAATATTTCAGTATTTTTTCAATAGGCTTATGACTTAGAGATGAACAAATTAAACTGTCTTCTTTCATATGCACCCGCCCACCCCTTTCCACAAGGGCAGGATAATTGCCATCTTACTTCAATAGAGAATTGTTTACTAAGATCTTGTTTGGTAAAAAGTTCAGTAGAATTAAAAACAAATGAACTATATAGGCCACAGGACTGTCTAAACGTATTTTATCTAAATAAACTGTGAAGAAGTTGTCTTCCCTCATTGATAGCTAAGTCTTTAAGTTTCTAGATGTTTTATACTATTCAGTGTAGAAGCAGTTCTACTTAAGTCTAATTCACTTTAGTAATCTCTACACCACAGAAAAAAGTTCTGAAATATTTTATTTCAGTGCTAAATGCATGTAGTTTATTCTTCCTTAGACTTTTATACATCCACTATATTATAGGCATTTCATTCTAGTATGCAGGTAATACAGACTTACTTATTTTTCATGCAGAGTATTTATTTTGATTTCTGTATGCTAAGGTTAGCCAACAATTTAGTTATTTAGAAAAAAAAAAGATAATAATGTCTTTATATATGAGCAGAGAGCAGTAAGAAAATTTTCTCACTGTTGATGCTGGAGACCAGACTGCAAGAATGGAAAAGTAAGGTAATAAAGTAATGTTCCAATTCTTTTCTTAGGGTTTTATGGAGGATGAAGGACGGCAAAGGACAACAAAGTATGTTTCATATAGTTTTGCAGATGAGAGTGATTTAAATCGTCAGTTTGAGAGAGAGAAGGCTAGAAGTGAGCAGTTAGCTACAGTTACTTTGTCTCTAGTGCCAGAAGATTCTACCCCTGTAGAAGATGCATTTCCTGGAGAAGATGACACTTTGGTTTCAGACTCTGACAATGAAGAAGAAGTGAAATATGGCAAGAAGAGAGGAAAAGGTCAGAAGGCCACTTCAGGTTCTCTGATGAAATCAAATCTCCAAGATGGTACCCAACAGTCAACACCAGTTAAAGGTAGATCATGATTTTAAGGTTTGGAGAAAATGTAACTGTCATCTTTCGTGCAGGAAATAGAATGGGAGCTGACAGACAAGCAAACTAACATTTTTTATTCAAATATAAAAAATCTTCCTCATTTAGTAGTGTGGTTTTTTTTGTTTTTGTTTTTTTGTTTTTTTAGTTTTTCAGTTGGATATGTATAGTTTGAGTTATAGTTTTTTTCAGTTGGATATGTATAGCTCTGTAGTTTGCATCAGTACATGGACAAATGTATTTGATACAAACCTTCAAGTGAGATGACTATACATGAATTCATACTGACTTCTTGTCTGATATTAGCTAAGATGGTAACTAACTACTGGAACAGGCTGCCCAGGGAAGTGGTGGACTCACCATCCCTGGAAGTCTTCAAAAGACGCTTAGATGTAGAGCTTAGGGATATGGTTTAGTGGAGGGCTGTTAGTGTTAGGTTGGAGGTTGGACTCGATGACCTTGAGGTCTCTTCCAACCTAGAAATTCTGTGATTCTGTGATACTTTTGAAGCAGCAGTAGCCTTGGGACGACTTGATCTACAACCTTACTCACCTAAGCATATTGTAACAAAAATGTCTTGTCTCCTGAAGCTAATTGCTTCGTCTCTCTCTTGAGTTATTTGGAATGTCACAATGTAAAAGCTGACAGCCTTTTGGGAACGTATTTCAAGGAGGATATCATGGTTTAGTTTAGCTATTTGCATGTTCCTACCACTTCTTTGGTGCACTCCAGGGGAAGAGAGAACAAATCTCCATACCTTAAGTATATTGTCTTGGGAGTAATATTATATCAGTTCTCAGTTCTGCTCTGAGCCAGAAGAGTTCCCCTCAGGTTTCTGGCATAATTTGAAAGTCTTTTTGACAGAAACCCTTCTTTCTTCAGACAGCAGTTTCTGAATAAGCTAATCTGTCCCCTCTTGGTAATGTAAGTCTGCCTCTGAAGAGGCTTCTGCATGCAGAGAGCACATTTTTGAAAACCACATTTCCAGAGTTAGCTTTTTTAAAAGCTTTACTTTTTGACAATTCAGTCACTCACAATCAAACCGCTGCTTCCAGCATGGTAGAAGAATATGTGAAAATGCTATAAAGTATACAGTTACCTGTGAGAGTGGGGGAAGGCCTTTTATAGAGAGCTGTACATTTGCAGAAACTGTGAGAGCAGAACAATTACAAGGCCCTTTGTTCTTAAACCAGGCTTAAAGCCAACGGCTGTGAAGTCTGTGGGGAAGAAGCTGCCTTCCCCTCAAATTGTTGAAGAATCTGATGAACAAGCAGACACCTCTTTGGGGGAGAATTCTACTTTGGAAACTCTAAAGCAGGAGTCCAGTTTTTCTACCTGTGCTCATTCCATTGATGAAGATGGAGATGTGGCTGTGGTTGAGGAGGTCAGACTTGAAGACCCTAAGGTAAGACCATGGGTCTTAGTATTTTCTTTTGGGTATGGCTGTCTGAGCTAAGTTGTGTATATTTGCAACAAGATTCCAACTATAGCTTTTGTATTTGTTTATGGGATTGGTTTTTTTTGTTTGTTTTTTAACTTAATTTTATTTCAAGACACATTCATATTCTGTCAACGTTGTAGGCAAGTGAAAATTATTCCAGCAGATAGGAAAGTAGACACCCACTACATCATTCTGGGTTAGTTCTCTAGTGTTTTACAATTTCCCCATATTTACTTAATATGTGTCATCACCTAATGTCCATCTGTGCATACAAGTGGTGTGTATTATCTGGTTTGTCTGCCCTAAACCAGAAGAATTCATGGGCTTTGACATGAAAATTGTGTAGCTTCACTGTTGCAAGAACAAGTGTGAGATGAAGTGTTTCTGAGGGACAGAACATGTTGGCTTGGACTCAGCACTATGGTAATGCCACTACCAGCTCTCTAGGCCAAAACTCTCAAGTCAGCCAGGGTCAGAACATGGAATGGGCAGAGTGCAACTGTGTGAAAAACAACTGTTAGGCTGATGACCCTGAATAGTTCATATTAAATATCTTTTTGTCTATGTTTTGCACTAGAAGATATGTGACCAAAAGAAGGAAAAGCGTTCCAAAGCTACAGCAGTGGAGCGATCTCATGAAACTTACAGACTGCTAAAGCGCCGAAATCTCATCGTGGAAGCTGTCCGAAACCTCCGGCTAATTGAAAGCTTGTTCACGTGAGTCTGTCTGAAAAACAGTGTTATGGGCGCCCGATGCGCTGTGGTAGCACAGGCCCTGCTTCAGGAACCCTGTGTGCTGTTGGCTTTTTGTATCCCTAATAGTAGTGCTGTAATGATGGAGAGAATGCAGCAAGGAAGGGGGAGGGATTAAAGTTATACTGAATCTTAAAACTTAGTCAGGTGTTTAGAAGCAATTATAGCTCTTCTCAGATAATTAAACAAGTGGAATTTTAAACAGTATATTCAGAGATCTCTATTAATATTGATCAGAGCTGACCAGAGATCACCTCTAAGAGATCTACCTATTTTCTCCTCTCAGTATGCCAGTGCCCGGAGCCACATAGTAAGGTACAGCACTTCCCTGCTTGAGGATTCTTTCATCTGCCTAAGTTTTGTATCTACTTGTTTTCAAAAATTGTTCTTGTGTTATTCTGTCATTGATTGTAGAGACTCTTCATGTCACTCAGCCATCATTTGTCACTAGGATTTTAGTGGGATCTGGAAAGTTTGCTTTTCTTAGCTGTTTTATGTGGAATGGTTTTATGTGTTCTCATGATTTTTCCTGTAGGGACTAAAAATATTTCCCTGAATGATATAGCAATCTTTCAGACTTCTAAGATCCACTTTCAAAGAGAAATGGCAATTCTGGCATTCTCCTTGAGTCCCAGCTTCCAAATTCGCAAGATTCTGTTGTGGCAGATTGGGTTACACCATCCATCTTCTATGTCAGCGCGTAACATCCTGGCTTGTAAAAATACACCGGGCTGCATGTTCTAAGAATTTAGTAAGAAATAATGACTTTATTCTCCTCTGGTTTGAGAATTTTGAAACTTTCTGTCTCCTAGTTCAACTGCAGAGTGTTGTGAAACTAGAGCTTCATCTTGTGGCACCAGCCTCGTTGCTGATTCATCTAGCCTTGTCCAAGAGCAGACTTAAAAGATACTTCTATCCCCTATGCTCTGTCCCCTTTAGTGCTATTCATAGGTTCCTCCCTTACTAGTGAAAGTTCTGCCCCTCTCCGGTGTCTGCTAGGGAAATTTGATGGTTGTCACTATAGTTGTTAGTTGCCATTATGTGGTATTCTTTTGAAAGTTGAAGTCCAGGTGTACATTCACTTTACTGTCTCATTTCCTTAATACCCTTCATTATTCTCTTCAAAATTCGCTCTCCAGAAATAGGGCCTGGAGCATTTGTGAAGAAGTGTATGAAAATGGGCATAAAGAGAGTAGGGTGTGAACATGCTCCTGCAGACTACTGCAAGAGAAGAAATGAGCTTGCTTCAAGTAACAGGATATGTGTATTTGTATTGTGAGTGCATGTGTAGTTTCTGAGCTCTGAACACTGCAAAGTAACCTCTTTCTGCCTCAATCTTAATTGAACTCACAAATGGAAATACAAACTGCATCCGTCATGAAAAGCTGTAGGTTTTCTTCACCTTAGAGAAGCTGACATAAGAGCAGTGGTGTTCACCTGAAAATGGTACATTTAATAACAGAGAAAATACAGCTGAAATTTAAGGCTAAGTTCCTAGTTATCTACAGCAAAAGGGAAAAATGAGCAGCAATTGCTGGAAGTAGGGAAAAATCCATTTGCCTCATTCAAGCAAACTCAAGCAAACTGCTTAGGCAGTTTGGAGCATTTCTGGGCTAAAATGCAGGGGTTTTTTTCATCTTGTAGGCTTCAGAAAATGGTCATGGATCAGGAGAAGCAAGAAGGTGTCTCCACTAAATGTTGCAAAAAGTCTATCATCCGACTGGTCCAGAAGCTTTCACGAGAAGGACTCCTCAGACTCTATCGTACTACGGTCATCCAAGATGGCATTAGTAAAAAGGTGCGTGCTCAAACCCTGGCAACAGAAACGGCTTTTCTCACAGCCTTCTGGTTTCTCAAAGTATTTTGGGCCTTTGTACTGAAATATAGGGAGGACGTTACTTTTTGTAGCAGAACCCTCAGTCGAGCTGCCTGTAAGTTACACATCCCAAACTGAGCTACTGTGAAAACCAGGTTTCTGGTTACTTTCAATTATTGTACTGCAGATACTCATGAAACCAAGGAATAGGTCAGTCTCTGAATATCCTGTCCGAGAGGTTTTGTTGTTTGTCTCTCCTTGCACTGTCAGGCTACGGCACAATTCTATTCAATCTCATTTTGAAAGCAGAGAGTGTATGAGAAATGATAAGTTAGCTTCTGAATTGAGACTTATAGAATGGGATCTACCTTGTATTTTTAACAAAAATGCAGTGTTACTGAGTTTTATGAAAGTAAAATGTCTGTAGTTTAAATGTTTGTAGTCTGTAGTTGTAAAGCTCACACTTGTCATTGTAACGAGCGTGAAATATCAGAAGCAGGGAGAGAAACAGTTCATTGAAAATCACTTTCTGCACAATTACTGTAGATTACACATGAAATCTTGCTAATCTGAATTGTGTGTGTACTTTTAGCAATAGTATCTATTAGTTTGGCTTTATGAGGTACCGCTTTTCATTTATCTCTTTCAGCTTAATATTTGCAAGTTTGTATTCTCCAAATATTTCAGATTTTTTTTTTAAAAAAAAGAGGTTTGTGCAAATGACACTGAGTTTTTATTGGTATAGAGACCAAACAGCCTGGTGTCTTGCTTAGTATGAGCTAATTGGTCTTTCAGTCCAAAGGTGTTAATATTCTGTGAATTAATAAAACTTTATAGTGTTCATCCATTGTGGCTACTAACTAAATCTCTGATAATTTATGCGGCTGATTAAGAGTTGATATCTCCATAAATACCTCTTGTTCATTTTCTTCTTCTTTTAACAGGTAGAGTTTGTTGTTCATCCTTCCGTGAGTCCTAATGATCCACTTGTAAAAAGTGCCATCGAGCAGGTGCGTTTCCGAATCTCCAATTCAAGCACAGCAAGCAGGCAAGTTACAATGATGATCTCGTGGGGAATCTGGCTTATTACATGTAGTACCTGCAAAAGTATGCAGAGGAAATAAATGCAAATTAAGCAAAAGAAAAATTAGCCTCCTCTCTAACAAGAGAGATCAAAGTTCGAAGATGAAGTGAGGTGCTTAATATCTGCCAAAGACAAGAAAGAAGAGGAATTGAACTCTGATCCCTTGAACTTTAAGCATTAGCTTCAAGGTCTTGACTTCTCCATGCTCATTTTGTTTTGCATTTCAGTCACTGTCTTCACATGGTATCACACCCAGCTAGTTTAGAACAGCAGTGATTAAAGAGCTTTGCCAATTCATAGAGAATGCGAATGGCAAATGAATGAGAATGGCAGCACTAAGCTTCTTAATTTTCTGTCTTTTGGTTAGTAGTGGATTTGAGGCCAAGTTAACCCTGTAATCTTGGAGCAATATGTAGAGAAAACGTAGGGTTCTCTTTAGCTGCAGACAGAGAAATACAGGAATTGTTGAGATGAATGAGGAAGAAATTCCAACTGTTTCTTTCGGGATTTAAGCATTTTACTGCCTGTGAGGTGTGGGCAGATAAACAAATCATCATAGTGGGACTTTAGACTGTTGGCATTAACTTCTTAATTTGCTAAAGATTTGAAGTTCAACTTTTGGAACACTTACAAGCCTTATATAGCTTTTATAGAAGACTGGTTCACCCTTTACCTTAAAAACTTCTGCAAAGGAAGTTTTTTTTTTAAACTGTAAATGTAGTCTGTGATGGTCACCTACGTGCAAGACCACTGGGCAACAGAGAGCATAGGATTCAGGACTTTGGAGGTGAAGCAGAAAAAAAAACATGATCATGTAGCCTCATAATGAGACCAATTCCCAGAGATGGGGTTCTGTTCCCTTCTTTAGGAACCGTGCATGCATTCTCAAATGCAAAGCACAAGCTTCCACCTGCACCTTGTGTCTGAAAAGATTAATATAAGAAAGAAATCCTATACCAAGAGAGAATAGGGTTGTGCATATTAAATTTCAATACCCAGCTTATCTTTTCAAAAAAAGCTCATAAAAGTACCTTTTTCCATCAAAATATTCAGTATCATTTCATGGGAACAAGTGTTCAAGGCCATCCTTCTTTTGCAAAGAGTCTTGTGTTTCTTTTAATTACCAGCCCCAGTGATGCCATCTCTGTTCAACTTGCAAGCATTGCAAAAAAAACCTTACCTGTTTTTACCGAAGTCTTGTATGGTTTCAATACAGGGTTAAAATTCCGCAGACACCAACATTGCAGGACCATGCTGAAGAGGAAAACCTGGGGCAAGATGCAGTTCCTGAATCAGGAGAAACACAAGAAAGTTCATGTAAAGCTGAAAATAATAGTCGAACAGGAAAAAGTGATGAAAAAATGGGCATAACAGAGCTAAAAAACTATCACCCTGTTACAGGTATATCCAACTTTTTTTTTCTGTCATCTTTCACATTTCCATTTATTATTAATGATCACTTTCAGATGTTGGGTTCTCGTAAGATATAAGTGGTTGTTTTTTTCTTATTTTCTAGAAATGCCTTACATTAGAAGCAGTCTCAGCTAGGGACTACTATCCAATGTTTTCTTAGATTTTTTTTTTTTTAATTGCAAGCTGGGGTACTTCCATTCTCTACTTCTTCACAAATGTGTAACTGATATTTACTTTCAATGGCCCACCTTTTCTTCCATTTTTTTTTCACATCAGCTTTGCAGAGGTAGCTTTTTTTTTCTTTTTTTCCTGTTTTAAACCACTTTTTATTTCTGTTTGATACTTTATCTTTCCTCCCAGTTCCAGGACTTGGGCGTTCTCTTGGCTTTCTTCCCAAAATGCCCCGTTTAAGAATGGTCCATATGTTCCTTTGGTATTTAATTTATGGGCACCCTTTAAATGGAGCAGACCGAAAAGGAGGTACTGATGGTGAGAAAAAAGGCAGCAAGCAAGGGCCAAATGTGAACGCTGCTATCTTTGAGGCCCAGACAGATGGGAGCGTGCACATTATTGAAGCTGAAACAAATCCTGAAATCTCTGCACGTGACACTGAAGTGGAGTTGTCTAATCAAACAGGTAAGAATTGACACATCCTGGCTTTACTAGAGGCTTTGCTGTGCTTCAGTGTAATATTTCCATAGCTGTTTGATAATATGATTTCAATGAAAACACACAAAGGTAGGAACACAAATGCTTGCAAAAAGTAATGATAGATTATTAATGTCTTGTTCTCAAATTGAAAAGGATATCATATAGGACCTCTATTCTGGGGCCAATCATAATTAATACTTTTTCTTAATGATTTAGATAATTAACCAAAATATGCTCAAACTGGGGATGATGATAAGTGGAAGGTTTGCTAGTAATTTGGAGGGCAGGATTTGAATTCCAAATTGTATTGAGTAAATTGGAAGAAATGGTTTAGATTTATTCTTATTAGGGATAGGTCTGAACCAAATCCACAGTTGCATAACTAGTGCTTAAACTAAATTACGTAATGTTGCCACCTTCTATTTTTTATATAAAAAAGTTGTAGTAAGGGGGACAGAATGCATATCTTCCAAAGTGAAGACAATGTTCTAGTTAATTGATCAACTGTTCTCCATGCTACTGGATGTAGAAAAAGAAATGGATTGGATATCCATATTTATTTATTTTTTAAATATAGTTTAAGGATAGTTAAGTCTTTGAGCAGATTATCTTGGTTAAAAAAATAAAGGTCTTATGGGGGTAGTCTAAGTACCGTCTTCACACTTCAGAATATGGGAATTTGTTATATTTGTAGTTTTCAGACATCCTCTAAAATGTCTGTGTAAGCAAAGAAAGAAGAACAAACTTACTGTTACAGGCTTTTCAAGAGTCCTCACCAACATTGAAAAATCCCCTTCAAAAAAGACTGAAAGTCAGCGAGATAAGTAATTTTTAGGTCATGTTAGATTTTCAGGCATCCAAACAATGAACGGCCAGATATGTTCTGCTTGAACACTCACAGTAAAATGACTAGTGTAAGTATTGAGTTTGTCCTGTCTTAATCTGAACCTAAGCCAGTTATTTGGTTCCTAGTGTATGTGGATGATATGTCGTGGATGCGCTATGTCCCTCCTCTGCCAGTTCACAGAGAGTTTGGATTTGGATGGGCTCTTGTTAGTGACATTCTTCTCTGTTTGCCTCTCTCACTCTTTGTTCAAATAGTACAAGTGAGCTACAAGGTATAGTGCTTTTTTTTATTATTATTACCTCATATTTGGTTTAATTTAAAGTCTGATAATTCAACTGGATTTATAAGCAGTAACAAATACCACCTTAGTCTTTTTAATGAAACTAGCCATTAGAGAGTAGAAACTTCATTTCATCGTGGTTTCTTGTACAGAAATGCTAGTTGCATGTACAGCCACGCTGAGAAAAATGTATAGCCCTATAATACTGAAAATTCTAAAGCTTATATTTTGCAAAGAGCTTTTTATAATCTCAGTGAATCTCCTGCCTGATTAACACGATTAATGTTTAACCATTTTACAAAAGCAGTAACTTTTGCTTAAAAATATTTCAGTAGACAGTAATAATACCAAAGCTTGGTACTTTAAAGGATAGTTATATTTCACGTTTTGATTAACTTATAAATAATTCTAGGTGGATGGTCTGGAAGAATTTTTAAATGATCCACTACAAAGGCACACACTGATCAGATTTCTTCCAAGGTCAGTGCGACAGCAGCTTCTCTACAAAAGGTAAGTAGATGAGTCAAAGTAAATGGCTCTAGGGAGGAAACAACAGTGGCTGACTGTTTTCTCAGTTATTTTCTGTTTATGTCAAAGAGAACTTTGTTACTGAAGACAAGGATCATCAATCTTGTAAGGATAGTGTGCCAAACTGTATTTTTCTCTCCCAAATAGAAGGTAATAAGAAACTAATAAATGATATTCATGCATGCTGTCGGGCAGTGTTTGAGAACTGGGAGGCTCTGTCCTTCATAACTCATCAGCAGGATGTTACTTCTGTTCAAAACACACTCCCAACTGCTGCTAAATTCAAAATTTAATAGAGTCTAAATGATGCTGTCCTTCATAAATCTTTCAGGAGGTGACACATTACCTAACTCATGCCTCTCATACATAACGTTCAGTTTCTGTGTTATGTGCTCACGCAGGCATGTCTGCCATTGTTTGCCGTTCCTCATCTATAAGGTTTAGAAATCGAGATTGGACTGAAGGTATAAAGTGAAAAAAAAAAAAGTGGTATAAATTCCCATGTAATTGCACAGAAAAACTTGGATCTTAATGAAGTTAAATGTGAGCAAAGCTGAATTTTTCACAAACTCTCTCTCTGTCTCAGAAGTGTGATCTCAAAAGCTTCCTGAAACTTCCAGAGTTTTGCCACTGAAGTGGATAAATATCATGGGAAATTATGCACTTTCTGCTATGCCAAGCTCTGAAAGCAGTTTCTTGGAGCAGGTAGTTCTGAACCTTACAACTTTAAAGAACTGGACAAGAATCCTTATAGTTGTATGGACACGTGAAGGTTTATCAGCCCATATTTAGTAGTCATGTTTTGTTATGTGTGTCTTCTCATAATAAGAAATTGTCTGCAGATCTGCTGGTGTTCTAACCTTGTTCAACTCTTTTGTACATAAAGTATTTTTAGCTAATTATGTTCTTTGCTAGCAAAATTTTATTAATAATTAGCTAAAATACTATGTTTTTTGTTTGAGGAAAGAAAACTTGCAGCTTTGCGATTTTACTTATTTTCTGTGGACTAACAAGTCAGACACTTGAGAAATTCTAAAACCCAGTATTTCAAAAAAGCAGCTGGTTTTCTGAAACTTCAGGTTGCTGTATGAAAATGGCATGTTTTCTGGTATCATTGTTAGTGCTTTTGTGAATGCTAATTTTATTGTTTCTAACATTACTGCAGGAGGTACATCTTTTCAGTCGTAGAAAACCTTCAAAGATTGTGTTATATGGGACTGATACAATTTGGTCCAACAGAGAAATTTCAAGACAAAGACCAGGTAATTCTTTGAAAACTTAACCATTTTCCTTCGTGTTATTTGTTCCAGTGATACAAATGCAAATTTGGGGGGTTGTAATTGCCTTAAACAGTTTAATTAAATACTGATGTTGCAGACATATGCAAACCTCCTGTTCCAGCTGTCATATTGTAAGTTATTTTTCTCTGGAAAGAGAGTACTCAAGTGTATAATGCTGGAAGTTGCACAAATAATGACCTATGAGTTTGCAGACTTTGTGAAAAATTGGTATGCCATATACTCATTTATTAAGGTGTTAGGCCTTGGATGTCTAACAGACAGAATTAAGTCACTAATCATAATAAAATAGAGACATTCTTACACAACTTTTTGTAAATTGAGAGCACATGCAAAGGAGCACATATACTTTACAAGATAGATAATTAGGCCCCTAAAGAGGAGCCTAATCTTGAATGAGAGTTTGTAGGAAGTAGGCACTCTGTGGAAACTTGGAATAGTCCTGTGCACAAGCTGGGGAAAGAAACTGTTCTAAACCTAAAAATTAAGTTTTTGCTTCACTGGCAAAGGAAGTTTGGGAATACAATGCAATATGGTGGATGTTGGCATCTCTGAGCAATATTTGGCTTATATACTGGCTCAAAACATCAAAGACAGAGAAAATGCTAATCATTGCTAATCAGATTAGATTTTGTGTCTTGTAAATTATGCGATTTCAATGCTTTCTTTCTACCAGCCTTGAAACATACTGTATTTGACAGGTGTTTGTGTATATGAAGAGAAATGCTGTGATTGTAGATACCACTATCTGTGACCCCCACTATAACTTGGCACAAAGTAGCCGCCCATTTGAGAGGCGCTTATATGTTCTGAATACCATGCAGGATGTGGAAAACTTCTGGTTTGACTTGCAGTGTGTCTGCCTTAATACACCATTGGGTATGGTATAATTGTACGTTCTTATCACCTTTAATGTTCATTCTGTTAAAGCCATAATTCCTCCCTCTTTCCTAAAACTTGAGGCAGGCTCTGTGTATGTAATTGCTTGCCTTTAGTTCTGTTGGCTGATCTCCTTATGCACGAAAAAAAAAAAACTAGGACTTGGAGTTTTGTCCTTGTAATTCTGTGAAGTTGAAATCTAAGAAACAGAACTATATATTTGACATTTTCAGAACTGTATTAAAGGGAAAATCCTTTTTGTCCCATTAGAAGTATCGATATGTGTAATAGCCCTGCTAGATTTCAATTCAGCTATGAAAAAAGCTTCTTTGAGAATACTTTGAGAATAGTTAGTAGTATATTTTTGTCATAGTCCTCTATCAATTCAAGCAGATCTCTCTCTTCCTTAAAAACATGTTGCTAAACTTTCCAGCAGATAGCCCCCGTTAGCTGAGAAGTGGAATTTAAAGGACTTTTGCACCCAATTTTTTTGAGTTTATTTTTTTGTTTTGTCCTTTTGTATTTTTAAATAGGATATACAGCTGCAACAAGTATACATTTAAGAAAAAAAAAAAAAAGATAAAAAAGTTTGCTACTGAAAGGCCAGACAAAACTATTCTGTATTTCTGTAATTAGTCAGGTGAAAGAATCTATTTAGTACTGTTTGGTAAGTCAGTGAGAGCAGTAGTTTCCCATAGCAGGGTAGATTGAAATGGGTTGAAGTCTAACTTCTCAACATGATGGTCAAAATCATTTGTATGTCTAGGAGTTGTCCGCTATCCTCGTTCAAAGAGAAGTAATCTTCAAGGGGAGGAGACTGCACTAGATGTAGAAATGGAACAAGAATCAGCAGTGGATAAACACAATCTGGAACGGAAGTGTGCAATGTTGGAATATACCACGTATGTCTGCTTCTTGCTTGTTTTGTGGAATAAATTGAGTGGGTAAAAAGAACTGTTCTGGTTTTGAGAATGTCACTCAACAGCAAATGCAGTGAAGATGAGCATTTCATGGTTGGTTTTTGTTTTGGTTTGATTTTGTTTTTAATTCAGAACTTTTCTGATTAAGAAGAAGCATAGTTATGTATCAATTCTACAAGCACCGTGCCTATCAAGTGGGTATTTATTCTAGCAGAATGGGAAAAACAGGTTCAGATTTCCTTCCAAAGTAGTACAGATGTGTGGTGAAAGAGTCTTGGGGAAAGTGAAACTGGGAAGGAAGGAATGCTTCATAAGTACAGTTAATGCAAGGGAAAAAATTAAGGACTCTCCTGTGCTTTATAGCATGGCACCTCAAGTACCACAGAGCTTCAGAAGCTCTCAAGTAGCACATTCTGAATTCTGTCCTTTCTGTGTTGCAATTTCTTACATATTGCTTGCAGATCAATTCCCAGTATGGTATATGTATGCTGGTGAAATACAGAAGCCTGAAATACATCTTCTGCCAGGATACATCACTGCCAGGATACTGTGACAGCCTTGCAGAATAGCAGTTATACTTTTAATACTGTTGTGCACTATGGTTTAGTTTTGTTGTCAATACTCTATTCTGTTTTATTAAACAGTGTTTAAAGGTATTTTCAGTATTACTGATAGATACATGAAGTTATCTAAAAATAAATAAATAATGGAGTATATATCTGAGGAAACCAAATTCCAGTTTCTGGTTTTGTTTTTCCTTCCAGGCAGAGAATTTCACATGCATTGCGTTTTTTGTTTGTTTGTTTGTTTGTTTTTGTTTTTGTTTTTTTTGTTATTTATTTATTCATTTTCCTGTTTGTATGTGTATTCAAACAAGGTTTTAATGTGTTTTGTTAGCTGGAGAGATCAGTGCTTGACAGTGTGAAAAATGTCAGGTTTATGGTGGCCTTTAGTTCCCATGGAAAACTTTCCCCACAGTTGCCGTGAGAAAGTTTCTCATCTGAGCAAGTGTTTTCTCTAGTTCTGTTGTAGGAATAATAATGAGACCAGTGTTTAACATGACCACTGGAACTTAATTAACAATAATGAAGTTGCTTTGGGTATAATCTTAAAACTGAAAGCTTGGTCATTAAATATCTGGCACTACAACTTAATGGAAGAGCCTCTGCATCTGCAGAGTAAGGGGAGAGTTCTGCATGTTGCACACATGTAACTTAGGAATTGCTTTCTCAGATGCTTTTATAAAATAATAAATGTACATTTTTTTACTCTTTCTCTTAGAGGCAGCCGAGAAGTGGTTGACAATGGAACAATCCCTGGGGATGGGTTAGGTGCTGCAGGTCTGGATTCCAGCTTTTATGGCCATTTAAAACGCAATTGGATCTGGACAAGCTACATCATCAATAAGACTAGCAAGGTGAGTATCTTGACAGTATAATTTAAGAAAAGCTCTACAACCATTCAAATACGTAGTAGTAATGGGAGAAATGAATTCTTCATTGTAGCTAGGGATCTTTCTGTTGTTCATACTGAAAGCTTATTTCAGATGCTACTCAAACGATATCATTATTGTAATGTTAAAACTGATGCACTCCTTTTGCATATCACTTGTTTGAAAATGCTGTTCTTTTAGGAAAATACAGCTTCTGAAAACGGACTGACAATGAGGCTCCAAACCTTCTTAACAAAACACCCTCTTCCACTTAGTACTGGAGGTAAGGTGATGGTGCTGGTGGGGGCTGTGACTGTTTTATGACTGATAATGTCTTTGTTAAATCCCATATTGATTACGTGGGTTATTCTGTACCTGACCTAGAATGCTTCTGAGGCATTGTAATTGAAAAGTAAATAATTTCCTTTCCTATTTGTTGGATATCTGGAACATTATTTTTTTATCCTTTTTAATTTCTGATGTGCAGTTTGCAAAAAGTCCAGAAGGACCCAGTGTCTCTTATGACTAGGATGTTAGGTCCTGAATCTTTCTAATAAGGCTGTAGTAGTATCAGAGGTCTGGTTTATACCGATGTAGTATAGAATACTAACCTTATTTTCTAAAGCAATTTGTGAGTGATGTTTTTTCCGTCTTTCAGTGATTTGCCACTGGTTTAATTGGATCCAAACTTTTTGCCTTTTGATCTTTCCTAAAAGTGGGAAACTTCTTGCTGCTTCGATTTTTTTGTTGTTGTTGTCAAGGGTGTTCATACACTTGTACTTTAACTGTATGTTAGGCTGTAGTTGCTCTGCAGTCAAGTTGTTCTGTATACTTTATATGTAGATACAGCTACATAAAGGTGTCTGTTTGCAAACGGTCTTATTGCACCTTCAGACTTCTGGTTTTCTTCATCCCTAGCCTGTTTTGTAGCATCTAGATGACTTTAAGGTTAAAGTCCTTGTTACAAATAATTCATTCAACATCTTTATAAGCTCAATTTGATATATTAAAAGGAGCTATTAAAAGAAGAATGTGCGACATTAAACACTTGTAATACTGAAACTGTTAAATCATTTTTGCCAAGTCTAGCTTGATTTAAATTCCTAAGTTACAAAAAGCTCACTGTAATGAACCTTCATTAAGGCGCTGCTAAAATTGCATAGCCTAGCATCTAAGTTAAGGCAGAGGAAGTACTTCATGTTGAATATAAAACCTCAGTTCAGTTTCCTTGTGTTTTTGCACTGTATTCTAGACTTAATAATAATAATTACTTGATAATTCCAAATTTAGGTAGGATTTTATTCTGTGTAAGCTACTGAGAAGTGGCATGAAATGCCACACTGACTAACAAAAGGCGAGTTGGAGAGACCTTCTCTCTTAATACACTGAAACTGGCACTTGCTTTTTATATCTTATTATTGTAGAATGAAATTGCTATAAAGATCCACTTCTGTAAATATATGTCATCTTAGGTAACAAAATTAATATTTTGGGAGAAGCAAAGGCAGGATCTAAGTCTCTTGTCCAGAAGGAGGAATGTATTGAAATAAGTAAAGAAGCAACCCAGGATCGAAACAAACGAGTGAGAGGTGGAAAAAGCCAAAAGAGGAAGAGGCTTAAGAAGGATACTGGGAAGGCAATAAAGAAGAAAAAGAAAGGTAAGTAACTAGCACACATCAGGAAAAAGAAGCATTCTTTTTAATGCATCTACCTACTGTAGCTTCCTTTAGAGAAGCTGATGTGACTGACACAGTGTGGGAAATGGAATGTTACTAGTCATCTTGTTGGGTTGTCTCTTTTGGTGAAAAGGTTCAGATGTTCTGGGACTGTATTGTAGCTCTGGTGGAAAACAGGAGCATGCTGCAGCTGTTACCTGTGTGTTGATCATGGTTGTACTACTGTATAAACGAAAGAAATTCAAATTGTGCCTGGGCCAGATCAACTCATTGCAATTCACCATTTACCTTTTTGATAGCAGGCTTAGAGCATCAGACCATGAAGAATCTGTAGGTAGTCAGTTTTCTATCTAAAGTGCTTGTTTGCTCATTCCTGAGCAAGGTATTAATGCATTTTACTTCCTCAACTGCTGTCACCTGGCTCCTTCTCTGTTTTTGTGCTTTCATTCTTACAAACTCGGCTTTGGAAGTTGTTCCTGGCTCCATAATCCTCCTCATCCCCTGAGGGATTCACATCCAGACAGATAAACTTTCTGTAATCCACTGCATGTCTGTGCATATCTAGACTGCTGCTTTTTGTGTCTGTGGTAGTATGTAACAAGTTCCCCTGATACAGTCAGTCTTCTGCTTTTGAATGACAGAAACAGAGCTGACAAAGCAGCACAAAAGAAAAGAAACAAAGCATTAAGTGTGTAGTTAACAAAATTTCTTCCTGTCAGACTTTATCTCTTACTTTAATCTTCACAAGGATAAGGTAATAAATCAAACAGCAACAGTAGAGAAACATCTGTTGTCTTCTGAATTGGCTGAGAAGCTACTGATGGGAACTAAAAGCCTAATTGCTTGCTTTTCACACTAGCCACAGTGAGCACCTTTTCCTTCTTAAAAATTTTTGCTGCATTGTGCTTTTATTCAAAACAAACATTGGTCTGAACTTCTTAAATATAAAATACAGTTGTAATGTTTCAGGCTTGCTCCTTGGATATCTTTCAAAGGCAAGCTGCTTTGTTTCCTATTCTCATGCAGGCCTTAGTCTCAAGAAAAATTCAATGTAAATTAAAACAATGACATTTGAGGAAAACAGATAACCATTCTTCTGTTTAAAGCACCTGCTTGGTGTTACAGCATTTTTTCCAAGTTGTACATTATAACCATTTACCATGCATACACCTGGCTGAATGCATAGTCTCTAGTGTTTTTGGTTTTTCTACAGATTAAAGAATGATTAAAATACATTTGACACATCTGGTGCTTCACTGTTGGTTACATTGCACTTCTCTTGCAGTGTGTCATAGTGAATAGCCTGGCTGTACTACATCTTATGGAAACATAATACTGGAAAGAACTTGAGTTATATCCAGTCAAATTCTGTTTGTGGATTTTTTAACCCATTTCTTCATTGATTTAAGCCATGTTTTCCAAAGCAAGGATAGCGTATTTAGCCCACTGAGTCTCTAATTTGGGCTTTTGCTCCTTGAAGTTGCACATTAGCATTTATAATGTTTGTGATAAGAGTTTGAATTCATCATAATACGTAGTGCTGAGATAATTGTCTTTTTCTGGATTTTAGAGGAAACTTCTGTAGAAAAAAGCAAAAGGCTCCGCTACCATGACGAAGCTGACCAGAGTGCTCTGCAGAGAATGACACGTCTGCGTGTCACCTGGACAGTGCAAGAAGACAGCTTGCTCATGCTGTGCCGAATTGCTAGTCATGTGCTAAATGCCAAGGTAGGGCCTCTATTTAATGGGTCTGTGTATTGAACACACATTTCATTGATCCTAGGAGTTCTTCCTGGTTCTAACCATTATTTGTGTACATAAAATATGAAGTTTAACTCTGAATGTTTCTGTTCTTCGTAGGTAAAAGGACCCTTTGTTCCATGGCAAGTAGTTCGGGATATCATGCATGCCAGTTTTGAGGAGTCCCTTGATAAAACTTCCCATTCTGTTGGACGAAGAGCTCGTTACATTGTCAGAAATCCCCAGACTTACCTTAATTACAAGTAAGAAGGTTTCTGTGTTCTAGGTATGAGCTGAATTCTGAAACTAAGGGATGCGCTCCTCCCATGTTTATCTTGTTTCATGGGAATATAAATTTCCAATTTTCTGCACCCTAGTGCTACCAAATCTGTCTCTTCAGGGGGAAAGACGTATCAATGGCATAAAGAATAGCACAAGAAATATGTTGGTATGTAAATCAGTAGTGCACTTGCATCTTAAAAGTACTGTACACTTCTGATGTTAGCTGGTATTGTGTCCACTTATTCTTCTTTTCCCCATAACTTCAAAAGAAGATACGGTACATTTGAGAAGTTAGAGGTGAGTGCAAAGTATAATTAGGGATGGAAACAGATACTGTAAAAGGATTTGTGTGCCTGGAAAAGAGAACTGAGGGGAGATGTCAAATGATTTTTTGGTTCTCTGACATGTTTATGCTATTAAGAAGGAACAATTACTTAACTGATATAAGAACTGAAGACGTTGCATAAAGATCATAGCCAGTAGTTTAAAATAATGGTAGGTTTTCATAAAACATGCAGTTGAGCTTAGAACTCCTTGACACAGGATGCTTTAGATAATAAAGTTTACATGAATTCAGCAAGTAACGAGATAAATGAATGAAAGAAAAATCCACTGAAGAGTATTAAAGACATTATAAATGTAAAGACATTGTTGTGGATCAGGAATTTCCCTTTTAAGCAAATTCTCAGAAGCTGGGAGATTACACAAAAAAGGTATTACTCTGCGCAGCCACTTCTTCCATCTTTCCAATCTGTATCCTGTTGGTATCTGTTATAAGAGGATTCTGATTGAAATGGAATTTTTTTTTTTGATCCATTATTACACCTTTGTGAAGACAAAAGTTCTGTAAAAGGAAAGATCAATTGTCAGTTACATACATCTTGTTTGATCCTTCGAAAAATTTATAATTGCTTTTTTTCAAACTAGGAAAAAAGGGTTAACATACTTAAAGTAACTAGCTCTACTGTTTGCTCGTCTTCTTCTAGACAGAGGAGACAAACATGCTTGAAAGAACAAGTTGAATCTGGTTTGGGTTATTAATGTCTCAATTTGATTGTCAGTTCTTAAGTAAAGATACAGGGATTTAGAAGTAACAGTGGCAAGTAACTCTTACACTTTGGTATCTTCTTTCAGATGAACCAAGCTGTCTCACTTAAGTTTTTCAGCCCTTCGTCCCTCACAGAACACCTCTGCTTCCTATTCTGCTCTACTTTCTTGCATTCCTTAGGAAATATTCAAAAAAAAAAAAAAATTACTTGCATGGGTGCTATTCTTGCACTGTGTATGGGCTGTGGCATAGAAGTTTTTCCTAAAGGAAATGTAGGTTTATTATTCAGGTCTCATTTCTATCACAGCCCATGTGAAGTAGTGAAATGAAGATGAGGTGGTTTGATTGCACTGATAATCTAGGTATGTGGTAAGTTAGGCAGAATTCTTCCTTTATTCCTATTTTGTAAATAACATGTATAGTTTAATTTCTCTGAGCAGCATTAGACTGAGAGAATTTCAACCAGTTACGATGTCTTCAACTGTATCTGTTGCAGAGTTTGCCTTGCTGAGGTTTACCAAGATAAAGCCCTCATTGATGATTTCATGAATAGAGAAAATAACTATGAAGATCCACAGGTAGGAGTGAAATAATCTGAAAGGTCATAGAGTGCCTGCATTGCTTGGGTTACTGAGTGCTTGCACTGTGATTTCGTTTCTTGAGTATTTGCACTATGATTTAATTTCTTATCTCTCTTGTGCTCTTTGCTACGTTAAAAATAGCATTGTTGTAAAAATGTAGCATCATTGCTATTTGGGAATGAGATGGACACAGGCAGCCTTACAAAGGCATGTAAACAGCACAACAAAATTGTTGTTTTTTTTTTTCAATGTGTTTGTTTGTAAAAATCCTTCATGTGTACTCATGTACACTGACTTTTTTTTTTTAATCCTCTTAGCCCCTTGTCTAACAGGTGTCCTTCAAAAAGTGATTGTGCAAACTCATTTGAGGTAGAACATGATAGAGACTGTGAAGGGTATAAGGAGAAAAAAATACTTAAGCAGAAGCCTAAATAAAGCTCCAGCAAGATATCTTATGCTGTTGTGTCTAATTTTTTTTTAACTGTCTTTATGGTGGGTTGCTTGTAGCTGTGAGCCTGATTACAAACAGAACCTGCAACTTTTGAGAAAATCAGCAGTCTTTACAGAGCTTTTAATGAATTCTGTCATCTGTTGGACTATTTCTCTGACTTGATAATTCAATACTAAGCTATCTCTACCAGAATCTTCCATCAACACTTTGAAAGTAAATGGTCTTTTCCGACTCTTCAGAAATGTTACCAACCTCAATTTCTTTCTCTTTGTTTTTTAAAGGTTTGTGCAACAGAGTTTAAGCAGTTTGTGGAAAGACTGAAAGTGAAATTCAGTTCGACACTGGGGAATCCCAACCTTGAGATTCCTGATACTTTGCAGGAACTCTTTTCCAGGTAATGGTGATTTTGACTTTCCTTTACCATTTTCCAGATCAACTGGCTTCATTTTGTATCATAATTTGTTGCTGGTTATTCAGCTAAATCATTTCAATGCTGCTCTCTAAAACTGTAATACCAAAGAGTGCTTAGTATTGTGTAGCATTCCCCAGGCTCTCTGTTGATGAATATTACTTGGAGATGAGTTTGAAAATATGGGTCTCAACAATTTTATGATAACAAATTTAGCACCTTTGTAACTTTTATTTATTTTTTTTTTACTTTGGGAAAAGCTGTATGTTATTGAAATGCTGTGGATGGCAACTGAAATTCTGAGAACTCAGTAAAATACCAAATCTGTACAATTCTGTACTGGCTCCCATGCATGTGTTTTATCTGACAGTTATGCTGAGGGCTGCTGGAGCAGAGAGCACCCTTGCACTGCTTTAGTACTTAGGTTATTAGCAATTGCTGTGGTTAACCTCTGCATTTCACAGTTGATACGAAATCAAGATCTCTGTATGGCACAGATTCAGCATAAAACATGTTACTTTTGTCATGGTGTTTTCCCTTCACTTATTTAGATTTCGAGTTTTGGCAATTGGAGAAGATACAAACCAAAACACAAAAGAGGATAGTCTCAGTAGGTGAGTAACATCAGCACTATTTTTCTCCATTGGGACTCCAGGGTCATGTCAGCCCTCACATCTGTGAAAGTTGTGCATATAGTCATCTAATTCAGTATGTTTTTCATGTGTTTGTTTGTTTGTTTTTTCAATATAAAGCTAAGTATAAGAATATGCTTAAAAGCCTGCAGGTATCTCTGACATGGATCGTGGATTTGATAAATAGAATGACAGCAGCAATGACCTTCTCAAAATTTCTTTGTTGGGAAAACCTGAATTTTCAGTATCTTTGTGATTATTTTTATCTCCAAGTTTTTAAATCTCCTTTGCAACTGAAAAGAAATTTTTACCACTTACTGTCCTCACCAGAATTTAGGAAGTAGTAAGATCATTCCTGAAATGCTTTGCAGTGTTCTACAAATCTAACCTCTCAACTTGTAAAGAAATGGAAAAGAGGTGTCTGGAAATTGCAGAACACTAAGGAAGTGCTTGACTTGAAGACTGTGTTGGGAATCCTCGGTTGCTCTACGAAAATCTACTTTATTATGGCTCATGTGCAGACAAAAGATAGGGCAAGACTGTCAGATGAGCCCAGGTCTCACGCTGGCAGAAAATGCAGATATATTTTGGAAAGTGGCTTTTGGCCAAAGACTTTTGTACTTGGGAAGCACCTTCTCTGTGTTAGCCTATAAACATCCAGAGGAGTCTTAGGAGGAGTCTTACGGAATGGGTAGAGGTGGAAGCAGAAGTTTTATTTACTGGCAAGGAGTTCTCTGGAATGTGAAATAAGACAGTCTTTCCTGTATGAATATTCTCAACTAAGACAATAATCTGTCATTCTGGTGGTCTCTTACCATTATAATAACATTTATGTTTTCCATATGGGTGCTGTACCTTAAGAGGAGGAGATGTTACCAAAAATAACTTTGTTTTATGTCAGGTTATCTGGACTGATCCAAAAATTCAGGGTGGAGTGTCAAGGAAATGTTAACAGGCTCCTTTACGTTAATGATCCTCAGCTGATCTCACATCTTTAGAAATCTATATCCAAAGAAGCAAGTGATTGAGTTGGCCTATTTTTGTGCTAATTCAGTAGTTTGGTATCTCCTGCTCAAAAATCATCATCATAAATAAACACTTTTTTCTTTTTTTCAGTGTCTACGATATTCATTTTTTAGTGCTACAGAATCTTATTCAGAGCACTTTGGCACTCTCGGATAACCAGATGAAATCTTGCCAGTCGTTTCAGGTACAAAATCTAAACCAATCCTTACTGGTCATACAGTCCTAAAGAGCTTTTCTTTACCTTGTCACGTCTTTTCAAATGGGAGACAAGAAACCCTGAAACTTAGATTTGTATCCATTCTGTGGGGATTATTCTGTTCTGCTTTTGAGAAATTATGTTTTCCAGGCAGTTCTTCTATATGGTGCTTTTCTGCTGAGGATGAGATTGCAAGATGTAAGGTTGCAGCAATCCCTGAAAATCATAGGAAATGAACTCTATGTCAATTCCAGTGGGTCAAACTGTATCATGATTTAGTGCCTGCTTGAGCAATTGAAATTATGCTCTGGAGGAGATGCCACAAAGGCAGTCCTAGTATCCAGCTGACACTGGCGTTGGTCAACCTCTCCTTCAGTGTTGGAGATTACAAAAATGTATCATCTATCAGTGAAACACTTCAAAAATAAAGTTAGAAGTTCCAAAGGAGTTTAATATCAACAGGCAAGATGGAGCCTAAAAAGTCAAGTTCGTGGAAGCATGTCCGCCTGGTAAAATGATGGGAAGAATCTATCCAGATACAGTGCAAATGAATGTGCTTTACATAGTAAATTCTAGTAGGAGACTGATCCCATTTTCACTTTTAAGTGTCCTACAGAATTTAGTTAATTTAATTGGCATTTACTTCGGAAAGCCTGGAAGCCAATAAAAGAAACAAATAGTGTAGTTAAGTGAATTTATATATATCACTTACATTCTGGCTTGTAGCTCAGTGTTCATTTAGTTAATATAAACCTCAAGTAGGTGAGCCTACCAGTGGGTTCTGAGCTAAAACTGTCTTTTACATTGGTGTTTTTTGCAGACGTTTCGTTTGTACCGGGAGTACCGGGATGACATTCTTGTGAAGGCTTTCCTAGAGTGTCAGAAGAGAAGCTTGGTCAATCGCCGTCGAGTAAACCATACGCTGGGTCCAAAGAAAAGCCGGGCTTTGCCTTTTGTACCCATGTCATATCAGCTCTCTCAGAGTTATTACAGGTGGGTGTCACTGTATATGCATGAGCAAATAAGAAGAATCAAGTCTGGTATGCTTGGCATGGAGAATACACATGAAGTATCTAGAGTTTAAAAAAACAAACGGCCATAACAGCTGAAGCTCAAAAGATAAAGATACCATCTGTGTATGTTAGCCCTTCATTCAGTTAGCAATTGGGACCATGCAGGGAATAGAGACAAGTTTGCTGAAGAGCCTTTACAGAAAGACATGTGCAGAGGAGAGGGGAGGTAGCACCAAAGTTCTAGATGTGATGAAAAGATTTGTCTCTTAATTATTTTGTGCTGTATTGTACCCTGGATGTCGGGGGGCAGGGAAGAGCAGTTAGCTATAAATGCAGTCAATGCTCAAGCAGGAGATGAGATTGTTCCTTTATATTTGCTATATAGTACCTGACCTTTACATGGTGTACAAATGCCTGCTCTTCTGGACCTAGTAAAGGGACTGTGAAAGCAGATGTAGAGGATACTTGGTCATCAGCTCTAGCATGGCACTTTAACTATTTGGCTGCTCTGTGTACTATTGATTTGAAATCTATACACTGTAAGAACAGACTACGAAAGATTTATGGTTTGCCAATTGTTTTTCTTGTTTGGTTGTTTGTTTTCTTTTCTTTTGTCCAGAGTTTTTACATGGCGGTTTCCTAGTACAATCTGTACGGAGTCCTTTCAGTTCTTCGAGAAGCTCAAGGACACAGAAAAATCAGACCAGCCAGATAACTTCTCCTTTAAAGATCAAGAAAGCAAAGCATCAGAAGACATGATTACATTTCCTATGGATGGACCTGGTGGTCACTGTGTGACAATGCTTTCCCTATTCTCCCTGGGACTTGTATCTGTGAATGTGAGAATCCCAGAACAGATAGTTGTGGTGGACAGCACTATGGTAGAAAATGAAGTGATAAAAAGGTAAGCACTGTTATTTTTATTAGTAAATAAGGTTTGGGGGTAACTTGAATGAAGTTGGCTATCTTCCCATTTCAAGGACTAAGAAAGATTTACTAGGATTTCTTTATCAGTGACACCTGGCTCCACAGTATTTGTTCTGTGTGTTGTCTGTTCTTTAATTTTTATTTTTTAAACCTGCAGCAATTGAATACCATTGAAATTGAAACTCTCTCTTGGCACTCCTAGTTGTGAGTAGAGGTACCTGAGTTCAGTTTTCCAACCGGTTTTGATATGCTCACAGTAGATTTTTTTCAAAATGATGTTTTCCTTTTTGGTTTTAATATGTTTTAAGAGATGGTACTTCAGGTCTAAGCCATCTCAGAAAATATTAGAAGGAACCTAGGTTAGGTTGTCTCTAGCATAATCTGCTTAAAACAAGAGACAACTTTAGGGTTAGATCAGTTGTTCAGAGCCTTGTCTGCTTTGCGTTTATCCAGAATGGCTCTTTCTTGTCCTGGAAAGTAACAGTGTTGACTTGACTAAATTTGTTCCTGGGAAATCTATCATGGCTGCTGTTACAACTATTCTTTCTCTACTTTGAGGTTGTCTACAGTTTTTTTTTTATTTTATTTTTTTATTTTTTTTTAAATAACTGAAGTGTTTGGTCTGTGATGCTTTTCTCCTTTTAAAAATAAACCCTACGCTATGAGACAGACATGCCTCATGCCTGTCTGAGACACTTACGGTTTCAGCCTTTGTGCTCTGAGAGGTGTTCTCTCATGATGAAGCTGCTGTTCAGCCAAGAACAGAAGTTCAGAGGTTCAGCACTGTAAGCTGAGATATGTGGGGTTCATTTCAGATGTTCACAAAAAGACAGTCTATACTTCACTGTGGACCTTCACTGGATTTTGTTTTTTTACGGTTGTTTGTTCTCAGCACTTCAAATAAGCCTGTTATGGACGTACCCACAGCTGTTCATGACTAACCACTGGAATGCAGAATAGCATGTGTTCTTGCTGTACTCCTTGTAATGAGTCAATTTCTTATTTTGGGAGGGGGAAAGGCAACAAACAAACAGTCTCTGTTTGCTGTAGCTTGGGAAAAGAAGGACTTGAGGAGGAGGAAGAGGAGGATGACGACTTAGACGACAGCTCTGGAGGCAAACGGAGAATAGAAGTAAAAGCTCGTCAAGCATCTCATACCAATTACTTGCTGATGAGAGGCTACTATGCCCCTGGAATCGTCAGTATGCGCAATCTGAGTCCCAGTGACAATATCGTGGTCAATTCCTGCCAGGTGAAGGTTAAGCTGCGGTGTACACCAGTTCCGGGAAGACTCAGCTCTCCAGGTTGGTTCACAGATGGGCTGGAGCAGGATAGATAAATCCTCAGCTTATGAGTTTTCTGAGTTGAACAAAGCCTCCTAATAGGAATGTTCTTTTTTCATTAGACATGCAGTTTGCCTTGTAATGCTTTCTCTCCTGACTGAATACAAACAAGTAGTTGACTTCTAAAGGCACCTTTTGGTGGTTGGTGACAAGTCCTTGGCTGCACTTCATGTTGCATGAAATTGTTTATCAAAATAGGATGTTTGTTCTCTTCTCCATTTTTCCTGAAGTTTGTCTTTCCCCCCAGTAACTTAAAGTACCATGCTACCTTACACCCAGGGTTTCTTTTCTGTAAAGAGGAAAAAAAAATCTTTCAGAGCTCCTTGAATGGAAATTCACTTTTACTTGTCTGTTGCAAGTGACTGAAATAGTGGTGTTCAATCTCTGGCCTTTTAGCTACAGTAATTAAACTTGTTGATAACATTTAGAGCTTGAATATTTGCAATTTATCGGCACTCTTCCTTCCTGAAGGTCTTCCTTTCTGCTGTAATGCAAATGTATCCAGGAAAGCCTGTAGCTGTTTAGCTCTTAGTGGGAAGGGCTAGTGCTGTCCCTGCCCATTCCTATTGTTATTGTGATAGAGGTAAAATATAAATTATTTCTCATATCTCTGCTACCATACATGCCCTGCAGCTCTGCTCAGCTAACAGCTCATTACAGTTCTTATTTTTCCTTGGCTGTCAATGAAGTGCAGCTGTCATGTAAGTGTCTGTCAGTGCATGATGTAAAGGAAACCTGCAGATAAAAGGGCAGGGAGCAGATAAGAGGTCTGCCAAAACTGCCACCTAACCATCTGAGACTGAAAAACGGTTTTGTGCTGCTTCAGCTTCTGAATACTTATAACAGTGGGGGGTGAGTTTTGGTGCAGTGACAGACCTGTCCCCAAACAGAGATGCTTGTTATACTGATTGTACTAAAACACTGGGAACTCGCAGTTTATGCCATTGTTTGGCTAATAGCTTGCTGCCACAGATTTTTCAGTGTGAGAGAGACCTGGACAGGCTGGAGAGCTGGGCTAACTAATTAATGAGGTTAACTTAATTAACTAATTAACTGAGTTAATTAACTAGTTAATTAAGTTTAGGTGGCCCAGTGTAAGAGAATTCCAGAAAGTCTACACTGTCTTCCAGTGATACTTCCCTTTGCTAAGAGAACAGGCCCTTTCCAACCAGCTTGCTGTACATCTACAGGCCTTTTCAGACACAAATATGTAAGGCAGAAAGGAAAAAGGAAGCTGCAGTAATGAACATGGAAAGCTGAGCTCTGTTTTTAATTGGAATTGTCTAGAACACCTCTAATCTGTCTGTCTCAGAATATTTATCTTTCCATAGTGCACTGTGTAATAACAATACATCACAGCTTATACACTTGTTTTTTATTTGCTTTGCAGTTTCTTCTGTGCTTGATAACACAGCTGTGGGAGTCTCCTGCCTTCCTGAAACTTTTACTAGACTGATAAAAGTCCAAGACGAAAAGTATGATGTTGATCACTTCCTTCGTGAGTGTACAGAATGCTATGGCTATACTCCCGGAGACACAGCTGCTGTTTTGGAGATCCGTAATGCAATAGAAGCCACTTCCCACTTCGGGATTTGCACAGCTGACCTGGGCAAACGTTTCTGCAGCTATGAAGAGGTGGAACCTGCTCGCACCAGGAACTTGCAGCAGTACATTCAGGTGGTTTAACTGCCAGCTGTTTTCCATACATTAATGTCTGCATGCCTAGAATTCCCCTTGAATAGAACAATCTTCCAGATGGTATGAAGCAATATAAATTGAACAAAGCTATTTGTATTAGGCAAGAGATAACATACCAATAGCATGATAGAAATCTTGTCTCATAGTAAGGCCAAAATCTAAAGCAGCATTTAATCAAAGATAGGAATTAACTTTTTCAGAAACTTAGAGGTGTCAACATTCACCTCTGGAAGCAAAGTACTCTTTCCCAGTTACAGTTTAACTTAATTTAAGCTGAACAAAAATGTCTTGGTTTGCAATTTCAGAGAAGTGTAAGGTACAGAACATCTTTTCAACTTAAGCACAACAGGACAGGAAATTGAATAACCTACTAAGCTCTCCCTCTTTGCTGCTACTTAAATATGACGATTCCATGATACTTAGTTATAATGCCTTTTTTTCCATTGTAAGCTCCTGAGATCTTTTTTTTTTTTTTTTTCATAGGACCTCATTGAAATGCAGCAGGTTTTAGAAGTAGGAGGCTATACTGTACGACTGGTTGCAATTATATTTGCCAAGCCATGGCTATTACATTCAGTATGTCTGATAAATAAACCAGATGATTCTGGTCAGCAAGGTGCAGACACTGCTCTCTCAGATGTACAACAGGATTGCCTGCTGTCAGGACCAAAGAAAGGAGAGGAATGTTCACAAGAGGAGGAACAGCTGGAAACAGACACAAAAAATCTCTGTGATGAAGAACCCCCAAAAAAGAGATGCAAGACTCAAAATGATGTCCTTCAAGATGGTAACCAACTCTGCCAGGATTCACAGAGCGTTTTGAAAAGTGCAAATGCAAGTAACTTCGATGCAGATGTTACTGATCCTATTACCATGAAGAACCCTTTGATCACGGACGGGGAATCAAGCTCCCTGGGGGGACAATCAGAACATACAGCTGAACACCCGCTGTGTGCTCCAGACACTGTGAATGTGGATGCATACAAGGATCAAGACAAACCTTGTTCTGAGGACAAAGAGCTGGAAGTAGAAAATGATGATTTCAGCACTGACCACAACAAGCTTACCCCTAGCCTTGAACACTCAGCCAAAGAGCAGTGTGATGATGTTTCCCATTCGCAGGAGAACCCAGAGGCCTCTAAAGGTATGTAGGAGTGCTCTACATCCACGAAATAGAGGCTAGCTCATTGTCATCTGATCCCAAACAGGTAGCTCCATTTTATAAGCAAACCCTTAATCCTTTATGAAGCCATACCCACTAAGAGAAGTTTTCATTTCTCACAAAGGGGCACTGTGCTAGTTGATCTGAAAGGTATTGGAGGTTTCAGATATGTGACAGATTACTTTCTGTGCCTGTGCCTGGAATGTTCATGCCTAGTCCAGAAATATGCTTTCCTTAGAAACCCATTTCCTTAGAATCATAGAATACCCAAGTTGAAAGGAACCTGTAAGGATCATCAAGTCCAACTCCTGGCACCCAAAAGTCCACCCAAAATTTTAGACCATGTGACTAAGAACACAGTCCAAATGCTTCTTAAACTCTGACAGGCTTGGTGCAGTGACTACATCCCTGAGGAGTCCCCGTGAAGAGCCTCTTCCTGATACCCAGCCTGAACCTCCCCTGTTGCAGCTTGACTCCATTCCCTCGGGTCCTATCACTGGTAACGGAAGAGAATAGATCGGTGCTTGCCCCTCCACTCCCCCTCAAGAGGAAGCTGTAGACTGTGATGAGGTCTCCCCTCAGCCTCCTCTTTTCCAGGCTGTACAGGCCCAGTGCCCTCAGCTGCTCCTCATACATCTTCCCCTCTAGTGCCTTCACCATCTTCATCACCCTCCTCTGGACACTCTCCAACAGTTTCACATCCTTTTTGTACTGTGGTGCCCAGAACTCCACACAGTAGTCAAGGTGAGGCTGCACCAGTGCAGAGTAGAGCAAGACAATCAGTGTCTTAATGTTCTCCAACGATATATTTAGATCTGAAGTTTCTCATCTCTGGCTTCACTCCAAAGATGAGACATTTTTAAATCTAGAAAACACAGCACTATGGTGTACCTTTAACTAGAATGCCTGTGACTGAAAGCTGTGAAGTCATTAAACCATTCACCAGAATGCAGGACGTGCCAGTGAAGATTAATAGCCTCTTTTGTGACCCAATCTGACTCCATTTTCCTGTCCTTTTTATTTCCAGTTTTCTTTTTTTAATAGCTAGTAGTCCTTGCCAGGATTTACATTGAGTAGGTTGATGGCAGAGGTTCTTTTGTTTTTGTTTCTACCAGCTCTCATTTCAGATTGAATCACAAGCTAACAGTCTTTGTGGCATTTTGCCAAAATCTGCCCTTACCCTGCATTTACAGTTGCAGCCTGCCATATGAATCGGTGCAGATTGATCCATAGGATCTGGGAGTTGACTATTGTTTAATTGGAGCTTTCTTGCAAGAAATAGACTCTGGGCTGTCTAAGTAGCGTAAGACTTCAGTAGTTTCATGTTAAGAACTGCTAAAATGATATTTTGGATTTAACTTCTACTGCTTTTAACATAGGAAGGGTAAAATTGTAGCTGCAACCAAGTGCAGAGTTCTTAGCGGCCTAACTGATGAAGCACAGCTGAAGGGTTTACATGTGCTTATGCCAAAGCTGTTAGCCTCTGGGTGTGGTAGAGGTATGTACACTAAGTAACTGTGTAATTAAAACCCATGCCATAACAGCTCATGGAAGTTGCAGTGACAACCTTCATTTTGTAGGTAAACCATGCTGAAATCTTGAGTTTGCATTCTCAAATCCTAAGTACAGTTACTCAGACAGCTGATCAACTTCAGTATGACTACCAGCAGCATAAAATTAAACAAACCCAAACCCATGTGAGCACTTGCAAGCTGAGACCCTGCATAGGGTGAAACTTGGTTCTTTCAGCACATAGAATTGTCTGTTGTTCAGCCATGTAATAAGACTTTTAGTGATAAAACTTCTTGCTATGATTTTGGAATAAAACCACAAGAAGTGTGGCTGGAGCAGACAGATGTGGTTGTGAGAACAAGTGTGGAACAAGGGCTGTGCTGCAGGCAGATAAAGGCAGAGCGGAATCGTGGTACTCCCCATGCAACAAAGAACAACACACCACTTAGTTTGATTGTTATTTTCTAGCATAAGCCATTGCCTTTTACACCTTAGCTGCCTTTTACTTTCCTTCTACTATATAAAGTTTGGGCTAATTAACTTAAAAACTATGTGTTTGTTTTATTTTCAGACTGTTCTATGACAGACTTATCCCAGGCAGCTAAGGACAGGTGAGTAACAGAGATATCTGCAGAACAGCTGAAGTTATCGTTACCAAAATAACTTCTGAAAGCAAATGCTTTGGAGACCTTAGTTTTATGTTCTGGTGGGTTGAGAGGACTGAAGATGAGCCCCATGTTTTCCTCCATTGTTCTTGTTAATGTTGTTGATGTGTTCATATGTGTGCTCCCCAATATCAGAGGAACAACAGGAATTTTAATTCACAAGTCCAGTGTCAGTGACTCTCAGCTTCTGCATGGCCAGGAAAGGCATAGAGAAACTCTGCAATATTGGAAGTGTGAATTACAATGCAGGGTCCAGCCTTTGCATCCAAAATGCTAAAAATGAGCAATTCGGTTTCCTGGCTGAGTACCATTGCTGTATGTTGCAGATCAAAGCAAGTCTTTGGCAACTTTTGGAGGATAATAGAAGTAATGCAAACAGGTGAAGCAAAACTTTGCTGATCATCAGTGATGTGCTGGGTCTTGCACTTGGGTCACAACAACCCCATGCAGTGGGTACATGTGGGGGGAAAGAGTGGCTGGAAAGATGCCCAGCAGAAAAGGACCTGGGGGCTGCTGTTTGACCTCCAGCTAGCCGAATGTGAGCCAGCAGTGTGCCCAGGAGCCCAACAGCATCCTGGCATTTTGCCTTGGCTGCCAGTATAGGGGGATGGAAGAGGCATTGTGATGCAGCCAGCAGTTTACATTCAAAGTAGCAGCTGGCAGAGCTGAACTTGAACTGTCTTTTGCAGGGCCTGTGAGAACGTCTGCTTCATCGGGAGACCATGGAGGATTGTGGATGGGAATCTAAATAAACCTGTATGTAAGGGAATGATGGAAGCTGTGCTCTATCACGTCATGACAAAACCAGGCATAACAGAAGACCTGCTGCTGCAGCATTATATGGGGGTCCTGCAGCCTGTTGCTGTCTTGGAGATACTGCAGGTATGTGAACCATCAGCTGTGTGAACCTGTTAGGTTAAGCTTCTGCAGTAAGAGTCAGCACCTACTTCGCTTGAAGTCCCAGCAAAATGGGTGACAACTTGATTATTAATAAATCTGGTGAGAACTGGTTTTGAAATCCTATACAGAGCTATATATATTCTATCTGTAGTATTATACCAAGTGCCAGTAGATCCAAATGCTTCCCTGTGTAAGATCCCTGAATATGCAGCAGGTATTTTCAGCACATACAGCACACAGACTGCCTTGTTGGGTGTTGCTGTGGGAACAAATGCCTACCCATTAACAGGTGCTGACTCAGAATCCTGGTACATTTATACCAGCTCCAACGTGTAACTCAGAGCTGTCACTGAAAGTGTGTTCTTACTATTCAGACATCAACTGCTACACTGAAAGGCTTTTATCCTCAAGAGATACAGTAGCTGATGAGCAAAATGACAAATGAGGATATATCCAGCTATTTGAACTTTCTTTGGTGTGCAGTAATCTTTGCCATGCCCTTTGCCATCGCTGTGTCCTCCTGTGGGCTGGAAGTGAAACCACTCGGTATAAATTGCCTCATGTTTCTGGGAACACTAAATGTAGAATAGCATTTGAGGGGGTGGGTGGGTTGTTCAGTTTATTTTTGCAACTGCTTAAGCTAAAATGTGTGAACTTTTCTGCAGGGTCTTGAAGCTCTTGGTTGCATCAGACGATTTCACCTGAAAAAGCCATCCATGGTGTCTCTCTTCTCTAAGCCAGTCATAGAAGAACAAATAAACAATCCCAAACTGAGTGAAACCCCAACAACATACTTTGAGCCTACCATAGACTGTACTCTCAGGCTGGGAAGAGTGTTCCCCTATGAAGTTAACTGGAATAAATGGGTGCAGATTATCCACGTATAATAGATAAAAGATAATAAAACGTACAAAAGATCTAAACTTAAGAACAGGCGTTAATGCAGATTAAACGCTATATAACTTCCGCTCCATCATGTTTTGTTGTAAGAAAGCAGTTTTTTTTAAGTTATTTTTACTTTTGAATACATTTAAGCTGAGAATAAATCTTAAGCTGAAGGTAATATTTGATCCTACTGTGTTTTTCCAATAATTGCTCTGAAAGAAATTCCTGTAAAAGCCAAGCCAGGCCTCTAACTGTTCGAAGGGCTCCATGCATCCTTCCTAGCTTTTGCAAGATTTCAAACAGAACTTCTCTGGTTTGCCCATGGGGGGAAAAAGGCCTCTCTTCTTTTTTTCTCCCCTTAAGGCTCCAGGGGTAACATTTTACCTTTGCTTTGTGTGTGGGGGTTGGTTCCATAGCACCTGAACCTGGCCTAACCTTTGCTGAGTATTCTCAGAGAGCTTCAGCTAACCACAGTTACCTCTTAAACACCGATTTCTCACCGTGGCACTGGCTCAGCCTCTTCTCTTTTAGTCCTCCACGGCAGCCTCACCCTCAGCGGCTTTCAAAGCACCACACGACGCCCAGATTTCCACTCACCGCCAGCTTTATTGCGAGGGCGGCCGCCGCCAGCCCGGCCCCGGCACCACGAGCAGGGGGCCCCGGGGCAGGCCCAGGCCGGGGCCCCCTCAGCTCGGGCCGGCCCCGGGGGGCGGGGGGGGCTCAGTCCCTCCAGCGGTGGCCGCACTGGGGGCTGCAGCACTTGTAGAAGGTGGTCATGGGCTCGTCGGCCGAGCGCGTCTGGATCTGCATGAAGTAGGCGCGGGGGTGCTCGCACTTGGGGCACGGCTCTGCGGGGCGGGGGGCGCGGGGCCGTGAGGGGAGGCGAGGCCCGGCCCGGCCCGGCCCCGCTCCCCCCTTCACGGCCCCTACCTGCGGTGGAATCCACGTTCTCCCAGGCCGCGGCGCCGCCCAGGACATCGTCCACCTCCTTCAGCTGCGGGTATTTCCTGCTCGTCACCTGCGGGCCGCCGCCGGTCAGCGGGGTCCGGGCCGACCGCGGCCACCCCCCCCCCCCCACCTTTCCCCTTTCCCTTTATCCCCCCGGTCCCCCCTCGTCCCCCGGCACCTTCCGCGTCACATTGCGCACGTAGGGGCAGGTGGTGCAGGCGAAGCGGTGGCAGCGCGGCCCCTCCTCGGCCACCAGCACGTTGCCGCAGGCCGGGCAGAACAGCAACATCGCCGGCCCCGCGCCTCGCGCCGCCCCTTCCGCCTCAGCGATGGCGGAGGCCGAGGAGGAGCTGGCGCACGCCGAGGTGCTGGAGCTCTTCCAGGCGGCGCTGGCGCGGCTGGTGCAGGACCCGCTGCTCTGCGACCTCCCCCCGCAGGTGGGGCCGGGGCTGGGTAGGGCTCAGAGGGGGATGGGACGGGACGGGACGAGGGAGCGGCGCGGTTGACCTGAGGGCCCCCCGCCGCCTGCTCGTCCCCCCGCAGGTGACGCCGGAGGAGATCGGCTCGCAGGTGGCGCTGGAGTACGGGCAGGCCATGACGGTGCGGGTCTGCAAGGCGGACGGCGAGACCATGCGTGCGTCAGGGGCCGGGCTCTGTGTGTGTGGGGGTGTTTGTGTGTGTTGGGGGGTGTTTGTGGGCCGAAGGGGCGCTGACGGGGCTGTCCCCTCCGCAGCCGTGGTGGTGGTGCAGAACGCGACCGTGCTGGAGCTGAAGAAGGCGCTGCGGAGACACGTCCAGCTGCGGCAGGCGCGGCAGGGCGGCGCCCAGCACCTCAGCTGGTGAGCGGCGCCCCGCGCCTCAGCCCTGCCCCGATCGCCCGCGGGGCTCCCGCTGAACCTTTTTTGTTTTGTTTTGTTTTTTCTCCCCAGGAAGTACATATGGAGGACGTACCACCTCACCTATGCTGGAGAGAAACTGGCAGATGACAGAAAGAAGCTGAGAGAGTGAGTGAGGCGCTTCTGGCATCTATAGGGCTGGGTGGGCCCAGATAGTCGGGCTGTACTCAAGGCGTGAGCACTGGGGGGGATTGGCGTGCACCTCTGTGGCACAGCTCGGCCAGGTTCTCCAAAATGTGGGAGCAGAGCTTCATGCAGGTGGGACACGGCCCCAGCAGAGGACAGGTGCATGGCAGGAAAGCCTTGGGTAATTCTTCAGCCACGACTTTTCTGTGATGAGGGTGTTTGTCCAATTTGGATGACAAAGGCAGGCAAACATTGTCCCTGGCCCAGGCACACTAAACTCTGCAGAACAGCTAAACACTAAAGGAAATCAGATGGAGCTTTTGAAGGCACAGAATGGGGTGAGGGACCTCTGAAGGTCATCCAGTCCAACCCTCTGCTTAAGCATGGTAACCCAGAGCAGGTGGCTCAGTGCTGCATCCAGCAGGGTTCTGAGTACCTCCAAGAGCAGAGGCTCCACAACCTTTCTGGGCAACCTGTGCCAGTGCTCAGACCCCCTCACAGAGCGTGGCAGAGCTGCTAAGGTAGAAGGGCATGGGGAGGGGTTGAAAGAATGGCAAGCCTGCTCAGCCACACATCAGAGACAATCCTTGTAACAACACTGACAAACCACTGCTATGCCTGTTCTCAGGGCAAGGAGGCAGGAGGTACTTCTGTGTACTCTAGCTGCTGCATAGAGCAAGTGCTGGTTATATCAGCCCTCATGCACACCAGCAAGAAAAGCTTGTCTGAAGTATTACAAACTCAGCAGGAATGAGAGTCCCTAGAAAGACAGCCCTACCTAATCAAAGCTGTCCTTGAAAGACTGAGCCATGGGTGACAGACATTATGTTGAGAAGGTGTTGCAGTAAAAAAGGCAGGTGATCAGATCCTGTTCAGCCTATGCAGGTGAGAATTTTAAACTGTCCTGCAGTAGAGCACATTAGGAGTCCATCTTCCCTTGGGAAAAGGAGGCTATAGGATTTCAAAGTTTGTGGTTTCCAGAGAACCGGCATGTAACAGCACACCTCTCTGTTCAGGTATGGCATCAGAAACCGGGATGAGGTCAGCTTCATTAAGAAACTTCGAAAGTAACCTGTCAGGTAGGTCCTGAATATCCATTACAAGCTACCAGTTCTTCAGCTTTGTCTTCCCAGGGCCTTAGCATTCACTTACAGCAGCTTGTGGTGCTGCTCTCCACTGTACAGCAGAGCATTCCCGAATGTCCATGGCTACATTAGGCTCACACCCTGGCTCTGGTCCATTTCCACATTCTCATTGTGTTGCTTGTGCTTCTTTTAGGGCAGGGAATGATGATTCAGCTACTTTGGTTAACAAACCACATCAGGACCAGCAGAAGCAATACCTAAGTGCTAGCAATGGTGCATCTCTAACCCCTACATTACATGGTAGTCTCTGCTCCCCCAGTGTCTTGAGAATCCTTAAATACAGTAGTCCTTTGTTTGCTCTCATGACTGCTTCTGGGACCATGCCTTTTTTTTTTTTTTTTTTTTTTTTTAGACTTGATCAATCTCTGGAAATCATTGTCACAGATGTGGCAGGTTGTTAACTAATGCCTAGGAAGAGGTCTCTGTGTTACAGGTGACTGCTACCATCCAGTTCATTTGATCCTCCTGTGAGTCTCATTATACCCAAGTGACTCTTCTTCCACCTGCTCCTAATGCTCCTGTATCCTTCAGAGCACCTGCAGTTAACAGAAGTGTCCCACGGGTGCATATACACAAACACAAGTAAATGTTGCTGTTGTTCCACATTGGGTGTATTTTGAGCCATTTTCCTCAATTACTGTGAGTTAGAAGGAGTTATCAAAAGGCACCTCTGCTTATGTGCCATGTAGCTTTTGTTTCTCAATTTTCTCAGTTTATGGAAATCTTGAGTTGAGCTGAGTTGTTTTCAGAAGGCACTAGGCAACTTTTGGCTGTAGTATTTTTGTGCAACTGATGCACTTAAGACTACAGAAAGCGTGTGTATTTACCTGTATGTAGCCCAAGTATACAGCGTAGTTGTGGTACTGTGATGCAGTGATGCACACACACAAGGGGTGGTCAAGAATCCCAAACTTAGCATGTTTAAAATTGTCTGTCTCCCCTCATCACCTAAAAACAGTCACCAAAAAGCAGTGGTAAGTGCAGTTTTTTGAAACACTTCTTTGATTTGTGGCTCCAGCTGGCTGGGTTAGAAACTGTCACTTTGTGACCACAGTAGCTTTTTCCCTCCTTCAGTGCTACCGCATCTGTGGCATCCAGTGTAGTGAAGTGTGTGCCATGACAGAAGAGATCCGTCTACCCCATGGTGCCCACACCCAGCAGTTACCTATAGCAGCACTTGATTCTTCCAGTACTGTGCATTTAAGAGAGCCCATCATGTAGTTATTACCGCCACTTTCAAATACGTTCTTTCTTTAACAGAGAGAGCAGAGAATCCAGCTCTACCACGACCAGGCACTAGATCCAGCACTCTCCTAGAGGAAAAGATTGTACCATTTCCCAGAGAAGCAAACTCCAGTTGAATATAAATTCCTACGTGTTTTTGCAGTCACTGTTCAAAATATTTTCCTCTGAGTTGTATGCACTGTGATTAAAGAGAGACTAGTTTTCTAAAGCGTTTAAAGCCCTTATTTCTCTCCTTAATGCTTTCTACAACTACCTGAAAGGTAGTAGGGAACTGGGGGTCGGTGTCTTCTCGCAGGTGACTAGCAATAGAGCTAGGGGGAACGGCCTCAAGTTGCACCAGGGGCAGTTTAGGTTGGCAATGACGACTTTTCTTCTTTTCTTCTCAGAAAGAGCAGTCAGGCATCAGAAGGAGTTGCCCCCGGAGGGTGGCAGAGTCACCGTCCCTGAGGGGGTCTAGGGAAAGGTTGGACGTGGTGCTTAGGGACGTGGTTAAGTAGGTGACACTATTATTAGGGGATGGTTGGACCAGATGATGGTGAAGGTCTTTTCCAACCTTTCTGATTCTGTGATTTCCATTAGCAAATCTGTCTGGGTATTTTGGGTGCCAGAAAAGCATGCGTCCTACTGGTGTATGAAACAACACTGGTGAAATAAAGCAACAAACATAGCCACAGACTATGCAAAACAATTAACAGTAGCTAAAACGCTACCTTTCCATTTAATCACCACCTCAGCAGTAGTAAATAATTCTGGTTAAAAATGTAGTATTGAAACTAGTGTAATAAAAATAATGGCAGCAGAAAAGGTTCAATACAATTGAACAAGGCACAAACGTTCTGTTCAGAGTCTTCTGAGATAAGGCAAAACATGCCTGCCGAGTGCTAAAGAGACAGTTTAAATTAACAACGGGCAGGGTTAGAAGTGTCATTGGATTAGAAGCTTTGTCCATATGGAACTAGCACAGCAAATGCAAAGACAGTCCATCTCCAGTGCCTGCTCGAGAAGCCTGTCTTTGCCTTTCAGTGGAGCTGTGCATCCAGGTCGTATTTCTCGCAGAATTTGTCTGTGAATGGTATACAAGTAAGGAACTCACACCACTCACACTTGATGGGGTAGAAGTAGAATAGAATCACAAGTCCTGAGAAGAGTGCAATGAAGATGAGCTGGAAAACTATAATTTGGCATCGCTTCCTATATAAATCAAACTTCCCAAAGCTAATGTAGGGCAGGAAGGCAAAGGAGAGGAAGAAACCACTGATGAATCCTGAAATGTGAGCAAAATTATCGATCCAAGGCAGGAGGCCAAAGGCAAAAAGAAAGAGCACCACAGCCAGCAGCTTGAAGAAGGCCCTCCATGGGCGTGCCAGGATTTGCCAGCTCTGGAAGAGCTCCACAAAGAGACAGGCCAGAATCCCAAACTGGGATCCTGCAGGGCCAACCTGCAGAAGAAGAGCATTAGAAGTAACATCAGGCACATGCCATTTGCCTGGCTTCTGCAGCCAGCTCCAGCCATTAGTTACTTAGCATTCAACCAACTCCTTGTTCAATGTTACTTTGGAAAGAGATGCCGCAGCGTGAGACTTCATCCTGACACTGGGGTTCAAGGCCTGGTTTGACACGAGGACCAAGGTAGGTGTGAGGCCATCAATGGCCAGAACAGATTTTCATTTTAAGGAGGGTGAATCTGGTTTGAGTCACCAGAGTGGAGAGGTCTTTACAGGCCATCTCCTTGGTTCCCTCACCCACCATGCACTCTTCCTTATTGATGGTCCTCCAGGTCCAACCCATGAAACCGATGGTCACATTAGACTTTTTCAGCTGTGGAATGTGGTCAGGGACAGCCCTGGACCATCTGTGGGAAAGGCAAGCTGTGGTCTTAGCCCACACCCTCTCCTACCTGCCACTTGCATGTGGAGGGTCTCTGGCACCAGCTACAGATCTTAATTCCCAGCCTACCACAGGCCTCATCATCTGGTCGACACCCCCAGTTCACTGCAAGAGGCAGCCATCTCCCCACGGCCAGAACGGGTCAGTCACTTGGAAAGCCCAGGGTACTCTGGGGGGTGTTACTGCTTGGCAGCTAGGTGACAGTGTGGTGCCGACTTCTAGCTACAAATCTGCACAATCCATATGCTGCAGAGATAAGTGCAGCTCTGGTTTCTCTGCCGGAGAGGCACAGGTATGAAGAGACTTGTATTCAGGGCAAATTGCCAGGACCCTAGCCTGTAGGAGACCCACCTCTGCTCTGTAGGGTAGAAATATAGCACTGGCAAGGTTCCCCGTGATGCCACTGAGCAGGTAGATGATAGAGATGCGATGCCACCCTGCCAGCTTCTCTAGGTCCCGCAGGATTGTCATTTGGAAACAGACTGAAACCAGGCAGTGCAGGATCCTGCCAAAATCAGAGTACAGGAGCTGAAGCAGCAGCCACTGAATTCCCCAATGTGCTCATTTGTCTTCTCCGCCAAGTCTGATCTGGCCCACTCCTTGTAATATCCCTCCCAACAAACGCAGCCTGGCAAACCTCAGCAGGCACAAAAACTCAGCCTCCCACTGTCCCCCAAGGAAGAAAGCACTAGAACAACCCTCGTGGCAATCCCATGGTTCCCCCACCCAGGCACTGGAAGTTTTGCACCTGTGTTTACCCAGCATGCAGGAAAAGCGAGAGCCAGAGGCGGTAGAACTGGTCAGGGACTTCTGGATTTAGGAAAGGGAGGAGTCCACAGACATCATCCATGCAGTGAACCTAGGGCAGCAAAAGAGGGGTCATGAGGTGTACCAGCACCACCTGGCACAGCCAGTTACCAAAGTCAGAGACTGCAGCTAGCTCTGAAAAAGGGGTTCACCTTTCCCTTCCCTGCTATATCAAGTCCCAACTCTCATCTCCGACACCAATTCACATGACCCCACCCATTACTTATTGCAGAATTAGGCCCTAATTTATCACCTCGACACATGCACAATATACATCCCCCTTTGCTCACCCATGAAGCAGGAACGTTGCATTCACCTGCTGCTTTTACAGTGGTCCTGTGCTGGGTTTTTGTGGCTACCAGCCCCAAGTTCTAAATTGGTCTCCCAAAAAGGAGAGATGCAGCTAGCTCTGCCACTACATTCTGGATCAGCAACTTCCCCTGCGCTCAGAATGGGACTCAGCCTAAGGGCAGAACACAAGATACCCACCCATACTGCCACAGTCACTCCCAAATCTTGCCAAGTTGCTAAGGGGAACAGGAGTGCCCATACGAAACCCCAGCCTGCATTTACCTGAGAGCAAAGCGTTGCCTCCTCATGGAAATAGCCCCGCATAAATTCACAATACTCCCGGGAAGTTATTTCACACCTGGAAGAAGGACAAGTAATCAAAATGAGAAATGACCGGTCACAGTCATGTATGGCAGACACAGTGTCGTCCCTGGACACCCACTCCTCCTCATCTCATCCCAAATCTGTCTATGAGAACTGATGCAGCCCTTGACATGCTGTAGCATCGCTGCAACAGGTGCACTAACACATTCCCATTCCAGTCAGGTGCCACTCTTCATACCTGCCACTTCTCCCCCTGCTCCTCTCCCAAACACAAGTCTGAGTCACCCCCTGCTTCCTCCCCCCCTAGATTAATGCCCTGCATACAAGGGTTCCAAAATAAGTGCCAAAGCTGAGTTATTTACAGCTGAGAAAGAAACACTGGGGGTTGTGGAATTTGTGTCTCTTGAGCTTAGGAGTCCTGTGCCCCAGTCGCTGACAGCGCAGAAAGGCAGGGGCTAAGCCAAGAGTGTCCTGCCGTGACTTTTGGGACAGAGAAACCCCTTGGGGCAGCGCTGATTTTTCTTCCCAGCAGGGAAAGCCATGCCCAAGCACTAGGCAACTAGCAGCTGAGAAGCAACATGAGGAAGAACATCTTCCTTCTTGGCAAACCCCAGAGTTAGTCATTTCCTGACAGCTCCTTGAATGCTCAGAGGCACCACGCTGGGTCAATGTAGCCTGTTAGGAACACGCTGGCCATTCCCGAGGAAAAGCACTGAACTCCACAAAAGAAATATTTAATTCCCAGGGTTTTGAGTCCCTCCAAACTGCAGGATCAGTTTGATACCCCGAGATACCCTGCCACACCAAAGAATCAGGCTGGCTGTTACCCTGCGCTTGTCCGAGTCCTGCTCTGTCTGCAAGACCCTGTTGGGCTCCCCTTACCAGCAGGGCTCTGGGCTGCATGCAGGAAGCCCAAGGAGGACAAATGGCTTTGTCTACAACCCCAAAAGGGACCTCTGTTTCTCACCCTGCTACCCAGCCCCTCTCCATACAGGCAAAACTCATTACCTTCCTTTGGTCCCAATGCAGCAGGGCCGGCCTGTAATCACACAGTCCATGTGAAGGTGGTTTGTATAATTTCCAGCACTGTTTTTTGTGCATATCTGGAAAATGACAACAGGCTTCAGTTAGACAGTCGTGATTTTCCTTGCTGCCTGGGGAAGGTCAAAACAGCCACTTGGGAAGAAGCCAGTCCCACAGACACAGCCTCCTGAGGCCTTCCTCTGACAGCAAGATGGTGCCTGACACCCCATCTGCCTGAGCTGTTAGAGCCTAAATCAACACCTTCTCCCCTCCCTGCCAAGCAACCAAGACAGCTCCAAGACCGAGTCAGTCTCCATCATCCTATTACCCTGGCAGGACTTCAGCTGGTACGGGGGAAACCTTTGGAGTTGGAGGGCTTCAAGCCTTGGCTTTACAAAGCAACTGCCGCCCTGACCTGGTGGTTGTGACAAGGAGCAGGAGGCTGCAGCAGATACTGCTTCCAACAGCAGTGCTGTGGCTCTGAACAGTGGGGTGGAAATGCCAGATGCCAGCACAGGCCCTGTGCCACCAGCGATGCTCACCGGCCATTTGGTGATGTCGTCCGGCCACTCGTGCGGCTCCATTGAGGCTGGCTGCTCGCACACTCTGCAGCGACAGGAAGCAAAGATCACCCACAAAAATGACATTCCCCAGTACACCAAGCTGTCCCTGCACCCCAGGCTACGCTCCCACAGGTCCCTTCAGGTCCCTGGCAGGGCAGTAACGCAATACATCAGGTCCACCAGGGCTGTGCTGATTGAAACCACAGCTCGCTTCCAGCGTGCAGAGGTCATGGCTTCAGCACAAAGGCAGCCGTCACAGAGCAGGAAACTGCCCAGCAACAAACTGGAGGCTGCCTGGCTCCTTTCCAGGTGGACACAACCCCACAGATGGGCACTGAGTTGGTCTCAGCCCTGCACCAGTCCATGGTGACCAAGGGCAAGTGTATGCTGTGGCACCCAGTGGCCGCCAGGGCTTTGCGGGAGAGTTGTGCTGGGAACAGCGCTGCTGTCCCCCAGGGAGGGAGCCTGTGCAGGGAGCTGGGGGAGCAGGTGAGGAGGAGAGGGACAAGAAAAGAGCCCACAGCTCAGAACGAACCATGGTGTAGATGGGCAGCCAACAATGGGGATGGGGGGAACACAAATATGAGTATACCCTGGGAGGCTCCAGAGGAGGGAGCTGCCTCAGCCTCCCTTGCAGCCATCAGGGCAGGCAAGGGCATCACAGCCCACACATCGCATGGTCTCCAGACTAGCTGCTGCCCTGTCCATCACAGAACTAGTCTGGGACCTCTGTCTCTACTGTCACAGCAGCCCTGGTGTGTCCAGGTCAGCAGCTGGGCTCAACAGGACCTACCTGGGGTCCTGATGACAAACTGACCCAAACTGCCTCTTGCTTCCTGCCAGCATCGGTGTGCTGGGGTGGTGGGGCCACTTCACCCAGACAGCCAGGGTAGACTGCAGGAGAGGGGAGAGGAGAGGTGTCACTGTGAAGCCCAGGGCGGGAAAAAGCATCAGTAGAAATGGCCCTGAGCCTGCAGGAACAGCAGGGAAGGGACCACCACACTCACTGAGCACTCCTCCTCTGAGGTCTGCACGCAGCCCGACTTGTCGTTTCGCACACAGCAAGCAGAGTGCTTCTCCTTCTCCCGTTTTGCCTTGATGAAGCTGTGCACTTGCTGGTCCTGCCTCATGCATGGTGAGAACTTGGCCCCCAGGTGGATCAGGGCCTCCTGGCAGAGAGATGGAAAAGTTCAGCTCAAACGAGGTGCAGGTAAGGACTGATCAGGACAGAGCAGGCTGGGGGGGGAGGAACTCCCATCAGGGCCAGGGACAAGACCTGCATAATGATGTTCAACACACATCAGGCTTTTTCTCGATATTTGCCACAAAGAAGTGAGCCCAGAACAAGAATCCAGGGAATTCCTTGCCCATGGCCCCAGAAAGGTCAGTGTAGCACGTATCCCCCTGACAGCCCACCAAATGTCCCAGCCGATGACACTCACTGAGCTGGGGCCAATCCAGAAGTTTTCCTGCTGAACGTATTTGACATTTTCATAAACTCCTCTGTTCCGCAAGACCTGCAAGGAGAGAAAGTGAGAGCCCCATGAGCTCTTGCCTAAAGGGGCAGCAGGGCAAGCAGCAAGGACTGGTGAAAACAGCTCCCAGGAGGAGCAGGAATCCCCACAGCAGATGACTGGGTATACAGCTCTCTCAAACTGGTCTTTTGCAGGATAGCAGGTCTGGGCACTTTTTTCTAAAGATTTAACTGAAATCGTCTGCTACTGGCTACTTCCACTTTCAGGAAAATCCATGCTCTCCCAAGGATGGCCGAGGTCCTGCAGAAAGCTTCACACAGCTCAGAAACACAAGCAGCAGCTGCCAGCAATGCACGTCCAGATGCTGGTGACAGTGCTCTGAAAGCTGTCAGACTTGTAGGTGAGAAGTAATCTAGGACATCCCCTGCACAGAGCAGGGATACAGCGCTACAGAGATGTGTACCTCAGAGAGAGACCTTTGACAACATGTGGGAAGTCTACAAATAGCTTCAAAGTTTGCAAAGTCAGACAGGTCGGTTTTGCTCCTGACAGAAGCAAAATCCTGAAGCTGTTGCAAAAACCGAAATAACTAACTAAAAACCTAACTAACTTGAAAACCTAACTAACTTGAAATACTTCCCTACCATGAGCATCCTTCTGGTCTCCACCAGGAGGGGAGTACATTGCTCAAAAGGGCTCTCAGCACAGACACAGCCAGAACCTGGGAAGAGCCCACCATGCCTTGTGTCAAAATCCCACCTGAAAGAGCTCAATGTCAAGAGCAATGTGGCTGCAGGGGGGAAAGCAGGCAGCACGAGGGCTCACAGAGATGCTGCATGCAGGCCCAGAGGCAAGGCTCAGGCAAGTAGCCATTATGCTGAGGACTGACACAGAACCAGCAGCAGAAGGCTGAGACACAATCACACTCCAGGCACGTCAGGGTGAGTTACTTACTGAATCAACAGTTTCGTGTTGTGAGAACCCCACAGGGGCAATACCATAGATGCACACAGCGAGGATGGTGATGAGTGAATGCACAAAGGTGACCCAGTATGTGAAGAAAGGCCTGGATGGAGGTAAAGGGAAAAGATCAGAGGCAGAAATCCAGGCACATTACATCTGCTCACAGAGCACAGGAGAAAAGCTGCTGCTTTCTCCTAGGTACCTTGGCAGACTCTGGGGAACAGGACCAAGATCATCTAGGGATGCACAAGACTGGGGGCAACAATCTTGCTGGCAGACAGCCCCTGTTTACTCTGACTACCCCACAACACTGAGCATGCCACTCTTTGCCAAGAAAACCATCCATGAACACACAAGCCTGATGCCAAAATGTGCCGTGTGCTGAAATAATGACTTCAGGGAAATGATGAGAGGCAGGAATACCTGAGCCTTCTTGCTCATAACAGGACAGTAGTGGTGGGGAAGACACAGATGCCCAAAGCAACAGGAGGAGTAGGGTACACTCCCAGTGCACGATGATGCCAACATGCTGCTGTCAGCTGCAGTTTAGTGCTGTGCTTCAGGGATACAGACTAGGGGGAGGTCTCAAGCCACAGGTTTCACCCCATCACTCCCAGGGAGTTCCCTGAGTCACCCAGAGGCAATGGCACTCTCACTCTCTTGCTAGCTGTATTGGGAACCCTTCTACAACTGCAGCTCTCACCTGTGATCGTCCATGTCCTCAATCTGCCGCTTCACGTAGCTGTCGATGCGCTTGCGATACGTCCGGTTTGTCAGCTTCCCCACCATCCCCAGGCCATACGGCCGCTTCTCCTTGGCAAAAAGCTTCCTGACAGGGACAGCGATGCGCTGGCCACGCTTCTGTGGGCTGACACTCACCACCTCCTGCCGCAAGCGGACCTTGGGCTGTGCCAGGCCCCCGTCCTTTTGCTTCCTCCAGCCTCGCTCCAGTGGGCTGGAATAAAAAGTGGGACAACAATGGTTTCCTTCTCTATGGCACAGTAACGGGGACCAGCACTTCTCTGGCCTCTGGTGGCAGCACACCTTGTGTCTGTCCCACCACAGCTGGCCTGAACAGCAGCTGATGGCAGGCAAGGTGCTCTGCAGTGGAAGTTGTATTTCCAAGTGTTACAACACCCCAGCTGACAAAAGCACGGGATGATGCACAGAATGTGGCACAAGATAGATGTGCCAAACTCAGCCCTACCAGTGAGGAGCTCTCACAGCTTTAAAGAATTGTCTCAGCAACCAATTAAGTGAGGGAGGCTCTGGCCAGGCATCACTGAGCTTTTCATTTTGGGGAGACAAGGTTTCCAACCTCCCAGCATCAATACTGCATTAGGGAGCAAGAAGGGTATTCTGTGATGATTTTGACCACCTCTTTCAATCTCAGCTTGATCTTTGACTAAGAAGTATCTTTTCTGCAAACAGATGGAGAGGAATGGAAGCCACGTGCTGTATCCACAACTACATCCTCAGCATCTCCAGGGCCAGCAGCCCAAAGACCCTGCTTTAACCCTCATACACATCCACTTCCTCTTCTAATTCATTCCTCTCACTCTGCTCTCTGCTACAAAATGGAAGTGCAGTTTAGCCCAGCAGTGGAAATCCCCACCCTTGAAGCACTTTGCTGTGATCAGACTGGCAAGTCAAAATCCCTTGCCCATTAAACCAGACAGAGGAGAAGAGCAGGAATCCAAGACCAAGACAGTTACCTCTCAAGACCTGTCTTCCATTCTTCCTGCTATTTGCACTGATGCATGCATTTCTCAGGAGAAAAACAAAACCAGGCTTCAACAACACAATAAAAATCCCAGGCATCCCTGTCTAAAGGAATGTTTTCTTACCAAAATAAAGTATGCAATGAATGAAGGTTGCACAAGCTACTGATGAATAGCACCTGCTCTGGAAGTCTGCACAATCTTCAGATGCTTTTTGTATTTCATGGCTCTTAAAGAGCAGTCTGGAGTTCAGGTATGCAGCACTGAGAACCTGGCACACACACACACACTACCTACCATTTCACTCTTGCTCACTGCCACGATAAGCACATCCCCTGCATATGCTCTGGTCTCTACAGATAATTTCCCTGGTATCCTAAATGTTCCTGTCTGCACAAAGACAATGGTTGTCAAAAGTGACCAGAGAAACCAACTGACCATCTTTTTTTCTGAAAGATCACCAGAGCATCTTGGAGAGGTCAAGACAGCTTTGAAGTACGGACAAGCACTAGGATGAGGTTAGAGTAGTTTCTGCATTACTGACGTGCTTTTTCACAGTATTTCCAGTGCTGGGCTATCAGCCTATGCCAGAATAAACACCTGATCACCTAAAAGGACACCTCACTGCAATTCTGATGCTGTTTTCTGAAGTGTGAAAGAAGCATTATTTTCTTCAATAAATACAACAATTTGAGGAGATATGAATGGAGCCAAAAAGGCTGAGGCCATCTCAAAGGAAAGACAATAAGCTCACACCATTCGTTGCTTCTGCTTACATTAAGAGTGAGTCAAGTACTTGGAAACACTTGAAGGAAAGCACCAACAGAGCAAGATGGGCTGCGAGCAGCAGAACCACAAGGACCTCCCTGTCTGCTACATGTTCACACCCAGCAGAGCTCTCTGCTGGGGTGAGCTGCCAGCTAAGCCAGAGCTGACTCGGAAACGACACAGAGCAATTACTCAGTACCAGTTACTCAGGTGGAAAAAATCTCGGCGTACAGTACAGTACCACCCACATATTTGTAAGGCTCTCGGCATCAGTGCCACACCTTTCTCTGGTTTCAAGTGAGGAATGCAGCCCAGCTTGACACTCAGCAATGCTTCACACCACTCCTTGCAGTTAGACGACAGTTCCTGGTGTCTGTAGCAACAGCTTTCTCATCTTTGCTGCATTCTCCGTAGCTGAAGGCTGGGCCCCCAGCATCCTCAGCTGATTTGACGTCTTTTGTTTGCCCACGGCATGACACAGCCTCCAGAACACATCACATCAGTGTGGGAAGTTGCTGGACAGGTGGCCTCAGAGTCACTTTTCATGGGTAGCTGGGGTAGGTGGTCTCTCACTCAAAATATCAAGAGAAGCAATCTGGGCTTAAAGAAAACCCACCACTGTTCTGTTCTTTGAGCTCTGCTCCAAACACCTGTAGTACTCAGATCCTGCCTTCCCTCGTGCAGGAAGGTGGGTCTTGCCCCACCAGCTGCCTAGCACCGAAGGTCCCACTCTGAATGGGTTGGCCACCACCCCACATTAGGCTTTTTCGGCTTCCAAGAAAATACTCACAGTAGCAAGTGGCTTCTTTCAAGCTCATTTTTGTCCAAGGCACCTCCTGTGAGATCTGTCTGATCCAGAGGTTTCACCTCAGCATCTTTGACTGCGGCTTCTGATGGCGACTCAAACACCTCATCTGGATACGTAGAGAGCTCCTCATGAAGGACTCCTTCCTGGGCAAAGACACAGAAGTCCCATCAGAAGGGGGTGAGTATCACATTTGAGACACCAGCCCCCGGAGAAAGCAGCACCACCCCCTGCAACATACAGCCCTGCCAGAGCTACAGCCTCGTGCTGTCTCTGGAGCCAGAGCCACATCAGCGTCCTGCCTCTCACCCGAGCAAAGAAAGAAGTGTCGAGCTCATCTGGGAAATCCACCGTGTCCTCCTCCAGGAAACTTGCTGGGGTGAAGCTGCGCCGCTGAGCCCTCCTCAGTGTGCTGTCCTTCACAGAGCGCCCCTGTAGCCAGCGAGAGTGGCATCAGATCACTGCCAGAAACCTGAGCCCCAGGCACATGCAGTGTCACCTGGACAGGACGCGGGGAGTCCAAGCGCTGACCCTGTCACGCTTGCCTGTGGAGCACAGCAGACCTGCTGGTGTGCAACACCTTCCAGGTGACACCTCCAAGTGCTAACCCACCTCTCAAGCCACACTGCCCACATCCCATGCAGGCTGGTAGCACAGGCTTCTACAACAACATCTGACCAAACAGCAGTGGTACCAACCACAGCAAAAGGGCTTCCGGGCCCCCCTAAGGGACACCCAGAAAAGCAGACGTGGCAGGACAAAGAGCCTTGCGTTGCAAGAGGCTCAGGTGCTTCTACAGTGCCACGAGCAGGTGCAGACACCCAGAGGTCCAGGCAGGCTGAACTGGACCTGCTGGAACCCTCTAAGGCTGCTGATTGTGGGAATCAAAGCCCCAAGGCTGATAAAAGGTGGGCAAGACATATACCAAAGCCCAGCCAGCATCCTGGTTTTTACTCCTGCCCGCCAGACAGATGGCTGAAACAAAACAGGACACCTTCTGGTTTCTCCCCCTCCATCACTGCCCTCCCACATCCTCTCTACTCACAGAATGTACTTTTTCCAGGATCAATGGCCTGCACACACAGCTCTTTCCCTCCCACTCCCCTCACACCACAGGGCCCCATCTTGCTGCCAGGCTGATCCTGCCCTGTCCCAGACAGTACCTTCACCAAAGCTGCAGCTGCTCGGAAACTCATTTTGGCAACAGACTCCCGCTTCCGCCGTCGTGGGAGACGGTTGAAGCCCGAGCGTGAGCTGGTGAAGGAGCAGAGCGATGTGGCACCCGGCGTGATCGGCGTGTGGGGGATGCTGCAGCCATCGTTGTCATCAGCCATACGGAAAGCTCGGCCCCGGGCCAAAGGGTCTATGATCTGCCCAGAGAAGAAGCCCATGAGTCACCTACCCCCAGCTGTTGTCTACCAAACCTTTCTCCCTCCAGCTCTCCATGGTCTCACCTCTTGAAACCATACAGTGGCCTAACTCCTGGGATCAGCCAAGAACCAGGCTAGAAGAAACAGCAAGCAATTCTACATTAGGGAGATAAATCATAACCTGTTGCAAGCTAAGCCCTAATTCTCAGTCCCAAACCCACATCCTCCTCAAACCTCTCCCAACTTGTTTTTGTTCTTTTTTTTTTCTTTTTTTTTTTTTTTTTGTGTGTGTGTGTGTGTGGTTTTTTTGTTTGTTTTCTTTTTTTTTTTGGTTTTCTTTTTTTTTTTTTGGTGATGGTGGTAGCGGGGTTGTTTGGTTGGTGGTAGTGGTATTGATCGTTTTTGCCCAGAATGTTCCTGACGTCTACACAAGACTCCAAATCTCCTTCAGCCCTTCCTAAGCTCTTGCTTTCACTCATCTTCTGTGCCATGGAACTCTGCAGTCAGACAGGATGATATATGAGCAGGACTTTAAGAAATCCCTGAGTGCAACCATGTCCTTTATAGAGCTCGTTTCCTTTCTGATGGTGGACAGCACTGGACTTAAACAGTATCCTGGTGAAGCTTTACTGTACATTTACATCTGATTCCATTTATCATAACAGCTGGAAAAGAGCAGGCAAGCTTCCAGGAGCTACAAGCCCTTCTCTGGGATTCTTCAGACCAAAGCTGCCACTTCTTCCGAACACATGAACCAACCTACTGAAAACATTGCCTTCAGCTACAATACTTACCTATATCCTTACATCACCACAGCTGCGGTTTCCATATGACTTCTATGCTTTATCCTAATGTTTTATGACCCTTTTTTTAATCCACAGTTGCACACTCAACAGAAAGCTGTATAGGGTTTCACCTACTGAAACCAGGTTCTGATTTAATGTAGCCTACATAGAGCCCAACAATATTTCTGAGTTTACTGGGACCAAAGCCCTCAGCAAGGTGAGACTGCATTGAAAGATGCACAATATTCTCCTCTGTTTCAGTGATGCAGCCAGGCTTCAGGTCACAGACTAACTTGCTTGGGAAGAAATTCATTTCCCACTTGTCCAAGTTACAGCAGTGCTCACTGATGCCCTGATACCATATTGATTAAGGTGGTGAATGGAGCAAAGGAAAGAGCTAGAATGTTACAGATTAGTTATCAAGTGCTGGTAACTGAGCATGTTTGACTGGGTCCTGTCCCTTATGGCCACAGTTCTACTGCAAAGGGCACCAGATACCTCACAATTTGTGAGGACACGTGAGCAGCGCTGTAGTACAGCTGATGCAAGAGGCACTTTTCCAAGTCCTATAACATAATCAGGTTTCTTTGAAGCCATTAGCTGTGCTACTGCCTGCATTCAGCCTGAGGCAAGGCAAGTGCTCTGGATGTTACCTGGCCTGCTACTGTAAATGGGGGATCGACAACAGTGTCCAGTCTATGTATGACAGATTTTTGCCTTTGTAAAATGGCAGCAAAAAGCCTCAGCAAAATGTTCTCAGACACGCTGCACACATCTAACCACCATGCCACCAGAGTCCCAGTGTGATCCCCAAATCCTCCACAGGGCTGCCCTCAATCCATTCATCACCCAGTCTGCACTGATACTGGGGACTGCCCCATAGGCTCTGCTTGGCACTGTTGAGCTTCAGAAGATTCACACGGGTCTATTCCTCCAGCCTGTCAAGGGCCCTCTGGATGACACCGAGCATATCACCTGCACCATTCAGCTTGGTGCCAGCTGCAAACTTGCTGCAGATGCATTCAATCCCAGTATCTATGTTGTTAATGAAGATATTACACAGTACTGGTTCCAGCACAGACCCTTGATGAACACCACTTGTTACTGGTTTCCATCTGGACATTGAGCCACTGACTGTAGCTCTTTGGAGAAGACACGTTCAGGCAGAACTATGCCAACAGATGGGTTAAAAGTGGTAGAGACACTGTGCAGGAAGCTCACGATGGCCTTCAGACTATCCCAGGTTACTCACCTTTTGCATGCCCAGCTGGCAGGGCCCAACATAGAGCGGAGGGGGGGTTTCTGTGCTTGTTAGAGAAATATTGTCCTGACTGGGCAAGTCCATTTCCCGGATGACCTGAGGTTTCAGCTTCCCATACCGCAGGCTGCAGTGGCGAAGGCTCTTTCTCTGCCATTTCTGTGTAGCATCACTGTCTTTGCTTACTCCAAACCAGTCAGCTGTGCCTCTGAAAGATGTCAGCATACAAGTACACAGGAGCATTATGTTTGCTTGGACAATGCAATTGAAAAGACAAAACCCCCGGTGGTCACTTCCAGCCAACCCCAACCGGAATGTAGGCAGAACTCTTCCCCATGAGCATCCCACAGCCTGTCCTCAGCCAGTTTTAGCAATCTGATATATGCTGGCCAGAAGTTTTCAACCATCAACAGTATTATTTTCTCTCTTGAGACAAAAGAAAAACAAGAGATTTAATGTGTGTAATGAACAGTTAGTTCTGAGTTTTCCTAGAAAGAAAGAAGAAGAGATGGAACAGAAATTCACATAAGAAGTCGGTAACATGTTTTTTTCTTTAAAAGCCATCCACAGAAAGCACTTACCATCTTCAGGCCAGCTTTAGGTCCCCCATTGTGGGACTACAGTTTTCCATGTCTCTGTGTCATGTCCCAGTGGCCACCAGAATTCACTGGTCTCTCCCAGCTGCCTGCCACACCCCCAGAATATCCCCAACTTCTCCTTCTCATGCTGCAGGATTTCCATCCTGCTCAAAATTAACATTAACAGCAAATGCTTGCTGTGGTCCTGCTCGCTGCTAAGGCGGGTGCACGTAGCTCCGAGCTGCTGGTGGCAGAAGCAGGAGCACGATTCTGCAGCCACAAAGTAGGTATGCTGCCAAGGGCCTGCTGTCATGGAAGCCCACTGGATCAGAAGCAAAATCCCAAGGAAGGTAGAGAGGGATAGGTGTGAATTAGACCAACAATCTACTTCAAATACTGCAGGAGAAGCTGGTATCCTAAACACATGAAGATCATCGCAGCCCTGCCAGGCCTTTCCCACGGTGGTTAATCCTGCTTCAGAAGGTGGCAAGCTGTGTCAGCCTACAGCTGTCTGGCCCAGGTGTTGAAACTTGAAAGTCCTTCCAAGCCAAACCCGAAACCCTCGCCTCGGGCCCCCTGCTCAGGTGTAGGATTTCCAGCTGCTGAGAAGCAAGACCTCACAAATCACAAAGGGAGTATCAAAACATACATTGGAGTAAAGGGTAGGTTAAATCTAGAATTACATCACGCAGGGGAACTGAGTCAGTGCACTGGAGGCAGGAAATTAGCCCTGTGTTTTCCTTATTCCACTCTACAGAACAAAGATACCATCAGCAAGCAGGTGAAGGTGTCCTGACACTACGTAAAAAGACACAATTCAAAACACAGTCTCTCCAGCTAAAGCCTCCAGATGCAAACAACCACACATTGCCCGCAGCCTTCTCCAACTTCCCAGTGACCCAGAACAGGCCCTTCAGTGGGCACAAAGTCGAGTGGGCCATTGCTAGATCTTACCCAACCTCACTGAGCCAAATTTCTCCAAACGCCTCCACCTAGTCAATAGGGGACAGACCTCAGAGAAGGGGCTATGCCCAGCTCAGACCACTGCTCTGCTCCCACAGACCCACAGCTTGTCAGAGCAATCTTTGTCCCTGTTCCAAGTAGAAGGGCTCAGGGTAAGTGCCTGGCCTGAAACACCTGAACCAAGTCCACAGCACAGAGGTAACACGCAGGCTGTGCAGATGCACAGGCACAACACACCACAAAACCTTCTTACAACACATCTCAGACCTCCATAACTGACATTTTAACACCAAGGTGGCCTTGGGTGACAAGGGGCCACTCCTCAACGGGAGAGAGGAAAGAGTTGTTTGTGCCCCTACTAGCCCACTGTGGAAAGAGCAGTGCCTCAGAGCTCTCAATCTCTGTTCCTGTTAGCACAGAAGGACAAGCACTATAACAGCCCCTCTGTGGAGCAAGTACTGCTCCTGAACTGCCAGGGACCACTGCTAGTGCAGTGCCAGCACAGAGATCTGTCCTACTGATCATAGCCAAGACAGTACATGAGAGCCTTAGAACAGAGTTTATGGTATCTGGAGCACCCTGGAAAAACAACGAACGCTCTGTCCAGCTGGGGAGCCCCATCACCTCCTACAGACACCCTGGGGCACTGTAACCAGCAATGAATTGACATCAGGGGCTGGCTCTTGTTCTTCTGTTGCTGTGAGCTAACCAGCTCTGACAGTCGGAGCCCAACCATGAGCAGTTGCAAAGGCAGACACAGTGTCAGACTGCCACCTGGCCAAGGGTAGCAGGGTGGAAGGTAGGATGAGAAGGGACACCTGGGCATTAGGTCCAGTCCCTGCCATGCACAGTCACGGTTTACTGAGCTCCAGTCTGGGGTTGGTAATCGATGGCCACTGTGCCCTGGACTCCTGGAGTGGCTCATCTCTTTGGTGCTAAGTAAATGAAGGTCTCCACCTCAAAAAGAAGACAGTCACATTTGGATTAGAAAAAGTCACGATGTCAACCAGCTCTGAGCTACATTCAGACCGATGTAACCAGCATCCATTTGGTGCAGCTTTATCTCTTTCCTCTTCTGCTCCCAAGAGGCTTTGGAGCCAATGTACGCATATTCCACATGTTGCAGTAATGTTGGCAAAGACAGGCTGCACTGTGGCTGCTCTGGGGAGATATTACAGTTATGGTGAACACCGGGAGGCTGACAGCTTGTTAGGAGAGGCAGGAGGGAGTGAGGCTGGCGAGTGGACAGTTTGTTAGTCCCATGCTACATATTGACAGCTGCCTACACATTTAGTAGGAGTGACCATCATTTTCTGTTAGACACACACGTGAGCTTTCTCCCTGCCACCCATTTGCAGGCCTCCTGGCCACGCCTTGGAAGGCAAAGTGGTTTCAGCAACAGCCAGTCTGTGCACTTCACAGCAGCCCTTGCACACACATGCAGGGGTAGGTTGCACACTCGGTTCTACCAGTACCTGAAGAACGATCGGGGCAGGGACTGCCGCTTTCTCAGGGAACTCCTGCCCACCCGGTGCCCGTGAACGGGCAGGGTCTGACTCCTTTGAAACCGTACCTGCCTGCTGCAAAGAAAAGAGAGCTGAAGGGAAAGAGCCCACCATGCTGTGAAGCCACTGTCTGGCTTCATACACCAGAGTGTGAAACCACGCAGACGTCACCAGAATGAGATATGCTCTGCTTGGATACAGGTATCTGATGCCACTGGAAATGTTCTGGGGTTGTTCTCGTGGACCCTGGCAGGGTCTTACCTGGGGCACAAGTCTATCTGTGCCACACCTACTGCCTTGCTTGGACATCTTGGACACTGTAGGAGACTGGAAAGTGTATTAGATGCTCCACTCCAGCACTTGAATTACTACCATGCCGTATTCTGGACCATACACTCTTGAATTTAGGTTCACACCTGATCTGTGTCCTCCGAGAAGATGTGAACAGGAAGGTACAGAGTGCTGTTGCCAGAACAGTTTCACATTCTGTGCATAACTGGGGCTGCATTAAGTAGCAAACATGGAAGTCACCCTCTCTGGACTCACAAAAAAATAAATAAATCCGAGAGACACTTTTATGGATATGTGGTCTGCAATTCTTCATCACATACCTCACTGGTTTTTAGGTCATTTCTCAGAACTTTGCACTTCCCTGTCTTTGTTTCTGGTCCATTATTTAATCCTTTTATTGCTAGGTCTCGTGCATTTCCTGCAGCTCTGCCCCTTGGAAAGTCCTTCCCGCTGCTGCACCTGCCCCCCTACCCACATCAGTCTACAAAAATCACGTGTAGCTGATTCCTCCAGGAGGAAGATAGACTTGGCCACCCCTCACACTGCCCAACAGCCTGCGACAACTCTGCACTGCTAAATGGCATCAACCCCCTACACTCATACTGTGAGCAGGAGACTCGCCAGCCTTCCAAAACCATTTGTGTGCTCCTAGGCCACTCCCTGTGGGACCACACCTACTTTCAGGGTTACAGAATTACTACCCAGACCACCAAGCACAGGATGCAGCCACCACCTGGGCCCTGGCATTGCCATTCCAGCCTATGCAGGCAAGAGAAGACATGGCACAGGTCTGTCAGTGCACCACCCGCACATGCCTGTCCATAGCCCTGCTGCTAGGCAGGAGCCTCACCATCCCTGCCCAGCACTCCCTCCTTGCTCACTGTAGCTCCGTGTGCCTTGTCTTACAGTGTAGTAGTGCTGGAGGCAGATTTGTTCCCTCAGCACTGAAGTGATTCCTGTCTCCCACACCTCTCAGCCCTACGCAGCTCTACACACACACAGCACATGTCAGAGGCAACTCTGAGGAAGGAGGCTGCCCTGGCCCCTCTGCACAGAGCTTCTTGTGTCCTCTCATCCTTGACGTGCTCTTGCCTAATTGTCCTGGCACAAACAGCCGTAGAGGCCTGCTCTCAGGCCATGTTGCTGTATGGGCAGACACTGAGGTGTGGGTAAAAGATGGCCGAATGACCACGCCCAGAGGGTGGTGAGCCGGGCACTAAGTCTGGCTGGAGGCCAGCAACCAGCGGTGGATCCCAGGGGTCCGGTCCTGTTTAACATCTTCATTAATGTACCCTCGGCAAGTTTGCAGACAACACAAACGTGGGAGGAGTGGCAGATACTCCACAGGGCCATGCTGCCAATAAGAGGACCTGGAGAAATGCATTGACAAGAACCTCACAACAATGTAGGGCCACAGGGATGATGAAGGGACTGGAGCACCTCTCCTGTGAGGAGCGGCTGTGAGAGCTGGGACTGCTCAGCCTGGAGAAGAGGCTCAGGGGGATCTCACTGATGCCTGCACATCCCTGAAGGCAGGGTGCACAGAGCATGGAGCCAGGCCCTGCTCAGCGGTGCCCAGGGCCAGGCCCAGAGGCAGTGGGCACAAACTGGAGCACAGGAGGCTCCCTCTGAGCACCGGGAGGCACTTCTGTGCTGTGCGGGTGTCGGAGCCCTGGCACAGGCTGCCCACAGAGGCTGTGGAGTCTGCTCCTTGGAGATCTCCCAAAGCCACGGGGTCACGGGCCTGGGCCCCCTGCTCGGGGTGGCCCTGTGGGGACACAGGGGGGCAGATGGGCTCAGAGGTGCCTCTGGCCTCAGCCGTGCTGAGAGTCTGCAACTGCTAAGGGTGGGCTTCTGCCCCCCTCCCCACAATCACATGCTTTCAAATACCTCACCAATGCAAGGCCAACACACCACATCACACCTTAGCTACACATCAGGGTCTGGGTTATCCTATTACTCAGAAACAGACAGCTTCCCATAGCATTGGAACAGTCAAAACTTGTCTCTAATTGGCAAGGACCATACACGGTCCTGATCACCACAATTTTCCACCCAGAACCTGGTATCTCGCTTACAAAAAAAAACCCTATATAGCACTACTGGGCTCACATACTGGGGACCTATCTGCTTCCACCCTCTGCCCCAACCTAATTATAGACAACAAGGGAGACAACTTAATCCTGCTTTGACAACATGCCATGTAAGTGCCAGGCAATGGGACAATCAGAGGCCCATGAATTAAGAATGGCAACGGACGGCAGAATCCATTATAGCAGGCTGCGTGAACTCGGTATCTCACCTCTTGATGGTCTGGGTGATTGAGGTCTGTCGTTGTAGCACCGGTCTCCTCACTTCATTAGGCAAGGAGGGCACGCGGCTGTTGTCAGCAGGCATGCTCACACTTCGCAGAAAGGCCTGACGTCTTGTTGGCTGTGAAGAAAAGCAGAAGGGGAGTCAGCATTCTCAGAGAGATAATCTACAAGGCCAGCCAAGATGTGAACCATTTAGTCAGCAACTCAACAGCCTCCCTCTCCCCCCAGCCCAAGCCACAAGCTGGTTGCATGCAGTTGAGCAGCAAAATCAGGCTAACAAAGATTGAGTTCATGACTGGCTAAGGTGAAGAAACAGGAGTGGACCTGCAGAACAGACCAAGGACTTGACATCTGCATGTTGCAGTAGGTTTCAGTTCAGACTGGCTCTAGCCTGTCCCATGGATTGATGTCCATTTGTAGATGGGGTGTGTTACGTGAGATCCTGCAACACATCCCTCTGGCTTTTCTCTAGCCAGAAGGAACTGAGATCACAGGTTCCTAGACCACCAACTCCACAAGGTGAAGCAAAGCACAGTAAGCAGGGCCAAGTGAGATTTGCTTCATAAGCAACTCCAGATCTGCACTAAAAGCCTACGAAAGCTGTGGGTGAGTCTGTGCTGTAGTTGCTGCCGGGCACAGGATAAGCGAGCTGGGAAAGCCACATCAGCTTTGTTCATAACCTAATTGTCTGGATGCACTCAGGTCTGGAAGCTCTCAGCATCTCCTGGCTGAATGTCACCTACCAAATAGGACACAAATCACCAGACTGTTCTCAGCTAACCTCCCCAAGGCTGCTCCAGATGAAATATTCATTAGCTTGGCAGAGACACCATTTCTAAAATGCAGGCTGAGCAGACAATCCCTCTGCTTCAATTGCCAGTGAAGCTCCGACCAACTGTTTCTCTGGTCAGACACTGTCTCAAGAGTGCTTGCAACTTCTTCTGGCCAGAGAACTAATAATTTCCACTAATCTTATCATTTTTGTTATGTTTTATGTTAAAAAAAATGCATATACACACAGGTTATAAGCCGCAGGAGCCTGTTATGCAGTCTTATCCTAACAGCCTGTACTGCACATGCTGGACTTTTAGAGAACATCATCTACACCAGCTTTCATTGTAAGTGCAGAGTCCCTCTGTAGAAGATGCCCAGCTGGATTTAGAGATTTCAGGTAAGAAAACATCCATCAAAACCTTAAATGACTCAGACAGCTTCAACCTGCACAGTTAAAGCCCTGTATTCACTTCTAATCCTTGCAGACTGAATCCCAATCTCCTTCCTTCCATGAGATCAGGACCAAGATGCATCTACCAGAATCCAACACATAGCTGAAGTCCATTTTTGTCCTTGGATCAGAGAATGGCAGAGGCCAGTCCTTGCTCTTCCAGTAACAGCATAAATTCCCTCTTAAGATCAGCACGCCCTCAACTCCTCTCCAAAGAAGCTACAGAACCTTCAATTTCTCTGCTGGCTAATCTGTTCTTGTGTATTACCATCTGAGCCCAGACACCACACTCCACCCATGGATCTGGGCTCTGTGCAAGACTTCTCTGGCTCTGCCTTTTTAGCAGGCAGTCTCTGTTCTGCAGCAAGGTCATGAGCAGCCAGCGCCATCCTACCCTGGTCTCACCCGTATGTAAGAGCTTTTGCCACTCTGAAGCAGAGATTCTTGGCAATTCTTCCTCTTCCCAGCAGAAATATGTATGTTTTACTCTCATACTTCGTAGAGTTCCAACTAACCCATCATCCTGTCTCTACTCCACCACTCTTCAATGATTTCTACTTCTCTTCCTATGTGATTTTCTTATGCTCATGCTGGTAACAGCTTTGTGTTGCCAGTAACTGTTCTTAATCTGCTGTTACTGACGAGAGCCTGCTATTATCTTGGCTATTCATAAATCAGATTTGTTCCCTGCTCATTCCATCAGAACTCCAGCACTTACAGCCCTCATATTTCTCTAGGAGCCCTTCACTTCTCCAGTTCCTTTAAGAAATGTTTGTTTGGCCACCTCAATCCCACATCCACCCCCCCAAGCCAGGACACTTTTTACAATCCCCACATCCGAACAGTCACATCCACTGATCTCAGCACATCAGCAATACACTCTCATCCTCTCCATTCCTATCACCTTCAAGGGGGAGCTTACTACTGGTCATAAATTTACCCAACAACCTGTCATCACACAGCACCGCCTTTCTCTCAGCCAGGACTGCAGCAGGGCTCTGCACACCCCCACCACAACCCCACAGACCTTCGCTCCTGGCCCCGGTCTCTGTACCTGCACTGGCAGAGGCTCTTCTGGCACCGCCATGGGCACCGGCACCGGGATGTCCAGTTTCAACCATGGTGGCTTCTTCCGCTGCAAGCTGCTTGTGCTGTCATGCCGCACCTCCGACATTGTCCCACGTTTGTCTTCAAGCCTAGGAGAGGGGAAGAAATCACATTTGGGAAGGGGCCAGACACATCCCTGACACAGTGCGTGTGGGGCCAAGCAGACTGCCCTCCTGCGGGCTGATTTACAGGCCCCAAGCCCCACAGCACACAACTTGCCAAGCGCACTTGCCAAGTGCCTGGCAAGCGTGCAGAAATCCCAGCTGCTGTCAGCCCTGGTCAGCCAGGGCCAGACACTCGGAGCACGTTTCTGAGGCCCACAGGACCTCAAGCAAGGTGCTGGAGATCAGTCACAAATTTTAGACTCACTTCCCATTAAGATTTCCTGGGACTACTGTGGAATCCAGATTCCACAAGAAACAGTCAGGAATTAAATCTTAATTAGCTCTGGATCCATTCCAACCAGCTAAGTAACTGCAGCCCGAAAAGCCACCGACGCCCCCTCCAAAACCAGCCTGTGACTCACACAGGCTCCCTTGCCCACCCAAAGGCAAGCACCACAATTTCCTTACTACCTGCTATTTAGCAATTAGCAAGTGCCCATACGTAACTGTTTCTAATCTCCTTTACATGTAATCATTTTCCAGAAACACACCACAGCACAGAGTGCACTACACAAGTACATAGTGCCCATAGCAAGCACAGCATGAACGTTACAGAACTGGCATTAATTCTGAACTAAGAGTGGTTTTCGTACATAAAAAATAATGATATAGTATTTAAATAAAAACAACTGTGTTACAGAAACACTAAAGTAACCAGAGTGACTCATTGTCATCTTGTCCACTATACTGTATCTCAAATTTCTCTGTCCTTAGAGGTTGCATGCAGTGAGACAAGGACTACGTGATTTCTTCAGGCTGTGAGAGTGCCTCCTTTGCTGCACATGCTAAAAATAAAAAATAGGAAAATTGATGAGGATTCAAACACAGATCTCCACAAGTGCTTGCCCATCAGAGCTATTCTGCAAGCCCCGATTCCTTCCTAGCACATATGCAATCACAAGCTAGCAGTGGGAAGCACGTCTCAAGCAGGACAACAGATCCAAGAGGATCCCTCCTTGTGTCATCCTAGAGCACAGATCCCACAGGAGACAAAAATCAGGGTGCCAGCCTCTTCCCCTCCCATAAAGAACAGAGGGAACGAGAGTCCAGTTAACTGGACAGTACCAGTCCAGGCACACACGTTATGAAAGGGAGCAGAATGCTCTCTTTGGATTAAAGCTCAGCACTTTTACAGTGTTAAAACAGACAATTTGTTCTGAATGCACCATGAATCCAAGATGCAAGGCAGGAATTCTGAGTGGCCAAGTCCTGGGACAGGACCAGAGAGGCAGCGAGACCTCCATCCTTGGACACATCCAGCACTCAACCAAACGAGGCCCCAAGCAGCCAGAATTAGCCTTGTGCTGTGCAGCAAATGAACCGCACAGCCTGCAAAGGTCCCCTCCAAGCTAAATTAGGCTGTGGTTCTCAGAAACAGACGGCTTTTCCCAGCATTTTCACCATGCTCCCACAGCTCACCATAAGTGCTCTGAAAATGGAGCCACACAAACAGTGAGGCTTACCATTGCAGAAGGTACATGGCAGAGGGGGGAGCAGGTCAGCAGAAGGGAGCGGAGGGGGACCTGGATTGGGTTAGGAGAAGAGAATCTTGTCTAAAGGAGGTGAAGACCAGCTGCTAGCTCGGTCACACAAGCTGGGCTGGCTGCCAGGAGCACCATGCTCAGCTGAGCTGGAACAATGGAAAGCAAGGACTCAGCTGTAGGTGGATGAAGGTTAGGTTTCAGCAAATACCACAGGCCCCCAAAAGTCTGGGAATTCACAATCTGGCCTGTACAGACATACCCTCTGCACATGCACCAGCACCCCATGTGCACAGATGCAGTGCCACGCAATAAAAGGTCACAATCCCTTCCTGTCCTCCATCCATGGCTGCAGGGGTGCCTAAACGCACCTGTTCCAACTTCCTACAAGATGAGAACAGCAAGGGTATCGGGGGCTCCTGCCTGCTTGTCTTTACTTTTGAAGGAGATTTGGTTGACTGCTGAATGTCTCCAAGGCGTGCTCACACATGCCCCTTGCCCTGGCACAGTCTAATCCGTCACCTAAAAGAGTTAAACAGAAAGCAATCACCCCAATATCAGGCAACAAAATTTGGCACAACACTCTCCTCATCTTCACAGAGGAGAGTCACATCCTGAGGTCCTCCATGCCATGCAGGAGCCCTCAGCAATAGCGACAGCATGGAAAGCTTGCAAAAAAAGTGACCCTAAGCAAAAGCAAAGCACTAGCCAGAGAGGCTCGAACATACTCTGCTTCAAGGGCTTAACACTGCACGGTCTGAAGGGTAAATCCACGATGAGAAAGCTACGGGCTGGCACGAGGGAACGTGCAGGTGTGACCCCATCCCAGGCATGGCACCGGCACACAACAGGCACTTAAGTCAAATACGGTGAACGACATTCTGATGGAATTGGTGTTCAGTCCCCCTTCCTAAATTGCCACAGCAGGGACGTGCCAGCATCCTTCACCAGCTCCACTGCAACCCACAAGCACTGGCATCTCCACATGCCACACACGAAGAAGAGTGTAATAACACCCGTTATTACACCCGGCCTTCACTCAAAGTGCTGCAGTTACTAACCTGGGGCTCAGCACTGCACTAAAAGCACTTCCTGAGTTTCACGCTACCCCCTTGATTATTTTTAAGGGGTTAGTGTTTCAGGTTACCACATCCATGTACTCGTTCTGGCCAAGAGGCTTCATCTCAAAGTTGACTGCACTGACACATAATTCATGGTCACATGAATTTGCATGGTCACATATCCTCGAACAATCCCAGTTTCTCAGTACTGTCCTAATCAGTGTTTTCAAGAGGCCACTGGCAGCAGCAGGACAGGAACGTACACAGCACAGCCACGCTATGTCAGGCCAAGCATCCAAGCATCTGCCTAAATCCGGTATCTCGTTACCAGCAGAGGATGCCTGGCAATCAGTAGAGGATCACTTGACAGTCGTATCTCCCAGGACAGAGTCATTGCATGTGCTATGAATAACTCAGGAACAACTTGTGCCAGAGCTGTCTTTGCATTTAATGGTTCTTTGCATCCATCCCCATATCCATCCAATGATTTCTTCTTCCAGAATTTATCCAACCCCTTTCTGAATCCGTGCAGCCTGTCAGTATTGCTAACTGCCTGTGGCAAGGAGCTGGAAGACGTGCTGTGTGCCGAGCCACCCTCCAGTTTGTCTTTAAACCTGACGCTTCCCGTGTTCGCGCAGTGCCTTACAGTTCCTGGTCTAGACGAGTGAGCAGCTTTTCCCTGTCCCTCTTCTCCATGCCCATCGTGGCTGTACAGATCTCCTCCATGCTCTCCCTAGCATCTTCTCTTCCCCCATACACAGCAGGATCCTTGTCCAGGAGAGAAGCACAGGGGTTGTCTGAAGAGGCCAGGAAGAGGCAGAAGGGTCCCGTACCTCCCTGGGGTGCTCCCTGTAGCACCAGCACACAGTTCTGGTGTCACCATCTGCACTGCTCGGCCAGCTCTGCTCCCTCAGCATCATAGGACCAAGGAACTGGGCAGCACAAACTCTGCCCCAGCACACACGTTGAGCACACAGCATTTGCAAGCCCAGCTGCATGTTACAACTGTCGTGGCAGTATAGAGATGATTAATGAAGGCCATTTCAATTAAAAAGCAAACAAACAAAACCCTTCATGGCGCAGATACTCCAGTAAAGTTACCTTCAGAAGCACATTGACAAAGCAAGGTCACAGCACCAGAATGAAAGCTAAATCCACCGTGCTGTGGCTCAGGCTAAGAAACAGGGAGAGCACCTTAAATTCTGAACTTGGCACATGATCAAGAAAAGCTGCTTAGCAAATTCCTCTGACCCAAACAGAGAACGGGAAGCCTTGTGTGGAAAGTCTGAGTATGCTCCTAAAACTGAGGGGCATCTCAAATACATTCTTAGATCTGCACAATCGTTTCCAACACAGAGCATCCTTCCCTTTCAACACGCAACCGAAGCTACCCCCCTAAAAGCCTGATTTTCTTCTTCTGAAATTTCCACCATTACCAGCATTTTCTTTTGTAATAAAGCCGTTGTTTTCCCCAAAAATTTGCATTCCAAATGCAAAAAAAGGAAAAAAAAACGCTTCATCCAACCCTACCACACAAACAAGCCCTGTGTGCTTTTTCCCCCCACCACCACGGTGCTCCTCGGCAGCCCAGCGTGTGCGTGCTCTTACAGACACCCCCAGGAGGTAGCAGCCACTGGAGCTATTCCGCTGCCGTCTCCTCACCGTGTTCAGTCCCCGATGATCCTCCAGCTGCTTGCCTCCACTTTTCAAATCGCCGTCACTGCGACAGCTGCATTTGCCGTGCCTGCTGCGCAGAGCCCCCGGCAAGGGGTTTGTTCCGGCAACAATCCTGGCCGAGGCATGCTGGTGGGCTTCTGAGTGGAAACACAGCAAAGAGAACAGGATCCTAAATGTGTTCTGCAGCCAGCAGGAGCCAGGGGAGCCAGCAGGCTGCTGTCTGTGCCTCTGTCTGCAGGAGGATTTCTGCTGGCCCGGCTGGCCGGGAGAAGGCAGGAAATCCAAGGAGAAGAGGAGCAGCGGGGTTTCGGCCTCATGACTGCCAACAGCACCATCTAGCATGGATCAGACCCAACGAGTTACAAGTAATATCCCAAATACTGGGCACAAGCCAGACTTTAAAACAAGCCAGACGGAGGGGCTGAGGGCAGGCAGGGACGGGGAAGGCGGACCAGGCCTGTGTCCCTGCGCTCTCAGGGAAAGCTGCCAAGGGTGCAGCAATACTCAGGCTTCTGCCACGACCTCCATCCACCACATCCCGCCCTAAGGAACCACCTCCAAAACGGAACAAGGACATCAGCACTGCCCTGGCTGCACTCCTGCATGGGAATCTCCACTGCTTTCCCAGCCCGCGCTTGCTGAGCTCAAGGGAGATGCCACAAGGCTTTGCAGAGCTGCCGACAGCCCGGCAGAAGCTGGGATCAGGGCGAGCCGGGAACCTCTGGGCACGGGCCGGGCAGCAAGCCAGGAAAATACGCTGTCCTGCTCGCCCTGCCCCACAGAAAGCTGGCAAGCAGCAGGTCTGCTGTGCCCACACTGCACCCACACACCGCCTGCTGCCCTCTGCCACACGGGGCCATGCACCAGCTCCACGTGGGTGCCGGCACAGGCTGGTGCTGCCACAGCAAGCGGCAGGAGGTGACCAGCAGCCTGCCTTCTGCTGGCAAGCAAATCCACCTGCCAGCTGCCCAGAGAGCAGGCTCACTGCAGCGAGCCGCCTCGAGGTGTTTCAGCAGCACGGAGCTGGCCCTACCCAGAAGCAAATGACTTCTCGTTGATCTGACAGCCTCAAGAGGCTCAGACAATGCTGGATAAGCTGTGTGCAACCTGAGACAGGAAGGGTAGGACCTGCCTGTTCGGTGACAGCTCACCCTGATATCAGCTGAGCTGCAACAGCAAACCAGGGTCCTCCGCCTGGGCGAAACATCTCTCCTCCATCCCAGCCTGGCAGGTCAGCGCTGGGGAGCTTTTTTTATGTTCAAGCAGAACATGGAAAAAATGGTTCTGGGGTATAAGAAGCCTTCGTGCAGACTCTGCCAGAATGGCTGAAGGGCTGCATTCACTTTGCGGAAAATTGCATTAAAAGGCATGGGATCTCCCTCCCTCCAGGGAGCGTACACCATCCCTACGTACTGGCACCCTCACAGCTCTGAAGAACAGCAGCTCTCTGCCTTTGGGGGTCAGAAAAACACTCAAGCTCATCCTGAGATGTTGTGGGGACAACTTAATACAACCTGAGAAACAACCGGAGACCGGAGCAGCTGTAGTCACGGGACGAGAAGCAAAGGACAATGCACACAGATGTTAAACCTAGAGAGGCAGGGAGAGGCCAACCCGTCCCACCCCAGACAGGTCAGGGCTTTATCCAGAGGCAACAGCAAAAGAGCTCTTTTCAGCCAGTGCTTGGAGAAGAGCTACAGCAGAAGCTACATGCTTGAGCAGGTGGCTCCTAAACCACCTGCAAGCAGGTCACGGAAAAGCAGAACGTGAGGACTACCGCAGGGTCTCTGAGGCAAGAACCAGCCACGGCGGGGTGAACACAGAAGCTACACGGAAGGCTTTTGACTTCTGTGGCCACCCAAGCAACCAAGCCATCATCAAGGGGCTTCATCGTGAGCCATTTATTTAATTTGCTGAGAAATACCAGTGGAAACTTCCTGTCTTGGAAGAGGTCAAGCAGACCCCTATGGCAGGAAATAGGAAGCTACATTAGGGAAAATAAATAAATAAACAGAAGTTTACACAAGGCCCTGAGGGAAGAAACTGGCATGTGAGAGGCACACAGTGCAAAGCCTCACCTGGCACCCACTGATCTTGGAGAAGGTTCAGCTCCACACAGAGACAGAGGGGTTTAAGTGCAGGTAATAAAAACGCCTGACAGTGATGTCTGAATGTATGTGAGCCCACCACATGATCAGGAAAGCAGACCAGAGGTCCTTTTGTGCAACTGTTTTCCCTAATTTTCAGGGAAAAAAAAAAAAGTGGGTCATGATGGAAACCAACTAAAAACAAGCTCCCGTGGGAACAGGAGCATGACAAGCTTTCAAAGCAGCCCTGCATGGGATATGAGGGGCATCCAGGTCTGGTGGCCTCACATTGAAGAGAGAAGAAAAAGAGAGCTCAAAAAACTCTTCTGATTCCTGTTAGCCCCTGGATCTGCAGCTAAACTCCTCCAAGAACAGGTTTAAAGATGACCCCAACTGCAACCTGCAAACACTCACAGGCAACAGACTCTGATCTTCCAGGTCCTTTTGTTGCAGCAGACGAAAGGCAGAGCAGGAGTCGGCACACAGAAGTTACCGCTTACAATTCAAGCTGCAAAGACGTCACAGCCACTTGTAAGAGATGCAAGGCAGGAGAAGCAGCAGTGCCCCCAGCTGCCACGCTGCCCCCTTCTCGTGCTGGCACAACCATCCCCGCAGCTGTGGGGTGACCTGCACTGGGATCCAACCCGCGTTAGCTCAGCAATGAAAACAGTTTGTTCCAGCCCCAGCTCCTTCCCCAGCCCAAAATCACCACATGGCTCCACAAACACTTGTGCCAGCACGGGGAGAGAAGAAGAGGCAGGAACAACAAGAGCAGCTGGAGCCAGATGACAGAAATGCTTCTCGAGGCAGTACAGTTCCACGCAATTATGAAAACGTGGCCAAAACCTCACAGTTGTAGCACTGTGGGCAGCTTAACATTATCACAAGGCAGGTGGTGCGTTCTGCATCTCTTGAAGCTTTAATTATTTCCTGAACTCTGCCCTGAGTGCAGGTGTTGAGTGCAGCAGGAATGAAGTACCGCTCCTTCATCAGAGGCAGAATGAATTTTTGCCGGAGCTGCTGAATGGGAAACCAACTCCACAGAAGTGTGAAGCTGCAGGGAGCTGACAGCCAAGCCTCACACATGGGTAGTTTCTGCAAAAAGGTTTCCAAGGGGCCAGCTTCCCCTGCTAGCCTAAGGCCTGCAGCCCTAACAAAGGGAACCCAGCCCCGCAGACTGGGCAGAGGCGCTGCCTTTTCCATCTCCTAGAGCTCCCAGCTGACAGAAGGGTGTTTGCAGCACCACCCAGAGCCCAGACAGGGCCCAGACCAGGAGCAACGAGCATCGAGCTCCATCTCCTAGAATAAATCTACAGAGCTATCGACAACCTACCTAGAAACCAGTAAGGGGAATGGCCTGAGCATAAAACATCACCAGCAAAGAGGGGGGAGCAGCAGGAAGCTTTCTGGAGTACTTTGGTGTCTTCATCCTGTTTGTGTTTCCCTGTGCACACACCCTGCAGCTCCACGCAGAGCGCCAGCCTGGTGCCCTGTGTGACAGCCACATTTACAGCTGCTGCATCCCAGGGCTCTGGTCGCAGCACACCACTTGTAGGCTGCGTCAGGGCACGGACTGATGATGGTACCTGCTCGTAGCTCCAGCGACAGTGCATCAAGCACAGAGGATGAGAAGCCGGCACCAAGCAATGCTTCCATTCCTTAGGGAAGCTGGGAGAGTCGTCCTCAGAAGGAGCTGGCTTTTCCCTTGAACCAGCAGCAGCCACCAGCCAGCTGATGCATCTCAGCATGCTCACACAGGAAGCTGGTATACTGCTGCTGGTCCAGTGCCGCAGTGAACGTAGCCAGACTGGATAACAACTATAATCACATTAACAACTCAAATATTAACAAATCCAGTTACAAACAGCAGACTGCCAACAGTGGAAGTGTATCCAGAAGAAGGCTCATCTGCACAAGCCTAGTTCTTGCACCCTTTTCAAAGGTGCCAGAGCCGAGACAGCAGCACTCTGTGGTCTGGGGTCCCCAGCAGCATCAAGGCAGTCGCCTGGGTCTGCATTCTTCAGCGCCACTGGAGCTCCTCGCTAACAAAGAAGCAGGAAAGAGTGATCACAGCAACTATTTTAGTACACTTTCAACCCACTGCAAAAATTCAGCAGGACTCCAGAAAGGATTGTACTGGTTTTCGTTACCAGTAAAATGGGCGCACTGTAAATACTGCCTGATCCACGAGTACCACGGACACGGCCGTCACCTCAAGTATGCAGTAAGGTAAGATTCAAAAAAGGTTTTGATAGCACAGGCACGATCCCATGTTAGAACACAGAAGAAAACAACAAAATCCTAACACTGTATTTTAACAAAGGTTTTGTTTTTTGTTGAAATTCTGCATTTGTAACTGTTTTTTCCTATCAGCTCACATATTTGTCACACGTACTGCAATTCAGGACACAGGAAGCTAAGAAAAAGGCACCAGTTTGACTCTCAAGGCAGCAGAGAATGCTGGCTCCGGTTACTTTTGGAATAGCTGCTGCCCATGCATTCACCTTAGTATTAAAAGCAGCAAAGTATCACTATTTGTTGTGCTAAAGAAGAATGCCTCACTGGCAAATGAGATCAAAACTGCCACAGATGACAACATTTCCTATGGAAAGTTACATAAAAGCACACTGAATAGCAATCTAAAAAAAAAATCTTAAAGGAAATAACAAACACTAAAGCCACCAGAAGACATTCTATATTCAGAAGGGATGGAAGCAGCAGCATCTGAGCCATGCAGGCCAGCTTTCTGCACGCCCCTTTGAAATTCACAGCATCTTCACACAGCTTCACACACCTGCTTTCTCCAAGGTGACCGTGGTTCTGTTCCCCAGATACAAGTTAGAGTAAGCCTGCATGCACCAGCAATGCCAAAAGCAATGAAGCCCAACGGAGATGATTCAAAATATACGCATACACACACGTTTGAACAGCTAAGGATGCAGAGCAGAGCTGGTTCAGCTAGACCTGCTCTTGTTAAGCATTAGTTGATCTAGCCCGGGACAAGACCTGTGGATAGCCCTTGACACAGGCGAGCTAGCCTGCCCCTCCGCTGATCCAGTTTCTGCTCTGGCTGGTGCTTGACAGCTGGCCACCACCTTCTCTTGCCTTGCCTCATGGGGAAGCAGTTGCAGGCAGAGCTTGCCCTGCTCTGCAGGTGTGTGCGCTCACGTATACAGTCATGTGTGCCCAATGCGCTAAGTCATTTATAATGCAAATAATCAAAACTCTAACCTTGTTTTAGGGGGGAAAAAAAGTGAAATGTATTTTTTAAATCCAATTTATGAACTGAGCAAATGGCATGTTCTCTCTCACTGCTCCCTCTGAATTTACAGTCCCACAGCAGACAGAGAAAGGGCAGGCATGCTCATACCTTTTGGCAACGCAAATCCTAGACAGCTGGCTTCTGTGGTTGATTTTAAAGTAGTGATCTCTGAATTCAAGAGACAGAGAAATGTACCTGCCATCTGCCGATTGCTACAGGGCAGTAACACCTGAAACATGGAAGCTGTATTCATGCACCCCAGACATCTGAGTCCTCCAGATCTTACAAACCAACCTGTTACAACTTTCATGAAGTTAAAGCCCAGCAAAGCACCAGACCTGCAGAACTGTAAAAGCAGCATCCTGCGCAGCTTCAGGATGATCTCATACAGATTGTTCCTTTTAAAAGAAAAGCCTTCAAAGCAGGGATTGCTACTGACCAGCAGAGCAAGCGGCTGTCCCTCTCTCAGCAGAGTGGAAACAGGAAGGGGAGGAGGCAGCAAAGGTATATTATCCAGAAAAGGCAAGATCAGACATGTCTTCGTATCTCTTCTCCCCCGGGAAGCCTTTTGCAACACACTTCTTAGATCATTGAGAAGAAATTAAATTTCCGGTAACAATCACTGTGTTTTAGAGATGCTCTGATTACTCAGGCACAGTCTGCTCGTTGCTGAATGCTCCAGTCCCTTTGGGAACGTACCCGCTGCCCGGGTTTGTATTGCAATAGTTCTAACAATTTGACAGCGTGCACTAGACACTCTCCATTGTGCTCCAAACAAATGGCGCACCCACATCATTGAAAAGCAAGCCCAAAGGAAATTTCAGCATGCACAAGCCTCACGTCAAGCTGGCATTTACCGTCTCTGCAGCAGAGCATACAACCAACGAACTTGTCCTACGCAGCTTGGAGACTCAACAGTTAAGGTTAACATGAAACAAACTCTCCGCCTTCATCAGGCAGCAAAGAGCCACTGTTTGTTATTCAGAAGGATTTGACCAGAGTTTGGATGATGTGCTTGAAAACTCAGCTACTGATTTGCTCCTTGTGGCATCATCCCAACACTCATTAAAAAAAAAAAAAAAAGAAAAAAACCCACTTCCTCATTCCTACAGCAGCACTGACTGAAACAGCAAGTATCAGAGACTGTGATCTCAAGTGGGCTTCAGCTAGTCCTGGAGAACTGTTAAAGGAGCAGGACCAAAACCAGCGCAGGCGGTTGGAAACCCCTGAAGCTCAGCTACTAAAGACACAACCATGCACGGCCTCGGCACAAACACGACTACCACTGCTCCACATCAATGCCACAATCCAGCCTCTCTCTCTCTGAGAGCTGCCCCAGACCTACCAATGGCACCGTGCAGCCTGCCTGGAAGCAGAGGTTTGGCAGTCAAGCCTTGCCCTCCCCTTGTGTGCTCACACGAGGATCATCCCTTCCTAAATATTTGTTTGCATGGTGGGTGCTGACCTCAGAGGGGAGTTACCGGACACGAACAGAGCGAGCAGGTCACGATCTCCGTTCAGTTCAACTGGTTCATCTGCTAGTCCTGAACAAGGCAACAAACAAACAATCAAATAAAAAAAAATATATATATAGCCACAGCTGGGGAGATGATAACCCACCTGACAGTGGACATTTTCTCCTCCTGTGAAAAAAGCAACCATCTTCATTTTACCTTCCAGGAGAACGGGGACATTTTACCTATCACCCAGACACAAAGGTTCCCACTAAACTCAGGTTACAGCCCCACAGTGCAGTCTGTACCTAGAGAGGCTGTCACGCTCTCAGCAGAGGATGCAACACAGCTCTGTGTGCTGGCAGGCACTGCGTACATTCCATGGGTTTCCTAAACCTACAACAAGTACATATCCAGTAGCAGGGAGGCAACCTTACAATAACAGTGCCAGATCTGCACAGTTCCTGTCTGCTTCATTCCAGCTAGTGATGACGGAGTTAGACATAGGGCCTAGCATCTCTTCAGCTGAAACAAAAGGAAACTAATCCACATCTGAGCTCAGAAAAAAAAAAAAAAAAAAAAAAAACGAAGGAACCCATCCTCAGGTTTTAAGTATTTACTGGAATGGGTCATCCATTGGTGACAGGCAGGTGGCTGCGGGAACAGGAACTAACAGAAGCGTTGTGTTGGGTCACATTTAATGCTGGAAGCTCTGAGAAGGGTGCATGGTGTCCATGGGATGCCAAAGCCTCCAGAGATAACTAAGGAAGAAAGGCAGAAGCCACAAGGGAAGGATATTATCAGAGACTGCTCTGCCAGATAACAGCTCTTGAGATGCAGATAGAGAAATGTCAGATGTTCAGCTCACGGCCAATCCCACTCGGCAGGCAACATCCCCAGCTGCACAGTGGGTGTTCTGCCAACCTCCTCCCTGGATGCACTGAATGGAAAACAACTCGGGACTCGTGTTCACGTTGCCCATCCCAGACCTTCAGCACTAACCAGGCTGCGCGTTCACACTGCAGAAAGATCTGATACACTGAATGGAATCAAACCTTTACTAATTATATCTGAGCATGTGGGCCCTGTGCCCAAAATAAACTGTCCTGTCATGCTACACTCAGCAGACCCTGCCTCTTTCAAGGCAACATGCTGGGACTTGCTGGCTACTCTCCGGGGTTGGATTCCAGAGGAACAAGACCAATGATCCCAAAAGGAATTCCTACTCCTGCCGTGCAGCCTCACTCTGCTGCAGGACTGCTGAAGACCCCCACTAAACCAAACCCGCTGTCCCCAAATCCTGCAACAAGGCACCAGCCCCTCTGGCCGCGGCCAGGTGCCGAGGCCAGGAGCTCTCGGTGAGGGCCAGGCCGGGGCCTACCCTGCACAGAGCCAGAGCAAGACGTTCCTCAGCCCTGGGCCAGCCCACGGCTTTCCCCAGAACCTGAAAAGCCAGTCTGTAGGCAGGTCTCTTGCAAATGTATTGCTTAAAAAAAAAAAAAAAAGGCCTGTCATGGGAAGTCCCAGAGCAGAACTAGTTTTGTGGGAGTTGCTTTTACACCACACGGCTTTAACCTCCTTTCATGGGAACCCGCTGAAGCGGGCACAGCACTGCTGACACACGACCACACAGGAGAGCTGCTGCCGCCCTGGGGACTCAGGACCAAGGAGCACAGAGCTGGTGGCCAAGCTTGCTGCTCCATTCCAAGCCCAAAATCCCCCTCGGGAGGATGGCCGGGCCCCAGCTCAAGGACAGCGGAGACCTAGGTTAACAGCGGAAGCACTGTGGTAGCCATGAGGACCTACAGATGGAGCAGCAGGAGGGAGAGGCAATGGCTGTCACTAGGCTGACAGGCTGGAGAGGGGAAAGAAAAAAAAAAAAAAAAAAGAGCAGATGGTTTCAAGCATACAAGGCCGTTCTGAAAGTCCTTTTAACAATTAAAACATGAAGGAGGCACCTAAGAGCCCATTTGGTTCTTCCAACTATCTCAACGGATCTAGCACTACTTATCACCTCTTGCAAACACTGCATGGCTGAGATAGAAGAGCTGGAAAACAACCTAATTCCACACACTGGAGTGCAGACCAAATTCTCCCAAGGCTCTGCTCCCCAGCTTGTCCCAAGTGGGCCCTTTTAACCCCCTTTATGGCACAAGAGGAGCTACTTGTCTTTGTATCAGCATCACTGCCGTTAAATCATCGTGCGCCTTCTTCATCCCATGTTTCATCCAGAAGCGCCTTCAGTTCCCTTCCTTCAGTGTTTGCTGCCTTGTCCCTTCCCGTTACGTATAGCCTTTTTCCTTCACTGCAGAACGCACAGCTTTCTTCCCAAAGGAAACCAGCAGCCATAGGGACAAAAACAGGAAGAAAAGAAACAGCTTCCTGCTTGTTCCCAGACCCAGGCATCCCTAACCAACGCCGCACACTGCACCGCGAGGCCAACCTGCAAGAGAACCGCAGCCACAACCAGGTGCTGCACAACGACAACTCCACGGCCAGGCAGAAGTCATCTGTGCCGCCACTCACTCACCTCTCGCATCGCGTGAAAGAAAAGCACAAGTCAAAATACACGCAAGGAGCCCTCCAACAGCAGCAGCTATGTGTGTGTGTGTGTGCTACGAGGAGGGAAAGGACCGGTCACTTTCTTAGCAGCCCAACAGGATGCAGCACTGAGGGTGCAATCCTGCAGAAGTTTTCACAGAATTATGGAATATCCGAGTTTGAGCCAGAATCGCCTTGGGCTGCTGCAGTTCCCCCACTTCAGGCGAGCAGTGCACAGTGTGAAAAGTCAGCTCAGGGGCTGGATCCAGAGGAAAACTCACCTTTACCTGTAAGGATTATGATCCCCTGCAAGGTGGCTGCCAAACCGCCAGCATAAGCGGACAACCGGGTGGCAACGTGTGGCGAGGGGCAGCTGGAAGGGCCTGGAGCTCCAGCGTGGCCCCGAGTTCAGCTTCAAGCCGGCCACGAACCCGCCCCCATCCCTGCAGCCCCCAGCTCCGGGGTCAGCGGGGGTCCCACCGCCACCCCTCCGAGGCAGGACCCGCTCCCGGCTTCCCCGCTGCGGGACACCGGCTCTGCCCCACGCCGCACCCGGGGGCTAGGACCTGTCACCCACCTGCGGCCCCGGGACACCCACCCACCCCTCGCAGCCCGGGGCCGCCAGCAGGGGGCTGCCGAGCCGCGGCGGGGCCGCGCTGCGGGACGGAGCCCGCACCTCACGTGCGCGCCGGGGCAGCGGCGTCCCCCCCCCAAAAAAAACAACAAAACAACAAAACCCTTCGCTCTGCTCTGCTCTGCTCTGCTCTGCCCACCCGCACCCGCACTCACCGGGCAGGCGGCGACGAGCGCAGCGGCGGGGCGCTCAGCACCGAGCCGCCGGACTCCGGGCTTCAGGGACCGGCGCCGCCGCCACCGCCACCGAGCTCGGCCCGGGCAGGGCTCGGAGACTCCTCCCCCGTGCCAGGGGCCGGCCGGCCGGGCACGCCATTCACAGCCGCGCCATGCAAATGGCCGCTGGGCTCCGCGCCGGCTCCGGCGGCGACCGCCCCGCCGGGGAGCTGCGAGCGCCCGGGGCCGCGGGGCTCATCCCGCAGCGCCGCCGCCGCCGCCGCCTGAGTCACGGCCCAGGAATGCGCCGCGCCGGGCGGAAGCGGCCGGCCCCGGGCCCCCGCCCCAGGCCGCCCCCTTCGCCGGTGGAGGCCTCCCCCTTCGCCCGCCGTGCCCTGCTCTGCCCCGGGTTGCCTGGGGACTGGTGGTCCCGTCAGCGCCAAGCTGCTGGGTCGCGCCCCCGGGGGTGCCTGGGGAGCCCCGAAGCTGGGAGTCGTGTGCCCCAACCCCCCCAGTATTCCCGTGTTTCCCATCCAGTTCCTCACAGCTTCTCCTCCAGGCACGTGGTGAGGGCATCAGCCCTTCCCTCCGCTGCTGCTTTCCTCCCGGCCTCAACGTTTCCCCCTTCTGGATGGCGTACGGCCATCCCCGTGGCTCAGCACTCCTCGCCTTTGTCCTGGGAGCGCTGCCCAAACTTTCTCCCTCTGGCCCTGCGGTCAGCCTGTACTGATGTCCTGCTCGTGCTCAGGTTCGCTACAGCCCCAGTGGACGCTTCATGCAGTAGAGCCTGCATCGTGCACATCCACCTTCAGCTGCACCCAAACCTGCAGCTGTGCACTTCTTAAATGTTAGCAATAACCAGGGGACGGGGGAGTGCTCCTTGCCTTCTTGCTGCGCCTTCCAGGCCGACCTGCACGTGACGGGGTTGGAGAGGAGTGGGGTGGCTGCGGGTGCAGCGTGTGGCTCAGCTGGTGAGCACATCTAGGTCGGTCCCAGCTTGTCCTCGGCAAGGTGGAGACCAAATGGCACGCATAACCCTGCTCCGTCCACAAAGCTCCATGAAGCTTAACAGACAAATTATTTTCAGATGTTTCTACCGCATAAACAAGGAAGAGTCCAGTAACATGAGAGAGAAGGGATGAACTTGCAGGCCCTTCAGCACCTCCCAGAAGGAATGCACTGGAGCCAGCGTGATTCTGACCCACCCCTGCTCGTTCTCAGCCTCCTTCCAACAGTTGTGTGCGTTTTGCAAGAAAAATAAAGTTCTTACACTGAAACATGATTTATTGCTCCCACAGACAGTGCTCCTCACTCCATCCCACACGCTCGGAGAATCCCTCAAGGCCTGCGGGGTGGGATTGCCTTAGGCAACTGCAGGCATCTGTACTTATTTGGGTAAACTCTACCCTCTTGGTCAAGAATACGCTCCCATTGCTCCCACTGCCAACCAGGGTGTTCCTCTTGCAGTGCACTGAGTTGTAACAGCCTAAAATACATTGAAAAAGGTGACTTAATGCCAGCTTCTGACAGCAACGTCCAGCCTGTGATCGTGACATGAGACATGTCCATAGGATGTGCAGGCACTGGCACAGGCTCCCCAGGGCAGCGGTCACGGCACCGAGCCTGCTGGAGTTTGAGAAGCATTTTGGACAACACTCTCAGACACATGGTTTGTTTTTTGGGTGGTCCTGTGTGGATCCAAGGGTTGGACTCGATCCTTGTGGGTCCTTGTGGGATATTCCACGATTCTATGATAGGAGCCCTGCTGAGGGGGAGTGGCGGGGGTAGTAGATATGGGTCAGAAGGCCAGCAATGTGGCTCATGACCTCTGTTTTTTTGCAAACTCTCAAAGATTTCATCCCACAGAAATGTAGAAAGTGACTCGGTCAGGTGCCAGCTGCCAAACAACCTCCGTCTCCGTCTGCAGCATTGCCAAATGGGAATCCCCAGGTAGCTCACTGGCCGGGGTGCGAGGCAGAGTCTCCACCAAGATGCTCTTGAGCCCAAGCTGGTGTACTGCTGCCTTTTGGAACTGATGGGACTTATGTAGACTGTGAAAGGGGGGAATAGAGCCAAGCACCAGCCACCAGTCCTGGTCCCGAGCCAGTCATACTGAAGGTCTGGGGAGCACATTGCTCTAAGAGAGAGAAGTCCTTGAGAGACACCAGGCAGAGGACTCAGATGGAGAAGGAGGTATTTTCATCTCTGCTCACTGAATGTTGCTCCCCAGGAAGGCCTTAGGAAATTCCCCTCCAAACCTGGCATCTGTTCTCAGCAGGGGTTGGCCCCGAGCTGCAGTCCTGTTCTCCATCCCTCTCCAGCTGGTGACCAGCCAGCCACTGCTAGGGTGGGTTCCTCCGTGTTTAGACTGGGATACCAGCTGTTTGCTTCCAGTGGTGTCTCACATGGGTGTCATCACTCAGGGTCAATGTGAGCCTAATTCTGGTCATAGCCACCTCAACCAGAAGAGCTTCCCAGATGCAAACACACTTCTCAGAGGACAAAAACCTCTTTGGTTTCACTGTTTGGAAGAAAAGGATTTCTGAAAATAAAGAGGAGCCTCTGATCTTTTTCTGAAAAAGTAAATACTCAGCCCAGGTCTCACCTAGCAAAGGGGGAAAACTGAAGAATATTTGCCTTGCTCAGTGTCCAAAGGGGAGGAATGTTATGGGCGGGAATTGCAGGGAGCACTTCTGTTCAAAATATGGCCTCTGAGAAGCAGCTGAAGGCCAGTTATCTTCTGGTGCTTGTTACGTTTAACGGGAACATGTGATTACATCAAATTGCCTCATTCTTCTCTGCTGGAAGCTGGAGTTTCCTCCCTTCTGCTTGAAATCCACGAGAAACTGTGATCCTACCACAAGACATGGTCAAGACCCAGTGCAATAGATACCCACCGCTGTGAAGTACAGAAGTTTTACTGCCGCAGCTCACTCTCACTGCTCCCTCTGAGCTGGGTGAGCTGCACGCTTGCGGGTCTGCCCCAGCCAGAAGTGTGGGCAGCACAGAATGGCCTGTGGGTAGTTCAGTGCTCCTTCGGTGCCTCATCTTCCTCAGCACCCCACGCTTCTCCCTCCTGTGCACACGTTTGTATGCAGTGCTCATTGGAACACTTATCCTGTGTAATCAGGCATCAAATCTGCCAGCACTGACAGTCTTAAGAGCCTTAGCTGTCCAGCTAGGAGGCATTAGCGCAGCCTGCCTCAGGAATGCAAAACACAAAAGCCAAGTTTCCTTCGATTCTGTGCCAACAAAGTGGTCCTTTCCTTCCCTGCCTCCCAGCACTGGTCCCGTAGTCCTGGCCTGTCCCACCTGCTCCAGTCACAGACTCCAGTCACGCCGAGAACCTGGGTGCTGATTTTTACCAGCTTTTTGATGCAGCTGTAAAACAGCATTTTTGTGTTGTCCAACATAAGTTTCAGGTGGGTGCATGGGCTGGTTGGACCTGCCACATTGTCTAGTCCCAACACAAAAGTCATGGCCCCTCTTTTGTTTGGCACAGCACAATGCTCTGAGCCAGCACAGCCCCTTTTCCTTCACCTTCTTTCAGCTTGCATGCATTGCCTTACAGTTATGTGAGGACAGCTGGGACACACCAGGAGCACAGAGATCTATTTTTATCTGTATTGCTTGTAATCTAGACAGATGGTTTGTTTTTGACCTGCTTTGTTCATGGTTTAGGCCAAAAAAGTGTCCTAGTATACAGCAAGCACAGCTGAGAGCATCGGATTGCAGCCTTCACAGGGAAAACAGAGCTTCCCTTGCCTCCTGGCAATGGACTGCCTTTGCAACAAAAAGTTTTAAAATCTATATATACAGATATGATACACACAGATATATGTTTCATATGAAAGGAATAAAAACGTCATGGGAGAAGTAAGATGCCCCCCCCACAATATCTGTTATATAGCATGAAAGACTCTTACAATTTCCAAATCCACTGTTGGCAAGAGACTAAATAATATTGCTTCAGAATTTCAAAACTAGACAGATTTATCTCCAAGGGGCACACAAGGGCTCTCATAAAGCAGTCAAATATGGAGCATTCTTGAGCCTGTGATCAAACCTTGCTATCAGAGTGCAGGAACATAAGAGTCCAAATTCAAATTGCACAAATTACCTTTTAGCTGGTGATTTGTAATTCTGGAGTGCCCTAGATTTTAAATGGTGACTTTCATGTATGAAGGCAATATAATGTTGAGGGGAGAGCTATTGGTGTCCTGTTTCTGAAGGACAAGAGCAGGAAGCTCAGTCTGCTGGAAAGCAGACAAGGGGAAAAGGCACGATCTGAATGCAGAAAGTGTTCCTACAGAGAGTATTTTTTGAGAGCTGGATCATCACTGGCTTGAGCACTGACATCAGTAGTCTGGCAAGGGCCAAAAGGTGGAGATACATCTAGAAGGTATACAAAGGATTGCTTTGGAGAACGGCTCCTGCCGTGCACATTAACAGCTTTCTATCCAGGAACAAATGACAGGGACTCCTTGCAGATTTGCAATAATGCAAATCTGAGGAGAAAATGTGATGAAAAAACACTCATGGGCTGAGATAATGACAGGGAGATCACTCACTAATTACCACCACAGACAAAACAGACTTAGATTTGGAGATCAATATAATTAATTGCCTATTGATAACAGAATCACAGAATCACAGAATTTCTAGGTTGGAATCAAGAAAGATCAAGATCATCGAGTCCAACCTCTGGCCTAACACTAACAGTCCCCACTAAACCTAGAGCAGTGAGAACTAAAAGCAAACTAAGACCACTTTCCTCCCATCAACCCTCTTTTACCTCCTCCCACCGAGCAGCGCAGAGGAATGGGGCATGAGGGCTGCAGTCAGTCCCTAAAGCTTCGTCCCTGCTGCTCCCTCACGGCCACTCTGCCCTTGCTCCATGTGGGGTCCCTCCCATGGGATGCCATCCTTCCCAAACTGATCCCATGGGGGTTGCCCACAGACAGCAGCTCTTCAAGAACTGCTCCAGATAAATGTCCGTACCACGAGGTCCATCCATCAGGAGCAAACTGCTCCAGCATGGGGCCCCCATGGGCAGCAGCTCCTGAGCATCATGAAAAGGGACTCAAACACAGCAATCACCACATCTCTCAACTTTCCAAATTAAAAAAGGGAAATTAATTTAAAGAGAGACAGAGATTTCCAATTCAATTACTTATAAATAACCTGAAAGAAATCATAAAAGAGGTGAGGAATTTTGTTCGGTCTGTTAGAAATAAGCTACTTTTTTTTTGAAGAAAGAACAATGATATGCTATCTTCCTGCAAAAATATGAACTCAGTAATTGGAGGATAAATTAATTTGTTTACTGACAACAGTCTTATAAAGAACTTGCTCAACTAAAATGATAGGGCTTTGTGTAAACCCAATAAATCTTTAAAGAAATCTTGACAAATAGTTTTGGCATAAGCAACTTAGAGACAAAATAAAAGGCTGGAATTTCAAAGTAAAATCTGGTCTCCCTGTTTCATTAGCATAGTTTGGATCCACCCTCCATCAACAAATAAATTAACCCTGTCAATGTTTAGCAAGAAATGCTGTAGTTATATTTAAGGAACAATAATATTTAAAATAAATACTATTTCAAACCATCTTATTTAATGGGATTTGGTCTAAACTATTGCCCCTGTGCTTCCCAGCCAGTGAGAAAAGGTACAACTGGAAAGGTAGCTCCCTTTCCTTGTCTGTCACTGCTTTATTGCTTTGGTCCTTCTGTGCTAATCCTCATTTTTTAGGATGCAACAGGAGCTAATGAGAAGGAGGGGGTTACCAGCCTCCAAAGCTGCCGTTTCTCCAGAAATCCAAAGGATCCGAACTGGACACCGAAACACGAGCTATGCAAACAGGAAGAGAACATTATTTGGAATTAACCCCTATCAATGGTGAGCGACAAAACATGCTGAGCTATAAATAGAGCCTCGTTTTCCAGCAGACTTTTTGGTGGAGGAGCTAAAGAAGCTGTTGCCAACCTTAAATGACAAGGTAGTGGAGCTGTCTCTGTCTTTCCAGACCTTTCACACGACATGGTAAAAAGAGGAAGTTGCCATCTAAGTTTATAACCAATTTTCTGTTTGTTATAAGATGCCAAACCAGGAGAAGGCAAGTAAAGAATAAAAATTCATAAACTGTAAAAGAAAGCAACTGAGCTGAGCATAAGTCTTGACTCTCACCCAAGACCTTTGCATGTATTACATTTTATTATAAACATTTATTACAAAAAGTCTTGACTTGGAGCAAATGATCCCAGTAGTTTAGCACAAGCCAGCTTGTTTTTCCCTTCCAAAAATACTGGCACATGAAGCATTTTGAAATCAGATGGAGCTTTCTACTGCTTCAGGACTTGTGAAGTCCCAAATCAAGTCATTCAGAAAATTCCCAAGTCACTGTTTGGAAAACTTTGGGCGTATATGAGCAATCAAACTGTCTTCTCAGAGAGCAGCTAAAGCAGATTGTCTGGCCCAGAGGCATCTTTCCCTCTTTAACTGGACATGACAATTGCACCAGTGAATATGGTCAAAGCTTCAATTAGGCAGAAAACCAAAAAATTAGGCCAACCTCCTGCAGGATTTGGAAAAAGAAAATATTTCTTCATTCCAGGTTGCTACAAAGCCCCTGGATGTCAAGTTGTCCAAAAAGGAAAGGACTGCACAAAATATCTTAGTCTTTCAAAAAACACACCCCAAAACACAAATGTTTCAACAGAACCCATTATTAATGTAACACACAGAAATATCTCAAAGACTGGGTAGAGAATTGTGTCAGAAAAAGGAAAAACCTTCCAAACTGCTCGCTTCCAAAATGTCTCAGAGCCTTGGGGATGAGATGGACAGGCGTTTTACTGGGCTCCCCACAAAATCACCACAGGGCATGCTAGATCATCTGGGAAAAGGCAGATCTGGAGCTTCACTGCCCCAGCCTGACTCTTCAGGAGCAGAAGGGCTGCAGCACGAGGGACCTCCTGGATGGGCCCATTGCTGGGCTCTGCATCGTCCCGACACTGGGGCCTTTCCTGGGCTCTGCTGTCCACTGTTGGGATGGCAGCCCTTGGTGCCAGCAAGAGAAAGAAGCTGCTCAGTGTCTCATTCCTATTCTCCCCTGAATAAAGCCTTGCAGGAAAGGGAAGGGATCATTTCATTTCTTAAAGGGCAGCTGAATCCCCTCTAAATGGCCACATTCTTGTCCTGCTTGCAGAGTGCGGCCGGTGCCAAACGTGGTCACAAAGGCGTATTCACAGCTTTTTCCGTCCTACACATTCAGGAGTTGAAAGCCAGTTTGGTACAGGCCCTCCAAAATGACTTATTCAGCAGCTGCTCGCCAGCTTCCTGTTTGCAGAGCGGCAGAGCTGGAGCCAGGGCACGAGCCCGTGCGCTGTGCACGCTGCCAGGGGAGACCCCGCTCCGCTGGCAGTCCGCAGGGCAGGGATCCTACCAGCCAGCACTGCTGGGGCTTGGTTTGGGAAAAAGCCCCATCACCAGGCCGGCCTCTTCACCTCTGCTTTTGGTTTCATCACCAAATTTGCTCTTTCCTGAGGTTGCTGCTCCCTGGGCCACGTTCCAGCTGTAATGAGGATCTTTTCAGCAGTAAATAATTCCTGCTGTCTCCAAGGGAATGGAGCAAATACTCAGCCTCAAGCTACTGAGCATTGAGGGCAGCCAGCTCCTACCCTTGCCAACAGCCATGGAAGTGATTATCCTCCCCGGGATCAAGAGACTGAATGTCTTGTCTAAAAAACTACAGGAAGACATTGGAGGAACAGCGACAAAGCTGTCCCTTAGCTCTTAGCTTCATTTATAGCAGGGAGGTCTGGCAAAATGAACTCCTCAAAATGACTAACTCGAAATGAAAAGTCTCCACCTGACACAATGCCACCTTTGCACTGTCTCCCTCCTGGTACACCCTCAGCTCCATAACACTTCAGGGAAGTGTAGGAAACACCAGGCCATAAGTCCGGGTGCTTTTCAGCTATGAGCTGAGCTCCCATGAGTGGGTTGGGATGGTGGGGTGACTCTGATGGGGACATCGTTGGTTTACCAAGGAGGAGAAACCCCCAGGTCCGTACAAGGGAGGTGAGCAGCTCACAGGAAACCCACATCTGCTGTGAGTGGGTCAGTGGCAGCTCCTGTTTGCAGGGGCAGGTAATAAGAATGTTTTCCCAAGGGCAGCCTTGGGTTATGTGGTTTCTTCACCATCTGTGGCTTTAGCATGACTGCCAGCAGCATGGTTTCTCCTCTCAGCCTCCTACACAGGCCTTTTTCTGGAAAACGCCTGCGTGGTGTCTGCAATCCCTGCAGCCACACTTGCTGCTCGGGCTACAAGAGGGAACCGAGAGCATCTTCACGTCCACAGATGTCCCTGGTTAAGTGACTCCCCTTACACAAGAGACAACCTTCCCAAGAGCATGCCACAGCCTATGGAAAAGGAACCTTTTGCTGCCAGATATTTCTTCTACACCACCACCATTGTTTCACCTCACATCTTGTAACTGAGCGAGCTCGTGGCCACCAGGAGGATGGCATGGAACAGCAAGGTTTCACACCAGTGGGGCCACACTCTTTCACGGTTGCACACACCATACTGGAGGCTCGGGCTGTCCCCAGATGGGACACTAAATCACTAAATCAGCAGCATGCTGCTATGCTGACTACAAAAGCTGGTATAATGATCACACAGATGATCGTTTGTTGCAGGCCCGTGGTAAATGAGCTCCTCTGTGGTTCCCTGGCACTAAGGGGACCCTTCCTGCTCACTACATGTTTGCTCTTTCAGCTGTGGTCATTTCTAAATGAAGAAAAGTGGTCACATCTGACCCTGGCTGTGGGCCATATGCATTGCCCCATCGCCCTCAAGATATATAAATTAGAGGCCTCTAAATGTCAAGCATGGGGAGCCAAGTGTTTGGCACCTTCCTGCATTTAGGGTAAAGACATGAACGATTTCCCCGCGTAATTGGGTTGTATGGTTACTGTGGCACCATAAGGTGACGTGGTGGATTGCTGAGCTTCTTGATGGCCATGGGAAGGTCTCAGAGAGTTTGGCCATGAATTAAACAGGAGTCTGCAATTAATTTTTAGCTTTTGTCAGTATGTCCTGCATATGCATATGTATGCAATTACACATGGTCAGAGAGCCAGCAGCAGAGCAGTGAACAGAAAAGTCAGTCCTTGATCTAAACGCTGGAGAAATCGTGAGATCTTCACAGGGTAAGTCAGACTGGTGAGCCAAACCATCTCTTCTAGATTTTAAATTTGTGATTGTATCACACATATGCTAGGGCAGCCCCTAGTTGTGCAGAATTAGCTGAGAGTTATGCCTGGAGAGCAGGGTCTGGGGAAACAGTTCCATGAAACACAAGGAGGGAGAACCCTTGAGGGGCATTTTTGCAGGGCTGTGGATGGTGCTCTCTGTCCCCCTGCGGCCCCTGCTCACACCTTTCCTTAAAGAGCTTCCACCCTGGGAACTCTTTTCCAGGCCAAGTGACCTCAGCCACTCCTCGTATGTTTTCCACTCTGGGCCCTTCACCGTCTTTGTAGCCCTCCTCTGGACACTCTCCAACAGTTTCACATCCTTTTTGTACCGTGGTGCCCAGAACTGCACACAGTGCTCGAGGTGAGGCTGCACCAGCGCAGAGCAGAGCAGGACAATCACCTCCCTCGACCGACTGGCGATGCCGTGCTTGATGCACCCCAGGATGCAGTCGGCCCTCCTGGCTGCCAGGGCACACTGCTGGCTCATATTCAGCTTGGTGTCAACCACAAGCCCCAGATCCCTCTCTGCGGGGCTGCTCTCCAGCGTCTCACCACCCAGTCTGTACGTACAGCCAGGGTTGCCCCATCCCAGGTGCAGGACCTGGCACTTGCTCTTGTTTAACTTCGTGTGGTTGGGTCCTAAGCTCCAGGGACAGAGCTCCCTGACCACAGCTCCAGCACAAGGCAGCTTGGACCAGAAACAAACACTTACATTTCCCCAGAAGTGTAGGAAGGATGGGAGCGCCTGGCACAGCGCTGGACCCTGTATTACTCTGTACCGAGGAGCAGGGAAGATGGAAAAATGTGAGATTTGGTGCTGCTGAGGCTCAGCAATCACAAGGCCTCATATATTTCTGTTGTACATAATCACACCAACAGAGCCAGCTCCTTTGGTACACAGCAGGTGAGTGCTGTTGGAAATGAGGCCAGTTTTCCATGGCATGTTTTATATTCTTACAGCCACTGATTCAGCTAAAAGGATGTTCTGCCCTGGGGCCGGGCAATTACGAATTTAGCAGCTAGAGTTATAGGTCCGTAAGTGTCTCTGTGGTAACCTTTTTTCATTGCATCTGGGAAGAGCCCAAACAGGAAATCTCAGGTAGAAGTGGGAAACAAAACCTCATAATTTGAGTCATCAGTCATACGGCAAAGTTAGGAGAGGAGTTAGCCTTGGTACAAAGGCGCTTGTCTTTGGCAGGGCTTCTAGAAATAGAAGCAGCAATTTCCAGTTTCCTGGAAATCTTACATTTGAGCTTGTTCTTAATTGTCCTGCTGGAAAAGGAATACAATCTGACCTACTTTTGAGCAAAAGAGCAATTGGAATCAGGCTCCCAAAATAGGCCTGGACATCGATGCTTCCTTGGTGCCCACTGAAGCTGGTTGTTTGCAGTGAGAAAATGCTTCCGTGGAAGAATTTCAAAGGAAGAGTTTCTGTAAATGGAGCTTCAAATAAAATTATCTGCCTTGTTGTTTGGGGTTAACGAGTCCATCTTAATATTGAAAGGCAGTTGTGTTTTCTCTCTAGAGCTTGTTTTGTCTTTTTTTTTTTTTTTTTTTTAATAATAACCCTGGTAACCAAACTGATGTGAAGCCACTGCTCAAAGTGAAGTCAGAGCCTGAAATCAGCCCTCACAAACAGTTGTGTTGCTGGCCTTTTGAAAACAACTCTTTTCAGATGTGTGATTGGGAATTTGCCAGGCCACTCCAGATATTTCCCCAGAGGTCCAGATGGTACCAGAAGACATGGAAAACAAAATATGTCATTCTTAAGTAAGCCTTGCTGTAAAATACTGTCATTGTACTAGTTTATTTTGAGTACATGACCCTTAGACTTCCAGTCCTTTGCAAATAGAGGGTGTCGTGCTAAGCAGGAGGGATTCGTGTGGGGTTGCACGTGTCCAGGAGACTGAACACAGCCCAGTGAGTTGGGTACCCAGGCAGTCCAGTCCCACTGCAGGTGAAAAGCATCATCCAAACCATCACCATGATTTTCTTCAGCTGTAACAGCTAAAGCACGGTTATAAAGAAAATCCAAGCAGCCACAGAGCAGAGGGTGAGCCTTTGGAGAATCCCTCTGAGCCCCTGCCTCAGTCCCTCAGCAGGGTACTGCTGGGAGCTGCCCTGTAAGCAGAAGGACTTGAAATCTGCTTTGGGTGAGGAACTCCAAATAAGCGGGTCTGGAAAAAGTTGCCATTCAGTTTCACAATGAGGACCAGATTTTCAAGAATTCCCACTGAAAGGAAATTTCTACACATTTAGAAACTAATTTTGGAAAACAAAAATATTTCCATCCGTTTGCAGGAGGGAGGCAATGTATGTCCCAAACAGACCACTATCCCCAACGTGGCTTTGAGCACCAGGGGCTTCACAATGTACCTGGGGATCGAGGGGTCCTGGCCAGCTGAGGAAACCTCTCGGTGCCCTGGGGAGGACATGGAGGAGATGGCTCATCAGCCCCAGGACTTGGTAGCATCCGCCCCACATTTTTGTTTGTCTATCTCATTTCACAGTCGTGAATGAAAGGATGTAACGAGACCCAGCTCTGGAGAGCACTTGCACAGTGTGTCTGGGCAAAGCCATGGTAAGCCTGGCTCTTGGCAAGCTTCAAGTGGAAAAGTTACTCCTCAGCCCCTCCATCCTCTCCAACAAAATGTTCCAGGGCCCCTCAGGACAACTTGTCAGGATTCAGCAGGGCTTTGGGAGCCAAGCGGGGAGCAGAGGGGTGCCCAGTGGTGCCAGCAGCCCTTCCAGGCTCATCACCTGCAGCAAGCCCAGCGTCCTGAGGAGGAGCACAGCCCCTGGCTGCTGTGTGGGAGGGCCTGGGCTGCTCTCCACCTGCCAGAGCGGCGGAGATGGGGCCTGACTCATCTCCCCCTGCAGCTTCAAGTGGGGATGCTGGGCAGCTTACAGGCCGCTGCCAGGCCCTGTGCCCCGCTGTAACCCCCAGGAATGCTTCCTGGGCTAATGATAGCCCTACGGAATCTCACGGCCCACCAGATTGCTGCATGCTGCTACTTGCAAAACACTATTTCTGGCACCACTGCCATCCTAAAACCCAAACCATAATGCTGGAGTATGCCCAGTTCCCAGAAATTCCAGCAACTGATGAGATGGGATTTTTCTCACACACCCACACAGGAACTTAGGAAATGAAAAGCTAAATGCAAATGCAGAAGCTGTTGGTAGGGGTTACTTGAGCCTGGACACTTGGAGAAGCTCCTTTGTCCTAAGACATGAAATTCTCTCACTTTTTTTTCCTAAGGAGTTTGCTCTCTGATGGAAGCTTCTCCCCAGATGCTGGAGGTCCAGTTTGGCACACGTTGGTAGGGAAGGCTCTGGTCACTGAGCTGAAATGTGTCTGCCCTGCTGAGAGGAGGACAGCTCATTGGGAAAGCGAGGAATCTGACTTTCTCCAGGGATTATTCTAATTAGACACTGGCTATTTTTAACCCATATCATATGTTTGAAATACAGCTTTAAAACCACACTGGAGCAGCCAAGTTAAATACTGTAATAACCTTGAAAATAGGTTTAGTGAATTTAATGGCTAACAATAACATTTCTAGCCATAATGCTAAACCAGAGGGACTAACTGCCTTGCTTCTTGGCACAAGCTGGAAACCAGACGATTCAGGAAAGAATCTGCAGCACCTGACAGAAACTCGTGACTATCTCAGCCTCTTTAGCAGAAGCACAGTCACAGGCCACTGCGAATGATGGGTGAATGAAGTTGCTCAGATACACACGGTCAAATCCTAGAAACAAATTACGTTTCCAGCAGCTTCTATATTCATGAATATCCCTACAGCGTGTCTCATAAATTAGCCAGCAAACCAGTGATTATGGCTAATGGGAAGGAGGCCAGTGGCTCAGTGCCCAGAGCAGCACGGGAATCCTGGGCTCCTTCTCAACTTGCTCTGGGACCAGGGAGGAGCAGCAGTGAGTCCTCGCTGACCACCGTCCCTCTGTGCCGTGATGCTGAGCAGCTCAGCGAGCCCACCCCCGAGGGCCTGCAGCCATAGCACACTGGTGGGCTTGATCCAAGTTTATTTTTCCTGCGCTATGTAGCAGGACCCTGTAGCAGGACCCTGCTGCCTGAGCTATGTACACTCTGAAGCTGAGGTCTGGCAAAAGCTCTGGGAGAAAAAAATCCCTTCTTGTTCCTAAAATAGCACACCTCTTGTATAGCAGCTTAACCTGGCAGACTTTCAGTTACATGAGCACAGATTTGGAAGGATCAGGGTTAAATTTAACTCCAAATATTTGTGGAATTTGAGCTTTTTTTACAGCTGTAGAATTCCTGCTTGTTTTAAAACCTTCACACTGTGCCCAGGGGCCTTACGCTGCACCCCACCCAGCCCCTTTTCACACGGGGGTCTGGTCCTTCCAGGGGTATAGAGATGCTCGTCCACTGCAGTCAGCTGCGATGAAGCCACAGCAGCTAAAGACCCGTGCCCAGCCTGTGCCAGCAGATGGATGTCCTGGACAAAGCTGCAGGAACGTGCCCATTCTGCTCCCACAGGGCACCCGGGTTTGCCAGCACAGCCTGGGAAGGGAGGCTTCTTTCCAGGCAGGGTGCAGGCAGAGGCTGCTGGGGTGGCTCCTCTCTGGCCTGCGCCTCCCACAGCAGGAGATTGTTCAGGGCCCGGCTCCCTGTGGGGCTGGTGTCCCTGAAGGTCTGCACAGAAATGTCACCCTCAGACATCCTGGCTTTGTCAGCCCTTATCCACGTGCGTCTTGCTCAGCAATCCTTTAGCTGCCTTCCTACAGGGCAACAACCAGACCTAGTCCAAGCCACCAGCTGGAGACTTAGCTTCCAATCTCAGCTGCCACTGTGGCATCATTCTGATAAATTCTGTGAGATTGTCCAGGCCAAAGTAAATTTACTTCACCTTGAGCACAGCCGTCTGCAGAAAACTTTGTGTTATTTTTTGTTGTTGTCCAGACAAGTTACCCTCATTTATGTAGGGTAACACTCTCTTTCAAGGAGCATGACAGGCTTTGATCTCAGGGCTGTGAGAGGTGACTGCACAGCTGTTTGGCCTGGGGTGCACACATTTTCCATAACCCTCTTAGAAAACATCTGTGAGCTAATCCAAGAAACACACCTGGAGCGGCCCCATCCCCATCCCTGGCCTGCTGTGTGCATGGGTCGTAGGGGTCTCTGACATGAGGGAATTTTCCCACACATACTACAATGAGGATCAAGAAATTTCAACAGCACTGGGATGATTAAAGACAAAATTTGGAGGTTTTTTGTTGTTTGTTTGATTGATTGATTGATTTGCTTAGCTTGCTGTGGTCTGCGAATGCAGTGCCACTCCAGTATCTGTCCTGAGCATTGGAAACACAGATCCTGGGGGCTCCACCCCAGGGGCAACTGTGCACAATGCTGCTCAGCAGCCAGTTCCTCTAATCCCCCAGGTTTTTGGCTACTGTAACCCACCATGCCAATGTCAGTAGCCCTGAAACCACCTTGACCTTCCTTCCAGCAGTCCCAAAAGCAGTTTGCATTCTTTCTATTCTTTCCCCAGGTGCCAAAGTCAGAGGCTGAAGCTAGCCCCTGGGAGCACCTTGCCGTGCCATGGGAGATGATCTCTCTTGAACAATGGGAGTGCGCTGACACGGGAGTTCAGCTTCTCTTGTTCCTGAGTGCACCAAGTCCCGGGTACATGTATTATCCCAAAATAGTAGGACCAGCCATGTGCACGGCCTTCTCCTGGGAAAGGGCAGACATACAGCATGCTGCAGGGTGACAGGGCAGGACAGAGGAGTTACTCACAGAAGCATTTCCTTTCTCATGATGACTTAGTTTATCTTTGATTAGAAGAGGTTTTTTTTTGTTGTTGTTGCTTTATTTATTTATTTATTTATTTATTTTAAACTTTAACTAGTCAGACTGAGAAAACAGTGTGGCAGTGCTTCTAACTGTCCTGCTAACTGCTTCATTAAAAGCGTTTTGAGGGTTCGTCTAACCCACAGAAATTGTTCCTGAGACAGCCCTGACACCAAAAATGGATTCTACAACATTTAATTTCCAACCCTCTTAGTTGAAAAAATAAAAATAAAATAAAAATCCATTCCAACAGTAATTGAATTGTGGTGAATTTAGTGATGCTTATGTGAGATGTGTAAACAGCACATGTAAATAACACCTTGGCTATTTGGCTGGAGGTCAATGTAGCGCACAGCAAGCTGTTCTGCTTCCCCTACACACTTGTCATCACACCCGCCATTCCAGCTGACTAGTCCTCAGTCTCTCTTTTTCTCCTGTTTGAACCCAACATATGGAGAAGCAATGCTGTAGAAAGGCTGTACATCGGAAGGCCACGTATCAGATGCGCTATGGAAATTAAAATGTAGTAGCAGAACAAAATTAAGGCACTTTCAGATGCAAGTCCATAGGCGATATAGCTCCTCTCAATGGTTTCTTAGTGAAAAAACAGAGAAGCAACCTTGCTATATCCCAGCAAGATGTGTCAACTTGTCAGAGGGCTTCCAAAAACAGAACAACTCTGAGCCAGGTTACAGTCAGTGGAGAATCAGGCAGAGTAATGTCTGTCCAGAGCCTGGGGTTTGACCTCTTGGTTTGCACAGCAGCAGCACAGCGCAGAACACAGGGTGTGATGGTTACTTTTCTTCCTCCTTGTGCTCAGTGAGGGAAAGGCCTTGGCCTCTACATCCCAGGTAAAGTTCTATAGTAATAATGAACTCAAGTTATGAATGCTGTGTCAGCAAAGGATGTGTGCCCCTTTTTCTGAAAGGAGAGACACAAATCACCTTTCCCCAAAGTATATTCACCTGGTCTATGCAGGTGTGCTACATCCCCTCAATACCACTATTTGAACACTTGTGTAATCCTATGCACAGAACCAGAGATGGATTCCTTGACACCTGATGCTTGAGGAGGACCTAACAGGGGGCAAAAGGCCTTCAAGAAGATACTACAGTATGTAAGTCTGTTTTGTGAATCTAAATTTCCTCATCCTGTCTGTATTTAGACTTGTAAAGCACAGAAGTATTGATTAGAAGTGACCTTGGAGGTGTCCAGCCCAGTCTTCTACAAGAGCAGTACAGTCACCAACATTAGATCAAGGCACCTGTGGTTTTGCCCAGTGAAGTCTTGAAACCTTCCAAGGGTGGGAAAAAAGCTTATTCACTTGTCCAACCCAAACCAGATGCTGTTAGGCAGATGCTATCCTTTTAAATGTTTAATTACTGTGCCAAAGGCTGTATCTTTGATCAGCGGTTAGCTGCAGAGCAACCTGCTGCAAGTGATGAGAGTGCAAGTTTCTGGCCTTCAGCTTACACCAAGGCAACACATTCACGGCCACTGTTTGAGAGCCACTGCTCAGAGATGATGCTGTAGGCAGAGAGGAGCACTGAGGGGCATGGCAGATGGGGTTTTCATCTGTGGGGGTCTCATGCAGCCTCAGAATGGCTGAGGTTGGAAAGGACCTGGAGGTCAGCTGGTCTGACCTCCTGCTCTGAGCAGAGCTGGCTGCAAGCTCATCAGAGCCTTGCCCAGCTGAATTCTGCAAGTCTCCAAAGATGAAGGTCCCAACATCTCTCTCGGTACTGTTCTGGGACTGCACCATTATCAGTTATCAGATGGGACCCAGAGCTTCCCTTGTCACTGCCTGTGGCCTCCTGCCCTTCCAGGGTCTTTGTAACCCCCAGCAACAGCATAAGGTGCAAGTCAACATGAAGAGGAATTCTCCTGCTGCTCAGACCAAAAAAAGAAACCCCAACCCCCCATTCTGGTCACTTTCTTTGCATGAGGAGGAATTCTGACTTACTCCCAATATCTTTGGGTATCCTACATCACTACAAATTTGTTAAGACTATAACTGGCTAACCCACAGTCCCATTGAAGACAAAATTGCAACTTTTATTTGAAGTTTTAAATACCACAGCCCACAAAATGGAGCAAGACACAGCTTGTGCTGCACTCTCAGAAATATGTCAGCAGGCCGAAAACAGATAAGTGGGGAAAAGCCATGAGCCAAGCAAGTGTGATAAATTTTCAGGAAGTAGGAACAAATAAATTGGGAGCTTAGCTATTTTGAAAATAATTCCTATTTTTTCAGTGAATATTTATATTGGCTCTGCGTTCCTAACTTTCCAGTCAAAAGTCTTTCTTGCCATGTGACAACATATTTTAACATTCAGCCAAAAGCAATGCATATCCCAACTAAAGCAACATTGTGATGTACACGAACTCTTTGGTAAGGCAGCCCAGAGAAGGGCAAAAAAAGTTCCAGATCATTGCAACCAGATGTGGTAGCTATCTTAACCAACTCCTAGACTAAAACGTGAAATGAGCCTCTGGCAGGCAGCAATCCATGGTAGGGAAAAGAGGTTCCTACTTGGAAAAGAGGGAGTCTTGGAGCTAGGCCATATCAGCTTCTTTTCAAAGACCTCATAAGTCTGTGGAGAATATTTGTGTCACCAGGGAATTCCATTTTGAGTATTAAAGCCATGGGGATCAGAAAATCTTTGCCTACTGTCTTTACTGCCAGTGTAAATTCAAGTCCCTCAGCTTGAGGACTGCATTCAGTGCCCCGCTGTTTTGGGATTGTTGAAGGGTTGTCACGTCTAGCTGTCTGCTCTCACCTGGCAGGAGGCTACTGCCTCCAGAGCAGACATGACTTCACGGCACAGCTTACAGCACACCGTGGGAATACACATATTCCTATAAGAGGACACAAAATGCTCCTGATTTCAGTACTTGCGTGTCCTCTTTGGCAACCCATGACAGCAGAAGGGCAAGCAGATGGGGCAGAAACAGCTTCAGCAGTGCTAGTTAACCCTGCTGCTTTGTGAGTGTCAAGGCCTTTTGTTAGGTTAGACATGCTCTACAGGTTTACTGATTTCAGTGTAATCACCCCCAAAATGTACAGGAGGCCCAGGAAGAGGGGGAGCCCAGTCCCCTCTTTGCAGAAGTTCAGGAGCCATTGCTCAGCAAAGCTGATTCCTTAATTATATGATTTACCTTCAATGCCCATTAAAAGCTCTTACACAGGGATCTTGGCTTACATTGCCCAGAAGTTTTCCTTGTTAGTACAGAGGAGTTACCACCTCAAACAGGCTACAATCCCTTAGCAAAGGGTTTTGTTTTTCCATTATTAATCAAACTACACTGGGATTTTCCCAATATAATTGTACTGGTCAGGGTGTTGTTTTTTGTTTTTCTTGTTACATTCCTAAAGTAAAAGCCACAGCAAAGCTGCAGCATAGGCCTGCCTTTGCTGAAGCAGATGTTAAAAGTGGGTGTATGCTGTAGAAAGCTTTAGTGATTTACGTTCAAAAGCAAACTTTACCTATACTGTAGTTATGCTCCCAAACTGCTTTTTTTCTTTTTTTTTTCTCTCTCTCTCTCTTTTTTTTTTTTTTTTTTTTCCCCTGGGAATATCGAAGTTCCCATCTCTTCAAAAAGAAAAAGAAAAAAAAAAAGACATTTGTTTTCAGTGGCAGTACTTGGAACTGGAACACTATGTCCAATGCCAACTGAAAAATTGATATGCAGAGGGTGCATCCTGCTGCTTTCCAACTACTTGAATTCTCACCCCAAAGTCTGCATTCTTCTGGGAAACCCTGCAGCAGGAAATAACCACATTAAACCCAATGAATTTGTCTGAAGACAGATTTGAGGGTTCAAGAACCCCCCTTTTTTAAAAATGGGACCTCAGACAGAAACTAGAGATCCTTCATGTTTAAGTGGGTCTTTGAGCAGTGGAACAAAACGTTAGGCTCCTAGGCTCCTGTGTCCAATTTCCCTTTCTTTCCACAAAAACCTCCATCTCCTCCCGTCCTCCCGAGGACGTCACCATGCTGCCAGCTCCTCTATCTCCCCCTCCCCACCCCACATGGTTCTATACATCATTTACCTCCCATGTCCCATAAGCAGCATAGGACTGGGAGGGTGGCCAGTAGCTCTGTGCTGACCACCCAGAGCACTTGAAACAGCGTAGGGAATTGCTGAGAGCATTTTTTCTTTTTCTAAGGGGTGAAAACATGATTCCAAATCTTTATCCCCTACCTAGAAACTGGGTTTCATAAAATCTAAGGAACCTCAGCCTGCAGATTCAAAAGGGAAGGAGACAAGGGGAGTGCATAGGTTTGCTTACCCTGGGAAAGGATGTTAAAAGGGAATGGAGCAGTAATTTTAGTTACAACAACTAAATTTGAAACACAGACCCTAAGAGCAGGGGTTCTCCGGTTCTTGTTCTGCCTTGTGAGCCTTAAGATGAACATCTCTCATGCAGCATTTATAATCATCTTTTTAGTCTATTGGGACATGAAAACTGGAGTTAAAAAACACCAGGAATATAATTAACTTACACTTCAGTCAGAACTAACCTTTTTGTTGCCAGCAGTCTTATACAGGCAGTAAACCCTTTCTTAGATCATTGCCTACATGCCAACAGTTCTGGTCAATGATTATCCCTTGCAAAAAGCCTGTGACATAGTCCCTCCAGTCACCTGTTTACATCCCAAATGTTCTCATATTCTGCTATTTCAAGCTTAACTCTTGTGACCTTAGTCAATGATATTCAATCCAAGCCTCCTTACCAGTTCCTGCAAGGCAAACAACTTCAGGTCAGTTTTAGCAACCAGTGCTATGTCATGCCTGTGGTCAATGACTCTAAATATGCCCACGCCCATGTGTATCCTAAATCTAGACGTCTGTGATGGCAAACAACAGGGTCTGGATAGGCAGTTCTGTTTCACTAAAGAAGATTTGTGGCATTTTTGCTCTTCAAACATTTTCTTTCACCTTCTGTGCATTGCCTGGATGGATTTAGACGTATTAGAAGGGGTCAGCTAGGCAGGATAAGCAAAACAATTGTGACTCCTACAGAATCTCTAAGGGCAGATGAGTCAGATAACAGATCCATCGAGCAGAAGATATGTACCTCCAACAGCGCGAATTGCAAAAGCTTACAGACAGTATAAAACCAGGTCAAATGTACAGTCATACTTCTCCTAAATACTCCACCAGACCCAGCGGTTTGTGGCTCAGAGACTTCCCGAGTTAGAGATGGTGTCTGCGTTTAACAGCCCTGGACAGACTTTCCTACCAAGTATTTATTCAAACGAATATTGAATTCCTACAACTTTGTTGTATCCACAATGCCCTATACAAATACTCTCAGTTGGTGTAATTATCTTTCTTTGTGATAAAAATTGCCACTTTTTGCTTCTTTCTAAGCCTCTTTCTCTTCTTTTCAGTCTTCGCTCCCCCTCTCCATGACAATTTTTGTGACCAGCCCCTAGGACAGTGAGTGACTGAGTCCCAATCAGGACATAAGCTTCTGATCTCATTTGGAAACTGCTCTGTTCTTTTCCCAGCAAAGCTAGTAAGTAGGTGACCAGTCTTTATCCCAGTACACTCATACAATACAAGCATCATTTTGCAAAGTTCCCTTTGGTGGTTAACAGTACATAATGAAATGACTCCCTTTAGTGTTTCTGTATTTACAAGGGGTACAGGATTACTCCTGTAAAAACAAATGATCAGCAGCAACTCAGTTGCATTTGAATTTGAATCTTTTTCATCAATTAAGAGACAGTGGTAGAGTGTACCTGAGCTACTAGCAGTTTGCTGACATTGCACAGGCTGCGGAACAACTGTCATTCCTCAGTGTTACCCTGACCTCAGCTTTGCTGATGCACCTTCTTTGTGCCCGCTTCTGCTCAGACTGCTCTAGGTTATCCATGTCAAAGGTGATCTGTTGCTCTGCCTAGGGAGTGCGGGCATGCTCGTGGTGGTTTCACACCAGTAGGTAGCTCAGCACCACCACACCGCTCTCTCACTTCCCCTCCTCAGTTCAAGGAGCTGGTTTAAGCACAGGCCTGCAAGTTAATGCACTGGTACAGAACAAGTACCTGGAGGCAAAGAGCACTGAAATGTCTTACACTGGTATTTTCCCTGCATCCAGCACATTCTGAGCACTCCCAGCAGAGGGGCAGTGATGGCCAATAGTGTGTGTCAGCTCCCTTTCATGGCTCCCAACATCCTACCAGTTTAGCTGGGCCTTTGGCTTCAGCCTCCAGCTTCCCACTGTTGTTTCTGTGCTATGCAGCTGGGAGAGACCCCAGGCATGTCTGTCCTTATGGAACTGCCAAAATCTGTGTCAGTGGGGATATCACGTAAGCTCTTAGTACTGCAGACACAGTGAGCAGAGCCCACCAGCTCAGCAGACTGCCCTGCTCACTTGTTTTTAGTATTTGTTTCTCTGCACTGAGCAATCCCATAAAGCAAAGCCTCGTCAGAGAATGAAATATCCTGCATCCAAAACAAAAATGAGACCCAGTAGAGTCCATTAATATGTTACTAAATAGGACTTGCCTGCCCTCTCAGGTCCAGAGCTAAGGCTCCCTGGAGGTCTGTTAATTTACTGTGTTTTCCCATTACATGCAATGCACTTGCTATGATTCTTTGCACCCTGAGTACAAAGTAGGTGGAATGGTATCCATCATGGATGTCACCAAATTTAGAATACAACATACACATCTGCTTACATAACAAGCTGAATGGTCTTGGTTCGCAGAACTAGATATTTGATCCACGGCTCAGCTTGGGTGTGGGAGATACCAAAGTAGCTATGAGCCCTGCTGCCTTCTAGTAGCTGGTTAGTTCTGGTACTAATTTGAGGGCTGTGTGTACATACCTCTAACAGACACTGACTGGAAATAGCTCTGAACAAGACGCTGGCAACTGAAACTAAGCAGGAAGCAGCAGCCAAGACTGGATGTCAGGAGAGGCCAGGAGTGGGTGTCATAAAACCCTGTGCTGTTTGGAGCATTTTCATCTGCAGGAATTCTTCAGTTGTTGGCTCATGAAACTTTGCAGCTGTCTTGAAAGTCCTGGTGAGAGTCGTGTGGCCATGCAAAGTGGCCAGTCAACAGCCACTGGTAGGGAGCTGACTCCATGTCACTTTCAAACTGGACATGAAATCCAGTTTCAGCAAGTATCACAAAAACTTGATTTGGTATCTTATACAGGGAAAACTTGGAAATCTGTCCTTTGTGCTTTCTTCTGCTTCCACGCTGATTTGCTGTCCTCACTGCAGAAGGAAGGTAAGTCAACAGTCATCACATCCTGGAAGCTGTGGAGAACACTTCGCAAACACAGTTTTTGTTCCAAGAAAAGCCCAGCCCTCTGTATGCATCCAACATGCTGCAGATCCCAGGTCTCAGAAGGCCAGATTTTCTAACAGCAGTTTCCAAGTCGTTCCTTTCAAGGGGAAAAAAAAAAAAAAAAAAAAAAAAAGTGCTTTTGCCCAGTAGACAGGGAAACTTTAATCTTCCCAAATAGATCAGCTTTTACAAGAGGCTATTTTAGGTTTTAATTCTGTTACGCTGAAGTTATTGGACAAATGAAGAACATGGCATATGCTGTAGCTTGGAGCAATTTGCATTCTTCAGGTGTTAAAAGCTTGAAATACTTCCTTTGGGCATGAAATAGATCCATCATCAAAGTCAGCATTCCTGAAAGTGCCTGTCCCACAGACTCCCATAGGAGAAAGTCTGCAGAGCTGAACTAGTCTGACACCAGGAAATCCTTTCTGCATCTCTCATTCCTTCTTAGTTTCACATTTAGTTTTTGGAATTTGATGAAAGGCCAGTTTGATGCTTGGTTATCTTCCTTTTTATACACATTCTTGGCCTTCCTTTCTTATATCGACACCATATTAAAGCTGGGATGTTAACCATGCAAGTGAGGAAGTCCAAGATGCTAAGCTCTTCTGGAGGCATTCAGTCAATCAACACTGATTATGATTGTATATATGTATATACATTTATATCCTGATTTCTTTGCTAATAAGCGACGGATTTTCCGCTGGAGCTAAATGCATTTATGCAGCTGGACAACAGTATATCTCCAGGGAATCCTAACTGTTGTGAGCTTATTTTTGTCCATTTGTCCATTTTAATTAAACAAAGTCATAGAGAGATCTATACTGTATAAACAGGAAATAAATACATTTTGATCAATCAGACCTTTCCTAGTACCTTTTATGCAAACACTTGTTTATGAATCCATAGGCCTGTGTCTCTCCAGAAAGTGGTGAGGAAAATCTTATTTTGACCCTGTTTTGACCATACGCTCCATCTGGGTAAAAGCCAAAGCCAAGATTCTTCTTCTGCAGGCCAGACGCTTGTTATTCAGAGAACTGAGGGAGTAATTAATGCAGCTTTCTATGAAGTCAGCTTGTGACCATTCGCATTCTCTGGAACATATATTCACCCTTCTATTTCATTTTTCTGGGTGTTACTAACATGAAGCAGCAACACGTCAGAAAGTCGATGTTGAAAACCAGGAAGAGTTCAAAGATGTGCTACAAAGCCACCTGCGGCCCATAAAGGAATGACAACGAAAGATCAAGCAAGCTCAGAGAAAGGGTTGCAAATCGACTTGATTGTGGACCATCACCACCTACACCGTGAGAAGACGGCAATAAATAAATAAATAAATAAATAAATAAATAAAATAGAGGCCTTTTTAAGAGAGCCTGGTGCCTGGACACAGGAGACAGTGAGGTAAGGCCAAAAATCATGGCCTGCGGGCACACAGACGGGCTCCGGAGCCCACCGCCGTCCCCTCAGCCCTTCTCCCCCTCAGCAGCCCGGCCCCTCACGGCCGCGTATGGCGGGCGGGCGGCGGCCTCACCGGGAGGCGGTGCCCGGCAGCGGCCCGGCCCAGCCCGGCTCGGCCCGGCCCGGTCCGGCGGCACCGCGGGACAGGGGGCGGCCCGGCGCGGCCCCGGCCAGGTGCGTGTGCGGCGGGGCCGGGCGGGCTGGAGGCCGCCGCCGGGCCCACCCCGGGCGGGCTGCGGGGCCGGGGCTGCCCCCCGGGGCCGCCTCCGCCTCAGCCGGGGCCCGGCGCCAGCGTGCGCGGCCTGGAGGCGTCGGGAGGACGGGGCTGCCCCGTGAGGCCCGACCGCGGCGGCTGGGCGGGGAGCGGGGTGCTGGCAGCCCCCGGTGCTGCTGCGGGAACGGCTCCTGCGCCTCAGGGTTCCCGCAGCACAAGGGACGAACGCTTCCCGGTGTGTCTGGCCACCGAGCTCCCAGGAAAAGGAGCTCTTGGAGCTGTCTTCACGGTCACCAGTGGTGTTTATTTCAGGCTACTGTGTCGAAACATCCCTTTCTGATGCTATAAAAGCTAATTTCTGTGCTTCCTGGCTCTAAGGTGTTGCAAAGGCCATATAATGAATTGAGGGGAAAACAGCATCCCTGTGCTGTGAATGCAGCTGGGGTGAAAGAGGCGTGATAGCTGATGAAACAAAGCATAAATGGATGGCTGCCTTTGGAAGATGGGTGCGCAGTGATCCCCATCTCCTGTCCTGCCACTTCTCTTCTGCAGAGCCTCCTGGGGCCTTTTTATATGTAACAAAATGCACAGATAATCAAATCAGTCAGCAATGCTCCAGAGATCTTGGAAGATCTTCGAAGATTTCACAGCTAAACGCTGGAAGGCCAACTGCTCTACAGATGTGTGCGTGCCAAAAAGAAAAAAAAAAAAAAAAAAAAATGGTATGAATTAGGCCCTATAAGGAGGGGAAATACCCAGTCTACAGGAAATGTGCTGCTAATCTGTTTTGGAAAATGGAGGCTTTTCTAAATAAGAATGCTGTGTTAGAATCAAGGCTACTGTGGCATGAAAGGGACCGTGTTCATGCTTTACTCGTTCATGTCTATGTCTGACTCATATTTTCACAGCCTCTACAATAAGTGGGGATTTGCTCGATTACTGGAAGTGTCTTTTTATAGGAGAAACTTTAGCTTTTGTTCTTGTATTACATCATCAGATGTTTTTTGTCTCATTGCCACTAGCAGGCTGGTTTTGTCCCATACAGCATATGATCCCAAGCTGTGCGGGAAATTGACCTCTCTCCTCAGATCCTTCATTGTTTACGTAGAGCCTGAAGACTTTGGGGGTTTTGAAAATGTTCATTATTGTGGTGGACATCACGTCAGCTATGTATCTTAACCTGCATTTACAATTGTATCTCAACAGATCATCATCCATTAAGGCTTTGATCAAGTGTTCTGTTTTCTGACTTGAATTATTTAACAATGCCTGGTAATGCAATGCAGAGCACAGACAAATATTCTCTCTCTAACTGTAAAGATTAACCCTGAATCACTAAATGTAGGAAAAGTCTTTCCTTTGGTTGAAAATTGAGGAAAGGAACCTTGGAATCCTATTGCTGTTTCTAATGAGAGCTGAAGATGCTGAGGTCTGTGTAGGATCAGCCTGTAGCAATGAAATTACCGGTGCTCTTGGGCTGCCCATGTAGCATGTCTGTGAGAGCACTTGCAGCTTTTAAGAATTGCTTAACTGGAGAGGCAATAGGTGCCAGGCAACTCGGATCCTGTTTCTGATGTTGCGTTCCATAAAAGCACAACTCACCAACTGAGTTAGTGCTCCACACAAACTGGCCATGTTTTCAGCACGTCTTCATGTATTGCTGGTGATCTGGAAGTTCCAGTTAACGCCATCAGAAGAGTCTGGGGGTAGTCTCCAGCGTGAAGCACTCCTTTGATTGACTCTTCAGAAGTATTCCTCTTCTGTCCCTTCCTTCACACAACCCCTTTTCCCATCCACGTCCTCCTTTCTAGGCGGGACTCACGTTTGCAAAGGCCAACAAGCAATTTTGTCTGAGGGAGGTAGGTGACTTCTACCCTGACTTTTACCCTGAGCTGGTGGAAGGGGATGGGGAGCAGGATGTGGCCCTCATTATCCATGAAGAACTGGTTGGTGACCTACTACGGCACTTAGATGTGCACAAGTCGATGGGGCCAGATGGGATCCACCCAAGGGTACTGAGGGAACTGGCAGAGGAGCTGGCCAAGCCGCTGTCCATCATTTATCAACAGTCCTGGCTATCGGGGGAGGTCCCAATCGACTGGCGGCTAGCAAACGTGACGCCCATCTACAAGAAGGGCCGGAGGGCAGACCCAGGAAACTACAGGCCTGTCAGTTTGACCTCAGTGCCAGGAAAGCTCATGGAGCAGATCCTCCTGAGAGTCATCATGCAGCACTTGAAGGGGAAGCAGGCGATCAGGCCCAGTCAGCATGGCTTTATGAAAGGCAGGTCATGCTTGACGAACCTGATCTCCTTCTATGACAGAGTGACGCGCTGGGTGGATGAGGGAAAGGCTGTGGATGTGGTCTACCTTGACTTCAGCAAGGCTTTTGACACCGTCTCCCACAGCATTCTCCTCAAGAAACTGGCTGCTCTTGGCTTGGACTGGCGCACGCTTCGTTGGGTTAGAAACTGGCTGGATAGCCGGGCCCAAAGAGTCGTGGTGAATGGAGCCAAGTCCAGTTGGAGGCCAGTCACTAGTGGCGTCCCCCAGGGCTCGGTGCTGGGGCCAGTCCTCTTTAATATCTTCATCGATGATCTGGACGAGGGCATCGAGTGCACCCTCAGTAAGTTCGCAGATGACACCAAGTTAGGTGCATGTGTCGATCTGCTTGAGGGTAGGAAAGCTCTGCAGGAGGATCTGGATAGGCTGGACCGATGGGCTGAGGTCAACTGCATGAAGTTTAACAAGGCCAAGTGCCGGGTCCTGCACCTGGGGCGCAATAACCCCAAGCAGAGCTACAGGCTGGGAGAGGAATGGTTGGAAAGCTGCCAGGCAGAGAAGGACCTGGGAGTGATGGTGGACAGTCGGCTGAATATGAGCCAGCAGTGTGCTCAGGTGGCCAAGAAGGCCAACGGCATCCTGGCTTGTATTAGGAACAGCGTGACCAGCAGGGCTAGGGAGGTGATCGTCCCCCTGTACTCAGCTCTGGTGAGGAGGTGATCGTCCCCCTGTACTCAGCTCTGGTGAGGCCGCACCTCGAGTACTGTGTTCAGTTTTGGGCCCCTCGCTACAAGAAGGACATTGAGGTGCTTGAGCGGGTCCAGAGAAGGGCGACGAAGCTGGTGAGGGGCCTGGAGAACAAGTCCTACGAGGAGCGGCTGAGGGAGCTGGGCTTGTTCAGCCTGGAGAAGAGGAGGCTCAGGGGTGACCTTATCGCTCTTTTTAGGTACCTCAAGGGAGGCTGTAGCGAGGTGGGGGTTGGCCTGTTCTCCCACGTGCCTGGTGACAGGACGAGGGGGAATGGGCTTAAGTTGAGCCAGGGGAGTTTTAGGTTAGATGTTAGGAAGAACTTCTTTACAGAAAGGGTTGTGAGGCATTGGAACAGGCTGCCCAGGGAAGTGGTGGAGTCACCATCCCTGGAAGTCTTCAAAAGACGTTTAGATGTAGAGCTTAGGGATATGGTTTAGTGGAGGGCTGTTAGCGTTAGGTTGGAGGTTGGACTCGATGACCTTGAGGTCTCTTCCAACCTAGAAAATTCTGTGATTCTGTGATTCTGTAATAACAATTTAGAGTTGATACAAAGTGAAAGCAATGGTCCCGAGCAGAATGCTTGGCATGGAGTTGGCCATTCTGTGCCAAGTCTCTACCATCACTGAATTATTGCAATAAAGAATTAGATGTTCAGGAAGAAACAAACGTACCATCTTTTTGCAAGTCATGGCACTGTGATTTTCTTACTGCATACCTTTATATGCATGTGTCTCTGCTTCTGAAGTAGAAAGTAACAGTACCAGGGAACCCACACTTGTGATTCATTCTTGTTTCAGTGCAGGTAAAGGAAACTGTTGCTGATGTCTTTGTGAAAAATATCCAAGCAAGCTACAGATCATTTTTGATGGCAAAAGGTTTTGCAGGCATTTTTAAAAGCTCCTGATCTAGTGGAGAATGAGTGGCAGTAGTTTTACTATGTATATACTTCCCTTGCAGATTCAGCTGTGTGTAGGTCTCTTTCGATTTCCACTTATGTAGGATATTGAACTCTTGCTTTTTTCCCTTGTGTCTAGATTTGGTTGAATTTTAGCATTGGTGAAGCATCTTTTAAAACCTGATGTCACTGCTGTCTCTTATAAAACTTCCTTTTTAAGGCTGACACTTTCCGAATTTAATAAGTGGGTGGGATTTTTTTTAGAGTTTGGTTTCAGCTTTTTGTGTATCCGGTCTTGTTGGAGTACAGGAACAGTGCATTTTTCCCCACTGTTTTTTTAGCCTTTTTGTATAAAAAAGGCTAAATAAAGAGCATTTCCCAAAATGACAATGTCCCAGCTGGGAGACTGGCTTTTGCTAGACCCTGAGAAGAAATAGAAAACTGTAAGCTGTTCCTGAGTAAATGATGCTTTGTTGGTATTATGACCTACAGCTCCAAAATCTCTTAGGCTACCTGGGAGGTTCTGAGAGTCCAGTAAGCACCAGGAGCAGCATACACAACAAAAGGACAGCTCACTTCTGTGTTGTGCTCTGCAGATGTTCCTGCAGTGAAATATCTCCCACCAAAGCTAGTTGGAGTCACGGTGCTAATCCATTGCCCCCAGCTCCCACCTCACGCTGTTAGCCAGCATAGATTTCAAAGAGCTTCATAGAGTGAATTAATAACTTTGTTCTTCTTTGACAGGTGTAAGGACTGCAGCACAGAAAAAGAAACAAACTTTTGAATCTTGCATAGTAAATTGGTGACAAATCTGGAAGAACAATTTTGTCTTATGTAGTTGTCACAAATACATACTGTAGGCTGGAACAGACTGCTCTTCATCCCTTTGGCAGGTGAATTTAAAGCTTATTTTGTGAGGGTCTTAATACAAACATTTTTACAGCATGATAAACAAGTCTGACACTACGACTGTAAATAGGGCATCTCCCATCTCAACTGTTCTGTGCCCTGTGGAGACTTAGATTGTTGTCCAGCTACATTACTGTATGAAATGATTGATACATCACTTCTCTGAACCTTCTAACTTGGTACAATTTTCAGGGTGTTTGTTTCATATTTTTTTTTGTCTGCTTAACAGATCATCTCCTTTTTTGGAGAACTAACATAGTACTGCTTCGTATTTATTTTCAAATTCTGAATTTCCTAACCTAAAAGCAAACATATTTTTACTGCTACGTAGAACAGAGTTATTTTCTGTCTGGAGTCTTTACAAGATGAAAACTCAAACTGCAGTTTTCTATTTGTGTATCAGCAGAGCCCGGTATTTGCTTAACCTGATGTAGACCCGGCTAAATATGTCACCTGCTTCTGTAGTTTGCCTAAGTTGTCTAACCTTTCAGATTCATTTTGTGGAGAGATGTGTAAAAATCCGTGTGTGTGGACACGAGTTACTTTTAAATAAGCTTTACATCCTCTAATTATGTTTATATCTATTTTCTAGAACTATGCCAAGAAAAAGAAAGCTGTTGGCTGAATTAAGTGCTCTCCAAAGGAGCTCCAGCATTCCTCCCTCTGATGCTTTGGAGAACCTGAACACCACTCCTGATGGGGACTCTTCTCCAAAAAGCAGCAAATATTTTGCAACAGAGAAAAAAAAGTCTTTCCAGCTAGAAGCAGATTTTTTCAGCCAGCCCTGTATTAGTCTGGCCAAATCCTTTCTAGGACAGGTAAGACATTTAGACTGAGATTACTGTGCTGGAGCATGTGCTAGCTAATAATTTAGTGTAAAAGGATGAAATTCTTTTTCTGCAATTTGACCCTAGGGCTTTTCTATTTTAGGAATACTGTTCTCCTCATTCTTTCTCATGCAAAGTTTAGGAAACTAAAGACTGGTAGCTAAATCTATTTTGGATGAAGACATAAAAGTAATTTTTTTAGGTTTAATTTATTGTCACATTTCAGAATTAGTTTATTTTTGTGGCATTTTTCTCACTTATTTTCTGATTTACTGAAACACACTTTATTGTTTGTGGTTTGAAGGTTGCTTGAGGCCAATTTTTTCTTTTCAGGTATTCCTTTATTTGTTTTTGCCCACTCCTGCTTTGTCCACTGGAAAGTAATGCTGTGCAGTCAACATCATTTGCTCCTCTACCTCCATTTTATATCTTAAGATGCTAATAGCATGCCAGGTCCTTGGCCTTTCTTGACCAATAACCACTGTCATAGGGTACTGGAATATTCCGTTCTCACCTGGAAGTACACTATGAAAGTTGTGTCTTTCACGATCTGCTTTTATTTTTGCTGTTCTGCATAACTCAGTATTGTCAGTAGAGATGGGGAGCTTGCTAACAATCACCCTTCCCAGCTTACTAACACAAATACATGAGGCAACATAAGCCCTAGCATGGAGGCCTCTGGGATGCCACAGTCCCACAGTTAAACTCTGACATGTTATTCCTACCTACAACTACTTGTTCATGAAAGTACCTTCTACCTTATCCCACTGCAGAAATTTTGAGGAATCCATGGACCTTGCTGAAAGCCTTTGGAAATCAGAGTACGGGAGATCATGTGTGTCCCTTCTGCTCAGCAAGTCCTTCAGAAAACCCTCTGGCTCTCTTTATGGGAGGGAGTTCCTCCAGTGTTCTCCCTGTAAAAAGTTCCAGTCTGAGACCTCCTAAACACAACTGCAAAATGTATTTTTAGTTTTACTGCTACAATCTTATCTGAGGCTTTTTTTTTAATACCTTTATTATCTGTAGGGTGAACTCTCTGGGTTCTCATTGGTTTAGATAACTTCAGGAATTTGTTCCACTAACTGTTGTTTTTGGCATGTATTGCCATGTCTAGCTTTGGTTTTACTTTTGAAGGATACTGTCTTGCTTGTAATTGATGCCTTTGCTCTGTTTTTTAACCCTGCTGCTTTTTTTTGTTCTTTCTCAGCTTTTCTCTCAGACGTCATGATGTGTATTTGCTCTTTGTAGACTTCCTGCTAGAGGCTTGCCTTTCCTGCTTTGGCCTTTGGCTGCCTCTTTTAAGTTCTTCCTAACAAGCTTCCTCATTTTATGTAGTTTCCCCTTTTTGCTGGTAAGCAATACTGTAATAGATTATTTTTAGACCTGAAAGCTTGTGGAAGGACACTGAACTTTACACTTCATGGCTGAAAGCTCAACAAATTGAACAACTTTGTGAAAGTTGTTTTTCAGAGATGAGCCTTTGGAGGACACTTTGCATTTTGCTCTGGATCACTTTGACAGTTTATATACTGACAGTTGGTGGTATCTAAAAAATATGGTCCATGGCCAATCCTACTGTGGTATTTTCTTAGTCTATATGAAGATACCTGAAGTTTTCTTGTACTAGTGCATTTTTTGTTGTCTTGATGATTCCAACATCCTCATGCATTCTGTTGCCCCAGGCAGATGACGTTTTAGTCCCAGTTCCATACTTTTCCTGTTTAGGCCTACAATTACAAACCAGGCAAATTCTGTGTTAATTTTAGATTTTCTTTAAAGTATAACTCCCAGTTTCCCGTGATGTAATCTATGGTTTCATTTTGTTATAATTATAACTGCATTTATTGTCTTTGCTCTACCAGATTTTGGAGGTGCCTGCTTTATTAGTATTGCTTATTATTTTAAACTGTTGTAACTGTAAATAGTTTGTCTGAAGACTGAGGGAAATGCCTGCCTACTCTTAAAATTGTAACTTTACCATTGCATTTCATCATATTAAAAGAAAAATTTGGCCATCTGCGTGTGCTTTTGGGGTGTTCACAGACACCGGTGCTTTTCTGAAGTCACTGTTGTTCACAAAACCAATAAAACGTTGTTTTCAATGATTTGGGAACTGCTGTAGGGAAAATGTGATATATAGGAGTTGCAACATTTAAGACAGACTTCTGGAGCATCTGTACTGGATCAGGTCAATGACTGCATTAACAATCCAGGAAAAAGATTTATTAGGAGGTATGCTTTGTTTCTTGCAAGTCATTCTTGAATTGCTGGTTTTTAAGTATGGAAGCACAGAACATGGTGTAATTAGACCAATGAGACCATAGTGCAGTATTTTATAAACACGCATTAAGTAAAAAAAAAAAAAAAAAAAAAAAAGTTTAGAAATCAGGTCAAAAAAAAATGCTGTACAGAGTTTAGTGTTTATTTTTCTAGAGAATCTTTTCACTGTTGTGGTTGTGCTTTTCCCCATCAACTGTGTTTTATTTAAGGAGGTAGCAGCAGTGAAGAACACACTGCAGTAATGAAGATCCTTTGTTGTCTGCCTGAAGCCACTTTCTAGCTCTTCTGCAATTGCCCTCTCCATGGTGTAGAAAATAACCAAAGTATCAGTAGTACTTCTGTCTCTATAGTCACTAGGACTTTTTTGAAACACCTCTAGGAGAGACTATCCAGTCACAGTAGTTATTTAATTATGCTGCTGTCATATTTCTTCTGATCAAAGGAAAACATATTTGTGGTGCTTCAGAGTTGATATTAGTGCTGCTTTTTTGCCTTAAAGCTCTAGCTCTCCTGCAGGGTTGAGGTGGAGAATACAGAAAATAACCACAAAAGAAGCTCTGTGGGCTGTGGAGATTGCTGCTTTGTTGTAGATATGGTCATAAATTTGCTCTGTATGATACTGTAACATCTAGACCCTCCAAGCATTTTGCTGAGTGAACGACAGGTAGGAATTTCTTGTATTGGGATGTGGCCCAGACAGTAGAAACTGAAAGAGTTCTTATTAGCTTACAGACTGAACTCATGGAGGTATAGGAGAGTAGATTGTACCATCGTGCCCTTTTTTCTGACTTGCTTCTACAACCCTTGTGCTGTGATTGTTTTGTACAGGGGGTTGCTAACTGATGCCCTCTGACCTCTGTTTCAGATTTTAGTTCGCCGACTTCCTGACGGCAGGGAGCTCTGGGGGAGGATCGTTGAAACAGAAGCTTATCTGGGTGGGGAAGATGAAGCTTCCCACTCGAAAGGTGGGAAGCAAACTCAACGAAACGCAGCGATGTTCATGAAACCAGGCACCCTGTACGTGTATCAGATCTACGGGATTTACTTCTGCGTGAATGTTTCCAGCCAAGGTAAGCTGAGGCTGAAAAAGATTTAATGCCTACAGCACGGGTCTGATATTGCAATCTACATTTGCTGTGGTGCAGTCACTCGTGAGTTCCCTATGGACTCTGTGAAGTCAATGACTTGTCATAATCTCTCCTTCGGACCTTAGTTTTGCCATTGTAAATGGTTTGTAGCTGTGGCCAGTGTGTTAGCTTCAGACACTACAAGCAGGGCCCATCTCTGGCTATGCAGTGACCAGCCAGATGGGGTTTTTGTCCCAGCTGGAAGCTCTATGGCTGTTCAGATGCAGAAATAAAGGTGAAGGACTAGAAGGGAATCTGGACAGGATGGAACTTTCAGTTTTGATGACCAGAGCTGCTGCCTTATTCATGTGAGTTGGTGAACTTTGTTCCTTGAAGGTGGTATAAGTAAGTAGCCACTATAGGATCATTTTAGCTGCTTTGCTGTATCTTAAGGAAAAAAAAAAATGGAAAAAAAAAAAACAGGCTGTTACAGGATCTTTAATCTTCTGTTATTCTCAAGATAATAAAAGCCCTAATCATATGATTCTCCTTTTAACAAGCAGGTGTTGCTTGTAGACCTGTTTTTTGCTTTACTTACAGATGACAGTGTTTGCCTTGCAATAAAGCTATTGGTTAATTAGACACCTTGAAATGGCAGCATGTATTTCTTAGAGTAAACACTTACTTTGTTTGAAAAATCTCAGAAGCTTTTTTCTTTTTCACCATTGCAAAGATAGATCTTAAAAACAAAAACAAATAAAAAAAACTTGCTTGTATATTCCTAATTAGAAAGCAAGTGCTGTCACAGTGACCATTAATCCTCAGGTTTTGGCCTTTGGACAGGAGCCAAGCAGAAAAACAGTGCCAGGTAATACTGTGGGGGAAGAGCCTGACTTCCTAAATGGAAGTCTGGAGTCTGATGGATGAACACATGAATTTCATTATGATGTCTCTGCCAAATCTGTTCAGATAATGAAAGAAGAATGTTTTGTTGTTGTTGTTGTTCAGGATGGGATTCTTAGTGTATGAAATATTAGGAATAATAATTTTTACTTTAAAAAAAAAAAAGCTTAGCCTTTGAATTCTAAAAGATTTCTTTGAAATCTGTGCTTTCGGAAATTTTCCCTTATATACCTATGTTTAGTTTTGTAGCAAAACAGTCAATGAGCTCACTGTTTTGATGGAATTTGGAGATTGGGGTCTCTGCTTTTTTTGTGATTATGGCTAACAAAGAATTTATATCCCTCTTCCTAAATAGCTCCAAGCCACACCTTTAAAAGTTAGGCTGTTTGGAAATCTGAAGATTTAGCTGAGCTCTTAGCTTTATTTTTAGTTTCTTATGTTATTTGTGTTGCATTAGGACATTCCCCCATGTGTCTGACAAGACGTTTTGTTCCCTAAGCAATGCCCAAGACAGTGAGTCTCTGCACTAAAGCAAAGAGAGAATTTGTATGAAACAAAAAGATCTGTTAGTAAGTTATTACCTGTCTTTGCCAGGATCTTCCTGTGCTTTAAAAAGAAATGAACTCAGCCTCTGTCTGCTCTGCAGCCTTGATATGGTGTTGTGGGGACACAGAGTCTGAGATGATGTAAGTGTAAGAACAGACCCTGGAAGTATTTGTGTTCCCTGTCTGTTCTTGGGCACCACAGCTGTCAGACCCCTTGCTCTAGAAATGATTTTTCTCTCTTTGAATGTCAGCAGGTACTGCACGATGACTTTTGCATAATCAATTATTCATTTAGGCCTGTTTTGCTATGGCAAGTTGACTGTGAGGTCAGAAGGGAAGCTTTTGATGGTGACCGAGGCCTTTACTTGAGTTTTCTGTACTCTGCAGGATTGGGGTGCAGGAGGAAATGCCCAGCAGATTTTGCTTTGCAGCCTTAGGTTTGCTGCCCCAGCAGTGCCTGCTTTGGTCTTTCCGATCGGGTGGCCACGTTTACCAGCTGGAGTAGCGTGATCTGGCCCTCATGCTGGAAACGCCTGTTCTGTATCCAAATTTCTGTTGTCTCAACCACTGCTTTTCCTCAGCGTTTCTATGCCCCTGCTGAGACCTTGTATTGCTGTAACTGTGCCGGCTCAGGTCATACTGACCAGTTCTGCATTGCTGGCAAGCCCTCGTGCTGCTTCCACAGCAGGGTCCTGATGAGGAAGGGGCGCATTTCAAGAGAGCCACTGGCTGCTGTCCTGCTGCGGCTCAGCTTCCTGAACTGAGCGACCAGAGCGCTGATGTGGAGCTGTTAACTTAATGAAAGCAGCTGTACTTGCCTGGAGGAAGATCAAAGCGCCGTGCTCTCAGTGTTGCCTGTGTTTTGCTACCTTCTTGGCATAGCTGCTACACAGGGCTGTCCCGGACACATGCGCTGTTGGGACCAGGCAAGCAGCACAGGTCAGACTGTTGCAGCAGACAACAGCTAAACTCTGACTTGAATTGTGCAGGCAGCTTTTTGCTTCTTAAACAGCTCGGGATCTAAGACAGTAACGTGTGCAAGCCTTTATATGCCCCTCTTCCTTGCTGCCCTCCGCGTACCTTCTCAGGAATGAGGTATTTGGCTCTTGAGCCTCTCGCTCTTTAAAGCTCCCTTTTTTTCATATGTAGCCCCGTAGCATTGTCTGTTTTCCTACCACTTGGGACAAACATCTTCTGGTTTTTGTATCTGGTTTATGCGAGACTTCAAGCTCAGCCGTGTCACTCGGGGATAGGAAGAGGCGTGTCACCAGTAGAGCTGTGCTGCCAGAGATGTGTGGCAGAACAGCTACAAAAGCAAGTTTTACTGCACGACCCACCACCACTGCAGTGTCCTCAACAGTAAGTCCTCAGCCCAATGTGATGCTGCCGACAGATGGCAAAAGCATTTCAGCTGTAGCACGTTGCCTCGCCACATTGAGGCGAGAAGTTGAGGCTGTTTGTGTATTCAGCCAAGTCCATTTGGCTGTGGTTTTGTGTTCATAAAACCGTAACGAGCTGAAGGGTGGTCTCATATTTTCTGTCACAGAGGAAGGGGAAATCTTTGTGTACATCACCAAGAGAAAGCTGAATCGTGGGACTATACTGGAAGGGGCCTTTCCCATTACTGTCAGGACTGGTACTGCCTGAAGCCATGGAGTGTGTCACTGCATTGTGTTTTTGGAGAAATCATAAAAGATAGAGGAAGAAAAGTTTATAGAAAAATATAACCAATGTCCTTCAGCGTGCATGAATCCTACCGCGAATCTTGGCAACAGCAGAATAATCTTAGCACAAAGAGCCTTCCCAAGGGCTAAGAGGGATGCTGGGCTTCCCTTGCTTCAGGAAGACAATAAATGCCAGTCAAGCTTCTCTTTGACTTTGCTGTGATTATTTTTTTTTTCTCAGGCATTTGCCAATGTGAGCATTTTGCTGCCAGATCTGAAATAATCTCGTGTAAAATCAGGATCCTGGTGATTCTCTACCCAGGCCCAGGGTCACACAGGGTGGACTTCTCCCTAACTTTTGGATCCTAGACCAGGACTTTGAAGGAAGTGCTTTGAGAGCAGTGAGTCAGATGGGTGGAGAGAGGAGAAAACGTCTCTACAGCAGCCAGGAGCTGTTTCCAAGAATGAGAGCTGGAGTTGATCCAGGGAGGGAGAAGCAAGCTGCACAGCGCGGGTGTGGGACTTCATTATCATTTCATGATTTCTAGCTGCCCAGGGAGAGAATTGGCCTCTGCATTGCTGCCAGACCCCAGCTTTTAGTTCTAAACTCTGCTCGGTACACGGAGTGACTCTGTGAGGCATGGGAGGTAAATACACTGTCTCTGGACTGGAGCAGAGGACCCGAGCTGCGCTGATGGTGTGGCGGTGGCAGTGTCTGTGTCAGGCTGCTGCTGAAGCCAGGTGACCCCACGAGCTCGCAGTGGCAGGCTGCAGGAAGGGAAGAAGGAAGGCTCAAGCACTCTGGCAGGCAGGTGGTGAGCCAGGATTCAGGTACTATTTGGTAGTTAAAGTAAAACTTCTGATACGCAAATACACTCAGAGGGTCCTGAGTGCCAGCCTGCGGGCTGGGAGGGCAGAGAAAGCATCAAGGCATCCCTGCACTCATATCCTGCCTGCTGGCTGTTCCCAAAGCTCTCGTGGTGTTGCTCTCACGCTCAGGGGCTGCTGGCTTGGAGCAGAGCAGGGTCTGTATTGCACACAGCTAGGAAGAGCTGGAAAACTTCCTAGTGGAAACGCACAAAGAGCAGCCAGAGACAAGTGCCAGGTACACCCTGCCACTGCTGTGCGGGTGCTTTGGAGCACCTGGAGTTTCTCTGAGGGCTTGTCTTTCTTCACATGAGCTCCCAAGGACTTGCTTTAATTCACATGTAACCACAGTTTCCACTTGCATTTGTGATGGATGAAGGCAAGTAGTGTAATTAGCAGCTCCTCGGAATCCCACAGTTGTTCCTGGTGAGTGAGGCAGCATCCCAACATGAAGGATGTTTCTGTTTGCACGGATGAAAAGCAGAATTAGGACATGGAGCATGTTCTTAAAAATCTAAAATGAGCTTTGAGCTCTAAATCAGTGTCAGAGAGGGAAACAGCTTTTGGCTGCTAGATTAGCATCAGTCCCCTTCCTTAGAGAAGGGAGTGTTTGGAAACAGATTGCGGACAGCTGTTGGAATTAAGTCTGTTTATTTCACTGAGCTGCACTGGGGGCGGTGGGGGTTCTGTGCAGGTTCAAGGCAAGAGGCACACCTTGCAAAAGCAAGAATCAGGCCTTCAGTTTATAGGTTCATTGGGAACCCAGGAGAGCAGTTTGTTATGGGCCTTGTACAAAATGTGAGAGGGCTTCTATTTTTGGAAACTGCAGGTCCCTAGGGATCTGGTGGGCTACAGAAGAGCCTTTGCCAGGCTTGAGCATGGCTCCAGATGTTTGAGGCTGGAGAGGGAGAGGAGATTCTTGTGGAGCAGCATCACCAGAGCACAGATGCTGGAGAGGAGGAATGTCGTGGGCGGCCCCAGCACAACGGGTGCTGTGTGGGGCAGCACACAGATCGCATTGCCAGGCTCTCAGCTCGCCCACTCAAGGTCATGAGAAGACCTTCCCTGCTCCCCAGTGGAAAATATCAAGGAAGTATTTATGTCCCACTTCAGCTGGATAGCCTCCTTGCAGGGGAGTTTCTCTGCTCAGAGCTGTAGCTTTGCTTCACTGTCCCCAAAATGAGGGGGAGCTCCAAAGGCTCCCGACAGGGTGACAAATCGCATTTGAGAAGAGAATGGCAGCTTTCTGCCCTCCTCGTCGCAGGTGGACCATAGCTGCAGAAGGGATGCTCCCAGGGCCGTGCAGCCCCTGCCTGCCCCAGGACCCCATCCTGTGAGAGCTTCCCTGGCACAAGGATTCGGATCGCACTCCTCTGCAGTTCCCCAAAGCCACGTTTGTCCCACCCACACCTCAGACGGGGCGCTGGCGCTGGGAACACCTCCATCCCAAGCTCCCTCAGCGGTAGCCCAGGCTGCTCCCAGTGCCTGCTGCTGCCTGCCAGGAGGCTTTGTCCAGTGTCACCCCACAAGCTGTCTCTTTCTGTTGGCAGCATCCACACTCATTCCTCCTCTCCTTTGTTAGCTGGAGATCTTATAATCAGAGTTTATTATAAATCCACTGGGTTTGGGAGCAGCTTCAGATAGCTATGCCAAAACTGAACCATATGTGTATTTATTCCCGAACATTGTGCTGACAGAAGAAAAACCTCTTGTCCTCTGGCAAGCCTTGGAGCAGCAGTGAGACCTGGGAACATCAAGAAGTGGGGTAAAGGAAGAGCAAATCAGCTCTGGTGAATCAAGGACACGGAGTTATGGGACTCCAGATATTCAGGATAGGCAAGGCACTGACCATGGGTTAGCAGCTGATTTGGTGACAGCCTGGGAGAAGTAGAGGCCCTGTGGCTGGTGCTGCAGGCAATTCCCTGCACCCTCAGGCTTAGAAATGAAGAGCTTCCACTGGCCTTGGGGCTGAGCACGGAGATGCTTTTGACAAACAAGCCTGTACTAACGTGTGGTTCTTGTTCCGCACAGGGGAAGGCGCTGCTGTCTTACTTCGTTCTTTGGAGCCTCTTCGGGGTTTAGATGCGATGAGAGAGCTGCGCAGTGCTGCCAGGAAAGGACCCGCAAAGCCACTGAAGGACTGGCAGCTGTGTAACGGGCCCTCCAAGCTCTGCCAAGCATTTGGGATTGATAAGGCTTTTGACCAAAGGGACCTGACCCAAGATGCAGCCATCTGGATGGTACCTGGACATGAACTACCAGGGGAGCAGGACGTGGTAGCCACAACCAGGATTGGTGTTGGCAACAGGGGAGAATGGTCACATAAACCTCTCAGGTTTTATTTACGAGGAAATAAATTTGTAAGTGTTGTAGACAAGAAAATAGAGAGAGAGATGGCAGTAAGGGGACCCTCCCCTTGCAGCTGATGAGTCTTGCGGGTGTGCCACCAACCAGGACTTGATCGGTGCTCTGTATGAGAGCCTCAAGCTCCGCTGCGGCAGCAGCAAGGACAGCTTGTAGGTTTTTAACAATAAACGTACTTTATCACAATGAAGACAGCAAGGTGGAATTTTGTTTGGGGAGGCAGATGGGAATGGCTCTCCCAGCCAAAACGGAGGTTGGTTTTGAGCACTGAAGGGCACTGGAGGCATTGTGAACAGATCCAGGCTCTGGTAAGGTGGGTGACTGGTGAAGGCTCATGCTGCTGGCCTGCTGTGCTGCTGCCCAGAAGAAGCTTCCCACTTGGCATCTTCTGGGGAATAGCCAACAGACTGGATGGCAGCAGGGCTGATGGAAGGGAGGAGAGAGCTGTGGGTGATCAGCCTGGAGGAGCGGAGGTAAAAGAAGAATCTTACTGTCGCCTACAACTACCTAGTGGGAGGCTGTAGAGAGGGCAGAGCCAGAGTTCTGTCAGAGGTACACAGGGGCAGGATGAGAGGTAATGAGCACAAGCTAGAAAACAGGAAATTCTCATTAGCTACATGGAAAACTTTTTTGCCATGAGGGTGGTCAAACACTGGAACAGGAGCCCAGAGAAGCTGTGAGCAATATGTCCTGGGAGGCATTCAAACCTCCTCTAGACAAGCTCCTGCGTGACCTAACCAGACGCATTCTCTTTGAGCAGAGATTTGGACAAGAGCCCCTGTTCAATCTGTAACCCCAGTCTATAAAGTCCATCTTTTTTTTGTTTATTTTTCCTGCTGCTTTTGAGACCAGTTCAAAACTTACGAGTGTGTGAGCCTCAACACAGAGAAAGCACCAATGCTGAGGCTTCTGGTTCGCAGCACTGCAACCTGCCATGAGGTACGGGGTGTGTGTGTGTTTGCACTTAGGATTCAGGGCAAAACCCACAGAACTGCAGCCCTGCTGGCAGTTTGCCTTGGAGATACGGCACCAAGCCATGCAGCCAGGCCAAATAATGGCCTGGGTCTCAGGATTTAGTGGCCACCAGCCAGTGTTAGGAACCTCTGTGCCACAGCGTTGCTGCAACTTCCCCCGCGGAGAGCTGCACCCTGCCTTCCCGTGCCATGACCGTGGGGTGGGAGGGCGAGGGAGCGCTGTGCTGCACTCAGCCACAGCTTGCACAAATGCTGCTGCAGGGCTGGTGCCAATGTGCCCTGCTGACCTTGGGCAGGATTTGTCTTTTCACCTGCCAGCCAGGCACAGTTGGGTGCTGGCCAGCAGTGTGTGGGCTGGCCCCTTCCCCTTTAGGTCCGGTGCTCACCTGTGTCCCTGGGCTTGGGCCCAGGTGACCACATCCCATCAGTGCCGTGTGGCACTTGGCTTCATCTAGCAGTCTGTATCAGCATCATCCCTGTGACCACAAATAGAGATGACAGGGATTCCTCTCCACCTTCAGGATTCACATGCAAGAAAAATTCAAGTTTCCAACTCCCCCATCACATGAGAAGACTCTTACCCTGCTCCTCCAAAGGGGCTTAGTTATGTCCAGCTCATTAACGCCCCGGGATGCATTTGCTGGGGACTGGATGGGCCAAGGGGCCCTGCAGCAACGTTGTGCTGATTCTAGCTCAGGCATCGCTTTTGTCCTTCTGTAACATCCTTGCTTGCAGCTGCAGGGGGTGATGCACAAAAGGGCCCGGCATGAAGTAGCTGTCATCAGGTATCCAGCACGCTGTGGGCCCTGGGCTCCCTCGGTGCAGCTGCACCCTGCTGGTGGTGGCTATGCTGGGCAACGCGTTTTTCACCCCTGCCGTGTGGGCAAGTGAAGCCGCTCTCACATTCCTGCAGCTCTGGGGAGAAGTTCAAGCTTGTGTGTGTGGTCTGTGTGGTATACAGGAAGGTCTTCAAGAGGAGCCTGGTGGTCTGTACACACCGCATGTCCCTGGAAGCCACCACCACGGAAGCAAAAGTTGCCCCTGCGCCCTTTCCTGGATGCACAGCACAGAGCTGTAGGGGTGCCCAGGAGCTCAGTATCTCCTAGCCCCGGCCCCTGCGTCTTCTCTGCCTTCACCCATGCAGCAGCTGGAGCTCAGCGTTGGCCTTAGGGGAAGAGGTAAAACGGGCACTTTGCTGCAGCTGATGGCAGAATGTCCCTGCCTTGCTGTCGCCTTGGACCCCGCCACGGTGAGCAGCTGTGGGGAGCTGCTCAAGCGTTGCTGAACTGGGTAAGGAAGCACAGCCACGTACAGCCCTGTGTGTTGGTTTTCAGCTGGATGGCTTTAACCCAGGCCAGCTCCCTCGTCTGCTGCCCTGCAGCTGCAGCGGTGCTTGCAGGGAGGGGAACGGAGCCACAAACTAGGCCCCAGAGGGGCAAGCAGCAGCCTGCAGCTTTGTGGAACAAATACAGCCAAGCACCTGCAGTATGGCCAGACAATTTCAGTCCTGCTCTGTAACCAAGCTCCTCCTGCCCCAGTCAAAAACAGATCTGCAAATCTGCAAACAGGCTGCCTTGTGACAACAGGGTCCCCACAGACACTTAGTAATAAGGATACTGGGAAGAGGAAGCAGCAAGCCATAACAAAGCAAGTCATTTTCATTCATGAAACTGTTTACTTGTGATACTTTGCATTCTTAGTTATGTCCCCACTGCTGCCAGATAACGATGATCAGACAGAATTCCTCGGCACCCAGGGACATGTCCCTAAAAGCCAGGCCAACTCTGCTCTGCCCTTGAGCAGAGGCCAAGCACGGTCTGCCGTGGGGAGAGGCTGCCCACGAACAGTGCCCACGGCTAAATGACCCAGCGGTCACACTGCCGGAGAGCAGAAAAAGCATTTCTGCTGCAAAACATCCACCCAAATGTACTGTCAGTAACACTGCCGTTAAAAATCTTCTTGGACCACACTTACAAGCCCTGGTAAAGGAGTAGGAAAACAGTGACCCAGCAGCTCCCCTGCTGTGCAGGTGGCACGGCAGGAATCCAAGCTGAGCAAGCACACGCTGTCCTGCAGCAGGCCCCAGAGCCCCTCACATAGACTGGCCTCAGCTGTAACCGCAGGATGAAGATGTGAAATGGAGGCACGAAGGGAGAGAACCTGCTCTGTGTCATGTGGCAAGAAGGAATTGAATTCATCTCTTATGTTTTAAGCATCTCCTAGAACATCAAGCGTGTGGCAGGTTTTTGCCAGTAGAGTCATTTTAAGACTGACTGGAAAACTGAAATCACCGGGTCCTCGTGGCTGGTCACTACCAGGACACTGCGGAATTTGTCAAACAGCATCAGCAGCTGGGAGCGACGCATGTTCTCGTTGTACATGATCTCCTCCAAATGGTGTCGTCCTCGGAAATAGTGCAGCAGCCTGCAGGGAAAGAGAACAAGGGAGGCATGTGGGCCAAAAGCAAGTGGATGCAGCAAGACTTGATATTGCCACCCTCAAGGTCTCCCCTCCGATGGAATGCAAATCAGAAGACACCTGGCTTGTGTCCCTCATTTACATGAAAAGCGAGTTGAGTGAAATCTGTGCCTATCTTAGACATGCCTAGTGCATAAGTCCCCCGGGAGAGCAGTACAGGGGACATCACCCACTAAATTCTCATTTACGTGTGCAATTTCCATCACACTTACTTCGCTTCAGCAGTGCCCAGCTGTTCTAACGGCTGCCCTGCTCCCATGCTGCCCCATCCCTACATCACATGGCAGCTAGTCTGTAATGAGGAAATGCAGCCTGGGGGTTTTGCAGAGGCTCTCCTTGTATCGAAAAGTTTCCTGGCCTAGGGCATTTCCTGAGACTGTCAGTAGTTTTAACTCCAGAAAACACAGAACCACAAGTGCCAACAAGCCCTGAAAGCAAGAAGTGACAGATTTACTTCTGCAGTCTCTTAGCTGGATCTACAGTGTGCTTGTCACAGATCTGCAGCAGCAGTCTAGGTAACTACAGTTTAGACTTAAGAGGCTATTTTCCTCCAGAGCAGTCCAAGTGGCTTGGTAACTACAGGTCACGCACTCCTGAGGTTTGGTTAGCTTGGGGTGGGTGAAGTGGTTGCAATAGGGAGATGGCAATTTTGGCCAGAATCACCACAAAGAAGGCCTGGGAATTACGAAGTCCTGAAAGAGCCCCTAAACCCTGGCTCTAAGCTAAAGCCACAGCAACTACTTGCATGGCCAGTCCTTGTTAGTCAGTACAGATACCGCTTTGCTGGGCACCACCATACTGCACAGACATCAGCTCACCTCAGCACTGCACAGTCACAGCAGGGTCAAAGACTAACTGTGGGCTTTGCACTGCATGATGGCATCCCTGATGGCAGAGAAGCTGCTGCTCCCCCAAGACTCCTCAGAGCACAACCACCAAGCCAGCCCTTCAGATACAGCTCAGGTTTGCTGCACAGCCTCTTAATTGTCTTAACAACCTCCCAAATGAAGGAACCATGCTGCACGTCACTCAAAGTACTCCCACTAGCCAAGGCCCAAACACATATGCCAGAGTCATTTCTCCAGTTAAACATAAAGATGTGCATCTCCATGTGTTATACATCACATGCTCTGCTCTGGAATTCATCAGCTTTTGCTCATGTTTCCATACCCATCTGCAGTTTAGGAACATACTGGGCTGCTGCTTTATGCCAACTGACGGTAAAAATGAGTGGAGATGACAAGATCTGTTTTCCAGTTCATTCATACCGTCCTCATGCAGGAACAGCCCCTGAAAGACACCAAATATCCCTTAGAGCATTCCTGCCTGTGTTCAGGTGATGGCAGGATGGGGCCTTTCCTGCTTTCACTGAAGGACTGAAGCTTGCCTGGTTGTCTTCTGCTCTTCAGGCTGGGCACTCCAGTCACCTCACCACCCTTCATGGACACCTGGAAAGGAGTCTGTATGCAACGAGCCTCCCTTCATCACACCCTCCATGTACACCACACACACGTCGTTTTAAGCTATCCGTCACCTCCAGTCTCCTGATGTTTCTCTTTGCTCCCCATCTTGCCCCATTGCTCATATCACCCTCCTCATGCTCCCTGGCCACGGGTAAGGTCACTGCCTCATCCCTGCAGGCAGCCCAGGGGTGTGCAGTTCCCCAGCAAAACGAGCACGCAGTGCAAGCACAACACGCTGCACGCTCCCTTCTGCTTTGATGTACATCTGCCAGCTCTCACGTTGGCACCGTTATGCAGAACATAATTGCTAAGTCTGAAATGCAAACAAACAACGGGCTCCAGTCATATTTACATTTCCCCTATCAGTGGAGTGCATTGGCCTCCTGCAGTATCTCCCACCGGGCATTTAAATTAGGCTAATCAGCTTCCTTCCCCCAGTCGATGGTAACCAGCACGCTGAGCAGTGGCCATTAGCAGGCAAAGCGGGGGGTTGTGTGCCTCAAAAACTCACCATTGCCTGAAGTATTAATGGTAATTTTTGAAAACACTGATTTTGGATTTTTTTCTTTTCATGCTCACATTTTAGCTAGCAGGGGGATTAGCATTCCTTTCTTTCTAAAAATGACTACCTATCACTTCTACCAGATTCTTCCCCCAGAAGGACTGCTTTCTAGAATTCTCCATTTCATTTTGGCCAATTTATTTGCTGTGATTTTCCAAGCTGAATCAAATGCTGTCTAGCCTTGTCTGGGCACTGTGTTGCTATCTGTCCCTGGCCAAAGCTCCTCCTCCCCTAACCTGTGTCACTGCTCAAAAAAACACTTTAAAGATTTTTAAAGCTCTGTATTCCCTCCCTCCTACAAAGCTGCTCACGGTGACTGTCCAAACTCTCAACCCCTGGCACAACTGACTTCTGTGTGGATGATTGCAACCTGGTTTTCAACAGCTATGCAACCTAAGTAGGAGTTTTCCAATAAATACATCCGTCCTATATTCAAAAAGAGTCTGGATTTGTAACTGGTCAAGATGAAATAGTTTCCATTCCAATAAAAGCTAGAGAGGATATTAAAGAATATCACAAAAACGCTGGCTGGAAGTCACCTCCAAGGCCTAGTCCAGCCTCCTGTCCCAGCTGGACTATTGCCAACGCTGCAGATTTTTCTGCCCAAGCTCTGTAACTCTCCAAGGGCAGTGATCCTCCCACATAGCTGGGTAATCTGTCCTGGGCAGCATCGCCCTCCTGGAGAAGTTTTCCCTAATGTCCAAATAGAATCTACCAAGCTGCAACTTGGTGCTGCTGCCCCTCGTTTAACTGAGGAGAGTTTGGCTCCATCATCTGCTGTAGCTGCCCTCCAAAGTGCTGCAGGCAGGCGTTGGATCCCCCTCAGCCTCCACTCTGCTGGCCTGAATAAGCCCCATCTGAATGAGCCTCCCCACCTGCCCCATGCCCCAGACCCAGCCCAGCAGCCAGCACGGGCCCTTCCCCTTCACCAAGCTCTTCATGACCCAGGGGGAGGAGAGAGAGGGAAACGAGACAGTTTTCCAGGTGCAGCACCAGATAGAAAGGAATAATTTCTTTCAGTCTGATGGCCGCTCTCCCCCACTAATGTATCATTTGTCTCTAACAAAATAATAAGGACATATCCATGGACAACAAGCTCAGGCGTGTGCACCACACGAGTCAGTGGTCAGGCTTGGTGAGCCCCACGCTTTGCTCCTGGTTCCCGTCTGTCCTGACTGACCCGAGCCCAGTAACTCTGCGCTGGGCTCCTTCACGCGTGCATGCACCCGTGTCCATGTGCATGCCTGCAAGCCAGAGCTCTGGGAAATGCCTCGCTTCATCTGTCCCAGGCAACTCCTACCTGGGAAATACAGCAATTAAAGGAGGAGTGAACAGAAAGCTCATTTTGCTGTTACACAGGGATAAACCACTAGCACAGGCAGGGCGGAGGGAAGTGCCCAGTACGATGGCATGTCGTTAAACACTGCCCCACAGAAGGGTTACACCAAGCACCCTCATTTACAGCTCCAATGAAGGCAGGCACTATCTTCACATTGTCAGGCAGTGAACATTTATGGAACCCAAAGAGGACATAAGATGGCAGTTCTGAGAATAACACTGCATTTGGGTCCCTCTGAAGCTGCACAACTATGTCTGTTGACAGATGTGTGCTTCCAGGTCCAGATGCAGTGATGGAAGATTATTTCTTTCCATTGCTCATCACTGTCCTCCCTGCCTCCCCGTTCAAGTTACCAGAGCTGCCCTGCTATCAGCACTGTGGTGGTACAGCAGTTCCCTAAACTGCTTCAGACAAAAAAAAAAAAGATATCTCAGGTTAGTCATTCAAATAAAATTAGCTTATATCTAGCCAAAGAGATAACCTTTCCAACACTTCTTGAAGATGGAGCAGAACTGTCCACAGCTTAATAACACCTACGAATATTCCTCTATGGAGTAAAGGACCTCTATTTCTCAATCTAAGAGTAAGAAAAAATCCCAAAAGTGACTCTACACCCATGGCTTGGGAGAGAAGCCTCAAACTGTCTTTAAAAGCACTGCTTGATGTGCATTGAGGAACACTTTATATACATTACTGAAGATCTAGCACAAAAAGAGCTTTTTTCCTTCTCAAGTGTAGTTCTGGAAGGACAATGCCATCCCTCCTCCAGCAACACCTATGGAAACAACTTGGATTTGAATTCCGATTCCATGCTATGAGGATTAATGCAGCCAATGCTAAAGCTAAGCTCCCATATCCCTTATTTCCCCCTTAAGGTTTCTGCCTTGCAAATACTGGCTTTGCATAGTAATGGACAGGCACAAGTTCTTTCTGGCATCTGTTTAATGAATAACAGGAGTTCAGAGGCATAGACACATGAAAATATATCAGGCTGAACTTTACTGCTATACTGAAAATAGACCATCCCTTCGTGCACACACAAAACTATACTTAGAAGGTCAGTTACAGTATATTTAGTGCACTAACTATGCATTTATAGTAGGAATTTGTTCTGGTAGGCAGCTGATACAGCACAGCTATTTGCTGTAGCACAGCTCTCATTAGGCTGTTATTCTTAAAGATGAAGCGAAAAGCAGACCTGATGCAGTAACCTCTGCTGGGGTAATGAGGAGGATCAGCTCATTCACTGCAGTGGCTTCTCCACAATTATTTATACTTTTACTAAGAGCCACATGCTCACCCAGACACTCATCTCTAATGGTTTACAGGACAAAATGAGAGAAAATACATGCACGACCTCCAAGTTGCGGTGTCTCATAAAATCACAAGTAACCAAGAGCATCTTGTATAAACATTGCTATTTTTACACTCTAGCATCCTACCCACAGGACCAATCTATTTACTCTACCTCCTCTCTTTCTCACTGCTGACTTAAGAGTGAGTTATGGTTGTCAATTCAATCTACAGTGGAATGGAAATTAACATTTTGCAGATGCTCAGCATGGCTTTGCTAAAGAACCTAGTGCATGGACAAACTGCAAAATACACATCATTAAGACAGCTGCCTGATTACGGCAGCTGATTTTCTGATGAAACTGAAGTCATTTTTGGCATCTGCAATTCAAAAGCTTTCAAATTGTTGCTTTATCCAGATGAAAGAAGTGACAGAGAAGCAATAATGAGATCCTTTCCTCTCTCCAGGATAATTAGGAATCTGCATTGCCACTAAACTCACCCGAAGTGTCCCCCACAAATTCTTTCTTAAGATACTACCAATTATGATTTTTACTTTTCTTTCTCACAGGTTTTATAACCACTTATCTGGTAATGAAGCTGCAAACTTCATCACAGATAAGAAAAGCAACTTCTTGCCAATACAGTTTCTGTAGGCTACTTGACTGTATCCATCCTAGGGTGAAAACCATATTTTCAGGGATGACCACTTGAATTTGTGAAGTATGGAAAATGTTACAGAACTTGCCCCAGGTGGTTTTCTGCTCTGCAAGTATGAAAAACAGTGAAAGCTGCATTCCAGTGATGCCACTGTGTTTTGAAATGCTCAGGAAAGGAAAAATTTCCCCCCTACCATTTTCACAGATAGCTGGTTAGGAAGTCATTCTGCTTTTGACCATATGCAGAACCACACCTTGTGTATTTTTGTTGTGTTGAAATTTGTAACAACAAAACTGGGTGCTACTAATCACACAACATAGTGACTTTAACTTCTAGAGCTAACTAACCTACTCAAATAAGCAGCTTATCTCAGCAAAACTGTCCTTGAAACCTTTGTAAGCTGTTCTGTAGAAGTATTCAGGCTGACTTTGTCTCTGATGCTTTTTTCTTTGTCTCATATTTACATGTAGTTTAGAAATCTTAAAATAAAGACTATCTGGCTTGAAAATACTAACACAAAATGTGTCAGTATGAATAAGTCTTTGTTTTGCATACCCAGATTTTTTTTTTAGGCTATGCTATTATATCTACCATGTGTGGACACAGGAAAACTGGTAGGTAAACAGTGATGGTTGGACAACAGGGTCTTATGTCCTGATGCTCCTTCATACATGGAGAATTTTGTTAATAGGTGTTCTTGTGACATATATATTAGTTTTTGTCAAAAACTGTATGAAATAGTTATAAAGGAAACAAAATCAAAACAATTTATCTTCCAAAATGCCAAGCTAATGCTATTTGCTTCGAGTCCATGCCTATCCTTCAATAAAACAGTAAGGATAAGAAAAAAAAATTATGCTCTGTACTCATTTCCTACCTTGCAAACATGCGAAGATCTTCTGGATTTTGGGCAGCAGGGACATTGAGGATAGCTTCCCGCTCGTGTTCCAACAAGCTTGCTAGGAGATTCTCTGTCATCCTTTTATTTAGGGGTGAGTCCCCACCAGGTATCAACTCAGCACTGGAATTGTCCATGCTAGGACTTGTCAGAGTCATGTCATCACTACTAGCTATCAGGGGATGAGAGAAAAGAGACAGAATGTTTACATTCCTCAGCATAACAACATAAAGATTATCAATTCAGGTCATTTCTGTGCGGTCTTTCCAAACAATCCCCTCAAATCTGTAGAAAGTGGCTCTGGAAATGCTACATGTATCTGCAACTAGTGATATGACAGCACAGGAATTTTCTCAGTTGGAAAGTCAAATATTTCAACAGCGTCATCAATTTATGTGGGAAACTACTTCTGGAGACCATAAACAGTCCATAAAAACACTTGAAAAGAAAATTCCCAGCCAGCTCTGCTGGAATACCATGAAGTGGTAACATGAAAAGCCTAACAACACAGAAGGTGGGAGCAAGCAGAAAGGCCAAGAAGCAATATCCTCTTGTGAGTGAGACAAAATAAGCAGAGCGCAAACTTATCAAACTCACGTTCCAAGATTTCTGCCCTAATTCATGAGTTCTGTAAAGCTGAAGGTTGCACAGAGTATCAATCCTGATTTCCAGCCGCAGTGCTGTTCAGCGTTCTGAGAATGCTGCTCATGACAGCACAGGCAGGCACATTTAGGGATTTCTGTGTTGTATCTTCTTTACTCTTTGAGAAAATGCTTTCCTAGAATCACTCTGAAGAATGGCACTAAGGAAATTAAATATGTCAGGAAAGAGAAATCAACCATTTGTGAGACTGACAGCCAGCTTGGTATTTTCTGCATGCTGCTCTACAGCCCACAGAAATTAATGCTGTTTAAAACAATTTTTCACAATTTTCTTCCTCTCCTGATAACAAGAGCTCATGCAGTAACAGCAGTGCAACCAAAGGTCCTTCATGGTTACTCTTTAGCACATCAAGGAAGTAGAAATTTGTTTGGGAAAAATGCACTGAAGTACCTCTGATAAATATTAAAATATTTGACATAACCAAATGAGAACTTGACAAATTAAAAATACCTACTTGTTTATAAAAACAAGAATTTAAGCCCTTAAGACTTTCACTAATGCCCAGCTCTAAATTTAAGAAGGGCAATTCATAATTTGCAAGCACTCCAGAAAAGACAAGTTATCTTGATACTAAGGCATCGCTAACAGAAGGTCTAGAAGTTGGCTGTAGTCTGAACAACAGAGAAAAGCTTGCTCATACTTGGAGAGCCAAAGCTGAGAGCATTGGGGGTGCTTAAACTTCGGCCTCCAACTCTGGCAGTAAAGGGCATGTCTTCATCCTGGGCCCGGAAATCCTCCTCATTTGGTGGCACCATCAGACAGACATAAGTGTGAAGCTGAATAAGAAGCCGGTGTTGGAGCATCCATATCACCATTTGAATGAGCTGAGTCTGCAGAGTGAGAAAAGAGACATTATACACCTGTGAAATAAAACACAGGAGAAAAAACAATGCACAAAGCCTAAGAAATCACAACCAGAAATGCTTTCCATGCCAGAGAACAGTTTTATATTTTCTCTGAAACATCAGCCTACACTTTCCATCACAAAAAGGTGACCAGGCACATGTGTGCTCATTACACCCAAAGCATTTGTGTATGTTTAGGCTGTTACCAAACTGCTAATGACCAACACGTCTTTATGCAACACTGGCCAGCACAGCCAGTGCACTCAAACAAACCAACCTTGCCCCCCTGCCAGAGTTTCAGCAGCTGCTATGTTCTAGCAGAGCAGCTGAATGCCCTCACCACACGAAGATTTAGCCATACAGATATGGCCATACCTAATACTTTAGCCATACAACCCCACGTAGAGCTGTTCAGTCCTCTTTTAACAAAAATGTTCGTAGGTGCTAAAAGAAAGAATGATCATCCTTCTGAGAGACACAGGGCATGCGAAACAAATGAGGCAGATGCAGCCCTGATGGCCTAGGCCCAGCAGTGTGAGCCCCGGGATCAGCATGCTGGCTTTTACACAACGCCCACTAAAACCAGTAATCACCAAACGGTTAATCCCAGAGTGGTCAGACCAAAGTTCATCTTCTCCTGGAAAGCCAGGGAGAGGGCAGGGTGACAGGACACAGCTGAAGCAACCAAGACAGGTGCCCACAGGTAGGAGGCTTTTGTCATCAGGTGAGAAATTGTTGCAGAACCATGAGAGACTCTGGGTATCAGAGCCACACCAGGAATCCCTTCCTGCTGCAGAAGTAATGCTGATGGCAGCAGACAACTGGACAAGCAACAGCAGCCTACGGCTGCCAGGGAGTCCCCTCTCAATATGCAGGGTTAATATCGCCCATTTACTCACCATCTCTCCACAATAAGAGGACAGGCCATGCTTGTAAAGGCACCTAGCTTTCTATAGTACAGACAGGCAAGAGTTTAAAATCTGCCAAGAGATGACGCTCAACTTAAACAAACAAGCAAAACACCTTTGTGTTGCAGCAGCTGAAGCAGCACAATGTCCCAAAGGCGATGCTGAAAGCAGCAGGCAGAATGAGGGAGGAACATTGGTAGGTTTCTGGCATGGCCTACTTTCGGGAGTTTTAGAGGAGCATTCAAAACCCATCATCGTGTCTGAATTTCTACACAAAAAGCCTTTTCATTTCACTATAGACAACCCTTCCCATAGCTAACAGCTCTGAAAACACTGATTCACTGACAAAAGCTATTTGGGGATTTCATAGCAACCAACATTGTTTTGGTGAGAGAAACACACACAGAATGAGCTCAGACTCTGAGAAGGAAGCTAGCTCTGCTGTATTAATCATCAGGATAACAGGCCAAATCTCAAATACAAGCCCCCAAGATGAAGTTCATCAGCCCACATAATCTTCCTTTTTCCATAATTCATTTAATTTTCAGTTCCTTCTCTGCTATCAAATCACAAAAGAAACATCTTCTGCTTGCAGATAAACACACACCCTGTCTTTTCAGGGATTACCACTTTTTGAGGCTGAATGGATTTTAATTTTAAAACATCTTATCTGGGATTGCCTTCTACACATCTTTTCCATGAAAGGTGTAATTAATTTTATATGTTTAAAAGAAAATCTAGAGAAGGGGAAGTTAGCAGAAGATAGCAAGTACATTTGCATATTATTTTGCTAACATCTCAGATCAGCCTGTAAATAGAAGAGGCTTATTCCAGTGATTACATAGCTAAAAACCTTCCTTCCAGATGCAGGCCTGGATGGAAAGATCTCTTTTATGTTTTACTTAAATTTCCTACCTGCTGGCATGCAGCAGCATCTAATTACCTAGTTTCATGTCAAATTAAAGAGGTCTGCAGATTTCATAGACCAAAATAACCTCAGAAAAATCCAAGAAAACTCAAGGCACAAAGACAGGCTCTGCCAGACCTGCAGAATCTGCTGTGTAGGGCCTGACCTAGACCAACCTCCACCGGCCACTTTGGTGATTTTGTAAATTACAAAAATAGCCAGTTGTTTTTGCTGCAGCTCTGTATGCTTGGGAACTCTCCCATTCTGCATACACACCTTCACTCCAATCCTCTTATGCAAATATCTAGAGAAAGCCACCCCTGAGACAACAGCCTTGGCTCAGTGGAACAATAAGCCAGGCAAAAGTGGTGGTAAAGATTTACAACTATAAGACACTTCCCTGAAACAATGACTGCCTAATGTCTTTGTGCCATGACTGGGAGACTTGGAGATAGTGAGTAACTCTAAAACCAGAGAGAATTGTTCTTCTGTATTGAAGTGAGCCTGAACAACCACCTCTAGGTAAAAGAAATTGATCATTGAAGCTTATCTCTAATAAGCCTGACTTCAGTGGGAATTTAGTCTCTTAAAATCCAGTCCTAGAAAAAAGACCAGGCAGTGAAAAAAAGAAAAAAGACCAGGCAGTGAAGCATATATAGCAGGCACTATGCCCTAAGTTGTGTGTATTGTGCCATCACTGCTAATACACCTCCAACACCTTTTCCACTTTGTCTTATGTACACAAAAATACTTCTTCCAGGTTTAAACTTATTTCTTACCAAAAGCAGCAAGCATTTTCACAGATAAGATAAGGCAGAGGCTTTGCTAATACTCTGCTGCCTGCACTTCTAGACATGAACACAAAATTTATATCCTTTCTCCATCTGTTCGTCCTGAGCTATGATGGAGTTTCCAGAAAGGTCTGTAGGAGAGCGGGCTTCCCCGCACCATCTGCGCTGCTCTGTCTGTTGGAAATGCTCTTCATCCCTCAGGGACACAAGCTTATCTCCATGCTTGGTCTCAGTCTGCTGGATTAGCTGGGTTCTTCCTGAAGCAAAAAAGGCTGAGAGAAACTTCCCAGGAAAGGGTATGCTTCAGTCCCAGGACTGACTCCACTCAGTCATTAAATGACTGTAGGAAGCCATAGCCAGCCTTTTTTTTGGCTGAAACACCAGTACCATGATAGAAATATAAAAGGAAATATTCTTCATTGTTTAATTCAACAATCAACTCTAAATTTCATCTCTATTTCTTTCATAGTTCCCCTCTCCCCAGCCTGAGGGGTTCTGTCAGCTGCAGCATCTGCATGGTTCCCACTGGCACAGATCAGCCCGTGGCCATCCCTTTCCTCACCCCCCATCGTGGCGCAGCAGACCCTGGGCGAATTAGAGTATGCACCACAGCATGGAAGGCATTGGTAACAATACATTGCCTTGTGTTTACTGATAAAATCAGAGAAGGTGGGCACTGTACGGCAGCCCATCTGGGCAGTTTGAGACACTCAGGAAAGCTCAGACCCAGGTCCTGGAGGAACAGGATTTAGCATTCATTCCCTCTGTGAATCAAAAGGAGCATTCCTAAAACTGTTCAGTAGTATGTTAAATAAAATGCATTTCCTGCACAGATTCCTTAAGGTAGTTTCTTTCCCAGGCCTAAAAAGCTAAAGAAAACACAAAGGTAACAGGGCCTAGTAACACGTTCAGGAAAGGGAAAACAGCACCACAGAAGCACCCAAATCCCAGCTCAGCATTTCTCACTACCCAAGGATATCCTCTTAGTTAAGAACCAGCACATTTTGCCTGCTGAAATATGTAAGCCCCCTTTCTCCAGTCTGGATTATCTAGTTAATTTGACACACACTCTTCATGGTCTGACTGGAGAACTAAGCATCACTCTGTGTCAGTAAAACAGCACCTGCATAGTCACTGCACGAAATGGATGTTTGCTGAAATGCATTAAGCATTTATCATTCAAACCATCCTGCTTTACAAATAACAGATCTATTACATTTTATCCTGTTTTCATAAAACAAATTCAGAATACCCCTATTAATGAAGGATAAAACATTATTGTTTAATATTGCCATTTTGATCATTATGTGACAGCTCTGAATTCTCACTTTACCAAGAGAGCTTAACCATTCCCTCCCTTCAGGCCTAGAAAGCCATATTTTTTAACCTGCTACACTGAAAAACCCTACTGTTTCCATACCTCTGCCAACAAAAGCTCTTATGACTTTTAATGCCTTCCAGATGCCCAGCAGAACAGTGCCATTTGCAGTCTGTTTCTCAGAAGACAACTGCCTTCTCAGCATGCAGTTCTCCTCCCACTCCCATCCTCTGACACACACGCTCATTTTCCACTGTGCCGTTACACAAAGCATGGCACGTCTTCCGGATGTGTAAGGCAGAGGCCTCATCTGCTGGTGCCTTTGTCCCAGCAGTATGGATTGACTTTATTCAAGTAAAGGTGAAAAACTAATCATGCATGTTCTGTTCCCTGGCAGCTCTCATATTTCTCTGTTTTTTTCCACAGTTATCCTAGCCCCATCAAGGAAGAAGTAGTTAACTGAAATAATAACTGTGTATTATGATAATGAACTATTGTAGTGAAGGGGATGCAGGGGCAAAATGGGATGTCTAATTCACATAGGTGCATCCCTTCTACCTCATGGATGGAAAGATCATCTTCGTTCCTCAGGGCAGCACAGAGATGTTAAATCTTTGTCTCAAACAGATGAACTAGCTGAGGCTACAAGGCATGGAGGAGGGAAGCCACAAGTATTATGATTTACCCTTGGTTTGCCAAGAAACTTAGCACAGAGTATCTGGATGAAGAAACTCCGATATTGTACAAAGAAAACCTTGCACTGAGAAGCAGAATTAAAACATTCCTATGCAGCAATTGCAGTTGTCAAGCACATGCCTGGTACACTCACTCTCTCAATGGAAGGTGTTGAGCTAATGGTTTTAGGGCTCCAAGTGTTTCAGTGCTTTCACATGAGGGCATGAAGGGGTGCGCACCAATGAACACCTTGCCACTCATCCCAGATCCCAGTGAGAGATTGGAAAAATGGCAATGGGTCATCACAGATCTGAGTGTACAGCACTTCAAAGAACCAGCTGCTGTAACTGCTGCTTCTTCTTAGTGCTTGTAAAAGTGCACACACACACACACACACACGCACACCCCCCTTCACAATTCAACTGAGCAATGTTCCTTGGATGACACCCTGCCACTTAAGCAGTGATTGCTGCACTCTGAAGTTTTAATCTGCTCCTGATACTCCTGCATCAGCATAGAGGGACATGACCAGAGGACTGGTGTTACTGCTCTGCAATATTCTACAAGAATATTCTTCCAAAAGGCTGTAAGGCCACCCTAGAGTCAGGCTGCCATAAGTGGGTGTTCTCTGCACACAGACACTTATATTCTTTGTCGAGACTGAACCAGTTGCTTTGTATGCAATGAATCTAGGCTGTGTCTCTTTATCTCCTACAACTTTTGAGAAAGAGCATCTATCAACAAACGTACAACCTGATCTAGGTGATATTCAGATCCTTTTTTTAAAAAAAGGAATTTGAATTACACCTTCAGTTAATACTGTAATCTTAGATAAACTGAATATGGACTTAGACTCAAAGCTCACAGCTCTTCACTTTGTTTAGCTAATGCCACCACAATGATAATAGGCATCTTAGCTTATCAACAAGAATGGGAGCAAAAAGCTGGTAACTCTACAAACAATCTTGTGCAAATCAGAGGGGCAGATTCTCTTATCAGCAGAAAAGCTTGCTGTATTCTTTAGAAATCACATTGTTCTCAGGTAAGAGAAAACAGAATGACGCTAAGCAGGAAGGTGAGTGTCAGACGTGGCTTTGAGATGAAATTTTAACGTGCTTACTGAAACCCTCGGCTTCTGTATGTAACCTCAGACCTTCTTGATCAAGACACAGTTGCAGGTCCAAGCAGCTAATATTGCCCACAAGCTACATACACATGCAGCTAAGTTCTTCCCAGTAACAATATGTGATATCAATGCTGTTCTAGCTACAAGTTGCTTCCGTTTTCCTCACTCACATACCCAGCTGCAAAAGTGCCTCCCTTGCTCTGTGCCAGTCCTGGAACTTGCTGATCCCCTGAGCAAATTCCACCTGCTAACCTGGCAGAAAACCAGCCAGGCTGAAACAAGTTAAGTGAATAGAGTCACGCTGGACAGGAGCCAGAGCACCAGCACAAAGGAAAGGGGGAAAGGAGGAAGGCATGTGTGCACACACTTGAGAATGGAAAGGAAAACCAGGGCCGCCTCGTCTTGGCAGCACCAAGATGCCATTATATCAGCTGAGCTGTAGGCATAGGCTCATCCTCATGCTACTGCAGCACTGCTATCCAAGCAAGGCAGATTAAACAGAGAAAAAGGGAAGCTAGCATGGAGATCCCTACCCAAAGACCAACAACTCGGCAAATATAAGCACAAGACCACTGACAGAGGATGGATATTCAACCACTGAAGAGTTCAACTGCAATGTACTGCAAAGGCAGTCTCAATAGATGCCACTGCCTGGCCGCCTCCTACCTACCTGACAGACAGACACCAAAGCAGAAAGTAGACATGCACTGAAGCTCTCAAGGCAGTCTTATCCTTACTGAGGGTATTGCAGGTTGTTTGTACCTCCTGCCAGACAAAAAATACCACAGCACCCCAAGTACAAAAATGCCAGTGTCCCATTTTTCATCTACCCAGAGGAATGGAGCGCCTCCATCCATGTAACTGAGCAAACAAAAAATACGTGTTCTCTTTTAAATGAGGCATTGTGACTGCATCAACACAAAAGGAAGGAACTGCATCAAAACATCACTACTGAGGATAAGGAAAAGGCTGAGGTTTTAATGCCTTCTTTACATCTGTCTTTACTAGACAGACCACTTATCCTCAGAGTACTCAGCCTCCGAACCTGGAAGTCTGGGATGGGGAGCAGAAAAAAAAACAGTGCTCAGGTGGAAATAGTTAGAGACTACTGCCCTATCTGGAATGTCACAAGTCCATGGGACCAGATGGGATCCACTTGAGTGCGCTAAGGAATGTGGCAGATGGGATTGCAGGGCCACTTTCCATCCTCTATCAGCAGTCACGGTCATCCAGAGAGGTCCCAGATGACTGGAGACTTGCTGATGTGATGCCCATCTATAAGGGTTGTAAGGAGGAACTACAGGGCTGTCAGCCTGACCTCGGTGCCAGGAGAGGCGATGGAACAGGTCATCTTGAGTGCAATCACATTGCATATGCCGGACAGACAGGGGATCAGGCCCAGTCAGCATGTGTTCATGAAAGGCAAGTCCTGCCTGACCAACCTCATCTCCTTCTATGACTGGGTGACCCACCTGGTGGATGAGGGAAAGGCTGTTGATGTCATCTACCTAGACTTCAGCTAGGCCTTTGACATGGTCTCCCAAAGAATTCTCCTGAAGAAGCTGCCAGCCCATGGCTTGGACAGGTCAATGCTCACCTGAACATGAGCCCAGGTGCCCAAGAAGGCCAACGACATCCTGGCTTGTCTCAGGAGCAGTGCAGCCAGCAGGACCAGGGAGGTGATCATCCCCATGTATGCTGCTCTGGTGATGTCGCACCTTGAGTGCTGTGTTCAGTTTTGGGCCCCTCACTACAAGGACATTGAGGCCCTGGAGTGTGTCCAGAGAAGGGCTATGAAGCTGGTGAAGGGCCTGGAGCACAAGTCCTGTGAGGAGCAGCTGAGGGAACTGGGGTAGTTTAGTCTGGAGAAGAGAAGGTTCAAGGGAGCCCTTATTGCTCTCTGCAACTACCTGAAAGGAAGGCGTGGGGAGCTGGGGGTTGGTCTCTTCTCACAGGTAACTAGCAATTAGACTTCCCACAGTACCAACCTTCCAGTACAGACTACCTTCAGAAATACAGAGACAGTACAGTCAGCATGACGAAAAGCACAAGGTATGACCATGAGTGAATTTCTTCAACGTTTAAAAAAAAAGCACCACAAATTAAAAAACATCCACTCCAATGTACAAAATTACAATGAAAAGTCCAAACTTTGTTGTTTTTTTTTTCAAAGGCAAAGCAAACACAATTAGACAATATTTACAGTTCAGAGTGCAGCATCTTCTACTGCCGCACAGCAGAAAGAAAGAACACCCACGTTTCATCAGATTACTTGCTCTGTCAACTAGATCTCTGTTAATTACAATTGGAGCCTGGCCACCTCAGGATAGGGATGGGATTCATCTCCCTTAAAAGGCTAGTTCCTAACAAAACAATACTACAGGAATTCTATAAAGCTACATTAAAGCAGAGGAATGTACCTTTTCTACAGGAACATAATAATACAAAAACACCCCTCCATTTCAATCTTCTTCAAGAATTGGCATGCTTAACTTTACGCAAAAGAAGCTAGCCATCTCTCACAGCAGCCCACTGGTTTATGGTTTGTCTTGCTCATCCTCATGCACGTCTTGCCAAAGGAGTCCCAAGTCTTCCACAACCACAGAAACTCACCTCCCCTTTTCAGATTGCAGGAGGCAGTTCCATAGCTTTTCACAGCATCATCCTCAGTGCATGAACACATGCCAAAAGGATGAGGAAAACCACCCATGCTGTTGACTTTCAGAGCCCCATCACGGAGAGGCGAGCATCAGAGTGAAGATGCACAGCCTAAAAGAGCTATTATAGCATCCAACAGCTCTGGCAAACATTGACTCACACTGTTGTTTCAAGGCTTTCCTCATAACTGCAGTAGTGTGTGGCAGATTTTACTTATATATTTTAAACAAAAGTAAGATGTCTGAAAACAACCAGAAGTATTGAAGGAAAAGTCCTAAAGCAGGTAATTAATTTTTTAAAAAGTACTGAGAGTAAAAATGCCTCCTAAAGCTACTGCAGCTAAAATAAAATTAACTCTATTGATTCAGCTTCAATTTTCAGGACAGAGATTTGTCTGCAACTACAGCAAAGTACTGACAAAACAGTAGTCACTGCTCTTCCCCTGCTTCTAAAGATGGCAGCTGACCAGTATATACTATGGGGATTAGAAGCTACATAAGTAGTTACCTCTATCTCTGATCATTATCTCTGCCAACCTGTAATTACGACAAATTCGTCTCTCGCAATTGTTTGTGTGCTTGATTGATGTTAATCTTCTAGGTATTTGAACAGTGACTAATTTAATATAAACAGAAAGTCATCAAAGTACAAAGGCTAGCAAACAGCACGACAAGATACCAGTTAAAAAATTTGCCTATGCTCACTTTGCCACAATGATTGTTCAGAGGTTTTTTCATTTGGAAATGTAACAGCATCAGCCTGGAGGTCTTACATTACTGAGATCTTTCTTGCATTTCGCCAGTTCCCAGAAATGCTGCAAACCATGATCAAGCAAAATAACAGCACACAAATTGAAAATCAATATGCTATTATTCCAAATCTGAACATCAAAATGCTGATGTTGTAACACGTGGGCTTCTGTTGACTACCTGCTGAATCTACTTCCTGCAATAGCCTTTAAACAATTCCAGTTTTGTACCAAAAGCTAAGTGAATAGACAGTTTGCTTTTAAAAACAGATGGGATATAATAAAAGTAAATGTGATTGTGAGGAATCCACAAACTTGCATTAAGCCCTACAGTTTATGACAGGCCTTCACTCTTCTTCCATACTACATCACTCAAGGAAAAACAGCATTATGATTTTTCTTTTAGGAATGTGCTTTGCTACCACAGAGCATCCACACAGCTTCATCTTGAAAATCCCCACAGCTTTTTGGCACACGGATATGAAACAACAAATCATGTTTGGAAATGTAGTAAGTGGCAACTTCTAAGCCTACAGTAGCAAGTTCCTAACCAGGTACTCCAGAAATATTACCAGTCCTTTTTCTCCTTAGCAGGGCAACCATACACTGTCCAAACAGCTCTTGCATGCTCCCCCATCTCACCTCCTGAACAGGCGGTGCAAGTGGATTCTTGAACTCTGAGAGTGACACTGGGAGGGAGAACTTGGAAAGCATCGATGGCAGATTGTGGCCCCGAAACTGGCAAGAAAATGCATCTGCTAATGGAGAGTAACTACAGAAAAGAGATAAAAGCAGAAGTCAGTTTTATATTGCCGGTCAGTGTAATATTTATCCACTTAAGCATTACATTAAGTGTCAATTTCAAATGAAATATTCTCGATCATCTAAAAACACAGTAAGGGTACTTAATGGCATGTTGCATCTTGCTTTAAGTAAGCACATAGAATATGTATTTTCATCTTGGCATTACATTCAGCTTCACTGTATTACTGAGGGTGTGGAGGGAATCCAGAGAAGAAAAATAAAAATGATAAAAAGTCTAGACCTGTGCAGTCTCTGATCAAAGGAACAGGGATTGGTCAGTCACGAGATGACAGGACTAGGGATGGGCAGTATACAAGCACAATCTTCAAACAAGCTAAATGCAGCTGCAGATGTGACTGCTCTCCCTGCCTGTGCTGAACAAGGAAAGCAATATGACTGATTAGAAGTACAGGAGAGTCAAGTTAAATATTAAGAAAACTGTTTGTCTTCAAGAACAGCACTGCCATGTATGACACAGGCACAGCTGTTCGTGCATGACCTCAAGGTCCCTTTCAGGACTATTTTTATACTTCCATCCCATTAGTTTTGACCTAAAAGTATTTTCCTATAACTGAGTTCCAACACAGATTCTAAAAACATCTCAAAATACAACCCAGAAAAAGTTGCCAATCTTCAGCAGAGCAAAAATATCCACTGCTGCCTCCATATCTTCCTTGATTGCCACTACCTTCCCTCAGACTATCTGCATTACCTTCAGTCTACTGAAAGGCATGTAAGTGGAAATGCCATCATATGAAACAACACAATATTGATGGCAACACTACCCTGACTTGCTAATTTGATTCTTTTCAGGTGATGCTGTGTGCCAGATACCCAGACAGTCCCGTGAAATATTCAGTGATTCAACTTAATCAAGTTTTCTAAGTCTTTCCACGTTGCTTAAGGATCATACAACCTTTTCTGATATGGACACAGTGATGTACTAAAGGATGGGACATACTAAGAGTAGCATCACAATGTAAATACTGTTTCCAAGTCCCATGTCACTGCAGAAGCATATTGAACTGCTTTGATACCGCTCCCTACCCCAGACAAACTCATATGTGGCTTTGCAATTTCCAGCTCATGTAATGATTAGTGTTCTGCACAACTGCAACAAATTCATACACAACGAAAGATCTACCCTGTATCCAGTCAGACAGGAAAGGAAAGAAAATCTGCACTTCTCACCAATTTCTTAATACAATCATTGATCTTCCTACTACTTACAGACAGACACTGGCATTTGGAGAAAGCATGTAGACATTGTTTTCACACAACGGATAAATAATAATTGCTTTTCCCCAGTAAACAAGATGTGCAGCAAGCTGAAAAACCTGCATTAAGGAAACAGGGAAAAGTTAGGACAGCAAAAAAACAAAATTCAAAATCTCACCAGGACTTCCATACAATGACAGAAAAGTCTTATCAGATGACCAAAAAGTCTTGTTTGAGCTGAAATGAAAGCAAAATATTCTATCTTTTAACTCTGCCTTCAGAATAAGTTCAGGGTTTAAATAACATGTGGCACATCAAAAAACATTTGACAAGGTTAAGAATTTCCACAGCAACCCATGATTCAGCTTTGGATGCAGGACTGTTGAGCACCATCACTGCACCACTGATCTTCATTTCGCCCATCTCTCCCCCACACTGTAAGGCTCAAGCTTTCTCTGTGCACTCTGCTCACACTGAAAAAAAACTAGCATGCTCATATACCACCAAAACCCACTGGCATGAAGAACGAAAATGTCTTGTGAATTAAAAGAATTTCAGCTTACAGTTCCCCATACCTGCAGCAATGCCAAGTCAGCATCTTGAGCCAGTTGCTGCAAATTCTTCACAGCAGAGGTAGTTTTAATTACTCTCACCAGGGCAGGAGAGCAGTCCAATGGGAGCTCATTAAGCAACGACTTCTCATCATTTAGAAGTAATAAGGCATGGTAAGGCCTGCAGAAAAAGAAGGAATATATTTGCCCAGTAAACTGCAACTTTTCCTGAAGGTTTAGTTATTCCCAGGCCATGATACCTCAGCTGGTAAAAATGACACTCTAATATCATCCTTTTGCTGTAAGTGGATTCAGAGTAAGCTTATTTTTATGTTACAAGATAAGATGTTCCCCACAAAATGGGGATAAAGGGTTATATGATAACTGGATGCCCTAGTGACTAGAGAAGAAATGACACTGTGCTGGCATACAGTTAACCCTAAAGAATTTGACTGAAAACTGCACATTTGCATCACTGAAATACAGAATGAAGTAGAAGAGAGGAAGAAGGCAGGACTGAGTTAGTTTTGCAGGTAAAAAGCTGTAACCATAGAGAGCAAGAAATAAGACATCAAAGAGCCCAGGCTCTCTTTCCTCTTTACAAAAAATCAGTCCTGTGTCAACAGATTCAAATGAACACACAATTTCTCTGAATGCAAATAGTGCCGACCTCTCCCGCAGCACTGCCTACCAAACTCAATTATGTTAACCAAACCACCTTATGTTAACATGAAAGCTGTGGCTTTGCACCACCACGTATACAGCAGCAGCACGATACCTCAGCATAAGATTCAGGGAGTCCTGTCTCAGCTCACGCCCCAGCCACCCACCACTCAGCGTCCTTTCATCCCCCCAGCTGTGCCAGTACAATCATTTGCAGCATAATACTTGGGCCTGGTGAAAGGACAAACTGCAGCTGAAGGACTTGCTCTTACCTGATCGATTTCAGGCTTCTCTCAATTGCTTCTGGAGGAATAAAGTTTGTTGCAACATAATGGATTTTATGAGGCAGGCAGAAACTCACTTCCAGCCAGTTGTTGATATGTAATCGGACCACTCCTGTTGTACAGAGACTATAACGGGAAAAAAATAAATACATACAGCATTTATAGTGTATACCAAGTGAAAATAGTGGACCAGATTGATTTCTGCACGGGAATCAGAGCAGGGCAAGAAAAGGGTGAGAAGGGTGAGTGTACCATGTCTACCGCCAGACTGGATGAGAACAAGATGGATGATTCCTGGCTGCAAGGGATTCCTTAATTTACAGAACATTATGTATTATGAGGCTTTGGGGAAATTTGCAAGACTATATCCCACTGGCTGCCACTTCCCTCTGCTCTTAACATTGCAGCAGTATCTCAAGAGAGAACAGTTACTTGAAGGTCTCCTGCAAGGTCACTACACTAGAAAATTCCCTAGACCAGAGATGGAAAGGGCAAAGATAAATAAGGCACAATGTTTTCACCACCATTTTCCATCTTTCTGGAAAAAGCTCCGTTTGTTCAGAATCCTTAAACAGTTCAGAGACTTGAGACTTAAATATATGCATCCAAGAAAAGTCTCTCAAGCTGAAAAGCAGAATTGCAAAGTTTCCATTTGGGATAAGTATTTGCCTTATTTGCCCTCACTCCTGCATTTCAAAAGCATGTTGAACCACAAAAAGTAGTTTCTGCCAAAATCTCAGTTCCACAAAGCAGACAAGAGCACCTATATCACAAACATAACCGACATCTTTTGATCCATACATCATATGATAAACAACTGAGATACCTTATAGGGCTTGCTTTGGGTAGTGACACTTCCAGATACTTCAGCAATGAACAGAATCAAGTCAGAAACAATACAGAGAAATGGAAACAGGAGTCTGTAAATCTAAGCAAGAGATGAAACATACCTAGGTAGGTAACTGTAGCTGCTGAAAAATGGGTACAGGTGGGCAAGATACTGTAAGAAACTAAGCCAGCACCCCCATGCAAATTTTTACAACACTGCCCAGTCTGACAAAATGAAACACTGGCCTGGAAACAGCTTTGCTGGAGACCATGGGACGGAGCAAGGAGGAAGAGAAAAGGCCCAGAACATCTTTCTATGTATAGGGAGTTAGAAACAAAACCAAACTCCCTAATCATTCTTAAGCCAAAGCCAACTTTGTCTACATTGGAGAGCTGAACTTCTCAAGATGCCTACAGGCTGTTGTCCTCCAAGATGAACAAAGTGCATCAGAGGCTAAATGAATATTGCCTGAATTCAAACCTCATCCTCAGAAAAAGAAAAAAAAAAAAAACAGTCCTCAGAATGTTTCATCCCGAGAACAAAAACCAGTCCTCAAAATGTTAATCACTCCATGGCACCAACTCCTAAAGATGAGCTGGCTGGAATCCATCAGGAGTACGCACGTAGGTCTGTAACTATAGATTACAGAATCACAGGTAGACCTTTACAGGCCAGGTTTCAGACAAAAAAACAACAAACCTCTAGCTCCCTTAAGATGCCCTCTGCTTTTGAAGTTTGTTCTAAAATATTTTTTTCTAAACAAAACACTATTTTGAAGGTTTAGGTTGGATATTAGGGAGAACTTCTTTACAGAAAGGGTTGTTAGGCATTGGAATGGGCTGCCCAGGGAAGTGGTTCAATCACCATCCATGAAGGTCTTTAAAAGATGTTTAGATGTTGAGCTTAGTGATATGGTTTAGTGAAGGACTTGTTAGTGTTAGGTCAGAGGTTGGACTAGGTGATCCTGGAGGTCTCTTCCAACCTAGACAATTCTGTGATTCTGATTCTGTGATTCTTTTTACAAACTTCAGTTTGCAAACATTCCAGTCTAAATTTTAAATTTGAGTGTGTTGAGACTTGCAATATGACTTTTGTGTAGATAAAACCCAAGAATTTCCCCTCTGCTCAAAACACATTTAAAAACAAGCCAGGAGCAGACAGAGAGTGAATACATGTCTTGAACATTCTTTATGTGGTGATTTAAACATTTATTCCGAGCACTTAATTTTAGGCCACAAACTAACATGCTCTTTTTCAAGTTCATCTGGTTGTATAAGGAGTTCAGAGAGATCAGAAAATTCAGCTTTAAAACAAAAGCATTGGTAGCTTTGGCTGCCAGTGTAACTATTCACCAAACCACAACAGAGTGGTGAGAGCACAAACAAGATCCTGTCCTGCCTTTTGCATGATCAGACTCATAAAGTCAAATCTCACTGTAGACAAAGCTTTTGTAAAGCAGGGGCCATGGTTTTGTTCTCAAATCCTGCACTGAACACTGAGAAGTATTTATTTTCCAAAATGTTAATGGAACAAACACTATACATGTTTTCCTTTAAAAAAAATTCCCTGAAAAGCTAAATCCACTCTCTGGTGCTACCATCTCACACCCATTTAGAGGCTACAAACCCTGAAGGAACATGTAAAGCATGGCAAACACCTCAGTTTGTCTTGCTGCAACTCCGGTAACACTGCTTAACCCACCAGACATACACCAACTGACAGAGAAAGCTGAATTATCTTAAAATACATCAAGGTAAAGGGCACCTTGAAGCAGTAGTTATCCGCACTGTGTAGGGGGCCAAACACTCACAAGAGAAAACATGACAAAAAAATCAATTGCACAAATGAGTTAAGAGACTATGTGAAAGCTAGTGTGGTTGTCAAAATGGGTTACCAAAACAAAGGAAAGAAACATGAAAATATGAAACATTTGCAGGGATATTCTCCCTGTGTACTCTAACACTCAGGAAAAATATATGTTTGGTTCCTTTCATTCTTTGGTCCAAGTGCATTAAGGCAAAAGCTTTAATTATATAATTACATTCTCCACAGCATAATTTTGTCTACATTGCATTATACAACAATAGCCTAAAATTAAAGACAACAAGAAAAACATATTTTGAGCTCTGATTTCAATTTTAATTTCATTTTTCTACATTTGCATTCAATTTCAAACCTTCACTATAGCTAGCTTTATGTAACGATTTCTCTTTCACTCCTCCCCTTGTGGATGGAAAATAATTTAAGTCTCTAATAATCTGGCTGGGAACAAAATACATCCACCAGCAACAATGTATGTGACTGCACTTAGCCAGTCAAAATCAATTAGTTTTACTAAGATATATGCAAGGATTCATGAAATACAGTAAAGTCCAAGAAAGTGAAATGGACAATGGGATGGAGTGCACCCTCGTTGAATTCACAGATGGCATAAAACTGTGAGGAGTGTGATTTACCAGAGGGCCATGCAGATATCCAGAGGAACCCTGTCACACTGGAGCAAAGCACTGTCTGTCAAGAACCTCATGACATTCAGCAAGGAGAAGTGCAAAGTCCTGCACCTGGGGAGTAACAACCCCAAGCACCAGCACATGCTGGGGGCACCCAGCTGGAAAGCAGCTTGGCAGAAAAGGTACTAAGAGTCCTGGTAAACACCAAGTAGAACAAGAGTCAGCAATGTGCCCTTGCTGCAAAGAAGACTAACGGCGCCCTTGGCTGCATCAGGGAAAGTACTGCCAGCAGGTTAAGGGAGGTGATCCTTCCCCTCTACCTAGATTTGGTGAGGCCACACGTGGAGTGCTGTGTCCGGTCCTGGGCCCACCAGTACAAGAGAGACCTGGACATACTGGGAAAAATCAAATGTAGGGCCACAGGGATGACGAAGGGACTAGAGCTCCTCTCCTGTGAGGAGAGGCTGCGAGAGTTGGGACTGCTCAGCCTGGAGAAGAGGCTCAGGGGGATCTCACTGATGCCTGCACATCCCTGAAGGCAGGGTGCACAGAGCATGGAGCCAGGCCCTGCTCAGCGGTGCCCAGGGCCAGGCCCAGAGGCAGTGGGCACAAACTGGAGCACAGGAGGCTCCCTCTGAACACCAGGAGGCACTTCTGTGCTGTGCAGGTGTCGGAGCCACACAGGTTGCCCACAGAGGCTGTGGAGTCTCCTCCTTGGAGAGCTCCCAAAGCCACCTGGACATGGGCCTGGGCTGCCCTACTTGGGGTGGCCCTGCGGGGGTACGGGGGGGGAGCACATGGGCTCAGAGGGGCCTCAGGCCTCAGCCATGCTGTTGTTGTGTGAAATTGAAGTTTGGATCCGCATTTGCTTTCATTTTTATTTGTTTTCCACAAAGTCATCTATTTATCAAGCTTTTTACTGTAAGCCTCACGAATCCCCATGAGCTGGCTGCCAGCTGTTTGGCTGGGGACCATGCACACCCAGAAGCTTCCTTCTTTAGGGACAGAAGCACAACACCAAAAACTAGCAACAGAAGAAAGAACCAAGCAAACAAGTTGTAAGTTATCAAAGTTGCGTTACGGAGTCACCTAGCTGCACTTCGACTTTGCTCTTCTCAAACAACTAAAATTGTGGAGCAAACCGTCCTGTGTAAGTGGTGATATCCATGCTCACTGAGCACATGTAACTCTATAACATGATGTCCGTATGCAAAAGATGTGGTGCTAGCTCCACTGTGCTGATCCTATCCTAAAGAGACCAAAACGCAGTTAGAAACCAAAGTGGAATCATCTGTACCTAGCAGCAGTGAACAGGTCAAATCCAAAGGAAAACTTAGAGCACAGACCTCGCTATCCCACCCCCAGTCCAGCACCAGGAAGACACAGGACCACAGAAGGTGAGAACACTGCATTGGCCAGCACTGTACCGTGAGCCTCTGGCTCTGGGACACATTTACATAGCCCCTGACAGAAAACATAGAATTACACAAAGATTTCAGAGGTGTGGTAGATTTACAAGAAACGTACAGGATTACCTCTTTTCTTCTTCGCTCCTTTCCCAACTTCTCTTCACGTTTTATGGGGATTTTTTCAGTGCTACTGCACCCCGAGGTTTTTCACTGAACCATCTGCTCTAATTCCAAACGCCCTTTTCAGAACAGTTATATATTATACAAGGTTTGCCTTGTCTCATGTGCATTACTTTACACCCAACCATAGTGAATATCATCTGCTGATCAGTTGGTCTCCAGTAACCTTTCTTCAAATCTTCCTCATCTATTTGCGTTTTTATTCCCTTCGCTATTATCTATAAACTTTGTCACTTCACACATTGCCCCTTTTTCCAGGCCAGTTATCAATATGAACACATTGAACAGCACAGGTATGAATACAGATTGCCACAGACAAACTGGGTAAAAATGGCTTCATTCTCCATATTCTAATCCTCCATTAAATCCTCATTGATGTTCCATTTCTCTCATGAAAACTTAATTTCAACACTTTTTGTTGGAAATCTCTGCTTAGATGCTACACCATGAGTGATGCTGAGGGATACATAGCAAGGGATTAGGATACTGACAGGGGATTTTGTAGTAATCTGAAAATGAATCAGGGAGGAGTAACCAGTAAAAAGCTGTTCGCTGTCTCTCTAGTGTAAGACCTAAAATACATCTAATGAGACTGGGAGGAGGAGCAAAGTTCAAAAAGAAACAGAAAGAAACAGAGCAACCAGTTAAGCCATGGAGCTCCTTATCAGAGGATGTTGTGGTTGTTAAATATTTACTTTGGCTTGCAGGAGAGTGAACTAATTTTGGGAAATGAGATCAGCTTAAGGCTGTTGAATATACACAAAGCACCTCCAGAGCTGCAAGCTGCAGGAAGCTGTGGAATATTTTAGGGAATATCAATGCTCTTTTGCTCTGTTCTTATGCTTTGCCCTGAATAGCAACTGTGATTTAATCCCCCCAAAATGGGAATCTTAAAGTTGGCCAGATCCTACAGAATCCCAGCCTTCTTTTTCACAACTATCAGCAAAACACAGCCAATCCCACCTCACATTTTATAAACTGGTTATGAATTCCTACACACACACCACATCTTATGTTTATCCTGTTTACACCATATATTAATAACATGCTTGCTAGTTTTGTAGGGGTGAGCTTGTAGCTTTTGAGTTTATTTTTGCTAGAGGTTGTGACTATTTGGAACTTTCAAATAGTTTTACTCTTCCCTGTAAAAGACACACTCACTGTCCTTTGGTCAACTAACTGTAGTTGGCTTATATGTCATAGTACAGTCATATAAATAACATATAATAATTCATTAATTTTCATATAATTATTCCTCTTCCCCTTAAGTTGATGAGAGGCTAGATCCACCAGTCAGTTCAAATCCCACTAGGCTAAAATGTATAAAGGCTCTTTGTATATTAAAAACAAATAAACAAAAACCAATCCTCTCCTCCCCCTCAAAAAATAGTATTTTCACTTTTCTTCTAATATAAAGCTAATAAAAATTTGCTAAAAACAGATGGGCACTTAGCTATCATCAAGCTAACAAATTATCCGCTCTAACAATTGGTGAAAGTAGTCTTAATTCCTTAAATTGAACGCTGGCTTACAGGAGGCCCCCATTGTAAAAGCAGGAAAGGTTCCCCTTCCTCTGAGGGGAAGGTGAAAAAGATTTTCAAACTTGTTTTCTCAACTAATGGAAGAGAAACATCTGGTTTTAGGTATTAGCCAAAAAGGTCCCAGGAACTAAATGTTGCTTACCTCCAAACTGTCAGTTTAATAATACTCAGTTACAACAGCAGCAGTAGCACTACAGTCAAAATGACCTGGCTACTGATTACTACCTTATAAAATAAGGACATTTCATTCAAAATGCAAAGGACATTGAGCTATAAAAAGATTTGTACACTCATGGTTTACTACAAACCAGCTTACTAAGGGACATGTTGGGTCTTGCCTGAAACACCTCAGCACCATCTACAGGAAACCAAAGGCTAGACAGCAATTCTGAAGCAACTGCAATAATTCAAGAAGCATTTGACTGGAATTCCAAAACAAGCAGGCACTAGGAAATGCTGGCTTGAGCAAATCTCAAATGGGGAGATGGGTTCCCATCTGCAATTCAAAGTGCCCTCTCCACCTAACTATGACATTTCCTTATGCCAAAGGCTATGCCAGAAATGCCCATATATTTAAAACAGTACATTGTCACTGCATGCACTTATCACAGAATCATAGAATGGTTTGTGTTAGAAGTGACCTTTAAAGATCACCTAGTCCCATGGGCAGGCACATCTCCTACTAGGCCAGGCTGCCCAAATCCCCACCCAGCCCGGCCTTGAGCACTGCCAGGGATGGGGCACCCACAGCTCCTCTGAGCAGCCTGGGCCAGGGCCTCACCACCCTTACAATAAATAGTTTCTTCCTTATACATAATCTAAGTCCACCCTCTTTTAGTTTAAAATCATTAGCCCTTGTCCTATCACTACATGACCTTGTTATAAGTCTCTCTCCATCTTTCTTACAAGCCCCCTTTAGGTATTAAAAGTCTTCTCCAGGCTGAACACCCCCAGCTCCCTCAGCCTCTCTTCACAGCAGAGGAGGGAGCTCCAGCCCCCTGACCATCCTCATGGCCTCCTCTGGACCTGCTCCAGCAGGTCCCTGTCCCTCCAGTGCTGGACAGTTTCTTCTACTTGACCAAAAAATTATTTTAGTTATATGCTTGCCCTGCAAGGTGCTGCTGCACCTCTCACCCTATCTGCCTGCAGGTGTAATAAGCATATTTCCTATTTTCTCGTATAAAGCATTAATGGAAAATGCAGAACACCACCTTATTACCTATCCAGCTAACACTGTTAATGACTTTTCAAAGAGAGCTTTCCAATCAAATGCAAAGTCATTTATCCTTTTACCAACAGTTTAATTCTTAACTTGCTTGTGACAATGTCATGCAAAATCATGTTAAAATATGACATGCATGTCCTCTACCCCACCCACAATGCCTAAATGAGGGAAATGAGGGAGACTGCTTTGTTTTATATCTGGGAGCCAGCACCAATGTGTGTTTCTCCATGGCCAGTCTACTCCTTATTGCATGGAAGGACAGTAGTACTACTCCATGAGCTTGGGCTATATGTTCCTCCAGTCACAGTTAAATGCCACAAGATGTCACTGTGTCACTAAAATGTTTGGAAACAAGATCAGTATCTGCCCAGTCACGAATTCATACCCTGAGAGGAACAGAGAAACGTAAAAAGCAAGTGAAAAGTTTGATATGAGAATTACAGGCTATGCAAAAGAAAAAAAAAAAAAGCAGCCTTATTTTAAAATTTAGTATACATTTTGTGAGAATCTAATTGATCAGTGTGCTACACTCATTCCAAATAGGCTGAAATTCACAGCTCTTGAACACAGTAAAAACAGCTCATTAGAAGTTTTATAACGTGTTTACAATCATTAATTTATCTAGGTTTTCAGTGCCTTGCCTTCCCGGTCTTCGTGATTGTTCCATTTGAACAAAGGAAATTGTGACCTAGGGAAGCTAAAGAGTTGGTCTAAGTTCATACACCGTGCCTGACAATCAACGAAGGAACTCAACAGTAGTTTTCCTAAGTCCAGACAAACACACTAGTCAAGGGGCTCATCTTTCACCCCACCAAACCCTTCTGTCTTCTGTCTTTCTCCTGCCAAGTGCATATCCTGAATAAAGGTGTCTGCTCTGCATGACGAATCAGCACTGACATACGGTTGAAGCAGTATGCTGGAGGAGCTGGGTGCCCGACTCCTGCTGAAATTCAACACTAGCTCAACGCTTCCTTGAAATCCTCACCAGAACCTTTAATCCAGTCAAGAAACAGCATGTTACACTTTCCATTCTGCTGAAAGTCTCACCACCTAATCCAAATTCACTGTCCAGACATGCACAGTGTAACCAAATGAAGCCAAGGCAGTATCTAACGTTGCCATCAGTGCTATACGCAGCATTTTTCTCTTACTTGCAGGTTTATAGCACTACTACAGAGACAAAATATTCATATTTTATATTCAGATTTTTCAGTTTTACAATTCGTTTATCCTTATGTGCCTTTGTGCCAAAGAGGAAAATAATTATTGAAGCTGCAACAGATCACCGACTTTTAAGAAACATAATATATCCAAAGGGAGACCAAGGTGATGATTAGGATAGCGATTCTGCAAACATTTTACCTGACACCTAGCCTCCACCTCATCTAAACCCAAATCTCAATGAGTCAGCAGCATAAAGACATAGATAACCTCCGAAGGAACAGGGCCAAGAGGTTTCAGTGACAAGCAACATACTATGAGCCATGAAGGAAAACCTGCTTACCTGTCATAAGTCTCTTTGAGATCTCTGGCCAATTTGCACTTGGGCAGGATATGATGAAAAGGTGACTGTGGCCCTTCTGTGGCTATGGAAAATTTCAAAACAAGGAAGCAAACAAATAATTTCAAAGCAGAGAGAATTTCCTTTTCCCCCTCTAGGCAAAGCCAGTACCTTAGGCACAGAATCCATATCTTTTTAATCTACATTTCTATTTCAAAGCTTTTATGATAATCCAAGTTAACCATTAAGATAATAACAATGAATTAATGCCAACTTCTGATCCTCAACTTAGTTAAACACATTACCTGTGAACTTGACGTGATCATTTTCAGTGTTTTTGTTTCTATACATACTAGGTTTTATTTTCAATACTTGAAGCAAGATGATGTGTCAGTAAGAGTTCACCTTAGATGGTGCATATTAGTATAATAAGTTGCTATAAAGCATGGTCTATAAAAATGCTGTGCATAAAAATCTGTTGGCCATGGAAACTACATGTAAAAGTAAAATTTCCACACAAGAAGTCTAGTAACTAAACATAGTGTTAGAGCATAGGAAACTTGCTCTACATTGGGTGAAGTAGCTACATATGAGTTCTTCCACATCATCCTAACAGGCAGATCCAAACATGATGGTTCAGTACACCCTCTCCAATGATTGTTCTGAACCAAGCTAGCAAGGAAAGCAACCAAATTACTTCACTTCTAAACCTGACGTCTCTGCACAGGGATAGTTTTCTTGGATGAGGAAAAATGCAGTCAAAAGCTGTAAAAATGCTAAAGAGCACCAAAACTTGTTCATTCTGATCGCTGCCACAAAAGAAAAAGGCACAATCAGCACTTCTCTGAAAAAGTGCTCCTGCACAAATAGAGTTGTACACAAAGCTAAGCTCAACACTTACTTTCTGACATGGCAGACACTTCATCCTGAATAGCTAAGATCAGCTTGGCCTCCCTGGTCAGGTACTGGCAGCGGCGCTCCTCATGCTGCAAGACGATGGCGATTCGACGGGAAAGGTTGTGTAAGCAGTTTATCACTGATGGATCTGCATTGGCCTACAGGCAACACAGAAGGGAAACTGTCTGGTCATTCAGCCACAGTCACATTTATGGAACTAGAGTGATGGATAAGTAATCAAAGCAATTATCTTCAGCAGATACCGGTCTCTCTGGCAACTGGCTGAAGAATAGAGTTTTCTCTGACAGTAACAAAGCTCCCAGAGAAAGTTAAGGAAGATGAAAGTGAGGGACTTATAGACTTGTTCATGAACATCAAATTAACACAGCACCTGGAGTATGATACTCGTATCTGTTTTTTGTTTTTTTTTCCAGCTGTTACTAGGCCTTTTGCTAGCAAAGAGACCAAAGAACTCAATTTCACATAGCCAGAAAAGAAAATGTCAAGTTATTTGAAAAGGAAGCGCATCACAATGTTCAGGTTAAATTCACTGGGAGTATAAGGACTGCAGTGCCTTTAACATAGCCCACTCTCACCATGTTGGTTGTACTGAAGTTTGTCTTATACAACTAGCATTTGTCTTGTCAGTATGTAAGTAGTACCAACAAATGATCAACACTTTGATACAAAAGCAAAATGAATCTGGACATACATTCCAAAGCATTTCACAAATATGGCTTATTACAAACACTTGCATTTGTGCAAGTCCCGGAACGAAAGTGCTAGAAAAATCTATCACATAAGTACAGCTGATAAGGGGGGACTCAGCAGCTCTAGTCAGAAAGTGCACAGTAAGCAGCTGCTTCATGTTTGTTAAGACTTTTAAAGGAATTTACAGTTCTAGCAAGTGATAACTTGGCATGTAAACTAGCAAACCATGAGTCAACATTTTCAAATTCCACTCTTCTTGCTGAGTCACGACACGTTGGTAACCCTGAGCTTAAACACAGCAGGATCAGTGCTGATTACAGTGTTTGGGACTTTGCCTGCTCTGTCTGCCCGCTGCAGATGGGCTCATCTTTATCACAGAATACCTCCACCCACACTTTGCAGTGCACTAGACTCTGCTAGGAAAAAAAAATTCGCTTGCTTTACACATAGCACTTTCCAAAAACTTGACAGCTCTCTGTGAAGTAAGAGTGTCTCATTTGGCAAACACAATTAAATGCTATATTAAGCACATAGTACATCAGTATCCTCACAGTGCCAAAATGCAAAAAAGTGAGTTTTCCTAGGAGAACCACTAGAAAACAGATTCTAAAGAAATGCAGACAAGAGGAATGTACGTGTTACTAAAAGATCAAAACTTTTGAAGCTAACAGCTCTTAATGCGTGAAATTTAAAATCAACTTCTGTATTGCAAATTTGGATCTTCCTAACCTAAGAATGTTCCAAAGCACAGCAACACTGGATTCCCAGCAGAACTCAATGAACGATATCTTGCTTGATTCAGATTGGGATAATTGTCTCTTGTGAAACCTTGCCTTTCCACTGAAGAAAAGCCACTTGGACTATGGCCATGTATAAAGTACCGGTGCTAAAAGGGGAAAAAAAAGTCACTTCACAGTCAAGGAGCTGGAGGCTTTAAAATCATGACATGGTATCCAAAGTCCTAGTCAAGCAAAAATCAGCCATCTCCAGCAGGACAGCTGTTCCAATGCCATCCTTCATTTTCAGCATGTTGCTTCACATGCATATGTGCCACAAAAACAATACGATAGCTCCACAGATGTAACCTGTGGGCTGTGAAGAGAAAGCCAGAGCTCAGAAATCAAATAATGCTTGAACATAATGAAATTTCTAGGGTTTTATACTATCAAATTAGTGAAACCAGGATCCCTTAACACTGATACCAACATCTCATCAACAGAGTAGACTTAAAAAGAAACTCCAAGGAAAACATACATATTTGCTCCAGATTTTTGTTTAACATCAAAGTGTATTTATTCCTCACATGTTCCTGCTTCTCGTTCAGAATGCTACATACAGCCAGTTGCTCCCTGGCATGCTCCTTCTTTTACAACAGCCTCATGGCTAAAAAGAAGCAGCTTTCAAACACTATCCAACTAATTATAAAGAGGCCTGCAGGTAATGAGCAGAGGCACATGGCTCTGTATCATCAAGCATGATCAAGGGCTCTAAATAGTGCTGTTCTGAAGTATCATTTCAAAAAGAGCATCAGGGTTAAAAAAAAAAAAAAGAAAAAGTGATAGGTTTTGTCCAAATACAGAAGGACAGCCAAAAAAACTCTTCAGACATTAAACTGAGAGCACCTTCATCCACAGACCAATCTTGGATGAAACTGCAAGCCCATGATACCAGGAACATGGTTCCCACTCAGAAAAATGCTATGAGACGAGAGGAAAAAACACACAAATGCCATTCCTTTCTAAACATGAGCCTAAACTCTATCCTTTGGTTCTGATATGTCTTCCAAGAAACTACAGCACCGTGCTAACACACAGAGCCAGCACCCATCCAGGTCTGGATCCAAGCTGGCAAACCTTACTGGAAAATGTAATGGCTCTAGAGAGCACAGAGCAGATTTCTTCATGGCTTTGCACTGAACAAGCTTGGGTTAACCAAAGCCATGGCAGGGCCCTAACTTGTAAGTCTGTCCAAACACATGTCACTGTCCATGCTTGCTGCTGCCTCTGCTTCTGGCGCTGAACTGACCACCAAGGCCAGAGCTGCATGGAGCTACAAGGGCTCAGCAATGTGCTGTATGGATTTGGACCTACCCCAGGCAGAAGTAGAGCAGAGAATGGCATCTGGCATACAGGACAGTAAGACACAGGCTGCTTTTCCACATAGCTAACTTGGACAAGCTTCAATTGCATGATTAGAAACATCACAGCAGGTCAGCAGCTCGTCAATAACAACAGACAAGACACATGCAAGATTTGTAACAGGGTTCATATCTATTTTTCAAAGTGATTTCTTGCATGCCTTTATAGTCCGGGTTTTTAAAAAACAGAACAAAAAAGCTCTAAGATGTATCCTGAACAGAACAACTGTGCTTGAGGCTACATAATGCTGGGCTGGAAATCTTACTAACTTCTCAGTGTCGTGTTCTACTTTGTTTTGTTATTTCAAATGAAAATCTCCCAGTGAAATTGGGCACTGAATGTTTTACAAGAGATTATGGCAACATGAGCCTACTGCATTCTGTTACACATGTGAAGGACATTCCATTACCAGATGACTAGAAGGCAGTCCTTACTTACCCTTAGGGCAAACACCACATTGAAGAGAATCATAGTGGGCATCTCTCTCTTTGGCGAGGGATCAGTTTTGGATACCTGAAAAATATTTGAAAGAAATCCCATATGCTACTGTCCTCCGGAACAAGTAATCAAGGGAGAAAAAAAAAAAAAAAAGAAAACTCAGTCAAATAACAGTTTGCTGAGAGATGAGAGCAGACAAATCAAATTCTACCATCAAAATTTGACTTGTAAAAAATAAAATTGTATGATTATTTTCTTATTAAAGTATTACAGTTATTTTATGCTTTCTGAGAAGCTGGTAAAACATAAACCAAAACATTTTGGTAAGGATCATAGAAATGTGTATCGGTTAAGACAGCGGCATTAGTAGATGTCTTTACTAATGTATTCTAGCACCATTAGGGGCCCTAGATATAATTTTTTCTTAAAACAATTGTTATATATTGTTAACCACAGAAAACACTACAGATTTCTCACCCCATGCCACACATATTCTCCTTTTTCCTAAAATCCCCATTTGGACTGCATCATGTTGCAAGCTGTTGTTTTTATCAGAAAAACTGTGCTCGAGAACTGCCCATATTCAATCTCACGCACTTGCACAATACTAAGATAAAAGGTTTGGTTTACATTCCTGCAGGACTTCAAATGCATTCTCCATCACGCACGCCTTCCCTTCCCCCTCTCCCCCCAAAAAATGTTCTTTCTGCAACAGAAGGCTTCCTAGTGTCATAATCTTTAGCACATGTACTGGCTTTCTTGTGGGGAGGCGCAGAGGAAGCGAAGACAAGCAAGTTGTATTTGCAAATCCAGTACTAACATCTCTGAATCAACTATGTGTCACCACAAGATGGAGCACAAAATCCAGAGGACACCCCTGCCTTCCCCGAAGCTCCCTGCTGAACACTCAGTCCAACCTGAAGTATAAACCACCTGAACAATCATCTAGCCTAATATTCTGCCTCTACACCACAATGAATGGGCATAAAGTTAATGCAGTGTCCGAGGCAGGGCAAACACAAAGAAGCTAGCAACAGCAAAGCTGCTTCCAGCCTTTCTGACAAGTACTGAGCATCAGCAACAAACTGCTCACTGGTGAACTCCTGAATGCTTTCACTTAAAAATCAGAAAAACTAGAAGTAGTAACGCATACCTTTGTTTTTCTAAATTGTTAAATGAAGTTCTATCAAAAAGGCAGTGAGAAGGGGTATGGCAAAAACAATTTACTGTGCTTATTTGTTCTTTTGGAGATATAGGTTCCAAGATGTCCTGTGAACTTCAATAAAGACTTAAAAGCATTAAGTGCAGGGACTGATCCTATTCTTTCCTTAAAATCAACCATTAACATCAGCTGGAATACAGCTAGTTTTCATATCCCCTCTTGAGTGGAAAAAAAGACCTAAGCTGGAAAAGAAAATGATGAAAGAATTTAAGAATTCAGAATATCATTACATAAAAGACAGTCTGGCACATGATTAAATGTTGGTGCTCTTGTAATTCCTCAATCTCATTTGAAGAAGAATTTGCTGAGTTGTCCTGTGAAGTAACTTACTGCAGCATGAACTGCAAAGAAATCCAAACCAGAGACTGTCAGGTTACTTCAGTCATTGCTTTTGCTCCATGGGACAGGGATGAAATAATCTAGCTTCTTACTAACTGCCTAAGGGTCCCAGATTTAGACCCAAACGAACTAGTAGAAAGGGCTGCCACATCCAGAAGATTCTGGAAACTAGAAAGTTCTGGGTGCCTCCTGGGGTGATAAGACACAGCCAAGAAAAAGATTCTACTAGAAGTAACAAAAAGGCATTTACAGCACTCTATAATGTTGTTTATTTACACAGATGTAATTTTATTTAGACAAACTGAAAATGAAGAGGTTTTTCATGCAATTAGGATAAAAGTGACTACAAGCAGAGAAAATGTGTAACGTGTGGTAAACAAATGCAAATACAACTTTTCAACTTAGTTTAGACTCACTACACCACAATTATGAAGTTGTGCCTTTTGGACAAGATTGGCAAAATAAATGAACCTGGTACTGTGGGAGAACAGACCACTGTTGTCAGGGCCCTGAGGGCACCAAACACTCTTAATGGCCTTGGCCGACACCACTTGGTCCCCACACCTGCCCATGCATGACCCAGGAGCCCCATTTAAGCTCAGTATGGGGCCTTTGGTCCCTGAAGCTGGGGGTCTCCAGCCCTGTCTCTTGGATAGGCCTCAGACCTATGCTGTAGGTAGTGTGTCTCCTGGAGGGACTGCACTATGTACACAGCAGCCTTGTCCTCTAGCCCTACCTGTGGCTCCATCTCCTTTTACTCCTGGCTGAGCTCTCCAGATGGACCCTGGGCCCAGTTCATTGCTTGCCTTCTGTGAGACAGGTGACAGGCCCTGCTAGCAGCACCCCAGCTTGCCCATCCGCCAGGAGCGGCTGGTCCTTGCTGCTCCCATACAGCAGCACAGTGGGTCTGGAGCATCCCCTCACTCTCTCCCTTCCTTAGCCCTTTCCTCCATCATTTCATAGAGTCAACTGCCACACATTACTGAGGTGGGCTGTAACAGTCTCTATAAAAACAAAACAAGGCAACACCTTCTTGTCTCTTCTTTGCCACCATTCTATTTGCTCTAAGTGTCAGAGCTAGAAATGTGAATGGCAAAACAAGAACTACCTTGCAAAACACTGCTTAAGCTTCCCAGCACCTGACCTCACTCCCACCAGCACCAGGAACTTTTAGTGTCCTAGGGTAGTGGGCACCAGCTGTTCTGAACACAGCAGGTTGTGTTTACTGAAGTACTTGCACAGTCTGGGGGAACTTGTATTCTGTTTTCCAAAACAGCTCAAACATTTGAGAACTGAGTCTTGGTGATGCTCAGTCACATTTCTTGTACTCGTATGTGAGTTTCAGAAGTGGAACACTGGCACCTTTTGATGCTTGAAGCCAGCTTCTTACTTGGATAAAAGCAGTCCTAAAGCAGTCTGGTCCTCTAAATACCAAGCAGCAGTTGCCAACAATCTGTTTGCACCTCTAATTATAGATAGAAAGGATGACAGAATTGGCAAGCAGATTTTTGCCTGGAAAAATGAACGACTTAGCAAATTTGACAAAAAAGGAGATGAAAGCAGTTCAGTGATACAGATTAGTGTTGGATTTAGAAATTACCAAAGCCTGGTTCATTTTTACAGTCTGTCAGGATAAGGAATGGGAAAGGGAATATTTTGCATGCAGAACCATGCAAGTTCTTTCCTAGATTTAAGCAGGGCCTTTTCCATACCTGGGTGACAACTGCTTTTACTCCAATCACAGACCATAAACCAAGGTCTGAATACAAACAGCAGCCAAACTTTCTCCACAAGAAAATTTTAGACCTCTTTTTAACATTTGTTAGGGTTTGGGCTTGTTTGTTTTTTTTTTTGGTTGGTTGATTTTTGTTTTGTTTTTTACTGCCATACTAATTGATGGTGATGAAAAGCTAAGTTGCAACAACTAACATGGTGAGAAACGGCTTTTTGAGCTGGACCACTTAGCAAACTTCTGTTTACCCAAGCTCCTTTTCTAATGTGACCAGACTGGGGTTTCTGTAAGTCACTTACACAGCTCCCTTAGTTTGCTACTCACTGTAGTTATCTGGAAATACAGAAAGGCAGCTTTGAGCATCCACAAGAATCAGAAATCAGGAAGAAACAGGATCAAAAGCAAACTTATCCATTCTAAATTCTAAGTTTCCTAACTAAGCCATGGAGTTTGAAAAGAAAGCATGCCCCCCAAGCAGACCTCTTACCATACCTGCCCAAGGGCATGCTGAAGCAATGTAGGGTGGCCAACAAAGCGAACATTATCAATCTTCAGTTCAAATTTTTTGCCACACATATCTGACTTTGTAGCCAAAATCGTTGCCAGGATGACATCTGAAAACCTTGAAGAGCAGAAACAAAAGTTATTACAGTTTTCAAAAAGCATACCCCCAGAATGTTCCTCCAAATACAGATGTATTTAACTTGTGAGATTTTTTTTAAGTTGTAAATTGTGTATAAATTGCTGTACCTGGCATACCCCCAATTATAGAAAATTAAGAATCCCTTAATTACATCTGTCAGATCATCACAATTATAAAACAGGAAGCGTTCAAGACAAAGACTGTGGTGTCATGCTTATTTCAGTACATGCACAGCAAAATAAATTGGTAATATTAGATGCAGTTTGTTTAAATACAAAAACAGCCTGAGTTAGCCATTGCCTGGATTTAGCTGCAGATTAATGAACTTACTAAGCAACTACATATCAAGACAGCCTGTCACTCAAGCACAACAAAGATCTTTAAGCCACCCATTGCGGCAAAGGGGAAGGCAAGACAGAGCTTGAGTCAATTAAAAGAAAAATATATTCTACATTTGTCCCTCCTTTTCCAAATCTAGTCAGTGAGACTCAAAGTTACTCACTTAACAGCTCTCAACCTGCGGTCAAAGGACCAGCAGCACCCTGCTGAAAATTGCTTAGCATCACCTGGCCTCATTTGATAAACTAAACCAAGACAAATTCATGACAATGGGCTCTCCTCAGTGCTGACCACATTTTAGTGGTACTGGGGACTGCTCTGGATTTGTGGTGGGAAGACTGCAACCACGAGACAGGACAGCAAGTACCTACAAGGAGTCTGCCAAGTAAAATACAGCCACAGCTCCAAATTGGGTAAGAATTCCAGTGTGAAAATGGAAGAATTCTGCAACCACTTCTGATGACCTTACAACATTGGCCTTCTCTTTTAAAAATACTCATGTTCCTTAGGGTGTCCCCTGAGACACTGAAGCTCAAATCTATACGAAAGGGGACCTCAGTTAGCTGCTGGAGGGAACTTCTTGTTGTTTCACGACAGCAGTAGTGCAAGGTTTGATATTAGCAATGTTCTTTCCTCATCTGATTTCTCTAAGACCCTCACTTAACCAAATGGATTTCAAGCCAGCTTCTGATGAGACTGTTTTTTAAATAATGGCAATGTTTAATCCAGTTTCTTTATTTGCATTCATGGATGTGTGTCCCTGTTAGACCATCCCCCTCCACCACGCAGGTTTCCCGGATAACACAGTATCACTCAGAGAAAAGGGCAGACGTGGGTGTGTTCTGCACTCACCTTATCTCTCGGCCACAAGCGAGCCCTCAGTGCCCAGGGAAGGACTTAATGTACCACGCTCCTGGTTCACTCTGAGTGAGTTATGGAGTACCACAGAAACTAAGACAAGCACACAGCCAGGTCTTTAGTCTGTATCTATCTGCATATGACCCAGGGGCTATTGCTGTCATTAGACCTACATATACTGAAGATGCAGGATAATACAGGGGCTTTCCAAACTGCCAAAGCCTCTGATGCTTGTACAAAAAGGTCCTCCTCACCATCCTGCTTATGTTTGGCTAATGGAGGGAGCAGCTCTGTACAAAGTTCCAAATCCCTGGCTGCTCTGCTCACACAGGATGCTGAACACAGCTGAGGGCTAGCAGAGAGATGGGCAGACTAGCCAGAGACTCCTGGGGCCACTGAACCCGTGCTCCCCGGCCACTGCGCTGGACTGGGCTGCACGACACATGGATTTCATGAGGAAAAGGTAAAGCTTCCTCCAGCTGGACTTCACGTGACAGCTCCTGGAGATCACATCCAAAATAGGAAAAAGTCACCACGACAGCAGTGAGCTTTCCCTCCTCTTTCTGCCATGCCCAGCTGTGTTAGATACTAGCCTGGTCACAGAGCCAGGAAAACTCTAAGAACAATGGATCAAAAACGAGCATATGCTCTAGTAAGCAGAGGTAGAAACAGGGTAAACTAGGAAGTGCCTGCTTGCTTGTAAAAAATGAGTTGTTCTTCCCTCCCCCAGCCTTGGCAAAGGATGCCTTGAGAGCTGGAAAACCAAACTTCATTAATGACGACTTACACCTCTGTTAAGATTTCACTTTTACACAGAATTCCACCACGAGATCTTTTCACACACAGCTGTGGTGCTGAATGTAACAGTTCAGCAGTGCCCCAGGATAGCTCACGACACTGACACCCACCTCTGCATTACCTCCTATTTGGCTCTGTGAGGAGCACAAGATTAAAAGCTTAATTTTGTAATGTCTTCCCCATCTTCTTGCTAGCCAAGACCTCTCTTTCTGGAAGAGCGCTGCAACTGCAGCCAGATGACATGTTCAGGATATATAACCCTCTGTTGTGTAGCAGGGGGTCTACCTGATGGGTACAGGCACCTGGTATCACCACAGGCTCTCCAGAGAGACCTGGACTCCAGACTCATTCTCCTGGTCTGACAGCCTAGAAGCATTGGTTTGGTTGTTTGTTCCAAATCCCTCCGAAAACATTCCACATCTTTTATACATTTCTTAGGCCTCTGGACAAGAGGGAAATTGAGGGACAACTGATATGTCATTCCCTTCATTTCAGTTCATCATTTCATCTTAAACAACAACATTTTAGTTTAGATATTTTAAAACTGGTTTTCTAATCTCTGTAGCATACTAAGATGACTTAAAAACACTGACTTATCAGAGCCCAAGAGTTTGTTAGAAGCAGATTAGGTTTCACAATTGGGCAGTAACAGTTCCTTTTTGTTTCATGGGATTAGCCCGAGCTCTGTGATTTACAGAGGGAAGCAAACTTTCCCTTTACTAAAGAATTCAGCAACTGGAAACTAAATACAAAAAAAACAAAAGCTTTGATTTGCCCAAAATATCCTATGGTGAGCTTGACATTGTGGCAGCAGCAGACAATCCAGCAGTATGATACAAACCACACTAGTGCAGACTGACTGCTGTCACCAGCACCTCCTCTGGAACTGACATAGCTAAACCAACAATTGCTTTTGCTTTAGCATACAGAAGAGGAGGGATATCAAGAATATCGAACAAAAACATATTTTTTTCCCAAGGATGGAAAATAACTTTAAGGTTCACAGGAAGTCAAAGTAAGTTATTTCTAAGGAATTCGTCTTTGAAGTGGTTTAGAAAGGGAGCTGACTATCTGGGTGATCATCTTTGCTACATGGGTACTAGAGGTGAGGCTTAATACTTCTGGGGCCCCTGGCAGAGATAAGTACTTTGCCCTCCACACATTCAAGAAGGGGTATAATGCAGTCACCCAGCTTAGTTTTGTGGGGCAACAAGAGCAAGCAACCGGAGCATCCGCTCAAAACCTGGTCTCTGAAGAGCTCTCCGTAATTACTGTGAGATTGAATAGCGTACTTACTGGTCGGTACTTCTAACTCATTGCTTGTCAGAAAGCAATTTGTTTTAGGGCTCCTTGTCAGAATAACTACAATGTTAAGGCTATACATTTTTTTATTCTTGGAGGGTCACAACTTTCCTCAATTCACAGAGGGACAGTATGACACCCATTCTGGGTACCCTACAGAAAGCGCAGCGATGTTAGTAGGACCTTTGTAATTATCCTAGCATAAAACCTTAGCGATACATTTCCTACAGACATTGTGATTTAGCGTATAATTATGTCATCATTCGGTGTGAAGTAGAAACCAGGAACAAAGCACAATTAAAAGGATAGTGAGAAAAGAAAGCCATTCTAGACAGAGGTGATTATTAAGAACATTTGGTCTTACCCTGAAACCAATTGCTCATCAGTTAGAGGACATTGGTCTCTGAAATGGGAACATGGCCATAAACACAAGACAAAAACATAACAAAAGAAAATAAACGAGGCAAGTACACACCAAAAAAAAAAAAAAGAGAAAAGATAACATTAAATACTACGATGATCTATTAAGAGTTAAACTTCTGTACAGGAATGACAAGTATTGAGAAGACTCAAAACTAATGGTAGGTGAATTCCTGGGACACATTGCAGACTGAAACTGAAGGCATTTTAGTCTTCTCACTAACACTGTTGTAACGTCCTCCCACAATGTGCTGCATTTATGGAATTGCATTTACACTGCATTTTTAAATTGATGCTTACCTTACAAGAAACAAACAAACAAAAACAAACAAACAAAAACACAGAAGATGTTGTAGTCTGATTTAGAGCAGATTATAAACGTCACTTTGTTTTCTAGACTGTCAGTAGAGGTTTCGCCAAAGGAACATCCCACGCAGCCCCAGCTGACTCAGAGCTCTTCACCACTGGTGCTAGTGCTTCCATACCCACAAGACTTAGAAAAAGAGGATGGCAAACACTGTTCTACACACAGCCAGCATTATTTTTAAAGGGCTTTGCACAAACAGCTGCTGCTGCTCTCCCACAGGGATCTAAACAATAGGTACAAGTGTGTCCAGAATCACAGCACAAGCATGAAGGTAACTTAGGAAGAGTAGGCAGAAAAAGTTTTCAGGCAAAGAACCTGAACGGTGTGCAGAGCAAGGCTCTGTTAGCAGCTGCACTCACTTTTGTATCAGGGAAATAAATACCTATTTTAATTCTATCAACTGCTTGGTGGTTGGGTTTTGTTTTGTTTTTGTTTTTTTCCGAATAACAAGGGAAAAAGTACTTTGGAAAAATGAATCTGTAATGAAAAATTAATCTGATAAAAGCTTCATACTGTCCACTGTAGAAATGAGACAAAATGAAAACCTCCAACAATTATTTAATCCCAAAGACTGCAGATTTCCACAAGTCATGTTGAAAAGGTAGAACAATCCCAAAGGACAAACAATATACAACAGGGGTGATATTACAGAAAGGATGTTTAAACGGATGGATGGGTGAACAGAAAAGCACAGGCTTACAGAAAGGAAGCCTTTCAGAACAAATAACAAGGGAGAATACTGAGGTCCAGTGAAAGAGGGACAGAGGAGACAGAAACATTACCACAGGAGAACTACTGTTTGATAGAAAGGGACATTTGAGTCCTTGTTTGTCAGTAACTTGATGGTTGTTTTTTTGTTTTGTTTTTTAGCAAAAAGCATGTAGCCAATTAATGACATCAATGCTGTCAAGCTTACTAAATCTCCCTCAGTTAGTTGGTTACACTACTAAAAAATATAAAGTCTGGTGTAACATATGTTCCTCTGTGTGCATCTTCATTAGAATTTTTGCTGAGTATCTCCCCTCCAAAGAAAACTACAAAATGCACTTCAAAGAAATTTAACAAAGCATCATCTTCAGACTTCAAGAGTTGCTACATGTCTTTACTGCCTTACCTTTTTCCAGGATGGTGGGCATCTCCATAAGTTGTGAAGGGTATATATTATTGATATAGCACTCAAAAAATGAAGCATGTTTTTGATGAGAGCAGATGATGTAAGACTGAGAAGAAGCCAGCAAAGAGAGACACTTGACAGGTGATTTGCTTTGACAGTGACAGAATCTTAACAATACCTCTCTGTTGCCTGGCCATCATCAACACACCTTGAACACTTTTGATGCTTGACTTGCCTTTAGGATAAGAAAAGATCTGTATTCTAAAGACCCAAATACACAGCTCCACTGAAGATAAATCAACACAGCTGATACACACCAGTAACCCGGAGGCAGGACTGTCATGAATAGGCTGCACTTTTCTTTAAAAAAACAAAGTATAATGAAGACCAGGAAACTCATGTCTGAAGGTCACAAGAAAATAAATTATGCATACAAATATGGAAATGGAGAGTTAAGGCACCTGAACTGATCTAATTTTCTGAAGTCATAAAGAAATACATATACCTTAACCGCTCCATGAGAGGTACGCTCAAAAGTAATCAATCTGGGTTCCAACAGCTTAGCAAAAAAGCAATACTGAACCTTTTCTAGGACACATTTCATCCTAGATTATCAGTAAATCATGGACAGTCATCCACTATAAAAGAAGATGCATCCAACCCTCATGAGAACTATTGTAGCAGCAAGAGAGATCTGAAATAACCTTTGTTAACGAACATAAAACGTTATCAAACCACTCAACACAGCAGGCTGCCCTCTCCAAAGCCCCAGTTTGTGCTGCCAAAAACATCTGGAGAGATTACTGATATGTGGTGATTTAAAGGAATCTTTTTGCCAACACTTCCTTGAGGAAGCCTTCCAAAAATAACACAAAGCCACTTCATAAATTACTTTCATCTGGGACAACTCCAATAAGAAAATACCACCAGAACACAGATAGGACTTCATGCTGACAAACCCTCTCACTCTGTGGACTACTAAACCGAGCATTTCGGGAAGAGAATTGCTACACCACTGCACTGCACAAGAACAAACCTACAGGGACAGAACTGCCACTCAAGAAACAGGGATGGCTCTCACAAATCCAGTCGCTCCACTCCTGGTCTCTCCAGCCTTCAGCAGAAACATAAAAAGCACTCCAAACTGGAGCTCAGGAGCAAGAATCAGAACACTGCTGAGGAATAATCCCACGGGCTCAGCAACAGTACTGGTTTTACAGTAAATGATATTTAAGCTCTTTCCTTCCCTAGTCTACTCACACAGGTCATAAATCATATGCATCTCGCTCTGTCCAAGACCTTTTGCACTTCTCAGCCTCTACTCTTCCCCAAGGATCTCTTATGCTCCACAGGCATCAACTCTTGTTACTCCTAACACAGATACAGATCAAAACTCTGAGCCACCTGTTGTACATGACTTTGAAAATCGCTTTTCACTTTGTGCTGGAAGATGGGCTTGTGTACCGAAGACTTGCATATGGTTTCTACCTACATATGAAAGCTTCAGTTATTTCTTTTACTAGTTGCTATCGCTGAAGAGAAGGATATTTAGCTGCTGCATCAGTTGTATGGCTGCATTAAATGAATCTGAAAGCTTCTCTTCTGTCTTAGTGTGAAAGGCAGCTTTTTCAATGGATTTACAACATGAATTACACTGGTATTCAGGAAAGGCTTTTCCATAAACAAAACTGAAAGAAACCCAATTTTGAAAAACACTGCATTTCTGAATGTCGATGTATACTTGTGGAAGCAGCACAAGCAGTGTGCTGGGCCTCAAGATCTGGCAGAGCAATACGGATGCTCCGCTTCCCCCACTCCCCTTTTACCTGAATAGCAGCGATTGACAGATCCATAGGATAGTAATAAGGGCCCTCCTGCTAATAGACCTGCGTTGGCTGGCACCTCAACTACATCGATGTAACTATAAGGCTATGAACTCCAGTAAACTTGACAACCATCAGCTACAGAGAGTACAGCATGGATTTGTATGTACTGATATGTAAGGCTGTACAAATAGCAATTTTTCTCTGAAGACCATCACTACAGAGCGGGATTTCTGTCTTAATACTCTCTCACTCAGCACTTCAGAACTGTCCAGACCCACTTGATGGACTGCCAATAAGCTGATACTTTGAGCCTAGAGAAGTCGGTTCCCTAAATTCTTTTAAACACTAAAAGCTTAATAACAAATACTTGACCCAACAGACTCGAGCATTAGCCTTCAACCACTAATTTCTGGACTCCACTATAATAAAATAATTTAACTCTTTGTTTAATTTAGGTTACATGCCAGCACATTCAATACACTTACAACCAGTTTCAGAATACTAAATTAAGAGCACTTTTCTCATCTGACTGTAATTTGAAGTGATAAAAGCTCTTCTTCCACCACAGTAGTAGCCAATATTGCATCACACTAATTCAGCACCACAGACAACATCTGGCGAGCACAGCTCTGCATTATGTGTTTTGTCCAACCTGCCAAAGTGGAAGAGGCAACAAGAATAGGTATCAAAAAGAAGCTGGCTCGCTTCCAATATTGCCTTAAATCTATCTAGGGAAATACTGGAGACAGGGTTTTTGAACAGCTACCAACAAAATCCCTGAGATAACCAACAAACATGCACAGAGCCCTCCTAACATGCATGTTAGGACATGCTGTCCACAGGACAGTCTGAAATGTCATTCAACAAATATCAGACTTCAAGACGTAGTGTGGTCCCACTGGAGTTGTGGCTCATAGCACACTACGTCCCATGGAGACATGGTAGAACTATTTAAAGGTTTCGAAAAGATGCAATACATACAAATGACCCTAAACAAGATGTGTTACATCTGTTTTCATAAGGTCCCAGTCCTGGAAAAACATACAAACTTGATGAAGTTTCCTGTTATAGGTGGTTTTAATTTCAGTGAAACTATTCTCAGTCAAATGTAAGAACAAGATTAAACTTTGCAAGTTTGGGATATTCATTTCTTTTTTTGAGGACAAGTGATGACAACTTTTTTTTTAATTCTTGTATTAGAGAACAGCACCAACTATGCCATTGTTAATATTTGAAATTAAAAGACACATCTCAAAAAAGATCTGGAACTGAACTATGGCCCAGATTTGTCTCATACCTGATAGAGATAAATTTAGAACAATGCGGCAAATTACAGATTTTCTCCAAAAACTAATTAGAGGGTCCATTTCTATGTATATGCATGCTGAACAACATACATTATTTTTAGTGCATTTTTTCAGTGCAATGACCCACTGATTTCCTGTAATTGAAAAACTATCTCTAAGTCTCAGTATCCTTTTGAGCTACTATTTCACTCCATGGATACACAAGCAGCTATGTCTGGAGAAACAAAATTAGTTACTCATTAGCATAGAGCAATTCTGTATGACAATTATATGAGCTAAGGAAGAATCTGAGGCAACTATACAATATATCCAGTTAGAGGTATGCAGGTAGAGAAAAGTGGAATTTTGCCAAAGGATTAATACTCCTAGCTTTGAAAGAGTAATACTGCCTTTCTAACAAGCACAAAATATCTGAACAATACCCTGCCCAGAAAACAACAGACTCACTAGCATTCACTCGTGAGACATTCCTCATTAACAAGCACTGATTTGCTCATAACCTGGCATTAAAGCATCTCTTTGCAGGTCTTCTATACACTGTAAGAGAATTTGCCTGCTGAACTAGCAGGCAAGAGAAAGAGAGGCCATCTCCTCCTGTTTCAAACTCAGACAAAGTGAAACGTTTTCTCCCTACCTGGAGTCCCCATCTTGATCCTCTGAGGTGTCACCAGAGCTATTCACAGCATATCGACTCCTTGGTTTATCTAAAGCAAAGAATAAAGACATTTTTTTCAAGGAACAACCTCCTTAAAGTGTACATTAAAGAATACTTGTCTGTGTCCTTTTAAAAATCATCTGTAATCAAGCTCCAAAAAAGTAACATTAAAAGTAAGAATCCTTTCCTTTTTAAGTGGAAATACCAGATCTTGGTATGTTAGGGTTTTTTTATTATTATTATTTTTCTATTTTTACTCATAAACACATTAAAAAATAGGAGAAGCTTACATTTTCAGGGAATACAGAGAAGAAAGCAAAACATACAGAGAAGTAACTTTTCTCTTAAGTACCAGGTAACAGTTTGCAATTCAAGAGAGTGGAAAATAAAAATCTGACCAATTAATTTCCCTTATTATTACTCAGGTTTCAGTAGAATGATAATGCTCCAGAAGCCCCCTCTGCGATGTCAGATATCAAAATCTTTTGCAAACAAAAAGCAGGAGAGAGACAGGAGGGAAACTGACAGCAAATATATATATATGTGATATATATATATACACATGATATATATACGTGATGATTTTTCTTATAAAAAACAGAGAGGGATTCAAAAATTACTTTTGCTCAGTAAAAAATTACTCACAACCTAAAAAGGGGTGTCAAATCTCCCATGATACATGGCAGCTGGCAAAGATTCATGTAGAACAACTTGAGGCCACGGACCACGATACTCACCTACCAGGTGACTCTCATGTTCAGTTTGGTATGTTCTTATTGAGGTCCAAATCATCAAATATTCTTAGGCACCAAACTCACACAGAAATCAAAAATCATTTCAAACTTACCTGCAATTACATTGCCTGGAAATGGCTTAGATCTGCAAGCAATGACGCTGTGATCTTGAGGCACTAACCATGCTAAGGCCTCTCAAAGCTGCTCTGGCTTTTTAGTAGCAGTGCACCTCGAAGTGCAGGACAGAACCAGCCACGCTGGCTGCACAGGGCCAGCACAAGCATGGCTTCATGTCAGCCATTGCAGACCCAAGAGAAGACTACACAGAATTTATAGAATTTACTGAATATACCAAGTTGGAAGGGACTCACAAAGATCAAATCCAACTCATGGCTTCTCACAGGACAACCCAAAAAACAAACCATGTGTCTGGGCATTTTCCAAATGCTTCCCGAACTCCAACAGGCTCGGTGCCATGAGCACTACCCTGGGGAGCCTGTCACCCTGCAGAGCCTCCACCTCTTCCCGCTGGCAAGTAGCAGTGGCCACACTGATTCTCATTTAGAGGCACACGCACAGTTATCCTACTCCTGGCTCCAGGCTGACTCCTGCTGAAAGCAGGTCTCAGTGCTTCCCAGATACCTGCTGGGGCTGGAGATGGAGAAAGAGGTACAAGTGAAACTGCCTCCGCAGCAACCGGCTGAGACCCGGAAGGTCCTGTTTTCCTGTATAAATGAAACCTCCTCCACCTTATTATTCAACACAATGGACTGAAGGGACAAGAGGAAACGGCCTCAAGTTGTGTCAGGGGAGGTTCAGGTTGGAAATGAGGAGACATTTCTTCTCAGAAGAGCAGTCAGACAGTGGGATGGGTGGCCCAGGGAGGTGGTGGTGTCACCGTCCCTGGGGGTGTTCAAGGAAAGGTTGGATGTGGTGCTTGGGGACATGGGTTAGTGGGTGACAGTGGTGGAAGGGGAACAGTTGGACCAGATGACCTTGGAGGCCTTTTCCAACCTTAATGATTCTACGATTCTCTGAAGCTTCTTAGTTTCTACCCATTATTGGTTAAAGCTCACTTTGTCTCTTCTGAATTCCTTCTCCTAGATCTGTATCTTTCCCCCTTCCGTTTCCTTACTCTGTCTCCTCCATCCTCCACAGTTCCAAAACCCCCCAGTGCTCCAGCTGATCCAACACCAACAAAACAAAACAGCAACACAACACTGCCTTGCGAGTAACGTCAGTCCCTACCATGGTTCAAATTCGCCTTCCTCAGAGATGTCAGCCTGGGCACCTGCAGGCAGGGCACCCGCAGGCAGCCCCTGCTCGGCACCGTGCCCTGTGGCAGCAGCCTGGGGACAGCCCGGCCGCTGAGGTGTGAGCACCCCGTGCCAAGGTGTGCATGCCTACAGATGGCTGCCCCACAAAGAACAGAATAGAATCACGAAACTTCTTTCCAGGGAGCAATAAGGTGTCCCCTGAGCCTCTTCTCCAGACTGAACACCCCCAGCTCCCTCAGCGGCTCCTCACAGGACTTGTGCTCCAGGCCCTCCACCAGCTTTGTAGCCCTGCTCTGAGCCACGAAGATGTGCGCACCGTGCCAGGCAGGGCAAGGCACAAGGAGCTGTGTGTGTGTGAAGGGGACACCAACCACGAAATGAGCCTCAGAAGGGGGAGGCTGCCTCCGGGGTGCCACACACCAACAACTGTGGGGATGAGGGCACGGTGACACCACAGGGGCGTGCGGGGGGGGCACACCAGGACACGCAGAGGGCTGTGAGCTGGGCGAGGGGCTCAGGTGCAGGAGCACCGGCGGACGGCTCGGCACGGCTCGGCTCGGCTCGGGACGGACCCCAGCGGCTGCACACACTTACTGGCCTGGGCAGCGGGGTGCTCGGCGCCGCGCTGGAAGGGGAAGCGGAACAGCAGCTTGTTGCCGCGGCTGCCCGAGCTCACCAGGATGACGCTGATGGGGCTGGTGCTCTCGCCCATGCCGGCACGGCTCGGCACGGCCTGGCCCGCAGGAAGGCGGCACGGCTCGGCTGATTTCCGCTTCCGAGGCCGCCGCCGCTTTCCCCGGCCCTTGGAGCTCTCGCTGGGGCGGAGCTGCCCCGGTGCGGGGCCGGCGGAGCTCGGCAGCCCGGCACGGCTCGGCTCGGCACCGCCACCGGTCACAGCCGTGCCCCCAGGACAGCCCAGCACCTCCCGCTTGAGGCAGTGCCCTCAGTACAGCCAGCACCCGGTGTACTCATTCCGTTTCAGTCCTTCAGCCAGCACTGGCTGTATCCATTCCGTTTCAGTCCTTCACATGCCTAGGGACGGTGTCCCTAGTTCAGCCTGGCACCACGGCTTTATTCCGGCTCAGCGCTCTTTCCCCAGCCCTTTGGGCCCCAGCCGGTGGCTGTGGTGCCGCAGGGCAGTGCCAGCACCCAGCCCACCCTGACACCGGCTCCCGGCTGGGGCACCTGCCCTGGCAGCCTCGCACTGGCTGTGGGAGTCTTGGCCCAGTGATTGCCATTATTTGCAAAACCCTACACTGCATCTGGCTTTCTATGGGAAGGTTTATTCCCACCTCTTCCCATATGCCTGCAAACCCGTTCACTACTTTCATGCCCTTTCAGTCATTTTTAGTCATTCTGTTATTACAGCTCTAGAACTTCACTAAAAGCTGGTGGTCAGTGGTACTGCCATCAGCAAGCGTCCGTAACTGAAGAACCTGTCCCTGCTCACAGCTCACACACTGAAGGGTCTCCACAGGAGGCACGCATTGGAAATCAGTCTTCTCTCCTCTGTGCTCATGGAAGTGCACATTTTCTATGTTCATTGTATGATTTCAGGGCACTTTGCAGCACAGTGTGCACTGCTAATGCAATTTGTCTTCTCATTCCTGTAAATTTATAGATTTAATGCCTATAGCTTACTAATTGCAGCATTATTTGCCTAGCAGCTGCTTTGGTGCATTTGTCTTATTTTGTGTTCTAATCAGATCAGAAAACTATCAACAATTATGACAGAGGATGTCCTGGGTTTTGCATGTAAATTCTTCTGTATTGGATTGCAATATTTAGATATTTGAATAATCTGAGGAAAACTCTGGAGTTTTCTCTGCAAGATTCTTCCCTGGGACATCAGGCAGAAAGATGGGTGGTTGAAAGAGTGAAAGGGAGATGAGCACATGCAGCAAAGGGCTTAATCAGCACTGTCATTCTCTGCAAGGCAGGTGATAACAACTGAAGCAAGAGAAGGTGTCATTGAGGCGAGAGAGTTGTTTAAGAGTGATTAAAGAGCAGTCACATTATCACAGCAGAGCATTCCTCATGCACCAGTGCTGGGCAGCTATGTTAAAATTTCCCAGTGTTTCTGCTTCAAGGCATAATTTTACTTTCTTAAATTATAAATTACAGACATATTTGTCATTTCCAACTCTTGTAGGTGAGCTTAGTTAAAGCAAAGCTTTAGAATATTGCATGCTCTTTGAGTGCTAGAAGGAAATTAAAGAATAAAGGCAAGATTTAGATTCTACTTTTAAGATTCCCAAAACTTAATACACTCCACATTTGTCAGTTAGAGCAGATATATGTGCCACCGTTCGTTATGCACTGAAATTCCCCCTGAGAGGGAGGCAGGCCCTGTGCAGAATATGGGCTCATGGGGACAGTTATCCATGATCTCACAGAGGTGCACAAATTCAATTAGTCACTGGATTTACAGTCAGGGCTCATGGAAATTATAATCCCACTTTTATAATGAGCAAACAGGTCTATTGCTGACTTACAGCTTTTATAATGAGAAAATCTGATAGCCTGCTTTTCAAGAAGGATTAAAAAAGACTTATGTTAATATTAAAAAACACTTTTCCTGCTTGCTGCCTGTTCTGTTTGTTCTTGTGGGAGCAGGATGTGGGAGGGCAGGCAGCCCTGAGGCCAAGCTGCTGTGAAGGATGACAGTGTGTGCCAGCCCAGCCTCGCTGCTCTTTTCCAGGGCTTTGGTGACATTTCACAGATTCATGACAAAGATTCATCATCTGCACCAGGGCGCACATTCTGCTACAGATTTAAGAAACATAATTATGAGAAGCAGCAGAAAGAGAGGACGGCATGTCTGATGCACATTGCCGGAGGACATGGCTTCATTATGAACCCTGTGACCGGAGGAATAACAGCAGCTGTGTTGTCCAACTCATTGCATCGTGCAGGCCAGGACTTCCACGCCTCTGTGTACTGTGGGCAGCTGAAACAGTGGAATGGAAGAACTTGGCTGAGAAGCCCATGCAAGGGCAGAGCCCATCACTCTTCTTGTCACGTTGCCACATATGGCTCTAAATCATACTTCTCCCACCAAGCATGTTTCTAAAGAGCTCCTGAAGCTGTCCCCAGCACAACCCTGATCATAGGCAAGTGGTTAGGTCCTTCTGGCAAACCACTGTCACCTGTTGGCTGCTCTGGCTTTTGTGATAATGCAAGAGCAACTCTTGGAAAATGAATTCAAATTCTGTGAAAATTTATACATATAAACCAACAAGCCTCCAGTGCAGGCATTGCTTTGATCCTTGTACCTACACAGGCCTTAATCCTCCAGTCATGGAGGACTGATATTCAGGTTAAACAGTTGGCAACAAAATAGGAAGGAGTACTGTTGGCCTCTGCCTGGCTATATCTGAGTCACAGTGGCTTCTCTCAAGCACTCTCACTGAGCAGAACTTGGAGCATTGCCATGCAGTAGGCAATATAAGAGGCAGCACTTTTGGGAGGAGACAAACAACAGCAGCATTATTATCATAGTAATTTTCCTGTGGGAAATCTGCAAGTTTTTTTTTTCTTTCTTTCTTTTTTTTTTTTTTTAATTCATATAGTAAGAGGTGATGAATACAGCCTCCCTTGATACCTCCCTCCGTTTATGCTATATAAACTGCATATAATATTTTCATTTTATAGAAGAGGCCTATCTTCATATGAAGGCCAAAAAAAAACCAAAACAAACCACCCCCCCCCCACACACACACAAAAAAAAACAACTATAAGAACATCACACCCCAAATCCAACACATGCTGGCAGTCAGGTTCCAGTGCCCAGCAGCACGGGACAGCCACACCATAGTTCTCAGGAGAAGCTCCACATTTGGTGCATGCGCCTGTGTGACATTTAGGGGAGCTGGGTGATATGATTGCACTGGCACTGCTACTTTGATTCAGATAACTGTTGGCTGGACATACTCCAATGCATACATGACCCAAGTATCATTAGATACTTAGAAGGGCTTTCATCTTAGCAGGACAACCATGTCTGGGGAGCATCGTCTGTAGCTGTTGGTAGCGTTGTGAAACAGAGACATGTCTTGGCAAGGAATCTGGCTTAGACATATCAACTCCTCAGCACAAGTGTGCAAGGCTATTTGGGCAGAGAGCGCTGACGCCTCTGCCTGTACCAGCCAGCTTGCTCTGCATTGCTGCCAATGCACAGTGGTGTGTATTGCTTTTGTGGTTTATCAGGGTGGCAGAGAGATTTACCTCTGCTTCATGTGCTGGCAGGATACTCTCTGAGGATCAGAAGCAACCATCTCCAGAAGGGTATTTCTTTGACATTTTGCCCATGTATCTGTGATTACAGACCTGTGCTGGTCTTTCCTTTACTCATTTGGTCCTTCACCCATCAAGTGTGTCCAAGCCCTGAAGCTACAAGCTTTCTAGCATGGGACCAGGCTTTCCTGTGCATGTCCAGCATGTAGCACAGTTTATACCAGCACTGTCTGAGGTTCTGAGGGCTATTTTACAGCACCAGGGATAATTAACGGTAGGAACCATACAGCTAGAAATCAAAGAGATGCGGTATGAGGCACCTAGTGATGTAACTCAGATATCTATAGGAGGGAATTGTAGGTTAAGGAAATAAACTGCTGGGAAACATCTATGTTAACTGTCTCAGGAAGCCCTCTGGTATCAGCACTGAGATCCACGGACAGTAAGGAAGCATGTGCATCCAACTGGGTTTTCTCACATATACGTGCCTCTTTCTAGAAGAAATATTCTCAATTTCATAAGGTCTCAACTTCATAAGCTCTCTCTTCCTGTATCCATAGGAATCATTACTACTGTTTCTGCAAAAAGCAATATCAATAGTGGAGTGGGTCTCTAATTCTTTGCAAGAGGCTGGCAAATGCCTGGAAGTGCTGAAACAGGTGGAAAAATCTGCACAGTTTTCCACAAAAGCAGGGTCTCACTCCCACTCTGAACTATGCTGTGCATCTCCCAGCCTGTTCCCAGCACTACCCAGGAAGTATTTAACATAATATTAGGACATGTGATGGCCACATAAATTGGAAGCGTATGATATGCATGAAAGACATGGTCTGGTGTTGACATCTGTGAAGCAAGGTAATGTAAAGATTTTTCTACAAGCTTCTTAGTATGCTTGAAATCCACCTGCTCCTCAGTTTAAAGACGTGTCTTAATCTGCCATCACTGGAATATTCCAGCACTCTCTCTCTGTTCATGTATCAATATGTGTCCAGACATTTTTTTTCAGGCCACATAGCCATTATGTTAAGAAGCAAGAAGCTGATAACACCAGCAAAACAGAAGGCCAGTGCACTGACCCTTTCCGAAAAAGGCTTTGTTTCACGGGGAGATAAGAGTCTCCCACCTCCCTGGGTGGGCCTCTGGAGTGACCAATGAACGTGGACAGACCCCAAGGTCCACTCTCCTCTGCCTCTTTATAACCAGGGCTGTGAGGGCAACTAGTACAAACCTGCTCTGAGTGTTCACTGCAAGGAGCCTGAGCCCGCACTCTCCCACACAATGACGCTGACTCAACCTGAGAAGGCTGCCGTGATCACCATCTGGACCAAGGTGGCTACCCAAGCTGATGCCATTGGGGCAGAATCACTGGAGAGGTAAGTCACTCCGAACACCCTCTCCAGAGGGTGCCACCTCTGAGTTTGCTATTAGGATGCTTCTTGTGTAAATGTCATATGGGTAAGATTCATACAGTCACACTGAGACTGATGAGAATTGCTTGATTATCTCCATGGTGTCTAATATGACTTTTTTTTTCTTTTCTTTTTTTTTTTTTTTCCCCTGGAATTACGTCTGTGTTACTAAATTCTAATAGATGGCTTCAAAATCTTACAGTGAAGATACTTTCCTAAACAATTTTATGGGTTTACTTTGATTATAGAAATTCAGAAGAACTGATAGGTAGGAGCCCTGAAGGGAAATTCAGAGTCATTCATACTTGATGACCTAAAACAGAGTTATTTCTATTAGGAAATGAACTTTCACTCGTTTATCATGTAAGTTGTCATATGATGGGCACCAAGGGAACGGCTGTCCATGAAATTCACTGGGTACTCATGTTTCATGGCTCCAGTTAATACATAAAAAACTGTTAGGAAATAACAAAACTGGACAGCACGGCAAACCAGTCATTCAAATTAAGCAAGCTGTCACAAAAAGGTTAATATTTTTTTCAGATTTTTTTCAGAAGTCCTGGAAACTAGCTTACAGTGTAATACAGGAAATGTAGTGACAATTTGGGGCTTATATTTATTTTAAAAATACATTATGTTTTTAAAAAAAAAAAACAAAAAAAAACAAAAAAAAACAAAAAAAAACATTTCATTCTTCTCTAGTATGTGTAGATTAGCCCATTGTTTAATCTGTACATACTACAGAAGAGGTTTAAGAGCAGAAAGACCTCCTGATGCCAGCTTCAAGCTTCCAAAGCTCTGTTAACTTCTCAAGGAGTGTACTTCTGAAGCTGGTGGGTTTTTCAGTGTACTTGCCCAGAGGTTTTGTCAGATCATGCATGCCTTTTCCAATGCCAAACTTCATTATCATATTCTCCTCCAGGCTTTTCTCCAGCTATCCCCAGACGAAAACCTACTTCCCTCATTTTGATCTCAGCCAAGGCTCAACTCAGCTTCGTGGCCATGGCTCCAAAGTCATGAATGCCATTGGGGAAGCTGTGAAGAACATTGATGACATTAGAGGCGCTTTGGCCAAACTCAGTGAGCTGCATGCTTACATCCTTAGAGTGGACCCAGTGAACTTCAAGGTAAGTGAACACAGACATTTTAAAGAATGAAAACAGACAGTCACAGAACTACAGACCACAGATCATTTTGCTAATGCTTGTTTGATCCCTGACTGTATGGTACAGCCTTGTCAACTCATGTTGCTGCTGGTTCCCAATCTTATTTTTAACCTGAGACTGGATCTTCTAATAAAACATATGGTTCAGGTCAAGCAAAGAACTATTCAAGGTGCTTCTGTGGTTTGTGTTAGACAGACCTGAGTCCTTTCTGCCTTTGTTGTAATTTATCAATCTTCCCTACATGTAAGGTGGTATCACCTTCCCTGAATAGTCTTAATAAAATCTGAATTCCCTTCAGTGAAGAAGAAAGAGACAATTGGAAAAAGGGATTTATATCAAGCAGTGGCTTTTGTCCAGTACAAGAGGCCAGTCTGCTTCTTCACACACTCCTTCTTCAGGCACTAGCATCACCTGTTTGGGACATGTATTTGTCATCCCAGACATTCTGGGACAAACCAAGGTCAATTGCAGACCCTCAGACTGGCATCTGTTACTGATTACAATTGAATTTATCTTGTTTTCCCTTACAGCTGCTTTCCCACTGTATCCTGTGCTCCGTGGCTGCCCGCTATCCCAGTGATTTCACCCCAGAAGTTCATGCTGCATGGGACAAGTTCCTGTCCAGTGTTTCTTCTGTTCTGACTGAGAAGTACAGATAAACGGCCTCCACAGAGGATGAGGGACGCACATCCATGGCACATCACAGCTGCCAAGCTTTGGGGTATTCACTCCTTCCTATGCAGTCCTCTCAAATCCCCTATGCAGGGGCTTGGTCATCTGCAAACCACAATAAATAATTCAACTGTGAGCTATGGTCTCTGTGCTTTCATCTTCATATGTTCCACTTACACTGTAGTGTTCAGGAAGGGGTGTCCTGAAATCTCTACATAATATGGAAAGCTGATTAGGAAGCATTCTTTTACCCTTCTAGGATATTGAATGGACCCAGGCTTTTCATTTGGCCTCTCCAAAATCCAGCACAGCCTGTTCTGAACGATAGCTGCATTTCATATGGTGGGATGTGCACAAGGTGATGCTGAGCATTGTATTTGCATGCTCTTCTTCACAGGGTCTGGTCAAGGTATTTGGTGTTTCTTGAACACCTTGGGCTATCACACCTGCTAGTCACATCTGTTTGGTAAAGGGACCGTCCCCTCAGCTTAACATTTCCTGTTTATATACTGGGAACTTTGCATGCATTTGAAATTTGGGAAAACTAGTGGTGACTGGAATGAACACATCAACACTGGAGTGTTGATGACATCTGGAGGATCAGAAATTATGAGTGTTTGTCTGGAAAAAGGTCACCTGTATTGCTGACCTGTATCAACAGTCACCCTGGGGGGAGGCATGAATCTTCCATACATACCTACGGGGGAGGCATGAATCTTCCATACATATCTACTCACGCCTCACTGGCCAAGGCCCTCCTGACTCCCACTGACTCCTTCCCAGCTCCCAGATGCTAAAAGATGTGTGAGCTGTTTTGTTTACATCCTTACTTCTTCCAAAGTCTTCCCAAGACTTACAGTGATGCATCACTTCTTCATGAAAATACAGGAATGTTTAGAGCAGTTTGAAAATCAGAAGTCCCTTCATTTGTTGTTGTATTCTCTACCTAAGTAAGCCACATGCTGTGAACAGGCCAAAGACTAGATAAGCTCCCCACACATGTGGAACAAACAACATACAGTGCATCTTAGAAAGGATCTGTGTCTAAGGACTGGGTGACCCCTGTTTCTTTTGCTGAGCTATATCCCTGTACTTTCAGTGAGATATTTATCAAGTTACATCACTGTCCATGTGTGTCTCAGAGGAGTTGTGACATGAAAAGATGGGTGCAAAGTCTTAAGCAAATTCTGATCTACAAGCCTGAATTGGTGCAGTGAGCTGTAGTGTTCATCTAATTTACAAAATTTAGGCTCTGAATTTGGGTAATTGTGAGAGAGAAGATGCAGAAGGTCTGAAACCATCAAACTGCTCTAAACCTGTTAAAGTGTAACACAGCATTTTCTGTGACCAGTAAGATTTTTAAGCACACTATATTGGTGGGTTTTTGGGTAGCTAAGAAGTTTAAATCAACAACTTAGAAGGCAGAATCATAGAATCATAGAATATTCCAGTTTGGAAGGGACCCATAAGGATCATTGAGTCCAAATCCTGGCACCACACAGGTCTACCCAAAAACTCAGACCATGTGACTAAAAGCACAGTCCAAACGCTTCTTAAACTCCAACAGACTCGGTGCCATGACTATGCCCTGGGGAGCCTGTTCCAGTTTGCGACCACCCTCTCGGTGAAGAACCTCTTCCTGATATCCAGCCTGAATGTCCTCAAGTCAGGGGGATCCGGTAGGTCAGCACCTGGTACATCCCTAAACCCAAACTTGTATCAATGACTTCATATAGAGATAAATGAAAGATATGACAGTCCTCAACCACCATAGCCCCTGTGGAGTGTCCTAGCATTTGTGGAGAGGCAGGAGCACATATTGGGATGGGAATGAGGCAACAAGTGCAGGCCTGCAAATCATTCAGGTATGGATCTATATTGATAGGACTAGAGGGAATGGCCTCAAGTTGTACCAGGGGAGGTTCAGGTTGGAGAATTTTGGAGAATTTCTTCTCAGAAAGTGTAGTCAGGCATTGGAACAGGTTGCCCAGGGAGGTGGTGAAGTCACCATCCCTGGGGGTGTTTGAGGAAAGTTTGAACGTGGTGCTTAGGGACATGGTTTAGTGGGTGATAGTGGTGGTAGGGGGATGGTTGGACCAGATGATCTTGGAGATCTTTTCCAACCTTTATGATTCTAGGATTCTATGATTCCATGACTCTGGAAAGACAATGTGCCAATGAAAGAGGTTCTTCCCCCACCCAGATTTTTCTGGACTGATGGAGAGATGCCTTTCCCACAGCAGGTCCATGGCATGACCTGCAAGGGCTTGCCCCACAGGTTGTCCATGGCTCTAGCTCAGAGGCATTGGGAGCATGCAGAAAGCAAAGGCAGCACAGGGAGCAGAGACGGCCTGAGTGATCTTTGCTCAGAGTGGGCTGCATGTGCCAGAGGCTGGAGGACAGGAGGGCCACGGGCAGGTGTGGGATCCACCCTGACACAAGTGACAAAGAGCCAAGCAGGGCCTTGGTGAGGGGAGAATGGCATATGTGGACAGGAGCACCAGCAAGGAAGACCAAGGCTGTGGCTGGCCTGTGGCACCCATGGGATGTCCTGATGGCTGCTGCTGACTGCAAGGCACAGCCCTGCTGGGTGCTCTCCCCAGCCCCAGGCCTGGTGAGGGGCTGCCTCGGATCCCTTCTGCCTGCTGCGGCAAGGCCACCTGCGGGGGCCAGCTCAGCTGGAAGGGCAGAGCAGGGCAGAGCAGAGCAGTGGTGCCCCATCTGGGCCCCCCTTGGGGCCGGGCCCCCAGGGCCCCCTCTGGGGAAGCTGGGGCCCCCCAAGGAACTGCTGCAGCCTCTCCCTGGTCCCCGCACTGCGTGGCCTCAGCCCCTCCACCCCTCCACGCTGATAAGATAAGGCCGGGGCGGGAGCGCAGGGTGCTATAAGAGCTCGGACCCGCGGGTGTCTCCACCACAGAAACCCGTCAGTTGCCAGCCTGCCACGCCAGCTGCCACCATGCTGACCGCCGAGGACAAGAAGCTCATCACACAGTTGTGGGAGAAGGTGGCTGGCCACCAGGAGGAATTCGGAAGTGAAGCTCTGCAGAGGTGTGGGCTGGGCCCAGGGGGCACTCACGGGGGGGGCAGCAGGGAACAGGAGCCCTGCAGCGGGTGTGGGCTGGGTCCCAGAGCGCCATGGGGTGCGGGCTGAGATGGGCAAAGCAGCAGGGCACCAAAACTGACTGGCCTCACTCCGGCAGGATGTTCCTCAGCTACCCCCAGACCAAGACCTACTTCCCCCACTTCGACCTTCATCCCGGCTCTGAACAGGTCCGTGGCCACGGCAAGAAAGTGGCGGCTGCCCTGGGCAATGCCGTGAAGAGCCTGGACAACCTCAGCCAGGCCCTGTCTGAGCTCAGCAACCTGCATGCCTACAACCTGCGTGTTGACCCCGTCAACTTCAAGGCAAGCGGGGACTAGGGTCCTTGGGTCTGGGGTCTGCGGGTCTGGAGTGCAGGGTCTGGGGGTCCAGGGGTCTGAGGTTCCTGGGGTCTGGCAGTCCTGGGGGCTGAGGGCCAGGGTCCTGTGGTCCTGGGTTCCAGGGTCCTGGGGGCCAGCAGCCAGACAGCAGGGGCTGGGATTGCATCTGGGACGTGGGCCAGAGGCTGGGATTGTGTCTGGAATGGGAGCTGGGCAGGGGCTAGGGCCAGGGTGGGGGACTCAGGGGGACTTAGGGCCTCAGGGGGACTCAGGTGGGGGTCTGAGGGGGACTCAGGGCCATCTGTCTAGAGCAGGGGTACTAAGCCCTGGTTTGCCTTGCAGCTGCTGGCGCAGTGCTTCCAGGTGGTGCTGGCCGCACACCTGGGCAAAGACTACAGCCCCGAGATGCACGCTGCCTTTGACAAGTTCTTGTCGGCCGTGGCTGCTGTGCTGGCTGAAAAGTACAGATGAGCCACTGCCTGCACCCTTGCGCCTTCAATAAAGACACCATTACCACAGCTCTGTGTCCGTGTGTGCTGGGACTGGGCATTGGGGGTCCCAGGGAGGGCTGGGTTGCTTCCCCACATCCCTCAGAATGGAGAGACCTGCTGGTGGGGCTGGCTGTGGAGGTGGGGAGGGGGCACTGGCTCTGGGGTCCATGGCTACTCTCCAGGGCCCTGCTCACTCTCCCATCCCAACTTGGGACCTGCCAAGTTAAACACAATCCTGAAGCTGGTAGCAGGACCTCGGGGACAGAGCTCAGCTTGCCACCTGCCCATGCCTGCAAACCTTGGGTGGGGGGTAAGGGTATGTGAGGCCAACCATGGTTCCTGGATCTCCTTGAAGGATTTTCTATGGGGAAAGATTAACTCTTCCTGGCTCTGTCACCATGACTGTTTAGGATTTGATTTGGGATGCTGTGGGAGCTAAGTGCCTGCATGAGCTCCACAGGCAATCAGACAAGTTTACAGAGTGAAGAAAAAAAAAATCCACTGTGAACCATGAAGTACAAACACTGCTCTTGGTCTCAAGCCCCTGAGCCACAAATACCTAGCAAGTGCCTGAGAAGTGCCCCTGCCCTGTGTGTCTGCTCCTCCCATGGCATCTGGGGAGGTGTGAGCTGCTCCCTGCAGAGCTGTACTCCAATGCCGCTGGTTTCACATTCTTGGAGCCTGAATCAAAAACAAAACAAAACAAAACAAAATAATTGGCTTTAGATCTGAAGGAGATGATAGGTTATAAGATATTAAAGTAGCCCAGGGTTTATTCTGCATTGTGGCGCCAGAGGGAGGTAACAAGAGATTGTGAGGGATGAGAGAAAGTGCATCAGGAAAGCAGTGGCTGAGTGCAGGCCACTGGGCATACTGGGACCCTGCATGCACAGAAACAGCTCTGGGGAGTCCTTGTGCTATGCTGGCTCCTGCTTTTGTGAGTGCACTCATGAACACACAGTGCTTTTCCTCCATGCTCTGAAGCATTATCTAAATCTGTCTCCATTTACCCCCAAATATTCCTGTGCCTTCAGTTTGAAGGGCTCGTCTGCTTTTGCGGTTTGCCCCACTAATGTGTGCACAGGATGAAAACACTCTGCCCTGCTACTCTTTCCCTGGGCTCTGCTCCCCCCTCCTTCCATGCTCTGACATGGTGCCAGGTCAAGCTAATCTCCCCCAAACACAAATGATAAGAACCACTGGCCATGGAGGAAACAGGGGTGTGAACTGTCCTCCACCCGCCTGCTCTCGAACCTACTGGAAGCACTGCTGCCCTCACCTTGCCAGCCGTCCTCATCTTCCTCGCCCTCCTCATCCTCCTTGCCCTCCTCACCTTCATCATTCAGGGGGCACAGGGCTCACCATGGGCCACTGTGGCCCTGCGTGCCTTCCTTCCCCAGCTGTCAGCTCCTGCAGGCTGGTGCTTGCATCTGTGCCTGGTGCTGACCCCCTGGCACTGCTGTGTGTACCCTGTTCCCAGGAGACAGGGAATCCTCCAGTTGTGTCACCACAGACTCTAACCTTAACCTGTGCCAGCACAGACCCTAGCCCTAACCCCAACCCAGCTCTTGTCAGGGTTGGAACCCACCAACCCCAACACTAACCCCAGATTGTACTGGGGTCAGTCCCCTCCAAACCTAACCTTAATCCCAACCCCAACCACAATCCCAGCTCATGCTGGGGTCGCCTCCCCCCCTCAAACCCTAACCTTAATCCCATCTCGTGCTGGGGTCAGACCCCCCTGACCCTAACCCCATCAGACTCCCCTAACCCTAACCTTCACCCTAACCCTAACCCTAACCCTAACCCTAACCCTAACCCTAACCCTAACCCTAACCCTAACCCTAACCCTAACCCTAACCCAGTTCATGCCGGGATCAGCCCCCCCAAACCCTAACCCTAAACCCATCTCGTGCCGGGGTCAGACCCCCCCTAACCCTAACCCCGACCCCAGTTCATGCCGGGGTCGCCCCCCCCCGGTGGTGCCGGTGCCGCAGGCGGGGCAGGGCGGCGGCCCCGCCTGGCCGAGGTCCAGCCGCGGCGGGGCGGGCGGGGGCGGGCGGCGCCCGGGCCGGCACGGGGATATAAGGCCGGCGGCACCAGTGGGGGCACCCGTGCTGGGGGCTGCCAACGCGGAGCTGCAACCATGGTGCTGTCCGCGGCTGACAAGACCAACGTCAAGGGTATCTTCTCCAAAATCGGTGGCCATGCTGAAGAGTATGGCGCCGAGACCCTGGAGAGGTAGGTGTCTGTCCCCGTCCTTTGTCCGTCCCCGATCCTCTCCTCTCTAACCCTGTGCTCTCCCCCACCGTGACTGTCTGTGTCCTACCCCACCCCATCTGTCCCCCGTCCGTTGATCCCGCTGGCCCTGACTCGCTCTGCTCCACAGGATGTTCATCACCTACCCCCAGACCAAGACCTACTTCCCCCACTTTGACCTGCAGCATGGCTCTGCTCAGATCAAGGCCCATGGCAAGAAGGTGGCGGCTGCCCTAGTTGAAGCTGTCAACCACATTGATGACATCGCGGGTGCTCTCTCCAAGCTCAGTGACCTCCACGCCCAAAAGCTCCGTGTGGACCCTGTCAACTTCAGAGTGAGTCTGGTGACTTCCCCCAGCTCCTCTTCAGCACCCCTCCTGGGCCATCCGGCCACCCCTTTACCTCCCCCACTCACTCACCGTCTCCTTTTGCCTTTCAGTTCCTGGGCCACTGCTTCCTGGTGGTGGTTGCCATCCACCACCCCGCTGCCCTGACCCCAGAGGTCCATGCTTCCCTGGACAAGTTCATGTGCGCCGTGGGCACTGTGCTGACTGCCAAGTACCGTTAGACGGCACTGTGGCTAGAGCTGGACCCACCCTGTTGCCAGCCTTCCAACTGCGAGAAGCCAAATGATCTGAAATAAAATCTGTTGCATTTGTGCTCCAGCCCTGGTGTCCTGCTCTGGTTGTTCCTCCATGGGGAGGGAGAGGGAGGGAGCGGCTCTGGGGCTCTGTGCACCTGAACTGGAGATCCCCTGAATGAGGTGGGCACGCATGGGGAAATGGGCTCTGTTTTTCTTCTCCTGCTTGGAGAGAAGGTGGTTGGGTGGTGGTGCCCAGAAGGCAGACAGTGCTCTGCCAGCTGTGGGTATGAGCAGAGCATTTCTAGGCACTGGTGGAGAGGAAAGGCCACAGAGTGGCCAGAAGCTGGTCCTTGGGAGATCCCTGCAACCCCGGCCCATCCTGACCTTCCCATCAGAGCACCATAGTCATGCTGAGATCCTTCCAGTTGGGGTGGAGAGTCCTGTGCACCCCTTACCACGCTGAGGATAAAGTTGCATGGGAAGAGACTACCTCATCCTGGAAGCGCTTGCAGGAGACTGGAGGACGGGCACCTGCCACCAGCTGTGTGATGGCATGGTGAGGACCCCCTGCGCAGGGACAGCTTTCCATGCAGCCCCACAACTGGTTGTACAATGCTTGTAGGACTTCTCTGTTCCCATCTAATGATGCATTGCTAGTGTGCTGCTTAGTAGGGGTGCTAGGGGCACACTGAGGGGACAGCAGGCATAAGGGACTCCTAGGGGAGCCCTCAAACACCTGGGGCTCAGTCCCAGATCCTGCTCTTTGGGACGGAGCCTCAGCAGTATAATGTGGGGGCAGGAAAAGGAGAGCAGGCTGTGAAGCAGCGCTGGGGGCTCTGTGTAGCTCCCAGCCCTTATCGTGGCCAGCTGTGGGGTGGCCATGGCAGGTGGGGGGCTGCAAGTGGCTGATAAGAGTCGCATGGGCTCTTTTCCAGCCTGCGGGTGTGGTAAAGGACCAGGGCAGCAGATAGTTGGGGGGGTGGGGGTTAGGGAAAGCAACCCAAAACCTGCCAGGTGCTGAGTAACTGTGTCCTGTCCCTGCCAGGGCTCAGAGGTGCTTGGTGCAGGGATGAAGATTCAAGAACGCCCTGGGGCAGCCAGCACAGCAAAGCCACGACACGGAGCCAACTTGAAGGTGTCATGGGCCCCCTTGCTCCCTGGCCTATGTGCCACGCTGGTGGGTCTGGGTGGAAGGACAGACACTTGCCCCTGTGCATGAAGAGTGAAGTGTAAGAAGCAATGCAGGGGAATAGTATGTGTGTGGGTCAGGATTTGGCTGCTGTCTCTGCCAGGCTTTCACTTCCAATGGCTCTCACACAATTTGTCCTTAGGTAGGACACAGCACGGCAGAAGTTTGAGAGGAGGCAGCCTGTCCCAACAGGCAGCGCCTCATCTCTGCCTGGCCACAGAAGCACTGTGCTCCAAACAGCCAAATGTTTTGTCGCCGTCACTCACCCCCACTGCCACAAGATGGGGGCCTCAAGCCGTGGTCCCCTTATCAGAGCCAGCCAGGCAGTGCAGCCTTGCTCCTGGCTGCAGCCCGAGCTGGAGCCTCCAGCAGTTGCCAGGCTGTCCAACAGTGTGCAGGCCTCCTTACGTAAGTTTGTCCATGTTCTCAGGGGGTTTCCAGAAGGCTGCCTTCCCTAGGAATTATCCTGAAATACTGTTTTGCACCAGAAACAAAGAAACACAGAATCATTAAGGTTGGGAAAAAGATCTCCAAGATCATCTGGTCCAACCATCCCCGTACCACCACTATCACCCACTAACCCACGTTCCTAAGCACCATGTCCAACCTTTCCTTAACACCCTCAGGGACAGTGACTCTGCCACCTCCCTGGGCAACCCGTCCCAATGCCTGACTGCTCTTTCTGAGCAGAAATGGCTCCTCATTTCCAGCCTGAACCTCCCCTGGTGCAACTTGAGGCTGTTCCTTCTGGTCCTATCACTAGTTACCTGTAGGAAGGAGCCAACCCCCAGCTCCCCATGCCTTCCTTTCAGGTAGCTGCAGAGAGCAATGAGGTCTCCCCAGAGCCTCCTTTTCTCCAGACTAAACACCCCCAGCTCCTTCAGCCACTCCTCACAGGACTTGTGCTCCAGGCCCTTCACCAGCTTCGTAGTCCTGCTCTGGACACACTCCAGGGCCTCAATGTCCTCCTTGTAGTGAGGGGCCCAAAGCTGAACACAGCACTTGAGGTGCGGCCTCACCAAAGCAGAGCACAGGGGGACAATCTGCTCCCTGACCCTACTGGCTACATTATTCCTGATACAAGCCAGGATGCTGTTGGCCTTCTTGGCCACCTGGGCACACTGCTGGCTCATGTTCGGAATGTTCCACAAAGAACGTGTATCAGGAGAAGGTAGTTAATAGCATCAGAAGATTAGTAAGGATGCTGGATTAGTTGGGATAGAGTTAATTTCCTTCATGGTAGCTCATGTGGTGCTGTTCTGGGTGCAGGCTGGTAAAAACATGGGTCACACCCCGGTGTTCCAGCTGTTGCTGAGCCAAGGCCTTCTCTGCTCCTGATGCTGCCCAGCCAGTGAGCAGGCTGGGGGTGCCCAAGGAGATGGGGGGACACAGCCAGGACAGCTGAGCCCTGCTGGCCTCAGGGATGTGCCAGACCTTGGGGTGCCGTGCTCAGCCATGGCACTGGGGCAGCTGAGAGGGGGGCTGCCGCTGCTCAGAGGTCAACCGGTTGGGAGCAACTGCGTTGGGCATCACGTTTTTTAACTTGATTGTAGGAACAAAGTGTTTTGTTATCTAGTTGTCACCAAGGCAAGTGGCATCTGAGAGCTCATTTCTACTGAAACACCGGGAAATGAACTTGACAGCTATGGCTTACCTGATTGCAACAGTTTTGCCAGCCTCTCAAGAGACTGCAAACAGCTTTATCCAGGTAGCTTGGATATTTCTCTTATTAGCATCTGATAAAAAGTCATGGTCCTGGAGAGTGCCTCGTGGAAAGGGACAAGGAACCACATACTTCTGGAAGAAGGCAAGCTTCCTAGAGGAGTTTACCAAGAATTTCCCATTTAAAACGTACTTTCCTATTTAGCAGAGGAGCAATGGGAGGATTCAGAATTCTTTTCTTTTTGAAAGCTGATCTTAGGATACCAGCTGAGAGATCCTCTTTCTGGAGAGATAAGGGAAAACGTGTTTACAACTGGTTCTTCTGTGTTTACATCCCATATTGTCATTCGATATGCCAACAGCATAACTTGCAATTAGTGCAACCTGTAGGTCCTTTGCCAAAAAATTGCTGCTTAGGCAGTTTGTTTGCCTTGTGTTTGGACAACTTTTCTTTCCTAAATGTCAGACTTCCCATACTGAATTGGTCTCTCTGATAAATTAGATAATTTTGAATTTTAACCCAGTGCTTTGGGGTGCTCACAACTCTTCCAGCTCAAGCACATCCGAGATTTTAATAAGTGTATTCTCCATTACAACACATAAGTTATTGATGAGGGAACAGTGAATAATGATGTTGAACCAAGGACTGGAATATGTCACAGAAGGAAAACAGACTCATCTGAAATGATTCATTCTTGGCAATAGCAATGGTTATTACTCATCCCTTTATTCGATTAAATATCCCACTGTTTGTTTTTGTTGTTGTTGTTGTTTGTGTTTGTTTTGTGAATTGAAGTTTTCTGGTTTATAGTTCCCTAGTTTTTTTTTTTTTTTTTTTTTCAGGCAAACAGTCTAAAAACACTGGAATCATTTAAATATACTTTAATGCACTCTTTTCAGCATCTGCCCACCTTCTCTAACTGTTCTTTTGCCAGTTGTAAGTCCTTCATCAAAAATGACATCTTTGTGAAGACTGATTCTATTTTCTTTCTTCTATGACTACTTTTCCTGTCTCTGCTGAATCAACACCTTCCTCATGGGATGTTTTATTTTTGGCCTTTAAGACTCTTATAAGCTATATCTTCCTTTGTGTCTTGGTCCTTTGATCATGTCCCTACAGGCTAGCAGCTATTTCCTAATACGTGTTGTTAATGAGTTTGCCTCATCTCCAGTCAGTGGTTCCTTCTGGCAACTGAGAGCACTGGTTTAGCCAGGCTGTTTTCCTCCTGCCCTTCCTCTGCACTGGTACAGGTTTGATTTGTGCCCTTGCATCTCTGTTTTCTGTAGTTGTTTCCAGCTCTCAAGACCCCTTTCATGAGAGGTTTCCTTGTCAGATCTCAGACATCAGGCTACTGAACTTGCTGGAGTTTTCTCTTTAAAGCCTCATAAGGAAGGTGTTGATTCAGTGGGAAAAATAAAATAGTCAAAAAAGACAGAGTCAACCTTCTCTATAATGTTGGTTTTGATGAAGGACTTAAAATACTTTCTCTCCTTACTTTCCTAAAAGCAGAGATTGCTCCCAGTGGAGCAGCCATATGAAGCATCAGCTACTGCACAGCTGGTCCTTCCGGAGAGAAAGGGGCTGACAAAAACAAGCATTATCAGAACTTTAAACATTGGCTGCTCTTCTTTGACATCACAAAAATTTAACATCTTAGAAAAACTGTTTGCTGATCCCCCTCCAAGTTGACCCATGAGGTGTCATTCTGTGAGTTCCCCATGACCAAAAAGGTCAAACATGATGAATCCCTTGCCATTGGAGATATTCGTGGCAGGTTCCATGTCTTGGATTTTACATCTGGGAGGAGAAGGAGCAGGCCTGTGGTAACTTGATGTTGACCACAGATTCCTTCTCAGGGCTGTCACTGCAGTATTGGAGTCATTCATCAACTAAACAGCAGAAACTTAGCACTACTCCTTTGCACTGTTTTCCCACTTTCTTCTTGTGGCTAACCATGTCTTTTCTGACAATTAGATCTAGCCAGATTTCCACTGTGACTAAACTGTACCTCTAGCAACCTTTTTCAATGAAATTACATCATTTTCATGTTGGGCCTGCTGGATATTATCCACTGGACATTGATCAGATTTTCAACTTGGAATGGAAATGCAAATTTTTTTTTCCTGCTAATTGTCTGTCTTCCTACCATGCACCAACCACCTGAGAAGATCTGAATGTGCCTAGGAATTATGAAACTGAGAATATAAGAAATGCTGTGCTGGATCAGATCATTGGTTCATCTCACCCAGTGTTGTTTTGAACAACAGGAGATGGCATTTAGGGTGATCACATGAGCCTAGCCTTTTTTGGTTTTGCTCTTCCAACATCCGCAGCATCAGTAGTTATGATTTCAGAGCGTACATTCCTGCATGTTGCCTTCGGCACCTGTTTATTGACCTGTTGTTCTTGAATTTGCTAATCTCTTTATAAACCTGCTGATCCCATTTGTTTCTACAACCTCCTGTGGCAGCAAGTTCCAGAAGTTTATTCTCCCTCCCTGCCTCACATGAAGTCCCTTTCATCCATTTTAAACCAATTTACTAGACTCATCAATGGTCTCTAGTTCTAGTGTTACAAAACCCAATGAGCACGAGGTGCACATTCACCTTGTGATCTTGTAAATTTTCTGTGCCCCCTCCTCCAGGTTGAAAAATCCCAGCCTTCCCTGGCCCTCCTCATGTTGCAGCTGCCCCATGCCCACGACCATCTCAGTTGCCCTCCTCAGGACAATATGTCCACTGTGTCCAGAGGCCACAACTGCATAGATGTGCGTGCACGAAGCTTTTAGCAGCCAAATAATGTCCTCTCTATTGCCTTCAGAGTCCTTCCTGATGACATCACCACATTTTGCTGGCTTCTTGGACTGCTCTGCACACCAAGACTACAATTTTGTTGAACCATCAAAAAAAACTCCAGGATATTTTTCCTGAGCTGTAATAGTCAGTTCAAGTTCAATATCTGCTGGTTAAGATCGTAGTTCTGTATCTGTGTCACCTTACACTGAAACAATCGACTTCTTATTTTTTCCATTCTGGAATATGTTACTCCATGGACTACAACAGAAAACCTCTTACCAGTCTCCTGCAATGGTGGAGAAATGTCTAGTATTCCATCTGAAGTCAGAGCATACAACTAACACCAGAGTTTTGATCCATGCTCATGGGATGCAGTACTCTTCCTTTCCAGATCCCCTGCCACAGTGAATTCATTTAGGCAATCAGCTGCAAGGTAGACACAATCCCAGGCTTTAACTGGAGATGGTTAAAATCATAGAATCATAGAATATCCCATGTTGGAAGGGACCCATAAAGATTGAGTCCAACTCCTGGCACCACACAGGTCTATCCAAAAATTCAGACCATGTGACTAAGAGCACAATCCAAACATTTCTTAAACTCCAACAGACTCGGTGCCATGACTATGCCCTGGGGTGCCTGTTCCAATGTGCAACCACCTTCTTGGTGAAGAACCTCTTCCTGATATCCTGCCTGAACCTCCCCTATCGCAACTTGAGACAATTCCCTCGGTTCCTATCGCTGGTTACAAAAGAGAAAGATTGGCACCTGCCCCTCCTGTTCCCCCTTGTGAGGAAGCTGTAGACTGTGATGAGGTTTCCCCTCAGCCTCCTCTTTTCTAGGCTGAATGGGCCAAGTGACCTCAGCTGTTCCTCTTATGTCTTCCCCTCTGGGCCTTTCACCGTCTTTGTAGCCCTCCTCTGGACACTCTCCAACAGTTTCACATCCTTTTTGTACTGTGGTGCCCAGAACTGCACACAGTGCTCGAGGTGAGGCTGCACCAGCGCAGAGCAGAGCAGGACAATCACTTCCCTCGACCGACTGGCGATGCCGTGCTTGATGCACCCCAGGATGCAGTTGGCCTTCCTGGCTGCCAGGGCACACTGCTGGCTCATATTCAGCTTGGTGTCAACCACAACCCCCAGATCCCTCTCTTCGTGGCTGCTCTCCAGCGTCTCACCACCCAGTCTGTACGTACGGCCAGGGTTGCCCTGTCCCAGGTGCAGGACCCGTTTAGAACACAGTGTTTTACACCCTGATCTACTTTTTTTTTTTTTTTTTTTTAACTTTCCTTGTACCAAAATCAGACAAATAGATACGGGAGCAGACTGTGCCAGCTCTATGCTCTTTAGAGACCTTTGTGTATGGCCAGGAAGATTCCAGCTATGGATTTATGGAAAGCAATACAACAAAATGTGCGGCTGCTTGTTCAGGAAGCTTTTATACCTTCTTCAATGGTTGAGCAGCTGAGTGCCTTTTTTTAACAGTAGAAGTGTATTTATCAAAACTCATGCTCCATAGAATTTGGACAAGTTGCCATTAGTTATTTTTCCAGATCACAGCTTCAGATGGGGTTGTTTCAGTACATAGTCACAATTTCTCCCCAGGCCTGTTTGAAACCTTGTAAGAAAGACATGAAAAGACATGATCAAGAGCAGGTTGTTCCTCCTGTGACTTCCTGAGGAGGGACTCATGGACCAAAGAGCAGTAAGCAGCTGCTGTTAGCCCTAGCCGTTACACAGGCTGGCCTGTTGGCACAGGCACCTGCACTGTATTCAGAGTCAAATGTTGAAGTTAGACAGAACCTCTGGTCCTGACAGGACCGTGCTCCCTTAGATTTCAGTGAAGACAGAAGCTCACCTGGGGGTTTCCAAACACTGAGATTTTTGTTGGCACCACAAAAGAAACAGGTATCACTACAGCTGGATTTTCTGCCTGGGAAAAATGTGGCAAAAATCATCACGAACTCCAGAGAACCCTCAAATAAACCCTTAACCACACACACAAGCAAATTTCAGATGTAGCCCACACATGGGATTTCCAGGAATTTTAATGGTACACAAGGAAGATAAGGAATTTCTGCTAGTTCATTAAACAAGGAATTTTCTTGGAAATTCTTGACATTCTCTCTCGGGAAGAATGAGTGTGAGGTTATATCCTCTCTTTTGAGGCCAACCCCACTTGTGACAACAGAACAGCAGTACTTCCGTGCTAAAAAAGCTGTGGTCACTGATCTCAGGCACGGAGAACTCAGCCTCTGAGGTATGACTGCGCTGGGGTGGGTCAGTAGGGGAAGGGGAATATTTCAGCCATGGTACACATGGAAAGTTACTGACAAGAGACGAATAACCTGTTCCCTGTGTACATAGCAGCTGAAGCAAGAATTAACATGACATGATGCATCCGGCAGTGCCCCGTGCTACTCCAGGGGCTCAGCCCCAGCAGATGGGGCAGTGCAGAGCCCACTGGTGCCGGCAGGCTGGGGAGGACCAGCCGTGGCAAGGAGCGGGTCTCTCACACCAAGTCGCGATGGATCAGATGCGGCTTGCCCAGGGTGGCAGAGAAGGAAGCGTGCTGCTTCCCACAGCAAGGCCACCACCATGCAGCACAGGGAGGAGGAGGAAGGGGAACCAAAGACCAGCTGCACCAAGCCAGGCATCACCACAGGGCTTGCCATGCCACGCCAGCACCTGCAGATGAGGATGATGGCGAGCTTAAGCCCTTTGTTTTCCCAGTGCTGCTGTTCCTGTGGCAGGTGGCTGCACCACCCCACAGCGTACGTGGAGCCTGGCTGGGGTGCTGCTGCCCTCACAGGGGCACGAGAAGGGAGGCCACAGCGTAAGGATGAACCAGACCCCAGCCCACACAGGGACTGTCCCAGAGACCTCCTGGTGGCCACGGGGCATGCCCCTGGCAAGCCAGGATGTGCTGGGACTCCTCTGGGATTTTGGGAGCAGCACACGGCCACGGGGCTCTGAGCCCATCCCAGGTCACTCTCTTGGTGCTCTCGGGGACCTCTCGTGCTATTGGGGTGCCAGGGGGACCTCAGGGCCTTGTGAAGTCTCAGGGCTCCCTGCGGTTATCCCAAGGTCTCGGGGTGCTGACAGGGCTCTGCGACGTCCCCAGGATGACTGCTGTCCCCAGGTCCCGGCTTCCACCCCGGCGATCCCTCAGGACCCTGCCAGGCCTTGGGGACGGATCCCACCAGCCCCACACGCATCCCGGGCTCCCCAGAAGCTCTCTATTGAGCCGGGGGTCCCAAAGGCTTCCCCCGATCCTCTCCCAGAGCCCCGCAGCGCCGGGGCCGGCCCCGGTTGTGGCGGGGGCGGAGCGGGGCGGGGAGGCGGCGGCGGAAGCGGGCGGCGGCGGCGGCGATGGCGCTGCGGAGCCCCGGGCGGCGGCGGGCGGCGATGCCGGGATAAGGCGGGCGGCCATGGCGCAGGGAGCCGGCCCGGGGCTGCGGCTGCTCCCGGTGCTCCTGCAGCTCCCGGTGCTCCTGGGGCTCCCCGCCGCTCACGGTAACAGCACCGGCTCCGGTGAGTCCGGGTGGCTGGGGGATTGATTGCTCGGCCGTGCGCTGTCCGCTCCGGTGTCCCCGGGCTGGGAAGGAGGAGGAGGAGGAGGAGGAGGAGGAGAGGGGGGAGGCCTCCCCTCCCCGGGGACCCTGCGGTTGTCGTGTGCCCTTCTGCTCTGCTCTGTCCCCCCGGGACCACCGGGGGTGTCCCCAGCCCCGTGGATGTCACCGTGTCCGTGGGGAGAAAGCAAAGTTTGTCCGGAGGCACCGAGGCGAGAAATGCTGCGGTGTCCCCGGTGCTCACCAAGGTGGCCCTGGTGTCTGTGTTGGCCCTTTGGCCAGGAGGAGGCTTGGGGTGTGTGGTATGGGGACAGGGACATGACTGATGGAGATGGCGCCTGGCCCATGGAAGCCCTAGGGCTGCCTTCCCTGGACAGGGGAAGGGTGCAGGGAGGTCGAGGGCCCAGAGGAAAATCAACCAAATGTTGTTTTGCAGTGGGCAGAAGCTTCTATCTGCAGCACAGACCCGAGGAAAGTCCCTCAGCTTGGTGCCAGAGGTTGCTTTGAGCTGGTCAGCGCTGCGATCTGTGGAGTAATTTGTTGCTCAAGAGCTCTATTAATTGTCCCCTGTGCTCTAGCAGAGCAGTGCTTCATTCTGGCTGTACCAGGTGCTGTGGAGCAGCAAGAGATTGATCTCTTTCCCTTGGAGATCAGGGCCTGAACCCAGGCAAACTTGCCACCGTGTGTGCGGTGGTAGCTGTGGTGTTGCTTCTCAGGTGAGTTCACTTCCACTGTGTCGAGGCAGATGGGCAGGAGCAGGCGCCCAAGTGGGCTGGAAGAGGGTTTGGCAGTGAGCAGAGCAGTGGGCAGCTGTTTGTGGTGGCATGCCCGGGGCTCCCATCGTGTGTATGGCAGAGGCTCTGCTGGCTGGGGGCCATACCCCGTCCTCTGGAGATGCCACCAGGCATTGCAGTGTTGGGAAAATGTTGGGAGGTTGTTCAGATACTTCGGCGTGCTGTGGAGGTAAGTTGGCGCTGACTGCGGTTATCAGCTGCTGGTGGTGATTATCATGTTGTACTTCCTCATAGTCTGTGAAGCATGTGGGCTGCTCTGGGAAGCCTATGAGGCCAAGGTGAGATGTCCTTTTACCCCCGGCCCACCCTCCTCTGGCATCCTGCTAGCTGGGTTTCCAGCCCAGAGGAAAGCTACCCTGTATTTGAGGCGTGTTGTTAGGTTTTTCTTGGCGTCATCCTGTCGGCTGGGAGAAATGCCACGTTGGGATTAGATCTGAGAGCTGGTAAAGATGAGGTCTGCCCCAGAGGAGTGAGGTGACCTTCTTTTGGAACATGTAAATATGGGATTTTGACATGGACTAAAGAAATACGGTTTCTGTTACATTATAAATGGCAAAAAAAAAAAAAAAACCTGCCACATAGCCATTTCTTGTCTTGACTGGCCACTGTTGGTGTAGTACACAGGCATTTTCATAGACTCTTTATGAGCCTTTAGAGCCGCTCCTTGGCCTAAGCTCTGCACAGGGTTGAGCCAGCTGCCTTTGGAAGTAGTGGCTCTTCTGAAACTCCAGAGACACTTGCATCTGCTTTGAAACTGGGACCTCACATTGTTTGTGGGAAGCTCTGAAACCAACGGCCAACATATTATGGATAAAAGTAGAATGAGATAATCTTTGGATGAGCAAATCCAAGCTGTTGCAAGTGGTTCTTTATTTTGAAATTCAAAGAACGCATCTCCTCTCTGCATCTGTGGTTCTGCTATGTTTTGTTTGTTTTCTTAAAACCACTTTTGTTTTTTTGCTTAATACATTTGAAACTTGCTTTTAGAAGGAGGCCATGTCTTGTGGAGACCTGTCTTTCTGTCTACTAATATTTGGTTTTATCCACGTGTAGCATTTCCTTGTCAACCCAAGGCTGAGGGTGAAGTGGGAATCAATTCATCTTATTTCCTGGGTGCAGCTCTTGTGTGCCCAGCATAGCAAGCCTAAGAGCAGGAGCATGGATAGATTGTCTCCAAGAGAAACCACGTGTGGTTGGACTTTGTGCATGCTGCTGTCACGCTGGCTCAGCCGTGGCTCTTGTTTTAACCTGGGAGCTGTCACAGGCTGTGCTGAGGCGGAGCAGGTCTGCAGACCTTCCCTGGGTGCTGTGCTTGACCTCACGCATTGTAATTGACTGGTCCTTAATAAAAAGCACTGCTGATTGCTTGACTTCTTAGTTTTACAGCCTGCCAGCCCTCTGCTCCCCCAAAACCTCGCACATAGGTCTTCAGCTGCTGTGGCCCTTTGAGGGCAAGGACCTGCTGGTGGGTGCTGGCTGCAGCTTGTTGGCCATGCAGAGCCTGGCCACCAGCAGGGGTGGAACAGCTTCTGTCAAGGTCAGGCACTAGCAGGACAGCGTATCCCTGCTCAGGTTGTCCTACTCCACCTGTTCCTTTAAGCAGAGCCATGGCAACCCCAGCCTTATCACTCCTTCTGTCTGTGTCTCCCCTTGTCCCAGATGTCACTGAAATGAACGCGCTGTGTGCATGCAGAGAGCAATTAGGTGCAGAGAAGCCACTGATTAAAGACCTCTCTCTTCTGTAGTTCTTTAAATACAGCGGGGTTTACAGCAGATCTCAGCCAATTCCTGTCTTGTCATCTGCAAGTGGGCTTTGTGCTGTCCCATCCTGGCTCACCTTTCCCTTTGTGCCTGGAGCCCTGTGCGGGCTCTGCCTGCAGGACCCCGTGGCGTGAGGCTGGGGCAGGAAGGTGCCTGCAGTGTTCCGCCAGCGTGCCCTTTCCCTTGTGGAGTAAATTCTCCCATTGGCTTGTGCTTTGACAGCAGTGAAAGCTGCGTGGCTGGTATTTCTTGCTTTCCTGTTTCCTCCTTTCTGTTGGGTTTGCAATCTGCCTCGAGGCTTTAGCTTGGTAATTTGCCAGGAAATTAAACCCATCATTACTATTCCTGTCTCTTTGCAGTGCCGTGTGTTCAGGCTAGCTTGCGTCCTGCTTTGGGGCATGAATCGTATTTCCTGCTAGGATTAGTTTCCTCTTGGCACAAAGTATGTCCCAAGGCTCTGCTCCTGCCTGAGGAGTGTTCTTCCTCTTTTTCTGGCACCTTACTTAAACTCGGTTGGGTCCTGTGTGTTTCCACATGACCCCGAGCAGCATTAGATGAAGACGGGCTGAACAATTCTTGCTGCTTTATTTTCTGATCAAAGCGGTGGATGTGAATCTGAAAGCTACAAGTTTCTCCCCACTCCAGAGAATTCTAGCATAGAAAAGGAGCAACTGGGAGGTCTTGGTAGAGATGTGTGGGCACGTTCTTCTACTCCCCTTGCTGAGTGTGAGGAACCTTGTTTTCTGGTGGGCAGAACAGCTTTGTCTCTGCCCTCTCACCACAGTTTTGCCCTCTTCCCAACCCTCGTGTGATGTTTTTCTTCTGTCCCTGAGTTGTAGTCTGGTTGTTTTCTTGCTAACAGTGACACCAATGCAGTTTTGCAGGTGAAATTATCTGCAGGCTAGGGGTGATCTGTAAGCATAGTTGGGCAGAGGGATGATGGAAGACATAGGTAGTACTCTGATGCGTTCACTAAAAAACTGTTGTCCTCTTGCATGACCAAGCCTACCCAAGGGCTGTTAACACTATTTGGGCAGCCTTTCTTCCAGGTAGGAAAATCTCTAGGGTTTGTAAGGTACATCTCTGAAAACAAAGTGCAGTTTGCAGCATGTAAGTTTTCGTCACATTGCGTGTTGCAGGAGGACAGCATGTGGCACAGTGCATGTGTCCTGAGCCTGTGAGGACTGATAACATCAGCCCACGTGCTCAACAGAAACCTATGAAGACAGCTCTTGCCTAGAAACTGCAGCTAAATTCCCTGTGTGGAGCACAGAGCACCCTGTGCTACCTGCACCCGCCTCGTCCTACCCTGTCCACCTGCTGTGTGTGGTTTGCCTAAGGTGCTGGGACTGGGCTGCTGCCCGCTCTGCCGTGCTTTCCTTGCCACCATCTTTTCCTCCTGACCTTTTCCTCCTCCTCAGTGTCTCAGGTGTTCTGTCATCTTCACAGCATGTTTTGTGGAGCATGGTTAAGGTTCCTCCGGTGCTGTCTGGCTGTAGGGGACAGTTTTGTGGTAGGGATCTGTGCAGTTCTGGCTGCTCAATCTCATCTCATTCCTCGGGAGGAGTGCAGTGGATCAGCGAGTATCTAGAGGAATTGGGCTGAGAGGTTAAGGACACAAAGGGCTTCTCTCCAGTTACCTTTAAACTCCTGTGTGTGTCTGTGGGTGGCTGTAGCCCTGCAACCTGCTCCCAGCAGCCACCCCAGCAGCTGCTTTGCTCTCTCCCTTTCAGACTCCCTGTATGTCTCCGAGTACTTCTCTCAGAGTGCGCAGAAGTTGTCCTTCTACAGCTGGTATGGGAATGCCAAGGTCTTCCACTTCCACGTGCCAGAAGATACTGTGCTGCTTCGCTGGCTTCTGCAAGCGTCCAGGGGGAAAGAACCGGAGTGTACCAGCATGGAGGTCACAGTGTATGTATGTCCCTGTGCCACTGCTTGCACATGTGGGCTTTCTTGTCTTTCCCTTGTCCTTGTTGCTCATGCAGTTGTTTCTCTGTAGGAGGCTGTGAATTTGTTGCAGCAGACAATTCCTTAGTGTTGCACTAACACTAAATCTGTGTTTTTTAAATCTGTAGAAGCATTTCATGTTACCAGTGGATCAAAGGGCTATCACATATTATGTCTAAGAAACATATCTTATGTCTAAAAATGCTGGAGAGAGTTTCACAGTGAGGCTGTTGTTGCTGTTCATAACCAAAGGTGTTCCTGGACCTTTCTGTGTCTGTTGATCCTGTGCATGGTGCTGTGCAGATGTGGCAGAACTGCAAAGGGCCTGAGAGGATGCAAAATGCTTGAAGGTGGACAAATTCCCCAGTACAAAGGAGCTGGAGAGACCAGAAACACTATATTGAAGGATGCAGCCTGTGTATGGAGCACAGATAAGAGAGGAATGCCTAATCCTGCTGACACAACAAAACAAGATTTGAAGACGTGAAGATGGAGCGTTCAATGGCATCAAAATAAATATTGCTTAAAGCAGTTCTTGAGTTGTCAGAGGATTTGAGATCAAACAGGTTGAGACTTTGAGCTGTATTTCATGAGGGTACTAAGTTTCTTAGGCAGGTGGTTCCCCAAGAGGTGCTTTGGACTCTCAGAGACCTTACATGGCTAGGACCTACTCCACAGGGGTTGCTGCAGCTTGCTAAAGTTTCAGCCACTCCAAAAGCAACTGAAGTTTGCTGCACCAGCTGGCTTGCACATTACCTAGTCTGTGCTGGGCACAGATAAATGCTCTGTTGCTCCTGAGCAGCCTGAAACAGGTGATCTGTGTGTTTTCTGCATCCCAGAAGGCTTTCCAGTAGTTTAGGGATGTGAGGGACAAGACAAAAGCTAAACAATATCCTAAGAAATGACTGTGGAGATCAGTTTAGCTAAGCTCGAACAGATTAATGACAAATAACCTGTCATGCTTGCTTGCTGGACCTGTTATTGTTCATTGTTCTGTTGTAGTGCTCTAGTAGTCCCAAAAAGGAGCAAATTGAATGCCAAATGGGCTGTCCAAATATCCCATGCATTACTTAGCTCCCTGCTTTTCTCATATTTCAAACTTCGAGCTACTCATCTTAAAGCAGAGGTGCTTGTGTTCTAAAGTCAGTCACACAGGCCTTGCTTGGTGTCTTTTTAGACTGTCTGCCCTCCTTAATGGAGGAAATAGGAAACATGCAGATCTCTTCTATAAAAAGAAAGCTCTTAATTGACAATTTAGCCTAGCTGACTATAGGGGGAACTTGCTGATGGTTATAAAAGGAAAAAAGTAGTAGTTTTGTGACTGGGGCTTAACCTAAGCGTGTGTTATGGAAATTTTCTTTCAGGCTTGATGGAACGATGTAAATCCTTGTCTTAATAAGCAGTCAAGTTAAACTAATCTCTAAATAAATCCAAGATAAGGTAATACCAGCCAGTCCTCACCAGATGAAAAGGATAGCTCTGTGCTCCACTTGAATATGTGGCGTCTTTCCAGCCTGCAGCCTCTCTGATCTCAGGCCAACCTGGGTGGCCACTGACGAATTTGTATCCCAGTTTACCTTGCAGGTGTATATACCTCCCTCGATTTACTTGCATTCTGGTTTCTCTTGCAGGCACTTTCGCTATGGAGCCCCTCCTGTAATTAATCCACTGGGCACTCAATTTCCTGCAAATGCGACTGTCCATCCTTCCTACAACATAAGCATCACTCTGAGCAGTGCAGTGCAAAACACCACTTTTGTGAACGTTACGAGCCCTGCTGCAGGAGACTGGTTCATTGCTGCACATCTCCCTGAGGCTGCTGGCAGAATTGAAGTGAAGGTAAGAGCTCTGGTGAGCATCTTGGACAGCCAGCATACTCTGTCCGGTGTCTCTTGCCACAGCTGACCAGTCTGTTCTCCCTTCCTGCAGGGCTTCTCCACTCCCTGCACCTATATGTTTCAGGCAGATATGTTTGTGCTTAGACTCGCTGATATGCCTGTTCTGGAGCCTGGTGTTGCCATGCCACAAACTATCGTCTCACCTGCTAAGCCTCTGCATGTCAAGTGAGTGAGAGCAGCGGCTGGAAGCACTTGGGGCCGTAGGTATGGGGTCAGATTTCCCACTGATGCTGTTTAGGGTAAGCCACTGTTGTTTCCATGCTGGGCTGGACTATGCCCTGGAGTTTGGGGGTCTCTGGGTCTGTTTGACAAGCTCCCTGCATCAGGGTGGTAGGTTTGTGGGCAGCACACTAGAGGGCCCTTCTCTGACTCTTTGCAGGCAGACGTAGAGGTCTAAGGCAGAAATCTGGTAGTTCTTAGAGGCCCTTCCCCTGGGAAAGATTTTCACAACACAAATCAGGGCAACCTAGTTCTTACCACAATGCCTGTGGGAATCTGTGGTGGGTTGTGGCTGGTCTGTGTTCAGAGTACAAGCTGTGCAAGTTGCTGGTTGCTTCTCCTGCAGGGTCTTTGTTCCCAAGTACACTGCCAGGATGTGGTTTGAGCTGCGAAGCTGCGTTACAAGTGAGCAGAAGGCATGCTCTGTGCGGGTTGTGCTGGGCTCAATCACACTGCCACAGTCCTTCCAGAAGATCATCACCTGCACAGGGAATGTAAACTGCAGCCTGGGCCTGGATTCACTCCCCTGGGAAAAGTGGTTGCAGATCATGGTGGAGAGTCTTGGCACTGCCAATGCCAGTGTGTCCATGGAGATGCTGACTTCTTTCACAGGTGGGTTTCCATTTTCTCTACCCCTATGGGAGGGATCAGCAAGAACTTTGTGTCTGCTATGTCTCTCTCAGGCCTTTGGTTGGCTGGCTGTGATGCCCTATGTTTTAGGTTTTCCCAGCATGCTGGTTGGCTGGGCATAACCTTGAGGGCTGAGATCTAGTTGTTGCTTTAGTATCAAAAGTGTAGGCTCTAATATTCATCCAAGAAGAATACTCCCTGGACCTTCCTATTCTGGAAATGCCTGTGCCAGGATCTCTGAAGCAATGGTATTTTCCAAAGGCTGTGACCAGCTTAAACTCTGGTGAGGAGAATAGTTTTGGGTAGATGCACTAGACTGTATTGATACATTGACTATTGGCCATAAGCAGGCTACAGACAGGAAGTCATCTCACAGAGGTTTCCTTGGGGCAAGATCTTGGGTTGTGAGGAGATGTCTCACTTTTACATGCCTCAGGAGGTCACGGGGTCCTTGTGGCTGTGATAGGCACTTGTAACATGACAGTCATCCCTGTCTGGCTGTTGGGAGTCTTGCAAGCTCACCAACCAGGCATATTTTTGAAAATATTCTGCTAGGGCTTCTGCTATCATTTCCTCAAAGCAGAGCCTCATCCGTTATGCTCGAGGGCCTGGCACTGGCATCTGAAGTGTGAGAGGGGACACACAGCAACACCAGCGGCATTAGAGCTACACAGGCTCCAGCAAGTTTTCAAATGTCACATTTGGCTCCAGTTACTATGACTTCATGGTTTGTGCCTTTAGCTGTTATTGGGTTAATTTATCTCTTTTGCCTAGCCTTGTATGCCCAGGTCTGGGAAACTACTACAGCCTTTCATGCAGCCAGTGGTTATGGGGCAGTTAAGTGTTGTGCTCAGTTATTGGTTAGTGAATACTCCCTGGCTGCTGGGCACGTTGTGTGTAATCCCTTCTTCTGTTCCTCTGCTTGCCAGCTGCTTCTCTGCAGCTCCAGGGTGTTGCCACCCACTGTACCATTCGCCTGGCTTTTGTCAGAACCCCACGTTGTGAATGCTGATGTTAGAGTTTCCCCTGTAAAGATGATAAATACTGAAGTGTCTGAAGCAGCTGAAATACCCCCACAGTTTGTGCTGTCGCTTGACAGTCTGAAGTTCCTGGGGCCCTGCCTGGTTGAGGTGCTGATCCTGGTTCTTCTGACTCCTCTCCTTTTTTTTCCTTTACAGACTGTAGGCCGGGAAGTACCAGTTCATTTCTTAACTTCAGCCTAAACCAGAGCCAAGCTGGTTCTGGACCAGGTAGCACAGGAATAGCAGGGAGCCCCACTCAGTCTACAGGAACGGCTTTACGCAATGCATCTGAGCAGAGGAGCTTCTGTCTCCAGAATCAGCCCGTTGTTCGGGAGGACCTGGATGTGGTGTCTGTGCGGTACAGGCTCCTGAATGGTCCTGCTGTGCCCGTGTACTCCATCTCCCCAACCCTGCTTCTCCTCAACTTGAAAACTGGCATGGACAGCGGGGGTTCCCTTGTGGTGAATCTCCTGCTTAACAAGGTGTAGTAGCTTTATTTGTGTGATGGTCTTCTCTTTGCAGTGCTCGTCTCTGCCTCTGTTCCTGGGTGGGTTTGTCAACAAATTCCAGGGGTTGTAGGTACCAGCAGTACTATTTTCCTTTCTTCTGTTGTTATTGTCTCTTCACAAAGCCCTCTGAACCTGTTCTAGCCACTTCCATGATGTCCTGCTTTTCAGTTCCAAGTGAAATGCCACAGCTTGCTGGCATGTGGTGGCAGCACTGAAAAGGAGAGGAAATGGAAAATAATTGCATCTCCATCTCTTCTGTGGGAACCTAGAGCCTTGCCACCAAGAGAGGAGGCTCTTCAGGGAAACCCAGGGATGTTTCTGTCTGAGTCACTGATTCCCATCGCTTTGGTGGCACCAAGGAATCATTTTACCTGAAAGTGTGACTGTGATGTTTGTCACAAGGGCTAGTTAGAGCCTTCCCAAGGGCTGATGTCCTGCTGCCTCTGTTTGCTGTCACCATGTGCTCATGCTGAAGCGATGGCCTAGTGTAAATGTCCTGGCTGGGTGGCATTTCCACCCATGCAGTCTCCCTGAGAGACTCTCTTCCTGAGCCTTTCAGCAAAGGCATAATGCAGTGACGATGCAGAGCGGGGTGAATGCAGGTTTGCCCAGAAAGAGTTGGTGAATTGGTGGATGACCTTGATCTGCAGCAGTTAATATCACCTGCTGCTCCCGTAGGACACGGGCAGTGTGGGAGATAAATTGTGCAGTGCATTGAGGTGCTCTCATGTGGAATTTTTTATTTTTTTGCACAGACGTCTCTGAGCCAGGCCAATGCCACTGTGGTAGCGTGTCTGAGTGCTGCTTCACCGGTGCTGTCCCTCAATACCACGCAGAAGTGCAGTACAGGTATGAGAGCCACTGACACGTGCCCCCAGCTCAGCTATGCTGCCTCAGGACTTTGCTTTTAGACCTCATGACCTCAGATGAACTCGGGTCCTTTGTAGATTGTCTTGGGGAAGCTGATTTTGGTGCAAGACCTCCTGAGGCCTTCATCACTCAGTTCCAGCACATGCCCTGGGGTGCTGGGGTGCAGGTGCTAGTCTGGAACCAGGAGTTAGCCTCCATCAAAGGAAGGCGTGGTTAGCACCCAGCTCTCTTCCAGCCTTGTTGGCAGGTTTGGGGATGGTCAAGGCTTTGCTGGTGTGCAGAGAAGCCGAACACTGCACTGGAGAACTAAATAAGCAACCAGGCTGGTCCAGCTGCCTTGTGTAGCTGATCTCAGCTTGGAATTGGTGCAGGCCCTTCTCCCCAAGTCCTGGTGTATCACAGCAACTTCTTGTCTTTAAGCTTTTTTCCAGGGCTACCCTCTGAGTGTGAGCACGTCCTCTGCAGAAGCGATGGTGATTGTCCTGTACCCCCAGACAGACGACTGGTTCCTTTCCTTGCAGCTCATCTGCACAAAGGGCCAGGGGTGAGTCTGTTGTGTTGCGTGGCTTCGAGGCTGGTTTGGAGCACTCTACCTTGTTGCCTTTGACTAACATAAGCAAAAGCAAATGCCTGTTGTCACTGTCTTGCCTTCTGTCGTGGGCTCATCTCATGTGGTAGCAGTGAAGCCATGGCTACAGAGGGGGAGGAGGTGGGTGGCAGTGCTGCCTTGCTCTCTTGTGGGCCCTCAAGCAGCTTGTCTGGTGCTGAGCTGGCATGTCTCACACTGACTGCACATGGGTGGTGGAGTTTGCCTGGGTGAGCTTCCCCAGATGTATTTTGAGGTGATAAATTGGAAAGAGCTGTGCTATAAATGAAAATGCTGCTGTTACTTCCTCAAGGAGGCTTTGAAATGTGTTCAGTTCTACTCATAGTCTAGCGGTTTGCCTTCCTGGTGATTCATCTCCGTAAGGGGCTGAACATGCTCTAAGAAGTGGTGCTGGCAACTGCTGGGCCTGACTACTAGTCATGGGTATCTGAGCCTCTTACGGGAGTCTGGGGAAGAGTTGAGGCCTGTCTGCACGTTGCTTTGGCAGTCTGAGTGGAGAGGGAGTTGACTGTGCTCTTATCTCTTGGGAGCAATGAAGCAGATCCACTGTGGGCTGTGGTGTGAAGGATCCCTGTGCCAAAATAGCAGAGAATTTGTGTATGTGAAAGTGGCTGGGGGTAGGACACAGCGAGGCCAGGCTCTTTCAGACCCCTGGAGCAGAGTGCTCCCTTGGCACACAGCTGCCCAGAAGGACCAGGGTACCAAGACAGTCTGCTTTCATTGCAGTGAATGTAACACCGCAGAAGCCAAAGTGACCATCATAGCATACCTCACCCCCTGCTTCAATGACTGTGGGCCATATGGACAGTGCAGTCTACTGAGAAGACACGGCTACCTCTATGCGGGCTGCAGCTGTAAAGCTGGTGAGTGCCTTTTCCTAGGAGGCTTTGCCATACTCCCCAAGGGGAGGCCACGTTTTTCCATGCTGCTGTTTAGACAAGAGGGAAGAGGGTCTGTCACAGCTTTATGAATGTCCTGGAGTCACAGCACTTGCCTAAAGTGCAGTCTGTGCCCACGGTGCCCTCTTTGGGCAGCATCCTGATTCCCCTGAGGAGTTCTGGGAAGCACAGAGCATCCCAGGGGAAATGGTGAATCAGGCTGAGGACAGCTTTCTGCTGAAAGGTCACTTCCAGCTTTGAGTCCCCCAGGGCTTGGGGAGGTGCTTCTGAGCATCCCCAGTGAGATCTGAATACCTGCAGGGCTGCCTGAAAGCACCTGCATCAGAGCATGTGCCTTGCAGGGCAGCTTATTATGTAGTGCCCTGATACAGGACGTGGTGAGGCTGGGCTGGCAGTCTCTGTCCATACTTTGTCTCATGCTATCTCAAGAGCAAGCACGCAAGACAACCCTTAGACTTGGAAGTGCCACTGGAGGAGGGACATTGGTGTCAGATGCTAATATAATAATGAGATGAGAAGACTGGGCAGGAGTCACTAGTGTAGGGAGGATGATAGCTGTGCTGTGCTTGGATGGATACTTGCATCTGTTTTTAGCAGAAGGACAAGGCAAAATATGGTTCACTGCTGCTTTGGACCTGATCCAGCATGTCCTTGCTGTCTGCTGCAGTTCTGCTACTAGGTTAGGACTGCAATGGAGAGCAACATCCTAATTTCCTCAAGGGGTGCCAGGTCCTGGGAAGCACACAGCACCCCAGGGGAAATGAGGAATCAGGATGAGGACAGCTTTCTGCTGAATCACTTGGAGCAAAATGCCCCAGCTGCATATTCATGACCCAGAAATAAACTGAAGAGCGCAGCCTCCTGTGGGCTCTGCAGTGAGAGCAGGGAGAAAGGGACAGAGCTGCTGGGCTTGTTTGTAGCAGCACCGTAATGGGATGGGTGCAACTCTTAACTCCGCTCTGACTGCGGAGCCTGCATGTACCCAGGCTGCCCTGTGACTGACCTCCTCTCCCCAAAAGGAGGGCATGGGCATTCTAACTTTGAATAAAAATAATAAATAAATAAATAAAGCTTAGTTTATAGAAGACTGTCAGCTCAGTCCTTGGACAGCAGGCTAAGAATTGACCCCAGTATCAAGCCCAGAGCTTTGCATTGTTCTCTGGGAAATTCTCTAGGTCATAAACACAGCTTGCAGCCAGGAAACTTCCAGCTAAAGCTAAGAAAACAATTTTTCTCCCATCAGAGTTGTTCACCTTTGCACTATATCCATGTCTCTGTCTTGGGGAATTTTCAAAATTCAGTTGGACAAGGCCCAGAGCAACCTGATCTGGCTTTGCAGTCTGCCCTGGGAGCAGGAGGCAGGACAGGATGACTTCCTTAATGTTGTGGAACACTTTCCTCCCTGGTTCCTGGGATCTGTAGGGTTCTTCCCCTGCAGTATCTTGTACCCAGCTTGCAGCAGAGAGCATCCTAAGCATTTGAGCCTCAAATATTTGATTTATCACCAGAAAGTAGCATGTGTGTTGAGTTACTATAGAGAAGAAAAGTACCAGTCTGGACAGACCTGTGCTGTGTGTAGAACAGCCCCTGCCACATGGGAATAACCTGGGGAATGTCGTTGGAACAGCTGCTGGGCTCTGCTGGGGTTTCCCCAAGACCTAGTAGCATGGGCCAGCCACTTTCCAAAGCAGAGCGTGCAATGAGTAGCGAGCATCCTGAGAACAGGAGCATGCGTGGCTGATGGAGCAGATCAGCAAGAAGGGCTATGGCAGCAGGGCTCATTAGCCAGCAACTGCAAACAGCAGAGCTATTAAAGCCAGCTGCTCAGTATAAACACTGCGTGAGTCCTGGGTGAAATGGAGGTCAATGGATAAGCTGCCAGAGATGCTGGGCTTGTGATGGGCTCCCAGTGGGGGCGGGTGGGTTTGTCCTTCCTCCTCCTAACATGCTGCCTCCTAGAGCAAAGGAGAGGAGGCCCAGGGGTAGTCCTGGGGAGCTACTGCTGCTTCTGAGGGGTCCCAGGCTCCTGCTGGATGCTGCAGGTGGGCCACATGAGATCCACACAGGCCTCTCTGCTCCGCAGGTTGGAGCGGGTGGAGCTGCACGGATGACACCAAGGCCCAGTCAGTTGGTGCGCAGAACCTGGCCACCCTCCTGCTCACGCTGAGTAACCTCATGTTCCTGCCAGCAATAGCAGTTGCTGTCTATCGCTACTACCTGGTGGAGGCCTCTGTCTACACCTACACCATGTTCTTCTCCACGGTAGGGATTGTCTTTTGTCAGGTCCTCTGCCAGCTCCCTGTTAGCATCAGGAAGGGGATCCTGCCTGCTGCACTGGGCTAAAATCACTGGTGGAGCTGTCCATGCTCAAGCTCCGCAAGGAGCTTCTCGGATCATCAAACAAGCACCTCCATGGACATGTCCTGCCCCTTCAGAGTTTGACAGGAGTGTTATTTTCATTGAGTTCTTCCAGCCACACTGCAGGTGCTCATATTTGGGGGTGGGACCCCTGGGAGCTGAGATGGGGTTGGAGCATTCTGCTGAAGGTTACTGTCCCAAGAGACCTCAGCTGCTGCTGGGAGGGTGCAGACTGATAGCAGCTCTCCAGCTTTTTTCTGTAACACTGTGCTGGTTTGGTGAAGCTTCCTGGAGATGCTGTCAGGAGGGATCTTGGCTACCATGGGCTGAGATTACTCCTGCTTCTCCTTTCCAGAAAGCTGAGTGGTGCTGCTGATTTCATGTTAGCCTTTGGTTTTGTTCCTGGTTCTAGTTCTACCACGCATGTGACCAGCCAGGTGTTGCTGTGATGTGCATCCTGGACTACGACACCCTACAGTACTGTGACTTCTTGGGCTCTGTGGTGTCCATCTGGGTGACAATCCTGTGCATGTCTCGGGTAAAGAAGATTCTGAAATACGTGAGTGTCAGACCTTTATTGCTCCTGCACTGCAGGGCCAGGCCTGAGTCAGCCGAGACACAAGTGGCCGTGCTGCACCCTCTTGTGGCAGCACTTTAATAAGACAGCGCATACAGCAGATCCTCCTCTGCAGCCTGCAAGATAGCCTTGCTCTCTGGATAGCCCACCTTGGTAACAAAGGCTGTTTGTCATCCACCCTAATTTTTAAACCAGAGGGTGGTTTTATCCTAGGATCTTGGATCATGAACCTGCATGCTTGTAGGGACTGTGCCTGAAAGGACTGAGGGGAAGTATTTGTGGGTCCTCTGGCTTATCCTTCTAAAGGTACTGCTTCTAAGTCATGCATGTGTGCAGGGCTGGACAGGCAGGAGATGAAGTTCTCCTTGCCTTAGGCCTTTGGCGTAGCCATCTGTGCTCTAGCAGCAGGTGAGCTGCTGATGTGGTGTCTCGTTCCCAGGTCCTTTTCGTCTTGGGGACCCTGTTAATTGCCATGTCCCTGCAGCTGGACCGCAGAGGGGTGTGGAACATGATGGGTCCCTGCCTCTTTGCCCTCGTCATCATGATTGCAGCATGGGTAAGTAAGGGCAGCCAGACAGAACCTGCTGCCCTCTGCTCCTTTCCAGAGAATGATGGTGACAGAGCAGGCCCCACTTACCAGAACACTGACACATGGGAGCTGATCTCCTTGAAGCACCCTGGTGGACAGAGCGCAGGGCAAGGCGCCTTTGGTCCCTCCAATAGCTGAGAAATCCCCTGCTTATGGGTCTCAGCACAGTCTGGCAGCTGCAGCTCCAATTCACAGAATGGGTGGGGTTGGAAGGGACCTCTGAAGATCATCTAGTCTGGCCCCCCCGCAGAGCAGGGTCACCTAGAGCACCTTGTGCAGGATGGCACCCAGGTGGGTTATGAATATCTCTGGAGACGGAGACTGCACATCCTCTCTGGGCAATGTGTCCCAGTGCTCTGTCACCCTCCCAGTAAAGAGTGCCCCCTCATATTGAGCCAGAACTTCCTGTGCTTCAGTTTGTGCCCATTGCCTCTTGTCCTGTCACTGGGCACAAATGAAAAGAGACTGGCTCCATCCTCTCAACACCTTCCCTCAGATATTTGTGTACATTAATGAGGTCTCCCCTCATTTCAGTGCACACCAGCAGCTGGAGAGTCCTACCAGAGTGGCTGGCTGTTGCCTGTTCCCTGGAATGGTGGCATCAGCATTGCCGTCTGCATGCAGGGCTTTGCCATAGCTGGGTATGGGGGGTCTGGCACACAAGGGATGGGCCCAAGACAAGGGGAGGCTGAAGTTTTACAGAGGCAGCAGGCATACCCTTTTGCTGTGAGGACTGTTTAACAGATGTTCCTGGGTCAGGCAGTGCTGTGTGTTTCTTATGCATAAGCTTCTAGTTGCTTTAACCCTTCTGTGCTCTCACACCTCTAGGTTTACCACGGAGTAAAGCGCAGACACTGCTACCCCTCCTCATGGAAGCGCTGGGTTTTCTACCTCCTACCAGGGATCACCTTGGCTTTCATCGCCATCTCAGTATATGCATTCATGGAAACCAATGAGAACTATTACTACACCCACAGCATCTGGCACGTGCTGGTGGCTGGCAGTGTAGCTTTCCTGCTTCCGCCTCGGGACAAGCATAAGAAGCCCTGGGCTTGGTCACAGAAGCTCACTTGTCGCTATCAGATCTGCCAGAATGACCGTGAGGAGCTCTATGCTGTCACCTGAACTGCTTGTTGCCAGGTCACAGAGGTGAAGGGCTGGTAAGGTTGCTCTTTGCCAGGCCAGCCTGGGCTGCCCCTCTGTAGCACGTTGGCAATCTTGTTACGTGCTCATTCACCGGCTGGGACAGCGCAGTAGCTGGACTGGGTTTAAACATGAAGACAGCAAGCTTGTCTTTTGAAGGCAAGTTTGAGATCCCCTACACTTTACTGCTGGGATGGGGCAGGCTCTTTGTGGTTCTAAATTGAGGAATAGTCTCCCCACCACCTCCTCCGTGGCCTTGGGGGAAATTGTCAACTCTTATTCCCCTCCTACCCGATCCATGAGGACTGGGCTCAGCCCATGCTGCACTGGAGCCACAGGCTGCTGTGCTTTTTCCTGGACTCACTCTCTTAGCAGAGGGCTGTGGGACAGGGATTTCCCATGCCATCTTGCAATCAAAATTTGCTTTGTCAAGAGAAGAACAGATTTCTTCTGTACCTGACCTGGAGGCAAATGCATTTGAGTGCCCTTGGTGCTGAAGGGGGGGAGGGAGGTAGCTGATTTCAGCACACACACAGGGGCCTTGATTGCTGTCTCCCATGTGGGTCTGGAGCCCTCTCTTTGTGAAACAGGTGGTGCTGCTCTTACATAGGCTGGCTTCTGGAAATGATGAATGAGACCTGAATTTGGGCCCTGGATTCAGGATCAGACTTGTCAGGAATGTGGAAAAAAACATGTGCAAGAGGCATCAGTAGCGTCTACCTGATAACTGTGAAACTCACAGCTGTGCAGGGTTTAGTCTAAATTTTTCTTTGTCCCTCTTGGTTCATCCAGAAGGAACTAGGCTGCTGTAATATTCCCCGTCCTCTCTTTGTGTTCAGGTATTCGCTGTCTGACTTCCTTTTGTGGGTTCAGCAGCTCTGCCCAGCCAACATAAGTGGCAGAATCTCTCAGGACTCCATCAAGGTTGGTGATGTGCTGTGGCATTTCACTTGCAAGTTAAGTTAGTAACACTGCCCCCACCTCCGGCACCTTTGGGCAGCAATAGTTCACTCTGTGGCTGTATTTGGTTGGGATCAACCTGGGCAGCGCTGGAATCCAGGGCCCTAGCGCAGCTCCAGCCTGAAGGCATGCCCCAGTCTTGCAATAGTCTGAGCACAGTATGGCCTTACGGCAAGTTTGTTAACGTGTGCTTCAAACCTACTCAGCACCTTTCCTGTGCTTTGCGTACAGCATCACATCGGTGCTGTGCAAACCCTGTGCTCAACCGGTTGTGGCTCTGAGGCTGGATGCGCTGTGGAGCCACAGCTGGTCTGAGGCTGTTGGGACTGTCCCAGTCCAACCAAGAGCATCTCCCTGGGCTCCCAAGGTGGTTGTAGTCTCCTTGGGAGCATCTGTCTTGCTTTAGCCTTACTGGAGGGCACTTGGACATTGGAAAGCAAGGACAGAAACACAGAACTGGCAACCAGGAAATAGTCTTTGCCCATCCTTATTTTGTAGTTAAGGGCTCAAATACATGGTTCCCTGCCTGGTTATTCCAATTGTGGCAGATGGCTAAGGAAGAACAGCTTTGGCCAGTACAGAGCTCTCCTTCCTATGCTAGAGACACTAATGTTCCACATCCAATCATGTGCTTTTGGTACAGCCTGTGGTTCAATTCTATGTGCAAGCTGGCTAATTTTCACAAAATTGTGATCCCAGTAATTGGTGCACATCCTCCTCCTCTGGGATCAAAATGATGGCAAACACTACGTATGTGGCATTAAGGTGACAGCTGACATAAGCATTTTGGTGCTCCTTTCTAGTGTGCATGCTGCTCAGAGCTGGCCTGCAGTCAGACCTCTTCCTTTTGGAAGGAAAGAGCTATTAATGAAGAACAATGCTTCCTAGTTTATAGGAATCAGGGTTATTTCTTTGCCTTGAAAAATGTCCAGCATTCTCCTCAGCTCTGTACTTTAACCTCTTCTCATAGCTAACCTAGCCTCTGCCTAATTAATCTGCCTGTTAATCCAACCTCTGCCTTTGCACTGGAGGAGGGATAACCCCGGGCAGCATGACATACTAGATGCCACCCAGTTGGAAAGCAGCTTGGCAGAAAAGGTACTAAGAGTCCTGGTAGACACCAAGTAGAACAAGAGTCAGCAATGTGCCCTTGCTGCAAAGAAGACTAATGGTACCCTTGGCTGCATCAGGGAAAGTACTGCCAGTGCGTCAAGGGCCTGCACCTCGCCACACCTGGAGTGCTGTGTCCAGTCCTGGGCCCACCAGTACAAGAGAGACCTGGACATACTGGGAAAAGCCAAATGTAGGGCCACAGGGATGATGAAGGGACTGGAGCACCTCTCCTGTGAGGAGGGGCTGCAAGGGCTGGGACTGCTCAGCCTGGAGAAGAAGAGGCTCAGGGGGATCTCACCGATGCCTGCACATCCCTGAAGGCAGGGTGCACAGAGCGTGGAGCCAGGCCCTGCTCAGCGGTGCCCAGGGCCAGGCCCAGAGATCTCCCAAAGCCGCCTGGACATAGACCAGGGTCCCCTACTCAGGATGGCCCTGCGAGGGCATCGCAGGTGGTGGAGGTGGCGGCGCAGATGGGCTCGGGGGGCCTTCAGCCTCCACCATGCTGTGAAAGTGAAGCTTTTCTTCAATGCAAGCCTGCAGGGGCTGAAGGCCACATCTCACCCATCTCCTTCACCGTCTGCCACTCATATACAAAAAAGGCGAGCAGGCAGCAGTGGCCCACACCCAGGCTCATTCTCCAGTGTGTTCCTGCCCATCACCCGGGGCTGTTGGATGGCCCAGACCCGTCCCTGCTGTCCCTCAGGGCACAAAGATGAGCTCTCCGTGGTGAGGAGGTCTCAGCCGCTTGCCCTGTCCCTGTATTTTGTTTCACAGCTTTCGGCCAGGGGCCGGGATGCCAGCAGCATGGATCTCACCCTCGGTTTTATCCCCTGGTGGTGGAGGGCTTAGCACTCCCTCCTTAGTTCCAATTTTACTGCTTTTAGGCACTTTTTGCCCTCTCAGCGTGTCGTGGGCTGAGCACGTGGGTGGGCAGCAGCCGCACCTTCACAGCTGCGGCCTCCGTGCCTTGCTGCCGTGCTAGCCGGGGTGCTGCCTCAACTCTTTAAAGCAATAATTCCTCATCAGGCCTTTTCCTTTATGGCTTTCAATGCTGTGAAGCTTCAGGTGAAGAAACGCCTGGACCTCCGTCGTCGTCGTCGTTGTCCGGTCGCTGAAGTTCTGCCCTCGCTCCCCTGTGTCGCTTTGGGTCGTGACGCAGAACCGTGCTGTGGGCCTGGGGGAAGGGCTTCCTGTTGGTCGTTAATTATTAATTTGTATTACGGTTATTATTAATTTGTGTTAATTATTTCGGGTAAAATCCGAGGAAATCCCTGCGTCTGAACGGAACGGTTACGTGTTCGCTGTTAACACCCGGGATTATTTTCTACGGCCGATTTTAAAGCTTCCGATTTTATAACTTAATAAAGGGAGAGGTGTTTCATAAACGGCTAAGAAGCGGGTTTGTGCACTTTGTGGGGGAGGAGACAGCGAAGCGGGCCGCTGCGTGTCCCTCGCCGGCCGCCGTTTGCAGCTCGGCTCCGACCGCCGGTGGGCGGCCCCTGGCGCTGCCGTGGGGGCTGGGGGCGGCCATGCCGCTGCACCGCTTCCCCCCGCGGCTGTGGCCGGCGCTGCGGCTCCGCCAGGGGCTGTGCTCGCGGCTGCCGGCGCACTGCCTGCGGGCGCTGCAGGAGGACGAGCCGCCCGCCGCCCCCGTGCACTGGCGGCCGCAGGGGGCTCGCTACCGCCGCGACCCGCGCAGCGGCGAGAGGCAGCGCCTGCAGGACGTGCCCGTGCTGCCCTTCCTGCCGCCCGCCGCGCACCGGGGGCTGTGGGGCGGCGAGGGATGGGTCCGAGGCTTCCGCTATGCCCGCAACGACAAGGTGAGGACGGTTCCCCCCTCCCCGTACCCCCCTGTGCCCGGTGCCCCCGGCGCTGACCGGCCCCGGCCTTGGGCAGCTCTCCACACGGCTGCCGAAGGTGTGGAAGCCGCAGCTGTTCGAGCGGCGCCTCTACAGCGAGATCCTGGACGCCACCCTCACCGTCACCGTCACCATGCGCACGCTCGACCTCATCGACCAGGCCTACGGCTTCGACTTCTACATCCTCAAGGCAAGGGCCTCAAGGCGTCAGGGGACACCCGGGGAGCGTCGTCCCCTGTTACGGGTGTCCCGTGCGGTGTCTGGGTGATTTGATGGGGTTATCCGCATGCTGGTAGGCTCCTGGCTTCTCGGCTTTGCCCGTGGGTGCACATTCATGTTGTCAGTTCTCTCTCGCCAGACCCCCAAAGCAGATCTGGGCTCGAAGCTGGGGATGGATTTGAAGCGAACGATGTTGCTGCGGCTTGCACGGAGAGATCCCAAACTGCATCCCGATGACCCAGCCAGAAGAGAGGCCATTTATGATAAGTACAAGGTGGGTGCCCGACCTGCTGCTTCTGCTCTGGGGTCCGCAGCAGTGTTCACTGCTGGTCTCGACTGATAACGTCTTGTTCACCCCCTTGCAGCACAGGCTACAGTTCATTCTCCTGTATCCAGGGTATGGATATAAAAGACCTAAACATCATTTGCTAGGTTTTTCCCGTCTCTCTGTAGCTGCTGCTTTCTGTATTCATCAGTGAGGCAGACAAAGATCTGGGTTTCTGTAGTGAATCTACAACAAGCACTGTAAGAGCTGACACTACCAACAGCAGGGAGAATTTTTATCAATGCTGCAGTGAGGAGCCCTTATTGCCTGAGTGTGATTGTTTAATTTTATGTAGCTGATGGTGGTTGTCATCTGTGGCCTGTGATCAGCCACAGAAGTGTTGGAAGGAGAGGCAGAGCAGCACACACAGTGCTGTACGCTTTGCAAAAGGGAAAAGGAGAAAGGTGAAGGGAGCTTTGCCAGAAATGAGATGAGCAAGGGGACAGTGCTTGAGGCTTGTCTGCAGTAGTGTTCCTGCTGGAGGAAAGGTGTTTGTGGGAGTGGGGTGAAGAGGGGACTTGCATGTTCCTCACCTGGAGAGACTACAGCACCTGTTTCTCCTTTTGTCACAGGAATTCGTGATTCCAGAAGAGGAGGCTGAATGGGTTGGCTTGAGTTTAGAAGAAGCAATAGAAAAACAGAGGGTCCTAGAAAAAAAGGTGAGTTTCTGAGGCAGTGCTGTCCTGTGAGCACAGAGGTGTCTTAGCTGCATCATGCTGTGCATCCAGCTGATCTCAGTATCCTGAGCACTCATCACCGATGGAAGTAGTGCTCCAAAACCCCTGAGAAGCCACTTGAGCCCCGTTAAATCTGGGTGCCCAAAACAGTGCTGGGTTAAAGTGCTTTGTAATATCAGATCCTACCCCGTCTAGGCATTTCTGTCGCTTAGTGTGAGGCTTGCTGCTGCCCAGGTTCAGTCTAAATAGTTTAACCTCCATTTTCTTTCAGGACCCTGTCCCACTCTTCAAGGTGTACGCTGAAGAACTTGTCAACCAACTGAAAGAAAAGGCACTTCAGAAGCAATGAAGAAATCTTCAGCACAAAGTCCCAGCTACAGATGGAGCTGTGGGGTTCAGTGAGCCTTCTGCCTAAGCCACGCTTATGTAGAAGAGGCCCCACAGTGAGCACACCCAGGGGCGTGTTGCAGTTACCAACATCTAACAAGCAGCCTAGTCTCAGTGAGGAATTGTGCCTGTTGGCTGAGGAAATTACTTCTGTCCTGTGGCCTCTGAAAAGCGTTCTTGTAAGACTGACCTGATGTGGTGGTTCTGCCCGTGCAGTACTTGACTGCATGTGATCCTGATCTAAAATTAAATGTGCGTTTTAAGGAATGTCAGTGGACTTTACTCTGATCCTCACTGGTCATTAGTGTGTTGCAGAGACCACAAGATGTAGTGGTGGTTTTTCTTAGATCAGTCCACAGCTCTCTTGTGCGGAGAAGAGATGATCGTGCCCCAAAAGCGTGACCCCAAACCACAATGAGAGAAACGAGCAGTGCTTGTCTGGCTTATTTTCCACTGAAATGTAAAACTACAGGGGAGCACAAATTCCCAATATTTGTTCTGTCTTGAAAATTAGGAGAGTGCTGCAGAGGGCATTGCTGGGTAGGCATAAAGCCTTCGTAGGGCTGGGAGTGAGGGAGATGGTTTGGGTGAATGTGACTGAAGTGTTTTGTGAAGATTTCTTTGCTGCTTTTGGAGACTGGGAATGGGTTGGAGCCCTCACAAGGGGTATCTGAGCCAGCAGCTGAGTGTGCCACAGCTGTGCAGCTGGTCAGGGGCTGCCACGCTGGGGCTGTGCTGACTCTAAATGGGAGTAGGGGACAAGTTGGGTGGTAAAAATGGGTGTTGCCAGCCTGGTTGCATGTCCCAGCTCTGGGGAGTCAAGGTTCCTAAGAGGAAACTTGCACAGAAGGTCACATTTGCCTAATTAATGATTTCTTGGCTAGGCCACCACAATGACATTTACTTATCTTCTCGCTCTTCTGCAACTGAACTGAGTGGGAAGCTGCTGCCCAGCTCCTCAGGGACCCTGACACTCTGCCCTCATTAGAGATAATTAGCTGGGATGAGTTCTTCATTGACAGCTCTGCTCATCATTAGGGCTAGCACAGCTCATGCATTTTAATGCAGCTCTGAGCAAAGCTCCAGACGGTGGCTCTGTCCCAGCTCCCCCTCCATAGCTGTGCTGGAACGTGACAGTTCTGTGCCTGCAGTGCTGCAGTTGGCCCATGCCTGGATCCTGGTGCCCTGTTGATGCCTTCAGTGCCTCACAGCTCCTCGGTGAGGGGGCTGTCTGGGGTGGCTGGAGAGATGGTGATCAGCCCCTCCTTTTGTGGGGCTGGATTTTAGTTATGTAAAATTATTTTCCAGTTCTGTGGTGCCCATACGCCTCAGGGGAGAGCTTTGGCCATATGTCCTCCCCAGCTGCAGTGCTGGTTTGCCTGTCCTTGAGCTACCTTTGCTCCTCAGTGCTTATCATGTCTGCTTGTTATGAAGGATTTGCAGTTTTAGGAAAGTTTGGTAGGTGATGAGGAAGCACAGGGGAGGTGGGAGATTTTGGCCAGATGTGGGGGAGAGTTCCTGTCCCATTAGGGCAGGGCTAACAGGCTCTGCAAAAGTGCAGTAGGAGCTCCAGGAGCTTCTCTGCAGAGGATGTGGCTAATCCTGCCTTCTCTCCCTGACTTCTGATTCTGATCCTTCCATTCTCTCTTCCTTTCTTTGCTGTGAAACCCTCTCTTTGCTCCTTTCCCTATACCCATGCTTGATGTCACCTGGAGCTTCTCCCAAAGAACTTCTGTGTCCTTCTCCTGTGGCTGGGCCCATTATGGGAACATCTTCCATGTCTGCTTACTCTGGTTTGACTTCTGGAGGGAACAGCAGAGCTGCACCAACAGCAAAGCTCATCCTGGTGGGGGAGGCTGGGGCTACCATGCCCATGTGTTCAGCCAGGACTGAGGGTTAGAGGGTTACTGCAAATCAGCTTTGCTTTGGAGATAACGCTCCTGACGTGAGGGAGGCTGGAAACTCATTGCTTGTGGACCAGGGATGGTGCTGCAGTTTCACAGAAAACAAGGTGAGTGCTTACACAGGTAGTCGTGCAGGGCTGGCTCGCCCTTCTGCTAGGTGAGGCAGGGAGCCCATGTCCATCTTTTGGGGTAGTCTGAGCAGCGACACTCCCAGTCAGGTCACCTTGAGGTGGAGGAATAGCTCAGAGCCTGACCACAGGTCCAAAAACTTGCTGGAGGTTAAGGCTGTGTTCCTCAACCAACTTACTTTCTTGGCCACTTAAATTCATGAATTAAACAGTATTTCACTTGTAAATTCCTAACAGACCCATCTGAACTCAAACAAGTAATATTTTGGGAGCATTAACAAAAACACCATACCCCTGCTTTTCACATGGGTGAAAAGGTGAGCCTGCATTTTCATTTACTCCAAAATGAGAGCCTTAAAGCCGCGTGGTGGTACTGCAGAGGGTATGACTTCTAGCGGTGCTGTGAATCATCATAAACCTGGCATCAGTGAACGCGAGAATTTAGCCCAAAAGTCATCCCCCATCCTATGGCATTTATCAAGAAAAGGAGAGATTTAGAAACTCCCTAGACAATTCCAGAAAACACCTTTCAAATATTGCTGTTGTGTTTGCTTAGAAATCAACAGAACTGACTTTCCACCAGAAAGCTGAATGTAGGGGTCAAGATGGCCTGGAGGCAGCAGGGGATCAGATCACACCTTGCACTGCCCACAAGGGTTGCAGGGACCCTGGAGCTGGGCTGGTGCCAGCAGGACATAGGAAAAGGGCCCCATGGGCAGCAGCAAGGGAAAATCCGGTGGGGCAGAAGGAAAAATTATTCCCCAAGAGGAGTAGAGGAGTGGTGCAGCTCTGAGACAGTCTGGAGAGCTGGCAGCATCTCCATCACTGGAGATTCTCAGAGCAGCACAAGGCCCTGAGCAACGTGCTCTGGCTTTGCAGACAGCCCTGCTCAGAGCAGGAGGTTGGGCTGGAGACCTCCAGAGGTCCTTCCAACCTAATTTTTTCTGTGATTCAGTTCCTAGGAGCTAATCCACCTTGTGAAGCTCCCTGTAAAACAACCACCAGCTTGAAGAGGGGGGATCAGTAACAAACTGAAGAAAACCACCCAGCACCTACTGTTTGGGGAGGAGGAGCCTGGTTTGGGCAGCAGGAGAGCAAGTCAAATAACCCAGCTCGTTATCTGGCATATGAGCAGCCACCAGACTGCCTGAAACTCCTGCAGTCACAGGCTGTGCTCCCTCTTCCCCCCATCCATGCAAGGAAGAAGCTCCTGGGCAGAGCCACCGCCTCCAGGAGTGGCTGCAGGCGTGCTGGGCGGGATGGAGCCATCGGCCACACACAGGTTTGCTGGAGCCCTGGGCGGTGGCTGGTGGATGGGCTGGATCTTTGCGAGCAGAGCCCGAGCCCTGGGGATGCCTTTGGGCTGCCAGCCTGGAGCCCGTGCCCGGCAGAAGGCCCTGGCAGCTCTCCCCCTGTCACTGTTTTCCCCGTCCTGATGGTTTCTGACTCGCTGCTTGTCCTGGCCAGCAGCCCCAGCCCAGGAGGGAATGTGGCTCGTCACCTCGCAGCAGAGCTGGTGGCTCTCACAGGGCCATGCTCCACAGCCAAGATGTGTGTCTGGAGGGGCAGACTCAGGATCCTGGGTGTAGAGGGGAGCAGTCCTGTGGGTGAGCTTAGTTTTTACAGTAAGGGGCTGCAATAAACAAAAAGCTGTCGCATCTACATATGCAGAGCGCATTAACTGCTGAGAGCATCCACTCCTCCCCATGTTCCTACCACGGACTCTTCTGCTCCCTGTTTCCCACCACAACCTCTCTGACCTCCGTGGGCTGAGCTGGGTGGAGGGTGCAGGGTGGGTACGTGGGGTGCCTCCATCCACATCTCCCCCTGCACGCAGTGGGCCCGCGTCGAGGGGCTGCAGGGGCGTGAGGGGCAGCCCGTGCCTGCCGGGGACTGACCGTGGGCTCTTTTCCCTGCGAGCGCCATTCCGCCTGCAGTCCTTGCATCCATTTACTGGGCGGCTGTCGCCATGGTAACGCTTAAAATGGTGCTGTTTTGGTCCAGCTAGAACGCTCTGACAAGGGCAGGAAATGGGAGTCCATTTCATGGTGCTGCGCCCTCACCCCACGCCTCGGGGCTGCCCAGCGCTGCGCTGCTTCACGGCCATCGCCGGATGGTTTGGATGGTTCATTCCTCGCTGTGAGGACAGCGCTCTGCTGTACAGAGCTGGATTTCCAAGGCAGTTGGATTTCTTTGAGGACCTCTGTCGTGGCACCCTCCCTCCCAAATGTGTGCTGGGCCCCGGGCAGCCCTTCCCATCTGGGACTCCCCGGCCTGGCAGGGAGCAGAGGGAGCCATGTGTCCTTCCTGTACGAACCATTCGGCCCTGCCCCACAGCAGATTTACAGGTTTTCCTCCTTGGTAGATTTTTCTCTGTTGCCAGTGAATGGAAGTGCACTTTGATTTAAGTACTCTGTCCTGAAGATTTGGAAAAGACATACTGATTTTTTTTTTTTTTTTTTTTTTTTTTTTTTTTTTTTTTTGTGGCTTTATTAATGTCTTTTATCCCTCTTTATCCAGGAACAGAACAAAGCTACCACATGCATTTCTTTTATTTTTACGGTGAAGAACTTCTCTTTTTCTTGGCTGGATTTCCCAAGGTGTCTTTATTTTTCCCATGTCTGCTTGCAGCCCTTCAGATTCCTCCCATCAGCAGCCTGATTCTCCTCACGGAGTGACCGCAGTGCTGGCCGTGCCATCAGCCTGCACCCAGAGCCATGGACCCAGGCACAATCCCCGCCAGGATGGACACTGATGATCTTATCTAGCTCCTGGTACAGGCTCTCCCTGCAGCTCTGGCCCTGCTTGTCCCTTCCTCTGCTGAGCTGTGCTACAGAAAGAGCAAGGTTACCTCGTGTTTTCCTGCACAAGAGCTTGCCGGCTGTCTGGAGCAGTGGAGCACGGCCATGCAGAGCTCTGCGGAGCCGGGAGGCCTTCCTGCTGGGGTGAGGCAGGCTTGCTGTTGTGCATGGGGAAAGCCAGGCTCCCCAGTCTCAGCTCTTGAAAGAAGTCAGTATTTTGTGGCTCTATGGGAGCTTCCAAAGCCAGGTCTCATTGCTGGGCCACAGCCTGAGCCACTGGATACAAGCCCTGAGAGCAGATAAATGCAGGAAGGACTGGCAGGTGGAGCCTCTGCCTCCTGCCTTTAATTAGTCACATTTTGATGCACAAGCAATTTTAAAACAGATTTTCAAAGGTTGCCTTTCAAGTCTGCCTGGTTTTAAGAGCAGCAAAGGAAGCTGGCTAGCGCAGCAGCACCTTTGCACCAGCCACCTGGGCCTGGGTGCCCGGACGCACCCCCCTTGGCACATGGCCTGGGGTCTCCCTGTAAGTCCTGGGCCCCCCCAGCTGTGCCTAGACCCCTGCTGCCTCTGGCTGCCTGGGTTCAGCACCACGATGGGACCTGGTGTGGCATTGCCAGCAGCTCCTGAGCTTCCTACTGAGGTGCTAGAAAGATGTATTCCTGTCACCCACCACGGGATATTGTTTTCTACATGATCTGCTGCAGCAAACAGAGAATTAGGGCCTACTGAGAGCTATGGGGAAGGTATCTTGCATGTTTGGAGGGGCAGCCTTCTGCAGTGGTGTATGAGGGAAGAAGGACGGGGCTGGCAGAGGGGCTGGGGGGTACCTCCCGCAGGGGCAGACCTGGGCATGTGATGGGAGGAGGGCAGCGAGCAGGGCCGGTGGATGGGTGAGTGCAGACAAAACCCGAGCAGCTCCTGCGGCTGGGATCCGGGGAGTTTCCATGGGAACCGACAGAGGATGCTCAGAGGGCAGCAGCAGCTCTGCCGGCCTCGCTTGCTGGCCCTGGCGCGTGCGCCTCGGCATCGAGCACAGCTGGAGGGTTCCCTTCAGAGGGTGCAAGGGCTGGGCAAAGGGATCCTGCAGGGCTCCCAAAACCACCCAGAGCCAGAGGAGGCCAGCTCATTTCCCAAGGCCACGCAGTGAGTGGGTGTCCAGCGGGGGCTGTAACGCTGTCTGTGGGGTGGCTGCACACCACTTGGCTTGCTGCTTGCTTCCCCTTGGCTTTTCTGGGGCCGAGCCGCCTGCTTAAGTGCTGGCTGAACCAGGGCCAGCCACGTTCTGCGGGCAGCTGCCTGGCGTGTTTGTTTAAGCCAAGCCTTCCCGGCTGTACCAACAGCCGCCTGTTTATCTGCACGTGGGTGGCGAGAGCCCTGACGTCAATGCCTCCCTTTTATCTCCCCCGCAGCCAGCTGAGCTCCCCAGGAGGAGGAGGACCGTTTGCCTGGCTCACCAGGCACCGGGATGAGCTGCCGGGAGCAGCAGCGGCATGGCTGCACGCGGTGCCTGCTCTGCAGGGCAGCGCTCCCCGCCCTGCCCTCCTCGCTGACTTTTGCCCTTCTCCTGTGCCACCGCAGCAGGTCTGCTTGACCTGGTTGGTCTCTTTTGGGGTGCTTCTCCAGGGATTTGTTCTCAGGGGGGCTGCCAACAGCCTGGGGGCTGTTTAGAAATAGTACACATTGCTCATTAGCATTGTTCATCCTTTTTGCCGTGCTCCTGGGAAGCACATCTTGCTCAGTTTTGCGTGTCTGTAGCAAAACTGGAAAAGCTCTCTGAGTTTGGCTGAGGAGGAGGCCAGGAAAGGCCATCTCCAGGTTGGCACTACCGCTTGAGCCCACTTTTCTGAGGACTCCTTGCCCCTCTTGTTGGGTACCCCACAATACCCAGGCACCAGCAAGCTCCTTGGCTTGGGGCCACGGTCTGCTCTGCACGTGCCGTCCTGAACCCACTCCACTCAGGTAGTTGTGGTGGCAGCATGACAGTGCTGGGGGGCGAGAGGTGGCACAGGAACAGGTCTGGGAGCTGGGGATGTCCCAATGGCACTCACTGCGTGCCAGCCTCAGCTGCCAGTCATGGCCCCTCTGTCTGAGCCCAGCAGATGCTGCCTGGGGCAGCTGGAGACATGGCAGTGTCTCTGTCCTGAGGTTGCTGATGGGTCTGGTGTATTTGTGTTTGCAGGTACAGCCACAATCCTGCCTTCCCACACTGGGCAGCTGCCCTGCTCCATGCTCTGGTGTGGACTACCCCTAGATGAGATCACGTTTGGTGGCTTCAACCACACTTACACCCTTCCCTCATATCTGTTGTGGTCTTCTGGCCTTCCCTTCTGTTTGCTTTTTTGACCACTCCTGAGCACAAGGCAGATATTTTCACTGGTCTGCTTGTTGTAACACCAACAAGCTGGCTCACAGCTGGATGGAAACACTCCACTCAGGAAGGAATTTCATCAGCCATCTTATTGCCTAGGGCCTCGAATGGTCTCTCTGCGGTTCCTTGCAGCTGGACCCAGCCCCAGCCCTGAGTCTCTTACATTTACAGCAAGCTCCAGGGCTCTGTACAGCTTCCACAAGGTTGTAGAAGACCCAAGTCCCACCCCAGGTGCCGCGCACTCCCCAGCCACCTCCCCACCACAAGAAATGCTCCCCTCCTGCACCGAGCCCTGCCACTTGTCACTGCCCCTCCACCCCTAAGCTGCTCCATTCCCTGGAGGCCTTTGGTGACAGCCCTGTCACCAGCCTTTTGCAAGCCCAGCACAGCTGTACCATATGTACCACCCTTTCCAGTGTTGCTGCTGGCACCTTCAAAGTTGGCTGCTCTTAAGAGACAGGACTTCCCTTTACGAGTAATCTGCTTTTTTCCCCAGGTGGATAGTATTTAGGGAATATGTACTCAGGTGCCCACAAATTCTATTTCCAGTTGCACTTCTGCTAACCTGCAGGTACAAATGTCCGACTTGGTGGCCTGAGGTTTCCTGGATCTCCCTGCAACAGGTTAAAGGGAAAACTGGTGTCACGTCCACCAGGTGGTTCCAGGCAGCAGGTACATCAGGCTGCCTGAGGATCACCTGTTTCATCCTCCGCTCCCTGAAGAAGCAGGGGAGATGCCCTGGCACCATGACTCCTTGCTGCTCTCCTCTCAGCTGGCTCTGCACTTCGTGGTGGGTTTTCTGTCTCTGCTGCACTCCCCACCACAAAGTTGGGAACCCCCTGGCTCCTCCTGCAGCAAGCACCGAAGTGAGGACTCCAGGCAGCAAAACCCCAGTCCTCCTCCTGCAACCCCCCTGATGGACTCCTTCAAAGAGGGAATTGCCAGATGAGCTTGGTTCTTCTTCCTTTCTCTCAAGATACTTTTCTGAGTTCCCTTTTCCCCCCTGATGTTTCATGTGTTTAAATTTAATCTCTCCTGGATCCTCATTTAATAAACACACAGTGCACCAGAGGAACCCAGATGAAGCTCTCTAGCACACGCTGGGAGCCACAAAGTCTTGCTTTTTGGGCAGCTCTATGCAAGGTCTATGCTCACCACCATCATGGGCAGGCTGTGTCCCAACATGCGATGGGCACGGGCGCTGGGGAGGGAGCGGGGCTGACTGCGGGGCAGCGTGGTATGAACTGGCTCTGCCCACTGGGGCCAGCCTGGCACACAAACTGAGCCCACCCCATGGCAGGGGCTGCCAGCTCAGAGGGAAATGCAGGGAGCTCCTTCCTGCCTGGATCTTACCTCCACATGCAGAGAAGCCAGTTCTAAGTGTGTTGTGCCTGTGCACAGCCAGGAACAGGGAAATCCCAGCGACGTGCGGGAGGCTGAGCAGGACGATTCCTTGTCCTTACACAGCAGCCATGCTCTGGTTATGCTTTTGGTTGCAGTTTGGACAGCACAGGCAGTTATGCTTGGTTTTTTTACCATCCCTGCTGTGCAACACACAATGATCTCTGCACAGCCGCCCCGGCTGCAGTCCCGCTGCATGGCTCCTCACCACGGAGGGTGCCACAGGGCTGGGCGGGCTCTCACTGGAGGTCCCCTTGTTCACAAGGTCTCTCCCACTCTTAGATCCCCCCTAAGACCCTTTAATTCTGTTTTCCTGGAGCTGCTGGTCAGCCGCCAGCAATCACTGATGCAGACAGAAGGATGCTGCGAGTCCCAGGCAGGTGTCCCAGCTGATGAGGCTGAACCAGGTGCTGGTTTGCTGTTCTTTGGCTGAAGCATCTGTCCCTGACCACAGGGACGGGCCCAGAGCCATGCTCTTGCTTGCATCCCACCCACAGGTACCTCTTAGGACATCACCTGTGGGACTTGCCCAGCCACAAGCATAAAATCCTGCTCCCCTGCCCTATGGGCCATGTGGTCCGCATTCACCGGTCTGGCAACAAGGCTCCTCTGCAGCTAATTGCCTCATGAATTGCTCTGTCCATCATCATTAACCACCCTCCAGGAGTAATGAGGACCTCTGTGCCCTACACAAGGCCCGAATGGTGCTCTGTGTGAAGACAGCGGGGCCCAGGCAGGCACCCTGGCAGCGAGATGGCGGAGCCGGGCCAGGAGCAGAGGTAGGAGCTGCTTCACTTCGGCCAGTGTCGACCTCGGGTCCTGTGGAGCTGGCAGCACCGCCACTGGGCCAGGGAACGGTGTCGGCACCCCAGCCACTCCCACAGCCCCAAATCCAGCCTTGTTCCTGCTCCCCAGGGCTCCCTGCGGCTTTCCCACCCAGCTGGGAGCCGTGCGGAGGGTTGGCTGGTGTCTGGGCAGAAACCCAGCACGGCGTGGACGTGAATTGCTAATACAGCGGCAGCAGCCATGGGGAAGGAGGCGGGGGCTGCAGGGGAAGCGTTTGGCCCTATCTTCTCTCTCCAGAGGAACCAATGTGAAACCCACGTGAAAAGCAAAAGCAGTCACTGGCAGCCTCACGGCAAGACCCTGTGGTGGCCAAACCCTCCTCCTGGCCCCTCGTGGCCGTAGGGTGCCATGTGTCCCCCCCAGAGCAGCTTCTTGGTGGCCAGGGCTGGGTGATGGTGCCGGGAAGCCCTGGCATCGAGGCATTGTGCAACCAAGCAGCTGTGGTGGGAGCAGCCAGCAGGGAAAGGCTGCCCGGGGGGGCAGCAGCCGCTTTCTACAACAGCGTTCAAAGAGTTTCGCTTAAGTGTTGCTGCTCTTTAGGGCTTCTTCCCCTCACCACCCCCCCCAAAAAAAAAAAAAAAAAAAAAAGAAAGGAGAAAAGGAAGATAAATCTTTCCATGCAGGATGAAAGCGGCCTGTCTTGACTATTTACCCAGCAATTATAAGTAAATCGGTGGTGCCTAAAGGGGCTGGTTGCCATAGTTACAATAGGATTGGAAGGACCATCATTTGGTCCTGGCCGCAGCCAATCAGGCTGAGAAGCCAAAGCTGCAATATAAAGTAAAGATTCCCATCTTCCAGCCACACAGTTGCCAAGAAAGGGAAATAGGTTCAAGAGTCTTGGAAAGTGCTCCGGACAGCAAGCAGGGCGGCTGCTCCCGTCATGGCGGACTGCGAAAACCCAGCCGGCGCGCGACGCAGCGGGGCAGGCAGGTGAGAAATCCCAACTCTCCCCATCTCTCCGGTCATTGTTCTCCTTCGCCACGGCCCCCTCCGCCACCCCACCCCACCCGCGGCCACCACCGACCCCCTCGCCCCAGCCCCAAAACCCACAATGAAACCCCCTTCGGGCAAGAGACAAAGAGATCCGTGCGGAAAAACGCTCCACCATTCTCCCCAAATTGTTATCGTAGGCCTTTCAAATCAAATTTCGCAAAGCAGCTTCATCAAAGGCCCCCAGCTGGGAGACGCAAGCCCCATATTCCTGCCGCCCACACGGCCCCCCCAGGTCTTGGATGGTGCGACAATCGCACACAAAGTCAGCGCGGCTTGAGAAGTGTGTTTGCAAAAAAAAAAAAAAAAGGGGGGGTGGAAAAAAAAAAAAGAAAAAAGCAAGCGAGAAAGAGCGGTGCCTAAATTGATCATAGTCTCCAAATCTCATTACTCGAGACTTCTGAGGACGGATATTTCCAAAGGCTGCTATTAAAGACTTGTAAATGGAGCCCCTTTATGAGATCAAAGCCCAAGGGCCGGGACACAGGGGTGTGCGGTTGCTGCTGTGGTGGCTAGCGGAGGGGGCGAGTGGTGGAGAGCCGCAGGATGGTGGGGGGAGTGTTCCTCCCCTGCTGCTGCTGCCCTCCATGTTTCCAGTGTCGCTGCTGCCGCTGCGTGACCCATCTTGCAATGGATACTGCAAACGTGATGTCAGGCAGGGACGGCGGGGAGAGCCGAACGCCGCCCCGGCTCCGAACGGCTGAAACGGAGATGAGCGAACTCCGCCGGCTCGCGGCACCAAGCTGGGGACACAGAGAGAGTTCGGAAACTCAAGCAGCTCCCTTCCAAAATTCATTATTAAAAAATGAGCTTATTCCAGGCGGGACCTCTCAGGACACCTTGAATTGCAGATCAGCTCACGGCACTGGTCAGCAGGCTGAGCAAGGCTTTCCTAGCGGTTGAGTCCACTTGGTTGGGTCTCTTTTTCCTCCCGAACTTGCGGCATCTCAAAGCCTTGCTGGCCATGAGCAGAAGGGCCGAGAACAAAGGGAGGTGGACAGAAGTTGCACTACTTTCCCTTCCTGCTGCCTCCCTTCAAATACGGGCTTATTTCTGTTGTTGGTAACAAATTCAGCTCTAGGCAGGATTCCCACCACCAGCAAACAGGCGCCCCATCATATTCATGGAAAGCAAACTCACAGATGGTAAAATAACAGAGTCGTGTAGGTTTCAAAGAGACCTTCTATGTCAATTGTTATATTATTAGGTAAACTCTAAGAAGAAAATCTTTTAATCCACTGTGGCTAATCCAGTCCACTTTTGTTGGCCAGGACATATTCAGCATCAACAAAAGGCTCTGGCCGACGGACACCGGCATACATAATGTATTTATAACTCTGGGAGCTGGCTCGGCAGCTCCCAGAAAGAGACACTTCTTGGGCCAGCAGCAGGGGCCGGAGCAGAGGATTTGCCCGACTTCTATCAGTTTTATTTTCATTTCAAAGAACCCGACTGATATTTGCACTGCGCAGTTTACCAGGCAAAGCACAAAGAGGGCAGGGATGTTCCCAGCTCCGGCTGGCCCCACAGCCCCTGGACTCACTGGGATGCAGCTGGGACCCTGCTGGGACCCGAGCCCCTTGCCTCCCTTCGGGTCTGAGGCAGTGTGAGGACATGGGAGGGCCTGGGTGCTGGGAAATCCACCGGGCACCGGGCAGGGAGTGTGGGGCTGAGAGCTCCCAGCGCCGTCAGCACTCGGAGCTGGGGCAGGGGTGTGCGGGAAAGCGAGCACCATGCCCGCCAGGAGGAGGCACAGGCAGGTTTTCAGGCTCCCACCCAGCCTTTCTTGGCTGCTGACTGCCTTGTGCTGACAGCAGAAAGGGCTACAAGGGTCAATTTGCCCCAGGCCTGGTGTTGGAGTGACTGCTCCCATGGGGAAGGCTCCGGGAGCAGAGCGGCTACCAGGAGGTGTTGGCTGTGCACAGGGTGGCTCCCCCCCAAAACAGCCATTCCGGGCCCCTAGGATTTATACAGGTTTCGCATGGAAGACGTCTTTGCTCTGGGGTGGGAGGAATCACCTTCCTGCAAGGGCATGGGATGGATATTAACGACGTGGGAAAAGAAATGCCCAGCACTGCGGAGATTGTGCAGAGCCTCCGAGGATGTGAGGTGCATGGACAGACATCGTCATCCTTGGCACACTGCCACAGGAAGATGCTGAGCCCAAAGTCTGCAAGATTTGGTACTGCATATCCACCATCACGTTTTCTCATGCTTCTGCCAATTGCTTCTATAAAGGATGAGGCTGAAATACAATATGAGGCCCAATTCGCTCGTGTTTGCCTGCCCTGGGCTCTCCTGTCTTCTGCAGCACCCGAGGCTGGTCACTGCCACCAGTCCGTCTAGTCAAAAAAGTGAAGATGTAGGGCATCAGACTGCTGTCTGCTACCACCATGGGAGAAGAGCTGGATCAGCTGAAGGACATGGCTGGCTCAAGCACAAAGAGTGTGAAATGTCTGCAGATAGGCTGGAAACTGGAATGTAGCCCTGGCCCTGAAGAGCAGGAGGGACCGGAGTAGCCTCTGTGTCCTGATGGGGGCAGGAGCCAAAGGCTGGGAAGCAGCACTGCGTTGTGGAGAACAGTCCAAGGCCTGGCGCCTGCAGGAAAGTGGACACAGAAAGCCACGAGGCCCCTGCCCAGCCCAGCACCTCTGCCAAGTGGTTCCTGCTTTCTCCTCCCTAAGGACAGAGCAGGCTGTGTGAAGCTCACAGCCACTAACGCTGGTCTCTCCCTGCTCCCAGCCTTCACATCCTAGGGACGCCTTGGGACTCAGGCTGCTGTTCCCTCGGCAGCTCCTGAGCCCCAGGTTCCCCTTCTCCAGGTCTGCTGTAATGAAGCCGGCATGATTTGTTGGGTGGCAGTTTCCCAGCAGCGTTCAGACCGCTGTGGTTCACCTGCCTGCCACGGCATGGGAAGGGGAGAGGATTTTAGGAGTGGAACAGTGTGGTATTTCACACAGGATAAAGGACACTAAATGGTGAACACAGGTGGAAAGGGGCCACAGAAATGCCGGCAGAAGCAGGCCAGGGGAGCCTCATATCCGATATCCAGTGCTAGGGCAGTTTTGCCTGTGCCTTGGAGCAAGTCTTGGACCCCTCCTAAGACAGAAATCCCCCACTTCTCTGTGTTTCCTCTCAGTGAACTATACAGTGAATTATTCTCCAAGTGTTTTTTTCCTGTTCTGCATCACAACAGCTCTGATACCCTCCACTTTTATTGCTCGATGCCAGAAACACCCGGCCATGCGCCATGCCTCAACCCATCAAGCAGCCGCCTGCAGACCTTTGCCTGCTCCCGTAAATGAAGAGGTGACACTTGTTAAGCAGCCCAGCTCGTCAGCTGCAGCTCAGCACAGAGGCAGACGAACCCAGTCTCACATCTGGGCTGGGTTCAGCCTCTCAGCTCGTCTGGTTAGGACTCCCCCAGCCCAGACCCAACCTGCTCCCCTCGGTGTGGCACATCCTGCCTGCCAGCAGGCAGCCCCTGGGGTGCCCGTTACCAGCAATTAGCTGCAAATGGCTCCCCAGCCCAGATGCTGGCTTGCCCGAGCACTCAGAGCTGACACTTCTCCAGGGCACAGCGGCTCTCAGGAGCATCTGTGTCATCTAATGAAGGTCCTCAGGTTCACTGTGCTCCCAGCTCCTGCTGCACAACTCTGCCTGGCCTCCCTGGGGGCCAGAGCAAATGGCACCTTCTCCATCAGCCCCTGCCACCTGGCCAGAGCTGCAGCAACATCCCATGCAAATCCAAACTCAGTCTGCCCTGTCTGAGAGGTGTGAAGCAGCAAGGAAAACCACTCCACAGGAGAAACAAGAGGTGGCTGCCCTTGTTTGCAGCCTCATCCTGCTCCCACAGAGGGCAGCCCTTTGGCAAAGGCTTTCCAGGCTGCAGGGCTGGGAGGTCTTAATGCTGCCCAGGTTTGGGATCTCCCCAGCTGGCCCTCTGGGGCAGGGCAGCCTAATGAGCAGAGCTCATTAGAGGGCAGATGAACCACCTAGGAGCTCTGCTGAAAACTCAGCACTGCCTGCAGGAAGGGGCAGTGTGGATGTGGCTGTGGAGCTGCAGCTTACAGGAGCTGCTTGAAAGGGAACCAGGACCCAAGCTCTGGTGCACCAGAGCCACCAGTGCTTGCTCCAGTGAGCTAGATTTGGAGATCGTGCTCCAGGAGTGGGGTGATGGACCTCTCCACAGGCATTCATCTCAGCAGTCATGTGGGGGCTGTGGTGCTTTACCTCTGCCAGGGCATCTCTTCAGGCAGGTGACACACGCTGTGGCTGCACAGCTGAGCCAAGTAGCACAGGGAAGTGTCAGACCTGCAAGAGGCAGCGCAGATCAACCCCTGCCAAGCTGCTGTGCTGGAGACACCACCTGGGGTGCTGCTTGGGGGCTGAGGAAGCCAAAACATGCTTGTGACAAACTTCTGAGTGCTCCCCTCATGCATGGTGAGGATGAGAGGTTTAAATTTTCCTGCCTTCTTTCAAGAACAGGACGAGTTCGCTGGCATCTTGACACTGCCATTGCACCCTGATGCCCTGGAGTGACCTCGCCACCATCGCCTGGTGGGCTGATGGCATCAGCAGGGGCGCAAGTGGCACTGCTCGGCCCCGGATAGTCATTGCCAATGGATTGAGGAGCAGAGAAATGGAAACATGCAAAATAGTTTACTTATTTTGGCATCCAGTTGAAGGATTTCTAAGGGACTTCAGCAATTCTGCAGGGAACCAGTGGCCCCATGCCACCCATCATGGAAACACGCAGTCAGCTGTGGCTTTGGGCAGGCACCCCTCCAGCAGGAGCCGTCGTCCTCCACCACGCAGTTCCTCTGCTCAAGGGTCCCAGGTCAATGCTCTCTGGGTTTTCTTTCCACCAAAGAGTGCTTTGTGAGAGATGACTTAGCTCAGTGCAACCTGGGCCTCAAACTGGCTGCTGATGTGGAGCACTGTGGTGCTCCCAGAAGATGCGCTTACTTGGATGTGAGTGAGCAGGTGCTCCTGGACTGCACCACTGCCAACATCATTAAACGCTAGAGAAGAAGATAACAGAGGGCAAACACAGAATGGGCTGAGCCTACTGGGAGGGAGTAGGGCTTGGGCTCAACTTTAAGCACTCACCTCTGGAGAAAATGCCATGGGGTTTCCATCAGCAGCACCCAATGTGACCATAAGGATCCGTTGCCTCAGCCCGGGTCTGGCTGTGTTAAACCTGAGCAAACCAGCTACAATTTCAGCTGTCATGGTAATTTCATGGGCTGGAAGCTCTCCTGGAAGAAGACAAGGCCAAATTGAGACTTGAACTGCATGTGTCATGAACACTGACAGTGTGCACAGGTAAAACGATTCCCAGAGCTTGTTCTGTGTGCACAAGTGTTTCTCAGATTTCCTCACAAGCCTCCCAAATCCACCAAAGCTGACCATAAACCCACAGGCCACTAGCTGGACTCCCAATAAATCCAAACTGCATGATAAGTTCATTGGCTGTCTTCCACATCTCTGAGAAGAACCTCATCAAAGCAGATGCACTATCAGCAGGCCTCATCTCAGAGAGAGGCGAGAACTGGGAAACCTGCAGCATGCAACCAACTTGCAATAGTTTGGTCAACAACTACAGGCCAGATGTGGGTTAAAACATGGCCAGCAGATGTTACTTATTGAAAATCTTTTTGCTAGCTTGCTGGGAAGAGCAGGAGAGCTGACCCTCCAGGGTGGGTGAGCCAGGAGTATGGGGACAAGCACTTGCTCTCCAGGATGGACTGCTGATAGGGATCATATCAAAATATTCAGGTTGAACATCTGTAAAGGCTGTATGACAGACATCAAGGCATCACAGAGTGCTGAGCTTGCTTTTTCAGTGAGGTTAGTGACCACATCTAAGCCTGAAGATCTTGCCCAGTATTGCAAAACAGATCTGCAGCAGTGGAGCAACCAATATTTCCAGCAGTGCTTTTGACATCAGCCTTTCCTTACCTCCAAGTAGGCCAGCTGGTTGGGATCATTAACGGATGGATGAAGGAGATATGCCTCTCCTGCCAGGATCAAACATGTTGGCTTAACACAGGTTGCTCTGGGGCAGCCCTGGCAGCAGGCTTCATCTCTCACCGTAGCCATCAACGATGTGAGAGCCACAACCCAGCTGCCAGATGGTCCCTGCTTTCCCCCCTGTGGATAGTGACCACTGTGCCCCCACCTCGTCCCACCCCTTGTGGAGGCAGACAGCAGCCACAGACCGGGAGCAGCAGACACAGAGGGAAAGCAAGCGATGCCCTGGAGCAGGTGGGTGAGCCCCAGGGGCACAGTGAGGCCTGGGGACCAGGGACAGGAACGGCCCCACCACCACCAGTGCTCCCTCTTGCCTGGTCTCTGCAATGTGGGACCGATAACTGCTGTACCAGTATCCACTCCAGAGCTGGGACAGATGCCATGAGATACCCAGGGATTCCTGGGATGCCCAACCTCCCCAGCCAGCCCTGGGGCAGGGTTTGGGGAAGGTAGGCTTATTTGGCTCCCCGGTATCCTTGGCCTCAGAATTGTGAGCAAATAGGCTCTATGACTTGGCTACCATCTTTGTAGGACACACTTTTTGGGGGGAAGTAGGGTACCCAAATCACCTGGCTCCCATTTTGAGGTGGGAGGAAGAGCGGAACCCACTCCAGTCACCTCCATCTCATGGAGGGCCGCGAGATGAAGCCCATCCTTTGGGGCCATGGCATTGTGGCACCCTCCTGCCAGCAGGGACCAGAGGGTGTCACCGGCTGCCTTGCAGCATCTCCTGGGCAGGGTGGTCCCAGAGGCATCTCCCTGTGTGTCCGGGGGCCGCATCCAGGCAGCTGTGCTCACAGAGAGACCAGAGCACGTCCTCTCCCATTGACCATTGCCACGTGTCACCCCCAGGGCTTGCTGGGGACAAGCTGACATCTCTTCTCTTTGCAGAGTGGTGCTGCAGGGACACGCGTGGATGGCGTCCCACCCTTGGCCAGCCGCGAGGAGCAACGAGCCTGGCAGCACGGAGCGCAGAGAGGCAGGCGTGGGGGGCACAGGCCATGGGACCCCAAAGGTGGGTGCAGGAAGGCGCGTCGGGCCGGGCCATCACCCAGGGTTGCCCACCTTTACTAGCTGATGATGAAAAGCAGGGGACATTGGGGACACTGGCTGAGTGTGCCTGTGGTGGGCTTCCCAGCGGCATGGCAGGCTCCTGGGGAAGGGGCTCACCCACACCCCATAAAACACGGGCCCTCAGGAGCAGCCCCACTGCTGCAAGATCCAGGGAAAGGCCCGGTGGTTATTTTCTTCTTTGTTCTGACTGTATTGCCCAGGCGGTGCCCCTTGGTGTGCTCAGGGCTCAAGCTGGCCTGGCAGGACCCCACACAGGCAGGGGGCTTCTTGTCCTGGCACCAAAATGTTTGGTGCCCAGGGGGCCTCAGCGCCCAGTCCCAGCCCCCAGTGAGGCTCCGTGGCAGTGTCCCCGGCAGATCTGGAGGTGCTGGGTTCCCCCCGTGCCTGCCAGCCCCTCCATGCAGGCATCGCCAGTGTCTTTGAGCATGCAGCTGCAACCAAAACGTTCAGAGGTGAGGAGGCAGAGCAGGTGGATCAAAACTGGAGGAATTCCTATCTGCCAGGTGTCTTGCAGGCAGGCTCTATTTTCTTTGTCATTTTGGAAAACTCTTCCCAAAAGGGAAGGGGCCAGGTGCAGTGCTGGGAATGGCACGAGAGTGTGCAGGGCCCCGGCACTGCCTGTGCCATGCAGTCCTCCCCAGCACGATGGCACACAGGCTCTGCACAGCTCCTTCCCTGGGCAGAGCTGCACGCTTGCCGCATCCTTGTGAGCCAGCGAGGCTCTGCCCGCCTTGAGCTCCCACACTGAACAAGTCACAGAAGAAGCCAGGCCTGTTCCCAGTTGCAATTCCAGGTTTGGCATTTAAGGACTTGAATTTCAGCCCTAAATCTCACTTGTAGCTTCAGTTCCATAGTGTTTGGTGCAGGTTTTATGCAGTTTTATTCATCAATCACAGATGATTTTCTAAAAGAAGGTGATTGCACCTACCCCACAGCATCAATACTGCAAGAAATAGCTGACAGGTTATCTATTGATGGCTCCCTCAACCTCCTTTCGGTGGAGACTGAGGGTATGTATTACTGGTCATTACACAAACGCCTGATAATACATATTACATCCACTTTACATGGATGAGATTTCCAAACCTAAGCAAAAACTGGGAGAGGAAATTCTTTAGGCAGAAAGATGGGAAGGGAGCCCAGGAGTTACCTGAAGCAGCTGATCCAAAAGAGGTGAGGAGATGTTCAAACAAACGGTTCTAATGCAGCCAAGGGCAAAGGAACAAGAGGCAGACAGGGCACACTAAATGGATGAATATAGTCATTGCTGTTGGTCATAAATAGTGAATTAGTCGTTAATGTTAGTAGCAATTGCTGTTACTACAAAGGTGCAGAAGCAAGCAGACCAGAGCTGCCAGTGAAGTGCTGTGACTCTCCCTGGCTGGTCAGACGGGAGAACTGGGAAAGCTTTGACCAAAGCTACAGTCCTGAGCCCCAGCATATCTTGGCATTTTTAGAGGACACCGACAGCCAGAGAGAGGAGCCTGGGGTTGGCAGGAAGGCTGGTGGCAGAGTCTGGTGACAGGAGTGGTTGATCAGCTCATTTGAAGCAGCCTCCAAAGTGATCTTCTTGTGGGGGAAATCTTTGTAATCTTTCTGGGGGAAACACCAGGTTTGGGGGCTCCTTAATCCTGCATAGGGAGGCAAAGCAGAGTTAGAGGCAATAAGTAGAAATATCAAGCTTGTGATGTCTCTCAAGGCAGAAGGCAGAATGAGTCCCCCAGGGAGAGCAGGCGAGTGTGCCAGGATGGTATGGGGCTCTGGATAACATGCAGGGGCTTCCCCCTACGATATGGGCATATGCATCACTGTGGGCAAACCCTAGAAGCTGCAAAAAACATTTCAGGTGGCTGTGTGAGGTGGCATAGCCCCACCTGCCTTTAAGTTCCTGGAAGGAGCTCACCCTGGACAGACAGCTGGAGTTTTTTCCTGGTTTTGCTGTGTGCAGCATCCTTTGCCCCATCCACCTGGTCCATCCCTGTGACTGGGAGAGGGAAGCCCCAGGGATCCCTGGGGACCCCGAGGATTTGCTAGCGATCACCCACATGGGAACGGGAGTGATTTAACCTGGGACTGCACCTGCAGGGAATTTGGATGGTGGGATCCCCTGAGCACTGAGTCCAGATTCCTGCCAGCTCAAGGCTAACAACTCCATGCATGCCGACCTAAAACCAAGGCAGGCAAGGCGAAAATAAGACAAATTACATAGACTGTCTGCATATGAAAGCTTTGAATCCCCGTTTCTCTGTGCAACCTACTCAGCCAAAGCTGGAGATTGCAGAGGGAACAGTGTTCATAGAAGTGCTGTGCATGTCAGCAGCCCCTGAGTGAGTGCTGATGGGCAGAGCCAGCAGCAGGGCACGCTTTGCCTGTCGGCTGCCTGGGGGTGACAGGGAACTGGGACACTGGGGTCAGTTTGCTGGAGAAGGACTGGGGAGAACAAGTCCCCCAGCCTTCCCATATGCCTGGAATTGCAGACTCACACGTGGTCTTCGTTTAAAAAAAAAAAAAAAAAAAAAAAAAAAAGCATCTGACCAAAAAGGCAAAAGTTGTTTGGAGTCAACAGGACAGGCAGGTGGAGGGGAGGCCATCAGCTAAGGACCGCTCAGAGGTGGCCCTAACATTCAGCCAGCACAGCACAAGGAGGCAGAGCTCACAAGTAGTTTGGTGCCGGGAGTGATGCCCTGTCTGAGAAAGCTCCATATGGCTGCTCCATACAGCTTTGAATTGCATTTGATCAATGGTTTGATTTACTTTTTACTGTGTCTCAAGTGTTGTAAATGGGAGCCAGACTCTGCACTCAGCTGGAACAACCCTTTTGCTGCTTCATCCTTTCTGCCCAGTGCTGGAGGCAAATTCAAGGCAAGCTGAGAAATTTGGGTGTGTTTGTCTCTTCCAAGGCAGTGAATCCAAATGCGGTGGTTTGCTTAGGCTCCCTGTGGGACCTGTGCTGCAAACCATAGCGTGGGGACTTGGAAAGCAGTTCCTGCTGCACGGTGGGTGCTCAGGGGAGACTGATGTTGTCAGGGTCAGGGAGATCTCTTTAGACCAGTGCCTCCTGCAAGAAGGGGTGCTGTGAGGGTTCAAAGCATCATCACCTGCTTCAAATGCCTCACTCCCCTCTGCAAAATTGCTCTTGTTGCTCTTTGCTGCCATGGCAGTGCCACCAGGTTGCAGATGCCTCTCTCCCAGCTGAGATCTTTAAGGTGCCCGGCCCCAGCTCTGAGATGAGCTGGCCACATCAAAATGCATGGCAGCTTCATCCCAGCCAAGCTCATCCCAGGCCCTGTGCCATGATGTTGATACTTTTTCCTTGACTGCCACTTCATTTTCTTCCTCTTGCTCTGCGTGGGTCATTTTGCTAGTGCCCCAAGAGCGAGCTGTGAGCCTCCTCTTCCATCCCATGACGTGTTTTGTTGGCAGAGATCTTTCCCATCACCATTTGTGTAGCTGACCCCTGACTGCCTCATAAATGAGCGTACTTCAGGCATGAGGGAATGTGGTTAGCAGAGGGTACCTCTGAGGGCAAGCTGCTCTCTACCTTCACCGGGGATCAGCGTAAGATCTCTGTGTCCCTGTCTCTCTAGCTTTCCAGCCACCAAGTGGACTGATTTATGCTCACAGGGTTTTCAGCCCTCTGTAACACTCTTTGCTAGAGCCTTCCCCCAGCCCTTGTCCGTCAGAAGATCCTAACACGAGCCACTGCACACCGCAGGCATCAGTCACCAACACAGCCTGGCACTTCTGTCCCTATTTCAGATCAGTAGAGACAAAAACAGGGCTGAAAATCCCCAAAAGGTTGCTGGCTCTTTGCACAGCAGCAATGGCTGAGTCTGTTTCCCAGTTTCAGCATGTTTCTGGGCAGCTTCTCACTGCGATTTGCACAGCTCGCCTGTCAGTGGGAGGCAGACCCAGACAGGGCTGCAGACAGCGTGGGGGATGGCTGTTCAGAGAGAGATGCTGGGCTTAGATGGCTGTCAAGCAGCTTCAGGGTATTTCTGGTTTTAAAAAGGGGTTGTTTTTGTTAGGTTTTGTTTTTATAAAACCTAAATTTGGCACCAGTTACAACCTTGTAGGGTCCTTTTAAATCACAGCCAAAGGTTGAACAGCACCATCTAGTGCGCTTCATCCCAAAAATGCCCGTGCCGGAGGAAAATGGGCTCTCATGCATGCACCACCCATGGCACATCCCCGCCGTTGGACGCATGTGCTGGACATTATCCTGCCATCCGCTGGCAAACGTCAGTGCCATGTCGGCACCACCATGCTTTGGGGGAGCCAGGCAGCAGGCAGGATTAAAACCAGGCTCCACAGACGTGGGTCTAATGGCACGGGATTTGGTCCTTGTATCCAACCTGATCCGTGCTGCTTCTGACGGGAGGATTTGTGCAGCTGCCCCTGTACAGTGGGAAACACTGTGTTAGAGTCACTGTGGAGAGCAGAATTAATTTGAGATGAATATTGTAACTCCTGGAGGTGAATTGAACGCTCTCAACCTTTGCAGAAGTGACACAGGAAGCCTTGAGGCTCCAAAGCCAATCTGGAGGGGAAATAATGATGCTACCAGAAAATGTCACTTTGCAGTTCTGACAGATCGGAGTAAATGTTTTGCAGCGAGGCTCTATGACTCACACCATGCAAGCTTTGTGTGCACAGTGTCAGGATGCTGGGATACAGCCCCAAACCCTTTAGACTACAGCAAGGTCTCAGGCTGCAGGGTGTGCCCAAGCTTTCTGTCAGCATCTGATGGCAGGAGTGAGTACAACGGTGGGAGGTGCACCCAGGTATGAGAAGTGCTCAGCCTAGCGGCAGAGTTTTGGGAGGTGGTGGGTAGGGGAGGAGCATCAGGGAGTCTGAGAAGGAGACTGAGTGGTGGATTCATGCTCTGCCATCCCTGGGACAGATTTATTAGCCACTTGTAGCTAACACAGGAGCCCCTGCTCCCTTTCCACTAGGTAGAAGGTGGTGGGAATGGAAGCAAGTTTCTGCTTGAGATGGCCAGTGGACCCCTTCCCTGCAATCTCTCCTCCTAGGCACCTTTATACAATGTATTTAAGGCCCTGGATCTTGACAGACACTCAAACAGTTGTGGGAGTCTACTACACAGCAGCCAGCCAAGATGACAACATTGATGAATTATTCTATGTATGAATTAAGGGATATCTCTGAATCAGCTGCTCTTGTCCTCATGGGTGACCTTAAGTCCCCAGATACTAGCTGGGAATAGCATGCAGCCAGCACAAACAGCTCCAGGAAATTCCCCAGGCACATTGAAGTGAACTTCTTGGTACAGGTACTAAGGGAGCTGACGAGGAAATGTGCCCTCCTAGATCTGTTGTCTGCAGCCAGAGAGGGTCTCATGGATGAAGTGGTGACCAGTGACTGCCTTGGCCGTGGTGACCATGAAGCAGTCAAGTTTAAGATCTCTGGTGACAGGAGAGAAGCTGTCAGCAATTCTTCAATCCTGGATGTGGGGAGCACAGAATTCAGGCTGCTCAGGGACAGGTTGGTAAGGTTCCCTGGAAATCTGCTTTTGGTGGTGTTGGGGTCTGTCAGTGCTGGTCACTTTTGAAGAGCTATCTCTTAAAAGTGCAGGAGCAGACAATTCCAAAGTGCCGTAAGTTAAGCAAGGGGGGCAGAAGGCAAGCATAGCCGAGCAGGGATCTTCTTGCAGCGCGCAGGCAGAAAAGGAAAGCGTACAGACATTGGAAGCAAGGTCAGGAGGGCTACAGAGACGCTGTTCACAATTGTAGGGAGAAAAGGTGTGTGGCCAAAGCAAAATTAGAGTTGAAGCTGGCTGGTACGGGGGACAACAAGAAGGGCTGTTTTAAGTCTGTTAATGGCAAAAAGAGGACCAGAGATAACGTTGGTCCGTTCCTTGATGAGGTTGATCACCTCAAAATAGGGACATAGATAAAACGGAGACATTTAATGCCTTCTTTGCCTCTGTCTTTAACACCGGTTTTGGGTTCTGGAACCCCTGGAGTTGGAGAACATGGTCTGCAGGAACAACAAACTCCCAGCTGACTGAACTTGTTTGAGATTTGTTGCTCCAGCTGAATGCATGTAAATCTACGGGACCCGATGGGATTCAGCCAGGGTACCGAAACAGCCGGATGATGTTATTGTGAGGCCTCTCTCAACTACTTTTCAATGGTCTTGGAATCCGGAGAGGTCCCAGTCAAGTAGGAGTTGGCAAATGTTGTTCTACTTTTCAACAGGGATAAGAAAGAAGACCCTGGTAATTCCAGGCCTGTTAGCCTCACTTCAGTGCCTGGTAAAATTATGGAGAAGATTATTCTGGAAGTTAGTGAAATACATTGAAAGACAAAGTCAAGTCATTTGTCATAGCCAACATGGGTTCAAAGGGAAAGTCCTGCTTAACTAACTCAGTTTCTTTTTATGATGAGGTTACCTGTCTAGTTGGCCAAGGGAAGCCAGTAGATGTGGTCATCTTGAATTTTAGGTAAGCTTGTGATATTGTCTGGTATTTGGTGGCTCTTTAAGGCAGAAACTGTGTACACCTGGAGCTGGGAAACGTAGGGACTGGGCTCCTTGGTGTGGGTGAATGGATGTGTGAAAAGCAGCAAGGTGACTCCAGAGGGAGCCCATGGCTCTCACCATTTTCACTGAACCCTGTCAGAAACAGAAAATGAAAGAGAGGCAGGGGAGCTTGGCATGAGCCTGGAGGGTATTCACCTCTGCAGATTGCGAAGAGGTGGCTGCCTGGCTAAATCTTACCTGCTCTGTGGGCAGATGCAGAGAGCCTGATCCTGATGTGGACAAGGAGCACTGAACAGCTGGGGGCAGAGATTTCTCCCCTGAATTTCTCAGAAAAGCCACATTCTGACAAGTAGCAGAGCCATTCATTCAGCAGTGTCCCCCCAGGATGAGCCCACCTCTGCGCTGCACCAGCACAAGCCATCTAGCTGGAGATCGTTGGGGAGGGAAGCACCTAGCAAAAGGAACTGCTAAATTGGGACTTAACAATGATTGAACCAGAGCAGAGTATCGTGACCAGAGGTGTTGAGCCACTGCAGCTGTGCTGGGCAGTCTTCACACCCCCCAACAAGTCAGCCCCAGCTTACAGGGTCCCCTGCAGCGATGGGAAATTGCTGCCCGTTGAGTGCCATCAAGTCCTCCTCAGCACACTGTAGTGCACGTAGAAAGCAGGACACAGACTTTCTTCTCCAAGCAGCAGCAGCTGCAAAGGCCATAGCAAGAGTTGAGGTGCAGCAGGAGAGAGCATTTGAGGGTGCAGCATTGAATGCACACAATGCAGAGGAAAACACAGTGCTTGCTGACAGCATCTGAGGCTGTGCGCCTCTGCTGGAGCAGGGCAGAACTGGCTGCTCCTTCTAGGCCCGTGAAGACTCGGTTTGCATAGCAATCCTGCCCTTGTGGAAGGAGCCCTGTGGCAAAACATTTGGTAGCGAGTGGGATAGTCAATCTTACCCAGCAAAAAGCTGGCCGAATTTCCATGTGGCCACAGCCTCCAAGGCCCTGCTTCTCTGAGCTGCACGTCAAACCTCCTGCCTCCCCTGTGGCTGCTGACAGGGCTTCAGAGAGCTGCAGCAGGAGTCAGGGAGCCACCTGTAACTGGGACAGTGCCCTCCACGCCTTCCCTGCACGGTCTCGCTGCAGGAGCCATGGGGTGAGATGGCTGCTGGCTCCTCGCCTCAGCCTGAGTCCCCTGAGCTGGAGGCAACGCTGCTGGGAGCCAGCTGCTGCAGGAGAAGCCTCCTGGCACTCCTCCTGCTGCCCTGTGCCCTGAGGAGCCGTAAGCAGCAGCAGCTGCAGGGAAGGGTAGCAGCAGCTCCGTGGCAGCTCCGGTGGTTCAGCTGCGTGCACCTCATTGCACCCAAACTCCTCATCCCACCCCCTTGCTCCCCTCCCTTGCCTCTGGGTGTCCCTTCTGACAACTCTCATGGAGAAATCTGGCTTCAGTTTCTCATTTGAACTCTGTTGAGGCCATGAATTCTTGCTGGGCCTTTCTCTGAGAGACTAAAAGCTCTCTAATACCTGATAGTCTCTCACCCAGGAAGTTTAATTGCTATAATGAAGGCATCTTTTGGGCTCCTTTGGAATAGCTGAACAGGCTGCATATCTCAGGCATCCCCCTGCAAAGTGACTTCTCTAGAGCTGGGGTCAGTTATAACTCTCCACCTTCTAATTTTTCAGCATCCTTTTCAAATGCAGATGTGTGACCTATGTGCCCTACACGTCTGCTCTCACTTGTTGTCCCTACCCACCTAAACCCATGCAGCTCCTTGCCATTCCCCCGTCCTCTGGCCAAAGCTGGCCTGCTTCCTCCTGCTGTAGCTTCCACACCGGTCTCAGCCAGGACTTTCCAGAGCCCTGCTGCCCCTATATTGCTCTTCCTTCCTCCTGAGCATTTTTCTGAGGCAGCCCTCTGCAGAGCACAGGTTTCCATGAGAAGCAGTGCCCTCCTGCACCCTGTGCCCCTCGGAGGCACCGTTCTGCAGCTGCTTACATTCAGCCACATTTTATTTGCCCAGACTCAGCTTATGAAGCTTTCTACAGCTGTCTTGACCTCGTCCGTGTCTCCTGCCCCCCTCGTTTCCCTGGCCCCTGCATTTTTCTCAGCAGGGCTTTTTAATCTATTTCTAGACCATTGATGAAAATGCTGAATAGCATTGGGCTTCACATCAAACCCTGCGGACACCCACTGAGAGCGCTCCCATTCTGCGAGGATTCCCCATTGATGGCTGTCGGTTTGCCAGCTCCCAGTCCCTTTAAGGTGTCCCTCTTGATGTTGTATTGTGCTAATTTTTAATCAGAATACTATATGGATTAAGTCACATGCCTGAACAGGGTCCAGGTCTATTATTTCTATGCCGTAACCTTTATCAGCCAAACTTGTAATCTCTTCAAAGGATGACATCAGAGTTTGACAAGAGCTATTTTCCAGAAACCAGGCTGATTGCATTAATTATATTCCCATCCTTTAATTCTTTACCAGCTGAATCCCACATCAGCTTTTCTATTATTATGCCTGAGATCAGTGTTGCACTGTTACATGCTCTGAGCATCATCCACATGAAAGCACAAGGACCTGCACCATTCTGCCAGGCTCTCCGCCAGGGAAGGGGAGTGCTACTGCACTGGGGGTGAACTTTTGTGCATTTTAGGAAGCTGAAAAACATGTCAGTTTCTGAGAGTGCACAACAAAACACAAACGCAAAAAAAAAAAATGTTGAACACGCCGGTGCGTGTGATAGAAGAATGCTAAATGAGTGAAAAATCAGAAACCAATCCCTACCAGAATTTTTTTGTGTCATTTTTGATTTTGAGGGGACTGCCTCATGGCTCGTTTTGCTTCTCTATTTTCTGGGATCATACCTAGGGATCTGCCTCGCTTGGGTCCAGGGCTCTGGCTATCCTCACCTTCCAGGGAAGAAACAGGCTTTGCATTTACCTGCAGGACTATTCTTGTTCAGTCTCTGCATATGCTAACCCCTTCTTCTTTTTGCACTGTCACCCAGCACTCCCAGACCGTGTTACATCCCACATGCTGGGGCATTTCTGGCCAGAAGCTTCCTATAACCAGCCACCCCTGGGTAAGGCGCGATCTCCTCAGGCCTTTCTCAAGAGGCTCCATGTTGTTTTACCCATTTCAGTCCGCGCAGTGCCACCTCTTGGCGAGTTGCCTTTTTCCTCTTTGCTGCAGAATTGCTCAGCTACACAGAGAAGCAGGAGACACAGCTGCAGTTTGGACAACTGCTCGAGCTGTTTGTCAAGGCAAGAGCCGCTCGTGGAGCATCCACACTGCTCCATCCCTTGCCCCACAGACCTGCGGTCTTTTCGAGGAGGTGCTCAAATTAATGCATGCCAATCGATCCCTGTCCGAGCAGAGGAGGCCTGTGGCACCGCCGAGCTAGCTTCAAGGGTCACTTCGAGGGCTGAGGCCTTTTCCCAGCCTTTTTCCCCCAGCTGTTGCTGTGCCACAGAACCAGAGGTCTCCAAAGCACGAGCCTCCCCCGGGCTGCATCATGCCCAGGGCGTTCGGCTGCGCTCCTCCGGGCTTCTTTTGCCCACAGCAAGCAGGAGGGGGGAAGAAAAAGGAGAGAGGGAGGCAACTGCACACTGCGCTCCCACCTCGGGCTGCTCAGGTGTCGAACAAAGCAGCGGCTCCGGGGCTGTGCTGGGGTCTCCACAGGGCCCCCGCCATCCCCGGGGCCGCCTCCCCGGGCCGGGCGAGCCCCGGCAGCCCCCGAGCCCTGCCGGGCCGGGCACCGGCACCCCGAGAGGAGGCCCCGGGGAGGCTGCGGGGGCTCGGGGCCGGGCCGGGGCCGCTCCTCCCCCGCGGCCGGGCCCGCAGTACCGGGCGGGGGCGCGGGGGGCGCGGCTGAGCCGCTCTCTCCCCGGCGCTGCGAGGCAGCGGCGCAGGCGGAGCGGAGCGGTGCGGGGCTGGCTGCTCGCCGTGTCGCCGCCAGAGCCAGCGGCCGCGGCCATGGGCGTCCCGGGCCGCCCGCTTTGTGCCGCCGCCGCCTCCGCTTCCTCGTCCCGGGCGCCGCCGCCTCCTCCCCCCGCCGCTCCGGGCCGCTGCCGAAGCCGCCGCCGCTGCTGCTGCTGAAGCCGCATGGGCCGGGCCCCGCGCCGCCGCCGCCGCCGCCGCCGCTGCCGCCGCCGCACCGTGCGGGTGAGTGAGCGGGCGGGGAGGCGGCCCCGAGCCCAGGCCCTGCGCCGAGGCCGCGCCGGAGGCCGCCGCCGCCGTGCGGGAGGAGCGGGGCCGCGCCGGGAGCCGCCGAGCCGGGGCTAGGCCGCCCTCAGAGCGGGGGGCGGGCGCCCGGGGCGGCCCTTGCCGGGCCGGGCCGGGCCGCGGGGGCGGTGGGTCCGGCGGGGGCGCTTCGTGCCTCCCTCCCTTCTCCTCCTTTCCTCGGCTCTCGCCCCCCCCCCGGTGCTGCTGGGGGCCGTGACAGCGCCCGGGCTGCGAGCGGCTTCCCGGGGAGCCCTCGGCGGCGTGCGGGGCAACTCGCAGCGGGCCGGGAGGCGGCGGCGGCTCCGTGCGGTCGCCACGAGATGAGGGGGGGGGACCCGAGCCCGGTACCGGCGGCTCGGGGCCACGCTGGGGCAGCCCCGGGGGGCTCCGGTGCCCGCTGTGGTGGGCGCAGGTTGGGCACGAGGCCTCCGGGCCTCGCGGCTCCCCTCGCCCCTTGCCGGGGATGGTCGCGGCTCGCGGGTCGGTGGGGAGGGAGGACCTGGAGCTTTGGGTGGCTTTGGGTTCAGAGGGACAGAGGGAGGGGAAAAAAAAATAAAGGCAGAGCATCCAAAAGATGTGTTCATCTGGGCGCGGCGAGCGCGGGGAGGCGGGCTGCGCTGGGGTGCGTGTTCCCTGCGCTGTTTTCGTGTGCGGTGGAGTTGATCCAGCGCGAGGAGCGGTTTGGCAGGCGGCTGGGGCTGCAGGGGTTGCAGGGCCTTCGGGCGGGTGGTGCTCTGTGAAACAAGACTTTGGCTACTTTCAGGAACAGAGCGGCTCCGTCGGGACGGGCCTTCAGAGATCACCTGGTGCAGCTGGTCTGAAACGCCTCTTACCTTGTCTAGGAGCGAAGGCAGCAGCCCGGGGTCTGTCCTTCTCCCCCCACACCTCCCATCCTCCATGTTGCCTCACAGCCCTGTTCTTAAAACGCTGTGTGCGATCCGATTGCCGTCTTCGGGTGATTCTCTCCTCCTTTGATGACCTGAAATTTTCCCAGGCTCACAGCATGCACTGCTGTTAGCTTAAATGAACCTTTGCTAAATGGCCTCTGTCTATGAAAAACGGTGCCAGACCTGAAGTCCTGTACTGACATGCCCATTGGAAGCAAGAATGTTGTTCGCATGCCCAAAATATTGGGGTCAGTGATGCGTTTGGATTCCCCTGGAGCGAGATGAGGCGATGCAGTGCGTTTCTCCAACGCAAAGAGGAATGTCGCGGTGGTATGCCACTGGGGTGTACAAAAGCCACCTGTGTTTGGTTAAGGTGTGATCTCAGCTTTGGTACATACTGGGTATTCTATCAGGATATTTTTCACCAGCCTTAATGTAAAATCCTGTTTAGGGATGAGAATTTCCTAGGCCAGTATCCAGGTAGAAACACACTGCCTTGATGTGCCTTGGGACACGTGCTGTCCAGGTGGCTTTGCAGAGAAGTTGATCCTAGTGCAGAAGCTGCCGTGTGCCTGTCCTGTGGGCTGTTACTGCTTGGCACCTGAGTGTAAATCTCTTGGACACAGTGAATTCCAGATCCCAGGTGCTGAGGAAACACCTATAATGTGAAACTGGCGGCTGTTACTGTAGCACCAGTGCTATCAGTTGGGGCAGATGCTGGATACAGTTTTGGAATATTCTGTCATTTTTGGAGGAAGGAAGAGAGTACCTGTTTCATCCTGATCCCTGAAATTGCTGAGAGCTTTGTCATTGATTCTGATGAGAAGGGGGATTTGGTACAGTAATCATGCAGAGCAGAGCAGTATCAGCAGCTTGTAATCTTAGGGTGTTTGTTTGCAGTGCTTAACATATTTCTTTCTCATCTGTTTCAGCAGAACAAACTCGTTCACAGTGGAACTACAGATATTGGTGATCTGAGGTCTCAGCTCTTCCTCCTTTGTTCCTGTGTGAGCAAACGCCAGAAAAATGAATATCCAGGGGAAAGGCTTCCCTCTGGACCTTGGAGGAAGCTTCACTGAAGATGCTCCAAGGCCGCCTGTTCCTGGTGAGGAGGGTGAACTCGTGTCCACAGATCCAAGGCCAGTTAGCCACGGTTTTTACTCTAGCAAAAGTGATGTTGTTAGAAATGAGACGTCCACCGCAACGCCGAGGCGCTCTGATTTGGATTTGGGATATGAGCCCGAGGGGAGTGCTTCGCCAACTCCACCCTACCTGAAGTGGGCTGAGTCGCTGCACTCCTTGCTCGATGATCAAGATGGTATCAACCTCTTCAGGACTTTCCTGAAACAGGAGGACTGTGCGGATCTGCTGGACTTCTGGTTTGCCTGCAGTGGCTTCAGGAAGCTGGAGCCGTGCGTGTCCAATGAGGAAAAAAGACTCAAACTGGCAAAAGCCATTTACAAAAAATACATTCTCGACAACAATGGCATTGTGTCCCGGCAGATCAAACCAGCCACAAAAAGTTTCATTAAAGACTGTGTCGTGAAACTACAGATTGACCCTGACATGTTTGACCAGGCCCAAACTGAGATTCAGTGCATGATAGAAGACAATACCTACCCTTTGTTCCTTAAGTCGGATATTTATTTGGAATACACAAGGACAGGTGGGGAAAGTCCAAAAATTTACAGCGATCCGAGCTCAGGGTCTGGGACAGGTAAGGGGCTACCTGGTTATCTGCCTACTCTGAATGAGGATGAGGAGTGGAAATGTGACCAAGACGCCGAGCCTGAGGCCAGCAGGGACTCTGCCCCCTCGAGCAGGCTCACCCAGAAGCTGCTTTTGGAGACGGCCACCCAACGTGCCAGCTCCACACGGCGGTACAGCGAGGGGAGGGAGTTCAGGTACGTGCTCTGTGCTGCCTCCGGGCTGCCCTGAGGGAGCTGCTGTGAGTTCGGAGGCGCTGAGAAAGGGAGGACGTTTGTTTGGGAGTGCTTGGGGCTGGCTGAGCATCAGCATGGGTATGGGATGGCATCACATGGATGTTGCGCTGGAATGTGGCTGTATTTGAATGCAATGCGAGTTATTTTAAGGGTGTCTTGGGTCGTGTCTGGCCAATCTCCCTGAATCACCTCTGCAGCATGTTCCTCGCTGCAAGAAAGTGCTCCTGAACGTGGTCTGGGTGTAGGTGGGAGCTGTGGGCAGTCCCTGTGCGCGCTGAGGGAGTAGAGGGAGCTGCAGTTTCAGGTTGGCTGTTAGCCTGCAGCGGCACAAGGTCGGCGTTCAGTTGCAGGAGTGCAGACAAGTGAAGCTTGTGGTAAAACTTCTTGTAAATATACAAGGAAATTGTGATGAGCCACAACAAGAGGCTGCAGGAAGCTTGCAGGAAATAACCTAGTGTTTGTAACATTTCTGTGGGTCAAATGGGGTCTGTAATGCTCCCTGAAAATGGTACAGTTTTGCACACGAGATCTCTGATAGCAAATTCTAACAGCATCAAAGTAGGAGTTGCCAAATCCAGTTAAAATCGTTCCATGTTGCAGCTTTTCCCCTCTTATAATTGCTTTTTCCCCTCCAAATAATTGCTTTTTTGTTTTGTTTTGTTTTTCTGGAGGAGTTGCACAGTTCTGCAGTCTGTGTTTTTTTGCTGGGTCCCCCACCCACTTCCAGCCAACACGGATTTTGAAACTTGCTGAGAGCTCAGTAAAAATTCCAGACAATTAACTTAGCGGGGAGTTCTCTGGGATCAATAAGTGTGTGTGTGTGTCTAACCCTTGCTGAATCAACAGAACGCAGCTAGAACACATTCCTACTTTTTTTTTAAATAAAATCTCCTTGTTCTAAGACCTGCTTAGGCTAAAATCTGTCACTTTGTGAAGATTACGAAATGAAGGAGCTGAAGTGTCCTCTTCAAAGCCGCCTGTCTTATGAAAAGCATTTCTGTGTTTAATCTCCCTCAGCCGTCCCTTTAGGCTGGCAGCTGGAAATGCATCCCGCCCTGTGCAAGGTCTCAGCGCGTTTCAGATGGTGAAATGTTTTCATTTTGATTCCTGTTTTCTTACAGATTTTGAGGAGGGGATGTTGCATGTGAAACTCCGGGGAAAAAAATGGGAATTCATGTGAACTCCTGCTGTTTTAATCAGGAGTCTGAAAAACAAAATCCCAGGGTCCTGGGACTTTCCTGGGGAGTTAATAAAAACCCTGAATGTTTGTTAAAGTGGGTTTTCAACGAGCGATTGGGTACTTACCCTAAGTGAAGGATTAGAAAAGCCCACAATTTAAGTGTCTTTTTATTTAGGCGATAATGGCTTTAAGATTGAAAATAACTGACTTGAGTTGTGTTTAGTTTGTGTTCTAGAGTGGGTAGCAAAAACCTACCTGGAATACTGGACTGCTCAGGTCAAACTTCAGGAAGAAAACGCAGTTTGCCCGTTACCTGAATATATCTATACCAGATTTTAAAATGGTTAACAAATGTGGTATGGAATAGAAGTATTTTGGAGTGGAGTTCCTCAGTCTTGGGCATTTTCGTACCAGATTGAACAACGTGAAATAAACCTTTACCTAGGGGATGGAGGTCAGAAAAAATATATTGCTATTAATTTGTTGTGTCCAACAGCCTGTCATTGTGGCTACAGACACTCCGTTGACCTGTTGGGTAAGGAGGCATGGAGGTGTTTACTGTTCTCACCAGAGCAGGAGTCATTTCTGAGCCTGGAGTCAGTACCTGAAAATAAGTGATTGTTTTTTTTAAATGCTGGTAAGTCACCTGCAGAAGTGTCCAGAGCGTCACCGTGCAAGGTGCTGCTGAACGGTGTAGTCGATGCATTTTTTTTTTTCTAAAACTCTGCTGAGATACTAATTTAGGAGTTGATTGTTCATCTTTGTGCTAGACCCTGTGGTTGAAATAACTTGCTTCCTGAATGTTGTATAGAAATAGCTGCCTGAAACAGACTTTTTTAACCAGGAGCGTCTTTATCCTGCAAGCATTTTTATTTACTTTATTGTGTGAGTAAGTGCGTTGGAAGCTGGTGGAGCTGCTTGCAGCAAGAAGCGATAGCTGCACAGACCATTTGAAAGGCAGCGTCCCAATTTATTTTGAGAATTTCCACAGTTTTTGTGCATGTGTGTGGAAGAATTTCTCATTTCTGTTCTTGAGGGAATGTTGAAATAAGCTGTTTCGCATTATATCTGAAGGCCTATTTAATCTTCCCAAGATTTAACTTCTCTTCCTCAGCTTCCACAGAAACTAAATAAAGAGGAATCTGACCAAATGCAATAGAAGCGTTTCTCTGTTAGCAAATGAGCATCTTGAAACAGCTCCAAACTTTTTGCAGCAGAAAGTTCATAAATCTTAAGGCGGTGCTTGTGTGCTCGTGCGAGTGAAAGCTGCTCAAAGTGCAGGCAACACCGCGCTGCCGGCGTTGGGTGTTTGGAAGGTGTGCGAGTGTGCATGTCTGGGAGAATATCCCGAAGCGAAAAGCATCACTGTTACCCACTGTGTTTTTGTACGTGTAGGAAAAGGCCAATAGTCATTATAGTTAGGCTCCTGCAAATTAATTGGACATTGGTTATGGATCAGTGAACTTCAAAGAGGGTAACCCCCGAAGATCTTGGGCATTAACTCACAGCTTCCGAAACCAACACTAACATGGTTGTGAGCGCGGCTAAATCTTTCATTAACCTTCTTCTGACACACTGGGACTGGGTTTTTCAGATACGAGGAGCAAAAATTAAACCCGTGCCTCAAAACTGCCCTGCAGGCTGGTTTTCAAGCACTCCAGTGAAATATACACAGCCTAAAAATCTGGGAATTTGGCACATGGTGGCCAAACTGGCACATCACAGCTGCATCTTTTGTCTGCATGGGTTTCTTCCGTCCTCTCTTTAGCTTTACATCAGAAGGGTTTCCACTCCTGCTTCTGAAACCTGCACTCCCAAAGCTCTGTGGGGAGCAGCGCTCGCAGAGGTTGCCTTTGCTTTCTTTTCACGGTGTTACGTGTGAGTAGCTCTGCCTTCTTTGGACAGCCAGGCTGCAGATTTGGGTTGGTTCTGCCCCTTGTTTTGGTTCTTCCAACAGAACTGTCTCTCTGACAGCCTGTGCTTCGTAACGGGGCACGCAGAGAGTGAGTTAAGCAGCTGAGGGAGGCTCTAGCGGGATCCGACAGCCTCTAGCCTGAGACTTGCCTTAAACCTGGTGAGTAATGCAGGGCTGTGCGAGAGCAGCAGCGGAGCCTGATTGAGGGGAGGTGTGGGAGCCCTGCTGCTTCGGGTGCAAAACAGGCCGACGGTCATGAGTTTGGCCTGCCTCGGGAGGAAGCTGAAATTTAGCTGGCAGACCTGATTTTGAGGTTCGCTGCTTCATTCGTAATTAAACATTAAATTGCACGCTTCTGACTCAAAAGGAATTGGTGCTAATTGTGCCGAGTGAGTGGAACACTGGAGGTGCAAAAGTCTGTGTCCAGGAGAGTTCAGGTGCACGTTAGCGCCCTGCTGGCGCTGCTTTTAATGGCAGAAGCAGCACACGTGCCTCTGAGCGAGGCTACTGGGGCGCCAGGAGAGGCCGTTTGCTTGGAAAAAAGCTGCTGGCAAAGACTACACCTATATAGGATGGCAGAAAGAAGAGTTTGGGGTTGGCTGAATAAAGCTGTGAGTGTGACAGCACGGGGCCTGGGCCCTTTCTGTGCCAGGGCACAAGACAAGCCTGGGAAACATTGATAGGAGTGTCTGGGTTTTAACATATTTAAGTTTCGGTGGCTTGGGACAAGCCTACCAGGGAAGCCACCTCTTTTCTTCTACACCTCTACTCTTCGGGACTCGAAGCTGCGGGTGCGTGGCTGCATCCTTGGGGCACTGGTGCTCCTTCAGTTGTGCTGGGTCTGTGGGAGTCAAGGGGTGATGGCAGGAGCAGTATTTGCATGACATTTCAAATAATTTTAACATTAAGTTGAATGTTTAAATATTTTATGTTAACATTTCCTCAACTTTCTTTTATTTTTTTTTTTTTCCAGTTTTGACCCTGCCTTTCTGGCAGTAATTTGGTGCAACCTGAAATCCTAGCTAGTGTCTTGGTTTGGATTAAAACTGCTGGGCCCATAACACAACTTGTAATTGTTACAGCCCACAGCAATGTGCAAAGCAGCGGCTACTTCCAAATGGAAAAGCAAATAAGTCGTAGAAAGAATAGTTTTGGTTCTGCATCGTTCTTGAGAGAAGTTACCGATTCTACCAGGGATGGCAGGGTCTGATGCTAGTGGCAGTGAGCGGTGACTTTGTGACTGAGAGAGCTGGAAGATACACGAGACAGAGATGGATTGTGTTTTTGCACAGAAGTTACGCCAGCTTTTTTAAAGACATTGTTAAGCTGATGAAATTTCGGCATGGAAATGCTTACATTAACAGTGTAAAGTATTTGTACTGGCGTTTGCCAAGTTCTAAAATGGATTTTATTTGAAGGAGAATACCTTTTGTGCCCATAGCTTCGCCTCTACACAAATCAAGATGAAGAAGTGGTGCATTTGTTGTTTGGCTATGGATCAGTAGGTTGGCTTCTTTGCAAGGACAGTTTAGCTTTTAGCACTCTTTTATTAAATTAATAGCACTTTCACCCCTCCTCCAGCTACCTTATTTTGTGCTTGAGTTTTATTTGGGTTAGAAATCTTTTCTTTTAAAAGGATGAAGTTACCATGATCATACTGAACCACTTTGGGACTGGTTTGGTTATCCTGGTGTTCACAGATGGCCACCACCAAGGGGTTCAGGGCTACATCAGTGGGGAGCTACCCCCCGTCCTTCTGGTGCTGGTGAGGCCATACAGGGTATACTGGGTCCAGTGTTGGATCCCACAGATCAAGATGGGTTTTGAGAAACAAGAGAGGAACCAGCAGAGAGCTCCTGAGGTGTAGAGCCAACAAGGAGGGCTGAAGAGAGCTGCCTAGGTGTGAGTACTCTGGGTTGATTTAATAGCAGTTTACAGCGGTTATAAATATCAGGAAGCCAAATTCTCCCTGGTAGTCGGAAATGATAGAAGCAGCAGCAGTAGCAGGCATGGATTGCAACCAGGGAAGATCAGGTCGGACATCAGGAACAAAAACCATCATGAGGAGCATGGCAAAGCCCAGAAACAGGTTGCCAGAGGTGGGGGCATCTCCGACCCTTGAGAGCATCATGGCTCGGTTAGACAGCACAGGGCCCACGTGGTCTAGCGCTGATAATGGTTGTCCGCTGAGCCAAAGGCCTCCAGAGCCCCTGCTACCCAACTCTGAGATCAGAAATCACAAGAGACTGTAGGCAGCAAACTTCTATAAGCAGTTTAATCTAATTCTTTTAAAGATTTTTTTTTTCCTCTTTTCATGTGTACTTACAATGAGGACACAAATCATGAAGTGCTGTAGTTTGAGGATGAGGTTGGAACTCGGGCTGGTTCAAGCTCTGCTCCGTCCAGAAGGAATTGGGTACGAAAAAGCTGAATGAGAAATGAATCAATCCCAGAACTGAGAAGTGTGCCCAGGAGGTGGGCCACGTGGGGCACCTTGGTTTTGATCTGCAGTTCAACTTTAACTTGGCTTTATGTTTTAAGAGTTCCTTTGTTGTCTCCATAATGGACTAATCCCTTGAATAATTAGTTACTATTGGACATTTTAAAAATGACTGCCTCTTGGATCTGTTCTCTGTAATAGTCCTGGATTTATAGTCCTTTCTTTAATAATCCTGGATTTATTAACAATCAGAACAGACTGTGAAATCCTGTTAGGCCAGGCTTGCTTGGTGGGAAAAGGACTGCAGAAGAGGTGGGAGTGCTGAGGGGCACACGCTGGCCTCAGGGTAGGGTGGGGCTATGGGCATCCCCACGGATGTCCAAAATTCTTGAATACCTGAGCCGGGGCCAGCTCGCTGTGTGCAGGATGGAAAGTCAAGTGTGTGGGGCCGCTGGAGCTGCGGCTTTCCCTCGTTGTGCTGCGGAGCTGGAAGATGGAAATACCACGTTCCTGCTGATGCTCCATCCACTGCCATCCCTGGGTGTGCAGCACCAGCCCACCCCTCTGCCCTAGGAGCTATTTGCAGTAGCAATATTCTTGCTGGCATTTAACCTTTTGTTTCCGCAGTTTTGCTTCGGTTCCTGTCCAGCTGAGCGCACCTTGCCAAGAGCCAAGCAAGGAGCACTCCGCTCCCTGCCTGCTGCCTTCAGCAGCTGCCTGCTGGAGCACGCTGCCAGCGCGTCCACCCCTGCGTGTTTGGCACTTCAGAAAGTGCTCCCAGGGGTTATGGCCCGGTGGCTGCCCAGCACAAGGCCAGTCGTGCGGTTCCCTGGTATTTAAAATAAAACATCAGCCTCGTTTTATTAGAATCAGCAGAGAAATCTGGTTTCGGAAGTGACTGTGTGTGTAGTGTGGAAAATTGCTGCTTGATGTCTCAGAACAGGGGTGCTCATATCCTAAATCAGTTCCTGGAAATATCATTGGATTATTAGGCTCATCCTCAAATCCATTAAGCAAATTACAGTTAATCGGCCAAGTAAAAGAAGAAAGATCTTCTGCAAGGCCCTGCCTTCTGAGCCTCCTGGAGAAGCTGTAGCAGTATTTTAATTTTCCGTCTGTCAGTGAATGTATCCAGTCACTTCACTTCCTCACGTGGAGGATTTGAAATTAGAAACTGAGGTTAATTATCTGCATTAAATGAAATACGTGAAGACCACAAAAGCAAGAACCTCCACGATTTGGCATGGTCCGTTAAGCTAGACAGACTGCTTCAGAAGGAGAGGGGTGATTTTTCCCTGTTTTGTTCCGATTGAAGGGTTTTAGTCACAGTAATTGAAATGATTAAAAAGTCAAATTGCTGGTGAATGTAATTCTGAGCATCTTCCTGAAAAGATGTGACACTTGGGGAGAGCCCCGGCAGCGGCAGTGCTGCGGGCTGGGAGGCGTTTGCTGGGCTGGGCCGCAGCAGTGCCCGTGTTTTGGGGCCTTTTTGGGGCTGTTTCGGGGCCGTTTCCGCATGGGTGAGGCCGTGTGTCAGCAGTGGCTCATTCTCAGTCCCTTCCGTGACAGAGGCCTGTCATAACTCCGCTGTTTATTTAGTGGCGGCAGTTTAGAAGCCGGACAGCACCGGAGGAGCGCTACGCTTTTGAGCTCTCAGATACAAAACGAGTCTGGCGCCGTCGATCCCGGTGCCAGTAATTTGCTGAGTGCTGCCCGCTCCGCTTGGAAGCGCAGCTTTGTAGCATTGGCATCTCCAAACGGGACCAGCGTCCTGCAGACATCCCGTCCCATGGTGGGGAGCTGCTCTGGGGCAAGGGGTTTGTCACGAGGCTCGCTGTTTTCTGCAGTGTGCATGGGGCTCGGGCTACAGCCACTCCAGGAGATGTTCCCAGTGCTGCTGGGGTGCTCCCGAGCAGCAGGGAGTTCCTCAGCGCCTCAGCCGGCACACGGAGGGATCTTTCTGCTGCCTGTTTCAAGTGAAATTTGATGATGGAGTCATGTGCAGCCAGTTTCATGGGCATTTTAAAACGTTTTAAGTTCTAGAGAAAACGTAGCTGCCAAAAGCACCGTACGCCTCCTGTGATCTGGTCCCTGGACTTTGTTACTGGGCACTGTGCGGGGCAAAGTGCTCCTGTAAGCTGGGGGGCTGCTGAGCTGGTTGGAGGGCACTGCGGCCCCTTCTGGATTCCTGCTCAGCCTCTGGGCACCTCAGTAGGGACCGACCCTGCTGGGGGCAAAGATCTTCTCATTCCCCTTCACTTTGCAACACAGCGAGCTGCTTTTCTGGGAGTTGTGCTTGGGAATTAGATTGTACCAGGTCACACTCATGTGGAAAAGCAAAGCCGTGGTCACTCGCTGTCCTGGTTCTTCTCTGTTGTAAGGCAGTGAGGAATCTAAGTAGAACCGCTGTGGTTTTAAATCAGGGTATCCAAATTCTGTAAAACCCACGTGGAGATTGGATCTTTACTCTGACGATTCCGGAGTAAGATTTTCTGGTAAGATCTGGAGTTGTTTGGTGCCAAGGCCCCCAAAATACAGCTCACCCTTAAAGTACCAGCTGTTAGAATATGTTCGACTTCTTTTGATCAAAAGCAGGCAGAGGCAGGAAAAAAACTCTTTGAAATACCCTGCTGAGATAGATGGTCAGCACTGGGACCTCGTATTGGTCCCTGGGCTTAACTCCGGAGCTAATGACCAGGAGCTGCTGGGTTTTATTCTTCCTTCTACCCCCTATCCCCACATCTTCCCTCTCCCATCGCAGACTGAGGGAGTCTCAGACCTCTCCCTCTCTCCATTTTCTGTTTTTTTGTTGTTCTTGTCATTTGTTTGTTTGTTTCTGTGCGTGTAGTACCCTGTCATTCTGTCTCATGGTGTGTTCAGATGACTGCTAGCGCTGGGGGAAGGAGAGCAGTAGGTGAGAGGGGATGGAATTGTTTGTGGGTTTTTTTCAGCAGGCCACATTTAGAGTGTCTTAGCTCTACTGGAGCTAACCATGCCTTTAGCATTCAACAGATTTACCCTTTTGAATCGTAAATTTTGGTCTTTTTCTTGGCTGGCAATCAGCTTTTCAGACTGGGCGAGGTTTATCTGGAAGAGTGGCTTCCTTGTTCTGCCGCTGCTCCTAGCCTGGGCCAGGCGTTGCTTTGGGAGCTGGGGCCCGCGCGTGCATTCATGTGGCATCGGTCATCTGATAGCTGAGGACCTCTCCAGGCTTTCATAGGAGAGGCACAACTCGGAGCCAGGAGCAGCAGCGCCTCAGAAGGGTTCCTGGGAACTGGCAGGTAGGATCCGAGATGAGAGGCACAGCAACCCGCTCTCCTGCTGTAGCTGCTGGCTTTGATTGCCTTTATCTCGGATGTGCCTCACACAAAAAAAGGCACACGTAAAAGCCTTGGAACTGTTTGGCACCAGACATGCAAATGAATGCGGGGCCGAAGCGACTGCTGCCCTCCAGGATCCCAAAAGAGGAATCAACAAATAGAAATTATTCTATTAGCAGGAGCAAAGTTCACAGGTTAACTATCGTGTCAAATCAATGAAATACAGCCTTGATCTCCTGCACAAGGGCTTGATTGTGTATAAATAAGAGTGCCCGAGCAGAGACATCAAGATCTTGCGCTGTAACATTTGCGGCAGCGTGAAGAAAAGGAAGCTCTGTACAGGCTGCATCATGAAATGTCTCCTTCGGACATAGGCTTCATTCCTGCTTCAAAAGATTGTAAAACCTGACCTGGGAACCTTCTTGCTCTCCTTATGGTCGTACCCACACTGGGTTTCCACAGGGCATGGTTCTTTTTTGTGTGTTTTTTTTATTTTTTTATTTTTTAATAAAAACTTAAGGTCTTTTGCTAAGAAGGCTTGTCTTTGTACTTTTAATTCAGTCCATGTGACTGTCATAACATTTATTCCGTAGGAAATGAAAAATGTTTCTTTTTGAGCAAAGCCACTAAACAAAGGCGTTGGGAGCGCTGGCAAGCTCAGGTGTGCGCAGTGTGTCTCGTGCTGATCTGCAAGCGCTGGACTAAGACCATCACCCTTCATTCCGTGGTTGCTTGATCCTGCTCTCTGCCAGCAGAAGAAAAAGCAAAAGCTGCCTCCTTTGTTGTGGAAGTATTTACATTTAATGTGCTTTTGAACATCTGCACGTTCAGGGAGACTTTGTTTTCCTCCCTTGGGAAAAAGGACTTTGAAAAGGCTCGCTCTCCTCTTCGAGGCGCGCCGGTGCTGGAAAAAAAAAATAGATGGGCTTGAAACGAGATGGAAACAGGCAGCAAAAGACGGGTGTGCATGTGTCGCTGGAGCGCAGGATTTGTCACGTTGTAAAATAGCATTGTGGTTTTCCCCTCGAGACGTATGCAGCAAAGTATGTGACCTGGGGGCGGTGTGAGTGCTGGCCGCTGGGGGAACCAGCCCCTGGCAGAGCATCCCGCTGTCCTGGCCGGTGGGGCCAGAGGAGCCTGCTGAAGCTGATCCGTGAGCTTGCCTCCTTCTGCAGAGAGGAAACTTTCCAAACGGGCATGGGAAAAAACTTTCCTTTTGTAATCCCCAAGATAACAGGTCATACAGCTTCACCCAGCGCGATTCTTGCACAATCACTTGTGGTCAGGCTGAAGTGTCTATTTTAGAAAGGCATCCAAGTGATGGGAGGTCATGCAGCATTTTTGTTATCTCTTCCTGTGGTTAGTTACTCTCACTGCTAGCAGTTTGTTCCTGAATGCTCGTTTCAGTTTTTGCAGCTTTCGTTTCAGGCTGAAGCTTTAGGGTTTGAGGTATTTTCTGGGTTTTAGGATGGCTTCGCTCGCTTAGAGACTCCGAATACCTTTGCGTGTTAGAAAAAAGAACTACTGGAAGGGTGTGAATGCTCTCCCTAAGTGGCAGAAGCTTTGTTATGGAAGGCCCTTTAGTTTTATTAGACTTTTCAACCCTCCAGTCGACTGTTAAACAAGCCTTAGCTTGTCATGGTTGACAAACCTTAGCTCTGGTCTCAGACCTAACCTACCAGTTTAAAAGGCAGGTAGGCTTCTTTTGTGTGCAGGTTTCTGGGTGGGGACCATCGGCTTCTAAGGGAAATTAACTCGTGGCCTCTCTTTCCCCCTCCCACCTCAAATAAATTAGGTTTTGTGTTAACTGTTCTGTCATTCCCAAACACCAAAAGGAAATGTGAGCCTGTGGTTTAGGACCTGGGCTTTCTGCTGCCTGAAGTACTCTGCTGAGTGCAAGTAAAGAGAGATGTGTAATTGCAAAAGCAAAACAAAACAACAAAACAAACAAACAAAAGAAAACAGCTGCATGAGCAGTGTCAGCAACTGAAGATAAAATGTAGGAAGTTTTTTAGAATGATTCATCCGTAATTATTTAAAAACAAGTTGAATTTATTCTTAAGCATTGGAGAAGATTTCCTGCAAGCCTGGCATTCGCCATCTGTGCTGTTTATGCACCTGAGTAAATGCCTGGCTCAGCAGTTTGTTGGTGTTGCGCGCTCCAGATCTAAATCCCTTCAAAGGTAAACCCAGCACACCTTTGTCTCTGCCGGGCTTTCTGCCTTTAAAGCTGAAGCTGGTGAGGTCGAACCAGTCGTAGCAGTGGCTGCCACTAGGACAGGCAGGGTGCCATGGTTCGCACCATTTTAATAACTGTTTCATGCAGATTTGCTGTCTGTGGGTTGCCTTGTGTGCTCTCTAGGATGCAGCAGGCCGGCAGCTTCCTTCTGAACCCGTGCGAGGAGTGGAGGAGGGCACGGTGCTTGTCTTGGCATGGCCTTGCAGGTGCTGGTGCTACCTGTCCAGCTGGGCACAGCTTGGTCTTACTTTCAGCCCCCTGGTATGCAAGAGGCCTTTTCCAAATGCTTCTCTTCCTCTGCTTGCCAGGCAGCTGGAAAAGCGCTGCGCCGAAGTGGCTGAAAATCGTTCGGGGTGGTTGTTTTTGTGCTAACATAGCACTCTGCCCAGCTCACCGGCCCAGATAAGCAGCCGCGCAGGGCAGGGCTCCTGCTCACGTGGCCAGGGAGGGCAGCGTGCCTGAGATCACCCTAAACTGCACTGGGTGTCACCGCAGAGCAACGCCTGGTGGTTTCGTCAGGCCTGGGGTGCGTTTCTCCTCCAGCGAGAGGCACGGGGCAGCTTTCACTGTGCTCATGGCCAGTGGAGCAGGGCTAGGAGCGGCAGGGTCTCCTGGGACCACCATCACAAGCTGCCTCTCTGGTCTGGACAGCGCTGGGTCGAGCTCCACTGCTCCATCACGCTTCTTGTGAGCAGATCAGAGGAAGGCAGGAACTGCGGGAGCAGCAGGGCTTGTTCCAGCCCCGTTCCTGCTAAGTCTTGCTGCCCACATCTGCAGTTGTAGTCAGGAGCTCAAGGAGGCTTTTCCAATCCTGCAGCAGTCTTGGCAGAGAAGCCAGCTGGCCCCATCTTGATATATTTTCCTTCCTTGATGCAGTGCTTGAGCTCCTGTCCAGGGGAGCCTGCTATCCCTCACAAATATCGTTGCCTTGTGTTTGGCACTCCCAGGCCGGGTGACGTGGCTCGTTGGAGCTGCAGTGGGTGAGCTGATATTCCATCACTTGTACAGGGGAGATGCTGGCCTTGCTTTCCCGCAGGTCTTCCACGTGCTCAGAAGGGTAGATGCCTCCTACAGCTGAATTTGCCTCCCCAGAAGTAAGATGCATTTGAGAGTCAGCAGTTGCTCAGACTCAGCAAGGTCATCTGAGTTTTGGTCCCTGATGGTGATGCCCTGAGTCAGCTCTGAAAGGACTGCTCTCTTTCTCACCCCGTGTTGGTTCTTCTGTGTCGAGCCATCAACCACATCGCCGGCAGTCAAGCTACAAGCAACCCTTTTTCCTTGTTAATTGCTGTCTGTGGCTTGGCACCGGTGCTGCCAGAAACCCTCCCAGGTAGCCCATCTTGGGCTGTGGACTTGGGTGTAGTGCATTGCCTCAGGTGGTATGGAGTAGGATAATCCTCTCATTTCCCAGCTTTGGAAATCATCCTGGAAGCCTGAGCTGAGGAAAGAGGGTGGGACTGAAGCCAAACCTCTTGTTCCAGATGGGACAGTAGTGGCAGGAACACCTATTGTCCACAAAGGTGTTGCCAAGCCACAGCAAGCAATTAAAAGGGAAGAAAAATGTGCTTCATTTAAAACTTGAAATTTGTAAGTAGTTTTCATTTTAAAATTAAATACCAAACATTGATACACCAATTAGGTAAAATCAGGATTGAAAGAGCAAACATCTGAAATCATATAACTTGTATAGTTAGCAAGTTAATAAAACCAGCGAGTTTCTCAAATGGGACTGCATTCAGTCCTGAGCGATAGCTGAGTGTGAGCAGCATTTGGACCATCAGCGTACTCAGCCCTGGGCACGGAGGACAAGTAGAGCACTCTGTGAGTACAGTAGAGAGATCTCTTTCTAATCGTATTGTTGCCAACATAATTGTGGCTAAAATAGTCTGAAAACAAATTTTCCACCCATTTTAGGGTCAGCTGTAAACTGACCCTGAAACACTCCGGCATGAGGAGTGGGGGACATGGTAGGAAAGGGGGGACGTTGCCACACGGATTTGGTGGGGTCCTGTTGGCCACGTGAGCTATCAGGAGCTGTTTCAGATCCAAGTGCCCTCTGAATCCCAGAGGAGTACCTTGGTAGCTCTTTGCTGTTCTTGCTGCCTCCAGCTTCCCACGTGGACGACCCAGGTGTGTGTCATTTCTTGGAGAGAAGCGTGGTGAAGCTCGTCCCGTTCTCTTTCAAGCATATTGTTGGCTTTCCTTGCGTTAATCCTCCCTCCTTGCTCTTCCATTGGTCCTTGCGATGCAGGATCAGAAAAGGCAGTTCCAATATCTCACCACAGTTGATTATAATTTTACTTCTCTCACCAGATCTCTTAAAATAGGCAGGCTCTCGGTGAGTATATTGGCCCTGGACACCTTACCTGGTGTTGACAGCAGTCCTGGTTCATGCAGGAGGTTGGACTACTCAAGTCCTCCAGAGGTCCCTTCCAGCCAACACTTGTGTGATTTTAGTTCTAAAATAACTGCCAAGCAGATCCTTGTCTGTCACATGCATGTCTTATGGACTTCATCAGCTTCTGTGCAGCCCTGAGCCCTGCAGAACTGCATCTCCTTGCACAGCTGCAGTAATGGCACTGGCAGCTGGAGACAGGGAGCCTTCGTTGGAAAGAGACATGAAATACTGTGAGAGCTCTGCTTGGAGGTAATTCCAGCAACCCACACCACATGAACAAGGAAAAGGAGTTCTTTTCCCCCCAAAAAAAAACTTGCACTGAAAGTGAGAAATGAAACGGCCATGCTGTAACAATCATCTTTGCTAGATGATAGCCATGTCAGCCTCTGCTCCTCTAGGGGTCCTTTTAAATCTCCCGTCTAAAAGGTTAAGCTTTAAAAATGAGAAAGGCATGTTTTCTTTCCTTCGTATAATGGTCTTTAATTTGTTGTTTGATCATGGTTCTTGTGCGTTGACTGCGTGGGAGCTGCTGTATTGGGTTACAAACAAAGCAGGTGACGGCTCCTTTAAAAACTTCAAGGCTTATTTCAAATGATGTAGCACTGAAATAGAGCCTATTTTCAAATAACAGCAACAGGAGCGGAATTTTTGTTGTTGTTTCGATTTGCAATTTGCTTGAGGATCCGCCCATATCTTTTTTTGATAGCTGATGTGAAATCTCCGCTCCTGGGAGCGCGTTTCTCCGTGCAGTATGGCAACCAAAGGTTAGGAATCTCGCCTCCAAAGCCAGCGGAGGTGGGAATGGGCAGCAGGCTATTTTTAGAAATCAGCAGTGATACATTCCAGGAACTCGGGCAGTATTTTTCAGAACTGAGTTTGAAGGTTTTAAGCGTAGATAGGGAATATGTCATCTGTGGAAATTACTCTAAATTACCTGCAATTTGTTGGGAGTTACCGTTTCTAAATGCTTATTGCGACTCTAAATATTTGAGGAAGCTTTTGATTATCCCGGGCTTATAAAATGCAATTGGCTACTTCTTAATTGTTGTCCTCTGTGAAGTGTAATTACCCGTAATGTAGAGCTTTTTGTTTGTCAATGCCGCAAACAGGAAATCAAGAGTGTCTGATTGAGATAAGTTTGGAGACTCCACCATAACTCCTAATTGCATCAGGTGACCTGTTCGTAATGAGCCCCGTCTCCTACAAAGTTCTGGAGGCCTTCAAAGAATCTAGAAACCTTACATACCGTATTTATGGCTTGTGCAGAAGACTGACTTGTTCTTCCCTAAAACGCTTACGCATCAAACAGCTGCCGTCGTGGCAGGGTCCTGGTAGCTCTTCATTCTGACATAGCACATGAAGCTTGAGGAAGAGTAGGGCTGAATAGTAATTAACTGCTTAAATGCAGTTGATCAGAAGATAGGCTGGAGCTTCCTGGCATTCCTAAATACTGTGGAAAAATCAGTTAATTAAAACTTGGCACCTTGGAGGAAGTTGACAGAGAGAGAGAATCGCCATTGTTACTGATGTGGGGTGGTGCCTGGACGTAGGGTGGGTAGGCAGGCTAGAGCAGGCCAAACTGGGAGTTTTTGAGGCCCAAAAGCGTGTCTTAGCCTGGTCTCCACAAGGGAAGTGTGTTTTTATGCCCAGTGTGCTGCTGCCCTGGGCCAAACCGGGTCGGTGTTCCTCTGAGGCCTGCCTGGAGCCTCACCTCTCCCTGGCCTCGTCCTTCTCCAGCTGAAGGAGGGTGCTGTCGGTCCTTCATGGGACATTAAAATTATTACTTAATTGAACTTAAATGTTATTGTGGACTTCCTTGCTGTCATTCCGTGTGGGTTTTGTTTTTTACAGCAGCAGTAACAGAAGTGTCAGGTTGGGTGCTGTCACGTCCTCATCTACACCTGAGCTGTGCTGAGGCCAGGCACAGCTCTGGGGATCTGTGGGGTGAGATGTGGTGTGGATTGACACAGCCGGTCTGGGATTCCAAGTCCCACGTAAGAGAGGCGAAAATTGGAAATTAAAAGCCCTCTCGTTCCCGTCTGAATCCCTGGGAGACACTGTGCCAGGCCAGGCTGCCTCATGAATGGCTCCGCTCCCATACCTGAGGGTTTCCAGAACATTTTTTCGTGTGTGTGTGTTTCCCTTAAATGCAGTCTGTAGGTTTAAATATCGTCCTCGTTGTGTCTTTAGAGCACGAATTAAAAGCAGGAGCCGCTTGGAGAGTCTCCCACAGAAGCATGTGGCCGAATTCTGCCGCCTGAAAAAGTTTACCTTGAGGAACCACCTCAAAACAAAACCTTAAAACAAAAACCCTCTTTTTGCTACGCTAACTCTCCACAAACATAGAATGATTTAAGCTTTATTTTTGCTGGTTTGACAGAGGACGGGTGTCGAACAGCTCTCGGGGAAGGCGGTGAGTCAGCACGCCCAACAGTGGCCGCATTGACCGATGCGAGGAGCGGCTCAAGCCTGGCTCGTCCCTGCTGCTACTTGGCTGGGGGCTCCGTGGGGCAGGCTCCAACACCTCTTGCCAGCCTTGGGAGATCAAACGCTTATGAGTCAGGCCACAGAAAAGCATGATAGGGCCCAAATTATTTATTTTTTTTAACCTTGTTTTTAGTTAGAGAGCGGTGGGGGCAGGACTGGCACACGCCAGCACGCAGAAGCTGCCCGTGTTGTTGCACGGTGTCATTCCTCGCACCTCCAGAGCTGCTCCTGGAAACTCAGCCTTGCTGCAAAGCGATGTGGCCACCAGCTTTCTCCTGTCATGATGCCCCAAGCCCTCGTTTCTCCTCTGTCTGTGTCAGCCAGGGAAGCGGAGGAGCCAGCGGGCAGGCAGGGCTGGGCGAGGAGCCGGCAGCGCAGCGTGCAGGAGCAGCAGCCCTACCAACTGCTGTCTCCCACGGATTATCCTTTTCTTGCTGCTGAAGGTGAGGTGAACCACATCCTTACAGCCCCCAGCCTCCAACACAGAGATTTCGCTGCAAATCAGTCCTTAAAGACCATGAGCATGAAGGATGCCATATCCCATTGGTGTGGCAGCATTTCATGCCAGTGCCCACATCCCGTGCCTTATGACAGATTTCTGTGCATTAATGCCGTCTCCAGGGCAGGAGGGGGTCCCAGCAAGCACTGGAGGCCTCAGACATGATGTTGGTTTGTTAAATGCAAGTGCCACACGCTTTGATACCTCAGGCCATTCCGCCCCAAGCTTTCTTCAGGTGCTCTGGAAACATGTGGTGTTCACCTCCCGTCTCACCAGGCACAAGAAGCCAGCCAATTTTCAGCATAACGCACAATCTCAACTATTTTATTGCTTAATTTAGGCCATAAAGTCTCTTTGATGTGTTGTGTAATGCAACGTTCATTCTGAAAAAGTGGGTGGAGTAGCTTTATGGTATTATAAAAATAAATAAAATGCCTGGCAGGATTTTGAAACCACATGGTCATTCCTCCTCTATCCACAGATAAGTTGATTGTTGAGAGAGAAATCTTGCTTAATATCTAACTTTGGGTGATTTATTTCTCCAGAGCCCTTTCATCTCCAGTGTGTATTGGGTTATCTGTGACTTCTAATCTGATTGTTTTAAGTGTGATCAAAGAAACCAAGAGAATGCACTTTATTTTCCCACTGTATGAATAGAATGTTGTTTGTACAGTGCATTACATCACCTGTTCCTGCTGTTCCTGAATTGTGCACCAAATGTTTGTGGTATAAATAGAATACATAATGGACTTGTAGGGGGTGATGAAATTTGTTCCACTTGCTGAGTAAAACAGAGTTAACTAAATGAATCCTTTCTTCACACCCAACTCTACCTTGGCACACAACAACATGGGCTGAAAATGTTTGAAATAACTCGCTTGTGCGGAATATTGAGCTGGAATTAGGCAGCGTCGAGGAACTGCTTCGAAAATCTGCAGGAGATTGCAGGCAGGCAGGGAGATTCCTGTCATTGAAATTGCTGGGATTCTTTCCAGTCTATGCAAAGAAAGATTTTGGCCTTCAGTAGTAGCCGTAGTGTTGTTATAACTGCGATGGTCTCAGGGTTTGAGAGGCAGGTTCTGCACGGAGGTGATTGCTGTCATTGCACGGGCTTGCTGCTGTAGGATCCACGTGTGAAATGCAACACGTGTGCCCCGATGCAGGGAGCTTTTTGGTCAGAGGGCAGAAATAACCAGTTATTGGCAGGTGAATTTTTTTGGTTTTGCACAAACCACCAGCTCTGTCTAGGGCCTTTCAGCTCTCATTTCCTGGTGGAGGTCTAGAATGTGCCTCTGAAGAAGGGCCTGGGAGCTGCTCCTAAAAATCCTGCATTCGAGGAAGGATGGGTACTGGCTGATGTGTCCTAAAACTTCACCACCCCGTAACCTCTGTATTTCGTGGAGGACAACTGTCTTTGGTAGCTTTACCACATCTCTTCCTGATAACCTCTAACATCCGCTTTGGGGGCACCGATCAGCTTTTTTCACTCCAATTATCTAATTGATTAATATATTTGACTTGGAGCATTTGTTCTCAGCCTGTGTTTGACTTGCAGTTTGTTGCTTCTCTTGCAGACCAGGCGTGTAATCTGAGGGCCCGAAGGCTTGCTTCTTGCTTGTTTTTCCAAGCTGTATCTGTTGGCCAAAAAAAAAAAAACCTCTCCTTACTGACCTTGTCTTGACACACCTACAGGTCCTCATGAATATCCCACCCTGGGTAAATAGCTGATGTTTTTATTCACAGGAGAACTGCCGTGCACCAAAGGGTCAGGTGTAATCGCTTGGGAGATAAGTGGTAGTTTTATCTCAAGCAATTAGTCCAGAGAGTTTTTCTTTTTTTTTTTTTTCATTTTCTAGTTGGTTTGGAAATTCTTGTACAGCGTATGTCAGGAAGCTGTCAGGAATACTCAACCTGCAGAAACGGCTGGAAATTTTTGCAGGCTCTGGGGTAGGTAGGGAAGTTGGGAGGGCCGAGTTGTGCGCCCATCCTGTCCCCTGCCACCCCGCTGGCTGGTGGGGAAGCAGAAAGCCACTGGCATTGCTGACATGCCATTCCAGCAGGATGAGCTTTGGGCCGCTATCTCCCTCATCAGCCTCCGGGTAGTGATAATCTGATACATTGAAAGGTTTCACCCATCCATCATTAAGCTGCCCGTGTTCTTCTCCTATCTTTAGTTGTCTGGGTTGTAGCAGCGGAGGGGAAGGAGCAGGAAGGAGGTGGGGAGATAACTGGAGCATCCCTTTGGGTGCCACTTTTGCAGTTGATTTGGGGTCCAGATCAGATACAGGACATCTGAGCCTGCTCCTTGACACAGTTGCTGTAAATGTGATGCGGTTCTCCTATCAAAGCAAATGGAGCCACTCTGCCATTTCTTTTCCTTTATAGGAAAATGGGTTTGTCTTTCTCCCTTGGAAGCTGTGCAGCATCAGCATGGGACTGACTGAATCTTTAAAAATTTCTGGGGTGCTAACCGGTGGGAGCAGCGCCGGTCCCTGGTGCTGTCCTACCCACAGCCTGCCACCGCTGGTCAGGGCAGCGATGCCGAGTTCTCTCTCCGGAGATTTGCAGGCAGCGTCACGTTGCTTGGCTCAAGGTCATGCTGCAAAGGTTGGCTGAGCTAAAACACTTCTCGTTAATTGTTTGCATGGCGGTGCTGTTTGGAAGCCCCCCCCCCCCCCCAGCTTGCGGAGGGGATATGTTGTGATATGAATCCCATATGTTGATACGGGATTTTGCAGCCCTTGAGGAATGGTGTCTTCCTTAGTTATGTTTCAGCATCCCTTTGGCACGGCTTGCCCTGTCCATCTGCAGCTGCTGCGAAGTTCCTCTGCCCGATCCTCTGTGTGAAAAGGGGACTGGACTGCAGGTTGGTGAAGTGATTGCCTGAGCTCGCTTTATGGCCATTGTGTTCCTGGCATGGCAGGTCCTGGAGGGGTCCTCTTGGACTGGATGAGGTGATAAACACAGAGCAGCACTGAAACAACTGCATCTGTGTGAAATCACCCACAGGGATATTACAGAAATCTGTGTTTCAGTTTGATACACTGCTGGTTTTTTCCCCAACTCTCTTATGCAAAAGCACTTAGCGGGTTGCTTCAAAAGCAGGCAGAGGTGTGAATTACAGCTGATGTAATTAATTTGTGTTTGTGGGCCTGGCTTCCCCCCTGCAGTCTAGGTGGTGTTTGTCTGGCTGGCAGTTAAGAAGAACAAAAGTCTAATCTTGGAGGAGATTAGGAATTCTTTGACAAAGGTTAAATCAGGGCTCTGCTGCTTTATCGTTTGTACTGGTGTCCCATGGCAAATCTGTAATTCCAGCCAGTACGCAGGCTGTTCCTTGTGTGACATCTAAAGCAGTGTCATCTCCGCTCACCTACCCAACTGTTTTGAAAGCAAATTCTTGAAAAATGTCATGAAATAAGACAGGGGCAACTCTAAATCCTAAAGATGCTGCAGGAACCCATTGCAAGAAGGACATTCCGAACCATAGCCTGCTGTGTGGCTTCCCAAGTTTGTCCTTCCAAGCCCTGGGCTCCCTGCGCCCATCTCCGTGCCGTGCCGTCTCTTCTGCTCATCTATCTATTCCCATCTCTCTTGCCCGTGGTAACTGAGCAGTGTAAATCCTGTGCATCAGCTGGAGGCTGCAAGGAGTGCTGGAAATGAAACGGGGACGGAAGCAGGCAGAGCAGCAGGCAGCCTTTGCTTTAAAGCGGGCTGCCTTGCTGAGCCCTTGGAGCGCTGAGCCCCAGCCCTGCTGGAGCAGGATTTATGTCCCAGCGCACTTCCAGCCAGCGTGTTGTGGCAAGTTTCCCCAAGCAGCAGTTTCCACTTTTCCTCTTTGGTGTCTATTGTTTTGTTATTTGGGGAACTGGAATCCGTGATCAAATTTGAAACGTGGTTAGCATTAAGCTCTGACGCAACGTGTTTGTTTCCTTTTGGATTGGTCTGGATCTCAGCACATCTTCCCCTGACCAGCTCAAGGGGTCCACAGCTCTCCCATGACTCACGCCTGGGCAGCGAGGCAGCGCGTCGTGCTGCAGGACCATCCGGCTTAGCTTCAGCAGAGCTGCAGAGCGCTGGCTCGGGCTAAACCAGGCAAATAGTCACTTGATCGCGAGTGAGTTTCCAAAAAGAGGAGGAGGCTGGCTGGCTGCTGCTGTTTTCGATTTAGTCATTTAATGAACAGCATCAGGAGCATGTTACATCGTCAATTATTTTGATTTTAATCTAACGTGTTAATAACGTGAGGCTCTTCAGATGAAAATACACTTCCAAGCTGCGTTAAGTGTTTGTTAGCATGGTAAGTTGAAGACACATGTGAAAGGAAGGGCCATCTGATGAACTGCTATTGTTCTCTTAATTCAGCCCACCCCATTTGGGCCACTCCGCATGAATGGCTTTGTGCTTGCTAATAAAATCATGCAATGTTCCCTGCAACACATGTTCTGCGTGTCCCAGCTAGTCAGCAGCAGTAAAACCGCATTTTATAGGTTTATAATGTTACCTTCTCAATTGTGGCTTCTTTTAGAGACGGCAGCGCTTCCAGGGCTGACCCTGGCACTGTGGGCCTGAGTGCGCAGGAGTGGCTTTGAGCGCTGCTGTAACCCGGTGTTCCTGGCTTGCCTCCCTCCTTTCTCTTGGTGCTGTGAGCTCTTGCTCCCCACATGGCTTGTCAACGAGCTTGTGTACCTCGTCACCCAAAGGGTGCTGCGTTGGCAAATTCAGCGTTGGGAGAGAAGTGTAAACGTGCTCCTAGCGCTGCATCCTCTGCCTTCTCCCCCAGATGTTTGGATGAGCACGAGTTGCCTCCGTGGCTGGCTTGGCTGCAGGAGCTGCATCTGCTCCACGTCCCTTCTGTCTGCCGGGCTTTTGGAGATGCAGAGAGGTGGTGGGAAGAGCTCTGCTGACACCTGAATCTGGGAGAGGTACAACCAGCCTGGTGGTTTCTTTGGGCAGTCTGCGAGAGGAAGGGATGAAAAGGGATGAAAAGCCTTCTGCTTTGGCACTGCCGCGCAGAGGGAGCTGCTCCTGCAGCTGGCTGGCAGTGATCCTCCAGGAACCGATGCTGAGAGGGGGGAATCAGTATGCACAGCAGTTGCTCCCCTTCCTTGGCACATTGTCTTTTAGGGGCTGCAGGGTGGAGGGGATTAGACCAAGTTCTCAGGGGAGGAGAATAGCCAGCAGGGGATGGCTGGTCATTTTTGTTCCTTTTGTGGCACGAACAATCTCTCCCTTGCTGCTCGTAGGGGCTCATGAGCCTTTGTAATGTTTATGAGGCTGCAAGATTTGGAGACCTCTGGTCTAGATAGCTCTCTGACCGAGAAGGGGAATTTAGGCACTTGTGGTAGTGTAGCCGGAGAAATTACAATAAATATTTGGGGAGATTTTTAGTGTTTGGCATTCATCAGGAATGGTTTAACAGAAGGAAATCTTCAGAGGAAAGGCTGGAAGTCCAGCTGAAATGACAAAGATGTGCCTGGGTTGGCATTGGCACATCCTCCCCACTTCAGGGATTAGAAGGAATTGTGTAACAGCAGCGTAATGGTCTGCAGAATTGGCTCATTTAAACTTCAGCTGCTTTTGTTTAGGAGATGGACCTAAAATCTGAAACTGGGTCAAAATCTTTTCTTGCTCTAGAACTAAATGTTCCACATGTTTTAGACTTCTGTTTGAACCCCTGTTCCTCCAGCTCCCCATGGCTGACTTTCTGCCGGGTGGGTGGCCTTGTTCTATTGGTGCTGCTCCCTTCAGAAAGCGGCATTGATCAGGATCAGAAAAGATCTGGAGGGTCTGATTATCCCCAACCCATCCTTTTGCAGCAAATTCATTCTTCAGTAGTCAAGAGAGTGAGAGACAAGGGATTCTTTGAATTTCCCAGCCAGTATCAACTTTTCCCTGAAAAGAAGTCACTTCACTCCTCCCCTGCTGTTTGGATCACAAACCTGGTGTCCTGGTCCTCCTCATCACTGACAGAGACATCTCCTCTCTCAGATGCCTTTCAGGGGCTATATTCCCTGTCTGGTTTCTTACCATGTTTTCAGTAAAGTTCGATGTCCAGAGGTTTGTCCCTCTGCAGAAGTCTTCCTCAGCACTGGCATTCTTCCCAAAAATGAGGCCTGAGTCTTCCTGACCGGGGTCCTGGGAGCTGTCATGGCCCCGCATCTCCTCTGTTTGCAGTAATACATAATAAAATCCCTAAAATGCTTTTACATACCCCTGCTTTTCCATCAGTAAATGAAGATTCTTTTCCCTGATCTCAGGGGTAGCTGCCCCTGACAGGCACAGCCTCCTGATCTTCTAGGGTTGGCTGCAGTCAAGGACATGTGCAGGTATTTCTTTGTCCCAACCAATTCCTTAACTTTTCCCAGAGAAAAAACCCTGGCGGGTATTAGGCAGGTTTTATCAAGAACTAGTTGCTTGGGAACGCCGCTTTCTTGCTGCCGGAGAAGCAGCCTGATTAATTATTCTGATCCCGCACCTGGGCCAAGGTAGACTTCCAGTGGTGCAACAGAGAGGAGTTGTGGAGTTGAAGATCCAGAGGTCAAACGCTGCGGTAAGAGAGCCTGCCCCTCCAGCAGGCGATCCCCCAGGCAGGTAAGCAGCTGTGATCCTGCACGTGGAGGGCCTGTAAGTCACCAGCAGTGGAACTGACAAATTCATTTAGTATTTGCTTAAAGCTGTGCGACAAACGCATGTCTTCAGCGTGCCAGACATCTGTTATTGTCTTGAGCAGAGAAGATGATGAGCATTGAGCAGTTGCTGTGTTAGCAAGCGCTCACACGCAAAGCAGATGACTATCTATTTGCTCACTTATTCAAGGCGTGAATTGTGCATCGTGGATGTATACATAGTTCAGAAAGATCAGGCCTATAATAAGAACCACTGGCAAGTATTGTTCTCTTGCCCTGGATGTGACAAGGTACTGTCAGCAGAAGTCGAAGCCAAGCCTCTCTGCTGTCGCATCATGTCATGCAAGGGAGTCTCACAGCTGTAAACGCAAGGGCACAGGCTCAGACATTGATGTCACAAGCTCCTGCACGTTTTGTTTAATTCATCTGCGTTTTTCGCACACAGGTTTGGGGCCGGCTGCTTTCATCAACTTTGCGATCAAAATTTATGCCAAGGGTATTATGAATCACGTTGCAGGCTTGCTGGTAGTTTTGTGGGGGGGTTAATAGCGATGTTAAAATATTGCTCCCTTACTATACAGGCGGAGCTGGCGGCGATGGCTGCAGGCATGGTTGCCTAACATTTCCCATTATATAAAGCTTTGTTGTAGTTGCTCATATCTTTATCAGACTGGGTTGTTTGGTATTCTTCCACACTGAGATTCTGCCTAAGGCTGAATTATTTTGGCAAATTTCAGCAAAAACAGAGGGGGAGGAAATTACATTGTTTTGCTCATGTCAGAGTCTGACAATTTACTTTCCATTGATAACCTTCCAACTTTCCTGCTTTGAAGCAGGGGTGTATCATTTGGCAAGCAGATTGCTGGGGATGGGATTGGTGGTGGCAGTTTGAACGTACCTTTTGCTATCCATGTGAGAATCCACCCAAATCTGGCTAAACTGTAAGCTTCTGAAAATTGCACAAGTTCTGCCGTAGATGGTTACAGTTTGGCAGCCAGATTCTCTGAGAAGCACATTCACTCAGAGATAATAGTGGCTCAGACTTCGGAGGCTGAAAACTGCAATTCCTGTTGCTGCTGCTCCTAATTTTGGAGTCCTGGGTGCTCATCTTTAGGTGAGCCAGCTCTCTTCTCTAATCCTCTAGAAAATGCACTCTGGGGAAAAAAAAAAAAAAAAAAAGGCATTTGGGGCAAAGAAAGGGGAGGAGGTAAGGAGAGTGAGATCCTCCAGCAGCAAGCAGGTGATCCGGGGAGTTCCCAAGGGAGGAGGCTGCAGGGGGTGTTGAAACCAGGAGGGAGTTTTCTGATGCTCCCAGGAGCTTTCAGGTGCTGTAGCTAAGGGTTCAGCCTTAGCTCAACCCTGTTATGTAGGAGGGAAACACTGCTTACCTGGTATGCTTGGTCTGCATGCCTTTCACTTTGTCCGTATCATAAGGAGTTTTAACCTGTTAATCTCAGCCAATTTTGATAACAGGGTGGAAATATCTTGTGTGCAAATGAATTGCAGGGTAGAGGAGAGAAACCTTGTTTGCCTCTGAGGGCTGTGATCTTAACCGTATTACTGAACCCATAAAACTAACCAGGAGAGACATGCTGGGAATGCTCCTTGAAGACACAGATGCTGTAAGACTGATGGTGCTGTCACGGGGAATTTCATAGCTGTTTCTACTTTTGTAGCTACTTGTTGATGCTTGTGATCAGTGACTCTTTTTCTTTTGGTTTCTTGCTTAGTTCAGTGCATGGGATGGATAGTGGTGCTGGGGGAAGAAACAGAGAGCAGGTAGGAAGGAAGGTGTACCAGGCATCTGCATTCCCTCTTGCCATCACTAAAAAGCAGAAAGAGGCAGAAGATACAAGCAGAAAAACCCAGGTGTTTCCCTGCTGGTTTCTGCCAGAGACATCCTGTAAGTCAAATCTCCCTAGGATCATCCCTGCAGCACATGCTGTAGTTTTTCTATGCTCAGCTTAAGACCCCAGCTCAGACGTGCTGAGCATGCACATGTATGGCTGAAGTCTTACAAAAATGCTGATTATTAGGCCCAGAGCATTTCAAATTAAGCATCCAAATTCTGAGAAAATTTTGTCTATTTCAGCATTGCAGTTAGCTTTTAATACTTGAGGATAATAGCTTCTCCTTTCTCCAGACTAACATCACAAATATTAAATACAAGATTCACTTGTGAAAAGTACCATGGAGTAATCTCCAGCAGAGTGAATTATGCTGCACTCAGTATAAGGTTTGGGTGATGTATGCCAGATAAATTAAAAAAAAGAGAGGGAAAAAGAAGGGTATCAGTCCATTTACCCTGGGCCAAGGGCAGGTTAAGTTCTGCAGAGGTAGTTCAGGATCAGTAATCGGTAGCATGATACATGAGTACAAGAGCAGAAAACTTTTTTTTTTTTTTCAAAACTGTAGGTTGTTTTGCCCTATTATCTTCAGGGGAAGGAAGCCTTTAAACTAATGAGGCATTTTTGTAATACCTGCTTGGGCAATGAAATCCTGCGTGAGTAGTATCACACATACGCGTTTTGTAACAGCTGGACTATTTGTCACGCAGGTGAGCTCCGGTGTTTCACAGCTCTCACATTCTGGGCCCTCCACAGAAAACAGACTTTTCTTTTCCTTCGTCCACAGAACTTCATTTCCAGCTAGGGCAGCTGAGACGACTTCAGTGCATAGCAGTGGTTCAGACTGGTGGTGTTACTTGTGCCGCGTTGCTCTGGGCTCCGATTCCATTGAAGAGCAATGAACGGGAGCAGCAACACATCCCGTCAACTGCAGGTGGTTTGGGGCAGCCATCCAAAATGCAGAACTGTACCAGGTCTTGGCACTGGAGCCCCCAAAACGTGGCTTTTGCAATGCATGTGTGTTCACTGCAGTGTCTGTGAAGGTATCAGCTAAAATTGAAACTTTTTATTTTTTGCATTTGTGGCCATTGTAACATCTCTCCTCCATGCAGATTTTCTGCTGCCTGTCACGGCTGAGATCCAGCCACAGCCGTGTCATTATTCACAGCACTTAGTCTTTCCGAACCTTCCCATTTTCACTAATTATCACCGTGTCTTTGGAGCCTCCTTCCTCTCTTTAATTTGGCTGAGTGTCAGCAAATAGGTTGTACTCAGGAATTCTGGAGGAGGTAAAGAGAGATCAGAAGTTCATAGAGTTTGATCACCTAGCCTTGTGTCTTTAAGAAATTGAGGTTTAAAAAAAAAAAAAAAAAGAAAACAGCTGGCTTTTATCTGGACAGTGGCTAGTTTATTTAGAACAAAAGCACATTGCTTGCATTGTCACTTATTTCTCCTAAATGGAACTGTCAACTGGTTTTAATTGTATAAAGATACGTAGGAATGGAATGAGAGTTCAAACAGCTCTTTTACAGCACTTTAAATGGACATGGTACTTCATATATATCCCCGCAATAATGCATACCAGATGAAAAGATACTGTGGAATTTGTGTAATAAAGGTAAAAGCTCATATATCTGCCTCTTCTAATGGACGAGAACCAAAACAGAAGAATTCTATAAGGCAAAAATAACAACAAACCCCAGCATAGTTCTTAAAGTGAAGTTTCACTTGCTGTAAAGTGCACCAAGAAAAAACAAACACAGGACTTCTCTGAGCAGTGCCTTAACAGTGTGGTGGTTTTACTCGGGTGGGCAGCTGAGTTCCACCACGGCTGCTCTCTCACTCCCCCTCCTCAAAGGGAAAGGGGAGAAAATACGATGCAAAGGGCTCGGAGGTGGAGATAAGGATGGGGAGATCGCTCAGCAATTATCGTGGCGGGCAAAACAGATGCAGAATAGGGAGATAGTAAGATTTATTGCCCATTGCTAACAAGCTAGAGAAGTGAGAAATAAAGGAAAGAAACCAAAAACACCTTCCCCCCATCCACCCTCTTCCACCTCCTCCCCCTGAGCGGTGCAGGGGAATGGGAGAATGGGGGCTGCGGTCAGTCTACAGTGCTTCGTCTCCACCATTCCTTCTCGGTCACTCTCTGCCCCTGCTCCTTCCCTTTCCTTCATTTTTTAGCAGAAGATTCTTGCACCCTGAGCTATTTAATAATACCTCTGGAAATATTGTCATGTCTTGGAGCTGAGTGTGCCTAACAGGCTCCTTCTAGTTACGTTCAAGGTATATGCAGTTAATCAGCATTGCTAAGTGACATGTGCTTCAGATGCTGCCGATCTCAATCTTTCTTATTGCTGCATTCTTTGGTTTGCCAGTCAGCCGTTGAATTTAGGTCTCTTTGCAAAAGTACAGCTACAAGAAAGTAGAAACTGAGTCTTCTGACTTCAAAAATCGTTTTAAAATGTGACCTCCTGTGATCCTGATGCAGCAGTGGATGATTTGGGTTCCAGGTCTTGCTGGGGATGCAAAGTTAGGTGGCTGTTGCAGAGTAGGACTGTGAATGAAGACTTCACTCTGCGTCTAAAACAGTTGCATTAGTGTTAAAGGAAGATTCAGTAACACTCTCACAAGACTAACTTCCCTCTGTATTTTCTGGGGCACAGGAGGAAGTTATTTGCTGTTAATCTGCTAAATTCTTAAAAAAGAAAAGTATGCATCAAAATGGCAAGATCCTTTTTAATGGTCTCTGTCTCCCTTAGACCGGTTTCTGTGTGTTTCATGCCTTCTGGTTGTCGCTGTTGCAGTTCCCCTGGGGACCTGTCACTGCTGTCACTCCGTGATGGACCTGGCCAAAAGCTCATATCCACCCAGCCGCTGCAGTACGTCTGCCAGGTCAGCGCAAGTGGAGAAGGGAACGTCAGATTACTGGCTCCCAGTAGAGACCAGGAGACTGAGTTATGATTTATATGTTTACTCTGATGCTGACATCTCTTCAGAGCTGAGTAGTAAATGACAGAGGAAGTTTAAAAGCTTTTTTGCAGCTTGCCAGTATTCTGCTGTTGCTACAGCTTGCTGTTTGTTAATGCGATCCAACAAGTATCCTTTAACGACCCCGTTTGGGGAATTGTGAGCCTCCAGAGAACTACTGGAGCAGCTGTTTCATGGTGCTGTACTTCTGAGACCTGCTCATCTGTCATGGTGGCGGTCAGCTGATGTGTACAACTCCTGCTGGTGCTAAAGCACTGCATGGAGGCAAACGCCTCCTATGGAAGGTCTTCTTCCCTGCCCTGATCTAATGGTCTCTTGGTTTAAACTTACCTGCACTCCCTAATCTGAAGTGAAGTTAGATAAGCCTTTGCAGGAATCGCTGATGTGAAGGTATGAAATGTCTTTGTGAAGGGTCTTGTGCTCTACTGAGCTGGTTTTTTATTTATGCTGCCAATATCTGATCCCACTTCTTGACCTTTAATGTATACGGAGAGGTAAGATTAGGATGTTTCTAAACAGCTGAATCTCCCCTCTGGGAGACTTTAAAAAACTCGGACACTCAGCTATATCTCTGCCAGGTCTTGCCAACCCTCCATGTTTCTGGTGTTGTTACCAGCTGGGGATGCAGTTTGGTCACCTCAGAGGTTCTTGTTCAGCCGGTGGAATGCTTGGTTCCTTTCTTCAGGAGTTAAGGTGCAAGTGATTGACTGCACTTGGAGGCAGACATCTCTGCTTCATGGGCATTGGTGTGGCAGACCTTATTCAGTGAAAAAAAGTTGGGTTTTATGCAGGGTCATTACTAGGAGATCCGCAGTAGTCCTGTGCACCTCATCATCGGTAGGCCTCCATCAAAGCTCTCGGGGCTCAAACCTTTTGAGGGGTTAAGTCACAGGCCTCATAGATGTTCAAAGTATGACATCAACCTGCTTCTTTTAACACCCAAATTTGCACTTTCATTAAAATACCAAGCTTGTGGGCAACATTGGTAATGATTATTGAGTTTCATTTGATAGTTCCGGTGAAGATTTAAGTGGAGCCAGTAAGTCTGTGGCTGTCCAGCTCAGCCCGTGTTAAGTGGCCCAGCAATACAAACAAGCAGTTTAATGTCAAAGTTTAACTAGTCTCTATCAAATGGAGCCGGCCTGATTTGCATATCTTGCCCTTTCATTTCAGCCATCAGCAGCGCTGCTGTTTTGATTTCAGTATCAGGAAATGTATCCCTGAAAGCAATATGGAGCACAGATTGCATTTCTGGATTTTATGCCCTCCTGAAAAGCTTCAGCAACATAAGGAAGAGCTGAGCTGTGACTGACTTGCCCTTTGAATCCAAAGGCTCTGTAATTCCCGTGTGGTCCCCAGATCTGCAGGCACATACCTGCCCCGTCCCATGTTGAAAGCTCAAGAGGCTCTGTGGGTGCCTAGGAGGGAAGGAGACACGCTGCAGTCACCGGCCAAAGCTGGATGTTCTGTTCCCGTCCAAAAACTTACTCATCCTACAGCCCTGGTTTTCAGTTAATGAGCTTGCAGAGAAATCTGCTCGTAATTTATCTTGTAAGCCCTTTCTTGTTGAGCAGAAACTTTGGCAAGGAGTAGCTGAGGCGCTGGAGAAGCCCCGGTTATGCCTGGTTATACCAGGCCTCCTCAGATCTTTCTTTGGAACGAGCCGGGAGGAGGAAATACTTTCCATTTCAGAGAAGCGTGGACAAACAATGTTGCTTCAGACAGGGAAGAAAAGCGGCAGACGGAATTATAGCGCTGAATCCCGCTCGCCAAAAGCATGCTCTCTTCTTTATTCGGTCGTTCCTGGAACACACTGTTCTTATTGTATTCCTCCTGCCTGGGCCCTGACTCCGACTTGAGGCACTGCCTCACCCAGCCCAGCGCGTGCTGCGCGCTGCTGCCGCCTGGCAGGGCCGACCCCGGCTGCCGTGCTGGTGGCTTTGGTGGTGCCATCAGGGCCAGCACACCCCACAGATGTACCCATAGATGTACCCTCTGCCTCGCGTGACACCGGGCCGACACGCTTGCCGAAAACCTGGATCCCGTTAGGAAGGTTCCCGCTGCCTGGAAAACAAAGTACTCGCTTGCCTGGTTTAGTCATTAAGTAAATTTGTGGTTTGGTTGAGATGAAAAATAATGAAGAAAAGCTGTTGAAATCCCGGGATTAATTTGATAGTTTGCAGGCAGTGGTGTTTTAAAAGTGGAGTTGCTGCCTTCTTTAGGTTACGAGCAGAGCCAGGTACAAACCTGTGTTTCTTCGTTTCCCCGCGCCTCAGAGGCAGGCATTTGGAAGTAATTTGCCTCATGAAGGCCCTTGCTGAGCTCGCAGAGCAGGCGAGGGGGATGCTCTGGGGTGGAGCTGCACTGTGTGGGTGTCTGGAAATCCGGGAGATGCTTTCGGCTGCGTGTTTCATCTGCCAAGGAAGCATCCTCAGCTGCAGCCAGGCTGGGAAGAAGGGACGGGTGCTTGCTTGCTTGGCGTGGTGCGGAGGGCTTTGGATGGCTGGCAGTTCTGCTTTGCTAACGGGTTCACCTATCCACCTGGGGCCGAATTTTTCGCCAGTTCTCGGTTTAAGCAGGTGGAAAGGAGGCTGCCTTATCATCCTGCGTGCCCGTGTACAAGTCAGCAAGCCCTGTGGCCTCTGGGAAGCACATTTTCATGGTCAGAGCATGCCCTCACCCCCACTCATTTTGCATTTTGTTGTTTTTGTTTTTTTCCTTTGGGATGGTGCCCACCCAGGCTCTTGGGCAGTTGGAGCACATTGGGAGTGCGGATTCCTGTCCAGCTTCCATCCCCTGATGGGATCCCAAGCTCCTGTGCACACTGCAAGGCCCTGGGATTTGAAAACACTTGTATTTATTTTAATGCAAAATGAGACCTCACAGTGCACTGGTGCTTCTGTCCCGATGTTTCCCCTCACGCCTGTCATCCTGGGCAGGCCCACTGTGTTCTGGGGGTGTCAGGAGGGTTTGTTCCTCAGCTTCGAGTTCTGCTCACTGCCTTCAGGATCCAGTTTAATATCAGTCACAAGCTTAGTTACGAAGACAACTTTTTTCTGGCAACATGTGTTGATGTTCACCACATCCTTGCATGAGCTGGATTCTTTCCAATAAAATATTAAAAATAGGATTTCTCCTATGGGATATTGTCCAACATGCAATAGATAGAGGCGAGTGCAGCTTATGAGTGGGAGCAATATGCCCTGGCTGTTCAGAATGCACACGGGAAACCTGTTGTGCCCTGGTTTTAGTAGCTTCTCAGGTCACTATAGAGCCTTTTGAATGACTGATGGATTCAGGTTGCTCCAAATAAGTAAGGCCCTTGTCAAATCACAATTAATGCAGGCAAAAATCCTGTGTATCTTATAGAGAATTTCCCTATTTAATGTCAACCTTTCATAATGGAAAAGAATTGATACTAATAATCTCATAATTTTCTTTAAAAAGCTACGTTATGACGAAAATTCAGGCTAACATGTTGCAATGAGTCTGAGCAGATACCTGTTATTGCTAGATACGGAACAAAATATTCTGCTACTTTTCCTTTATTCCAGGAGTATGATCCAAGCAGCCTGTTAATAGGTGTGAGACATGGTGTTGTCCATATTTTTTCTTTTGTTTTAATTAATTTCTTGTGCATTGCGCTATAAAGTAAATGAGCTTTTTAGTCTAATTCTAGGGAAGATTTGTGTTGTTTTTAGGAAGGATTTGACTTTATTGTGTGGCAAAAACGGTTTTACGGTGGATAACTAATGGATGGAATACATAATTACATTGGGGTAACAGAATGTACATAAGCTTTTCTCTGTCAGGAAGAAGCTGGGAGGGCTGACACTAGAGAAACATGGTCAGATGAAATGTCACGGGGCTTGTTCTTCAGTTTCTGTGGAGCACTGTAGTTGCACCTTGTTGTCTGAAATCCTTTCTTAAGGTTAGGTTGGTGATAGGGCAGCACAACCAAAATATTTAGCCCATTTAGTCTTTATTTGCCTACTAAGCAAATCAATTCTTTCCTTTATTTCAGCCTCCTTCCTAAATTCTCACAAAATCTAATTGTTTTTCTCACCCACCCTGCTGTATCCTGTGATCTAAATTACTGATTTCAATGAATGCATCTTCTGTACCTTAGTCTTGAGAAGCATTATATCCTTGGTAGATGCAAAGGAGTTAGAAACTGGAAACGTAGATTGTTAGATCTTGGGTTTAGGTTTTGTGGTTGTGCTTCAATGCTTAGCAATAATTACTGAAGCTACCCATAAAATAATCTCAGTGTGCTCCTAAAATGGAACCGAATGCCTTAGAAATAAAGAGGCGAAGAGCCCTTATCTGTACTTTTAGTTAAGTTTTTATTTATTTCCCTTTTTCCTCCGGCGTGGGAGGATGAGTAACCGTGGAAGAAGATACAGATTTGCAAAGGCAAGGAGCGCTAAAGAGCGTCTTTTTTTTTTTTTTTCATCAGCTTTTAAAAGCCAGACTGTAATCATAAATTCCCTGATAGGTGGAGCATGCAGAAGTCGTCTTTAAGCCTACAAGTGACAGGCTGCTGTTGCTTTTCAAACTTCAGATTTCTTTTTTTTTTTTTTTTTTTGTATAAGACAGAACTTTGATCTGGTTTCTTTGTAATGCTCTACAGAGTGCTCGGGCTGCTGCGCTCGCAGGCTGCAGAGCTAGAAGTGAACTTTCTTGGTGAGAGCCATCTGGATACCTCAAAGAACAGATTAACATGTCCAGAATTGATGCCATCTTTGAAGAAGCTGCCCTTGCTTAGAACACATGTGATTAGCTTGACATTGGCAATGATGAAGTTCAGATGCACAGCAGTATCTGACTGCCTATGGTAATTGGGAAGAGTTTTGAGTGGAGGAACCCTGAGGATTTGCAATCAAATTATCAGCTAAATCCCCAGTTTTAACCTCCAGACTAGGCTTTGTGTCTTTAGTGCAGGTTAAATCCAGTCAAGAGTAAAGTTTTTAGTGTTGCATCTTTGTAGGCATTTCATTCCTAGCTCCAAAACACACCAGTGATGGTCTGCTGGAGAACACTGGATGCTTTGGGGCATTTCTAACAGTTGTGTACCCAGTACAGTGCAAGCCTTGGTTGTGGTAGATGGTGCCATGGATTGGAAACCACAACTTTTCTCTTGAGTTGGTAGAGTAATGTAATTAAGTCAGACTTCTCTGTAGATACCATTCAAATCTCTTGTTTTAAAGGTGACCCTGCCACTCGGTCATTGTTGTCAGCACCTGCTATTTAAATATGCTTCAGCTCATACATCATAAGCTAACGAGTGCACCTTTTAATTTGATCGACTGGCTGTGATAACAGAATGTGGTATTGCATGAAGGATGTGACAGTTGCCCACTTGCTGGTAGGTGTAAATAAAGGAGGTAGGAGAGCTGTGTTTGAGTGTTTCTCGCCAGTCACAGACTCAACAAGTGGTCAATTTGAAAGTTTTTTGTTTTTTCTTCTTGGAGGGAAGTATGTCGCTTTTTTAATGGATATGGGAAATGTTCATAGAAGGAGAGATCCTGAGTTTCTGCAGGGCATGGCTTTTGGGATGTCCTTCTCTGGGACACAGCCCCGTCCCCGCTTCTCCTACAGCTCAGAGCTTCCCAAGGCAACTCATGCAGTTTGGATGATCATCAGCTGCCTTACTGCTGAAGCCATCTAGAAAATGGGATTTCTCCCATGTTTAAAAAAGAGCTCACCCAGCCTTTGAGGACCAAAGGCTCAGAATATGGCATGGGATTTAGAATATCATTGCTGGGAACTGTGTTGTGGGTATTTGGCTTTGCAAACAGGATGCTTGCATCTTTCTCCCGCTGTGGATGCTGAAGGTAATGCAGTTCTTACCCAGAGCATGCTGGACCTACATTTTTCAAACAGAGCAAAGAGTAGTGTGTTTAGCAAAAAAAAAAAGGGCACTTTGCATCTTTGATTTAAATTGAAATAGCTGTGAGCTTGGAATTGTGTAAAGGAGACTGGGAGACCAGAGCTGGAAGGGAAACGATGCCCACAGAGACTCAGGATGCATGGAGAACTTCTGGTAATCTGCCTCTTCAGTCTTCCTGTCCTCGCCTCTATTCTCGCTGACATCGAAGCTCCAAGATCTGGTGGTGCTCACGTTCAAAATTCTGTGTGCTGGTCTTGGTCTGAGTGCTTGAAGAGTTCACCATCAGGCTGGACGGGGCTTTGAGCAACCAGGTCTAGTGCGGGATGTCCCTGCCCATGGAGGGGGTGGGCTAGATGATCTTTGAAGGTCCCTTCTCACCCAAGCCACTCTGTGATTCTGTTAGGTAAAGGGGTACAGCCAAGGGAATATGTAAAATAAACACTGAACAGGTAGAAGGAAACCCTAAGGAGATGCTTACCGGTTTTCTGAAACTGTTTTGGCCCCTGTCGGCATTAATAGAATTAACAAAGTTCAGTGGAGAGCTGTGTGAAAAGAAGAGGCGGCTGGTCGAGCTGGGTCACTGTGGGCTTTATTAGAGTTGTTCCGTGTGTGGTTCCTCTGAGGGCTGAGCAACTGAGAGCTGCAGAAGAGAAGTGCTTTATTTCTGCAGTGTGTGAAACATTACATGTTAATTTCTAAAAAAAAATAATTGAATTTTTTGGTCCAAAGTGAGTTCCGGAAGTCTGCAGGAATCTTTTTGAAGTCTAACTAAACGCTCACCTTTCCTTTTATTGCCCTTATCAGCACATAGAGCTCGGTATGTGAAGTTTTTAGCTGACATTTCAAATCGCTCTGAGTGTGTCTGTATCCCTTTTAAAGCAGCCTCCCCTCCCAGATCAGAAGTGACCGGTTTTTTGTTAGCCTCCATGTTCCTTTAATGTTTTCCTGCTAATAGACGTTGAAAGCGATCTTCAGAGGCACAGCACAAAACATTCAAATGGTGATACGAGCCAGCTGAAGAGAGTTGTCAGGGAGAGAGAACATTAAGAGAAGGATTGAATACAGATGGATTCCTCAAAAGTAATGTAACCTGTTATGATTGCTTTGAAATCCTATACCCTTTCCATGTACTTATGCTTACTGAAAGTTTACATTTGCATTGATGTATTAGAGGCAGAGCTAACATGGAAGTAATCCCTGTTGTATACACGCTTAAGTGTGTAATTTTAGCTAAATACAACAGTTGTGACCAAACTCTTTCCTGTGTTCTCCGTGGAGAGCCCATGGCCCCGTTGGGTGCTGCAGGACAGCCCGTACGTCCCGGCTGCTCCCAGGGGTGAGGGACCTCCAGGCACCCCTCTGGTCACTGCTACCACGGGAATTCCTTCGACCATCCCAGATTCGGGCCCAATGAACTCTTAAAACACAAAGGACGGTTCGTGGTCCTGATGCCTTGGCTTCTACAAAGCTCCCACTGTCTGCAGGGCCCAGTGCTGGGCTGGCACGGCCACGCACAGGCAGGGCGCTGCCTGGAGCTCAGCAGGGACCCCGTGTGCCTCCCAGTGCCCCAGCACAGTACGAAGCACTGCTCCCAAAAGGGAAGGTATAGGTTATAGCAATTAAAAAACAAAACAAAACCACGGGGTTTGTGTACCGCTGATATCCCAGCAGAAAGCATTGCTGTAGCAGCAGGGCTGATCTGGAGATGTTGAAGGTGTTTTCTTTCCCTTTGAAGTGATCATTTTGTTTTGTATATCATAGAGCTTTCTTAACACAGTGCTGGAATAATCCATGCCACTTCCGGAGAAGCCTGGCAAAATGTCCACCAGAAGTTGGTGTTATGTTTTAATTGGGTTGTCCAAAAAGCTTCCTTCTCTTTGCCTGCAGGGAAGGCCTGACCTATCCATCATTCGCAGCTCAATTTAAGAGGTTTTATCCGCCTCCATCACACAACTGTCATATCGGATTTGACAGGAGGGTTGCACAGCACCGAGTTCATTTAATTTTCAGAACTGCCCATTATGTAAGGGGAGAGCTGGCGAATGGGTGGTGGTAAGGTTTTCACTTGTTATACTTTACTTTTTGGGGTGAACTTGTTCAAATTATTTCCTGTCTTTAATATTTACCCTGGAAATCTGTTTGGAAGTCTGATGGAAGTTAGAAATAAGGCTGCTTCAGTGCACATTTAAAGGGACAGAAAGTTTGTGTGCTCAGACATGTCCACGATGCCTGGCCGTCCCAAGGTTAGGTTAGCATTCAGACCCAACCGACGCTGTCCTGCACCAGCCTGGCAAAACCTCACAAGACTCCCTGTGCCTCAAACAGCAGTGGAAAACCTCAGGTGACTCCATTTTAGATGTTCTTTACACTACTCTGCAGCTACACTAAGCTCCGTCGTCCACAGAGAAATAGCTTGGAGATTTTGTTGTTCTGTGGCAAGCAAAGTAATAGTTTTCTCTCTGTGAGAATAGGAGGGTAATAGCCTCTAACTGACCACATAATGGGCCTAAAACAATACGTTTTTTCGTAGTGACCTGTGAACGTGGTGGTGTCCGTGACCCCTTGCGTTACAAGGAAAATGGTTTGGTTCTGTTCCTAGGAGCATAAGGGCAGGGTGAGCAGGAACTGTGTGAGCAGTGTGCTAGCCAAAGGCTGTAGCCCTGTCTAAGTCACTTCTGAAATACTTTGGTAGTACTTCCGTCCTTGTATCCCAAATTCCGTAGCATTAATAAGTCATTCTGAAAACCTCCACTTTGAATGAGTTGTCTGCTGTTCCCAGCTCGTGTCATGTTGTGGCCGGTGTGATAAGACCAGTAGGTGATAGCAAGCTGATGGTTGTGCTGTGTTCATACTCTGTAAAAAATACACCAAAACTGCCTACTTTTTTCCTTGCTGGTGTCTTCCTCACCTTCACTCCGTACATGTTTTTCTGATGGTGTTTTTTTGTTGTTGTTGTTTGTTTTATCCTATCTAAAAGTAAACTCATCATGGCAGGGACTGTTTCTTGTTGCCTGTAGGACTTTGACCACTGCATAAAGGCTTTTCATGGCAAAACTAGGAAACGAAAGTTGTGTGATATGCCCTCCTTGGCAGGGTTTGCTCAAGGTCCACTCTGAGCCACCTCAACTAGGTGCTTGTTGCTGAGTCACTAAACAAAAGATCACGCAGATGAACTTGGTAATCTAAAATAAAACATCGCTGTGATTTTCAGAGCTGGTAACAGAGCTTGGACAACGCAGGAATTTGTAAAATGATGTTTGTCTGCTCTTCATGCAGGGGGGTAGGCAGGGAGAGTGGGGGATTAAATGATGCTTGTTGCTGTGCTGGTGTGAACATCTCAGCTTGTTCCTCTTTCTGGTGGATTTCAAAACACCTTGCAGTGACAAGATGCCCGTGTGGCGTGACTGAGCTGAGGTGTGCTAGAGTTGGATGTGTACGAGAGATTGCATCTTGAGTAACTGTCTGGAGGACAAGGCGTGTGGGATTGTGTACAAAGTAGCCTCTGTAGGTTCATGGACAGGTTGGCCACTGGAAAAGCAGGTGCAATGAGATGGTCCCTGCTGGGGGAATTTGCAAGTGTTTGATGTACCCGAGTGTGACATTTGAAGTCAGCTTCAGGTTCGGCATTGTAAGCAACTGCCATTTCTTACTTACCTCCCTACCTTGGCAAACATGTTAGAGGGAGGTGAGGTGGGATGTAAAAGCAAGCATAGAATCGGTGGGCTGTGCTCACTGTTGGAAAAGTGGAAAGAAGCCTGCCTTTACTAAGAAAGATACTGTAATAATCTCGATACTGCTTTTACATGTCCTGCAGTGCTCACAAAGTGTCGCTGCTAGCAGTTAACCAGAGGACACAGTAAATCCTAATGTGAACTGGACTTCTGCCATAATAGTCTTGTTCCCTGTCTCTCTTCAACTCTGACAGTATCATCTTTATGAATTCCCTTTTGCTTCCAGTCAAATCATTCATGGTTTTATCAATACAACTTAATATGAACACAGCGTATTCTGTAGTGTGTCACCAATGCTGGGGCTCAAAGACAGAGTCCTTCTGCGCAGTGATGCAGAGAACCCGGTGGAGTAGGGTCAAGATTGTGTCCTTTTAATTTGACATTTTCATTTTTCTTCCAGGCATGGGTCATGGAGAGAGCCTGTTAACCCTTACTATGTCAACACGGGATATGCTCTGGCCCCAGCCACCAGTGCCAACGACAGCGAGCAGCAGAGCATGTCCAGTGATGCAGACACAATGTCGCTGACAGACAGCAGCGTGTAAGTAACCTTAATCTCTTGTGGCAATAAATGGGAGAATGGTGGCCGTTTCTTTAGTGGGGGTGCTGATTTTGTGTTAGACTGAGGGTGGCATTGCAACAGGTGGTATTGGGCAGAATATCTGACTTCAACAAGGTCACGATCATTCTGGTTTTCTTGTCAAGCTGAGTTGTTTTGTCACTGTGCAGGCAACGCAGCCTCGCTGTTCTTGGGAGTATTTGTGACATCAAACGATTTGAGTGAACTAAAATAAAAGATGTAGGAGTTCCGGCAGTGTTGCTTGCCAAGTGCAAATAGACATGAGCTCTCTTTGGATTCCTCTTCATCTTTGGGTTCCTCCTTGTCAGGATGAATCAGATGACAACCCCATCAAGACTTGTACCACTGCTCTTTTTCATGTCTTTTATCTCTTCAAAGTTCCCACTTGTTCCTGCAAACCACAGTATTTGGGTGGCTGATTACTGAAAAAAAGGCAGCATGACGAGTTCTAGTAATTGTTTTGCTGGAATACAGCTCGGGAAGCTCCTCAGACTTCTTATCCAAAGCTAAGGCAGAACTCAACTGTAGTTGTATCTCTGCGTTCAATTATCCTCTTTTTGTATAGTGAATCATAAGGAAAAGTTGGATTAGGACAGTACCTACAACTGGGGGGACTTGGGCTTACATCCATGGTCCTCACTGCAGACTTCCAGTGCTGCCTTAGTTGCCCTGTGCCTTGGGCCTGTCTGGAAACAGCTTTTCCTTCAAAGCACGTTGTAATAGCAACTGCAAGGAAATACCAGATTCTTCCTTTGAGTATATGTAGTAGAAAGAGTAAGTAGATTGAGAAGCTTTTGAAGACACAATACAATTTGACTAAATCTCTGTAGCTGGGCTATAGGATGCCACTGAAGGTGTGCTCAAGAACCCCAGCACCTGGGAAGCCATTCAGCCTGAGCTGGCAGAGGGTCCTGCAGAGCTGCCATCCTTCTGCAAGCACGTGCCAGCGTGGGCTGTGCTGGATGAGCTGGGTGTGCTGCATGTGCTGAGGCGGCAGAATGGGTCTTGAAGGCCAGGTAGGATCTTTTACATCATTGTTCCAGCCAGGCTGTGCTTTGCTACCCATTGGTTTGTTACCACAGGTTTGGAAGCTCTCTGCCTGTTCATGCCACAGCACGACAGTAAAGACTGGTACATTTGTTCTCGGCTAGTTCATCTAATCAGATGTTCTTGTGTGAGTACTTCACAACTGAAATGATCCCTGTGTGGCTTTAGTGGTTCAGAACTGCTTAAAAACTGAAACTGAGGAGTCTCCACATCATGGTTAGGGTCTGTATACCTATGGGAGCCTCCTCCCTCTGCTGCAGGTTTAGCAGATACCTGCTGCCATGCCTTAATGTAAGCCAAGCAAATGCATCAGTCCTTTTATCACTGAAGAAACTAAGAGAAACTTAAGAAACTAACCAAATGAGAATTCAAGGTATGCTTTCCCCAGTGGAGACAACTTACTGGGCAGAGTCCGCCTGCTGTGTCAGCTCTGTGTGCAAATGCATGCACCCTTAGGAATTTTCTCGTGTGATCATTTAAATAGATCATCCAACTTTTGGGGTTTCTACATGTTCAAAACCATGTGCAACAGTAGGAGCTGAGAATGTGCAAACAAGTTGATCTTTCAGCTCACCCTGGCTATGCTACAGTGACAACATCTGACTTGCCCGTTCATTTGATTCATTCATTCTTGACAGACATGCTGGTGAGGACAAGCTGAACTACACTAACTTATGCAGCCCTAAGGGCCTGTTCTCTCTATAGCATCCAACTTTATAGCTAATTATTAGATTGCTCAGTGATTAAAATAAAAATAAAGAAGAAACCTACAGCTTTCACACTGCAACTGTCCACCGTGCCTTAAAGTACTTTGGATACAAACTGCTGTCACAGGACAATAGTGTGTACTTGGCACAGCACTGAGCTTCAAAAAGATCTGTGGTGATGTCTCAGAGGTGTATCTGTGTCTACCTGCACTGACGTTGTGGGGTCATTGGAAGAGTGTTGCCAGCACAAGTCCGTGTGGTTTGGACTTTAAGGTTGGCCCTGCTTTGTGTGCAGGGCTGACCAAAGACCTCCAGAGGTCCTTCCCAACCAAAATTAGTCTTTGCTCAGGATTGGGGCCATTTCTTATTTGCAGAACTAGGCTTTCTAGGGAGCAACTGTTCTCATCTCACTGCCAGACACATAACACAAAACTTCATAAAGGTACCTAGGAATCCAGGCCATCTGTATTCCATTATCCACCTGCAAAAGTCTAGTGATGTAGAGAGTGAGGACAATGCACTTGCCGTATGCTTCAGGAATAAAGCAGCATCTGACATTCCCCTTTGTGAAGAAATTGCCAAAATTTTGACATCTGTAACACAAACACATGAAAATCCTGATAGTTGTGGCTCTGGGGAGCCAACAACTCTAAGTTAGCCTAAGAGATTCATCACAAAACTGGAGTTCAAAGTGTGAGGCCATTCATCTGTGCACTGCTAATGACAGTACTTTACAGCCAGACTTTTGATTCCCTAAAAGGGGAACAGTTTTACACCAGGCCTTTCTGCTGATACTCGGGATGACGCAGAGATTTTGGCTGACAACTTTTCTAGAGTCACTGTTTGGCATTCCATCCCTTCAATACGTTTCCCTTAATAAACATCACAAAAAGCAGGGTGGATACTAGCCTGTCTCCTGACGGAACAACTCTCGATGAAAGAATTGCCTCTGTAAATTCAGAATATTCTTATGCTGAAGTGGAAGCTACCACCACATAATAACCACCGCTTCTAGGTTAGGTCTGGTGACCACTGCATTTTTATGTAACTTGTACTGATAAGCTCCCTCCAAATCTTTTCCTGCTTTTTCTAGTTACTGCCCTCATGACAGAGCAGTGCATCTCACCTGTGAGATACCTTCCTTAAAGATGATCTGCAAAGGAATTAAAAATGGGCTGAGACTTTGTTGTTGCTGCTTCTCTGTGATGAAAAAAAGGATTTGGGGGAAAGTATTCAGTGTTTTGTCTGTTTTTTAGTAGTTCAAATGTGAACTGTCTTTCTGTAGAGCAGGAAGCCTTTGATTCTTTAAGCAAAGAATGACAGTTTTATGGAATTAGGAGACCATTTATTAACAGCAGTGCTGTAAACACAAAGCCCTCCAGGAGGCTCGTTTAGTCTCAGTGTGAATGTCGGGAGCTGTCACACCTTGTTCAAGAAACTTTCCAGCCTGTGTCATAAATGTCATCAATGGGTGCGCACCAAAACACAGCGGTTCATCCAGTTCATCCTTCGGTTCATCCAGTGAGCCAGTGAATCCGCGATGTGGCTGCAGACTCAGGAGAGCGGGCCACCTGCCTGCCCAGGCAGTGCCAGCGTGCATGCTGCTGGATAACCATGAAGGGACCTCAGGGACCCCTTCCCCTCGCAGTGCTCATGCAGCAGATCTGCCACCAGGCCTTTGCTTGCACTCTGTGCCAAGAGCATGAAGGTCATGACTCGTGCTTGTGCGCTTGAGATCCCTCAAACAGCAGCATGAGGGATCCGGCAGATGTGAGGTGGAACTCACAGCACTGGAACTGAAAGCCCTGGTGGATAACGAGACATCTGTATCTGCTGCAATAGCTCTAAGCAAGCCAGAAGCAGGCTTGCTGCTGGCTCTGTGGAGGCACGGAGATGTTTAGGAGCAGTTCTCGAGTCCGCTGGCACTAGCTCCTCGCACCATACCCGTGTTGCAAAATGGAGGATGCAGGTCAAAGTACCACGGGAGGTACTACAGAAAACTGTAGAGGACTGCTAATTTAAGGAGTCAGTGTAATACCAATCCAGCTGCCTTGTCACATACTTCTGTAATTCTTCAGACTCATCAGGTGATACGGAGGAGTATTCTGAAGCCAGCAGGGGTCATATAACTCTGTTATCAGAAGAAGCAGATGTAAGAACTCTTCAAAATTAATAAGCTTTTAGTGATTCCTTTTCCACTGGTCCATTGGCCTCATGGGGTTGCACTAATAGTTATACCTGCTAGAAGTTGTGATCATTTACACCCAAGTTCCTCAACCCCCTAATTTTTATTTCAGTAGCCATAATGTCTCCCTTTCTCAGGCAGAATTATTTTTGTTTCACCATCCTGTGCCTTCTTTATTCTTGGCTCCTTTTTCCTTTAGGCATTTTATCCCTTCTGTGCCCACCGCAGGCTGCTTCTAGGACTTTAATTATTGCTGATATATGTACTGCCTTCTGCTAATACCTAGCCCAATCTCAGCAGTTCCTTTTAAGTAAGTCTCAAAATCATAGGAGTGTACCTGTGATCTTTCTTTTTGTGCGTCTCAAACTGACTGCATGCAGATTCATCCCCTAATTAGGATTCTGGACATACAGCCTTGACCTTTGGCTTACAAAAACCGTGTCTGCATTAAATACTTGCTCTTCTTTACCAAATTGTGTTACAGTTTTACATGGTATTGCTGAACCTATCTGCCTCCTGACTTTCAAAGGAATTTTTGCCGAATTGCTTAAGGCAGCAGAAATGAAGAACAACCAGACGACGTCAGAGCAGGGACTCCTGCTGCTTGACAAGACTTGCATGTCTTGGTGCTTGTGCTTTGAATTTAGGCTTCCTCTAAGAAAAATGGCAACAAAAGCCTCATTTGGTGATGAGCAAGGTTTTTGTCTATGTATGCTGTTTACATATACAAGTCAGGCTCCATAATGAAGAAATCCAGCTTCTGCTCAGAGACAGTGCATGAAAGGTTTGGGATCCTAAGGTGGAAACCTCTGTGACCCTACGTCAGAGGAGCCTGTGTCTGGGCAATGAGGATGCAGACACAGGCTGATTGAGGAGAGCCCCAGCCCTCTAACAGGAAACTGAGGAAAGCGTGCCGATGCACAAAGAGCACGGCGTGGTGTCAGGCATGGCCTGCCACTGGTAGCCAGCTCAAGTTGGGGGAGAAGGCAAATCAGCGCCACACACTGCGCAGTTGCTTGTTCTTTGATGTACTGCATTTGTCGCCAGCTCCCTTCCAAGCTTTGATATTCTACCGATCGTGGCAAAGCAGGTTTTGGAAGTGTAATTTCCCCACAGGTTTCGTGCACAGCCCAACTACGGAAAACCGCTAGCAGAAGCCTGTATGATATTCTTGCCATCTGGCCCTCTGAGCTAGGTCAAACAGACAGAGGCAGGATTTTCAAAAGTGCCCAGCGCACGTATGTGCTTTTAAAAGTCATTTCCGTGGTACCCAATACAAGCACGCTTGCCTTAAAGACGAGTTTTCAACAGGATGTCATTCCTAGCACAAGTAAATATTGTAATGCGTTCAATTTATGTAATGAATATATTATCAGTCACTGTTGTTGGAGGGGTTTTCATTTTAAGTAGCTTAAAAAACATTGCTCTTAAATACCTAGGCTCTGCTGATTGTTTTTCAGTCTTCCTGTGCCATACAAATTCCTCTGCCTGTGTAGGCAAACCAGCTTTGGTCCTCTGCTGAAAACTGTTTTTATAACAGGAGCAGCAGCTGTGTTGTTTTAGCTGTTTCGTGTGGAGGTGCAGCCTGGAGAGGACCCGGTGCCATGCTCCTTGCAAGCACTAGCCCGGCTGCTGTGCATGGCCACCAGGGCAGCAGAGTCACTTGCCTGCTGGGGGCTGCCAGCCCGGCCTCAGGCACATGGCAGCACTCACAGGTGCTGCTACACAGTCTGTGATTCCTCTCTTGGATAACCCCTGGTGTCAGCAGCGCCTTTCCTAAGGGGAGGAGGCAGCCGCTGGGCAGGAGGGCTTGTCACAGCAGAGATACTCGAGGGAAACCAAGGCAGATCTAGGTATGAAGGCACCAGGCAGAGGCTGAAACGCATTAAATCGCCCCGTGATGTTCCAGTTCCAGTGCAGAAATGCCTTAGGTCAGCATGGTTCTTCTCTTTATTTCTGCAGGCGCTTACAACAGTGAATGAGAGGTCGTGTCTCTTAGCCTGGCGTTGTGCTCCAGCTAAACGAATAATAACCATGCTCCTCTCACTGGGTCTCATCACCTCATACTCTTTCTGCTGGGTCTCATCGCGTGTCCTGACCGCCCTCGGCTGGATATGGGCTTTGCCTTCCCAGGCACCGGTGGCATGGCTCAGCCAGGGTCCTCAGCATGGTGCCCCAGGGTCCCTTCGCCCCAAATCAAGTCAGAGCACCCAGAGCACAAGTGGCCGTGTCCCAGAGTGAAATGGTTTAGAATAGTGGTTGCTGCTCCCCAAAATCTTGCAGAGGAAGTATTCCTCAGATGGCTGGCCTTTGGCCAAAATGCCTGGCCATTTCCCTTCGTGCTTCTTGATGTGAGAAAGGTCTCTTGGTGACAGTGGTGCTTTGCTAAGAGTAATCGGTAGAAAATATTGGCTTCTCTGCCGATTTGTTTCCTGTCTTTCCTATGGTCAGTGATCCTGAATGACGTTGAGTTCTGCTCTATTTAAACAAGTTAAACAGCTTTTTAATTTAAAAGACCCCAGATGATGATTTTCCAACTTGTTAGGCTTAATGGTTAAATTTGGAGGCTTTCTGTGGAGGAGCAAAGAAGGCGCCTGGTGGTAGCATCTGACTGCCAGGCAGCAGCAGACCCTCTGTGCCCATCGGGGGCTCCTGCAGGTGGGTTTGGGGGGCAGAGGAGGGGAAGCCACCACATTGCCAGAACAGCAAACCAACTGCACTCTCACTAAATAAATGATAGAAATGCCCATGTTTCCCACACTGCATTTTAGCATGAAACTTTCTGGTGCGAAAGAAAATCACATGATGAAACAAGTAAAAACAGTTTGGAAAGTTTTACTTTAAAAGGAGATGTGCTCTAAAAAAGTTTATATATATATATATATATTATTTCTCTATCTATTGAAAATATCTCAAAGCAAGCTACCTGACAAAAGGAAAACAAAAGTATGGTATTGGTTTTCCTTGCTTTTCCCCCATCTATTGAATAAGGTTTTGTTGGGATAAAATTAAAGTGCTTATCTTTGAATTTGCTTCCTCTGGTTGAGTTGGCACAGTACATTGAACGAAGGAATGTTCCAAGTTCAGAGGTGGCATTGGGGAATCTAGTTAAAATGACATCAAAGGCAGCACAGCAGGGCTGAACATGTGTTTGAAGCCGGATAGATTAGAGGCCATTATCAGCCTTTCGCTACTGTGCTCTGAACAAAAGTCGCTCTTTCCGCTGGGACTGCTGCTGTGGAGAATAAAAAAAAAAAAAAAAAAAGAAAAAAAAAAGGAAGAAAGAAAGAAAAATTGCGCCTTCTAGTATAATGCTGCTTTTCCCGTGAACGTCCATGCGGCCACAACGCTGAAGTTGTGTTCCAGTGCCCGGGTTTTGTGTGGCAGTTAAGCTGATCTCTTGTTTATTGATTCTGCCCGGCAATGGCTAAAATCATTCCCCAGCAAAGGCAAGTCAGTAAAAATCGTCAGTGCTTTTGTTCCCATCCATTCTGGAAAAAAACTGTGTCTTGATACGATGAAACTGTTGAACCACTGTGACTCTACGTTATTTTTCAAATGGAGGTTCATCATTAAAGAAAATGAAGCTTTCTAATGAAAGCTATCGTGATCGCCTGTTGTTATAGCAACACTCTGCAAAATTGCTCTGCTCTTGTAAAGTGTCATTGACTGGGCGCAGCGGAGGTGATGCTCTGAGCCATGCTCTGCCTCCTCCTGCATTACCTGCAGCCGGTAGCCAGAGCTGTAATTAGCCAGACTAATTCTCTGTTTTGTCATTTGTCTTCCTACAAAAAAACACTTGTCGTTAATCATGGTTTTTATTTTATTTTAATGCATTTAATTTTGAATGCCAGGGTTACTGAATGAAATTGCAGTCGTATGGTGCAGTTTGGTCACGGGAGCAAATTCATGGCAATTCTGTATGGAGCCTCGTTTCCAAAGAGTAGCTGGGGCAGCAGGCACCACAGACACGGACGGGGCTCCTGTTTGGGAAAGAGAACTGATGGTGACAGTCCTTGCCCGGGCTCATGCTTGTAACTCTGGAGGTTTTCAGGCAAAAAAATACAGTAAATTGCGTTTTCCTTGCCAAACATCACGTAGACTTTGAAAATCTGCTCATGTGAGCTCATTAAACTGTTTTGCTTATGTTCTCAAGAAACAGCTGTGCTTAGCAGTTGAGGGGGTTAGGAGCTTACCTAAAAGCCAAATGTACTTACAGTTGGCTTGTGCAAACATCTTGTCCTGTAAGATGCACTTTGACTGAATTGGTCACCAAGATGCGTAGGGTAGCGACTGGAAGAAGGCAACGTATGTGCATGGAACTTATTTCATATTTGTGACAAACTAAACCACTCCATTCATTTCCACACACTTCCATGACATTGCCATTACTGAATAAGCAGAATCTGTAAATTAAAAGAGGAAAATTCCAAATTGCCAAGCACTAGGAGGGCATTTGTTTTTGCACTAGTTGATTTTTCTCAAAATAACCCCGTTTCACTAGGACATGAGCCCATTTCCTTATCTCATAACTAAGCTCCACTTCAATTGCGTTCTTCTCATCCTGTGATGGTTTCAGTGGTGAAAACAAAACGTGGTTCCTTCCTTTTCCTGAAGCTATACCCGGTCAGTGATGCTCTGCCGCCGGCAGTGCTCAACACAAAGCCTGGGAGCTGTGACCCCTCTGAACACCCCATTGCTGGGACCCAGCGTGCCCCCAGGCCCCATGTTTGTGGAAGGGCCTCAGCAGTGGGTCTGTACCACCCTGCAGCTCGTGGCAGAACCACGAAGCCAGTTGCTGGTCTTTCTGGGGACAGGCTCGTTGCTACCGGTCTCCTTCCCTCCACCTTTCTCTGCAGACACCTCCATCACCAGCTTTTTCATCAAGGGAACAAACAAACTGAGCAGAGCTGGTTAGCCTGCATGCTGCTGCCCATGGCTACACCAGCCTCCTCTATGGCAAGCACTGGATTTTTTCACCCAATAACTTCAGTATCAAGTCTGTCATTTCTAACTGAGCTAAACATCATCTTAAAAGCCATGAAGTCAACCCTTTGCTTTGATAAGCCATTTGAGAAATTACCATGTTCTTTTCAAAACATACACCTTGTTCCCTGACCAAGTTCCCCTCACGGAGCTCCCACTCCTCCTCCTCCTCCCCCTGTTCCTAGCCTGCCCTGTGGTTTACTGTGTACATTGCTGTCTCTTTTGTAGAAAGCAACCAACTATAAAAGGTACCAGGATGCAGTCCAAGTCCTTCTCCCTGCCCTCTACCTTGGGCAACAGTTGCAGGAGTCCTGCCTCACTCAGCTCCCAGTGGATGCTGTGTAAGTGCCCCTGGTAGGGAGCTCCAGGGACCCGGAGGAACACCATTCCCCATATCGTTCCTCTTGCTCTGTTGCACTCGCCCTGGGCATGTGAAGCCTTTCTCAGACTCTTAAGAGGTTTCCTTCCTGCCGTTCTGTGGCAACAGGGCTTCAATGAATGTTGTGTGATGGAGACCATCTAACGAAAGGCACTAAAGCAGGGCGTGTTGTTGCTTTATTCTGGCAGAGATGGGATCCCACCATACAGACTCCGGAAGCAGCATCGCAGAGAGATGCAGGAAAGTGCCAAAGCAAATGGACGTGTGCCACTACCTCACATTCCTGTAAGTAGCACTATCTCCTTCTGCAAAGGTAAACATGCGAAGTGCGTGAGATCTCTAGCACGCATTTGCTCTGCTTGCTCAAGTTTAACCTCCGTTAGCACTGCATTCATCTGGGGATGGGAATCCACTGTGCTGAGAAAGGGCATGTAAGAGGAGGAAAGCTTGGTAGTCCTCTGCCAGCCTCATCACCCAGGGGTACCCAAAACACAATTTTCTTAAGTGCTTGGTCAGTAGCCAGTTTCTTCAGGACAAGAATGGAAGCGCAGGCTGGCTGAGGTGGCTGGTGTCTGCCTGCAAGTAGGCTGGGGGGACAGAGATGTTTGTGGGAGGGGTAGGAGGCCACTGGGCACGAAGGCTGATGTAGCCAAAGTCAGGTGGGGAAAAATGCAGCTGTCCTGAGCAGTATTCCTGCAGTGGGTAGCAAAAGGGAGCAAAAGGGAGCTCTAAGCTATTCTCAAGGACTCTGCAAAGCCTGTCTGGGAATACGTGGTAGGAAAGCAAAGAAGGTGCAGACATAAGTATTGCCAGTTGTCTGGTATTGTCTCCCCAGTTGCTTCAGGTAAGCAAACAGCTTTTGGAAGATGAGGCTTCGGGGCTCTGCAGCACCATCTGCAGCTCTGCTTATTATATTCTTTCTGTGAGAAGTTACAGGTGACATTTAATATATAGCAGGGAATAAAGGTGCTTTTTTTCCCTTTGGACAGCTGGACTCCAGCACAAAACAAATTGGGAAAGAAAAAAAAAGCCTCCATCTGCTTTTTCCAGAAGTGCCTTCAAACTTGACACAGCTGTTCCCATCCTGCCTGCTCAAAGCAGCACAATGCAAGCAGAAATACACCCTCGTTTTAATCTGATTTAAAAAAAAATCACTCTTTGTTTTCCTTTTTAAATTAGATTATTTGCCTTAGATTTAAGAGGGTCTCCTATGCTTTGATCACTGGGTTGACAATAAAAACCCTGGCTGTGGACACTCACTAGCCATCCTTGCTTAGTCACCTCTCTTTTCATACAGTTGCTTTTGCAGTGTGGTTGCTGTTGAAAAGGCTGGCTGGGTGCCTTTTTATTTCACTTGATGCAGTTTTTACTGTAAGCACTGCTTTGTTAGAGTGGAAGTTTGAAAGCTTGGCCTTTATTTTTGTTGTTGTTGTTGTTGCTGTTAGTGAACAGTGGGAACTACTGAGTGAATGTTCTCTGACTTCAAAGCTTGTCAGAGGTTTTACCTTTTGGATAAAAATAATAGTGGGTTTCTGTTGATCGTGTGCACTGGCAATGCCTCAGTGAACTGCAGGTTATAAACTCAGAGTATGGAGCATTAAATATGTATAGTGAGCTGTTCTTTAACAAACTTCCATCTGCCAAACATTTCTTTTGTTAAAATGAGTAAGTGTCATTCCAGCAGCAGTTCCTTGCAGACTAATTAGTTTTACTTAGCATTAAATTTTATCGACCTTTTTGGAAACCAGTTAAAAGGGGGTGGGAGGGTAAAAAACAAGGTTTAAATTGGCCACCTGCTGCTTATAAATTTATATATTATCCTACTTATCTACACAGTCTTTTAGAATTACATATTCCTTCTAAACTACATACAGACGCTTCACAAGGATTTTTCTATGAAACACTCAGTGTTCCCATTAGATTCTGTGCTGTAATTTTAAATCCCAGGCAAAAAGGCATCTTGACGCATATTTTTATGGGAGTGGAAGACTGAGAAGTCAAGTTAGTTCTAGTCTTTCTCCAGGGAATATAAGTTTAGTTCAGACACTCTGGCACCTCCTGCCAGCCAATTACTGACACAGAATTGGCATCAACTTCAGAGAGGCACTGCTCTGCCCTCACTTATCAATCAGCCAAGAAAGGAGAAGGTAATTAGACAATATGTTTTGACAACACCAGTGTGAAATGTTATGAAGTTAGTCTTTTAAAATCACCTCTAACTGCAAGTTTATTGAATTAAACTTACCCAATTAGCAAAGAGCCATGCAAATGTTTCTTCAAGTGTTGCTTTCTAAAGCCAGTGGTTAGGATATCATGCAGCCCGTAGCTAGAGCAGTCTCTGTGAGCTGCCTGGACCTGGCGGTTAGCGTGCTTTTAAACATGGAGCAGTGACTAAATTGCAGCCTTTGAGTGAAGGTCTTTATGGGCTCATATCTAACCAGTATAGCCAGAATCCATACCAGTAAGTGTTGCAGAGTGCATGGTGTGTTTTCCTGCTGATAGTAGAGAACCTCCTACCTCCAAAAAGTCGTTTTAGAAGTCCTTTAGAGACCTTACTGTTCCCTGACAAATGAGGTGTGGGGCTATTATGCAAAATTCTGAAAGAACTTATATTGCTTTTAATAGCAGCACTATTTAGGTCTTTATTTTATTCAGGTCTAGAAGCTATAAACTGTAGTTATAGGAGATTGCCTGCTAGTTTCATCAGCCGTGCTGCCTCCAGACAAGTTTTAAACAAGTTTTAGTCATGTAGGATTCCCCACTATGTAGCAGGAGATTTTAGTGCATGGACAGCAGTGTTCTGCGTATTCCATACTTACAAACTTAAAAACACTCTAAGTTGGGAAAAGTTGTGTTTTCTGAAATGGCGCTGTGCCCAGGAATGCAGCAGGTGAAGGTTTCTAGCAAGCAACAAGACCTTTATTTTGTGCCTCTCCCAGGAACCTATTACATAGTGGGTGCCTGTTGCTTTTTATGTGATTTTTCCATCTTCCTCTAGGATTTGAGCAAAGTCTTGGGGCAGTAAGAAAGGAAAGAGCAGGCAAATGCCCAAAGGAGGAGGAGTAAAAGCCCCAAGAATGCAGGGCCTTACCTGTGCTGTTGTACTGTATTTACCCTAGCTCTGGCATGCAGCAGTTCCCAGGACAGGGTAAACACCATTTTCTCCCTGGCAAATTCAGAAAAATACAACCTCAAGCATTATGGCTTGGGATTCCTTTTTTTGTGTGTGTAATTTTGTGTTTGTTTACTTGCATGAAGAAGCCATTTTGTAGCTGTAGAGCTCCCATCAAGTGGAGCTCTCCTGTCCTGCCCCCAGTCAAGGAAGCTGCGAGCATGTTGCACGGTTGTCCTGTGAGAAGGGACACTCAGCCTTCCCAGGAGGGTGTCCTGTGCGCAGAGGTGACTTCCATGGTGTCCTTTAGTGGAACAGGATTCGAGCGACTACTCTGCAGTGCTGTACAAGTGAGGAGTGGACAGGATGAGGAGCCCTGGTCTCATTCTGCCTGGGTGGCTTCTGCTCCTGCAAGCTGGGGACGTGCTCGGAATTCCCATAATCCGATGTGTGTCCTTCTCAAATGCCTCATGGCAGTGGGACTCTGCTAGTCCCTGAATGCTACTAGGGTGGATGCTGAAGTCCAGCTACCCATGAGCTCTGCCACAGTTGTTTCTGGCACAAAAACACCAGTTGCCCTTTAAAAACATATCCCACAATGGAATACGTTAATCTGGGAAACGTAGAAGTTGAAAATTTCTTTCCTCTTGTGTTATCTAACTTGCCATCTCCACTTCATCTCCAAGACTGACTTCTGATCTAACATCGGCTGCTTGAGCATCATGGAGGCATCAAACCTGTAGAAGGCATTTGAGATTTATCAACATGTAATTCTTTGGCCCAGTCAGGTCTGTCAGAACTGGTTCAGCATGGATCCCCGGGGCTGACTGAGACCTCTGCCCAGTGGTAACACTGGAAAAGTTATTTCATCTTAGAGCAATTGAGGTTTTTTCTCCCCAAGGGGAACCTGCAAGCCACAGCGAGATTCTTCTCTTTCAGCCTTTTCTTTTCTTTATAGATCATAGTAAAATCACTGTCACTGTGATGAGGCTGAAAAGGTGGCATAAACTCAGTTGGGAAGAAAGAGTGAGGAAGGACAGAGTACAACTTCAGCAGTCCCAGCTATCAGCCCTGGAGACAAATGTGCAGATCCTTGCCTGAGGTTTCATTCAGCTTTGAATGCTGAGCTGGCAGCTTTATCATGTTTCTTCACCTCACAGTGGAGGTGAGAAGCCCACTCAAGCCTTGAAGAAACACAGCTCAGCATAAGTGGTGTTCCAGACGAGGCACTAATTTAGGAAGACAATGTGTTCAGATGCAGAACCTGGTCTTCAAACCACAGTTTCTCAAAGAAGGGGAAATCCATCAAAACCCAAGACCTGCATCTGCCTCATGGAGAAAATCCATGCAACTCTCATTCCATCAGCTCCAAGAAAAGATGGAAGAAACATGATAGCAGGTGCTAAATGGAACAACTTGGGTGCTTGTATATCTAGCGTGTTCTTAGCATGCTGATTCTTCCCAAAGCTACCAGAGCTTCAGACACTTCATATGTCCAGGAGAGAGGACAGCGTTCTGGTGATAGGTACACCGAGAAATCCTTCCTAACAGTTGATTGAGAAGATTGACTAAGTTGACTAAGAAAGATTACTTCATCCAGAACAGTTCAAACTATTTCTTTCTTGCCAGCCCATCTGGCATTCAGCCTCCCGTCCATTGTTCTCTGTAACCTCCCCAGCCCAGCATGGTTTGGTTCTGGACAGACCCTGTCTGAACTAGTGGCATTAAATAAAAGTGGATAAATAATTAAATAAAACATTAGATAAAACAACTTCAGATAAAACATTAGATTAAACAGCAATTCTTTAAGACAGAGTGCTTCCTTTCTAGCTTGTTGACACAAAAAGGCCAGAGACCTCATTCTGGTCCAGACTGGAGGGCTGTATCCTCCAAAAACAGTGGGTGTTGGACCAGCCAGCTCTTGGAGAATGCTGCATCCTTTACTTGGAACAAAAGCATTTGGAGCCCCTCTGATTTTAGAACAATAAACAGCTTATTTATGACTCCCTTGCAGGGCTCTGTATGCCCACGAGGAGACAGGGGCAGGTTCAAAGTCCTGAAGCTCTGACAGATCCTCCTCTGGGCACAGGCTCAGCCTGGCTGGATTTTGGTAAAACGTGTCTCCTTTCCTAAGTTGGGCCTGTCATTTGATAAAAGTTTCAAACCCTTTGTTGTCTTAAGCTTTTTGAACCAGGTCAATGCAGTATGTGATTACTGCCCAGAGGAGATAGCAGTGGGCTGTATTGTTTCAGCGCAGGGATTTTGCATTCATTATTCTCCAATACTGTTAGTATTTGGGGAAGTCTGTGTAGCTCATCCTTTGAGCTAGGAATAAAATCAGAGCTGTGGCAATTCAGAACATCATTTTGCTTGGTAGCTTTCTGCAAGTCACCGTTATGGGTACTCACCAGGAAAATACTGCGCACGTGCTGTGCTCTTCATCCATGGTCAAGTGAGATTTATTTCAGCTCAACTGATGGGCAGGGAGATGGACAGAGACTCTCACAGGGACTGCTTCCCACTGGGGGCTGCATCTTCCACTGTCAGACAGGCTGCTCTAGGACCTGTGCACGCTGTTGTGCTGAGCGGAAAGCCAGAAGGACAAGGTAGTGTGGTTTTGCACGCACAGCAGTTTATCAAAGAGAGAGGAAAACGAGTTTACTGTATAGGTTCTTAGGCTCAATTATTTTCATTTATGTAGTTTAGCTTCAGTCACTACCAGGCTTTGAGAGACTGTGGATAAATGTGCTGAATTATGATGTAAAAGGCCAAAATTGTCCTATCAAGCTTTAGTGACCCTGAACTTCTTCAGGTACTCATTGGAGTTGGAGCTGCAGTCCTTAAGCATTGCTGGGCCTGGAGGAGCTGCCTTATTTTACCAGGACTGAAACATGCAGGTTAACAAACCTCAATGTTTGCACCTGCTGCAGCAGCAGACTGGGTGCTTGGGAGAGATTTTCTTTGAGGACGTTGCACTGCGTCAAGGGCTATGAAAATAATGGGAAATTCTTTCCTGATTCTGCTTTTCTGGGGAAGCTGCTGCAATAGCTGCAACAGGGAGATCTGAGCCTGTATCTGCTGAGCCCTGAATTCTTCCCCTGCACCCGGAAAGCTCCTAACGGCATGGTGCCTGCTCTGAGCAGGGCTTGGTGCTGCCGTCCCATAAACAACCGCAGGGAAAGTTGACGTGTGTGAGGTGGCAGGAGGGAATGAACACATCGCTGGACTGGTTGTGACTTGTCAGGTGAAAGATTGCTGGCATTGCTGGCCATTTCTGGAATTGCTGGCATTACCTCATGGCACAGACAGTGTTCAATGTTTGGGGCTCGCTTGCTGATGGAAGCAGACTCCCCTAGCCAGAAGTGCTTCCCCAGATATTTGAGGAATGGGGAAACATCACATGGATCCCAGAGGCTCCCCACTGAATAACAGAGCAGGAACCATCTCTATTGGGTCTTAACCCTGTGGCCATGCACAACTGAGGCATGTTTCTGAACTACACGAGCTCTGGACAGTAGGATACAAATTTTCTGTCCTTCCAAAGGGAAACGGTATTTTGCCCTCACGCTTGTTATCTGGGTTATTTCCCTTCTCTTTAGTGAGGGACAGCACTTTGCCCTGGATGAAGGGGATGGTTTGTTTGGGGCTGTTGCCTTTGGCGGCATTCCCAGCTCTGTCGGGTCCAGTCCTGCCTGGGACAGCTTCAGGTCGCTGTGTCGGCCCCTTGCTTTCCATGCACAGCGAGCGCACTGTGCGGGCAGTCCTTTCACCTGCAGAGCTGCCTCGTGTCCGCAGGCATCCCGCAGGGACCCCACGGCCCAGCACCACCCAGTGTGAACAAGGAGATGATAGTGGAAATTGAAGTTTGTTGGCAGGGTTAGCTGAGTTTTAATCTCAATGGGCAAAACAAGCGGTGCTTTTAATCTGAGACATGATAACTTAACTTGGGTGTCATAAAAGATGTCTCCAGCTTCTCAGTGCCATAAGTGGGATACTTGCTGCCTTTATTTTTCTTCCCCCTGCCTTCCATTCGGCAGTTGGCAGAAAGAGAAAAACAATATGATTTGCATGTTCTTGTTAGTTTGGAGGCAAAGCATTATTTTAGTCTTCTGCATTGGTCTTTAAGCTGGTTCAGGGTAAATTCGATTGGTCTCTAATCCTCCTTTAAAGATTCCAAGCTCGATTTCTGCTTCTGGTGCTTCATTTGTTCCTCACTATGAGTTATCTTGTGTCTTCATATTTAATTTTATCTCTAGCCCTATGAAGTATTTATTTCTCTCATGCTGGTGTTGAAATATTTGAATGCAGGTTTTTATACTGTTGAGTTTTCCCTATATTTTTCCTCCAGATTATTATTTTCTCTCTGCTGTGTCGTTTTATTTCTTCTACTAGCAGAGTAACAAAATAATTCAGAAGGGATGAAAAAGAGGGAAAAAAATACAGTGGCTGTCAGCTTGATACTTCACTGCACAAACTTCTTATCTCAGAGCTCAGGAATTTAGGAACAAGGTAACTCAGCATAAGGAACTGAGAGTGCCCTTGAACTTTATTCATTTGTTCACACAGAGCAGGCAGAAAAATGGTATCTCTGTGCTTGTGAGGTTGCCAGAGACTGCTGTATTGGTAAAGCAAGGAGGGAATCTTTGCACAGCTCTGAAAAGATGAGATGCAATCATGCCACGGCTGGGCTCTGATAAGAGAGGATGCTTTATGGGAACCTTTCGTGGCTGGGTAGATTTTAGCAGAAGCTGTGCTGGAAGATGGAGGAAAGCAAGATTTCTTGGAGATGGCTGGATTTCTGCTCCTTTCTGCTCGTGAGCTAGATTTGCAGAGACTGACAGGCACACACACTGATCCACCTGTGGTAAGCTGAACATGTGTGCAGCAGAGTTCTGTCAAAGTGAAAACATTACTGTAAGCGTATTCTATTCTTATTGGCTGTGTATAATTTTATATTCTTATTGGCCATGTATAATTTTGAGAGTTATCATGCACATACATCCCAAAATGGAGTCTGATGCCAAAAGAGCTTGCTGATTGTGGCTATTGGAAACCTTTCCCTTATATGAGGGGGTGCACAGAGCTGGTGCTGGAGAGGAAGCTTGTGGTAGTGGCTCAGCTTCCAGCCTGTCAGTCCTAGGCTGCACCTCGGTGTCTGCCAGCTTGTCCTCCCTGAACTCCCACTGGAACGACTGGCATTTCCAGTTGTTTAAGCCTCCAAAATAAATGTGTGATTTTCGTGCACCTTTTGCTAACCCCTAGTATGTTTTTCCTCCAGCGTACGTATCGAATGCCAAAGGATATCCATGTTGAACCAGAGAAGTTTGCTGCAGAATTGATCAATCGTTTGGAAGAAGTACAAAAGGAACGTGAAGCAGAGGAGAAGTTAGAGGAGCGCCTTAAACGTGTTCGAGCGGTTAGTAATCTCCTCGCCTCTTGTGCTAGCCTGGAATTTGTTTGCTTTGTATGCAGCAGGAAGTTTTCAGCTGCTGTGGAAGCAACCTGGGTGACCACGTTCGTCGCTTGCTTGTGGGTTCCTGAAGGCTTTCTGTCTCTAGTTAAGGGTTGTGGGTGCTCTCCATCTTCTTTGGTGCCCTTGCTCTCCTGTCCATCACAGACTTTGTAAGCCACCCCTTCTATGCAAGGATGGGGACAATGTAATGGGGGTTCGCTTTCCCCTATGGCATTTTGCATGATCCCTATTTCCCTTTTGTGTGGCAAACAGATGGCAGATGATGTTATGCTTGGAGGCATTTGTGTGTGCCAGCAGCCCATTTCTACCAAAAAGGAAAGGGTTCTGCCTGTTAGTGCTTAGCGTATTCCTAGCCTAGCATCCAGAAATCCTCTCCTGGCCAGAGCAATGCAATGACTTCACCTGGGAAACCCAGCCCATTGCACTGCGTGCTGTGAGCCCTTGTGCCTCTGGGGCCATTCAGAGCTTGAGTACTTGGTAGGTGAATGCTACCAAGGGAAGGTAGGTGAAGGGTTCTAAGGGAAGCTTGCAAAGCCTTCAGCTCCACAACAAGCTCCATAAGGGAGTTTGGTTGTCTCATTCCCTGCGTGAGACACGCTGTGCTGCAGTATTGATGCTTTACCGTTTCTTCTGAGGTACGGCATCTCACACGTTTATCTTGTGCTGGAGATACAGGAGCCTTTACAGAGGACATGACAGTGTTACTGAACGTCACAAATGTCAGCGTAACTACAGCCCCATGTGAAGAGGTTCTGGGTCCCTGCAGTATAATAGCTGCTGGAGCTGTGAGGCAAAGGCTCTGTGCTTAGTATACCCTGCAGCTCTCCTTTAAAGAGGTGTCCGTGCCTATGTCAGCTTGCTCTGTGCTTTTAGAGAAGCTGAGTCTCTATGGCTCCAGGGCAGACCCTTCAAGCACATTAGAGTATTTTTAAATATTCATCAATGATTTTAAAAGTTGATTTAGTAGCGCTTTAAACAGAAAAAGATCTGTAGGTTGTAGTATTCGCTTTAAATCGCATATGTATTCAAATGCAGAGAAATGAGGAAGGCAGAGTAACCTCTAAGCTTCACTCCAGTGCCAAGCATTATCCAGCAAACTTGCTGCATTTCTGTGTCGAGCATCTAGCCAGAAAAAGACCAGCAAGGTCCTATTCTCTGATTAGATTCCTGCTCTTCCAGAATTGGGCTATTTTCCTCTCCCATAACTAGTGCTTTGTAGACAAAGCCAATGTGACCAGCAACACTTCCCGCTAACCCAGTCCCCTTCTCCTGCTCCCACTGGTACATTGCTGCCCCCCACCTGTACCCAAATACATGATCCCTGCCCTCTACCCCCTTGAAGAAGCTGCCAGTAGCAATACCATAAAATCAGCAAACACATATGTGCCAGAGAATAAAACTAAGTCTGTCTAAACATATTTTTGTGTGACTTAATCTATTTTTAAGCCCAGGACTCCCACTAAAGCTATATATTGAGCCTCTTTTCTGTCTTCAGAATATATTCCATTGACTGGCTGGCATTTGGCATTAGCCATTCGGGAAAAACTCAGAGTAAGCAATTGTAGCTTTTTTAGGTCAGCATTTAAGGTGTAAGAGCTGCTGGTATCAGCAAGAGGAGAGCTTGAGTCCTGATAGATCACAGCTTTTTTTTCTATGACCTGAACACTAGGACTACAGGGTGACCTCTTACTGGGTCTGCATGGCTCGCTGAACAGTAGCACAGGGAAAACCATAAGGCATTAGTCATGGTAAGCAGTTTTCAGCTTAGTAGAGAATCAGAGAAGAAATATTTTGCAAAAGCTAGAAAAAATATATTTTTCCCCCATACTGAGCTGCCTACAAGCTCCCTTCCAAAGCCTCATCATACAATAAAAACGGGAAAAGGCATCTGGTTTAGAACCAGGTGATTTTTACTGAAAAGACCATAAGATTTCTGGTTTTCAGGAAAAAAAAAATGAATTCATTAATTATTTTGAGCAGCACAGGAGATAACTAGGGGGTGATATGCATGTTGCCTTGTTAGTTTCCATTCCATCCTCATGTCTGTGTATGTAGCTGCAGTATTGTATCATGCAGGCCACTAATTCTTTGTCTGAACCAAGTGAATTTGAAATGAGCTATGTGCAGGAGAAGCAAAGACACTGCTGAAACTCTCAGCATTTGAGTATAAAACATTAATTAGAGAGAGAAATTGTTTGCCTGAAGGTGGAAAATGCACTCCATGTGATTAGGTGAGCTGTTTTGGCCTACCGACCGGTAATAGTCTGATGGTTGGGACTGGGAGAAGTCAGGGGGGGAGGTTTAAAGCACGGTGTTGCTTATCCATAGCTCATCAGTGCATATTTCAAAGGCTAGGCTGGAGAGTAAAAACAGCTCAGCTGGCAGCCAGCAAAGTTTAAGCATACATCCAGCTGTCTCTGCCTTTGCGAGCTGATGGAAGATGTTTCTGACAGTAGTATGTCAACAAAGCACCATCTAGTGGCTGTGACACCCGGGGCTTCCAGCCCAGCCGCAAAGCCTTGCTGGCTGCAGCAAGATGCTGAAACACAGCCCTGGAGCCCGTGCTGGGGGAGCGCTGCCATCCCACGCACCTGCACATCCAGGAAAGCTGAGCCCGTGGAGGAGGCTGCTCCCCAAACCCACCGGTTTCTTGGGTTCATAATGCAGTAGTTATCACCTTGCTCCTACCAGAGCAGTTCTTCAGATAGTTTCCTGGAAACCAGGGTTTGTACCTAATCAGCTGAGAAAACCTGCCGGGATACTTTTATCTGATAACAGTTAAATATGATGTAAAAACTCCTGAAACAAAATTCAGGGGTAATTTTGTAGAAGTAAACACAGAAAGCTATAGGCAAAACATATGGGGATACCTGACTGCAGGCATCCAGCAGTACCTTGAGAGGATTTGGTTAGCTGTCACTCCCCACCGTGCAAATTAAAACATGCAATTCCCCACCTCTGGGTCAGGGTGGGGAGGCTCTCCCCAGGCTTTCCGTGCTGGCAAACCCAGAATGCCAGGTTGGGGGATGGCCTTTTCCCCAGGGCAGCCACACCAAACCCTTGCCTGCGGCTCCTTCGGTCAGCAGCTCGGTGTTGTCTCGTCTCCCCTTTCCTCCACCCATGCCAGCCGCGGGCAGGTGTCCGCCGGGCGAGAGCGGCTCATCTGGGTGCAGGCAGGTTTGGGGAGGAGGGGAGGGCTAGCGCTGCACTGCCAGGCACAGACTGAGATCAGATAACTCAGGCAAAGAGATTAAAAAGAGGAAGAATCTGTCCTGGTTTAGCGCAGGGGTTAATTTGCAAGCTTTTTACTTCTGGATATCCTAGGCAAGTAGAGATGTCTCACACAGGGTGGTGTGGAAGCAGGGCCTCCTTCCCTCATTACCTGCCATTGTCTCAACATGGGGCTTTCCTGCTTCACGCGAGGCTGAGACCAGTGCTGGGGTCAGGAAGCCACCTGCCCACCAGAGCTCACCAGCACACCACCAACACAAGCAGCACTTGCTCCTGGCAGAGGACCTGCTTAGGGTCCAGATCTGCTCATAGAATCACAGAGTCATTAAGGTTGGGAAAGATCTCCAAGATCATCTGGTCCAACTATCCCCCTATCACCCACTAAACCATGTCCCCAAGCACCATGTCCAACCTTTCCTTGAACACCCCCAGGGATGGTGACTCCACCACCTACTGACCAACACCCCCAGATCCTTCTCCTTCCCTTAGCCCACCCTGATCTCAGTCTTGGAGCAAAACAAAGTACCAGATCCCAGTTATTTGCACAATTGAATTTCAGGTAGCCAGAAGATTTCCTAAATCCCAAGCACCCATTTGGCTAGGCAGTCCCAGGTTCATCCTGGGCACGCTTGTGCCTCCCTGCTGCAGTGTGACAGCACCGCCAGAGCAGAAAGCACGTGCTGCCATTCATCAGGGATCTGCCCCAGGCACAGATCTTGCCCTGCAGATACCAGCTGCTGTTTAAACCTGAGAACTCTCCAGCATGTAGGTACCGGCCCTCAGAGCCTCCAAAGCGTTGGGTACGTCAGTGGGTCAGCACAATCTGTTAATAACTATTTAACCCAGCGTTAAGGATTTAGGCAGTGCGTGCTCCATCTTTTCCTGTATCCAACCCAGCTGCCCAGGGAGGGCATTTGGCAGGCTGTAGCGTTGCCACTGGAGATGAAAGGTGCTTCTGAAGTTAGGAGCAATTTGTGAGCGACTGGTGTGTCCATGAGTGGGCATCGTGTCACACACCGAGTCCCATCTCTGCGGAGTGGCTTGGTGTTAGGAGTCCCCGTGACAGCCGGGATCACTGTCATGCTGGATCAGCCGTGTTCCAATGCGTTTGCACAACAGCCTCTTTCTGGTTCTTGCAAAAGGATGAGGGTGTTATGAATAGATCTTTTGGATCCCTTGAAGTCAGTTTGCATTGCAGCGAGGCAGGGAAATCAGAGGGGCCGTGGCCACAAAGAGAGTGAAGGGAAAGGCACCTCAGCAGGGCAGGACTGGAGCCGGGAGGAGAAGCCCAGGCTGGCAGAAGGCTGCAAGTGTCCACGTCGTCTGCACTTTCAAAGCCCAGCATCGGCCCTGGTTCAGTTTGGAACCCCCAGGTGTGCCACTGGAGGAAGTCTGTTATTTGCTTTCTTGCTCTGTGGTTGGCAGCTCAGACTTTGAAGCTGGTTAGCGAGTGATGGATGATAACAACTGACAGGCAAAGCTGATGAGAGGCAGTGTTTTCTCGCAGATGCATTTATCTGGCAGGGCAGATATTCCCCATGCTGCAAACGTGCCAAAGGAGGAAGAGAGAGCGGGATTAAAGGACTTGCTGGAATCCTACTTATGTGATTAAAAAAAATAGGAATCCTGTTTTCCAATAAAGAAACTTCATAAACATCTGAGTTTATGTTGGAGCATAAAATAGTTTGTCAGCATCAAAATTGTGGCTGTTAGCATGGAGGAGTTTTATTCCTCCTGGCACAGACTAAAGAGGTGCTAACAACAGCGTGCCCTAGACCATTGGGAACCATAAGAGCAAGCAGTTAGTTACAACCCGTGTCTTTATCTGCATGAAGCGTTTTGCTGTAGCATTAGCATGCCTGGGAGAAGACGGTGTTTGATTTTCCAAACCGTTCAGGCTGCTGTTGACCTTCAGTTGCACGCTCCTGTTACAAGCCCGCTGTTTGCCTTGCTTTGTGGAACATTCGGGTGAGAAAACCCCCTGCTATCTCCTGACTTGAGAATGGTTTTGCTGCATGTCCTGTGACTTTGTGCTTCATCTGCTGATCTTTGAAGCAGTGCCTCACCGAAGGCCTGTAGGAAGCTGCAGGTACGGTGCGGTAAGCTGCGTTTCCGCTGCTGGTTGTTGCAGAACCATCTTCAAGGGACTTGGGGAGCTTTTCAGCAAACCTCTGCCCACGTATAAATCCGATTGAATCGGTACACTTATAAGAAAGGCACATCTGTAAATCCTGGCTTTGTGTCAGCAGTGGCCTGGTCTTTTTGGGCGATGTGGTGCGGGCTGAGCCGGATGCGGGGCAGGCTCAGGCTGCACACTAGGAAGTTTTCCACAGGAGGGCAGCGCAGCCAGGGACAGGTCTCCAAAGAGGGGAGGCATCTCCATCTTGAAGGCTTTCAAGACCTGGCTGGACAAAGCCAGGGCTCACCTGTCTGAGTGTTGGTGGCAGGCGTGCTGTGAGCGGGAGGTGGGACTAGAGACCTCCAGAAACCCCTTGTGCCAGCCTGCTGTCATTCTCTGATTGTCCTCTGGTTTCTTGCAGGAGGAAGAAGGTGAGGAAGCAGACATCTCTTCTGGTCCTTCAGTCATTAGCCACAAGATGCCTTCTGCCCAAGCCTTTCATCACTTTGCTCCTCGTTACTCTGAGATGGGCTGTGCTGGGATGCAGATGAGAGATGCACATGAAGAAAACCCAGAAAGCATCCTCGATGAACACGTACAGCGTGTGATGAAAACACCAGGCTGTCAATCTCCAGGACCTGGCCGCCACTCTCCTAAGCCACGGTCTCCAGAAAGCGGCCACTTAGGAAAGCTGTCAGGGACACTAGGAACAATTCCTCCAGGGCATGGCAAACACACAACAAAATCAGGAATGAAACTGGATGCAGCTAACTTATACCACCATAAACATGTCTACCACCACATCCATCACCACAGCGTGATGAAACCAAAAGAGCAAATTGAGGCCGAGGCCACGCAGCGGGTGCAGAACAGCTTTGCTTGGAATGTAGATTCACATAACTATGCAACAAAGTCACGAAACTACACTGAAAACTTGGGCATGGCCTCTGTCCCCATGGACTCTTTAGGCTACAGGTGAGTCAGGGCAACACCCAGTGGGAGTCCCGGAGCTGGAGCTTCTCTAGGAAGCTCTTTCATAAATGGGCTCTAGCATGCCAGTGAAACAGGGTGGCTGAGCCGTGTTTTCTTATGGGACATGGTTTGAGGGCTTCTCACTGCTTTTCCCCCTCAGAAATGAATATGCTTCCTGATAACCCTTTTAAGCTCCTTTTCACCTCTGGGTCTGGTGCTAAAAGACATCCTCTAACCAGGATTTTTAATTGCCTTGGTTATAAAGTAGCTCTTCTGCTCCTTAAAGCAGCAGAGGTGCTGGTCGACTTAACCATGCACTGGGAGTTGATAAGTGTAGGGCTGTGTCTTAGGGCCTGGGCAACAGAAACCAGACTCTTAAGCTGTTTATGAGAGGACACAGAAGTACTCCTTTCTGCAAGGCGTAATTTATTCACCAGAAGGGTTCGTTTCTCTTCATATATAAGGGGTGGTTGCTCTGGTGCTGCTGTGGCCTGCTATCCCAGGGGGATGTTCTCTCAGGCAGGGCTGTGTCCATCTCTGCCCAGGGGAGAAGTCGCTGCCATGTGTGCTCTTGACAGTTTTTCCTTTGTCTGTTTGGATTAGAAACATGGAATGAGAGAATGGTTTGGGTTGGAAGGGCCCTTAAAGATCACCTATTTCCAGCCCCCTGCTATGGGACACTTCCCCCCAGCTCAGGCTGCCCAAATCCCACCCAGCCTGGCCTTGGGCACTGCCTGGGATGGGGCACCCACAGCTCCTCAGGGCAGCCTGGGCCAGGGCCTCACTGCCCTCATAGGAAATAGGATTTCTTCCTCATAGAATTTCTTCTGAACGTATAATCTAAATCTATTCTCTTTTAAGTTTAAAACTGTTACCCCTTGCCCTGTCATTTCAATCCCTGATAAAGGATGTCTCCCCATCGTTCCCGTAGGTCCCCTTTATATACTGAAAGGCCACAGTAAGGTCTCCCCGGAGCCTTCCCTTCTCCGGGCTGAACACTCCCAGCTCCCTCAGCCTCTCTTCACAGCAGAGGAGCTCCAGCCCCCTGACCATCCTCATGGCCTCCTCTGGACCTGCTCCAGCAGGTCGCCGTCCCTCCGATGCTGGGGTTCCAGAGCTGAGTGCAGGGCTCCAGGTGGGGTCTCATGAGAGCGGAGCAGAGGGGAACAATCCCCTCCCTCACCCTACTGCCCGTGCTGCTGTTATTGCAGGCTGGGGCACAAGTGGCTTTCTGGGCTGCCAGCACACATTTTCAGCTCACATTCAGTTTTTCATCCGCCACCCAATTCCTCCATCTTCTGTCTGTGTGCTGAGAGGAGAGGACGAAGTTTATTCTCTGCAGCAGTGGGTTTTGCTAGTCCTGTTATTGAATTACTGTGAAGGCGAGGCTCAGGGCTACCTTGAATAATGAGTGGTGATGATAAATGTGGAGTAACTGTAGTTGAGAGCTTGGCTAGCTCCTTAAGGTATGTTATTTTGGGGCAAGGCTTTGCAGTGTACTTGGGGTGGGATTTTAGTGAAGGCAGGCTGCCAGGTGGGTCTGCAATGTGTAGGAACAACCTTCTGGAGGAGAGATGAGGGAGGCAGAGCATAGAGGCAGCTGAAGCAAACTGCTCTGTAGGCTGGCAGGCAGGGAGAGAGCCCTTACATCTTTCTGTGGGGTTGAAATGTGGCTGGGCTGCTTCAACAAAGCATAGACGTGGCCATGCTGGGTTAACCCAAAGCCACATCTAGATACAGGTCTCTCTGGCACTGACTACAGTATGCATTCAAGGGAAATGTAAGTGGGCACAGTCAGAGCCGTCCTTCTGGCACAAGCTCAGAGTTCCTGTCCCCAGGTTAGGAGTTTCATAAGATGAGAGTTTGCACCTGAACACTCCTGTTTGGCTGCCAGTGCTCTCTTGCAATGGCTTGTTTGGTTCCTGAACCCAGCTGGGCTGCTGGCCTCCCCAGTCTGCAGTGTGAGTACGAGTTGGTGAAAAAGGCTTTTTTTTTTTGATTGCACTGAACCTGCTGCTGGCGAATTTTATATGATACCTGCTAGTCCTTGTGTGGTGAGAAGCTGAGAACAAATTCTCAGTTTGCTCTGACTTCACTGCTTGTCAGCATCCCCCTGTCCATGTTGTTTCCTGAGCTAAAGAGTTTTTATCTGCACAGTCTGCACCTGCAGAAGACAATCCACATCTCTGATCGCCTGCATGGTGTCAGTGCTCTGAGTCCCACAGTGGCCGTGTGGGGCATGCTGGCCAGACCCAAACACAGCAACATCTCCTGCTCGGTTCTCAATCAAGTCATTTCCCACTAATTCTGGCCACCCTGCAGCATTGGGTTACTGTTTCCAAAGAACCCCTGCTGGGAATCCCATCTCACTTCTTCCCAGCAAAGCAGACTGGGGCCCTGTTACTCCTTTGTGGTGTTCTTTTACCTGTCTGTGCTCATGAGCATACAGAAGTAGAAGTAGGGAGGGCCTGCGGAGTAAAGCAGGTGGGTGATTAGGGTGATGGGGGCCCATGAAATTACTGCCCATGGCAATGCAGGCCAGCACAGGCTCGTTCTGTGTGGCCTCGCCAGCGTGTGGCTGCCCAGCTGTGCCTCTGGGCACAGCCACATGCACAGTGGCAAGGAGAGGTGGGATAACTGCAGGAGCCTTCGCTGCAGCCATGAGCACACCAAGGGCCTGTCAACCACTGCCTCCTTTCTGCCTCGCTGCATCGTCTGCAGCAGCTGCCTTTCCCACTGTGCCCTGGAAGGTGGGTGAGAGCCTGCAGAAGGCAGTCCCCTCTGTGGGCTGTGATCTTTTACCATGATTTGAAGCCTCAGTTCAGATCACGGTGAGAAGCAAACGCTTGGCATGGTAAAACAGCAGTTTGGGGTGCTAGCAAGCTGGTCAGCAGCTCTGGGGAGGGGATCGGAAGGGTTCGGGTGAAGAGCAGTGATCTGACATGGAGAGGCAGCCTATAGACTGCAGCACCAGGATGAACCTCGTGCTCTGAGCCTGTTACTGCATCGGAGCAAAGAGCTGGGGGTTTAACACCGTCCTTCATTTGCCAGGAGATCTCTTGGGCTTCTTGCCACGTTGCCATGGCTCATTTGCCAGAGGAGCTCCCTTCCCTCCCAGAGACAGCTGATGTGCCTCAGTGTAGCCAGTCTTGCTCTTAGCCACAGCTGTGGCATGGTCGGTTTGAGCTGTGGTAGAGCCCAGCAGACCCTGGCAGGGCTGAATATGTCTAGAGATGGACATGTCCCTCCTCTGCCACTGTCTGTGGTGGTTTGGCTTAGGCAAAGCGCTAATGTCTCAAGCTTTGTTCTTGCAGTGGGAAAGCAAGTCTGCTCTCAAAAAGAAATGTTAAGAAGACCGATTCAGGGAAAAGTGATGGTGCCAACTATGAGATGCCAGGATCTCCTGAAGACGTGGAGAGAAACCAGAAGATCCTTCAGTGGATCATAGAAGGAGAGAAGGAGATCAGCAGGCATAAGAAAACAAACCATGGGTAAGGGCTGGTAGAGCGAGGAGTCTTCGTACTGTTGTATTGCATCCCCTGCGTAAGGCATGTGTCTCTAGGATGTGCAGCAGTCTGCCTTGTTCCTGGAGATCTGGAGAAGGCAAGCATCCACCAGGCACAAAGTTTAGATCCTCTGGAGAATGAGGATTGCTCGGGGCTATAAGGATAAAGTTCAGTTTTTTTCCAGAGGACGAATTGTGGCCGTGGGGGGGAGGTTGAAGCCTCAGAGGAATCTCACCAACTGCTGCTGTGGTTACGGGGTGGATAATGTGGCACACAGGAGGCAGTATTTTTGCTGTAGGCACTTGCTCTACATAAATGCTTGTTACTCTTGCAAGGTGTTGATAGAAATGTAGGACCTGCTGTGCTGGAGCCATTGGTCCTGAGTAAGCAGCCTGACACGGTTTCGGCTTGTTGGGAGCATCCTCTGGGATGGCCTCGCCTGCGTGGAGTAGAGCCAAAGATGGTGGCTGTCTTGGGCATCTCTCCGTAGTCAAGCAGATCTCCTGTGGGCACAGATCCATAATCACAGCCTGGCCATTCTGTGGCAAAAAGCCGTGCTTTCAGGGCCTCACCGACAAGAGGGATCTGGGGGCTCGTCCCCATTGCCACGGCTGCGTTACCGAGTAGCTGAGTGCCAGAAAATGCTGTTGTTTTTTTCCTCTTGCTTCACAGTAGTGGCCAGGCAGGTTGCTCTGCAGGCAGCTGGGGTGAGGGACAGAGCCACGGGCAGCGCCAGGCCACCGTGAAGCCAGGCAGCAAGTTGTGCTGCTGGAGCAGGGGAAGGACGAGCACGCTGGTGCCACATCCATTGCCCGGCGGTGGCTCGGAGCGAGAGGCTCGCAGCCTGGCAGCGGTGGCACCACACATGGGGACATCTTCTGGCGGATCCTGCTGAGTGCATTGTGCATGTCGTTGAGCTGCCTTTGGCTGGTTTTATTTCTGTGCATTGTGCATTCAATTTCATGAGAGCCCTGAAGCAGATCTATGTGTCTGGGTTGGGTCACCCTGATGTCTCACCAAAACACTAGAGTAGGTGGCGACACGCTGCCCTGAAATGTCCGGGGCTGCAGGGGCTGGATGGTGCTCCCCTCTCATCCAGAAACCACAGCCGTGCTGTAAGGAGCTCCCCAGTGGTGCCTGAGCCCAGCTGTGGAAGCGATTGTCCATCTAGGAGTGACTGTGAGCATGTGCAGAGCGGCTTGGCAATCTGTGTAAAACCTTTGTATTTATGTGCAGCTCTTCAGGTGCTAAGAAACAGCTGTCCCATGACATGGTCCGACCCCTCTCCATCGAGCGACCTGTTGCAGTGCACCCGTGGGTCAGTGCCCAGCTCCGGAACGTTGTCCAGCCTTCTCACCCTTTCATCCAAGATCCCACCATGCCGCCCAATCCAGCACCCAACCCTCTCACCCAGCTGGAAGAAGCTCGCCGGAGGTTGGAGGAGGAGGAAAAAAGGGCTGGAAAACTCCCCCTTAAACAAAGGTATGGCAGGAGGGGCTGTGCGTGGGAGGGAAGGGGAAAACTGCTCTGAAGGTGGGGAGCTGAGGGAGATGTCCAACCCCTTCTGTTTCAGTCTCCAGCACTAACTGGTGGAGGTGTGTGCAGAGGTCAGAGAAATCTGCCCCAGTCCCTCTGACCTGCCCTTTCCTGGTGGTGCATGTCACAAACTACCTTGAGGCTTACATTTTTTGGATGGAGGGTCTGGAAGAGCTCTGAAAGGATGGGGAAGGAGCTGCTGAGAGCTCGGGCAAGTGGAGCCTGTCTAGAAGGAGCAGGCTGGGGAAGAGCTCCCTTCTGCAGTACTAACTGCACTGCAGCTCGTGGGCTCGCTTGCTCTTTTCTGGCGCTGACTCTCGGCTTGTTCACACTCACACAGAGATTTCAAAGGCCTTGGCTGGTGCGGTAGCAGAATTCAGCAGGATGCAGCAAAGTTAAGCACAGAAGAGTATGCATTTGCTCTTCATTTACAGCTCCTCCAGTCTTCCAGCAAAGGCTGCTTGTGGCATCTAGATGGGAACACCGCGCTCTAGTCCCGCTACAGCAGCACTGCCTCATGCGTGGCTGTGCCCAAGTCACTGCTTTTTGTGACTCAGCTTAATGCCTGTCGCAGAGCTAATTCTCCTGTATTATCTTTCAGGGAAGATTATTTGCAAGGCACATGGAGCTATCAGATGAAAAACGTTTTGGAAATGCTGGATAATTACTGTTAAGAGCTAAAAGCACTTTGTCCGTTAAAAACCTTTCACAATGGGAGTTGCTTGTAGTCACTCCAGTGCTTTATAGCTGCATTCTGAGAACTTGAAACTTTCAAGTCTGACGCTTAGAAACATGAGTGTAATTTAAAAAACAAGCTCCTCTAATTGCTGAACTCCAATTATTTTTGCTTGCAGTGGCCTTGTAGCAGACTTCTGCATATTTATGTCAGAGACAGATTGAAAGACAGGTAATTAGAGGGCTCTCCCAAGTCAGGTTGAGCCAAGTTTATTTGATCTACCTTTCAGTTGGTGTAATTGGATAGAGTTTATTAGTGGAGTCGTTTATAGTCATATTAAATTCATGCACCTTTCCCATAAATGTCTAGATGCAGATGCACACTTTGGAAACGCCAGCCCGGGCTCTATGCATATGTCATGAATATGCTAATAGCAGCCTGGCATGTCTTGTAAACACAGCTTTTGTAGAAACCCCGCGGCATTGTGGTGTGTGCCCTCCAGACCAGCAGAGAACAGGCTGAGCCGTGCTGGGCTGCTCCACTTGCACACTCGTGCTGCCTCCTCGCAAGGCCTGGCTGTTCTGGAGACACAGTGATCCCGCTGACCCGCCTGATGCGTGGAAAGCCAGGGAGCAGCGTTTGCTGGGGAGGAACTGCTAATGGAAAGCAAATGTGCCCGTGTCCAGTAGCACACAAGAATGGATGCTGCCCCCAGGGAGTGAAGGATTTCTTGGCATTTAAATCTTTCTACTGGATTTTGGCAGGATGAGGTGCTCCAGCAGAAGCACGCCTGAGCTAGCACCTTTTCAGAGGGCTCCTGTTACGGTTAGCACAGGAGCGTGCCTGAAAACAGACCCCACCTCTCTTCTGAGAGGGGCTGCCCAAGGCTGGCTGGGGAGCAGAGGAGAATCAGCGAGGGGATTTCACCTGGAAACACCTTTTATTTCAGTCAGGAGCTTCGGAGAGCTCTGGGAAATTGGAGCCAGCCTCCAGGCTCATCGGCAGCCTTGGGGAGGCAGAGTCCCCACAGCACGGGAGGAGGTGCGAGCCTGGAGGTGTCCTTGAGGCACGGGCTTGAGCTGGCTGCAGGGGAGCATACAGTGCCAGCTCTGCACAGCTCAGCTGCCCCTGCGGCGTGCTTCCCTGCCTCACGAGTTGTTCCCCTGCTGGCACAGCCCTCTGTAGCCATCTCCTTTCCCTGCTTGCTCCCCAGTCCTGTCCCACGGGCATCCGCACAGGCTGCACTGGGCATCATAAATACTCTGGAAGGAGTCACACTGCTGTTGCAGAACCAGGCTTTCTCTCCCTGTTCTGCAGGGAGCATTGATCTTTGAGATACCAGCAGGACAGCTGCTAGGAAGCAATTCAAGATTAAATGTCCAGCACTGAATGACCTGCGGATCAGGGTGCCCATTGGGGAGAGCCCTGTCCCAGTGACCATCAGGTTGCTTGTCTGTGCAGCCAGTCTGGAGCCATTTTCTGTAGCTCAGTGTCACAGTTCAGTTATGTTAACAGCTGGAAGAAGTAATTAGTAGCAGCTCTGCAGAGAAAAGGGTTTTGCAAGCAGCAAAAGAATTTTAGAAACTCGCAAGCAAAAAAAATGTTAGGGTTAGCTCGGTTTGGAATTAATTTAGATAGCCTGGAAGAGGACCAGAGCTGGACATTCCCAAGGTAACATCCCCTGGTTGCATTTCAGGCTTTCCAAAGCTCTTCAGCCCCTGGCTGAGCTGGAGCAAGCCCCCTCCTCGCTGTGCTGGGCAAAGCTGCATCACCGCTAGGTTGTCCGTGTGCTCCAACAGACTCAGGTTCCCTTTCGCATCAGCCATTTGGATTACATGGCTAGAGATTCTTGACAGGTTGGTGAAGTGTAGATGCAATAAGTTGGATCAGTGCTGCTGTTTCCTTGTTGGATAACATTTTATCTCATTTTATGACAAATGTTGCAAAGGGAGCTGGTCCCAGAGGAGAGGTAGCGTTACTTGTCTGTATTCCTGGGGAGGGTCACGCTGCAGGCCCAGGAGATGGGCGCAGGTGGAGGCTTTACTGCAGCAGGGCTTAGACGTGGCCTGGTGGAGCAGCACACTCAGTGGGGGCCCATCTGGGTAAGAAGTGGTCTCAGGAGATTTCTAGATTCCTTGGCGATGACGAAAGTGGAGACAGTTGTGTTGCCTTGTTCTCCTGAGAGGAAAGCTCAGAAAATTGTGTTTCCAGTGATCAGCCCTGCTTCAGGCTGCTAGAGATCTGTTGCTGCAGTTTTGTGATGCGTGTGTGTTCTGTGGCTGTGTGATGTTCCCAAAGATGATTTTTCTTCCTGCAAGAAGGCATTAACCCTCTAGCTCTTGTCCCATCACCGGCAGCGTCCTTCAGGAGCTGCTCCTACTGCCTCTGCAGATCCTGTCCCGTGGGGAAGAGCCCTGTCTTTGTGTCCAGCTGCTCTCCCTGTTGCTGCCTGTGGCCTCCTGCTCTTACAGGGTCCCTGCAACCCTCTGGGCAGGTCCAGCTGTGATTCCCTCCCCCTCCTGCTCCAGAGGAACTGAAGCTGCCCTCAGCCTCTGCTCGGATGCCCAGAAGCCATCCCTATGTTGATTTATGTCAAAAACAGGGAGATCCAAAGCTGCAGGGTTTGGTTTTAACTCCAGTGCTGTGAAGCAGTACAGAGCTGCTGTTTTCAGGCACTGGCAGCCTCTCTGTGCTCTGGGAAGGAGTGCGTGCTGTGATGCTGCTGCTTTAACCCCTGCCTGTTTTCCACCATCCCCTTTTTTCTCTCTGCAGTCTGCAGCAGGAGGGCTGTCTGTTTTGACAAGCCCTTGAAACGGTGTACGTGCAAGAGGCATTCGCTCTCTAGCGGATGCAGGAGAAACTTGGGATGCTCTTTCTTCCTTGCGTGCTTTCCACAAGCCACACGATCCCCATGGCCCCTTCCCGAGGCTGGGGAAGAGGAGATAGAGGAGCCAGCCTGAGCACGTTCAGAAACGGCCTTTCAGGAGTGAATTACGCAGCAGCAGGAGGAAGGCTCCCGGCTGTTGGCACAGTCCCTCTCCTGCTTCTACCAGTGCAGACCCCGGGGGGCTCAGGGCGTTTGTCGTAGTGGATGGGCGTTTGCAAGCCCAGGAGGTGCTGAGCAGATGAAGGCTTGCTCACCCCCCAGCCCTGTGGGACAGCGGCGCCAGCGCCGTGCTGCCTGAGCTGTGCACGCCGTTGTGTCCCCGGGAGCCTGCGTGCCAGGTCCCCTGGGCACAGAGCAGCTGTCTCTTAGTCATGACTTGTTTCTAGCAGCATTAAGAGAAGCTTAGGGACTTTGAGGTTTTCCAAACCCCTTCAATTAACTTCTGGCTCACAGGATGCACAGTATTTGCCTGAATTTATGACCCATTTTTCCTTTAAATACAAGATTTTTTTTTTCCAAGGATGATTCAGTTTCTTAATGTTTTTCTAGCTAAAGGGCATCCTGTGCTTTGATATGAGGATGGGTTCGAAGAGCTCTGCTGGCACCGTGAGCAGACCCACACCTCTCAGGATGCAGCATTTTCCCCAGAGGTCTCCCAGGCAGAGCAAGCACCAGAAACATTGTTCGGTTGAACTTTAGCCCTCTCATGGCTTTAGAAAGAGGTGAAAAAAAATTCTCTGGTCTTGGTTTGCAAAGCCAATGTTTATGTGGGCATGCCATTAAAAAGGTGCTGTGCCTGCGAGCCAGTGTTTAAAGGTTAGGGTCACAGTCATTTCCAAAACTGTGATTAGCTCATGTGCTTGGCAAATTCTGTTTTCATTGCAACTTTCCAGTCGTATAAATACAAAATCATCTTTTTTACCCGGTGTGCTTTTAAAATCATTTTAAAGCTGCCAAATTTGTTTTATGTCATTTTGAAAGAGAACGCTGCCTCTGCCGAGACCACACATGCCAAGCTACGGATTTGTGTAGGCTGCTCAAATGCTTGTGCAGCATTTGCAGTGCCCAGGTGAAGGCTGTACAGGAATGCAAAGTACCATCATTTTAATTGTTGCTACTTTTGTCTGCCTCTGAAAATAGGACGAGGACTGGGCTGACACTTTCAGTGTAGTGATGGCACCACGTAGCAAACGCCAGGATGTGGGCTGGAGGCAGAGACCAGCCTGACATCTCAAGAGTCAGGAAAACAGGAGATTTAAAGTCAGTTCACCGGGGGTCTGAGGGCAGTGTCAGCCTTCCAAAATCCATCGTGCAGTGCAGACAGGACATGTGTTGTTAGCCAGCAGCCTAACTGGGCCTGGCCACCCTGTGTGGACGGGACGGGCAGCGAAGCCTGTCCTTGAGCTGTTCTCCTCTCACCAACAGGTTCCCTTCCCTGCCAGCACCGGTGCTGGAAAGGATGAGCCGGGAAGCCACATGGCTTCTTTAAAAAGCCATGTAATTGCTTGGATGGGCTCTCCTCTTGGGCTGGCTGGAGATGTTCTCCCTGTGCAGCAATCTCAACAAGTTGGCTGCTAGCCCGGTGGCCCTGAGACAGCTCCTGTTTTTGACATCAGAGCCTCTGTTCTCCCCACAGAGCCTGAGGAGCTGCAGGACCACCACAGCAGGCTGCCTGCCAGTCCCAGGCTCGCTCAGAGGCCACATCACACCTCCTGCTGCCCACCTCTTGCCACCCTGTGGTGGAACATGACCTGAACCCCTTGCCTGGGCAGCCCCATGCCCAGACCGGCACCCAGCGGTGGCTATGGCACTGAAGCTGTGCTGAGCACCGTAGGCTGATACTCAGCAGGTTGCTTCTATTTGTGTTCAACAGGTTGAAGCCCCAGAAGAGACCGGGCAGCGGCGCGTCCCAGCCGTGTGAGAACATCGTGGTTGCTTACTACTTCTGCGGAGAGCCGATCCCCTACCGCACCCTCGTCAAAGGGCGCGTGGTGACGCTGGGACAGTTCAAGGAGCTGCTGACCAAGAAAGGGAACTACAGGTAAGGGCTGTCTCCTGCCAAGGTGAAGGAGCCATGGTGGAGGTAGGTCGGGAGGGTCCTGGAGTTCTCCAGAGCCTTTCAGGAGGGCTCTCAGGCTGTGCTGCAGTGGGAATCCAGCAGCACAGTAAAAGATGCCTGGTTGCCACTGGAGGTTCCTGCACTTAAGAAAAATAAGTCCCATCGTGAGCCAGGAATGTACTTTTTAAACAGGGGCAGAACCAGTACTTGCAGCAGCAATCCTGCCTCGCGGAAGGAGGGTTGTATTCGTGTTTGGCTGGAAAGGTTTGGTTGTTGAAGAGGCAGGTTACAAGAACATGGGAGATTGGGTTCTCTACCAGAAATGTCCTGCATCACAGTTCGTACCTTGAACAGACATGTCAGGGCTGCACGGTGTCCTGGGCTGGTAAGGAGCAGCAGCAACCAGTGCTTGATGATGTTCTGGAGAACCCTTCAGCTTCCAGAGCCATTTCAACTCCCAGGGTTGCCTCCAGTGAGGACAAACAGGTTGGGCCCTACTGGAGTCCCAGAGTGCCTGTCCTCTGCGTGGCAGCCAGGCATGGGGTGTGTAGCTCTGCCAGTCACCCCTTCCAAGTAGGAACTGCCTTGGGAAGGTCTGCCTAGAAATGTTCTGGGGTCCCACCAACATGGGGACCTCCAGCCAGCTTTTGTGAGAGGTGAATGGGTCTGGATTCAGGGCCTGAGCCTCAATATGCTGGCACGAATCCTGAACACCCTTGGTCAGAGTGAAGACGGGTGGATGCTGGCCTCAGGCGCCTCCACATCTGCTGGAGCTGCTCCCCGTTCCCCATGAGCTCAGGGAGTGCTGTACCCTGTCTCTGGGTATGACTGGTGTCCCACGTGGCCACTCACCTCTCGCTGTCGCCGTGTTTCTGGGTTTCCAGGTATTACTTTAAGAAAGTGAGTGATGAGTTCGACTGTGGTGTGGTCTTCGAGGAGGTGCGGGAAGATGACACCATCCTGCCCATCTTTGAAGAGAAGATCATCGGGAAGGTGGAAAAGATCGACTAGGCGACTAGGCTGAGAGGCTGCGAAGGCTTTAAGGAAAGGACTGTGAAAGACTCTGGGACCGGAGGAGAAGGTCTGGGGCTGACGCTGGCGGTGCTACTCCAGCAGGTGCTGGGCGAGCCCGGGGCGGAGGGCGGCAGCCTGCTCTGCGCAAGCTGTTTTGCCAGTGGAAGTCGTTTCACCCCACGAACCTGCCAGTGGGAGCCTGGGCTCCCTCTCCATACCGAATATAAGTGTAATGTAGCATTGTACAGTGCATTAGAAAGTGTAATATGACCTTGTTTACTAAAGCTGCATATTTTTGATATATTGTAATAAAAGGAAAATATTTCCAATGTCACAGTGCTCTTATGTAAATGTAAAACGTACAGGTACTGCAGAATTCACCCAAAGTGTACAGCCATCCGTCAGACTCGGTGTGGTCCTCGCTTTCACAGCACCCTGCCCTGTCCCCTCCGTGTGGATGGCTCCTGAGCGACGCTGCTGCAGCGGGCAGAGCGCGCCTGGCCCAGCGAGCTGCTGTGCCCTGCTCGTGTGGAAGGCGTCGCTGCTCCAGAGGGGCCCTGCTCTGTGGTTCCTGCGCCCCTCCGAAGATTGCTGAGATGTTTTGAACAAGTCGGCCTCTTGCTTCCCTGGCAGTCGCAGCTACAGGACCTGGTAGGGTGGTTTTTCTCCTGAGCTTTCTGAGATTGAGTGACTCCCCGATGGAAAGAGGGGTCGGTGGCAGGTCTCAGTGCTGGGGGCTTCCCGTGGTGCCTTGTACCAGAGCCGCAGGGGACGGGGCGAGCTGGCAGGGCCGTGGGACATCCACGAGGAGCAGCTCCCACCCCATGCTGTGGAGCTGGGGCAGCAGGCTGGGTGCTGGCATCCCACATCCTGTGCTTGTCCTCCACATGTGCCCTGTTCCCGGAGAAGACCTTTCCTCCCAGGAGGGAGCAGCAGCTCCGTGGAGGGCTGGCACCCGTGTGCCCCATGCAGACGTGCTCAGGCCTCCAGTGCCAAAGTCAGGCTTCAGTCAAGGAGTCTTTTTAGGAGATGTAGTATGGGGAGGTAACCAGTGAGACACTTTAAGTATGAGGACAAAACCCATCTTTTTATGAGTCTTGAGGTTTTTTTTTTAGGTTCTGTGTTTCTGAGGGGGTCGTGTGAGGGCACTGCAGTCCAGTGCTAGGAGCGAAGGGAATTGTTGATACCATTTTGTGGGGCTCTTTTAGGGCCAGGTCACCCGAACACTGCACTCACTCTAAGGGTTAACCACCAGGGTGCAGACGGGGCTCCAGGCAGCCTCCTGGGATTACCTGCTCCCACCTGGGCTGCCCGCTCCCCCTGCCCCTGCCCACCAGCCCGGGCCGTACTCCAGGCCCAAGCAGCCGCAGCTCTGCGCTGGCTCCTTCAGCCAGACCAGCCCCCTCGTGTCCCCCAAAACCAGCTCGTGGGGGGCTTCCACATCAGCTCTGGCCCTGCCCAGCTGCACGTCCCGGCTCTGCACTCTGCTGCTGCAGCACCTTGGAGCGTGGTGCAGCTGCCCGTGGGGCTGGGGGCCCTGTGTGCGTGGCACCACACGGGGATGTGACTCAGCCTATTGTATATGTCACCGAGTGCCTTTTAAACACGGTCCTGGGACTTGCCCATCACTATGTGAAGTCCAGCAAAATCTGCCATCGTTTTCAGCCAGGGAACAGCGTTATGAGTGTTTTTTTTTCCTCCCTCTTTTTTTAAGGTCTGATCATGTTGTGTCTGGTGAGGTTGTTACCATGCCTGGGATTTCCGTCTCCCCCTTTTTTTCTCAGGGGGTTCCCTGTAAATATGTACATTTGCTAAGTGCAGCATCCTCTGCTGGCTGTGCAGCCCTGGCGATGTCTCCTGTGCATCCTCATGTGCTGACTTGTACAATGATCTTTTCAAAGGTACTTGGATAAAATGAAATAAAACCCCACAGCCCAACGCCTGCTGGTTTCTTCCTTCCCTGCGGAGCAGAGATCCAGGCCCAGGGGAGCCCGTTGGGGTGTCTGGTGGGTGGGACTGGTCGGGGAACCCACAGGGTGGACGTGGAGGCCACAGCCCCTCAGGGCCCTGTCCCCAGAGCCATTGCCCACGGCCTGAGAGCAGCAGGCACAGGGAAAGGGGACAGTGCTGGGGGTTGTGGGAGCACCAGGGGGTCCCAGAGGCTGTGAGCCAGGGTCTGGAGAAGCTCAAAGAGTGTTTGGAGCCCCGTGATGGGCCCAGGGCCTTGGGGAGGTGAAAGGACCCTTGTAGCACCCACCCCATGGGGTGTGCCCAGGGCCAAGGGCGAGGGCACGGTGCCTGGTGTCCTGAGAGCAGCACTATGAGACCTGCACCAGGCCCTTAGCATGGGTACAGGGATGATGCTGGTGCCAGCCATCTCTGGTGAACCAGGGTCTGTCCCCTGTGGCTGCAGGGTGGGAACCGGGCCTGTGGCTGAGCTGCCCCATGGGGGAGACTTCCTGGGTTCAGCTTGTAGGCAGGGGGCTCTGTCCCCTGACCCCAGATGTGAACCCCCTGTGTTCACCCTGTCCCCTTAGATGCCACCGAGCACCACGTGCCCCTGGCCAGAGCAAATGTGGCCCCCATAGGGTGAGCGGGGGCTGCCGGCAGCTGCACCCCCATGCTGCAGAGCTGCAGACAAAGACCAGAGCCCACGTTGTTTCCAGGGCGTTTATAGCACCCGCGCAGGTGGGACAGGGCTCACAGCTCATCCCGGGCCTCAGCCGTGCCTGACGGACTCGGCTCCTCTGTGCCTGTGCTGTTCTCGGGGGTCTTGGTCACCTGCAGAAGGTGGTGGTAAGACAAGGAGGGCCACGCACACCCCGTCCCCACCCTGCTGTGGGGCAGAGCAGGGTCCATCCCCTGCCCTGCAGGGGCTTGGAGCCGTCCTGGGGTGGATGGAAACCCCTCCCCAGGGAAAGGGGGACCATACTGACCACAGGTGGCTCCTCAGGCAGCGTCCCCCCATTTTCCAGGAATTTGGAGAAGGTCTCCACATCTCGGGTGCTCCTATACTCGATCATCTGGAGTCACGGAACAGAAGGAGGATAAGGAGTGATGCCTGGGCCCAGCCCCCTTCCCAGGTGCCCCACTCATGCCTTGTACCCTACCTTCCTGCCCGGCCCAGCAGGGAAATAGTGCAGTGTGGGGTAACCCCTGATGGTGAGGTTCTCCAGCTCGTTGGCCGTGGCATCCATCTCAGCAATGACAATGTCCTCGTGGTCCTTATAGCGCTCACCCAGCTCCTCCCAAGCAGCCGCCATCTCCTTGCAGTGGGAGCACCACGGCGCATCTGCACGACAGGCACAGTGCTGGGAGGACACCCTGGCTGAGCGAGGGGGCCAGGATTTGGGGCTGCCGGGTTCCTCAGGTGAGGGCCTGGCGTGGGAAGGGGGCTCAGCCCTCAGCCCCCTGATGGAGCTCAGGAAGGGTCACAGGGAGCCACAGCACTTACAGAATTTCACAAAGACGTTCTTGGTCTCATCAAATGCCACCTGCTCAAAGGTCTTCCCCACGAGGACTTTAACAGGCCGCGTGTCCCAGTCCTCAGGGGGCGTCTGGCTCAGCAGATGGGGCTGTGGGGACAACCAGGATGGCCACAGCCCATGGTGAGCAGTGCTAGGACACAGGCATCAGGGGCCAGGGTTTGCCAGGAACATCCCCCCACCACCACCTGCAGACCCAGCAGATCCAGGCACGCCAGGACCAGTTGCCAAACGCCATCCCCACCACCCCAGTGTGGTACCCAGCCCTGTTCAGCATTCCTGTGCTGACTTCTGGACCATCTCTTCCCTGCTCCCCGTCTACTTTCATACCATCGTGTGTGGCTCAATGTTGATGATCTCCTGCCTCATTTTCCATAAAGTTTTTTTTTTTCCTTGCACAGTCAGTTGCAGGACAAACTGGACTCGTGCAAAGCATTTGACACTGTCCCCCATGAAATCCTTGTCTCTAAACTGGAGAGACAATTTGGTGGATGGACCTTTCGGTGGGTTGGATGGTCATACTCAAAGAGTTGCAGTCAAGAGCCCAATGTCACGGTGGAAATCAGTAATAAGCAGTGTTCCTCAGGGGTTAGCATTGGGACCGGCGCTGTTTAACGGCTTTACTAGTGACATGGGCAGCAGGATTGATGATGAAAGACACCAAGCTGTGTGGTGAGGGACCTGGACAAGCCTGAGAGGTGGGCCTGTGCGATCCTCCAGAAGTTCAACAAGGCCAAGTGCAAGGTCCTGCACCTGGGCTGGGGCAATCCCAAGCACAAATCCAGGCTGGGTGGAGAATGGATCGAGAGCAGCCCTGAGGAGAAGGACCTGGGGGTGTGGGTGGATGAGAAGCTCAACACAAACCAGCAGTGGGTACTGGCAGCCCAGAAAGCCAACTGTATCCTGGGCTGCACCAGCAGCAGCATGGCCAGCAGGGCAAGGGAGGGGATTGTCCCCCTCCACTCCACTCCCATGAGACCCCACCTGGAGCCCTGCACTCAGCTCTGGGCCCCACAAGGACAATGATGTATTAGAGCAAGTCCAGAGGAGACTGCAAAGATGACCAAGTGGCTGGACCATATCTCCTACAAAGACAGGCTGAGGGAGCTGGGGTTGTTCAGCCTGGAGACGAGAAGGCTGCAGGGACACCTTACAGTGGCTTTCCAGTACCTAAAGGGGGCTGCAGGAAAGGTGGGGAGGGACTCTGTGTCAGGGGGTGTAGTGATAGGACAAGGGGGAATGGCTTTAAACTAAAAGAGGGGAGGTTTGGGTTAGCTATTCAGAAGAAATTCTTTACTGTGAGGGTGCTGAGGCACTGGCACAGGTTGCACAGAGAAGCTGTGGATGCCCCATCCCTGGAAGTGTTTGAAACCAGGCTGGATGGGGCTTTGGGCAACCTGGTCTGGTGGGAGGGGCAGAGGGGTTGGAATTAGAAGGTCTGTAAGGTCCCTTCCAACCCAAACCATTCTATGACTATATAAGCCCCAGATCCTCAGCTCTGGCTGCACAAGTATCAGTGAGCAGCCACGGCTCTCTCACCTTGACCTTGCCGTCCAGCACCGCCTGCACAAAGTCCCGCACGGCTGTGGCTGAGAAGGCGTCCTCAGCCATCTGGTACTTGCGGTTGTTCTCCATCTTGATGAAGCGCAAGGTGGGGGCATCCGCAGGGGTCATGCCGAAGAAGGACAGGACAGTGGCACCGTACCCATCCACGTCCACCACTACAAAGAGCACCTGGGCAGAGGGACAGGCAGCACTGAGGCCAGGGAGCCTCAGGGGTCCTTGCCGTGCCCACCCCCACCCCCAGGCCGCCTCACCTTTCCCCGAAAACTGCTGGCAGCCTTGCGGAAGTCATCCCGCAGCGCCAGCTGCTCCTCCACGGTCTTGTTGAGAAAGAGCAGCATGTGGTGGGGGATATTGGCACCGAAGATGCGGCTGGAGGTCTGCAGGGAGCGGGAGGATGGTGAGGGCTGGGATACCCTGCGGCTGGTGCTGGGGACAGGGTGGGACGGGGGCCGTACCTCGTTGGAGAACTCCATCACCAGCTCCAGGCTGTGCACGCGGAGCAGCCGGGTGAGCTCAGCTGCGTTCAGCCCCTGTGCTGGGTCCACAGGGAAGTCCGTCCGTTCCTCGTCAAACTGCCAGGACGCGGGCCAGTGAGCGCCAGGGGTCCCCACCATGGACCCCCCACCCTCCCCAGCCCTGCTCACCTTCTTGAAGAGGCAGACCGTGTCAACTGACAGCCCATACGCCTCAAAGAGCTCGTCCGCCTTGGTCACACCGAACGCCACGTCCACCACCTCACCAGCCGCCTCGTAGAACGCCTGGGCCGCCTCGCCCTGCAGGTCCTGCATGGCCCCACCATGAGACCTGCCCTGGCCCTGGCCCAGCCCCGGCCTGGTCCCTGTCCCACCTTGAAGAAGCCCACGACCACGATGTCCTGGGCGTTGATGAAGGCGGCCGCGGTGTCGGTGTCCTGCAGCAGCGTGGTGCTGGGGCCGGCCCGACGCTGCATCCAGCGCACGATGCCCTCGGCGTCCATGCGGCCTGCAGCGGGGCTGCCACCATCACCACAGGCACCCACCCGCCGTCACCAGGCTGCCAACCCCCCAGCCCAGGCCACCACCACCACCACGAGGCTGCCGGCTGTCACCTCCTTCACCATCGCTGCCACCCACTCACCGTCACCACGCTGCCACCCCTTCACCACCACGTGTCCCTCCCGCTGCCCCCCCGCTGTGGATACTGCCGCCTTCATGCGGTGCCGTGGCCCTACCGCTGTAGGCGAGGGGATGAGTGCGGTTGCCATCACGGAAGAGCTTGAGCGTGGGGTAGGCGTGGATGCCAAACTCATTGCTCAGGGCTGTCTGCGCCGTGGCGTCCACCTTGCCCAGCCGCACTGCCTCCGACCCGTTCCTCAGCCTGGCGGCTGCCTGGGCAAACTCAGGGGCCAGCCTCTGGCAGTGCCCACACCACGGTGCATCTGTGTGGAGGCCCAGTGTCACCCACAGAGAGCCCAGCAGGTGTGGGGGTGTCCCTGGTCCCCAGGGTGGGGCTCAGTGGGTGGCCAAGGACATGTCACACATGAGCCTGGCATGCTCCAGCACACGCCCACACTCTTCTGTGTCCCACACCCCTTGTGTCCCTGCCCCATATCCCATGCCCCTGCCCTGTGGCCCTGCCTCACACCGTGTGCTCTTGCACCAAACCCTATGTCCCCGTGTTGTCACGCTGTGCCCCTGCCCCTCTTACCCATACCCATAGCCCTGTTGTCCCCATGCCCCTGCCCCACACCTCTGCCCCCTGCCCTGCACTCACAGCTCTGCCCTGTACCCCTGCCTGTCCCCAGCCCCTGCCCTCACCCAGGACACTTACAGAACTCCACCAGCAGCAGGCTGAACTCGCTCAAGGCACGGGCAAAGTTGTGCTCGTGAAGCACCAGGACACTGTCTTCCTCCACGAGCTCATCCGAGATCACATCGTCATCTTCATCCTCCTCCTCCTCTGCCACCACCTCCCCATCATCATCCTTGCCCTCAAGCCCCTCGCTGTCCCCCCAGGCCGGGCCCAGCCAGGCCAGCGAGAGCACCAAGAGCCAAAGCAGCCGGGCCCCGGAGCCTCGCATGGTGCCACCGCTGCCAGCCGCCACTGCCAAAGCCGGCGCACGGGGGAGAGGGGCCAGATAAGGGCCCCGGGGCGGGTGGTGCCGGTCCCCAGGAGCTCGTGGCCCTCCGCTACTGGCTGCCCAGCACCACAGATAAGGCAGCGGGACCAGGTGGCTGTTTTCCAGCCACCCCGTCTCCGCAGCGGGACCTGGCCCAGGGACAAGGAACAGCCGCGGGATGGGCGGGCAAAGGCAAGGGGCGCGTGGACACAGCAGTAAGAGACAAGTCTGTACGGTTTAATGGCGATGGAAGAGCACAGCCTGCCACCGGGCAGTCGGACAGGGCCGGCAGCTCGGCACCGCGCGGTGGTCCCGTCCCACGCGGCCGGGCAGGCCCCGCTCAGCGCTACAGCAGGTTCACAGCCACAGACCCAGCGATGGAGATGCCGCAAGGACGAGTCGGGCGTCAGTATTAAAAAAAAACAGCAATTAAAAATAACTTTGGTTGCGAAGACCACGACCGTGGGTGCCCGCTTGCTAAGGGACCCCCCCACACCTTAACATGAATGGGGCGAGCGCGGCAGCGCCGGCGGGCAGCAAGGGGTCCCCGGGGACGCGGGAGCCGCGTCCCCGAGCTGGCGGAAGGTGGGGGTGCGGGGCTGGGGGGGTCAGTCCTCCCAGGCCTTCTTTATGCACAGGCCCCACTCCCAGGAGAGGTGCTCCGTCTTGTCATCATCGGTGACCAGGGAGCGGACGCGGTAGGAGCCGCGCACCAGCCGGCCCCGGGGCACCTCCTCAGCTGGCGTCACCACCTCATACTCCTCGGCCCGCGGCGCGTAGCTGCCCACCATGAAGACATCGCGGTCCACTGGGTGAGAAGGCAAGAGGGGGACAAGTGAGTGGGGCCGGGGCGGCAGAGCCCCCATCCCTGGCCCCGGCCCCCACTCACCCGGCCGGCCGCGGCGGTACGTGAGGTGCAGGCACTTCAGCCCGCAGACGATCTCCCTGTTCACCTGCAAGGCAGAGGGCAGGGATGCCGTGGCATGGCATGGTGTGGTGTCCCCCTCCTCATTCTGGGGTCCCCTGGGCTTTGGGGTGCCCCCCTCTCCCCCACCCCCACAGCCCTGTAAGGCACTACACCAGGATCTGGCCTCTCGGTCAGGACTGGGCACTGAGCAGGAGAAAAAGTGGCAGGGACCCCGGCTGGCAGTGGTGCTGGGGAGGAAGGATTGTCGGGGTGGGCAGGGACCCCCGGAGGGGCAAAGAGCCAGAGGCAGGCAAGGGGCAGAGACTCCGTGGCAGCAGGGACCCGTGGGTGGCAGAATGCACCCTGTGGGGCAGCAGTAGGGCCATGCCCAGCTCAGCCGGTGGGCACAGGGCACCCCACATCCACCTTACCTTGAAGGACACCTTCACCCTGTAGTCCACCCCCTCCTTCAGCACAAAGGGACGGCTCTGCAGCACCTCCAGGTCTCCTGCGGTGGGAGGCAGCCCCATCAGCCTGGAACCCCTTCCTCCTCCTCCCTCCCACCACGGGAGCCCCTCCACCAGCACTCACCTGTAAGGTCCATGGTGATGGGCCCCGGCGCCTGCTCGCACATCAGGGTGAGCTTCGTCACCTGCACGTTGGGCACGCTGGCATCTAGGGACAAAAGGCAGGGTGCAGGCCTTACCCAGCCCACACAGAGCTGGCACCTCCAGTACAGAGCAACTGTGCTGTGTGCCCCCAGGGCCTTCCCTGCCCACGCACCCCTACAGCATCCCAAAGGGCTGCGGTGCCCACAGTTTGGAGCCAGTGACCAGCAGGCAGCCCAGGCAGGGCTCAGGGACATCTCAGGCCAGCCCAAAACTCGGCATCAAACCCACCTATGTGCACCCCACTGGTCTGCACGCACCTCCCCAGCTCCCGTGCACCCCCTTGGCTGGGGCATTGGGGTGCTGGGATGGTGCTGCGCCCCAGGCAGACATGGGGAGCAGCACGAGGCAGGGTGGGTGCTGTGGGGTTTGGGGTCACCGCCTGGCTGGGGGGCCCAGCGCCGACAGCCACGAGCTGTCAGCCCCCGCAGCCGCTCGCTCCATCTCTGTCATCCCAATGAATTCCCCGGTCCCTTGTACCCGTTCCTATGGAAACTGCGGCGGTGATCCTGTAACCAAGGCAACCGGGGTCCCCGGGCAGCCGTTCCCGTTGCAGCAGGGGAATGCCGGTGTCTCCGTGCAGCGGGGTGGGCGCAGGCAGACGGCACCCACAGGGATGCCCCAGCTCCCTGCACCCGCCGAGGCTGCATCGCCTGGCACAAGGTGCCGGGGGTGCTCGGGGCACCCAGCCCCAGCCCGCGGCCCCCGGCCTTACCCACGGCCGCAGGGATGGTGCCCAGTAGTGCCTGCTTGTACTTCCGCAGGCTCTCATCCCCCGGGTCCAGCTGCTGGATCTCCTGCAGGCTCTTCTTCGCCGGCGTCTTGTACGCCAGGGCCACGTCGGCATCGTCCTCCTCCTCCAGCGACAGCGTCACCCCCTCCTTGTCAGCCATGATGTCTGCGGGGGACAGGCAGTGGCAGTCCCGCCCTGGGGACACCCCAGGGGACCCCCCGCAAGCCCCGGGGACACACAGGGGTTGCTGGGCTGGGGCGGGGGGACTTAGCTCAGGTACCCCCCAAATGAATGTGGGCCATCATCTCCCCATCTTTTGCAGCCACATTGTCTCCCTTGCCTCAGGACTGTGGGGACACCGCCAGGCTGCGTGTCCCCGGGGCTCGGTGGCACAGCTGAGCCCAGAGGCGTTGCCGCCAGCTGCGTTTCCGCACGGTCATGAAGCGAGACGAGCCCGTGCCTACGTGGTGCACAGCTCGGGGCACGTTTGCAACCCGCCGTGGCCTGCAGGCACCCCGCGTGCCTGGGCACCCAGGGAGGTCCTCGGCACCACACCGCAGCCCCTGCTCCAACCCTGCTGGGCAGCCGCCAGCCCCGTCTCCTGCCCCAAACCACCAGCAGCTGCAGGTACAGGGTGCAAAGAAAAAAATTAAAAATAATAATTTAAAAAAAAAAAAACACAGGTCTGAGTCAAGCAGCGGCTCTGGTGGGTGCCAGCCAGCTGAGGGGGTGGCGCACACACAAAGGCGGGTGATGCTCCTGCAGCCAGGGGGTTCGGGGCCCCTGCCCTGCCCTGCCCTGCCTGCCGCATCCCCCCCATGCCCTTCCCTGGAAGCCCCAGCCTGGGGGGAGAAGGGGCCGCCGCGCTCAGCCCCCAGCCCCCGGGGTGAGCCGAGCGGGTCCCCGGGGCAGCAGCGGGGCCGGGCACAGCGCGGGGGCCCCGGCCGCATCCCCAGGCCCGGCCGCGCACAGACGGACCCCCCCGGGGGCTCGCCCAGCGCCGGGTGCCGCAGGCCGGGCTGCAACGGGGCGGGAGGGGGGGCGGCCCGAGGAGACCCCCGGCGCCGTCCCCCGCTCCCGGTCCCGTTGCGATGCTCACCTGTTGGCTGCCGGGGGCGATGCTCGGGCCGGCCCCGGGGCGCTGCCCACCCCCGCGCCCCCCGGGCGCTGCCCACCCCCGAGCCCCCCGCTGCGGGGGCCGCGCTCCCCGGCCCCGCCGCCGCTCACCTCGGTAGCACAGCGCCAGCCACAGCAGCTCCAGGAGCTGCCCGCCGGCCTCGCACACATCCAGGCCGAGCATGGCCGGGGCCGGGCCGGGCCCAGCGCTCCCGGGGGCGTCGCGAAAGACCGGGGCTGGGGGAGCGCCCCGATGGGGGGGGGGGGGTGATGCCCGCTGCTCTGCTCCCGGGGCGCGGCTCCGCCGCCTCCCGCTGCTCTCCCCGGGGCCCGGGGACGGGGACGGGGCCGCGCTCGTTCCCGGCGCTGCCCGGCGCTGCGCTCCCCCCGCTGCGCTCGGCGGTGCCCGGCGCGGCCCGGCGGGGCGGCGGCGGCGGCTCCCGCAGACGCGGCGGCTCCGCTGCCCGCCCCCGCCCGCCCCCGCCCCTCGGCGCCGGGCGGCTCCAGCCCCGCCGCTCATGGGCGGCGAGACTGCAGTGAGCTCATCCGCCGTGCGCGCCGGCACCGCGCCTGCCCGCCCCCGGGGCGCCCTGCCCGCACCCTGCCCGCATCCCCCCGCACCCTGCCCGCACCCTGCCCGCGGCTCCATCCCCTGCCCGCACCCGGGAGCGAGCCCCGAGCGCCTGCTGCCTGCAGCTACCCATCCTCCCCCCCCCCGCAGCCCTCCCGCAGCCGCCCCGCCCGGTGCCGGTGCGGCCCCGCCGGCAGCCGCGGGGATGCGGCCGGTTCCTCGGGACGCTCCCGGCCCCGGCGGCCGCCCCCGGCCCCGCTCGGCCACGGGGGGCGCTCCCCGAACGCCCTCGGCACCGCCCCGGGAGCGGCGGGGAAACGGGGTCGGGGTCGGGGCCGGGGTCGCCGCCGCGCCCCGGGATGCCCCGGCCGGGCACCGGGCTCGGACCGCGGCAGCCGCCAGGGGGAGCGCGGCGGGGGCGGGCGGGGGCCGGGCGGGGGCGGTGCCGGGGCCGGGACCGGGGCGGTGCCGGGGCTGGGCCGGGGACCGGGAGCGGGGAAGCCGCGGCCCCGAGCGGAGCGGAGCGCACCCGCGATGACCGTCGGTGGTCCCCGCGGCGGGCATCCCCGCCTGCAGATGCCGTGCCTCAGCAAGGTGAGCCGGCACCGCCCGGCACCGGCACCGCGGGGAACGGCCGTCGGGGCTCCGAGGGGACCGGGCACCGGCACCGGTCCCGCGGGACAGCGGGGAGCTGCCCCGGCCGCGCTGCTGGCAGCGCCGGAGGCACCGGGCAGCGCCCCACGCGGGGACACTTCACGGGTGGGCACCCGAGCTCCGTGCCTGGCCCCCGGCCCCGGGAGTTCCGCAGCCCCGGCAGGGCTCGCTCCCCAAAAACGGGGCTCCCCGGTGACCTGGTGACACCCGGCGGCAGCGCTCCCCGCGCCTCGGCCGGCTGCAGGGTGTCCCACGTGCGGAGGGGTGCCAAGGTGCCTCCCGGCTGCCTGCCCTGCACCGGGCAGTCGGGCTGTCCCCGGACCCTCTGCCACCAGCCGCAGGGCTGAGTGTGGCCGATGCTTGCTGGGCAGATGGAGCGGATGATCGTCAGCATGCAGGACCCGGACATGGGCATCAAGATGAGGAACCAGCGCTTGCTCATCACGGTCATCCCCCATGCCATGACAGGTGAGGTTGAGCTGGGGCTCCTTGCGAGGCCGCGCATGGCAGGGAGTCGAGCGATGCTGCCTGCCTGTGCCCAGCACCCAGCCCTCTGGCACCCCAGCCCCAAGCCACTCGCCTCCCCACGTTCGTGTGCTCTCAGAAATGCAGCTGGGATCAATTATGCATTGGCAGAGCAGGGCAGGCGCTCGCCCGGGGCGGGCAGCTTGGCACGTCCTTGGCAGGGCACCCGTCACCCCGCTCGCCCCTTTGGCACCCGCTGCATGGGGGGGCCCTGTCACACCCTGCTAACGGCCCCCAGGGAACGACATCGTGGAGTGGCTCATCCAGAAGTACGGCATCTCGGAGGAGGGTGAGTGTCAGTGCCGCAGGGCAGCCGGGGCTGCTGAGCCGCTTGGCAGCCCCCACTCCCGCTCCCCCAGAGTCGCTGCACCTCGGCAACCTCATCGTGAAGCACGGCTACATCTACCCCCTCAAAGACCCCCGCAGCCTCACACTGCGGGCGGACGAGTCGCCCTACCGCTTCCAGGTACGTGCCCTTCTGCGGGCAGAGCGGGCGCTGCAGCAGCCTCAGTGCCGCAGCTCAGCCTGGCCCCTCTCTGCTGCCCCAGACCCCGTATTTCTGGACCAGCACCAAGTGGCCGGCCACCGAGCTGGACTATGGTAGGTGCCGACCTGCTGCAGCCACTGTCACCACGGGCTGCGGCCCCTTCCCGGCCCCGCTGAGGTGGCTGCACTCCCTTCGCAGCCATTTACCTGGCGAAGAAGAACATCCGCAAGCAGGGTGACCTGATCGAGCACGAGAAGGTGAGAGGTGCCCTCCTGCCCGGCCCACGGCAGGGCTCACGTGTGTGATGAGCTGGGGGGGCTCAGCTCATCCAGGAGGGGCCAATGCTCGCTGCTGCACCCGGTGCAGTGGTCCCCATGCTGCGGGCCCCAGGGCCAGGGGAGGGCAGGGCACGGGTGTGATGCCGTGGCCACCTGGCCGCTGCTCCCCAGGACAACTACAACCTCCTGCACAAGAGGATCAACCACACATGGGACTTCGTGGTCATGCAGGCGCGGGAGCAGCTCCGGTGAGTGCAGGGCGCTCACAGCACCAGGATGGGGACAGGGATGGGGCTGGGCAGAAGCTGGTGCTGCTGCTGCCCAGGGGAAGCAGTGGGGACGGGGCACAGGCACTGCCTTTGCCACGGACAGGGCGGCCAAGCAGCGGCGGAAGGGCGACCGCATCGTCATCGACTGCCAGGAGCAGGCGTACTGGCTCGTCAACCGGCCCCCGGTGAGGCCCCGGGCACTGGCACCAAGCACAGCCCTGGGTGCAGGGGCTGGGGGGTGGTGGTGTTGGGGGGGGTCCCTCACGGTGGGGGGGTCCCTCCAACCCTGGCACTTTGCTCTCGTTGCAGCCGGGAGCCCCCAGCGTGCTGGAGCAGGGCCCTGAGCGCAGGAATTGCCACACCAGCCGCGTGCAGCTGGTAGGTGGGGGCTGGAGCTGCCCTGGGGGGTCGCGGCTGTCCCAGCCCAGGCTGTGCACACGTTGCTTTTTTTTGGGGGGTGAACCCCAGCTCTGCTAACATCTGTGTGTCCAGCTGTCCCCACTGCCCTTGCTAAGCTGGGGGAGGGGCTGTGTTTGCCCGTGCACCCTCTGCCATCTGTGCCCTCTGCTAATCCCCCCCAGGGCTGCCCTGCTGCCTGTGCCCCCAGCACCCACCTGGCAGCCCCCAGCCCCAACCCCAAGCTGTCTGGGGCCGGCCAGGCCCTTCCCTCGTGTGGTGGCCCCACTAACGCAGCCCCAGCACCCCCCATCTGCCCGGCTGGTCCTTACTAACCTCCAGGTTTTCTCTTCTCTTCTCCACGTGCCGTGTCGTCTGCCCACGTAAGTGTCACTAACCCACGCGTCGCACCGGGGCGGGGGGCAGGATGCCTGGGTCATTCCAGGGCTGTGCTGGGCAATTTGGGGAGGGGGACATCGATGTGGGGAGGGCTGGAGACTGTGTGGGGCTGGGGATGCACATAGGGGTGCTTTCCCCGGGTGGTGCTGGACAGGGTTGGAGGGCATGAGGTCCTGGCCCCCCTCCCAGGCCCTCACCCGGCTCCGTGCGTCTCTTGCAGGCCAAGAACATGGACTACTACAAGCGGGAGGTGAGCGGGGCGAGGAGGTGGGAGAGGGGGTGGGAGAGGGGGTGCAGGGCCATGACGTGCCCCGTGGGCCGGCCCCAGATCGAGTACTGCAGGAAGGCCATGGCCAGGACCCGGGTGAAGTCGTCCATCTGCCTCGAGGGGTGAGCGGCAGCGGCCGTGGTGGTGGCAGAGCCGAGGACACCACGGAGCCCAAGGACGTGTCCTGGCCCCGAGCCGGCCCTGCAGCATCCCCCGAGGTGGCCGGGAGCAGGGCAGGCAGGTAGCGGGGCTGGGGACACAGCAGCCCTGGCCACCTCCAGCCCCCACTCCTGGCAGGTACATCAAGTTCAACGAGCAGTACGTGCCCCACGACCCCATCATGTCCGGCTGCCTGCCCAGCAACCCCTGGATCACCGACGACACCACGTACTGGGCCATGAACGCCCCCACGTAAGCACCCATGGGTCCCGTCCCCACCCTCCTTGCCCTGACACCGACTCCGGGACGGGGCGCAGGGAGGGGATGTGGCTGCGCATGCAGCCCCCCCACCCCTCACCCGCTGCCCCGGTGTCGCCGGCAGGGTGCTGACCCCCACGAAGCTGCGGGTGGAGCGCTGGGGCTTCGACTTCAGTGAACTCCTCACCGACCCGCTGGGCCGCGCACAGCTCCTCGAGTTCCTCAAGAAGGAGTTCAGTGGTCAGTGGGCCCACCCTGGACCCCCCAGGACCTGCTGCCCACCTCACACCAGCTGCTCCCCACCCAGGGGGGTTTAGTCCTGCCGTGGGACCAGCTGGAATGGCCTGGGGAGGGTGGTGTCCTGTGCCGTGTCCCCCTCCCCAGCACCGTGTCCCCCTCCCCAACACCCTGTCCCCCTCCCCAGCTGAGAACCTGAGCTTCTGGGAGGCGTGCGAGGAGCTGCGCTACGGGGAGCAGTCCCGCATCGCCGAGATCGTGGATTCCATCTACCAGTGAGCACTGGAGGGGCAGCAGGGGACAGCTGTGGGGACCCGGCCATGGCAGTGCCACGTCCGAGCGTGGGAGCCGGCCCTGGGGTGGGCATTCATCACCGGGTGCAACCCCCAGGCAGTTCCTGGCTCCCGGGGCCACGCGCTGGGTGAACATCGACAGCAAGACCATGGAGCGGACGCTGGAGGGCATCAAGACGCCCCACCGCTACGTGATGGACGACGCCCAGATGCACATCTACATGCTGATGAAGAAGGTGGGCGAGGGCTGGGCAGGGCTGGGACGGTGCTGGGGGGCCGGGGCCTGATGGCTCTGCTCCCTGCAGGACTCCTACCCGCGCTTCCTCAAGTCGGAGCTCTACAGGAACCTCCTGGCCGAGGCCGTCATCCCCCCGGAGACCAAGAAGCGGTGAGGCAGGGACCAGGCTCTGTAGGGCGCTGGGGGCGGCCCCGTAGCGCTCACCCTGTCTCTGCCCCCAGGGTGTTCCCCTTCATGCGCAAGCAGCGGCACTCCAGCCCCAGCCCGGCCCTGCTCCTGCCCGCTGGTGACGCAGAGGACAAGATCAAAGGCCCCACGGCTGTGCCCGAGGAGGAGAGCTAGGAGACCACGCATGGTCCCAGCCCACGGCGGGAGTGGAGGGGCCCCCAGCCTCTGCCCCGTCACAGGACCCTGCCTGCAGTAGCACTGAAGGAGAGAAGCCATACGCCCCACGGCCAGCCTGGCCACACTGTGCCCCCTGCTCACCACCCCCAGCCCCATCCTCCTCCCAAAGGAGCCCCCCCGGGGCTCAACACAACACGTGCAGAAAATAAAGGACCCCGTGGGGAAAGCGCTGCGGTGAGCGTCACGGTCGGGGAGGGGTGACCAGGGGGGCTGCAGCAGGGGAGGGGGGGTCCACAAGGGGGTGGCTGCCCCTCGCCCAGCTAGATGTGCCCCCAGTGGGCTGGCAGCAGTGGGGAGCAGCCCCCCAGGCACGCACAGATGCCCCCATCCCACCCCAGTGGCTCCCACATGCAGCCCCCACCCCCAGGCATGGCTGAGCTGGCACGTAGGGCACTGGGCCCACCTGCAGCCCCCTGTGTATGGGTGGGCAGCGCAGGGAGGCCCAAATGAACGGCCTTGGAGCCAGGCCAGGGGCACAGCAAGATGCTGCCAGGCAGCAAACGGGGGCTGTAAAGGCCCCACGGCTGGCGGCTGAGCTGCTCTCCCTGCCCTCAGCCCGTTAATCCAAGCAGAGGCTGAGGATCTCACGCAGGATTATTCTCTTTCCCGGAGCCGAGCCCCAGCTGTGGGGGATTAATACTGGCCATTATATAAACAGGAGGGGGGCTCACGGCCCCTGGCGTTCAGCCTCGGTGCCAAGTCCAGCCCACACGCACTCGGGGCCCGCACAGCAGGGCCGGGTGGGGATGTCCCCAGCCCACCAAGGGCCACGTGGTGCCAGCCCGTGCTGCAGCCAACGAGAGACCCTGCAGATACTTGGGATCACAGCATCCCTTCCTGCCGTAGAGCTCAGGAGCCCCAGAACAGAGGGGCTGGCTGTAGCTCAGCTCAGTGCTGGGGCGTAGAGAGCAGCCCTGGGGCGAGGTGCTGGGGAAGCTGCAGGAGCTTCGGTGCCAGGATGGAGCTTGGGACCTCGGCGCTGGCAGCCACGGGGCAGCGACAGATGGTCCCGCGCTCCAGGAGACACCGCGTGCCACGCGGCTCCCTTTGGCTTGATCCAAATCCAAGCCCTGGAGTGAGATTTTCATGCTGATGGACTGCAGCAGGAATCTGGGGTGTAAAACCAGGTCAGCGAGCCCCAGGCAGGGGGAAGGGATGTGCTGGCCCAGCCCTGTTATCTAACTCCAGCCTCCCACAGGTCAGGCACCCGAGGGGCTGTGCAGCCCGCTGCCCACACAGCAATGCCCCTCGAGAGGGGCTCACTGCAGTGGCAGCCAAAGACAAGTTTGCACAAATCCCTCCACAGAGCAGCCGTAGGGGCCAAGCACCCTTTTTTCTAGCAGCGTGGTGCCCGGCCTCTTCCAGAAGGGACACTGAGCTGCTTCCCGTTACCTTCACTATCGCTGAACGCTCCTGGCCCAGAACCAGCTCAGCTGGCAGGTCTGTCACATTCCAGTTGCTTCCCGGGGTTTGAGCCTTGTCCAGGGCGAGCCTGACCACCGTAACGAAGGGGAGAGGTGGGCACCTACCGCCAAAGAGCCAAAGACAAGCTGCAAGCGTCACCAGGACACTTGGGTCCCTTCCAAAAAGTTTTTTTCTGCCCTTGGGAAGCCACACAAAGGGCTGCCAAAATTCTGAATTCTTGTATAACTTCAGCTGTTTGTTAGCAGCCACAAAAAAAGCATGGCACCATTTACAAACAATGCAAAAGAGGATTTATTGAAACCATTACAGTTAGACCAAGTCCTATACAGCACAATTTGCAATAAGTTAAAGAACCAATCCAAACAGTCGTAGTGTTAAAAAACACACTAATGCATAACACAGTGATATAATGCCATCATCACCCATCTGAGTTATTGAATCAAGGCACAAAGTCATTCATTAAATACTGCAAAAAACAATTACACACGGAAAGAAGCTGCAAAAAGGACTTGTTTTGTTAAGAAGGTGCTGGTTTGGCACTGATGCGTTTAGTTGAGCTGCCACAGGGAATTCTGGATCTCCAAAGTATTTGGAAACATGAACGGACAACTTAAAGCCAGAAAAGCCCCCCAAGAGCTGAAAACCCAGCACTATTGAAGGAGAACATTCAGTGTGCCTACCACGAAGGTCAGGCCTGCGCAGGGAGCTGAGGAGGAAGGGAGCCAGCGTGGTTACGGTGAGAATAAAGCCTGGGCGTGCTCGCTGCCCCGGGAACCTCAGCGGGATGCAATCTGTGCTGACCACACAGATCCAGGCCACCGGGCACCCATCCTGCACAGCTCTGACTGGCAGAGGGTGCAAGCACACCCGATCAGCAGCTACGGGGCCGCAGGGCAGCAGCGGGTGGGTGTGTGGCCAGACTATGGTGCTGCAGCAGCAGATGCTACAGCTCATTTTGCTGCAAGGCTGGGGGAGCCGCAGCCACACGCACAGTTCTGCGTGGCCCCAGTACCCGGAGCCGCCCTGCAGCACGGGAAATGTCAGTGGCTGCCCCGAGAGAACTGATTCCTGGACCTACACAAGCTCTCAAGTTCTGTCTCAAGTTGCTCGCCCTGCAGTATGCCTGCAGGTGCCCCAAGCTGAGACTGCATGAGGCAGGAAGGCCCTGGCTAACCCCCCTCCAGCACCACAAAACCTGGGAGGTTTTTTAGGATGCAAACTCCACCGTGTTCAGCTGTGTTTTCTGTCCACCTCCCTCTCACCAGCCAAAGGGACGCCCAGCAGCGTGCAAACAGCAGCTGTCTCAGTGCAGCTGGTGTGGGGACAGCAGCTTTCAGGACCCAGCAGCCTATGCAAACTGGTTTCCAGGTTTCTTGCACATCATTCCTACAGCCTGCACCGGTGCCCACCAGGAACAGGGCAGAGCAGACACAGCACACTAAAGACATCTCCAAGGGAGACATCACCTTCACACAGCAGCCCGTCCCAGCCAGCAAGACCCACTCCCTCAGGCTGCCAGGCTGCACCTTCAGAGAGAACAACACCTGGAGATCCTCTCCCAGCATCACTTCAATCCGAGGGGCAGGGAGGCAGCACAGAGCTCTCCTTGGAGCTGTGCTGCACATACAGCCTGTGTTTTTGCGTAGTGGCTTACATCTGTCTTGCAGCTTGCCCGCCTCCTGGCAGAGGGGACAGAACTTGGAAAAGACTCCTCAGTAGCTGCAAGACCAAATTAGTATTTTCAGGACAGCTGGCATTGCCACTGGAGTTCAGAGCTCCCAGGAGCAGCAGGCCAAGCTCCCAGGAAAGGTTAAAGTGCAATTCTACTCTAGTAAGTGTCCTAGATCCCCTGGCACCTCGAAACCAAGAGGAGAGGTGGCGTCCACACCTGAAGGGACCAGCAAGCCTCATGTTATTGTATCACCTACAATCACAAGGGGGCTGGGATGCGGACGTATGGATCAGGTGGGAGACCAGCTCCCTGTCAGTGTCACCAGTGCTGTACAGCCTGGCAGGAAAGGAAGCAGCACAGAAGACACAGGTAGGCTTGTGACTGCTGGGTGGGGTACACGGGGCTATTCTCAGGTGAAAAGGTCATTTTCTAAGGAGAATGAAACTTTAATCTGTGCCCTGCTGGCACAGGTAGGACCTAGCCAAGTCATCAGCCATGGCTGGGGTCTAGCACTACACACCCATTATTGAAGGGGGACCCAAATTCAGGAGAGGACGATTGCAAATGGCTCTGCAGTCAAGCACCTCTTCTGCAGCCAGGAGAGCTGACTCAGAAAGGAAATCTAACACCACACACCAAAGCTCCACTTCTCATGCAAGCACCCAGGAAATAATCAGCTCAGGCATCCCCACGAGCATGTTTTCCTCCAGATAGAGGCTGAGTCAGCACAGTTCTGCGGGCGCAGAAGGACCAAGTGGAAAGCCCTCATCCCTGAGCTCACGACACCTCAGTGGCGGCCAAGCACTGAAGTCCCATCAGCTCTGACAGTGGACGCGCCGGCAGCTGCTCCCACAGCCTGGGCATACCCAGGCACTGGGGGAGCTTCCCTGCCAGCCACACTTTGGTTTGCAGATCGAGAAAGGCAGCTTCCCATTGGAATCCGTGATCGGGGTTTGCTAAGTGCAGTGCTGCAGAGGAGAGGGGCCAGAGCAGCCTCTCCTGCTCTCCCAGCGAACTCACACTCGGCTGTGGAATCGCATCCTGTAGAGGCGGTCCCGGATGTACTGCTCACTGTCCACAGCCACCTGGCTCAGCCAGATCACCTTGCTCTCCGAGACATCCTCCTTCAGCTTGCGCTTCATCAGAGATACCAACCCCGGCTCCTCGCCGGGTTGAGGCCCCGTCAGCAGCACATAGCAGGCGTGACGGCTCCGCTCAAACAGCGCGGCTGTAACACAGAGCAGAGGGAACAGCCCGGCCTCAGGTCTCCATTCAGGCCGTCCACAAGCCCACCACCGCACCCACAGGCAGCCCAGGAGGTACCAGGAGTCGGTGTCCTCCTGCAGCTCCCTGCTGGAGGGCTGCAAGGCCAGGACTTACCATTGAACGCAATGATCTGGTCTGTGTTATTGCGGAGCTCCAACAGGACGTTAGTGTAGGAAGGATGGAACAGATACAACTTCTGCTGAGGAGCTGTGGATCCCTGTAACCAACAGGACTCTATCAGAACACTCACACACGTTATCCCAGAGACCAGGCTCAGCTATTACTTCATGCCCGACAGAGTACATCCAGCCAAATACTTGTCTACTTCTAGCCAATTCATCCTGTTTGATGCCACCATCACAAGGGATAGGATTTTACTCACTGCTTGGTGCCCTCCTCCCCAGCCCAACCTTCCTGCACAGAGCAGGCCTGTCTGCTATGTGCAGGAGACAGATTTTGCCCTTGGGCTAGTAGACTTAGCAAGGAGAGCACAGAAAACTCAGCTGGCGTTCAGGCACCCTCCAACACAAAGCGACACTGACACTGCCAGCCGCCGCTCCATAGCCGAGCTGTGTATCAGGGCTGCTGCAGCCTGCCTTGGAGACGGAGAGGATGCTCACGTGCCACAGGTCACAGTCTGCAGTACTGCTGCAGAAGGTGCAGACCAAACAGCAGCAGTCTCAGGGGTACCAAGCCAGCAGCCTCTCAACTCACCTGCAGTACCACACCAAGGCAAGGCTCTGGGCAATCCAGTTACTTTGCTCATACAGCCACTAAGTTCCTTTTCTCTACGTAGCCAGGGTGAGGATGACAAAAGCTGCTGGTGCCACCACCAGCTGCGAGTAGGGACAATGCTACGGCCATGGTAAGGACCTACTACAGACCAGACCACAGGCAGAGGTCTGCACACTGCAAGCAGACAGGGCTGGTCAGAGACACGTGGATACCCCACACCCTGTGCAGAATGCTGCAGTGTTCGTAGGACCTACAGATCTGAATGTCAACGCTGGGTAAAGGGGGTGTCTCCAGACAATTTTGACCCAAAGTTTAGAAAACAGCAGCCATGCAGCAGCACTACCCACCGTTTCATTTCCTGCAACCTTGTATTCACCCCAGATGAGGAAGGTGGACCGGTGATCAGCAGTAGAAAGTGTGGCTAGCCCTGGGCTCTCTGCTCTCGAGTTCAGCTTCAGGTCCCACTGGACTGCTCCAGATCCACCCTCAACAATCATAACCTAGCAGGAAAGAAAGAAAAGGAACTCGGATCAAAGAGCTCTATGAGCCACGAGGAAGAGGCCAAGTCAGCTGTCTCTACCTCATACTGTCTATGGGAGCAAGTATCTGACACATAGGAAGATGAGGAAACACTTGAAGCTGAGCTTCCACTTGATCACAGAGCTGTGAGACCTTGGGTGGACCATGTAAGAGTAAAGTCTCAACTTTTTCAAGCTATTTCACGGAGTTCAAAGCTCTGTCATCAAAGTCACTTGCTGAGAAGAGAAAGTGCCTGGGCTGGCTTCAGCAGCTTCTTAAAAGAGATTCTTTTCTAGCTAAAAGCCTTCTAAAATCAGCTGGAGGCAGCACATTGTACCAGCTGCCCTCAGCTCAATGCCTGCTTGAGCTGAGACATGCAGAGAAAAGGGAAGTTAAAAGGAAGAGCTTTCAAACCTTCTTCCTGTTGGGCCCGATCTCACTCTCAAGGACAACACCAAGAACATCAGGTTTGTAGTAACCAAGCCGTGGCTCACTGAGAAAGGAAAAGAATGGACAGATCACAATACAACCTGATGGCTTGTGCATGCCCTGGTCTTTCAGAGCAGCCTCCCAGCAACTCCCTTGTATGAGACTCAGCTGCTACAACACTGCAGGCTTTTATATTTCAAATGAAAAAATAGCATCTGCCAGGACTGCTGCTGCTGGAAACCTGAAAATGCTACACACGATCTGTGCAGGCAGCATTACCTCATAACATGGGACACATTGAGGGTCCACAAAATCTGAAGATTCTGTGGATTGATCAGCGTAGCCATCTCCGAGTTCACAACCAGGACGTTGTCCCGTGATGCCCCGGGAATTTTTACCAGGTAATGAATGTCTCCAGAGCTAAACAAGAACAGAGAATTGATTATGCTTTCTAGATAGGGGATTTTTTTTTCCCCTGCATAATAAAAAGTCAGAGGCTCATCCTAACAGGCAGGGAAGACCAGCTGGGCTGGAAGGTGAAGCACCAGGCTCTGCATTTGCCACCCACTGAATTAGTTGTCTGAGGTGCTCCACTTGCATGCAAATACAAAATCACAATCTGCTTTCCCTCCTTTACTGTGAAACCCTGACAAGACTATCAATGCCAGCTCTCTCCCCAAGGTTTGGATGTGCTCTTAGGCCAAATTGCATAGCCAGGAAAGAACAACGGCAGAGCAATCCATCCTGTCAGGAACATCAGTGCCCTCCAAACCACCGGCAACCAAGATGTGACACCATGCCTGGGAAGGAAGAAGCGGTGTGTGGTTGGGTCAATGTTCCTCTCCCACAGAGGATCTTGCTCAAGGCTGGGAAGCGAATTTTCCATCCCAGTTGCTGCACTGTAGAGCTCTTTCAGGGAATATGCATAGACAGAGTTGGCTGTGCAAACAAAGCAAAAATGAGGGAGGTAAGTTATCCTGCACTTGCTCTGAACTCCACAGATTTCCAGATAATGTCTGAAATGAATCTGGCAGATGAATGATGAACTGCATTTTTAGCAATATTTTGAGACTCAAGCCTGCCTTTTTGAATGCTTTTAGCATCGTATCTGTTCATAATCCAAGTGTTTCACAACAATCACTTGCTATTTAAATGGCTGCTTAAAACTTACATTCTTAACATTTTTTCAAATACGATTACTACAGTATGTACCAAACCTTAGTTTCAGCAAGGTCCCACCTTCTTTTGGCCTCAAATAGCTCTTTCACCAGGTGGAACCATGACATAGCTTTTGAGAATGTAAAACACTCTTTCCAACAACTGTTTAGTAACACTTATTTCACAGTTAAAATAATTCTTTCCGACTGAAGTCCTGAACAGGACTGTACCTGTATAGAAAAGGAAGTAGGAGGAAGAGCCTATGTTCAGACTGATATAATGAGCCTTCCCACCCATGCTGTGACTTTCAGTGGAGCCGATCTCGTTGCCATTTCTTCCCGAATGGATGAAGGTCTTAATCTACACAGCAACAGGATTAAAAAAAAAGAAAAAAAAGTTAAAATTGCTTCACTCCAATTCAAGCGTTCTCATGTAGTGGCTTCACGTAGTACCTGACATCACCTGCAGGAAGCACTGTGCTGGCAGAGCAGCTAGCACAGCTTTTTCTCTCCTTGCAGGCTTGACAAGGCCCAGGGAACACAGCTCTGCTAAATATAAATTCTTGCAGTGCCCTAGCCTACCCCTCCTAAAGCTGACATTGAGTCCATAGGGATAAAAAAGATGCCAGGATTCTTTATGCTCTTAGTGCAGGTACCAGAGCAACAGAATCCACTCAAAATATTTCACCCAAGAGAATAAAGGATAAAGGCAGGATCGAATTCAAATGACTGGGCAAGAGGCACGGTCTGGGGGGAGCAGAGCACGCTAGGACTGAGAAGCAGCATCCAGCAGAGACGCCGAGTCAGAGAAGAACAGAGACCTTCCTTCCTCCTCCTTGAGCGGGGCAAACAGGGAAACAAAACAAAATCTGCTGCTCTTGACGTGAAACTGGAGAGCCTGGTAGGCAAATAGGGGATAGAGCTTGCTGGGGAGAATGAAGCAGGCAGCTGAGGGGGGAGTGCAACGCATCCACCAGCTGATCCCAGCCTCCCGCACCGGGAGGAGACGCACACCAGCACTTGATGAACTGCTGCACCTTTACCCGCAAGCACGGGTGCAGCAGCTGCCCCAGGGACAGAAACTGCCAGTGGCAGTCATGTAGCCAGTGAGAACAAACAGCACCTTACACACTGCATTGCCCAACGCTTTCTGTGAGGTGCTACAGGCGATGTATCCTGAAAAATGGCTTGTTTTCCAGGATGTGTCTGTGCTGAAGCTTGCAGCAGGTAGGGGTCACTAAGACTCACAAAAAAATGGCATCTAAACCCCCTGCTACACAAGCACACAGAACCTTCCCCGCAGACTGCTCAAAGCCCTGCCATTTCAGGAAACTGCAGCATAACGTCATGTTCAGCTGCAGCCCTTGTTAGCAACAAAGCTAATTTACTGAAGTTCTGAATCTCCCTTCCAAAGGGACTGCCTTTTTCCAGCTCCAGAGCTCCACTCAAGCTTCCCACCATTTCTGCGATTTCTCAAAACACAATGTACTTTTACTGGAGTTGACAGAGTACTTGCCAAGTCCAGAGGGAGGGAGGGGTTTCATACCAAGATAGCTAGAGAGGTTACATGGAAAACAAATCATATGGCAGTTTAGCAGAACAGAGACTACATTCAACCATTCCTTGACTGGCTAAGATTAAGAAAACAACAAAACCAAAAAAGACTTGAGATAACTGGAATAGCAAAAGCAGCAAGGAAAGAAAACAGAAGAGAAATGTAGGAGTCAGAGAGGATAGAATTTCTGATGACTCTGGCACCAACAATGCCTCAGACAGCAAAACCCAATCTGCTTATAGAGTGCTCTGGTATGAGGAGACAGGGCTCCCACTCCTCCCCTCAGACTTGGAGGGAACCATAACTTCTGCATGGCTTAAACAGAACTGATTGTGCATACAGATGATGAGCATCACTCAGTCATGGATACAGATGGATTATGATACAAATATTTTTAGCTACATGACTTTTCCCCTCTAAGAAATGGGAAAATGCAATACTGGAACAGGCATAAGGCAATTAGAACTATTTCGCTACATGAACTTGTCAGAATTAACCAGCACAGGGACACCTGGAAGAGAACCGTGCAAAGCAAGACCATAAGCACAGACTCATAAGGTACCAGAGAGACCACTGGCTGTACAAAAGCTCTGGCTGTCAGATGTACTTTGATCTAAGAGCCAAACCTGTCAGGGTTTGTTCACTTCCACTTCTCCGAGCATTGTCCCAGAAAACTGCAACCTCATCTTGCCTAGGCACGCTCCTCCACATACAGCCTAAGAAGATGCAGTGAAGAGCACAGACTGAAAAGGGAGAGGGGTTCCTGGCTGTTCTTTTGCTTTGTTTTGTTTTTGTTTTTGTTTTTTGTTTTGAAGCCATAAAACGCTTGCATGGATTTGAGAGTACATCTCTGCAGGGTGGGAAAAAACCTTCCCCAAACTCACAGATATCAGAGGCCTCTGGGCACTTCCTCTTAGGCTACAAGACTGAAATAAATAGCATTCCTGCCATGCCCTGTGGTCTGGTCACAGGGTTTATCGTAGCTTTAGAGTGACATACCTTATCTCCTGTAGCAACAAAGATTATCAGGTCCTGAACTCCATCACTATCCACATCTGGAATCACTGACAAGGGAGTCAGCACAGTATAATTAGCTCCAAAGTCATTTGACTGTCTCCACTGAACACGCCCTAGAAGACAGAGTCATTGGGAAATGTTCACTAAAATGCACTTTACATTGAGAGGCTTTAAAACACCATTGCTCCTCCTTGCAGCAAGCAACCATTTACAGCCCATCAGCACCACAAGGCAACCGCATTTATACTCATCATGGGGTATTTTTGCATTTCTGCATTTCCAATGAGTGCCTGTATCCACGATTTCAGCTCATAGTGGAAAGTAACTCCAGCTGCCTGCACAAAGGCAGGCTAATATCCTAGGCACAAGTCAATCAGCACGGCACAAAGAACAGCTGGCTTTTTTGTGTGTTACCTTAACAAGCTTTCCGGTACGTTCATGCTGTGGAGAACCCTTTCTTTTTAGCAAGCCAAAATCTTGTTGTTCTGTATTTAAATTTGTGCAGGCATTTTAAAATCATAAAGAGGCTGAATTCTGATCACAGCATTACAGCTACTCCCGACAACACATTTTCCTGCAACTTGACTCCTGCAAAACTTTCAGGCCAGCATGACACCTCACAACTCAGTTTACATCCCTCTTCTCTCCAGCATTTGAAGAAGGCCCACAGCACTTCAGACAATTTTGTCTCTCATTTGCTCGTAAATGTAGGTGTCAGAGCTTTGGCTTTACTCAGATACACTCTGCTGCTGGCGACTTTCCAGACACCACTGGGGGAATTTGCAGCACAATTTGCTGAGAGAGGAGACTGGTGTTTGTTTTTTTCTTTTTAAGGAAGACTTAAGTGTCTAACTAGGTGCTCAGAGGGGAAATGCTTTCCCTCCCCTTTAAACAGTATCCTATACAGCCACCAGCAGTTCAGGAATGCAAAGTAATCATGTTCTTTGTCATGAAGGCAGTTGTACTGGAAGACGAGGAATTACTACCCTACTGTCTGCAATAATTTAAGGCAGGCTGTATTGCCGGTGTGATTCCGTCAAAGCTTTTACTGAAACACTGAAAAAAAAGGTACTTGGATTTGTTACTATGACAACAGATATGAAACAGAAGAATGCCCCTAGGAAATAATGCGAAGGCAAAGAATTTTACCCCTGAAAACAACAAGCAGACAAATTATGGAGAGAACTTAAGTTTTAAAAGACTATATCCTGGCTTCAGCGTAGTCCAAAGCTGCAACAGTAAAATCAGGCTGCTGAAATCCATATTACAATGCATAATGCTTTATTATTTGCTGGCTATATGGGGAAAATGATTTTGGAGGATGGTCTCTTACTCTCTGGAAAAAAAGAAGTCTGATTTAACAAACACATACAGGTAACTGAGACAGCTTTAATGCAAAGAACTTAAGAACCTTTCATGCTCTAACACAATTCCCAAAGGGCATGAACTGTGAATCCAGTCCCACCTTGCTCTATTAACAGGAGATCAGACTATTCTGGCAGCCATCTGGAGTGCTACGATACTTCCTCAGAGTCCAAGATCATTGCAAAAGCACGGCAACATAAACCAAGACAGAAATTAGACAAGAAATCCAATATGGGTGAAGGGTTTTGTTCTGTTTTGGGTCTGGAAGGAATAATAAAATTAGGGCTTCAAAATGTCAGTGACTGAGTTCAGCTCTCACTCCAAGGAACCAAACTCCCTGCTGCCCCCGAGTGTAACAGTCTGCAGCTCACAGGCTACCGGAGCCAAAGGCAGGTGTCTTGTACTGAGCAGTGCTAAAACTCTTTAATGTCACTGCCCACATGTTTACTAAACACCTGTAAGTTCCTGGCCCTCAACATGTAGTGGATGTGCAGAACTATTCCCTGCTGTTTTTTTGTTTGTTTGTTTTGCTTTTGTTTTGTTTTCTGAACCTTCTGCTGGATAAAAGAACCACTGAGCAAAGAACTGTGACATGAAAGAGCCATTCCCTGTTCTTTTACATGTCGCTCGTAATTTTATAGACAGCTTTCTGCCTGTCACACATTGGCTGAAGACTTCTGGTTTATTTCGTGCTTTCTTGCATGGAAGAAATTTCAGACATCTGATCATAGCGGCCCCCTTTCTGCCACATCCCTTTGGAGACCAGTGAGAACCAGAACCGCTCACAGGGTTCACAGTGCAAGCTACCAGAGGACAAGGTAAAGACAGAAGTGTTCATCACATGCTCTTCCTCTGAATGCTGCTTCTGGCCATGGCAGAGACAATACCCAGCTACACAGACCTCTGCTTTGACCTGAAAAAGCTAATCTTAAGCTCCTGTGTCCCAGCTGGCTTGTTTATCTTCACATGAAGGAATGTTAAATGTCCCACACAAACAGACGCATGCGATACCTGTGCTTTCCTTCTTGTTTGCTCAGGTCACTTATTCTGGCAATGAAGAAAGCAAAATTTGATACAACTTGGATTGACAGAAAAGCATTAATTTTGTCGGCATCTTCAGATCAAACATCCTACAGGCAGAGACTAAAGGTAGAGGTCCCTGGAATCTCATCAATCCTCCATGATGATGAATCATTAACAGCTAAATATTAATCTGGCTACTGCTATTAGTACAACATGATGAAAGTCAGACTTTGACACTTTAAATAGGTTTAACCCGATATTTTATTCTGATCTGCCCTCCTAACCCACAGTGAAAGTCTAGGAAACCCCTTTTAACCTACATAAAGCCACAGCAAAAATGTACCAAATATGTCAACCGCTGGGTTATTCAGCTTTCTGTCGGAATCAATTTTTCATCTGTTGCTTTTAATTTACCTGTGGAATGTTTTCCTACCACATTGTTCTTGTGACTTGTGGCTTAGCCTGGTTGTTTCTCTACGTGCTTGTGCTATTTCTTTGTGGTTGCCTTCAGTTAAATGGCTTTGGCTCAGCTGTCACCTATCTACATTTTGACCTAAAAGCAACTACTTCATTAATGTCTATAAATATCCTGTGCTAAAGCCTGTTGACGAACAAAATGGTGCTAAGATATCTCCGTTGGTACAGAATCTTTCCAGCTGTGTGTGCGTTGTTCATTCCAGCTACAGTGGAAATTAAAAGCTGTTAATCTTTTCCTCAGATCCCTTTTTCCATTGCTATCTCTCTCTCCCTGTTTTTGGAAAACAGGGTGGAAGGGATGCACTACTGGATACAGAGGGGAGGATCCTTGGCATGTTTCCAAGAGAGAACATGCATTGCCTATAACCTTTGAAACAGTGACCCCCCAAATGGAAATGTATTTCAATCTTCCTCAGAGAGGAAGGTTCAAGGCATAACAGATGATCACTGCCCTGTTCCTAGAGAAGCACAGGCACTCTTTACCCTCACCCTTCCCCTTTTAGGCAAGGCAGTGAAGAACCCCCCATCTATAGGTGCAGAAATGAAGAAGGCTTTCCAGAGAAATCAGGCAAACCCCTAGACTACTGAAACAGACCACTGAGTGCTTCTACATACTCCCCTTGGTGATTTTAGATCTTAAATCCCTGAAACTCCCACGCTTCTTGCCACTGCAGGAACTCCTAGCGCTCACACAAAGGACTGAGAAATATCAGGGGTTCATGCCCAGCTCCCGGGAGCAAAAAGTAACATTCACAGCTAGTGACTGCTTCTCCTGTTTCAAAAGTTGTTGAAAAGTTGTTCTTGTAATACAGCAGCTGGCACAAAACACCACAGCAGAGCCCAGTCTCTGGAACAGACAGGCTGAGAGAACAGGCAGTTCTCAAAGGCCCAGCCAATGGCTCTGGCAAGGTTTTCAAGATGATAAATGCCCTGCACATCATCCACGTATTGTCTTGTCATGTCGTGCTGATGTTCGCTGTTCCCAAGGTCTGACAGGTGAGGGATGCCAGCACCGTCCCCTGTGCCCAGCACTGTCCCCCTTGCCACTCACCTGACCGGCTGAGCGCGGTGAGCGACGCCGGCTTCCCCGCGACGAGGCAACCCGGTTCCGAAGCCTCCCCGAGCTGCCCGATGCCGCACTGCATCCACTCGACCTCCTTGGCAGCCGGCTTCTCCCACAGCACTTTGCCGTTTTTGCCAGACACAGCAGCAAGAAAGGCACATGGAGAAGGGAGACCTGAAGAGAAGAGGCATCAGAGGGACTCCTGCCCGTGTCTACTTCCACTGCCCTGCACCTCCTGGGTGCTGCGCCTTGCCCCGTTCCCTATCCCTTCCCAGCTAACCCCATTTTCTCTCCCAAGCCCTTATCTTCATTTCTCTTCTAACAGAAGCACACGCTGCTTCCAACTTCACGACACGGAGGAGAATCAACACGATGGGCACTACTCCAACACCAGCACCCCCCTCAGGACAGCTGCCACAGCAGCCTCACTACTTATAACAAAAAGAGAAGGAGCAGCCCTTACTACAAGGCCTTTTGTTTCAGATTCAGCTACCTTCGTCCCAACAAGTACGGTTGGAGTTGCTGCTGCCGTTGCTAGCTCTGAAAGCGAAGATGACATCTTGCACTTTGTCCTTGTCCACATCTTCTATGGCAAGAAACTGGTAAGCCACTGTAAAAGAGATCACAAGCCAGGCACTAGTGAGGATTGCCTCAACCAACAGCACAGCTAGCTGGAGGAAAACACAAATTCCTAGAGTCCTACTCACTGCTTCCATCTCTGACAGCAAAACATTAGGACAAACTGGCTTTTGTATTAAAAAAAAGGCATCTACATGAGTACTAAGGACTGGAAGTTAGTGCCAAAGGAATTTTTTTCCATCCCTCAGAGGATTTGTCTCTTTTTATAGCCAGGCATCCAGAATTTGAACTATGTTTAACAAAGAACAACTCTGGTCTTGGTGTGGGGTTGCTATTCCCAAAATAAAAAAAGACAAACAAACAAATCATGAAACCCAGCCCCAGCTATATCATCTTACTCACTCTCAGCTAAAAGCACCCTTCTTTAGCTCAAAGTAGCAGAATTTTAGATTTAGGCATTAAAGCACAAAGTCCAGTCCCTGTTGGTGAACACTACTTCTGTGCTTATAGCATAAACAGCATACAGCCACCACACACAAGGTTAAAGAAAAGCACTGACAGAAGCAAACACCCAGTCACCAAGGCGCAGTACAAAGGTTAAAGAGCTAATTGAAACAATTATAAATTTGTGCAGTTAATAAAAAAGCAAGGTGCAATTATTCTACTCCCCTTCCTGTTAGCCATGGAGAAAAATTAGAAAGTCACACTGACAGGGAAAAGATGCTTAATGGTCCCCAAACTTAAGCACAACTTCAAGGGAACACTCCACAAACCCAACTGCAATAAAGATTTATTCCTAGATACCCTTCCCTATTTCTTTTATTCCAAACGAGAGCAGTCTGCTGCCTTGTTAGTGCTTCAGAGCAGCATTTAATTTTTCAATTAGATCCTGTAAGCACCTCCTGGAAGGCCACTCCAATTATGACGGGCCTTTGCTTATCCAGGTCAGGTATTCACAGTTCTCGCTCCCGAGGGGAGCACCCCTGCAGGCCCAGCTCCAGATTGTGCTGAGGCAGAGAGCCACAGTTCAAATCCACAACATGCAAGGGAACAGAACCATTGCTAAGTACTTATTCTGCTACAGTAAGCTCACCTGCATTTTCATAGTATTGGAACCATGTTCTTTCCGAAATAGGCCTCTCTGGGCAAGGAATGATAAACGAGAAAGCAAACACAATTATCAGACACAGAAATAATGAGATGAAGAAGGCAGCAGTGCGCCACCGGGACAGCCGAGACAGTTGTGATGACTGCTTGATGATAATTCTTCTCTCAGCAAAGTTTTCATGGTTCTCTTGAGCTTTTACATCCTCTGTCTTCAGAGGGTGGATCTCAGCTTCTGAGTCTTTGTTATCCATCGCAGCTCACTCATTCAGACACCCTTCTCCCCTTTCACCTGCAGGGGGAGAACAGAAAGAGCAGTTAAAATACATTTTGGAATATAGAATAAAATGACAAAATATTCTCTTGCTACCTGATATTCACACTAGGAACATTTAACAGGAGGTGGCAAGTCAGCGCGCTGTCACACAGCTGGATAAAGCACCTCTGGTACCGGAGGTCTCCTACCCAGAGCAACGGGGAGAGGCAGCAGGACCCCAAAATAGCTGTGTTCGGTCTCCAGAGTAGGAAATCAGCGCTGCCAGGCCCAGAGCAAGGACAAAAGCGGTGATGGCTTCTGTGCTGAACGGACTGGCTGCCTCGTGAAAAACACGCCAAAAGCTCCTTTTGCTGAAAAGACTTCTCACCACCTCCCGCGTATTTCAGTCTGACTCCTGGCTGGATAGGTGAAAGGAAACACTCGTGACCTTTATTTCCCAACATAAAGATGTTCCCTGGTGTAATGAGCACATGAGCTTCCCGGGGAGAGAAACAAACTCCAACGTATTCTGCGTAGGAGCAAAACAAAGCTATTCAGCACCAGCCCTGATGAGAAGCCACTTGCTAAGTGTTGCAACCCAGCCCTACAGCAGGCAAGAGAACAATTACTTTCCTCTCTGGAGGATAACAAAAGCACAAATTCAGACTAGAATTGGGCAAATTGGATTTCATTGGAATGGAAGAGGAGCTAACAGCTGCTATTTTCATTTCTCCTGCTATAAATCATAATCTATAATTAATGAAACTGCACTTGGGGAAGACAGGTTCCCCTTGCCACAAATAATCAAACCACTTTTCCTCAGCTTGACTGAAAAGCTCTTTCTGCAGGATGGGGCCAGGCTCCTCCCTCCCACTCCAGAGGTGGAGCGAAGTGCAGGAACTGCAACCAGCAGGACCCTTCCCATCAGCTTTCCACTGCAGGAGTCAGGAGTTCTGAATTCACAGCCCCGGACCATCTGCAATATGAGGCTGAAGAGGACAGGCAAGGCAAACAACTTTGATCAACTTCTGGCACTCAAAGGAGCTCCTACATTCCAGAGGTAATCTCAAGGCAGCAAACTGTCAGCCTCTGTCAGAATACTTTGAGCTACAGCTACAGTACCACAGGGGTTTTTGCTGATTACCTTCTGAAAAGGAATAAAAGAAAACCTAGTTGGTTTCAGAAGTCCGTAACATTACCCACAATAATAATAAGAAAAACTAACTTTAAATATAGTTTTCAGGCCTCTCTCTAGTGTTTCTTTAAAAAAGTAGCAGGAGGAAAGAAATAAACAACTACACATTCCAGTAGCCTTGGAAAAAGCTGCAGGACAGTGTCATAAGAAGTTTTATCAGAGCAAATAAACACGACAAACCAAGCCAATTTTCCATTGCCCCACTGGTCACGTGCCTGGCTTGTCTGCCTGGGCGATTTACTTCCCCAGCAGAAAACAACTCCAGCTCCACGCCACCACAGGACGCAGAGCGTTTGAGCCTTCACCTCGTGTAACAAGGGGCTCGTTAGGCTTCACAGCTGAAGGGGAACAAAACTACATCAAAGCAGAAGGTTGAGCACAACTGGTGACCAGGACAGCCTGGCACGCTGCTGGCAGCCACCTACTGGACAAGGCTGCAGCTCTGAAGCGCTTCAGCCTAAGCCCTCTGGCATTTGTTCTGAGACAGCACATTGAGTACAAGATCTCACCCCAGACAATTTAACTCAGGCTGCGCAATCCCACGCAAATTCAATTAAATCAATAGTGCAGAAGCTGCATCTTCCAGAGACCTCACTCTACAGACCCCATCTGCCCTTCCCGTCAGTCGACCAGCAACACCTGAGACAACTCCACGGGGCCGACTGCTTCAGAACCCACTGCAGCACCTGGCAGGCACTCAACAATGGTGGGAAGACTGCAAATGGAGAGAAGAAGAGAGAGAGCTGTTTATTCTGACTCCCCCGGGCCTGGCCACAGCGGCAGCGAGCTGAGCACCGCTTCCCTGGCATGGTGCAGAGCCAGCTCTGCCCCAGGAGGAGCAGCCAGCCCTCGAGAGCAGGGTCAAGGTACGAGGCCACAGTCACATGCTGAGCAAATGATTTACAGGAGAGGAGCAACGACAGCCTCTGCCGGCCCGGTAATGGGGGAAGAAGGCAGGAATCGGTGACATGACCTCTCCCGTGGTGAGGCAGATGGCTTGTGCTGCACCAACATACCTGCTCTCACCGGCAGGGACAGGCGGCCCCTCTCCAACACCAGGGTGACAGCCGTGCTGGGGCTCGAGCGCAGCCCGAGCAGCCTCTCCAAACACAGCAGCCACGGGGAGGGAAGCCAGGGAACTTCTAGGACACAGTCGAGTGCTTCCAGCACCTGCAACTCTTCCTGAAAACAGTGCACAAAGGAAACCAGGCTCCTCTCTCTAGGCCCTGATGGGCATCACCTTAACGCCGCGCTGACGGCGGGTTTCTGAGTCACTATAAATGACACCACTGCCATCAGGCTGCAATGAGAACAATTTTAAAAAAAAAAAGTGATAATTATACTGACAGCCCCAGCAATTCCCCTCCTTTGGCAGCAACAGCCCTAGGAGCCACGGATTACAAACAGCCCTCCTTCCCTTCAAAGCAGCTCTTTTCTCTTTTCGTTCGGGGTTTGAACGCTGCCCTTCGCACCCCTGCCAGGGCATAGGGAGTGCTGGAACAACGGCCCCAAAGGTCAGCGGCAAAGACTCGGACAATGCAGGAAATCCCACTGCCCACAGCTGCCAAAGTACATGCTGGCAGCACATGAAACAGACTGATCTTTGAACAACAAAGAACTCCGGTAATCAGTTTAATTGGAGACAAGCAGAAAATGATCCTGGGCCTTTCGGGAGAGTCACCGCCCTCCCGCAGCCGACATTTTGTCTCCCTCTGGCAGAGGACGTGGCGTAACTCACTGGGACTTCCAAGGCACCCGAGCACCTTGCAATGAAATACGCTGCTACCTGACCTCGTGCTCCTGCATTATTTACACATGCTGCCCGTGCTACACCTCATGGCTAGTACTGGCCCTCTGCTGGGGGATGGGATGCCTCACCGCGAGAAACCATCGGAAAAACTCCCTAGAAAAGGGAATAATTAGGGGCTGCACACGACCGATGTACACAGAGGGCTCTGTACCTCACACGACCTCCTTCGCTGGGGCACACTTCCATCCCCAAGCTCTGAAGGCCATTCCCCCACAGCAGCACAGCGAGCACAAGCTGGCCCTGCTCAGGACAGTCCCTGCTGTCCCCGTTCTCGTCCCACGGCGCTGCCGCCGCTCTCAGGACAAGCGCAGTCCCCCAGCGTAACTCACCTTCGTGGCGCACCGACCTTCCTCTTCTCCTGAAGCTACAGCTTGGAAGATCTGATCTGAACCAAACCAGTGAAACTCGTGCAGCAAGCGGTCAATGCCAAGCTGCACCTAAATCTAAGGGCAAACTGTCATCATCAGAGAGCTGGCGCTGCTCGAGAAGCGCAGAGAACCACGTGAAGCCAGATGTACGATAACCGGGGACACAAATCATTTAAGTATGAGTGTGATGGAAGGTTTAACTCATTTTCCACCCATAAAATACCGAAACACGTTCCTAACTACAGTAATCTCACAAGCTGCCAGTTCTTCCTGGAAATTCTCTAGCAATATATCAGACCTGGATCTGCTGTTCAACACGTTCACATTTTTCACAGGGTGATTGAGTCAGATTAGGACTGGCCGTTTTAGTACCCCAAATGCAGAGCTTGTTTTTTTGTCTTTTTGCGGTGCTGTTCTTTACAACACCTTATAGGTTCCTTTTGTGCCAGCAGGAACTGGTGAAACCCCCCACTGTAACCCACGATGACCAAACAGCTTCCAAATGCTGCTCTGCGTAAGATGCAACATTCTCCTCGGGGTTGTCTTCCAAAGCTGGCTGCACCGCGCAGCACTGCAGTGAGCTCACTGGGCAGCCACCTGCTGCAACATCAAGAAATTAATGACAAAAAGTGCCAATTTTTTCCCTTTTCTGCAGTCCTACTTACACCAGGATCCAGTAGAGAGGAAATAAGTTAAGATTTCCCCAGACTGAGATTTTCCTCTCCGAACGCAGACTGCCCTCCATACACAAGCTTATCGTTCTGCTGGGTCACCTGCAGCTCATAACTCTCTCTCGACACGAAGTCCCAGCCACCGGCTCGCAGGGAGAACTGCTGCAGGCAGATCACCCCTTCCCATGCCGTGGGGTGCCCCCAGCTCCTTCTGCCACCCCGGCAGCCTCTGTAAGGCCATGGTTTGAAACTCAGACCTCGGGGCTCAGACACAGCTGCACTGCTGCTAGTTGTCCTCCCTCCCTTCCCACATTCCTGCTGGTTTTCTTCTGTTAACACCAGGTGCTTCTTAAGTGATACTTCACCCTCCACAATAGCCACAACTAACTCCAGAGAGCAGTGACGGTAAGAGAATTGGAAACTTCTCCGGAGTACAACCAGATGTAGTCTCAGGGAGTGACATCCCTGTCATTTGTAGGAGAAAAGTCACGTTTTCCAGGGCAGTCTTCACTGCAGTCACGCGTTCAAATGGAGAAACTTGATTAGTTTAGTCAAGAGCAAGGCCTGGGCCAGTGTTTTTCCAGGATGGCAATGGGAAAAACATCATCCTGAGACACAGCACTAAAGAACAGCACTAAAACTGCAGAGCTACGTGGAACTGATTACAGGTTAGGCCACTAATAATAACCAAGCAACAAACACACGGGCAATTTATCATCCCAGAACTTGTAAGTGCCTCTGGTTCAAAGCCACTCGCCCTCACTGATTGCTGCAGACCCCTTGCGTCAGCCCTAAGCGTGCTAATTAGCGAGCTGTGCCAGCCTGTGGCGTCAGGCACATCCCCACCGCATCCACAGGGCCTCCCCGCTGCCAGGGGCTGAGCAGGGGAGCTCCTTCGGGGGGATCACCAGGCATGAAAGCTCATTAGAAGATGCTGCAGTCGTTTGACGTACATTTATTAAAAAGAAAAAGAGGAATTACGTTTTTTAAGTCAAGAGCTTGTTCCACAGATCTCCCCTTACTGCGCAGGTCACAGACCAGCCACGGCCGAGCAGGGCTCCGGGCAGCACCGAGCGATGGCCTTCTGCCACCTGCTGCTGTCACTGCCGGCCACCTCCGGGACAGACCCCTCTTTGCTTCCCCAGAAATTGCTGTTTGTTTGTTTTTTTCCCTTTTTTGCTCTCCCAGGAGCTGAGCCCGCTGCCGGGCTGTTAGAGCAGGGCCAGGCACCCGGGGCTGGCTCCAGGCCCCCCTGCTCCAGGCCCAGGGCTCCCAGCAGTTAGCGAGGAGTTTTCGCTTCCCAAAATAGGGTGAAAAAAAAAGGTGGGAGAGCCCCACTGGGGACACTGAAGCGTTTTATTCCTGCCAGAAACGTGTTAATTCACGCCTGCACACCGAGCCTGTGGTCTGCAGAGGAGAGAAACGTTCACGGGGGGCTGGAACAGCGCTGGGAGCTGCGGGGCCTCCGTCTGCCTTCACAGGGTCGCCCCACGGAGCGGTTTGGGTTGGAAGGACCCCAAAGCTCCCCCAAATCCCCCCGTGCCCTGGGCAGGACGCCTCCCCCCGGGGCAGGGCGCTCAGGGCCCGGTCCAGCCCTGCCTCCAGCACCCCCAGGGCTCTGCGGGCCCGGTGCCAGCGCCTCAGCGCCCCCCGGGCACAGCCTCTCCTCCCGGGCTGAGCCCCCTCCTGCACCCCCAGCCCCCAGCCCCTCGCCCTACGCGCGGCGCCCCCCTCCTGCCTCACCCCAGTCCCTTGCCGGCCGCTGCGAGCTCCCCGCGGCGCCGCCTCCCCTCCGCCAGCACCCCCCGGCCCCCTCCAGGACCGACAGACAGCCACAGCCAGACACACAGACACACAGCCGGACACACAGACACACAGCCAGGCGCTGCCCGCACTCACCCCTTCCCCTCCGCCTTCCTCCCCCTCCGCCGCTTCCCGGCTGGCGGCGGAAGCCCCGGCCCGGCCCCGCCCCGGCACCGGAGGGAGGAGGCGGAGGCTGAGGGGGAGCGGCGGGGCCTCAACGCGCAGCAGCGGGACCGGGAGCGGGACACGGGGCCAGCACCGGGCACGGCCGGGACCACACAGCACCGGGGGGAGTCCCCGGGCAGTCCCCTCCGTCCCCCCGGTTCCCCCCCGAGCCTGCCCGGCCCCTCTCTGCCCGTCACACAGCCCCCAGGCGGCCACGTTCCGAGGGGCAGGGCAGCCCTGCTGGCCTCTGAGCCCGCATCAAGCTCAGGTTCACCCTCCGGGCACAGCCCGCAGCCGGTGTTTGTTAAAGTTTTGGTCACCCTCACAAAATCGAGAGCTGCTGACAAAGGGGCACAGCAGGGCCGAGCACCGTCTGCCTCAACACGGAGCAGGGAGGCAGCTCCCAGAGGCTGGAGACTTAAAAATGAGGTGGCTGGATGCTAAAAGGGATAAAAAACCCAACCCTCTCCATTTAACATACAAGAAAAAATTAATCAAATTGGAACCAGCACTACAAATGATCGCAAACTCCAACTGTGCAAAGCATCAGGTAAAATCTTTTTGAAAAGCATCACAAACAGGACAGCAGCTCAGCTCCCCACCTGCCGCGCTCATCGCATCACAACACACACGGGGCGAACGCCGGCCTGAATTGAAAACGATCGGTCAGCTTTATTTATTCCTACTAAAACAAAACCTGTTAAACAGTACGTAACTCTGTGTCTCTACAAACTCACAGCTATCTGCCAAACAATAAAAATTCAAAACTACAAAAGATGAGTTGTATTCAGTAAATATAAATGGGAAATTTAGGCTTTGTGTAGAATGTTTATCAGACTATTTACAGTGCAACACAGATCATTTGAGTTCAGATCTCGCCAGCTTCTCTCTCTTCTGATCTCTTGGAACGAGATTTGCCATTTGTGCTCTCGTGCCGCCTCTCAGAAGAGCTCTTCTCTTTTCTCTCTCTGTCTCGGGACTTCTCTCTTGAAGATCGATCTCTAGAAGATCTGAAGTACAAAGTAAACCATTGCTATAAGCTCCACAGATGAAAGAATTTGAATAAAATATGCACAACACATCAACATTTTTCCTAACAGGGCTATGACATAACACAAGTTTCTTACAAAAATGTGCCCAGGGACTGTAACATCAGGAGAAGTGTTGCCCAAATAGAAGCCCCGGTCCCTCTGCACACCTGAGTATTTCACATAAAGCTTGCAGTGCCCAGTGCACAGCACAGCCCCTGTTAGTCTCTCCTTAAGAGTAAGCCTTCCACAGCTGTTGCCACAGGGTCCCTCTGAGGTGTTCCCATTGTGCCTTGCTAGTTTACTAGGCTGTACTAAAGCACCAGCAATTTCTTCCTCACCTGTCATTCAGCACTGCTTGTGTCTTTTATAGAGGGTTTTTTTGGGGTTACACTTTAAGCTAGCAGACTTCTGCTCAACTGCTTTAAATACCAGCTGTATTCTTTGGATTCAAAGGCTTGCTCAGGCCTAGGCTTCTGTCACTCTGCATCTGACAAGCAGCCATCCCAAGCACCCTGAGTTCCAAGTCAGGATGATACCAATTTTTAATTTGGAGCACACAACAGGCAAATCTTTGCACAGCCTGCTGAAATGATAGCTACAGATTTTCAACAGTGCTTCATTGTGTCAGCCCACACAGCATTAAGCAGAGGCTTTCATACTAGAAACAATCCTAAAAGGCTCTTACCCTGTATGATTCATGCCAACTGTCAGAAATCTGCTTATCAACTAGGTGCTGGCCCTTAATTCTCTCTAGCAGCCCATACGCCTGTGGAACCAGGCAGAGGCTGTCAGAGACCCTGCACAGCCAGCAGGTTGTACTCTAGGACTCAGCACACAGGTCCTACTTTGTAGTCACAAGAAGAGGACCTGGCAGGCATCTTACAGGTTCCAGCTTTCCTTCGTGTTGGTTTTAAAGTTTGGAACTCTTGCACAATTACATTAAAACCTTACAGCCCTCTGTATCTTGAGCCACTTCATTTTCGTTACTTTAAATTGTGTCACTTAACTGGAAGACAAGAAACAACATGAGTGTTTGATTAAATTAACTCTTTTCCTGTCCCCACAACAGGCCATGCTCTCCATAGTTCTCTTACCCTCAGACCTCCAAATCCCGTGACAGGCTATTTCTTTATAGAACCAAGACTTCAGACCAGCAGAACCAGAATGTAGGCTTTGTTCACTCTGAGTGAAAACAGAAGCTACACCCTTTCCAGGGAATAACGCTTTCCTGTTTGTTCATTTTGCTTTGTTTTCTTAAACTGACACTGGTCTCTCCCCAGCTCAGTAACTCTGTGGAGGTATGTCAGCTAGCCAGTCCTCCTACAATCTCAATGGGCTGATTGAATGTGTTCAAGGTTTTCGAAGTCATCCCTTACCTGCTCTTTAGTAATAGTTATTACAGGGTCTTCCTCACTTCCTAATTGTCCAAACTTCTTTTCTTTATTTTTCATGTTCAAGACAGATTTAAAAAAGGACTTTAGTATCTCAGCCATTGGAGAATCAACAGTATTCACACACACACATACCCCCCACGTATTAACAGACTTTTTTTCATACCATTATTCCCCTCCCCTTCATCGGGTATTTTTAAAATATGTTCTTTTACCCCTTAGCTAAAGTGACACAAGGCACACAACAGTAGGTTTGTTTCTTGAATCGTACTTAAATGGCAGTGCCTAATCAGGTGAGACACTCCTTAAGCACTCCCCTATTAACTAAGGGCATTAAAATAAAGGCTAGATCCTAACTTCAGCGAGCACCTGGGGGTAAACTTGCTTCTGGGTTTGGAAGGGCTGTAAGGAAACACATGGTTTCATTTCAATTTTCCTAATACTCCTACATACACATGCCTGCTTCAGCCTTCCTCCAGCACAGGGGGCGTGTTGCTGAGTTTCAGAAGAGGCTTAAAGCCCTTTCTCAGACTACAGGGTTTCTCCTCAGTGACAGAATGGTATAACTCCTCCTTCCAGCTGTTTTTCTCCCTCCCTCACCCAATGGAGATTTTTAAAAATCTCTCAACTAGCTTTTTTGTTACCCTAATAGAAGGCCTCCCCCAGTTCCCAAATCATACTCTTCCCTTCCCCATTCCAGCACTGATAGCAAGAAGCTGGGAAGCAGAAAGTAAACACAGAAATGTAATGTCAGAACTGCCTCTGCTACTTGGGTTTTACATGCCTGGGGAGGCTGAGTGAGCACCAGCATGACTATGAGCTGCTGCTTATGCAAGAAACCCAGCAATTTCTCAAGGCTCAGCACCACAGTTTGGGGAATGACAGTTTTATCTCTTAGACTCCACTCTCAAGCTGGGACCTTGCTGCAAAGGCACTGTGCCCATGTGAGGCCATCTACAGACTGCCACTGGGGAATACTGCTTTGGCCCAGGAGCTGGTACAGGGCACGTGCAGCTTCTAACTTGAGAAACCCGTCAGACTCCTGCTCACTCTAAGGATCAGAGGAGGCTCTCTGTGATGCCAGGGACTCCCCTTTGCAGAGAAGCACTCATGTGAGGAATACGTACTTGTGTTTTGAACTCCTGTCTCTGGACCCCCGCCGGTGACCTCGGCTGTGGCTGCGGGAACGGCTCCGGTGGCGCCTGTGCCGGTCTCGGGACCTGGAGCGAGACTTCCGCCGTTCACGGGAAGCCGACCTCGAGCGCCTCCGCCTCCTGTCCCGAGACCGTGATCTGAAGGGGACACAGACTGCCTCAGGCTCCGGAGATGGGCCAGTTCAACCCCTCTGTACACCTGCACCCTCACACATTCCAGAGCAACACCGACCCCAAGCATCAGCAGCACAGATCACCCCCCAGGTGAACATACTCCTCCCTTCCTGGGCTCACGCTACAAACAAAACACCAGACGGTAAATTCGAATTGATGGGGAGCTTATGAAAATCACTTGCACCACTAACATCAGCACGTGGTGATGCCCAGAGCACAGCCTACCAACTGCAATATTTTGTCTCACTTTGACTGAAGGAGGAGAAGGGAAGGCAAAATAAACCTCACGTGAAATTACCACAACCTGTATGGCAGCCTGCCAAAAGGAGCCCCCCTTGTGAAAGTACTGCACTTTCAAAATTGATTTGTTTCAATCTGCTCTAAAATCAAAATAAAGGATGCCAATGTATGTGGGAAACAGGAGAGAAGATGACCTCCAGGTATGTGATCACTTATGGAATGCTGTCATACCATAAAGGCAAGCTCTTCACAGAGATGTTGGGGCTTTCATCTTGAATCTTTCTTTTAAAATTATTATTATTTTTTTTATTATTATTATTTTTTTTTTTTACATCTGAAGTAGTATATATAATAGATACATTTCAGATACAAAAACTATCAAGGGGTATTAGACATTTATTGAAAAAGGTATTGAGTGTGTTCTTAGACTGGTATCATGGAGCACACAGCACCCTCTGTCCCACCTGGGCTAGCCAGCAGATGCTTTCTAGTCCAACAGGGACATGGGTTGCACAACCCTGCAGAAGTGCCCAAGCAGTAGCTCCTGTTTCTTTCAGGGAGCAAAACAAAATGACTGTGGCGCAGAATGAGCTCCATTTATGAGACCCGTGAAAAAACACAGTAACTAGATAAAAACACAAATAGGCATTTGGGAGAACTGCACTCACCTTCGACGATCTCTATTTCTTGATCCAGACCTAGAAAGGAGAGGAGAGTTAAGTGAGAGAAGGTACAGTTGCAGAACATTGCAGAAACACTAGTTTTTACAGGGCTTGTTTGTAGTTTCCCAACTTTTGACAGTCTGTAAATAACATTACAGTTCTTTCAACTCCTGCAACATCCTTGCTCAGCACCACTCAAGGAGCCACTCCGCCTGAAGGACAATGCCTTTCCTTTTTCTCCATGGCCACATTCGAAGCCAGCCTACCTCCGAACTTCACACAGACTGAACAGCCTCTTTCTGCTCTACTTGAAAAGCAGCCAGCCTCTGTTTAGTGATTTCGCCTTGAACCCTTAACTGCTCCCACTGCATACAGACTCACAGGGGATGCTCCAGCTACACAGCCACGGAGCTGTTTAGCAGCGTACAGGAGATGCAGATGAAAGTTACACACAAATAAAATTTTAAAAAAGAGAAAGAAGTATCTACTTTATTAATACATTTTAAAACCATACCTGGATAAGACAATATTAAAAGAATCAATATGCCCTGACATCCCTTCACAATGAACACAAGAGTTCAATCGTAGTAGAAAGAAAAAACAGAAATTTAGAAAGGACTTCAGGTAAAAGGAGTGTAAACCAGGTAGAGCTGACCTTGGGAGTCAGGTGAATAAACCTTGCATGACAAGACCAGGCCACGCATGACAAGACCAGATGAAGGCAAAGCTGATAAACCAGGAGAGCAAGGCAATAGCTACACACCTACTTTCTCACGTAACAAGAAGTGACAGAGCTGCAGGACGCACTGGAGAGGCCTGGCAGGCAGTTGTATTTTTTGATGGTTGTCGTTACTCCAAGTTCTTCACGTTCTTCTCCTCCTGATCACTTTATTCTGAATCACTGGTGCACACATCCACACAAAGCTATTCCACATCCCCTGCAAGAAGCCTGGTCACCCTTCTGTGACTACGATCTGAGCAGGAGTGCACACAAACTCCTGATAATCACTCCATAACGCTAAGCTTTTGAAAATTCAGGAAGCATCCAAAAAAGCTGCACTTTCCTTACCAGCCTGAATCAGTAGACATCAGGTCACAGCAGATGAATGCTGCCCAGCCAAGTCAAAAGCTGCGCTTTATTATTTTTTCTGTCCTGCATCACAGATGCTATGTGCTGAGTTTCATAACCTACATGTATGTTTTGCCTAACTTACTAAAAAGGAAATCCATTCAGCAACTCCATAGTCTTGTTTGCTGGTGTACTTGGCAAGCAAATACTGCTGTCTGCCCTTCCAAACATGCCAGCTCTCCAGAGAATTTCAGTCCTAAGGGATCACTGGGTAGCAGTCACCAGCAACACCAAACACAGAACACAGAACTTCTCTGCATTCACCACTAGGGGCAACAAAACCATTCACTCATTCCTACATGGAAAACAGTTTATTTGACAAATTAATAACATCTATAAGAGTTAAGAGTTTTTCAAACCCATCCACAGGCTTCCATAATGTGTCACAATGCCTAAAAGCCACAAAAGACTTCTCCAAGTCAAGTGGCATTCTTCCTCTTGCTGAATAACCCCCCTGAAGACGCTGCACATGAAGACAAAACAATAAAAGTTATGCAGGAAACACGTTTTCTGTGGTTCCTTAAGTATCAAGTTCTGCTTAAGACAGGTAGTCTCTGAAGTTGCTAGAAGTCACTGATCAGTTTTTGTCAGAAAAACACCCCTGTAAGCATGGCATTGCACAGCACCCAGAAGAGCAGGTGCTTAGAAATCAACTGATCTGGGCTCTAGTCCCAGTTGACATTAAGCATCCACTGGGAAAACTGTTTTCCTTCTTTGTGTCAAGTTCCCATTTTAGAGAGGAAAACAGTTTGACCTCCCCTATACATCATCCCTGGCTCCACCATCAAAACATGCTTTTTTTTGACATCTGAACAGAGGAGCACAGAGGTGCCTCCAGACAGAGAGAGGGAAAAGGCCTGCCACAGACTAACTGGTGCAAAATATAAAACCAGCAAGAAATCAGACACCAGGCCAACTCATCCCAATTCTTAACACTGTTATATTTATAGCATGAAATATTCAGAAACCCCTTATCAGATGCATCCACATGTGAGCTACCTATGCTGTGAACACAAGAGCCTCCTTAACTCCCAGGAGCTGAGATTTTGGGAATACACATGAAATACACACGTGCTACAGAAAGGAGAAAGCAGAGATGAGAGGTTGGGGAGACACAGACCAAGTTAGAGATCCAGAGTGCTCTTCCTGAAGGCAACCACTGGGTTGAACCAATTTCACGCAGAAACAAACTCCAGGAATACAAGAGACTATGGAGAGACACTCTCCAGGTTAGAGGGGTCCTTCTGCGAGCCAGAACAAGCCTACCACGAAACAGCTGCGTGGGAAGATGCTTCTTGTCTCATTGCCATCTTTGTCTCCAGAACACCAACACGCATCAGTCCCATTCATCTGACTCTTGGGTTCAGCAGCCAGTTCCACATTCTGTAGCTCTCAAGTACAACTGCACTACTGACAACCTTGCACAGAGGCCAGAAAGCTGCAAGGCTCATCATAAAGTGCTGCAGTTCAGCAGAAAGCTGCAGCATGAACTAGCACTTCCTATGACACCAGGCAATCCCCAGTGAGAGAACCCAAATAAAATACTCAAATCAGGGAACGCATGACAATTTGGAGCTTACATCTTCATGCACGACAATTGCCAAGCCCCAGACCACAGAAAACCAAGGTCCTTCAGCTCTGGTACTTGTTTGCTAGCATTTCCAGAAACGTATACCCAGAGGGCAGCACTACCTGAGACACACTGCAGTTATGTAGCTCATATGCCTCAGAGGACGCCTGAAACAGACGCCTCAGTTGACACTGAGGGTCAAAAAGAACTCTCCACATGCAGCAAGGTGTTTTTTTTCAGATTCAAATATAAGACTGAGGAGAAACATGAGGTAACTGGCAAAAAGCTGTGACAAGAACAGCGCTCCTACTCAGCCACTTCCTCTGTGTGACCACCACCAATAAATAACCGCTGTCTTCATGCCAGGCTGTTTAACCGAGCTGTTTACGCACACGGAAGAATTAGTTCTTCCAGTTCAGCTGGCAAGAGGCAGAAGAACTTGTCATGGGAATACCAACGTGGTAGCCACTCCCAGGCTCCAGGATTACACGTGTATGAGCAGAAGGTGACACACACGGCCACAACTGCCACAACCAGCCACTCCTTGGGATCCTTCTGTGCAGGACAGCCCAGAGACGTCCTGGAAAGCATCCTCCAAAGTTGTGCCAAACGTACCTCACTGCTATTGTAGAAAAGTTTCTGAGTAAGTCAGGCAGCCTGCCACCTGGCTCATGGATACTAGCTCCACTCTGCTGTCATCTCCTAGCCTAGAAGCAAGGAGGACTACCCAGAGAACTTTTGCATGACAAGAGCCATCTGAGCAGACCTAGCACTCGTTCTAAGTTTTCCCACTTGGATGCAATAGATGAGGTCATTTCATCCAGACTCCCCAGCCACAGGGACTAGACCAACGTAAGCCTGAAGACTGCACATCTTCTGAGCTTCTATCTTTCAGATACACAGTGGGGGTTAAAATAATACACAATCACTTTAACGTGGGGATTCTGTGCATTTGTTTTCATTCCAAATTGAACGCCAAGGTGTTCACACAGCATCCAGAGCATGTCCAACAGTTGATCCAGCAGCACATGCTGCTTTCCTGCAATACTAAGATACAAGAAATTATTTCAGTAACTGTTTTATGAAGCTGGTTTTGACTTTCACCTACCGTCTGCCCATTCTCTCCTCTCGTTCTCTCTCTTCTCTCCGTCTCAAACGATCCTGGTTTCTCTTCTCTTGCTTTTCTGCCACCGTTTTCTAGAAAGAAATTTACATCATATTTCAGCCATACGGTAACAGGATAGAGATCTGCAGGGAGACTATTCACATAGTGAGACAGGGACCTGTTTCACAGTATTTTATGTGCTAGTCCAGATCTCCATAAAGATTCTCATTTTCCTTACAACTGCACTAACCTGCATCAGCCCAAGAAATGCCACTCACAAATCTGCTGTGCTTGCGCCCTAAATGATGAGCCCACAGGCTTTGAGGCAAGGGTCTGTCTCACCACAATTATACACAACAGAAGAGTGCCCTGGTCTTGTGCCATAATCAATCAAGGCACTGACCTCAATATTCTGAGGAGTACGGCACAGGGATCACCGCTCTTACTCCAGCAGGCTAAAGGTTCCTGCCTGCAAGCAAGGCTAGTACCACCTGGCCATTACAAACCATTCCAGAAAACTGCTGATCAGCACTTCAGCTACCACCGACCTCCTTCCTTAACAGCACTACATGGAACTCCAGTTAAAGCGTTTCATTAAGAGGTCTCAGAGCGCTCTTAGATAGTCAGAAAACTCAGTGACAAATTTCAGCCAAACCAATGAGAAAGACCATGAGTACAGCCACGTGTAGTTGAGGAAGAAGTTACAGCAGCAGTCTAGTTTGACCTATTTATTCTAAGGGTCCAACATTAGTTACCCAGAACAGACCGCACGATGAGGCTAGGCAAATCTCGATTTGAAGTTTCCAGGATTCAGAAATCAGAGATTTCTGGGCTTATACAAGGACTGAAAAGAATTCTATATGAGCTTAATATAAATATTGAATAACCTCAGAACTGCAAGAAGGATTAAAACAGACAAGATTACCCGCAGCTGATCCAACTTCTCACGAATCTGAATGAAACCCAAGTGTAATTTGCCTCCAAAGTGGTCAGCAAGACGCCGGTCATTGTCATGGAGACCCAGATACGCCGAACAGACTTCACACACACGCAGCTTCTGCTGTTGGAAGCTGGATGCAGGCATTGAATTTCGGTATTCTTCCTGAAAGAAGGCAAAAACCAGGCAAATGTCAAGGAGTCCTTACACAACCTCAACCCTCCAGGGTAACCTCTGCAAAAACCAACACTGCTGCTTTCAGGGGTCATAAAAGCACCCTCAATATAAAGGAGGTGCCATACAAAACACTTTGCAAGCGCAGCTGCCCTGCTGGTCTATCCCTGTAAGTGGGATAGAGTAGTGACTAAATCTTTCAGAGTGACCAGATCTTTCAGAGAAAGAACTGCCACCCCCTCCAAGTCATCTCTCTTCACCAGATAAAAGTTTCTAAAGAGCTTTTGTTTGTCTATCACACTACACCGCCAACTACTTGCCAGCACATTGCTGGAACTGAAAGAGGAGGTGCTGGCAAAATAAGAGGTAGGACCTGCCCAGCTGTTTATCACACAGCTCAACCAGCTGTTACAATTCCCAGAACACCACCATACCTCTGCCTCTTTCTTTTTTGCTCGGACTTTTTCCACTTCCATCAGGATCTTTTGAGACTCATCAACATTTCCTTCAGCTCCCAGCTGCTCAGCTTTAGCTAGGAGTTTTCCAATGTCTTCATTCAGTTCATGTACTTTCTCTGCCTACAGAAAATAAGAATTTTTTTTTTTTTTTTTTGGTAAGACAAAAAGCTTGCCAAAGATTGCAGGACAACTTTTCCTTTTTCTTTAAAGCAGAAAACCTGTTTAACATAAATAAGCCACTGCTGAAGATCATCATCAATCTCCAAAAGTCAAAGGAATCCCAACAAAAAGATGTTGGTAGGCTAAGTACAGGCAACACAGTTCTAGACAGGTAGTAAATGAAGTAACCATAGGTAGACAGGACATCATCAGTTCTGCTGCAAACAGTGGCACATTCATGGCTTATCGGACAGGAGAGACTCCACAAAACCAGCTTTGGAAATGTGTTTTGTACTGGCCTGGTGAAAGAAGTTCCCAATGAGGAAATTACATGAGCATCTGCTACATGAGAAGATAACAAGTCACGGGATAGATTTACTATCCTAAGCTGGTACACGAACACTGAATAGGGGACAGGAAACCTATATACCTTATAGATGTGCTAAAGCAACATCTTTTAGAGTTCATATTTTACCCTACTCTAGCCCTCGGAACGAGACACAAGAACAGCCAGAGCAGCATTTGAGGGTGATGGCTGGAATCCAGCCAGTCTTTGTGGAGCACAGCTTCCCACTATCAATGGTGTCAGGAGACAGCAGAGCACCAGTGCTCTTGCACAGCCTTTCAGAACAAGGGTTTAACAAGAGGATGATACCTTTGCAGACACTTCAGCACTGATCTCTTCCTGTGTCTCAGCCAGGCGTTTCTTAGCCAGTTCTGTTCTCCTATCACACTCGGCAATGAAGGATTCCAGGTGATCCATAGCCTGCACATTCAGAAAGAGAATTGTGAACCAAGATGCTCTCCATGTGTTAGCCAATTTGACAGCCAACAGCTAGCTGGTGCAATCTCCATACAGCGCACAAACAACTTCAAGAACAGTTGCCTTGAGAAAAAAAAATATAAAAAGCTTTGCAGAAAGTCAAAGAAAAAAAACCCTGCCCTAATGTCTGTCATCTGTCTGGAACCTGACACTGTTCCTTTACTCTGACATATAACAGAATTCACAAATAACTGCTGCTTTGTACTGCACCTTCCGTTACGTGAGCAACGGGTGCAGAGATAAAAAGCACTGCATGAAATCGGAAGATGACTGCTCTTCCACTAGGCTCGTACCATCAGAGAAAGCTAAATCTGGCCAGAAGTGAAATCACAGAGCAGAAGGCTTTTAACATTAATTCTTCTTCTGGGACAGACCATTAGGTTACAGTGACCTGGTACAGAGCAGCAGGTGTGGGATGCAAGGAATGCCATAAGAGCCTCCCAGGTAGCTGGACTAATGGGGTTGCCAGGGTCATAATTACGTTTACAATTTGATGTCGGCATCAAGCTGACATTTGGGAAGGGGCTGCACATTCTTGCCAGACAATATGTCAAATAATAGGGTTAGCTGAAATACCCACCGACTTCTATTGTTCAACCAAATAACTCCAAAACCCACCCTCCATACTTACATCCAGCTCAAAAAACAGGTCTCTCTCTTTACTTGCAATCTCATAGTCTGCCCTCAATGCCAAGTCATGGATCTTTGTACACTCTCCCAGGTCCATTCGCTGTTGAAAAGAAAAAGGAAAATTAATGCGAGAATCCCCCCCCCCATTATGGCAACAAGCAGCAGATGCTTAACTCTTGACAGGTGCACAATATCAAAGTAAAGTCTCTTCAGGAAGAACTTCCTCTTAAACTGTCATAACAGAACCAGCCAGAAAAGCCACATGCTTGCTAGAACCACTCTTCTAGGAGTTCCTAGGACAACATTAAAGCACCCCAAATATTTTAAGTCCAGTCCTACTCCTGCTGTAGGTCACAGCAGTCTTACAAATTGCTGGGAAGGAGCTGGGAAGGCACAGCATACTGCAGCAGGAACTTCTTCAGCAGGCACCAACTCCAAACATCTCTGGTGCTTCAGAGCTACAGAACAGCAAAACACAAAGCTTCATACCCTGAGATCAAAGCTCACATCTGCATCAGAAAGAACATCAGTAACATAACAAAACATACCAAGGCACAGGACACAGATGGAATGCTCTGTCAAGAACAAATGCTCTAGGAGGAAATCCTTCACTCAGAGGGCGGTGGGGCACTCAATACCAGGCTGGACGAGGCTCTGGGCAACCTGATTTAGTGGGTGGAATCCCGGCCTATGGCAGGGGGTTGGAACTAGATGAGCTTTAAGGTCCCTTCCAACCCGAGCCATCCTGTGATTCTATGATTCTAAGAACAAAGGGACTTAAGGTAAAAAGGGGAACGGCTGCTAGAAAAGCAGAACTCCACGCTCACCTACAGCAGGCTCGTAATTCTACAGCTAACCCTTCCCACGTGCAGCTGCAACTTTAAACCCCACCAGCTCAACGGAGCTAATTCCTACGCATAAGGCATGGGAATTAAAGAGCATCTCCTCTCCCAGAAAGCCCCGACTTGAATTCTGTTCTTCATCTCTACTGCAGTTAATGCAGTTTAAATTTACTGGGTTTCCCCAATCTGGTAGCTAACAGCCAAATAACTGAGTTTAATTATGCATACAGAACACAGAAACTGCATTTTTATGTTATTAATATGTAACAGAGAACATTCATCTTATTCTTAAAATAGAAAAAGAATAAGACATTTCTGAAAGCCAAAATAATAAAAGGCTGTGGCATGAGCCACAGCACGCTGTACAAATGGCAGGGTACAGGTGAGCTCGTGAAGGAACACTCAGACCAGTCATCCCTTTCTCTCCTAGTCCCAAGGAGCCCAAACCTAAACACGGCAACACTGAAGTCAGAATTGCAGAAGAAGCTAAATACGGCTGAACTGGGACCAATGCAGAATCCCAGCAAAACACCACAACCTAAAGCAGGAGGTGCCAGGGATATGCACGTGGAGCAACGCGTTCAGCCAGCAGCAGCGGAAGCGTTGAGAATTAAACAAGGTAACCAAAGCAAGCTCCACCGGGTAACGTTTGGGGTTTCAGCAGTTACCTGTGCTAGTAACTTCTTTTAAACAAAGAAAACAATTCAAAAGGACTTGTCACTATTTAGTCTTCCTCTCTTGGCTCAGATTTACCAGAAACAGGAGACTACAGATAGCAGGCTACAGACACTTTATCCAGGAATAGCCTTGTTGAGCTTTCTAGCAGTGGAAACGTAATGCTTACAAAAAAAAAAAAAAAAAAAAAAAAAAAAAACCACAACTGTTCTGGTATTTTCAGAGCTTAAAAGATTTCATCTTCAGGCAAGTCTTTTCAAGGAAGGCTGAAGAGCTACTGTAATTTTGCCACAAAATCTTCCTACAACATTAAAGCATGACGTGACCTAAATCTTTTAGTTGTATGGTCTGGTCATTCCACTGAAATCCCTTTCCAATACAGGGAGAAAGAGCAATCCTCCTTGGGATTGTCACAGATCACAATTATTCTTATCTGAACCCTTCTTGCAAGCTGAGCCACAGCCCCAATTCAGAGGAGCTCCAACCCAAAGCCTCAGAAGAGCCAATGTGTCCTTTATTCCTCTCACTCTGTTAAAAGGCAACAATCCTCTTAAACTCACTCTCTAGGGGAGAATTCACTGGCTTTATCAGCATGTGAACTTCAGGTCTTCCTCCAGATCCTTTGAGATATCCGGGTGCACGAAGATTCTTATGTGTATTGCTCACTTCAGGTAAAATCACTTGACCTGCTGTTTCAAAGAATACCCTTGTCCCATCAGGGAGGCGTCATCACACACTCAGCCTTTCCAGCAGTGTTTGTGACTTGTTCCAACCAATATCCATGGCTGGCTGGTGATACAGGTTCTTGAGACAGGAGAGCCTGAGTAATGGCCTAACTCCCCATGCACATGCTGACCTAACACATTAAGATGTCACTGACCATCAGCCCTGCTCACGTTTGCTGCACAATCCATGTACATCCTGAGGTATCTCTTACGAGCATCGCTAGTGAACCGTTAACTCACCAGGTCTGCTTCCACAAGGAATGTTCTTCAGAAGTAATCAGAGCTCTGGAGCTTTGCCCAGTTATAAAAAGGAAAGCACAGATCCCCATGAAACACCTCTGCAACCTACAGACTTCATCTTTCTTATCTCCCACTGAGGGACACGGAACTTCCCTGAATGCAATTTCCAAGTAATGTTCTCCCTGGACAGCCTTCAGACTCATCTGTCCACTCATTAGTGGAATGAGAAATTCAGCATTACCAGATGACACCATCCCCATGTGTGCTTCCACTGATGGATTAGGGCTCTTATGGCCAGGCACAGCCCACCTAAACAAAGCAAACACCAACGTGCCTCCTGCAGCTTTCAGAAAAGTCCAGAGCCTTACTTAAAGGCCAGACTCTTTCTCCTACTCTGCACCTGAAGGTCAGTGAGAGGTGCTTCATCACATTTCACTGATCATTGCTGCTGACCAGATTCAGTCGCCTGCTCAGCTCCAACCAGCTTCCCACTACCTGGAACTATCTGTACCTGAACGATGCAGCAGGAACAATGCCTTCGGGGAAACGATGTATCATAACCATTACAAGAAGGCTCAGAGCACCTGTTGGAAGTTTCCAAAAACATACAAGATCCTGACGTTTGCATTAACACACATCCAGAGAGAGAGACACCACTCCGTGCAGTTAATGCTGAGCCACCCACACATCTCCTCCATGAACGGAGCACTGTAAGATGTTCGTAAACCTGACTGGGTCCACGAGGAGAGCCTGCACAGCTCAGTTGTGTTTCATTCTGTGCTGGTAGTGCTGACAGCTAAATGTCAATCCCATTCCAGACATCACATGTTCTTTCAACAGTGACCTGTGGCACCAATATGTTTTCTTGCCCCCAAGAACCTGCTGTCAGCAGCACGGAGAGCTCCACAGCCACTTCAAGGCCACCACAAGATAATCCGAGTGATCCACGAGATCACTTGCACAAAAGCTGTCTTCCTTCTTGCTCCTGGGTGAGATTTCTGATTGCAAGTTCCACAGCAAGAGTAAAGAGACAACTCACTGCACACATGTAACAACAGAACCAAGAAGCTTTTTGATGTGCTGCTATACCCAGGAGATTCACAATGCACCTGAGCACCTTACGCTTCCCCTGTGCTTTGACACTGGCTCCAATCCCTTCATTTGACCCCTTCGGCTCACCACCTACCTGCTTCCTGGAAGCACATCAGAAGAGGCGGAAGGCAGCATCTTCAAAAAGCTGTTGAAAAAATCCATCCCAACCCACCGTGACTTGCACAAAGGATGGAAACGGGCAGGAGGTGATTTAAGCAGCTCTACAATTCTGAAGCAGAGTGAGGTGATGTGGAGGCTGATGGAGCAGCCGCTGGAAAACACATCTGAGCTTCAAATTTCTGCCCTGCGTCCCTTACAATGGTTCAAAAATACAAAAATTTGTATTCAGCTCTTCCAGGCTTACTTTGCAGCAACAGCCACTTAAAAGCTGAAGTTTGCATGCTCAAAGCCAGGGCAGATGTTGCTAAAGCTCTTTCTGCTGGCACTACTGTAGTTTTGTGACCACAGTGTTACAATCCGAGGCAGAGTTAACTGCCAGCCCTGCCCTTTGTTGGTAACCCACTGTGTCAAACCCAGCTCTCAGAATGACAGAAGGAAGGGCTATAAATATTGACTGCATTAAAAAAAAAAAAAATGTGTAAGTGGATGGACAACATGAAATGCCAGAGTAGTTAGTGCCAAACAGCAAGGATGAAGATGGATTTCCAATATCCACTCATCTCCATCCTGCAATCATGTAATCCAGCAACCACAGAAGACACACACCGTCTTCTGAAAGTCAGACTGCACCTTCCATCCGGCACCTAATAGGATACTTACTCCACACAGTCTCTCTGTTACCACATCACCTTTTGCTCACACAGAGAATATTTGAGTTAAATCATTGAAAATTCGTCAGCTGCATCCCCAGAGGGCAACAGCTAAGGAAGCTGCCTCAAATGTTTTAAACCAGTCAGGCGGAGTGACACACCGCTCACACCAACTCTAAAGGCGAAGCTGGCCTGAGCTGTAACCTGCCATTAGCACATCAACCCATGATGATGAAAAAAGCTGAGGTTCCATCCAGAAAACATCACGTGGTTTAAACGAGGAGACTGAAAAGCTCAAGAATTGAGGGCTATTGCAGTTCGTGAGAAAAATCCAGCTAACCCGAAGAGGCAATGGAATGAAGAATGCACCCAAGACAATGTGCTGGCTCAACCAGGCTATGACGTGCCCTCCACAGGAGTTTCATACCCTAACTATCACAGGCTGTTAAAATAGAAGTAATCTTGCAACTTCACGTGAGATTGCAAGAGAAAAAGCATTTCGAGCAAATTCTGAGAACTCCTGACTTCAGTGGTTCCAAACACAGGTCACCAAAACTGAAAATAAAATTGCAGCTGTTCTAGGGCAAGGGAAGCCTGATGTTTCCTGGGCTGCACCTCCTAGAAGTTACCTAGGATGGCACAGAGGAGACCAAGAGAATTGTAACAACCTCTGCCTTACCAGAATTCCTTATTACAGAGAAGGTACTTACTGTTCCTGCCAGGATATCATGAGGACAGCAATCCAGAAGGTGGCTCTTGCAGACACGATCGTCTGTAAACTTCACCCTTTGTCTGGTTTCATCTCCTGAAATTCATTTGTGGTTTTAAATAAGGAGACATTAGAATGCTGATAAGGTAACAAAGATGTTGGTATGATCATTTCACCTCAATATGCAGATTAAAACAGTTGTCGTTCCTGCTCCCCCAAATTACTTGAAAACGCTTATAGGGTAGCAGGATATTCTGGAAAACTTTTAAGTGGCAAAAAAAAATAAATACTATTTTAGCATTAATTCATCAAATACACCGTGTCAAACACAGTGTTGGCGAGCCAAGTAACGTCCAAAGCCTGTCATCCGTATAAAGAGACAGCACAGCCAGAAGAGAAAAAAGGAGACAGTCTGGCTTGCAGCCAATGCTTTCCTTTTTTCACCCCCCTCCCTTTTTATTTTTTTACTGTGATGAAGGGGCAGGAGATACTGAAACCCATGCTATCGGAGGGTCACGAATCATAGAACAGTGCTGTGCTGGACAGTTTGTATAGGCAACTGCTACTTGCTAAGCTGATAATTAAGACAGCAGTCCGCTTGGTCTCAAAACCAAGTAAGCAGTGTGTTTTCCAAGGCCGTGCAAAGCTGAATCTTGTAGGTCTTGGCCTGGAACGTGAAAAGTACTTCCCACCCGCCTCCCGCCCTCAGAAGACATTTTACTCAGGAGCCACTTATACAAGACAATATCAGAAAAAGCAAAAAAGAAAAAAGAAAAAGGAAACAAAGTTAGTCAATACACACTGCGAGCTCCAACATATACTATACCCATCTGCATTCTTCAAGACCTCAGCTGCAGAATTTTATGCCCACTGTTGAAAAGTTTTAAAGGAAAAGCTTTCTTGCCCACACCTGCAGTAAGGAAGTCAGGGGAACGATACATAAAAGTAAAGGCAACGTGGTAATGGTATGTGACAATTTTAAAGCTAAGCTGTGTATATGACACAGGTATGTGGAATACTAACGTATGAAAATAGTTTAGGATTTGCAAGCATCCAGGAATAATGTTGTGTCTACTCAAAATGTTTTTTTTTTTGTTGTTTTTTTTTTTTTTTTCTTTCTATGCTACACTTTTAAAGTTACTCGTGAAAAAAAGCAAACACTTTTCTTTTGTTATAACAGCTTTAAAAATTGGTTGTGACTCACGGCTCGATGAACATGAGGCTTTTCTGCAACTCCCTTGCAGATTGATGTAGGCAGGCAAAGATACACTGAACCTTTATAAATAAAATAGAGGGGCCACAATTGTTCAGTTTGTATGAAATAAAAGGATGGGAAGCAATTCAACAGCAACTCAACACGCAGAGAGAGAGAGAGAGAGCGAGCAGGGGCACTGGTTCGCTTAGGAAGCCAAGTGCCGAGTACCTCACAGCCCTGCACCGCGCCCAGCGGCTCTACGCGCTCGGCAGGCCGCAGACGGGACCCCGGGCTGCAGCGGGGCCTCCCCAGGGGCAGGCCCCGGAGCCAGGCGCAGGCCCCGGCCCCTCCGCTCCGCTCCGGGCTCGGGCCCGGGCTCGGTGCCCGCAGCGGGGGGGGGGCAGCGCCGGGCCGGGCCGCGGCGTCTCCTGCAGGCCCCGCCCGCCCCCACTCACCGTCCCGGGCCGTGCCCATCAGCTGGTCCAGCAGGGCCCGCATCTGCGCCTGGGCCGACATGGCGGCGGGGCCGGGCCGGGCCGCGGCGGGCGGGCGGCTCCGGCCTGGAGGAGGGCGGCGGCTCCGGGCTCCGGGCTGCGGCCTGGGCTCCGCGCTCCGGCCTCGGAGGCGGACGAGCGGCGGCGGCGGACGGGCGGCGGGCGCTGGGCGGAAGCGGCCCCTCCCGGCGCCGCGCGGGCTGACGGGAATTGTAGTCCGCGGGGCGGGGAGGGGAGGCGGGGGTGGCACCCGCGGCAGGGCCGTGCTGGGCCGTGCCAGGCCATGCTGGGCTGTGCCGTGCCAAAATGCTACAGGCAGTGCCGTACCCAAGTGTTCCAGGCTGTGCCGTACCGAATGTTCCAGGTTATCCCACACCAAACTGTTCCACGCCATGCCACACCGAATGTTACAGGCAATCCCATACCAAGCTGTTCCAGGCTATCCCGTACTGCACTGTGCCAGGTTATCCCATACCGAACTGTGCTAGGTTATCCCATACTAAACTGTACAGGCTGTGCCATACCACACTGTTAGAGGCTACCCTATACCAAAGTGTTCCACATCATGCCATACTGAATTGTTCCATGCAATCCCATATCAAACTGTGCCAGGCTATCCCATACCAAATTGTTCCAGGTAATCCCATACCACACTGTGCTAGCCTATCCTATACCGAACTGTTCCACACCATGCCATACCAAACTGTTCCAGGCTATCCCATACCAAACCATTCTGGGCTGTGCCATGTCAAACTACTACAGGCAATCCCATACCCAACTGTTCCAGGCTATCCCATACTGGACTGTGCCAGGTTATCCCATTCCAAACTGTACAGGCTGTGCCATACCGAAATGTTAGAGGCTATCCCATACCAAACTGTTCCACGCCATGCCACACTGAATTGTTCCAGGTAATCCCATACCAAACTGTGCCAGGCTATCCCGTACCAAACTGTTCCACACCATGCCATACCGAACTGTTCCACACTATCCCATGCCAAACCATTCCACACTATCCCATACTGAACCGTTCCAGGCTATCCCATACCAAACCCTTCTGGGCTGTGCCAAGCTGTGCCAGGCCGCGCCAGGCAGGCAGCGGTGGCAGCGGGTGACGTCAGGCAGCAGATCGAAGGGTGCCCGGGGCTTATCAGCTCCCGCTGGCCCTGTTTGCCCAGCGGTGCCTGGGCAGAATGGCTGCGGGTCCCCCCGGGGCTGCCAGTGTGAGCGTTTGTAGAGGGGACAGCAGCACTGTGGGGCCCGGCTGGTGGCAGTGGCAGTGCCACAGCTCAGTCCCTGCTGTCGGCCCTGGGGAAGGGGCACCTGGGGCTGCAGACAGTGGGGGCCCGGTGGGTGGTAGCCGTGCCTTGGGTGGCACTGTCCCCAACGGTGCTGTGCCGTGCAAGGGGCTGGGGGGCCCGTCTCAGTGCTGAGGGACAGGGACAGTTCTGTGGGAGCAGACTGGGAGCCACCATCAGCCCCACAAACAGAGGGCACGACAGTTCTGGAGCAGGGGCTGCCTGGCCCCAAGGCCAAAGTGCATCCACAACCCCACTGGGATCATCCCAGCAAGGGCTGCAGCACGGTGCTGGGCAGCTGGGCTCTGTGTCAGGCTGCCAGCCATCCTGCGTGTATCCTCCCATGTGGGTTGTCCCATGTGTCCCCATGTATCCCACGTGGGTTGTGCTGTGTCCCCTGACCATCCTGTGTCCCCATCCAGCCACCCAGGTTCCCCAGCTGTCCTTTGTCCCCTGTCCCCTGACTGTGCTCTGCGTCCCCCCAGATGGCCACACCAGAGCAGGTCCCAGTGCCAGAACAGAGATGGCACAGCTGGGCCACAGCCACCTCAAGCTGCTCTGTTGTCACCAGCTGGTCCTCTACCATGCTCACAGCCTGCCCGGACCAACACAGCCACGCAGGAGGCATGGGGCATCCCAGCACCCTGCCTGCGGTGAGGGTGCTGCTATCCTGGGTGCTGTCCCTGCCATGGGGCTGCCCCAGCTGCTTCCCACACGCACGTCCCCATCCCTGCATCCAGCACCAACTGACAAGGGCCACCCGCCTTGGGGCACCCAGCCCCACTGCTCCACCCCAAAGTGCCTCTCCCACCAGCCACACCACTGGGGCCATGTCCTGACACCTCAAAATACTCAAAAACCCACCCTGGGACTCATAGCTGAGCTCCACAACCATCTCGGGGTCTGCAGAGGAGCACAAGGTTGGAGACAGGGGGCTGAGCAGTGCCCAGCACTGTGGGACCCCTGCAAAGGCTCCAGGCAGGAGGTTTGGCCCGTCACGGCCGCAGCGCCTGTTTGCACAGGCATGGCCCGATAAGCAGTGTGTTCTTCAGAAGATCCCTACTCCAGGAGTCAAAATAGCATGAAATTTAATTTTACGCCTATTTGACAAAGCTTGATTTCGCCTCCAATCAGCAGGGAGATAAGAGCCCTCGGTACAAGTGTGCAGGCAGTTTGGCAGCTGGGGCTGCCGATTTAATAGGTGAATCTACAGGAACAACACTTGAAAATCCCCTGGCTAGTGAACCATTAAGGTGAGCCCTGCCTTCCGTCCCCGCGTCCCTCCCCGCGCCGCTCTCCCGTTGCTGGGTGCTAAAGCAAACCCCAGCTCTGTTTACCGAGTCTACTATTACAATACAGCTACCAAATATTTGCCAGCCGTCAGCTCGCTGCTCCGCTATAAATACTTCAGGCCCAGGTGGAGGGACAGCGAGGGGGAGCGGCGCGGGAGCCTATGCATGGCCGGGCAGCAGCACCAAGGTGAGTGCCGAGCTGAGCCGAGGCAGCGGAGGAGCTGTGGCCCCGGGCGATGCCCTCCTGCACCGGGGCAGTTCTCCAGCCTCGGGTGGCACCGGGGAGGCCCCACAGAGGGGACTGGCCCCATGGAGGGGACTGGAAGCCCCACGGAGGGGACAGGGTGCAGAGGGATGCACAGGGGCAGCAGCGATGTTGTCCCAGTCTTGTCCAGGAGGCATCAGGATTTGTCCCAGAGACACTGCTGCCCCCAAAGCCTCTTGGAGCCGGGTGATGGCACTCCCAGGCATGTGGCTGAGAATGCCCCGCAGCGAGCCTGGGCTGGGGACCCCAGGGAACAGATCCATGAACACAGAGGGGTCCTCGCGCAGCTCAGCAAGACCCAGCTGTGGTCAGAGACAGCCAGGGTGGTGCGGGGAGGTTTGCCCTGCCACAGGGAATCCTGCGGGACCATTGCATGGGCAGGGGGCTCAGCACCCCAGGTGTGCACCCCATGGTGGCAGGGTGCCGTGCCCAGGGCCTCATCCAGCTCCACACACAGCCCTGGGGTGACACCCTGCTGCCTCACACCTTTTGGGGGGATGTAAACCCTGCTCTCTGGCTTGGGGGGTGTCTGTGCTTCCCCACATCCTATGGATAGCAGGGACAACCCTGCTGCCCCGCATCCCAGGGCTCGGGGGGATGTTTTCAGTTGCCCCCTGTCCCACGGATGGGGGGTACAGCCCCGCTGCCCCACCACTGCCCCACGCAGCACCCCCCTGCTGCCACCTTGGGGCCAAACGCTGCTGTGGGGCACCGGGACGGGGACACCCCGGGGTGCTGCCACCCTCACCCCACTGTCCCTGCCCCGCAGGGTGAGTCCAGGCCCCGGGCTGCCCCTGCGCCCTGACATGGCTGCAGGCGTCATCCGGCCCCTGGCCGGGCTGCGGCTGCCCTCGCCCTTCCCACACGGCCTGCTGCTGCCCGCACGCCCCGAACCCGACTTCCCCGACCTCTCTGAGGAGGAGGAAGAGGATGACGAAGAGGAGGAGGAAGAGGAGGATGAAGAGGAGGCAGCAGAGGACAGCACCAGCTGCAGGGGGCTGGAGCTGGCCGGCCCAAATGCTGCTGAGGCCACCCTGAGGCTCCTCCGGTTTTCGGAGCTCATCAGCGGTGACATCCAGCGCTACTTCGGACGGCGGGGCCAGGAGGAGCCCGCTGGGGGCCGTGGCACACCCGAGGACTGCAGCTCACCCCGGTGCACCGCCCGCGAGCCGGGCACCGCCAGCCTGCCCCAGCCCGAGGCAGTGATGGCCCGGGGGGGCTCCGGGGCCACGCAGAGGCTGGGGCCGCTGGCCGAGCTCTTTGAGTACGGCGTGCACCGGTGCCTGCCGCCCCGGGCAGCCGGGGGCAAGACGCAGCGGCTGGAGAGGAAATACGGCCACATCACCCCCATGCACAGGAGGAAGCTGCCGCCTTCCTTCTGGAAGGAGCCGGGCCCCGGCCCCGCCAGCCTCCTCCACGCCGGCACCCCCGATTTCAGCGACCTCCTGGCCAACTGGACGGTGGAGCCGGGGCCGGAGCTGCCGGGTGCTGGGCGGGAGCTGCTTCCTGAACCAGGCCGCCTGGGGCTGGATGCTGAGCCCTTTGTGGGGCTCTGAGCCCACCAGAGGGGACCCTGGCCCCGCCACGTGCCACCCAGTTAATGATCAAACCGCGGCCCCGCTGCCAGCGCTGGGGCAGCTGGAGCTGGGACGAGTGAATAAATGACTCCCGCTAGGCACGAGCGTGCACGGTGTCCTTCGCCACCCGCCGCTGCGACGGGGGCAGCCCTGCCGCTGGTGACAAAGGGCTCTGCGCCCCTCCAGGAGCAGCAGGAGGAGGGAAGCGGGATGGCTGGAGGAACCAGCAGCCCGTGTTTGCTCTGCGGGCCCAACTCCGTGGATCCCGTCCCCTTATCTCAGCTGTGCCGGGGCAAAGGGCAGCGCAGGGCCTCATAAAGCACCCGGCTGCCATCCAGGGACCCCGCTGCCTGCCCAGGGAGCAGGGACCTGCCACCACCACCCCGCTGGGTGTCAGACCCAGAGGGAGGACAGGGCGGCACCACAGCACAGCCAGCCCTTCCCTGAGGCCTCCTGGCTGCTGCCAGAGCCCAGCGCTGTTACCAAGGCCCGGCAGAGGCATCCCCGGCTTTGTGGTGGCTCTTTGTCAGGCTTGAAAAGGAAAAGCACCCAGGAAGGGGCAACCTTGAACAGCCCAGGCCTGCCAGGGACCTCTGGCTCCCAGCACTCCCCCTCATAGGGCACCCCCCAGCACCAAGCCCAGGGCCTCAGCTCCCCAGGGCTCCCCCGAGCCCAGGCAGTGGGGCCAGGGAAGGAGGGAAGCAAGAGCCAGGCAGCACCACGTAAAAGTACAAACAGGGTTTATTTCAGCACAGAAGTAGCCCGCAGTAGAAAGCCCCTAGAGGCCAGGTTCTCCCTGCCCAGCTCCCCCCCAGAACACAGTGCAGAGCACTCGCACCCCAGGGGTGCGGTGCACGGAGCAGGGCCAAGGCCAGCACATGGGGTAATGAGGGCAGGGGAAGATAAAGGAGTTGGAGCTTCGAGGGCAAGGAACCGTGAGGGCTGGAGCACTCCTCACCACCCAGGGAGCTGCAGGCTTGACTCTGTCCCTGTGGCTGGATGTGGTGGCTGGTTTCAGGGGGCAGCAGCCAAGGCCAGCAGGACCCAGGCTGCTGCAAAGGGTGCAGAAAGTGAAGGAATGAAGCTGGGGTCGCTTTCAACCCAGTATCACTGCAGGGGAGATGCAGCAGCACTGAGGAGACCGAGGGGAGGGCTGGAGGCACAGGGGAACACACTAGGGTCACGTTCCAGGACCACCACCCGAGGGAAGCCCTCCCCTTCTTATCCCCTCCAAGCCACGAGGAAGGGCCACGCCGTGCCCTCACCCCACAGGCTTAGGGGCACAGCAGTCAAGGGAGCCAAGAAAGAGCAAGAGACAGCAGCTGCTGAACCATGGGAGCCCTTTTATTGCACAGGGGGCAGGGCAGGGATCCCCTCTGGCCAAAGTAACAGACACAGGGCTCAGCCCAAGCCAGCCAGCAGCAGCATGGGGAGAGGGGACAGGGCACTGGGAGCAGGGGAGAGCCCTGCAACCTCCCATCCCTGCAGAGCCAGCCCCAGCCCCACAGGAGGTGGCCAGTCCCGGGATGCCCAGGGCAGCAGCAGGGATAGAGGGCAGGGAGACAGTACCCAGCTCAGCAGGGCACTTTGGCTCCCCAGGCACGCTGCAGCCTTCACACAACCCCCGGTGAGCTTACTCAAAGAGCTAAGAGAACCGACAGCATATTTTGATCCCTCAGGGAAGCAGAGGAAAGGGCGAGGAGGAGAGGAGCTGGCAGAGGTGGGAAGGCAGTGACACATGGGAGAGCCGGGGCAGAACAGCTGTGCCAGTGCTCCAGGCACCACGCTACCTCCAGGAGCCAGCCCAGTCCTCCCCCTGCCTCTACCAAACGAGGGTCCCAGTCTCAGAGGGGCCAGCGTGCGATCCCGCTGGGCGGCGCTGCCCCACGTCACGTCTGTGCCAGCGAGAGCTCCTCCAGCCCTTCCTTCCCCAGCCGGTACCGGGCGAGATCCTTGCGGGTGACCATGCCCACCACCTGCGGGGAGGGGACAGCATCAGGCCCCATGAGCCCGGGGACAACAGCAGCACCCCAACGAGCCCAGTCTGCCCGCACGCAGCGAGCGCCTGGTGGCCGTGGGGACTCACCTCGTTGCGATTGTCCACAACCACCAAGTGCCGCAGGCCCAGGGCCCGGAAAAGCTTGAAGACCCGTGGCAGAGACGCCTCCTGCAAGGCACATCGGGGACGAATGGGTCACAGAGGCCCCAGCTGGCTCCGGTGCCCCACTGTGGTCGGCTCCCTGACAGACTGGGGCGCAGAGGGGCCCCCAAATGTTACCTGAGGCACAGTGTAGGGCGAGGGGTTCATGAACTCGCTCAGGTCGATCATGCACTCGCGCTCGTCCTGGGAGACGTGGATCGACTGGATGGGGGGGAAGCGGGGGTAGGCGTCCCGGAAATCCTTCAGCTTCAGCCGCCGCTGCACCAGGCTCAGGTTGGCCCTCTCCACAAAAACCTTGGGGGGAGAGAGACCATCAGCGACCACCCCGAGACGCTGACTGGGGCACTGCAGCCCCACAGCGCACACCAGGGCACCAAGGCAGGGTCAGGAGGGAAGAGGAGAGGAGCATGAGGTAGGCAGGAGCAGCTTGTTTCTGATAATAGGGGTGTTTTGTGAGCCCGGTGAGGCACAGCAGGCTGCTGGGCACACCAACGTGCCCACAGGCTGCACGGCAGCCCCCAAACAGAGAACCAAGGGAGATGTCAGGGGATGTCAGGGGTGCTCTGGCAGCAGGGCTCCAAGGCAGCCCACCCAGCCCCTGCACAGCACCACCCACCTTGTGCTTCAGCAGGACGATGAGCTGGGAGCGCAGGATCAAACCCCGCAGCCCTGCCACCTGCAACAGAGCATCGGGTGTCAAACGAGGCTGGGGACAGGAGGCGGGTGTGAGGGTCCCACACCACGGACAGCCCTCGCACAGCCGACCCCAGAAACATCCCCATCCCCCCCAGCAGGCACCCAGCCCACCTGGGTGCTGTTGGGGTTGCTCTCCACCACAGGGAAGCCGTTGTGGTTGGAGGAGGTGTCACTGAGGATGTCCACAACCGTGCCCACCCGCTCGATCCTCCGCAGACAGGTGACGGGAGTGCTCATGACCTCCCTGTGGGGAAGAGTCAGGGGGAAACAATTCAGCAGCAGCATGCCCCGAACTCACCCCCCCATGCACACACCTCCCTGCTCCCCCCATAACCTGTGGGGGACGTGGAGGGGGATGTCACGCTGCTGGGGAAGGGGCTGGTGACCATCAGGCACCTGTGACCACAGCAGGTCACCGCCACCCTTCTCGACTGGGGCCAACAGCACGGTCTGAGGGCTGGTGGTGGCCCCCAGCCCACCTACCTGGCCGTGAGGGAGTGGGACGTCACCGGGGCCTCCCAGTGCAAGAAGGGCACGCTCTGCAGCTGGATGTGCATGTCATACAGCCCCTGCAAGGAGAGCCGAGCTGTCAGCAGAGGCCTGCTGAGATGCTGAGGGGGTGCAGCCAGGCAGCAGCCCCCCTCTGAGAGTCCACAGGCTCTGCAACACCCCCAGTCCTCACTTAGAGCTTCCCCAGCTCGGCAGCACCCCAAATCCTCACCCACAGCCTCTCGCCCAGTCCTGGGCTCCCAGTGAGCACAGCCAGCCCTCACCTCCACGAAGTAGTCGCCCACAATCTTCGCTGTCATCAGCACCAGCATGATGGGGAAGCCGTAGGTAACATTGCCTGTTGCCTCCATCATGATGACCGTGAGGCTCAGCGTCATCCGCACTATCCCGCCTGTAAGAAGCGCCCAAAAGGACCAGGGACTTAGGGGGGCAGGAGAGAGCACCCAAGGCCCCTCAGTCTCTGAGCAGCACCCCAGGATTCCCACACAGGCACCCTGCGAGGCAGGCAGCACATCCAACCCGCCCAGCGATGCTGCTCGCACTTGGCAGGGCTGTTAGGGAGCTGACCCAGGCTGGGGTTTTAGCAACACCACGCAGGCTTCGCTTCAGCTAGGGAAAAAGCTGGACCAGGGAAGCAAAGACCATTTCCTGCCCTGCCACCTTCACTATGACACGAGTCAGAGGTGGCCACAAGTCCCTAAGGGGGGCAACTCACCCAGCTGTGCAGCAGCTCCCATCAGGGCGTACTTCCCAGGGTCAGCCCAGATCTGAGAGAGAAAAGGCTCAGTCAGCGGCTGGCTCCAGCTCATCCACAGATAACAAGCAGTGCCCCAGCCCCAAAAACCCCTTCCCAAGGAGCAGGGAGTGCCCGAGGACTTGTGCACAGCCCAGATGTCTGCAGGGTTCCGTCGGGACTGAAGAAAGCTCAGAGACAGCTCAGGAAAACATGGAGCAAGGAGTCAATGCTCTCCACACTTCTCCCAGCCGCTGTGCCGGGCTCTCAGCCAGCTCTGCAACCATGCCTGCACATGCAGCTGGGCCAGCAGCAAGAGGAGAGCAGGGTGCCACATCCACCCCAGACCCCCTTCCCATCAAACACTCACCGAGCCCTTGGTCAGGTAGGACAGGGAGATGCCAAACAGCCTCCCCCAGGCAGCGCCGATCAGCAGGGAAGGGATGAAGACCCCCGCGGACACGGTGAGGCCATACGTCCAGCAGGCCAGGAAGAAATACATCAGGGTGAACATCCCCAGCGTCATGGGGTTGTAGGAACCTGGGGTGGGGAGAAAAGAGTCAGTGCTGGTTCCACAGCCAGGGGAGAACAGACAGCAGCAGCCCCTGAGGCTCACTGCCTGCAGACAAAGCCCCTCTTGGGTGCACCTTCCTCCAGATTTTCCCCCAGCATCCTCCCTGACAGCACAAGCCTTTCAGTCTGGCTCTCCGGGTTGTTTCTACCTCTGACAAGCACCCTGCTAGTGCCATCCAAAGCCCTCCCGTCCCACTGAGTCCAGCACACGCATTTCTCCCATCTCGTGGCCCACAATGACCCAGCCCCTTTCAGCCCTGCATTTCTCAGCTTCCTGCGAGGAAAAGTGATGATGAACTCTGCAAAGTCCCAAGGGACTGCCAGCACTGGAGGAGGAGGTCAGGAGGACGGAGGTGCTACGGTCAGTTTGGGGATCAGCTCAGCAGAGCAGGTCCTACAAACACGCTCCCTGTCCCGCAGCCCCCGTGGTGCAGGGCATGCCTTCACGCTGTCCCCCAGCACAGCGAGACACTGTCATCCCCAGGACTCAGCCTATTACAATTTTTAGGACTGATGAGCAGGCTCAGTCTAGTTTGAATCCATATTTTGCAACCTCTCTCCTTTACAGAGGTCAATGGACCAAAGGAAGGGCCCAGCGCTGCAGGGAGCAGCCCTGAGACATGGGACACCCATCCCTGTGCTAAGTACTGAGCTGCACACCCCAAACCAAGGGTCTAAAAACTCAGAGCAGCAGGCCCGGGGGGAAGAGAGCATGTCATTGTTACATGGGGTCCAAGGGAAATTGGAGCTGGGATCTGAAAGCCAAATTTAATTTCTCGAGCAAATCCAAGCTGCAGAAATCCACCTCCACAACCTACCCAGAAGGTAAAGTCATTCAGGGGCAAAAGGCCCTGCTAAGTAAGAAAACAGCCTGGGGTATTTCCAGGACAGACTCCAGAGAAGAAGCAAGGCTCAGACCTGCTCCCACGCTGCTGGGAGGTGCCAGCTTGCAGACACACACAGACAGAGCTGAGCCTTTGCCCGCCAGCTGCCCCAGGACCACAGCCCTTCGGCCACGCTGCTGGGTGCCTCTGCACACAGCAGGCACTGCTGGGCCCATTCTCCCCGAGCTCCCCCAAAAGGCTTTTGGCCAGCCTCAGCCGTGGTGCAGCAGCAGCAGGTTTTTGGATGCACCCAGGCTCACATCGCCCCTCCTGCACACCCAGCTGGCCACCAGCAGCACAGCCCCTCGCTGCCTGCTGCCCCACACAGCACTTGGCCAGATCCCATTGTGCCTTCCTGGGGCATGCTGACAGCCCCTGCCTCATCGCACAAGCAAGGAGGGAACAGATCAGCCACCAAGCACAAACCCTGCCCCACTCTGCTTGTATTTGAGGAAGCACTCGCTGGGCAGGCAGACCTGGAGGGTCGTGGAAGAGGTTGACAACGCTTTTCTCAGGTGTGTTGAAGAAGGCAGTGGCCATAGAGTTGTACTCTCCATCAGCACAGAAAAGCTAAGCAGGGGAAGGAAAAAAAACAAGTTAGAAGTGGCAGATATGGGCTGCCCTGGGGCAGCAAGGACTGCAGGGCTTTGGCTGGCTGAGGAGCCCAGGGTAGACCTGGGGACATGGGGCAACCCTGCTGAGCTGAGGGCAGGGCACTGCCATACAGGAGGAGAACGGAATGAAATCAGAGTGAGAGAGATGCTTCTCCAGGATCTCTGGCCTGGCAGCTTCACACGTTTCTGTGCAGCCCAAAGGAAAGTGCCCAAACCATGAGCAAAGGGCTCCCACAACCACGCTGCTTTCCACATGCCCACACCACCACTTCACCACTGCCACCTGGCTGGTGACAACCTGCCAGCCAGTGCCTTCACCTCTGTCCCTGCCAAGCCAGGACTCAGATGAAAAAACATCCAGCCGCTTTTATTTCCAGAGCTTTGGGTCAGGCCGGCCAGCAGAACCACCCCCTGCTTGCTGCATGGGGGCCTCCAGCTCCACCCGGAGCACAAGGCACCGACTGCAGGGGAACCAGCAAAGCCCAGCAGGATTTTGTTCCCCTGCCGAGGCTCAGGGTCTGCCCCCAGCACCTCCTACCTGCAGGGGGTAGGCCACCGTGCTCCCCTGGATGGGCTGGCAGTCTCGAGAGCAGTAAATCATGACAAACCCCACAGCCGCCGTCACCGCTGCGACCAGCATGGCCTCAATCACCTGGAGGCAGGGCCGGTGGATGTACCTGCGAAGGGAGCACATCACACGGGGTTTAGCAGCTCTCCCATTGCTCTCAGGAACACCTAACAGTTGGGTGTGTGCAGCATTGGTGCCTTTCTGGGCCCTCAGGTCACCAGAGAGAAGCACAGCAGGGGCAGAGCAAAGGCAGGATGCTGGGGGTCAAAGCCTTGGCTGCAGGAGGCAGCTGGCATCTTTGTGCCCAGCTTCCAGCTGTCACCTCTCACATTACACGTTGGGTATGAGGTTACAGCCCGGCTCTGGGTAGGCACACCACTCGCAGGGAGCACAGAAGGTGCCAGCCAACCCATTTCAGTCATCTTTGCCACCCACAGGCTCCTACCTGATCCGGAACATCGTTAACCAGTAATTCAGGGCATTGAACAGGGCTCCCAGGATCCCACCTGCAAACGCAGAAGAGGGAGGTGTCAGCACGCAGGTCGCACCCTCCCGTGGCTGCCCGAGAGGCAAGAGAAACAGCAAAGCTCAGGGAGACATCGACATCACAGCCAGTGTGACACACAGCTGCTGCCCCTGCTTGGGGGAAACCACAGGCCCTGAAACCAGAAGCACAGCACTGGCCTAGGGACAGGCCAACAGGCACCCAGGCAGCTGCAGAGCCGGGTGAGCACGCTGGGGAGTGCCTGACGTGCTCCATTTCCCCTTTCTGGAGGGGTAAGGGTGGCTGAAGCACCACAGCTTGAGAGCCCTGGGCTGCCACACACCAACCCCACCGAGTAACTGCAGGGCGCAGATGGAACTGGCTCGCCTTTGCTACAGGAGTGAGCGAGGGCTGGCCCAGGATCCAGCTCTCAGCCCCATAAACCCCACGAGCAGCCTCTGCTCTAGAGTTAAATGTATTTTCCACTCCCCCAGGAAACAGGATCCTGAAGTTTTTAGGCCCAGACAGAGAGCAGAGGGAATTATTCAGACTAATCGAATTGAAAGAGCAGAACTCTCTTACCAACCACTCCCATGAAGATGAAGATAGGAATTTCCTGGATCGTGTATCCCATTTTCTAAAAACAAGAGCTGGGTTTCAGATCTGCTGACCCTTTTGCAGTGAGTCACCATTTGCTCAGGCAGCACAGCCTGAGCCAGAGCAGCTCCCGGAGTTCCCCCAGGACATCCCCTGCACACCCCACAGCACCCGGACCCAGCGGGGGCTGCAGAAACACCTCCTGCTCACATCGATGGGCCTGGGATCCTCTGGGATCCAGCCAAACCCGAGCCTGTCTCAGTCCCCAGGCAATGTGTGAAGGCATACTGGTGTCCCCAACCCCCCCACGCTGCTCCTAACACCCCAGCAGAGCCTCACACAGAAGAGTATCCACACCGTACCTCGTTATCAAACCTGCCGAAATTGATGAGCCCGGGGCTGGAGAGATCCCAAGCATTGCCGTGGTAAACGCTCAGCACAGAGTTCAGAGTGAACGTCGAGATCATGGAGGCAAAGAACTAGGAAGAGATGCAGCCCAGAGTCACTGCTGGACACAGCCAGCCTTGCTCCCTCTGCGCTACCCCAAATAACCCCGAGCTCTCGGCTTGGGCTTGGTGCCTGCCGTGTGCTGGAGACAAGCAGCCACGCTCCCCATGGGAGCGCTGAGGGGATGGTGGAGAGGGCTCCAGACACAGCTGCAGCTGGCTCAGGCCCCTGGAGGCCCAGAGGCAGGACCCAGGAGCTGCTGCTGGGCACGGGGGGATCCCAACGTGCCAGGGGCTGCGCACAGACCCGGAGCTGGCAGCTCTGGAGTTCCTGCTTCTGCTTTCCAGCACTTACGATTCTCCACGTCAGGAACTGGTTCCAGAAGGAAGCCCCTTCCTCCAAGCTGAAGAGGACGCCCCCTGCAAGGGCAAGACAAACAAACATCTTCACAAGGGGCACGGAGCACGGACCCTTGCCTAGCAGCACCAGCTGAGGCAGCCAAACCCACCCAGCCCACAACCAAAAAGCTCCAGCGAAGGGACCAGCTAAGCCCACCAAGGCACCGACGAGGTACTGCTTGCAGCAAAACCCCTTCACTGTCCTCCCCCACCTCAGGGAGGCAATGTTCAGCATCAGACACAGATAACCAGCTCCTCTCTTCACAAGGCCTGCAGGGCAGGGCAGGACAGCTTGGAGGGAGGCCAGGCACTTTTGGGGAAGGTTTGGGGCATCACTAACTTTTGGGGAAGCTTTTGTTTTTTTCTCTTCTCAGCACTGGAGCTGGTAGAGGATGGCAGCACACCATTTTTTTTAGTTGCTCACACATCCCCACCACACCTCACCTACCCTGCAGGCTTCCAGGCAAGTGTTTAAGCCTGGAGGTAAACGCTGGGCTCTCCCAGCCCAGGCTACTGCAGTGTCCTAGGTCCCCAGAGCCACCCCCTCACAGCCAGGAGCAACCTCCTGGTATGCCGTGCGTGCAGGCGCTGCTCAGCATCAGAACCAGGACACGTACCCACAGGGGCACCAAACGCGGCCGAGACACCAGCAGCAGCTCCAGCCGAGACGAAGTCCCTCTTCTCCGTGTCTCTGCGGAAGTACTCGAAGATCTGGAATACCCAAACGAAGGCAGGTTCAGGGCTGGCCAAAGGCTCAGGAGGAGACACAGGGAACGTCACGTGTGACCTCTCGCCACCAACACAGCCCCAAGGAACTGTCCACTTTGGGCACCCCCAGGGGTGCAGGGAGGGATTCACGCAGCGCTGGCTGGAGGCCACAGCTCCCTGCCTCCCTCCAGATGCCTTCCCCGAGGCGCACAGAACTCCGGCAACCCAGAGCCAGGCTGGGGCTGGGCTCTGGCACCAGGGAGGTCTTGGCTCACCAGGGAGAGGTGCTGGTGGATCACAGACTCATAAAGGTTGGGAAAGGCCTCCGAGATCATCTGATTCAACCATCCCCGCACCACCACCATCACCCACTAAACCATGTCCCCAAGCACCACGTCCAACCTTTCCTTGAACACCCCCAGGGACAGTGACTCCACCACCTCCCTGGGCAACCTGTCCCAGTGCCTGACCACTCTAAGAAGAAATTTCCCCTGATTTCCAACCTGATTTTTTCCTAATTTCCAACCTGCGTGGACGATGCCATGCAACTAACATTACCATCCCAGTAATTTGCATAGGATTAATTTAGGACCAGCACCTTCACAGACAATTATTCCTGTGATGGTACAATGAGAAATATTAATGTGCATGTAGGATGTTTTCTGCATCTCATGGTAACACGTAGAAAAATTCGTATCAGGCCAACTTCCATATGAAAGCTGTGTAAGATTTATGTTGCTCACTTATGCTGGCAGTGCGAGGAGAGTTTTCCTCCTGCACCCAATGGGGATGGGAGCAGAGGGAACAGAGCTGTGCTCCCTCCTGCCTTTCGATGCTCACAATGGCATCTTTCAGGGGCCATCGCTTGGCAGACCCCAAGCCTCAGCAGGGAAGGAGGCAAAGGCCCTTTGCTGGAGCTCAAAGTGCAGACAGGGCTACACAACACTCATCTCCTGGCTGGGGAGGTCTGATAGGGACAGCCAGGGAACACATCCCAAGCCCCTGCAGCACAGCCCCTCAGCCCTGAGCACCAACCTTGAAGTCTCGCTTCAAAGACGTGGATCTGCCCTGGGAGATGCCAGCAGCAATCACTGCTCCGGAGTGAATCATGGGTCCTTCCTGCGGGCAGGACAGCAGGGTCAGGCAGGGGAAGGAAGAACCCGTGGAGCTGCGGGAAGCTGGGGAAGGCTGCCTGCTTCCCCTCAGATCACCACCCAGAAGGAGCTGGACACCAGCACCCAGCAACACCACGCTCTGCCTGTACCAGCTCCATCTCCAACTCTAGCCCAGGAGAATTTCCCTCTGGCAGATGCAGACCTTGCTGTTTCCCCAAAGATCCTCATTCTGAGTGGTTCCTGTCCCCACCAGCTCCCCTCCAGCAGAAGGGGCAGGCTACAAGGTCTCAAGGGGGCACCTGCACCCTGCATCCAACACCCCTGGGGACGGACACAGCCGTGTTCTTGGTGGCCCCACACATCCTGGGGCTGGCACTGCACGCCCTCTGCTGCTCCCCAGGCCGTGCCATGGCCACCTTGGCCAACAGACCAGGGAGTGAGAGTGGGAAGTCACCGCGGGGCCAGCAGCGCCAGGCTGCCCCGCAGTGGGTAACAGCACGCCCGGGAGCGCCCCGTGCACATCACCTTCCCAACGGCCAGGCCGCCGACCACCGAGAGGATGACCCCACAGACTTTGATCACCAGGGTCTGCAAAACAGAGCAGAGGGCACAGCGCATCACGAGGGGGCTCTGCTGCACCACAGGGAGCCCAGCCAGGCTCTGCCACGGCACCCGTGGGGAGCGCCCAGTGGCACGAGGGCACCACCCGCTTGGTCCAGCCCAGCGCACGCAGCGGGTGCTCATCCCACGAGCTCATCCCACGAGCTCATCCCACGAGCTCCCGCTTACCTTAAGGCGGACAACGTGCGGGATCTTCACGCCGTTGAGGTAGCATTTGATCTGGGGAATGCCGCTGCCGGCTGCCACGGGCTGCGGGGAACGGGGAAGGTGTTTGTGGCTGACATGGACAGGGCAGGGACTGGGAGCACATCGGTCACTTATCCCTGTCCCCAAAGCGCAGGGCACGCCAGCACATCCTTGGGAAGGCCCAAAGGCAAGGCCAAAGCTTGCCGACAGGCTCTGGAGGTGGGCTTGCACCCACTGCACCTTCACAGACACACAGCCCCTGAGGGACTCAAGGTCCCCCCCAACACGGCGCCGTGCTGAGAGGCCCGGTGCTGCAGGAGGCTCTCACCTGGTGGCCAGGGAGAACTTCACAGGAGCGAGGGCAAAGCAACAAGGCAGGTGCTGGTGACTCAGAGAGGCTCGCAGGGAGCCATCGCCCCCCTCCCAGCCACAGCCTGCCCCCAGAGGTCAGCAGCCAGTTTCTGGGCTGTCCTCTGGTGTCTCCGAGGCACCTGGTCAGCCTGCTCGCTGCCGACGCTCACGTACACACGGAGCAAAGAGGCTGAGCCAGGCCCGAGGCTTGCACGAACTGACAGGAGAGCAAGAGCCGAGCCTGCTTCCGAGGCAGGAGCACACCCTGCTGCCACCTCCTTTGCCCCAAGCTGCTGGGGCTGCAGACAACGGGCAGCGTGCCCTGACCGTCTGACAAGAGGAGAAACCTCACCACACCGACAGAGCTGCACTGCCAAGAGCCAGTTCAGCAGAAACGTTTGATGTTACAGAAGCACCCCCAGGCAGGCGGCCTCCAAGCCCTCACCTCTATGAAAGCAACGATGACGGAGCCCACCATCACCACGCTGGCGTTCAGGGTGGCCCAGAGCAAGAGGGAGAACGACAGGCCCCCCTTCTCCGTGAACTTGTCGATGTCTGAGGTGGTCAATCAAGGAAAGGCCAGTGCCAGCTCAGTAACGTGCCCCCCACCACAACGAGGGGTTGCCAGGGAGCTCCTTGAGCTGCAGGTCCTGCAGGCAGCACGGCCTCCTCCGTTAGCACAGCTCAGCACCACGGGCGGCAGGACCCATCCCACCCAGCCCCTGGGAGGAATTGCAGCCCTCCGCCCCCCTGACGGCCCCCAGGAGCCTCAGATCTCCGTGTGAGGATACTGTCCTTCACCACTCGGTACTTCAGCCCGGCCAGGTTCTCCACCACGATGTCGATGAAGCAGGCGACGAGGCCGGTCAGGATGCCGATCATGGCACAGATGACCCAGCGCTTGATCTCCACCGTCCGGAAGGCCTGGCGGACAGACAGACGGTGTCAGCCCCCCAGAGCATCACGGGGGGCTCCCAGCCCACCTTTCCTGATGCAGGCCGAAGCTGCAGGCTGCGGAGAGCTGCCCAGGGAGAATCGACACAGGCAGGCACAGAACTGCAGAGCCCAGCCGCAGCTGACTTGTTTCAAGCCATCCCCCAGTGTCCTCAACCCTCCAAGGGATCCCTGGACAGAAACTGCGTTTTTCCAGCTTGCCCACCTCCATCAGGCCTCTCAGCAGACTCTCCTGTTGTTTCCTGCTGCAGCACTGACTCCCAAAGCCCCCAGGACGAGGCTTTCCCTACGCAGATGCTGCAGGCATCCCTCTGCTCCGCTTCCCTCCCAGCAATGCCACCACGGCTCCTGTTAGAGCTGGAAGCCACCACGCTGGATTCCTGGGGATCTGGCCACCCTGCTCCAAGGTCTCCACAAGCTGCTTGATGCCCGTAATAAACCCACCGTGGCCCGAGATGCCTTTTAACCCCCTGCACTGAGAAGCGGGCAGCGGGTGATGGCTTCCCCGTGCCTCCTCGCAGCGGGGCTGTCAGCCCGCAGGAGCAGCGGGCAGCCACAGCACGGCGAGACTCACCGCGTGGTTAATCCTCCTCTCCTCCTCCAGGAACAGCTGGTTTTCGCTGTTGTCATAGTCCAGGCTCTAGTTCAGAAGAGGGAGATGCTGGTTAGTGCCAAAGGGGGCTTGTAACATAGACGCAGCGTGACTTTTTGCTCGGGCAGATAACAACAGGATAAGGGGCAGATGAGGGAGGAACAGGAGCCCACATACCTCGTACTTGAGCGACAGGAGCTTCTCGTTGTGGGGGATCTCGTTGGGGTACGGCCGAGGCAGCTCCGTCTCCTGCGGGACACAACGCACAGGTCGCTGGGGCCGGGCAGGGACCTGCTCGCTCCTGGGGCTGTCTGACACCGAGTGCCTGCACCACCCCGCTGCTGTGGGGCTGCTCTCACTGCCCCACAGCTCAGGAGAAGCCCGAGAGAGGCTGCCCAGGAGGCCAGGACCTGGGGTGACTCCACCAGGCAGCGCGTGGGGCAGATTTAAACCGATTCAAAGAGCCTTTTGTGCCTGGAGCCCTGGCCGCCTCCTCGGTCCCAGGCAGGACATCTGCCCAGGGGCAGCAAGGAGCAAGCAGGCAGAGATTTGGCACAGCCAGCACCGACCTGCTGTTCTAACACAGCGTCCCCGTACTCCCAGCAGAAGGCAACGTTTCACCTCGGCAGGAAACTCCTTTGGCCTAAAGCAAGGAGCTATTTCAAGCAGACCTCGGGTTTGGGGCAGAAATCAAGTTCTGCTTCACAAACACCTTCAATCACGCAGGCTTCTCCTGGCTCTGATGTAGGGCATTCACCACGGCTGCAGGAGGGCCCCCCCAGCATCACATGCCCTTTTCCTGGCCCTGAGTTACAGCCACAGCCACAGCCGGCCCAGCCTTTTCTCCAAAGCTCTGGATGAAGACGCATTTCTAAGAATTCCATAAGAAATATTTAACAGAATTCCTCCCACTCGCACTTGGTGAAGCTCAACTGAGGCAGGAGAACCTGGGGAGATTCTCCAGGTGGGTGGCTGAAACCTGAGTCTGCACAGGGTGCCTGCTGCCAGCCCCGGCCCTGGGAAGGAGCACAGCTGAGATCCCTTCCCGGTGGCTGTCACACCACAGGTCCCCTCCCTTGCTGTGTGCTGACTCAAGGCTGCTTCTCCTGCCTGCTGCCCGAGCCGGGCAGGAGCTCACATGACAAGGGAGAAATCCTCCCCACCCCACTCGGTTCTGCATTTGCCCTTGTCCTGTTCCAGAGAAAGGACAAGGAAGGAGTGAGACCGAGCCAGCCTGAGCTCGGGACACAGAAACATCTTCAGCAGCACTTGGTGCCACCAGGGGAAGGCGACCAGGGGTCTGCTGTTACTGACACTGCTGCCCCGGGAGCATCCCCTCGGGTTATTCGCAGCGGGGAGCCCAGCAGCTCGCCCTGTCTGTGCCACTCACCAGCTCACGGACGTCCTCGTTGAGATCCACATTGCTCAGCTGGCCAGTGCGCAGCAGGGAGGAAGGAGTGAACTGCAAAGAGAAGGGGAAACCGGGTCAGCTCCCAAACACACCACGACCACCGACTCAGTGAGTCCCAGCTCTCCCACCTCACGCCAACCTCCTGCCTGGCACAGCCAGAGCCCCCCGAGGGGCAGCACCCACAAAGTGCTGCTCGCAGGGGACACGGCAGGGAGGTGGCTGTCCCCCAGCACAGTCACAGGCCGGTCACTCCTCGCCTTCCAGCTTGGCGCACACAGGAGGAAGCAGCACGGCGCTCTGCAGCCGGGGCCCAGGACGGTGCCGGGAAGGAGCAGGCGCTGGCAGCGGGAAGGCAGGGGCAGGTTCTCCTTTCTCAGGCTCGTCACCAGCAGCACAATTGCATAACGCAGGAGCCCGGGGTCTGGTTTGGGCAACTCGCATCTCCTGGCCAACGCAGGCGAGGGCTGTGGCTGAGCCTGCAGCTGGGCAGCGCCACGAGGAGCCCACCAGGAGCAGGTACCACCAGCACCCCCACCACTGGGAAACACATGAGGGTGCAAGCAGCACGGCCACTAAGAACAGCCCGAAGCCCTCATCCCTCCACCAGCCCTGTCCCCAACCAGCCTTGCTGACAGTCTGGGGAATAAACGAGCCACAGCAAGCAACAGGGGGCTCCCAGCACGTCCAGCAAGCTGGCGGATCCCAGACCGAGCCCCTCCTGCTTTAATCCCCCCGATCCTGCCTGGAACGCGCAGGCCAGAGCAGCCGGGAGCCGTGCACGTCACCGCAGACGAAGAATATCCCTTTGTGTTGGCAGCCTGACCTATTTTCCCACTTCTCCCAGCTCCCCATTCCTATTTACTCCCTGGCCTGCAGTTGGGTTTTGCCCCCACTTCTCAAACTCGCCCCGTGAGCCAGGCACTCGCCAAGCTGTCACCTCCCAGGGGACACACGGGAGCAGTGGGAGCTCAGGGTCACGAGCCAGAAGCAGAAGCGAGTTGTTTCAGTGCCCAGCTGCTCTGGTGGCACAGAGGTCCCTGCCAGGACCCCACTACTCTGGGAACAGAGCAAAGACCCGGTCCCCACCCCAAATCTCCAGCAGGGTGAAAGGAGAGACTTTCCAGGGCAGCCTCCCTCTGCCTGGCTTCAAAGCACACAGGTTTGGGGATACCATTAGACCTGGACAGGAACAGGGAACCAAGCTGGGAGCCACCACTCGTGTCACGGTCCCTGCTCACGCCTGGAGGATGGGAAAAAGCTCCCTCTGTCAGCACCCACCTCCCACAGAAGGGGCAGGGAGGGATTGAGACGATCAGGGCCACAGCCAGTTATCTGTGCTCGGCCCAAAGCACCGCTCAGCACACGGCCAGCCCCACTCCTGAGCGCTCCCCGAAGGCTGGCTGCTGCTCCCGGCTGCGTGTGATGCTGGCGTGACTGCAGAGCAATTATTTCCACACAACAGCACGCGCTGTTCGTGAAGCCCAGCGGCTGCGGATGGCCCAGCAGCTCCCCTGCCCTGAGCCCCCCAAGGAAACCCCCTGCAAGAGCTGCCCCCGACGGCGGGGGACGAACGACGGCGTCACCCAGCCCTCGGCAGCCCCGTTTGGGTGCCAGAGGTAATTCCAAACTCGTTTTGAGCTGCACAGGGAGGTGACCAAAGAAGCGACCTGGTGAGGTTCCAGAGGAGATGGAGCCAGACGTTCCCCAAAGCTCTGCACCAACAGGTCATGAGGCAGCAAACCCGTTATCGGAAGGGCTGTGCTGCCCATGGGGAGCCAGCGAGGTCGCTCCCTGCAGGGCATCAGCTGGGACCCAAGCCACTGGGAGGCCCCGAGGAGGGGATGAAGGCTCACACAGCTCCACAGCCGTGCCCAGCCCCCTTTCCAGCCAGCTGGCAAGCCCCAAAACAGACAGATTCAGGCCACATCCCTGCAGCACCCCCTCTACAACCACGGGCACGTTCGTCCAGGCAAACAGCCCTTCCTAACCTCCCACCCAGCAGTCAGAACCAAAGAGCTGCGCTTCCTCCTGTCACTGAGCTCGCTTTCATTTCCATCAAAGGAACATGTGAGAAAGAGAAGAAACTGCACTGGTGCCACTTCTGCTGCACTGCCACGCCGCCAGGTGAAGCCTCCCGTGGGCTGAGCAGCTCCCACCCTCTTCCGAAGCTGCCCTGTCCTGCCCTGGCTTCCCAGCCTGGTGCCACAGAGCTGTCACACGTGGCTGCACTCCTCCTGGTGTCAGCTGGCCACGGAGAGCTGCAGGGACACGGTGACACTTCCCACATCCCACTCCTCGAGGGGGATTGCTGTGCTTGGAGCCGTTCAGAGCTCAGCGCCACTGCCAGGAGCAGCGGTGTCTGTCCTGCTGTCTGTCGGTCCCACCACGTACCCGGAGTCACAGTGAAGCACAGCAGCGGGGCCAGGTTTGGGGGCTCAGAAATTTCCCCCAAAACCCCATCCATCCTCGCCAAGCCTTATTTCGAGGAGCTCCCAGCCCACACAGCTCACCAGATTTTTACAGGTGCTGGGCAGGCCTGGGCTCTACTTGGTGCTCAGCCCAGCGCCCCAGCTCCTCCCAGCCCGCTGAGCCCCGGGCCTGCAGAGCGCAGCAGAACCCAACAGCCCCCGCGCTTCCCCTAATTACCCTAAAATCACCCTAATGAGCCCACTGCTCCGAGCTGCCCAGCAGCGGGGCAGTGCAGGATCACCCCGCCCGTGCTAACGGCTGCCGGGAAGCCCCGGGATCGCCTCCAGCGGCTGCCCGCACCCCCGGGGGCTCACACCGGGGACCCTCCCTGGCGACCCCAACCCCGGAGCGAGCCACGGCTGCCGGTAACCGGGAGGTAGGGGTGGGAGGGGGAACGGCCCAGCCTGAGCCACAGCCCCGGCACCTCGGGGCCCGGCCGCGGCTCCCCCCGGGGCTGGCAGCCCCCGCTCGGCTCCAGCCCCAGCCCCAACCCCGGGCACCGCCCGCAGAGCCCCGGGGAGCCCCCGGGAGCGCCCCCCGGCCCCACCTGCCGCGCGCCGTGCCCGGTGCCGTTGAGCAGGGGGGTGCTCTCCCCCGCGGGGCCGTCCCCGTTCCCGTCCTCGTCGTCGTCGTCGCGGGGGTCGCGGCCGGACCACGACACCTTCTTGGCGACGTTGGCCATGGGCGGCGCGGCTCCGCCGCTCCCCGGCTCCCCCGCCGGTCATGTGACCCGCGCCGCCGCCGCCGCCGTCACGTGAGCCCGGCAGCTCTCCCGCGCCCCGCTGCATCATGGGAGTTGTAGTCCTGTTCCCCCCCACACACACACACCCTGATGGCGGGGGGGGTCCCTCAAGGGGTGCGGGGCTTAGCACGGACCCGGAGCCACCCCCGGGGGGCTTTGCAGGCAGCGGGTGGCGGCAGGGTGCCCCTCACCCTCCAGGCTCGGTCACGGACACGGTCACGGGTGTTTCCGTGCCGTCCCCGCCGCCTGACTCAGTGGGAAAAGCTGCGGGGCAGGGGGCACGCGGCCAGCACGAGCGGGTGACCGAGCCCCGAGCCCCGCTGTGTGGGACAGGGGCAGGTGCTGGGCAGGAGCCAGCCTGCGGGGAGGCCAAAGGATGTAAAACCACCCAGAAACACACCGTGCCACGGCCTGCCCACCCCCACACACCCTCAGGTCCCCAGGTGCTGCACCCACCAGGGCTCAAAGTGTCACCGAGAGGTACCACGCAGAGCAAGACCACCAAAACCACCAATAACTGAGGTTTCCTCTCTGCCCGGAGCATTTTATTAGGAGTGAAAGGGCTGCACGTGCTCCTGCAGCCAGGAGCAGGCCTCCGCATGGCTGCCTCCTCCCTCAGCCCCATGCCCCCCGGGTGAGAGCGGTGCTGGCAGCGCTCAGCCACGTCCCTCAGGTGCTCAGGGCAGGCACAGCAGCGTCACCAGACATCACTGTGAAGAAGAGGACCCCTAAAAATGGGATTCTGCATTCCCTGGCTGCCCAGCTCCCGTGCCCTGCCTCAGCACGCGCCATGCCCTGGGGCTGGTGGCGTGCCCTGCCCGGGGCAGCAGCTCTGCAGGCAGCGAGCAGGGAGGGAAGGGGAGCGGGGTTACCTCTGCCTGGTGCCCCCAGCACCCCAAACCAGCCCACAACTTCCCAGGGGATACAACACGAGACTGCCCGCTGCCTGGTGGCCCAGCACCCAGAGAGCTGCCGGGTTCATCATGGGCAGCGCTCGAGGCAGGTGCACGCCACCCTCTGCACCTCGCCCTGCAGGGAGGCATTGGCCAGCGTCAGGAGGGGCCTGCGGGGCAGCCCCCGGCCAGTTGCCATGCTGGCCACCTCCCCGGGCAGGAGAGCCCGGCTCCAGAGGGCCAAGCCGGCCAGGCGGCCCACAAAGGCTCCCGTGGGGCTGAATCCCGCTCTGATGTGGCTCCGCAGCTGGCCTAGCACCAGCGAGCCACCAGTGGGAATTTCATAGCCCTGCTGGAAGCCAGAGCCAGCGGCCAGCAGCCTCCTGTCCACGTAGAAGCGGTACTGGCCCTGGCGGGAGGACCAGATGAGGCAGAGGTGGTGCCATTTGCCATCCAGGAGCGGTGTCACCGGGAGCTCCCGAAACGCCGTGTCCCCGATGACGAAACGCATGGATCCAGGGTCCTTGTCCTGGCCGTGCACGGCCACCTTGCTGTCCCCATCCTCGCTGGCGTAGGACAGGACGGTGCCGAGGCGGGGGGCCGGGGTGAGCACCCAGGTGCAGAGCGACAGCGCCCACAGCCCCGCGTGGAGCCCTGGCCGCAGGATGGCCGCGCTGCTGGAGGAGGCGCTGGGGAAGAGCAGCACGGAGCCCACGCCGCAGGCTGGGGAGGGAGAGCAGCGCTCAGCCAGGGCTGCAAGGACAAACGTCCCTGGTGCTCTGGCAGGGGCCATGCAACCTCTGTAACTCCCGCTGCAGGATCTGAGTGCAGTCCTGTTTTAAAATTCAGCTAAAGGGCGCAGAGCTCTGCCTCCTGCCAGCACTGGGGCTTGAACACCCCCCCACACACACACACACACACTCTCCCCCAGCCAAGCCGGGTGGCAGCAGGAAGCAGCCACCCCTCTGGGGCCAGCACCTACCTGTCCCCAGCTGCTCCTGGGGGCCCGTGGCCATGGCAGACAGCGCCGCTGTGACAGCCTGGGCGTCACGAAGGGGCTCCGTGTCCTCCATGGGCATCCCAGTGGTCCCAGTCTCCACCAGCAGCCGGTGCCCTTCCTCCTGTGGCTGCTGCCTCACCTTCAGGGGCCGAGGGCTGGCAGTGCTTTGGGGCACGGGGCCCCGTGGCTCTTGCTGGCTGTGGACTGTGTCCCACAGGCTGTGTGGCTCAGCACCAGCCTCAGGGCGAGTGAGGAGGTGGTGCTGGGGGGTCAAGGCACCCACCGTCCCCTCCAGCCGCTTCACCCTGCGGTGCAGCCGCCGGCCGGCAGCAGCCAGGCGGGCCAGCTCGGCACCCAGGACAGCCCGGGCTGCATCAGCCGCCTCTGCCTGCTCCGCCAGCACCTGAAACCGCCTGTCGATGTTGTAGGAGATGTTGTAGTTCCTGGCGATGCTCTGGAGATGGCTCAGTGTCACCTCCTGGAAACGGCGAAACTGCAAGGGAGCGGGGTGAAGCAGCCGCCCTGCTGGATGTGCCCACATCCATCCTGCTGGGGCATTCTCCCCGAGGGACCCACGATGCCACAGCACTCCCAGGCCAGCCCAGGCACCCACCTGCTCCTCCAGCACCCGCAGCCGCCGGAGCACGGGGCCAGCGCGGGCTGCGGGTCCTGGTGTCTCGGGCCAGCCACCCTGGAGGAGCAGGAGCAGGAGCAGGCAGAGGGGCAGCACCGTCCCCGCCATGCCGCTGTCAGACACCGTCTGCCCACACGGCACTGCCGGCCCCAGACTTGGCCCCCGCACTGCTCCCCGGGGCAGCTGATGATGAGGTTCACAGGCGGTGCTGGCGTGGCCCAGCTGCTGCCGAGGCCAGCCCCAGGAGCTGCTCCCTGCCAGCTGCCCCAGCATGGCTGTCCCGGTGGGAGAACTGGAGCGGGGCAGGGCCGGCAGGGCAATGCAGGACAGGACAGAGCGGGGCAGTGCAAGACAGGACAGGATGGTGCAGGATGGTGCAAGATCATAGAATCACAGTCATGAAGGTTGGGAAAGCTCTCCAAGATCACCTGGTCCAACCATCCCCGTACCACCGCTATCACCCACGAAACCACGTCCCCAAGCACCACATCCAACCTCTCCTTGAAAACCCCCAGGGACAGTGACTCCGCCACCTCCCTGGGCCACCCGTCCCAGTGCCTGCCTGCTCTTTCTGAGCAGCAATGTCTCCTCATTTCAACCTGAACCTCCCCTGGTGCAGCTGGAGGCCGTTCCCTCTGTTCCCATCACTGGCTCCCTGTGAGCAGAGGCCGCCCCCAGCCCCAAACCCCTTCCCCTCAGGTAGAGCAGAGAGCAATGAGCTCTGCCCGGAGCAGGGGGCGTGGCTTAACGGCACTGGGCGTGGTTTAACATCAAGGGGGCGTGGTTTACCGGAGGGGGCGGGCCCACCCCCAGGCCCCGCCGCGTCCCCTTGACCCTCCGGCTGGAAATGGCGGCTCCGGCCCTCGCCCGCTGCGTGGCGCGGACAGGTGCGGGGCGGAGCGGGGCGGAACGGGACGGGGCCTGCCCGCGGGGGTGGGGTGGGGGCAGCCTCGCCACAGCCCCCCGGGGGTCCCCTTCACCCCACCCTCTGCGTGTCGCGGTGTCCCCACCCCGGGTCCCCGTGCCCCCCGGTGTCCCCTACACCCCCCACGCTCCCCCCATATCCCGGTACCCCCCATATCCCCGTGCCCCTACGCCCCCCGTGCCCCCCACCCTCCCCATATCCCCATACCCCCAGTATTCCCGTGCCCCCACGCCCCCCGTGTCCCCCATACCCCCCATATCCCCGTACCCCGTGTTCCCGTGCCCCCCAAGCCCCCCATACCCCCCATATCCCCGTACCCTGTGCCCCCCACCCTCCCCATATCTCCCCATCCCCGTACCCCATGTCCCCATACCCCCCCATGTCCCCCCCCGGTGCCACCCCACCACCACTCTCGGTGTCCCAGTGCCCCCCCAAGCAGCAGCTCTGTGGGGTGCAGCCCCCTCTCACCTCAGCCCACCGCCACCCCCAGGCGTGCTGCCCCTCGGCCAGGCATGGGGCAGAGCCCCCCGGCTGCCCCCCAGCCCCCTGCCCGCCCAGCGCCGCGCCTTCAGCAACAACAAGGTCCTGGTGGAGCTGGACGAGAGCGCAGGTACGGCTCGTGGCACCGGGCAGCACCGTGGGGAGCAGGGCTGGGGCTGGGGGTGTCACAGGTGGTGGGTGCGCGGTGCGGCCGGGAGCCCCCCACAGCCCCCAGGTGACACCGTGGGGTGCCTGCCGTGGGGTCCCGTGCCCGAGCATTGTCCCCCCGGTGGCCTGGCCTCGTCCTCGTGAGCAGAGGAGGAGGGAGCAGCATGGTGGGGACACCCTGAAGGTAGGTGGCTGGCTTGGGATGCGTGGCACAGCCACCACGGGGACGGCTGCAGGCTAATGCCGGCTGAGCTGGGCTCACGGGCAGATCCGGGTACAGGCAGAGGCCCTGCCCTTGGCCCCAGGGCTATGGGGGCTTTGTAGAGAACGAGGGTTGAAAAGGTAGGGGCTGGGTAAAGTGGGAAAGCAGGAAGGCAGGTGAAGCACCTGTCTTGGGCAAGACAGGTGAACGTGTGGTGCATGCTGCCGTGGCAAGGGGTTTCTGATGTCTCTGTGTTTACCATGGCACAGGTGTAGCTACGATGAAGTTTAAGAGCCCTCCGGTGAACAGCCTCAGCCTGGACTTCCTCACCGAGTTTTGCATAAGCCTGGAGAAGCTGGAGAACGACCGGGCCTGTCGGGGCGTGATCCTCACATCCGTACGTGCTGCCCCGCGATTGCAGTGCGAGCTGCAGGGCAACTTGGCAGCCACGGGTGCCCTTCCCTTGCTCGTGGTTGGCCCCTTGGCTCCCCAGTCCCTGGCATCGGAGGAGCAGGAAGCAGCTTTGATCGGCTCTGGGAGCAGGGGCAAGGGATGCTTGAAAGGCCAACGGGTCTTTCCTCTGTGGCCTTTTCTCCTGCAAGAATAACAACAAAGTGTTGTCGTTTGGCATTAAAGTCAAAGCTGCTAATCTGCAAACGTGACAAATCCTCTGAGATCTCTTGAGCTGCCCAGAGGGTGCCGGGGAAGCCAGAACGTATTTTCAGATGTGCTGTGGGTACGAGGTCATGCCCGGGAATGGGACGGGGCAAATTTTGTGCTGCGTGGCTGTTGGACCCACACCGGGGCTTGGATGATGAAAAATCTTGGTGCAAGCAAAGAATCCCAGCCCTGCAGGATGTGATGGTGCTCCAGGCCACAGGAGCATTGGGGAGATTGTTTCAGTACCCCGAAAGGCCCTGTTAGGTTTAAGTAGAGCATCCCCCTTCCACAGGCTGCCAGGGTATAGAGGGTTAAATGCTAATCTTGGTCCTGTTTGTGTTTTCCTGCTTTCAGGCTGTCCCCAAAATCTTCTCGTCTGGCCTGGACATCACCGAGATGTGTGGGAAGAGCACGGAGCACTACGCTGAGTTCTGGAGGGCCGTGCAGGAGATGTGGCTCCGGCTGTACAGCTCCAACATGGTGACGGTCGCTGCAGTCAATGCAAGTCCTTTACATCTGCCTTCCCAGCCGCCCCGCGTGGCCTGTCACTTGCTGGGCTTGTTTGTGGGCTGTGGGCAGGGACAGCCAAAAAATCAGGCTTGCCAGTGCTGAAACACAGCGTTGGGATGCCTGGGATACTGGCAGGACGTGTTGGTAGGTTTGGCTCTGGGTATGCTGCGTGTGTAGCAGTGCCTTGGTGGTGTTGGAGAGCTTGCACAGCACTCATGTCTGGGGGGCTCGGACCCTGATGTCCTTGGCAGAGCAGTGCTTTTGGCAGCAAGAGCCATTCCCGGCCCCAGGAACCCATCTGGAAGCCCGTCCTGCGTGTGGGAGAGCCAGGAGGAGGGCTGTAGGCCAGTGGTAAAGCCCAGGGAGGCATCAGGGGTGGGTGAGAACCAGAGGGGCCCAGCAGTCAGGGCAGGAGGAGTCCAAAGGACGCCTGTCACGTGCACACCATCTGCTTTCTCTCAAAAGAGACTCGTCGGAGTTGCCCAGGGTTGTTTGGCTGTTGTGCTGCTTTGATAGCTGGAGGGGAGGAGATGGGGAGGGAGCTGTGCAGTGGTGCAGAGAATTATCCTTTGGGCAGTGATGCTTTGGACCCTGGGTGGTAGAGTATGTCGTTAGTCCTTTTTTCACTGGCTTTTGCTCCTCCAGCCACAGCTCTTGGCCAGCAGGGAAGTGCTCCATGGACACATTACCCACACGCTTTGTTTCCATTTTTCAGTGCAGTGAAAATCACTGAGTGCTTCTTTCAGTGCTTTTTTCAGTGCAGTGAAAACCACGAGTGCTTTGGCAGCTCGTGGTTCTGTCTGCCAGCAGGCTGCCTTTGAAGGTGGCTGGGTCTCTGACCAGCATCCCACAGGCATCCTATGCAGGGCTAAGCCATCCCTGAGTCACGGCTGAAATGGAAGCTTTATAGATGGATGGTGTTACAAAGACCTTGCGCAGAAACATTTCTGTGGCGTTGAGAGTTACAAAATCATAAGAAAATGCCATACGACATCTCCACTGCAGTGTTTGCAAGTGGAAGTAACACTTTCTCTGCAGGAGTCTGTAAACTGAAGAGCAAAACTCAGTGGGAATAGATCAGTTAATTAGATTTCCAGGCTGTGGAATGCAAGAAACAGCATTAGGGAGAAAGAAAAAATAAATAAATAAATTCTGGTAAGCATATCAGAAATTTTCTCTAGTGGCTGTTTTAAATCAGGTGGCTGGAATCTTGGGGAGAGGGGAACATCTGCTCTGGACATGGCAGCTCTGTCACTGTTCTGGAGAAAAAGGGCACGCAGACATTTGTAGCTAGAGCACAGGGGCTGACCTAGACTCACTCCTTCCTTCTCCTTGCCAGGGGTCCAGTCCGGCCGGAGGCTGCCTCATTGCCTTGACGTGTGACTACAGAATCATGGCAGAGAACCCCAAATTCAGCATTGGCCTGAACGAAGCCCAGCTGGGCATTGTGGCTCCCTTCTGGTAGGCCAGTGTCTTTCGCTTCTATTGTCATGAGTAGGTCTCCAAAAAGAGTTCACAGGGTTTTTTTAATAAGCTTTAACTGGCCACTGAGATGTAGTTGTGTGTGTCCTTCCCAACAGAGTGTTCAGGTAGTTGCAGCTGCAGCCCGTGCGGTACCTCAGTTCTTTGTCCTGTCCTGTAAGTATCCGAGAAGTTTTCAGGCTGTGGGACGTTCTGACACCCTGTTTGCAGCCTCCACCTGCAAGGATCTCAGTCCTGACTCCTCGGTCAGCTCTAAAACCAGTGCTGGGAGATCTCTGTGGTCACACTCGGACTGGGAGTACACTTCCCTGTGGCTACAGGGCGTGTACCTGCAAAAGCTTTTCCTCCCATCTCTTCTAGGTTTAAGGACACCTTTGTCAACGTTGTGGGACACCGAGTTGCTGAAAGCTCCCTCCAGCTGGGCTCCCTCCACTCTGCACCTGAGGCCCACAGGATTGGCCTCGTGGACGAGCTGGTGCCAGAGGAGAAGCTGAAGGACAGGGCCACGGCTGTTATGCAGCAGTGGCTGGCTCTTCCCGGTAAGGGAGGCACCTCCTGGGCAGTGACCGAACGCAGAAGTAGGGATTTGACCTGTGTGGGAGGGCCAGGCATTGAGGCTGGGAGCTGTGTATCTGTTGGAGCTGGAGGTGTATGTGGCTGGGAGGTAGGAAAGCTCAGCAAAGCAGCCCAAGCAGCCTTGGGCTGTCAGGGATGTGCTTGCCACACAGCAGGACGGTCTGCTGGGTGCGCAGGGCACTTGCCTCCAGCTCAGCTCACTCTGCCAGCACTGCTGAGTTGATCCAGAGGTGCCTGAGCTGCAGATTCAGGCTGGATCCCTGTGTTTGTCAGCGGGGGTGTTAACCCAGCGTGTGAGCTAATCCTGCTCTGCTGGAGGGAGAGGAAAATCCTGCAGAGCTGAGGGAAAAGGGTGGGGGTGCCTGGGTGGCTGCCAGCCTGCCCTTCGGAGGAGCGGTGTGGATCTGAGCGCTCCCGCAGCTGAGGTGGAGCTGGGGGCGTTAGGGCAGACAGCGAATGCAAACACCACGTGCACGTGTGGGCTGCTCCATGGCTCCTGGGCCAGGAGAGGGCTCTCCACAGGCCACAGTTAGGTTTGTTTTATCCCACTGCGTGCCTCCTCTGAGGTGCTGCAGTTGGGTGCAGCTACGTATCACCCTATGCAGTTCATTCTATAGAAATCCGAATGGAACTGGGCAGAAATGGGCAGGTCCCAGGACTGTCACTTAAGTGTCCTGGTTTTGGAAGAGAGTGCCTAAACATCTCTCTGGCCCTGCTGTCTTGGTGTTAGGGTGAAACCAGTTGGTCCTCAGCCCCTGAGACTGGGGAGCACGTCTCTGCTGTGCTCTCCCGTGGCTTGCAGGAGGCACCATGCAGGTCCTTCTGCAGAGCCCAAAGTCATAGCCAACAAGAGTTTGTCCTGGTGAAGATACCACGAAGGTGCTAAAGCCATTTTGGGTTCTCAGTATGTGAGATTTCACCCTCGTTTCACGGTTCCTGTTGCCACACTCGTGTTTGCAACATGTGTAACGTGTTTGCAACTCGTGCAGTGTGACAGATTTGTGTCTGCATTGTTGCACACAGTGTGTGAGCAGATGGATGTGTGCTCGAGGCCTTGGCTCCAGCACCCAGCACTGCTCCAGCAGCATCCCCATACCCCTGCTGAACTGTGCAGGCTGGAGCAGGGATCGCAACCCAGAGCCTGCAGCTGGTGGGGACGATGCTGCTGGCTTTTGTATGGCATGCTTGGCATGAACAGAATGTCTTGCCAGAGGTCAAAGGGGTCTGGGCTGGGAGAGCTTGGAGCCAGAGCAGTTTGAGGTAACAGAGGATTTTGTTCAGTTCCTGCTGTCCTGAGCCCAGCGACTGGAATTTGGGTGCAGGCTGGGCTCTAGAGGGCGCAAAGAGAGGGAGAGTGCACAACTCGCTCTGTAATTTCTCTCAGTAGATCAGCCATTTCCCCACCAAGGGATAGAGTTCACAATTTATTGCATGAGAATGTTTCCAGTTCAGCTTCCAGGCAGGTTGTTCTTACACCTTTCCCTGCTGGTTTAAAGACCCCGCCAGCCCTTTGGTGTGCGCTGCCTCTGCTTTGGAGGTCCCAGCCCGTGGTGACAGGGGCCGAGAGGTGATTGGTAACACTGGGGGCCGTGCGTGCCCCCCAGCCTCGCTCTCCTCTCCACAGACCATGCCCGTCAGCTCACCAAGACCATGATGAGGAAGGCAGTGCTGGACCGCCTGGTAGCTCACCGGGAAGAAGACGTTCAGAACTTCATCAGCTTCATCTCCAAAGAGTCCATCCAGAAGTCCCTCCGCATGTACATGGAGATGCTGAAGAAGAAGAAGAGCTGAGGAGCCAGCCAGCTGGGGCTCAGTCCCAGGAGCGTTCATGACCCTCCAAAGCACTGCAGTAGCTGTAGACTTCCACGCTGAAGCCGTCTGCAGTGTCAGCGCCTGGTGATGTGCTGCCTGCTCCTGTGGCTGCCCCAACCCACCCTTCCCGGTAGTCCCCATAGAGTGCCTGACACCACTGCTGCCTTCCCGAGAGCGGGGAGAGCTGCTTGCTCAGCTCACCCAAGGAACAGGCAGGGAGAGTCTTGACAGCACCCGCAGCCTCAGCCTGGGTCCTTGGCCCAGGTTCCTTGGCCAAGGGTCCTTGGTCGTCCTCCCTCCTGTCCAACAGCTAATTGTGAAAGTGAAATTTGTCAATAAAGTCTTTGATGAGGTAGGGGTGGGTGCTTCGTTCCTGAGCCTGTCTGCAGTCCTTCCTGGCTTCCTTCTCGGCCCCTGGTGGACCGGGGGGGCTGTGCTGGGAGCCCCAGGGCCTGGCTGTCACCCTTCTGCAGACCGTGCTCGAGAGCAGCCCCCGTGCAGGGCTCGTGGATGGGGCTGCAGAGCGCCTTCCTGGGGGAGGTCCTGGGAGCTGGAGCTGGATCGTGGGCTGCGGCCGCAGGAGGAGCTCAAGCCATCAGCTTCACCTCGACGGGGTAGTGGTCGCTGACTGCCAGGGCCTGCAGGAGGGCAAGAGGTGGGGAGGTGTAATGCCAGGGCTGAGTGAGCCCTGACCCCTCATGGTGCTGGTGGGGCAGCTCTCACCGCTGTGTGAGACCCTTCTGCCTGCTGGCGGGGGACAGGATAACCCCAGCCCTGGAGTTGTGAGGTCCCGCCCCTGCCATGCCCTCTCCTGCCCATGAAAGGCCACCAAAATGCTCATCTCTTCACCGCGGGGACAGGCAACAACCCCAAATCCCCCCTCTTGTTTCCACCCATGGGTCCCCCAGCACCCAGGGCTCCACGTTGGCTGGATGTGGGTGGCTGCTGTGCCCCGGGAGGGGAGTGTGAGGGGCTGTGTGTGTCTGCTGGTGTCCCCACAGCCTGGCACGGGGCAGGGACACAGGTGCCATGGCCATAGTCACCCTGGGCTGCTGCCGAGGCTGCTTTAAACCCATGTTTGAGCTGACACTCAAATGCAGCAACTACCTTGCTGCAGCTGGGCTGCCTAATCCTGAGCAAACGCTGGCAGCCCCGCGGTGTCAGGACGTCTTTGCTGCACCCGGAGCTGCCTGGGGCAACCTGGCTTCACCGCCCTGGGCAGCTCCGGGTGCAGCAAAGACACCCTGAGCCCCTCTTCGTGATCCCCACTCACCTCCTCCTGCTCCAGCTGGAAAGCACGCTGGAAATTGTAAACCGTGGCTGAGTTCGGCACGATGCTCCTCTTCAGCTTGGCGCCGCACACCACGATCCTGTGAGGGAGGAACATGCCGTGGGTGCTGCTCCTGCCCCTGCCAGCGGGGTGGGATGAGCAGGGGGGCCCCGGGGCCACAGGGACCACGGTGGTGGCGGTGCTGACCTGTCGTAGGCGCAGTCCGACTTGCCCACGGTGGTGTCGGAGCTGTCGGGGATCAGCCACTTGAAGATGTCGCTGGTGCGCAGGCGGATGGAGGCCCAGTCGCTCGGCTTGACGTAGGCACAGTCGGCGTTGAAGTCCCCCAGGAACACGATGTTCTGCGGGAAGAGGGGCGCGGGGCTGATGGGAGGGCTGCCTCTGCCCCAAAACCAGCCATCCCAGCCCCCAAGCCAGCCACCGTGCTCATCTGGGAGTGGGGACCCATGCCCAGGGCGCGGTGCTGCCAGGGGTACTCACATCGGTCCCCCACTTGTTGACCACAGCCAGGTAGACGTCGTAGAGCGCGTCGATCTCAGCGGCAGCGTCGTGCGGGGCCGAGTGCAGCGGCACCATCACAAACTCCCCTGCCTCTGCGGGGAGAGGGACGTGTGAGCCTACATGGCCACAGCCCCACGGGCACCCCCCTGTGCATCCTGACCCCAAGAGGAGCTGGGGACCGTCCCTGCCTTCCCGGCACTTACTGGTGCGGGGCGCTGAGACCCTCAGGATGAAGGGCTCCCTGCTGAAGATGTCCTGCGGGTCCTCATACTGGTAGGTGTCCACCACCGACACGACGTCCGTCCTGCGGGACCAAGGGGACAGTGACGCTGGGGCTTGGCCCTGCCGTGGTGGCTTTGGTGTCCTGAGCCCCAGCAGGGCCATCCTGGCCCCGGTGTCCCCTCTGTGGCACCCGAGTGGGACAGCAGTGTGCCCACCCCGTTACCTGTAGATGAAGAGGTACATCTCCTTGTAGTTCTCCCGTCCCAGGGGCCCGCTGATCTCGTAGTCGTACGGGGCTGAGGACACGCTGCAGAGATGCAAAGGACGGATGGTGACGTGGCTGTCACGGTGCTGGCACAGCCCTGGGGTGGCCCTGGCTCTGCTGGCCCCAGGGGCACCGCAGCCATGCCGCGGGGGGCACCGTGAGCCACCGGCTGCCCCAGTGCCACGTGGTGACCCCCAGCCGGCCACGGGCTCCGTCCTCCCCACGCCCTGGCAGGACGCGGGGCTGGTCCCTGCCTCCCATTGCTCTGCGGGGATGCTCCCCGTCATCATTTGCATCCTAGTTAAATGAGGTTAATTGGCTGCCGCAGGGCCCAGCGTCACCCTCGCTGCCGCGGTGGCTTTGTGGTGATGCCCGAGGGGGGATCGGCGCCGGGCGTACCTGCACAGGGGCCTCCGCCCCGGCCCCAGCCCTCGCCCAGAACTGGGTCCCCTGCATGCCCGTGGCAGCCTGGGCTACCTGCAGCTTTGTGCCCACGGCACAGCCACCTCTGCTGCCCCGCGGATTTGTCAGGTTTGGCCACGCAGAGCCCCTGGAGAGCCCCAGTCCCACCGCGCACCCTTCGCCCCCACGCCTTCATCCCCAGCCTCGGCTTTGCCCTGTCCTGTTGCATTTTTCAGACCCGGTGTGACAGTTTTAGTTCCTTTCTGTCTCCTGCATTCGGGCATGATTTCAGCTTCCACCAGGGTTTTGCAGCACTTGCACCCCATTTCCCCCTGTCTCATCCACAGCGGCTGCTCAAAGCTCCGGCACAGTGCCCAGCGAGCTCCAGGCTGTTATTTCACAAAGCTCCAGCATTTTCCCTTATTCCCCTTTCTGCAAACAAACACCTTGCTTTCCCTGCCTAACGCCGGCATTTTGCTGCCGGGTGGCCCCAGCCCCGGCCCTGCTGGTACCTGTTGAGCTGCTCCATGAGCTCAGTGACGGCGCTGAGGTCGGAGTCGCGCACCTCCTGCACCAGCACCATGTCGTAGCGGCGCAGGACCTGCGGGGACGGGAGCAATGGCAATGGCTCGGGGTGCTGGGGTGGTGAGCAGGGACCCCACGGCAGCACCGGGGTGACCCACACATCCCTCAGTGCCGAGGCAGATGTCCCCAAAGAGGCTCAGCGAGAACACAGCGTGTCCCTGACATGACCCACGTTGCCCTCCACCAAGCCAGGACATCCCTGGCACCAGGAAGACGTCCAGCCACAGCCATGTCCCTGGCACAGGAGCTGTATTTTGGCTCCATGCACACAGCCCGTCCCCGTGCAGCACCAGCAGTACTCACGTTGACGATGATGCCCGCCACGGCCTCATCAGACATCTTGCTGTCCCCAAACGCCTGGATGTTGAAGGCACCGATGCGCAGCGTGGCGGTGGCTGGGCACACGAGAGCCACGGCCAGCAGGGACAGTGCCAGCACCGCGGTCCCCATCCTGCTGGGAGGGATGCTGAGCCGCAGGGAAGTAGCGATGGGAGCCAGGGTTTGCTCTGGGCTTGGGAATATGCTTCATATTTGGGGATAGAGTGAAGAAATCCATTTAGGTCCTTCCTATGTGCCACGCCACAGCCCACGGAGGACTGACACTGCTCCGCTGTGCTCGGCTGGGGCAGAAGAGCTGGATCTGGCCGTGCTGCCTGGGGCAGCCTGTGCAGCTAGCCTGGGCTGTCTGCTGGGTCACCAGTCCCAGAGGAAGATGAAGCCCGTCCTGCTGCGGTGAATCAGCTGGGAAGCGCCTCTGCCCATCGCCTGCGAGCCCTGGGATCACCCAGCTCCCGGCTCCGCTCCCCATGGGGCTGTCCTGCTCTGACTGCACGCTCCCCAGGCTGGTTTGCATCCTCCAGTTTGCTCAGAGTCCCCTCTTGACTCTGCTCTGCTGTTCTGCATCCTTAAATGTGGCCACGATCCCCCTTCACCCCCTCTGCCCCGGTGCTCCCCAAAGCTGGGAGCTTTCTGCCCTGGAATTGCACCACTCGACGCTCTCGGAAAGCGAAGCAAATCCCAGTTCCAGCCATCCCAGTCCCTCCAGTTCCATGGCCAAACCATTGCCCACCCCATGGGGCTGCCCCGGCTCCCAGCCCATCGCGCCACGGCCGCGAGAGGCACCAAGTCCCAGCTCCATCCTTACCTGTGCCAAGCGCGCAGCACCTCTGCCCTCCCGGCGGCAGGAGGGCTGTTTTATTCCCAGTGGAGGTGCTGGGAAAGCAGGATGAGTCGGACACCCCCGTGGGTGTTTTGGCACAGGTTTGGGCTCCTTCCCACGTTGGGAAACCAAAACCTGCACAGGGGCAGGGTGGGGCCGGCGTCAGCGCCTCTGCTCAGTGCCGTGGAGGGCACCCGGGGGGAGCGGCGGTGGTGGGGCAGCGGTGGGGCTGGGGGCACAGGGGGCTCAGGGGGTGCCCAGCTCGCAGTGCTCCTCACCCCAGCATGGTGCCGAGCAGTGGGGCGGGCGGCTGGGGGTGATGGCTTTAATGCAGGTGATTCAGACACGTAATTAGAAGGGACGTGAGGAAATGGTGGGGTTGTTCGGGTCAAGCCAGTTGAGCCATCGGCGCCACTGCGAGCCTCCGTGCGAGGGGCCAGCTGTGAGCCCCTGCCCCATCAGCCACCCCAAACAGCCCCGGGACGTGGTGCTGCCCCCATCCCACTGGGGAAGCTGTGACATGGCTGGGACTGAGCCCCGGGGCTGGTGCTGGGCTGGCATCCCGAGGCAGCCGGGCTTTGGGGCGTGCTGGTGGCGGGGCAGGTGCGTGGCCGGCAGCCGGGGCTGGGGAGGTGACGGTTCCTCATGGTGGGGCTTGCTGGGCTCCGGCACACAGCACCGGGCAGCATCTTCCCCACCAGTCATGGGTGAGTCCGGTGTCCTCAAACGCATCCACGAATTCCTGTAGGATTGCTCAGCTCGGGCTTTCCACCATCCCTGCAGGCAGTGAGTGGCCCAGTTCCTTTGGGAGAAGCATTTCCTCTTCCAGCATCCTCCTCGGAGCCTGGCGCCCCACTGCAGGTGCTGCCAGGACATGCGGGGGCTCTCCGGGTGCCAACCAACCTGGTGGGACCCCCACACCTGCAGGGGGAGGGGAGAGGCCTCGTGCCCAGCCCGGGGGGGTTCCTGCGTCCTGTTCCCCATCGGCAGCACACACACGGTCACTGCTTCCCCCCACGGGTCAATCCCCCTTGGCTGGGTGTCCCTCTAGGATGGGACCCGTGCTCCCACCACACGGAGCTCTTGTGGAATGGGACAAGGTGGCTCTGTGCCAGGAGCACCAAAACCCCTGGGAAGGCACCGAAACCCCCGGGAGGGCACCGCAGCACTGCGCCGGGAGCTGACTCACATCCTCCACCTCCCACCACCGTCACCGGAGCCCATCAGGCACCCTGCGGGCTCCAGCAGGACACGGCCCCATGAGCTGGAAGAAGAGCTGGAGGCATCCCGCGACTCAGCGAGGGGGAGGAATCCCGCCTGGACCCTCCCAGGCCCTTCCCGACACCCTGCTTTGCTGCTTGCTCAGACAGGAGCTGCTCTTCCCACAGCAGGGAAATTTCCTGGGCTCTTGACAGCAGCAGGGAGGCTCCAGGTCCCAGGGACCTTCCCGGCTGCAGCCCCCCCATGCCGGGGTTGCCCCATTGTGGGGGGACACCAAGCTCGGGCTGGGGGCTGGAGACATGGGGGCGAAGCAGCTCAGCACCCCAAGCACCCACCAAGCCCATCGCCATGCTCCAGATGGGGTTGCTTTGCCAACCATCCTCATGCCCTGGGGTGTGCCCCCAAAACTTGGTGTGGAAACGTGGAAATGAGCCCTAGGGGACTGGGGCAAGGGCTCACCCGTGTGTGGGGCTGGGGGCACACGTGTGGGGCAGCCCCACAGCACCCAGGAGGGGGAGGTTTGAGTGTTTGTAGGTGGGCACGGGCACTTCCAGCTGGGGGAACGCAGGCGTGCACACAGGGGATGGAGCGAAGGAGACTGGGGGTGCACGGGGTGCACGTGTGCGTGGGGTTGTGTGCATTGCACATGGAGGAGCGTGCACAAGAGGGTTTGCACACGAGGGTGTGCAGCAGGCATGTGGGAGTGCGTGTGCACGGCAGCACACACACAGGACAGCGTGGGCACGGGGCGTGCACGCACAGAGGGCACTCGCAGCATCCAGCTGCCCTCTGAGCGAGCAGCACAGGCTGAAAAGAGCAAATATTTAATGAAAGCACCCCACAGCCACGAGACCCCGGGAGGCTGTCTCCTTGCAGGGACAGCGTGCAGCAGATGGAGCAGTCAGGAAGCTTCGTTGAACCTGGCGGTGAGGGACACGCATCTGCGTCGCGGCATCCTGCTGACCACCACGCACCTCTCAGCGGGATTTCAGTGTCACCTCCACAGGGAAGTGGTCGCTGACGGCCAAAGCCTGAGTGCAGGGGGAAGGCAGAGAGGTGGCTTTGCTTCTCCACACCTGGTATTATCGTCGTGGCCAGCCGGGGCCCAAACGTTCTGCTCCGATCCCCCGGCTCCCCCGGCCCCTCACTCACATCCTTGTTCTGGATGCGGAAAGTCTGCTGGAAGTTGTTGACGGCAGCGGAGCCGGGTTCGACAGCCTGGCGCAGCGCGGAGCCGCAGGCAACGATGCTGCCGAGGCACCGTGGGGGTCAGCACCCGCTGGTGTCCCCCCTGGTGCCCCCGCGCCCACCGCCACGGCACCCACCGGTCGTAGGCGCAGTCGGTGCTGCCGACGGTGGTGTCGGCGCTGTCAGGGATGAGCCACTCGCAGGCTTGGAGGTTGCGCAGGCGGATGGAGGGCCACTCTGCCTCGGTCACGTAGGAGCAGTCGGCGTTGAAGTCACCCAGGAAGAGGACGTTCTGCGGGGCAGAATGAGGGACGGGTGGCCCCTCGGATGAGCCCTGCCCACCCCAGGCTGTGCCGAACGTCCCCGGGCTGTGCGCTCAGCGTGGCCGGAGCCAAGTCCTTGCAGCATGGCCATTACGGGGCAGCAAGGGCTGCCCGAAATCACGCAGGGCAGCAAGACCCACCTGGCTCTCTGCACTGTGGGGGGGGAAAGCCCCCAGGAAGGGCACTGGGGCCACCCGGGAGCTGCATCCCCTCTCCCTGCCCAGACACTGCCGGGTGGCACCTGCTCTGATGGGTGCATGAGGTCTCCCACGGGATGCATCCACCCAAGGACGGCCGCCAGGACGTGCCACAGCCCCGGGGCCGTGTCCCAGCCCACCTCACTGCCCCGTGGGGGGAGCAGGGCTCCCTGGTGCCGCTTACATCGGTCGCCCACTTGTTGATGACGTCCGTGTAGACGTCGGCGAGCGCATCGATCTCGTCCACCGCGCTGCTGGGCTCCGCGTGCAGGGGCACTGCCACGAACTCCGCCAGCTCTGCCGGAGAGGCAGCAGTCAGCACCCGCAGCCAGGACAGCCCCTGAGCTTTTTTCGTGTCCCTTTAGCAAGCTCCCTTGGTTTGGGGTAGGTGGGAGAGAGAGGGGAGCGGGGGAGTGTGTCCTGGGGAGGCGGAGGCAGCGGCACGAGGTGGGAAATGAGAGGCGATGGGAGATGGCAGGCAACGGGAGGCGACAGGAGATGGGACACAGGACGTGGCACGTGGTGGGAAGCAGCACGCAGTGCCTGCCGTGCTAAGCAGGCACCCATGCCCCTGGGGCACCCACGGGTGGGAGAAACCCGCACAGCAACGAAAGAGCCCCGTGGAGCCCCTGTGCCAGGCGCAGGCAGCCCCAAAGGGACTGGGGGCGAGCGGTGCCAGGGCTGCCCAGCTCTGCTCACGTGTTGTAGGCGAGGAGAACTTCACGATGAAGGGCTCCCTGCTGAAGACATCGGTCCCGCAGGACTCGCAGCCATCGTCGTAGTAGTAGCTTCCCAGCACGGAGAGGATGTCTGACCTGGGGGGACCCAGAGGTGCTCACCTCCCCTCGGGAGCCGCTGGAGGGGGCAGCAGCCGGCCCTGGTGGCATTCCTCCCCTCCCGCTGGCCCTCACCTGTAGATATAGACGTACTGCTCCTTGTAGCTGTTCCTCCCCAGGGGGATGCTGTCCAGAAAGCTGTAGGGGTACGGCGACTCACTGGGAGAGAGACGTGGGGAGGGTGAGGAGGTGGGGAGGGTGAGGAGGCTCCCGCTGTGCCGGCGCCCACGGGGCTCTGCGTGGCCCCAGCGCAGCCAGAGGCAGCGCAGGCTCTGTCCCGGCGCCACCGGGGTCACCTGTTGAGCTGGGCCACCAGCTTCCTGACGGAACTCAGGTCAGTGTCCCGCACCTCCTGCACCACGGTGAGGTCGTACTCCAACAGGATCTGGGGGCACAAGCCCGGAGCTGCTCGCCCGCAGTGTGCACCCAAGGGTGCCTGGGCTGGGCTGCCCCCTATACCCCCCCCAGGCTGCCCCCTGTACCCCAAAACGGGCTGCTCGGAGGGGCCTGGGTGGCAGCGGGCAGCACCTGGGGCCAGAGAGAATGGAGGCAGCCCCGGGCTGGAGACAGGAGTGGGGGAAGAGCAGGTGGGCTGGGGGGGTGGAGGCATGGAAAATGGGTGAGGGTGGGTGTGTGTGGAGGGACGGAGGTGCAGGGAGGTGCAGCATGGACAGGGATCTACGGAAAGCCGGTGTCTGCCGGCCCCAGGCTAGCTGCATCCCCGGGACCGGAGCGTGGCCACGACGGCTCCTCTCCCCCCGGCACTCACAGAGACGATGAAGTCTGCGATGGTCTGGTTGGACATCTTGCTGTCCCCAAACGTCCTGATGTTGAACGCGCTGATCCTCAGCGCAGCGGCCCCGTGCAGCAGCAGAGCTGCAGCCAGCAGCGGCAGCAGCAGCTTCGAGGCCGCCATCCTGCGTGAGGGGCAGGGGTGAGCTCAGCCTGCCCGGCCGGGAGGGGAGTTTGGCACAGACGAGTGTGGCTGGGCTATTCCCAGTGGCCCTACTGGTTTCGCTGGGAGGCATCCATTTTCCAGTGAACCACTGGGAGCCCTTCCAAGCACCCAGCTGCAGCCTCAAGCTTTTTCCCTCTTTGGGTCGCTGAGGTGTGCGTGGACACAGCCACCATCACACAGGGGTTCGTGGGCTTCCTCCCCTCTCCGTGACCCCACTGGGAGGGGACACCAAAGTCCCTTGGCTTGTGCCTCTCCCAGGTCTGCACCAGGCACCCAAAAGACCCCACAGCAGCTGTGCTGGGACACAGCAAGGGCTGGACACCCCCAGCACCCCTGCATGTGTCCTCCCACACCAGGAGCGCTCTCCCCTGGGGTTGGCAAGGGTCCCCCCGCACCCAACACTGCTCTGCCAGCTGCTGCCCCCAAGCACCGCCACTGCCCCAACCTCGCTCCGAGGCAGCAGAGCTGCTCCAGCCCACAGGGAAAGGCATTTGGGAAGCATTTCCCATGGCGCTGAGCTCCCCGGGGTAATGTTTTACCACATCCTGCCCGGACGATGGGATCTGAACCCTGGCCAAACCCACGCACCCCGAGCACCCAGCACCGCTGGGACCAGCGTTGCCCTCAGTGTCCGTGTCTGATAATGAGCCTGCTGATAAGAGCAGGAAATACAGCCAGCTTCAGGGCACCCCAGGCTTGTGTTCGCAGCTGGGGCAGCCGATCTAGTAGAAGCGCTCCCCTTCGCCCACTTCCATCCCTGCTACAACTGCAAAGGCTAAAATCTGTAATGCCCCAAATCCTGGTGATGCTGCAACCTGGCAGTGCCACCGACAGCCCAAACCCCTGCCAGTCCTCCCTGCTCCTGTGGCACCCATCCACCTCCGTAGGCTCCCAGGCAATGCCCGGACACCCATAGGTGCCCATATGGGTGCGCAGGCAGACACTCGGGTGACGCTCATGAACCACACCGGGGATCAGACCCCGAGCAGCATCCCATAAAGATAACCTAAAGATAAGCTGAGCTGCGGAAAGTGACTGCAGAGATGTGATCCTCGGGAGGGTCGGGGAGCCTGACATACCTTTGGTGCCGTCCTTGGTCTCTGGAAAGGGAAGGAGGAGCTGCACCTGCATTTATGGGGAGGAACACGCTCGCTTTGCCAAAGAGTCGCCCAGCCAACACGTGTGCAAGGCCTCAGGCTCTATATGGCATTTTTTTTCACAGAAACAAAGGTCTGTTCAGTGGAAAATTAAAAAGCAGCTCTTTCAGCCAGTGCCAGCACCGGTATCTCCAGCCCCAGGTCCAGCGAAAGGCCAAGAATAGGTCTGAATCGATAAAAACACCGAGAGCCATCTGCGAGGTGTAAATAAACCCCGCACAGACAGTGCCAACTGCGAGGTGCCGGGCACGGGGCCGCTCTCACCACTCCTGCTGGAGGAGAAAGACCACATTGGGCACGGCCTTTTGGGCTTTGTCTGAAAACGCCTTTATTTCACCCACACCACCCCTCGCCCGATGGTTCGAGGAGCTGGAATGGGGCACGCAGGCCATGGCCGAGCCCATCCAGCACCCGCAGCGGGGCTCCGAGCCCCCCACAGCCCCGCGGGCAGCGTCACCCATGGGACACAAGGACAGGGGGAACCAGGGGTGCCCCGAAACGAGGCGAGGGAGCGAGGCGAGAGTGTGATGATGATGATGATGGGTCCCTATGCCCAAACCCTCCCTGTGGCGTTGTCCCCATCCCAGTGGCGGTGTCCCCAAGAGCTGGTGCTGAGGTGACACTTGGGGGGGCAGCACGGCACCGAGTCCCCTGCTGTTCTGGGGGGGCCCTCAGGCGGCTGTGGGGCTGTCACCACCCCCGCAGCCCTGCCCTGCCCGTTGGCCGTGCCCCACTCCCGGCCTCCAGCCGCAGCTGCCGCCCTCCCACGGGGCCTCCCCCCCCTTGGGGGCCGGCATTATTGTGCCCCCCCCCCCCATATCAGGGCCAGCAGAGGGCGGCCGCGTTCGGCCTCTTTTTGGCCGCCGCGCGGAGCCGTAGCGCCCGCCCGCGCTCTGCGCTGAGGGAGGCCGGGCCGAGCCAGGCCAGGCCGCACCGGGCCGAACCGGGCCATATCGGGCCGAACCGGGCCATATCGGGCCGAACCGGGCCATACAGGGCCATACAGGGCCATACAGGGCCGGGCAGGCCGCCATGAGCGACATCCGTCACTCTCTGCTGCGGCGGGACGCGCTGAGCGCCGCCAAGGAGGTGCTGTACCACCTCGACATCTACTTCAGCAGCCAGCTGCAGAGCGCGCCGCTGCCCCCCCTGGTCGACAAGGGCCCGGCCGAGCTGCTGGAGGAGTTCCTCTTCCAGGTCCCCAAGGAGCGAGGCGTCCCCCCCAAGGTGGGCCCGGGGGCTCGGCTGAGGGGCTCGGGGTGTTTTAACCCCCCTCTGAGGGTGGCTCGGTGCAGGGCAGGCTGCCCCCTGTGTGTGTATGGGGGGGGTGCTCGGGGCCTGTGGGTGTGGGGATGTTTTGGATGCCCCCATGGGGGAGCTGGGGGTGTGTGGTGGGCCCTGGGGGGGTGGGTTTGTGTCCCAGCTCTCGGTCTTCCTCGTCCTGCTTTTCCCCAGAGTGGCTCCCCCTTCTCCAAGAGCCCCAGGTGTATTTCTCTTTGCTCTCGTTTCCTTTCAGAGGCTGAACTCGCTGCAGGAACTCCAGCTCCTCGAGATCATGTGCAATTATTTCCAGGAGCAGACCAAGGACTCGGTTCGGCAGCTCATTTTCTCGTCTCTCTTCAGCCCTCAAGGGAACAAAGCGGATGACAACAGGATGGCTTTGCTGGGGAAACTGGTGTCCATGGCGGTGGCTGTGTGCAGGGTTCCCGTCCTGGAGTGTGCCGCCTTCTGGCTGCAGGTGCGGTTCCTGTGCAGACAAGGCAGGCCAGGAAGGCAGAAGGGAGCATGCCACACGGGCAGCGGGTGCGCTTCGTGCCACCTAACGGCTGGTGGCAGCTGGCTGCAGTCAGCAGCGCATCCGTGGCAGTGTTAGCTGAAGTAACAGCTGCCTGCTGCGGCCACATTCACACCACTTCTGTGCTCCTGTCCATTCCTTTGCTCCAGCACGGGGTAGAGCTTTTGCTGATCTGTTTATGTGCTGCACTGGCTGAAGAAACTTTTCTTTTACTGTCAGTGAAAGCGTTGATTTTTTGTGGCACTTATCCCCCTCCCCTCCAGCAAGTCAGAAGGGGCAGTGAAGAGTTTGAGCAGTGCTGGGAGAAGAGGACAAGGGCAGATCACAGTCACATTGCATAAAGGAGCAGACTGGAGTTTGGGAGATAAGCTGCGCCCAATGTGCAAGTTCTGGCATGGCAAAAGAGGCAAATCTGCCTCTTGAGACTTGTGTTGGAAGTGCCTGTGTCTGTCTTCTGTGGGTGCAGTACCTCAGGGATCTCTTATGCCCCTGTGAAGGATGTCCCCTCCTTCCCTGCTGATATTCCCCCCTGCAGACTGTCAGAAGTGCCTCTGTGTTCCTGCTGCCTCCGTGGGAGGTGCAGAAGTCGCCTGTTTGTAGAGGGGGAAGAGCAGAAAGACTGCGCTGAGAGAGAAGGGTGCTGGAGGGGAGGCTGTTACTGCTCCTGTGGCGTCTTTGTTCCTCCTGTCTGTTGGGCCGTGGGGAAGGAGGAGGGGATGTGCCCTGGGCAGCAGAGACAGGTACAGGGGTTGGTTGGTCTGTTTTGAAGAATGCAGCTCTTAAGTTGCACAGAATTGTCCATGTTAGGAATGTCAGGTGTAACTGGTAGGTTTCTGAACCAGCTGTTCTGCTGCTGAAGTAGTTGAATTACGGCACGTTGTTCCTGAGCTGGTGAAAAATTCTTCTTCTAAGTGAGAATGTTGATATAAGAGGTTTTATTTTTAAATTATGGGTATTGTAAACATGAAATATCACTGTCTATGTTAATATCCTGACACAGTAATTTTATTCCTGTCTGTGAGTGGTTCTTTTATATGCAGAGATGGAGCGAGAGCATGAGAGCACTTTCATTTTGGGGAAAGTGGAAACACAAACGTGGCAACAGCAAAGTGGCAGGATGACGTGGGCGGGCACATTGTTTGGGCAAGGTGGACTCTAAATCAGCTCTGTGGAACCTCCCGTGCTCTGCTCTGGGCTGCTCTCACGGTTTGCTCTCATCCCCGCAGCGAACCCCCGCCGTGTACTGCGTGAGGCTGGCCCGAGCCTTGGTGGACGATTACTGCAACTTGGTGCCGGGCTCCATCCAAACGCTGAAACAGATCTTCAGTGCCAGCCCTCGCTTCTGCTGCCAGTTCATTACGGCGGTCACAGCTCTCTACGACCTCTCTTCAGGTAAATATTTCTAGGCTGTCTTACAAGGAGGTGTGGTATAACGCAACGCAGATTAACTGTTGCAAGCAAATTAATGACTTAAATTGTAAAGACGCTCGTTAGGAGAGAATTGCTGCCAGCAGCAGCTCAGGGGTGTGATGGGGATGTGACATCTGTCACTGGGGTGAGGACAAAGCAACCCCTTGGTGGCTGAAGGGAGAGTCTGTAATAGGGAAGCAGCCAAGCAACGCCTGATGCAAAGGGCAGCGTCCTCCACACAGGGCAAAGGACAGGGGGCCCTCACTGACAGCAGTGCTGGGAGTGCAGCCTGACCCATCTGGGCAGCTTTTCCTCCTCGTTGTGCTATCCAGCAGGTAGGCTTGGGCCTGGCTCTTAACCGAGTTCCTCCCAAAAAGGGGGAGACACAGACTGTGGATGCTCCCAGGCTGGAGAAGGGATTCTGTTGAGCAGTGGTAAGAAACAGATTTGACAGCCTGCTTCCAGTGCTCTCGTCAAGTGTGTGAGTGCGCTTGACCTGTTGATATGCCCCATCTCATGTTGATGCTGCTCAGACACTGGAAACATTCATATGACTAAAATAAGATTGAGTTAGCTTAGTCAGTGAGAGAGAGAACTTGTGGTAGGCCAAGGATAACCACACACTAAATGCCAACATCACGTATCATCCAAAAACAGCAAATGCTATCTTTTATGGATAAAGGAGGTATTTTTCAGTCTTCTCCAGATAAACAGCTTGGCATTAGTGAAAAAGAGGTGCAGGCTTAAGCTTTTTTTTTTTTAATTTTTTTTTTGAGTATTTGGTAGAGCTTGCAGTATGTTATTCCTCAGTATTTTATTTTATGCAGCCACGTGAAGTCTCATCCAGCTTTAAAAGACCTATCAGAAAGAAAATAGTTACAGGAAGTATGTTTTTTTTTTTTTTTTACCTTTACCTTTGTTTATTTGAGGTGATAAAAGGAAGCTTATTTTTCAAAGAATAGTCTCCACCACGTTGTGAGGACAGGGTTTGATTGCACAACCAGCAGCCTGTATGACACCCAGAAGTCTCAGAAGCTAGGAAGTACCAATTCGGGACCTGGGGCTTATTAGTAATTAGGTAGTTCAAATGATTTGTCCTGTAAGTCATTTTCAGCCGAGACCTGATGAGATAATTCAGTGTTGAGTCAGCTTGCACCAAGAGCACATCAATCAGTCCAGCATCCTGCCGCTGTCACAGGGTGATGCGCAATCACCGTGAATGCTTCTGTTGTCTGTAATCCAGCTTCAACTCGTGGCCACCTTTCGCTTCTTAGTTGAAGCTATGTAACCTTTAAATCCTTCACCTATTGTGTGGTACTGTTGTTCTAAGTTTTTACACAAGACAAGCTTGTTTAGGTAAGTCAGAAAGGGAATTAGCTGAACCGTTGGGGTGAGGAGAAGGAAATGCCAAGGAGTTTTTCTTGTCTTCTCTCCCATTGTGCTTCCTGTGGCAAGGGATGAATGGAGACCAAGTTTAGAGAGTGAGCAGATGACAGGTGGGAGAAAAAAAGAAAAAAAAAAAAAAAGGAGAGCTTTGCTGTGAAAGGGGTTAAACATTGGCATTTGGAGGTGTTTTCAAAGTAGGTGAAGAAGCTGAAGTTGACAGGAGTGTGGTTGTGTCTCCCAGGGACAAAAGAGCATCTTTTTTAAACAAACACACAAAAAAAAGCAGACATGGGGAGGTTCTGAAACTGTAATTGTGACACTGCAGGAAATGTGTGTGGGAGAGATTAGTAAGAGTGCTGTCCCGTGCTTCAGTGCAAGGCTGTGCTTACTGAGCAATATCTTTCCTGTCTGCAGATGATCTCATCCCTCCATCAGAACTGCTCGAGCTGATTGTTTCCTGGATCTTCGAAGACCCCCGCCTGATCCTGATCACCTTCCTAAACACTCCTATTGCAGCCAACCTGCCCATAGGGTTTTTAGAGCTCACCCCGCTGACTGGGCTGATCCGTTGGTGCGTGAAGGCCCCGTTGGCTTACAAAAAGAAGCAGAAAGCCTCTCTCTCAAACGGACACCCCAACACCAAGATGGCCACGGACTCGGCTGAAGGGGACGATGGAGATTGCCATCAGCTGTATTCAAAACTGCATCTAACCGTCCTGCAGGTTCTTATGATGCTTCAGGGGCACTTAACAGAGAAGAACCTCTACGGGCGCCTGGGGCTGGTACCCTTTGACCACGTGGTTCCGCTTGTTGAGGAAATCAACAGGCTGTCTGATGAACTCAACCCTCTCAATGCATCCAAAGAGATTGAACTGGCCCTGGACAGGCTGGCTCAGGCTTTGCAAGTGGCCATGGCATCGGGAGCGCTCCTGTGCACTCGAGGTAAGTTGTTGAGGGGGCTGCCAAAGCCCCTGGTGTTGGATTCTTTTCTTTCAACACATGGGTGTCATGGTAGGGAGTTTTGGGGTGGAGGGAGCCAAGATCAACACATTCTTAGCCACAGGAGCAGCCAGCTGCTCGTAGGAAACGATGTTAGAGCGTGGTGCAGGAAATAGTTCGAGAAGAATAACAAGATGGGGAGTAAGGAAAAAAAAAATAATTGATGCAATTAACCTGTCTGTTGTCTTGCAGAGCTGGAGAATTGATCTTCTACCTAGCGTGCAGGATGCTGGATATATCTGGGTGTCTGGCTTGGGGCCAAACTGAGCATGTTCACAAGTGTGAGCTGTGTAGTTGGTACCAGAACACAGAGAGTAGGTCAGACGTAACAGCAGTTACCTGGCTGGGAACGGCAGTGGCTCCCAGCTGGCCTGAGCTGTGGGGCTGCTGTGGCTGTTTGCGAGGGTCCCGCATCCTCTCCTCAACTCTCCCCGCCTTGGGAAACAATTCCAGGAGCAGCCACTGGGGAGCAGAGGGCAGATGCGTCACGTGGGACCACGGCACCTGTCCCAGTGTGCACACTACAAGCCTGATTTCTTTTTTTGCCAGCTTTTCAAACTTGCTTTGAAACGTGAAAGGTGATGCCCAGGAGCCAGAGGAGCCTGCTCCGAGTTGCCTTGCACGGTGCAGGCCTCCAGCAGCGCTGTGCTGGGCTGCCTGGGGCAGAGTTCTGGCCCAAAACCAGAGGCAGCAGAGAACTGTTAGGATACGTAAGGCCAGGCGTGCTGTTAGGTGTGCTCAGTTTGCATTTCGGCATGTTAAAACCGTCTGGGCTAGCTCATAACCAGCTCTGGAAGTCGAGTCATGTGTATATCATCGTATGTACAGCAGGAAGAAAGTACTGAAAGCATTTCTTGTGCTGGAAGCCTGTGACTGACTGCAATGTCTAGCTTAGATACAGGCGTGTAGCAGAGCAGTGTGAGCCTGAGCAGTGTGAAATCCTCGACTGATGCCCAGTCATGCGGTGCTGCGCGAGTGTCTGTCAAATGTCACTGCTGCAGCAGGGCGATGAGGCAGTGTTGGTTCTGTGTTTGGGACTGCTGCTTGCTCTGGCTGAGAGCACGAGCAGAGCTTGCTCCTGGCTGCCTCAAGTTACTTTCCAGGACAGCTCTGTTCCTCCTAAACAGTCTGGGGCCAGGAATTGCTTGTAGCTATCTAAAAAGCACCGTTACATTGCTTTGCATTTTGTCTTCTCCGAGTTTGCCTGCTGGAGGAGAGACCATGAAACAGATAGACCATGAGGTACATGCGTTAGACAAGAAATTAGAAAAGCAAACAAAAACTTTATGTGGAGTTTCTGGGCCTTCAGTTCTCCTGTAATAAGGCTGTATTATGGTCTGTCTTGAACTTACTAAAGAAGCCTAACGTGGCTTTCATCTGTCCTTCCTGTTTCCAGAAACAGTTCTTTCTGAAACACCTGTGGAGACAAAAAAAAAAAAAAAAATAGGAAGTGCCTCAGTACCACACAGAGCCCCCCAGACGTACCGTTTTCTTGAAGCGGCGCTGAAAACAGGCGGTGGCTTCTTGGTGCAGTGAGAGGGCCTGGAGTTCCCTGAGAGCCCGGACGTTTAGCACAGGCTCCCAGCCATGAAGAGCAGCCCAGCCAAAGCAGGTGCCTGAGGCTTTGGCCCTGGCTGAAGCGGTGCTGTCGTGTCACATCTCAGTGTTCTTCTTCCTAACCTTTTGGAGAGTAATGTTGGGTGTAGTAAGAGAAGGCAGAAAAGTGGAGTCTTTGGAGTAAATGGCTGTTTTCAGCTCTGCTGCTCCCTAGCGAGTCACTCAGCACTTCCTGAGTGCTTGTTTATTGTATTTTTAAGTGGAAGGTGAGGTAGTTCAGTATAAGCTGCAGCTGAAACACCCGTTAGTTCAGGGTTTTGGGGTACGTTTTGATGTGTTTTGCCTTTGCCCTGATCCATTTGCCATCATGAAAGCCACATTCACCGAGCAGCGTCACACCTCGCGTTAACTTAGTTACTTATTGATGGAGCTGTGTTCCTGTGGCTAGATCGCTTGGATATTGTGCTGATGGTCAGCTCTTCTGTTGTGCTGGGAGGCCTGCAGCATCTCAGGTGTCTCGGGGCAGAGGAAGCGGTGGCTGTAAGCGCAGGGAGCTGGGGCCTGTCCTCTCCCTTGGCAGCAGCTCTGCGTTGGGAACGGCAGCGGCCGCAGTCAGGATGTGTGGAGCCAGGCAGGGCTGCGCTTTGCCAGCTGCACATTCTGTACTGATGCTTGGTCTGCCCTGAAACGAGGTTGTGTTTGCCACATGGTCGCGTGGGTTAAATGCAGAACCTACAATGGATGGTGAAGAGTGAAAAGCTGAGCTGATCTCAGCAAAAAAATGGGGTAAGACTGGTGAGGTGGAGAAACCTCTCTTCTAGGAAGGTTACTGGCTTGAGAATGGGATTCTGGCTCTGTGGATCACTGGAGCCTTTTCACTAATCTTCCTTTAGAAAGGAGAGTGGAGGGGAAAATTGCTCTAATTGCTGCTTTACCCTCATTGTTACATCTTGTGTTCTCTTTCAGATGACTTGAGAACTGTGTGCTCCAGGCTACCGCATAACAAGTAAGAGATCTTTCTTTCTCTAGCTGTGTTTGTTGTGACACATATTCCAAGATGCATACTTGAAGGCTGTTGAGACAAAAACTCCTCTAAAAATTTGTGTTCACTTCCTGGAAGTTGGCCTTGATTCAGACACTTTATTCAGTGAGGATAAAGGTCATGGTTTATTTTCCCCTTGCAAGCTGGACTCTGGTCTTGAGGAGACTTCAGTGATTCTAACCATATAGGTGATCTTGCCCAGCCTCTGTCAGAACAAATGGACAGGAAAAATGAAATTACAGTGTGGGACCTGTCTCATCCCCAGCTCCGCACTGATTTTACCTGAGCCTAAGCTGCTCCCAACCTGATGTTTCATGTTCTGTTAACACCTGAGGGTTAAAGAAAAAGGAATGTTACCCAAAAGCAGCATTGCTGCCTTTAGAGAAACTGACAGATCTCATTTCTGCTAGAAGCAGTTTGTTTTTGTTTTTTAATAAAACACCTTCAGCAGAAAGTGAGGCCCACTTGAATGAGGAATAGTCACAAAGTAAAAATGAGCCAAAAAGGATTGCATAGTGGCTTATAAAGGGACTTTAAAGGGGAAAAATACTCAGCAGACACCTACCTGAGAACAGAGACTTATCTTCATCACTCTGTGGCTCCTGCTTTTGTTTCTATGTTTTTAAACACCCGTGTAGATCAAGTTCCTAATGCAGAAGTAAATAACGTTGATATGGCCACAAATGAGCAGTGGTTGAAACCACCGGGTCTCTCAAAACCTGAATTTCTGCATGATCAGAAACGTGGTGTGCAGTGAGCTCTCACCCCTTCCAGTTCCTCCAGTGGGAGCGAGCAGGGCCACTGCTGAGGCACGAGGTGCACGGAGACCTGGGCTTTCCACACGGGATCCTGCCCTGGGCTTGGGAAGGAAGGTGGAAGTCGAAGTCGGGGGGTTGGAAGGTTTGTTGTGTGCCCAGGCAGGTAGCTCAGAGCATCTGTCCGTAGGGTTGGTGGCCCCAGAGCTTGGTGTTGCTCCTGCCAGGGAGTCCTCCTAGCTGGCAGTCACTGAGCAGTGCCTCTTTGCAAAGTGCACCCAGATTTAAAAAGGGAAGAAAAAAAAGAGAAAAGCATCTGCTGGAAGCTGTAAAGAGCATAATCAGTGTCCTCTTGCCTGCGAGTGGTGCTGCATGGTGATGAATTGTCTGCAGAGCCCTTGTGGGCAGGGGAGAGCCCTTCCAACAGCCCGCTAACTCCCCTGTCTGCATTTCCTTCCGCAGCCTGCTCCAGCTGGTGATTTCAGGTCCCGTACAGCAACCAACCCACGGAGCTCTGCCGCCAGGATTTTACCCTCATATCCACACTCCTCCTCTGGGTTACCCTGCGCACCCCGCACTGCCTGCGCACCCGGCGCTCCCGGCTCACCCCGTGCAAACCTTCCTCCCGGGGATGACGTTCCCGTACCGGCCCATCCGCTAGGAGCCGCGGCGGCGGGAGGTAGCCAGATTCCCTCCGTTGGAGGGAAGCCTCACAGAGGAAACCAAATGTCTCGGGACCCACATTTCCCTCTTTGACCGAAAGCTGGGCCATGCCTGCGCGTGGGCTCGGCCCTGGGGGCGTAGAGCAGACTCTAGACGGGTAGGTTGCAGGTTGCAGGTCGCAGCCGCTTCCACCGCGGGATGCAGACGGCCTGGACGAGAAGAGCGGGGAGGAGAAGGCAACGGACTGCAGCGGGCAGAAATCTTCTGGATCCGCGGTGTTTCGGTCAGCGCCCTCGCTCCGTTTCCTCACGGTGCGGCACGGGGGAGGAAAGCCATGGGATTCCCCAGCGGGGCTGCCCCAGCCCGGTCATTCCTCTGTCGGTATTTGTACCGGGAGCCACGGAGGCCGCGTGTGCTGTCAGTGTGGGGCTGCAGCCGGCTGTTTGAGGCAGGGCCCGGCGCTGCCCGATTAAAGGAAGCGGGGGAGAAGCCGAGGGGCCGCTGGCGGTGTCGGTGTCGCTTTCTTCCCAGCGGGGCCTGGAGGGGCCGGGGGGGATAACGGGGGAAGGGGACGCGTTTTGGGTGGCTGCACCGGCACGGGGAGCCCCCGGGGGCTGCGTGGGGCTGAGCGGGGCGCGGCCGGCACCGGGGGGGTGGGGGGGGGCCCTGAGGAGGCCCCGGTACCGGGGGGGGGGTGCGGGGCCCGCCCGCTGCGTGCCGCGCCTGCGCCTGACGCGGCGGCGGCAGCCAATGGGGCCGCGCGTTGTTGCGCGGTGCCCGCGGAAGAGCAGCGGCCGCCGGTGGGTGCCCGCCGCGGGCCCGGCCTCAGCCGCCGCCGCCGCCTCCTCCTCCTCCTCCTCCTCTCGCCATGCGCTGAGCGCCCGGTGCCGACCCCCCCCCGCCTGCAGCGCGCCCCGCGCCCCCCCGAGGTGAGCGGGACCCGGCCGGGACCCCGGTTTGTGTGTGTGTGTGGGGGGGGGGGTGCGGGAGGGACCGGCGGGCCCAGCCGCGGGCCTCACCTCAGGCGCTCGGCGTTCTGTGGCGGCCCCCCGCGGCTGTCGGCTCCCCCGCAGCCGGCTGGGATCCCGAGGACAGCCGCGAGGTGCTCAGGGCCCGGCTCCCCGCTGGTGGCCGCACGGGGCTGTCAAAGGGCCCGGCCGCTGCCCGGATCCCTGTGCTGCGATCCGAGGTGCTCGGGGCGCTGGGCACGCACCGGGCGTGGGTTTTCCATCACTATTCTCAGCGCAAACTGGAAGCGTTTGCCTTTTTCCAGCTCCCGTTCCTTGTATCTGCCACCCTACGGACTGCTCTGCTGTTGTATCGGTCCTGTGGCACCGGGGGCTGCCCGCAGCTATGGGCAGCTTCGGGTTTGGTTGTCCCGAGAGCCCGTGCCCTGCCCCAAAGTACCACCAGCAGGCTGGTTCATCCGTTCTCCCATCTCGGTTTTATGAACGTTTTATAGCTGGGAGTGCCTCTTCGTTAAGAATTCATGCTGGATTTATTTCCTTTCTCAGTGTGCTCTCCCTTTCACCCCCGTGACTTCTTTTCTTTAAAAGCTTTTAAAGAGAATACTTCTGGTAACGCTTTGGGCGTGCCAGCACCCGGGTTTTGTTTCCTTTTTGTTGTTGTTTTGTTTGTTTTCTTTTTTTAAATAAGCCACTTGAGCGTATGAATAAGCTGTAAGAGATTTCTAAGAAGTGATGATATTTTAAATGCAAATAATAATAATATAATAATAAATAAGACTCGCAGTGTGCAGTGACTGGAGTATGGGCTGCCTTCTCTTGCAAGAGGACACTGGGGCAGCCTCATGCTCCTCGCTGCAATGCTGGGGAGTGCCCAGCACCAGGCTGCTACAGGAGGCGGTTTTAATGCATAGGGCAGAAAAGCAGCTCTGCTACGTCTCGGAAATTGGTGCTTTAATTAGTCGTTACGTGCCTGGCAGCAGTAAAGGAACGTGCCCTGTCCTGCCGCGCCGTGTTGTTCTCTGAACCCGCTGTCGTCTCTCAGCTGGTTGCTTGGTGTGTGCACGGCCAGGTGCCTTCACACATCTGAGTAATGGGCAAGGAGCAGAGAAACTGCTGTTCTAGGGATGCTCTCTTAAAACAGAGGGGTTTCTTAGCCCAGAGGGGTGTCACCGCGTCTCCTGGTGCCGAGGCTGGCCTCGGATGGTGTGAAACCCTGGGGGAGCTGCAGGTGGAAATCAGGAAACCGGTCCTTTGTAGCTGGAAGCTTAGCGAGCCTTCAGCTCACCACGTGTATTTATTTGCTTGAGTACTTCCCTGCCTGGTGCTGTTTCTTCCCCAGAAAGGATGATCTTTACGTGCACAGGGGCAGCTTTTAGTGGTGTTGGGCCAGCACGGTCTGACAGGGCTCTGCCAGGTGCCTGTGTGGGAGCCCAGGAGCCTTCCTCCTCCTCCTCCTCTTTTCCTTCGCTCTGCCCCGGCTGCTCCCAGCACCGTGAAGCCGGCAGGAGCTGGAGAAACCCCTGCAGGGGGTGCTGGCCCTCCTGACAGCCTTGGTGTGGGTACCTGGCAGGGTGTGGGGCAGGGGAACTCCCCTGGCAGCGCCTCACGGAGCTGATCCTGAAGCCGTCACAGCTCTGCTCTCCTTGTGCTCGCTGCTGGCTGCGGGTGGCACAAAGAGTTTCGTGTCTCGCACCGCCTGCTCCCACCCACGCTCTCCTCCCAGCAGAGAGGTAGAGCTGGAGCCGGTCAGCTTTCCAGCCTTAGCTGAAAACGCTGGAAGTTTTTTTTTCTCACACTGGAAAACACCGAGGAAGGAGAAGAAAAGCAGCTTTTAAGTACAAGATCACGGAGAAGAACAAATGTAGGGAGTTTGTCTGCCAGCTAGGGAAGGAATATCTTTTTCAACCCCTACGAAGTTGGTTGCTAGCGTCTCCTGTGCTGGCGTAGGCAGTGACTGGGTTTTGCCGACAGCGTGGTAATGAGGACAGCGGCTGGGAAATGGAGGCAGGCTCGAAATTCCCTCTCCCCGTGTTAGCACTCCGCTAGGCTGATTTTCGGGCTTTTTTAGTCACTACGTACATCTTGTGTGGAGCTGTTTATGCTAAGCCTGAAATGGCAGCGGGCCCGCGTGTGTGAGGAGCTGCCTGGGGTTCCTCGTGTTCCGGAGGAGCAGCTGCCTGCTGGAACCGTGCCGTGCTCCGCGTGTGCAAGGCGTGGGGTCTCCTCTCCCGAGCTTCTGTTGTGACCCTTTGGCTGGAGCTCCCTGCAGTGCTGCTGCCACAAAGCAGATTTTCTCTGCCGCATCTTACCAGGGAGAGATTTACCAGCAGAACCCTCTTAGTGCTTCTTGCTCGCCGTTCCCCAGAGGAATGGCTCTATCTGGGGCAGCGGGAAGCTGTGCCTTTTGCAGTGCGCTTCAGGGATGCGCTACGTGGGTACCGGCTCACGTGAAATCTCCAGCTTCAGTGCCACAGCCTGAGCTGCAGGGTCAGGGAGCAGCCCAGAAGGCGAGTGGGAGGCTCGTGTTTGTTCTGCAGGGAGGCTGACGGAGCAGACCTTGGGAGCCCAGAGGACCGGGGATACGGATATAAAAGGAATTCCCTAACAGTGAGTGCTCTCATTTCAGGTAACTGCTGCTTGCTGCGCAGCTAGCACGACGTTTTGCCTTCTCCTCTCTTAACAGCCTCTTTCGCAGTCTGTGTCAAATTCGGGTCCTTCTCGGCAGGAGGCCAGCTGGAGGCTGCGGCGATCCCGTGCGTTTGGCTCCAGGTCCTGCGGTGTGCGCCTCGCTCTGGGCAGAGCAGGGGGCGAGGGGCAAATGCGTTCCTTAAAACGACGCCTGCAGGATTTTGGTGCTGAGGCTGGGCTGGCAGGGTGCTGCGGGTGGCAGTCCTGCCTGTGCTGGGCTGGCTCAGGCAGACAGAAATCTTTCGTTTTTGCAGGGAGCCTGAGGGCTCACTGGCACAGTTGTGTCCTCTAAAACCAAGGCTGCCCTCCAGTCTCTGTGGTGCTGAGATAACCGCAGCTCTCTGTCCAAGACATTCTTGCTGGCTTGTTGTTTCTGAGGCAGGTGGGGTCTGTGGGCTGGGTGCTGGGCTGACAGCCTGAATTGGAGATGTGACAGCCCAGGGGGTTTGCGGGGAAAGCTAATCGGCATCAGCTCTGTGCACAGGAGGAGGTTGCTGCTAAAGGAGCCAAAATGAGAAGCACCAAGTCTTGAGCTGGTGCGTGCAGCTGAATCACAAGGTGTCTGCGAAGAGCTTTTGGACTCGCTGCTTTTGGTTCTGGCAGAAACTAAAGAAAAATATAACACTGAGATCCAAAGGAGTCACGGACTCCCGCAGCATGACGATATCACAGCATCAGAGCCTGCTCCAGCCAGATGATGATATTACTTTCAGACCAAGGCATAAAATCCATGGTTTTGTCCTACTTTTCCCATTAAAACAGCCTTGCTTGCTTCTGCTAATTTAGGCAAGTAAGTGCTGGCAGTTTTGGGGAACAACCCCGTAGGATGTGAAGGACACGAGAGAGGAGGTGACATTTCCACCGTGCTACCTGCCTGTGAGCGCTGAGCTCCAATGCTTTGTGTAATGTGCTGGGAGTGAGGAGAGCCACATCTCCTGCAGCTCCCTCATCGCTCGTCCTCAGCGAGCCTGAACATGGTTCCTGGAGGGAGCAGGAGCAGGAGCACGAGGTGAAAGCACCAAGTGGCGACTGCCCAGGGGATGTGCCCACGCTGGGATCCCAGGCAGCGTGTTTAATTCCCATGGTTTTCAGTCTGAAGGCATGGGTGTGCTCCGGGGACACAGAGCTGGGGGCTTTTTTTTTTACCTGCCAGACGCAGGAATGTCTGCAGCAAGCTCATACTGCCTGAGTTTGATCTCTTCCCAAAGCAGGAACAGAAGAGATCCACGTGGTGGGCACACTGCAGTGTTTTCTTCACCTTGCCTGGTTGGTAATCAGAGACGTAGCACTGGTAAGCGTTAATAGGTCCCAGAGAGCCAATTTCAAGGCTGAAAATCGTTTTTATTCACACAGGCCTGTATTTCTCAAACGCTTCTCTGTGGCTGGAAGGCAGAGCCCCTGAAAAATCTGCAGGGGCTCCTCCTGTAGCGCTTCAGCCTTGTCAGTGTGTCCTGTGGGTGCTAGGGGAGCAGGGCTGTCCTCGGGTGCCCTCTGCATGTGGCAAGAGGAGCCATCCCGTGGTGCTGGGTGACCTGACCCAGGCTGGGTCGAGCCTGATGCCCTCCAGAGGGGCCTTCCAACCTTTTTTTTATTATTATTCTTTGACCAGAAGAAGCAGGAGCTAGGTATCAAACCAAATACTTTATTTTTTTTCAAATGTTGGTTCCTCTTGCTTTGTTAAAGTTGACTTAAGTCCTAGAAGCACCTCTTTGACATTCTTGGTAATGAATTCATCATCTCTTCCAATCCGGCCGCGGTTCCGTTGTATTAAATAAAAGGAGCTCAGTTACAGGGGTATCTGGGTGGAACGCTCCCTGCGAGACCGGTAACCTAAAAACACAGCAAGCTTAAAATGAAATGCAGAAGGGAAATCTTTACTTCTTTGCTGGAATTAAACCTTTGGCTGCTTCAGATTGAATGGTTTAATGGAAACCAAATCCCCTGTGCCAGATGGTGCAGGGCAGAGAGACGGAGCCCCCGAGCTCCCGAGTCTGGGTCTGGTTTGGGCGCTGCGCTGCTCGGCCGCAGCTCACATGCTCCTGCCCTGCATTTTGAGCAGCTCTTGCAATTTCACCCAGGCTTTGCCACCTCCTGTTTGTTTGCAAGCGAGGGAGGATGCCAGATGTCCCTAAACACTTTGTGTTCTGTTTCCCTGGAAGGCTCATTGCTGGGCCCTGGGGGCTGTCCACGCAGTCCCAAATGAGGGTTTGCTGCCCTTACTGGGGCGGCACCTCCAGGGCAAGGAAATCCAGCCCTTGCCTTTCCAGGGAGGGAAACCCAGCTCTGGTCTGCTGCTGCACACGTTTCCATGGCATAAATTTTTTATTTGGGATTTTCACGAGCTTATCTGGACGGAAGTGGAAATCCAAGTAAAATTTCACAAAAATGGCATCTTAAGGTTTTTCGTTGTTCAAATCCAAGCCATGTGTGTGGGATGCATGAGGCAGAATCAGTGTTAAAGCCTGTCCCGTAGTGCTGAACAGGAGAAATCTTAACGTGTTGGATCGCCTGGCCAGGCTTTGAAGGCGTGGAGCTGCTTGAGGGATTTTCAAAAGCATTTAAGCAGCTTTTTGCCAAATTCGAGTAAGCATCGAGCTTTATCTTGCATTTGAGCTCCCTGTTGAATTTGGAGCGCTGATTCTAAGCTAAACTCAAACTGAGACCTGCTCCTGCATGGTGGGAGCTGGAGGTGCTGGTGGTGCAAATAGGTCGGTGCCCACACGCCCCTCGGAGCGCTGGGTGGGCGCTGGTAGCTCAGGGGTCCTGCCCATCCCCTGGGCTGCTGCTGGAAGCTGAAGGCTCCGCTGCTTTTTGGACAGAGGTGTGAAATGCTGACCTTCAGTTCATTCAAGCTAGGACTTACCGATGCCGAATGTGCATGACGTTGTTTTTAAGTAGTAGCTTTGGATCTTACACTCTGCTTTAATTTTAATTGCACGTTAAGTCAGCTTGTTTATTTAATGTACTTACTATTTCTGTTCATCCTATTCCCATTGCTGCCAAATGTTACTGAGAATATGATGAGTTCCTCTGCAGCTGTCCAACGCACACAAGGCCAAAATTGCTCTCTTAGATCTGGGGTTTAGAGGTAACGTTTTGCAGTTTGACTCAGTGAAGTAAGGCAGAAGACTGCCACAGATGCTCAAAGCCTTTGGTCAAAGCCCGGTGAGGCAGAGAGGCAGAGCATCAGGTCAGCTGCAGCAGTCCCAGGCTGTGGCCGTCACCTGAACACAGGCTGAAACCTGAGAAAAAGTTATTAAAAGAAAGGAGGTAATTTCACTGCGGGTTTCCAAAATGGATCGGATCTCCTCTGATGAGCTGCGTGGGGCTGAAGCGCTTTGCCTTGCAGCAGCCACTGCATGGCCTCAGAGGTCAGCACTCGGTGTCTTGGTGTTGCAGTAGATAAATAGCTGATACCTAGAGGTGCCTTTAACACTGATGTTGGCTTTTTCCTTCATAATTCCAACACGCCTTTGTCCTGTAAAACCAAGCTGGCTCTAGAAGTGGTGCTTACAGGTGGAGCTTCTCTTGGCACAGTCATATCCTGCCAGCTCTTAGGGCGGGATGTTGCCAGCAAATGTGGGTGAGGTTTTATTTTCACTCAAGTGTTTCGCTGCTCTAATTGTGCTGCTGTTGTGATCTCAAGTTCTCCCTAATGGGAGAAAGGAAAGGAGGGACTTAGAAATAAATTCTGGGAGCAGCTCTAATGGTTGTGCTGGGGATGTACAACGACATGCCACGTGAGTGAATTTCTGCCTCACCTTACTGTAAGGTGCTTCGTTGTAACCTCACTTTTCTGCGTGGCAGGAAAACCTGGGACTTCTCTGTGGATTGAAAGACTTTGTGTGCTGGCACATTGCTCAGATCCTTGGTCTCACCTGCTCCGTGCCCAGCTGTGGCACCCTTCCCAGCAGAGTTGGAGGCGGTTCCATCGTCACGTCTGCAGCAGGAGGAAGGATGCTCACTGGCGCTGGTATCTTCACAGCACAAAGCCCATGGATGCATCTCCCACCTCCTGCTTTCCCTGCCCATCTTTGTCTTCTGGGGCAGCTCCAGAGCTCCTTAGAAGCCACAAGCTCCCTGAGAGGGCAGAGAACGGCATGCCCAAACGCAGGGGGTCCCCGCGGCTGGCAGCAAGTGGTTAGCTTGGCAAGAAGCTGCTACTGAAAACGTTTGAACTACCCCAGCAGCATCTAAAGGGCACAGAGGGGCTGATGCTGTGGTGCCTGGCGTGGCACAGCGTTCACATCCTGCATGCCTGTGTTGGAGGCCCTGCCCTGCACACACAGAAATGCTTTGAGTCTGGCGTGGGCAGGCTCTGGGTTTTGGCACAGGTTGTTTCTTCCTCAGAAACCATTTTCTGGGCATGTCCTTCCTGGTAGCTGTCTCTTCGTGTGACTTGGTCTAAGTGTTTTTCCCCGTGTGGGCAGTAGTTCCTGAATATCTAAGTTCTTAATGGTTAAAGCAGGTGTTCTTCTTCCCTGCAGGTGCCCACTACAAATTTTCCCAGTTTCTTGAGAGCTGTGTGCAAACCAAACCTATCTTCGAGTGCTCCCAAGACACAAAGGCACCCAGCTGGCGTCCTGCCTGCAGTCCACGGAGACTGCTGGCTGCAGCAGGAGCAGTGATCGTGTGGCCTGCCTGTGATTACGGACAGTAGGTGCTTCAGACAAGGCCAAAAAATAATAATGATTATGAAACGCTGTCAGAGCTGGTAATCAGCTTATGCGTGAGGATTTGGAGTTCCTCTGTCATTAGTCTAAGTGGTGTCACTCCCATGTCACGGCCACTTGTGCATCATTAATCTCACAACTTTCTCTTCGTTTTCTTCCACAACTTGCTGCAAATCTGGGGAGTGCAGAAGCATTTCTGATTGCTGTCTCTAATTCCAGCTGCTCTCCTTTCTCCCAGCACTGAGAGCGAGCGACCTTTCTCTCTACTGCTCTTAGCTGCTTTGTGCTGTCGTGGCTGATTTTATCTTTGCCAAGTGCCAACTTGCTAGCTCGTGTACCAATGAGCTACAGGTTTGGAGGCAGCTTCAGTAATCGCTCTGTGAACTAGTTGTAAAGCACATGTGAGAGTGCCTGAAATATGATTGATTTTGCCTTTTTGAAAGGACGTTGAGTGAGCCCCTTTTCTGGCCTACTATTTTCTATGGCTAAAAACAGTGTAGGTTTTTGTGGGGGTGTTCTGTGCCTTCGCTGTTGAAGACAGAGTGCCCAAAGGTCTCTTGAAAATCCAATGGTAGTTAAGTGCTTTTTGTGCTGGATACCTTCATGGCATAGGTTCTTTCTTTCTGCATTCATGCCTGTGGGATCTTAGTTTACTAGGCACTAACTAGAGGCAAATAGTTGCCTCTTAGCTGGCTGGCGTGAGGACACAAGGCTCTGTGTATTCCAAAGTGATTGGCCACAAAACGTGGGCCACTTCGCATTCAGCGGGTTGCCACAAAATCCTTGTCCTGTGAAATTCTGTGCTTTCCACTAAATTGCCTTTACTTTTCCTCGTGGATGGCAGGCTCGTTGCCCGCCGTGGCCCAGCCTGTTTCAGCAGTGCTGGCAGTGCTGATGTTCCACTTCCCTCCTTCAGCTTTCCGCCCTGCCTGCCTGTGCTGCAGGCCACCTTAGCTGCCCTCTAGCTCCTGGCCTCTTTGTGCCATCCAAATGGTTCCTTGCCCCTCGAAGTCCTGCATGCTCACACTTTTTATATCTCTAAATGAACTTATTATTTTTGTTTGCAAATAGTAGTGGTTAGAAAGACTGAAAAACCTCCTGGGATAAATGGTTTTGATGATCTCCGTGGTGGCAGTGTGTCCTGTTCTCCACACTTGGTCACTCCCATTAACTGTCATCCTTGAACGCTGCTAACGAGCTGCATGGCTGCAGAGTGCCATGGCCAGAAGGGCCTTGGAGCCCTACAGCAACTTTCGGTAGGTCGCGGGACATCTTAGCAGTGGGACTGCTGCAAGGTGGTGCTGTGAACCTGTAGGAACTGTTTGTCTCTGCAAGCAAACATTCCTGCGAGATAAAATACCATTTAAATCAGTTGTATTTGGCCATGACGACTGCTGCTGTGCCTCGCTTCGCCTGCCCCCAAAATGGCATCCTAGCTTGTTTCCACATCTCCCCTACAGCTTCGCACCTGTATTTTCTTAAACCTTTTGCTAACTTTTCATTCTCACTGTGGGCACCAAGCCGTGCCTAAAGCACCATCTCAAACACCTGCTTTTCTTGTGCCCTACGTCCTCCCCGAGGCAGCCAGACAGGTGGGTGGCTCTCGGTGCTGCCATAAAGCTCCTCCTGGCACCGTGTCTGCAGAAGACCTGGCAGTAGGTTTCTAGTGAGCTGTTAACTGCAGGTTTCCACAGAGATCCCTGTTATAATCCACAGTTCTGCAGCGTAGTCTGTAGATTTCCTCCTCTCTGCCCTGAAGAGCTCTTTGCTGGTGCAGCAGGTAGCGTAACGGAGCTGGCTCCAGTGCTGTTAGAAAGCCTGGCCTCTGCCAGTGCAGCCCACAGGAGGAGGTGTCTTAACCCAGAAAACTAGCTTGGAAAGGCAATTCTTAAAGCGTGAGTCTTACAAGCTGTTTTTCTGCACAGTTGCCCAAAGCAGGCCTGATTTGGGGCTGGGGCTGGGTCTCTGGGCTCTCACAAAGCCTTTTCTGCTGCACGTAACCAGCAGGCACCATGCCCTCCTGTGCATGTGTGGCGCGTTGGAGTTTCCCTTTGGAGCAGCCTTTGGAAGCAGGCAGGCTTGGCAGTTTTAGATCTGGCTTTAAATGGGTAGACGGGGAAAAGCAATTCTCATCTGATGCAAAGCTGAGAGATCCAGCGCATTCTCAGGGTGGCGCCGAACACGTGTGGGGCTGACAAACGGTTTGTGTCGGTTCTGCTTCTGGACTCCGCGCTGCTCCGGGCTCTGCTAACACCAGTGTGCCACGGGGCTGTGTGGAGGGACAGGGCTTGGGTCTCGAGTGTTCACCTGGGTATTTGTGAAACACGCGGTGCCAGGCAGGGGCCTTGTATTTTCTTGCATTTAAATTTTCTTCAAATGTGTAAAGCACCCAGGTTTGGGCGTGCGATGCATAGAGGACGGAGCGAGTCCGTGCTCGCATGCCTGGTGCTGGGAGGGGAGTTACCCCGCTCAGCAGGGTGCTCGTGGCTTTGTCTGGCCTTTTTTAAAGCTGGCTTCAGCTCCAGGATAATGCACGATGCCCGCCTAGCTCTTGGAGAATACAACATTAGATAAACACGAACTGATCCTTGCAGGAACGTGTCCTGTGCTGGCCCTGCCTCTCCTGCAGCGGCTGCTCCGTGCTGCGAGGTGCCTGCCTTCCCTGCTCAGTATCGACAATCCGCTGCTCTCACGGGTGTTCGTTTAGCTCCAGTTTGTCAGTGCTGAGACTATTTTTAAACGGTTGGCTGAGAAAGGGCGTTGACTTATAGGAGCATCGAAACCTCTCAGGAATTAGAAGATTTACGAGCAAGAGGAGCGCTGCTGGTGCAAACCCGCGTGCCTGCATGCGGAGCGACAGCGGGGGCCTGGAGCCTCGCCATGGCTGGAGCTGCTCTGCTCCTGTGCTCTCCTTTTTCCCAGCCCGGAGCCTGTCCTGCAGTATTGCGGAGCTGATGGGATTTTTAAAGGAAGCTGCTCAAAGGGCAGAGCCAGCCCAGCAGGAGCCTGCTGAAATCGGTTCCTTCTCAAGTCCCCGAGCCTCAAAGCAAGAGCACCGGAGAGCTGAGCGTCCCTTCCTACAGCAGGGAGTGCACTCGTGCAGCTTTCTCCTTATAACTCAGCCTTTCAAAACCAAGATTTGGACCTCCTAAAATTTGTGGAAGAAAATAAAGGAAAAAGAAATCTGATTAAACCATGGGTATATTTTTCTTTACATCCTGGCCTGTTCTTTGACCTGGCACTAGGAGGGCTGGAATGAGGCTGAGAAAGCTGCAGGTGGACGGCTGCGGAGTGAATTGTGCCCTGCCCTGCCTCTGCTGGCCCTCTGGGGCTTTGTCCTAAGGCATGTTCTCAAGCTCTGGTCTTCATGCTGTACGTGGTTTTACAGCCACTTACAGCCTGCTTCTTCCTATCTGATAGCTTTTTAAAGAGGTCTGAGGACATTGGAAGCGTCCTGTGCATGGTTAGCAGGGCTGTGGCCATACTGTGGTGAAGGAGAGGGGGCTTTGGGGATTTCTGTGTTTGAGTGTGCTCTGCTGGGCTGCAGAGCCAGCACCCGGGGAGCTGTAGTGCATAGCAACGAGGGGAAACTGTCCCATTTCTCCAGCAGAAGTTATTAAAAAAAAAAAAAGCAAAAAAGATTCTAAAAGCCCTACTTACATGTGAAGTGGAGACCAGAGGATTGTGTAAGGGGACTTTGTAGATGTTCTTCTAGTAGTGCTTCCTTTTTAAGCTCTTTGTTTAATTTTGTTTTGACAAAATGTTGATCCCGTACAGAGATTGGAAGAGCTCCACGCGTTGGAAGGCACGCTTGGCACGCTCCTGGCTGCATTCAGTGCAGCGTCCCTCTCTGCTCTTCTGGTCTGGGTCGTGCCACGTGCTTCTTCTCACCAGCATCAGCAGCCTGCCCTGTGCTTGTCACCGCAGCTGTCACCTGTGTGGCCATCGTGGTGCTGGCAGGCTGTGCCAGGACACGAAGTGAGCAGTGAGCTGCGCCCGGCCTCTCGGCACCAGGGGTCCTGGTCGCTGCTCGAGCTGGTGATGCCACAGTTCACTTCAGCTCTTTTGAACCTGTTCTGCTCGGAAGAGAATTCCCTTGGTACTGGGAGCTGCCTGTGCACAGATGCCAGCCTGAAGCCGAGTCGGAGCTGTCTGGTCAAACCTAACGTGCTTTCTTCTCTTGCAGGCGTGAATGACAGAGGAGGTGCCTCCGACTGCACTTTCCGACGTAAACCTGCGTCTTCTCTGCCACGATGACATAGACACGGTGAAACAGCTCTGTGGTGACTGGTTCCCAATCGAGTACGTTCCTGGTCGTGGGTACGAGGTGGCGGGGATCTAGAAACACGGGGTGTGGGGCTGTGCTGCTCCAGCTCAGAACGGAGACTGAGGGCTCTGCAGCCATCTGGGCTGCTGCTACGACAGCAGCGCGTCCTGACCCTTCTACGTGCTGTGGTGGTGTCCCTGTTCAGGAGCTGCTGTTGCCTGTCCTTCAGAGCCCCAACAGCATCTGAAAGTTCAGAACGCAGCCGTTGGCAGGAACATGGGCATTGTCACTAAGGGGGTGGATCAGCTTCTTGGGAAAGACTGTAAGACATGGGAAAGGATCGTACCTGCAGGAAGAGAAACAGTGTCTCTGTGCTTGTGGAGTGAAGGTGTGTTCTTGAGTGTGTGCCAGGAGAGTGTTCTCAGAGTGAACCAAACCAACAAGGAGCTCCTGTTCCTACGGGGTGTTGCTCTGAATGTCCCAGGAGGGAGACCAGACAGTGCTTGCTGTGTGCCTGGGGTCCCTTTTTCTCCTGCAGCGGCATGCTGTGCTGTCCCCAGCTCACAGGGCCATTTGCACCCTCTGAAGTGGGCTTTTGTTGAGCCCAAACCTCTGGACGGAGGAAACTTGTGCAAAACTAAGCAGCAAAGGCCTCACAGATTTTTTATCAAATATATTCTGTCAGCATAAATAATTTTATAGTAGGCATTTCTGTAGATCTAAAGGAGAGCTGTCCTCTGCTTTGTCCCGCTCTGTTGTCTCCTGCTTGGCTGGACGCAGCCCACTTGCATTTTCATTTTTATTGTTTGGGCTGTCCCACAGCAGACCTGAAGCCGTGGTGATGCTGAGGTGAATGTAAGCCCTTGTGAGACACAGGCTGCACAAAGCACCTTCCTGATGAGAAGCTGCTGGCAGTGCCATTGAAGGAGGCGATATTGCTGCAATGATGGAAGCGAAGGCTCTGGGCAATGAATACAAAATGCAAGTTTGTCTTAGCAAGGCAGCGGACCATGACAGGAGCAACCTCCGTGGCTTCTTAAGTGCAACTGGGGGAAAAAAGCGTGCTGCCAAATGGGGTACAACAGCAGTTTGTTTCATGGTACCATACAGCAGTTAAGTCAGGAAAGGTAGATAACGTACTGGCCCGGATTTTATGGAGTAAGTTAAGCTTATAGCATAGAAAGAGCTCAGCCATGTGTCAGTCCAAAGCTCCTTGACTACATTTCCCTGCAGAACATAGACCTTTCAGCTTCCCTCCCTCAGTCTTGTCTAAAATTGGCTTGCGGTTCCAGTGACTGGCACTTAAAGATGCTGCTGCTTGTTTGAAGTGGAGTGCAATGTTGGCTGCTCCTGTGGGATCTGTTCTCCAAATGTTCCTGTTCTTCCTTCCTTCCCAGGTACCCTGACTCATGGTACCGAGATATCACTTCCAACAAGAAGTTCTTTTCCCTCGCAGCCACATACAGAGGCTCCATCGTGGGAATGATAGTAGCAGAGATCAAGAGCAGAACAAAGGTGCATAAAGAGGTAGGAGGACTCTGCTTCGGTACAAGATACCTCGCTTCTTGATGTGCTTAATTGGGATGGGGCCTGTTTGGGGTAGTTTTCCCGCCTCTGCTCAGGAGCTGTCAGGAGTTAATTGTGAAAAAGCAAGAACGTGATTTCCAGCTAATGAAGCAGGGGTGGTGGGATGTGTTTGAACATGGGCTGCTGAGCGGCCCGTTACCAGAAAGCCTGTTCCTGCTGCCTGATGTGCTGCGTGGAGGGATCAGGTAATGCAGTCGTAGACTAAAAGCCACTTTAATAATTCTTTTGCCAGCCTGTTTTCAGTGTGCCTGGTCAGTGTTAGTGGCTGAGGTCTGTGTACCTGCTCCTCTCTTATGCAAGGCATGACCTTCCTTAGCTGTACTGAGTCACTCCTGAGAGCTGTGACTTCCTGCAGCAGCGAGTGTCCTTCGTTCGCTGTCACTGTCTTGAACACAAAACAGAGGTGACCAGTCTGCAGGAATTTCAGGCCACAGGGATGACAGTTTGGAGGTCAGGAGAGACAGCACAGTATGGTCAGAGTGCTGAAGAAGAGGTGGTCACTGAAGACAGTGAGATAAAAGACCCCCCAGGTTATGGCAGGGAGAACAACACAGGAGAGTGGCCTAAAAAAAATCCAAAACATAGCATTCTACCAGCTACTAGGAAGAAAATTAACTGTGTCCTAACTGAAACCAGGACACACTGGTAGGAACCAGGAGCGCCGAGTGGCACTGGTCTCTTCACTCTAGCTATCTGGCTTCACCTCAGAGCTACCCAAAGTCAAACTGTCTTCAGCAACTCTAACAAAAGGCTCTTGTTCTAGCCAAACTGAAAGCCAGGGGCATGTTCAGGTACTGTTCTAAGCAACTGGGACTGTGGAGCATGTTTCTTGTCCTCCACGGCACTACAGCTCAGACTGAGAATGCAGGCAATAAAGACTATCCCTGATAAGCTACAGGGAATTGATCTAGACACTGATGCATAACTCCAAAAATGGCAGTTTGAATCCTTCTTGGCGAAGAGTGCAGGTATTTGTGGGCTTAGAGACATAACGTATATAGTAAGGAAACATCATGATGTGTGCTCTGCAATCGGAAGGATGATAGGGAAGCAGGAATACCACCTAGAGGACCTGCTCATTTCATTTTTCTCCCCACCGCCTTCCCCAGAAGCTTCAGCTAGGACTCCTCACTGAAGGGAAAATTCCTGCTAAAGCCTTGTTTTCAGGTGTTCCAGTGCAGGATTCTTGCTTTCTCCTCTGCCTCCCCACATATCTTACTAAATAACTTGTCATATCTCTACCCAGGATGGAGACATCCTAGCTTCCAGTTTTCCTGTGGACACTCAAGTTGCTTACATCCTAAGTCTTGGAGTGGTGGAGGAGTTCAGGAAACATGGAATAGGTAAGATGCTGCTACGTGACAGTTCTGTTGCTGTCCTACTTGCTACACCTGACTACTGGACTAAAGAGCTGCACCGTGCAACTCCAGTTCCCTTCTGAGACAAACTTGTCTGTGACTTGTCCCGGCAGTTAAGGTGATGCTCTCACATCCCACTTGTGCTGGCAGTGCAGGTACACTGAGAAGTTTTTGTTGGTGTAACAGCACAATGTACAAATGGTTCTGCAGAGTGCAGTCCCTCTCGTTCCCAGGGGACAGCTGAGCACACCCAAAAGTTGCGCTCCTGCTGCTGTCTGCACCAAGAGTCTGAGAAAAGCTGCCGGGGCTGAGAAGTCCTGGTACTTTGTCACTCATCCTGGAGCAGGGTTTGAAGCCTGTCTGGTAGGGACAAAAGGGGAGCGTGTACTCCCTGCCTTCTGCTTTTCTTCCACAGGTGTCAGAAGCCTGGTACCTGAGGCAGAAAAGTAGCTGCTCTTAAACTTGTAACTTAAATAGAACAGATGATTAGGGAAAGATGGACTGGGAAAAGAGCGTAACTCAGACCTGGTTTAGTCTGTCAAGTGCACATAAAGGTGAGCTCTGAGTGCCTGCTGCAACACACAGCAATTCTGCAGCCATTTGGAAACCTGCAGTCAGAAGGGGCCCAGCTCCATTTAGAGCAGGATGTGTTTTGTCATCAAATAAGTGCCCTGCTGCTGCAATTTCAAGCATAATCTGCATTTTTGATCTGCAAAAGGGAGTAGCCCAGGTTTGGCAGGATGACCCAGTTGCACACCTGGAGTCTCTTCAGTGGGTACAGGTATCAGCTTCTTTTCCTCGAGTCCTCCCTTCTTCCCCACTCATGTTTAGAAAGGTACAAACTGATGTGATGCGTTAAAAAGTGACTAGAAGAGACATCAGTGGGACTGCTGCATTTAAAACTTAAATTGAAATGCTGCTTTGTCTAAATTTTCTGTACACAGAAGAAAATGATTGCATGGAATAATGTTCAAAAGTTAGTAAGGGGGTCTTCTGTTCTGTAAAACTGTGGCTGTTTTGAGTCCCAGTTTCCAAATCCTATTTTTTTCAGCTCCATGTTGCTAGAGTTTTCTCCTTTCAGTATCAGCATTTCCTGTATCCATTAAATCTAGGTAGCAAGTTGCTATGCTTTCTGAAGATCTTTGGACTTGCATCTGTAGCAAAACAACCTAAAAAAGCTTCCTGCTGCTGCTTTTTCTGAGACCTCTCCCTTTTCAAGTGTTTTTCTACTTGTGTTTGAAGCTTCAGTCTTTCACTCAGGAGGCTTTTCAGCCCAGGCACACTTTTAAGCATTAAATCTCTGAATTTTCTCCGGCAGACATTGGAAGACTTTGGTTCTCTGCTATTCTTAAACCAGAGGGCAGTTGGGTTACTGTGAGTCATGAGTGGCATATCTCATAACAAAATCAAACCGTCCTCCTGTTGAGGTCTCCAAGTGTCTTTTTGTACTTGGCTGATAGAAACTCCTGCTAAGTCTCACGTAACCATAGGGTCACTGCTGTTGACTTCTGCTCCAAAACCCTGTGGGCCCTGCCGAAAATCATCTGTGCCCTGGGGATTGTGAAACAGCAGCGTAAATCTCATCCGTGTGCTTGTATTAGCTAAAGGATTTCTGCTGCACCTGACGGAGGAAGTTAGCCCTGCAGGTTCTGCGGGTCCTTCAGGCCGTGCCTGGATGAACCTCCAGGGCCAGTCTTCCGTGGCTGGGGTATCCTCTGGGCACTGCTCTGCTCTTCCCCTGCTGGCTAGTGGCTGTGGCAAAGTCAGGTTGAGTGAGACTGTGCCTCACCTCTTCTAAGAAGGGGACTTAAAATCCTGCCAAATCTTTAAATTTGAATTCAGTAGACACAACGCCGTAACCTGCTTGTAAAGTCCTGCTTTGACTCTGCTGTTTTAAATGGCCCTAAAATAAACATGATGGGACTGATAGCACTGAAAATGACTCACTGGCCTTACCCAAAGCCAAGAGCTGCTTGCCTGGGGATGAGTATCATTGGCAGGTTTCTGTGCCTGACTTATCTTTGTGGTTATTGAATCAGAAACATTTCTGCCTTTATAAACCTGTTCTGCGAAACTGTGCTCATAGCTGAGGTGAGGCTCATATTAAAGCCACGGAGCACTGTCCTGTTTAATGCCCGTGTGAAGCTCTGGGGAATGAGTGGGATCTGGGGTCCTCGAGTGTGGGCAGCAATTGCTGCTGGGTGCCCGAGATCTCAGCTGGGAGCTTTGAAGCCCCGTGCTGTCCCTTAGCAAGCAGCTACGCTGTGTAATTCTGCTGTTCCTTCCTTCAACAGGTTCTCTCTTGCTTGAAAGCTTAAAAGACCATATATCAACAACTGCCCAAGATCACTGCAAAGCCATCTACCTGCACGTCCTCACCACTAACAACACAGCAATAAACTTCTACGAAAACAGAGACTTTAAGCAGCACCACTATCTGCCCTATTACTATTCCATAAGAGGGGTCCTCAAAGATGGCTTCACCTACGTCCTGTACATCAACGGTGGGCATCCGCCCTGGACAATCTTATATCCTTTACCTGCAGCCTAGTTGCCAGTGAAGCATGCGAAGCAGGCACCAAACCATGTTTTAGGGTTAAAATGGCAATCTAGCAAAGCGTGAGCTGGCTATACGTGGGGACTGGTGCCTGCTCTGTTGTGAGCTTAACCGAGCTGATTTCCCTGAAGCCAGAAGGAAGGCAATGTTAGACAGATTTGACAGTGACCCTCTTGTGCCTAGACTTCCCCAGATCCTCTGGGAACGGTTCAAGGAGGCAGTGTAGTGCGGTAAATGAAGTTGGAGCAAGTTTGCCTGTGATGGAGAAATGCTCGTGTTAAGCCAACGTGCAAGGCAAGCTTTGGATGTGCACTGTGGGATTTAGCCAGCAGTGTGGCAGAAAAGCCCTTGGTCTTGCTTCCTGTTGCTTAGGATGCCCTGTGTCTCTGGCCTGGCCTCTGGGTGCTCTGGTGCAGGCTGCTCTCAAACTGAATTTGGGAGTTTGTTTCAGGCTGCTGGATCATGGAAAAGAAACTTGACCTTTCCTAGGTGTAGCTAAACAGTCCAGATCTCTCAGTGCAGGTGCGTGGATTGCAGCCCCCACAGTAACTTGCTGTGGAGTGCAAAGGAACTATAGCAACTGCTCCAATTACGTATTTCCACACAAGTTGGGGCCAGCGCTCCCAAATTGCCTTCTTTTGTGGTGTGAGGTAGGCCTGCTTTTGGTAGAAAGGAGCAGTAGAGCAATGTGAGGAGCAGATCTGTCTAAATATCTGAGCAGAGCAGCCTTCGCTGTGTCGTAGGGTGTCTTGAGCAAGTGCTAGTCCACTGAGTGCTTTAAGTTATTTTGAAGTTAGGTTATAAATGTCCTTAACTGCTGTCCACTGACTACCTACAGCACATTGGATCAACACTAGCCAGTCTGAGCCCGTGCTCAATTCCCCAGAGGATATATCGACAAGCCCAGAGCCTTCTCTGCAGCCTTCTGCCGTGGTCTGGCATTTCTGCCAAGAGCGGCATTGAATACAGCCGGACGATGTGACTTGCTCAGCAGCTGTACAAAAACCAAAGGTAGGTACCGGGGGGAAGCTCCCTGCTCTGCCGGCAGCAGCGATGTGCCTGGCTGCTGTTGGGGGCAGCCGAGAGCCCTGCAGGCAGCTGCTGTGCGAGCTGCTGGGTGAGGCGTCCTGGGCATCGCTGCGCTCTGGCCTCCAGCTGGTAGCTGAGCTGGTGCTGGTTGCATTTGAAGGGAATTTGAACTCTGATCTTGTTTACTTGAGCCCAGACTCTTACAGCAGATCCAGCTTGTCCCTGCTGTCTCTGGCCTTTTTCCCAGCTCTGTCAGACCAGCTTGAAAGACCCGGAACAACCGAGTCCTCGATATTTCCCAACACGGTGTCTGAGCACAATAACTGACAGCCAGTTTGCACGTTTCTGACAAAACGTCTGCAGAACAGTGGCTCTCTGGTACCCTGTGAGACCTGTAACGACTGGTTTCCCTAAGACAGTTGCCCTCTCTGTCTTCCTGTAGGATTGTTCTTCTTCCACCTCCCGAACCATCCGGCTCCGCACTGATTCCAGAGATGATGGCTCTTGGTCAGTGACCCAGCCCCCCGGAAAGGACTCCTTATTCCACAGATTGACCAAGATTTTGCAGACTTCGCGCTCGACTGGCTGCAGCCCCGACCTGTCCCCGTGGGCTGGGGGCTGCGAGCGCTGCCCGGGCCGGCCTGGCTCTGGCGTGAGGCAGCTGGCGGGGCCCAGGCCCTTCTGCATCACCGCTGTGTGCGTGCTGCACTGCCCCTGCCACGTCCCTTCCTCTGGACGGTTTGTTTGTGCTCGTACACGTGACGTGGAGGGCTTCGGTTGCTGCTTCTGTGCCGCAGCCCCAGCAGGCCGTGCGAAGGAGGGCGATGAATCTGCACTGGGCAACCTCCTCCGTGAGCTGTAAGCACCCCGGCAGGCCCTCGATGCCAGCAGCCGCAGTCTGCCCCGGTGGAGGGGGAAGTGGGGAGCTGGGCGGCTGCTTCTGGGCCCCGCTTCCTGCCCCTGGCAGGGGCGGCGGGGAGGGCACGTGCCTCGCCTGAGAAACGAGCCCAGCCCTCGGGCGTGGCGTAAAAAAGAAGCACCTAATTCAGGATGCACCAAGTAGAAGGCAGGGAATGAAATTGCTATTTCATAGTGAAATATATTATACTGTATAGATCCTTCTGCCTCTGTCTGAGTTGGGACTTTGCAGAGGAGGGGCCTGGGGCTGGGGAGCCCCTGCTGCAGCCAGAGCCCTTCTCTTCCCCTGCCTGCATCCTCCCTTGGCCTTGGGGCGTGCTCCTGCAGGGCCGTGGGTGTGGGAGCTGCACGCAGACCACTCCAGCTCTTCTCTGTTGGAGAAAAGCCCCCATGGCTGCTCGCTGGCATGCCCGAGGCTGCACTTTGTGGGCATGGCCATGGGGCTGTGCCCTCGGCCGCCCTCCCTGCGGCTCTGCGGGGCCTCGGGGCCTGGCCAGGCTGGCTCTGGGCTCACCAGCACGTAACTTCCAGCCTGCGGGGAGAGCCCCAGGGTCCCCGTGTGCTGCAGCCAGGCCAGGGCCCTTCCTGCACCTCGGAGCACAGGGAGCGAGCGCTTGGCTTTTTAGGGGGGGAGTTGCTGCAGCTGAGCCAGCGCCCGTGCCCCAGGTGCAGGGGTTCCTGCTCCCCTTCCCCACCTGAGGCTCGCTCCCTGCTCAGCACCGCGTTCCTCCCTCCCCTCTTGCATGCCAGTTTTGAAACTGGGGCTTAAGCAAAGGCAGCGTGAGCTGCAGCAGGTGGAGTGTGTGGGCAGGGAGAGGGGCTGAGCCGTGATCTGGGGCAGTGTGAGACCTAGGGGGAGAGAAAGTGGTAAGATCTGGCAGTCTGCGTGATGGTACAGAGTCAGTTTGGTGTTTGTAAGCCCCTAAAATGGGAGTAAAAGAGGAGCAGGGTGCAGGAGGAGAGCTTGCTGCAGGTGGTTCCCGGAGGAGGTTCCTGCAGGAGGCTGGGAGCAGCTTGGTGCTGAGCACTGCTTGGGGGGCTCTGCCTCAGCCCGATGCCCCCGCACAGAACACCCTGCGGGGCACAGCTCACCCGCTGGCCTTCCTGGCTGCAGGAAGCGTTTGGCAGGCCCCACGGGCTGCAAGGGTGGCATTTTGGGGAAGTGGAAGGCTGTGCTGTGGGGAGGAGCTGCTTGCTAGACTGGGTTTGGCTCAATGAGAGGTTGATAGGAGAAAAATATTGGTGTGAGGACAGTGCAGTGTGGAGAACCTCCGTCTGTGGGGCCCCTCCAGCAGTAGGAACCTGCTCTGAGCTTGTCAGGGGCCTCACTCTGAGGCTGTCGACCTGGTGCACTCCGGAGGCCCCTTTCAGCCCCTGCTCCTCGTTCTGTGTCAGTTCAGCGATGCAGGCAGTGCCGTGAGGTCAGGCTGTGCTGGGCGAAATGCAGCAGGCAGTGCAGGGCCAGAGGGGCTTGATTTTGTGGCAGACATAGGGAAAACATGTAAAAAGAGCTCTGGGGCAGGGAGCTGCAGGATGAGCTGGGCTGGTGCTGGTGGCTTCAGCCGTGGTGCAGCCCCTGAGGCATCTGCTGGGGCAGGGAGGTGAGCGGCCCCGGGGCTGGGGCACAGCGGGACCGGGACCTGGGCACAGATTCTGTGCGTGCCGCAGCAGCGCAGGACCCGAGCCCAGCACAGCCTGCAGCGAGGTGGCTGCTTCACGGGATGGGGCCCTGCTGCACCGCCACCAGCTCCCCCGAGCTGCTCCTGCACCGCAGGGGGCTCCCATTGTGCCCCACGCCCCCTGCCCCCAGCTCCCGGGGCTGTGTGGCCCTGGCTGGGGGGGCTTTGGCCGACCCCAGTCCCCTCCGCAGCCACCGCCCCTTGCTGTGCCCACCTCCCGTGGGCAGGGGATTTGGGGCATGGCTCCCACAGTCCCTCCTCACTGAGGCACCCTGGAACCCTCCTTTGGGTCACCACCTTTATTTTTTTTTCTTATTTACCTAAACATTTCTATTGGTTTGTAGGGGTTTTAGCAACTGAAGCTCCTGGCTCTTTGGCACTTGCTTTCTCTGTCCCAGAATGAAGCTCTGCATCGCTCTTGGGGGCCTGGGCCTGGCGCTCCCCCACCCCACTGTATCCTGCCCCCCACACCCCCTCACTCCTCTGCTGCCCTCGAGCACGTCCCCAGGGACTGGTGACTGGTCTGTGCGTCTTGTTCCCCTGTCACCCTGTCCTGAGGTGTCAGTCACAGCCCTGCCTCACAGCCCGTTATTTATTGAAGAGCATCGTGCTGCTACCGTCAGCCTCTCTCTAAATGTCTTCAATTAAACCAACCCTCTTTTGCGAGTTGTCTGTCACTTCATGCAGGTTCCTGCCTCGCCTCAGCTGCTCCAGCCCCGTCCCCTGACCCCGTGCTCAGCAGAGGCGAGGTGACCACGCGGCCCCTTCCCGGGCTGCCTCTTGCCAGGCACCACCAGGCCAGGGGCTGTTGAGTACCCAAATGGGGCCTTACTGGGTGCTGCTGGGACCGTCCCCAGGGCTGGCTGAGCACAGCTCAGGCCCAGGGCGAGCCGGGTGCTCCCACCACAGCCCTGGGAGGACGCCGCAGCCCCTCTGCCTGCTCTGCCTGGCGGGGGAGCGGCTGCTGGTGGAGGCAGCGCTGCCTCCCTCCTGCCTGGGGCTGCCCGGCTCTCACCCAGGGCTGAGCTGACTCAGCAGCGGTTGCAGCGCAGATCCTGCTCCACAGGTCGGGACCACGCAGCGCCGCGGCCCTGCTCGCCTGCCGTGTTGCAATGGGGCTGCAGGGTGGGTGGAGGGCGGTAGCACGGCTGAGCCCAAAGGGCTGCCCCTGCCTCAGCCAGCGGGGCCTGCAGCTGCAGCCACCACAGCATCGGTGCCACTGGGGTTGCTGCTGCTGCCCAAGGGCCAGCTGCAGCCCAGACCAGCACCCACCACGCTCCGGACGTGCACAGCCAAGGCCCTGGAGGTGCTTTGGCACCCCAAAGTGGCACAGGTGGCTTCAGCCGGGTGCACAAACCATTCTGGAGTAACCTAACAGCGCAAGCTTTACAGAGCTGCAGCCCCCTGCGCTGCCCCAAGTCCTGCAGCCCCTTTGCCCCATGTGCCGAGGCCGCCCCGGGCACCCAATTTGGGCGCTTTGCCGGCTGCTCGCCAGGCACGAGGACGCCTGCAGGGGCGGCAGCACAGCGGCCGCAAGGAACCCCCTGGTGCTTTGCGCTGGCAGCCAAGAACGGTCCCGACTGCGAAGCGTTCAGCAAAGCCATTTATTCCACTTTCCTGCTCCCACAGATCTCCAGATAGAAACCCACGCGAGGACGTCCCCATGCCCCAGAGGGAATTCACTGCAAGTCGCTGCATACACTGGCACTCCGAGCGGGAGCCCGGCGTCGCTGCCGCTGGCCGAGTGGAGCCCTGCCGCCACGGGCAGAGGTGCTCGGCCAGCAGCCTTGTTCCTCAGCTGTGTCCACTGCAAAACACAGCTCTGTCCAAGTCAACAAAGGGCAATTCAAAATAATTAAGTTTTGTTCCTTAAAAATGAAACTGGGACCTGAATGCAGCAGTGTGTCCCTGAAATCAAAGCATAATTCTAAGGCTTCAGCACCTTCACGTAAGCACATGAACTCTCTGCAGGGGGCTGCGCAGATTGATCTGGGAAGCTCGCTAGAGTTTAATGGCCATAAAAATACATAGCTTTCCCCTGCTTCAGACAAATCCAAACCCTCCTGGCTGGACAGTGGAATCACGTGGGCAGCATTTGCAGCCAGCGACTGGTTGGAAAGTTAGACGAAAGTCTCTAGTCTCCTCACCCACTTTTAATCAATCACAAACAGGGCGGCATCACTCCATCGGCTCAGCCACCGCCTGCTCTGCCGCAGCGTCTGCCCTGGGCTGCACCGGCTGCTCTGCCGCCACGGCCTCGGCCACGGGCGCAGCCGCCAGCTGCTCCAACGCAGCCTGGCTCTCCGGCACGGCCGCCGGCTGCTCCGCTAGCTCAGCCGCGGCCTGCGCAGCCGCCTGGTTCTCGGCACTATCTTGAAATTCGTTGCCCGCTCTAGCAGGCCCCGCCAGCTCGTTCGCTGCCTTAGCCGCTGCCGCGTGGTCGATCGCCGGCTTCTTCGGCTTCTGCGTGGCTGCCACCGCCTCGGCCAGCTTCTCCTCCGGCACCATGTTCAAGATCTTCAGGGCAAAGAGCAGCTGGAATTTGGCAGTTCCAACAAAGGAGTTGCCCAGGAAGTTTGGCAGCCCACCCATGCGGTCCTTCTGGGTGTAGAGGGGGACACGAACCATGCCCATCACCTGCAACAGCACGGAGCGCGTTTCAGCAGGGGCCGCGGTGCCCTCTGCTCGCTGCGGGAGCGAGCGGGACCCCCCCACGGCCCCACACCCTCACCCCAGGCCCCACCAGCCCACGGCCCCGGTGGCAGATTCCCCCCCGCACCACCACCACCTGCCCTCACCTGTGCCCAGCCCTGCTGAGGCCCCTGCACTGCCTCTCCCCGTGCCCCCTGTTCTCCCAGCCCAGCCCACAGCACCCAGCCCTGGCCCTGCTCCCCCTCTTGCCCCCCAGGGGGGATCCCGCTGCCCAGGCTGCCCCAGGCTGCCCTTCTTTCCCTGCACGCCCTGCTCTGCCCTGCCTGAGGATGCTGCCGCTCACCCACGCGTCCTCCTCAACCGTGCCACGACCCGGGGCCAAGCTGCCTCCACTCACACAGCCCCCAGCACGGGGTGGGCACAGGGGGAGCCCCTCGCTCTGCCCCGGGGTGACCGCAGTGCCCAGGAGGAGGCCGCCTTCCTGCGCTGCCCTCGTGCCACGCGGGGAGGGCTCGGGGTGGAGCAACGAGCACGGCACCGCACCGGGGGCCGCGGGTCGGGCCTCGCCCGGGGCCTGGCGCCGCGGGGCTGCGGCCACGGGGGGCGGCGGGAGCCGGAGCCCTCCCGGCGCCACGCGGCTGCCGCAGGGGGCGGCCCGGCGGGGAGCTTTGTCCGGCCCGGCCCGGCCCTAGCGCCCCGAGCTCCGCACGCCCCTCCCGGCGCGCCCCACCTCCAGCCCGTGGTCTCGGGAGTGCACGGCGCTGATCTCGATGGTGTGCAGCTCCTCCAGGGTCAGCTGCCGGGCGTAGAAGTGTGCCACCACGCGATGTGGCCCCTCTGTCAGGTGCGAGCACAGATAGTCAGCCTCCGTCAGGCGCACGCAGCCCAAACCCAAGCCCAGCACCCGGTTCAGACCGTCCTCCAGGGACCAGTAGCGCCGATCCACGAACCCCCCGGGGAAGCCCAGCAGGCCGTCAAAGCGCATCTGCATCTGCAACAGAGCCGCGCGGTCAGGGGGGGCTGGGGGGGGCCCCAAGGCCCGCAGCGGAGCGGCCCCGACACCCCCGCGATCCCCGCAGCCCCGTCCCGGCGTCCCCGGTCCCGGTGCCCCCTCCCCGCCCCCCGCTCACCAGCACGGCGTAGCGCAGCGGGATGCGGCCGAACAGCATGCCCGGGTTGGGCGCGTAGAGCATGGCGTGGCACGAGTGGCTCCAGCCGGGGCCCAGCCGCATGGCCTCGTAGCGCGTCAGCGGCTTCAGCTCGGGCACGCCCGGCACCCCCAGCGTCGGCAGCGGCGGCAGCGCCCCCGCGCCCGCCGGCAGCGCCCCCAGGGCCGCCATCGCGCCCATGGCCGCCATCGCCTCGCCGCCCGCCCCGCCGCCCCGCAGCGCGCACGCGCGGAGGCCGCGGCCGCCGAGGAGGCGGGGCCGGGCGCCGGGCGGACCAACGGGCGCCGGGCGCCGCCGCGCCCCCGCCAATCGCCGCGCTCCCCTCTCGCGGCCCGCCGGGGGGCGGCCAATGGGATGGGGCGGCGCGGCCCGCGGCGGGCGCCATATTAGGGAACGGCCGCACGGGGCCCAATGAGAGCGCGGAGTGGGGGGGGAAGGGCGCGAGGAGCACGGCGGGAGAAAAGAGGGCGGGGCCTCCACGCGAGCCGAGCCCACCCCCAGCTACGTCACCCATAACCACGCCCCCTCCCTGAGCCACGCCCCATTCATGAAACCCTGCCCCTTACCCGGAGCCACGCCCCCATCCCTCGAAGCCACACCCACCGACCCCGCCCATCAAGGCCACACCCCCTCCATATGCCCCGCCCCCAGCCCCGCCCCCTCCCGAGGCCCCGCCCCCTGGAGCAGTCTCAGCGCCGGGTCCCGCCTTTATTTGGCTGCCGCGGCCGCTCCCGGCCCCGCGCCCCCCCCCTCCCTCCGCCCCCCCTCCCGCAGCCCCGGCCGGGTCCGGGTCCGGGTCCGGGTGGGGCCGGGGCCGCTCAGAGCCGCTCGGGGCCGTGCTCGTCCTCCAGGTGCAGCCGCGTGGGCTCCAGCAGCAGGGGCTGCGCGGAGCCGCGGCCGGGCAGCGCCTGGGCGAAGTCGGAGGAGCCTGGGGGGGGAGAAGCGGGAGGTCAGCGGGGGGAGCCCCGCAGCGCGGGCCCGGGGCGGGTTCGCGACCCCCCCCCCACCCCGAGGGCCCGGCCCGGTGCCCGGGGGGTGCCGCCAGGAGGAGGAGGAGGAGGAGGAGGAGGAGGAGGAGGGGACGTACCGGCGGTTACTCCTCTATACCGATAGAGCAGGAGTCGGGCCCCAGGGCTGCCCAGGCAGGAGGAAGGCAGACAGAGGGAAGCGTTAGAGCTGCCCGAACGCACCGCGCTGCTGTGCGCACACAGCCTGCAGACACCGGGGGGGTGGGGGGGGAGGCTCAGCTCCCCCCGGCCCGCCCCGCCTGCAGGGAGCCCCGCGGCACCGGGACGGACCCGTGGGTGCCTGGGTGGGTGCACTGCTCGCAGCCCAGAGAGGAGAAAAGGGGAAGGACAGAGACAAAAGGGGGAGGGAGGAAGAGAGAGAAGGGGGCGAGGTGCCCCTGTGTTAGCCCCCCGCGAGCAGCAGCTCTGGGCACTGCTCGGAGCAGGACCCCGCACGCTGACCCTGTGCCCTGGCTGTGAGCCTGCAGCACGCCGGCCCAGCTGGGAAGGTGCCAGGGGTTGGGCACCGAGCCCACAGCCCCCCCACAGGCAGCTCGGAGCCAGGAGCTGCACGCACAGCACCCCCCGGTCTGCGGCACCCCCACATGCCCAGCGGCACGGCCGTTACCTGGCAGGTAGACGTCTACCGGAGGGTCGGTCTCGGACTGTGTCAGGCTCCTGTGCTCGCCGCAGCCGCCGTCCTGCAGCACGTCTTCGACAGAGGGAGGGCAGCTTCCTGCAACCAGCCAAGAGCGCTGCCCGTCAGCACAGGCTCCATTACGGGCTACCCTCCGTGTGAGGAGGGGGGCCTGGCACTGCTGGTCACACCAGCCCAGCTCGCGGTGTTTCACAGGCAGGCTGACGGCCCAAAAGGCAGCCAGGATCTCACCAGGACTGCAGCGGTGCCCGTGGGATGAGCAGTCATAGCCAGCACTGTGCTGGGAGAAGCTGGGTCCATAGCCGGGCACTGCTCCCTTGCTGTGCAGTGCGACACGTGGCGCTGAGGGTGGGCAGCAGCTGCGTGGGGCAGCAGCTGCAGGCTTTCAAACTGGGCTGAAGCCCTACCAGGCTCCAGGATCTGCTGTTCCGCCTGTCAGCCCCCCAAAAGCTCTCCCACCCCATCCCTGGGCAAGGTCTGAGCAGAGGAGCAGGGCCCCTGAGGGGCAGAGGAGCCCAGCTGCTGAACTGAACCCAGCTACTTGTGCACAACTTAGAGCAAGAAGAGCTGCTTGGCAAATAAACGGGGGGGGAGCCATTGACTTTTCTCCCTCGCTTCCCAGGAGAAGCCCTGGTAGCTGTCTGGTGACACAGCAGCTCAGAGCGATGGATTTCAGCAGCCAGATGGTTCTGATGCAGTATGTCCAGCACCTGGCTGTCCTTTTCACAGCACGGCAAAAAACGAGGCCTGATGGCCGAGTGTACACTCACCCTGCTGCAGGGACAAGGCCTCCTCGATCTCCTCCCCTGCCACACTCTGTAAGAAGGAACAGCACAAGTTACTTCAGCCTTCGCTGGGCTCGTCTCCCCCTCCAGCTTTCTCCACAGAGCTGTACTCGAGGCCAGGGACTTGTGTCAGGGAGGAACAAGGGGCGCAGCAGCACCATGGGCAGCTTTACAGTGGCAGCAGAAGAGCCCTGTGGACGCTGGAAGAACAAAGCCCAGCTTCCAGCCCTGCCCTAAACACTGCTGGGCTCCTCGAGGATGGTGCTGGGCCAGTGTCAGCCCCACCACGCGCTGTCTGCAGCCCAGTGGGGCTCTCCCACCTCCCGGTTCCCAGGACACGTTAGGACAGGCCGTGTCCTTAGCCCTGTAGGTAAATGGAAGCGGCTCAGGCTGTTGGCTCGGGGCTACTCGTGCTCATGCCCCTGTCTTTACGCTGTGACTGAGGAAGTGACGCCCCTTCAGGAGCCGCCTCGTGTCCCTGTAGCCCCGCAGTGCAGCCCTGGCTCAGAGCAGCTCCCAGAGGAGCTCAGACTTACTTCTGGGGAGCTGGTCTCCCTCAGGACCAGCTCGCTGCCGCCCAGCGCTGGCTGTGAATCCGAGTCCTCAGAGAGCTTCTCTTCATCCTCCTCGTGGATCGGGGACGAGGGAGACCGTAGCGTGCTGCAGCGAGAGGAAGGCCGTTTGCAAGGAGCCACAGCGCTGCCAGCACCGTGCTCCTGGCAGCTTCGGGGGTGACGGCTGAAGCTGCCCCCACCCCTGCCCCATCCCCTGCCCAGCACGCCCCCCACCAGCAGGAAGGCAACGCAGGAGCAGGAGCTCAAACCATGGAGCTCAGCTCACCACAGCTCTCAAAATCAGCTCTGAACAGCAGGGAACAGCAGCGCTCCCGGGGCAGACCCGCGCGGTGCAGAGCTCTGCTGGGGCAACGGCACAGCTAGCACAGAGCTCCACCACGGGGCTCCCTGCCTAGGGGAATGTTTGGAGTGGAAAATCACAGGGCAGACACGGAGCTCACTTCAAATCCGTGCCCAGCAGCCTCCCTGTGCACCACAGGATGTACGACAGTACTTCCAGCTCTGACTGCAGGTCCTGCCAAAGTGACACGGAGGCAGTCGTGGTTCCTTTCTCCCCGTGACAATCTGTGAAGATCACGTCCTTACATCCCTGTCACCCTAAGTCAAGGTGAGGCTGCAAACTTCAGCCCCCTGGGGTCCTGCCAGGCCCTGGGGTGGGCTTCCCAGCAGGCAGCGAGCTGCTGGTGATGAGGAGGTGGCAAAAAGCAAGGAGCAGCTGGAGCGCAGCGAGGAGCACCACACCTGACCCCACCTCACTCAGCTTTCTGTCCCTGCGAGGGACGCTGCACAGGATCCACACCTACATCCCCCAGCACAAAGCCACCAGAGGAGGCCTCAGGCAACACCTGAAGGATCCCAACTCAGCATTTTGTCCTCTGAAATTCAGGGCACTTCTCTCCCCATTCTTTTGGTCCTGGGGAACTCCACGGCAAGCTGAAATCCAGCAAGGTTTCGCTGTCAAACACAAGCTGAGGGAACAACTGCACTAGAAATGGAGCCATCTCCAAGCCAACCCTTAGGGGACACGAGCTGGTGACTGCAGGCTGAGCACAGAGGTGGTTCCCCAATCTTCTCACTGGCCTGAGCACCCGCTGGCCTCCTGACGTTGCAGGATACCAGTGCCACCAGCAATAGGACCAGTGCCAGAGCCCTGTGAGCTCCCAGTTTGTGTGGCCAGAAGCTGTCGGGGCTGGCAAGAAGAGCGGACCCCTCTGTCCCCGTGCTGACCTATCTGGGGACTTGCTCCGCTTGCCCTTTTGGTGGCTGCTCTCCACGGCTCTGTCCATCCCGACCAGCGGCCGGCTCGCGGGGGGCATCCCATCCACCACGCCGGAGTAGCTGATTTCGTCGTACAGAGGAGCTGAGGGGATGGAGGGGGAAACGGAGCGAAGGCCGTTCAGAGCTTCCAGCAGGGAAATGGGCTCGTAGCCCGGAGGGATGTTGTCAGAGCTCTGCGGGTGAGAAAGAGAGGGGCACGTTAAGAAACCCTCACCAGGCTGGAGACCCCCCCGGGGGGAGGCCCAGCTGCAGCCCAGCACCACACCTCCTGCACTGCCTCCCAGGCAGCCCAGCAGTGACCTCCCCAGATCCTTCAGGCCCTGAGGACTCAGATAAATGAGTTCACGCTGCCACCCAGCCGGCCACGGGCAGCCCAGCCCCCTGCAAACCAAGAGGCAAGCCTGCAGCAGTCCAGGCTTAGATTGATTTCATCTGTTCTGTCCCCGCATCCTCAGGGACGTGGTTCTGGGCTGTACCACAGCTGGTGTGATGCTGCTGAGCTCTGAACTGCCTGGCCACGAACTCCTGTAGCTTCTGCTCTGGATCTCCTGAGCGCAGGGCTGCAGATGAGCCCCCCTCAGCAACCTGTTCCAACACAGCCACTAGGCTGGGGGTGAGCTGGTGGCTCAGCTGACTCACCTGCGGTCACAGAAGGAGCTAGATGTGACGGGGAAGGAAAGAGTGGGTGGCAGCTGGGGCCATGCATCAACCTACACCCCCTAACAAATAGCCCTGGGATATTTCTGAGCTTGTGCCCAAGATCACGGCTGGGGATTGTGAGAAACCAAATCAGCTGAACAAGGAATAAGTTCACAGTTGCTGCCACCTGCAGGACACAGCTTCAAGAGCCATCCCCACAGAGGCTTTTCATTTCCAGACAGCAGCTCACAGGTGCTGTTTTGTACACAGGAAGGTCAGGGAGGCAAAACCCACGGGCTCAAGTTTGGGATGCTTCCTTCTGCCTGTGAAGACCAAGGTCTGAGGGTTCAAAGGCTGCTCTTTGTGGTTCACGTCAGCAAAAGCTCAAGCCACATGGCCCAGCTCAGAGGCTGGAGGACGATCTCTCAGCCACTGACTATAACACCCTGGCTGAAACTAGTGAGCTGTCGAACAGCTCAGAGAGACACTGCTCTGCTCTCTCTCCTGGGCCACTTTGCACTGGGCCAGCCTGAGGAAGACTGCAGCCTCCTTAATATTGTTGACAACCGGCTGCATTCAGTGGGAGTACACAAAGAGGGGACAAACAGACCCTGCCTGGTGTAGGGGCCTTCCTCACCTTCCCACTTCTGGGTTCCCAGTCCCCCAGAACTGCTGTTTATCTGTCCCCAGCACAACATTCTGTATACAAACTCTCACACCAACTTGGAGAGTTCTCAACACAGCAAGCTTTATCCTTCTTGTTCCTGTAAAAGCCAAACAGCTCACAGCAGCCAGCGCTCCCGATGCAAAACCAAGCCCAGCTGTGCCTATTTGTCTACCTCCACATCCCTGCATCAGGCTAGAAAACAGAGTGAGAAGTGCCCACACCAAGCTGCCAAGGGCTGAGACAAGTGAGAGGGAGCTTTCGTATGAGCCAAGGGGACAGCAGCTTGCCTACAGCCCTACAAAGCTACGGAAATGTCTTCTGCAGCCAGGCTCCAGAGTGCGGGGCAGCCCCTGAGAGTCAGCATCAGGTCCCTCTGGTGAGCTGCTCCTGCCTCGTTTATCCCTGTGCACGCAAGCCAGGGAGGTCAGTGATGGTCTGTGCAGGGTGTGAGCATCTCGTCGCTACCACAGAGACAGTACTCGAGTGCTGCAGGCTGTGCGGGGGCACAAGGCAAACCCAGCGTGTTAGCAAAGCCTCGTGTGGGTAACACTTTCACGTGCTAGTGACACTGCTGGCAAGTCATCACCGTAGGAGACAAACACAACCGAGTCCACTTACTGTGTCCCTTCTAGGTTTCCTGCTGGGCAGGGAGACAGTGTTCACTTTAAGGGGTTTAAAGAGACACTGCCAAGAGAAAACCACGTTTTGAAGTATTTTTTTCTTGAGGCTGGTAACACAGAGACACCCAGAACTCCCTCACCTTGCTCCAGGTGACAGCGCACGCCTTCCTCTAGCTAAACACCTCGCTCTTCTTTACAACCCTTGTGGTTTCTCCCCTTACCCTATCTCTTAGCCCCGATTTTAGGCAGCAGGACTCCAACACTGAAGAGGACAGATGGATAAAACTAGGCTGCTCTGTGACAACCCCCTTTTGTTCCCGTTAAGGGCCATAAGATGATCTAGTGGCAGATCTCCCTCTCCTCACTCCAACCTCATGTCCTGACAGAGCCAGTCGTGCAGTAGCACTGCTCAGGCAACGAGCCCTCAGCACCCCAGAGACGTGTGATGTGGCCCTGAGGCCACCAGCACCGCATTTTCCATCCCATGCTCACTCAGCTGCTTGCCAGACCCTCATCTCTGAGGGAGGCTGGCACAAAGAAGCCTTTCTGGGAATCCCAGTGCCAAGGGACTTCATCAGAACGCGCTGCCACACAGGTACGTGTGCAAGTCAAACTGTCACCCATATTTGCCCAGCCAGGTGCCCTGAGTCTGCCAAATTTCTGTACCTTCACATAACTAACCCAGGAAGGGAAGGTCCCAGCTCTCCAGAAGGGCCAAGAGGCCAAGCAAGCTGTGCACACGCACGCTGCCTGCCCAGGCTGAGAGCAGCACGCAGTGTGTACTGGGCGGTGAGTTCTACTTACGGAGTGCTCGTCATGGTCAACGCTCTGGGCCAGGACGGGGCTGAACGACACCGGTGACAGAGCCCCTGGCTTTTTCCTCACGGCTCGGATCTGCAACAGGGCGCGGAAGGCTGGGAGAGAAGAGCAGGCAAGGTGAACACACGGCCGTACCAGCTGCATGCTGCAGCTCCTCATCAGCCAGAGAGCTGCCTGTGCTGACAGGGAGCAGGCCAAAGCCAAGCACTGCGGTCTGGCTGCTGGACAATCACACTTGACACTGTACAGCATGGTAAGAAAGGCCGTGCTCAGCCTCAGGCAACACACCACAAGCTAAAGAATGGTGGGGAGCTGATGTAAAAACACTTTGGGTTCATTCAGACCCCACAAGTCTCAGCCGTGGGGTCCAACTGGCCCTGAATGTCCTCTCAGCACCAGGCCTGCTATCAGCTGCTCGCTGGCCAGTGCTGTGCTGGTGAGAGACTCCACGACAGCAAGAGGGTGCTGGCTAAAATCCTGTCTCCAGCAGTGATCCCTCAGCCCTCCCACCACAACAGCTTTGATCTCCACTCCCTGCCCATTTTCTATCTGCAGATCTTTAATATTGCTAGTTCCTTGGTGCCAAAGGTGCACGAAGCAGCCAGCTGTTCTGCTGCAGCTGTGAGGACTTGCTCGTGCACAAGGAAAGCCCAGGCATCTCCTGATTCCTTGCTGCGCCCAGCCGCCCGCTAGATCGGCCAAAAGCCAGAGGACAGAGGTGCAAATCCATCCTTGCTGCATCTGCGCTCCCCAGATGCAGATTCCCAGGAAGTCCGACACAGGGATACTTTTCAAACAAATACAGCCTAATCCCCCCCAGAATACAGACGAGATAACGCTGTTCCATGTTTTACTTTGTGCTACTTATAGGCAAGGCTGTCTGGCACTTCCTCTGATAAGATCTTGCTTTCAGTTACTGCCTCTTTGCCAAGTTTGCACTGCTCAGACTTACTTTCTCAGGCCAAACATCTGTCTTAGGCTCTTTTTTTTCTTTCCCTAAGAAGTTTCAGTAAGGAACAATGAAACACCTCAGAGACCAAGCACAGGGTAAAATGCATGATCTCCCTATTCCAGCCATGACACGGGCATTTTCTTGAGGCTCCTATGTCTCTGTGCCTTTGTGAAGGGACATGGAATTTAGCAAGTGCTGCCTGAGTGTCAGAATGGATATTTCACCTTTTCCACCCTCCGGGAGCTGAGCAATGCAGGTTTAAGCAGAACCTCCCAGCCCTGAGAGCCTTGAGCAGGAAGAAAATCGGGGCTGTGTACTCAGTGCCCACCCTGCTGGCCCCCTACAGCAAGCAGGCAGAACCACCAGGCTGACCCCCAAGCAAAAGGGCAAAGCAGGAATACGCCGAGGAAGAGGAGAGGTCTGCACAGAAGCAGTTTGAGGTTTCCAGCGGCTTTGCTTTCAGCCACTGCTCTGTGCAACCTTCCCCTCCTGTCGTGGCTGGCCCCAGGAGGCTCACCTCGCTCCCTGCACTCAGTGAGACCTACCAGCAGCGCACCAGCTCGCTCCAGACAGCGAGGAGCGCTGCAGCCACTGTCAGATCTGCGTTGGGAACTGGAGACCCCAGCCCCGTGGGTGACTAATACAGGGCCAGGGGAGCACCATGCAGAGCAACCTGGGTTTTCAGTCTGTTTTAAGAAAAAATTTGAGGGAGTCATGCTAACAGCAGCAGGATGGCACCAAGCCAGTGCTGCAGTTTCAGCTGCACCAGAGCCAGTGCTGCCAGACACCTCGCCTAGCGGGTGGGGACCAAGCAAAGGACTCCAAACTGACTGTGCTCTCGTCTCTGCCTCTGTGGTGGTGAAGATTACATGAGGTAGTCAGAGGGAAAAAAAATAAAAATCATGCAAAGTACTTGGAGAGCCCTCCAGTGGGGCTGGGTGCTGCCTAGGCCAGAGACACTCAGGGTAAGATTCTGCGTTCCCTCCTTGGGGAGATTTTCCACCTTCCTCACCAAAACACAAGAACCACCTACCTGGCGCTGCTCAGAGCACCTGCACCTTCAGGAGAGAGGGAGAGAAGAGGGCAAACGCCCAGGGAGGCGCTGGACGAAGGGCTATTGCTATTCTCCCACGTCCTCCCCTCCCTATTCAGCTGGAGGTGCCAGGAACCTCCAGACATCAGTCTGAGCAGCAGCATGTTTCGTGCTGAGCCTTGGGACAGGGTAAATGAAACACAAACTCATCCTCACAGCCCCTGCTGACCTAACAGGAAGCGAGGAAGGCAGGAAGACGCCCTTGTTTCCTGGGCACATACTCACGCAGCCTGCAGATGGGGCAGTTGTTGGCCTGGTAGCGCAGGGTGTCAGCGCAGGAATTGCACAGGCAGAGGTGTCTGCAGGGCAGAATGAGGGTGTCGCGGAGATCTGACAGGCAAACCACACACTCGTTGCTGTTGTCACTGTTCTCGTCATCCGAAGGCTGCAAGAAGAGGAAAGGCTCTGGCATGCGAACGGAAGGGGCCACGCTGAACTGCCAAGGGACTGCGCAGCCTGGGGACATTTCCCACCCAAAACTCCGTGAGAGCGCTGCCATCCTCTTTCTTCTGCTCTCAACAGGCAGCTCTCAGGGAGAACGAGTGCCAGCCCACACGGCCCTGCTGCAGACACCCCTTCCTCGCAGGGCTCTGCTCCGAGCTCTCTAACAGCCAGGGAGCAGTGCTGCCAATTCCTGGCACAGCTGTCTGTTCCCAGAGCCGTGCTGAGAGCAGCGGGGAGCCCCTCTGGGGCAGGGATCCCCTTGGCTGAGGGGGACCAAGAACAAGCTCCTGCCTGCCGCCAGCCTGGAAATTCCCAAGGGGCTGCATGGAGCAGGCTCCTGGCAGCAGAGCCTTTCTGCCCCACATCTACAGAGGGCAGGTTCCCAGGAGGGGCTGCTGGGTGCAGCAGGTGAGGCTGTGCTGGGTCCGGACAGAAGGCAGCACCCCAGCCGTGCCTGATGCAGATTCCACAGCTCCTCTGACCGAGTGGGTGGCTCTCCTGACATCTCTCCCAGTCCCTGGTGCTGGCACAAGCTTCGATGTAGCTGTAGGAGAACCAGCCTGGGGTGCTGGGCTGCTCGCAGCTAACCCAGCAAAAAGATCATGGTGAACCTGCATCATGCTACTTTTTCCATCCCTCAGAGCCCTACAACTTGGATCAGAGTCATTCAAGCAAGCTAATTCTGGCAGGAGAAGCACACCCTCCTACCACGAGGGCTCAGCACTGACCCCTGAGACCCCCCAGTCTCCCTACCAATGCACAAAAGTTACGCCAGGGCCCAACAAACTGGTAACCCAGCACAGCAGCCCCTCCACTTTTACCTGTTCCCATCAGAACCACTTCACGAGGCCCCTCTGGTGCTCCGGGGTTAACACGTGCCACACCACGGGGAACCTTGGTGTAAACAGCCATAAACAGCATCTGCTGCTGCCACATCCACACCTGCCCTTCTGGCTGCCAGCCTGCCTGTGCCATCACATGCACTCCTCATCTCTGTGGGAGGTGGGGAGGGGAGGCTTTTTGTTTTCCTGGTCATATGGCTCACTGTGTGTACCAGGAAGAACAGAAATGGTCCCAAGCCAGCTGTCTGATAAGCCACACGTGTGATGGCTGGATCAAGAGATTCATCCCATGATCCTGCTAGACCTAAACAGCTTTTAATCCTCTTAAAAAGATCGGGTGAAAAATAAATCTTCTCCCTCCTGCCTCTGCAGGTGTTACCTGTTGGCACAGGCAAACAGAGATCACAGTACGCTTTGGGCAGGACACCACGTTACTTGGAGAGGAAGTCTGGCTTCTCCTTTGTTTGCAAATCACACGCTAATAGACACAGAGCAGTCCGAGGCTGGCGCTTGGTATGTTCTGCAGCCCAGGTGGCAGCAAAGGGCAGCTCTGCATAAGGCTAAAGCAAGCACGAAGCAGTCACACAATCCGCCTGGGGCTATGCGGCACGACAGGCAGTGGTTTTGGTTAAAGCATCTGTGTACACATCCCTTGACGTTAATGATGCCTCGCTCCCTCCCGTGGGTGACTCCAGCTTGCTCTCTGGGCAAGCAAGCCCTGCACAGCTCAGTTCCCTGCACTGCAACAGCAACTGGGAAGCACCTAGACTGGCCAGCGGCCTTCGGGCACCAAACGCAGCCTCAGGACTGCCCCTCCAGGCTCTGAAACACCTCTTCCCAGCATTGCCCACCCCAGGGAATATCCTGAAGAGCCTACCACTATCTAAAATGATCTCAGCACAGCTCCATTGATAGTTCAGGTCTTATAACAGTGAAGAGGGCTGCCATCCCTAGGCTTCCCCAGCACGCCACAGACTCGGTGGGCATTTTGGGAAGTGTCTTCATATTGCCCTGCCAAAACTCGTAAATAAGGTTGAAAGCAGAAGGTGCAGGCTGGAAACCCGCCCCTCAGGGAGCAGGAGCCTTCTGAGCTCCTTTACCTTGGTCTCTTGGTTGTTTTTGTTCTCGATGCCGTAGATCTCCTGAAGCAGGTAGCTCACCCGGTCAACCTGGGGAAGAAGACAGCGGTTAGAGTGCCAGCCACCCTGTTGTCACTGCTGTTTCGTGATCATCTTCCCTCCTTTCCTGAGTTAAAATGTCCACATGGCACCCATAGCAACCAGCTCCCCTAGAGCTGCTGGAAAATGTTCATAAAAACAAACATCACAAAGGATGGCTCGGAGAACGAGTCTGTCCCTGCTCCAAAGCAGTGCCTGTCTCATCTGGTCTGAGCTGAGAGCCCAGCTGGCCACTTCAAACACTGTCAAAATCGTCTCAAACACACACACTCTGCTTGTCTCAGAGATCACGAGGGAACACATGCCCAAAGCTCAAATAAGCCAGAAGCAATCGGCCTTCCACAGCCCCTTCTTTCCATGAAGCACGGCTTAACTTTAGCCAAGATGAATTTCCACCCACCTTTGTAAGCTTTGTAAGCACTACGTTAGTGCAGTGTCACTTATTGCTGTCTCCAGGCCCTTGGTGGCATCTCTGAACTGGAGCATGGCAGCAGAAAGCAGTGCCAAGCACAGGTGGGAATCGTTCACAGCCCCAAGTCTCACAGGATTTGCTGCTGCACAGCTTCCCCAGAGCAAGGAGCGCTCCTCCTCACAAAACCCAGCAGCAGGTAGCATGGAGAAGCAGCTGCAAGGTACCCAGCTGGCGCACAGAGCGAGTAAGGGAAGGAAATGCCTTCCTGGCAGCTCCAGCAGCTGCCCAGTTGACACCAAGCAGTGAAGCCAAGCCACTGGGTTTCAATGGCTTTGATGGCCGTGTTTCAGTGGCTCACCATTCTCCCAGGGCTTTTGGCATTTCCAGGTGTACCCGGCCTCTCTCCCTCTTCTGTCAAGCCAGGTGCTCAGAAGAGCAATGGCTGTGCAGTGGGCTTCCAGTGATGCAGAACACACCACGTGCCAAGATGGGGGCAGAAGCCAGTTATATCCATCCTGCTCACCAGTTTCAAAACGCTCTGAGCTGGGATGCAGCAGCTTTAACAAACTAATTCCAGAGTTTCCCCGCTTAACTCGGCGTGCAGCTTTTACAGACGATCTGTTCTAGGCCTGCATTTCAAGGCAATGAGGTCAGCAGTTGGACTGCCGAGCAAAATGCTCTGCAGTGTCTCACAACTCACCCAGGAAGTTTGGGAACAATTATGTGGGAGCTGTCCTTTTATAACTCGACATTTCAAAGAGATTCTTGTTACAGCATCCTGGCTCCTCGGAGGATCGTGATGAGTGATAGTGAGTGCAGAAGTGGTCAGCTCAAAGAGCAAAAGATGTCAGGAAGGGAGAGGCGAGAGTCTCTGCAGGATTTTGTATCCATTTTACTGCTTGCCTCTAAAAACCCCATGAGAACCTCAAATCACAGCGAGAAAAGGATGAGCAGTGCAACAGAGATCGTTGTAGTAAGAGCTATAGGTTTTAAAGCAGTAAAATAAATGGGTGAATAAGGAGGAGCAGGTGATATTGCACAATGCAGTCCTTCACCTTCTCGCTCCTCCAACGCATCCTGCACCACATCATCCTCCCAAAGGCTCCTGTTGCTATATACAGCCTCAGCTGAGGCACACGGGAGCCACTGGCCAAGTCCAGGTCGTGTTTTGCTGCTATTCCATCTGTTTGTATTCAGTCCTGTTCTTTTTTTCTTTTTTTTAAACAGGTTGGTACATACATTATAACTGATCTTGGCTGAGAGATCAAAGCAGCCAAGCTCATTAGCTGCTGCTTCCTGCTCCCAAAGAGCTTTAGAGATCAATGCATGCACGAGGCACCTGGGAATCCTGGCAATGGCGAGGAGGGGAAGGCAAAAGAAAAGCAGTGATGGGGAAGCATTTACAATGTTATACGGATGGATTACTCCCAACATACACTCCATACCGCTGCTCTATGCTCTCATGGGTGCAGATGCTACACTAGTTTCGGTGGTACTGTGTGTTCTTCTAGCGAGAGCTTGCTTCTATTTTAAAAGCCATAAGAGAGAACATATAAGCATTAAATTTTACAAACTGCCAAGGAAAAAAAAAAAAAAAAGTACCCACAACCAAACACTGAGTGGGAAGGATACACGCTCTGCCAGTAAGGACACACAAGCACACACTGTTTCACTGCAGGAGTCAGCTAACCACGTTGTGGCAGGGTGGGAACTTCCCTGGAGAGCACTTCCAGCAAGACAGGCCTCCGTTTGGGAAGTCCGGAGTGCTAAATGGAGAACGGAGCACACGGGGCAACAGTGTGCACGACAATCCAGCACCGAGTCAGAGAGCTCACAGACACGTAAGTACTGTCATTAAAAAAATAAGGCAAGATAAACAAGCTGCTTTTTGTCAGCTCAGGAACTCAGTGCTTGTCTCTGAGCAGAAGAAAACGTGAGAAAGGTGGGGCTGGCATCACGCTGCTCTGCTCCACACAGCTGGGCAGCCTTTCCCAGCAGAGCACACGAGCTCTCCCTTCAGAAGCGTGGCTCTTCTGGATGTTCCCACTCCAAACCTGCCTCTGCGTGCTCTGTGGACTCCTTTCTGGAACCATCTCTGACTGTCAACACCACGTGTGGGACCTAGCCAGGAACTATGCTGCAACAAAGCCAAGTTAAGGGCCGAGGAGCAGAGGGCTCAGAACAGACATCGGGCTGGAGCTGCCAGTAACTCACCACCAGCACTGGGATAAAGCTGGGACAGCAAGGGCTAATATTGCTTTCGCTGGGCACAAGTGAGTCTGAAGGACAGGCTGGGAGTTTCTGCACAGCACTGGTGAGACAGACGGTGAATTGCTGCGCAGTTTTTATATGCATGAGTACCTGACACCATTTGGTGGCTCTTTTCTGACCTGGGCCATCTTAGAGCAAATGACTCATCCCTGAGTTCATCAGAAAGCGTCTAATCAAGACACTTAATGACCTTCTTGGTACCGAAAGGCCATTTAATTTAGATGAGAGGAATCCTGGCCATCATTCAGCAACAGCTCAAGTGGAACACAAAGCAGAAACACGGCACACACCTAACGGTGAAGGGACCACCCCTCAGCACGCACCCTGCAGTGAGCCTGGGGGACCCTCACCGGGCACCTTCCTGGGACAGATGCCTCAGTGCAACGCAAGCTCCAGGGCACAGCCCAAGAGCCAGGTAAAAGAGCAGCAACACACGGGCAGCCCGTGTGGATGGCCTGAAGGATTGCTGACTTCCAGCTCCACTCCAAAGCTCAAGAATGAAAAATGTCCTCTAGCAAGCAGGAGCGATTCACCCTCCTGAAGGCCCACGACAGGGAGCTCTGTCTTCTCAGAGAAAGGACCCCTGTCTGTATAGACATTCCAGAACAGGAAGCCTGAGGCTTTTTTTCTTTTTCCCCATCCTTTTTTTTTTTTTTTTTTTTTTGGAGTGGACTCAAAGGAAAACCAACCAGCTCCCTGTTCTTCCAGCTTGTCTTCCATGGTCGTGTAACTGCTGACGGTGGCTGACTGAAAACCACAGCTCATCGCCTGATACATTTCACGTTGCCCTCCGGTCTCCCCACACCCTCGAGGCTCTCACCCCACAGCAAGCAAGCTGAGCAGCTCGCGCTGGGGCTGCGGCACAACACTGGGTGCAGGGACCCTGATTCGTGCAGTTCTGGCCAGTCCAGGGAGGCCGAACCACACTGTACTTAACGTTTATTCCAAACTATAATAAACTGTCAAGGGCAAGAAATTTGCACCTTCTGCCCCAAACACCATCTCTGTAAGCACCTGGTTTCAACACAGCTTAGAAATTTTGTCTGAACGCAGTTTGCAAGACAGGTTCTGCAGACAGAAAGCCATTTACAGCTGCTGCTTCGAGGCAGCCAGTTTGCATCTGCATCAGGAAAGGGACTGTTCATCCTAACGCAGTCATCGAACAAAATAACATGCTGGAACAAAAAAGGCAACCAGAAGTCAGAGCAAAACGATTTTTAGAGGACAAAAGGGAAGACCGTCTGTCAGTTCCTCCACACTGGGAGCTGGTTCTTGAAAACGGGGTAGTCTAAAGTACCATAGAAGTGCCTGAGGAAGAGGAGGGAGCACCAAAAAGCCAGGAACTGAACGATGCCTGGAGGAGGTAAAGCTGGAGAAGATGAGGAGCTTCAGAGTGTAAAGTTTGGGGAGTGGAGGACAAAAAGACAATGCAAAAATGCATTTCTGCAGCATGAAGCACAAATTTAACCTTATCCGTGATTATCCCTCCTGGATGACAACGCACATACTGCATGCTCAGGAACAACGGTGACAAGGAGGCCGCTGCACGGTGCGTGTACTGCGGTGAGGATGGAGGTCACAGCAGCACGGATGGCAACAGCCAAGTTTCCAAGCAACACAGAAGAAATCACAAGATGTGGGAAGAATCCAGACAAATCGAGTGAGTAATTCTCAGACCTGACAAGAGCTCCAGCAACGAAAAGGATCACTGCCAACAGGCGCAGGAATGGTGGGAGGAAGCTGGTCAGGTACTGAAAGTCCCCTCACCTCGGTCAAGTTTTAAATACAGCACTGCTCTGCGAGAACGAGCGACCACCAGAGATCCCACTGCTCTCAGTACATGATCTGCTGAATTCCTGCCTCTTAAGGCCATGCACCAGATTCACATCAGCTTGAGCTGACCTAACCTGAAGAGAATTATCCTTCACACAAAGGCAGGACGCATACTGGAGCTGTCAGGGTATTTAAGAGTTTTTCAGGAATCAGGGTGTCTCCCAGACACACTTGACCAGCTCACTCCTAACTTTTACATTATCTCTTCTCTTTCTCCAAGACATTTCAATTTGATTCTTGCAGCACAATCACTACCAAGCTTCCTTTCAGAAGCTTAAACTCTTAGCCATCTTAGCAGTTTGCAGTTGCTTATGTACCTCCCTCTGTGCAAGACAGCATGCAATTACAGTCTTGATGAGGCTTTGCACAGCTTCTGTGCATCACACCACACAGGGCTGGGCTAAAGAGGGCTCTGGAACCCTAATGTTCTCCTGTCTTCCCCTTATTATGTGTGCCTCAGTCCCTTGGGACATCTCCACAGATATTATGGACACAAAAAGGAAGCCTGTGTGGGGAGAAGACATACACAAGACCCCCCAGTATCTTAATGCATACGCATGTCGAAATCCAGCAGTTTTCTGCCTCTGGGTAGGACACAGGGTAAAAAATATCCTTCCACAGCACAACACACACAACCTAAAGCCACTGGGCAGCGTGGACAAACAGATGTGCTTCGCATTACTAACACACACAGTGCTTAAGCTCACTTATGTAAACCTAATTTACTTGCACCTGTGCAGAGATGGAAACATCAGTTCTGTGCTACAGCTAGCAGGGCTCCGCCAGTTCTGTATTCAAGCAACAAACACATGCAAGGCAGGAACGTATATGGAAGCCTGGATCTATACATAGTGCCTGACTCCCAGAGAAGGACAAAGAGACCCACACAATTGCTCAGCCAGCCCCGTGCTGCAGTATTTGTTCCCCAACACACCCAGCTGCACAACATCTAGCCTAACATTAAGCAGCAGCTCGCTGCCTTTGCTTGTGTTATCAGAGCGAACCAGCAGAGATCTCAGGCTCTTGGTGAACGAACATCAAAGCTTCCCGTTGGGTACAGCTGGGTATCTGTGGGACACCAGTAAATGTCTTTAATTAACAGGAAACAGGTACTCACGATCTGCTTCTGCTTTAATGGCTTCACAGAGTAACTGCCATCAACGTGCTAGGAGGAAAAAAAAAAAAAAGAAATACATTAAACAGTCAAGGTGTACAAATTAAGACAGACTCATGACCAAAACTGACTGCTAGCTAAGGGAAGGGTGGCACATGCATCTAACCAGGACAACCTGACTAGCAGTCATTCCCAGCAAGCAGTGGAATGGGATGTTGGCATGCTCCTGGTCCTGTCCAGCGCAGAGCTGGATGGACTTGGCTCAGGTTCAGCCTGGCTGAGGGGGACTGGAGCACACACAAAAATGCACCGGCACACCGGATGCTTTCAGGTTGCAAGCAGTTCAACTGGGTGCGAACACTTCTTCAGCAAGTCCAGCAACATTTGGCAGGAGGTATTTGTTAACACCCTAGATAACATCCAGAGTCAGAGCCACTCCTGAGGCCAGAGCCCCAGGAAAGCTGGGGGTGGCAGGGGCTGAGCAGACTTGTCCACTAGATGCAGTCTAAACCAAGTGCTCCACATCACCACCTTCAGAGATGCAGTGACCACCTCTGGCGTTTCATTTGCTCAGTGGCAGCAGGCACAGCTGGACCAATCCTGCATATACCCGGTGTTAGGAAGTGTGCTGCTATTGTCTCCATCACCCACACGGGCCAAATAAACCCAACCCAACTAACTCTTCCCCCAGAGCACTGAGAGCAGGGAAGGAGATTCAGGGGAAACTCCAGCAGGCCCTGCTGGTGTGAACAGTTGCAGACATGCAGCTGTTTGCTGAATTAGTTTCAGGAGAAAGAGACAACAACATTACACCAAAAGACAAAACATTGATGTTTTCCAGGCAAACACAAAGTGTCAAGTGCCAAGTTTCTGCCTTTGAGAGACCTGCAAGGCCAGTGTCAAGGTTGCTATTCTGCTCTTAAAGATGCACACGAATAGCAAGCTACCAAGGCCTGCTGGTCTATCAGTTCTCTGAGAATGCTCCAGCAATCAGGAGCAGTGCTTATTAGCAAGAACCTCCTCTGGATTTATGTACCTACACTTCAAAAGCTGCAGTTATTCTAAGGATGGGGAATACATTTTAATTAAGCAGGGAAGAGAAAACTCAACAAGCACTTTGCCCTCTGACCTTTAATAAAAGCAAAGATTTGGATCTTGTTTTAAGCATTCAGCTAAAAGATCAGACACAAGAATTGGCCCCACTGGACAGCACCTCCCTCTCACAGCACACAGACAGGAAAAATAAGGGAAGCAGCTTCATTCCTTGAACTCAGACCTGGACACTGGACATAAGACAGCACTGAGGGAATGGCCTGACCAGCTTTAGTTGGTTGCATTTTGTTGTATTTTTGTTCAGCTTTCTGAACACAAAGGGACATTTGCCATCATCTCTGTGTATCCAGAGAGCTCAGAAGCTCTGCATGGTCCATGGAAATTAGCTATAATCCTTGAAATCCTTCTTGCAGAGCTGGAGCAGTTCAAGCCACTTTCCAAACTCATGAGTCAGAAGTTTCCAAAGCTTCACTTTTGCCCTCATATTTAACACATTCCCAATACTCACCAGACCACTCTGCAGGGATTGGCACTGTTTTCCTGCCCCTGAGCCAGCTGCATTACTGTTTGCTCAGGGTTTACAGCTGTCTGGGACTGAAAACATTACTGAACTGGAAAACATCACAACAGCTACAACAATCTCCAGCATATTTAACATGTACAGGTCAATGTGGCACCCACTCATATCAGTCACAGCCCAGGTGCTATTTTTCACAACTGTGGGGACTAGACTTTCTCCACTGGAAGATGCCTTGGGGACAGATATTTCTGTAAGGCACGATTATCAAGTGCTGGCCATGAGATGCTACAATGGGAAACTGGGACAAATCCAAGTCCAAGGGAGAGCTCTGCTCCCTGACCACAGAGGCTGGGCTTACTTGCTGCAACAGCACTAGGTTTGGATACAAGGAAAACAACAATTAAACACACTCCTTGTAAGGAAAAACTATACTTGCATTTCTAGATCCAGAACAATCTGAAAATAGCTACAACCAAAAATCTCTCAAGGCAGCAGCCAGAGGAACACAGGTGAGTCTCACAGAGGGGGAAGGTAAACACATATGGAATACTTCAAAATCAGGTTGCAACGTGCAGGAAGCTCGTGGTCTCATATGCTTTTCTTTCCTCAGAAATGGCTGACCATTCCTTTTGCAGGGCTAGGTCTCTGTCTACAGTGCTGTTCCACCAAGAGGGCTTCAAACTCTACAGCCTTGGCCAGTGCCTGCTGCCCACACCGTCCTCTCCCAGGTGCTGCTGAACAATGAGTGAGGGATTCCTGAGTGCTCACATTCTTCGGTATCAGCTGGATGAGGCAACCAGAAGAACAACAACCCTGCCCTAGTTCCAGGGGTGCAGCAGCTGCCCATCTCATTTCTCACAAATCCCTAATTGTCTGGAGTAAGTTCAACACATACTGAGTCCAACAAAAAGAGTGACTGGAACACTCAGGGCACCTTGCAACCACAGGGCTTCCTGAGGACTGACTGTGCTTCCCAGGCCTTCTGACTCAGCTTGTCACCATCCACACTATCCACCTGGATGGAGCAGGATTAAGACCTGGCAACTTACTCCTGGACATGGCAGGAACCAAGCAGACCGAGGAGAAGTCAGCCCACATGCCAGCCTAGAAGCATAGAGTCCCTACCAGCACAGTATTGATGCTGCTTCCCTCTACATACCCAACTCTGCTCCAGCATCTCTTGCATCATCTTAGGACGTCCCTATATGTGTCACTTGCCCAGGACACATGTTTGCAGTATTACCCCAGAGACAACATGGAGTGATTATGGATCTTTTAACTGTTTGCATGGTCCAGGTACCATGGGAAGAGATATTTATCACTGCCTGTGCTTAGCCTCACCGTGTAGGTGGCCGTCTGCTACATATAAACACGCCACTGAAAAGCGGTAGAGTCCTAAGTCTTTATGCAGGATGTAACCTAACTCCTTAAAAGGGCTTGGTCCTTAGTTTACACTAAGGCCAAGCGATGGTGCAACAGGCTCTGGACACAGCAGATCCAGTTTTGCAAACTGATCACAAGGCCCTGGTAAACTGCATGGTAGCAGCCTTGGTCAACACTCACCACTTGCAAACATCACAGACAGCAAGGCACACCCTCTCCCCACACACAGGAAACACCAGCTACCATCAGCTGACTGACCAGCTCAGGTACAAGTGATAATTACAGGCTGCACAGCAGTTGCTGCAAGCAATTATTTGTACTACAATAGCAGCCAGGAACCCCAGTCACAGGCCAGGACTCCATTGTGCTAAGTGGTATATAAATACAAACTAATGACCCATGGAAAGGTTTACATATACAATTACATGGACAGAGGGAAAAGAACTCATTTACCTTTTCAAAGGCAGCCAGAAGAACATGGGCGTGACCTGTCACCTCAACCACCACTGCAAAGAGAGAACAGTTCTGGTTAAGCCTTGAAAACAACACAAACACGGCACCATCATGAGCTGAATTTTTGTCTTTTTACTAAAATGGACTAAATTGTCACCTATTGCATCCTCATCTCCTAGCAGTTTAAAAGAAGGAGGACCTGGGGTACTACACATGGGTCAGCCTCACCATGATCCCTGGGAAACTGATGGAACAACTAATCCTGGAAACGATTTCCAGGCACACAAAGGAGAAGAAAAGCCTCAGGAGCAGTCAACATGGACTCATCAAGGGGAATTCATGCCTAAGCAACCTGATAAGCTTCTATAACGAATGACCTGCCTGATGGATGAGGGGAGAACAGTGGATATTACCTTCCTGGACGTCAGTAAGGCCTTTGACATTGTACAACATAAGACCCTCAGAGAAAAAACGCTGAAGTATGGGCTGGACGGGCAGTGAGGTGGGTCAGAAATCGGCTGAACAGCCAGACCCAGGGAGCAGTGGTCAGTAGCACAAAGTCTAGTTGTAGGCCAGCAATGATCAGAGCACTCCAGGGGTCCATAGTGCATCCAGTCTTTTTAACATCTTCACTAATGGCTGGGATGACGGGTTAGGGTGCACCCTCAGCAAATTCGCAGACAACACAAAACTGAAAGTGGCTGGGTCACCAAAGGCTCTCGCTGCCATCCAGGCGGACTTCAGCAGGCTGGAGAAATGGCTGACAAAAACCTGCAGAAGTTCCACAAGTGCAGAGTCCTGCACGTGGGGGGGAACACCAGCTAGAAAGCAGCTTGACAGAAAAGGCCCTGGGAGTCCTGATATACACTGAGCTGAATGTGCGTCAGCCGCACGCCTGTGCTGTCAAGATGGCTGACGGTGCTCTTGGCTGCGGGGTGAGGTACCACCAGAAGGCCAACAGAGGCCTTTCCCTCCATCCAGCACTGGTGGGGCCACACCAGGAGTGCCGTGTCCAGTTCTGCCTCTTCCCCCCCCGAACCTCGCCTTCGGTTTGGTTCCCCTCACAGTCCTGAGGGACAACGAAACCCAGCAGGGCTGTGGCAGGCCCTGCACAGACATGGCCTTCGTCTACCTGCCTTGGTTATATCGGTGCGATGAACGACACCGCTTTGTTTCCAGAGGGTGGAAAGGGAAAGTAAAACAAAGCTCAGTGGGGTTCTGCTCCTCCCTCCTATTCCTGTTTTTAATTACCTGAATATGTCACAGAGATGAATAAATCCATCTGGTGTAACAACAATTGGCAGCCCTTCCAGCCCTGGTACACACCACTTTATTACCACCTAATCCTACATGCTTGTAAAACCTTTATTTCTCATATCATTTTTGGACAGGAAAACATCTCTGTCCAGTTATCTGATTTAATCCCCAGTGACATATATCCTGCCTTCCCTCTTCTAACCTTGAGACCTCCCTCTGACAGCATTCAGAAGGGGCTGTCAGAGCTTTCTGGACTGCATTCATGGCACCGTCTGCACACAAAAACACAAGGAAACACAGGTGCCAAGTAGGGGAAACCAAGGCACAATCTCAACTTCTCTGGCTGAAGACTCCAAAGTTCATTTTAGCTCCAGCTGATTGGACTCTTTTGCCTAACTACACTCAGACTCATTGTATGGGAATGGGAGGCAGAGGTCTTGGAGGAGTCACTGAAGGAGGGAAAGGTATGTCACCACCTTGCCCCACCTGGGCCTAGGGGAACCTGTGCTCAGCACACACAGAAGAACGTACAAATGCTGCTATGAGTTCTGTGCCAGGAAGGTAACAGCTGAAGGAAATGACTCATGTGATGTCTAAGAGGGATGGGAGCTTCATAGCTTCTTTTGGGCCTCCAGAACAGCAGAGGCAACAAGGGGAACCATTCACTGGATTTTGGCACAGAGACTGTGTTTGGAAACAGCAGAACATGGGATAAGAGTCCAAGCCTGCAGTTTTGCTGGATAATTCACTGCAAGAACGGTCTGACAATTAGGGTGCAATCAGGAATGTAACAGCACATAGAAAAGAGGGCTAAAGCTGGGAATTCAGCTGCAAGCTCCCTCCCTGCCAGCCAAGAGCTAGTCTGTTCTAGCTCGCTCAGTACATGAAATTCAGGACCCTGACTGAAGTCTGAATAGCCAAGAAGAGATAAGAGATAATGCTTCCCTTCATATCCCACTCACTCACAATGCATACAGCTGCATGGCACCTTCCCTCCATTAAGGATTTCTGTACCTTTCATTGAGAGCAATTCCACTGCCAGGAATGGTGAGTGATAATATTACAAGCTCAACTTCAAGGAATGCAAACATCTTCTGTCAGAATTCAGTCCAAACCAACATCTTGCTGACTGCTGTTTTAATTTGCCATTCAAATTTATTTAACACAAGTAGTTACAGGCTGGCTGTAATTTCCAAGGTACTCCAGACACATAAGGCCAGCTCGTTCCAGTCTCACCAGTTTAAAAAGAACCAGAATACACAACAATTTCCTCCAATCTCACTTGAGTGTCACATATTTTTGTGCTGATATTCCTTCCAGGAGAGGATTTAAAAGCAGTTGCCTTTTCAGGTTATTAAAATAGATGACAGCACACTATTGGCTTAGAGCAGACATGGTATGTGCATAAATGTATGCTTCCCATGCTGCCTCCCGTTCTATTTTTGGTCTTTCTAGAATTGCCCACCATAAGAAAGTACAAATATGTTGGCAAAAGCTCAATACACAGTGGAAGGTGTTTTATATCTATGGTCAAGAAGCATATGTATGTATATGTACGTCAGTATTATTAACAGTGCCTGAAATCACTAAAAATAGATGCATTTTAAAAGTAATTTCTTTTATGTTGCACTATGCTTTGTTAGTCATACTTTAAATTGGCTCATCCAGCTCTGTTTCACTTTGCTCAGAGGACTGTAAAATAATGCAGTTCGTTTCTGGTCACTTTCACATAAGAAGCAGAGCACAGTAATTGCAATAAATAATACAATCATCAATGGATTTTTTCCCTTTCTGAGGATGCCTGAGGATTTTAAGGACCTTTCTTTTTCTCTGGCCTTTCCTACCGGAAGGCCCCCCAACCCTACAATTAGCTAGAGCTTTTACAAAGATAACTTACACCTCACAGGGGGAGAACAGACCGACTCCATCCTTGCATTATAATTCTACAAATGTAAAACTCAGAGAGAGGGAGTCATTTGTTCCAATTTGGGCTGGGCAATGGCAGCAGAGCTAGGACCTTACCCTAGGTCTCCTAAACACTATTCCACCACTAACTAGCTGGCCATTTTTCCTGTCAAAAATGGAAGTTTTCTTTAAAAGTATGTTTTTATGTAAGAGTCTGTGGTTAGACAGACCCTTTTAATTAAGTGGGATTTAAGGGGAATTTTTATTCTGGAAAAGCTACCCAAACCTTCGCTGTTTGTAAAATGTTTTCACTGTTGGAGAATGAGGCCTTCCCTGAAGGGTCACGTAACCTGCAGGAGAGCCAGAAGAAGTCTGAGTGAGAACAAGCCATGCTTACCATCCCCTTCATCCACCACCGCTCGGATGACCACAGGAAACACACCGCGGTCCAAGTCAAAGTTCAGCTGATGGAAAAGAAACAAGTCGAATTTAGACAATTCACACCAGGCTGAAGACTCGCAATAGCGTTAGCATCAAAGGAATGAAGTTACAGGATACCCAGCTCTGACCTACAAGCTCTGAGATAACGAGACTTCAGCAAGCACTACAGCTTAGAAACTTCCTCATTATTTACTGATGAAGTAACCCTTTCTGCAGGGCCTACAATCCCTGGTATCAAAGGAACACAGTGAATTCCTGATAGAGCAGGAAGATGTGAAATTCAGCCAACAGCTTTTGAAGGAAGTCCACTAGGGAGATGACACTAAACACTAACAGTGGCTAGCAAAGCAAAGGATCTCAGCCTGAATTTTCTCACTAATTCATATATCCTAAAAATCTCCTGTATGATTTGTAGCTGGACAAGTTGGTCAAAATAGACCAGCAGTACACATTATGCTCTCTACACTAAAAAACAAACAAAAAAAAACACTCTTGCATGAAGTTCTTGAAGATGTAGAAGGAATGTTGAGCTCACACCACATTTTAAAGAAGCATCAGACTGACCTCCATCTCTTGGCATGTTATGAAATTCAGATCCTCGACCTTCTGATGGACAAGAGTGAGAATTTAAGATCTCACTTGAGTGCAAGGAAACTAGGCTCAATTTCTTCCTTTGCCTTGCACTTCATAAGCTCCATGTGATCTTATAAACACAAGAAAAATGCAACCTTACAAACACTGTCCTAAGACAGGAATGGATTGGCTCAGAAACTGGATTTCTGGTGTTTTTTGTTAACTACTGACTTGGTTTTCTCATCTTATCTCTTGCTGAGAGAGAAGATGTCATTTCACCGTGGTGCTCCAGGCTGTCTGTTTTCAGTTTCCCTGTGAAAACTGAGACTCAGTTCAAAGCACCATGGCAGTGTTCAAGTAGTGCTTTAGAGCCTCCTGCTCCTTCCCTATGCCCTAGCACCATTTGTGGTGCCATTTCCTCCAGCCAGCCTCTCAAAAGATAAATTATTCAGATAATCTTGGTCACTGACACAAATGGAAACCCAAAACACCCAGACTAGATGTGAGGCAAGGCAACCCTCACTGCAAGCCTTAGTATTGCTGAAAATGGTTCCTCCTCTAATGAACTGCAATCGAAACGTTCACCCTGAAGTGAATGATGACGGTACACAGGGACACGATACACCCTGGCATCCAGCACCAGGTGTGCCGTAGCTCATCACCTGCCTGGCTGCACCTTGGGCTTTGGACTACAAGAACCTGCCAGCCTTCCATGGGATGTGTGGAAGAAGAGGAAATCCCGAGGTTACCATTCTGTAAACTACTTGCTGCAGAAGCTGAGTGGCCCAGAGACACGTAACCTGCACGTGCCTGTTCTAGGAACAACGCTTAGCTGCGTTATGAAGCTCTGTACATGCACACATCTGTTCAAATGTGCATATCCAATTTCAAATGGAAAGCCCGCACTGGAAGACCTTATGGGTTGACCCTTGCTGTCTCAGCTAGTCTGCAAACCTGAGGGATACTTATTTTCATTCATTGTATAACAATTTTTTTCCTCCTTCAAACTACCAGAATCTCCTTCCAAAACAGCAAAGTAACACAGAGAACGTAAAAAGCTCATTTAACCTCTCAGTACTTGTTAGAAGAGATTCATAGAGCCACTATTTTCTATTTTGCATTTTGGAACTCTTATAGCATGCCAGAAGGAAAATAAAATTCACTAAGGACGATTGATTAACATTGCTGCAAGAAGCTTATGGCTTTGCTTTGCCTTCTGCTCTGATTTATTTTTGTAAGACAAAAGTTACTTTTTGTCCCCTTGAAGAGGAAGTCACATCAGAGTAAAGCGTCCAGTTGTGGTTGCTTTATGACAAACTTTTTCATTCTCAGACATTCTCTTCGAGGGTCCATTTCACAATCATTTTTGGGACCTGAAAATAACTGTCAACACAAGCCTTACGCTACAGTCTGCAAGCAAACCAATATGCTACAAAAACAAAGTAAATTGTGTTTTTATAAAGTTTTTCCACATAACAACTCAACGTAACACTATTTTCCGTTCTGTTGGCCAGCCAAAAACTACATCATATGTGAGCACTGCACTGAACAAAAATATGAACGAAACCTTTATTATTTTTTTGACAACACTAACAATGAAGTTGGAAAGCAATCTGAAGCATGTAATTGTACCCAGCTGAAAGATAACGCTCTGCCAGCTGTCAGATAAAAGTGCTGCATTTCAGTGGACAATTAGGAAGATTTAGCATTTTACTGGACTTAAGAGGAAAAAGAGTAACACAGCCAAAATGGGAGAAGAAACTCTTCTGATTCACGCTGCTTGTTCCACGTTTTCTGCACAACCAGAGCCCCCATAAAACCAACGAAAAAGATCAGAGGATGCAGCAGAATCAAGCAAAAGGGACTAGAACCTTACTTTTCCACAGCATCTCTCCCTCTAAGCTATTAAAGGGACATGACTTTGGCACTCAAATTAAAACCTTGCTGGCAGGAACAAAAATGAAAGTTAGTTTTCTCAATTTCTTTACAAAGAAAGGGATCTGAGCTCCTCCTTTTCAACTCTCTCAGATGACAGAAGGGGTTGAAAAGCAGCTCCTCCAGGCTTTTGTAGGCTGAACTTGTGAAATCATATATTGGCAGAGAAGCCAGGACATCAGGAGACCAGACTCTGCAGGCTCTTGGTAACCACCACAGCATTTGTTAAAGCGCGGGACTGATTCTAGTTAAAACTGTAAATCCAAGACAATAGCTATTCAATCTTTTCAAAATACATGAAAGATGACTTTTTTTTTTTTTAATAGGTAGCGTTTCCTACCAGGGTCCACATAGTCAATGCCCTTATACAGGCCTGGGAGCAGAAACGAGCACTGTATCAGTTTTGACCCAGGAGAGGGGTCTGCAGGAACAAATATATTATCAGTAGCTACAGACCGGCTCCTCTGCATCAGGAACGTCGTAAGGCAATGTTGCACAGAGCAGGTCAAAGACCAAGGCCTCCCTGCCCTGTGTAACATGCAGGGGAAGCCCCTGAACCAAAGTCTAGAGGCTCAAGAAGCAGAGAGTTACTGCCTGGGTTGGAATTTTGAAAAGATATCAAAATTAACAGGACTCCATAGACCTTGCTACGTAGCAAAAGCCACAGAGCTTAATTAAAAACAAGCCTTCGCCTGTTTGCAGTTATAGGTTAAACTAAAAGGAGGAAGGCATCCCATTATTTGGTATTAATGCACCAGTGAATCTGTCCTGGAAGGGAGAATATCCCCCCACAGCACAGTGCTGCTTGCTAATAATGCAGGACACAGCCCTTAAACAGGACTCTTACAACAGCAGTCTCCAAGCTATTTTGATTTTTCACTCCCATCAGTAAAACAGTTGTGGTCACGCACTCCTAATATACGTGTGCTGATTTATGAATTATATACATTTGCTACTAAAGTTCTTCTCACCCCCCAGTGAATTGTCTTGCACGCACCCCATCGTAGAATCTGGTTTAGAGGACCAGCAAAAAATAAATAAAAATCAAGACAGAGCTTTTCAGAGCTTCTAGCAACCCTATCCCAAGGTAACTGGGAAATATTTAGCAAATGAGCAGGGGCACTTTTGTTCCCATAAGCTCTTTGGCTGGCAGGGAGAACAAGGCTGAAGAGCGGCAGGTTCCTCTTGGAACAGCTCCAGGGCCAATCTCTGCAGTCTCCCTCCTACGCCAGCTGTTGGGACGCCAGCTGATCAGTGATATTAGAAATCGCTGCTTTTGGTTTCTTTTCTTTCCTGTTTGCCTCACCTACCTGCCAAGTTCCCAGGCAGCGTTTGTATCTGCTCTTCCCATGGCCCTGTTTGTCTCGTACCCACAAAACACACTACAGCAGCTGTGAGTGTGAACATTTCAGCTACACCTCAGTGACACTAAGTGGAGACAAGTGCTTTTGGGGCAACGGAGTTGTGGAAAGAAGGGGGCACCAAGGAAAGACTTACCTCATCATCCTTCCAGTCCGAGAAATCAATCTTGAAGGAAGGCAGGGAGAATTGCTGGCTTACCCCCCTCTTGTAATGAACCGTCTCAGACTGCAGAGAGGGATTCTTTGTGCTGTATCTGAAGAAATGGGGGGAAAAGAAAACTTGCTGTAACAAGTGATTGCTCTCTGCTAGGCTCTCATTCATTCACGCCTGTCTGCCTTTCAGGAATCGAAAGTGGCAGCTCTAAGAGGCAGAGCTGGCAGGGGCTGGCAGCCATTCATAGGGAATACAAAAAGGGAAGGGAAAGGCAAGATGGTGAGCGTGGGGAAGGGAAAGCAGCGCAGACAGGCAAGGTCTGATCGGATCCATACTGACCTGCCTGGAAACACTGGGGGTCAGAGGAGTAGTGGGGTGCAGCAGCCTAGCAAAAGCTAGCTCCCTAAATCCAGAGCCGAGGCAATGCTGGCTTCCCACCCAGCACACAGTTATTTTCTGCAGGAAACCCAGGAAGAACGAGGAGTGATCACACAGCGTCAGCACACAACACAGCACCAAAAACTCTCCTGTGGCTCTGCAGGACAGGTCTGCAGTGAGAAACACTGCTTGGCACGGGCCCATCCTGGTGGGACCATCCTTGGACTGACTCCCCAGCCCTTCACATTCCTCGCGTGCTTCCCCAGAGATGCCCCACGGAGCCCCCCATCAGTCCCCGGTGCCACCTAGGGGAGTCACAGCTCTCCCCGTCTCGAGCCCCGGCACTGACACACCAAACATCTCTGAGAGGAGGAGCATCACTACCAGCCAGCATCCTCTGCACGCAGAGCCCACTGGGCACCTCCAGCACCAAGAGACATTTCACCTCCTGCTGCCCAGTGAGTGACTTGCAGCGGGCTTCAGTGGCAAACCAGGAATTTTGGCCCCTTTCGGGCGGGTGGTTTCGGAGCTGGAGGTGCACAGCCTCTCACAGCGCTGGTTCTGGCACGGGAGGGGAGGCAGTGGCCTCCAAAGTGGGGTGGGAACATCTGAAGCTGGTTTTACTTCCAGCCTTTGTGCTGTTGAGCTCCCATCAGTGTGTTCAGAGCACGCTGGCAGACTGCACAGAAAGCAGAAGAGCCCTCGTCCAACAGGCTTACAGTGCAGAAACAGCAGAGCTCCCCCAGCACACGGACAGACAGGTCTAGCTCCAGCTCGACAAGAACAACGTTACCAGGCGGTCAGGACAATGGGATGTTCCCTCTCCCACACACTACCCCTTACTTCCTAGGCAGAGCTTCATAAAGCGAGCCTGGGAGGGTGCTGGCTTCCAGCCACTGCAAACATCGCTGGGCGGCTGCAAGCCTGAAGCCCTGATGACTGCTCAAACCCGACTGCTGCTGGCTGGGACCAACCCGTCAGCCAGGGGACAGGCTACAGGGACGGGTGGTGCATTAGAACCAGGAACCCTACGTTGAGTTTCTCCTTAATTCGACTGGGCTATCACAGAGGACATCACCAGAGGGGAATGGAGGCACTGCTTTGCTGTGGCCTGTTCAGCATGAAGCCCTGTTGAGCAGAGCAGTTAACAGAGCGTGCACAAAGGCAAAGAGAAGAGAATCCTTGCTTGTAAAACAGGATTCGGTGCTCCTGAGGACATTCAGCTGTTCTGAAACACAGACACAGCTCACAAACCACCAGCTATGTAAGCAAAGGTTGGAAAGCTCCGAGCTGCTCCAGCCTAACCACACGTTGTGGAGGAGTGCAGCACACCAGAAGAGGAGAGCAACACAAAGCTTTTCTGCCTCAGAGCTAATACCTTCTGCTCTCTGTAGGCAAGGAGCAAGAGCCGGGCAGCTCACTGCCAGAGGTGGTGAAGCAAAAGCCACGGGAGAAGCTCAAGGTGCACGGTCAGCCAAGAGCTGCAGAACCGAGCGTCACACCTGAGACCGCCTGCCTTGAAGAAAAGGCCAAGCTGGAGGCCAGCAGAGATGACCACAGCAGACACAGCTGAGCCTTAAACTACAAAAGCAGCTACAGAAAGTTTACACTCCAGAGCGTGGATGATGTAACAGGAGCAGTGCAAGTGCAGAGATGTAATGGGGGAGACGACCACCAGTGACTAGAGGACAAGGTGCAGCAGCAGCTGCCCCTGCTTCCTGCCAAAACTATTTCATGCACATTTTCTCTCTTGCTTTCAGAACTTAACCTCCCTAAATCTCCTTCCCACAGCCACACTTGGTTGCTTTTTGAATGCACTTTTAGCACCCCAGCCACTGCGCTCCCCTCCCCAGTCAGGAGGGAAAGGCAAGGCACATTCTCAGGACCCAGCTGATGCAGAGGCCAAAGGAACCCCGCTCCCACATCCACCCACCTTGGTTTGGGGGGGGGGGGGGACAGGCACTCAGCACCCGTACCCCTGCCAGTTACGGGCCTCCCTACCTGATGTCAGAGCGCAGGAGCCCCCAGGGACGGCTGGCTGCCCTCCAGGGCTCAGGCCAGCATCATCCAATCCAGAGATTTAAAGCACAACGATTAAGATTTGTTTGGCAGCTGAAGTTATAAGAACCTGAATACCAGTAGATGGTGAATACTTTTTAATTCCTCTCATATCCAAGAGGAAAATCCAGGCTCCCCACTGTCACAATCTGCTGCATTTCCCTGGAAGCTAGTGTAGTTCCAGCACCCTCTGAGGATTCAGGAGGCAATGGGCCTCCAGGCTTATCGAGTGTCACACAATCCATATTAAATTCTAAAAGGCCATGATGAAGAGCAGGATCACCACGTGCACTGTTCTTCCTGCCAAGGTAGGTGCACTGTTAGTTATGACAATGCCTTACCCTCAAAGACTTTGGAACTGCGCTGAAATTGTGCTGCTTTACTAGAAGGTCTCACTCCATCCTTTGCATTTAAAGCACGGTGTGGGAGAGATCAGAACGACAGATCTTTTGTGTGTGAATTACAGAGCGAGCGATTGAGTGAAGTTTTATTTACTGAGTTGTCAAGCACAATGAATAGAGCAAGCCTGTATCTGGCTCCTTTTGTGGCTCTCTCAAAGCTTCCCAGCTCTGCAGAGAGGCACAATTCTCCCTGTGCAGCTGGGAAGGCAGGGGATGGAAAAGGGGCTTATCTACGGTGACAGCAAGTCGGGAACCTACTGGAACTGAAGGGCACAGGAGGAGCAAGTGGTCGGGATGACATGCTCTGCAGCAACACTGGGAAAAAGGGGGAAATATACTCGTGGAAAGTACCACAAATGCAGGAGGACCTGCATATAACAGCTCCAGAAGCCCAAAACAGCATATCTGAGGAAACCAAGCAACACTGCCCAGGGAGAATGGGGCAGAAGAATACGAGCAGAGATCTCTGCTTGTCCACACCACAACTACAGAGGATTGAACTAATGAGAAAATCCACCCATCTGCCTTTTCACTTCAAGGGGGTATTAGGAAGAAGTCCCATAGCTCACATTAGGCTGGCCACGAAGAATGTTTTAGTATCTTCTCATCTGGACAGTTTCCCGCACCAGGCAGAAATCTCCTCCAAGTTGAGAGCATGCAAGGGGGCCCTACTGAGAAAAATCACAGAAGTCTTAGCAGAAATTCGGTCAGATAAGGTTCCCACCAAATATTTAAGAGAAAACCAAATCACAATCAAGAGATGTAGGAGCTGCTGAGAGAAGACACAGCCCCTTCAGAAATTCTGATTAAAAAGCTCTCAAGGTATCTAACAATATGCCAACTCTGACATCTCTCCAGATCACTCATGTTTCTTGCCACAGAGAGCATGCCTGCTGGAAAAAAAAAAAGTTTGTAATCCATGTTCTGCTGGCACACATTGCTCTAAGTCCTTGAGAAAGGAGACAACCCAGGTACACAGATTTCCTGAGCTGAAGAGCATCACAAAAATATCAAGGAAGCCTCCCCAAGTGAACCAATTGGGATTTCTGCCTTGGAGATTTTTACTGTCTGGTCCACACTGCCAAAAAGCATGTCAGCCTTGGATTTGGACACTCAGACTGAATGCCTGGAGACCTGCAGCCAGTGGTGTATTCACAAGTCTTCTCTTCCCTGCCTTTGGTGCTGTGAGCTTACAGCAAGCAAGAGTGAAGAAGCTCTGCTCACGGCCCAGAAGGGAGACCTAACAAAACTGCCTTGCAATTGCTGGCAGCTCAGAACAATGAAGAAGTGGGATTTGTCCTGTGAGATCAGTTCCAAACAGAAATCACGGTCCGTATTTTTTTAAACCTGTTTGTTTGCTTGGATCCCCCTGACAGCTGTGAGAATCCCCAACAATGCGAGGTACCACACGACTGCCTGCAGCAGCAACCTCCAGATTCATGCACCTCACCTCCTCCTGTAACCTCTGACACATTTTCACTCCCACAGAGCAAAACTTACACCTCATGTTGACTGCTTCCTCCCCCTTCCAAACCCTTCCACCCCCAAGTCCAGCTGTATAACAGAACCAGCAGATGAGATGCTGCACACAGGGATTTTGAGAGAACAGGAAATAAATTCAAATTATTTCCCAAGTCTCACTCCTCCACTATCAGCTGAGAAGCACTCACCGCCTGCGAGGAGAAGCTCAGCCTGTGGCTCAAGCAGCTTCTCCCCAGACACAGTCCAGGCTTGCTGCTGGGCACCTTAATTAGCTCCCAAACCACCAGGGACATGCTGGTGCTTGGGAACCTGCTGAGCTGAGCTCTGTTGCCACACGCTCACTGGAAGCACAAAAAGATGGTTCCTGCTAGGAGTGTGCTGGGTCTGTGGACTGAGAAGCACCGAGCAAGGACCCTGGCCAACATGCCTGAGTCGCGCACAGCGCTGTCCAGTCCCCTTTCCTCAGAGGAAAGCATACAAGGAACAGCAGGATGCAAGTAGCACCGTGGCCCCAAGGTATTATTTCTGGTTACTAACAGCTGTGAGATAGCCTGCACTTGGAGGAGCCTCTCAACAAGACAACAGTTCTCTTCCTTCGGCACAGCTCTGCATGTTGCTTGGCAGTTTGCAGAGAACTGACGACAAACCAGAGTTACTGAGGAGCCACACAGGAGCTTTAGAAGGAACTCAGGACCCAGCTCTTCCACTGCTGCAGGCTGTGGCTGCCTGGCAGGCTCCAGGTCCTCTTACAAGTGATGAGGAGGGAGCCGGTCATGTCCTGCTGATGTTCAAAGGGGCCAGGAGTTGGTGTGGAGCAAGCACATCGGTGCCTCTCCCATCTCCCGTTTCAGGACAGGATCTGACAGGTCAGCTTTCAGGGAAGAAGGAAGTTGAACAAGCGTCCCAAATAACACAAAGTGATTTTTTATTGATAAAGCAAACACTAACAAAACGTAAGAAGGCCACAGACCCAGCTCTCAGTCAGAGTTAGGCAAGATCCAGCCCAAAGGAGCTCCCACGCAGTTTGGAAGTTAATCAGGTGCTCGGCTGGCGTGCTACAGTCACTGCCACACGTGCTCTCTCCTCCTCCCCGCCTCCACCCAGGATTAAACTTCCACTCCAGGCCGGGAGGAAACAAACACCTTACCGTGCCACTGAAACCTCGCCATCCACATCCTGCTCCAGCACCTGCAGACATCTAGCCTCAGCTGCTGAGCTTACTGCAGGGAGAGCTGCACTCACGACTCTAAGCGGGCTTCAAAGCTGGTACTTACACAACAGCTACAGAGGGAGGCACAAAGGCCAGAACTCTTATTAAAGACAGCGGGTTTGTCTGTTCAATGAAATCTATAGAATTTAGCTTTCCAACATGTGAACTTTGTACACTACGGTCCCTTGGGGACTGGTGTCTGCATGGATCAAAGCAGGCTTTGGCTGTAAAGGCTTGTGCCTAGCAGAACACAGCACTTGCCTCTGATTTCTTCACACAGAAGAAATCTCTCTGCACAAAGAATTCATATTAATCACCACAGTCACCAGCCAAAAACAGCAAGAGCACCTTTCAAAGGCCCTGAATAGACAGAGGCTATTAAATAACCAAAAGGAATACGAGTGCCGCTGTCTCTCCTACACAAGCTTTAGTGAAAACAGCCATGCGCTGAGCTACACATTTCACTTGGATTTCATTTTGTGAACCAACTATTCAAACCTCCACACGCAGACAAAATACATGATCTATTGCAGTGTCACGTCCACTGTCAGCCTGAAAGACTGTGGTAGGATGTTTGTAATGTGTAGCAGGCATTGCAAAATAAACAAGGAAATGGGTTTTAAAAATTCCAGTACACCCATTTGTGTATCAGCAACACAAACAGCACGGTCCTAAAAAAGGGCAAGGACTGACAGAGCTAAACTGGACTGTTTTCATTGCGTTGTCTCTCTATAATGAAGAAACAGTTTGGCAATATTATTAGGACACGAAAGAGTATCTTTTCTGCCCAAAGAGGAAACTCTTTGTCATAAGAATGGATTGCAAAACTCAGATCTCTCACATCATATTTATCATCAGCTCCTGATCTGCCTGGATGGTTCACGTCTTCCGAGCTGGCTGTTTTAAGTGCTTCCAGCTACAGGGCTGGTTTGACTTCTTCCCCTGAGGAAACAACCACTGCTGTCATGTTTTAACTGCACAATCCTTCCTGCTAGTCAGCAGGATACCTACAGCTGGAAAATTCCTGGGGGCTCTCCCAGGAACAGCCTAACAGTGTGCACATCGGGGCTTCTGCCAGAAAGGAAAGGATGAGTTCAGTGAGCAAACACAAAAAGAATATGAACACCTCTGTAGCCCGCTCCAAAAAACATACCTGTCCCCTAAAACCAATCTGAGGGCATGAACACGTGAATCATTCACTGCAGGGAAAGGCAGGCTGTGATGGGGAATTCCTTCAACTAACTGTTCTCTAGGAACTGCCGAGAAGTACTGTTAGCCCTGCAAGGACAATGCCACAGAGCCTCCTCTCATTTATCTGAGGGAAACTACAGGCTTAGCAAGTAGCTGATACGCAGCTTCCACAGCTGCGTGCTCATGCCTCCCCTGCGCTATGGCAGAGATTCTCACACCTTTTAGCCCACCCTGGTCACCCTTTGCCTAGCTCCTGCACGCACACCTCCTCTGGCCTGCCCAAAACCTGCACCCCAGAGTTCACCAAGCTGATCAAACCCAATCATTCACTAATCCCCCATCCCTAAAATATCCTTCTGACTCGACATCCCAGGTTCTCTGTCCCACCAAACGTCTTGCCAGGGACCCCATCCCTGCCCAGCTCGCTCCCAGCAGTGCAGGCCACAAGTCTCCAGCACTGCGTCATCCCAAACGCCATTGTTGGTCTCCTCCATTTGCTTCTCCCCAGGAGTTATTTCTCCATTTCAAGGCTCGACTTGTGAGAGCCCACTTGATCTACCTCAGCCAAGTGGCCTTCACGCTACCGGCACCAGCTGAGCCAGCAGCATCCTCAAGTCCCCTCCAACTCCTTGTCCAGGAGCACTGCAATAACCCAGGAAGTCTTTGCGTGAGATGGCCGAACCCCTCCACCAGAGGGGCAGAGCTGCCTCTCTGACTAGAAAACCCAGTTAGCGTCACAGATTCTCACAATAAATTTGTTTGTAAGGCTTTTTGAAGGTGACAGGTACTGTTTTGCCTCAATGCCATTGAGCTTTGTCCTCACGGGTGAGCAGTCAAGCAGTTACCACAGTGTCCCCAGCCAAGCTCTTCTCTGCTTTCTACCCAGCTGCAGGGAAGCTGAAGCCAAAGAAAAGGACAAACTGAGAAACATCACGCCCTCAGAGGCAGCCAGGTTACAGACTAACTCCCCAAGAACACACCCACCACTACCCAAAGATGAGGGTGGATCCCCAGGGAAGGCTGTGCTAAAGCACATTGGCGAGACTGCCATAGGGAACACAAGCCAAACAGGCACACCTGGCAACTTCCAAAACCAAAACCAATGGAAACAACCACAAAAATAAATAAAACTAAGGATAACGGGGGTCCTGAGCTGTTCAGAAGCAGATCACCACAAGTTCCCTGCCACTAAAAAGGCTCCAGACACAGGTAGATCTGGTTATCTTTTGGGTCATGCACCCATGGTCCTCTGAGAACTAACGTGTCTTCATATAAAGTCTTTGAGCTCACCCTAACTGGGAAAAGACATTTTGATGGTCAAAGCAGCGGGTTTAAACTAATTCCCATGTTGTCCAAGAGGCTTCTGCAGATACCTCCCATAGCACCAGAAAGGACTGGACATCTTTCCACAGGAATATGGCCACAGAGGCGTAGGCAGCTTTACAGCCACGAACAGCCACACATATGCTTCCTCCACACTTTACTGGTCACCTACGGCCCCGCAGTGGTGACAATCCAGCTCCCTGTGAAATTCGGAGTTCAGCCGTTCAGGACAAGAGGACAGTGGTTGGGAGCTACGTGCTACCAAGATCTTGGCTGGGAAACAGCGTAGCTGAACACATCTCCGGGAGAGTCTGCTCTGTGAGACAGGTCAGTACAGGCAGCACAGGCCCATACTGAGAAAGTCAGCAGCTTTTAAACAGAGCCCAAGCGATTCTAGGAGGAAGCTTCCTAGATTGCAGAAGCACTTCCCTCTGGTCACAGCTAGCTAATCATAAAGGCAGGCCTACAAAACACAGGCAATGCAGGTGCCGTGGCTCCAAGATGAGCAGAGGCTCTACAACAAGCAGTGCCCCTGCTCACCAGAGCCACCTCCCCTCCCAGCCCTCCTCCCACGCCAAATTGCATGAACACAACAATGTTCCCAGCAGGAGCTTCACAGGAGCAGGAGCGCTGATGCTATCAGGATCCCGGATGCTATCAGGTTCAGCAGTTCTTCCAGCAGAGAAGCAAGAATAACTCGTTTAGCACTTCTAAGGAGCCATGCTGCAGGCCAGGGACTAGGAGGAAATTTCTGCTTTAGACAATGGTCCAGAAAGTTTCTCCCATTTTAGGAATTAGCATCAATTCAGGAAAGTGGAAAAAAAAAAGTGTTTTGTTTTAAAGAGAATCTTCTTCACAAGCACTGGACACAGCAATAAAGTTTAGAATTTATACACAGTGCAGCTTTCTCACGTGCTTGTTCTTTAAACATAGGTGTTAGCACCAAAGTAAATGGAGAAAAAGGGAAAACTACCACCCCACACGGGGAAGCTGCATTCCCATTAATGCACTAAAAATGCACTTAGAGCTCAAAGAATGTAGCCCGATTTTTTTTTTTTTCCACTAGAACTTGAAAATAATAAATCAAGGTAATTATAGCACTGCCCTTTCAGAATTGCTTTGCAAAGCTGAAATCAGAGCTTCAAAAGGATTTTTTTTTTTTACTAGCAGCCAGCAAATCCAGAGAAGCAGAGATGCCTACTTCGGGCAGCTGCACTAGCCCCATGACGTGCTTCATGAGCCACTTCCACATGGAAAAATAGCCTGGGTTGAATTAAAGCAGCTTATAAAGTCTTTGTATCTCACTTCCCCCAGCCCTTATTACCTACACATCTGCATGAAATCAGGATCATGCCTTCCAAAAAGTTCACTGGCTTCTGGTGCAGCCCCCCACGCCCCATTCTTATGTAACATTTATCATCCAAGAACTCCAGAGCAGAAACAGACAGTTCATTACTCCTGCACGATGGGGAAATTAAAGTATAGCTTATTAAATAAAAGGCCAGCAGTGGAAGCAAGAGGGAAATCCAAGTGCCCTGACTTCCAACATAAGGGTTTTGTGCACTAACGGGGCAGCTCAGCATCGTCAGCCCCGTTCAGTTAGCAAGGAACAACGTCCGACCACTGATCCTGGTTTCGTGCAGAGGTAGGCAGGGTTCATGAACAAAGGCTTCTCCTCCATCATCTGAACAGAGATCCGTCTTTTGGTGAACCATGGACAGGGTGGATTAGAAACTTTGTGTTTTCAAAAACATTTTTCTCTGAAGTTAACAGTTATGTTAACTTCCAGAAACTCCATCCAGGAATTAAATTTACAGCTATGTTTGCTGCATGAGCTTTAAAGAACAGACAACAGAACTGGGGGCAGCCACTAGCTTAGTGCATGGTATGAAATTTCAGTAAAACACATTCTTAAGTGAACCAGAAACTGTGTTTTCGACCTCCAATTAACCGATAGAGTTCTGAGAGGAGAGAGCTACTAATTACAGAAGTGAAAACACAGTCCAGAAACAATTAGTTCTACACAATAATAGCTTAATGGAAGTATTACAGCTATTATTAAAGGCAAAACTTGTCTTAATAGCCTTTAAAAAGTCCAATGCAGAGCAGTTAAACCAACAAGAATGTTAAAGTGCTGGTCTTGGGTGATAAACTTATACTTTCCACCCCAGCACGGCTTGGTTAAAAAACAAAATGAGAAAACACATTTTTCTTTCAGAATAACATTTTAACACAAGAAAATGTAAAACAAAGAATCTGAAAGAATAAATTCAAAACCATATGCATATTCTTTCTAGACTTACAGTCTTCATAAAATATAGTACAAAGTTTGATCTGAAGCTTACACTGAGTTGTAAATGGAAATGTTTTGTTGTTACTGATCAGTGGCAACCAAATTTTCATTTGGGATAAACTAACAAACGAGTATGCAAAACAAGATTGAAATAAACCAGCAAGTCTTGTTTTAGATCACTTAAGCCATGCCTGAAGTTTGACAACATAAATGCATCCACCCTGGCCACAGAGGCCCTCAGCTCTCCCCACTAGCCCACAGATGGTTTCTTTCTTATTTCAAAGCACAAGGAATGCTCTGCAGGGCAGCACAAGGGAAACTGGTTGCCTGTCCACGCTGTACCTGTATTAGGAAAAGAGGACTTCAATCTCCAAGGCTGCCATTCCAACACTTCACTAGCACTAAATTCACAGGAAACCTAAGGACCTAAGAAACAGAACATGGAAACTTTATCAGGATTTCTAAGGCACCCATGCATGATGCTGATGCTGCATTCAGCTCTGCTCAAGAAAACCTGGATCTAAACAGAAAAGGTTTTCCGAGTTTGGTGAAAGATATTTTTCAAGCACTTAGAAAGAGCTAATTCACTACCTTCCCCAAAATAAAGGCAGCCACAGGCTCAAACGGAAGCGAGGGGCCTAAAAATCCTCGATCAGGATATCCTCTAGTTCGGAGGAATGCACATCTGGATGGGAGCACTGAGCTTGTCTCACTTCTAAAACTATTTTCTCATTGATCAATAGTGGGCTGTTTATACTCTGCATAAAGCATACAAGCCATTTTATGGTCTTCATACATTTCTCCCCGCTGAAACCTCTGAAAATCACTCAAATAAAACTTCACCTTACCCCCAAACGAAGAGCACAACTGCAGAAGCCGTCAGCACTGCGTGCACAGAGCTGCTGATCAGCCAAAAGCCTCTACTAGAAGAAGCCAAGAGCTTCTGCAGCCTGAATCTTCCTTTACCCATAGAACAGGAAGAATTCTTTAGTCCTATGGTTATTGGAAGCCTGCCATGATGTACCAGCAGCTCAAGGATACCTACCACACAGAAGAGTAAGTTTCAGCCACCCTAACCCTTAATACAGAGGGGAAACTTTGTACTCTTACTGGATACAGTGTCGATTGAAAGGGTTTAAACGTGGTGATTTAGAGAAAAAGGCTGGAAAATTTGTACAGATGCATTACTAGAATGAAATATATGAGGAAGACTCCACTGACCATGTTTGGACTGTTCTTTATACAGCTACCCAAAACAGTCTGTACCTAGCAGGAAACAGAGACAGGGCTGCTGGGCGGTAAATCCTCCTAACAGCCATCTCTCAATAGCCTCTTCTGAGGTGGTCATTCACGCCAGAAGGGGCTTTAGGTGGGCCTCATTTGCACACAGACTAACTATGTAAATGTCAGACTGAACTTCTCTTTGGTGGCCCAGATGCTCCCATCACAGGGAACACAAAAACCCAGTGACCCGGGTGATGTGGAAAAAACAGGTAGCATTTGAGGGGAAACGATGTTTGTTTGTTTGAATTTCATAAATCATCTTGCTTACAAAGCATACAGCCATGAGTTCCTCTCCTTTGTTGCACACAAAATGGTTTCCCCACACACAAAAGATGAACCAAAAAGGGAATGAGAGGAAATTGGCTATGTGGGGGGAAGGAAGTGAAAGCAATATTCAAAGCTATCAGAATATATCAAACAAAACTGAGATTTCACCTGTGGCAGCATTGTCTAAATGGTGATTAACAAGAGATGTTAGACATCCTTATTGCCCAAGAGCTCCTGTACCCATCCACACGCCCACAAGCCCAGGACTTACACGGCCATGCCACCGACAAACTCCTCCGTAGCCTGGCAGTAGATTGTGATGGCAACACGGGCATCTGCATCGAACGTGAACTCCAGGCTGTACAGGACTTTCTGCTTCCCGTTCTCCTCAGTAGGACTGTCAACATCATCTTTATACCTGAAAGACAATGCCAGAGGATTAAAACATCAGGCATTCATTAGTGACAAAGTTCACTCTGAAAATCAAGACAAAAGTAGTCCAATCTAGGTGTCCTGGGCAGGCAAGGCATTGCAGGCTTCCACAATGCCCAGGAGATTTCCATTCTTTCCTCTGAGGAAATTTCTTCCGAGATTTGTCCAGTTATTATGACAGGTAGTAAGTTATTTCTCCAAAGTGAATTGCACAGAGATGATGTTGAGGGATCTTCCCAGTCTTACAGCCGTAGAAAGAGCCAAGGTGACCTACTGAACATCAAACGTCAGGAGAAGAAACGTTCATGACTGAAGCTTACATACATTTATTAAAGAAATAAAAATTAAACATTCGACTGCAAAACTGATGCAGGATAACCAACTCAAAAATGAGTTTACAAGGTTTTTCAATAAACGTAAGGGGAGTCATAACTTGGATTTGGGCTACCGGACAGCTGGATCCAACTGTGCGGCGGCTGATCACCACCACAGATTATTCCTCCTTCCTGCCCCAGTAAAACAGGTGCTGTGAAGCGCACAGGCTCCAGGGCAGTGAGGTATGGCTATGGATGAGCAGTGAGCTATGGCGTGCCAATGGCCAGGGAGACCAACAGACCCTGGAACAAGCAGCAAATGCCACGTACCATGTGGAGAGCTCCCCTGCCCCTGAGCACCAAGCAACAGGGGGAGGATGTGATTCACTGGCAGAGCAGAAGCAGATTCTTAAAGGTAAGTTCAAATCCCACCGTAACCCTACAACTTCAGGTGCCACAGTTAGTTCGTGTGCTGTGTAGGAATGGTGGATGCAGCAGGCTGGCTTTGAGGAGCGTACAACAACACTGCTTTGTTGCCCAGCCCCACTGTCCATCAGAGGCAGCTTCGCTGCCAAGATGCCTGGGTCCACGCCAGGCAGCTGAGCTATTCAGAAGCTTGGCACCATCCCTGACTTCCCAGTATCAGGCAGCCTCTCCCTTCATTAAAGGGCCTCCACGAACATGCTGCACTGATGAAAAGAGCCAGAAATGGGCTAGGCATACCTCCATAATTCAATCTAAAAATTGTCAAGGGAGTCCGTACTTACCAAGTTCACCGAGATGTAATAACTGCTGCCTAATTAAGAGAGTTCCTGCATGACTTTTACTTAATGTGCTGAACAAGAATGAAATGTTCAGCTCCAGCAAATTAATACAGAAAGTGCAAAATAAAGTTCAAGAGCCACATAATCAAATACCTTACGTAAACACTTGTAACAACGTGACCTCAATGAAGCAGTATCTCTATGGCATACACTTGCATTCCTGTCTGAAGGAATTGGAGAGCTCAAAACAAGACTTTTGCCAGACATTCACCTACATCGGAACAGTAAATCAAGCTAGAATACACCCAACATGCTAGTATAAAAAAAGACAAAACCCAAGAATTGGTAGTCTAAACACCTGCAGCAGCCAAGATACAACAGCCAGTTATAGAAGAAGATTATTTTCACAGAAGCAAGCAGCATTCAGAGAGTAAAATCGTGGCACTTCAAGGATGTACACAAGCAACACTAGCCAGCAGTGCAGGTTTTCATAGAAAACACAGAGTGTAGCTTCAGCATTTTGTGCTGGATCAGCCCAAGAAGACAGAAGGCAACAAACCACTCACAAGCGTTACGCGTGTCCAGAGAAAGCAGCAGCACAAGCTGCAAATCAGCTTTCTCCACTGCCCTCCTCTGATCCAAGGTAGGCAGCAAAGGGCAAGAAGAGCAGATCTCCAGGCTAACAGACACTTGCCTGTTCTTCCAGAAGAAGTAGAGTAGGGGAGAACCAGCAGCTGTTCCAGGCAGCCACTGATGAGAGTTAGCTCATAGACCTTTTCTCATTGCACACGTGGGCAGGAAGGCATAAGATACAGATGAGATGAGATGTGCGGATAAATGGATTACATCAGTCTCAGGGCAATCACCAGATGAAATAAGAACTGGCTGCCATCTCTGTGAGCACTCGTTGCTGTGCCACGATGATCTACTCCAAGTCCAAAGACCACACTGAAGAAGAGTGCGAGCCGGGGTGCAACTGCTCCAGGAAACACACTGCCTCGTGAGCTGACCCTCCTGCAACTGGAAGCGCCTCCACAGCCTTCAAGCCAGGACCAAGAGGGGCACGAGACAGACACGAGACTATCTTTTACTGCCAGTGGTTAACAGCAAAACTCGTGCTACCCTCCTCTGAGGCTCCCAGAGCCTCATTCTGTTGGAATTTAAGCACTCACATGAGGCATCAAAGACTCAGAACTTTGACACCAATATCCACAGGATTTTTGCTTCTCTCCAAAGCTGTTTTAAATATTCAGGATTTGGCAAGGCTCAGGATTTTGTCTGGTCAGAGCAGGGCAGAAAGCCAGGGTGAGAATTTCCTCATGTTCTTCCACAACGCTCTGTACTCCAAATTATGGATCAACACCCTGTTCAGGCATGATCAACGGATTTTCAGTTAAACACACGCAGAACCTAATGGCTTGCAAGGACCAAATGGCTTGATAAACCATCAAAATCTACCTGGTACCTAAACCCTCAGCTCAGCATTACTTTATTTGGTGAAGGAAGTGAAAATTTAACTGCTTCTGGAAAGAATCTCCAAGGTTTAACCACCGCTTGCCTACAAATCCAGGTGGAGAGGGCACAAAGTGCCTATACATGTACAGAGGGAAAAAGGAAAAGTCTCCAGTCCAGATCTGTGGAAAAGCACAAGACGGACTGTGCCCTTGGGGACTGGCAATTAAAATCCCATTCTCGGTCTACATTGTTATAAAATGAAATAGAATAATGGTGGTGGTGCTGTCGTCAGCACTAACGCAGCAGCACAAGAGCCTGTGAGAGCCCACGAGGCGAAGAAAGGATCAACAGCACTGGGAACTGCAGGGATGCAAACCCTGTCAGGGCAAAGACACTGCCAAGGCACCTGGACATTACTTTCCAAACAGCCCAGGAGCTACAGCTCTGCTTGGGAGGACAGGACGTGAACTCACAGAAAGCAAAGCGACAGAACTGCGTGTACTACACCCGCCCAGCTCCTCCACTCACAGCAAATCCTCTCCCTTTGAAAAAAGCCACGTTCCCCTCGGCTCCCAACAGATGTTGTGCTGTGTATGCGGATGCTTGCAAGGAGAACGAAACGCCCTTTCCACAGCAAGTCCTGGGAGGAAAGGGAGACTTTTGTCTAGAGAAGCACTTCCCACCCTTTAGCTGAAAAAGCTGGACAGCATTCGGAGCAGTTCATCGGTGGTTACTTCTTCAGACATCCTGCCTTCTTTTCCTGCTCAATCAGTTTTGAAACCACTGGTATTTAAAAAAAAAAAAAAAAAAAAAAAAGATAAAAACAAACTCGTGTTTTGCATTGTTATGACTCAGATTACTCACATTGTGCCGTGCTCTCCGAATCACCTTGGCTGAGAGCTGAAGCTGGCCCCCTGCCAGTACTCCAGCCCGTAACACAGAATTCAGAGCGACTCGAGGGCCGTTGAGAAATGCTTTGGCTGGCCACCTGCCCAGCCGCCCTGACCAAAACAAAGCGCTGTGTGCTGGGCCCCAGCTCCTCAGCCATATGTTTGGAAGCGGGCAGCCCAAGGGCTGTGTCAGCCATTGCACTTAACCCAAATTCACATTTCTGCTGGTGCTGCTTTAGATCTCAGTGTTCCGCAGTGAAAGGTAACAGATCTCCAAGATTACCCAGGCCTGCTAACGGGACGCAAGCCATTTAAACAAGCACATAACGCTCCCACCAAACTTTATCCTGGCAGCAGAAGAAACCTGGGGAAGTTTCACTCAAGACCAATCAGTCTTCCCAGCCAGTGACTTGCACCAGAAACGACTTGCTGGCTTGCACAACAATGCAGAATGGAATCTGTCTGCACGGTTTATTGACCTGACTAGTATCTTCCATTTGTGCTAACGATTCCAGGCAAAAATCAAGGTTTTGTTTACCACTCCAGTTTCTCCTGTAGACAGAGCAGACACTGGTTCTCTCTGGAACTACAGATTACTTAAGTCCAGGGATAAGAAGCACGTGAACTACATGAAAGCTCTGATGAAACAAAGATTTGGGATCCAGCTATTTGTTCAAAACCTTATCAAATGCAGTTTAGCATTTGTCCCCCTGGACACCAATCGCTGGGTTAAATGAAACAAAGAGTTCAGGCAGGAACAGTACCTCACGAGACGGAGAGAGTCCTTGCGGATATTCACCAAACTTCTCAGCGTCTTCACAGGCTCATGTGGAGCTGGAGTTACATAGGGAAACTGAAATAAAAATGCAAATAATTGCCTTATTATTGCGCAATTGAAGGTAGCAGCATGCTACCTGACAAACAATTTACCCCAATCAAGGAACACCTCTAAGTGTGCTCAGTACAACAGCAGCCACAAAGAACAGTAATAGAGAATTATATTTATGGATAAATAAAGCCTGTTTCTGAGTGAAAATCGTGCCCTGGCCCAGCAGTAGTTCAAACCAGGAGTACAAGGGGCTTTCACAAGCTCTTTTTCCGCACTCTGAGTTTGCAGTGTAGAAAGCCTTGCTCTCATGAGCTTTTATTTAGCTTTTATTTCCACTAAAGAAATGACCTCCAGCGTGAGCAGCAAAAATGCAGCTTTTACGTGTGTCACAGCATGCAAACAGCGATGTGGCTGCTAATCAGCATGCAGAAGCTCTGGATTACCAGGGAGGGCTCTTTTATTCTGAAACAATGAGGCAAATGTTCCGGGGGAAAAAAAGAGAGAGAGACAGGAACAGGGGTCTCAGTCTAGTTCACAGTCAAGAGACCTTCTCTTTAAATAGAGGAGGACCTGGCTTCGGGCTGGAATTCTCCACGCTGGTCACAGGACCCCCACGGAGGTGAGCTGCGTGCTGTGGGGCCCACCACCCTTACAGCTGTGCCTCCTGCCTGCTCGGGGCACGCTGAGGCAGAAACGTGCGCTCACACAGCTGCCAAACCTGGCAGGTGCTCAGACTGGGAATGCAGGCACACTCCTCCTCAGAGCAACAGCCCGACACGAAGGCAGAGCTCTGGGATGGGCTTTCAGGCTGGAGGTTACTCTGGACGTAACCAGCAGCTGCACGAGGGTTGTGGTCCCTCGAACACACAGCTCTCCAGGACACAGCCCTGCAGCACTGTCCGCTCAGGGCTCAAAAACGGATCGGTGGGATGAGAAACAGAGACTGAAAGAAAATGTGCTGGTTCCTGACCAACATGAGAATGCCACAGAAGGTCCCACGGCACAGCCACAAGCAGCAGAGAATTGCCAGGGTTGGCTTTCACTTTCTTCGCAACCTGACTGCTCAACGCTGTGGTCAGCGGCACTGCTGCACGCAGAGCAGTCAAGACCTCAGTTATTCAAAAAAAGAGAAATTGGCCCAATTCCACAAAGCAGCTTTGCTGCTGCATGTTCGAGTGTCTTCTCTTGAAGATTAATCAGAGCTGCCAAAGGGCATTAACTTCACATAGGCAAACTATACAGCACAACAGCCTCCCTCTCTTAAGCCTGTTTGGCAAAGGTCCCACTGTGTCAGTAGTACTCTCACCCACTCCCCTGTGAAGAAATGATGAAATTCAGAGCAAGGATGTCTGCAAGGAAACCCAGGCTGAGACATGCAGATAACTGAACTCTGAGACTCCCAGGTTAGTCCCTACAGCCACAGGCACGGGGGATATTGAACCAAGCTGTGTCTTCTGCTTTCACTGGCAGTCACAGAGCAAAGGGAAAGCGGTCAGCTTTTAATCGCTGCCCTGCACGCAGACAGCACAGGGTGTTTGGCGAGCACCCCCAAGCCTGCACAGCACTGTTAGCACAGAGGAATTCCCACGTAAAGTCCCTCCTTCCTAGTTCTGCTGCTCACCTGCACTTCCTGCTTAAACAGGGGCTCTGCATTCTCACTTGTCCTTCCCTGCGGAGCCCTCTGAAATAACCACGGTCTTGAGAAGAGAAGACCAAGGGCACAGCCCTTGGATAACTCAGAAGGGAGAACGTGCTCATCCCCGGTACAAATTCAAAACATCAAGGCATCCTGCCTCAGTTTCCCGCAGCTGTAAAGCAGGATGAGACTAAACTCCCTCTGAGCTCTACGAGCACGAATTAACCAATATTCACAGCTTTTGTGAAGATGAGAGCCATTACATCTTTTTTTTCTTTTTCATGTTTTGAAGCTGCAGAAACATCTAGGAAACAGCTGGCAAAGCAAGCAGCTCTTTTCCCTTTCCTCTCCGGGACTCTGAAAACGTCCCCAAATGGCTCCTACTCGGTCACCTTTTGTTTTCAAGCAATTCTGAGATACAAAAGAAACCTCAAACATGACCCTTTACCTGCCCCTCACGACAGCGCTACCGCCTGCTCCCACAAAACAAGCAAATCGCTGGAGCAGGCAGCTTTTTCTAGTCTCATAAGACATCTGTGAGCCCCAAAGTACCTCCACGTTCCAACTGGGAAATCGGAAGAGGAGGCTTTCTGAGCAAAAAAGTGTAACATGGACAGAATGCAGGAACTTGCCTGAACGGGTCTGTTCCCAAGGAAGTTTAGATCCATGTTCTCACCAAAAAGGTAGCCCTCGGGGTGAGGGGTGTCAAACTTCTCGCCTCCCATAAAGAAGTGACTTGCAAAGTAGTTTCCTAGAAAAAATAAAATAAAATAATAATAAACACCAGGGAACAGAAGGGCTTGGACCTTATGATTTTCCCTGAAGGGTTTTTGTTTGGTTGGTTGGTTTTTGGGGGGAGGGGAGGGTTAAGGATTGAGCCAAACATGCATTCACTTCCCTAGGTGCAATGCACAGAGAGCACATTTATTTTAAAACGAGTCACGGCAGCAGCAAGGAATCATCCGAATGGTTACGGGGGCATTACAGAAGGATTTGCAACCCCTTTAGCTAGGAGCAAGCGTAATTTACTCCGAAATGGAAGGGCTTTCATGAATGGGTCTGTTTTTGCCATTAAGGCTTTTTTTTTTGTCCTTTATGCTTCAAGAAAGCCTTTTCTTCCTCTGCACAGATGGCAGTGCTTTACCGACGAGTGCTCCCTACTGCTGAGCTCAGCTGACGAGCACCCAGCTGTCTGCGGTGCAGAAGCACATTGCTCTTCCCAGATACCACCACCGACCTCAGCATCGGTCCAGAACCTGCCTCGAATCCACGTAAGGAAGTGTAGGTGCTCCAGGTGACAGACAACCTTTTCCCAACCCTCCCAGAAGCAACAAATTACAAATAATCCAAGCTGCAGGCTCCTAGCACAGCTAGCTCGACCCAGGACACGCCGCCGTGGGTTATGCTGAGACTAAGGCTCAGAACAGCGTGACGAACGCTGGGCGTTAGGAATTAATTTCACATTTTACATGGGTCAAGGAGGATTGTGTTTTGGAGCAGCTCATCTGATTAACCGTGAAGACAACGCTCGTGCAGGATGCCTCCGAATCGCAGCAGCCGGTTAGCAGGGTCAGAGTCAGCTCCCTCCTCACACGTGAGTGCATTTGGTACTTGGCAAACGAAATTTTGTGGGGCTTTCCTGTGCCTTCCACGTCCCCAGGCTGCTCCTCTCACCCACTGCCACCAGCAGCCGAGACTTTGCCCAAGCCGGCGACGAAATGCTTTGGGAAAGCTCTTGTGGAAACGTCACACCAAGGACTGAGAAACCTCAGGAGAACTTCCAGAGGGAAAAAAATAGGTTTCTTCCTTCTTCTGTGCAAATCTGGTCACCAGGATGCCCTGCTTCCACGCACCTGGCACACGACTGACAGAACTCGTAGCGTCTGTGAGAACGCATTAACACCCTGCTGCATCTCGGGGCTCTGCTTCCAGCTCCACGGCAAACGCTGCTTCAGGTTTTTATCCAGTCCACGCTGCCTCGGGGACCCTGTTCCCATGCATCCCGCAGTCTGTAGGACACCCCTGGCCTGCCTTATGCGAGCCCAGCTTCACACAGGGCTGTGACTACAGGCCCAAAAAAAGAAAAGAAAAGATCTGGGGATTAACCCTGCACAGAACCACTACAGCCAGAAAGCCACCAGCAAACAGCAGCCACGTGCGTACGAGGAACGAATCCCACCAGCTGGGGGGAACGAGAAACAAAAGACAGAGCAAAGAGAAAACCGTGCCCTTCCTTCAGCTTAAACTCTGCCCAAAACTTCCCTTCCCCAGAGAAGGTTGGCACAAAATATGGGAGAGTATCAGGGAAAAGAACAAGAACGGGGGATGCTGCTAAGGTAGGTGAAGTAGAAGTGGTAGATGCAAGAGATACGGTGGCAGGGGAAAACCTGACAGTGTCTGGGGAAAAAAAATAAAATAAAAATACCAAACATCCAGAATGGCCAAGTCTGGCTCAGTAACTGGTCTCACGCAAGCAAAACTGGACCCAAGGCTCCTCCCAGGCACCCAGCCGAGCACACTGCTCAGCACCGAGCCCAGCGTGGGGGCAGGCCTTTATTCTCACAGCAAACAACAAACCAGGCCGGCTTCAGAGTGCTCCAACCCGGCTTCTTGTTGCTCCCACGAGGCCAGGCTCTGCTGTTTTATCGCAAGAGGCTGCTCCAGAGGGGGACAGCCGGCTCCAGGGCACGTGCACGCGCTCCGTGCTGCAGATGAGCTTGCAGGAACGAGAGCCGAGCTGGGGAACGAGCTGCAGGAACACCGGAGCGCTGCTGGCTGGTTGCTAACGCGATGGGGGCAACACCACGCATCGTTCTGCTGCTCCAGGCACAGAAGCAGAGCGAGGACTGGGAACTGCAGCCCTGTCTCCCCGTGCCACAGGACAGGCAATGAGGATGATCCGCACCCAGGACCTTGGAGGAACAGGCAGGGCATCTTCCCAGACGGATTCGGCATCTTCCCAGACGGATTCCCAGCTACCACACCACGCAGAGGTTGCAGCGAGGCCGCTGAACGACCTGCCCGTGCCTCTGGTTCCTACGGACCGAGGCGGATCCCACAGCCCCAGAGCACGACCGGCGCAGCCATAACCACGCCAAAAGTCAACAGAGCAGCGAGCGGCCGTGACTCAACGAGGTGGCAGCGCCGGGCGCAGCCTGCCAAAGCAGCTCCTTCCCTCTGGGACTGCTTGGATCACAGCCGGGATACCCACACGTTGTGCTCGGGTCCTTTTCCACCTGCCTAACAGGGCTTTATGGCTCCAGAACGCGAACCTGTGTCCCCCAAAGCAACCCCGACCACGGCCGGCGGCCAAGCAGAGCCGCAGCAGCTCGCCCAGGCGCCCGCTGAGAGCCCAGAGCAGTTTGGGTTTGGAGGGAAAGGACACGGGATGCCTGCAGAGGAGCAAGCTCATTGCTCCCTGCCCTCTGCATCCTCACCAGTGAGGTTTGAGCAGCCCGGGGAGCACCAGGAGGTCAGGAAAACCCCTCAGCACACACCGAAATGTGTCACACCCCATCTGCCAGGGACCTTCTTTCACCCTCCAGCCCGGCAGCATTCAGGACCTGTTCTTCTGCAGGGAGCACCCCCGAGCTCCAGCAGCCCTTCTCCCTTCCCGAAGTCAACAGCCCCCTTGTCGGACAAACCTGGGGAAAGCAAAGAGAAAGCCCCAGCCTGAAGCCAGCAGGCTGTCAGGACGCCCACAAGCGTGACAGAAAGCTCAGCCACAACTAACAAGCACCTGACTGCCTTTAAAGGAAATATATATATATTTTTTTACTCAACTAAAGCAATAGCTGCTTGGTTTCACAAGGGAGGTGCTTTTTGACAGCACGGGGGACAACAGAGCCCTGCTGGGTGCACGTGAACACGCAGATCGGACCTGACTGACACACAGCTAAAACGCAACACGCCGTTAAATCCTGGCCCAGGTAATTACAGCAGCACAGAAACACCAGGATGAGGATTTCAAAGAAGCAGTTTAATGTTCATCGTGTGTGGTAGCAATAATTAATCCAGCCTGCATCTAACATCCTTCCCAAGTGTCACCACACGTCAGGTGCAAGCTGTGTGTGTCAGGGACTTGCTAGCAGGGCCCAGGACACAGCAGACAGAGCCCAGCTGGCAGCTCGGGGCCTTTCCCTGCCTGCAAACCTGCCACAAGGCAAGGCACGGGGATGTCGGGGCTCTGCTTGAGAAGATCTTCCCCCTCCTCCCATCGGAAAGGGGGAACCTGGCTCCCCTCATCACACGGCCCCGATCTCACGGCCATAAAGCACCGAGCCTCTGAGCGGGGCCACACCGCACCTGCCCGAGCGGGATGGAGGGAGGGAAGGAGGGAGGGAAGGAGCTCGGGCTGGCGCTCTGCAGCTCCCTGAGCCTGCCTGGGATGCCTGCAGCACAACACCAACACGGGCACTGGGCAGCGAGCGGCCGTCCTGGGAGAGAAGAGCTGCTGAGCTTGGTGTATGGGAATAAGGAAAACATCGCACGAGGCCGGGCTGGAGGTGGGGGGAGGCACTGGGTCACCATCACATCGCTGCTGGCACCCCAGTATCACTGCTGACACCCCAATAGAGGTGCTGGCACCCCAGTGTCAGTGCTGGCACCCCAATATAGGTGCTGATACCCCAATGTCACTGCTGACACCCCAATACAGGTGCTGACACCCCAATACAGGTGCTGGCACCGCAATATACGTGCTGATACCCCAGTGTCGGTGCTGGCACCCCAATATCACTGCTGACATCCCAACCTCACTGCTGGCACCCCAATAGAGGTGCTGATACCCCAATATAGTTGCTGACACCCCAACCTCACTGCTGGCACCCCAATGTCCCTGCTGTCACCCCAGTGTCGGTGCTGACACCCCAACCTCACCGCTGTCCCCCCAGCCTGCTGCCCCCCAGCCCCGCCGAACTTCTCCCTCAGCAGCCGCCGGCTGTGAGCGGCTGCCGGGTGCCGGGCGCTGCCCGTGCCAGGAGCTGAGGCCCCGCCGCCCCTCACGGCCCCGCCGCCCTCACAGCGCCTCAGCCCCCGGGGGCAGGCACCGGAGGGGGGGGGTGCGGGGGTGGCTCTGAGGGGCCCGGGCCGCCCCCAGGCGCCGTGCCCGCGGCCGCGAGGCTCACCGGACTTGGGCGGGTAGCGGTAGGCCGAGTTGGCCTGGATGTCGATGTCCTCCACGCCCGCGATGCGCCGGCTGAGCAGGGAGCCCATGGCGGCGGCGGGGCCGGCCGGGGGCGCGGAGCGGCGGGGAGCGGCCCGCACGCGCACCCGTACCCCGACCCCTGCCCGCCGCGCCGCGGGGCACGCCGGGAAAGCGAGTCCGCTCCCCGCCGAGACTACAGCTCCCGGCACGCACCGCGCCGGCAGGGGGCGGGGCTCCGCGGGGAGCGGGGCGGGGGGGGGCGCCCTGCACGGGGTGCATCGTGCAAGGGGATGGGTCCTGTAATGGGGATGCACGGGGCTGTCCCTGCACTGGGCTGCACCCTGCAAGGAGATGGGTCCTGTAACGGGATGCATCTTGTAAGGGGATGCATCCTGCAAGGCATTGCACCCTGTAAGGGGATGCATTGGGATTCTCCCCGCATGGGATGCACCCTGCACGGGGCTGCACCCTGTAAGGGGATGCATGGGGCTGCACTCTGCACTGGAATGCACCCTGCAAGGAGATGGATCCTGTAAGGGGATGCACGGGGATGCACCCTGCACAGGAGTGCACAGGGAGCATGCATGGAAAAACACCCTGCACAGGCGCATGCACCCTGCCTGGGGATGCACAGGAGCATGTACAGGAATGCACTGTGCGTGTGGATGCACCCTTATGGGGGGTGTAACCTGCATGGGGAGCACGCACAGAGAGACACCCTGCACAGGGATGCACTCTGCACGGGGGTGCATGGGGAGTGCGTATAGGGATGCACTGCACGGCGATGTGTCCTGCATGAGGATGTGCATGGAGTATGCAAAGGGATGCGCCCTGAGCAGGAAGCGTGCACAGGGAGCGTGCACAGATACACCCTGCACAAGGGTGCACCCTGCACGGGGATGCACAGGGAGTGTGCGTGGGGATGTGCTGTTCCAGATGCCGAACCCAGCACTTGTTCTTGTTAAACTTCACGCAGCTGGTGACTGCCCAGCCCTCTAATTCATCAAGGCTTCTCTGCGAGACCTCTCCACCCTTGAGGCAGCCTACAGCTCCTCCTAACTCAGTGTCACCTGCAGCCCTACTCAGAGTGCATTCAAGTCCTGTGTGCAGTCACTTCTGAACACTGGAAGAGAACAGGCCCTCCGATGGAGCCTGGTGGAGCCCCCCCAGTGACTGGCTGCCATCCTGCCATCACCCCATTTACCACAACCCTTCGAGCCCACCCCATGGGCCAGCAGTCTGCCCATCACATCGTGTATTTATCTACCTGTGTGCCAGACATTTTGTCCAGGGGGACACCGTGAGACAGCACCAAATGCTGCCCCATCCCCACAGCAGTTCATCCCCGTGTATGCACAGCACCAGGGCTCAGCCTGGCTTTGCACAGCACTGGTGCTGCCTGTTGCGTGTCCTGGTGTCCTGAAGCCACCAGGATGGCCCCTGAGTGGTTTTAGGGACAGGAGCAGCCACGGAGGGGGTGGCCAACATGAGCAGCAGGGCCCTGGGCCACACTGTCAGCCCCAAAGAAGCTGGCCACGGCCCAGTGCTGGCTCGCACAAAGGCAGGATGTTGCACCACCGCCGGCCTCCGTCCCACTGCTGGAGGCATGGGGGAGGGAAAGCGAGCGGCTCGGGGCCGCAGCAGCTGCCGGCAGCACAGTGGGGACCTGGCTGCTCCCCCAGCCCCAGGAACATTGGGCTCATCGGGCAGCAGAGGAACATGGGCCCTGGGCTGCCCGGAGCCTCCCGGGTGCCACTTTCTCCACTCTCTCCACAGCTCTCGGGGCTGTGCTGCAGCCACAGTTGTGGCTCTGTCACCTCCAGGCTCCCTGAGCCTCTATTCCCCTCACTGTGCTGTGGGTGTAGAGGCAGGGAGAGGGGCTGGGAGGGCAGGAGACTGTCCCTGACATCCCCAAAGCGCTCCCACGAGGGCATCCTGAGCCCCCAGGGGCTGTTGTGTGTGCAGCGATGCCAAGCTGAGGGGGAGCCAGGTAAAGCTGCTCTCAGGACACTCCACCAGCACGCTCGCTGCCACCAAGGTACATCGCCATGTCCCAGACCCGGCTGTCACCCAGAACACCGCTTCTCCCCAAAAAACGGGGCTGGAACGGTGCTCTGAAGCGGGACCTCAGCTACCAGAGCGTGACCCGGGGAACACACCTCCGTCCCGGCCAGGAGTCAAGGAGGGCACTCGGCTTCCCCTGCCACGCGCCCTTCTCCAGCCAGCTCCTTCAGAAGGCTCCTGGGAAGCACCTGCCATGGCAGCAGCGAGGAGCACACCCGCAGCAAGCAGGAATTACACCGCCTGCACCCTGCCGCTCACCAGCAGCAGCCAAAGTCCGGCTGTGCAGGGCTTTTATTGCCCGGTGACGCCAACCGCTTTGAATCTGTTGCCCCCTCCCTGGTGCTGTCACTTTGTTGTCCGGGTGTTTGTAAAAACAGCACGGCTCGGGAGCCCCGGAGGCTCTCCGGGGTTATTCCTGCCCGGGAGGAGCGGCGAGCCCCTGAACTTTGCCTCTTTGAACGCTGCCCGGCTCCAAAGGGCGTGCGACCCGCCCCGACAGCGCTGCCAGGCGGGGGCCAACCCTTCCCCTTTGTGAATCAAACTTCGAGATTTCCAAGAGCGTCTGGTTGTGTCTGGTTAAAATAACCCTCCGGGAGACCTGCGTTCACACCCATGGGCTGCAGGCCTCCCCCTGGCCCTTCCCTTTTGGAGTTTTTGGGGTTTTCCTTCATGTTTTTCAGACCCAGCGGCTGCCTCGCCACAGGGGCTGCGGTGCGGGCAGGGATGCGGTGCCGGGACCACCCCTCAGCCTGCAGCCCCTGAATCCTTCCAGAACATTCCCTCACGTGCTGCCACCTCACGGGGCAGAGCCACGGGCACGTTCGGTTAGAAGCGTTTTATGAGGGGCGTTTTACTTTTATTTGGCACTTCATGAGGGGCGTTTTACTTTTATTTGGCACTTCATGAGGGGCGTTTTACTTTTATTTGGCATTTCATGAGGGGCATTTCACTTTTATTTCGTATTTCATGAGGGGCATTTTGCTTTTATTTGGCATTTCATGAGGGGCATTTTACTTTTATTTGGCATTTCATGAGGGGCATTTTACTTTTATTTGGTGTTTCATGAGGGGCATTTCACTTTTATGCGGCATTTCCTGAGGGGCATTTGATTTTTATAGCCGTTTCCTGAGGGATATTTGACTTTTATTTCACATTTTACGACAGATATTTGACTTTTATTTCACATTTCACGACAGGTATTTGACTTTTATTCGGCATTTTCTCTCGCTGCCACCACCACGGCCCCAGGCCTCAGCCCCCCCCCGGGGGCGTGCCCGCCGTGCGCGCGCGCGGCCGTTGCCGCACGTCAGCAGGAAGCGGCACGCGGCCGCCTGTAAACACCGCGCCCCCCCCCCTCCCCCCGCCATCACCCCCCGCCCGGAGCCGGGCCCGCCCCCGCCGCCCTCTCATTGGGGGCAGCGGCGTTGTTGACCATATATGGCCAGGTACTACCGCACGGCGGGCGGCGGTTGGCCAACGCGCCGCGTCACTCAAGCGCCCGCCGGCTCCTGCAAACAAAGCGGGGGCTGCCGGGAGCTGTAGTCCGCGCGGCGGCTACGCGGGGGGGCAGCGCGGCGGCGGAGGGAGGGGGTGGAACTACAAATCCCGGCAGCCCCCGGGGGCGGGCTCCGCTCCCGCCCCGCGGGGCTGGCCGGGCGCCGTGAGTCAGTGCCCAGTAAACATTGGCGTGAGGCGCGCCGGCTGCGCGATGGTGGCGGCGCCGTGAGGGCGGCGGGAGGAGGAGGAGGAGGAGGAAGGGAGGAAGGGAGGAAGAAAAAGAAGCAGCAGGAGGAGGAGGAGGAGGAAGAGGAGGGGGCGGGGGGGGCCATGGACGAGCTCAAGCACCAGGTGATGATCAACCAGTTCGTGCTGGCGGCCGGCTGCGCCGCCGACCAGGCCAAGCAGCTGCTGCAGGCGGCGCACTGGCAGTTCGAGGTGAGGCGGCCGCGCCCCGGGGCCGGGACGGGCCCCAAACATGAGGGGGGGGGTGGGGATGTGTCCCGGGGCTCCCTCGTTCTCTTTCAGGGCCTCCCCGCAGCGCTCCGGGCCCGGCACCCCCCCCCCGGTAGCCCCCGGTGGCCCCAGGCCCTGCCGTTGCCGTGCAGCCGCCGGGCCCTGGGCACTGCTCGGGGTTTGGGCGAGAGCCGCAGCCCCCGCAGCCCGTCCCGGGGCCTCCCGGCGATGTGGCGGCCGTGGGATGGAGCAGGCAGCGCGGCAGCACCTCGCCAGCCGCTCGGCGTGCACGGAGGCGGCGTGCCCAGCACCGCACCGGCTCCTTCAAACCAAGCCCAACGAGGCCCTGCACGCTCGTGGGCCCGGCAGGCGTCGTGCCCCGCCGTGCCCACCCCACGCCTCGCCCGGCACGGCCCCTGCGAGAGCGGCGGGCGCGCTGCGTGCGTGACGTGCCCAGGGCTTTGTTTACCAACACGGGGCGGCGGCGGCGGCCCTCTGGGGCCTTCTGAGCAACCCCCCCCACCCCAGCGTGGACGGGAGGAGGGCTGGTGGCAGCCCCCAGAAGTTGCTTTTTTTCCTCCGAAGGGCTCCTGGCGGAACTTTGCCACCGTTGGGCGAGTTGCACAAGTCCAAACAGCCGTCTGCTGCCGGTTCGGCGCTCACATGACTCAGAGGAAGCTGGGCTGTAAACAAACGCGCTGCGCTGAGCCATTACCGTGTTCCCACTCACTTTTGGTGCAACGGTCAGATAATTCCCTTTGCAAAATGGCCGCTGGGCATGCCTTCCTCGGGGGAGCCACGCCGGGGAGGTGCTGGCTCCCGGCTCCGGAGCGCTCGCACCTCTCGGATGCGATGTGCTGAGGCTTTTGTTATTCCAGCCTGGTGCCCGTTTGCTGGCTGGCCCGGCTCTGTGGCGAGAATAAATTGGTGGAGTGCAGGCAAGTTCAGCGCTAATTTCCGCTGCCTTCAGTCAGAGTTTCCTTGGTTTCACAGCGCTCCTTCAGGGGCACGGTGCGAGCCCTCTGGTGCCCGCAGGCTGCTGCCCCGGCTCCTTTTGCCAGTGCTTGGAGCAGCACCTGCCTGCTCCAGCCCTGCTCGCTGCTTCTGCACGGGGGTGCAGGAGGGAGAGGGAGGCCGTGGGGTGATGTGCTCCTTGGGGAGCCAGCAGGGGCCTGATCCCCCCGGTCAGACACGTTTGGCTCTGCGCTGAGCCCGACCTGCTGGTGGAGCCCCTGGGTCGGCAGCGAACCTCCAGACGGCCCCAATCCCCTGAGGGCTGCTGGGGGAGGGTGCTGCGGAGAGGTTTGGCTGCCTGGTGTCCTGCTGGCCCTGCGCTTTGTCTGGGGGGAAGGAACACGGCCCGGGACAGCGCGTGGGAGTGGGGGCGGGTGGGAAGCTGCTCTGGGGGTACGTACAGCTGCCTTTGCTGCAGGATGAGCTGCTCCAAGCCCGTACTGTGTCCGGGCCCCTGACAAGGAAGCCGTTTATTTTGCAGGAATGCTCCCCTGTCCTCAGGGCATGGGCAGCAGCTCGTGGCTAACACGTGGGTCTCCCCTTGTGCTCGCTGTGGCTTTGCTCCTGTCGCACAGGGAACCCGGGGCCTCCTCGTGCTGCACTCTGCCATCGCCTCCCTGCTCCCAGGGACCGGCAGGGACATTGAGGGGGCTGAAGGAGGCAACTTGGGGCTGGCAGCGGGGCCCTGAGGGGCCACGGGTGCCCCTGCTGGAGGGGCACCGGGAAGGGCAGCGGACATCCACCGCGGCTGGGCCCCGGCAGCGAGGTGTTGGCAGAGCCTGAGCTCGGGGCTGAGCCGTGCACCGGGCTCCTTTCTCAGGTAGAAGAGTATTAATTGGCTTTCTGACGCACTGGTTGCCCCTGGGGCTGCTTGGGAAGAATAAGAAGACGTCAGCTGTTTAAAAAAAAAAAAAAAAAAAAGCTCAATTCGTGCCTTTTTGCTGCTGCAGAGCGCGGTGTCTCCGCTCAGGGTGGTGAGGTTGTGCAAGGGGAGGAGCAGGTGCCCGGCTCTGCTCGCTGTGGCTCTGGTTGGGATTTCCACTTTCTCTTCTGCTGTCTTTATGCTCTAGCGAGCTCCTTCCCCTTCCTTTGTGGCTGAGGGGCAGGGGGCCCCTGCGGGATGAGGGGCCCCCATCACTGCCGCCGCCTCCTGGCACCCTGGGGAGCGGAGAAACGCTGCGATCAGCGCGGGGCCTTATGGCCCTGGCACCCGGTGCCCCTGGGGATGCCCCCCCCTGTGGCTGGGGGGTACACGAGGCCCGGAGCAGCGAGCGGAGGAGCTGCTTCTGCTGCTGCTCCTGGAAACAGGCAGTTTGAGGCGGGGAGAGCGCGGTGTTTGGGGCACAGGGGCCGTGGTTGTGGTGTGTCCTGTGCCCAGAGGGCAGCTTTCATCCCGGGGCTGGGTGTGGGGACAGCAGGGGCCTCCTGTGCCCCCGCCTGCTGCTGGCACGGTCCCAGACCCGAGGCCACTGGGGGCACAGGAGCACAGAGCAGCTCTAATCGCCTTATGGCGTTGGGCTGTACCCACACCTCTGCGCCTGCTTCCCGTTCGCTGTTTTCCCCCTTCCTTATCGCCTTCCCCGCTGCCTGAGATAGCGTCTGAGGGCAGAGCCGTGCGACCTCACCCGGGATGAAGGTGGCGCGGTGCTGGGGCTGATCTCCAGGCCCGCAGACCCTCCCGTTACGTCCTGCCCGAGGTGCTGGGCGCTTGCAGAGGTCGCAGCCTGCCCCGTGAGGAACACAGGAATCACCTCAGCAGCCTTGCTTGGGCAGTGACCACGCTCTGCAGCACCAATTGCTTCCCCCACCGAGGTCTGTAGCAGCCAGGTAACGCCGCCTGGTCCTGCCAGCAGCTCAGCCAGGAAACCACAGGCCCCGTGCCGGCTGAGCTGCCAACGCTCGTCCCCGAGCGTGCGGCTGTGGGCACCGGGAGGAGGAGAGCACAGCGTTCACGTGGCTGCAGTGCTCGGGCTGCAGCGGGCTTGGCACAGCCTGCCTCTGCCTCTCGGGTGTCCGAGCAGCTCGGGTAACCCCACTGCTGGCTGCCAGGGGGGAGCAAGGGCTCGGTGCTGCTGCAGCCCCGTGTCTCGCACCCGAGGCACGGGGAGGGGTGAGCGGATGGTGGGGGCTTTGTCTTAGCCCAGAGATGAGCCCAGCCCGCTGCCCGAACGTTCCTGTTGTGTATAACCTGCCGCCGAACCAAAGCACCGTTTTCTAGCCCCAATTCAACTAAAACCTGGCACAGAACATGGGGCAGCTTCATTTTTGCCGACCTGACATCAGCCCAGCCCCGTGTGCCCCCAGAGCCGCCGCCGTCTCCTCCCAGCCCTCAAACCTGCGCCTGGGCTGCCCTCCCCGCCAGCCTGCGCCCGGCACTCGCTCCGTGCAGCCCTCCTCGGCCCGTCACGTGCCATGGGCATATGACAGCCACCAGGTTATGGCTGCTCTGAACTGGAAGCAAACCAAAACGCTGCAGCGGGCTCAGTCTCTCTGCCCTGTGCAGCTCTGTGCCTGTGGTCCCGTCCCATTCAGGGCACGCGTCTCGCCAGCTGCCACGCCACTTCCCCTGCTGGGTTTGGGTTCAGGTTCCCTCCTCCCCCTGCCTGCAGCAGTTGCAGAGCATCTCTGAGTTGTGAAACCCCTGCTGGGGTCTGCTCCCAAAGTGGCCGCTTCTCCAACTTCTGCTGCTGCTGGCTCCGTGGCATGCGCAGCCCAGCCCCTCAGGGCCTGTTCTGGATGTTGTCCCAGCTCTGCCAGGAGGTGGCCAAAACGGGTAACGGATGCAAGGCGCTGGGCAGTGTGGCTCTGGCACCACACGAGTGCCCTCTGCAGCAGGGAGTGAGCTGGAGGCAGGCTGCTGCCCCCACCACGGCCACGCAAAGCCCCGCTGGTGCATACAGGAGTAAGGTGGGGCGCTGTGCTTCCCTGCTGCTGCTAACATCTTCCTTTTGTTTTCTTTCAGACTGCTCTCAGTGCTTTTTTTCAAGAAACAAACATCCCCTACAGCCACCACCATCAGATGGTAAGTGCTCTCCCACCTCTCCAGCCGCTGCTTCGCACGTGGGGTGTGCGCGCACAGGGGCGTGCGGACACGAGGCTGCTGCCCGCCTCAGCTCTCCCCGCGCTCCCCAGGCTCTGTTCCATTAACTCCCGTGCTCCAGCAGCCCGTAATCTGCCTGGGCAGATGTGTCTTAGGGATTTGCTGCCTGCCGTGGCCTCATTTGACTCTCCAGGACAATTGGGGATTTGGAGCGTGCAGAGCAAACGCCCGGCGTGGCCGCAGTGCGCCCAGGCTCCTGGGGGGCAGGGGCTGAGCCTGGTGCCTGCCAAGCCAGAGAGCTGCAGGCCCCTGGTGGCACCAGGAGGCGCAGCGGGGTCCTGCCCAGGCCTTCTGACAGGAGCTCTTACCACAGGATTAATCTTCAGAGCCCTAAATAACCGCTGCCTGCAGGAAGCACCCAGAAGGAGTTGGCAAAGCAAGGGAGCTGCAGCACAGCTCGCACCAGCGGCTGCTGCGTGGCCGTGCGTGGAGGGGAAAGGGTGCGGGGCATCATCAGGAAGGCTGCCCGGTCCCCCCCTACCAGGAGAGGACCTGGGCTGTGCAGCGAGGTCCCACAGGTCCCCAAGTGTCCTTCCCTGAGCCGGGGCTCAGCTGGAGGCACTGGGGCTCCACGCGCTGCCGCGCTGAGGGCCGATGCACCGGGACGAGCCGCCCGCCTCCCCTGACCCCCTGTCTCCTTCCCGCAGATGTGCACTCCCGCCAACACGCCGGCCACGCCGCCCAACTTCCCCGACGCCCTCACCATGTTCTCCCGCCTCAAGGCTTCCGAGAGCTTCAACAGCAGCAGCCCCGTGGCCTCCATGGCGACCTCCCCGCCGCCCCCGGCCCCGCCGCTGCCCCAGCACGGGGCCTTCAACCCCGCCTGGCCCACGGCCTCTCCCCCCGGCCAGCAGCAGAGCATGTGGACTCCGGCCCCCCCGGTGCAGCCCGCGGGCTGGCCGGCCGCCGTCTCGCAGCAGGCCACGGCAGAACAGAAGGCCAACGTGACCATGGAGGCAGAGAGATGAGGCCGCAGCGGAGAGCGAACGTGGCGGGGACCCCTGCGTATAAATATATATATATATATTTTTTTTTCCCCCCCTCCCCGAAGAGGAGAGGAACTCCGCCGCCAGGGCGTCTGGCGGCCACAGAGACACACACGAGCAAATAGCTGCCTTGCATGGGTTTGGTTTGAAGTAGTTTTTACTTGTCCTAGAGCTGAACGGAGCTCCCCAGGGACAGCGGGAGGCTGCGTGGGACGCGAGGCCGCTGCCAGCCTCTGCCTGGGCCCACGCTGTGCTCGGGCTCTCGGGGAGGGGGCGACCCCCTCCTCTCTCTCGGGACACTGGAGTTTGCATGCGAGTGACACTTAACGGAGGAGACCCCCTCACGGTCCCCGCGCCAGCCGTGCCGCCCCGCTGCACGGAACGGACCGTGCCGTGTCCCCCCTCCCTCGGCCCCACGCGTCCTGGTGGGGTGGACGCCCCGCACCGCTTGTTTTTTGGGGAGGAGGAGGAGAACAGGGGCTGCCCCCGCACCCCGCATGGGCCAGCGGGTGAGTGGGGCTGGGGGGAGCACTGGGGAGCGGCACCGTCCCCCTCGCCCTCCTGGGATGGGGTTTGCCCCGGGGCTGTTTGCATGACAATGTGTAACCCTAGAGACTGGGATCATTTTTAACCCCTCTGTTCTTTTCTCCTGGCGGCTGGAAGTCTCTCCGGACACGCCGCAGCCGCTTGCAATACACGCTCTTCTGCTTTCAACCCCGTGTCTTTGCTTCGTTCGCAGCAGCGGTGGGACGTGGGGAAGGCCGCCTGGGGCACAGGGGGGTTGCAGGGACGTGGCCCCCAGCCCAGGCTGCCCAAATCCCCCCCAGCCTGGCCTTGGGCACTGCCCAGGATGGGGCACCCGCAGCTCCTCTGGGCAGCCTGGGCCTCGCTACCCTCTGAGTGAAGAATTTCTGCCTAATAGCTAACCCAAATCTGCCCTCTTTTAGTTTAAAGCTACTGCCCCTTGTCCTGCCACTATGTGGCCCTGATAAAAAGTCTTTATCTTTCTTACAAGCCCCCTTTATTTATGAAAAGGGCCCAGTAAGGTCTCCCCAGAGCCTCCTGCAGGCTGAAAGCTCCCATCTCTCTCAGCTTTTCTCCACAGGAGAGGTTCTCCAGCTCTGATCGTTTCCTTGGCCTCTCAATCCCCTCTTAGAGATCCCTGTGAGGGTGCCGCCCCTGCTGAGCCTTCTCCCCGTGCCCCTGCATCCCTGTGCTCTCCGGTCAGTAATTCATTTCAATCTTTGTGTTGCTAAAGTAGCTCCTACAAGCGGTGGTTCCACCTGGGCTGCCTCTGCCCTTGGAGGGGAGGCAGCAGAGGACGGACAACAAGGGCTGGAGCTGGATGTTCCCTCCTGAGCCCCACCAAGAGCCCCAGCACAGGTGCGGTTGTGCCCTGCTGCCCCTGGTGCCGTGGCCAGGCTGCACGCCCCCACAGGGACTGGGGGGGTCAGGCTGTGGTCGCTGACTCCCCCAGGACGCCCCCCACGTGCCCCAGCGAACCCAAGGACCACGCAGGGCAGGCAGCAGAGCAAATCTTTATGGCCTGTGGTGTTACACAGCTGGAGGGGGAAGGAGCAGCCGGGGCAGCACGGCTCCCACCCCCCTGATCCCCCGAGGCTCCAGCCCCTTTCCTACAGCCCCCCCGGGCACCTCAGACACCCGCCGTCCTGCCACCTGCAGCGGCCTGCCACCGGCCCCCCGAGGAGACAGCTCTGGTCCGCATGGCAGCACCTGCAGGGCAGGGAGACAACCGGCCTTGCACGGGGCACGACACCCCCGGGTGGCACCCGAGGAGCGCAGGGAGCGGGGTGAGCCCAGGCGGTGGGGCTGGCAGCGAGCAGGACGCCCGGGACAGGCACTCACAGGAGTAGGGGGACACGTAGTGGCTGCCATACTTGGGGGTGCGCCGCGTTTTCTCCGCAGGGGGCTGGGGGGACTTCGTGCCTTCAGGGCGAGAAGCAGGGACGCCGTTGCAGGAAGGATTTGAGGGATCTGAGGCACCCCTGTCAGGATGTGCTGGCTCGGGACAGAGCTAACGTGGTGCCCCTGCACCGCTCCCCTACCTGGGAGGTCCCTGCCTGGGGCGATGGTCCCGTTGGCAGCCTGCGAGCTCAGCCTGCCCTTGTAGATGACCCCGTCGATGCCCAAAATATCCACTTGGCCCTAGAGGGAGGAGCAGCCGATGCCATCAGAGGTGCCTGAGGCTGGGCTTGGCTGGTTTGGGGCACACGGGGCTGGGGGCTCACCTGCTGGCAGCTGAAATCCGCGGGGGCTCCGAAGGGACAGACGGTGGCGAGGGAGCTGGAGGTGGACAGTGGCCTGGGGGGGGTCACGGGGCCCCGGCTGGCCTGGTTGCTCCCCTCGCTGTCCCTGGGAAGGGAGCACTGCCCTTAGTGCTCCTACTCAGGGCGAGGGACCCCCAACACGTGTCACCTGGCAGCCCTCACCTCCCCGGCAGCTGCTGTGCCCCGCGGTTGGTGCCCCCGGCGCTGGCAGGACGAGGCTGGAGGTGCAGGCTGGCCTTGCGCACCGTCACCAAGTGCCTGTGGACGAGGAGGGAAGGCAGAGGCAGGCAGCCGTCTCCAGTGAGGGTGCGGCGTGAGGGGGGGTCCCACAGGGGGGCTGCACGGTACTCACGGCCTCGGGGCCATGGCCAGGGGTCTGTCGCAGGAGATGCACTTCACTGGGTGGAAGTGGTGCCTGCAACGCAGGGGGCTGCTGAGTGCCCTGACAGCACGCAGCCACCCCGCAAGGTCCCCCGGGTGGCCAGAACCCCGTGGGACAACGGGGATCTGGATGGGGTGGGCAGGGCAGGAGGGGCAGGGACAGCACAGACTGGGGGCAGAAAGGACAGGGTGGAGGGAGATGGGATGGGGCAGGGTGGAATAGGATAGAAGGGGATGTGCCGGGACAGGATGGGACCCAGCAGCCCTCACCTCTTGAGGCCGGTGGGACCGCTGGTATCGAAGCAAGGCCCCTGGCAGTGGCACTGCTTGCTGAGCCTCCAAACCTGCTCCCACTGCGCCTGCAGGGGAGCCAGCACTGCACAGAACCCGTGCAGGGAGGGCAGAGGGGCCCAGTGGGACACCAGGCCCCTCTCAGGGGACACTGCTGCCCCCGAGGGACGCTGGGGACACCCTGGGTCGTGCCCAGCCCTGGCACGGGGACTCCTGGCATTGGCAGACTCAGGGCTCACCCTCCTGGTGCAGATGGTACCGGGGGAACTGCCCCCTGGTGCGTGTCCCCGTCACCACCACCCTCCCCAGGTGACAGCACTACCTTGGAATCCACCTCGCTGACGAGCTCCAGGGCTTTCCGTCTGGCCTGGCCATGCAGGGACATCCTCTGCAGCAGGTCCTGCATCATCTCGCTCAGCTGGGCCATGGCGCATTGCAGCTCGTCCTGCTTCACTTTGGGCTCCAGCACGGCCTCGTCTGCTTTCTGAGGGGCACAGTGCCAGCCAGCCCCCCGGCCCTGCCTGCCCACAGGGTTCCCCTTTTGGGGTTCCCCTAGGCACAAGGCTCATTCCCTGCTCTGGCAGTGCCTCATCTGCCTTGCCCTAGCGCCTGCCTAGTGCTCCTAGTGCCCAGATCGGACACAAACCACGGCACGAGTGGCTCCTCCTCAGCTGAGCCCGGGACCATGCTCACCTGGGTGTCCTCGGTGTCAGCCCACAGCCGCTCCGCAGCCTCTTGGAGTCTCATGCATTGCTCCTGCAGCTGCCCCACCTGGCTCAGCACCTCCCTGCCAAAATCCAGCCCCTAGGGAGGACAAAATGTGGCCCCGGGTGAGGCACATGGCAGGCACCCACACGAGGCAGTGAAGGAGGCTTGCAGATGACACCAGAGCAGTCCTGGTGAGCAGGGTGATGGGCTGCAGACCCCAGGCCACGGGGCAGCAACCCTGAGGTCTGGGAATCTTGGCACCTTCTCTCCTTTGTCCTGCAGGTGCTTTACTTCGCCTTGCACCTTCTCCAGTCGGATGGCCACATCCTCCAGGGTCCCCGAATCTGCTGAAAACAGACACCAAAGCTTTGCTCCAGGCAGCACTGGCTCCTGCAGGCCAACAGCACAGCGCTGTCCCTAACCCGGGTGGCTTTATGGCTGGGAACATGCCCCAGCCCTGCTGCCAGCCCCCAGGTATGACCCGCACCAGGGCACCCGTGGGCAGCAGCCACGTCCACAGCGTCTGTGCCGGTGTGTCTGGGAGCAAGGCAGAGGGACAAGGAGGCTGCAGCAGCTTGGGGACCCAGCCGGGATGGCTGAGTGTGGCACCAGCACGCACTGGTCCTGGCAAGGACCCAGTGGAACAACCCAGCACAGCGAGCAGACGTGGTGGGGCCATGAGTGCTCACCACGCTGCTGGAGCTGCTTCTCGTGGCAGCTGATGCAGGTCTCCACGGCCACGTGCCGCTCCGGCAGCCAGCTCAGCCTGCACTGTGCCTCCTGGGCTGGCTCCTGGGGGGCCTCAGGGCTGGGCTCCCGGCTGGAAAGCTGAAATGGAACAGCCCTGAGGTTTTCGGGAAGGAGGAGAGCTCTGTGCCGTGCCAGAGCCGAAGGGACAGCCCCCAGCAAAGAGCCTGGCAGCCGGGAGTGTGCACAAACCTCGCCAGTGGACACCCTGCAGAGTGAGCACAGCACACTGGCCTGCCAGGGGAAGGTGCCCAGCTCCCGTCGCACCTCTGCCTGTGACCAGAAGAGAAATCAGCCCTGGTGCAGGAGGAGAGCCCTGGGTTGGGGACAGTGACACCAAACCCTGCCAGAACCCCCAGTGCCATTCTGTCCCCAAGCCTGCAGGGTGGTTGCAGGGGCTGGGCGCTGAGTGCCTCTGAGCACCGGTGCCGTGGGCGCCCACTCCCAGCCCCTCTGCCGGGGCTCTCCCCGCTCACCATTTGGCCCAGGATGTTCTGCAGGAGGTTGCTGTGCTTGTCCTGCTGTGCCGCCTGCTCTCGCAGCTCCTCCAGACCAGCCTGATAAACAAGGACATCAGAGGGCTCGGTATCCACAGGGAGTGGGCATGGTGGGGGGCAGTACCAGCAGTGATAGGCAAGGATCAGCAGCGCCCAGCCCAGGCCACGGTGGGGCTCTGTGAGGTCTGTCCACAACCCCTGGGCAGATCCCACATCGCCCAGTTCCTCCTTGGGGTGGGAAGGAGCCCGAGACCCAGATCTCATCCCTGTCACAACCCCTCTGCTGAGGGCCCTCCAGTACCAGCCCAGCTCCACGCACGCACCTTCTGGAAATTGTCCTTCAGCAGCTGCAGCTCTTCCTGGAAGGCCTCGATGGTGGTTTTCAGAGAGCAGCTGGTGGTGAGCATCTCCTGGAGCTTGTCCGTGACCTGAGGAACAGGGAGGGGTTCAGCTGGTGCCACTGGGTCCCTGCAGGCTTGGGGGATGCGGTGAGCAGGGAGGCTGAGCAGCCCGGAGGTGTCTCTGGGACACAGGGCTCCATCCCACAGGGGCCACAGCCCCACAGCATCAATCACATCTGGCTGGCCCGTGGCCATACCCATGGAGCTCCCCTAAACTCGGATGAAAGAGGGTGAAGGGGAACATGTATCCTGGCTCCAGCTGCCTCGCCCTGGCAAAGTGCTGCCACCTTTTCCCTTTGCTCTTGGCTCGTGCTCAAAGCTGAGCTCATGAAATATGAGATGGGACCAGCCTGGGGCTGTCAGGTCTCACAACAGATGAAGAAATCTTGGGTTTACTGCAGGCTGGCCCCGTGCTGCCTCGGAGGTTTCCACAGTCCAGCCTGGACACCAGCCCTTCTCCAAGCAGGGAGGGCACAAAGCTCTCACAGCTCATCCTTGTGCTGCCACGTGCAACTTGAGCGATGAAGCCAGCTCTGATGCCGCATACTGTGTTTCCAACATGGGATCTGAACTTTAACAGCCAAATAAATTGAACCTGTGCCATGGCCACGTCTCCTATGGATGGGGTCCTGAGGTGCCCACGAGGCAGCACTGCTGTCATCTGCAGTTCAGCCATTCTGTGTCGCAGGGCAGAGACAGGAGACTCAGCATGCACTGGGACACCCCAGGCCCCAAGTACAACTGTGGGGACTCTTGTCAGGGCAGGATGGGACCCAGCAGACTCAAATCTCAGAGTTTATGCTGCTAGAGCCTTGGAGACAAGTGTAATGTGGCCAAAACGACCTTTGGCCAGTGCCCATGTTAAAATACTGCTCCTTAATGAGACTCCCACAGTGTAACTGGTGGCAGCTGAGCCTGAAACATGTCTCTACACTTTGCCAGGCTCTCCAGTCTTAGGGCAACAGAGATCCCCAGGAAGAAGTCCCTGCATTGGCGAGGCACCACACAGACACATCCCTGTGTAGGGCAGGACACCGTGTAGGGCAGGATGACGCCCGGCACAGGGCCATGCCAGCAGCCTGGCACCCTGCTGAAGATGGGCACACTCCCAAGGACAGCTGCTGACCTTCGTCATGCCCTCCTCGATTGCCTCCATCCTCTTCGTCAGCTGTGTTGTTTGGCATGCGTCGGTGCCTGGCCTGCCCGCGTCCTGCCTGGGGCTCGGCGGCTCCACAATGCCCGGGGACCCTCTGGGGCTGCCTGGCCGCCCCTCCGCCTGCAGAACGAGGGCACGGGGCCTGCCCCCAGCCCCAGCCCCGGGCTCCAGGAGCCCCCTCTCGTCCTCCGAGAGCTGCGTGGAGGCATCCTGCAGCCGCAGGTGCTCCAGGAGGCCTCGCAGGAGGAGGTGGAGGGCACCGGCATTGACGCTGCAGCCGTTGGGCGTGCGGAAGGCGACATCCGCCAGCTCCGCCAGCGTGACCGAGACGCTCATTGCTGCCTCCAGCTCCCGGGGCTGCCCGCCTGGGGCTGAGGTCACAGCCCCGTTACCCGGTGATACCCCAGGGTTCTGCCCCGGCCCCATCCCACCAAACGGCCGGGGTCCGCCGGGCCATGGGCTCGGGGGGGGGAGGCCCCGCTCCCTGCCCGGCTCCCCCGGCACCGTGCCCGGCTTGCCCGGCTACGCAAGGCCGAGGCTCCGCCGGCCTCCTCCGGGCCCTGACAGCGCTGCCGGGCCCGCCCCGCCGCCGCCCCGCCCCGCAGCCCGCCAGGTGCCGGCCCCGAGCCGCCGGAGCCGGGAGCCGGGAGCCGGGCTCGGTACGTGCGGGGCGGCCCCGGGGAACCGGGGGCACGGAGCGGGGGGGAGCGGGGCCGGGAGCCCGCAGCCCGCACCCCAAACCCCAAACCCAGCGGGGTGCTGCGGGCTGGGGCACGGGGAGGCTCCGGGCTGGGCGCTGTTTGCCCCCGGGAAGGGAATCGGGGAGAAACGCGGTCAGCTGCTTGGTGCAGCGCCGGCCACGGGGGGATATGGGCTGGGAGAGGGGTCTCAGATGGCCCCAAAATGCAGCAGGGTGCCGGGGAGATCTTATAAAGCTTCATCTCGGTGCGCCCAGCAGGGTGGGGAAGGGCTGGGGCAGAAGGGTCGGCGTCTAGCGGCCTGCTGCGAAGGGTGAAATTTAATCGTAGGCAAGGCGAGGTCGTGTGCTGGGGGAGAGCCTTGCGGCTGTAGGGCGAGCGCCCTGCCCGAGGTCGCGCCAGCTCATGGGGACGGAGGCTGTGAGCTGCCAGCAGCTGCGAGGGGGCCGCTAGGATGGTGCCCAGGCGGCTCCCCAGGAGAGGAGGGAGCCCGGCGGCGGTACCAACGCAGGTGTTTCCAGCCAGCCCTGCTCCGGAGAGGAGAGCTGGGGCTGGAGCTGCCCGCTTGGTGATCAGGAAGGACGGGCCCGTGGTAGAGACCGAACAAACCCGGTTCTCTTGGCAAGCAGGGAGAGAAGGGACGATGACGATGGTGGGGATGGAATTATCTGTCAGCACGTTGGCAGCCTGAGCCCTGTGAAAGGAGGAGAGCCCTTCCAGCTAATGGATAACGCTGTGCAACAGCACGTACCTAGCGGGAGGCTTTACCCGTCAGAGCAGCGGGATCTCGGTTCTGCCTCCCGAGGGGACCAGACAGGCAAAGCTGCGGGAGCTGTTAAGGTGGCGTTGGGTTGCTGTATGGGGTGCACGGGGGGTTGCGACCGCTGCTAAAGGCAGGGAGGGGGCCTGGGGACCTGGGGGGTGCTCCCCAGCCACAGGGAGTGGGAAGGGGCGGGCTGGGATGAGCACTCTCGTGCCGGCATCCTCCAGATCACCCGCAGGAGTCGTGCTCAAGCTGAAACTTCTCCGAGTACCTGTGAGTGTAGGTGGGTGCCCCTTGGCCCGTGGCAGGACTGGAATGGTTGTTCAGAGACGGTCTCCTTGCACCGGGCAGAACTGGTGAGTGTACCAGGGGTTGGCATACTCCAGGTGTCAGACACAGTGAATTTAACTAGAAATGTTCTAAATTATAGTTATTTGGATGTAAAATATGCTAAGAAACACTTGGTGAACCTGCAGGCTGTCTTCCTATTTGTTCCTTTCAACCAACATGCTTGAAACAGTGCTTTCTTTTCAGCTGGGCCCTGTGCTTTCCAGAGGGTTTGATTGAAGGTAGGCAGTAGAGGGCTGGGGGACTTAAGGAACTTACGCGAGGCTGTCTGCGTGGCATGGACTGAGGGCAGGAGGGGGGTGAGGCTGTAACAAGGATGGGATGGTGGATGGGATGATGGAACCGCTGCCCCAGGTGTTCCCCTCAGACTGGTGCTGAGCGGAGCGAGCACGCTCAGCCTTCCCGTGCTGCTGGTGAGGCTCCGGTGGCTGCGTCCACACAGGGCTGCAGCCAGGGAGGTGCTGGGGGTGTGTGTTCCTATGCTGAGTACCAAAAGATCTTGTTACGAATGTATCTGGGACAGTCAGCAGAGAGGGATCTTCTCTTCCTGAGCCTCAGCCCTTCCTAGGAAGACAGAAGGCTGTGCAGAGTTTCTTGGTGTGTTCCCTCAACAGGTTCTACGTGGGTCTGTCTGAAATTCAGTTCCTCAGGCATCTGTTCGGGCTGGAGCCTGTCTCGGGAGGGAAGGTGTCTCCAGCAGTGCCTTGTTTCAGTTTATGAGCATGGTTTTGAAGCTCACTTCCCGATCAGCATGTGAAGTTGCACAGTGATGCAAATCATGGTGCTGCTTTCCTTCGAGATGAAACACGACTGGTGGATGCTCACTGGGAGAGCAGCTAATGCTCTCCTGCAGCTAAAGGGCATTCAGCCAGGGGCCAGACAAGAGCTTGTCCCCAACACCCACACTGTGTTTTGTTGGGTTCTGGGTCCTTGGAGCAGCGTTGTGACCTGCAGAAGTGTTACCAGTGCCGGCATTGCTCACTGACACGGTGAGAGAAGGGCTCCAAGAAACTTCGTTGTGTAAAAGTTTATCTTTTTTCCTCCTTCAAATTAGAATTTAGGAGATAAACACTTGCATATAAAAGACGTGGTTGATGCAGAAATCTTCCAGTATGAGTGGTTTGGGAGGGAGATATGCAGTCTTCTAGTAGCTGCTCAGATCCAAGATCATTTTTTTTTTGCTTATAGGTAAAGAGAAGAATGAGGTTAGGTCCTCTGCATCTGTCTGTGGTACTGTTGTAAAGCTCTACATTCAATTTCTTGTACTTGATTTAATCAGGAGATAATACCTTAGGTTGCAAGAAGAGAAGTTTTAAAAATTCTTTGAAATGGCAATTTTTGTAGGGCCTACAGCAGGACCATGTGTTACTTCTGTTGGTACGGGTATTACCATGGGTGTGTACGTGGGCATGTATATGTGCTGCACGTAGGGTCAGTGCTGTGGTAGCTTTTCTGTGTTCAGCTTTGCACTAAGCTAAGGGTAAGACTGCTGGCTGCCAGCTGAGACTGGGGAGGAAATAGTATTTAGGTAATATGGAGATTAAAATAATCATGAAGACAGCAGGACTGGGGGTACTTCCAAGCTTCCAGGCAGGTATGCTAACTTCTGAGTAAAATGTCAGACAGCACAGGGATGAGAAACTGTTCTCCCAGACGGATGAGTGCAGAGCTGCTGGAAACAGGAAGGACAGGGAGTTGGGAAACACCAGGTAGGTGCTGATATGCCCCATGGCCCTCAGCAGCAGTCAGCGGTGTTCTAAAAGGAGCAATGCAAATTGTGCAGCATTCTTCCCTTCTGCCCCGTACAGTAAAAGTGAGAGTTTGCATTGGGAACTCCAGTTGTTCTGCAAATCTTGGGAGATTTGGGTTTGTTTGTTGGTTGGTTGTTTTTTTTTTTTTTTAATTCCAGGTCCTGATTTTGCAGCTGTTACAAAGACAAAGCATTCTAGGCTGAAATGGAGATTTACTCTGCTAAAGATTTCAGCACAAGGCACCAGTTTGCAAACACAGATGTGTTTCTGTTTTGTCTTCCGAAAACGCGTGACCTGCAGCTCCTGCCTTGGGACGCGATGCTCACATCGCTGTTTTCCTGCTGTTCCCTTGCTATCAGCCTCGCAGCTAGGGAGAAGCGACACGATTTTCCTAGGCAGTGTCAGAGGCATGGCTGCTATGCAGAGGATGTATTTCCTTGTCTGATCAGAGGGAGGACAATTAGCACAGAAGCCATAGGAAACCACAATCCATTTTCTCAACAGTACAAAGTCTCGGAGGCAGGGGGAGCACGCTTTTTACTGCTGGCACAAGACGCTGACGGAAGCTCTTGGCTGCTGTTAAGATTTAGCGTTGGGTTCGTGCACTCGGAGGCATCTTGTGGCTGCGGTCTGAAAGGTAGTGCCTTTGTGCCAGTGCAAAAAGGCTGCTGGGGAGCCTGGTGAGCACAGCAGGCCTGCGCTGGTCACAGCCCCGGGCGGAGGATGGAGCCGGGAGGGGAATGGGTTCACCTGCACAGCTCCTGAGCGAGGCCCTGCTGGAGAGCAGCTGTGCCTCATCAGGGCTCTCTCAGCAGGCTTAAAATTCATGTGAGCAAATACAAGGGAGAGCCCCAAAAGATGGCAATGTAATTAGCATCTTAGGACTCGTGAGTAACAGCTGTGAGCTGTGTATTGGGCTTTGTAGCTCTCAAACCCGAGCTGGTCAGAGAACAAAGGTGAGAGCTGGGGCTTTAGATGCGATTTGGGTAATTTATGTCTCTGTCACCTATTGTGATCAGCAAAGGAGCTTTGTATTAGTAGCAGTTGTTTCCTTTACCTGTTTTATATGCAAGAAAATGGAATAATACCCAGTTCTCTTATAGATTAAGAGAATTTAAGATTATAAAAGGAAGGATTCATGCTGAGATGGTGGTCCCCATGCCTGGAACCAGACGTTCCCAGCTGAGGGTGTCCCCAAGCCTTCTTTGCTACCTACTCTCTGCATTTAGAAAGAAAATCTTCTGTGCCTTGTCCGAACAGGCTGGCTACCTATTGCACTTTTTGGAAAAGGTGCTTTTGGAAGGAATGTGTCTAGCTTCCACTGCTGTGGAGAGGTAAGTTTGGGTGTCCGAGCTGCAAACCACGTGCAAACTCCCAATCCAAAGGGAGCCCTGACTGATGTCCAAAGTGACTGAGCCGTTCACCAGGATGAGGTGCGGGGGCCGAGGGGCAGCTACACGTGGGTGCGGGTTGTGTGCGGGACCCTGGGGCAGCAGGCACGGCAGGGAGGGCTCAGCACCTTCCTGCTTCTCACCCTGCTTCGCTGAGCCTCAGAGCTCAAGGTAGGGCAAGCCGGAGGCTTCTTTTCCCAAGCCCTCAGCTGGACGGCAGTGCCCTGCTGGGAGTTGTTCCTCCAGCCTGTGAGTCTGCTTTGTGCCATGGTTGCAGGGTGCTGGTCGCAGGGCACCGCCAGCCTTGCCTGTTAATCTGTTAATCGATACAGGGTTGACTCATTCACAGTGCCAAGACCCAGGACAGCTGCTGTCTGTGTTTTCTCTCCTTCCCTTTTGGGCTGATTTTTTTGGTTTGGTTTGTTGTTTTTTTTTTTTTTTTTTTTTTTTTCCAAATGGCCATGACTCAGCCCTTCCCTGCTGCTCTCCGAGTTTCCTGGTCTCTGAATAGGCTATTCTTGGGACAGTAGTTCCTGGCTGATAGCAACAAGGGGAGTGTTGTTTGTGTTACTTTGTTTATTTATTTATTTTGCCTCCTCTGGCCTGGCTTTAAGCCCTGCTTGCCTCTGATCTTTTCCTTGTCCCCGGATTACTGAATCGTCCTAAATTGCTGGATGCCACCTGGGGTTTGTTCTTGCCCCTGTACCAAAGCAGTGCAGAACCAGGCTGGTCCAGGCCGAGCACCTTTAGCTTTACCCTAGTGGCAGGGTGATGGTGACACTCCTAAGAGCACAGAGTTATCCTGTTACAGCTGTGCCTGTTGTAATGCTTTAAAGCCCCTGTTTTATCCCCTCTAATTCCAGGGGGCTGTGCTGGGCTCTCCAGTGATCTGCCTTGTGAAGGTGAGGGTCACTTCTTATCACCGTGTCCATACAGCACAGGTAACACGGTGAGAAGTAAAGGGAAAATACCAACTGGGATTTAAAATCACGGAAAAGCAGCTTTCTGATGACTTAATTAGTTACTGCCCGCCCCCACGGATTGCAGAGGCTGCAAACCTGGAGCGTTCCCTGGGATTCCCTTTGGCATGCCTCACGAGGCAGGTACACAGCTTCTCGCCACGGAGGATTTTGTCTTTCTTCTGAAGTTTATTCCTCTGCAGTGTGGGCTGTGGGAAGCCACCTTCCAGGGCAGGCAGTGCTCCCAGGCCGGGCGGCACAGCTCTTGCTCCGCAGCTGGGTGGCTGGAAGCGAATGCGGTGCCTAATATTGAGCAATATTTGCTGGCTCGCACTGCTCTGTCCAGGCAGTTATACACGAGGGGGAGTAGCCAGAGCTGTTGTATATTTTGCCTAGAAAATACAGTTGGCTTTTAAAAACAACAGAGGCACTCTGTTTTCTCACAGGCTGTGGTTACCAAGATAAATTTCTTAGACAAAATACTGGAGAACTGGAAACACAAGGGCAGTGTTCTCCTCCAGCACCCCTCCACGTTTTTGGGTCTGCTGTATTGTTGTTAAGCCAACCAAGATAAAAGCGTTTCTGTGCAAGGAGGCTTTGAGAACATTCACTGCCGGATTAAATTAGCCTTTCTGAGAATAATTAGTAGCTGGGATGGAGGCAGCCCCCCTCGCTGCAGCTGTAAATTCCACTCGTGCTAGGACCCACTGCAAGTGACTCAAATGGTAGATGTGAAAGCTGTGTCTGGGGCACTGCTGTTACCTTGAGATTGGATTTCTAGTCAGTTGTGAGTGCAAAGCAGCCCACTGAATTGTTATTTATTTATTTATTTATTTATAAATAAATAAAATGATGTTTATCCTGTGGGCATCTTAGCGTTATGCACTTGAATTTCCACCCATCTCATCTCCTGCCGTGAGCAGTGACCCTGCCTTTGCTCCTGGGACTGTTCGAAACCCTCTGATCAGCAGCTCTCCAAGTCTAAAAGTGAAGCGCTGCGGTAACAACTTGACAGAGAGGCTGAGAAAGGGTTTAGAAATGCTTAGAAGAGGGACTTGAGGAAGTGTGCTGCTGAGTAGTGGAGATGCCTTGGAAATCAGTCGAAATACCTAGATTTTCAGCACAAGGTCTTCTGCTTTCTATGTCTGCTCTTCTGGAGCTGGTGTGGCTCTTGTCCTACGTGTGCCAGCGCCTGGAGCCGTGTCCTGGGGAGGCATGAGGATGCCGACTCTCTCCCTCACCTTTTTTTTCCAAGGGAATGCAGCCCTGCGCTCTGTGCAGATCTTAGAGTGTGGCTGGCTGATTTGTGTCTTTGTCAATGTTCCTCTTGGATCTGCTTACATTTAAGCGAGGCGGGCTCACGATGGGGCTCCGCGTGCCCTTGCCATCTGCCCTGCTGGGGCTGCCCTGCAGCAGGCAGCAGCGGTGAGCTGGGGGCACGGGGAGCAGCTTCTGGCACGACCGGAGGCACAGATGTGCAGCAACTCGCTGCGTGCCGTGGTTCGGCAGAGAGCAGAGGTTGGGGTGAGGGGTTATGAAGGAGCTGGCAAGAACTTGGTGCTGCAAACTGAAACCAAAGACACGGATACTCAGCGCGGGCTGGCTGGAAGCAGAGACGGGACCCCAGGAGCTGTGCTTGTGGTCCTTCTTGGTGGCAGGGCTCAGAAGAGAGTTCGTGGCGTACGTTGCAGCTGGGGTGAACCCCAAACCACGCTTATTTGTCGTGGTCTTAAGTAAAGTGGAATGACACAGAGCGCTTCTCACGCGTCCTCAGAAAAAAACGCAAGGTGACACTGTACCTGCTAAACTGAGATGTCAGCAGCTTCTCTGGTGCCAAGAGAGGGGTATTTGTGGGGAGAGCATTTGCACAAATGTTTTTGGAGGCTGGAGTCAGCCCTATAGCAAACTGGTGCTGTGCCTTAGCTAAGAAAACACCAGTACTTGGACATGTATTTTGTACATCTCTTGGAAGGAAAGTGGATCTGGAATCACCATCGATGTATTCGAAATTATTTCATTGTGTTGCAAAATCTGCAAGGGAATTCTGAATAGGCTCTTGGGCACTGATTAATTCTGAAGCTGAAATGCGGCTACATCTCCACAAAAGTGCTGATCCTGTACGACTTTAATTTCCTCCTCCCTTGGAGCTCAGTGTGTTATTTGATGGAAGTCACACATCTAATCAGCTCGATTCAGCAATGATGTAGCTGGATTATTTGACTTTCTCTCAAAAAATTCTATAGAATGAGGGAGTAATGAACAAATAGCGTGGATAAAGGAATCAAATATTTTTAATACAGTGCTGGGAAAGGGAGCTATAGAAAGCTGGGCTGTCCTGTGAGAAGCAGTGGGCAATCACCCTGTATTCATCTTCTCTGTGAGAGAACTGGGAGGCAGGCACTGGAAGGGGCAGGCAGCAGGCTATAACAACTTCTCATGACTGTAATGCTTCTTTTTTGTGGAGGTAACTGAAGAGCAGAGCTTGCTGCTGCCATATGTAAGCTCAGCAAACCAGTGGGCTGTGAGGAACTCAGGGTGGTCCCTGGGGAAGCCCCAGGCTGCCTGATGCTCCGGGAGCAGGGGGGAGGTCAGGGGGCTCGTGCTGTGCTTCCTTCCTAACTCGTTTTTAAGCATCTGTTACAGGCTGCCGTCAGGGACAAGATACAGAGCTGTGGTTGTTGGTAATGCAAGGAACTATAGGGCTCCTGCCCCTTCGTCTCTGGGATTTGTACTTGCCTTTAAGCTGCTTGAGTGGTTGAAGCAAAAAACAGCTAACGTCGTGGCGCAGTTAAGCTTGGTGCTGTGTTAAAACACTGTAGTATTGGAGTAATCTTGTTTTGTTTGCTCTAGGTCATTGCAGGTTGTGTTATTAACGTACAGCAGATAACAAATGGAAGACGTAACGTGGTGTTTTTCCACTCGGGGTAAAGATCAGGTAGATGTCCTGGGCGCTGGACGACAGCCAGTGATCTCGCTGGGTGCTTTCTCATGGGTGTTACCGAGCGTGTGTTTGGGCTGTTTGTCACCTTCACCAAAAGTCCCACGGAAAGGCTCTGGTTCTCCAGAGATCTGGCGTGGGGCACCCCATTTCTCACCTGAGTCTCTCAGGAGCAGATGGCTAAGGTGCAGAGGAACACAGGTTTGCCCTTCACGTTTCTTTTATTTCACATCTTTTCACCCACGCCAACAGCTGGCCTGTTGCAGTCCGTCCTCTCTGGAGAGCAGGTCAGGAGCTGGAAATGCCTGACACAGAGCACCCCTCGAGAGGGAGGTGTTCGCTTCCTAGCCCTTCCGTGCTGATAGCTCCCCTGCAGCCCCTCTTGGCTCTCGTCACATGCTGCTGCCGGCGCGGTGAGCTCTGCAGAAGTGTGACGCTTGCTGCAGCTCAGGAACCTGCAGCAGCTGCCCCACTTTGTTCTTTTCATTTTGGATAGTTTTTCTTTAAATGCTCAGGTTAACCGGGTCCTGGCAATGCTGTTTCTGCAGCTAACAAGCGCTGGGTCAGCCCATCTGGAGGCGAAAAGCACTGGAGAGAATCCCAGAGGCGGCAGCAGGTCCTTGCAAGCCCTCCTCCCGCATGTAACCCTTTGGGGGTGCTGCAGATAAACCATCCTTGTCTTAAGCAGGGGGATTTTGTCTCTGCTTTTGCTGAAATCCATATAGAGGAGCTGCACGAAGCTGTAATTTGAATTTCTGGCTGAGAACAGCTGTGCCTGGACTGCATCAGGGAGGTTATCTGATGGTGCTTTGGATGTAATACCCTGAGAAAGCTCGCTTCGGCCACAGCTCCTGGCTTCCAGCGAGGATCCTGCTCGTGGCTGATTTGCCTGCTGGGGTATGGTGGCACGCAGGAGGTCAAATGGCATGTCCAAGGTCCCAAGGTAAAATGACCACAGTGGGGATGCTTCTCCAGAGCCCGGCGTGCTGCACAGCAGCCCCAGCTGTCTGACACGGCCGGAGCATGGAGGTGAATCGCGTTCTCCTCCAGCAGCCCTTGTTCTGAAGGACTGCTGCTGAGCTCCATCTCTGCGCCGAAGGAAGAGCCTGACCCTCCTGGAAGGAGCAGTTTTCCGCAGCTGAAGTCTGACTGCAGAGGTGTGGGACAGAACAGCCCGGCTGTTTCTGCACGGCGGGTTTCCTCTCCCTTCCAGGGACGCTGAGGGCGCACGGCTTGTGCTCGGGGACACACGGCTGAGTCGCTCGGAAAAAGAGCAAACCTTTCCCCTGGTCCTTACGCTGGGCTCCCGTCGGCGCCGTGCACGCCTGTGTTGTAGGCATGCGCCCTCTTGCTGCTTGCCCAGGACCAGGATGCTGAGCTCCTGAGGTGCCGCTGGGGTGACCGGCGGGGTGCAGCGGGGGGACGTGCTGCTTGGTCCAGCACCAGTGCGTGCCCTCCCTGCAGCGCTGCCTGCTGTTATTCTGTTATTCCTTCCCTCCTGGCCCCGGGGGGAAACACAAAGGCTGGAGGCAGCAAACGCGCCTGGGAAGAGGCAAGGCAGCGGGGGAAGTTTGGCTGGCTGACACAGAAAACAGCTCTTTTTGCTCTGCGTGAAAGGCGGGCAGAAGGAAGCCCCAGCACTGCTTTCACAGCGGGGATTTTTGCCGTCTTTCCTCTCCAGGTAAGCGCTGCCGGCTGCGGGGCGCGCGGTGCTGAGGAGCGGTGGGATTTGAGCCACGTCCCCGCGAGCTGTGCGAGCAGGCGTGTGGGCATGCGCGTGGCACGGGCAGCACCCGTGGCTCCCTCGGTGGCACAGGTGTGACAGTGAGCGTGCCGCAGGAGGTCTGGGCTGGCCGTGGGGGTGCTGCTCACAAACGTCAATGTGCTCACTGCCATCAGGCGTGGCTCCGTCCACCTCCAAGCTGCCAGTGCTCCCCGCAGCCTCTGCTCGTGCCCCTAAAGCCCTTCTAAAGGCTAACAGGCTTCCGATCGAGTGGCATTCTGCTAACATCTGACCTGTCTTTGTGCTCATCCCTAGCAAATTTAACTTCCTCCCTGTTCTCAGTATTTCTCCCCTTTAAGTCCTGAATCAGCAGGTATTTACCTTTTTTTGGCCAAGCGTTCTAGCGGCAGAAGCCCTTCAAACCAGGCTGAGCCGAGGCAGCGATCCTGCCTGAGGGAGGTGAGGCCCGTGCTGGAAGCCGAGCCGAACCCCAGCTGCATCTGCGTGTGTCTTTGGCAGTATCTGATTTCAGCAAGGCCTTGGCATCACTCTGAAAAGACTTTCAGACCCATTTCTGCAGCAGGAAAAAGCCGGTGGCACATGGTTAGCTTCCCTGGGGCCAGGAAGATGAGGTGGTGTTGGCCACGACGCTGTTCCTTTTTTAAAAGGGGAGAGGCCGGCCTTGGTGAGGGAGCCCAGTTTTTTCAGAGCTCTTGACTTTATTTTTGAAGATGTATTTACAAAGCCTGGCAGCTGAAGTTTGTGTCTGATTGGTCTACAGTGAAGCTGGAAGTGGTTGCATCCTTTTCTCTTACTTACACATTGAAATGTAGCGTGTTTTTTCCTCTTAAAAATATTGGACAGACCTGGCACAGCTCAGCTCCTCTTCTTGCCCCAGAGCTGCCTGATGGGGGACCCTGGGCAGGTCGGGGAGCACAGAGCAGAGCAGGGAGGTTGTGTGGGTTGAGGCTGTGGCTGCTGTGGGCTGGGTCCTCTGCCCTTGGTGTTGTGAGGGAGTTGTGCTCTCCTGGGACAGGGCCATGGGCAGCAGTGGGAGTGCAATCTGCTCTCAGCTCTTCCCTTTAGCTAAGCCACATCTCCAGCCTAGCCTGCTCATGGGCATCCACATAGCGTGTCTGTGCTGAATGCAAGCCTCCTGTAACAGCCCCGAGCTCTGAGGCAGGAGCAGAGGGCCAGGAGTGACCCGGTGCAGCCCCACAGTAGCACTGCAGGGTGGATGGAGCTCGCTGGAGCAGCTTGAGCAGCCCCAGGAGGTGCTCATGGTGCCAAGGCTGAGCACGGCTTTGGGTTGCTGCAGTGGCCGTTCGAGATGTGAGGGAGACAATGGGCTCACTGGAAACACAGCCCAGAAAAACCCTGCGAGTGCTCGGTGTGCTCAGCCCAGCAAAACAAAGTCTGAGTCATGATATGATGGCTGCTCGCAGAGAGCAGGGAGCGAAGGAAAGCTGTTCGGGCTGAAGAACAGATGGGCATAATCTGGCTACAAATAAACCCAGGCTAGAAACTGTAAGGTTTTCATCGCACTGCTTTGATGGATAGTGTTTTTTTTTTTTCCTACCTCTCGGAGCAGCAGGGGTTGGAGTGGGACAGCAGGAACAGCAGGAGCAGCGTGACCAACGCATCGCTGGCAGTTTTGGTGGTGTCCCCAGAGAGGGAAGGAGGGACGGGCTGATCCAGCTGACCCAGCGGTCCCGCTGCCCCCTGATCCTGGCTCTGCTCGGCTGCTTGTGCCTCCAGCCCACTCCTGCCCTTTGCTTGTCTTTAACAGGAGCCATGTTCCAGTGATCGCGCGGTGATCTTCTCTAGGTAGGTTAAAGCAGAGCAGCCAGCAGAAGCTGTGCTCTGCTCTTCCAGTTTAGAACCGACCTGCATTTCTTCGCCAGAAATACAATCTCTTCCGTCCACCCCCGTCCTTTTGCTGGTAACCAGCTCCTGTTGAGTCTTATGATCGTGAGACCTTGCTCCCAAAGGACCTGCATTCTTGATTCCATCAGATCTTAAACTCAAGTCCTGGTAAACTCAGCCTAAATTATTTGTGATTTTTATTTTCCCCTGGGTGTGCAGCTGGTTTATGAATACGGTTCTTGCAGTAAGCTCTAGTGTGGATGCAGCGTGTGGGGGAATGGTTATTCCCACGTGAGAGGAGCTAATTTGGTCTCGGCTGCTTTCGTGGCACAGATGGCACCGGTGCTGCAGCTGCAGGAAACCAGCGTGGCTGAAGTGGGGCAGCTTTGTGGTCCTGACCACTCCCCAACACCCCACCGCGAGCAGCTCGGACTCTGATCTGTTCCTGCAGAGGCACTCAGACCCCAAAGGCTGCCGTGGCAGGACAGTCAGGGAGCGTGTAATCCTTCGCCGTGTAATCCTCCAAGGCCAGCATGCTGCTCCGGGGAGCAGGGCTGCTTGCACCACTGCCATGGGCACACAAGGGCAGGGTCTGTGCGCTTGGTTCTGGCCCCGCTGCTTTTGAGAGGGGGCAAGGGGCTGTGCAGCGCTGTGAGTGATGCTCTCAGGGCAGACCGGGCGCAGAGGGGAGCCCTCGTGCCCTGCAGCCCCACGTGGTGCTGGTGGAAATGGGCTGCAGTAGGTTTTGTGCTTCTCACATTAGGATAAAAGAAAGCACAGGAGAAACGGCTTCTGAGAAGCTTAAAAGGAGCAGGCTTTCCTTTCCTCCAGGGAAGGGCACGCAGCCAATGCCCTGCTCTTTACGGAGCTCTTTTAATAAGCAGAATATTGCATTACGAGTGACGGAGCCTGCTAACTCCGAGCACAACAGCCCCGCAGCCCATGCACGTCCTTCCTTCCTCCCAGTGCCCGTGGGGCTCTGCGAGCTGCTGCCCATCGCCCTCGCCGTTATCTGCAGCCTGGAGCCGTGGCAGGGCGCTGGGGAGGGACGGCTTCGTTCAGCCAGACCCCTGGTGGAGGCTTCTGGTTGTCCTCCTGCTGCTCCGTAAGGGGTGGAGGGTTGGGATGGGGAATTGAGCAAGGAGCAGCGTCCCACAGGCTGAGGTGAGCCTGGCTTGCCCTTTCTGCTGAGGCCCCAGAGCATCCTCCAGGACTCAGCAGTCAGCCTTGCAGCTCTGGGGTGGTTCCTGCTTTGGGTGCAGCTCCTGACCTCTGGGGCTCCATGTATCCACTGCTCTCCTGCTGGGAGCTCAGCTGGCCTGCCAGCATCTGAGCAGTAATGAGAGAGAGAAGCTCTGGTGCACAGCTGGCCTGCGAGGCTGAGGGACTTGGGGACACCCCAAATGGGCTGGGTGCTTCTAGGATCCCTGTCAGGCATGGGGACAGGCAGCTCCTGGCACGCAGGGTGGCTTGGTTGGCTGCTTTTGGAAGAGTAAGCCGTCTTTTTCTTGACATCCCCAGTGAAGCTAAAAGGAGCACGGCCCAGTTTGTGGCTTTGTAGGTCACTGAAGGAGAAGGAGGGCTCTGCAGCGCTCTGTGCGTTGGGCTCAGGTGCTTTCCTCAGCCTGGGACTGCTGTGTGCTGCAGCGGCTCTGCTGAAAGCATGACACGGGCTGTGTCTCTGTCCTCTGGCTTTTAAGGAAGAAAACCAAGAGGAAATGCAGCAGGCTGACCCACCCAGCTGCTCCAGCTGGGCTGTGTGCGTCTGCATCTTAAAAACGCTGGGGAGTACATACTGACATCCAGGGGCGACCCGATGGCTCTCCTGGGCTTTGCTCAGCTCCGGGGTGTATCAGCACGCTTCTCCATGGCTCACGGTGCTGACGGGGCTCCTCTGCAGGCTTGTGACCTGCTGTGTGAGACAGGGCTGCCTTGGGGCAGGAGCCTGCTGTGGTGCCATGGAGCTGAGCAGTTTCCCAGCATGCGGGATCAGCGCTGGCGCTTGAGGGAGCCTGGTGGCTGCTGCCCAGCTCAGCACCCTCACCCCGAGCTCCGTGGCAGCTTTCTGCAGCCTGGTTATCGCCTGGGTGCGTTTTTTTCCTGCTCGCCTGTGGGCTGCTGGAGTGGGAGCTGCTGAGAAAGCCCCGTCCTTGCAGCACGCTGAGCTGGCCAGTGGAGCAGCAGCCCAAGGGACACGGGACAGGCGCAGTCACGTTGGCTCCTGGCCGGCCGCGGGCAGGGGGAGGATTTGGCTTGACGAGGGGAGCTCCTTGCGCTGCCTCCCGGGCACTGACAGCAATGTCACCGCGTCCCCGTGCCTGGTGGCAGCCTTCCCAAGCATGGAGCGAGCAGCCTCTCACTTGTATTTCCCAATTTAGTCACGTCCTACCAGGCAGAACCGAGCCAGAGTAAACAGGAAAATCGCGCCTCTTGATGTCATCGCGCTTCCTTGGAGTGCCGGAGCTGCCGGAGCCCTTCCCTGGCAGCCCCCCCTCGGCCAGGACACGGCCAAAGGCGCGATGGCAGCACCAGCACCGTGGCCTGGGGGACCGTGGCTGCGTAACCCCACAATGCCCAGCCCCCTGCCGGGGGGCTCTGCCTTCCCGGAGGGGCCTTTGGGGCTGCAGCCCATGCCTCAGTGCTTGCTTTGCCTTCCAGCTGTGCGGGAAGGAGCCGGCGAGGCTGCGAGGTGGCTGTCGGGGGAACCACTGCAAGGTGCTGCAGCCCCCCCGGGCACCGCAGGGTCTTTGGGGTGAGAAATACCCCGGGGAGCGTCTCAGCTCCTGCAGCAGTGGCTTTGCCACGTGCTGAGCCAGGGGGAGCACAATGAGGCGGTTCCTGACCGGAGCCCCTCGCCCACATCTGCACTGGGCAGGGGGAGCGGGGGCACGGCGGGCAAGGCTGCGCTGTCACGGTGGCTCCTTAATGTCACTTGTTCCCTGTCTCCTTCCACGCAGGTTTGGGAGGGTAAGGCAGCTTCTGAAGCACACTACTGAGAAGTTGTCTTCTGCATCAAGACCTCTGAGCTCCTTGCAGCAAGGAAGAGGCCAGGTAAGCCTGACGGTCATCAATCTTGTCCCACACCACGGTGATATTTAGAGGTGTTCTCTGTGGCTCTGCTTCTCTGCCCCAGTTTGTGCTTCAGGCTCAGGGGGTGCTGCCATCCCCATGGGGGTGCAGCTTTGCACGGGGCTCTGCCGGGGGGCTTTGGAAGCTGTGGGCAGCTCCTCCCTGCCTGTGGTCCCGGAGCACAGGGCAGGTCAGCTTCCAGCACGGCCTGCCCGGCCTCACACCAAGGCTTTGTGGCTTTGTGTTTCCCCTCAGTGGGGCTGAGGCCGATGCCGCAGTGGTACCAGCCCCAGCCTCGGGTCAGCAGCCACCCCCTCCCAGCCGGCACCGTGGGCATCAGGCGTCTCAGCTCACGGCACCTTTCCTTGCAGGGCAGCCCCGAGCCATGTCCAACGACCCCCCGCCACCCTACCCGGGCGGCCCCTCGGCACCGCTGATAGAGGAGAAGCACGGCCCGCCCCCTGCCACAGGTACCGGGGGTCCCAGCTGCTCTGGGGTGTTGGGGGGGTCTCTGCTGGGAGGGCAGGAGCAGGGGGAGCGCGGCTTCCCCGGGAGGAGCTGGGCCGTGGCTGCTTCTCTCTGCACTGCCCTGGACGTGCAGGCACTGGGGTGGCTGGTGCGATGCCCTGCTCTGTGTCACCGCATCGCCCAGGGCAGGAGGTCCCGGGAGCAATGATGAGAGCAGAAAGCCCCCCCTGCGCTGCTTGCTCGCTGGGGGGGGGAATTGGGGCTGCTTGTGGCCCAGGGGACGAGGCTCTGGCCTCGCTCAGCGCAGCCCCACAGGCCTCCTGCTGTGTGCTGGGGGAATTGCCCACGGGGCGCAGAGGCCCAGTTCCTTCCCCATGCTTGTCCCAGCCCCTCCCCATTTGCTCTGTCCCCCTCACCTCTTCCCTGCAGCCCTCCCTTCCCATTCCGTAGCCCCCATCCAAGCAGAGGCCACCCAGCCAAGCCCCGACCTCCCCCTTCCCCTCTGCTGCCTCCCGTGACTCTGTGTTTCCTTCCAGATGGCGTCTCCCCAGCCGTGGGACAGCCCCAGGGGGTTCCCGTCCCCCCTCCTGAATTTGGGCCCCCTCCCTATGAGCCTCCGCAGCCGGGCTTCGTGCCCCCCCACATGCCCACTGACGGCTCCGGGCCCTATGTGCCGCCTGGTGAGTGCCACGAGGAGCCGCGGTGGTGACGGGCGGGGGTCCTGGGTGGGGGTCCTGGGGGTGTCTCAGGGAGGGGAGGCCGTGATGGGGCGCTGGGGCTGCCTTTAGGGGCATGCAGCGGGCTCCTTAGGGCAGGCTGGGGGGCATGGCGCCCACCCTGGAGCAGGGCAGCCCCCAAACCCAAAACCAAGGGCGTGCTGCAGCAGCAGGGCACCGTGCCCTGGGGATGTGGCTTCGTCTGCCCCCCACAGCCCTTTATCTGTGCCCGTTTCTCCTTCCCAGCAGGTTACTACCCACCGCCAGGCCCTCACCCTCCCATGGGCTACTACCCTGCTCCGGGCCACTATCCATCGCCTGGTGGCCACACGGCAACAGTGCTCGTCCCCTCGGGGGCTGCCACCACGGTGACCGTGCTGCAGGGAGAGATCTTCCAGGGCGCCCCGGTGCAGACGGTGTGTCCCCACTGCCAGCAAGCCATCACCACCAAAATCTCCTATGAGATCGGGCTCATGAGCTTCCTGCTCGGCTTCTTCTGCTGCTTCGTGGGGTAGGTGCTGCGGGCAGAGCTGGGGCCTCCCCGCCACCAGCAGCCGTGCAGTGATGGGGTTTGCTCTGCACCAGTCCTGGTGGCCCCGATGCCAGCGGCTTTGGCCGTGCTGGTGGACACAGCGGGGGCCTCGGCACTGAATCATTGCTGGGGCCGCATGGGGGTTGCTGGGGGGGCAGTGCCTGGAGCCCTCAGCTCCTGCCGGGGGAAGATTTCCAAGGCTCTGCTGTGGTGGAGGTGCCTGTGCCCAGAACCGCAGCACTGCAGAGCTGTGGTGTTGCCTTACAGCAGGCACTCACCGTGCTGGTGCAGATTCCTGGCCCCAGAGCCACCCCCCTGCCCCGTGGGCCCTTCCTGCTGTCCCTCTGCGCCTGCAGCTGTGCCCACGGTGGGCTCACAGCTCTGCATCTCCCTGTGCTGCAGGTGTGATCTCTGCTGCTGCCTCATCCCCTGCCTGTTCGACGACTTCAAGGACGTGACCCACACGTGTCCCAACTGCAAGGCCTACATCTACACGTACAAGCGCATGTGCTAACAGCGCCCCGGGAGCCCGAGCCACTGGAATGCCACCGGCCCCTCTCCCACTGCCGTCCTAGTCTACGCGTGTGCAACACTCCTTCGCTTAACCCGCTGGTGGTGTGTATGTGCATCCCCCTGCCTCCCTCCTGCCCCGAGCTGGGCCCACCTTCCCCGAGCTCCGGTCCTGATGTGAATGGTGGACTGGGGACGCTGGTGTGGCTGCACAGGGGACGAGGGGGCTGAGGCCCCAGCTGCTGTGCATGGGGGCTCTCTCCAGCAGCTGCCTGGCAGCACGCAGGAGCGGGACGTGGTTCTGCACCCTGTATGCTCCAGGGCAACACTGGAGCAAGCTGGGGACAAGCAGCAGCTGACGGAGGCACCCACCCCTCAGACACGGTGCCCTGAGCAGGAGCTGCTGCAAGCAGGGGCAGGCACTAACCTGGAGGGCACAGGGGGAGCCCGAGCAGCCAACGGAGCACACGGGAGGATGCAGTCACCTGGCTCAGCTCTTTTAGGAACGGGCCTGGTGGAGGCTCGGTGTTGAGGAGACAGAGGGGTCAGTGTGAGGTTCTGACGTGGCTCCAGGCCCTCTCCAGCCAGGTCAGGGTGCAGCCCACAGGCAGCACGTCCCCAGGAGCACACAGAGCTGCCTTCAAGGCGTGTGTGTGTGTGTGTGAGGCCAGGGTGGCTGCCTTGCCCTGGGGCTGCGGCACTGCACCCCTCATCAGCCCACCTGTCCTGCCAGGGCACCAGCTGCATGCGCCTCCTGCCAGCCCTGCTGGGGATGCTTTGGGGAAGGAAAGCCCCCGGCTGCTCCTCGCCCACCTGGCAAGCCCTTAGAAGTGCATCCAGCATGTTGCTACCTGCCCCCAGCACTGTAGAGTAGGGGAGTTTGTTACCCGGCTCCCAGCTCTGGAGCAGACCCACATCCCCACCCCGAGCCCAGCAGGGTCTGGGGGGCACCCCCGTGGCGTTCCTCCTTGCATGTGGGTGTGGGGGGTTACTTTTAGCTCACTTCATACAGGGCAGAAGGATGGGGGCAAGCAGGCAGCAACACCAGCTGCCAGCAGCACTGTGACAGGGGCAAGAGGCCCTGGGAGGCATTTTCAGTCCCTCTATGGCCACACCTCGCACCCCTTCCCACAGCTCCTGCAGCTGGAGCACGCAGCCCCCCAGCTAAGCAGGGGGGGCAGGGAAGGCTCCTCAGTAAGGTCTGCAAACACAGCCCCAGGCAGCTGCTGTTTGCTCAGAGGTGGAACTGTGGCACTTGTCCCAGTGTTTGTATGTAAATAAACATCAGACCCTGAGATCAGCATTTGTCTTTTCTTTTCCCCCTGCTCCCAAACGCACAGATCTGCCCCAAGGAAGCTGGGAAGGGATTGTGTAAGTGTGTGTGGGAGGGGCAGCATCCCCCCAGCTCATGGTGTTAGGGGGAGGGAGGTGACATCCCCAGGCTGCAGCCCAGGCACCTCGCTCCTCTCCACACAGCCACCAAGGAAGGCAGCAAGAGGGGCAGTGCTGGAGGAAGGCACCAGCAGCCCTTGGTGAGGCCCAGCACTGCTCTGGGACACAGAGGGCACGGAAGCAGCTGTGTGACACAGGGCACCTGCCTCGGGGGAAACATTTCCTCCCATCAGAGAGGACGAGGAGGGGTGACCAGGAGGCTCCTCAGAAGGGGAAAGGCCCAGGTCAGCAGGGGCAGCAGCCAGTTACCTCCTCACAGGAGCTGGGTAAAAGAACAAACAAGAGGACACAGCAGGGATGGGGTGGGCATGACAGGAGTGACACAGTAGGTGAGTCAGAAAAGGACAAAACCGCTTCACCCCATTAACCTCCATCCCAGCCTCCCACCCCTACATTCTCCCACACTGATGCCTCTGGCTTTCCCCAGCTACAGCATAGCAAGTTTTTATTCCAGTCAAGGCTTCAGCAAAGAACTGATGTTGCACAATATACATCTGACACCTCCATACCCCCAACCCACACATTTGGTCCTGTCCCTTCACCCAGGGAGCTTCCACCCGTGAGTTATGCTTGGTCCCTGGGACACTGCAACAAGCAGGACATTCCTTTGAGCTAACGGGCCCATGGCACAGCCACCACAGCATGACAGAAACATCAGTTTCTCAGGGTACAAAATTGAGTACTGAAAAGACTGATGACACATTCTTGGGTTGCAGCCCAGGGCAGGAAACACCCTCCAGAGACTGCTCCAGGGAAAGAGATGAAAAGCCAAGCATGTGTAGACTTTGTCACTACAGGACAAGACATCTCGAGCCTTAAAAGCTGCTCCAGCCTGAGCAGAGCAGCGCTGAACTGGAATCCTCACATCTTCTCACCAGACCAGTCCTGTACACTAGTTAGCTAAAGACATTACATTACTGTGCTTGCATTATTGGTGTGCAAAAAGTCTTGGACAGTCCCCCAGAATTCCCCCCCCCCCCCATTACTTCCCTGCAGTCAACTCCACCAACGGCGAGGGAACAGTTTGGAAAAGGACAGGGTGCGCCTTGCCACCACCAAGAGCCAGGTGGCAGCCTTGGCATCACATCATGTACCACGCCGCAGCTCCTGCTGCCACAGCAACGCAAGCCGCGAGGATCAGCTGCACCAGGGGCTGCTTGGCCACAGCCACGGCAGCGTGATAGGGACAGCCGGGTGCTGCCTTGCCTGCCAGGACACAGAAAGCATCGTCAGTGCTGCGAGTCTTTCGCCATATTCATGCAGCTGCTCCCTCGCTGCCCGCCACCTACCTAGTTTGTCTGCATAGTAAGGGCATTTGCGCAGGTCTCCTTTTCCATCATGGACTGGAAGGCCTCCTTCCTGGGCTTCTTCTGTCAGCGACTTGCCGATCTTGTCCAGCTCATCAAATACCTGCACGTGGGCACAGTGAGCACACAAGGTGAGCAGAGCCGGGCAGCGTTCCTCCAGAGCCATGGGATGATCTGGAGAACAAGCAGGAGCTGCTGCTGCCTCCCTCCACCCAGCCCCAGATGCAGCATTTGGTACTCGTTTCGGAGTGCCTTGCAGGCAGATGTGTGGTGACGTCTGGGATGTGCCACAGCTCAGAAGGCGTAGCACATACCAAAAGCTGTTAAATCCAGCAGTGAGACGCAGCATCGCCCTGATGTTTGCCCTCCAGCCTGCCACAAGGCAGAGTTCTCCCCTCCCTGCTGCCAGAGCTTCTGCAAGGATCCCAACAAACAAAGGAGCCTACCACGTCCTGCCACACATCTGACCAGCTTAAACCACAGCGACCTGCTGTGGGCACAGATGAAAGCTTGCAGCCAGTAACTGAGACTGTGCTCATCCCCCAGTGCAGCTCAGTCACATTTTATGACAGGAAAACACTGAGGGAAGTATCAAGAGGACACAAGCTTACAGACATGTCTGGCCACTCAGCACCGTGCGGCATCTCTGGGTGAGATGGGGGATGAGTAAGGTGCAATGCACTCAAATTGATTGAGGCTGCTTCAAAGTGAGAGTTTTGCTCCCACTGCTGCTTCAAAGCCATACAGCCCGTGGCAATCTTACAGCAGTCATCTCAGTTTAGCCTCCAGGACTCAGCTGTGGTGCTGGTGTGTGGGAGGAATTCCTGCCTGATACCAGCCATGTCTCCAGAAACTAGCAAAAGAACTATTCAACCTAGAATCCCACGCAGCAAAGGCAGAACCCCCCCCCACACACACACCAGTGCACCTCCATCTGGCCTCTGATCCAAACCACTATGCCCAGGCGAGCAGTGGGCTGAATTAACCCAGGCCTAAAAGCTGGTCCAGGGCTGGAAGCTGCAGCACCTACATCTATAGGGGCTCAAGGGATGCAGTACCTGCATGTTAAACCTGAAGGCTCTGTTGGCCTCTTCCACGATCCGCTCCTTACAGCTCTTGTCCAAGTCCAGCGCATTCAGCCTTGCTCTGTACAACTGCTTGAACTGCTGTGCATTAGAAACGTTTTCAAACACGTAGAATTGGATCCCTTCGTCAGTACTGGGCAACTTCAGGGCCCTCTGGGCTACCTTCTTCAGCACCTGGCCACCTGAGAGGTCCCCCATGTAGCGTGTGTAAGCGTGAGCCACTAGCAGCTCAGGCTCGTGCTGCCCCACATGGTGGATTCTGTCCACATAGTGCTGCGTTGCCTCTGAGCACTGTATCTTCTCTTTCCAGTCTTCTCCATAGAAATATTTCATGTCTTTGATCAATGCTTCTTTCCGGTGAAGCTCTAGAGGGAAATACAGAGGAGCAAAGACCGGGTTGTCCTTATTGCGATCCATTTCCTCTTCCAGAGCAGAGTACGTGAAGTAAAGTGCCACAGTAGCCAGCTACGGACAAAGCACAGCGGATGTGAGAGGCCGTTCACTTGAGAGGCACACGACACCTTGTGACTTCCCCACCCCTGCAGAGAGTTGGGGTAATCGAGGAGAAAACCCCACGGCTCTACACAAAACCTGCGTGGAGAGCCCATACCAGGCACGTGTCACTTGAAGAATCTTTTCTACCAGTGTTCCTAACAACACTGCCTACAGAGCAGGAGCTAAGAATTAACTGAATGCTGCCAGCTGCATGCTCTGGGCCTCCTGTCACCTTGTTGGCAAGGCACAGGGACTGAGTTCATCCTGAAGGTACAACCAGCACCAACAGCCTCGTGCTAGAGAATACCGAGTGTGCCAAGACCTTCAGGATCAGACAGTGCTACTTGTACCCCCAAACCCACCCCTTCTGTTCAGAATTTTATGCAAAGTCAAAGATTTAGCTTTGACTAAGACAGAAACTAGCTTTGTCTCCAGAGGCCGAAATCAGTGCCATAAACACACCCAAGACTTCACTCTTGAGCAGCTCACACCACTGGTGTCTGTGTGGCAGCTGCACCTGCCCCAAGCAGCCCACACACACATGGCCAGATGCCCAGCACTTCCACCCAAGTTATTCTGGGCCAGCACACTTCAGCTTGCACCAGTTATTGGGTACGTCAAGGAGCTCCACTGCCAAGGAGCACAGCCACACTCACCTTGAAGAGCTCCTTCTTGATCCGTCCTTTCAGGAAGTCTTTGACGAACTGCGTGTTCTCCGCACGGTCATGGGATTCCTTAGTCCCATCCTTCAGCAGCTCTGAAAGGTCGGTGGGGCTGCAGGCAAGCAGGGAGAGCTCCTTTCACTCCACCTCCAGGCACAGCAAGCAGCTTGGCCCTGCTGCATTTGGTGGGAGCCTCCACCCCCGCCAGCCCAGGGCAGCCATCCTGGGGGTCCCTCAGCCCACCCCAGGCTGCAACTGGCACCACCTGGAAGTGATGGGGGCAGCAGCCAGGCACCCACAGGCCAGCCAGACTTGCCAGTGCGAGAGGCCTGATCCTTACCAGAAGCTCAGACCCAGGATGCCGAAGCAATTGCCAAGAATCCCCAGGTGCTTGCACTGTTACTTTTGCTTCTCACCCCTGTGAGCCCCAGCAACACTGAAAAAGGAGACCTTGAGTGTATCAAGGGCAACTGCCAGGGCAGCCTAAAGAGCCCAGGAGCCTCAGCAGTATCCCTCCTTGGTCTCTGCAGATGAACACACAGGCAAGACCTTAGCTTTTCTAACTGGGGCATCAGTGGTATTGTATTAGTTGCTGAAGAAGAAATGAGAACCCAGCAACGGAACAGGGCAGGAAAATCCTTAAAAAGCTTACTTATCCTGCATTACACTGGTTTTGCAGGTTTTCATAAGCTCTCCTTCTAGAAATGTATCATCTTGGATTACAGCCACTGCACTACCTGAAGTTAGGTACAGTTCTCAACACCTACGCTCACAAAATTATGCCACAGTGCATCTTGAACATGCTATCTGTAGCAAAGCAGTCCTAAAAACTGTGTACGTCAGCTGTAAGAGAGACTTTGAACACTCCATACTCATGCATCCAACAGGCTAGAGAAGGCCCAGACACAAGAGGAGTGCCTGGAAGCAGAACAGGCTGAGTTTCATGAGAAGTGACTCCAAGAGAAGCAAACCCATCCATTCAGGTACCCTGGGAGCCACCCTACTCGCCCTTCTCATCTACATACCTTAAGTTTTTGCTTTTAAAACATGATTGATGGACTGCACTGAGTGCAACTGCATCACGTCTACAAGCTGGCAGCTACTAATTGTACGGAGGGACAAGCAAACAGTTGTGTACCGCTGAATTAAGTAACGTCCATGTGTGTTCTGCAGAACATCACCTTACAAAACAGCCCCAGTCTCTGTAGGAATAAACGCAACTACTTATTTCCTTTAGCTGTAGGGCAGCCTCAGTCTCAGCTGGACTTGTTTCCAGCTCAGCTTACTCAGGCTGCTCCGCATGCACTTTTCAGAGCAGTCATGTAGCTACTACAAAGGCTGGAGGAGAGCATAACTGAGGAAGGAGGCTGACACTGTGCCTGCCTCTGTCTTTTAAGCTGACCTCCAGGAACAGCCCCTTGCCTAGACCAGCGAGTGTTCCGCAAAGACAAGGGATGCAGCTCACTGGAGCAGAGTTCACCCTTATTTTGGAAGAGTCATCTTTCAAAACAAGACGCTGCTGTCACATGAGGCTGTCCAGCAAGCCATGAAAGGCCAGTTCACCTTGGCGGGGAAGGCACAAACAAGACTGCTACATGGCCAAAGCACTTCTGAAGTTTCAGTTCGATAGCAAAGCCTAAAACACCCCCTGCTTGTTGACAGCCCTGGCCAGGTCACTCCTTGCCACTCCTTCCACCCTTTCTGGTGGAACTGTACACTGTTGATTAAACAGAATTTACTGCACGTGCATTTAATTAATCACCTATTCTAGTCCCTCACTCCCTTTCAGACGTGGAGAAACACCGCTCCTTTACCTGGGAGCTCTCCTGCCTTGCCCAAGACTGTGTCTGTGCCATGTTGTAAGGCAGGGCCAGCGCTACTCACCTGACGTTGTCATCTTCCATTTCCTCATAGCGTAAGCTTTCCCCTTCGTCTCCCCCTTCTGAGCTCTCCACAAGGGACGGCATTGCTGGTCTCTGGTGGGGATTAGGCACTCTGAAAGGCAAAGTTGGAGCGGGATGTTAGAGGGAAGCTGCCTTAACGAAAGGGATGGGTAGGAAGCACCAAGCAGCCCAGCAGGGAGTCCTGCAGCTGCACCACACACGGGGCAGCAAGGAGCAGCCACCAGCCCTTTTCACTGCACACCAGGACACTTCCAAGAGAACAGCCTTGCTTGTTCAGTTCAGCTCCTCCAAACTTCATCACTAACCCCCAGCCAACACCCCAAGATCTCCACGTTAGCAACCAGTACTGAATTTGGGAGCAAGCCGCTTTCCACTGCTGCTACCAAACAGATCATCCAAGGCTGGAGTTGGAGTCTGTCCCAAAGCAGGGGCAGACCCCACTGCTCTGCCTTCCCCAGGCTGTTCTCCACAAAGCATGAGAGCAGCTACTATTGAGCACAGTGAGCTACAGACAGTGTTCCTGCTACCACTCAGACACTCCTCTCCCACTGAACAGGGTTTACTCCAAACCCCAGAAGCAACTGCAATCCCTCCCTCCCCCCCTTTTGCAAAAGGAAAAGACATGGAAGTAGCAGGCTACATGAGAAGCACCCAGAAGCAGCAGCAGGTGTCTACCTGGCTTAGCCCAGCCGAACACCCTGGCTATGCCACAAATCCAGCCACCTCATTTAGAAAATGGAGCTGTAATCGGTGCTGTGCTGATTACACCACCGAGTTCCAGGCAGCCTTGCCAGATGAGCCAGGCACTGAGCTCCCTGCTGGCTCTCCAGGAAGCCCTGGCTGCTCGGAGGGACCCCTCCTGCTCTCCCAGCCTGGCTCCCACCTCCCTGCGCAGGCTGCACCCGTGGGCTCACCACTCAGCCCGTGTCTGGAGGCCAGGGAAAGAGATGAGATCGACAGCTGCAGGCACGCCAAGCAAGTCTGTGCAGAGCCAGAACAGGGAGATCACCTGGTGGCTCCAAGCTCGCAAAACGCTAACACAAAGAGCGCTAGTTATAAATTAACTGCCCCAGCTTCCAGCCCTCGGGTTACAGCTACCCTCACAGCCCTGCAGAGCAGCAGGAGCTGGGTCTGAGCTCATCCCCAGGTGTGGAGGAGCAGGGCCCTGCCCCAGCTCGGGGACACAGCACCAGGGCAAAGCTTTTACCCATGCTGGGGTGCTCCTTGCACTCACTGCCACAGGGCCTGCCCTGGGTGGGAGCACAGAGCAGCGTCCAACGGGTCCAAACCAGGCTGCTTCGGGACTGCAGCCAGCCCCACATGGCAGCGAGAGCCTCGGAGGTGTTCTGAGCACAGCCACGGAGACACGAGGGGGTGCCTGCAGTGCTGCAGGTTGCCCCAGGCTCAGATTGAAGCCTGCCGCGGGCACGAGTGGGACCAGGCTGCCTGCACAGCAAGCCAGCCAGCTCGCTGCTGACAGAGGGGGGAGCTCTTTATGGCAGCCTGGCTTTCTGCTCAGCTGCCTTCAGGCCTGGCACTGCCCGAGAAATGCAGATTCCAAATCTAAGCCAGAGGAACTGGTTCTGATTTGTCTCATCCCTCCCAGGAGCTGCAGCCCCGAGGCAGGGCGTGCTGTGCTGCTTTCCCAGCCCCGGATGCAAAGCAGCAGGCACCAGGAGCCACGAAGGGCGCTCCAGCACCGCTCATCCCTTGGAGGAGGTATAAGGCAGAAGGTGACCCCAACCCGAAGAAATACACAGAACAAACTCCAGAAATTCAGAGGCAGCAGTGGTCAGAGGCTCCCAGCCCACTGCAGACATACACAGCACAGCTCCTGAGCTCAGCTCTCACCAAGGCAAGCCTCATGTCCCTGAGCACACTTTGGTAGCACTTGCCAACACCGGCGCTTTGCTCGCCAGGCTATGCAGAGAGCACCTGAGGGGGCTCACGGGCACTTGCCCCGAGCTGTGACCAGCGTTGCAGAAGCACAACCGCTCAGCAGGGTGAGCTGTTGTTCAGGTTGCACTGCTCCCCTCAGAAGGGGTTAGCACACAAGAAGTCATTTAAGGACCTTGGCACGCTCTCAGACCCACACCTCGCGTGCCATTGTTGTTAAAGCTCGGGTTGACGTGCTCACCTCCACAGCAAAACATCCAGCAGGGACACCAGGCCCTTCAGCACGAGGTGAGGACAGCACACGTCCAGGAAAATAAGGAAGCTTACATGTAGATCTTCCTGATACAGGCTCTAGCACAGACAGCTCCCTGATGAGCCACAAACTCAAGAGACAAGTCAGCACCAATCAAAACCCCGTCCTCTTCCATATTAGGATCCTGAAACTTGGAGGTGGGGAAAAATCAAAGCATTATAACCCACCTCACCACAGACCGCTGATTTTAGTCAAAACCAGCAGCTGAAATCCGATGACATGGTCACTGGTCAGAGCACTGGCTTCTTGGGCCATCCCTCTCCTTCAAAGGAGGCAGTGTCCTACATGCTGAGAGGGAGGTTTGAGGAGCTGCCTGCCTCCACTTCGGAGGCCAGAACACGGCTTCGTTTGCTGGGAGCAGCTCTGTGCTCATCCAGCCCCTGGCTGATGTTCAGGGTAAACACATACCTCCCCAGCACCCTGCTTGGGAGGAGTCCAATGGCCACGAGACCTGAGGTAGCAGGGCAGGAGAAGTGGAAAGAAGTTTTGGTACGGGACAACTCAGCACTCCAAGCATTTGTTTTCCAATAACAGCGCTAAAGCTCTCCTAGAAAATGTCCCCATCTCATCTAGCCAGCACTTGCTTTTCCCCTACAGACACCTGCACAGCGAGCTTCACACCTGAGGTGCGCAGCCGTTGTTCTCAGTGTAGGACAATGCCTAACCCCGGGCTGACCCTGCCCTTTGAAGGAAGTCAAGGGACAACACTGCAGTAGGGAACCGAGACTGGAAGTCCTGGCTTTGCTCAGGCACTCTCAGAAGTTCAATAATTCACAGAACACCCACTCAGTACAGAGTTCACAGTTGCTGTTCAACTAGCACGCGACTTGAAGGTGCTTCCCCAAACGCACACAGCTTGCATCCTTGTGCTGAGAATCAGCACAGCACGGTTGGACATACCCAAGCGTCTCAAAGGTGAGACAAACCCCACAACTCCAGGCCTAGCAGCTGGAAGCCATCACCAAGGTAACCTGGCAATTACACGGGAAGAGCTTCTCACCTTCCTCTCCCTCTGGGGAGGCACTCGGCTGGTGCAAATGGAGACCCACAGCAGAAGTCACGGCGTTTCCCTGACCCCACACAGCCAGCACCTCAAGCCTCAGGCGCTCCCAGCGGTGCCCAAGCACACACGGCTCCTGCCCCCCTCCAGCTGCAGTCACCTCAGCGAGTTCATCGTGGAGGGAAGCTCCCGGTGACCGGCAGCGCTTCACCTTCTCGTGTGGGCCAGGCAGGGGGCGGCAGGGCACAGCGGGACAAGCACCGGGGTACCGAGGAGCCCAGCGGGCACACAGCTGGACGTGCCGGGACCCCCAGCAGGCCGGCACCGGGCCGTTACGGCCCCACACGGACGGGCACCGGGAGACCGGAGCACGGCGGCCTCTCCGCCCCACGGAGGGCAGCGGGAGGCCGCGAGGCCTCGGTGCTCCCAGCCCCGCTGAGGGCCGGCCCCGGGATGTGACGGGATCCCGGCGGGGCCGAGCCCGAGCGCCTCGGCCTGGTGGCGGCGGGCCCCGGGCCCAGCACCGGCGGCGAGTCCCGGCCGCGCCCCCCCCCCCCTCCAGGCGCCGCCGTTACCTCAGGGGCGGCCCCGGCCCCGCCGCGTTGCCATGGGGACGGCGCCGCGCACGCGCACCACTCACCGCCCCTCCGCCGCCGCCGCCGCCGCTCTCGCGCTGCCCCGCGGCGCTGACGCGAGGCGCGGCCCGGCCGCCCGGCATTTATCCGCGGGGCGGCGGCGGCGCGGCCAATCAGCAGCCTCCGACGGCCCGCGCGGGGCCGCCGATTGGAGGAAACGCCGGGCTCTCGGGCCCGCCCCCGCTGTGGCCGCCTCAGCGGGCCGCGCAGGCGCAGTGTGAGGGGGGGGCTCCTGAGGGGCGGGCGGGCCCCGGCCGTGAGGGCGGCGGGAGGGAGACGGGGCGGTGGCTGAGGGGGGGTTTTTGCTTTATTGGAGATCTGCACCCGCGGGGACGTACAGCGTCACAACGCGCTTCTCAGGGGGAACAGCCAGCCCCCAGCACCGTCAGGGGGCGCGGGAGGCCCGCAGGGGCTGGGGGACGGCAGCCAGAGCCCCCCAACGGCGCAGGGGTTGGGTGGTGTTTGGGGGCTCGCTGCTGCCCCGCTTACTGCCCCCTCTGAATTCTCCAAACGTGCCCGGAGAACAGGCCGGGTATTGCCCTTCCTCAAGCACACCGCGGAGGCATCCCACGCTGCTCCTCCTGTCTCCCCTCAGAGCCATCCCTCCGACCACCACCTCCTCCCCCCACAGCATCACGCCTCCAGTTCAGCTCTCTGCATTCCGCTTTCTTCCACCTCTGCTTCTTAGGATCTGAAGAGTCAACTTTCCATCCTCCTAAAAACAAATTGCTTTCACTCAATCAACAGACTGAAGGGAGAGCGACACCAGGCTTTTCTCCCCGGGGATGTCACGGGGCACCAGAGCTAACCTGCCCTCAGCCCTCCTGCGGCTCCCCGGCCCTGTGGATGTGCTGGTGCCGCAGCAGCGCAGAGCTGACGGTGAAGCCCTTCCCGCAGTCAGCACAGGCGTAGGGCCGCTCCCCGGTGTGGGTGCGCCGGTGCTGGGTGAGGTGGGCGCTCTGCCGAAAGCTGTCCCCGCAGTCCGCGCAGGCGTAGGGCCTCTCTCCTGTGTGCACCCTGCAGTGGCGGAGCAGGGCCGACCTCCACAAGAAGCTCTTCCCGCACTCGGTGCACTCGAAGGGGCGCTCCCCGGTGTGGAAGCGGCGGTGCTGGATGAGGTGGGAGCTCACCGTGAAGCTCTTCCCACACTCAGTGCACCCGTAGGGGCGCTCGCCCAGGTGGAAGCGGCGGTGCTGGATGAGGGCAGAACTCACCGTGAAGCTCTTCCCGCACTCCGCGCACTCGTAGGGCTTCTCCCCGGTGTGGACACGCTGGTGCTTCATCAGCTCGGAGCTCTGGCTGAAGCTCTTCCCGCACTCTGCGCACTCGTAGGGTTTCTCCCCGGTGTGGACCCGCTGGTGTCGCGTCAGGGCTGAGCTCACGCTGAAGCTCTTCCCGCAGTCACTGCACTCGTAGGGTTTCTCCCCGGTGTGCACTCGCTGGTGCTGGATGAGCTGCGAGTTCCCAGAGAAGCTCTTCCCGCACTCGGCACACTTGTAGGGCTTCTCCCCGGTGTGGGTGATCTGGTGCCGGATCAGCTTGGAGCTCATGCTGAAGCTCTTCCCGCACTCGGTGCACTCGTAGGGCCTCTCCCCGGTGTGGACCCGCTGGTGCTGGATGAGGTGCGATCGCTGCCGAAAGCTCTCCCCGCAGTCGGAGCAGGTGAAGGGTTTCTCTCCAGTGTGGATTCTCCGATGCTGGACGAGGTTGGAGCTCACTCTGAAGCTCTTCCCACAGTCCCCACATATCGTCAGTCTCCCCACAGCGGGGTTTCTCTGCTGGATGATGTCTGGCAGCCTCCTGAAACTTTTTCCACGCAGCGTCACTCGACTTTGACTCCTCCCCAGGGGAGGTCTCTGAACCCTTTCTGGCCTGTGGGGGGGAACCGGGTCATGTGCAATACTCTGGGAACTCTTCTCCTTGGATAGTCCTGGCAGTAAGCCCTCGGGCCTCCCTGGTCCAGGAATGCCTTGGTGGGGATTCTCCTCTTTCTTGCTCGCAATCCTGTCCTCAGCTGCAAGAAAATGAGAATCAAGAAGAGTAACAGGCAAGAAAGGAAGCTTTGGACAGGGGAAAGCAAAAGGGGACAAATTCTAAAAATTCAGCAGATTGACCTGAAGGTTCAAAATTTCTGGTATTTCCCTCCAATCTACTGGGTGGATTTTGAAGCGCTCACAGAACAAACCCTGAAAATAGCCCTGCATGCTCCGCAGGAACATGACTCTACTGAAATTATATGCACATCGCAGGTAAAAGTTTAATGCTCAAATGGAAGAAGATTGCTGCTATTCTGGGATACTATAACTGAAAATGCTATTAAAAGTTGAACCGGATTCAGAGAAGGGTCATAAAGAACTACCTTGTTCAGCAGAACGTGACTTTCATTACAAAGGATGCTATCTCTGCTCTTACTTGTGCTGCTGGTAATGCAGAGAGCAAATGCACAAAGACGACATTGGCCCTAAGGCATGAAACATGCCCACTGCCTGGAGCACGGCTGATGCCAATCTTACAGCAGCAGCAAAGTAACTTTCTGTTTCCAGCAGCGCAGAACAAATCCACTGTCAAAGCCACCGCTGGCAGAACACAGTCTGAGCACACCGAAGGCCCAGCACAGCTGATTCCAGATTATGAACGGAGGAAATCTGACAGACAAGAAAGACGAAGGTAGTGCGAGTCAGTGGAAGTAACGCCAGCTGAAGGTATGAACGCCTCCTGGCACACAGGCAAAAACCGGCCCTCTTGCTCACGCTGCCTTGCAGAAGTGTTAACGGTACCAATCCATGCTACGCAGACCCAGGTCACTTGAAAGTTGTTCAAGGACAAGGTGCTTGTACAGATTTCCAGGGCATTCACAGAGCGCAGTGACTCCTTCCACTGCTGAAATCTGGTTTGAGGAGCACCTTAACAGGTTCCAAAGCCTGTAACCCTGACTGTGCTGTGGGAATTGCTGACAGTGGAGGAACAGCTCCTAGCAGGCCTCTACACTCAGTTGGCAAGCCAGGAGCAGTGAGCACGCACCCTTCTGCTGGCAGGGAAGGGGAAATGGACATCGGAGGGAAGTACGTGGGATGTCGAAATGGCAACACCTATCTCTGAAGAGAGGTGTCACATCCGAATTTAAGACAGGTTCATCAGGCAAACAGATTTCCACGGCATCTCTTTACATGGACTTCCAGAGATAAAGGCTGTCTTGCTGTTGAGTATATGTACACCCAAAACGTGGAGTAGGCTGAAGTCTAAAGCCACAGCCACAAAGACCTCTGGATTTTTTTCTCCCCCAAAGTGACACAGATTTGGCTGCTACCTTCTGATTCTGTGAAAACTCTTGTGAAACAAGCTGGTAACAAACTGTTCCTGTGGGATAGATGTACAAACCACAGGCGCTTCCTGTGGTCTGGTAGAGCTGCGATAAGGAACTGCATGTCTTGGAAGACGAGAGTCACTACTGAACCGTAAGTATGCAATAAAGGAAGGACTTTGAGCCTACAATTTCTAACCAGACCAATACATACACACGTTTAATCTTCCTCTTTGTAGTCAGTGTAAGAAAGCATCGCAGTATGATTTCACAGCAAACTCCTGAGATACCTTTCATGGCAATTTGGTATGGCAGTCAGTCCAGTTTTTCCCTCAAAGTTTTCATTAAATCATCTTTTGAGAGAAACAGGAAATGGAATTTTGCTCTTCACCATGAAGGTATTTCCATTTGCCTGCAGTTCCGTCCATCCAGGCCTGGAGGAAAAGTGTAAGATGATGCCCAAATACAGGTTAAAATGACATTTCTGGCAGACCAGCATGAAGCTCTTGACCTGTACATCAGACTTACCGAGTAGATGATGAAGCTAGTGACGTTGCTGTGCTGCTGTTGTGGCAGAGAGATGTTCTTCATCTACCCTAAATTTGGTACTTACACAGAATTTTGCTTCTTTATGTAGAACTTGAAGAAGTCTTCAAAGCACACAAGAATCAAGTCTTTTATGGTGTTCTGTACTTTTTGGGGAAATTCAGAAAATTTAAGCTTCATATTACATTGTTTACTGCCATGGTTCCAGCTCTCCGCTATGAAACTTTTACAACCATTTTTGTTACTTCTGACCTACCAGAAATCTTAACTGGTATCCAGGAAAAGTTGTCTGTAAAGGGTTTAATTGAAATCATGGTGACTGTAACTTTCTGGAAGTATTTTAAGTGGAAGAATGGTAGAGTGTGCTGGGAGGTGTCACCGTATGCTTATTCTGTTCCCTGGCATCTACTTCTGGCCAGTCCCGAAATCCCCGAGACATGGCTCTGAGCTGTACAGACCTTTGCTCCAACTCAGCAGTGCTGCTCATGTGGCCTCACAACACAGCTGGACTCTTTTAACTGTTGTACCTCACTGTCAGGACTGGAAGGTGGCTGATGTGATGCCAGAGAAAAGGCTCAAGGGGAGATGCAGGGACCAGGAAGCTCAACAGACATTCCAAGCAAATGAACAGAAACTGGAATATAAGAATTACTGACAGATGATCAAAGAGGGCATACTGGGGAAGAGCTGGCATGGCCTTTGGAAAAAGTAGTCTCATCTCACAAACCACTTGGAGTTCTTCAGAGATAACACCAGTGTTAACAAAAGGGAGATCAGGCATCCAAAAACATTCCTGAATGACATTTTTCCTTCAACATAACTGATGAAGAAACTAAATTGCCATGGAAAAAGTGACCCAAAAGAAAGTACTAATGGAGCAAAGGGGGAAATGGAGACATCTGCTGATGTGTCTGTGTTATCCAGGGTTAAGGAAACAAAGGATGACCGTAAAGATCAGCTGTGGCAGAGCCTTGTGATAGTGACCAATTAGGTGGCAGGGGACATTCACTGCAGGTAAACAAAGAACTGCAGGGGAGGAAAGCATCTATATCTTGCATTTATACGAGGATGAGCCTAGGGTGTTCTTGGTATCATTCAGGAACAGCATCTTGGCACTAGAACACATTGATGAAAAACACACCTGCAGGGCACGCAAAACAGCTAACCAAACATCAGCAACTGTTGGGAAAAGAATAGAGGGAAAAATAAGAGTGTCATTCTTCCCTGCTTCTCTGAATTCACAGTAAGTCCACATCCTGATTACATGCAAGGGGTCGGATGGATCCCCCATCTTACAGAAGCTCTAATAGCACTGAGAAAAATACATTGGAAAATGAACAATCAAAGGCGTGGAACAGCTTCTGTACTGGAGATGACTCATCTGTCCGTTCTGCTTGCAAAAGCTACAGCTGATAGGGGATATAACAGATGTCTGTAAAAGCACAAGTGGTCTGCGGAGTGGGTAGGGATCCATTCTGCACCATTTGCTCTGAAAAAAGAGTTTCTGGCATCATACAAACTACTAGAAGGAGGCTTCAAAGCAACCCAAAGGAGGCAGCTAACGAAGCTGTGCAATTCCTTCCTGTAAGCTGTCATGGATGCTAAAAACGCAAATAAATTCAGCAGGCAAGAACATACGAAGTGGGCTATGAGATACCAAGACGTCTCACTCAGGAGCTTGTGAAGGCACAGACCGCAGACGCGCTGCCTGCTCTCGCCTGTGCCCGCTGACAGCCGTTGTTGGAGCACCCAACGCTGGACGGACCCGGTGTGCCCCGGTACCTCTGCTGCACGTTCCGGCAGGCCCCGGGGGTGCCAGAGCAATTCCCCCGGCGGCAGGCTCACAGCCGGCCGCAGCGGCCCCTTACCTGCACGGCTCGGAGCTGCCTTCCCGTGGGCCCGCAGCTCGGCCTCCCGGCCCGTCTGGGAGATCATGGCCGGCTCCGCTCCGGGGGGCCTGCTGGGGGAGAAAACGGAGCCGTGAGCCAGCCTCTGCCTGCCAGCGGGGCGCTCCGACGGGTCAGGGGGCACCGCAACCCCCCAAAAAGCCCCCCCCGGGCAGCCCCAGCGCCCCCCGCAGCCCCCTCAGCCCCGCACCGCGGCCCCGGCCCCCCGCGGCCGCTGTGGCTGTCACGTGATGGCGGCGGCCAATGGCGGGCGGCGCCTTCGCCTCTGAGGGAGGCGGAAAATGGCGGGCGGCCGCCGGTTCCCCCGGCTTCTGACAATGCGTTTATAATGCATTTTAATGCTTTCACAATGCATTTTATAAGATTTAACAAAACAAAACAAAACTTAATGTATTGGCCAATAAGGAACCTACTTCTGTTCATCGCTTAAATAGCGTGGATACCCACCTCAGTCAGAAGCACTGCTAATAAATGGAATTGCCCAGAAAGCTCAAATGAGATAAAATTAATATGTTACAGAGAGATTCACCCTGCTGACGCGCCCCAGTGGGGCATGGCCAGGCCTCCCCCAGCACCCCATGGGCAGGGCGCAGTGGGGCTGCACGGACGATTCACCACAGCCCCCAGGAAGCCACCCAGCCCGGAGCTAGCAAGGGCTCCGCAAGCAGGAAAGCTCCTGGCAAACACAAAAGCCTGCTCTGCTCCTCAAAGTCTGACCTGAGCTTACTGGTATGAAGTGTCAGGCATATTTGATGCTCAGTCTAGCACAACTGCTCCAGAGGGGCCAACCAGCTGCAGAAGCAACAAAGAAGCCAAACGAATGACTGCAAGCTGATGGTAGGTCCCTGGCTGTCAGAAAGCAAGCGTGCAGCCCTGGGGAGATGGGAAAGATGCACTCTGTGTCAGCTCTGCTATTTTTGTGAGACGCTGACAGGCTACGGACACACAAGCAAGCTCCATCTTCGTTCTTGCCCATCTCCAGAAGGGGCTAAGACATTGGCAAGTCAGATTTTTACCTCTCTGACCAGCATTTCCCCAGAAGTCCAATATGCTTTACTTGCACAGGGGCCACTTGGCAACTCCTCTTCAGAGCCCTTGAGATTGGCGACCAGCTGCCCATCTTGCTCCGTGCAAGAAACAATACCTGACTTGGCAATGGGTATCCTCTCCTTAGGAGAGGAGAAATGAGTTACTTGCTCCAAAGATAACTACGTAACACTAAGCACTGCCAAGTGTTTGCAGGGAGAGTGCATCAAAGGGGAAATCCCTGCCTAGGAAGACACATCCGTTGGGAACTGTCCTTGCCCACAGTAGAAAATTGAGACAAATCACATGTGATAGGTGGGTGGGAAGGAGACATGTACAAGTGGCTTGGCTTTGGTCTCTTCCAACCTCCAGACTGGCAGAGATGAGTGTCTGCCAGAAAATGGAGGCAGGTGCTACAATACAGTGGCTGGGCTGGGCTCCAGGGACCCAAGGAGCTGACCCACAGGTAGCTAACAGCTATTCTGCCAAAACACTTGCTAAGTGTGAAGGCAATGCTTCACACATCTGATTGCAATCGCTTTGGCATGGCTGAGACGCATCTGGTTTCCAGCTTTCCTCACCTCAGAGTTTGAAGAGTGCCAGAAGCCAGCGGGGCTCTCCCAGGACACCCAGCCCACACATCTCCACAGAACAAAGCTGTGCTGTTTTCCTCCAGCCAAGGACAACCTCTTTCAATGAAAGGAAAAGGTGTGCAACTCAAACTTCCATCACAGCATCCCCAGTCCCACAGACGGCCTCTGTTTTAAACCCTCCTGGACTTAGATTTCACCTCCTCCTGGCTCCAGCATCACCACAATGGTGTGCACACAGGGAAAAATCACTCCCACTGGGAGACATTAGCTGCAGCAGAAGCTGTTTGAGGTATGTTGCTCATATGCCTCTGGTTCTCTGTCCCCATTTCTCTGGAGCTTGTGCTCACTGTGATTTTGTGCCACAAGGCGTGAGAAGCGGGCAGCGAGTCCAAGGAGGTGCAGGGCTCCTGTATACTGCACTTGGGACAAAACACATCCACACTGTTTGCACACCCCATGTGGAGTACATATGGCTGACAAACCCAAGCTCTGAGTACAGCACACAGCTCCCTGCCCAGCAGCTGACAAGACAGATGCTTCAGAGAAAGCAGAGAAAGAACACAACACACTTGAATAAGTAATATCAGCACAGAGCAGGGCGCTAAGGTGAAATCCTTCCTCCTCTTGGGCTCATGGTGCTGGGGTGACTCTGCCATCCAGCCTGTGCTGAAGGGACATTAAGGGGACTTCTCACTCTAGCCTCCCATAAACATCGGAGCATGAAAGCTTGTGAGACTCCCAGCAGGTGCTGCTGGAGCTGCAGGCACTGGGTGCTGCAGGAGCTCGCTGGCTTCAGGCTGAGGCTGCCAGGGCAGGAGGCAGCGCCAGCAGCACTGGCTTTGGGCAGAGCACATCACTGTCTGTCCTCTCACGTCACAAGCAGCCACCACATGAACAGGATGGCCAGTCACTTGACACTGAACAAGGGACTTCACTGCCCAGAAAAGCAGTCTGTTTGCCTCTCATGGCACAAGGAGAGAGCCCTGGCATATGGCTGGGCTCCAGTGAAAGAGCACAAAACCAAGGATGATTTTAGCCAGCTTAATGCCTGTCATTCCCTTTGTGCTGCCACGTTTCTAAAACTGGATGTTGTTATTTAGCCCTTCCAAGTCTTCCCTGTAACCTCAGTAGCTCTACAATGTGAGACGAACATTTTATGTTCATAAAACTGGGAGACTGGCAGGAAAATGAGTCACACTGCCAAGTCTGGGAGCTGTCTCTGGGGTTGCCAGCAGACCCAAATGTGTTGCAGCCCCTTCCAGCCCAGGATGTCCTATGGGCTGCCGGTACTTCCAAAGTCAGGCCATTCCTCTCTCCTCTTGGCTTCACTTGCTCAATCCCCTTCAAGTGCCTGTCTATCGGCTATGCCACTGTGCCAAACACGACCATCTTTCACCCTTCTCTGCACCAACACCCAGGAAAGTAAATGGTATAAAAGAAAAAGCATTTCTGGGAAGGTTTCTGTCAGGTGAACAGCAAACACCCACCTTGGGCTGAAACACAGACACCTTGTTGCAGAATTTCAATGAAGACAAACAAACGTTGAGACATGACAATAACCAACTCTTTCTGAGAAGAAAGCACCAGAGGGCAGCAAAGCAGAGCCCTGGCAATTTGGACTTGGGCTCAGTGTCCTGCTGGCAGATCAGGACTTACCAGGTGTGCTGCATCAGGTAGCTGGACTGTCCTAGGTCACGAGTGGCAATGTGGCCTTCGCTGTGGTACAGTGCAATGGGAAAGGGGGAAGTGGGCTTGTGCTGAGCTTAGGCAAGGAGTGAGTGAATGTCCCATACTGAGGTGAACTTATGCCCCAGTTTAAGCTTACTAGATGACTGTCTGGGCACTAGAGCAGCTGGCCAGCCAGTGGCAAGAGACCTGGGCAGAGAAACACTGCACGTACCTCTGAAACCTTGTTCTGGGGACAGCAGCTGAATCACAGAGACATCTTTGCTGAAGGCTGTGTCGTCTCTTCCAGGCACTCTGGTGTTTCATTAAACAACAAGCAGCTTATATACAATGCCTCTGAAAGAAATGTTATACAGGAATGATTTAAAGCATTAGCAAAAAGCAAATGAGTACATTTGAAACGTATTTCCCAAACAGATCTTGTCTTCTAAAAGAACTGCAGGAAGGATTGCTTTCATATTTATCCCCATGAAATCTAAACGCTAGCACTATAAACATAATATTTGTAGTCTGTTGGCCCAGTACTAAGGGAAAACACAGCAGTCACTACTCTATGCTTTATAGTACTCTCGTGTTTTGTGGCTAAATTGGCTCCTGCATAGGTCTTGGCCATGGGGATGGATTATATCCACTGAAGAAACGTCATTAACAGACAGGGTGACTTTAGAGTAAGAGGACAGACCTGCGTCTGTATAACGCAACAGCGCTCTTATCATATGCAAGGTTATTACAAACACATCTGCCGCACAGCTTTTCAGAATAAACCTTTTGAGACTATTTTTTTAGGCAGGAAATGTGGCAATAAACAAAACAACACAAAAATGGATACAAAAAAAATGGATACAAAACAGTATCCATAAATCAATGACACACATCTTCTGACTGCCACAGTGAATTTAGAAGCAGTGTTTTCCAGAACTCATTCAAAGTTCACATGGTACATCTTGGTAAGACAGAAGGTTTCATCAATGCCAGTAATGTACCTGCTCCTTTTTTTTAACTTAAAAAACAATTAAAACCTTAATTGAAAATGTGTGTTTTTTTTCTGCAGCCTTGGAAGTGTTAAAACAAATAGAAGTATCAATATATTTTTTTAGATGCCACTACAAAATCGGAAATAAAAAATGATGACAATGGATTTTCCAAGGCAGAATATGAGCCTGCATCGAGAAGGTAAGAAACACAGAACCCCATACAAATCAAACGGGCAACATATGATCATTGGCAGATGGCAACGCCAATGTTAGCTTGGGGAGGCACTCTTTGCTTACGGATTAATGGAGCAGGAGAATGAATAATTGCTTTCAGAAAATGTGCAGCAAAATGTCAGATATGTCCTTGCGTTCTTAAAGGCTGTAAAAGATTTTAAACCCTTTATCTGTCATCTGAGAAAAAATTTAGAATTACAAGAGACATTTTGTCAGCTTCATAAACGAGAAAGCATCGTAGGTTATGTCCAAACCCTGACAGTACAGATGTGATATTTAAAATTATCTTTCTACATTAGACAAAGACTGCCCAGTTGCAAGTTTTATGGATGACAAAAATGAGAGAATGGAGACCCTTTCAGTGACTAAAATTCGGATTTTTTTCACAGCATGCTAAACAGTATTTTATGACAAAATGCTCTTATACTTGAGCAATTGTAATTTATATGCACCAAAATGTGACCCTGCCTTTACCAAAGGTTAAGATGTAACAAAGAATTGATTAAAAAAATCTTTGATCATAAATGTAAGTCTTACTTTAAAAGCAGAGCAGAAAAGCTGGGGCTGGATCTTATTTATTTTCCCATATTAAGACTGACAAGTATGGCTGAAGCTTTTTCTCAGTACGAAGTGTGTGCTTGAGAGAAACACATGGTACGCGGAGGGAAACATTTCCTGCAATGCCACTTAAAGGCAAGCTTTGGCCATTTAACAAAGCTGTCTCATAGCAGCTCTTGCACAAGAAGGTGGGGGGGAGAAGTGATGTGATTGCCAGGGAAGAAAACTACCCGAAGTTCCTGAAAATCCAGCAGACATGACAGAAGGTTTCGCTAGGAAGTCCCCACACCATTCCAAATGCTGCAGAGACACTTGAGGGAGAAGGTTCATAAGTCCTCAGTCATAAACGAGTTACCTGCTCCCCCTTCAGCAGCAGCCCTCCCTCCAAGGCCAGAGCAGACCCTTCCCTGCAGCCGTCCTGGCAGACTCCAGCTCCTTGCCCTGCCCTCCCTGTACCTCCCTTACCTTTAGGCCATGTGGCCCTGAAGAACGGGGCAGCTCCTCTCTCTCCAGGTCACCAATGCACCGCTACTCAGCCACTGCCAGGCGGCCTCTCCATTTCCACCTCTCTTTGCTGCAGGGCACCCGCCACAACTCCTCTTCCTCCAGGTTTCTGCTCAGGTTCCAGGCAGTACAGCTGCAGACTGTGGAGCTCCTCCTGCTCTCAACCAGACCCAGCACTGCTGCCTAGAACGACCCGGCCCCCAAATCTCTCATAAGACATTACTTATGGCTTAGCATTGTTACCTTATGAATTGTTTATTGTATATAAATCAAATAAACCCAGGGCTGTACTGTATCAAATAATAATAATAATTAAAAAACATGTTTCAAATATATAAATACATCTAGAAATCAGGCTTTTTTTTTTTTTTTGAAGCGTTGTGACCAGTTTGCTGAGTGAGACTCTGCAGACTCAGAACTGCCAGAACACAAAAAAGTCAGATGATGTTGTAAAAGTCAATAAATACAAGATGGCAATTTAGGGTCTAAGACTTTTCCAGGTGTCCCAGACAGTTTACAACCAAAGATCAGTCCAGTTTGAAAATGAGACAGATCAAGGAAGTTTAGATCAGGTTATGAGAAGTGCTTAGGAAACCCACTGGCCACTACAATACTGTCTTTTTAAAAACATCTCTGTCAAGGGCATAATCAACTACAACACCAAGGTAAAACAATGCTTTGAAAACGGAGCAGATGATATCGTTAGCACAGATCCCAGCATGCAAGGGAACATACACAGCTGAACGTTCAACAGTTTTCACATGACATCTGGTGTCAGAGGGCACTTTGGGGAGCCATCACAAACAGACTAGAAAAACACCTCCACTGTTCTGCAGCCATTTCTGGAACATGGATTTATGAGTTTTACCAGAGACCACAAACTGAATCAAGGACAGAAGAGAGGCACACAATGCTATTCCCTGCCTTAACAATCAGCAGGAAAATTATATGGTGAAAAAAAGAAGACTGAAGTCACTGGGGTCTTAATACTCAAGTGCTTTACACAGAGGAAAAGGGACTGGCTGGGATGAGTTATTGTACTTTATTGTACTCAGTACTGGAACTTGAAGGGTGAAGTAGGTCACAGCCCAAGGCCAGGGCAAAGGCCTTGGCAAGAGTCACTGGAGGAAGCACCTGCTTCCAGAAGCACCATGAAGAAGAAAAGTTGGGGACCTAAAACCTACTAGAAAAATGGAAAGACATGAAAATGCACAGGAGGAAAATCGTGGGATAGAAAGAGGCTCCTGAAAGAGGAGTTTGTGCAACTCGAGGAAGGCTGGGAAGAAAAGCTCAGCTCAGATCCATTCTGCAGCATGTCATCTGGGCAGCAGGCCACAAGGAGGAGTAGTGCACCCACTGATCACACCACCGCTGACAGCGCCAGCCTGCAATAGGGTTTCCACCTTAGGAAGAAGGCCTCCATGTACAGAATTTTCAGGATGGAGGAGTGGGCTCCGTTCAGTATCGTTTCCTCCGTCTTTTGTTCCCCTTTCCTTGCTGTTCCTTCTCTTTCCGTGCTCCAGCTGTGGTAAAGGTGATGCAGTGAGCATCCAGAAAGTCCAGCAGCTTTGCCTTGGCAATCTTAATGCCGTTCAGTTTCAGCTCTGCATGCAGCACAGCCAGCTCAATCGGCTCATAGAAGAGAATCCTGCGGTACAGGGCTGGGTTTGAACGGATGTAGCACCTCACTGCCTCCAGCTTTTCTTCTTCCCGAGCTGCTGCCTGAGATGCTGGAACCTCTTCTTCTTCTTCTTCTTCAGATGCGAATGCACAGGCCTCAAATTCTTTCGCAAAAGAACTGAAATCAAGATCAAATAGACCAGAAATCAAAGAACAAGTCATCAAGGACAGGCCCGGAGCTCTCCAAGTACCTGGTGGCCAGCCCTTGAGACTACCTTCTGTAGGATCATAGACCCGCACCAGCACCCACAACGTGAGTGAAGAAGAACACGACGTGTTCTGCAAGCTCCCCCTCCCAGCCACGCCAGCTCTGGTCCTGCTCAGCCAGCCCCAAAGCTGTCTGGCATTCCTGGCTCCTGATCCACAGCACCCACTGCAGCCATTCTGTGGCAGCCTGTGCTGAGTCGTGCTGTGCTCTCCTCTCCCTGCTCTAGCTGCAGTCTCTCAGCCAGTGCTTTGAGTGCTCCTTGTTGTAACTTGCAGAGCCGTTCTGACCAGGCACGACAGATGTGGGCCTTTCCCGTGTGCCAGTCTCAGCCACAAACACTTTCAAGCCCTGAGAATAGCCCATTGGGAATTAAACTAAAAAACACAAAATGTGTTTCTTTCATAGGACTGTGATGACCTTCAAATAACAAACCCAAGGAGGCAGTGAGGCCCCTTCAGGAACACTCACCTCTGTCATGTTCCTAGCTCATCTCTGTCCTGCACCACTTTTTTGTTTAGCATTTTGTTTCCCTACCTCTGTGAACCAAAAGAGATGTCGCTGCCATCCCCTGAAGAAGTTGTAGACTTCTGAGATGCTGACAGCATCAGGTCTTCACCATCAGCTTCCAGAGACCATCCCTCAGGAGATACAGCTGACCTTGTCTGCTCTTTGGCTCCTCCTGGGTGACCTGTCATTTCAGGTCCCTGCTTGGGGGCTGCACAGCCTTTATCAGGGGGTCCAACAGGGTTGTCAACAGCCCTTCCCACGGGGAGCACTGAAGAAGCCGTAGCAACCTGCTTCCTTTTGCTCACAGCCCTCGAGGCTTTGGGACGCTTTCCACCTGTGGTCCGTGCTGCCTTTGACTGCCTACAGCGTTTGGCAGGGGACTTCTGCGGGGGAGGCTGGGAGGGTGGGATTTCATCTTCAAAGTCAGAGTCCGCATCCCGGTGAGTGTACTGGAATATCTCCTTCAGCTTCAACACCATCTGGCGCTTTGGGAGAGCACGAACTCCAAATCTGAAAGAGAAAGGTGGGAGCTTAGGCTAAGGTAATGCTGCAGCCTCCCACTGTCACAGCTTAGTAAGGTGCTCACACCAGGAATTCCAGTCGTTCACTACAAGAACGTGATATGACCTCAAAAAACAGTGACTCAAGTTTCACCAAGGCTTCTCTTTCAGTCCAGGGGCTTTCTTTCACACTACCTCTCAGCAAGTTTTTGCTCAAAGAGTAAAATGCTAACCTTTTCAACGGGTAATGCTAACCTTTTCAACTCCTTCTTCAGCTGGGGGGTCTCCATCATGGAGTAAGCTGGCATTGGTGTCACTGGAGTCCTGGGAGACCGGTTGCTCTCCTGACAGGCAGGTTCTGCAGCAGGATGAAATTACCACAATCAGGCTTAGCACAGAAAGCACTTAAAATGGCTGGTAGCTTTCCCCCACTTATATCTGGTGGCAGATATTCTAATATTGCATAATAATTAAGTAGTACTGCTTTTCTGCAAGCTCTTTTACTTACTACTTACCTTCATAACGGACTGAACAGTCAATGACTTGCTTTTTCTAGACTGGGACACCTGGTTTTTACTGACTTTAAAACGAGAAACAGCTTAAATCAAGACATAAGGCAGGTCTAGAAGAAGCAATTCTTGCAAGGCAGTGAAAAAAGCATGTTTACTGAATTCTGTAAAGTAGTTCTGCTCACAGGAAGGAAATGTCATAAGAGACTTGACGAAGAAGAAACTGAGCAAGTTGAACTTCGGGGATCCTGAGTTAGACCCGGTTTTAATGATACTTATTTACTGGCATTGTAAAGCACAGTCAGTCTCACAGGTCATGTTCGAAGCACCTGTTAAGCTACTCATGCACAATATTTTAATTAGATACTATGAGATCAAGTATTGGTCTTAGGTGGAAGGAATCATGCAAGTGCAACACAGGTAAAATACGAATCCTTTTAAGTTCTTGAGACCAAAGAGGTTATGTCAGCATTTCATGTACTGTCAGCATTCAAGAAGGCTGAACTCCTGCAGATTCCAGTGCAAGCTGGTGGCAAAGACGGGAAGAGTAGTGTGGCTCTCAGCCTGGTGTGCCCTGTGACCCCTCACTGCACCCTGCACTCACGGTATCTGATGGGCACTCAGTGGGCTGTTACAAGGGCCAGGAGCAGCAGACAGAAGGCAGCACATGTCAAGACAACTGTGCAAGAGTTTGGCAGGAAAGCATGCATGAAGCAAACCCACAGGCAGGGATGGGCACTCGCCTCCAGCTGGCCTCAATACAAGGAAACCCTCTGCAGCCTGTGCTAGCTGCATCTTGTTGCTTACCAGATATCCTCACGTAAGCGCAAGCATCACTTTGTGAACGCATTAAAAGCAAAAGACTGCACAGAACACCCACTGCTACAGGGAACAAACATCCACCAGCATGCAAGCTGAAGGTTCCTTTTTGTTTTGGTTAGTTGTGCTTTTTTTTTATTTGTTTGTTTTGGTTTGTTGTTTTTTTTTCTTCCAGGTACCTGGAGTTTCTGCAACAAGTACTATCACTGTCAAAAAAAACAGCTCAAATAAAACACAAGTAGGAATGCTCCAAGGATCTCTCATTTAGGTATGTTCTCCCCAACACCAGATGACTCTACCTGCTTTGTGCCTGGCCCTGGCAACTACTTCAGATTAGAAGGCCAAAAGCCCTTTCAACATATCAAGTGAACAACAGGTGGGATGACCACTTAAAATGAAAACAATTTAACGTAGTTCAGTGAATCTGGTATCAATGCAAGCTCTTACCAGGAGTCTTTACAGGATTTGCATCTGCTGCAGCTGGCACCCTCTGCGACAGAGGAAGCATCTCTGGAAATTCATCTTCATCTTCTTCTCCATCCCAATCATCCCAGATTTTGGAGTTCAGGTAACTCGGTCTACTGCCCACTGATGTAGAGGCCTCAATAGGACTCTTGTCCAGACAGAAGAAAGTTGTTCTTCTGCCAGCAGGATTTCCTTGAAGAGGAGTACTGCCCTTAATTTCCTGTGCTTGTGGGCTCTCCCACTGGTCATGTGAAGAGCCAGGTTTGGGACTGCTGGAAGCTCTGGTGTTTGCATGGCCAACCTGTTTGGAGTCCTGGCTGTCACCTCTGACTGGTGACAGGTACTCGACGGGCCAGCATTCACCAACAGGAACTGGGGGTTCGTAACTAAGCAAGACACTACTGCTCAATGAAGCTATACTTATTTCCTTCTCCCCCTCACTGTCCTCTATCTCAACCACGCTGATGTTTGTTTTATCTTCCAATGACTGCCCATGGCCAGGAGGCACAGATTTGGACAAAAAGGAGGTATTAGCACATTTGCTTTTCATATTGGTGTGGCCAGGGGAGAGGAGAATGGCATCCGCTGCAGAAACTGGTGGGGATTTCTCAGAAGATGATTCTGCTTCTGGGCTGCTGTAAGGCTTCCTTTCACTGATTGAGTTCTCCAGAGGCAAATGTTTGTCTGACAATGCTGGTTCAGGAACTTTTACTAAATTTCTATCTATTTCACTGTTACTATTACCAGCTGCTAGGCTTCTTGTGCTGGCTTTAGGTCCTGTATTCTCTGAAGAGTTAATACTTGTGACATGAGTCTGCGTTGAGAAATTTCTGCTTTTGGTCAGAACTGGTGTGTCTGGCACTATCCAGGAGCTGTCTGTACCTGAAGAAACTTCATGGAGCCCTTTTTCAGGGCTCACGTCTGGACTCTGCCTGCTCTCTGTACAACCATCTACTTGACTGCTGAGAGGCATTTCAGTGGACATCTTTACACCATTACTTATATGCACCTTTTCTGTAATGACGCATGAGACCTGTGTTGATTTCTGCTCTGTTTCAGTGACTGATGAGTTATATTCAGGTTTTGGTATCTCAGGACCTTGTTCTACATTTGTACATTTCAGTTGCCCAGAGACTTCCATTTCCTTCAGAGCAGAGCCTGACTCTGGTGACTTCTTGTCTTCTTGTAACTCCATTTCATCATCAGAAGATAAAACAATAACATCACACTTCTCATTCCCCTGAGCTGCAGGATCTTGAGTTCTGATAACTGGTGATGACAGCACTGGGACATTCATATGCTTGTCTAAATCAGTGTGGGGAAGCTCTGCTGGAGAAATTGTGTTCTCGTTTCCTGATGCAGTATCCAGCTCATTAGCTTTCTGAAAGAGTATTTCATTAGATGGGAAGGATTTTTTCTTTTTATTTTGCTTTAATGCTGGCATATGCTCTCTGGCAAGCTTTCTGTCCGATTTTGGAGACACAGGTGAAGAGCCGACAGCAGGAAAAAGGGGCACATAAGCTTTGAAAGGAGAACCATACAAAGAGTTTCTATGTGGAGAGAGGTCTTTTTGTGATTTGCTGTTCAGAAGAGAATCATTAATATCAACATGGTTTTCACAGAGAGTCTTTTCTGATTCTTTAATACCTTCATTCATCTGGGAAGGCTCTGAGTACTCTCCCTGAGTTGCAGAAAATAAGTGTTCATAATTTTCATTTACATTAGTATCATTGTGGAAGCTAGAAAATTGTTTTTCACAGTGACTTTCCCCTTCTACATCACATGAGACCTGAGATGATTCGGAATCCTTCCCATCATCACATCTCCTAACGGTCTCTCCTTCATTAGTGGTGGCACCATGGGATGCTACATCCCACTTTCGTGGTTCACCGTGGTGAGGCACAAAAGGGATCTGTGCAACATTCACTCTTTCGCATCTATTTATATTCTGCATTTTCTCTTTTTGTGCAGACAAGTCACATTTAGGTCTTTCCGCATCATTGTCATCCCTCAGATCTTTGAAGCTGTTACTTACTGAAGCAGATTCTGACCTCTTTACTTCTTCCTCCTCCATCTGCTGGTTCATACCTAGGGCTGCCTCAGTGTCACTGCACGTGCTGCCGTCTGTTCCCTCACTCAATTCTGTTTCACGTTGAACTATCTTTCTCTGAGTTGCAGCAAACTCATAGATTTCAGCCAGCTCCTGTTCACCCACCCTATTGTCATCTTCTTTCTCACATTCAGGGTTCGAGACAGCTGCTTCTTCCTCATCTTCACCCATCCATACTGATTTCAGTAGGTCTTGGAAGTTCTCAGCTCTGTCCTCACAATCTTTGTCATCCCTCACAGAGATCAGATCATCTTCTGAATCCACGCCAGAAGACACCTGGCTCTCTCCAGTGTTATTTTCACACTCTCCTATAAGCTCCCTCACACCAAACCTGCAAGGAGATAATAGTAATGTTAATACTTGCCTCTTCCAGTATTTTTCCACCATTTGTCTGCCTGATCACTTGTGAGCCTTGTGAAGAATCTGCATGAGGATCTTGGTTTCCTAACATACACGAGCTCCAGTGTACTCCTAAAATTCAGAATTCCCTTTACCAGGTGTCACTCACATGAAAGCACCAGGTTCACTCTTCCTTCTTTTACATAAGAGATTCAATGGCTATACCACTACACTAAAATCCCTTTGCCAATAGCACTGGTGGAAGTCCCATGGCATGGCAGGGGCTGGATGCCTGTTATGTGCAAGCTTCATGGCTTTTTGGTGTGACAGGGCACCTCTCTACATACATATTGTCAAGACCCAACCATCCACATCTCAGTTGCTCCTGTTTCAAACTCTTTACTTAATGCGTGTCTAGGTTCATGACCGAGAGCACGATAAAACACATTAGCAAAACAGATCCAATACGTTCTGCAAGTGTTCTTTAGATTACACGTCAATAGTGCAATGCTTTATGAACCACACATCTTGATGATGTGTGTAGACATGTAGACACGCTCGTCATCATTGACAACATCATCTGTCAATGAAAATGTCCAGACAAAACTCTTGGCAAAAGTGGGCTAGGCTTATACTGAAAACAGGAAATCTCACATGGATACAACCTGGAGAGTCATGGAAAAGATGGGGGTAGGATGCTGTTATATCCATGTTTCAGTTAAGATGTAAGGAGAGGACTATGGAATTTGTAAGCTACAAAAAAAACCACAATGGAAGATCCCAGGTTGGGGTCATGGCTGAAAGCAGGGAAGGATCCAAAACACGTTCACAGTACAAACCTGGCAGCCAGAGCCCTGACCTGGGGCAACATCCCAGCAGGGATACCAGCATCAGCAGCATAAAGGTATCGCAGGAACGCACAGGCCGCCTCTCCTGTCACGTCACTCAGCAGCACACGGCGTGTCTGCGCGTTCCCATCCTCCTCCACTAAGAACCCTTCCCTGTGAACCTGGGGTAAGAGGAAAGCAAACACAGTCCATTTGCTGTTAACGGAACAGCAACATTGATGTTCTTATTCCTACCAGATCACTCCTTTCCTTCACCAAAGGCTTGGCCTAGGACCAGGACCTGATGCCCCTGAAGGAAGCTAAAATGACCGGTTACGTAGAGCTTCAGATGAAGAGACTATTTCCTTCCTGACCCTAGAGCTGTTAGCTTATACAAAATTTGACTACTCACTGTTTTAGTCACACATATAAGAGATGGCCTTAGAGTTCTCCAGTTGGTTTTGAAATGCAGTTACTGCCCAGAGCACAAATTCGGAGTTATCCACACCTTTCTCACAAGAGAGCTTCCCCTGATCTGTTTTGAATTTACCTTCATTTGATACACTGCCAAAATTCTAGTTCTCCTGGCGTCTCACAGGAAAAGAGACATCATATAAACACTACCTCACTGAACCGGACCATTATCTGTGTGGGTCCAACCTGATCTCAGGTTTTGCTGAAAATGCTCCTTCAGTTCAGTGAGGTGTCACTTCCTTTGCAGCCAAATCACGTAATGTGCTATCTGAAACTCTGTCCAGAGTCAGGGGACATCATGCAACAGAAAGCATGAGCTCCAAAGCCAGCTCTGATTCATTTCTTTCTCGTTGTTACTCAAAAGCTGCAACAAATAAGAGCACCTACACAGAAAATAAATGTGAAACATTGCTTTGCAGGTAGGGACTTACTGGAAAGCAACTCTGCAAGGATGAAAAACACAGCATGGGGGCCAATCTCACAACTGCAGTCACACAAATGATTTCTGCCCATGGGAATGGTGAAGCCAGATAGTGTTGCAGGGAAAAAGTAATAGAACCTGGCTAACACATGGTTTTTAAAATCCTGTGTGCTCTGGGCACAGGCATCTTTGCTAGTGGTTGAGAAGATCCCTTCATAAATTTCACATTAAGACCACTGTACGACATATATGAGCCTGCTTTTTCCTTTCCCCAACTCTCGTGGACCCCTTAGAAATGGCTTGAGGCACCTTGTGTGGGAAATGCTGCCAGCATACATGAGGATAAAACTAATTCCACTGTTTCCAAAAGGGCAGCTCTTACGAAAAGCTTCTTTTGTTAGGAAGCTGATTGCATGGACTGGTGGCAACTCTGTGAAAGAGCAGAATTCAAATCTTAGGTTCACTGCTTTTCACCATGCCGACAGGAGGCTGCAAAGGAGCAGGTTGGGAACTATTCAACCCAAAATGTTTCTGGGAACATAGGAACTATTCACTACTCTTGCAGAACACACAGTTCAGGGCAGCTTCCTCCAAAGCAACTGTGAGAGTGACAAAACCTCTGTGCAGGCAATTTTCAAGTCCTGCCCAGAATTCCTCTACTCTGTATTCAAGCTTTGCAGCCCAGGTGGAAGGCAGGACACACCAAGATAGACAAGGCAATCCGCACTTGTACAGGTACAAAAATTCAAGGGCAAAGAGCACGTAGGAGGTTTTGTCCATTGCTCACGGGCAGAATGCAAAGAAGGATCCTTGTCTCCCCATAGTCTCCCCACATAAAGTATTACATTTTCCACCACTTTGTCAGGATTCTGGCTTCCCGAGACAAAAAAAGAAAACACTATGTGGCCAGAGGCACTTGTCATTAGGCCCAGCAGCACTCTGTGCTGATCCTGCAGCAGCACTGACTGTAGGTGTGAGCAGTTTGGGCTTTACTGAATGAAGAAAGGAAAGTATATCAACAGTACTTACAACCTGAACGGCCTGTGGGCACCGTGCATACAACACAAACATGTGGGCATAAATGACTTCCCCAGAGTCCACCTGGAACTGCACGTCGCTTAAGTGGGGGTTGTTGACCATTGCACTGAAATCTTCAGCCAGCAACCTGAGGGAGGACTAGAACACAGAAATAACACAAAGACAAAAGTTATATTACAGCTGTCAGACATTTTCTTAAAAAATAAGGAGGGAAAACCCCAGTTGGTCAGTATGGCTTTATTGTGGGCCCCAGGCACTGCCATCGCCTTCTGCAGCTGATCAGCAGCCGTATCAACTCAAGGTCTTCCACAAGACAAATAAGCAGACAAGTCTGTCAGACACCTCTGGTTTTGGTTTCCTCCTCCTCCTTTCTACTTTTTCACAAAGTCGCAATTGTGAACAGGCAGTCATGCTGTATTCTCCTCTACTTGCATTACAGCACATTATCACCACCAGATCTTTGCCACACCATTTCCTGATGTGGTCTAGCCACTGCCTACAGTTGGCCTCTTGATCTGCTGCCCTCCACCACATTTTTAGGAAGCACTTTGATTGACTTGAACTCAATTCACTATAATTATAGTAAGAGGAAAGAGGATGACTCAGGGGTGGGGTAATGAGCCTTTCTTTTCTTGTTAATTGGCTGGCAGTGACAGCTGAGAGCAGCTCTGCAGCAAGGGGCCCACAGACAGTAAAACTAATGGAGGTGTTGTGTTCAAAGGAACTTACATGCTTGTTCTGAAAACTCTTTTTGAAAATTTCACTCAAAACAAACAACAACTACAAGAAAACAAACAATTTCTATTACAGTTCTAGAACCCCTTGCTGGAATTTTGGGGAGGGCTTGTTGCCTGAGCTACCTGTGACTGGTTAATGGTGATATAAGGTGAGGCCTGGGGTATGCTGCCAAAGGCAGCAGCGATACACACTGTTTCTGCTCTGGAGCTGCTCCCAGTAAAACCCAATCCAGGCAATCCTCTAAAGACTCAGATCCCTCTAGGCGAGCATTGTGCCTCTGGAGACGGCCACTGTGAAATACTCTCAGCTCGTGCTGAGAGGCTGTCTGACTGTAAGTGAAAAACAGTTTATCCATAATACAATAGTCACTGACCTTGTGCTTTTTGAAGCTACTGCAGAGCTGACGAAATGCAAGTTTTATTCTAGCAAACATCTGCATGAGATGCAGTTCCATCTGGAACAGCACAGCTCTTTATTTTATTAGCAGGTTTCCACATTAGCTCAGTGGACTGTGGAAGCCCAACCTTTCTACTTGCTCCAGCATGTGTTTGCAGGCAGCCAATACTAATTAGCACTAAAACGGCAGCACACACCACAACACTTCTTCCAGGTCTTCATAGGTGGGCTAGGGAAGACTGCGTGTCATGGCAGTGGTGTGGACTGATCTCCAAGGGGAAGACAGGAAGCTCAGTCTGGAAACTAATCCGATGTTTCTTGCTTTCTTATTCTTGGCAGGTAGGATACCTGCAAGACAGTACCTCAGGAAGCCAGCAAACACAGACTCCTGATGCTGTGTTCCAGGCAACAAGCCCAGAACAGCTTTCCTGCCGATGCTAAAATTACAAGTCAAGAATGGGGAAATTAAATAAGACTAGAAAATTCCTGGCTGCACCATTGTCCATGCAAAGTGAAGGGATTGGTCCAAAGACAGTTCCAAGTGGGTATGTGCTCCTGTCGGAGAGCACACCAAGACACTCCCTCCTACTGAGCAGGCCAGCTAGACTGGACTCACAGATGTGACAAGGCTCTTAAGCATGGGTGGGGGAGATGTGCTACTGATGCAGTGGGTGTATTTGCTCTACGTGGTTACCATTGCTGTGTTCTAGCAGCAATCTCTTCAGCAAGACTTTGTTTGCTCAGCAGTCATAAATCATAGAATCAAACCAAATGTGAACAAATGGTCATCCCGTTATCGCTGGTAGCAACTGAGTTCCAACAACAGTATCAGAACAGTCTCTGTATTGCTACAGGCCTTTGTTTTAATGTACACAGAAGTTTATAAAACAAGATACTCTTTCTACTAAGGATATTTTTAATACCTCCAAAGAATAACTAGAGCTTTTGTAACAAGTAGCTGGGATGCCCATGTTTAGTACTGATTCGCACCTCAAAGATTTGTCTTCTTTCAGAAGTCTCTCAATTCTATATGCACAACAGGAAATTGCCTTATCAAGGCATCAAAATTTACCTTGCACCAAATTCTACTGCCTTTCATGGCACGATTATTTATTATCAAACCAAAGACAGTAAGTTTCACATAGATAAAGTGGATGACCCTGGTAATAGGATGAGTTAGGGATTTTTCATATGCACTTTAATTGAAGAAAACTGATTATACATCTGTGGGAGAAAGGAGAGGTGCATCCAGGGTAAGATGTGATTTACGTAACACTACTGGCTTGATAAAAATCATCTGTGACCTTCTAGCCTATGGTCTTCACCTAGTCACCAGAGAGCACACTGACTGTTAATTAGTTCCTTTGATATGTGTTCCCACAATTGAGAATTTTAGGTTCTAAATCCTTTTGCTGCTAATGCAGTTTTCTAAGAAGCGCTCACCTTCCATGGACCTTGGAGCATTCCACCTCATCTACCAGGCTTTTCTGTCTAAAACTTTAGTGCAAGTCAGTCAGTCAGTCCTTGCAAGGATTCTCTCTTCCATCGCTTGGCATGGTGTGGGGAGGAAGATGACAGAAGAGGAACGGCTCCATGCAGAACCACCCAAAGCAGCTGGGTATGCGAGCCTGGATGAAGCACCAGGCAACTCTCCTGGACTCTAGCTAACCTCTCTGAGGTTGCCTGGGAATTAAAGCAAAGTGCCACCCACTGCAGTGCAGCTACAGCCCTGGTCCCTATCCCAAATATTCTTTGTGCTGTAGTAACTGTATATAACTGTTTAACTTGATTCTCTTTACATAAATTATGCACAGTTTGGCTTTATGTTACCTGCCATTTTAAATCATCTCTCTCATCAGGTGGGACAAGTACTGAAAAATTTACAGGCCTACTTGCAGACATCAAATAAATACCATGTCTGTTGATCTCACCTGTGCCCATGATGATTCCTGAGTGATTGTGAACCTTAAGCACTTCTTAGTTTCTACAGAAAGGAATGCAAAATATTCCATTCTTCTGTGAATTACACAAATGTGACAGCTTCTTTTTTACTTCCTTTTTACAGTAGTAAGCAAATACAAAAAAAGCACACACACAAAAAAGTTTGTCCTTACTTTCTTACAGCTGCTTGTCAGGAATTTCTTCTCTTTGAGTGCTGGGACAAAACCAGTATGTGGAGAGTCACTGGGAGTCAGTTCTTTTCCTCGAAGAAGAAAAAGCACATCACAGATCATGTACAACTTCCTCATCAGATAGAGTGATGTACGAACTGCTGACAGGATCCCTGCCACAAGGGCTCCCTGAGACACCTGCTACAGTCAGCCTGACTGGGTTGAAAGCTCAGCCTCTCTCCCTCTTGGCTTTTTTGGAGGGGTTTGGCTCTGGGCTGTGACAGGCTGTGGGTACCTGAGTACCATTCAGCCATGAGCAGCACCAATCTGCAGCAGATCTGTGTGTGCCATAATCATCCAGACCAAGAACTGCTGATTGCAGCATGCTTCTCCACTTCACATCTCAGTTTCTCTCCAGTGAGAAAAAAAAACTAGGGCACAGAGCGGGATGGGGCACACCATGGCCTCTTTCCACCAGCCAGGCAGAATGCATCTTGGATCTGCATTTCAACTTTGAATAAATGCTCATGGGCCCTGGTGCTCAAAGGCAGCCAGTGAAATCAGTTTTGCACAGCCCAGACCCTGTGGAAGTCTATACAGTGCACAGAACACGACGTGGAGTGACAGAAGGAATTTAGGTCTTCAGAAATGGATTCACTTGCACTAGTGTCTGCATGGTGGTATTTCTGCCCCTGGGCTCTTTTATACACACAACATACATTTATGTGTAGAAATGATTTCCCTCCCCCATGAAGTTATATCTTCAACAAAAACCCAGGAGTAGTTTTACAGGAGCAGCAATCATTTCCTGCAGCTTAGTAGGGGAAGAGGAATAGTATACCCAAATGAAAATACAGACAGCTGATCTTATCAACCATGTTCTGTTTCACAAGTGACCAGAAGACACACAGTACTTTCTGCTAAATGGCTAGGCCATTTAAAGGGATATCATTGACCTTAAAATGTGTAGTTGTGCACCACATGCAACTATGACTGGAGAGGTTAGAGTAGCCCAGGGAGGAATTCTAGGTGTTTTTTGTTTGTTTGGTTGGTTGGTTGTTTTTTTTGGTTTGGTTTGTTTTTTTTTTAGCCTCTGTATAGGTACAGATAAACTTCAGGTTTCTGTACCAATGTACCACCATGCAATCATCCCTCTTGCACCTCTGTTTCACCCAATTGTCTCAAGACTCAAAAAGACAGTGCACATAAGAGTGTCCAAATAGCTGGTATGAACATTTTGGCCCAGTCATTAGACATGTCTGGGCTCCATCCTGTCAAAAAAAACCAAACTTTTAATAACTTTAAGAGAATTTAAAAATAAAATTTAGTATCTGCTGTCTGGGAGTTCTCTTTGATGCTGGGATATGTGCATCACTTTGGAAATGTCAGTTTCACTGTAACTAAAGTTTATGGTAGAAAGATGTCCCACCCCAGTATCACCTCCTGGATCAACTTCAACACCCTGGGGGTGCTGTCATGGCTCTCCTAACTTAGTACAGCATAAATCTGGCTCTGCGTAGCTGAAGGGACTAGGGACAGGGCTCACAAAGCTGCCAGAATTTACCTGATTGCTCTGCTGCTTGAATGTGGTCAACATCAAGTTTCCACTGAGTAAGGGTAAGTCCTTCCTTGGCCAACTCAACTAGGTTCTGCAGGTTCTGAACGTCCTTCTGGCTGTGCGATAAAGATTGCCCATCTTCTTCAGGGCCTGATTTGAATTCATCAGAAGTTTGGTCTCTGACCTTTATGCAAGTGGGATCATGAGAACTGAGGTCAGGCTGAATTTGTTGAGATGCTTCTGGTTGATCAGATCCTACTGATGGCGGAACGTTGTCTGGCTTGTGATTCTGATCAAAAAGGGGGGAAAAAGAGACCAATAAATTAGGTCTTGTTGTATGTATCACATGAGCTCAGAATATTGTCTCTAGTTCATACTTTCAAAACATCTAGTAAAGGATTGCAGAACGTTCCCTGGGCTTCTGAGGTAAAAGCTCTCTGTAGTTTTATGAAGGACTCTCCAAGGAAAAGACAGCTCTAAAGAGAAAAAGAAAAAAGGAAACTACAACAGAAAATGCAGAAAAGGTGGTTTCACCAGGAGCATGCCTGTGCAGGCAACTGGCAAGTAGGGAGAGAGGATGGTGGAACTGTTCCCACTCCGATATCTAAACATTTCATTAAAGCTGAAGCACCTGGCAACAGCTGCAGCTGAAGCTGTCCAGGTGCTTCTGTTCAGAGATCTAAAACATTTTTTGCAGTCACGTGTAACAAAAATCAAACTTTCACCCGTGAGTTGATATTTTCCAGGTTTGTTCTACTTCCCAATGAAAACAGTTTTGTTTGTTTATTTCTAAGTAGAAATAGAATTTTAGAAATAGAAATGTAGCCATTTCTTGGAATGGAAGGAATCAGATGGGAAAACACATTGTTGCCAGAATTTTAAAGGCCTTCTCACTTTTTATTTTTAAACTTTTCTGGCAGTTTTTTCTTTGACCAAAAGGTCAAAGATCTTAATAGAATGGAGCCCCTCTGCTACAGCCCTACTTGGGGATAAGCCAATGAAAAGCTCTGGGATTTGACTAAGGAAAAAGTATTAAACAAAGTACCTATATATGCACAGTAGTTTTTGAACAGAAGTACAGAAAAATCCTTCCAGGAAGCAGTGAGGGAAGCAAGAGAAGTGATACCTGTCTTCTCAGAGAGCAAGTATGTAATAAGATGAGAGATTAAAAGACCTTTGTCTCCTTCTGCAGGAACTTTTAATAAAAAATACAGAACACTGAAAGAGGCAGGAAATCCAGATGAAAAATAGAATGAAACAGTGGAACTGAAAATAGGATCAAAGCTCATGTGCCAAGAGCCTGTGGGATGCACAGAGAAAGCCTGAAGTGCAAATACTTAACAACTGCGGGCACTCCCACCTTCTCCTTGGTGAAAGGCAGAAGTATCAGTCTTCAGTTTAAACTTTTCACCCAATTCCTTGCTGTCTGAGTACAGCACAGAATCACACCATATCCCAAGTTGGAAGGGACCCATAAGGATCGCTGAGTCCAACTCCTGGCTCCACACAGGACCACCCAAAATTCAGACCGTGTCTGAGCGTGGTGTCCAAACACTTTTTGATCTCCAGCAGGCTCAGTGCCGTGACCACTGCCCCGGGCAGCCTGTCCCAGTGCCTGACCACCCTCTGGGTGCAGAACCTTTCCCTAACCCCCAGCCTGACCCTCCCCTGTCCCAGCTCCATGCCGTTCCCTCAGGTCCTGTCGCTGTCCCCAGAGAGCAGAGCTCAGCACCTGCCCCTCTGCTCCCCTCATGAAGGAGCTGCAGGCCGCCATGAGGCCTCCCCTCAGCCTGCTCTGCTCAGGGCTGAGCAAACCCAGGGACCTCAGCTGCTCCTCACATGTCTTGCCCTCCAGACCCTTCACCATCTTCACTGCCCTTCTTTGGGCACTCTCACAGTTTTATGCCCTTCTCATATTGTGGTGCCCAAACCTGCATGCAGTGCTTGAGATGAGGCTGCACCAATGCAAAGTGCAGGACGTGGGCAAGGCATCAGAGCATGGCCACAATGGAACATGTGAACCAGGCTGCTGTAAACACAAACAAGCTAGTGGAAAAATGACTGGGATGCAGACCCTTCACTCAGTACTCTGTTCCCATCCATTTTATTTTCTGAAAGGTCAAGGAATAGCATGGTAACATGAGCCTTGGTCTCGTCTCCAAAAGCAAGAAGTGCAAGTTCAAGATCCTAAAATTTAACTGGGTAAGACAAGGGGACAACAGTACAGGAGCAGTGAGCATGCAGAGGCAAAGGGTCACGCTTTAAATACCAAGTGATGAAACAGAAGAGTTGCAGGGCAAAGGAGCTAGGGCACATACACACCAGAGCAAGGTCAAAAGTGTCCCACCTGCACAGGCTTCCAAGGTACAATCGCAGGGGATAATCCAGCTGTGTAGAATAATTCAGGGTCACAAGGTCCTGTGAGAGCACTGATATTCCACAGAAAGCAGTCCCTGCTTTTGGGCAATGGCAAGAGCCAGGCTGCTTTCCCAGATTTATCCTCCAAAATCTTGCTAGAGGGAAGCCGAGGGGTGGGAGGGAATTCAGCCTCTTCTACAAGCAGCATAGCTACCCGCTCCTGGATCCTCTTGCGGGCCTTCTCTGGATCCTGAAGTAGTAATGGTGGAGGTGTACTTGGGCCTCTTTTACGTCGTTTTTTATCTTTAAAAAGAAAAGGAAGAGGAACCCAGATAAACAAGCGGCTAAACACACAGGGCTCCTTCCAGTGTTGTAGTCAGTGGTGACCAAAACGCAGCTGCAAGCTGAACACAGCTCTTAGGATTCCTGCAAGGAGTCTGAAGCCTCATATTGCCCCTGCTGGAGAAATTAACTCCAGAAAAGACTGATTCCTGCTTGCACTGCTCTGCTGTCTATTGGAAGATGTCACATCTCTACAAAAAGTGACCACTGTGGAAGCAACTGCTATCTACGTAGTCTACCTCCTAGACCCACAGAATGGTGCCTATGAGTTTTGACTAGATCCTGGTGCTTCACAAAAAAGAGAGAGGAAAAAAAAACAACACCAACTATGAAGGACTCTTTTGTGTCCTGGTCTCTGATGATGACGAATCACAGCCCACACAACCACTGCAGAGCTGTTCTTTGGCAATCCTGTATCTTACTAGATTTGTCTTACCAACGCCCAACCCCTAATCCAACTGGAAGTAGGAGACCTAAGCAGGGTTGTGAAGAGTAAAGTCCCCCCTCTATACAGCATGCAACACTCCACTGGCAGTTATCTTCCTTTCTAAACCCTTTTTGCACACTAAAATGGTAAAACACATGCTCAATGGCATGTAATATATGCAGGTCCACTCTAGAAAGAAAAGAGAGATGAGACAAGGCTGAAAAAGCTGCATTGATCCAGGTTGCAGCAGGATGAGTAAGAAAAAATCTACTGCAACAGAAATAACAATGCTCTTTTTGTGTAATTTCTTTTCAGTTTCACAGCTTACAAAAAACAACAGCTCATCTAAAGAATATCTTACAGTTTCAAAACAACCAATCAGTGGAAAAAAAGCATGAGATTCATAAGGTATTTCACTAAAAACCATGGACATGCCACAACCTTTCTTGACTGTATTTGGATTTTGCACATTGCTAAACTCTGACAGTAAAAATAAAGCAGAAACTGGGCTGTCATCCCTCCTGTACCCAACAGGAAAGTTCAAGTGCAGAGCAGGCTAAGTTACACTACTTCTCCAATAACACAGCCTTTGACACTAACTCACTTTAACACATACCTGATCCTGGCTTCCATTTGATTGGCAAAGCAGCCACTGGTTTCACGTTTGTAACTGATTTTGCCTGTTCCTGCTTTTCGTGCTCCAACAGAGAGCGTGACATTGCCATAGCAACCAGCAAATCTTCATCCTTAGTCTCCATTTTGGCCCTCTTCTGCTTGTTCTTTGAGTCCTCTTTGGAGGAGCCTTTTCGCTTTGACCTGCTTGGTTGATTGCTGAAATACAAGAATGCAGCAGGAAGCCCAAGTTATTGTGACTGGATCAGAGACAAGAAACACTGAGCATTCCAGAGAAGCTGCTCTGCTTCCTCAGAGAGATTCCCATATCCGGAATAATGAGAAGCTATTTGCAGTGCCTTCTTCCCCAGAAGAGAGCAAAAGATTCCTTAGCACCCATGGAATTTAGAGCAATTTTGAGAAAATCTTTTTTTGAAAAGCTAAGAACACAAGACCACAACAGTGATATAAGTTGTGTGTGCTTTTTAAACATCTGTAATCTCTATCCTAAATGCTTTCGAAATGTGTATCAAAGGGGGAAAAAAATAAAGTTGAAGCAGGGTAAAAACAAGATCGCCAAAAAAATGCTCTCCCAGTCTTTGTTTCCTTAGTGTACAGGCAACAGCCCCTTCTCAGCACAAAGGGACTTACGAGCCCTCCTACAAATTCAGTCAGGCACAACTTGCTGTACTCTGAAGATTCTGCTCAAATCCAAGACAACAGATGCAGCTCTGCACCTAGCACGTTTCAAAACATCAGATCTGCTTCCTCCTTAGCTCGAGGTGTGAAGCGCATACATCCACTACAGCCACGAGCTGAGTAGCTGAGCCATTGGCAAGACAGATGCTCGGGAGAGACTGCAGACACTCGTACTACGTGTTCTGCCTAATAAGCTCAAACACACCATTCAGCTTTACTGTGTAATTGCCTCACGGAGCTCATATATTTCTGACAAAACACTGTAAAGTTATTTATTCCCCATTTTGCTCCTGCCTGCTGATTTTTAAAGTCATCCACTACCTGACCGCTTCTGAAGGAAAACAACGTATTTTGTTCCAGCTAACTGCCACGTTCTCCTCTCGTGGTACTGGGCCATGGCCCTGCTTGACATTCTTTGGACTTGGGGGCCCCCAGCATGTGAGTCTGCCTTGCTTCTACAGTTCTGTCCCAGGAACACAAGGTCAAGTTCTCTCAGGACAAAGACAGTAGTCAGCGTATTTTATTTTCACCAGCTTACCTGGGAAACTGTAGAGGTGCATCACCAAGCGTGGACACCTGCAACTGCACTGCCTGAAGAAGCATCTTAGGGGGAACATCCATCTCGACAGCACAGCGCTTCAAGTGACTGACTCGGCTCTGAGGGGTTTGGAATTGCTTCCCACAGATGGGACATTCAGGGACCAGTGGTTTGTTGGAGGATGACATCTGTGCATCTTCCATCTCATCCAGACACCTGTGAGACAATGGCACAGCTTTAAGGCTATCCATGCTAAGATTTAAGCCATATTAAAGAAAAGGAAGCACAATCATCTCTGATATCTGCAACAGGCAAAGAAGCATCCCCTGAAGAAATAAGAATTCTGTACCCACTGCTGTGATGGATATGAAATGTACCAGATACAGAGAATTACAGCCTCACAGGCATATTAACAGCATGTTGCTTAGAAGCAAGTACAAGTAATTAACTTCTTTAATTTCTCTCTGTGTCCATCACCTAATCCCTCTTTCTGCATTGATTGTAACATTCCAGATAATTTCTAAACCACCATTAAAAACAGAATCATGCTACCAGAGAAATAGTAGGTCTTCCTCACCCAGAATATGACTCTTTCTTGTCCTTCTTAGTGCTTTTGTAGGCATGACGAAGTGCAGTGTTGAGAATGAAAGCCATTTTCAAGTCAGATATCTCACTTGACAAGGACAGTGTTTTGTGTCACAGAAAGTAAGAGTACTTAGAGTAATAATTTCTGGTATGCCAAGACTGTTTAAAAGTTTTAAAGGTTCTTTTTCTGTCCTCTCCAAAGAGATACACAGTGTTTGTTTTCTTTACAAAGCATGTTATAAAAAGCCCTCCCTTATTATGGAATGACACGCAGAACCTACACGTAGAGCTGTGTAAGGGAACATTCATCTGACGTACTAGGACTGGTGATTACAAGTTTGCCAGTGCATCTATCCACCTGCAGCTTTACATCTCACAATGAAGACTGCTATCAAAAAATCCACTGCCACTATAACCCTGTAGTCTCATCCTCAGATTACATGTTTAACAGTTCAGAAAACAGACTTAATTTCCAAAAAGCATTTCTGATACACTGTTGCTGTTCTACGCTGTCAGTCCTATCAACCAGCAGTAAGTATTTGAAGACAGAAACTGTAGTAACACCTCCGAAACTGCAGCTGCAGACAGTCCAAAGAATGCCAGTCACTCAATAGCAAGATGTATGACGGGCCAAACCAAACCATTCCTGAGTCCCTTAAAGTGCCTTAATGAAGCACGCACAACTGTTCACATGTGTTGTTTCTGATCCTTTCTCAATAGAGAAGCACACTTACAAAGAGCTATCTGCGTATAATACACTAACAGTACTTGATTATTTACCACTAAGGAAACTGTCCAGTTTAGGGCATTGATACCAATGTAGTTGCACATCATTCTGACAAAAGAGAAGGCAGGGATGCCTTCCCTTAGCCTCTCCATTCTCACTGCCAAGCACTGTAACACAACCTAGGCATCATTCTGAAGAGCATCACTTTTCCCTCTGCAAACAACTCGGGTATGCAGTGACAAAGTTACATTCTAGCTGTCCTTATACGAACAACTTTTAGCTAAATAGGGCCAACATTACCTTGCTGGCTGAAATTGGCAGATCTGCAATAGTGGGTCCTCATTAATTTTGCTAGCCACTTCACAATCACAGCCACTCTGCAGCACTACTGATGAAAGCAGCACTGGCTTTAACATGTTCGTGCAGAAGCCCTGCAGGGTGAGACAATCAGCCCCTGTTTTGAGATCAAATGAACTTGCTAATTCAGGCCATAAAAGTCAATGTCACCACATAGACTCCCCTGCTACCGGGTTCTAGAATCGCCAAGCCGACCTAACGGTCTGAGGTTAACGGGAGAGGATGCAGAAAGGACGAATCAAGCTGGCCCTTCACCTGTTAACGTGCTGCTCTCGCCGCGTCGAGTTCATGGCTGAGAGATCCTTTTGGCAGATCTGACAAAAGAACAAGCCTGCATCCTCCAGGGCTTCCTCTTTGGTTTCCTGCTGAAGAGCCAAAGCCAGAGCACCATCATGCTGCACGGATGGAAGATCGTGGATATCTGGCAAAGAAGGGAGAGTTAACTAAGACAGAGAACGAAGAATCCTGTATGGAAGCTGTGGAGCTGTTGTTTTTGCCATTATTAAACTAGCCACACAATAGTCAATTGCAATCTTTCTCTTGCATCTTTACACCTGATCTCTCATAAAGTAGTGTACAAAATGCGCTCCTTAAACAACACAAAACTGCACTACCCAGGGAGCAGTAGGTGGTGATTTATTCATAGTACATCACATGTCAGAGCCAAAGGGGGGTATGCTTTGGCTAAAGTTGCTAGGGAGAATGCAGGATCTTACACATAACGTACTAAACACAGCAGATTTTGTGTTGATGCAGAACCAACAGGGTCTTGACCTAAAATAGAATGAAGGCAGAGTAAAATTTTTGTGAATTCAATGCATTTGCATGGAACACATTACCTTTGTGGAAATCTTGGAAATCTTCCAAGGATGGGGTCAATCTATGAGTCATATTTACCTAACAGCTACCTAACACTGTCCCAAGGGAAGGACGACAAGGCTGACTGATCCTGTCAGAATCAAACCTGTTTCCAAGAAGTCCACTATCCCTCCAGAATCTAACATGAGATTAATTCGGCCTCAGAGAAGAGCTGGGAGAAAAGCACAGATTGTCCTTTAACAATTGAGAAAGCAACTTTACTCAGTGATCTGGAGTGATTTATTCCGTGCTGCACGCTGAGCCACTAGGCTAGCTGGGAACAAAGCCCAAGAATCTGCACTGCTTTTCATGCAACCATTCTAACCAGCCCACAGCACTCTTTCTGCACGTACAAGAGCTAACGGGAGAAACGTACCATTCTCTGGTGAGTTCTGCTCCTGGCTTTCATCAGGAAAATCCCCGCTGGCTACAGACTTTGGCAAGCTATCGTCTGTGCTGTGTTTTAGCTGCTCAGGTGCCACTCTCTTGAACTGCTGCATTCTCTCCACTACCAGCTCTGCTACCCGTGCCTTTGGTCCTGCGAGCGGCGGTATCTTTGAGGTGGGTGAAGAGCAGGCCCCTGGCTGTGTAGCAGGATGGAAGGATAATGTAGTCTGGGAAGAGCCATTCAGAGCATTTACTAGAAGGGAAGAAAACACCAGAGCTTTACCAGTCAGTATTGCACAAGTAGCTGAGCTGCCCCCAGAGCTGGGGGGAAGCCTCCCCCAACAGCAGGCTGAGCCAGGCTCAGCTTTGCAACACTTATTCTTAAAAAGAGAGCTGAATAAGGTGCTTGGCTATTACATCGCTTTATACTTCATAACTATAGTAGCAGCATCACACTTCTGTGCCACAGTGCAGTTTAAATACCTCTGTATCCCTTTTAGAGGAAGGACTATTAAGGAAGACCTCACCTGAAGGTCACTAGCAAGGGCAACAAGCAGTGCAGCCCTTTAGCCCCCCCTCTTCTGTCCCGTGCTTCCTGCTGTTCTTCACTCTTATCTCCAAACCCAAACTGTGACTCAAACTTTCAAGGTCTGAGATGAGGAACCAGGAGTCCCGAAGAGAGATGGTAAGAAGCAGCAGGCAGAAGTAATGCCAGACTGACAACTCAGCATGCCCCTGCTCTGCTTTGAGGTGTCCTGTGCATACAGGCAGCACACAAGATTGGACCAAAGAGGTCACCAGCCCAGTGCCTTGTCTCAGTGCAGTCAGCAACAGACACTTAAGAAAGGTTATCAGGACAGGACACGTACAAATAATCCCTCCTGGCTGACCTTATTTATCAGTTTAAGTTTCTGTACTGGTGACTGCATTCTGGCCATCACGTTCAATAACTGCTGAAGGACCAATCCTTTATCAATTAATTCACATTTTTCTTTACTCATTTATATTTTTAACCTTGACAACATCCAGAGGCAATTTATTTCTCAATGTAACAACGCACGGAGTGAAAAGGCACCTCAATACATTCTAGGCTTACTTCTAGATGATTCGAGGCTGTTTTTCTAAGTTCTGATACTGTACAAATCACTGAATAATGACTACCTAATGCTTTTTGCTAAGGCTTCATCTTACTAAAGAACATCAGCTGCCTGCCTCTAGTGCAGAACACACTGCTAGGTTAAAACCCTAGATAACCCTAAGCAGCTAAGTGTAGATGGAAACATAAGATGCTTCAATGAAAGACTTCAGTTCACTCACCTGTCAGAATCCTCTGGCTACAGTCACTGGCTGCTGTACTCAGCTGGCTGGCAGGGAAGGGGCTTATCTTTCCATCCCCTTGCTCAGTCTCACCACTACTACAGGCGACAGTGTTACTGTCTTCTTTGTGCACCAAAGCTTGTTCCTTAGGACCCAAATCTTGAATCAAGTTTGTTCTCTTTGCTGCTGGAAAGAGGTGATGGTTTTGGCTCGTGGCAGCAGCTTTTCCTCTTCTTAATTTGCTTCTTGCAACAGTGCTCTTTGACCTTTTCTGGGCCTTCTTTGCTGCCTCAGCATCCCCAGGTTTTTTCTTCGCTCTACCCAAAAGATTTGCCCACAACTCTTTAAAATCATTGTCCTGTTCATCCATTGGCCTGTGGGTGCCAGTAACACGGTGGCCTAATGCCACTGCACGGACTGGAGGAGAGGGGAAGATACCAGAATCAGCTCAGGTTTGCATCCTCCACGACCTGTGACTTTCAACAAGTCCTTTCCATCCCCTCAGAGATCTCCATTCTCCAGACTTCAATGGTCAACACAGTGGGCACTTCTCCACTGTCCTGACAGTTCATTCTTCCACACTTAATTTGCAGCCATTTCATAGAGTGTATTCTCTCTTCAAGCACCCCACGTGCTTTCACATGTAATGCATTGACAAGCTGGTTCTTCTGAGCTCTCTAGACCAGAAGGTAAGCACTACAGTTTGTGCAGACCATGCACAGGATGTGCTAGGGGCTTCAATAAGACACTTACTGCAGCCCTGAAATAAAGAAATAAAAAGGTGGTTATGTCGGATGGTGTATGCAGATGCAGTATAGGAAAGGGATGGGGTAGAACCCTGAAGGAGAAGACAATTTGTATAAAACAGGAAGATTAGCAGAAGCACATACTGACTCAAAACACGCTCACTATAATCATACTACAGATGGGCACAAGCTACCTTAGGAGAGAAGAGGAAAACTTCCAAACTAGGTCTCTGACACTGGGTTGGCTTTTGGCCTGGGGCTCAGGATTTGAGATTGTCCATTTTTTAAATGCATTCGTCCTTACGTTTATACAGCACAAGACCAAGAAATGCAGCAAAGGAGAAAAAAAAAATCCTTCAGGTCAAGAAGCGATTCTGGAGATGCTGTGACAGAAAACCTTTAAGGAGGATAGCACAACCTCATTTTGACAAGTAAGTAAAGGGAATTTCGTATATCCAGAAGGGTTTTGGGGACGAGTCAGAACAACTCTATCAAGGATGTTCATCCCTTCTCTCTTCTTACATCCACGGCCTGCTCACATTGCGGATTAGCTCTCCTGCTAACTAATACTGAATCCCTCCACTGAGTACTCAGTAAACCATGGCAGTGACCGTGTTTCACAAACTGCTGTCAAATACACCAGGTAAACGGACTAAAAAATGATATTTTTAAATGAGTTTCTTAATCTTTTTCAGCTACAGTAAGGATAGCCACACTAGCTAGGGATTACTTGGAACAGCACTAGGTACAATATCCAGATGGAAATGTCATCAGACCCCAGGCAACACTAAAACTAGATCTCTATTCTTAGACTTTTTGATTGTCCTCTTCTTCCTAGTCCTGAGTTCACTACGGCTCTGGCCGTTTTACCAGAGGTTTTATATTGCTCCCCAAACCTATTCCTTTCAAGCCTAAAACAGAGTGTTTCACTTGGAATGGCAGCAACTGCGGTTCAGTTTCTCCAGTAAAGCTCTGGGCACCGAAAGACTCAAAAAGCAGGAAAAACACATGTGAGATTGTTTTCTCAAATGGTTTGGCTGCAGACAGGCAAGGCTAAGGAATGCTGGTTACACACTTTCATGGGTCAGCCTTTCCTATAAGCAATTACAGATGTTAATGGATTTATTTATTTTAAACTCAGCCTCCCAAACCAGCAGAGGATTTTGCCGTGAATCTTGGAGTCATTTCCTGTTAGAGAGAAACTGAAGTTTTATGTAGCCAGTTCATAAATTTAATTTTCCTGGACAGAATCTTGGTGTAGTTATCGCTGTAAATTGACCATTTTCTTCTAAGTAGGAGACAGCATGTGGAGAAAAACAGAATCTCACATCCTCCATGGCTATAGATACTTCTCACAGACACATCTGTACTGTCGTATTACTTACAGTCAGTTCCTGATGTTAAATTTTGAAACAGATCTGCACTTTTGTGTTTGCAGTCAATGTCCAGTACCCCAGGTAGACCGAGTCAGACAGACAAACGATGCAAAACTAATGAAGAGTTTATCTGTCTTGCTCTTCCCTTTCAAGACATGTATTTACAGGTTCCTACAGCTCAGTGTTTCTGATGCTGCTGTTAGTGGTGTACCTTACAGCCAGCTTTGGCACCAGTTCATAGAGCTGGAGAAGTAATAGCTTTGAAAACAATTTCTTTCAGTATAGCATTCAATTCATTTTGGAAGGTTTTAGGACTCTACAAATCACACACGCTGGTCAAATAAAATAAACAGCGGCACTTACCTATCCACTTAGATGCTAAATCCATACCCGGCTGTGGCCTTCAAGTAAATGTGGATCATCGCAACAGTACAAAACGAGACCAGTAAGAATGAAAGATGGAACCTGGAAAATGAAAGGAAAAGGTGAAATTTAGGGTGCGTTGCACTGATTGCTCTTTTTGATCAAGTTCCAAGGTGCAGGGGGAGGGAGCTGGGAAGAGCACATGCTCCAGTGGTGCCAAGTTCTCCCGCTTCCATTGACCTGTGTCCTTAGACATGTAGGTGACTTGCACACTGCGCCCAGCACTGTGTCCCCCTGCACCCAGCAGCACTGCACGCTTTGCAGAAAAAGCCCAGAAGGCAGAATGGGTCAGAGGCTGGGTAAGGGGCCAAGCAACCTGGTCTGTCCCCACAGCCAGCCCTGCTTTGAGCAGCAGTTTGGGCTAGAGACTTCCCAAGGCCAGTCCCCTCAGTCTGCCCTCGCCTTTCTCATTTGGGGCTCATTTTGTTTCCCAGTAACTTCCTTGAAACCAGAGCCTCAACATTTCATTCATAAAAAAAAAAACGGTGTTTATATCATAAACCTCTAGCCACACCACACCACCACCTTTCTGACTCGGCTGTTTTTAGGGTCACAGGCAACTACTGAGTGGAGTTCCCTGGATTAACTGAGAATGCCAAGAGAAAGTACACTATTTCATCAATTCTCACTTCGCTTCCTTTTTACTTCCTTGACTGTCCTTTGTTGAGGCAAGGAGCACAGAAACTCCAAATCTACTCTCTTTGGACCCCTCAATATTTTATTAAATTATATGTATCCCGTCCTCCAGGGTTTATCCTCTAAAAGAAGAGTCCCCATGTTTTCTCTTTGCCCAGAGAAGCCCTCCTGGTCCCTAACCATCTCCATCAGCACTCCCCGAACCTCTTCACTCTCCCTTTTTTTGGGGTGCTCTGAGCAGTACTGCCATCAGCAGCCTGCTGACTCTTCAAGTGAGGACGTTACACACTGTTCAGACTTCCTCAGCCAAGGCCTTGCTGATCCTAACATCTCCTTTGCCTTTCTCTGAAAGTGCCTGCCTGCTGAGCAAAGTTTTACCTGCACAGAGATGCCCTGAGCCCTTTTGGTCTCTGGCATCATTAAGGTGCCCTGTAGGATTTCTCTCTTTCTTCACCTCTGTGCCCCACAGGTTCAGAACGAGCCCGTGGATGCTCTTTGTGATCCTTCCGTCAGTTTCCTCTCTCAGACCATCAAAATAATTCTTTACCTCGTTCCACTTTTCAAAGGATTTCTGAGTAAGCTGTGTTAATTTGTTTTTTATTTCCTAATTTGTTGCCATCAAACCACTCCATCAGACTTCTGAGAGGCAGCCTCCCGGGGAGACCTGGCTCCCATGCTGGTAAGATGCTATCAGGTTAAAAATGCATGATGACAGACATCTGCAAAGAATTCAGTGATCATTTCAACCAGTTTAATAGGTACATATTAAACACTTACAGGCTTGTAATTACTTAGTTCAGTCACAGAATCCTTCCAGGAAATGAAGAAAATGGGTAAAATATCTGCTATCCTCCCAACACCCGGAGCAGCTTCTCTTTTGACAACTGAAAGCACGTTTCTACCAGCAACTCAACCACTTGAAGCATCTCTTCTGAACTCCTGAATGCACATCTGGGCCTGTTTACTTACTGCTTTTAACCTGTGTACTTGCTCCAGGAACAATTCTGCCACTTCAGTCTCCGAGAATAGGTCACGGCCACAAATTGAGGATCAGCGCTGTCTGGGCCCGGCCAGCAGCACCCAGCCCGTACCTGCTCCCCTGCCAGCCCCCAGCTCTGCCTCGCCACATTTCTTCCTCCACGACCTTCCCTGCAGCTGGTCACTAACTGAAACCCTGATGCTGCATGCCATTGTGCTGGCACTGGGCATTTCGTCGCCCCCTGCCCTTCTCCTTTTTTTGAAATCTGCAGGAGGAAGCCGTGGAGGCTGGTAGCAAAACGTTCAGTCAGGCCAGTCCAAATACTGCAAAGGGAAAGAATTTCTCTCGTGTTTGCTCTGGAAACCACACCAGAAGAAACCCCCTAGGGATTTTTCCTGACTAAAGCCTGTAACAAAAAAAATCTTCCTACAGGTTCCCACCACTTCCCATTCCTGATGGAGAAGAGCATGTGCACAGGACGATTTTCAGAATTTCTCTATTTAAACGCTCCACACATGACCCTGCACCAGCCAACACCTTTATGGCACAGGGTACCTTACAGAGACACAACCTGAGAACCACGCAGGGCAGGTTCACTTTGCTTGCAGCTGGGCAAAAACGTTAACGCTGAGGACAGCAGATCTTGGTCAGCGAGGAGCAAACACCTAAGTGCAGAATAGGAATTCAAAGCTGGGTACCAACCCTCCTGTCCTGGCCTCTGACAGCTTTTCCATGCCAGAAAAGGGTAATAAAAACAGATGTGGAAATACAGGAGATGATAAATGAATTCAAGTCTATGTAAGCAAGAAAATGATAGCTAAGCAAGCACAATCAGACTAACAAGCAATCTTAGCAATGACCAGTAATGATGTCTACCTGACAATACCCCTTACAATACCTTATATCCCATCGGGGTACCATGCTCACATTTCTTTTAGAGACTACACCTCCCCCTGCTAGCACCTTGTACATATGGTAAAGTATTTTATGTCCAATAAAAGCTTTATCCCATTCTAGGCATGAATTTTAAATCACTACTTACATGACAAAATGCCTCTCTAGCTTTCAAACGCTGGAGAAACTGACCTTAGTTTACAAAGCGCTTCACCAAAATAGGAAATTTTTATTTTCTACCTCCTCTGGAAGGATAAAGGGGAAGTGACCATAAAAATAAAAATAACGGTTGCTCAGGTGCAAATGCTCGTCGCTTGTATGCAAACACAGCAGCATACAAATAAGAAATGTATGCAGCTGGTGTTTCAAAAATGCTTATTTGATGTGACTGAAAGCAACAGGAAAATTATTCATTTAAACAGAAACATACAACTGAGAATTAAGGACTGAATAAAACCATTTCACTGGAGGCCCAAAAATCAATAAAGAGAACAATACTTACTGAGAAGTAATTTATTGTTCAGTGCAGGAGAGAAGTAATCACAGTAATAATAAAAATAAATGTGTAAGATAACATCACGATAAGAAAATGGGATAGCAATGAACATAAACAAGGAACTGTAGAGAAATGAAAAGGGGATAAAATTATGTAAGATTAATTTTCTGGTCACAAAAGTTAAGGACTTTCAAAAAGAATCTTTGGTGTACACCAAAAACGAGAACAAAGACCTACCAAGGCCACTGGGTGGTGAGAAAACAAACTGTAGAACTGTCAATACTAACTGAAAATATGCAGAACTAAATCTCTGCATAAATATCTATGAGGAAACCCACACAAATGTTATATTATACAGAACATCCTATGGTCCTGGGACCCGTACCACAACGCTGATGAATGGAACCTACCCCAGCTAATCCAAAGCGTGTTTGGTAGCGGCTACTGAAGATATTTCTGCCAAGAGATTCAGATCATTTACAGGCAGAGTTACAGAAAAACGGGCTAACAGCTCTCTAGACTGCTAACTACGATTTTTCACAAGGACAACTAGGGAAGCAAACACCCATCTTTCAGACTGAGATCAACACCAGGCCGTTAAAGAAATGGCTTATATGGGAATTGATGACTAAAGACGGATAATAAAATTAATACCAATCAACACAATTTTATGAAAACCAAGATCTCCTACGTTAAGCTAATACCTTTTTAATGAGGCCTCTGTGTGCTAACAGAGGTGTAATTCTTTTGTAAACCATTAAGGAAGTACCAAGGGACAAAATGATTAATTAAAATAATTCAGAATCAATACAACCCACATTTAAAATGATGAAAACATAGCTAGCTAGGTTTCAAAATGCAACTACAAATAGCAGTTCATTGGGAGCATATGTTTCTGCTACTGTCCCACAGAGATTCACTCATGTTTTTCTATTATTTAGGCTTAGGAAACGAGATTGGAGAGATGTACAGCACACATGATCAAGCTGTCTGGGAGAAGGGAACCGTGAGATGCTGATGATGACAGACAGCAACAGAACGAGGCAGGCACTTGGCAAACGAGCAGAGACCTCAGCACAAAGTCACTGCTTTGGGACAGGGCTGCACGTACAGGACAGGTACGGCTGTCTGGGAAGCAAGGAGTCTGGAGAGGTGTCACCACCAGAGCAGGTCCCTGCAGGACCACACTGACACCAAGCTGTAGCAACAAAAAGGCCAAGCTTCCTCTACACGTGGTACCAGCGACAGTGGCGGTGAAATTTCAGATCATCACTCATAATTTTGTAGATAAAGAAGGGAGCAATCATAGTTATGGATGTTTGTGGCAAGAAAATCAACTGAATGATTAATCAGGAAGTGAATATAATGAGAAATAATCACGTTTTAATGTTAAACGTTCAAGCCATTTCTTTTCAAGAGGACAACGTTATTCTAAAAGGCGTAAAACATTTGGGGGACATTCACTTCAAACAATACAAGTCCTACAAATACCATTTTCTCCCATAAAGCCCATCTTCTGATTTTAGCTTATTATCACAAAGGCCAACTACAAAGTGAAGCTTAGCACAGCATCTTGGTGTCCCCACATTATCCAAGAATCCTAACAAGCTTGCTTTGGAAAGGTTACCACACTCATCGTGGATTTCTGCAGGTGACCTAATCATATACTTCCTCCACTAATGCTTCATTAATTAGTAACAATGAATAATTTGCCTACTTTGCAGTTAATATCACGTACAGGAGCTGCAGCATGGTAGATAATGCACTACCTTGTCAGTACGTTGCTTGATGTTTTCACACTATCATCTCTGTTCTCCATATTCCAGAGTCTTACACAAACAGGCTCAGTTTTCTGTCCTGAAAACGCATTTTTACATTTATTTTTCTTAAAATACCTTCTCCTTTCATGAAGCCAGGCCCCAGACCTCGCCAATATCCAAATGTATCATCAGCTACAGACCTGATGGGAGCTGTCAGTGAAACCCTGGCATGGCATCAGTGATGCTGGGGATCTATTATAGTTATTTATAAACGCGTGCCTCTCACAGCCACATCGCGAGGCAGCTCACAGACACCACACGGGTCCCTCTGACAAATGTTATTTCTACAAACCGCCCCAGGGCCTCGCACACAAGCGAGGACCCCAAAGCTCAGCCTGAGCTTCACCGGCAGGTAACGAACGGCTTAATTCAGTGACTCGGGACTAAACAGTTTAATTCCGTGATTCTGTACCAAACACTTTAATTGTGTGATTCTGAACCAAACACTTTAATTGTGTGACTCTGTAACACTTTAATCCCGTGACGCCGCGCGGGGCCCCGCCACCGGCCCCAGCCCCGCCTCAGCGCCGCCATTTCGCGGCCCCCCTGCCCGGCCCCGCCCCCCGCTGACGTCACACCCCGGCCCCCTCCCTCTCCCCCTCGCCCCCGCCGCCGCGCGGCGCCGGCGTCATGACGTCACGCCGCCCCGCCGCCCGCCGCCCACCTCTCCGCCGCGCCTCGGGCTGCCGCCGCCGGTCCCGCCGCCCCGCCGCCCCCGCGGGGAGCCCCCCGCCGCCCCGCCGCAGCTCGGCGCATGCGCGGGGCGCCAACCGGCTCCCTCGCCCCGCACCGGAGGCCGACGCGCATGCGCGCGGCAGCGGACGGCGGCGCCCGCGCAGGCGCGGACGGCGGCGGCCGCACCCTGTCTGCGCGTGCGCGCCGGCTTCCCGCCACCGGTTGCCATGGCGACGGCCCCTGAGGCGGGCCCGGCCCCGGGCAGCCCTGAGGTGGCCGCCGGGGGCGGCCGAGCGCCGGGGAAGCGGCGGCAGCGGGCACGGCCCCCGCCCGGGGCTGTGGAGGCGGCCGCTGGGAAGAGCTGGTCGTGAAAAAGCAGTAGCAAAGCACGCAACTCTTCTTGTTATTAAAAAAAAAAAAAAAAAAAAAAAAAGTGGAATTTATAGAAATATTAAGGAGCTAAGGAGTGCATACGGCACACCTGCCCCTGCCCACCATGGAACTGTGGTGAAAAGTCACGTCCCTGTCCTCACACGGAAAACCTACCAGAGCTACAACTAAAGTCCATTAAAAAAAAAGCCTGGTATAAGAAAATTGTGAAGTCTGGTATAAGGGGAATGCTTTGAGGTTTTAATAAGCTTGCCCCATGGAAATTTGAGGTGAGCAGTTAGCTCGAGCTTCTACAGAGCTGATCTCTCAGCATTGCCATTCTATTTTGTCCTTTATACAAAGTGGGGGTAGAACAGGGAAATGGATGCCATTTCTTCATTAGTCAGCTTAAGCCCTGACACCTCACACTAGCGTGGAGTTGCAATCAAGAATTATTTCCTCCAAATGACCAATTTATTGTGGCTAGAGGACTGCAGATACTAAAAGCACCAGAGAGAGGGGGTGTGTGTATCCTCACAGTGGCTTTGCCTTTTCAATGCATATTTTGTGTTGAACTCAGGATTTTATTCCTCAAAATGTGGTATGGATGTGGTAAGAACCCAACTCACTCCTTGGTAACACTTCTTAACAGGCCAAGAGGCAAAGAGAGGAGGTTTAGCAGCAACAGAAAGCACTGTGGCTGTCAATACTATCATTACTACATTACTATCAGTTTTCTTCAAAAACAAAGTAAGCATTTTACTAAAGAAATACAAAGCACTACTTATTGTGATCAATATGGTGTCCCCTTTACACATAACATCTCCTCTCCCCTCCCTCCCCCTGTAACTAGATCTTAATCTCTAATTTAGCATAACCAAAAGAAATGGATATTGTCATAGCATTGCTTGGTTGGAAATCTTACAACAACAACAACAAAAATCTGCAACTTTTAACACAGAAAAAGCTACTTAGGCACCATGCTTTTTCACTTCCCACAAAGCAATTCATTTTTTAAGCCGTGCTAAATTCAAGCAATACTAGCTAGAAGACCTCACATTTTTAGCAAAGAATTAGTGCCTTTGATTATTTTGGCAAGACTGATCAGAGCATTTTATGCACTGACTCTCCCCAGGAGGTGCAACGTGCCCATACCAGTATGAAAGAACCCAAAACCGATATGAAGAAATCCTTTGGTTTGTGTCTTTCAACACTTCGGCTAGTTTATTCAAGTTCTCTCTGAAGTTACTACACTTTATGGGAATTAGGAGCACTCTTAAGAAAACCCTGCAAGAACTTGCAAGCAAACATTGCACAAACACACTGAAGAATACTCTGGTTATAATGTACTGAGACACCATGTAGGTTCCATAAGAACTAAGCCAAGTCACAGTAATATTCATTGCACAATACCATAAATGCAAAAGCACCAAATATTTAAAAGAATAAACGAAACTAAGCACCAGAGAAGCAGGAAACTTGATTTAGGGAAGAGAGTTCCATTATCCCAAGCAACCTGAGCTTTGCACCCATGTCCCTCACTGGTGTTCTTCCAAGAGGTGAGGCAAGGCAGGGGCCAAGCAGGTGAGGCCAACCCAACAAGCAGCCCACGTCAAACCTCAGCCCTCCCCAAGCCCCAGCTCACAGTCCCATCCTCCCAGCTACAACACAGCTGGCACCAAAACCAAGGTAGGAGACTTGGAGGGGCATCTCTGCAGGTTGCAAACCCCATCACACGCTTCTGGACAGGGAAACTTCAAAGCGATGCTGAGCACAGCAAACGCACGCATCTTCAGCCAGACCAGCCTCTGCAGCACAGCTGCCAGGCAACGCTGCAGCCTGACTCTTCTACTGCATTTTGCATAGACAAATGCAATTTTCTGTTCTAAAAGTGCTGAGGCACCTTGGAAATGTGAAACACAGAACATGTGCAAGCAACTGTTTTTCCACCACTTGAATCTTTTAAAACTTACTGTGTTCAGTGCAACGAGTGCAAACCCTCTCAACCTTGCCGATGTTCATAAATGCATCCTCTTAAAGCCTATATTGAAAAGAACCAAGTGAATTGTGGTATTACTAATACAGATCCACCCAAAAGCACAAGTATTTAATAGTATGAACCAGCTACCAAACTGATACCTATTTCACAGGGCATTTCAAAGCCTGTAACTATTCCTAAGGCAATAAGGACATGGTTGCTGCAACAAGCTCTGTTCACTATTTCACCAAACGTCACTGAGAAGATGCAGCCAGTCAGAGGGAACCAAAGCAGCTCTCCCAAAATCAGGCAGCTGATCAGAGACACTGTGATTTTCTGTGTGGACCTACTGGATTTTTGCTAACAGTGTTTTAATAATTCACTTTTTCTCCCCACCAGGGCACTGGTCTGTACCAGAGGCAACTGGGTAACCCCTTCCCAGGCAGGGAGTGCTGGCTGTCCTGCCTCGATGCAGGGAGGTGGAAGAAAACAGTTTCCTGCAGAACTTCAGCCAGAAGGAGATGGCTAAAAAGCGCTTGGAGCAATGACGTGGGACAGGAAGGATGTTCTGTGCTGGTGGGGACTCAAAAAACAAAGAGGCAATGAAAGCACAGTAGGGCAGAAGCAAAGCTACTTTGATAGACATGCCTAAAGCACATGCATAGGGCCACAGTGCTTTAAACTCTACCATGAAAACCTTGGCTTGATTTACTATGTGCTTTGGTACCCTCTTGTGAATTACAACCCTGTAGATGCAGGCATAGCCCTGATACACGTTGCAAAAAGACAGCATATTTACTATTGGTGCCAAGTTTCTCTGGAGGAAACTACTATTATGGAACTCTTGGGCACTGTTGTCAGTTCTAAAATATTTTTAAAAGCAAATGCTTGAAGTCATCATGCAATTATATTTACAGTAAACATGTAAACCTGTGCATCTCCATATCTATGCATGCACATGTTACAGATTATATATGTGTACATACCTTTATCCCCACACTCAGCATTTCTCAAAATGTGTTTCACTTTGTTATCTCTGCTGAGTCTGACGGGCAAACGTACAGATCTGTGTTAAGGCTTGTAATGCTGGTGGCTCTTTGGCAGCTTCAGATGAACTTTTTTAAGCTTTCAGTACAAATTGGTTCAATTTAGGTCAACAGTGATCAGAGAAATAGCCAAGAGGGCCAATTCCAATGGCAGTGGGGGAAGGACTGAGTAAAGTTTACTTTTTGCATTAAAGTTATTACATTAATCTGTCCTTCATGGAATCTCATGGACATGGGCCATGCTCGTTAACAAAGCTCACCACAACACTCAGTGCACAATACTGAGTCTTTTGAAAGGGCAAAGCAAAAAAAAAACACCATTAGACAAACAAACAAAAAAATCCTAATGTTTTGATTTCTTTAGGCATATTGCAAGACAACTTAGAACACTTGTTTTTCCAAATATCTGCTAAATCACTTTAGACAGAAGAAGTCCAGCAATTGAGATACATTAGCAAACAACGCTCAAGTTGAATCTCCCTCTGCTTCTAGACATAGCACTGACTTTCCGAGTTTCTAAGAGTTTAATTTGGGACAGTTCCATTAAGGCTTTACTTAGTGATTTACTTTTGGAGTAGGCTTTATCCCCAATTACCCCTCATTTACTTGGGCTGCAAAAGGGGAAGAACCAAGTTTTGTTTGGCTTCATGGCCTGCTTCCTCGTTAACTGCTATTACCTGACCCCAAATCCCTTGCAAATAACATCCTGACATTTGGAGTAAAGTTGCACGGATATGTTTAATGGGCAATTCATTATGATAGCTTTTGCCATATAGATTTAAAAAGAGGAGGGAAACTGCTTCTTTCACCAATTTTTCACCCCTCCTGCTGTATGTAAATAGATTAATGGCAACGTGACAGTCATGAGTCCTTACAAGTTTTAAGTACTTACAGAAGCCTGTGGTCCCTGCACTGCTGCCAACCATTCCATTTGGACCGGGACCGATGGCATTTTTTTTTTCCCCTTACCCATTCCCACCTGTTCACAGTCCAGACTGCTTCCAGGAGCAGTGTGTGTGAATGAGCTTGTGACTTGAGAAAAATTTCCTGCAAGAAGGTGCTCCAGCTCTGACAGCAGGAGACAGCACCGAGGAACATCCTTTGGTCGTGGACGAGAATGGGAAAATGACAGCAGAAAATTAATGGCAGAAGAACTCCCCTCATAGCTTGGACTGTGCTGCACCCACAGTATAGGTCAAAGAGTGCTCTACAGAAGATGGAGGTTAAGTGGAAATGGGGAGGGTAAAGGAGAAACAAAATGGTTCTGAGAGCAAGGGGAGAACAGATGACTTTGTCTGGAAGAAAAATTTCCTGCTGAGGAGAGGAAAGGAAGAACTGTGTTCAGCCTGCTCCAGTTAGGTGAGTTGTTCTGAGTGTAGAAAGACAGCAAGACGGATCAGCAGGGTCATTTTAGCACACTGTCCTCTTCTTCCTGAGCAATAGAGGAGACAACAATCTGGAAAGAAGGGTAATTCCAGTAAGCAGCCAAGCTCCCAGGTTTTCTCTGAAATCCCAAGAATTTTTGAACCTGGGTTCTACTGAGAAAGCGGATGATCTCACCGGATAAGGTTTGGGCAGACCCAGAACTGCCCTGGGAAGAGTTTTCAAATGAACAGGGTGTTGGGCAGGGTGCTCTGAAGGCTCCCGCTACGTTTATGGTGTCTCATCCAAACCCAGCAGGTACCTAATCCCTAATTAATCCCTAATTCAGATTGACTGTGTTTCTTGGGGAAATTTGTTCAGACTATGCAGATCTTATTTGTGAAGTAATTCAGAAATATCCTTATTGTACAAGGAAAGCAGGAGGATTAACTGATAATTGTAAGACACTACAGAAGTGCTAAACATTATTAATGGCTCCCAAGTTTTCTTCTTTTGGAAACAGTGGCCATTTCTTCCCATAATGTTTTAAACAGTTGCTGCTCAAGGAGCTTAGATTGCAAATTCCTGGCCTGTGGTTTGTCCATAAATCATAGACCTGGAGCCTGCCCAAGACACTCTCGATAGTCTCAGCAGGAAGTCTGGACGAAAGCAAACTCTTCTCAATCTGGCCCAGTGAACTACTTTATGGGCCGGTCCAGTTTCAAGGTCCTGAGCCAGACGTGAGAGGGATCCTGTCCAAGTTTAAAAGCACGAGGTCTCGGGAATGTCCTTTCAAACTGGATTTCGCTGTCTATAAATATTTTCCATCTTCTGCCCTGGAGGATAGAGGTTTGACTCAGCTGAAGAGACTGGGCAGAGCAGCAGAGGAGGCTACGCTGTTTATCACCAGAAGTCTGTCAGCACATAAAGCTTAACTTGTAGAAAAAAAATACAAGAAGGACCCAGTCCACACTCAAAGCCACTTCTGAACAAAACAATGTTAAACTGCTGCCTGTCCAAAGGCCCAGGAGAAATCAAAGAACAAAGTTTTCTGTACGTAGCGGGGTTCAGCACTGTTTACAGCCAGGAACTCAAGTAAGCTGCATGAGGTTGTTCCAGTTTGGAGATCCCAAATTCCATCCCATGGGGAGGTCTGGGGGAGCAAATGCAGAAGCATGGGACAACCAGCCTGTGCTGATGGCTTTCGAACACAATTCTAATGTGCTGCACACTCCTGGAACTCATGTTTTGCCTCAACATGCTGGAAAAATTAGGGATCTCTGCTCTCACTTCAGGAAGAGCAAAGGCTGGATGGAAACTGGTTAGCAATACAGTGCTTTGAGGATAACTTCAGACCTAAGTGGAGAAGGTGGCAGCTGGAAAAGCACAGCTCAGCCACCACAAACAGCACTGAAGTTCTGGTGCAGGATCCATACAGGCCTTCTCTACTTGCACAGCATGTTTTGACATTGTGTAGAAAGAGAAAAACCTTACCTGTCGTGTTTGAAACAACTCGTCCTTTACACTGCTCTTTTACCAAAAAGCCTCTGCTGCGTTCCGTGCAAAGGCTCTTTCAGAGCCAGTCATCTACAGACCAGCTCTCAAGCAACCTGCCTGCATTCCTGTCAGCATGTCAGTTTGTGTTCATCAACACGATGCCTCTACATCTCCCTTCTCCACTAGGATCATTGTTAGCTGTGTATAAAAACTTCATACAGCAGCAATCTCTGCAGGTCTTGAGTAAAAGGGAAAGCCGAAACTAAGAGGTGAGAACCTACAGAGGCTTCTGGTGCATAGAAATGTGAAACTTAGACAAAGCACCAGAAAAAGCAGCATGATCAGGTACATGTATGTAAGATTTGGGTCAACGCACCCTCCCCATCCTGCTGCTACCGCTCCTTCCTGCATACAGAGCCCCAGGACTGTCACCACCTTTCAGCATGTTCGATGGGCACAGTCACAAAGGATTAGTTTACACTCCAACAACAGAAATATTGTTTGATCTTTTAGTCATAAATCTGTCATGGCAAAAAATTAGCACCTCAAGGGCTGCTGGGATTCCCAGAGGACTCCCAGGACTGGAGAGGTTAAAGACATCTCAGATGCTTCATGACCATCTTGGAGTAAGCATCCTCTGCTTCTGACTGCATCAGATTTTGTAAGCTAACATTCAGCTCAGGTGCTCTATCAACAGACACTATTTTTAGCCATCGTATCAGTGAGCACCAGGTGACCATCCTGCAGGCTGATGCACTCACCTGCAGTACGTTAGCCCGAGAGAACCACAGGTTTTCATTCCTCACTGTTCATGAAACACGCTGCACTGCAAAGGTCTAGCTATGGAGCCACACCGTATCGCTCCTTTCACGTGCCCTACATTGCATCAGAGCTTTGTACAATACCCAGTATTTTTTCCTGTGTATTTACACCGATTTTGATGGCAAAGGATCTTAAATCTGCTTAGAAGAGAAGAATATAGTCTAGACTACAAAGCACACAGCTGAACTTCACCTGTGTTGTCTACTTCCAGAAGCAAAGCCTTGTGTGTTTACCTGTGCCACCTTTGCTGCTGGCTTCCAGTCTGGACAATTTCAGGGTATTTATTGCATGATCAAGGAACTCCATCAAATCAAAAGGCAAGATGCCATCTAGGTCTTACCAGGAACAGAGGCACGACCCGCAGCCTCTAGCTGAGCAATACAGCTTCCAGGGATGTAGAAGGTGGCTCCTTGTTCTCAATGCCCCTTAAACTGTCACATTAATTCCATTTTTATACAGATGCAGAAGAAGAATTTCAGGCAACATTAATAAAACACCTAAAATGACACCTCATGCAGCAGACCCTTTTCATTCCTCTTTGCACAGCCAGGCTTCCTTTTGCTTACTGAGCTCATGGTGTTCAGGGAAAGAGCTGGAGGTTATCCTGTCCAGCACAGCCTCCCAACATTTAACCAAATCCAGTTTCAGAATCTTAATCTGGCAATTTAAGGATAAGGTAAACAAATGTCACAGCTGCCTCATGGCACCAGCTGAGAAAAGAATTCTTGTAAACCAATTTGCATGGTGTAAACCTGATGCACAGAGGGAAATCTCACGTGGTATTTTCTAACAGAATTCAAGGGTGGAGATTCTCCTGTTTTCCTTCCACACTCTGCTACAACCTACTGTTTTCACAGCCCTCTCTACCCACCACTGTCCAGTACCCAGTGCTCTGAAGAACAAAGCCTCATCTGACAAGAGAAGAAACACGAAATCACCTTCTGGAAGGCACAAAGACCAACAAAGTAAGAGGAAAAGAGAAGAGTGGAGCGATTTGGAAAAGAGGAATTTATTCATCATAAAGGTCAGCAAGACATGCAATTTATCCCAGAGAAGAGACAAGAACCCTAGAGACTTTCCAGAAGGCCGTACACTGGAAAGCTGTGCTCCACACACTGGAATACTGTTTCCCAGTTGCTTCTTTTTCTCTAAAGCGAGACAAGGATGAACTTGATTATTCAGCAGCTCAGTGATCTTTTCTTCCATGGGAATGTACTGACACGTTCCACCAACAGGATCTGTCTGCTAATGGCAGCAATCTATCTCCACGCCACCTAAGTTCTCCTGCCTGGTCAGAAGTCAAAGTTTCTTCACAAATTAATGGATTTTGCCAGGGCTTGTTCAGAGCACAATGGTGCACAAGAAATCGTTCTTCAGTGGATGGGGATATACTCAGAGAGCTAACTGGGACTCCACAGACCTAACTGGGACTCTTGCTGTTTTGGGAAAGGACATATCTAGAAACAGTGTGAAGCAAGGTTCTCTAGGCTTGTGTCAGAAATTTAAGCATATCGTTTTAGCAGCAATCTCTGGATTTTGCTCTCACTAAGAACACTGCACTTTGAACAGGCTGATGACATGATGTAGTAACTACAACTGGCTCCTGCCCAGGCAGTGATGGTTGGAAGTCCCCTGCATTCTCCCTAGCCACCTGCCAGGTGAGCCCCTCACTGAACAGTGCCTGCAAGCAGATGCTGCAATAGCTGACAGAGCAACTGCACTTGAGGAAAGAGATATCAGCACAGAGTTCATCCTTCAGTTTTCCAGGGCTCAGTTTTTCTCCAGGATTTTTGTGAGGAGTTCGTTCAGCCGGCTCACCATTGGTCTGGGATCTTCGTTCAGTCCTGCTGCTATCATGGCATTCTCATAAATCTGAGAAAGAGAGGAACACATTAAATAAGCAGCAGGAGCGAGGTGAATGAGAGCTGGGGAGGAAATGCATGTCACACTCCAGGAGTTGCATGCTGACAACAAGCATGTCTTCTAGGCAGCCTGGTAGGAAAACACATTGGCCACAAGCAGCAGAAACACACAGAATGGGAAACACAGAAGAATGAATCCAGCCTGCTAAAAGGGCTCCACCCTGCTCCCTGCCACACATGGTCTGCAAGCTGGCTCTGGGGAGGATGGTGGTGCCTTTGCAGGCCTGGCTCTCACCTGATCAAGTAACATCTGGGCCAGATCAGGCTGACTGTCCTTCAGCTCGTTAAGCTTCTTAATCAGAGCATGCCTGTAAGAGTAAGAGAGATCCATACTAAGATTTAGCTTTTTTGGACGTTTTTTTTTTTTTTTTTTTTTTTTCTCCTCCAGAATAAGCATCTAAGCCAAGGCGGGACAGAAAATGTTCTAACTAAAGGCCAAGACAGCTCCACCTTTCTTGCTCCTGTTCCAGGGGCTTCCCTCTTCTCTCCCATCCTGACCCTATAACCTCCGCAATCCTCAGAGGGCTGGACACAGTGTGGGTGTGTGGCTCATGTCCACCACACCATGTGGCCACACAGATCGAGGCACTGTAGCGCACGCTGCACTTAATGGGGAGAGTTCTGCTAACCTAGGGGCTTTAAGTTGCCTTCTCTCTGCTTCCACCCCAGCAGGAATGCAGTGCTTAGCACTGGTATTGCCACCCCTTACCCTGTGTTGATCTCTAGGGTGGGCTGCAGAAGCTGGGCACGCTCCTCTTGGGTCTTGGCCAGCTGCTGCATACGAAGGAAGTGTCGGGCAGCCCCCATCTCGAGCACAGTGATCATGGCAGGGTGGGTGTCCAGCCGTGTAGTCACCTGGGGCAAAAACAGCAATCAGTGCTGAGATGGAAACACACAATTCAGAGGTGGGTGAGGTTAAAGGACTCAGTCTCCTCAGCACAGATCCACACTGAGCCTCTGCACAACTTGTCCCCACCCCAGAGGAGCTGCCTAAGCAGGCAGGAGAGCTGGGGTCCCGACCGGCCCTACATAACCTAAAGTAGGGCCTGGTAAAATGGGCTTTGTTCATTACACATTAAGTGGTTCTTCCCATCGCCACAGTGACCGCCCAAATGACAAATACCAGCATTTACACCATTTACAGACAGGATGCACAGAAAGTGATTTTTCTCATACAGTCCACAGTAAAGTCTGGCAGGAGACCTCCAGTCAACCAGTGCCTTCACTTCCTAGACTACGATCTCCGTGGATCTTCTGTACTCAGTCACCCAGGCACAGAACACCTACCTTAACATCAGTGACTCGAGAGCCTAAGACATTTCTCATCCAGGCCATCAAATCCCCAGCCTCTCTCTCTGTCAGACGTTCTGCAGCTAGCAGAAAAAAAAAAGGGCACATCTAATCAGTGGACAGCGATCTTTACTCCTGATTTCAGTCCATTTCACACTTTCATTTACTTGCTATATTGTGAAAATGGGAATGCAGCACCACTCAGCACACCCTCCGTGCATCCCCTCATCCCAGACCACGACATGCCCACAGAGGGCAGGCTCTTTCCCTGCCAATGCCTGCCTCCCTCTGTCAGGGCACCAGGTGTGTGTCTGTTTTTAAAGCTCTGTGTATGACATACCACCTGCTTAAATTAGCAAATGTCTTAAACTTTGATCTACAGCAGCATGTGCGACGAAAGGGATCTGCAAGAAGTACAAGCTGCCTCCGCCCGTGAGAACTGCAGGATGGAAAGGAGTGCTCTTGCTCACAGACTCAGGAACTGCAAGAGTGCTGGAAGAGGCACACCCAGGGCGGCAGGACTGCATGCAGCAGGAAAGGCCAGGGGGACCTCACGATACCTGGGCGACTCTCCTCAAAATTCTCTTCCTTATAGTGATCAACAACAATGTCCGTCTCCACCGAGATCAGCTTCTTCTTGTCAAACTCCCGAAGGTGCAAGAGTGTCAGCTCATCAAATTGCTCATAGCAGAACAGGACCTGTGCCAAAAAAGCAGACAATAACACGTTGTTACCACGGATGGCAGGGCTGCAGCTGGACAAGTTCTTCCCCAGCAAGTGAAGCTGGGAACCAGCACTGACTCCAGTCCTGAAAGGGCCACCTGCCTGCAGAGGACTCCTACAACAACGCTGTTACCAGCACTGCACAGCAACTCCTAGGCTCCTGCTCCAGGGTTCAGCAAAGGCAATTAACAGATGTCAGAACCAGCAGAAACATCTAGATAACTGCACAAGCACTAACCCGCCTGCACAGGGTGCTACACTGCTCTGCTCAACTCCAAGATCTAGCTGAGCCCTGGGCTCTGGTGCAGTGTCCTGAGCACAGCACACTGCTCACCTACCTCCATGTCCTTCTTCTTCATGGCCTCAAAGTACGGGGAGTGCTCGGCCAGGTGCCGGTTGGGTGCACACAGGTAGTAGATGTTTCTGCTCCCTGCCTTCATGCGGGAGGCGTACTCGGTCAGGCTGGTCAGCTGGCCTGCAGGCAAGGCAGACGATTCGTAACGCAGCAGCTTCGCAATGTCCTCCTGAAAGAAACGTGCTCTCATGAGCTGGAGGCAGGCCACTATAGCTCTACCTGATCACTCCCAGTTCCAGGACCTCTATTTGCAATGGGCAGGCTTGTTTGCAGTTTGTACTTCTGCAAAAGGGCTCAGAGGATTCCGGGTCCCACCTTTCCTGCTCCAGATATTATGGAGGCAGAAGAATGACCTAGACGGGATGTAGGCCAAGCTCTCCTGGAAGTGGGAATCCAGCCTGAAGACAACAGCAGGGGTAAAGCCCTACTTTACCGCCTGCTGTAGTTCACATTCTATCAGTGAGGGCTGACAACAAGTGTGGGTACAGAGACTCTGCAGTGTCCTGAACTAGAGTGGGGAACAGCACCCAGTCAGAAAACATCAGTTAAGGCAAGGTGCCCTAGAGCATCCGTAGGTCGTCAGACCCAGAACAAGAGTTAGAGGTATGTAAGATCCAGAGAAGCAGCAGTGCCCCTCATCCCAGGTCATAGCAGGACTCTTTCCCATGCTCTTTCCCATCAGCTGCAGTGTATCAGGACTGCTGGTACCTTAACATCCTGCTCTGCTATCGTGACAATCCCCTCTCTCATGAATACTCCATAGTCCTCAAAGAATTTGGCATATTTCTCAGGGTCCTTCTTGCTCTGGTCAATGAAGAACTTTATCAATCTCTTCTGCAAAACATCTCGGAGTTTCCTGCAGCAAGAACAAGCCTTTTTAAAGACAGCTGCTAGACCAAGACAAAAGAACATCTCCCCATGCAGTGTTTCAGTGATGTGTTTGGAAACAAGAGGAAAAAGAAGAAACTCTAGGGCCACTGTCTCCTTTTCCCCAAGGCTCTGCATTTGTTCTTTGTACCTCAGTCAAGAGAAGTCAAGAGCTGGAGAGATAGCCAGGGCTGCTGTACAAACACAAGGCTGAAGCTCAAATCTTCAATAACTTCAGTGACACTGCAGTACCTAACCAACTGTGCACAGGACACTCATCGCACTCCCACAGCTACCCCTAAACACAGGGAGGAAGCAGCTCTAAAAGGGTTACACTGGGAGGACTCCTTTCTGACGGCCTCAAAATCCAGTGAAGTGGCAGGGTTATTCTCATGACTACAGTGGAGCTCAAAGCATTTTAGCAGCCGCTGAATGCCAGTTAGCCATTAAACCTAACAAGGTAACAGCAGAACCAAAATGCATTAAGAGCCTGCTCTTATCCTTGTGTATCAAGTTCCAGTGGTAGATGTTCAAGAGGCAGGCATGAAGCACAAAAATTAAGATCCAGGGGCATTTTATTTTATTTTATTTTTTTGAGGAGACTGGCCTGTTGGTGGTCAGCTTCACTAGGCTTCAGAACCAAATGAAAACCCTGCTGGCTGGCACTCAGCATTTGACAAGTATCTGTGAGAGCATGGCAGAGCTTTGAAGGAATTCTGGAGACAACAGTTACAAGATGCTGTTTCAAGGCCTACACGGTGACTCTAAGGTAGGAACCAGCTTCCTAGCACTGCCTGTTTGGTTTTGTTTTCCAAACCACCTGGTGGTGGAGATCAGACGCTTTAAATAGCAAATCCACTCTTACTGCTATTGACCAGAGGTACCAAAAGGCAGCCTAGGGCACAAATTGCACATGGCCAAGGAGGAAACAGCAGATTGTATGACAGCACACTGATTACACATCTTAAGATGTGTCCAACATGGCTGCGAAACTTTACACTCCGTGTTCACTTTACAGACCAAAGAAATTCTCAAGCATGGGAACGCTGCAGCTTGCTTACATCCACACCCCTCTGACTACCCCACAATGCCCCCTCCTCAACCAGCAAGAAGCCACACGAGCCTCAGCCTCTTACCTGATAAGGGCACTTTCTTGCAGAAGCTCCCTGCTGAGGTTCAGAGGTATATCCTCGCTGTCCACAACACCTGGAACACAGAGCGACCCTTGACCAGCGAGGCAGACACAGGAGCCAGGCTCAGGAAGCAGCCCCTCCCCTAGCCCCCTTGGTAGCCACGTTGCACAGCCCACTGCTCCTGCTCCCAGCACACACCTCTGAGGAAGCGCAGCCATTTAGGCAGGATGTCGGCAGCCTTGGTTTGGATGAGAATTTTGCGGCTGTAGAGGGCGACGCTGGAACCCAGTTCCCTGCTGATGTCGAACATGGATGGTTTCTGCAGGAACAAGAGACAAAGGTAACACCAGCACTGCGCAGGGTGCCCGACCATCAGCTGCACACAGCAATCTGCTCAGCAGCACCAGCTGCCCAGCTCATACTGCGGTCACCTTTACCAGCACTGAGTCCAGCAGGAGCTGAAATCTTGCCTGTCTTCCCTAGGGACCTACCTGAGCCTCCTCCAACCCCTCTCATGGCCCAGTACCCCCACCATTATCCTGTAGCACCCAACCCACTGCAGAGCTGCCACGCTGGATGCTCCTCCTCGCAATTCTGCCTAAGGAGCAGTCCCTGTCTCTCCTCCTCAGAGGAACTGGGCAGATGTCCCACTGCACGTACTTGCTCAGGCACATAGAAGATGCTGCGGATGTTGAGGGGAGCGTCGGTCTTGTAGTGCAGGACATAGCGGGGCTTGTCGTAAGCCTGAGCTATGAAGCGGTAGAACTCTTCATGCTGCCACTCACCGATGTCCTTGGGGTCCAGCATCCAGAGTGCCTGCGGAGGAGCAGGGAGATGAGTCCCCACCAGCCCTCATCACCCATGGCCTCACAGCACAAAGCTGCTCTTCCAGAGTTGTATTTTTCCCTCCAGGGTGCCTGAGCGAGGAAACGCCGTCTTTCAAACAGACACACTCTCCTCTGCACAGCAGGAGGGCAGTGGGGTGTAGTAATATTCACACACTAACAAATTACTGCCACTCAGGTGACCTCTGGTCACCTTCCATGCAGGAACTCTTGTCCTGCAGCACATCTAAGGCAGATTTGTTCAGCCCAAAACAAAAGGGGTTTGGCTAACCTCTGTTACTTGACACGTGTCACTGGCCAAGAGCATCACAGACAATTACCACAGCTCAGCTGACTGGCAGTCCTGGTCAAGCATCTCGGGGCTCAGACCAAGAAGCAAAAGAAAAGTGAAAGTTTAAGTGTGCCTATTCCAACCCACCTGTCCCCACGATAGGAGTCCCGTCCCACTGCAAGGTCTGCTGACTGCCTGTGAAGCAGGTCCTCCATTACCTGTTTTCTGCTTATGTATTTTGGAGCATTTCAGGAGTTGCTTCGTGAACAAATCGGCCAGCTGTGCCTCGGCAGCACAGTTTCACACATCAACACATGAGTTAGTCATGAGCTCCAGACCACGTCTTTCCCTGTGGCCATGCTTTCCACCTGCTGCTGCTCTGAACCCCACAGGTGCCCAGCATTCTCTGGAGCACTTAGCCCAGTGCCCACACCACATTTACATTCTCAGTACCTCAACACGAGATTAGCATCTAGCAAAGATTAGGGAGGTTCTGCCTAGTTAACAAACACTGGGACCAATTAACAAACTCTTGTTTCCAGCTGGATGAAGACTACTGCACTTACAACTCTTTGCCACTTGAGCCCTAAATACTAAAATATTTAAGTACTTAAGTATTTAAGTAATATTTATGTACTAAAACATTTAAGTACATGGAGTGACAGGTGTGATCGACCACCCTGGGCAGTGCAGACATCCAGCCCACCCTCAACCTACCAGTCCAAGGGATTCAGGGCTCTGGCAACCCTGCTGTGCTTCTGTATTCCTTAAAGCTGCTTTTGCCTCAGAGCATTGTTACACAAGCAGCTTCCTTACATTTCCAGCACACACAAGTGTCCTGGAGGGTTTGCAGGATCACAGGTAGGATTAGGGACTCAAGTGGGTACTAAGGTGCTTCATAGCAGCTGTTGGTAGGTAAAGTCCTGCTTTCCCAGAGTCTTACTTGTAGCTACAGCTATCACAGGCAGGATGGAAAAGCCTCTAATTCTATGCTGTCAGCTACATGGCAAGCATTCAAGATCTTATCTAGTAAAACCCACAGTAGGGATCTAACTACAGCTCTGTTTACAGTGAACTGATGTTGATGTGTGGAAAAATGGAAAAAAAGATCCCAGATAAAGAAGAGGCTTGAAACGGGAACATAGTGAGAATAAAGCTGTTGCCATATCCCAATGGAGAAAACACTTTCTGATATAAAGATAAAAGTACACGACTCCATTAAGCACATTTCACCCCTTGCTCTAGTACTGCTCTTCTCTAGGGAGTGTTTTCTATTGATTGTGAGGTAGGAAGACCAAACAGCTGTCTAAATTAAAAAACTAGAAATAGATTTAAGGGAAACAGCTAGAAAGCCTTTGGAGCAGAAACGCTATTATTGTAGGAATCCAAATAAATAACAGTCACTAATAACACCAATTGCAGAACATTAGGTAAATTAACATGATAAAATATTTAAGTACATCCTTGAAAGCTTGCACATTCGGTGCCACTTCCCAGGAAAAAGCAAACACACACACACACGCACACACAGACACTCTGTACCTACTCTCTTAAGTGAGGAAGATTTAACCAACCAGAAAATGAGATGCTGGAGGAAAAACAATTCATAGATTTTTATTTTAAAGATAACTACTTTCACCTAGGAGACTTCCTGCAACTGGGCCAGAACTTCTGACTAAGGTGGATCTGGCTGTATCATTTTAAGTGGTCAGAAAACATCAGTGTTTAAAAAAATGCAATTAAAAAAATTAATTAAAAAGCAGTTAAAAAAAATCAGACAGCGAGCTGAGATGCAACAAAACCCAGATGCCCACTGGCATTGGCTATCCCACAAGCAAAGGGCAAGAAGAACTGCAGCAAGAGGTGTCAGCACACTACTGATGTGAGCAAACCCTACACCACTAACATGTCACCTGGCTTAAACAGTTAGAAGTAGCACTAAAAGCACTGAGACAATCATTCTGATTAGGGAAGAATCCAGAAGATATCTGTAAATAAAAACTGCTTTGTCAACCTGCAGGCATTCCCTCCAACAAACGCCAATAGGCAGTACCAGACATGATTTATGCCAGATTACCTCCTCTTGTTTTAATTAACTTGTCACTAAAGGGTCTGTGATATCCTGGACAATCCTTCTGTGACTGCCAGAGACAGCAGCAGCAGCTTTATTGTGCTCCTGTCTCCGGTGGAAGATTACAATGGTTCATCTCCACCAGCAACCTGCCTGTGGCCCTCCTGCTTACCTGCAACGTGTTAATTCGTCTCCCGTTGAGGTACAGCGGGAAGCTGATGAAGTTGCTGTATTTTGTCACCACCTCTGGAATGGAAAGAGGACATCAAAGAGTCATGTTTGTGAAAACAACAGAGTAAGAATTTCTTCAATAACAGCATGTAACGGGTGCTGCAGGAGAGCACGGACACTGTACATTCACCTCCCACTCGTGGGGAACCAACAGACTCCGTGCATCCCCTCAGTGGGTAGCAGCATTTCCCTCCTCTGCTCACCCTTGACACGGTCTTCACTGGCAAATTCCTTGCACTCTTCTTTGAGGTGTATAATAATCTTAGTCCCAGTTCTGACACCAGAAGCTTCCGCAATCTCGAACATTCCTGAGCTAGGATTAGAAACAGAAGCCATGTCAGCTTGTGCCTCACATACAGCCGTGACGAGACATAAAAATATGTAATTAAACTGACAGCATGCACAACACCTCAGCACCAAGAGGAAAAGGCAAAAAAATCTCAAATGTTTGAATGCTCTCTGTGCCTTCGAGAAGGCTCCCAGATAACACGTCTGCCTTCCTACGATACCCCAGACTCCTCTCTCTACAGACACCAGCAGCCTCTGCAGGAAAACTTCAAACAAATTTCAGCTTGCATAGGCCCAACATTCAGCCTCTCCCCTACATTTGACAATTCGGGCTTGTGGGTCCATGCTCACACCTCCACTGGGCAGCAGTACCTGGCTGCAGTGCAAAGCAGCTGTGCCCTGGTGAAGGCAGCCTGTTCTGGGTGACTGCTCCTATTCTGCTGCTGAGTGAGTGCCACTGAGAGCACTGATGTAGCAGAGAGACAGGCCAGCCTTCAAAGTGTTCAGCAGTACAGACTGCAGTGCACAGCAGCTTGGCATCCCAAGACAGGCTGATGTCTCAGTTACAAGTTTTTTTTTTTCAAGAATTTAAATAACTTGGTAACTAGAATCATAGAAATACTTCAGTTCTAGGTGATTTTAATGGGATGCAGAGCTTCTCACCCCCAGGAGCTCCAATTTCAACAGGGTCCAGCACAGCACAGCTCTGCCACCACAGGTGTTTGCAGCTTGGAAGCAAGAAGCAAAGGCTGAGCACACAGACCCAGCCCACAGAAGACACGTGCCTACAGAGCCACAGCACTGCACCAGCCCTGCCTACCAGGGGTGCCCTCGAGCAAAAAGCCAGGGAACTAGACCAAAGACAGCAAATTTCTCTCTCTAATCTGGAGTGCTGCTAAGAGAAATGCCTGCCAGCAGGGAAGGAACAGGAGAGGCAGGTACTGTCTTTGTCCACAACATGCCTGCTCTGACAAAGCAAGTTCGTCTGCGGTTGTTCACCCTGGCACATTTGGCCACGCTTTCTTGCTGTGTATAATCTGAGCAGGATCTAAACCAGTAAGCCCAGTCATGAAAGACCACACAAGCCCTGTCTTGCTCTGCTCAGCTTTCAGTTTGTGCCTGATCTGGATGCAGCCCCTGCACATTTCCACCCCTTTCTGCAGCCTTACCCGTCTGAGGACCAGTGGTAGCCCGGGCTCCCCGGCTCTGCAGACTGTGAGAACACCTCCACTTTATCAGCAACCATGAAGGCCGAGTAGAAACCCACTCCAAACTGGCCGATGATTTTACTACTGGCTTCTGCTTGGCTCTGCAGAGCATCTAGAAATGCCTGGGGGAAAAAAGGAGGAGACATAAACCAGTGCATGAACTCTGGGACTGCTGTGGGGCTGCGACCTGTCCTGTGCACACTTATGAAGCCCTACAGCAGGCACCATGGGCCTGGCCGCTCAGCACCCACATCCCACACCTCTGTCAGCACTCAGGAGGGTGACTGAGGACAGGGTTTCTCCCTGAGGACATGGGTTTCTCCCTAAGGGAATACGCCTGTGGAAAAGGGGAGCATCACCCAGGGCAACACTCGCTGCAAGGAGCAGTAAAGGAGAACAAGGGCTCGGTCAATAAGGAGCAAGCAACCTCAGAGTAGTGACTTGGGAGAAAAAAAGGTAAATATGACAGTTTGCCAGCATGAGGACACAGCTGCTGCCCTCCCAGACGCAGTGTGAATGCCAAATGAGCATGTGCCCCTCCGTAACGATGGCCTGGGGAGGAAGGCACTGACTTTTGGGAGTGTGGGCAGGCAGGTGCAGCAGCATTACACACGGGGGCCATTAGTGCTGCTTCGGCACCACAGGCCTCCCTGGCACACAGCAGAGACCATTAAGAGGCAGAAGACTCCACAGGAAGGTTTCACCTTCCAAGAGGGGTGTATTTCACAGCTGGGCTGGGGGCCAAGGGAAGAGACAATGAGAAGTTACTGGGAGAACAGGAGAGACTGTAACTGGAGAAGGCTTCCCGAAGGGGAGGAAGGGGTAATGCCACAAGTTACCTTTGAGCCCGATCGAGCAATGGTACCAAGGTTAGAAACAAGCTCCTCCTGGGTCATCCCAATACCTGTGTCCTGAAAAAAAAACCAAACAGCAATAGCAGCTGAAATAGCAGTAGAGAACTGCTGTAGCAACCAGCACCCAAGCAGCTCCTACCTCTGCCCAGTGCTCTCACCCAGTCACTGAGAGGTAAATGCAACAGCAGCAGGCTTCCAGCTGGGACTGCACCTGCACAGAGGCAGGGCAGCAGGCACAGAAGGGACAGGGCTCTAAGGGGCAGCCCCAGCTGTCTTGTGGCTATAAGTCATTAAGAAGTTTAGAAACTCAAGCGTTAGATGGAGAGAAAACAGAAATGTGCCAAGACTGGCTGGCGTCTGCACCGCTCACACGACACAGTATGACAGTGCTGGGAGGAGATCTCGAGCCAGGTCACAGCCTCCCTGTGTGTGCACGAGGCAGCCTCTGCTCCTCAGCAAGCACACAGGGGAGCGAGGAGCAAGAGCAGCAGCTCATTTCCAGCCTGCAGGTAGGGAACTGATGCCCTCACCCCAGGAGTCAGAGTAGCAAATCCCTTAAATCTCGGGTAATGCAGACCCTTGGCTCCACGCTCTGCTTTCGCTGGTCTCCTTCTCCTGCCTGTTCTTTCCCATCCCCTCTCCAACTCGCAGTGCTCCGCAGAACTTGAGCATGAAGCTGTCAGTGTCCAGAGCCACGAGTCTGAGAGCTGGGCACTGCGGTGCCCCCAGGAACAACCTAACCCCAGCTGCAAGCACAGCGCCCGGGCCACCCTCAGTGCCCAGCCCAGGCTTTGAAGGCACGGCTTCATCTTGTCCCCCGTTTATATAAGGATTCACACTCCTGCATGCAGAAAAACAACTCCCTGCTGCTAGCGCGTGCCCCTCAGGCAGCAAACCCTGCAGCCCCATCCAGAAAAGGCTGCGGCACAGCTCAGACTAGGCTGCAACTTCAGTAGTTGTCACAACACATTTGCACAACCCCAAGGCAGCATGGACAGCAAAACCCAGCTAGGAACGGCCGCATCCTCACACAGGACCGCAACAAAAACCTTTCCCACTCACAGCCAGCGTTCAGACTTGCTCCACGTGCACCTTCCAAAGAAGCCAAGTACAAGCTAGCGGCCTCTGCAATGCGACTTCTGAAAGGAAGGAGCCATTCCTCCTCCCAAAATCCAGCAGTTTCTTCTCTACCTGCCAGAAACATCCCGAGAAGCCACCCTGACAGGTTCTCTGAGCCACTCGGTGAGGCGGTGGCAGCGTGAAAATGATGCATGTGAAAGGTGATCCTTGCTCAGGGGAAGGACTCAGCTCTGCTCACGTACTTGTGCGTGCAGCTGTCAGAGCTGACAGCTCCCTGCGTGTCCCAGAGCGCGCTGACACGCTCCGAGTGCTGCCGGTGGCAATTCGGCTGGCTGGAGTCAGCAAAATGAGCTTGAGCAGAACCAACTGCTGCTAGGTGGCTCGGAGGTGGGATGCCACAGAGATTTCTGGCACAGCACGCTTCTACCACCCATGTGGGGCACTCGGTGGGCTCATTTACTAGAGAATAAGATGGCATTAAAAATACCTGTACCTATCTTTTGGTCTAGTATTTAACTCCACCGAATGATCAAACTGTGGTCAACTTGTGAGGTTGCTGAGTGAAGTGCCACGTGGACAAGATATTTTTCTGCATCCCCACAAGGCACAGCACAGCAACACCCTCCACGTGATTAAATACGGTAAGGCCAGTCACAGGCATCCTGGCTAAGCGGGAAGATGGCAGGTAAAAATCTCAACAGTGGGAGATGAAAAGCCAGGAGAAACAAACAGAGCATGGCAAAATCTCAGGAATCTGACATGGTCCCTTCCCCCAGGGAAGGAAAGGCCAGAAAAAAAAAAAAAAAAAAAAAAAAAAAAAAAAAAAAAAAAGATGTTAGATGTTTTCAGCATCTGGTTCAGGTTTCCTTCGTGCCAGACCCTGCACAGAACTCTTAACTCCTCTGATCCATGCCTATTTATAGCACAGCGTGTCATTCCCAAATTCCAGTATGTTAAAAAAAATATCCCTACCCTGTGAATATATTTGGCTATTGAATTCAGAGCTCCCTGCCAAACGTACTGCAAAATGCTTAAGGACAGTTCCTAGAGACCAGGTCGATGAGGGTGAATTGCAGCGAACAAAGGGAGCCCGGCTGCAAACACCGCCCGGCCACCGGCAGGGGAAGCAGAAAGCGTGCCCCGAGGTGGCCGACCCCAGGCCCTGCCTCAGCAGGCACCACCAGGCAGGAAAAACCTGGGTGGATTCAGATGGGAACGCCACCGAGACTCCAACTGCTCCTGCACACGGGTGCCTTGGGCAGGAAGCACCCTGTGGTCCCACGGTGATTTACGAGCACTTTCTATGGGTGATCAGCCAGCCTAGCTGCAAGGACTGCTGTTGCTTCACCACCAGCGCTGCGACTTCACTTCCCCTGCAGAGAGCTTCGAGCCCTCTCTTCATCCTACAGGAAAGTTTCTGCTAGTTGAGAACAGCCAGAGCAGAGCTTTTTGTGAAAGCACAAAGCCAACGGGACATGGGTCCTCCACAAACGAGGAGAAGTGAGGGATACGTTCAAAGTTCAAAGCGTGCAACGCCACTCCACAGCTTCGCAGAGAAACCAACTGCTGTAAAGCGTGACACAGATCCAGGGCACTGACGCTTCGTTAGCTGGAGGCTGATTACAGAAGCCCTTCTGTTGCTCTGCTGAGTTATGATCTACTCACCTGGCCGAATTTCCCTTCTGGGACTTCTCAGGGTGCCCAGTTAACAGCCAGCCCCTGAGCCCTGAGCCGTGCAGACCGGAGGCAGGAGCACTGCGGTCCCCTGCTGAACCACACATCTGAACAGAGCAACGCTTCCCCTGAAAACAACAGCAGCTGCACATTTGTTTTCAGCACTCTTTTCTTTTTACATGGAGACCTCCTAGGTACAAAGCGTGCTGTTGGACCGCACTGGACCTTTGTTCTTTCTCTGCACTTTGCTCCAACCCTCCTGGTGCGGGTGCTGGAGGCGTGCAGAGCCCACCCTGCGCAGCTACGGCTGGGTGACTGCCTGGCACGCAGCTCGGGGCTCCCACCACCACACACCGTCTGCCTGCTCCGCAGTCCTGAGGAATTCTGTCGTCCTCGAAAGACGTAAATGAACACCTTCGGCCCCACTACCCATCTCATCAAATCAATCTTGCATTCTTATCAGACTTTTTAGTAAATTAGAAACAAACAGCACACAGTTACAGCAACAAATCTAGTTTAAGGTAACAAATTGCTTAGTTTAGCTGGGAAACGGGAACCTAGGTAAAGCATCATTATCTTTGCTCATTACCTGAGTCCAATTTAAGGTATTGCAGAGCCTTGTTACCCAAAACAATCCCTTAACTAAACAGTCTGCTGCCTTTGCCACAGCTGCATCTGAAAGAATGCTTGCAGTTAGATACACGTTAGAGCTACCGTGCCCTTCCCTTTGCTTTGTGGCAAAACAAAGCAAAACATTGCAGTGCAAAATCTCAATGGGGCATCAGGAGGACATCGACTACCTTATAAAATAAGGACATGCTGCTTTCGCCAACTACCAAGATAATAAAATCCCCAAATGTCAGATTAACAGCTGTCCCCCCATTATTAAACGCGTTGCTTAAGGAGACTGAAAACCCACACGACCAGGACAGGGGCCACACCAGAGCAGCATTCTGGTTTAGAACCCATAACGAATGCATCTGCAGCAGCAATGAGGGGAGGAAACAGCACGCTAAAATTCATGCGTTCCAATAGAAGGTAAGCTTGCCTAATACACAGAATAAAGGCAGAGCCTGATGCTTTCTTTCCTTTCCAGTACCATCTATTCACATTATCACATTATCCGCAACAATGCTGGGCATCGCCACAGGCGCAGCCTCCACCCATCCAGGTCTCAACGCCTGCTGTTCATGAAATTACTTCCTTTTATCCACTGAGAATTTCCCATTTTTAAACATGATGTGCTCTTATTCTGGCATGAAGAGAAAGAAAACAAAAGATTCTGCGCTTCTTTCTCTAGGCCACAGATTATTTGAGATGCATTTCTATGTCTGACTCCCCGGCTTACTTGTTAAAGATGATGCAACGACTGGAAGCTCAACCCACCCCTGCAATCAGAGGCACATTTCTGTAAGCTTCACTCCACCCGAGGCTTCCCCAGGCACAGAGAGCTTCACCCCACGTTTCTGTCCGTGCCAGCACCCTCAAGCCCAAGCAGCAGAAGGATGCTGCAATGCTGCACGCCTTCAGGATGCAGCACGGTGGCACAGGGTGGCTGCCAGGAGGAGACCCAGCACGGAGCAGGACCAGCTCTCCACCTGCACCACGCTCTGTTGGAGATGTGGGTGCACCTGCACTGACCTGCTGAAGTCCAGAAGACACCTCAGGTCCTTATCAGAGCCTCAGGACAGCTCAGTCCTTGCTGCAGACCGTTTATAGCTCAGAAGCCAGGAGAGATCTGCTCACTGATCCAGGGAGCTGTTGCATGGCGGGGTGAGTGCTGTTTGCAGGCATTTGATCTCCTCCCAAACACAGCAAACTTGTTATTTCGAGACTTTGCAAACACTGCTTTTGGATGATTGCAAGGGCGAGAAGAAAGCCCAGCACAGGGCACCGAGCAGCCCAAAATCTAGCAACAATTACACCGCTACCCCTGTTAAAAGAGGAGGCATGCTCCCTCGTCCAGCAGCTCTGTGTGTGCTTCAGACAATTTCTCCTAAACCCTCCAGCCCCTCGGTTCACGTGAGCACAGGGTTATCAATCAGCAGGTGGAGCACTAGGGCAGGAGTGCGGCCACCCCAGAGCCCGGTGCCATCACCACGTATGGGTGCTGACACCAAGCTCTGTGGTCATGGGGCTTTGGGGTCTGCTCCCACCTCAGACACACATCTGTACAGCCTCAGCAGACAGAATTTCTGATCTTTCCTCAAGGAAAACACACCCCTCATGTTTTCAAGAGGATTTTCTTAACAGATCTGACCCCACAGGCTGCAGCTGCTACCAGATGGAGCTGCCCCAGACACAGAGCAAGGCAGTTTTCAGAGGGGTGGAGGAAACCACGGCGTCTGCTGAAACAACGGGGCTTTGGTGAAGGCACGAAGGTGGTGTAACCTGGTGGGCTGGACAGCAAACTCCAACACTCACACACAGCGTTCCCCTCTGAGCAGGCACATTGGCAATGCTTAGGTAGCAGCCCCTGAACGAGGACTCAGTTCTCCCGGCAGAGAAGCAAGCAGAGCCGCCGTCACCTCACAGAGATGAACGTGGTCCTTCATGGGAATGGGATCATCCCTCCCCCGGGGATGCGCCTGTCAGAGGCCACCACACACCACAGCCCTGCCACTTCTCAGATGGTGAGGCACGAAGAGCTGCTGCGTGGTTTGGAACAGGAGAGGAGGCAAGATTCAGCGGACCCAGGGGCAGAGAGCAGCCTAAAGATCTGAGAACAAGGACCTAGGGGTCAGGGTGAGAACAGGACCTTTCTGGAAAAAAAACAGGGTGACCGCTGCCAGAGATGACACATGAGGAACCTGCTGATTCTGTTCCAGTGGGTCCTAGTGGGGACAAAACCCAAAACGTTGACTAAAACACGTCCATCTCTGCCTCGATCACTGCGGGCAAGGTTTTTTTTGCACCTCTGCAGTCCTGAAAGGTAGGGAGATGTTCTGAGGGTTGCTCAAAGTAATCCTTAAATTCGGTACATTTCTTCAAGAGGTTATAAATAAACCTTTCACTGGAGGTAAGGAGCTTTAGGCACTGTTGAGAAGGCAAACCTATTAAAAGAGATTGGAGCAGCGCTGCTCTCTCTCCCTTCTCAGAGCACGGCACTGCTGCAGTTAGAGGCTCGCTCATTTAGTCGCATTAGAGACGCACAGGCAACCAGATAGGGGGTTATAAAAAGATAAATCCCTAAGAGCTCCAGTTGGGTGTGACGTCAAACACACGCTATCTGCAAGGTGGGCAAACAGGTCTCTTAGCCAAAGTGCCACCGCTTCCACAGCCAAGGACAAGAAGGACAAGGCTGGATGGGGTCAGAGGCTGCGGGAAAAGGGAAAGAAAGAGCAAGGCAGGGGTGATACCCTGCTCGGGGCTAAGCGAGAGCTCATTAAGGAGTCAGTGTTACACAGCAGTCAGAAAAATGCAACAGTCAGGTGTGATAGGAAAAGCAAAGCCTCTGCATTACAATCCGAGGATCTTTGGGCTGGTAATCATGTTGCCCACTAATGATCGCCAGCTTCCCCATGGCAACTGCAGCCACTTGTTCTGCAGAGAAACAAGTGTAAAATAACTGAGCAGCCTCTAACATCAAGTGCTTTTGTCCACGTGAAAAATAGCAGACCGTGTGCTTTGCCTGTGCCACATCCCTCCGGGAACTGCTCTAGTCATCCCTCACACCCGCTGCCGTCTGCTTCATTCTCAGATCTCCTGAGAACAGGATGAAGTTACGCTCTCATAGATGATGTTGGTCCACAAGGAAAGTTTCCCGTTTGCCACCTCTGCATGAATATATTTGCCATGAAAGCACCAAAACTGAGCCTCAGCCTTCCATCCTGGACAATGGTCACCAACAAAAGCAATCGAAGTACAGACAGCAGCATCAGCTCCACCTGCCCTCACCACGCTGAGGCCCACAGGTGATCATGCTTACAGATTCCCCCACTCCTGCTAAGCATTTTGTCACCAGTAGTGAACTAGTAGGGAGCCAGGACTGCAGAAAGGAGGACAGGCAGGTGCCATGGTGCTGCCACAACCCACAGTCCCTCCTGTGCTTTAGGGCAGAGCTTCAGCTGGGCTTGGCCTGCTCTAGAGCAGGAGGATGTGGAGATGATCAGCAGTGGGAAGCTCTGACCACCAGCCCAGTATCTCCCAGCAACCCAGGTGAGAGAGGTCTGCTGGCTCCCAGGCAACACAGACCTGAGGAGGGAAGAGAATTCCTACACAAAGGTCAGGATGAAACCAGACTCCCAACTTCTCCACCACTGAGAAATATACAAACAACCTAGGAGGCGCACTGAAAGGATACTGGGAGAAATGCTTCTGGAAGCTCCTAAAAGGAGAGGGAGGAGCAGCAAATTTTCCTGTTAGGGAAGTTTGGGACAGATGAATTGGTAGTTTCCCATCAAATCCTGATGTACCAGCTTCACGACCCAGAGCCCAGCTGAGTACAGAACGATTCTTCAGGCAGGTTTGGGAATCCAAGGGGCTGCATTGCCACTCAGCTCCCACCGCTCCTTCACAGGAGCGAGGCCAGTGGTGAGAGCAGCAGGAAGGAACATTCTCCTGTTGCTAAAGGGAGGTACCTGGATAGTGATGGTTCCCTTTCCACCGTCCGTCTGCAGGTGGATCTCCATCTCTGGCAAGGCCTTCCCTTCTGCCATCAGCCGGTGACGCAGTTTCTCCAGTGCATCGCTGCCATTGGAGATCAGCTCCCGGATAAATACCTGGGGAAGAGACAACCTGACACTGCAGCCTGGCCTTCTGCACTGCACGGGGCTCTCAGAGCCCAGGAGCTCATTGTCAACCCACAAACTAAATCCCAGCGTGCTACAAGAACTGCCTTTCCCCATTATCTGCCAGGAGAATGGTTTGTCTGAACTCACTAACAAAGCACAGAGCCTCTGAAGCCCACAGAGGAACCTTGGCCATACTTTTCAGATTTTCAAGGTGGCTTAGAAAAGACCATTCAAGAAAGGGTGGGATATGAATAGCACAGGATTTACTGTGAAACAGAGCAGGTATTCTTCCAGCTCAACGGCTGTGAATATAACCCTTGACAGAGACAGGACTTGGCTCACAGAAGTTCTGCCAGCGCTGGGGCAGGTGGCAGATGCCCTACCTCCTTTTCTGAGTACAAGGAACGGGCAACGATGTCCAGCAGTTTCTTCGTTTCAGCCTGAAACTCATGCTTGGAGGCCGCACCTGGAATCAAACCAGAAACACTTATTTAAGGTACTTCACCGGGGTCATAATGGGAAATCTGGCAAATCTGCATTCTTACCATGTACTTCAGCTTCCCAGGAGTGAGAGTGTGAAGTGAGACAGGACACAGGCAGCTGTGGCCTCCAAAGAGATGACAACAAGAGTGCCATTTACACACCTCTATGCTGCAGCACGCTTTGCCAAGCAGATGCTTGGCCTCTGCACCTCCGCTCCTTGCATACAAACCTCAAGACAGGCACAAACTGCAGTGCCTGCACGTTGGTCACCATGCCCAGGCTGCGGTCAGGTAGCCAGGAGGGAAAGATTCCCCTTGCTCCTCACGTGTGGCCCCGTGTGATCCCCAGGCACCCTGTGAAGTGCCCCCATGGCATTCAGCCTGCCTTCTGTACCCTTCCTTGAGTCCACCTGCACGTGCCCAGCTCCAAGAGCTTCTGCAGCCAGCTGGTTTCTCTCAGGCCAAACAACGCTCTGAGCCTTACACAGAAAAAGCCAGACTCAAACGTCTCTGTGGGACTGGCATGGGTATACATTTACACCTATTTATGCAAGTGGGTGGCTGTGCCCTAGAAGAGAATTTTCCTCAGAAAGACTAAAACACCACAATACTTCAGCCGAGAGACCATCCTTGGCTTTTTAAAAACAGCATTTCTCCTGCTAGAGGCTTTAGAGAACCCTAAAGCAATAAAGGGAGAGCCACAGGTCACACACCCGCCAGGCCTGGCTGGTAAGCACCTACGTTCCCTGGGGACAGAGGCTAAGCTGGGATATGGACAGCAGCAGGAGCAGTGCATCAACCCTACTGGGAGCTTCACAGCCTGGCAGTCACAGCAATACCTGCCAGGAAAGCCACAAGAGCACAGAGTTAGGATGCTATTTCTGTGCTCAAATAACTCATGCAGTTTTGCTTTAAAGCACCTCTCTCTGGAGATGTGCAAGGCAATTCATTCTAATCAAAGCGCTGACAACAGGATTCTCATTAGAGCTTCATGGTCCACAGCAATGTCCTGGGCAGAAGCTGTTTTGGGGACAAAAAGCCTCTTTTCAGGCAAACTCTAGTGCCTGTGAAGCCTCTACACATATGCATGACAGTCAACTGCCTGGCTAATCTCGCAGATGCAACTTGTTCCCGCAGTCTTGATGGCCTCATTTCTTACTAAAGGCCATTCTAATTTGCACGCTCCAGTTTGGGGCGGGTGATGGTGCAACGCAGATTCAGGCTGCGATCTGCTGGCTAGGATGGGACAACCACAACCCACACCTCCTCCAGAAACACCACCCCAGAGGGCTCACCCTCACGGTCAGGGCACAGCTACACCCAGCCAAGGCTTTGTCATTGTCCTGGCTCTGTCTGCAGCTCGAGAGTGCTCCCACGAGACAGCAGTGTCCGTGCCCACCTTTGACGTTCTCTGTGTTGCTGATGATGGTGTGCAGGGGCTCCTCTTCCTTGCTCTCCGCTGTCTGCGTGCTGTATGTCCGGCCAGCAAAAACGCAGGTGGCAGGAACGCTGTGTCGGAGGCTCCAACAACGGAGTATTTCCCTTGGGAGGCATGCTGGGCCTCTTGCTAGAAGATACAATTCAGGATGTTTCAGTAAAAGACACAAGGATCAGACGCAACAGGAGCCCTCTTTAAAGGCCCCATTTCAGTAGTCCTGTGGGGAATGACACTGGCCAAGCAAGACCGAAGGTCCCTCGTGACACTTGCCATTCCCCTCCGGGAAGTTGCTGCCCCAGCCTGTCCCCTCTGAATCCGAAGTCGAGCCAGAATATGGCAATGTGTGACCTTCACAGTGAATTAACTGGTGAGGAAGAGGCATTCTGCTGCTTCCACTGGTGTTACCTTCTCTGGATGGTAACTAACACTCACCATCAGGCACACCCCTTGGCACCAACATCCTCCTGCTCGCTTTCATCCCACCAGCAGCAACTTTATGAGCTCACTCCCCTACCTCCGAACAGCTCCAGCCAGCCCTGCTAGGCCCCTGTGAGCAGCTCCTTTGTGGCAGTAAATACCTGCCTGTCACAGCACAGGGACGACATCCTCCAGCCAAGCCAGCTCTGGGATAAGCAGCACGTGGAAAACGAGGGAGCCAGGGGATGGCACAAGCCCCGTTAAGGACTAGGGTTCCCTTTCGCCCTCCTTCCAGCCCTCACCTCACGGTGCCCAGGTGAACTAAGCCTTCTCTCTGTGGGGAGATGAAACTAAAGCCAAACCTGGACACCAGAAGACAATTTACAGCGCTACAGAGCTCGTCCCAAAGCCAGTTGCTCGGTGCTGTGTCTCAGGGGCAGCTCGCACAGCCTGGGCCCCAGGGACAGCCTGGGGGGGCACAGACCCACTGGTGCTGGGGACAGGGCTGGGGTGGCCTTCCCCGACCTCACAAGGAACACAGCTGAACCGGGCTGTTGTGGGGGACAGGTGACCAGAAGGGGAGGAAATGGATAAACAACAAACGTGGCTGGAGGCAGTGACAAGCCCAGGCTTTTCTTACAACTCATTTTGTGCTCGTAGGCAGGGGAAGGAGGCAAGCTCCGCACCCTAGGGCTGCCAAAGGCATGCCTTCAGGGTGTCACTGCTTTAGACGAAGGGGTACAAAAAAAACAAACAAAACACCACCAACAACAGACAGAACTGGGAGCCATTTGCACGGTGAGTCCTCACAGAGCAACCGTGAGCGTTTTGGACACCGCTGGTTTGGTTTGGCCGCACGCAGCCCTGGGGCACAGCTCTCCTCCGCCTGCCCCAGCCTCATCACAGCCCTGGGCAACGCCGGCACCCAGCCCTTCTGGCCCTACCTCGCATCCTCCAGCTCGTCCGGGAGGTCTCGGGCTCTGTCCACAAGTAACTACAGCCCCAGCCCACCCACCGTGGCAGGCACTAACAGCTCCTGCCCCAACAGCGGGCTCTGCCGCTCCAGCCTGGGCTCTCCCTCGTGGCAAGAGCTACGACTACGGGCAGCAGGGCCCCACAAGTGCCGGCTGCCTGCAGGACCCCCAGCCATTCACATTTTTTTGTCTATTCGTTTTTTGCCTCCCTACCTCTACAGCACAACAGATTAATTATTTTAAAGGGCATTTTTCGATCCGTGCCACGTTTGGCCTCACCCCCCCTACCTAACAGCCCGTCCCGTGCCAGGCGGAGCCCCGGCCCCATTTCCAAACCGTTTTCGCCCCGTGCCGGGCCAGCAGGCGACAGCCTCCGGGCAGCCCCGGCCACAAACCCGCGACCCCCCCCTCACCGCGGCTACCGAGGAAGCCTCCCGGGACGAGCGGGGGAAGCGGCACCCCCGTGCCCCCCGCCCGGCCCCGGGGGCTGCTCCCGGCGGGGCCCCGCTCACCTGCGGCCCCCCGCGGCCCGGCCCCGTTCCCGAGCCCGTTCCCGGCCGCGGCTCGCAGCAGGGCCCCGAGGCGCCTCCCCCTCCGCGCCGCCGCCGCCGCCGCCATGCCGCCAGCTCCCGGTGCGGCGCGCGGCGATGGCGTCATGCGGCGGGCGTGACGTCATCCCCGAGGGGAATCCCCCCGAATTCCTCCCCCCGAATTCCCCCCCCACTCCCGGGATCCCCCCCACCCCCCCCCCCGGCCGCAGCTCCAGGCGCGGGGACAACGGGGCTGCCCCCCCCCCCCCTCCCTCCCGGTACCTGCTGCGGCTCCCGGTGGAGGCCTCTTCGTGCTCAGCCCCGCAGCGCCTGCCCTAAAGGGGCCCGGGGGGAGCACCGGGGGTGACCCTCGGCTGCACGGAACGCGCGGGCAGCCCCTGAGTGCCGCTACCAGGGCGGCAGAAAGCAGAAAGCAGGGCCGGGGACACAGAGCAGGGCAGCAAGGTGCTGCTGCTGCTCAGCGTTCAGGCCTGAGCGCCGCCTTTCCCTCCGTTTCCAGCCATTTGTTCGCGAGGGTTTGGGCTCAGCCACCGTGAAGATCCTGCACCAGGCTCCAGCTCTTCTGCTGTGAAATCCTGTGGTCCTCAGGTGCTGCTCCTCACGGCCAGGACCACCCCCAGGAAACACCGGCAAGGCCCTGGAATAGCAGACGTCCGTCCAGACTTCAAATATGCTGAGCTTCGTAGCAACATCCAAAGGAAACTGGACCAAAACCTCTCTATGGGGCTGCAGGGGCTGCACTCCAAGCCCAGCCTCTGCTCGCATTTCTCTTCAGCTTTGCTTCACTCCTCTCCCTAAAATACCCGCTCCTATCTGAAACAGTTGCTCCAGCGAGCTGGGATTATCCAGTCTAAACCTATCCCTTGCTAGGTGCCTGCAGCATACATCGGGTTGCAGTTAAAAACACTCCAGTATTCGCTTCCCACCAGGTCTCTTTTCACTCTTCCCCAGGAAGCAGAACCCAGGTGAGCTGCAGCCTGGCAGCCCGGCAGCTCTCTGCTCCGTACAAGACCCAGCTTATTCAAATGGGGAAGCCGTGCCAACACTTCTTTAAAATGGATGCTACTTAAAGGTATTAACGAGATCGGGTGCAGTTATCTTAACCTTAGGCATCAGGCTCTGCCGATCCTAGCGGGCACCAGCCAACTGGAAGCATCCTTCAATCCAAGCAGTTTTACCAGCTTTTATTAGAAACACCAGCACATTTCAAGTTTCCTCTTTTTGATCACAAATATAGTATTTTTCCTCTTTTTAAGTACACAGCATGAGACACAGCATCAGGGCTTTCCATCTTTTTTTTTTTTTTTTTTTTTACAGCAATTTCTTTTGGACAAGCTTTGGGTTAGTGTTCACTGACCTCACCCCAGCCCCCAAATTTTGACATCTTGAATTGCTGAAGACAGTTGCATGGGCAGATGAATCCAATGGTGGTGCAAAAGGTACAATAGTTAAAGGTTGGCAAGAAAAGTTTAAGCAGAGGCTCTGTAGTTAAGAAGAATGGAGTAGCGCCACAGCGCAATACTGTTTTGAGGGCACGGGGAAAAAAGTTCTCCTTTCAAGCAAGAAACCATGCGCTCTTCTCACCCCATCCTCCCCCAGCCCCACTCCTAAAAACACGAGGCTGGAGGGAGAGCTAACCGAAGGTGAGAAGCCGAGCAGGCCAGGTGCTCCCCCCAGAGCACAAACAGGCTGCCGGGCGTTGCTGCAAATCCCTCGTGAGTTGCATGGAATCGAGAAGCCTCAGGTCTGAGTGACGGCATTTTAGGCTAGTTGTGGTTTTAGCTCACACCTACGCTGGGAAAGTTTCCCTGGATTTTGACTTGGAGAAAGTAATTCAGTGGGAGGACAAGGGGCAAGTATCCCAGGAAGATGAGGGCATGGTGACAGGATATTAAAGGGAACATGTACATGATTTGTTATTTTTTATTCCACAGAAAACCCTCAAATCTAGACTCAGAGTTAACAGCAGAAAAATAGTGTTAAAGTCAATAGGTTCATATTTTACTGTAGACTAAATAAATTAGCCTAGAATTAACTCAATACTCTCTATTTTCCTTTCATTGGTGATCCTTCTCTAAATTAATGCAGATTTTAAAAAGCAACGGCTATTAATAATTTATTCCAGTTAACCCTTATGGATGAACACCTGTAAGTATTAAATGTATGGGAACCATTCCCCTCTCCTCTCCCTCCCCGAAAAGGAAACAATCACTAAAGGGTGTTGTAAAACAGACATGCTACCTACAATACTCCATGTTTCGTGCCACTCCTACCGATGCCTCTGGCTGCTCTGTGTAATGAGTGAATATTCATAGCCATGTCTTACAAAGAACATGATCAAAAAATATATAAATAAATAAAAACCTTAAACATTCTTACATGGATTTTTAAAGAACAGAATACATGTTAAAAACTTCAGTAATTTATATCAATTTTAAGCAATACTTTATATACAATGGAAAAAAGACATGCATAGTCCAAATACAATGTTGAAAACAGCATTTTCATAACAAAAAACCCAAACACTAAGTGTTAATACCATGTACATGAATTCAAGAAGGACCACCCTTTTTTTCTGTTGCACACAGTTTATTTAACAATATGATATTATAAGTAAGAAATGAGTTTTTTTTTTTTTTACCATTCTATACAGTGATTGAATCTTCTTGGATTTTCTTATTTATAGTAATTATAGCGCTTGCATGATTTACACTAGAATTGCTTTTCCTCATTTCAAGTTTCACATAGAAGAAAGAAAGAAAAGAATGCTTCTTCTCTATTCAAATCAGCACGGTCTAAGAGTGATCATCCCTATTTTCATCTAAAACCAGTTTTATCAGAGAAACAAAGCAACAATTTCTACATCTGCAAGACAAAGATTTTGGCATTGGCCAATGTGTGTTTTTGTGTGCAAGAGTCAATTCCTATCTTTCCAGGGGTAATACTTCAAACGCCTGCAGAGTTCACTATAGAAAAAAAATCTTCCCGCAACGTGTCAAAGTTACCGGGATACATTATAATGTTGCATTATTTCAGGAAACAGTTTCTGAATATTATTTTTCTTCTTTTAAACGCAAATGTTTAAAGTCTTGAAAATACAAATAAAAAATATGAATATAATGAACTTGTTTTCCCCGTTAAAAAAAAGGTATGAGTCAACAGCAACAAAAAAATAAAAACCAAAAAAACCCACAAAAGAGACCAGATATTTTAACTGCCTGGCTTTAACAAAAAAATATATTCTTTGTATTGTTTTTTTTTTTTTTTTTTTTTTTTAAACAGCAATTCATTCTTCCACGTGTAGGAAGCAGCAGTTCCATCTAGGATTCAAAACAACCCAGATGCCTGAATTTTCAGTACAAAATGTCCCAAGAACACGAAAGGAAAAAAAAAGTGATGCTCCCATAATGCTACAAACCCTCCACAAATTTTTCTAACGTGTCCCCGGTGGTATCACCGACCAGAGACAACTCGTTAGACAACGCACTCCTGTTCGGGGTGTTTAGTTGTGGAAGCATTGCACTCTGTTCTGGGTTGCCCAAGTGTCCCTGATCCATGGAGCTAGCCATAGTAACTGCGAGTCCTGGGTGGGGGGAACCAGTCTGGGGAGAGACGTGGTGCGGTGACGGCTGGGGCTGTATCCGCGGTGAAGGGCTGGAATGTGGCGGCTGGGACTGGGGACGGGGAGACTGAACGGGCGCTGGGGACCGCACCTGGTTGCTGAGGGAGGTGGCGATCTGCTGGCCAGGGAGATGAGACGCCTGCGGTTGTCCTGAGAGCATGTGCTGCTGTGGGCTCATGGGGTTGGGCTGGCCCGGGGACCCTATCTGCTGCTTCATCTGCTGCTGCTGCAGGATCCTCTGCTGCAGTGCTTGCTGAATGTTGGGAGTGCCGTCTGCCCCCATGCCGGGCTGGCCCATCTGGTTCAGCTGTCCCATCTGAGCCATCTGTCCCATGGACCCCCCCTGTATGGATATGTGCTGCTGCATCCGCTGCTGCTGCATGGCCTGAGGGTAACCTCCCGGTCCTTGAGGCTGCTGGAACTGGCTATGTCCTGCCATCCCTCCTGCCATGCCAGCCCCTCCTTGCTGCTGCTGCTGTTGCTGCTGCTGCTGCTGCAGTAATTGCCTCCTCAGTATCTCTCTGTACTGCGGACTCATGTTTGCCATGCTGGGGTTGTGGCCGGGGTTCATAATGTTTATCGCTTGTCCCTGGGGATTCATAGCTCCAATCCCTTGCTGCTGGGGAGGAACGCTCGGTCTCTGCACTCCCGCTTGCATCGCGTTCATGTTCTGCAATCCTGGTTGAGTGTGCATGCCTGGCTGTTGCATGCCGGTCTGCGGCTGCTGCATCCCAGGCTGGGGCTGTATGCCTGCTTGCGGCTGCATCCCGGGCTGGTTAGCCACGTATTTGGCTGTTCTTTGCTTTATAAAAGCTGCCATAAGCTGAGGGTTGGATTTAAGGATATTAAGAACCTGCTGCTGTTGCTGCGGTGAACTCGGTGATTTCAAGGTCCTCAGTAAGTCCTGAAGTGCGTTCGGGGGGATGCTCCGGGGCGGCTGTTGCACGCCTGGCATCCTGGGCCCAGCCACTGCTTGTGGCGTTGCCATCGGCATCACTGGTCTCGCCATTCCTGGCTGCATCGGTTGCTGCTGCGGCATCGGAGGCGACTGCCACTGCCCAGGCTGCATGTTGGACATCACCGGGCCGCTTACAGGGTTGGGCCGGGGTACATTCATGCTGACTTGCTGCATCTGGTTCACTGAACCCACCGTCGGGTTTACTAGCCCTGGGCGACCAGGAGGCAAACCATTGTTGATGTTGTTGACCCTGTAGAGCTGCTGCTGCTGCTGGGCAGCTTCTCTCTCGATCTGCCGAGCTGCTTCCACCGCGGCTGGCGGAGGCTGGGCCGGAGGTGGAGGTGCGGAAACCGGGTTTGTGGGTTTTCCTGCTGAAACAGTAGTGGGGGGCTGAGTTCTCGACACGCTGGGGAAGCCAGCCGGTGACATACTTACAGGGGAAGGCTGGGGCTGGGGAGGAGGCTGCGGTGTTTGCGGTGTACTTGGCTGCTGTGTAGGGGTACCAGGCGTTGCTGAGGTAGGAGAAGGCAAACTTTGCTGAGGCACGTTTCGGGTGTTCATGGTAGCCATCCTTCTGCGCATGAGCTGAGCCTGCTGCAGGCGATGCTGGATCTGCTGCTGTCGAAGCTTGTGTTTGATATTGAGACAGAATGGCACAGGGCATTTGTTCTCTTGGCAGTGTTTGGCATGGTAGCAGCAAAGAGCTATGAGCTGTTTGCACACTGGACAGCCACCGTTGGTCTTGCGCTTGCAACCCTTGGTGTGCTGGACAACCCGTTTCATCTTCTGGCAGGATGGCAATGAGCAGTTTGCATTGCGGCACTGACAGGCGTGGACAAGGGACTGAATGCAGCGCTGGATGCTCAGTCGTCGTGACTCCTGGGGGCTCTTGGACTGCTGCTCTCCTTGGCTGTTGCTCTCATCATCCAGACCCAGGCCCCACTTAACCATCTTGTGGTCATGGCTCTTAGTGTTGTAGCAGTTAATGCAGAGGTCGTAGTCCTGAAAGCAAAGAAAATCCAGGGTTCAGTTGTCTGTAAAGCACTAACTAAGGCAGTAAAAGAGGAAAGAGTGCTGCTAGGCGAGCACCATGATCCTGATGTGGAAGCACACTTTGGCTTTCAGTGGGTACAAACACACAGCCGAACAATAGCAAGACAACAGCTGCCAGTTTCAATACACTCCTGGTATACTGAGGTAGAGAAGCGGCTGCACAGCCCCCAGGACAGCGGGATTGGACCTTTGAGGCTGGGAGTTTTGGGCAGCAGAAGGCAGAAGCCCCATCAGCTGCCTTAGCAAAGTGAACCTGCAGTCACAGGTCTTGCCTGTTGTGGGTAATAACGCAAACGGGCTGTAATTGTCTCTTGATTTTTCTTATACAGCAGTTGTGTGCCTCCCTACCTTTTGAGGATGGTGACTTGACTTTGCTGTAGTGTCTACTGGGCTACCTACACAAGGAAATCTGACACCTCTGAACAGTTCAAACAAACCTAAGTGCTTAAAAATCATGGCTTTGCTCTCCATTTTACTATTCTTCGTGTGATTACTGACAAATAATTTGTAACCTGAAATGTACTTTTTAATCTCTAAGTGCAGGTTTCATGTCAAGACAGACACATCTGAAAACCTGCTCAAACACCCACATTTTCACTGTCCTGTGCTTTTTTTTTTTTTTTTTTTTTCTGGAGAAAGGTCACTCTCTCACACGGAAGTACCCAGAAGAAACTTAAAGGCCACAATTCCTTCCACCACTTAATTCCCCTAGTCTATACGATCCGTTTCCTGCGGTCTTGCCTCAAGAAGCTCTATTTAATGCTTTCCTCAGAGGGATTAATTAAGATTCTTCCACCACAAACCTGGCAATAACTTGTAGTGTAAAAACTAGGTTACACTTATTCAAAAAAATTTTTTTTTGGTTCAGCTACAGCCAGAGGTCATCGCAAGCCCTCTAGAGGCTATCTTCTCCTCAAGCCCATCTGTATAACTCTGTGTGTAATTGCTCTCTAACATAGTTCAGTGGAAGTAATCTATCCTGTAATAGGACCAGACATTATAAGTATTGAGCCAGGTTAGGAAGCAATTATTTGGGCTGATCTGAAGGGCAAGCAACCTCCAATGCTGGGCAGAAGAGACAGCGATGAAGAGCCGTGTTAGCCTTCTCAGCCAGCTTCACAGCAGCCCGGCCACGCACCTGGCTGCACTCATTCTAACACCAAGTACCACGAACAAAGCAGAGCTAACCTCTCTCGTGGACATCCATTTAATGGGGATGAGCTTGTGTCTCGCGGATGCCTACTACTCTGGCAGTGTCAAACCCTACCACATCATTCTGGAATTCCCTAATGTTAAGTAAAAGCTTGTGTATGCAGAGGAGATGACACGGCTATAGCAGACTCAGCTGTAGCCATTCCAGAGTATCACAGGTTTCCATGTAGAGAAACTAAGGGCACTTATTCTAGAAGAGAGACCCCACTGTTGCAGTCAAATTCCCTTAAGGCAAAGCACTCCTCACATCATGCTTAATTTGGAAGAACTCTGCGCAATATTTAAAAACAGAAACAAAACAAAAGGAAATGAGCTCGATTGAAGTGTCAGGTGATATACACATACCTCACAGACAGTGCAATGCCACCTTGTTTCCACATGATGTTTGCACTCATTGCACGTGTAGACAAAGCGATCCTGCCCTTGAGTATGTAGTTCTACCAGCATGCAGAGCGTGGACCACTTGGATCGGCGTAGTGAGGAGAACTCCCAGTGCTTATCTCTGGCTAAAGTGAGGAAGGCATCTCGCCCATCCATCAGATCACAGCTCAGTAATGGATCAGGGTCCACAATGGGAGGCAGAGTGTTAATTACAGGCCCAGCATGTAAATGAATCACAAAAAAGACCTGCAGATAAACACAGGAAAAAAAGCCAACAATGTTAGATAATCCTGCAGGAAATGCTCACATTCTGTTGCAATAATGTTACGCTGCAAACGTTATTTGACTTAGTTTATGGTAATCTCTTCAATATGTTGTTACATAACTGAAACACTCAGCATAACCAAAAGCTTTACTCTCCCTGATTTTTCAGTTCTATCATCATGCCTTGATTTACAGGAATAAAATCTCTTTACACAGCACATTTTGACAGTACCTCTTTATGCTTCTCCATGGTGGCATACAGCTTCTGAGACAGATCATTGGACACATTTGGCATGCTGGGTTTCTTCTTGTTAGCTCTGCTGATGCTACTCTTATTCTTGTTGGTTTTTTTGTTGTTCTTTTTCTTGGCATTTTTGCTGTCACCTTGGCTTCCCTGCAATAAATGCATAGGAAATGTGTTAAACTTTATAGAGCTCTCTCCCATTCACTGCAGCTGAAAGTGAAACACTTCTGCTGTCAATAATAGAACTTTGTTCCAATGCCTGCAAATCAAGCATGCTGTGTTAAATATATCTTATCCTCCAGGAAAAATAAAAAGTCAAACCAGCAAGCAAGAAGTTTCAAATGTTGTTTAAAAATAGTCCATTTTTTCCTCAACTATGCATATACATTAAACAGTTTTCAGTTTATTTTTTTCCTTCTCAAACATTGTACTTCAGCTTTCATTGCTTGTTTTTCAAAATCCTGAAGACATTTGATAATAAAATGAGTTACTAGTTTAAAAATGAATTATTAGTTTAAAAAAATTCTACAAGAGTAGATTTTGCTTTGTTGTGCATTTAGGACTTCACACACTTGCTCAAGTTCTAATTAATTAATCAACAAATCTAAGGCTAATGCATAGATAAAGACACATAGGATTTGAAACTAACAAAACACGTTTTTTCCAATCCTGAAGACTTGCTACTGCATCTGTAACTCCAAACAATATCAAGCTTTCAAAGCCTTCATTTGTGTATGATTACAACATAGACCACAGTGAACATATTCTGAATGCTGAGTAAAAAAAAAAATAAATAAATGATGCTATTTAGATGACCTGAGAAAACAGGAACAGTTTTATATTTCTAATGTCCCTGAAAAAACAAAACAAAACAAAAATCTCCAAAACACAAACTCCCAACAGGGAGCACACCACCCAATAAAATTCCCCTGACTACTACAATGTTGGTCTGCAGAATGCAAAAATAAGCTACTGAAATCCTCTGATACATATACATACAACAAAAGTTCCTTTCATGAACACTATGTACAGGCAAACAGGTTTTATTTGCAAGCACATTTGTTCAAACAAAACAAAAATACTCCAAGTGAAGAAGCAGTTCTATGTGTAGACCGTATGTCTCATTGCCATCTTTCATTTTGTTCATTAGGCTTAGACGGGAATTCCCTGTTGAACCTTGTTTTATTCAGTAACTAATCTTACTGACTTTTTGACCAAACCTGTTTGGAAATTAAAACTACGCTAAGGGCAAGCCAGACTGAGCTCTAAGTGATTTGCAGGTATTTGGAATTGAATTCAGTGTGTTCCTATGACTTTCTCTCCCAAAGTTTTCTACCACCCTGATGGCATTATGGCACGTCTTCCCCTTTGCCTGTTCATTCTGGAGGACCTACATAGGTTTTAAAATTTGAACACCAAAGGAAAAAACAGATTGAAACCTAGCTGACAGCGTAATTCCGTTTCCTTTCTACTACATCTTTAATTTATACATGGTCAATCACACAAAACTATTCCAAACGTTTTAAGAAGATTGGTTTTGTACTCTTTCATTTTGATACCATTTAACAGATTGTCAGGTTTGCCAGAGACGCCAATGGCGCGGTTACTCACTGAACCTTGTCTCTTCAGAACCTTTTTCACGAACTCCTGAATATTTACCACCTCTTTAGAATCTCTTATAACAGATACATGTGGCACACTTTCAAACAAATTCTCCTCCTTCCTAGGGTGAGCTTCAACACCCTAGAAGCTTTCTCCTATTCCTCCTAAAAATCAGTAAACCACATCCTCAAGGACTTTTCTCATTGTCCCAGTACTGTTAAGGACTGAATTTCATACTACATGACCATCTCTGGACTGCAGTAGAAATGTTTGCATCCCTTTAATCTGTAGCCAGCTTCTTTAGGAAGTTTGTAGACGAAGAGGAGAAAACGAGTTCTATGGTAGTAATAGTAGGAAAATGCAGGATGGTACCGTTATGTCTGACCCCTAACATTACTTTTGCTATTCCTATTTTGTTCTGATCCTGCATTTTGTTCCCCAGAACATCACTTCAGACAGGACAGCAGTAACACAGCTGACTTATCCATGTTTTCAGGACACCTGCAGAGCTGGGGCACTCTCTACTGTTCAGTTACACTTTAACTTTCTCTCCACGTACATGAAGTTTGTGTTTTTGTGAAGTTCTTGTCATAAACAGGTTCTATACAACTGCAGTACAAGGCAAACTACTATGATTCATCAATTGTTTCTACATGTGGAGATCCCCCATTCCTGGGCATACTTTCCTCCACAAAATGATGCAAGTTCACAAAATGACTGCACTGGACAAGTCCTCACGCTTTCATTTTACTCCTTTTCCTGAGCCAAGGGGCAAAGACCACACTGCTTCCCTTTTATTGCAATTCTGGTTAACATCTTGAGCAAGGTGGATGCAGATTTTGTTCCCACCACACTCCAAGCAACAACAATGGCATTAGAGTGGAATATACGGATTTTAACAGTCATGGCTGTCTCTTCTCGCTTTAAGTAAACTCATGAGTTTAACAGCTGTTTTGGGGATTTTAAAGCACCTTTTTTTCCACCTCTTGGATGCCCATGTTTACCCTGGCATTTTCAGAATGGCAGGCTACAAGGGCAGGCTATGATTTATTGAAAGTGATACTGTTAACAAAAGAATACTGCAACATAAATTTCAAGCCTTGCCTTACAGTTACTTTTATGCTGCTATGTTTGTTGAAATATTTCAAATTTTAAAATTACATTCAGAATGAAAAAGGTGAAAGCCATTAACTTTACAGTTCCATAAAAATAGCAGCAAACTATATTAGCTTTGAGGGAGCCGGTAAGGTTTAATAGATGGAACTTTCTGACATAAATGAAATTGCTCCACATCAATCACACGTGATATGTACTGTACGCAAATTGCCACAGCATCTAAGCTGAATGCAGTTTCTCCCTAGTTAAAGCTTCTGGTTCCACCTTGATCCTGACTTCAGATTTTCTTACCATATTTATTTTAAAAATATCTTGCTGTAAATCACAAGGGAAAAGGACAGTATAAAAGCACTACAACCATTTAGTTACAGGTACAAACCAGACAAATATAAATAATGAAATTCTGGCTGGGATGTGTTTTTTTTTTTTTTTTTTTTTTTTTTTAATAAATTATTCACACAAAAAGAATGCTGGTGAGGGAACACCACCATCAGGATCAAAATTTCACACCAGTGTCAAGTTTGTAGCAGTTGGGAACTGAAATTCAGAAGCATTAATTGCAAGTGACTTCAAGTATCTTTCATTAAATATAGGCAAAATTTAATTCATCTCTGAAAAATACAGCATCTTTCAAAACACAAACACCTTTGCAAAGGTGTGAACTAGAAGCTCCGCTGAATGACTGCAAGCCAACACAGCAATCACGATGCAATCCAGAAGTAGCTTAACACATTTCCCAGAGAACAGAAATGCTGAACTACATAACTGACTTCTAATTCTGTTAATGAAGTAACAAGCCAACAGAGTATTTCTTACCTGAGAAGAAAACCAGAAATGCAGATAAAGGGAACCCCTGATTTAAAATCTGATGTGAATGACCTTTTTCCTAGTTAGACTGTGAACTCTAATTTACCGAAGTGTTAATTGTCAGCTTTGTGATCCAGAAGCACATACAACACGTAAAGTTAACTCACCTCTGTTGTTTCACTAGCTGCAGTGCTTTCTTCCTTCTTCCTTTCCTCCTCCTCCTGCTCCAACTCTTTAATGCTTTCCTCCAGCACATTGGGCCAGAAATCACCTTCAAAGTACGGCAGCTCCTTGGCACTTGTCAGCCTGTCCTCAGTCGCTTGTTTGAAGATGTCCTGTTAAGTGACACAATACCAAGAACAAATAAATGAAGACCACTGAGAGCGATGGGAGAACCAGAGAGGCAATCCATGCTACACTGAGCAGCTGTGCTTCGCTCAGGACCCATGGCCCACTCCTTGCAGGCCTTCTTTTCTGAGAACAGCACAAAGATCTGGTCTGACAGTAGTGCTAACAGCTCACTCCCTGCTTCAGCTTTGAAAGAAAGCTGCTGAGGCTCTCCTGAACCTCCATCACGCAACAGGTGCGTGACGGTACAGACAGGGATAATCCTGGAAAGGGTAACAAAGCCCTCCCTGCTAGGTACACCAATTTAAAAAAAAATCAAGACCCACCACTGAGCTTTTCCTACACTGTTTCTGAACAAGAGCAGAATCAACAGCAAGTGTGTCTCATCTAACCCTTTCCCTGACAAATCTGAAAGTCTGTGAGCTCTTCATCTGGGAACCTGCTACAGGGTTCCTATCAAGACCAGCTTATTGGCAAAGAAAGAGACGTTCTAGCTTTTACTACTCCACATCAGATGACAAGGTTTGATCTATGCTGTTCTGTTCCACACATTTAGTAACTGTCATTTACAATCAAAACATCAATTATTTTTCATGCACTGTCACTACCATTAAGAAATACATGTAAATTTTAGCATGTGTAGGGAGTGGCATATGCTACCTTTTCCACTCTTTAACTTACTGCTTTGGGTACACATGTGATGACAAAAACCATCCTTTTTCTTCAAGTGAAAAAGCCATTTTTATAATTTTTTTTTTTTTTTAATTTTTAATTTTTTTTATTTCATACTAGTGAGGTCCCATATTCCACCTGATCCTCCAGAATCACCACAAACAGCTTCTCCCCTCCCTCAGCACAAGCTAATACTGACAACCCTGTCCTTTTAACCAGTCAGTACAGGAAAGTCCACTTGCTTTTGCTCATTCCTCTCTCCCTTAAGCACCTGAGTAGGGATGCCATGGGTCCACTTTAGGAATGCCTGCAGTATTTCTTACAGAGTCGACTGAAGAACATGAGCTGTACAATTCACAAACTCACTGAAGAAAGCAAATAGAGACAGCCCATGACCTTCAGTGATGCACAGCTTCGCCAAATGATTTTTTCCAAAAAAAAAAACATTACGAAGAAATGCAAAAGGACTACACTGCCCCCAATTTCCCAGATCACACTGTTGCTTGAAAGCTTTTAAGAAGATACAAATAAAAAGCCCATCAAAATAATTCAGCAAACAAGCAGTAGCAAACCTTGTAGTCATGAATGATTCTCTCAGCAAATGCCTTGTCTAGCATCTTCTTATACCATTCTTGTAAGCGTTTGGGTTTGGGTATTTTCTGATCAGGTGGATGGCAATGAAAAATATAGTCATCTCCTTCACTTGGAGGACAGGCCCAGATGTGTCCTGTCACATACCTGCAATTTACATACACATAAAGAAAGAACCTTAATGATATTGATTACCATCTTTAAATTAACTCAGCCAGACAAAATGAAAGAAAGAATCCTAATGACAGAAAAACAACCTTATTGACAAAATCCAAACTCTCCCCGCTGCAGAAAAGGCACGCGTTCCACAGACCTCAGAAAGGGTAGAAGTAAAGAGAGACTACCCCAAGTGCAAGGCTATTTGGCATCCTGAATAAACAAAATGCTAAGAAAAAAAACATTTCTTAACAAAAGATTTCACTTACCCCAGTTTCTTCACGTACTCCAAATATCCAATGAGGATTTCATGATAAACTGCAGTTCGGAGACAACGGGGGCGGAAGAAATGAATACTATCTAGATACGATATGTACACACGTCTATAATAATGAGAGAAGAATGAAAAAAATGATGTACAGATGAACTTCATTTTTTTCTACCGAGAACTGACTTTTACAGAAGGTATATACACAGCCATACTGAACAAAAAAGATGATTGTATATTATTATAATGAATATTTAAGCATCTTAAGAAGGTTTAAACAGCCTTCAGAATGAAAAGATGGGTAACATTTTAATACAGCAAGAATATACATCAAGAATATTTTAATACAGCAAGAAAATACAAAAATCATAACATTTTTGTTAAGTTGTCCCTTTCAAAGTCATTTGCAGTTACACTGTAGGACTTATTTTATCCACAGAATTGAAATACATCTCCCACTCTTCTGTAGTTGAAAGTAATCTCCCAGTGAATGGAGCAAGATGTTCTCTGTGCATGAACCACTGGTATAGAAATGCAAGATTACCTTGTATTTGGAGGGGGACAATCTGAGCCATACTCCTGTACATGCATGCCAAAGAAGCATACATCTACTCCGTCAATCTCCTCAAATGCAAATAGAGCTTTGGTACGGTAAGGGAAGGATTCTGACATCTCACCAGAATCCACAAATCTGGAGAAAAGAGTGACAGGAAGGAAACAGAAAAAAAGACAGTCACAAAACCAGTAGGAAAAAACTCTTTAACTTCCTTTTAACTTGTTAGAAATACTTATGCAGAAGTTAAACTAGGGTCAGATCACAGCTGTATTAAAACAGAGCCTGTCACTGCACAACTCAGGGGAAAACAGTGTCCATATAGTTAACATATGACTGAATAGGCAAGTACTGAATACGAGAACATCCTTAGAAACCACCAGCCTTTAAACATACTGCAGAGTAAAAAACCTGATGCGCTACGACGATGTGATGTCAACATTACCTTTATGAATTAAATCCCAAATGCTTGATAAAAATTTAAAGTTTTTCATTTACCATTAAGTAGATTAGCTTTCAAAAGTTATTATTTAAAGTATTTATAAAACACAACAAATTGACGGAACAGTAAGTAACAATCTCAGCAAATGTTCCAGAGTAAACTACGTATTCAATGTTAACCAAAGCATGGTCAGACTCTCCCTCTAGATTTAGTAATAAAAAGTCAGAGTATTACAACCAAAACCAAAGAGTGTCCCTCCACATGCCCACCAAACAGCCCAAATAAAGCTGTCAACCTCCTCCAAGTTCACTTGCTACATACTACTTTTTCTTACCTTTCGTAACCTGCTTATTCATGCCTAAGTTTCACATTTCTGCAACAGGATTCAGGTGTAAATTGGCATAGTTTTGCAGCATGTGTGCAGGAAGGCATCATAATAAAATATTAACATTGTGTTTATTGCGATTAATATTACTAACCTGGATTTCATTCCTGGTTTAACCTCTACTGTCTTATCTGAACTTGCTACCACTCGGACAAAGACCTCTCCAGCTTCAGGATGATTCTGTCGTCGCAAAAACTTGTTTACTCTATCTTCCAAATGATTTCCTAAACGAGTAGTCTGTAGCCCTGGAATTGAAGGGGGAGAACATGAGAACACACGTTTTTGATACTGGTGAAACCACTTCATTTCAGAGTCAGTTATGTTTGTACAGTTTCTCAGCTCACTTCTCCGCATAACTATGCTTTCTTCCTTTGTTTTACCTTCACATGAAAATTAAGATTTTTTTTCTTTTTACAGCCAAAATTAAAACAGCAAATCAATGCATGTTTTTAACCAGAGCATAAGCATTCATACCGTTAAGTGGAAACTAAAACCACTACAGTGGAAAAATTACTTAGTAAGTGAACTAACAAAGAAGGCTTTACGTAGCATTTTTAAATTTGCAGGCTTATTTTATGAACACTGCAAATGTTTTCTCCTAACAAAAACACAATTTGGCTGTTTGACAGAGATTACATCACTTTATAGATCTGGCTCAATGCCACACCTTTTCAAGCAAAGCAAATCAACAGAAATGAAAAGCCTTTTGACTTCAATGGAGATTTCATTGCTTTTTCTTTTCTTTTCAGGAGAGCTTTTAGATGGAACAGTTACAGTAATCTGCACATAAAGCTTAAATAGTTCTTGCACAGTGATAGAGGTCTTTAAAAGTTCAAGTCTCCATATTGTCCAGATCCCTTCTCTAAGTCTTTACATTTACAATTAGCTTTTGTGAGCATAGCTGCTCTCATACTATTACAGAACGTGATAGTTTTCAAATAAATCCACAACAAATTACAGAAATTAAGATGAAGATTGATTTAAATTAAGAAAACAAAAGTAGCACACCACTTTGACTTGAACATTAATAACCACTTTTCTTATCCTACTGTATTTATTTTACCACTAATATTTCTACTTTCTATGGCCCACCAACTACCTTTGGCTAAAACGATGGTTCAATCTACAGATGTTCGTTTTACTAACATGCATTTAATTTTCAGTTCTCTGTTGCTTCGTTTTTCAGTTATTATCTAGTTACAGACACAAGGCTGTTGGTTCTTCCTGACTACTGAGCTTGCATATAGAATGCTGCAGTAAAAAATCTTTGATAAAAATTATTTTAGGCACCGACACTGGGAATGGAGCCACATATACTCAAAGGAAGATCTTACTTTCTACATTCTTAAATGCTTATTTTACGATCAGTTTATACAAATTGTCAAACACAATCTTATTTTACATCTTTTAGTCTTTCCCCTTGGTCCAGTGAGATTCTTTGGTTATAACATCAGCAACACAACACTGATGGCAATCAATAAAATAATTTGAAAGAAGGTTAAAGGATAAAGGTATTTATTTGCTTTACATATTCCAACACAGTACCAGCTAAAGATATTGGGATTTCCATATATAACAGAAGGTGGTTGATTTTAAAGAATTTTCAGATGTTTTCTGAAGAAATCATTTAGTTTTGTTGATTTCTTTTAAGACAAACTAGAAAAAATAGAAACAGCTCAATTTCTGCTAATGAGTTGGTACATTTTTAGAAAGCTCTTTTAGTTAAATCTACAGTCTTAGTGTATTTTCATTTTACCATCTTTCTAATGCTAAGCAACGAAAGGATATCTGCTTCTTCCTTATGCTGCAGTGCAAAATGACTCAAAAAAAAATAAGAAAAAGGGCCAAATAAGATAGACAAAAAAGGAGCATTAAGGTTACATGCACTGTAAGGAATGGATCTAAAATCCACATATTATGATATATTAGAACTTTCAAATTCTTTTAAAAAGCAACTGTATTTTGTTTCTTGGACACATCTAATGCATGTACTTCCAATAAAAGCTCAGGACTCAGACTGAATGGATGGACTCGATGATCCTTATGGGTCCCTTCTCGGGACATTCCATGATTCTATGACTATCAAATCTGTAGTTCAAATTTGAAGAATGGTATCCAAACCAATAACAACATAGTAAGGTTTTCAGGCAGCCTAAGTACAGAAGTTTTGTTGTAGTAGCAATGGCAAATGTTGGTTACTGGATGAGTAACGGACAGACAGGAATAAAGTTAAACTTCTGGCTTACTGTCATTTTTTGTCAGGATGCTTCTTTGGGTGACTTATTTGTCAGGATATCTTTAGGCTTTGAAACATTTTCTGCATTAGCTACTAGTCAAACAATATTTATATGTTTTCTTAGTAAGAAAGATTCTTCAACAGATAGGAATTTCACAGCATACCCCAGCTGTACACTCGTTTACAGGTTGTATTTAGTCTGCTATCAGTCAGCTTTATGCAATTTACTTGCAATGTGGCTAAGATAACTGGGTTTACTTAATATACATTATGAATGTTACCAGAACAGCTGAGCAATAGCTTTCAGCTGAGGGATGTGCTTTCTTGATCATATGCCATGTTTGAGAGAGTGTAGAAATACTAATGATAACTCAGGGTTATTATGGGGAGTGAGAGGAGGGGAAAGGAAACATGTTAATGTCTTAAACATTCACCACTCATATTTGTTTTTATGTCCATAGTAAGACCAAGGTTTTGACAACAAGAAGCAGCTTTCCTTCCCAGTTCTTGTGTTTCTATTACAGCACTGTTAAACAAGTCTGATCTCAAGAGCTGACCTCACCAGTGGGCTCTGGACTCAAATCTGGCAGTAGGACTCAGGACTCAAATCATAATGGGAAAAAGAAAACAGCATAGGCAATGAGCAAGGAGAAGGAAAGGGAAACCAATGCCTCCCAGTTATCCCACTTGAAATCTCTTACTATGCTGGAAATGCAGTCAACTATATATGATCACACAAAAATCTTTAATGTAAAACCACTCCTTTATTAAAATTTGGAAGATTCAGGTTTACAAACGTACTATGACAAGGTAGTGCCCAGAATTTCAAAGGATCGAAGAACAAGGGAGAAATCAAGTACACCTGCATGTTCTAGCCATTGAAGTTTGTTTGGATTTCTTCAAAGTACATCTGAATCACTTTGATTCTAAACTATTTTTCTACTCTATGCTGTTGACACTACATTTCCCATAATAGCATCTCTGCTTTTTTTTTTCCCCTGGCTTTTGTCCTCTGCAGTGCATAAAGGTTCTCCGATTATTCTCTCTGATGTTAGCTGTGTACAAAGAACGCCTGTATGGGGATTATTAAGGAGATGGAGACTACTTGATCCTAGAAGTTTTTGGCACACTTCAGTGAACATTTCAACAAGGTTACAACAACAGTTACTTCCAAGCCTACACATAGGATGCTATTGCCTACTTATTCCATCTGAAAGTTCTTATACCGTAGTCCACTCTAGAAGCAAGAAAAGCTCTAGAACGACATTAGTGTTTGGCACCACCACAGCACACCTGAAATGCAGTGCATCTTGTTATACTACATAGTTTTTGAAGGGTCTAGATGTGACACTAATTTACTTCAGTTTCAACGCCACATGGAAACGTGTACATGCAGTCTTATGTTTCTTCTGTTCCTTTCATTGCCTTTTTCCTTTCCATTCATTTCCTTTTTTTTTTTTTTTTTTTTTTTTTTTTTTTAAGTCTCAGGGAAAATAGGTACATAGATGCTAAAGACATCAGGCAGCATTAAAGCTGACTGAACCTGTGAAGAGTAGGTCTATAAAATACAAACAGCTACTGAAGCCTTGGGTGACACTACTCCCCATTTTGCAATTGTTCTTATACTGTCTACCATGACAACAGAAAGTCTCAGTCAAAAAGCTAACATTAAAAAAACTGCAGAAGAAGATATCAGTGATGTGAGGGAGAAAATAAAAATTGAACACACAAATGGAAACATCAAACTTACTTTTAGCACTGAATTTGTTTTCTTTACGTGTTCTACCAGTTTTCTTCAGACAATTGTCACAAACAAACCTACAGAGGAAAAGAAGCAGCAAAAACTTATAAATAAAGCCTTGATACTGGCTACCTTAAGGTCAAGGTTTGAACGCATAATATTAACTAAGTACAACATATTTTTCTCTGGATTTGAACAGTTTACATCTTTCCATTTTTGAGGGACTTAAAGCCCTTCTGAACTGGTTGAGTCTGGTTGAGTTCTGCTAAGCAGATAGAACTGCATTTGTTTTTTAGTACACATACCTACTTCCAATCAGCTTCCATTGTTTAATTTTTAGAAAGAAACCACAGAAATCTGAGTATATGAACAAGTTTGTTTCATGTTTTCACCTGAATATAGTGAAAGAGACCATAAATGCAAAAAATATATTTAGAAATGCCTTTGTCCATCTGTGCTAAACTACTAAAAGATTCTAATGCATATTAAAAAGCAAATGCAGAAAATCTTAATTATATGAACAAAATCTCTCTTATTACACAAGGGTTAAAAAGCTAACAAACATCTTACCCTGAAGGCCAAATAATATCATAATGTAATACACAAATCTGGTGCATCTTCCGACCACACTCTTTGCAGTCAACAAACCTGAGAAGAAAAAAATAACAGCCAATCAGTTTTGTTATTAGTCAGGTAATTTTCCAAAATTGTCTAACCCTCTGCTAGGAACTGAATCAACTTTGGCAGATCCAATTTATACACCTGTTAAAAACAATGCTCATTGTACAGCTTCAGATATACATCTAATTATCTCATGTGCAAATAGGACATACATCTACCTATCTATATATCTTTACATAAAGACCTGTAACATGTACTAAATTTATTACTTAAAAATGTGAAATTTTTGTGCAAAACTTCCTGAATCATTTCTAAGTAGAGTTGTGAGTTTTCCCAGCTCCACAGAATTCTGCTTAACAATACCTTCACAGATTTAATTTTCAATTGTTGCAACAACCACAAGCTGACTAAATGGTTGCTCAACTTACTGTAAATGTAAAAACTAGTCATTCGTGAATTACTGTGCCAAGAAAACATGTATTAACTTGTCTTCGCCTGCACAGGTCTGCAACACTTTTTTTTTTTTTTTTTAAACATATGTCAAAAATAAAATTATCTTTTAAGACTGCAACTCTGTTTATGGAATCAAATGCAATGGTCTAGCTCAGCAGTCCATCTTTAAAAGGCTGGCAAAGGAGCTCTATCTAGCATCTGCGAAGATGAGAAAAGGGATTAAAATGTGTTACACGTCAAACTGCCAGAGAACAGAACAGCAGTAAGATCAAGTCTTGCAGACGCTAGTTAAGGACAACAGGAAGAATACCACAATGCTACTACAGAAATATCCCACGTGACTTTCACTGAACTTCCCACAGGTAACAGACTCAAGAAAGGAGGATGTCTTTCAGTGGCTGAGCACGCAGGTGAAGAGAAAAACATGTTTTTAGAAGTCTAGCTAAATTGGATGAGAAAAATGCTGAATTCCCAGTGAACACCCACTGTGCTTGTGGCTGAAACACTGTGTGAAATGCTTGGTACAATGGAGGGCCATTTTTAAGTAGGTTGTGCAGTACCTTGCTGAACACGCCTTAGAAATTATTCTTTTATACTCTTGGCTTTATTTGAAAATTACTTAAAACACCTGCCAACTTTTTTTTTTTTTTTTTTGTGCTAAGCAAGAAATCTTAAATTTTTTCAAGGTGTCTCCCGTATTTAATTTAGCAAGGTCCTGCATTATCTGCATCCTGTTCCTCAGCATTCAGCGTATCGTGTAACTGGCTTATAGGAGCTACAAGTTACGTGAGGGGGTTACAATCAGCAGGTCACCACCAAAAGAGATTTTGCTCTTCTGTCCCACCCACAGCGATGCAGTTTTGGTGCTTTCTGCACCTTTACTGAGCCAGTTCAGATCACTACACCAGCAGGAATGGAATTTCTCCCACCCAGTTTTTTTTTTCCTGGTCCTGGGTTAGTTTTCCACTGTGTGACAGGCACCCAACAGCCGGAATTAGCTCACCTAAGTGAACCAGAGTGGTACAAAGCAGCGGGGCAGAACCACACAGCATTGAACATGAGCTCCCTTTCAGCAGCAGCAGCCATTAAAGAAGTTCAAATTTAAGAAGTAAATCTTCAGCTAGACATTCTTTATTTCTAATTCCCCTTCCCTTTGAGTATTCGTAGGTACTCAAATATTCAGGGGAAGAACATAACTAGGCTTTTATTTCAGTGAAACAGAAACAGCCATTAAAAGGGGCTCACGTTTTTGTCCTGGTTATCAATAGTGGACATCAAGTTTGCATGTTGTGCTATGAACTCTAGAGAAAGATTTTACTGTGTTTAGGCAGAAATGAAGGAAATGGGAAGACTTTATTTGCTAATTTCTGAAGTGCTGGCTAAAGAACAAGTGGAAGTCATGAGACAATCTTAAAAAGAATGGTATGGTTACTTACGGCTCAGGATCTAGTGTGTCATTTTTCTTCTTCTCAAACTGATCTTTAGAGATGGTTCTAGAGACAAAGAGTTAACATGAAAACTCAGTAGTACCTTTACATCAGAGGCTGAGACATAATCATGCTATTCTGAACTGCAGCAAATAAGCAAACCAAATCTGAAGAACGCACATCAGTATTTTCTATTCTGAGAAAGTACTTCAGTTCGTTTTATTTTAAGCTACAGAAAATATTTTTCCAATTTCATTTTCTGTGGTAAATTAAAAACAAAATAATAAATAGCCAAGTATATACATAAATTTTAAATCACAAAGAACAAGGGAAGCTATTGTCAGTAAAGCAGCCACCTTCCAAAGCAGCTTGTGTTCCTCATAAATCTTAGGGCATCTTATTCTCTGGCCAGGTTAAAGACAAGCCATTGGTTTCATAAACAAAAGCTGTGCTTCAAAAGGCGAGACATCAGGATTAGCAGAAGTCTTTCATTTGAAAAGATAAGGGATTAGTGACATTTATTGACACAGCTTCCTTCTCCCCCCTCCCGACCACGTTATTTCACTGAGCAGCGTGAGCAGACACTGCCGCACAGACTTCGCGCAGTAACAACTGTTATTTGTTACTGCAAAAATCTCTCTTTAGTAAGAAAGCCAGCATTTCCCCATCGACACCACACATTTGTATCAGGACTACGCGTTGCCCCCCCTCCTTCTAAAAACGAAACGTGAAAGAGAAAGGAACCGACTTACGTTTGAGGCTGGGAAGGGTCATCACCCAGGGTGACATTCTCCCCCTGGATTTCAGTGAAACACTTCTCACAGAAGTGATACCTGTCAGCAAGAAGGCCATATTTGGGTGAACTGGTCCAGCACAATATACAGCCACCCAAGCACGGAGCCACCAACCAGAGCAGGGCAGATCACCACGACGAAAGGGGGGGCGTTGTTGGTTGATTGATGGGTCAGTGTGGACAATGAGAAGGAACAGAGGGGAGGGAAGGGCAGGATTAGAGAACAGGGAAGGGAACAAACAGCACAGACGTAAGAGGTAAGACGCAAACACCAAGACAACACAGAGCAGAAAGCCAAGGCAAAGCACAGATTAGCATTCGGTCTCATTTTATACATTTCGGCCATCATTATTAACAAATAGTCGAGCGTCAGATTCAAAATTTGGGGAGGATTAATGAAGTAGCTACCAAGCGCTACGTAGATACAGACTTCAAATTTAAGAATTTGGATTTGATTTGCATCACTTAGGAAAAAAATGCTCTTTGATTCCAGGCTCTAGACTGATCAAGTTTCCTTTGGTTAAAAAAAATAGCCTGTCAAAGAGCTTTAGGAACACACTTTTACAGATTTAAGCAATTAGAAAATATGCTGAAAGCATTTACTGGTTGTCAGTAAAAATTATAAAAGCAGAAACACTTGGTATTGAAAAAATCTATAAAAATATTAAATCAAAAGTTATTTGACTATAAGATTAAATGTGACCAATTGCTCAGCTTATATTATTTAATATAAATGAAACCAAATCCATACTCTAGACAAACATTTAACAGAAATGCAATTATGGGTCAGAGTTTCCAGCCATTTATCTATTTAAATACGATATATGTATATATGTGAACAACATTAAATATTGTACATACATACAATATATTTATCAAATACGGTAAAGATGTGCAATTAAGCTTTACAAATTGAATACGAGACAGAATTTCTGGTCCCCAGACCAACTGCCAATCCAAGTTATACTCAGCAAAACCAATATTGCAATTTAACAAGCAGAGCTGAGTAAATTGGAATGAAACTCTACAAAAATACAATCTGCATTTGAAAAAAAATCTAAGTTACACAGATTTTTTTTTTGGCATTGTTTGTTTGTTTTGTTTTATTTCAGATGAACTGGAACCAAAGTTGTCAGGGTCATTAAAAAAAAACAACAAGAGGCTAAATGTTTGGAAAGGATATGAATTCACACATGAACAAAGGTAACAAAGAGAGGCCACAGCTGTAAAATGCAGGAAGGCCACAAAGGATCATCAAAATAAAGGAGCTTTATGGAGGATCAGGAGTGAGAGAGTATAAGCAGCAATGGCAGCACAGTAGATGCAGTTTTAGTACTCAAACGCTAGAACTGTAAGAATGGTAAGTATAAAAGGCATCAAACACGACTCAGTGTCACAATGAACCAACAACTTAAGGGATGGAGATTAATATGGCAGCTTGCCCCTTAAAACACATACTCAGACACTTAAACTACTGGAAGCCAGGTGACAGATCTCCAAGACCGTCAGACAACAGAAGCCATTTATAGGCCTCTATTGAAATTTACGGGTCAGGATTTCTTCCTGCGACACGCACTGGCCATGAGGTCACCACCAGACATTTTTTAGATGCTTGTAAAACACAATGCAAGCAAGTGGGACTGGGTCCTTCAGCAGTGCCCGAAGAATCGAGGAAAGAAGCTCCTATGAGTGATCTGCATCTTCCCCAAACTGGAGCCAGGTCTGTGTTACCATAGCATAATTTACGAGAGCCTTAAAACTTCTGCAAACTCTGCCAGCTGGCTCAGGCTTCAAGAGCGACTCCGCTAGCCAAGAACCACTTAAATGCAGCAGCACACTGAATGCTGCTTCTGCTGTGGGATTGGGCGTGCAGCGACACAAAGAGGAAAAAGGTGTATTTTATTCTACTTAATATAGCCCATACTGACATATCCGTGTAATAATCTTACCAGCAGGGCAGCTGCAACTTTGATAGCAACCATGTGAGCTAAGATGTCTGCTCCCTGCTTGCCAGCCTACCGCAAGTTAAACTGCAAGTGACTTGTCTTCTCTGGGTCAGCTCAACTAGGATTAAACACATCATCCTCTCAAGCAAAACCAAGGCTTTTGGAGCTGCTAATGCAACAGAATGAGGCCAGGAGAAAAGATTTATTCCATTATTTTGTAATCACTGGGAGTGATAAATATTTCACGACTATTACAGAGCAATATTACAGAAGAGCTTTTTGGGAGTGTGTAGTGACACTTCACATCTCATTTACACTGACTTCACTTGCTCCTCAGCCCATACTCTGAAACAATACAGTATCTTCTAGTATTTTTTTTTTAGAGCCATAATAGGGTGAGAGTTTATATCTTTTTTTACACATTGTCCGCATTTCTTTTTAAATCATCCCCTTCTTTAAAATTTTTTTCAATTTAAAAACAAGAAACAAACCCACGAACACTAATTCCCACTGATTATTTCCTTATTAACAAGGTTGCTTATTTTAGGAGTCAAATTGGGAAGGACTGAAACGCATGAGGACCCAAACAAAAGGGGGTGTAAGTAAAGAAAAAAATCCCTGATCAAGGCTTCTATAAATACTGTTACATTTCAGCAATCCCAGAAATAGTTCATTCTGATCCATTTTCAGAATCATTTATGGGCTTTCAAAGCGCTCCCCTGAAGCTGAGCAGCGAGGCTGCCTTCAATATTGGATTTAGGACACACCACACAAATCTAACTAGCTCCACCGGTCCCGACTGCTCGCCCCTGCTTCACGCTGCAGCTGTGGGAAGCTCGATCTCGCAGGAGACCAGCGCTTCGGTTCCCCAGCAATCTGCAGATGGAAGCGGAGCACGGGATTTTTACGTGCTGCAGAACCGAAGCCTAACGCTAGCAAGAGTCAAGCCTTCATATATGATATTAAAATGAAGAAATGGAAATTGAAATACAGTGGAAATGAATCACCTGAAGATCATGAACATCTGTCCATAAAATAACCAAGGTGAAATAATAACTAAGTTATTATGAACATGCACCCTCAGAAATGGAGACCTGCTTGAAATTCATTGATTTTTGCATGCCACTACAAATATTCAACAAAAACTTTCGGAAACATACAATACTTTAGTTGTAACAGTCAGAAAATCTGAGGGATGTACTTATTGCAACACATGAAAAATGAAAAGCTTTTCAAATGCAGACTGTTCACGTGACTGATTCCTGTTTATCAGAGAAGAGTAAAATTATGGTTCAATATCAAAGTCCAGAAGAGACTTAGTTTCTACATTAACTCGTGAATTTCCAACTGTAATTGAAATGTACTTGAAGGAAATTCTAAATTAGTAACTGGATGCTAGTACTGATGTGGAACACCAATCACTTTTTTTTTTTTTCAAATGGACACTGACACAAAAAGCATATTTTCTGAACACTTATTTTAACCTAAGCTTCTCTGTAATGTATGGAAGCCAAATAGTTCTATTCCAAATAATTAATTTTTAATCACAGAACTGCCGTACCCGAGTTAATTTATTCAATGGTGCCTAATCACTCTTAGTTGTAATTTGTTTATGAAATACATTGGACTTCAGGTAAATCCAATGTTGACATCTCCCAATTACAGAACAGCCAAGAATACTTGACCAAGTAAAGATCAGCTGGAGCCACAGTTTTTTTCTTCCACTGATTTAATACTTTAAGAGAAAATTAAGATCTGAAGATTGTTGTTATAGGAAATAGTTAATTTGACTCTTTTTGAGCAATACAGCTGTTGAATGAGGGGTCTCTGATCTGATAAGCTAAATGTACGCTTAAAAATGTGATGACTGATCTTCAGAAATATCTTGTTAAAACAAACACACTACAAAAAACATTGATCAGTCTTGATTTAATTGGCCTGATATAAAAACCTCAAAAAAAAAAAAAAAAGGCAAAATAAAACCAAATCAGAAAAAAATAATCCCAAAGCCCGCAACCCTTTCTCAATGTACCTGGATGAACAGAAATCTATGCCTACTTCAGTTCTGGCCTATTGACACTGAGGCAGATTACCTCCCTTTCCCAGTGCCTCTTTTCCACCTTTTGTAACTACCTTTTTAGACTGAACTTTACAGGTAGGAAATTGAAATAGCATGCCACCAAGTCCAGAGGAACCCACTGCCCCACCAACCCTGTACTTCGTGCTAGCAACCTTTCACTGAGCAACCCAAATGACTTCCTAATAACTTAAACAGGAGAGGTATAACAAAGAAAAACGACCCCTTCTTCAATTATTTTTGAAGTTGCTATTCTTTTCACATACAGCACTATCTGGATGCATAATATAAAAAGTATTTGAAATTCTACCACACAGAATTGGTATTTAAGGATCACAGTGGCTACTGAAGTACTATCCATTTAAATGCATTTTATTTCTTTATTTCTCTTCAGGCTGACTTTTTTTTTCTTTTTTCCAGAGTTCACAGCAGCTGTATAAAATCTCTTATGAGAGCCTGTGAATTTACATTCCTCCATAACAATACTATCTGCCTCACAAAAGCCACCTCTGACCCAACATGTTTTCATCTCCCATATCCGAACTGCTTTGGCTATGTGGTACACAACAATCTCGCACCACCTTTCAATGTGTTTTGTGATGTAGGGATCATTTTAAGAGATACTAAATGCAAGCACTGACTGCCTAGATTCATTCTACAACCTCAGTTAGACAACAGCCTGCTGTGCCACTTCGAAGTTGTAAGACTGATAGACTGTCAGGCCTCTGAAAAGAAATTCATAACTTTGTTTTAAACAGGGAAAAGGAAGTTTGTTTCTTAGCCTGTTTATGTTTTGTAATTTTTTTTTGGAGGGAAAAAGAAACCTAAGAGACCAAACCCAAGAACAAAGCTTGCTTTGTTATCCATTATGGAACTGTTGATTTAAGCATTAAATGGAAAATACTAAAATACTAACAGTTGTTTAATAATAATACTAACATCAAATCCTAGTATTAATAAAAATCTAATATAGAGTATTATTTTCCTAGCTTTTCATGGAATCTGTGAAGTTTCCAATGCTAAGTCAAAGCTAGTTTAAAAATAATTAAATACTAACTGGGAAGACAGAACGTGAGTCTTAAAATTTATTACCATACTGTTTGCTTTGTAAATTCTGTCAGTAATTTGGAAATAAAACTGCATGTTTTTATAGTTCTCCCAGAACAAGGCAACATACATCTCTCAGTGCCTTTTTGCAGTTCTGTCCTTCTCCCTCCAGTAAGGCCTGCTACTGATTTTATGGAAAACACAGAGAACTTCTACTTCAGTGGTGCAGCCTAGCTAATAGCAAGCACTTAAGTGCTGCGTGTATCAACCTGCAGTACAGGAAGCTAAAGGGTCACCTGCAAAAGGACAGCATGCAAGGATAAACAAGAAACTTTTTCCTGACTTAGCAGATGAAGGAAAGAAAAGGTTAATAGTCCTCCTCCACAAGTGTAGAGAACTCAGAGGATTTTGCTTCCTGAGTAAGGGAAGAAAAAAAAAGTCAAGGACTTACCTATTCTGGTAACTGTAGTAGGCAGCATCACGAGGAATAGTACACAACTGCTTGCCATAGCAGCACAAGGTCTGTGGAGAAAACTCATACTGCAAAACAATAGGGAGAAAAGATACTTTAAAATGTAAACTTGTATTAATCAAGTATCTATCAGGCATACCCGACGCTTAAAAACATCATAATACATTATAACACTTTTCTAAGCTATTGTAAATATACTAGTAAAGCTCTCTTAATGGAATTACAGTAACTATATGAACTACAAAGCTGACCCCCCTCTAGTTACCTACTTTATTGCAATGGACATAAGAAGCAAAACATTTTAATATTGCTTATGATCAAAAAAGGTATTCTCCAAGGGAGAAAGATACAATAATAGAATAATAGCAAGCAGGATGCTATCCACTTTTTTTTTTTTTTTAGTTCTTAGTGTCCCAATAAAAAGCTGAATTTTTACTAGCACTTTTATTTCCTTATTTCAATTTTTTAAAAAAGTACACAAAGCATATGTTTTATCTGATCCATCAAGCAAAGCCCTTTGGAAAAATGCAACTCCATCCAAAGCCCTGGAATACTTACCTTGCGCCCACAACAGTAGCCAAGTGATTGCATAACAGGATCAATTTCTTGTTCAAACACCTCCGCAAGTTTAGTGCAAAACTTATAGACCCTGGAAGTCTTGCGATTGTAAAGCCAGGCGTTGTTAAACATTAGCCAAACATCATCCACATACTGCCACGGTTCTTGGTACTGCCCAGTATCTAATTTACGTTTAATGGTTGAAAGGTCCATAGGATTCTTCACAATGTCAAAGTAGTCCTTCAAACACACACACAAAAATCCTTTATTTTTAAGATGTCAATTGCTCACACTATGTTGAACAGAAAAGATAAAACGTTTATATGAGAAAAGACAAAATACTAGAACATTTAATATGTTTTAATGCCAGCTCACCGGAATCCCTAAAAGCTGGGGATCCACAGGCTGTCTGAAAGGTAGAGACTCTGGGTCCTGCCGGTACAAAGCTTCAAGGGTAGGCATGAGAGCCTGGCGAAGCTCCTCAGGTTTGAAAACTGTTAAGAGAAGTTGGAAAGGTTAGAAAGTTTCCTTTCAGGTATCCTAACCACTTGACTCCCCACCCCAAAACATAAGCTACGTTAACATAAAAATCTCATAAGTGATTTTCCCATCTGCATAGGTGATTAAAAGCAAAACTTATAATCAAGAGACTGAGTAGCTTTTGCATTTACTCAAATCACACTAGCAGATATTCTCAGCATAAGGGGATAAAAACAACTGCAAGCCTCAGCGATACAATATTCAACAGGATGCAAAATTTATCCTTCTGACATCTTTTGCTATTCCTGCGTCAAGATTTTTCTAGCAAAGGAAGCCTAGTGGACAGGGCCAAGGAGACAGCGCTTCAGCAGGTAACCAGATGTCTTGATAGCTGGCACAGGAATTTTCTGGCCATAGTATGCAAGCAATCCAGGTCTGATGGACCCTTAATTGATTTTGAAAGTGTTAATACTTCCAAGATATATATGCATCATTACAACCACTTGGCAACAGTGGCATGGCAACAGCCATGTTTCTTTCAATAGTGGATGACAAGGACAAGAAAGGCAATGCATTTTCTGAAAAATAATGATAACTTGGAGAGCTCTTTGAACATCTCAACAGCGTAATTACATTTATTTCCTTAGGAACAGAGCGTTTAAATAGGGAAGAATGCTTATTATTCAGAAAAAAAAGTCAACTAAGAAGAGCAGGTTGGCATCTAATATTTATCTACCTGGTTGAAACGAGAACAATACCAATAAAATGGAACAATTAGGAGTTCTCATGAAAGCACTTAAATCAATGGGGCTACAGAGACCCCTTTAAGGCTGATCGTTGCTTTTGTCACTCAGATGGTGCTTTGGTAAGATACGAGTTTTTTGGGAGGATGATTTCTGGTTAAAAATCTATGACTAGTATATTAATATTTTTTTTCCCCTCTTTTTTCATTAGGGTTATATTTCCAAGACGGAAGCTTTTGCCTCAATTGTGCTCACAGAAACTACACCAAAAAAAATAAAGCATGACAAGAAACCAAGTTGATGCAACTCAACGATTTCTGAAACATTATGTTCTCGGTGTTTTAAGCATTTGTGGATGCTGCAGCTCCTGGAAATTGTTAGCCAGGATGAAAGTAGTACTTGGAGAGCAGAGGGAAGCTGCAAGAGTTTGAGTGCATTGCCTGTAACTGGAGAAAGGACTGCTGCTCATGCACACGAGAGGTAAGACAGCATCCCCAAGTCAGCCAAATCATGGCAAAGGACTTCATAAGCTGCCATAAGGGCTTCGGCAAGGGCTTGCCTTACTGATACATCAAGATCTTACGCTGCAACTACTGAACTCGAACCAGGCAGATTAAAAACAAGATGAGCCAGAGGCCCACCTTTGTTGTTACAACAGCAAATGCAACTTTATGATCAGTGCAGCTGTTGCCATTATCTCACTCCTGACAAAATGGTAATTCTCTTCCATTATGCTGGCACTTTCCCATGAAAAGAATACTACCATTGCTCTCAAAATTGTATAAACAAAGTTATATTATGGAATTCAAGAACAGCAGGAAATACAGAATTCTGTTCACGAGAAAAAGTGTTCTGTATTGCTTCTGGAACTGTCTTACTCTGGCTCAGTTACTTGATTAAGTTCTTTGGGTTATCAGGTTATAAAATAAGATTTAAGAGTCAAAAAGCATCTTTTAATAGTCTATTCTGGCCACCTGCTTGACGTTGCTGTAAAAAGTTTCCCTGTACTGACCCATATCACAATATAGCACTAAGCTAGAGAATCTTTCAAAATAGAAAGAATCAAGAATCTAGATCTAAAAGCAAAGAGTAGAGCTTCCACAGAACTTCTGCCAAGTTCCTTAAAAAATAATTATCATTGCTGAGAAAGTTTACAATACACTTTCATTCTGGTTTGAAAAAAAAAAAAAATCAAAATCCAGTTATTTAGGTTTATGACTTCACCTACAAATGTTGATACGCCTTCACCTTTAGCAGCAAAAAAGCTTTTCTGCCTCTAAGGAAAATGACTAATAACAGAACATTTGATCAGAGGACCTCTCCATACACAGATTTTACAGCAAAGTTTCTGTTCTCCCCCCTGCCACAATTATATGCTCTCAGTTCTCCCCCTGTAGCATGATCTTTGTAAGGAGCTGGCATCCAGTTATCCCAATTTTGTCTTGGATGCGTGGGTGGTAAGAAGATGGGATCTCTGCCTGCATCATGATGATGTATTATCTGCCAGAAGAGAATATAATGCTACTTTTTTTTCCCCCTTTTTTAAATTTTTATTTCTTCAGAGGAAACACTGCTTATGATTACTAAGGAGAAAATTCTGAAAGGAAGATGAAGTCTTCTTCAAAATTATAGGAACAATACACCTGAAAAGACTCCCTCAAACCAGGCCCTTGCAGGTTTTGCATTATTATGTCTTATAGAGAAGGAAAAAAAAAACAGAACTAATTCTGAAGGCCACCAAGCTGTAAGGTGGCCTCATCCACAATGAGAAGACAGGAGCACTTTTTCTTTTAAGACTGCAAGGTAACAGGCAAGGAAACAAAAAACCTTCCCTTTTTGCTTGTATTAGATGCACAGAAACCAAATCTTAACCCCAAATTTGGGAGTATCAAGCCCCTATTTACAAAGATGAAACTTTAAACAGGGAGAGGAAGAAGAGCTCACTGAAACAGGTGTCTGCAGTTCTCCAGAAAAGCTAATCTCCTGGAATTCTGGTGCAGGTGAACTGAGCAGACCTGTAGTTCAGCATTATTAGCCTGCTGTTGTGTAGCCCTTACAGCATTTCCCAGCTCTTCAGTCAGGTCACAATCTAGTAATACTGGTGAGTACAGCCAGGCCTATGATGTTCAGTACACCTGGATGTGTGGGGTACAAATAGATGAGATTCCAGCTCTGCAACAGAAGCCACTTCTACCCCTGAAACCACTCCTTTAAGGCCCAGGTGAATCTTTTCAAACATTAAGATGCCTGTCTACTGCTTGCTAAATGATCTTACAGCACACACCGTGCCCACTTCCAGCTGGGAGACTTCTCTCTGGCAGCTGCAGCCCATGTTGTTCACCTTAGGAAAACCTCATCCCTCCTGTGCAGTCAGGAGTACCAAATACCAATGAAGAATGAAACCAATGAAAAACATGAGATGAATCTCGTAAGTGGTTTTAAGATATATTATAACCCTTAAGCACACTTCATGGTATTTGCTCTTGAATACCTCTTGGTTTATTTAGCATTTTCATACAAACGCTCTATTAAAGTTGGATAAACTACTTGGTGGGAAAATGACTCCATTTAAAATTGTGGATGTAGTTGTACCTGCTCAAGCTGCACATGTATTATACTACACAGCTACTTAGTGACAGTATTTCTAAGACAAGAAATGTGTTTCTAAATGAGGTGCTGGAAATGGAGGGTAACCCAGACAGAATCACTGGAATGATGCAGTATAGCTCTGCACAGACTAATGCTGTAAGAGCCTTCGTCTTTCAACCTCACCCCTGGATTTACTTGCAAGCACACTTCTAAACAAGCAGCAATGATTCTTTCCACTGGGAACATAACTGGTTTATAAACACTAATATGCTTTCCACTCCCTATGTTACATTTTGTTTGAAATAGACTCTGCCAGTTAGATCAGCAGCACGCTCTCATTTGGCTGGCCCACTGTGCTACAAACTGAAATTAGAATCTATGGGAAAACGTGGTTTACTGTGTTTTATTATAAAAATCCTATGTTTAGTAATTAAATGCAACCCAAGGCATATACAAGAGATCAAGATTCAAGTTGCACAAACTAAATCTTTGAATTCTTCATCACATTCTGGAAAGTATACACCTGTCATGTTCTTCTAATGTAATTATAAGTAGTTTCCTTCAAAAGAAAAGGCTAAAAATGAAATGGAACATAATTTTAATTCTTTTTTTTTGATCTTTATATCATGTTGAAAGCTTACCTTTGGTCAAAAGCAAAACAAAGAAAGGGTCATCTCAAAAGAACAGATGCTAAGGGACACAGATATCAAGACAGATGAAGTTTTGGGGCCTGAGTCCAAAAAACTTATCTTGCAGAGTTGGACTACAAGTAAGCCTGCACCACAAAAAGGAGTGATTTCTTTTGGCCCGTTTTCTTTAATAATCTTACTCGCATATTTCTTACTAATCAAAGGCATGCAGCGATCACTTCTGTTAGTCCATTCAAGATCTGTAATACCTTTGAGTTTTCTTTTGGAAAAATATACTGTATAGACACATTTAGATACAAATCTGTGCTAACACTGTAGGTTAACTTAAGAGACCAGTGACCTAACTATTTCTGAGGAGAAAAGTTTCAAACAAATAGTACACAGCAAACTACACAGGACTTCTTTTATAAATTTTAAGGCCAGAGTAACAGTCTAGTCTTGGAGATCCAAGACTCAGAAAAAGAGCTCAAGCACCTGATTCTCAGAGAAGTAAAGGCTAAAACTCAGTTTTAAGGCTGTGCATGCAGCCTCTTAGAGAAAACCAAAGTAATGAATACTTCTTGGTTACTGACAGCACTGTATCCACACTGAGCTCCCATGAAAGAGCACTGGCCAAGATGTGCAGGGAGAGATTTACGTATGTAATCTATGCTGCAATCACTGCCCTACTACCCTTGGTCCTCTGTGCAGAACCAGGAAACTGTGAGAATACTGGTGGGATCAAGACCACAAGATGCTTTTGTCACCTTTGATTCAAGTAACATTAAAAGAATCCTACTTTCAAAAATAAACACACCTCCCAAGCAGAAGAGAGAGTGTGGAAAATAAAAGGCTTGTATTAAGTACCCAAGAAAAACTCAGTTTTCATATACGTACTTTTTTTGCGGGGCTGAGATGGTGATGTGGATTGTGAAGTGGTTCCGTTAGTGCCACTTTCCTCTTCCTCCTTAACATCTACTTTTATTTCAGGCTTCTTTTCTTCTATTTCCATTGGCTCTTGTTTCAGTTCTGTTCCATCTGTTTCTTCTTTTGTTTGTGAAGATCCTTGTAAATCCTCCTCCACCTTAAGAAAGGATGCAACAAGATGTACTGTTACATCTATGACTCAAACTTCAGTCATTCAAAATATTAGCTTTTGAGATCGTCAAAGCACTCTCCATCCATGGCTGTCCTCAGGACAGTTACTTTCCAGTAACTACCCTCTTCTCGCCCCTTAGCTCACCAATTCAGACACATTATTAAGTGCTTTTATATCTATCACTGCTTTCAGTTAAGCTGTATAGAATCTCATTTACCTCAGTCTTAGCTTCCACTTGTGTCTCACTAGTCTCTGGCTCAGTTTCTTCAGTTTTAACTTCTGATTTGCTTTCTAGCATTGGTGCATCTGGTCCTAGTTGCTGGGAATTCGTATCAGCACTAGCAACTGAGGCAGGGGTGGGGACCCTGTTATCAATACTAGCTGCTGCCTGGGATAGCTGTTGTAAAAACAGTACAAAAGAAAGACACTGCATATATAGAAATATTTTCCTTTACTAAAAAATGAACAGCACAAAAAAGACATGAGATGATATTCTAAAACAGTGCAGAACATGGATATAGGAGCTCACTGTAGTCAAGTTGCTATAGAACACATTCAGTAACTCTGTATTACAGAGGAGAAGCCAAGGAAGAATTCTGCCCCAAAGAGGCTTCTTTTACAGAGAAAACACCTGCCCAGTAAAACATGGTACATTCCTTGACATGTGCATTCCTCCTGACTAAAACTTAAAAGAAAAAAACCTATGCAAATTGCATGTTCAGGAAAGACTGACTGTGATCAAGGCCAAATATAATATTAGGCCTGTTATTCCTCATCTTTCCACACTTTGCTGCCATTTTTACTTTGAGCAGTTTGAAGTCATTCATTATGCCCCCCTCCTTCAAACAATGCCAAGAACATCTGAATGCACATTTTTACACATCTAAATAATGCCCCCTTTGCTCTAAAGTAGAAGCTATTATTGACAACCATATAAAGTACAGGCTCTATACATTCACAACATGGTGCTATACATAGGGAGGACTCATGTGGAACACCACTACACAAGAAAAAAATGCAACTCTCTGGTACTTACTGGAGTGCCAGGTGGCTGTGCCTGCACAGATGTTGGCTGCTGCTGGGGTGGCTGCGGGGTTGGCACAGACTGGGGCTGAACTGGGGTCTGAGGCTGCGGGGTAACTTGAGCCTGTGCTGCAGTCTGCCCTGTAGGTGTGCTTTGTGTCTGTGTTGCGTTTGGAACAGAACCCGGGGTCGGTGTAGGGGTTTGTCCTGAAGATGAGACTGGTGTTGATGGCTGAGTGGGTGCTGCTGGTTGAGGAGGAGTCATTCCAGTTGGTGTTTGGTGCTGAATAGGTGGCATCCCAGCAGCAGTGGACACAGGTGGCGTAGTCTGATGTAGAGGTGGCTGGGTCACTGGTGGACATAGCTGACCACTCTGTGGTCCTAGCATGTTCATGGAGTTGGGAAGAGCAGCACTGGGAACCTGCCCCTGCTAAAGGGAGAGAGAACCTCTTAGAGACATGTTACTCCCCAGACTCTGGGAATCACACCCACCCTTTAAGTCACAGCACTGAAGTCATCTTTAAAACAAGTCTTAATATGCAATCATCTCAAAACAAGCGTTGCTACTGCAGATAACTATGCTCTGACTTCTCTGATCATTTTTATCAGCTCTTAGTCAAAGACCTTGCTCCTAGACCTAGATGTGCCTCACGTATCGTTTTACTTGAATACTACTGGCACAGAAAGGGAATCCTTGCGATCTCTGAGTAAAACAGAAACCTGCAGGCAGGCAAACTCTAAATCATACCATCAGCTGGGCAAAGTTCAGACTTTGCATACAAAATGGTTTCAAGCAAATACACATTTTAGGCTAGGACTCTCAAGCAGCCCTGCTCTGGAAAACAGCTCAACATTTTTAATGCCTGCTCTGTCGCACAGTGCAAGACTTAAGGTGTTTTTTTTTTTTTTTGCTTTTTTTTTTTTTTTTGCTTTGATCTTTTAAATTCCAATTAGACTAATCCAGATGCTGAAGGAAATGGTGGATCTGTTTTTTCAGACCAGCAACAATAAAGTATATTGGACATACACAGACTTTTACTAAAGTTTTACTAAGAACTGCATCAAATAATTAGTGATAAAAAAAGAACACTACCCTCAGATGTACATTTTACTCTTAGAAATCCTTAACAACCAGTAATTTCCTGCAGATGAGAATTCAAATTTAAAACTTGCTTCTGTATTGCCTGCATATAGTCAGTTTTAAGTAATTAAATGCATTAAGATTTTTTTTCTATTACAAAGGTGGTAAAATGACCAAACCAGCGTGTAAGAAATTGATTATTTTCAGGATGGAGTATCTACAAACCTTGACTTGACATAGATCAGATTAGGAGGGCTAAGTTGTCTCTCATTTGAAGATTGGGCTGTACTAGAGAACTGCGGAGGCCCCAGCTAACCTACTTTACTTGAACAGTGAGCTAAAAAAAACACAAATAAAAAAACGAGCATCTCCCTGCAGAAATGCATATACCTTGTCATCATAAATACCTGTTACTTCACTGACCACTACTGCAACAAAAAAGCCTACCTGTTAGAAAACATTTTCTGCTCAGAAGTGGGGTTACAAATTTAGAAATATTTTCACCAACCACATTATTGTAATTCTTGATTTAAAGTTGGCTAATAAGGTCCACACAAAAGCAAAAGCATATGCTCATAAATGCCCCATAAACTAACTTTTGATCTCCCTAAAAATCTCATCAGCATGCATTTTTTAGAATTTACACCAGAAATTACAGGGCATCGACCCCCAAGTTAGTTTATGTAGGTATGTTTTTAGAAACCTATTCAGAGTTCAGAGAAAGAAGGTATAACTCAGGATTCCTTACAGTTAGGAGTGACTACAATAAGCAATGCATATAAAGATACACCTACAAAATAAATCAGACCAAAATAATTAATAGTATTTAACCTAAGTATTAGAAAACATATCTTACCTGTGCCACCCCTGCCTGGGCTGTTGACTGACCCATGCCTACATTGTTCACATTCATAGCCCCACCGGGTGCTGGAAACTGATTCTGGGGCAGAAATTGGTTCTGGGTAGGAGCCTGACCCATCATATTGTTGGAATGAGCTCCCATCATGTTCTGTGGCTGAGGCATTCGGGAAGGAGACATTGCCATCTGAAAATTAACACCCAAATTAAAGCTATTAACTTTTATTATCATGTAGCAAGGCAAAGGAAAATACCCTCAAAGTAATCAGCCCAAAGACAGGACAAAAACAAAGGGCAAAACTGGCTTCAGTAAATCAAATGGAAGTGGGCATAGGCATATAACATTAGGGTTTTTTTCCATGGTATACGTGGGGGAGTTATTTTTATGCATCTAATATTCAAACTATACTAAGACACTTTTCTGAAGAATAAAAACATGTTTTCATGGAAGAATAAAGAAAGCATATATACTGTACAGACACAGGTTCCTGAAAAAACTATGCTCTTACATAGACGGCTGGAGAATATTGCAACTCCGGCATCTATCTCTCTAAAGACTCTTTTTTAAACACATAAATAGTGAAAACAGATACCTCAAAGGAATCCTGACAGGCTCGGTACATTTCTCTGAAATTATCCTACAATTTACAGCACTATTCTATGACATGGCCTTTTCAGAACAGCTTTAACACCACTAAATGTGATCAACCAATTTTGAGAAGAACTTGATAGCAAGAAGTACGAACCGCAGGAACAGCGCCCATGTTGTTCATTTGTACAGGATGGTTCATTGGAGAAGCTGCACGGGGTCCCATGGGTGCTTGTGGCATCTGTACATTCCCTATGGACATGGGGTTAAACTGATTCATTCCTGCAAATGCACCCCCAAAACAACTCATTAGGAACAAGTCATCAGAACTTATCTACGTATACTCTAACATTCACATTTATTACGACTAAAATGTAACCACCCAACATGTTTAATATTGAAGGAATGTGTCAATGTTCCTTTAATGTTGCTCAAATTACTTGGCTTAAGAGAGAAATCAGAATGCAAAATTTTGAGAAGAATGTCAGTTAAGGGGAATACAACTTTTGGTGTCAAAAAAAAACAACAACCCAAAATGCAGAAGATGAAGAGAGCAGATGATCTGTACAGACAAGATGCTATTTATATATAACATAACACCAAAGGATCGTTTATTGAAATAAAATAATTGTGGATACTCTCCTGGGGGAAGCTGAAGCATCTTAGTGTAGCCCACAGCATCCTAAATCCACGATGGCAAACCAGCAGTGCTATCAACAAGCTAGAATGCCTTTTTAATGCACTTTGCATGAGAAACCAAGAGGGTATCTATCATTAGTTAAAGATTTTAGGATGTGCAGGATTAATGTGCTAAATTTGCAGCTACAGGTATATACTGGGATAATTACCTGATAAAAACATGCTAGTACCCCCTCCCCTCCCCCCACAATTAACATATTTAAAGGACAAATTATCCACAGTATTCATCCTCTTTTTGAAACGACTGAACTACTTCCCAGGTGCTAGCAAAGTGTCTAGTATGTACATGTAGACAGGCACTGAGACAGCTCCCATCACAAAGCAACAACAAAGAATGATGCTGAAAAAAGGGAGACCCAGTAGTTACCCCCCCACAACTCCAAGAGAAAAAGCAGACAATCAGGTTTTAACCCTACTGATTTATATCGTACCCACAATTTAGAGAGGAAGACATAGATACCTTGAGAAACCTGCATACGACTTATAGGCACGGTTGGCATGGACATAGGCCCATCTGCAACAAAAACAAGAACGGATAAAGAAAGTTTAACATATGAACTTGAGATTAGCCTAAGCACACAAGGACACAAATCGTGTGGGGCTATAGCCAAAGGAAAAAAATAAAAATAAATATCAAAAAAAAGCTGTTGTCACTCTTTCTGTTTTCCCTGGCTGCTCTCACCCCCACGCAGAAACACTTACTGGGAGGCCTCACGGGCTGTGCCTGGCCCATGGCAGCAGCAACCTGCGGGATGCCAGGGGGCTGAGGTCCCGGCGTCTGTAAGGCTGGCTGATTTCCCAAGATCCCTTGTTTATGTAGACGAGACCTCCGCTTCTCTTCCAGCTCCTTTTGTATCTTATAGATTTTCTCCGCTAATAAGTGATAGTATTCATCCTACAAAAGAAGGATAACACTCAACATCAAGCATAAGAAAGCAATGACCAAACTCATGCATTCTACTTTTTTTTTTTAATATGCACCTGTCTATTTCAACAAGAGCTATTTCTTTTCAAAATTCTGTAAAATTGAGACAGTCTCATCACTGCTTCAATGCAGATAAGCAAAACCAAGCTTCCAGAAAACACATGAGACTTGGCTTTATGACTATTCACCCCATCTACGCTGTGTAGATTAGCAGACAAAGCAGAAGACTGCAGCTTCTCTGTTGCTTGGACAAAAAACAACAGGAAGCTATGATTTAGTTTCTAAGCGTTAATGATTTTTAAATGATGTTTTCATAAAAGCATTTCAACTAATCCAGAGACAAAAGAAAAGATATCCCTAGAAATACAGTCATTCTATGTGAACTTCAGGAGACAGGTGTTAAGGACAGATCAATTTTTAAATAATGACAGAAGCCACTTTTCCTAAAGAGTCTGACTACCAACAGTCATTGCAGGCAATAAACAAAAACAAACAAAACCCCAGAGAAATGGAAGGAATCAGTGAAAAATAGTCCACAGGCACAGACAACTAAACACTACATCTGTGCAAGACAAGAAATCCATTTTACTCAATACACATTGACAACAGATCAAATAAGGCAGTCACAGTGCACAGCAAGGGAGACAATTTTGCTTGCCAGCAATTGCTAGACACATCTGCAAAGTGTGTGAGATTATGCACCTGCTAAAGACAAAAAAAAAAAAAAAACACCAACAACTCACAACAACAAAAAAATACAAAACCCCAAGACAACATTTATTTTGTGGGGTCACCAGTGCTCTTAAACCCAGTGTTACATGGAGCAAAGGTTGAGTGATACTTGTCCCACAGTCATTTCATCTTCAAACTGGACTAAAATTTGTTGTTACAGCACAATCTGGTTCACTTCAGAAAACCAGGGTGAGATGGGTATCCCTCGCGAGTCTTGTTAAGAAAACCCAGTGTTATAATACAGAGCTTTGTTTCTAGGTCACCTCCCTCCTCCAAACATCTCAAAAATCCATCAATACAGGCGCTTTCCACTGTAGACACTTTCTACTGACCAGCTTCAAGGTGCTAGAGCCCCACCTCTTTTCCTGCTCCAGAAACTTCACTTACAAGTTCCTATTAATAAATTTAAGATTGTGCTACTTCCACATTGCAAAGATTCCTGAAAAAATACTGTATTTACAAGGAGAGCATATTAATAAGCAGTTTGACACCTCATACTAATCTGTTTTTCAATGTCAAAGTAGAAGTGATGCTTCTCAAAAAGGATGCAATTCCACATGGAATCATTTAGAATGTCTTAACTACTCCCTTCTTCCAAATTTGCTGCTTCGGAGCCAAATAAATTAGATGAATTCTTATAATGGAGATCTCTGGCAACGAGGCTCTGACAGCTGTTTTCAGTGGTGAAGAGAAGATGCTTCTGAGTATTTGTCTGGCATAGAGGTCAGAAAGTATCTAATTTTATAACCAGAAGTCTACTACTCTCATTCATACTGACAACATATGGAGATGTTTATGTACATCTATGAAATGATCTCTGAAGTTGGTCTGTAAACCTACTGGGGTGCTCAAGGGTGATCACTTTTGATCACACTCGAAATCTTCCTTGCTAAACAACCACTGGGTAGCCACAAGGAGGACACGATATTGCCACTGACCGATGCTGACGCAGCAGCAGCATTACAAGTATAGGCACTGCCTATAGGAAACAAAACTTGCTTCTATCTTCAGCTCTTCTGGGAGCTAATCTGAGAGAAGTATCACCTGTAACACCACTGATTGCTCTCTTCAGGTAACCCGTATCTAAAGAAAGGACCTCAAGCTTCTGATCACAGAATCACAGAATTTCTAGGATCAGGTAAGATCTCCTTAGCTATCAGTACTGGTACTACTAACACAGCCTTACCCCGATGAAAACTTCCAGGGAGTGGTTCCTTTAAGGTGGAAGCACCACAGTGACATAAAGAAATAGTATGCTCTGTGTCAATCAACAGGGTTTTGTTCTCTGAGTAACAGAGATTTGAGCTGACACCTCACTGTAGACAAAGAATTCATGAACAGGTAATTCTGTCTTGTTTCCCATGCACAGGATAAACACAGGCAAACTGATTTCTTATTCTGTTGAGACTTGAAACTGCTATTTGTCTTAGCCAAATCACTCTCAGTGCTGCTGAGTAGCAGAGAAATTATTCCAACACTGCAGGTAAGAGGTAAGCAGTTTAACAGGACTGAGTCCTAGACGAAACCTCCAATGGTAAAGAGGCATTAAAACAACCACCTACGCAGACTTCCATAAAGGAGAAAGTCAGTAAGGGAAACATCAAGAACTCTAAAGTCTAATGCATGTCAATCAGACTTTCGGGAGGGAATGCAAACAGGGCTAGGACTATGTTGTCTTGTTTTCACAGACCTGAAGGAGACAAATTAGTTCAAAGTGATGTTAACCAGACAGTATGGAACTACACAAATGCTGTTACAGAAGATAGCATGACTTTCTTCATCAATAGAACAGTGAAATTATTCTCTGTGGTTGGTGTTCATTATGCTTATAAGACTTGTGATACTACAAGCTCTTGAACATATGCTGAATACGCAGGCTGAGTCAACATACCCTACTGTTGGCAGATTCATACATATCTCCTTCGACTTTCCTCGCATAAGCCACCAAGTTCTCCATGCGGCGATCCTTCAGTGCTGCTGGATCAGGAGTGGGGAAGATGGCTTGGACACTAACGTAGATGAGAGAGAATAAACAAAAAAATTATTCAGAGAAAAATTAATAACACTATGCAGCTTTATAATCTTTACTCTGCATATTCCCTTGCACAGAGATGTAAACGTTTATCAAAATTGTTTAAGAAAATCTATATTCTACTACTCCCCACAAGATTAAAGCAAATTTAGTGGTGAGAGAATGTGAAGTTTGACTGTCAAGAATCTAAATACTTCTGTTTAGCACAGCAGAACAAGTTTACTAGCCATATGAACTGCCTACCTCACCCCTTAATGAACAAGAGGAATGAACTGAAGAAGAGGGTTAAAGACAGTGGCTCGTTCTCAGTGGAATAGCGTCAAGAGAACCACTACCGATAACCTCCTCCTCAACAATTTTTCAGCCTGATAATAGAACTACAATATTGAAATTCTTTAAAAATATTCAGGAAAAAATGTGGTCTTGGTGAATACTTACAGTTTATGCACTAAATGATTGCGCAGGTCCTGAGTGACATGTTCATGCCATGCTTTCCTTACCCCGGTACTAGAAGGAGGTGCAGCCGTTGGCATTGAGCTGAGGTTTCCAACATTGCCAGTATTTGTGCCATCATTCATTAGTGGGCTAAAGCAAAAAAGAAAATGGACTGTTAAGAGTACAATAATGCGAAGTTTGGTGGTATGTTTGATGCCTGAAGTAGTTTCTAAGATATTGTTTTCGTCAATTCTAGGTATTGCATCAAACGTTCTGTAAGTGAAATTCTGATATCAACAACTTACAGAGCATATAGCAACAAAGCTCAGGAGACAAGATAAAGAATCACAACTGTTAAGGTATTTGTGCATTTAAAAATACAAAATACTGTTCCTTTGGGAATTCCTTTAAAACTACTAGATATTCCGGAAATCTCTTGGGGGACAAAGTGGTAGCTGTAGAATTGAAACAGTAAAGAAGAGCGTAGCTAAAGATGTGACTGATCATTTCAAGCAGCAATACAATTAGTTTTTCAAGTATTCTCTTTATTTACATTCATAAAGCATGTAAATAGATGTTTAAATGAGCAAGAATGAAAATGTGTGCATTACTTATTTGTCCCAAGGGATGTTGGAAGAGCAGTTTCAGAAATTAGACTAGCTTGCTGGTCTGTTGTTATTCCTCCTGTGGGAAGGTTCATCTGGTTGGCTCCTTTGGGATAAAATTAAACATCATTGGTACCCAGTTCACAATTTTGACAATAAAAACACAAAACTACACTTTACGGACATAGCTCGTTAAGAAAAGAAACCTTGTATCAGATATGCACAATTGTAATAGTATCTACTATGGTGCATATATACATAGCTACTTCATAAACTAATCTCAGTATAAACATTTTTTCCTAGAAAAAATGAATCTATGAAAATTTAAAGTTCATGAACTCTTGCTACTAGTTCTATAAGGTAAAAAGACAACAACAATTAGGTTCCTGAAATAAGCTAGCATTTGAGACAGAATAGTCTGCCAGAACATGTGGAGTACTTGTTAAACAAACCAAAATCCTGACGGAATTCTATTTAATCACCTTAGAAAGTGAGAAGTTATGGACTGTATTTTAGAAGGAACTAAAACTACCACCATTTGGCAGAAGAAATATATACAAAGCTTTCTAATATTCAGATGTAAATGAACAATAGTGTATATACAGTATCATTTTAAGTTATTAATCAACACGAACAGAAAGCCACTAGTCTAATATTGTTTGTCCTAAAAGTTTAATAGTTTGGTTTATTTAAACACCTTACTTTCTTGGTATTTTTTGCACTTACCCAAAGCATTAATGGTCCTCATTTGCTGGTGAGCCTGAGGCTGTGCCGCTTGTTGGCCTTGTACCTGGGGCTGCAACTGTGTTTGGGGCTGGTTGCCATATGGGAGTCCAAGAGCAGCGTAGGCTCGTTGCATGGAGCTGGGGTCAATCGGATTAGGATTACTTAGCGATGGATTATTCTGCTGGCCTGTTCCAACAGAACCAATGGAATTCTGCATTCCACCAGCTGGAGACCCTAAAAGGGCTATAAAAAGAAAGGATAATAGAAAATTGAAAATCTATAAGGACAATCAAAATTATCATCCCAAGAATCAGCAGAACATGCATATAGTTATATGATATGTATTTTTGTGCCAAAGGACTGAATGACACCTGAGATGCCAAGTGCAAAACTCAGTCTTTTATTCTACAGGACAAAAACCACAACAGTGACTAATACATACAGTCCAAAAAAGTGCTGTAAATTTTAGGCAGATAAGCCCATAATTACCACAATATACATAAAGTACAGGCTCCAATATAAGGTTAAACAGTGTACTTGGAACTGTCTACAAGGAAAAAAAGATTAATTCCTCTACTTCTTTCCTTCCCACCAATCCCATTTTAGGTCAAAATATTTGGCTCCATCCAGAACAGAGATCTTGAATTCAGGATCAGCACAAATACTGTGTCCTTGGACACAAAGGTAATATTGAAGTTCTGTTGGTAGGAATTTTTATTCTGAATAGTTGCTAAATGAATCCCCTGAAGGCCAAAGAATTTAGCCTAAAACCCAAGTGAGAGAGATGAAGAGCCCCGATAGGCTTCTGTACGAACAGAATCTGAAACAATCTGGAAACTCAGAAAGGGGATGAGTCTGCTGCAGGCTTTGGTAAATGATTTAGATAATGATATTTAGGTACTCATTAACCTACATGACCACGTGACCACTCTCACCACACAGATGTATGGAAGAGTCATTTCTATTTTAGACAGGAAATGGAAACTATAGGGAAAAGCAGTTTTAATAAAACAGAACTGAATAAAGATCTGTATTCCAGTCCTCATTTTAGCTGCCACTCCAAGTAATAACATGTTCCACAGCACATGACACACACAGCATATCCTTCACTATGGAGGAACTGCACTCTGCTAACTGAGGCTCTGGTAAAAGTAATATTTCACATTCAACCCCCCCAAGTAATTAGACATGTAATGTGTGCTACAAATTTGTGACCTAACTATAGCAACAATGATAGCTTTTGATAAAGCAACAATTTTAGAAAAAAAAACATTGAGAGGCACAAAGTTAGGAAAAAAAAGTTGGGAAAACAGGCCTTCTGAGACACTAACAGCACTGAAGGCTTTCTTCAATCCTTCCCACTATGGAAACCAAGAGACTGACTGAAAGAAATGCACACACTTTCAGCTTCTATTTGAGAGAGAAAATACAAACAAAACAAACCCCACAGACATCAGAGTCCAGACTTTTCCCTCCATGGATGGGAATTCAATTCCATCTCATCTGCTGAAGAACTCCAAAAACTGTCCCAGATGCCCCTGTTACAAACAAAAAGCCCCACAGAAGACCCCCCCCAGCTTTTTCCCCCATGTATTTCCATGGCATTTTGAATGCCGGCTCTACCATGGAAGTAGGCATACTTACACTTTGCGGACACACACCCAGCTTTTGAATTCACTGATCATTTTCAACCGAGTTTAAAAACACAGAAACTCGACTGATGTCTACTACATTTAAGGGAAAGTTCAATAAAAGAGAGTGAGTGCGTGAATTCGCAAGTGATGGAAAAAAAGCAGCATGAGCACAACCCTCAGACTCTGAAGAACCCACTCTGGCCAAAAACCTGAGAGCTTCAACCCCGAGGAAGGCTCCAGCCTTCCCCCCTCCCTCCATCCCTCTCCCAGGCAGGCTCCCCGGCACTGTGAGGCCCTGACACCGAACCCTTCCCCGCAGTTAGCCTGTGCAAGAGAAGGGGTAACTCCCCTCCACCACTACGTGCCATCGCTATCACTGTACCTATCACAAACAAGTCAATTGATCACAAGACCTCTGTTCACTGGGAAACAGGAACTCATTAGCTCTAACATGCATTAGCTACTTATGTTTTCTGGCAGGACCAGGCTCTTGAAACCCAGCGCAGGCAGAGAGGATGCTCTGTTTATTCAGAAAAACCTTCCTGAAGGAGCTCAGTTTAATATTTCCGAAGGTCTTCTGTCAAAGCACCCAAAATGAACTCTATCTCTCCAGGATTTCTCCATCTCTGACACACAAAATTGTTTAGTCTTGTCGGATTTGCACATACTCCCTGGGCTCATGCAACCTAAGAGAAAGATGCCTTTACACTAGTGCAAGCCCAGAAATAGGGAGCCTCTAAAGGAATGTTAAATAGCACAAAACTTGTGCCACTTTGGAACCCATGAGGTTTCAGAGGCTGTAGTGGATTGCTTCAGGAGATAATAAAAACTTCAGCTTTTAAAAAAAGATGATAGTTCTCCCGAACAGCTATGACAAAAACCACATATGCTCTCCATGTTGGTTGTAAATCAAAGGCAAATCTCTGTGGATATGGCAGAATGACCACAGATGAAGCTGCAATTTGTGAACAGGAAAAAGGCTTCTAGTCACCACACCAAGGTTAGCCAAGTGTTTCACCATTCCTCGTGCTCATCCACAGAAAGAAAACCAACCTGGCATTGATTGTTGGAAATAAAACACCACCCTGGCAACAAGACATCACTTCAAGCTGCGGGAGGTAAGCAGAGGCAGGTAAGGGAGGTAAGCCCAGGCAATTTGAAAAGACTAATGATCTCCAAGAAGTTCCACATGTGTGCACATACCTACTCAAGCAGGCAAAACTCCCAAAAGTTGGTAAACAGCCAAATGTTACCTTAATCTGAAATATCTTACTACAGGACTTACTACTACAGACTAGATGCTTACAAGTAGCGGTACACACGCAGCGCGGAGAGAAGTGGCTCTGTCTGGTGTCAGCTTTTCTCTACTTTGTAACTCAGTAACAGACTGAGTCTTTTCACAAAATCAGGAATCTGATTTTAAAGGGGTTTTCTCTATTTTCATTGTTTTGTTTTCATATGAATGCATGACAGGATCTCTATCTGTCCCACAAGAAAACAGAGGAAGATGGTATTAAATTCTATACTGGACAGATCAAGTGGAAATGCAGTCCTCTTTCTATGGCAGATACCAGAGGACATCAAGTCAATTAAAATTACTACAGGATTGAAACAAACAGGAGTTATCAAACTAGCCTACTTAATACATGAAGCAATGTCTAGTGTGATTTTTCATTAACTGATGTTTTAGACATTGGTAAGTTCATATGAGAAACTGTACAAGCATAGACAGGGCTGTACAGAACTGGTCACTTTCTACATCCTTTCGAAAACAATTAAGCTTCATACGCTTCTGTTACAAACTCCTGTGTTTATATATTTTAAGAGTGAAAGTTCAAACAAGCAGAAGTTAAGCAGCTTCAGAACTTCCTGAACAGGCTGATTATACCCCTCCTGGGTACATGCATTAGGATGTAATTGAAATGATCAAGCACTATCTACAGGACACTGTTTCAGTGTGCAAAGCAGATGATGCTGACTTAATGTATGCCTGTATGCTTTATAGAGGCAGGTGAATAGCATTTATTTTACAGACAGACTCCAACTGCCAGAATAACCATGAATGCCCAGCGCTTCTCTAATCCAACCACCTCGTTGGAGCAACTTATTAAAAATGGGAGTAGTCTGTTCTACAGAGTTTGTTTTGCTTCCATATTCTGGAACTAAAGCTCATTCAGCAGTGTTCAAATTTGTTGTCCTGCAGTTCCTCACTCTCCTTTTTACATCCCCTCTAGTTCAAAGTGTCTGGAGCAAAACTTCTGTTGTTAATCTTGACTCACCAAACACAAGCCTGTCCTGCACCCAAAATGAGGCAGGTATAGGAAATGTAACTGTATGTAATTGTCTGATTAAAAATCAAATCACGGAGTAACTACACGAGCAGCTTCAAAGTAGGAAGTGTCAGTATCAAACTTTACCACACCAACGACATTTAAACTTTTTTTTTTCAGTAAGCATTAATCTAAAAGTCTTCACAGTATAGCATCATATTAGTCAATGAATGGAACTTTTTAATCTGTGGTTTAACCATTTATCATACGGCTCAGTGGAATAACTGATAGCCGGTACGTCACCATTCTGTATGATTTCCAGCACTAGAGGAGCAGGGGAAAAAAAGGACATTTTGTTTGAAGAATTTACAGGCAGTCACTGACAGTAAGACTTGACCAAACCAGATTTAATTTCCAGTTTTCAAAGAAAACGGGCTCCAGCAAACAAGTTGCTGCCTACTCTTTCTGAGCAGACACTTCCCTGTGCATCAATGCCCTCCTTCCTTCTCTACAACTGGCGAGTTCCCATATATTCTGGGTCCAGATCTTTCTTTTTCTGTCCATGCTCAACAACCTACTCCCTCAGCCTTGTTTCCTCTTCCCTTATCCAATTCCCACCCTTCATCCCTCAGTCTATACATCCTGGAATTTCTGGCCCAGTGTTCTTAGAAGTGACATTTTCAGATGAAAATTGGTCGTCTCAGATTTACTCTCTCAATCAAACTTTTTCCTGATTTTACCCCATTTGTGTATTTTTATCTTCTTCAACAACTCCTACAGGGAAGAACATAGAGGAGAGTGGCTCCACGTTCACAGCTCCACCTTCCAGTCTTGCCCACCTGAACAGGGTTCATGATGAGACAAATCTACAGAAAAGTAACTTACAATAGAGCTATGATGCTAGCAGATACATCAACAGCCAAGCCTTACAAGAGTTTATACCTTAATTTGTGGTAGGCTCAGCAGCGAACTAAGTACTTCCTAACAAAAACAAGCCTCCAACCCAAGACATTAGTACCAATTTTCAAGTCATTACTTCAGAACACAGGAGCAGATAGCCTGTTCAAAAGAAAAGCTTCATGTTTTAGTATATGCAGCTGGGGGATGGGGAGCAGTTTCTCTCTGTATCCTACCCCAGTCAGAGCTCTACATGGTATATACATGAAGAGCCATGAGGAACACAGAAACAGTTCCGGCCTTGTCCCAGCACGTCCTATTAGCAAGTCATGTTACTACCAATAATGGCACCAAAGAAACTGAACACCAGGATGTGGAGTAAGATGCCTCTAAAGAGCAAGCTCCGTTCTATGACCCTGCGCACTGCAAGCAGTCCTTGTTTCCAGCGGGAATCCCCAGAGGAGCAGGAACAGAAGCACAGGAACCACTCTGCAGGGAACAGGTGGAAGCAAGCCATCGTATTCCAGCATTTCAGAAGTGCCGAACTGCAGAACTTTCTAAAAGATTGGCACACTTTACAGGAGCTGCTTGAAAGCCTGGCACAGATACAACAGGAATCAAAGTACCAATGGTAAAATAGGCAACAGCACAGGAAAGAAGATTTGAGGACTCAAAAGACTTTAATGACCACGTGCTAATTCACTCTGCAAGAATGACAGCCTGAAAAGTAGCAAGTGTCACTACACCTCATTTCTTTTTTCCCTTTCCAAACGTTCTCAACCTATTCTGCCATATCTAGAATCCCCCATCCCCTCTCAGTTGGAAGTTAGAATTACAGCATCTACTAAGAGGACAAATTTCTTCAGGTCTTTAACCTAGCTTAGGTTAGTTTTCACCTGATCAAGCAGTGTTTTCAAACACATCTATTAACATAAATTATTTAACAAACTTCTTTGAAAGCCTAAAAAGTGGTCTACCTTATAATACATCTAAACAAGTACTCTTAGCATTCATCCTTAACCTTCAAACAAACCAGGGGGTGTCACATGCATGACTCAGACATTCAGAATAATGAGACTTGCATGCTAAGCAGTACATTTTCATGGTTATTCTTGTTGGATTATCAGTTACTTGCATAGAGAGCAAGATTTCATATTTATTTTCCTCTGCTTGCCATAAGAACACTAAACTCAACATTTACCCATTATAATTCTGTTGCAGTCAAAACGAGGCATCGTATTTGATCTCAATAAAGTTACCTTTTAAGGACTTTCTTTTTGGTTAAAGTGCTTTCTCTTTTGATAAGCTGTATGAATGATGTAAAAACAAATACTGCACAAGCTAGTTTTCTACTACAGCTTGTATTAAAAAAAAAATATCTATTGTGCTTTGATAACTGTGTCTTATGGATGTTATGCACAAACAGACCATGTCGTATTATAAAGTAAAGCTATCAAAACATTTTTCAAAGGCCAAACATGACTAATCACTTGCAACAAATTAGTTTTACCACACAAAAAATATTTTGGTTATGAAGGAGACATTTGGTTAAATGAAAACAAGATCCCTACCTTCAAGTAGCTCTTTGGTTTTATTTTTTATTTTTATTTTTGGAGGGAAAAACCCCTCCTGAAATTATAACGATAGCATCCTTGCTAGTTAATTTGGACAGTCTTATCAGTTATTCTCCTCTCTACCTTACTCACCTAACCTAAGTGCTCTTCACTACCCTGCAAGGTTTATTAGCTTTCCTCACTGCAGCCTCAGCCTAAATGGAAATTAGCAGAATGCTTCCAATACTATCCAAATGTAGAAGCTGCACAAGCCCTTCAGCTATTTTCCGCTTCTTAACCCTTCTTTAAATATACTTAGGCACAACATTACTTAGACTTCTAAAACTGCTGCATCTATGCTGTCAAATGTTCTATCTTGGCATCATTTCAAAAGAACCTACCAACCTAAGCCCAGTGTTTTCTGTTTCAGAACAAGAAGGAAGAAATACACTAGAAACTGACTGCCCCCAAACATCAGCAACAGCTAAGGCAGTATGAAAAAACAGGCATGGGCAAAAATACTATGGTTTGTAGATCTTCAGCTAGTCAGCACCAGCATTAAATACACTTAATGATTAAGATGCTCAGACCCATTCTTCTTCTGCACAAAAATACACTTCTACAGATATTTTTTTCTTCATTATTAGCATGTTGATTTTATTTTAGCAGCGTGGAAAAAAAAAAAAGAAACAAATTTGCCCCAAAACTCTACCTACATCCAAAATTTTATTACAGCTGGAATCATACTTAGACCATAGCAATTATTAATGTACCTCACCAGAAAATACCAGGCAGAATTTGCCACACCACATAAAAATGAATGTGGGCTCAATCTGAGACTTTCACATTTCATGTATTGTATATTTAAGTAATAATTGCATTCCATGATCAGGAGCAAGAACTCACTAGTCCATTCATCTTTATATACAGTTAGCAAACAGCTGTTAATTTTTTTGAGCTTGTCAAGGTTTATTCTTACACTGTACACATGATTAGCTTCATTTTAACAGTATAATTCCATTGTGACAGCAGCAAAGCAGCTACTTACGCTGTTGGTTTCTCTTGTCACTGGCGTTTTTCAAAGGAAGGCACACAGGACAGTCGTGCCGAGTACAATTCTTCCAGTGGGAAATGATTTGTCTCGAAGAAGCACAATGAGCAACTGCAACAAGGAAAAGCAACAAGACTGAGGTCACTTCTTAGCTAACTTGTTTTAAATATACTCTTTTCATTTTTCAGAGCCATTCTATTCTCTCCGCTGCAAGCAATGATGTTTATGTAATTAAACACAACTATCTGCAATTAAACATTTTTGGGACTCACCGATAATGCCACAGTAAGTACAGAAAATAGTACTAAAATTTAAGAAATTCTACATGACTGAGTTACAGGCAAACACAAGGTGGATATTAGATCCTCTTTATATAAAGGAGATAAAAGTCTCTCCAGGATACTGTTGTAGCCTATTTCTAACATGGAAATACTGCATTCTGTTTTCTACACAGAAAAATGCAACGAGATCAGAAATGGGAACCAGGGTAAAGGCAGCGAAAAGGGAGCTGCTGTTTAATTAAAGAGCTAGCTATTCCACTCATTTCTGCTGAGTACAGTGGTCCTTTGGACAAAAGGGAAACACTGCTGACAAATACCCAAGAAGTGGCATGCAGCTCATTTGCAAGAGTAGCTGCAGCGACATGCTCTCACCTTGACAGGCCTTCCCAGCTTGACAGTGTGTCATGTGGTTGAGGACATTCTTCATGGTTCGACAGTGTGGGAGAGCACAGGCTCGCACCTCCCCGTTTGCTTGCTCACGCCTCTGACATTTGTGAGCATGAAGCAGCAAAACCAATTGCTGCTGGATCAGTTTGCGCTTCTCCGGATCTGCTGTTGGTCCAGTTGCCATCGCCTGCGTTGGTACAATCCCCACTTGCTGTACTTGGGTTTGCATCTGGGACTAAGAAGAAAGTTAGTTTAGTATCATGTCTGCAAATCTGAATTTTGATCTTAATCTTGTACAGTAATTCTGTCATCACAAGACAATTCACCAAGCATTCCCGTATTACAGGCTACAGGGATTATTATACCGCTCTCCGCAGCATTCTCAAACATTTTGTATTCTAATCTCAGAACATCATATTAAGGGATTCTTTTATTAAGACATTTACAAGCAGTATTTTAATCAAAAAGCCAACCAGAATCTTCTGTTTATTATGCAGATCATAACCGCAACAGGTATGAGCTCCTACCACACTTGGAGATAAGATTATTCAAATCTGTTTAGTATATTTTAATATCGTAGGTATTACATGTTTCAATCCTACGTTCTTGTCCACAAGAGAAAGTATAGGTCAAAGGGAAAGGACTGTCACACTTACACAACTGTCTCTATATAGTACAGTAAGAGGAAGAACTGATTTTCCAAGCCTAAGTTAGCATTTCTTTTCATATATGACTGCTGAAATTCCCTTCATAGAGAAAAAAATCCAAGGTAAGATGTACACAGTTTTCTTCCAGAAAGGGTCACCTAAGTTTAGGTTGCACTTTGTGTACTAGAGTTTACTAGAGGGTGATGTTAGGTTGTGTTAGCTCTTAGAATCTGCTCTTTTCTGTCCAGAATCCATTCTTCAGGAACACACTTCCACAGCAATGCCCGAGTCCTGCCTCACAGAGCCCACAGAGATCTTCAGTCTAAGACATGGCTCATAATGGACTGGAAACGCTAAAGAACTTCCTTAACACACAATTTCTTCGGTACAGATTTAGAGGCCTTTAAAAAAAGCAAACAACCTCCTCCCCCCACATATCTTCTTAGACTTTCGAAGGACAACCAATGCAGAAACCCTATTTTCAAGATATTCTTATCCCAATCAAAAACTATTCCCCTACACTGAACGCATCCACAGCACAAAATGACTTCACTAGAAGCAGCAGATATGGCACTGCTAAAGTGCTTAAATCCTTATGATTTCCAGCCTGAATTAATCCCACGGACGAGATGAAACTGTCCCAAGAATCACCGATTATTCATTGTGAATTCAGATTACCTGGGAAAAGCTCATCCATTTCCAAGCTACCTAAGAAAATCAGCCATTTAAAACACATAAATAGAAAGTAAGAAGAGGCTTATACCGGGGAGGTAACGGGAAATACTTCAGGGCCATCTAGAGAACTCCTGACCAAAGCCTGCTTACTGCATTTTAAGAAAAATCAAGCTTAAGTGACAGAATACACCATCAGTAGCCCACTCTACTTTTGACCTTTGAGAAAAGTTTTTCCACTAGGACCCCCCAGAAAATACCAAAATCAGCAAAACAGAGCACATAACAGCAACAAAACTCATTTTCTTAGGTCAAAGCAAGGTTCCCTGACACATGTTCTCATTACTCCAGCAGCAAGCTTTGCCCTCAGCTTTGCCATGGCACACGAGGCTTTAGAGAGCTGGCATTTCTTCTGCAGAGCAATGCACACAAGTCGCATACAAAACACCACGCCCGGTGCTCGGTGGAGGAGACGGGGACTGCCACTGATGAGGATTATAGTTAAGTCTGAAACAAAAAGGAATTGCTGCGTCTGTTTGCCTAAGAGCTTGCAAGATGACAAGCATTAAAAGAAAAGTGGGCTATGGAAAAACATCCAGTTATGCTCCCAGGGCATGCAGCTGTAATTTTCAAGTCTTCCATTTCTGCTGCGAACAAATCTGTGACAGCAGACAGGTTTTGCTGAAACAATTCGTAGGTCATGAATAGGAAACAATTAGTTCAGCCAATCTGCAGAAAAACAGGGAGACCATGCCAAAGAAAATCTTGCTGGTTGTGATGTTTTCATCCCAGTCAAAAAATTGTTGCCTTAGCCAAAACTCTACTTTTGTTACTACTCTACCAGTTAGCAGACGTGACTGCAGCTTTATCAGCACAGATACAGTGCCCTGACCCAAAGGGGTTTCTTGATCATAGAAGAACAAGCAGCCTTGATCAAGAAGAGAACGTTGGCAGGTAGGCATAACCAAAGGAAGAACTCAGCATATTGCCAAAGCTCTTGAAGTTTATGGTGTTTGCTATTTCAACTCTGTTAAATCCAAACCTGCAAACACAATGATCTTTCCCACCACCTCACTTTCCAGACTTGGCTGCTTGAGAAAGCTGGTCTCTTCCCTCTTGTCTTCAAGAGCAGTGGTCTGCAGGAGCAGTGTGAAAGGGGGGATGTGTCAGTGCACTGAGGTCACCCCCGGGCTGCCCAGCTCCTGTCATACACAGAAATCCTTCCACTGCAAAACCAGCAGGAGGCTTCGCATCGTCTCACGTGAATGACTAACAACTTTCTTGATGTAGCTGGAAATTCAGGTGCTTCTGCTCCCCCAGTTACAGTAAGTGCTTCCACAGTCAGATATCTGAGGAATAAAGACCGTTTTGTTTCTCTTGCTGGGCTCCACTACAAATTAAACACATCAGTGACTGAAAGTTTGCCACAACCTCTGACAGATGAAAGCTTCATTAACCAGAATTCTAGAAATAGAATAGCACAACCCTTTTATTGTGTGAAGCAATGATTAATGCCATTTAAACTTATGGAAACTATACGTTCATTCAGCAAGATGGCTTTGCCCTGCCCCTGCTCTAAGGAGCAGAAACTCGTGGGTAGTGCAGGTGCACAGGCATCCTGCGTTCATGGACCTGGAAGGACACAAAGTTCCCTTGCAGCTTCACGGAGATGACCAGTAGCCCTCCACACTTTGATGTCCTTATATAAGGACTTTTAACATCATCTCTCAAGATAAAACACTATCTACTACCTTTCCTTAGACAAAAAGGCACCAATTACAGTAGAACTGTTAACCTCTCAACAGGTAAACAGCCTCATAGTCAGTGTCTGTCAGTCACGCTTCCATATAGCTTACGTCTTTAAAGTACACTTCCTCTTCCACAACTACTACTAGTTCCAGATTTTTTCCCTTCTTCCTGATGTTAAAAGGAAACTACTTTCTGGAATCACTGTATTAGGCTAAATCCTGCATTAAAAAATGTCTGTTAATTCTTTAAGACAGGTTTCTAGTCAAGATGGGACCTGAGTGAGATGATTCAGGAGCAACTGCCACGAGGGATTACTGTTCTGATACAGACGTTTGCTTTGCAGACCTTTCATTGCCCTAACCAGAAGGCAGGCTGCACCAGGTGGTGGCTGGACCAAATGATCTTGAAGGTCTTCTCCAACCTTAACGATTCTGTATCTCAGTCTGCTGACATCTAGGCCTAAGAAAGGGAGGTTATTTACTATTAGCAACACAGGCTTTGGTACACGTCATCCACATGTGCATTTACGCTGTGGGCACATCCAGTCTCTCAGCTATGACTTCATAAGCTCTTTACCAGCTCTCCCAGGCAGTATCTGCAGAGAGCAAGGTGGCATCGCACCTCTGGCTCATGCAGGAGCACACAAGGCAAAGCACACCTTCTATCTGAATTAAACATTTGCAGCGTGACCAACTCCAATCACCCCCCCTGCACGTTTACACGATGACTGGAAGGAGCCCTTCCTGCAAGCAGCAATCGCAGGAAGGCTCTGATAAGCACTGAACCAGCTCCCAACAACCCAGAAAGCACTCTTCTGTCACAAAGCTGGAGCAGCTTTCTGATGGTATCAAAGACCAGCACGTTTCTCAGTGCAGTCACTGCATGAACCCAGGCATTCGCCAGTGACCACCAGAGCTTCATTTTGAAAGCAACACAGCCAGTTTACACTTCTTACATCTGAGTTAAAAGAGGAAGAGAGTTCGCTTCTAAAGCCAGCAAACGGCTCCATATTATGCAGTTGACTGTGTTGGGAATCAATGCTGGATCAGTGTCTTCCTTAAGGATTCACTTTTGGAGTTTTATCTCCTTGTATTTATAAGCTTTTTGATTTGAAGCACCAGCAAATGGCAAGAAACACAAAGAAATTCCTCAAAGCAACAAAAAAGGAATGAAACTGGATACAGCAATCTGCAGAGTCCTGCTCTTGCAGACAGGTATTGAAATGAACAAAGCATTAGGAGAGGTTTATATAGGATTTACTGGCTGATAGAACAGCCTAAGCAATGATCAATATTAAAAACCCCAAATAGCAAGTCCATGGATAATAGACAAACGAGAAGTTTGTAAGTGGAGGAAAGCTACCCGGGAAGTGCTAGCTGTGGGGTCCTTCACCTCAGCTGGTGGCAGGGAGCAGAAGTGGTGCTGGATATTCCCAGCACACACAAGGGGGAAGGAGAGAGGAAGACGAGCCAGGGTGCTGGCGAAAGAGCAGATCTTCCTCTTCAGCTGCCTTCATCAGCCTGGCACCATACCTACAGACAGCGCAAAAACGACGAGGTTCTGCCATTCAAAGCAGCACGTGTTCCCAGGACGAACTCTTGTCCCAAGACCAAACACAGACGGGGCTCTGCTCCCGGCACAATAACACGGTTTCTCTGGCACCAGGCACTACCTGTCAGATTTATCTCCTGGTCATTAGGACCTGTGCCTTTACAAGACCCATGTGCAGCAATGTGCTTGGGAGCTTTTCACAGCTCTTCGCTAGGCTGTGGCTTCACCTCAGATCCGGTGGGAAACCCCTGAGCAAAAGACGAGTGAGCATACTGGAAAAATCAGCTTTTGGAGAGCGGGGCTGGGCAGGCACGGGGAAGGGGAGCTCACCACAGACTGCTGCTGAGAGTGATGGCAGCACGCACGGGGGTGACAGAGCCACAGACAGCCCTGCAGCAGGGGAGGAGGCTGCTCGTGTTTGCTGCACGAGAGGAAAATCGCTGAGAGGTTATGAGAAGAAGCCTTCCGTGCTTTAAGTACACAAAAGAGGAGAGTTTTCAGAAAACCTTTCATTTCTAGTCCCTAGAATAAGAGCTGTCAATAAGAGTTGTCTATTTTAAGTAGCTATAGCTCTACTCATGCTAATTATAATATCTGGCTTCAAAGTTGAAAACTTTCTTCCTCTCTTTAGAAGGCCCACTGCAAGGCACCCCTACTCATCTGCTAGTCTTAGCTAAAGACCCTTGTTTCCTATTCTGATCAAATTTTATTAATAAAGAAATCCAAAGGACACAAAAAGAGAGAAACGAGGAGGAACACACCTCGAAACTCAAAGCATGCAGAGATTTGAAAAAAAAATGCAACGGAACATGAGCTGCTCCAATTCTAAGTCGAGAGCCAAAGGGAGCTGATTTTGTTACCTTTTAAAAAGTAATATTCTCTCAACTCCATCTGCTGGTCAGAAGGGTAATTGTGTAACCAAGGTCGTGTCTGTCAGGCACAACCAGACGAACTTCACACGCTGCACTCCTAACCCATCTTGAAATAAATACCAGCTTTCCCTGTGATGTCCATGAAGAAACCACCTCTCACCACCACCTGAATGCACTGCACCACAGACACCGCAAGGCTTCGGCAAATTTGATAGGAAAGGCTGATGGGGCTCCCCTCACTGACTGCACATCCCGGAGCCACCGCACCCCAAAAGCAGGAGGCTGACACCTCCCGGCCCCTCTGTGCTGAGTGCCAAGGTGCAGAGCGTGGCTCGTTTCTACCATCCAAAAAGTCTGGGTGATCTCACTGCAGCCCAGTATGGCCAGTCCTGCGTACAGCTTCGCTCACGCTGAATCTCACCAAGTGTTTCATCAAAACTTCCAAGGAATCAGAAACAACATCTTTTTTTTTTTGGAAATGAGACATCTGCTGAGGCCTTCAAGCTGCCCATGCTGTAAGAAGACGGACTGTGTTCTCCAGCAGCCATACAAAGCCAGAATTACAACTGCCTGCTCTGAGACATTTCCAAAAGTTAGACCTTGCCATGAAGCTGGAGGTCACAAGTGAGAGTTTTTCAACCTTTGCATCAGGAGCCATTCTAAAAAATGAATTTTTTTGTTCCCTTATGAAGTCGCACTGTATGTTTTTTTTAAATACAGAAAGCCCAGGCAATCAGCACGTAAGAAAAACTGACACAGTTCCAGGATCCCCAGATTCAGTGTTTGGATCCACAATTAAAAAACAAGCAAAAAAAACCAATCCATCCTGCTGGCACTGAACATTAATACCTTAAAGCTGACCTTTTAATACCATAAGGCCTGCTACTTCTTTCCTAATTAAAGAGATTAAACCAAATGTGCTTCTCGGGGCCTCGCGTAAGGTCAGGCTTGGAATAAAGATGCTCTGAGCTGAGAACCACAGCACTTGTGGGGCCAAAGGGGTGGGGAGATGGAGCTGTTCTTAGTGGAGCTGCAGCCTGAGTATGGGCAAGAAAATCCCCTCCTGCAACAGAGGTTTGTCCCGGCCGCCAGCACCTGAAGGCTGGTTCAGGTCTGGGATGTGGGTGCCACACAAACACCGTAATGATGCTCAGACCAACGTGGGTTAACACATCCTCATCTTCCATTTTGACTTTTGCAGTGTACACACAAGCTTACGGAGAAAGGCAACAGACTGAAAAGGAGTGTTTGAAAAATGTCCCTCTTTTCAGGACCAAGAGGTTTTAGGACATCGGCCTCACCACTTGTTCTTCCCTCTTCTCTTATTTACATACACTTAGTGGCAATTAATCAAGGTATTTGATTGATTTGTCTGCTGGAATCTGATTTCCTGCCGCAGGCAGGCCATATATAACCAATCTTCTAACTCACATGGGTTTGTGTCTCACACAGACGCATCCTGGGGGCTGTTTAAGATAAGGACCCCACAGAGGACTGGTTACCGAGATAATGCGGTTCCAATCATCCCACAAAAAAAGCTGGTGGTCCTTTTAAGCAGCAGCTGGTCCTTCTCCTGTTGTGGTAGCTGCAGGCTGAACTGATCCTATTGCAGTCCCAGTGCAATAGTTAAACTCTTCACCTCTGCACTAGGGAGCTGCCTCCACCACCACCAACTTCTCATAAGTGCCACTCAGGTCCTATTTTAGGTGCCCAACGTTGAGACGGAGACATCGCTTCCACGAGCTACGAGCACCCCTTTATCCTTATGAATGCCTTTACTCATGAAATGAAGAACGTTTCAGCAAGCCAGGGAGCCTCCAGTCTGGAGTCAGCAGGTTCGTCCAAGCCTCACCCCGTGCCTCAGCCTCCTGGTTAAAAAGGGGAAACCATCTTCACAGAGGCGCTGTGAAAGTTAACTCAGCCGAGTACGTGCACGTTTCACTGACGACTGCCACAGAAAACACTTGCTGAGTGAAATGTATTACTGCGAACAGCAAACAAGGCCCACAGCTATGCTCTGAGCAGCAAAAACAGAAGTGAGTCTTGACTACGCGCCCTTTCAGAGGGCATCGCTCACGTTGTACGCTGAATAAAGCAGTGTCCCCGTGGATGAAATAGCACATGGCCGTGTGTGCACTACTACAATAATTACACTGCCTTACCTGGCCAAGTAAAGGTTGAAATTTAACAAGTCTGACATTTCCTTTTAAATTCTTGGCTTTACAATAAAAATGTTTAGATGGAAACTTTGGTTTTTAAAGATGAAAGTTTTACCCCCATGAGGAACAAACTGACCACCACAAGATCTGTAACGCTGTGGCTTGACGGCAGGGCCCAGACATTTTAGCTCTACAGCCCGCACGTCTGTCAGCCCAAACAGTTATTACTGGCTGGAGGGAGAAAAAGATATACTGGATATATGAAGGTTTTGACACCTGAGACACAAAAAGATGGTTTTGTTTGTCCTCCCAACAGACAACTCTCATTTTTGGCACTTTAAAGAAACTGCAATTGATAATACCAGACAACTTTCCTGGATTTTGCCTTTTGGACAAGGAGGGAGAGAGGAAACATGGTTTCTTCTTTTTTTTCCTTCCCATGGCTACTGCCTTTTTTATTTCACTTATTTGCCACTACATCCTGTACTAATAAGCGAGTACATTCAGAGTTACACTTCCCAAAACCAGACATTTAATGAGAATAAAATCAGGCTTCAGCATCACCCAATCACTAAGATAAATACAGTACTGTGGGCAGATTTTCAGCTTCTCTGCAGAATCGTGAGATAGTTCATTTGCTTTACACCTGAACCAAACTTAAAATATTTTAGAAACAAAATTAGAAGAGTTGTGCAGCAATTTGTCTTCTACAAACATTCTGCATGAGCGCGAGTGGTATTCTGAACATGGTCTCCATTCTAGTTGCCAGCTCCTTTCCGTAATTGCTAGCAGTAAATTACAGATAATGTTAGGCAAAGATTTCACAATGCAACAGTAAAGAAAAATTAGGAAGTGCTCCTCTAAAAATCAGGAAAGAAGAGGAAGTTTATCACATCCCATTCCTTCTCCTAAATAGCCTTATTAGCTATAGGCAGGTAGCACACTCACTGATAGAAGAACAAGCATAGCTTGTGCCAAAAACTAGCTGGTTTTCAAGTTAAATTAAAAAATAAGCAATTTGCATCTTATGGAAGGTTTTACAAGTTTCTATAGTAACTGCTATCATATATAAGAATATAAAATGCAACAAGCTGGAGTTCCCATAGAAACGACACAAGCGGTTTGATTAATACACAGACATACCGAGACAAATGGGAATATTTCATTTCGCTTTATAAAGAAAACTCTAGTAAACAGAATACTACAAACTTGGGCAAGATATCCTAATAAGAATATCTTCATAAACTTGCGAGCTGCAAGTCATGCACAATATCAACTGAAAAGCATGTGGTGTGCTTACTATATTAGATTCAAAGGATATGAAAGGCACTATTTAGCTTTCATGGAAGTTTATGGTGTATCCAACACAAATTCTAATTGATTTAGGCATTTAAACTTCCAAGCAGCACTTGCAAAGAAAACATCTTCATCTGGTTTGGAACTAAATGTCCCAGACAAAATGAAAGGACGTAATGCAATCTTGTAACAAAACGTATTGCTTGCTTTGGAAGTTACTGTATAAAAACGAACACAAACTTCCCACATGCTCCACAGAGCAGTAGTGAAGAACTCTGGGGCATCTCTGATGTTTAAATAACCCTGCAGAAGTCCAGTAACGCTGCAGAGGCCATTCAACCCCAGAATTCAGAATGCACGATCAATACACAACCACCCAAGGAAACAGTAAGATACAACTCACCATATTGGGCACACTGGTGACCGGAGTACTCTTGATGTCAGCAGGAAAGGCAGACAAACTGTTCGCCATGCCTGGCTTGGTTGGTAACTGAGGATTCACTCCTGTAGCTCCCATCTGCTGCCCTCCAGTTTGACTGAAAGGTTGCCCAAAGGGACTAGTGTTACCTGTCATTCCCATCTGGAAAAAAAAAATGAATGAAATTGTAACTTTCTAGAGTCTAAAGGGACATCAAAAAAAAAAAAAAAAAAAGAAAAAAACACGTCAAATATCCATCTTCGCATTCACAGAGCCCGAATTCTAGTTTTAAGTTGTTCCATATTAGATTCTCAGTTTCACAACTTCAATCAAATCATAAAAAGTGCTAATATTAGGCTTTACACAGCTCCCATGTGTATCCGAAGTCTTGCAATTTAACTTGAACATCACTGTGCAAACGCAAAGTAGAAAATAAGATTATCCTTCCTAATCTGCATCAAGAAAAACAATACTTTTTCCAGTTCTGTAAAAACTTTTGAAAACCACACAAGCCTCAAATGCACTTTGCGCATTCTGTGCATGAAGTATGACTTCGTACATCGACCAGATGGGAAGGAAAGGGAAACAAGAGAGCAAGTGCTTATCTGCTTGTTTTGGTACTTAAGGAAAAACGTCTGAACAAAATGACATCCATCTAAAGCCAACAGCCTTGACAAATTACACCCCCAAACTCCTTAAGAACAGAAAGCAGAAATACAATCCCCAATGAATTAGGAAGAACAGCGTCCATCCCAAAGAGCCATTCTGCCTGAAGAACAGCCTCACGAGAGAAGTGAGGAAATCTCTATTAGTTGAGCTAGTTGGTATTACACAGGACAAAAGGCCCCAAAAAGACACGTTAATGGGAATTTACTTCTGTCAAAGAGGATGGCTAAGGCTATGAAACCCCATCCCTCAAACGAAGGCAACACAGAAAAGTGGAGTGGATAATCACGTTTGTGCTCTTTCCCCCCACACTGGGAGGAACTCTAGATGACTTTATCACCCGTCAGAATATAAATTGAAGCACGGAGCGAGCTTTTGTGTGAAATATTAAATCCTATTTTCCCCTCCCTTTGACCTCTGCAGCCCTCCCTTGCACAACACCCCAGCCGCCCACCGCCCCGCTGGTTTCACTGCCGTTGTTCCCAGCAGGAATTCGGGGGGGGGGGACGACCCGTTCCTGGGCACGTGGCAGCTTTTTCCCTGCTGAAGTTGTGGGGTTAGGAGCTGTCTGCCACGCCGGGGCAGAGTCCAGCACACAGTGCCAGGCTCAGCCGTGCACTTTGCCCCGGCGGCACCCGGCTCCCTGCAGCGGCAGAGCCACTGCCACCAGATCCAGGCCTGCTTCGACCACACAAAATGTTTTATCCTCTCAGAAGGATGTGATCCTACACCTACTCCTTTTAAAAGAGCTGTTACTTTGCAGTGTAAGAGGTTATCATTTATTTGCTGCGCTCCAGAGCAGAGCTGAGCCTACACGACCAAAAACCCCAATTGCTTAACAGGATCAAAAGCTTAGAGGAGTGGTATCAAGTACTGTTACACCACGCAGACTTCAAGAATTTCGACTTTCTGGACTCCTGCGTTTGTTCTGGAGGAGTTCCTAAGGAAAGCACCCTGCTGGCTTCCCAAGAGAGCCCTCAGATACCGGCCAGCTGCCAGGTCTGCTTCCCCGGGCCGCCCGAACTGCTCGCCCCGAGGACCAGACTCGGCGTTTCGAGCACAGGTCACATCCTAAACTTTCCATTGTTTCTGGAGAGGCCCAGAAATGTCTGCAGTGTGTTCCCACAAGGTGTGCTGGAATCCCAAAGTCTAGAAGAGATGCATGGATCAGATGGAAAATGGCAGTATAAATGCAACCTTAAAAAACCTTTAAGGGGATTTTTTCTTTTTGAGGAGCTGTTTTTACCAAAATGATCCTACTGCCAAAACGATACAGCATCCTGAGAACTGAAACACTGGATCAGCTTCCATCTGAAACGCTGAAGACCCTGGATGGTGCATTTCCATATAGGAAAGACTTTGCAATATCTAGCTTAACTATTACACTGAAAATACTACAAAGCATGACATACACAAACACGAAAAAAAAAAAAAAAAGAGGTACAGCCAGGAATAAAATGCTGCACAGAAAGCATTCCTAAAGCAGTGTTCCCAAAAAAATGCCAACATTCCGACGTCAGCACATAAAAAAGCCCATGCAGTATTTCCCACTTTCTATATAAACGGTTTTCCTTTCAGTACTTGCAAACTAGACGCAAGTCAAAACGGCCTGAAGTATAACCCGAACTTCAGATCCATACAACCTGAAGCAATCCGTGCTGGAAACACACCACTGTATGTTCAAAGACACTTAAACTTATTTATTTATTCACTACAACATGGACTTAGGCAGGCTTTCTCTGAAGAATAGCAAAGTATTTAATAAACTTACCCACTCCTCCTAGTCCACTATTTTAATGTATGAGAAAGGATCATGCAATATCCAGGGCTATTCCTGCACACTGTCTACCAAATTCTTTTTGAAGGGTGAAGAAAGTTTCTGAAACTCAACGTGTGACCAAGCAAGTAGCTGACAACCTCAAACCTCTCCGAGGCCAGGAGCAGGAACAAGAGCAGGCTGGGCTGGCTGCTCCTTGCTGCATCCCCAAACACAAACCTCATCTCTCTGCAGCTCTTGGCCCTTCCATTCTTCTGTGAGCGTGCCTGCAGGTTTGCTTGCTTTGTGCTGATCAATGCATCGCTGGCAAGCACTGCTCTGCTAGAGCTTCCTACGAGCCCTACAGCCCACGCAGCGGCGAGCCCCCCGCAGGGGGAAGCCTGCTCCCACCACCCCCCTGCCCTGCTGGGCCCCACACCTTCTGTCGGGATCCAAACACCTGAACCTGCAGAGAGGGAAGAGCTTGCTCTGGTTTTGTTTGCTTTTCAAAGGAAAGTGAATGTTAAGCAAGTTTCACACCACATTTCAGTTCTTGCTCTGAAAGAAAGGAAAAGGTGTTATTCACCTGATTTCATTATCAGGAGATTAATCATTTTATAAAGGGGTTTTAAAAACTTTTTAAAATGAAATATTTTACAACTATTTCAGTCTCAAAGGATGTAACAGAACATTCATTTTAAGCTTGCCACAACCCTAAACCACTCAGACTATGCCAAAAGCTCCAAGAAACAGCAATCTGACCAGGCACCACCTGGCACCACCGCATCCTTGCCTCTTCGTTTTTTAATATTTGCTTTTCACTGGACCTTGTTATGAAACATTTCAGAACCCAGCACAACAGCAACAGAGAAACCTTTCAAGTCATCCAAACTGAGTGCTTCATATGCTGAGGATAATAATTTCCTTTCTAGGTGATCATTAAGTGACAGACACCTGATCCAAATTGTAAGAAATGCTTTGCTGTTCTCTGAACTCGAGCTGGAAGCCGACTAGCTTCCACCTGAGAACTTGCATTTCTTTACACCCACTCTCTGCCACAAGGAAGGGAACCCCTGGCTACAGTTACACCAGCCCACAACTTAAAAAAAACACCACAAACACATACTTCGATAACATTCTAAAATATTACACGTCCTTTAAACTTAGCTTCGTTTTTGTAAATTACTGCCACTGAACCAAAATGCCAAAGACTTTAAAAAAAGAACTTCAAACAACTAGAAAAAAAATATATCTCAATAAGTAGACAAACTTCTCTCTCTTATGTGGCAACCCACGAAGTAAAGACGGAGACAAAGATCAAGAGGGAGCACACACAGGTTTACTAAAACTCACAGATGCTTGTAGTCTCAGCAGCAGTAATTTCTGTTTTAGATCTGTTTAGCCTCAGAGCAGTTACGCTTATCAGCAGCACTAGGGATTCCCGAGACTAGCAGTGCAGAACCAGCACAACAGGTGCTCTAACGAACCCACACCTATTTACAGGTTGTCAGCTCTGGCTAGGAAGGCTGAGGAGTTTTGGTGCCCACCAGCATCGGTACGCAGAGCTCCGGCAGTGCAGCTGGGTCAGGACAGCAACAAGAGGAGGTGGGAGGAAAGGCAGGATCACATCCTCTGTGTGCTCTGCCGAAAACGTGCCCAAGCACAAAAGGCATTAGCTGGCGTTTCCTAATTAATTGTAAGAATGTTTGGATCTGATGACCTTCTGTAAGAAGTTTCTGAACCAGCACTGGTTGAAATCTCCAAGACAACTGGTAAGCACAATCGTATGCCTGGGCACGGTAAAGGTTTTACAGCACTTATTCATTCCGCAAACTGAAACCAGCGGCTCCAAAGCAAATGAGAGTCAGAACGCCCCGGCGCTGCAGCTCCCCCTCGGGCCCCCAGGTTCTTTCCTGTGTGAAATGAGGGGGCAGGCAGGGCAGGCAGACGCTCAGCAAACCTTCCTTTTTGTGTCCCCGCGCTCCTTCCCCCCAGGGATCCCACCTCCAGCAGCTCCTGTTTTCTGCTCCTCTTCCTGCGTTCTTTCAGCTCACGCTTCTCGCTCGGTTCTCCGTGGCCACGACTGCAGCGGCTCGTGACGAAGCAGAGCAAGCAGGGCGTTGTGGCCAGCTCCACGCCTCCTGCTCGCCGTTCCTGCAACTGCACTGGGGCAGATTCAGAACACGCCAGCACAACCCACGAGTCAGGGTTAGAAGTGCCTGAAGGAGCAGCGAGCACAACGAAGGTCGTCTTAAGTTATTTCTGCTCTAAGCCAGTTCTTCTCAGAAACAGGTCGAATGCTACTCGCCTTTAAGGCAGAAGATGCATTTGATTTGGTAATTCTGCTATCCCAGAAAGACAAGCAGATTCTCCTTCCCCTTTTTTCATCACTATGGCAACTCTCTAAGATACTGGAATCTATTGCTGAAATGGATAGGAAGGTAAGAGCATTTTGCTCTCCTCTCACAAGCCAAGAAATTTACAAACATCCAAGCTGAAAAAATTAAAAACCCTGCGTTTAGCTGGCTTGGACAAGGCGAGACATCTCACGCTGCAATGCTTTGGGCAGCAGCTGTAGGAGGTACTTCCCTTTGTTTTGCTTTCCAGTTATTTTCAGAGCAGAACAGCAATTAAATTTCCTCCAGTTCCTGGAGTTTCATAGATATTATACATCGAGTCTGCGACCAAATCTATGTACTTCATTCAGTGGTGTAACTCAGAGCCGATGCGACAGAGATGTGTGTTCAGGCATCAAATTCAAAGGTAAGTCAGGACCAGGCTGCATCTTAATACCACACCGTATCTCCTTCTTTTAAAGCTTACTTTCTTCCTCCCCTCTGTACTACTGCTGACACACCACAGCATTTCTTCCTCCAACCTGCATCAAGGAGCTACTCCCTTTGTACACTAAGTGTCTGGGCCATTAATAAACCCTGTCCTTTCCTCCTACTCGAAGTTTTTATTAACTATCCCTTCACCTCTGCCACTCCAGCCAGTTCTCTTTCAGGCAGTTACTTCATTACCACTTATTCCTCCGAGGCTCCCAAGACATGCAAGCAACACAACGCGCTGCAAAAATCATTCACTGCTCACTATTCAAAATCCACTTTTTAAACTTCCCGTCCAATAATGCTGTCATAAATCACAGATGTGTGTGTGTGTGTATACATGTAAGGATATTTCTGCTCCTTGGTACCCTTTTTCCTTTGGGAAACTATGCTCTCCTCTGTCACCCTTAACCCATCTTTCACACCAGGGTTTCCAGACTTAATAAAAGGTCTGGCAGGACAGACTGAAGCTGCTATTAGTTTTCTTGCAAGAGAGAAAGCTGTCCTCATTTGCAGGCACAAAAACACCCCAAGGAGCAGCACCTACCTCTGACAACGCTCCTGCTTTTCTATCCTGTAACATCACTGCCTGTGTAAAGTTACAAAAAAGTGAAAGCTCTGCTTTTTCTTTTCTTTTCCTTTTTTTTGAATTAGTTGGTCCTACCAGATCAGTTCAAAAAGCCCCCAAGTTAAACGTTGATTTTCAATAAGTTTTGAATGACCGACTCTTCTGCACAAAAATGGAAAAATATTTAAAAACAAACAAACAGAACCAAATAAATTAGGACCGGCCTGACATTAGAAAAAAATATTGAAAGGTTGATAGGAGAATCAAAGCAACAGGGGTTCAGGGGAAAATACACTTGGCTGAAGTAATCTGGTTATGATTCAATCCTGTAAACTAAAAATAAAAGTTATCATTAGTATTCAGTTCTGTATCTACACGATTTGTATCTCGAAAACAGTCCTAGAAAAAAAGGAAGTAAGCTAGACAAGCTTGGCTGGACTGTCTTTGAAACTGTGAACGTGCAAAGTGATTGAACAACAAATCTGAGCTCTTAGCATGCCAACAGGAGGTCAGAAAAGATGACTGGGTGAGCAGAAAGTGACATCTTCATGCTTCTGGCTTGATGTGAATGTTACTGTAATGATGAGAATTCATGCTGCATTAGTTCTTCACGACTGATACGTGGACATGACAGGATTCAGAAAGGCCTCGAACTATTCAAAGGACTAATAGTCTAATTGCAGTCTAATAGCCTAATTTACTTAGCTCATTATTTAAACTTATTCATTTGTTTAGCTTATTATGGCAAGCACTGAAATGATCCTAAAGTACCACTTTTGGGAACAGAAAGGTGACAACACAAAGATCTGCTATCTAGCAAAAACTTCTTAATAGGTTAAGATCTGAAGTTTTACAGCTTAAACCAAAAACAAGAAAAAAATGCAAGTGCCCAAATGCCACTGAAATTCGTAAGTTTATGTTTACCTTTTCTCTAAATAGAATGTACTCCTACTTCTAAACAGGAATTAATTCACAAAAGCTGCGTGGCCTGTGAGGTTGACCTTGGGTCACTCGTTTTTATGTGCTTTGCCCTTTATAAAATGGAACCTACTGATAGTGAACGAGAAGCTCTCTTGGCTAGAGACAACGCAAAAAGGCGAGAACAGCTTATCTCGGGAAGCAAAAATGATGCAATGGATGGACCACACTGCCAAGCCCACTGACCAGCCTCAGAGAAGAGCACCAAAGCCCAGAGGTGTGGACCAGAAGCCAAAACCCACAGCCAGCCCCTACAGAGCCCTGTTAGAGCACGGCTCCAGCTGATGGCTCTGCTCAGGACAGGGCAGCAGTGACGGGGGGTCCTCAGGCTGATGGGGACTGCAGGGTCGCTCCTCCCTTCCCCAGAACAATTCTTCTCTGACTGCTTTAGAATCCACCAGCCAATTTGGCCCATTTTTGTGAAGGCCTCGCAGATAATTAAGTTCGTAACACTGCAGGGCAGATAGACGGACAGGTAAATGATGACTCTCCGATGAACATCGCCGTGAAGCAGAGGCACAAAGGACTCTGCCATTTCCCATTGTGCTCGGCCGCAGACAGGCAGCGTCTCCCGGGCTCTGAATGAGCCCCCATTATTGCCGGTTTTGTCCTGTCAGCACATCGGAAAGATTATCTGAGGACGCGGCAGGGAGCTGGAAGCAGGACAGGAGGCGTTCACGAGACCCGTGGGGCGGAGGACCACAAAGCGTGGCGGTGTAGGGACACTGCTTGGCAGTGGGGTGGCAGCCAGGGGAGAGCCTCTAACTGCTCCTCTTCCTCCTCATCTCACCAAACAGGAAGACAAAGACAGCGTTTTAGTGAGCTAACACCATCCTTATATTATTCTGGATCTAGGCTATGATAGAAAAGCTAAAATCGATGTTAACTCTAAGCCCCAGATTAATCATTTGAATTACCAGCTCTGAGAACAGAACCTGCACGCTACAATCAAGGAAAGAGGAGAGACCAGCGGCACCCCAGGTGTGATCTGGGTTGATAACGGGACAGATTGCCACAAACTACCAGCAGTGTTGAAGAGCTGCACACACAAGAGCTTGGCTGCTCGGCAGCAAGATCTGCACTGAGACCTCTGCCACTCACTGCTGCTCTCTTCTACATCTCCCAATCTGCGAGGATGTTCCCCTTGCTTTCTCCTGCTTATCACTGCAAGAACCCGCTGATAAATAACAGGCTGAATGCTGAACAGATAACTATTTCCACCTTTCCAAAGCTATCTGTGAACTATGATAAAGTTTTCTGAATGTTTGAACTACAACTTTAAGGTTATACCACTATCGAGAGCCTTAGGCTGACTGAGCACCTGTGCACTACGCATGAACATCCTGAAGAAAATAATCCAACCCTTCTAGAGCCATTACTACTCAGTATCTCATGTGCTTCATGCAAAATCCCCTATTACCTCACCAGTATGTAAGGGGCATTATTTTTTCCCTTTTTTTTTTCTTATAAAAAAAAGAGAAACAACTGGCATGTAATGGAAATTCTGCACTTCCCATCATGTCCCACAGATCCAGGACTTGTCCTTTGGGTTTGGCATGCACAGAATCACGTCATATGGAGAAACGGTCTCCTGCTCATGCCACCAAGCTACTGCTGCCATCAGTCAGTAGGGGACAGGGATGATCCAGAACTTCTGCTCTTGCTGCCACCAAGCCACGCAGACCCACACACCCTTCAGTCTCTCCTGTGGGCCTCACAAAAGCAGACACTTAACTCTGTTACTGGGCTGAGCCTTCAAACCCTTTGTCATCGAATTATTAAATCTACTCCAAATCTCAGCTTTCAACACTCAAGTTGGTTACAAAACTCAGCATTTTGTCCCCCCTTCTCCCTTCCCACCCATGGATGTGTTTTTGCTACCAAAGACGGCATCACCTTGCTTTGTTTAAATCACTCAAATAAGTTAGAGTAAGCTTTTTAATAAGTAAGCTTTCTTGTGATCTTCCTTATCCTCTCAAGGTAAGGAAATGGAGCACTCAGGTGTTTCAGACACTCACAAATCATCGATTACAGTTACACAAAGCACTGGGAATGCTGGAGCAGATCTGCTGTAATGGAGGAACGTCAGGAAACCCGACTGATGGACACCAGCTGCCTCTGACACGGCCGGGAAGCACCAGCGAGGGAGGACAGAACGGTGGGTTCCTGCCTTCTGGCCCCACAACCAGCTCCCGGGTGCATTCAGCCCGTGCATGTTTCAGAGCTCCGGGGAGCAGGCAGCAGCCTCCCAGCGCCGATCCCTCCTCGGCTGCTCTGCCTGCACACCCAGGGCATGCACCGAGCCGTCCACGCGCCGAGGACTTCGCACTTTGGACTCTTATCGCCCTCTGGCATGAAGCACAAATCTCTAACACGAAGCAAGGTCCACCTCGCTGATTAAGGCTCCCGGAGAAGTGTAAAAGATAGGTCCGTTGGGAATTTGTGTTCAATTGCAAAGTGGGAAAGACAGGCTTTCTTTACTACGTTGGCATCATCTTGTATCTGTTTACTGACAGAAAAAAGACGTAAGCCTCTGCTAATTGCTGTTTCATCCTATAGTAACGTGTTCCAAAAGAAAAGTCACCATGGTGCTTGGAATGTAAATGCCAGAGGGACAGATGGAGAAGCAAGGAAAAGATTAATCATTTTATGGCAGAGGGCCAATGGCGTTACCAAAAAAAAAAAAAAAAAAAAAGAGAGAAAATAATTCAATTTAAGTGCAAGAACAGTGGCCATCCTATTACCTAAATTTAGGTGAGAGCTCCTCACCTAAACCCATCTGGCAGCTTGACAAAAATACCACTTCGGAAATATTCACTTTTATAGTCAGTTAACAACAGGGCTGCCTAAAATGGAAAAAAAAAAAAAAAAAAAAAAAAAAGGAAAAAAAGGTGTGTGCGCACAACTTTTCAGGAATCTATTTTGGGAATTAAATCAGGATCTGGTTTCTGGCTAGCAGTGTGCAGAGGAAGCCTACCTTGCACTGAAAGTCTCCGCTCTCCTGGTCTTTACGCTAGCTGCTGTTACAAAAAAGCCTATTGAAATAGGTCTGTGAAGGTTCTAGAGCATCTTGCTCTTCAGTAGCAAAATAACTCAAATAAAAATACTCAGACCCAGGAATAATTGTAATTTACTTCACCCTTTATTACAGGATGAAAGGTTTAGTGAAGCTAGAAATAAAATCTTAAAAATCCCATTAAGACGAAGCCAGGTGTTTTATTACCACTTGTAATAACATTTGAAAACCTCTTCCAAGGTTTTTTCAGGAGGTCAAAGACAAATTTACATATTCCAAGGCAACAAAAAATCTCTTAAAAGTATGTACAAATATTTCTGCATTGTTACTGAAATGCAAAGGTCAGAATTTTGTGGAAAATGCTCTTTACAAATGCCTATTATGCAGTAAAAAATTCTTAATGCATTTAACTAGAAATTATCCTGTCTCAGGAAAAAAAAAATCACATGCTTGCACTGTATGCCTGCATAAGGAAAACATCTCCAAACTTCTTTTGGGAAAGGTCAGCTCAAGCCTGAGTGCTGATAAAATGGAATATACCACTGGAAGAATCAAAGCTTTTGTGTTACTGAGCATCACTGCTGCGCATCTTGCTTTGCAGAGAGTAACCTTTGCAAATAAAAAAAAATATCAAACCTTTAATATATATATAGCCATGAATGATCAATGTATTCTAATTGCCTCAAGAGCTTTTATGATTACCAAGCAGAAAAAAGTGGCTTTCTTCTGAAGTTTTCTTACTACATAAGGAACAGAAAGTTAACCAGACCCACATCGAAAGCAGTAGCTGAAGAGGTTTCAAAGGTTTGCTGCATCAAGTCTTTTCTATTTTCTTTCTCTCTCTGAGAAAGTTACTCAACACTTAAAACAGGATTTTGAAGGACTGAAATTCAACTAAGCTACACCCACAGAAACACCTGAGAGAATATTCGCAGGCCAAAATCTTTCTGAGTTACCAACAGAAGAGACACCAGGTTTCCTGCAGCACATCCACAGTGACATGGAAGCAGAACGCTGTGCCACAGCTCAACCCAAACGTCCCCTCCACTCCCTGTGGAGGCAGTAGCAATATTTAAGATGGATTTTTTTCACATTTATCACCAAGAAGCTGTCTGAAGATGCGTTATCGGGCATCTTGTGTGACAGGATACTCCATTATTCTTCCCTGTATCATATTATATTCCCCGTGTTATATGGGGAAGAGGCAGCAGCAGCTCTAGAGAGCAACAGCAATGGGAAAAGTGCCTCCAAAACACGGTGGAGAGGGGCATTCAGCTTCCCTTCCTCACAGCAGTTTCAGTTTCCTTTCCTTACAGCACGTACTCTTCTTGGCAAACATGAACCATAATGGAGGAGTGGTTACACTAAGGGAAAAATTGTGTTTCTACAACTAATAGATAATTATTGTATTTCAATCCACAACCAGAGGAAAAAGGAAATCAAAACAGGCAAGAAACTAGTTTATGCTATAAGTTACCATAAACACATTAAAAAAGTCAATATAGTTTACTCAAAACAACCACTTAGCACAAATATCATAGCGTGACATTAACAGTAACTCGAGAGAAACCTAACTATAAATATTTTATACTGTTGAAATAATTTTTAAGTGATAGTTTTAAGATCCAAATGTGTTTATTTTGAAACACCACACTGGTATGAAGAGCCACCCTGAAATCTCCGGCTTTTCTGTAGAAATACTCTTCCTTGAGAACTTCTGTGAAGCTACCGAGGCTTCTCAAAAGGTTTTAAATAGGGGGATGGCCACCTTTAGGACAGGCGTGTAAGCTGAACAGCGAGAACCAACCCATCCTGCACACGCACGGCTCCCTGGTGCCACCCGTGGTGGCGTTTTCCAGCCGGAGCAGCACAGCAACATGCTGAGGACGCGATCCTGCCCGACCCAGCAGCTTACACACCCAGTTCGGGAGTGAAATCCCAGGTGTCAGGCTCATCATGGTCTGACCCCTCCGCTTCCAGGGGACAAAGGTCCTCCCGTCTTAAAGAGGGTTATTTTATTTAGCCAAATTGCCGAGAGTATCAAAGGGCGTTTGTTCTGGTTTGTTTGCTCGTAAAACCCATTTAGAAAAGGAGCTGATAGGGACAGGTAACGCTATGCTGCAGCCGTTCTCAGAGAACAAAAACTTTGCCTGCCCCAAGCCAGCAGCGTTTCTTGGAGGAGGCCGAGTAACCTATTTACACTCTCCTCTAAAAGCCTTCTTCATGGATCTTTTTGGCAAGGACCTCTTATATTTAACACGCCTAATTTTCATCATGATACATGCTAGAACAAAGACCCTCACAAGTCCCTTTTATGGCGCAGCATGCTTCTAATTTTGCTAAGCTAAAGCAGGTACATACACCTAACAAAGGAACAAAAAATAGGTGTTGAGCCTGGCGCTTTGGGGCCCGAGCATCTGTAGACCACCTTTCCAGATGCAACCCACACGTAGTCCCTGTAGTGTCAGGAGGCCAAAAAAACACCACGAGAACACACCAGCAGACGTCCTCGTCCATCTAAATCTCATTTCCACAAACTATTGCTGGTCTTGAAGTCAAACCCATCACTGGGATTGCATGGGAGCACTTACAAGGCAAACAACAGGCTTAGCACGCCGCTTCCCTCCCCAGTCACAGCAATTTCTCCAGTAATTATTCTCTGCTGCAGAGGCAAGAAGGGGAAGGGTGGGGAGGAGGAACGAGCATGGCCCATGGACAAATCTACAGCAGGCAAACCCTCCACCAATGCCACACGCAAATGAAATTACGCTTCCGAACACAAAACAACAGGTACTTCCTCAGAACATTAGCGTTCACAAGGAAGAAGGAAAATGCTATTATATTCTGCCATTATTTAGACTCAGCCCTGCACAGTAACCAGCAATTGTGTCAGTAAAGAGCTGAGGATTTTAATTGAGAAATGGGAGAATGTGTGTATTCAAACACCTTTTCTAGTTTACATTTAACTTAAAAAACAATGAAAAGTAGCCTGCCCACTACGAAGTAGACTCGGGCACGCACTACGTAGCCGCTTGTACTTAATCCAACCCCTCTAGCTAAGTGAAAAGATTTCAAAATGCTAACATCAAACTCTCAAAACAAATGTCTTTTTTTTTTTTGTCCAGCAGTGGAAGCCGTCCCATCCACACTTTGGGTGTTCTCTCAGGGGAAGCAGCAAGGAGCACCACCTCCGTTTCTTGCTCCTGGTTAGCTTCTCAGGCAGGGTGATGGAGCACACTGTGCCATGTGGAATATTCAAACTTCCTTGCATTGCCTTTTTTCGAAGAAAACAGACCACCAGCATTTCATTTTCAGACCGTAACGCGGCTGTTCTGACACCTTTCTGTATAGACTTCCAACTACATGATGCACAATGTCATCACAGCTCCCTGTCAAGCACGACGATGAAGTGCATCATTAACTACAGAAAAGGTTTTTTGGAGCTCTTAAAAGGTCTTGTCATTGGAAACGCTCCTGCCCAGTAGGATCTATGGGTATGACTGGGCCCTAGTAGGAATACTACAAAAAAGACATTCCCGTCTGAATGAAATAACCAGGCGTTTTGTAACTTCCACATTTAACACCAACATTTAAACAGGCAGGTTCTCCTCTCTTAGGGAGAGATATTTTCACCTGTATATTGGAAAAAAACAAATGATGAACAGCAGCAGGAAGCTATGTGAAAAACAGTCTAAAACTGAGAAAGAAATCAATAATAAGAAGGATGTGGAGATTTATTTTATAAATAAAATTTTAATTTAACATTTTAATAAGCTTTTTGAAACAACACAGCTTTTAACCTGTGGCTTCCACAAAAACTGGTGGATCTCTTAATTTGACTTATAAAACCTTCTTTCATGTCAACTCCTAAGAAATAAACCCTACTCCAATGACAAGAATTGAAGGATTACAAGGCCCTAACCGGTATGAGTGAGAGCTGGTGATAAAATCCTTAATGGCTGCGTTACTGCACTAGGAGATAATGGCACAACTCCACTCTGGAAAGATACCGTACTGCACTTCTCTCAGCTGGACGACAAGCCAGAGCAGGTTTACCTAATGCTGTTTTTTTTTTTTTTTTTTTTTTTTTTTTTTTTTTTAAGCTCCCCAAGCTGGAAGCAGGAGGTGAGGAAACGAAGCTGTGGTTTTCCCCTGTGCAGGCTGACTGCTCTCTTTCGCAAATTCTTTTGACTTGCAGCAGCAGTCAGACCGAACACAGGTACCTGCATAAACACATGCAGAGGACAGAAGCCAAGTGACTATCGCTTCAGAGATCTTCAATGACATTGCACAACTGCAAATGAAATTTAACTCAGGTACTAGAAATAGGAAACAATTTCCGGTGCCAGGAGGAATACCTGTGGTAGGAGAGCTTTTTAAGTCACCAAATCTCTTTGGCGTATCAAAAGTCAAGTCATCTGTGAAGTACCACTTTACACGGTCATGTTTCAAAACAAAACTGTGTTACAGAGATTTTAATTTTACTACAAGTCAGTGAGTTTTGCTGTTACGTGTTTCAATGTATTTATATCCTGCTTCTGCTTGTTATTATTATAAAAACACTTTTCTCTTTTGAGTAAAAATGTTGTTTTGACGATAAAGTTGTTGACCAGGGAACCAAGGAAGTGGTCGAGTCTGTAACTTCATGAAGAGCCCACAGAAACTGGGAAGCAGCATTAGGTACAACATGATTTGGGCTGGCTATCTGAGCCTGCCAGAGGCATGGCCTGCTAGGAGGCAGTCAGCTTGGCAGCCGACTCTGGACAACTTAGAGGATCAGCAGCAAATTACGCGCAAGTCATGTTAAAACAATTCAGGCAGATCCAGACAGATTGAGGCTCACCAGAGAAACAAACAGCACCAGCAGTTTGCTCAAACAAACAGAACTGCAACGGAACGAGAACATCTTCAGCTGACTTAATTCACAATCAGCAAGCGTATCTAAATCTGGTACTTAGAAATATCAATTGGGTAACCTGTTTAAATAGCCTGCTTTATTTTTTTTCCCCATTACAAGTTTTCCTTCCTACAGATTCCTCAAAACAGACTCAACCACCATAACTACGTATGCAGGAGAAGCCTAGTATCACAGTCCTTGCTCTTTAAAGTCATTCATTATCTTGCTACATTTCCTGACAGTTACTATCCAACACCGAAACATCACTGAGCAAACAGCCATGGGGAGCAAAGCCATGGATCTGGTGTTCAAGGCACACGCAGGCACGTACACCCAGCACTGAAACAGCAAGTAACTGAATCCAGTTCTTCGACAGCTCAACAACAGGAACCGAGACAACTGCTTATTCTCTCGACAGACATAAACAAGGATTTTACTGTTTTCTGAACGTCACCTCTGGTAAGAATTCCTCCTCCTCTTTAATCTTAAACTTCTCCTACTGCCACTTGCACTGCCACGTAGCTATTTTGACTGAAATGAAGTTAAAAACACAAGCTATTCAAATTAATTATGCTAAGATACAGTTAATAGACAAGATTACAGAGAAACCTAGTATATTAAGACCTATTTTTCACAAAGTTGGTGACATTTTGAAGCCGTAAGATTTTGGTGTCAAATCTGTTACAGGTACCAACTTCCAGGAAGTGTGTGTGTGTGTGTGGGGGGGGGGAGGTCAAGCACATTACACACAAGCAGGGAAAACACATCACTCGCGCACACTTTGACCTCTGTATCAAAAGCACTGCTACTAGATCACTTCCTGAAACACTACACTGGAAGACCTGCCGACCAGATCACCATTTCTCTCACTTCCTGCTTGCCGCGCAGGTTCCAGCTTATATCAGCACAAATATTTTCCTTCAGAATGTTCACAACGCACATAATGAGGTTACCTACAAGCTACAGCCTCAGAAAGACGTTTTACTGAAAACCACTAATGCTGGAATCCTCGTAACCAGGTATAAAAATAACCAACCATTTTCTCCTGATTGACGTGTTTATAGCTTCAGACTAAGATCTGACCAAACAATTACTTCCATTTATTGCCCATATAGAGCCCAATAATGTTTGACTAAACTGCATCTTTCGGAAAGGAAACTAATCTCGAGGTAGGTTTAGTAGTCCTATAAAGGCAAACACATTGAAAGGAACTCCCAGACAAGCTTAAATTTCAGGTTTCAAGCAGTGGCTTCCACAGATCAGACACACGCAGCTTCAGATTGTTTCTGCTGTTGGGTACCTGCATACCCTTATTTGAGCGAGACAGCTCTGAAGTTACTGAAGAAAAGGTGATTCCTTCTGCAGGATCGTAGAGAGGCATTATGTCTCAGAAACATACGTAATCAAAAACACTAAAGAGTCCTACTCACCTCAATGGGACTCTACTGCTTCTTAATGGCAAGAGCTAAAGCAGCAATTAGGTGAATCACTGGCAAAAACTCTTACCAGGGTACAGAAAAGAGATTGGAGAACCATCCAAAATAAATAGAAACTTTCTGAAGCTCTCTTCTGGTTTTCCACAGGCTTTGACAGTAGCAGTAGGAAGAAGGGAATGCATCTCAGCGAGAGACTATATGCCATCTAATCTCCAGAAACACAACTTCAAGCTCTAGCTGCCAGCCACCACAAACTTCATGCAGGCCTCATCTCCCTCATTTGGAAAAGAGGGACTCTCACGGCAACAGAAGAGCATTAGGCACAGAACACGCTCGCAACAAAGTGCTCATTTCTATGGAAACAATAAGCCATCTGCTTAGCTTTGCTACCCCGTAAGATGTCCAAAAACTGACAACCTTCAATCTTTTGAAACAACCTTAATTTAAGGAGATTTTCTAGATGGTTTGAACACATTTTCTGGACCTCATGGACTTTAAAGAAAACAAATTACAACAAAAAGAGGCAATTCTACTCCTGTTAGAAGTCACAGTGACAAGACAACCGGCCCCTCTACCGCTACCACATGATACTTGTTCAAAGAAGAATTCTTCTGCTCTTTGAATCTGATTTCTTGAAGAACTTCAACCCAAATGAAAACTATTTTTGTGGCATTCATTGTCCAAGAAAACAGGGCTATAATCCCAAAGTTACAAGCAAAACTGTTTCAGAAGAGGAGTCTGGCAGTGAACTGAGCAGAGAGATAATGTAGCATAAAAAAGGTTTCCTCAGAGGTTTCCAGAATAACTCAGATGGGTCAAAATCACAAGGCAGGCACTCTACACAAACCTGAAAATGCAAATTGCACAGTCATGGCCAGTGAAGAATTGAAATCCTTGCTATAGCAAGCTGCTGTATCTTTCATTCACAAAATATTTTCACTGCCTACCCCATTCCCTATTTCCAAAAATATTCCAGGCTATCAAGAACATGCTACGTACTCCCTAGAAAACATGACTATGACTTCAATAGCTATCATTTTACTTGTATTGACAGGTTGCTTCTTCTGGAGGATCATATGAAATATGAGAAATCTTTTGCTCATGTCTCTACAGACTGAATAAATGCTTTGCTTTAATCTCTCCCTACTGATGGGGAAGCATTAGCCCTGATGCCAGCACCTCACAGCCTTCTGATGTTGAGACTCAGCTATTTTTCATTCCATTTTCATTTGCTTAAAGTTTATCTGCCACCTTCAGCTTACGCAAGCACGTGCATCATGAGTTTGAGTTACCATGAATTTCTGGCCTGCTTCTCATTGTCAAGAGCTGCCTTAAAACAAGTCCAGCTTAAAAGGAACAGTATTGGCTTAAGGTACTCTAGGTGAAGTGACTCCCAGTTACTTCTGAGAGCAGGTGAAAAGATAGGGTTATTTTTGGTTAATCCCTCTTACTAGGGAGAATTGGTATACATTCTTGGAAAGAATTGGTACAATTGGTATATTTTTATACAAATATAACACAAGGAGGAAAAAATAGAAAAAGCAAAAACTTACGCAATGGACTTTCCTTGATTAGTCACTTACTTAAAAAGGGTTAGAACAAACCACCACGGAAGCAAGGTCTCCACCAGCAGCCCTGGTCCCGAACTACGCAGGGTCACGGGACTGCTACGCACTGCACGTAAACGTGCTGAGCTAAGGAAAACAGGCTTGCTAGCTTTACCTACAACAGATTCGGCGGGTTAGGCAAGTCCCAACCGTCCAGCAGCTCCCCCCAGCTGCCCCAGGAACATCGGGGCACGGCAGAGCGCATGTCTGGGAAGCCTGGTGCAGCACAGCAGCCCGGGCACAGCCTGCACAGCTCTAGGAACCTGCATGGAGATGGTTCAGACCACAGGGATTTCCAGAGACAACGCAGATTTGCAAGAGAGCTCTCGTGCCCTCCATCTGCATATGCTTGCAGCTCTGTCAGTGGATTAAAAGAAAGTAAACCAAGCAGAGGGGCTGCAATCTTACCTAGCTATCAGGATGCTGAAAATCCTGAAATAGAACAATTAGACTGGAAATAAAAGAAATCAATCAGTGATGCACATCACTTAAACATAATGAGAAAATCTTGGTTTAGGACTACTTCTTTTCAAAAAATGAAAATCTGCATTCGTATTTCCCACCTCCTTCCCTTAAGATACATTGCTATAGTTACCAGCTAGAGAATTTGTTTCCTGCCTTGATGCAGCTCTTCCAGCACACGGCAGCTACATTTTAAACAGTTTACTCCAGTTAGGCAAATCAGCTGCCTCACCATTTTAATTGCTACTCTTCAAATCTTTTTACAGCGTGCACATTAAGTGGTAAACATCAGGGAACAGGAGGTGAAAAAAAACCAACAAACTAACCCACATTCTCCTTCAGCAGAAATTTCAGTTTCAGAACAGACAAACCCACTGAAATATTTACTTTTCTTAAAAGCCTTCATCACAACGGGAGTACCAATAAATGAAAAAAGCTAACACGAGCGCCATTGATGGCCCTATTAGGACAACACGCTGGGGGACAGGAAAAGACTGAACAGGATGCCTGTCCTCAAATGCCAATAAGAAGAGGCAAAAAGGGAACGCTTCTGCTTGTGAAGAAGAAAATTCAGGGAGCAAACCAATCGTTCCAAAATTAAATGAAGTATTTGTGTAAAACATCTTTCCTGCTTGCTTGCTCTCTTACCAAAAGAAAATTAAGCTGTAAATAAAGTAAAACTTTTACAAAAATGCGATGCCTTTAAGCTTCATCTTGTTTGGCAAGAGATGGAGGTCTGGAAAAACACCAAGTCTTCTATTTTTTCAAGTTTGCCAAGGTTTTAAAATTGTTTTTTTCTTCTTAAGTGCTAGCACTTTCACAGAAGCGCTGCTTTATCACTTATGCTCTGTTATTAAGTAGTCGTACCTTTTCAGTTTCTCCAAACAATTCTGCTTCTAAGGCCTCCTGAAAGCACTAATTTTGCTCTAACCTTTTGGAAATGCATCACCAGTGCTGAGCACAGCACTGCGCACAAGGAAGAACTACTGACGTGCACAATCGGGGTACTTCCACGACTCTTTTCCAACATAATCCATGCAAAATTAACTTTACTTCTTGAACCTGAATCACGCTGAAAACACGCAGACCATCTTCCTCAGCTGGTGAATCCCACTTGCAGCTGGCTTCAGGCTAAGACTGAACTCCTTGAAAAATGCAATTTGTTCTATTCTATTCTAATCTATTCCTTACTGGGGTGGGGTTGCTTAAAAGAAACCAAGACATCACAGAGCCTCTCCCAGCAGAGCCATGTACATTCAGTCAGGTAAGACCTTAGGCAAGTCCCTTTGCTTGGGGGTATTCTACTTAAATTAGTTCACACCAAAAAATCAGTAGTTTCACTATGTAACTGTGCGGTGGCTAGGGAAAATCTACTCCTGAACTCAGATATCCATAAATTTACAGAAATCAGCTACACCAGGTAATCAGAATTTGTCACTCTTCCCCCAGATTACAAAGAAAAAAGAAACGAAAGGGAAACATTTCTTTCTGTGCAGACCAATCCCTCCACATGGCAAATTTAACCGATTTGGATGCTAGAGACAGACGCACTGACTTTTCCATGCTATGACCGTCACCCAGAGCACAGGCATCTCTTCCTTAAGCAACAGGATCGCTTTCAGTGCCACTGGAATGCTTCTTGTATTTTTATTTTCAAAAATTAAATAAATTGTGCAGTTCCACAAGGATGGCAACATTTCTTGAATACATAGGTTTGCCTTTGTCAGGCAATGATTTTTTTTTTTCCAGAATTCTTAACACATGCATTAAGACTGCTGTTAATAAACTACAGTGATAACAACTAGTGGTGTATGGATAGATAAAAAAGTAGAGATGCAATTCTCTTCTGTATACCAGAATAGAGTGGTTTTGCCATCAAAATTCTAGGAAGGAACTACACCAAAGCAACATAAACAAGAAATGAGGTGCACTGCTTCCCAGCTGAGACAGGAGGAGCAGCAATCTCCTTCTCTAATCATTTCTCTATGCTTATACCACGCAAGTCAAGAGCTAAAAAACAATGGCTGTGTCAAGCAGGGATCAGAGCAGCATCCCAAGACAAAGGTAGATACTTCCAGGTATATATACTCCCTGCCCCTATCCGTAACGGTCCCTGAATTACTTCTTGTCCAGCCACCACCCCTCCCTTTTGTGAATTTTGCACTGGCTTGGCAATCCATGTGAAATTTAATGTTTTCAGATCAGTGCTTCTGTATTTAAAAAAAAAAAAATCGCTGCACAGCTGCTGATAGTGGTCCTTGACAAGAGGACCAGTTGCTATACCTCTGCCCCTTCAAACTTAGAGCTCTAACAGATTTCATGTTGCTTTAAATAAAGATACTGCTGCCTGGCAGATAAAACGAGATCCTGCACAGAAGTAATACTGTTTTCTTCTTGCAAGTTTAAGCTTTTGTTTTCTAATTCAGCCTGCTAAGATACAGAGCAAGGTGTTTTTTAAATAAGTGCTTTCATTTCTGATCACATGAGAAATACTGCTTCAACCATCATTCATGATATCACTGCTGACTGAAACCTGTAACTACAGACTCATGAAAGCGCATTCTTTAGTTCTGTTGCAGAAAAAGGAGTCCATTCATTTTTTCCCTTTTTCCACACAGGTATTTAGAAAACCAAAAACTCACAAGTGCAATAAATTGGATATACTAAAGCATATATACATACTTTTGTCATTGCTCCTGTCTGTGCTGTGTTCAGTCCGGTGTGACCAGCCATCTGTGGAGATACTTGGGTTAAAGTCTCTGCCAGCACACTGCCTGCATTCCCCTGCATGGCAGGGGCAGAATATTGCATTCCTGCTCCCCTTCCTCTTCCAGCTGCCCCAAGAGATCCATTCATTACCTGCCCTTGTCCTTGCTGAGGCTGATTCATTAAACTGTGACCAGAATTACTGTTGAGAAGGCTCTGGTGTGTCTGACTGAAATTAGTATTCATACATATTCCAGGTCCAGTCTGTGATGTTGCAGGGCTGCTCGTCACCATCCCCACTTGTTTTTGTGCTTGAGAGTTCAGTGTTTGTGATGCAGGTGTGGTAGGTCCAGAGGTGCTGGCTACTTGCTTTGCCAGGCCTGAAGCAGACGAGTCTCCCTGGTTCAAAGGGCTCTTACCCATAGCACCCAGATTACCGATATTAGCACTGTTCGGCTGCCCTTGAACTTGACTACCAACTCCCTGCTGGACAGGGCTATTCGAGTTCACATTTCCAATTCCTGGGTTTAAGGAAGAGCCGCTGCCTCCCCTTAGAAGTTCGGAAAGTTGCTTGTGTTTGGAAGCCGCATCTGGAACGAGGTTCCCACTGCTGTTTAAAAGGCCCAACTCGCCATTGGGGATCAGCTCATCAGGAAGATCATTTTCCAAGTCAAACAAAGATCCAAAATCTGCAAGTTAAAGCAGAAACACAAGTCAGAAAACACAATAAGTAAGTGACTAAAATATTCACCTACATTACTACATACTTGTCTTGTATGTAGTCAATGTCACACGTTAAGGCCAAACTTCACGCAAGACTGCCAATGTTGGTGGCGAGTGCCCACTGCTGTGAACTCTGGCACCCTTCAGAAAGCACAGTCCCTGATGGCACACGGTGTACACACAAAATCACAGGGTAAAACACAGGCCAGGAAGTAGGGCTTTTGGCATGATTTGACACAACACTGTACCATGCTTAAGAAATGGAGGTGGAACGAACAGCGTCATCTGACCTAAGTCCATTTTTTTTTTTTTTTTGGGCTAAAAGAAAACAGCAGAAATATCAAGGGAGGTTTTCCAATGGATTTGCTCTCCCAGAAGAGCTATCACATCACGTTCCCTGACCTCTCGAGTAACCCCATTTCATCCAACAATCCTACCTCAACACTGCAACTTCTGTTTGCGTATGGCCAAAGACTTCTTCCAGCTACACTTCAATGCTTAAGCAAAACAGAACCACTACGTAGTAGTTTGCTCCCAGTCTCTCATAGAAATGCTTTCAATATCCGTTTCTCATCATTTTTCCCCCATGACGTACGACCTCAAAGACACTCCAGCATTTTCTCCTCAGAACGCCTGAACAGCTCAAATAATTCAAATTGCTCTCCAAGTGCCCAGCCCTCATTTATCATGGCCAATATTGACAGAGGTAATCCACACGCTGTCCAGATGGGCAAAATAAATCAATCAAGTCTTCATTAAGCCCCTTGAAGGAACTGCTTTGACCGGAACACCGAAATTCTTTAAAAATAAGAAGTTGTGTTTTGTTTGTTAAGATTAGCAGCTCAGGTTCACCAAAATGTTTTATTACACATTGTGAGTGGTGTCTGTGTAACACTTATTTTAGGTATTTAACTAGAAATACAAAGTAATCTGATTGTATATAGGTAATTTTTAATTCCATATCTGAAGACATGAGGACAAGTGTGTACATCCACATTAATAAGAGCCATCAGCAGACCAGCCCCGGTTCATCAGAGCAGCTGTTCAAACACGACACACCGCTGAAAAGTTTTGCAGTCCAAGGGCATGATCTAAAACAACCACTTTCTACTATAACATAACAGAACTGTATTGAAATGTTATTGTGCCCCTGGAAAGTCAGCCCTGAAGAATCCTAGCCCCTCAGAGTGAGAAACAGACTAACAAAACGTTTCTAGGTTAGAGCAAACAGAAGTTCTCTTCTAAAGGAGGAAATCCCAAATGCTTCGTCATCTTAAACATTCAACTCACTCTTCCAGGAGGAAAAGCTAGCACAAGACTCAGGCTGCAGAAGCGCCATCATCTCATTCAGGAAGCAACAACCTGGACCACACCAAGTGCATAAAAAAAAAAAACAAACAAACAAACAAAAAAAAAAAAAACACAGCAGCAAAACCCACAACACATTTCACCTGCATCACACAGCTAGGCTGTACTACCCTTAACTTCCAGTACGCTGAAACACAATGCATGCCATCAGCATTCAAATTCTCAGTTCATCCCAGCTGGAGAAAAACAAGCACGCATTTTAGATGTGCTGCAGCGACCACGGAACGACACCAATCATCTCAGTAACACACACAAAAACGTTCGATTCACCCCTGTATGAGGCTGCACGTATCTGGCCCCGAAGCATCCTTACAAGCTTGCGGGAGGCTGGCCGTGACGAAACGCGCTACGGCTCAGGAACAGACCAAGCAGGGAAGGAGCAAACCAGTATTTTCTTAAGCCAATTTTGTTCATCACTAAAGTATTCTTCGTTTCTCTCTTATTTGCTACCCTTCGGTCGTTCAATTCACCTTTGAACATCTTTTACAAAAGTCCCTGTGTACTGCATGTTTTGGCGATCACTTCATCATCATCCCTCTTCCTCTTGGCACACAACCGCTGGGTGTTGGGTGCCTTTTCCCAAACCCTTTTGTTCCACCTTTCCTCTCCCAGCAGTTCAGATTTAACCCCACACATGGCCCCGAGAACAGCTCCTCTCTGGACCAGCAGGGCCCTGTCTGAGACTTGGCCTTCCTTAAGCACTTCTGGTCACCCCAGCTCATCGGGCACGTTGAGGCTTAAAGCACTTGTTCAGGGAACTTGTGTAAATCCCACGAATGCTGTTTTTCCAAGCTTCTGCACTAAAAGTGCTCGTTTTTCAAGAACAAAAAGGGCCAGCCACGTGCGTGTGGCTGTGTACGGCCAGAGGGAGATGAGCAACAAAAAGGAGGGGGGAAACATGTTGCTACAGCTTGAAAAGAAAAGAAACGGAGAAGTTTTTTTCCAGTTGTATTTCAAAACAGGATGCTGGAGCTGCAGTGCTCAAATTTTTCTGTTTCACTGGCTGGACTCTCAACCATGTTGCCAGAGCCAAGGACTGGAAATGTTTTTGCAGTTTATGAAAAGAGTGAAGCAAGCATTTGGGAATACTTAAAATATTCTACCACTCTTAAGCTCCTGTAAAAAGTCTATACATTAATGTTAGGCATGGAAAGTTTACAGCTCTGCCTGCAGGAAAATACAAAGCAGGTAAACAGCTTAGCACAGCGGCCGTGTAAAAATTCACCAAGTATTCAAGAGTTCGGGCAACGATTAAATCAACACGAGGCATTTCACAGTTACACAACAGAAAACTGAAGTCTACTTAAGCATGTCTGCAACAAATCTATAAAGATAACAGATTGTCTTGGCAGTTATACATACGTGTACTTATATACACATGCAGAAGTCTGCCTTAATGGGAACGACCCATATCTGCTGGCAAAATGGGAACTGACCTCCCCCCATCCTCACAAGAACACAACTGATCACGTCCTCGGTGCTTCAACTAGTTCTCAAAATAAACAGCATCTACCAAAAGCCTAAAAAAAAAATTAAAAAAAAAAAAATCAAGATATTCCCGTGAATTTAAACAAAGTTATCAAAAGCAATGCACAAAATACACCCAAACAGAGCAGTCCTGCTCCACTCACCCAGTTTTGTACCCACTGCATCTCTCAACCCCCTGCTTGCTGTCGCACAGCAGAACAGAGCAGTTCTGAAGGAGGTCAGCCTCCCTTACCCACAACAAACACACTTATTTCAGTGCTCAGGAAGTCATGGGCTAGAGATCAATGTGGTAGCACCTCTTCTATACCCCTCCTTATCTCTGCTAACATAAACCCAAATGGCCTCTAAAACAAAGAGCCAAAACCCACAGATACCACATCTTTTGGACGGGAAGGGGAAGCACTGAAGCATCAGAACCCACCCACTTTTTCCAAAGGGCTCCTTTTCCAAACTGAGAATTTTGTGTTCTTTGAGCATCTCTTTTCTCGCACGGGAGACAAACACAGGTTCCCCTCATTTCAGTTTTTTGGGCTCAAATGTAAGCTGTTTGCCATCCTGGACAACGCTTCCAGCAGCCATTAAAACTTTCTCCCCTTGGCTCCTTCAGGCCAGCCTGGAGAGGTGACACACTCCACGGCATTTCTTTGTCATATGTTTAAGATGCTAAAGCAGGTGGCCAACTACCAAACTCAGCTTCAATTTTTCGGAGCTGTCTTCGCCTGGACGTGACTGGGAGTTTCCCTGCCACAAACGTCGGCTGCCCATCCACGGAGTCGACGCTGAAGTCACCCTGGAAGTCCCGGCGCACTGGCAGTATTTTCACTGTGCCTTTCTTTTCATGCCAACAGAGCTGTTACATTTCAGTGAGCCCAATTTTGTTTTGTAAGGCTTCTTTCAATCACGCCAGACCCCAGCAGACAAAGCCTCAACAGTTCAGAGCCGCAGCCATTCCCTACAATTCGATGGCAGGTAACTCGGCTCAATGGCCACACTGTTCGGCGCAGGCAGCAATTACCACATCCACCCCAGCCTCCTTCCGAGGTTTGAGGATTCTGTAATTTATTGTTTCATAAAAGACAATTAGCACATTTAAAGTTTTAAGAGCAATTAAAAATGCCCTCGTAGGAAAAAAAAAAAATAAAATTTCCAGTAAGGAAATTTTACATTAGCGACTTCACCTAACGAGGCAGGCACAAAGACTGACGGGCATCTGACGCTGGCTTTTGGCTTCCCAAAGCAGACTGCTGCTTTCTCAGAAGCTGACGTTCAGTGACCGGGCTGTGAAAGCCAGCAACGAGGGACCTGGGTGGGCTGAGGAGACGCCAAAGACCGGGTGGAAGGGGCAGGGGGGAAAACAAGGGATCCATTAGCAGGCACATGGATGAGCCCCAACTGGTTACGGCTTGTGTAAGAGGAGATTTGAATAATTAACTCAACTCCTTTCTGCCCAATCTTTTGAACTGTTTGTGTTAGGGATGAGAGAGAAGTCCTGCTTTGCTTCGCTCGTTCCTAAGTCAGCAGATTGTATTTGAATTTTGTCCATCAATACACAGAAGTGAGCGTTGCCTCCAGACTTTCTAGCTACTTAACCCCCAGGAACCTCATTAGGCTAATTATCACAGTGCTCCCTCGCCAGAGGCAGGGCTGCTGGACAGAAAGCTGGAGTTTGGCAGCACCCCGGCCCCCCAGCCCTCCCCTCTGGCCCCTCTGGGTGGCCACCCACCCCGTATTGGCACACCCCCCAGCACTGTCACCTGCCCCAGGCCCTTGATAAGGACATCAGCACAGACTCGCTCCGTACAGACCCCTGCAGACTCATACAGACCCCCCCAGACTCTCCTCTGACTGGCCTGCAGCTGAATGCATCCCACTGAGCACCACTTCCCGAGCCCAGCCATCCAGCCTTTTTGTTTGTTTTCTGTTTGCTTTTGTTTTAAAAGCACCCACCTTAGCCACCCACTCCTCCAGACCACAACATCCCGAGCTGGAAGCAAGGACATTGCGGGGGATCAGGCTGGAAGCCTTGCTCAGGTTGAGGTAAACGACATCCACTGCCTTCCCCCTGCCCCCGGCCCAGTCCTTTTAATCACAGAAGGCAATCAGGCTTGTCAGGCGTGATTTAACCTTAATAAATCGATGCTGACTGTTCCCCGCCCAGAGATTTTTTCCCGGAGGACCTCCCCCCGCGATGGGAAGCAGGCTGACCGGTCTGTAGTTGCCTGATTCATCCTTTCAGCCCTTCTTGAAAACGGGCCCAATGCTTGCCTCCTTTTGCTCTCCTGCTGCTGGGATTTGGGGCACAGGGCACTGAGATGGAGGCGTTCGATCCCTCCGTGCTTCCTTTACAACTCGCCTTCTGGCGAAGCACACTTCACAAACACTGTTCAGGGTACAACTAAGCAGTGATAAGTTCCCCAAATCAATTGATTTTGATACAAAATGAATTCTGTATGTTCCAATAACCAAAAGAGACGCTACCAGCTTAGCATACAGTTAATCTTGAGAATGAGTAAAAGTAATTTCAAGCTCCTAAAAAAAATCTCTCTCAATCTATTTTTATAAGACTTCAGCAACTAAGTGACTTTTCAAAACTGAAGCTCATTACACAAAGCAAACAAATCAAAAAAGTTAACGAAAAAGGGAAGAATCTGTTCGTTCTCTGCTAGCCTCTGCTGCAATACCACGAAGCAGCGACTCAGCTTTAAAATCGCTCCCGGCTGCCGCCCGACCGCTCAGGAAGGGAAAAGTAAACGCAGCTCAGTCCCCAAAACCACAACTGATATGCGTGAGACCAAACAACTGCCTGGTACAGGGAAGTTCAGCTCCTCTGCCCCCCTTCTCTCTTACCTCCCTTAAAAAAATAATAAAAAAAAAAGAAAATGGTATAAGCTGAAAGCCCTGTTTACACTGAGTTTAGCTCCCAGCCTCTCTTTGTATCACCTCTCTGTGTATCACCAAGTCGTTACCTCATGTTCCTCTCTCTGCTGAACCTATCCAGACCACCTCGACCATCTCTCTTTTGCTACATTCACAATGAAAACACAATGTGTTAAAGGTCCAGAAAAACCTAAGGTACTAACTTCAGGAATAATCACTGTTTTCAGACTTAGTATGCTTCTACTTAAAAAAAAAAGTTAACAGCAGCACACAGATTACTTGAGTATTCCACTACTGACACAAAGTAGTATACGAGGGGATGTTAAATGTACCCGGTACCAAAGTTCATGTACAGAAGAAACTCCGCAGAATGCACTCAGACAAGGAGCTAGTCTCATCGCTTCCCAGATGCCAGAGGGGAAAGAGAACCCCAAAAAAGCAAAACCAAAAAACATGCAAAAGAATCCCAAGAACGCTCACTCCGGTCTACTCTGGAAGTACTGGATGGCAAATGCTGGATTAACTTTCCTTTCCTCTGGTCCTACAAAGCCTCTCTGTAACTGCTCTTCCCCTTAACTGCTTCCCAAGGTGTCTTCACCGAGTGGACACGCTGGTCGCATTAACTTTTCTTTTATGGGATCATCCTGATTAAGATTAAATATTTCAGGGTTCTTGGAGCACATTAATGGAAGCGGGGTCTCACTTTCTCACCCTATCACAAACACAAGTATCTTTTCTGTTGCCCTATTTTAACAGCTGACAAAACATTAACGTTCAGGACAACCATTTAAAGCAAAATCATCTGAGAATCCAGGAATAAAAAGCAAGCCCTTGCTAAAGGCAGCATGAAATGCACACCTAAACAGAGTGTCAGCATGAGAATGCCTTCGGTTAGCTCACACAACTGACAGATCCATTGCTTCATGCTCAGGCTGTGCCACCCTCACTGCACATCTGGGAACAAAATCAGCAGATAGCTCACCACGGTGTGAAATATCTTGACAAGCAAACTTTCACTGTGACATTCTCTGGCTGGAGACTTCTTATCAAATACACAGGCTCGCACAAGGTGTTTCAGATTTTAAATCTTTCACTCCTGCATCCTGCCCACTATGACTGATGGCATGGGTGGTGAGAACTCCATCCTAACTCTGCTTTTTAGCTCAGGCTGCTTCAAATGTTCCCTTCAGCTGCACAAGTCCTTCTGTGAAGTCCTCACCTTTGTGCACCTTCTGTATTACGAGCCCAGAACAGATCTATTTCTGCAAAGACTGAAATGGCAATGATTAATGTGCACTTGAAGTAGTATTATGAAACAAAAAGAATTAAACATTGTGCAAGATTACAATAAAACAGGCAAGTTTTCTGTCTCCTTTGTGATTTATAATAGCTCAAAAATCATGTTTCCTTTCTCTTTGTTTTAATGCCGCTTTTCCTCCCTATTTCTGGTACCAAATTACAAGCAAAGGGTGGTTTGTTCAGCAATTCAAATTCATCTGTGCAAGAACACACAACACAGAATACACCAAACGCACATACGGAAGCAACAGCAGACATGCACTTTATTTTTTTTTTTAATTTTTAAATAATTTCACTCTAAAAAAGCTTCCAACTCTAACTAACTGCATACAAAAACACAATACCTGCTCAGATCTGTTTTGTTGTAAAGCACTGATTCAGAGCAGCCCCTGCTCGCTGCCTTCTCATTAATACTTTCCTTAATGGAGCCTATGAAACTTTGGAAAAAACTTCACAGCCACTACAGAAGCGAGCAGCACTTGAAGTTTCCAGCTTTCTTCGCCCCATGAGATAACGCCACGCCGGAGATGACACAGAAGCTGCGTCACCCGTGCAGTGACACCCACTAAAGCAGTCATCAAAGCGCGGGCTGTGGCAAAGCTGGGCGGGCAGGGAGAGACAAGAAGCTTGTGCTCTTCAGGTGCGACGCAGATGGAGGGGCTGGAACCTCAAATCCCCTTTTCCTCCCCCCTGCACAACAGGCAGCTGCTGGTGCACACGAGGACCTCAGACACCCTGCAGCAGCTCCCTGGGAGGCTCATCGCCTAGAGAGAGTAGCTCGTGGGGCAGCACCGACGTCCTTAGCACATCCCCACAGCACTGAAGAAGACCCTCAGAGAAGCAGACAACTTCATGTCCCTCTCTATACACATAAAGCAGCTGCAGACCAAAGATCCTATATTTATCCAGCTTCCCAAATGAGAAAGATTCTTACACCTCAATGGCTAGAGGAAGCGAACCTTTGGCGTGTCTGTGCCCTAAAGATTGAGACTCTGAGTTCCTTGTGATTGTGAATTACCCCTGATAATGGAAGTTTCAGTTTTCTTTTGATTCACGCTATGATTCCGCACAATACAGTATTTGTCGAGACATTGCTATTAAAGAGAGAATTCCAAATAAAAGATTTAGGTTCGCGCTGTATCTTAGACATCTGAGAAGACAGATGGAAAACATAACATATGTTAAAAGGAAGATTTACAAAGCAAAAATTCTTGAAAGTGTAAACCAAATTAGGATGGAAGTGTCAGATTTCTAAGTTGTCCCACATGCTTTTTCATTGTATAAGAACAAACCCCAGATTTTTTCAAATCCTGTTTTTCGACTCCCCCTGATTTCTCATTAAACTGCAGTATTTTGATAAAACGGCAACATTTTTGCTCACATTATTCTCTATTAGCAGGTAACAACAGAGAGCAAAGCCTTCAGTAGAAATAAACACCGAGGATAGGTGGATTTTTTAATGTGAAGTTGCAGATAGAGTATCGGAACTCAGCATGTTGCTGTGGAAATAATTAGTGGCACTGGACTATGACTCCAAGGAACATTCAGCCAGAATAGAAAGTGAATAATCTGCAACAGAAAACTGGGAATTATTTCACAAGCTATCAAGAGATCTCCAGGGTACAACAAAGACTGACCCCCCCGAGCACAGCCTTTATTCTCGTCTGGTGTTGGCAGGCCTTCTCCAGGAGTCGTGTTAATTTCAAATCATGAAGAAAATGAATCAATGTGATAAAATCCCAAGCATATATGCAACTATCAGTCAAAACACGAATAAAAAAAGAAAAAAAAAAAAAGCAGGGGGAAACAACCGCATATAGACTGTCACATAGAATTAGACCGGCAGACCTTCTGCTCAACTTTGTCATCTCATGCAGATGTTAGCGTCAAACTCCTTGGAGAAATCTACAAAAATCTCCCCCCGATGAGAAACCATAGAAAACCCTGCTATTAGCGGTGCTTCGTGAATTGGCACAAATGTGCTGCCTTAGATCCTCAACAAGCGAACCAATTTCTAATCTCTCGAATCTCTTGGCCCAGACGACGACTGCTGGCACAGCGCTAGGCAGGTCAGCCGCTTCAGGTGCACAGCAATGCAACTTGTGTCAAACTTCAGACAGCTCAGAAAGTAAACACTGCTGCTTGGCGTGGCATCCCTCATCCACCATTACATATATGGCAAGAAACAATACAGCCATAAAATATCACACGCTGCATTTTTCCTATCCCAGCTAGTTACAGTACAAGTGCCACGGAATAAAGGGCATTCCCGTGGCAAGTCAGAACTCCACACACGCCTTCACCTACTTCTTTTCAGAGAAAGCATTTCTTCTCCTGATTTTCTGCTTAGAAATCCAAGCCTGTTCCCTTACTGGAATTACTCTTTTTCTTGTCCCAGAGAGAGAGATGGAGAAAGCATGCATATAAAAGCAATTTCTTACTGTTACAGTCCGCAACTGACACTGAAGTTTTGCTCGCGTCATGTAAAACGAGCACACCAATTAAACAGCTTCCGGGAAACTTCTCCGCTCCGCAGGAACGAACCCTTAGACACACACACTAATGCTCTCATGCGCACAAAGTTTGGCCTTGGATAACTGAGGAATCAGTTCACCTGAACTCCCAGCTACGTACGGGAACGCTAGCAGAGAAAGCCTGGGTGTCTCCGTTGAGTTACTTTGTTCGAAAGGCAGACCTTCTCTTTTAAGCTAAAAGCCAAATCCCCTGAGAGATACACCTACCCGGTTTTTGGCACACTGCAAGAGACCAAGATCAAATCAGGCCGCGTACTGAGACACAAACTCCCCTCGGTGAAGTTCCGTAGCTCCCCGCGAGCTAAGCAGAGCTCTGCTCATCTCAGCACAGGCAAAGGAACACGCGACAAGCCCAGTCCTTCCCCAGTGTTAAAACACGGGAGCCGCAACGCTACCACACCAGGCCGTACAGAAAACGTGAATTACTGGAGTTCTCAGCCTGCAGCTTTCGCAGCAGCTGCACCACTTAATCTGTTTATGATCTGAAGCTGTGAAAAAAACACGAGAAAGTATGAGGTGTAAATCCAGCTCTAATGGACTTTTTGAAGCTGCTCATCTCACCTTTTTTCCAACTTCACCTACTTCAGGAGTATGTTAACTCGTACCGCAGCTCAGGACACCCTCTGCTCTGGCCCACGTTATCACTTGTCACTTCTGGAGCTAGCACAGCCCCACGACTGCAGCAGGCCGCAGGGTACGCAACAAATTCCGACGGATGCGTTACTCACGGTGCAGCACACAACGCCACTGAGCTAGCTATCTGCAGAGCAGTGGTGACAGGGCACCTGAAGAATGCTGGCTGTACTGCCGCTCCGTGCAGGCACACTTTCCACAATCTGCGTGCAGAGTTCAGACCAAGACCAGCCCCAGATCGCTGCCAGTTCGCTGCATGTTCTGCTGAGCGATCAATACCGGCAGCACTGGGAGCAGTAACACCACCCACCATTAAAATAACATTCTGCCATTACCAAAGTTTTTGCAGTTCTACTTCTTGTACTAAACCCTTGTTTACCCTGCAAGAGGCTAGATCAAAATGCCTCGTAACAGTTTAAATAAATAAGGATACAAACGCTTAGGTATGAAAATTATGTATCTAATAAAGAGGTAATGAGACAAAAGCACTCCTCCTGCCTGGCTAGGTAAGGGAAAATCTCTCCTGTGGATACTCCAGCGTGCGAGCCAGCTCGTCGAGTGCTGCTCGGTAACGGTCAGCTACCAGCCCCAAGTCTCAACCTTCCTTTTCGATTCAAAGGGCAACGAGACAACTGCAGAATCTATCGCGAAGCCTTAACGATGTTCACAGCAAGCCTGTCTGTTATATCCCCTCAGTTCCCCCGCTTTCCCTTCACTCAGACAGTTGTTTTAGCTGCTTTGCAGAACGCAAGCAGACCGATTTTGACTGCGCAAACTTCGCTACGGTAAGCCAAGGCGCTATTTTTACCAGAAAGATTAAAGGCGGCTAAAATTCACCCTGACAAAAAGAGTTGCTTAACATCACCGCATCAAAGCATAAAGCGAAGTACAAACAGGTGCGAGTGGTTGTGTTCTGCTGAACGTTCAGGCCTGCCACCAGACCCTTCGCCATCGCGCTGCTACGCTCGCTTACGAGCGCCTGAACACTTCGTGTTCAGCAGCAGCACAACTCGGCCTACCAAAACGTCTCAAAAGCACGTCCCCAGCACGTAAGCTGCAGCATCAAGTGGCATGGGTTTACGACTGCAGCTACAACACAGTTATCCATCCCAGAACTCGCTGCCTGCCCACCTACACAAAGACAACTTCCCAGGTTGTCCTAAAACTTGTTCATTTAAGCCCCAGCGCAAGAAAGCGGGCAGTTTTGGGTTCAGGAGCAGGTATTTGACAGCTATCAACACTCATACCACTTACATTGCCTAATACAATGCATAGAAGCATGCAGCAATCTTTCCACCAGCAGCCTCGGCAGCTAGGATCCAATCTAAAACGTAGTTTTTGGAAAAAGCACCGCCAAGTGCACCAACATACCTGCGCTCTCCAGCACTAAGGCATTTTGCCTGGGGGTCATGGCACAACACCACGGACACAACCCTACTTCTCCAGGACACAACGTGGGGCTTTCTGTCCCCGCTGGCCAGAGGCCCCCTGCGCCGTGCAAAACTTCCCGCAGATACTGGAGCCTACATCTCCAGCGCGGCACAGAGCTCCCCGAGACGCATTAGAACTTGCTGAACAGGACGTAATTATGACTGAAGCATTCCAGAACAGACCAAGAGAACTTCAAAAAAAAAAAAAAAAAAAAAAAGAGAGAGAGACAGCTTCAAACAGCCTTCCCTGGCTACCCGTACAGTCTACAGGTCTGAGGAATTTCAGAAAAATCGTGTTTTTCCCAGGTTACTCTGGTGCATTTCGTAGCAACTTACGTATCAGCCTTCCCTATGGCATTCTGTCACTTCCACAAAAGAGATTAACGCCGTTCAGTCACAAGACCTCACCTAGATATTTTTCTGCCAATTCTTACTCTTAATACTCTTTCTCTTTTTGGCATGTTTCTTGGGAGGTTGAAAATAAAAAGATTTCATGAATTAGAAAAAAAAAAAAAAAAAAAGCCTGAAGTATCTGTAAGCTACTGCCAAATGCACACTAAACAAACTGAAAAAAAAACAACCCACAAAATTTATCAGCTCAATTATAGTAATATTTTTTTTCTATCCATAAAAACACAGCAGGCACACCACGATTAACTTATCACCGACCCTCCGACGAGATTCAGCAATCTCTGAGAACAGAGGTGCAAGTCAAACACCCGACACGACCCTACGACGGCAATTAAAACGGAACACTTCAAGACTTGAGTACACGCACACACGCGCTTATGCACACACGTGCGTACTCGCAGTGGGCGCACGCTCGCTGGGAACGAGAAATTTTGCTGTGTTTCATCACCCACGAACCCCCCTCGGACAAGAAAAGCAGGGCGAAGACGCTCTGCGATGTGGGGACGAGTCGCAGCTACCGCCGGGCTGCCGGGCATTTCATCCCAACTTGAGTGCCTGAGCGGGTCTGCAAATTCTTTTATTATTATTATTTTAAATTTTAAACGGGGAAAGAGCTCGGAGCAGGTCGAACCGAGCTCCTTAAACCTATCTCAGCGCACTCAGACATGAGGGGGGGGACAGAAGGAGGATAACACCAACAGATATATGAAAAAAGCAGGATAGGGATGTGGCGTTGAGTTTTTTTTTTTTTTTTTTTTTTTTTAAGGCTCCGCAGCACAGCCCGGAGACGCAGAGCGGGGTGGCAGCGAGGGGGGAGGGTGGGATAAGCGAGGGGGGTGAAGGAGAAGCATGGGGACCCCCAAAAAGAGGAGGGGACCCCCGGGGAAGGGTGGGGACCCCTCAGAGAAGGGGGGCGGGCGGGTGGGCCCGGAGACCGCTCGTCGCCGTACGGCGACGAGCGGTCTCCGGGCCCACCCGCCCGCCCCTAAAAGAGGGGGGGGGACCCCAAAACACCCCCCTCCCCCCCTCCCTGGTGTCTCACCTGTGCTGTCGCTCGCGGAGAAGCCCGGCGAGTTGAGCTTGGCTCGCTTGGGGTTGGGCGGCCCGTCGAGTAAGTTCTCCGCCATGGCAGCCGCCGCCGCCGCTCGGGGCCCGTCCCGAGGCGCTCCCGGAGGAGAAGAACGAAGGGGGAAGGCGAACAACAGCGCCGCTCAGTGCCCGGCCGCCGGCGGCCCCCTCTCCCCCATACCCGGGGCCGCAGCAAGGCCGCAGGGAGGAGGGCTCGGGGCGGGCTCGGGGGGAAGAACCCAAGCGCCCCCTCCCTGCCGGCCTCGCTCCTCCCGGCCTCTCCCCCGCCCTGCCGCCGCCGAGGAGGTGCCCGGATGGCGGCTCCGGCAGTCACTCGGGGAGCATAGCGGGGCCTCTCCTCCTTTCCCCCCCCCCCCCCCCGCGCCCGCCGCCCTTCCTCGGCCTCTCCGCGATGCCGGGGGGGGCTCGGCCCCCGGTTCCCGGTCCCCCCCCCCCCCCCTCCCTGCCGCCCGCTCCCCTCCGCCGCCGCCGCCGCCCCCACCCGCGGCTCTGAGCCGCGGACCCAAAACGGGAGAGGTGGAGGTGGAGGTGGGGGGGGGGGGGGGGTGGAAAGGCTGGGGCTTGGAGGGGAAGGGAAGGGAGGGAAGAAAAAAAAAAAAAAAAAAAGGGAAGGAAGGAGGAGGAAGGCGGGGGAGAGGAAAAAAAAAAGAGAGGAAAAAAAAAGAGAAAATGGGAAAAATTAGGAAAAAAAACGCCCCAAAACAATGAGCGCGCCGCGGTCGCCGCCGCCGCTCCCGGTCCCGCTGGCGGAGCCCGGCGGGCCCCGTCCGGCGCTGCCCCGCGGCCCCGAGCCCCGCTGCCCGTCTGCGGCGCCCGGCGCGGCTGCCCCGTGTCCCGGCGGGCGGCCCCGCTGCCCCGGCCCGGCCCGGCCCGGCCCCGCTCCGCTCGCGCCGCGCTCCGGCTCCGCGACAAGATGGCGGCTGTTGATTCCTCAATTAAAAAAAAAAGTTTTTTTTTCTCTTCTCTTTTCCAGAGACCATGGGGGCGGGGACGGGGAGGTGCCTGCGCGCTCCGTCACCGCGCACCGGGCACGCCTCCCCGCCGCCCCCGCTGCCGGCCGCCGCCGCCGGAAAGGCGCGAGCGGCGCCGGAAAAGCCGAGCTCGTCCTCAGTTGCTCCGCGGTGTCCTGGGGAGGAGGAGGAGGAGGAGGAGGAGGAGGAGGAGGGGGGCGGCCGCCGCCGCTGCCGGCTGCTGGCCGTCGGTGCCTCCGCGGTGTCCGCTCGCCGCGCCCCCCCTCGGTCGCCCCCTCTCAGTTCCCCTCAGCCGCCTCCTCCGTGTGGCGTCCCGGTCTCGTTCGCCTCAGTCTCAACCGCTGGCCTCGGCCGGGCACCTCGCAGCACCCCCTGTTGCTCCCTCACAGGGTGTCCCCTCAGTGTGGCACCTCACAGCATGTCCCCTCAGCGTGCCCCCTTCGTGTATCCCCTCACAGCGCGTCCCCTCACAGTGTGACACCTCACAGCGTGTTCCCTCAGTGTGTCCCCTCAGTGTGTCCCCCCACACCGTCCCCTCCCAACATGTCCCCCCTCGGTGTGCCCCCTCCATGCATCCCCTCACAGCGTGGCCCCTCAGTGTGGCACCCCACAACATGTCCCCTCACAATGTCCCCTCACAGTGTGCCCTCTCTGTGTATCCCCTCACAGCGCGTCCCCTCACAGTGTGCCCCCTCAGTGTGCCCCCTCACAACATGCCCCCTCAGCGTCTACCCTCACAGTCTCCTCAGTGTGCCCCCTCTGTGTATCCCCTCACAGCATACCCCCTCAGTGTGGCACCTCATAACACGGCCCCTCACAGCATGTCCCCTCAGTGTATCCCCTCACAGTGTGTCCCCTGAGCGTGTCCCCTCAGTGTGGCACCCTGCAACATGTCCCCTCAGTGTGCCCCCTTCGTGTATCCCCTCACAGTTTGTCCCCTCACAGTGTGCCCCCTCGGTGTAGCACCCCAAAACATGTCCCTTCATAGCGTGCCCCCTCCGTGTATCCCCTCTTAACATGTCCCCTCAGTGTGGCACCTCTCAACATGTCCCCTCAGTGTGTCCCCTCACAGTGTGCCCCCTCGGTATGGCACCCCACAACATGTCCCCTCACAGCATGCCCCCTCTGTGTATCCCCTCACAACATGTCCCCTGAGCGTGTCCCTTCAGTGTGGCAGCCCACAACATGTCCCTTCACAGTGTGCCCCTTCAGTGTGTCCCCTCCGTGTATCCCCTCACAGCACATCCCCTCACAGTGTCTACCCTCACAGAGTACCCTCTCACAGTGTCTCCCCTCAGTCCCCTCACAGCATCCCCCTGCATTCCCCCCTCTCGCTGTCCCCTCCCAGCCCCACCACAAATTCCCCTTCTCAACGTCCCTCTGTGTCACCTCTCAGCACCCCCGGCACCCTCAGGACCTGCCAGCCTGTGCCCTCCCGTGGGGTTTTGCGGCAACGCCAAGGCCATGGGGCCTTGTCCCCCTGATGCCTGTCTGCCTGTTGTCCCCCCACAATGGCTGGCTTCCCTCAGCACTGTCCTCATCCTCTGCCCCCTCATGCCACAGGATTTGGGGACGCCCCACATATCCCTTGCCAAAACACCTGCCCCCAGCACCCAAGCCTGGGCACCAGCAGCCTGCAAGAGGCTGCTGCGGACCCACTGAGGGTCCAGCTTCCAGCAGGCCCGGTGTCCCCCAGTCCCCCAGGGCCGCCTGTCCCCATGCTGCTGGCTGGCACAGCCGCACACCGGGGCAGCGCTCAGGCACCGGGGGCCCCAGCGGGCGGCGGCGCCAGGCGGCGGCTGGGGCTCCTGCCTTTAAAAACGCCTGCACTCTGTCTAGACAGACTTTCCTGGCTGAAACAGGTTTATAGGACTGGAGCTCATATGCTTCAGTGGATTTCCATACTGGTTCCCAACTTGAGAAGCAGGTCGTATAAGCCCCGGTGACGTGGCACGCCAAGGCAGTAGCAGATCACCTTGTACCCAAACTAGTTGCTCGGGGCTGTTTTCATCCCCAATATGTCGACATGTCCCCAAAGAGCAGAAATTACTGGAGGCCAGACTGGAGAAGGGCGCTGGGACAATGCCGATGAAATCCATAAGCTGAGATGGATCAATCAGCAACTTTGCATTGGTTTAAAGGAGATCTATAATGACACCTTTTGCAAAGGGCAAGTCTCTCTTTTGTTTACTGCTAAACTTGTATTCATTACATTTACTTTGACATTTACATGCATTTCATTACATTTACTTGCAAATTCAATATTTATTTACATGGTGCCTGTCCATGCTGAGTTCTGACTGTAATCACGCACAGGAGGTCTCTTACAGGCCTCTGCTTCCACCACTACATTACTCATTAGTTACACAGGTAGTGTTCCCTGGTTTTGTCTGCCATACAGACATTTCCTTCGAAAGCAGTGTTTCCGTATGCTTTCGGATAGGTCAGGGTGGGACGGGGCTTAGTGTTTCACAGCGGCTCCAGATGCGAATGCTCTGATTCTGAACTGGGTCTTGCACCACAGACACCACTCCTTTGGGTGGAAGGCTCAAGGTCAGTCAGTGAGGCACTTGCTACTGAAACACCGCTGCTGCAGAAGCAGTAGAAGCCGGTGGGCACAACAGGCCACTAGCCCTTGGCTTCTGGTCTTTGCTAAGCTACCACCTGTCTGTTTCAAGTTTAGGAGCACAAAGATGTCTACTTGTCCATCATTTTAAAAATGAGGGCAACACACCGAGGAACAGTACTTCCCTTAGGCAAATAGGGCATCTAAAACACTGTAACAAGGATCTGCAACAGCTTCTGTCCAGCAGTGTTTCACTGTAATATAAGGCAAGTGCCCTGGTTTAGGTTAAGGGACAACGTTTTGTTGTTGGAGGTGGATGGATGGAAATCAGGTCAGATTGTCTGTCTGTCAGGCACAACAGAAGACAGCAGTGCCCTTTGCTATCTGCTACCTGAACTTTTTTAAAAAATATGGTCTGGACATTTTGAACTGCAGCTAGCATAACTTTTTGCCCTTGCCTTGCCCATTACATCACTTGTGGTCTTGAAAAAGAAGGATTCACTGGAGCAGCTAACCCCAGGAGATACCCACAGTGTTTTGCCCCCTTCTGTACTGCTGCAATGACTCTACAGCTCTGGTGTGAAGTCAGCATGGGGATCTACTGATGGGGACAGAACCTGGGTGGATCTACAGCTTTTCTCTAGGAAGGTGTTTATGCTGCCTGAATACAGACAGCGTGCTCATGTTATACCAATACTGCAGCTCTGACTGTACAGCTACAACACACAAAGCCCAGACACACCACCACAACTCTAACAGCAGCTCGTGCCTGCTAGGGCAACCCTGTGCTCTCAGTACTGGGAATGGGGATGGGGAGCAGGTGGAAGCAGGCCATGAATCCTCTCCCACAAGCTGGGAGAGCTCCTTTACCTTTACAGCAAGTGTCAGGCCAAACCAGGCCTGCCACATAAGCAAAATCAGAGGGGGGCTTTGAGTCCCGGGGAGTGGGAGAGGAAGGAGGTGCTTTGGAGGGAGAGAATCCTATACCCTGGGGCAGTAAAGCAGGAGGAGGATACTATTGATGCTGTCTTGCAGCTTCTCCTTGCCGAGGTCTCCTTAGGGTGGCCCCAGCTGCCTCCTGCCATGGGATCAGAACAGCATGGGCTTCATGGCAGGAGTGAGGGGAAGAACTTGACTCTTATCCACCACCCCTATAAATAGAGCTATGACAGCTTGCCCAAAAGGCTGCCCAAACAGTACTGCAGAGCTCGGGGTACCATGCTCTTTGTAATAACACCCACTGAAAATGCCAAACACAGAATGAGCTCAAGCAAATAGGATGATTTTGTGAGAAGGTACTGCGTAGCAAGCGAATGAGCCACATACTCCAAACTCGCACCCAGTGTTCCCAGTCACAGATCCCAGCTCTCCGCTTGCCCAGCCAACAATTAAGCACTTGCATAGATTCCTGAGGACTTCATTGGTGGTGCTCAGGAGCCACCGTGAAGCAGGTGCTTAGTGGATAGCCCCTTTGTTCAGGGACTAGTTCCAAAAGAAATTGCATAATAAAATCTGCACTGCTGCAGCCCACTTCCAGACTTCCTGTCTCCAAAACTAAGCTGCTTAAAGACACAGTTCCCAAGATCAATCTTCCTTCCTCAGCCAAAACATGGAAGTATCATTTCTATAGCATGCAACCTCTGATCCTTACAACCAAACAATTAACAGTGTTTGAATAACTTCTGAGGAGCACTGCTCTGCAACTCATATTCAACATGGCATCATCCAAACAGTCCTAACGGGAAATAAGAGTCAGTATTTCCTGGGAACATTATATCCTGGCATTTGGTTGCCTTACCTGCCACATTTGCTGCCAAATGAAGTTGTCCCAGGCAAAAAGATAAGCCCAGCATCCGTTATCTCCTCTCTGCCCAGCTGCTGAAGAAGGTGCTGCATATTCTTCCTCCAAGTACGTCTATCTGGTTAGACACACCCTGCACTCTTGGGATTGTGGAACAACTTTATGTGACATAACTGCTGTTTCTGGCTTCTGATTTTCATCGTATGTGTGAATTCTTGTTGTGTTCAGGAAGTGGTGGTAACCCCTGGGACCGCAATCATAGTGCTGTTTTGTGTTTAGTTAGATGTCTGTGCACTTCTGCAAACCCTCAGTTCCTCGGGCTACAGAGCCTAACTAACGTCCCAAGCAGTCTGCTTGCTTCATTTTCTCCAAAATAAAACATCTGCAGGTGGCTAGCTGTGCTTCATAGGTGCCATCCTGTAAGGCAATACTGTCAAGTATCAGCCAGACCTGATTCTGCATTCCTTGTCAATGCGTATTTATCATTTTAAAGCAATTTCCTACCTCCAAGTTGAACAAAGTCTAGCGGGGATGGGATGCAAGCATGGGTATTACTGTGAGCTGCTCAAAACCCTGCCCATTCATTGTCTGTCAAGACCATCCTCTCCACTGGCATAAATCTGGTGTAGAGGAATCATCCATTTAACAAGTAAAGCTCTCGCTGAAGTGAGAATAACGGTTCAGGAAAAACATGCAGTCTTCTGTCACCAGCACAATCACGTCTCTCGCTCTGAGTGGTCCTTTCTTCATATGTCCCAAATGTGAAGTCCTTTTGCTGGAGTTGGCCTGTCATTTTGCTATGCCTGACAAACTGTTATGAAAAATCTGTATAAATCTGTGTTTATGTTCTCATCCTGGGCTCTTTCTCTAGAAATCATGGTTTGCACTTTGTCTGAGACAATAGTCCATTCGCTTTTCTTTTCTTTTTAAATTATTTTTAAGTCAAACTGCTATGAAAAATGTCTGTTTTTGGGCTCTGTTACACTACAGTTTTGTCTGTATGCCACCAGCTCTCAGCCTCACAGTCAGTTTGAAAATTGTATTTCTATCCATAAAATAGTAATCTGTGTAATCTCGGCAAGTTTCATGCCTGCCAGTTCCCTCTTAGCAGTTGCAATTAGTGGTTTATGGGAGGCTTCAGCCAACACGGGCCAAAATAAAGACATGAAGCTTTTTTTTTTTTTTTTTTTTTTTTTTTTTTTTTTTTTTTTTTCCTGCAGACCATGGTGAAATATTCCCCTTTCCTGAGCACATGGAAATATGGGGTGCCCTGAGGTACACTTGACCATTCAAGATGGGTTGATTTCAGAGGTTTTTGCCTCCCTGCTCTCCGCCACGTCCCTCTGTCAAACACTTGGCCCTTCCCATGACACAGACAGCAGAAGGAAGCACCTGCAAGTGCTTTGGGTGCTGCAGGTCACAGTCTGGTGTGCCAGTTTAACCCCAAATCAATGACAGCCCAAGTTAACATGCTGAGCTGTGAGCTCTGGTGGCTAGCACGGCTCATGCTCCTGCCTACTAAGTTCACTGTAGAGTCCACCTCTTAACTGAACGTCCATCTCCTCAAAAGACCTCATCCTTCCTGCTGCAGCTGGCGCCTCAGCCAGCTTCATTCACTCCACGAACCTCAGAGCAGTGACATATTAGCAATCTCCATGAACTGCTGCCCCAAGGTGGGGGATTGGGTGCTTGCCTGTCCCTTGAGAGATGTCTTCACATTCCTCCTCATCCCTTTTTATCCTCTGCCCTTTCCATGAGGGCTTTTACAGAGACAAGATCAAGGGCTCAGCACATTTTACCCCACTAAGAATTGCTCTGTTTGATCGAATGCACCATGTATTAACCTACTTGGATAGACTGCATATTTCTTTTGTGGAAGTAAAGTCATTACTGTAAATTTCATAGTTCAGCTGTTCTTCTCTCTCTGCATATAGCTTCTTTTACTACTGGTAGCACTGCTCACAGCAACACAGTGACTTCCACGTAAGTGTCTAAGATGACATTTGGAAATGTCCTCCTGGTGTTCGGCCTGACAGTCCCTGTTTTCTGCTGAAAAAAAATAATGTGACGGCCCCATGAAAACTCTGCCTGAGCTCTCAGTCTCACCATCATCCTGTTAGTCACCCGTGTGCAAAATTCTGCTGAGCCTTTGCAAAGCCAGGCCATGGGGACACTGACTGCGTTGTTCCCCTGCTCTGGGCATTGTCCTGGCTGATGCACGGCTCTGCTGCTGCTGCTGCTTCACTGAGCCTCGCCTGGCCCTCCTGCCTCAGCCCTCTCCTTCAGAGGAACTCCTGGTGCTGGTCGTGGCTCTGGTGCAAGACCTCTGGTTGTCCCTAAGAGCTCCATTCCTGGAAAATTCTCTCTGCCTTGTCAAGGGCTTGCCCATCTGCCCACCAGCTTTTGTCTCTGGGCTTGACTCCTTCCACCTGCTTATAAACTTAGCAGAGACTCTGTTGAACTCCCAGGGTCACCCCCAAGCTCTTCTGCAGTGCCAGCCTCTTTGTTACCTGGATCCAAAGCCACCTCTTGGCTCTAATGTCAGGCAGGTCCCTCATCTTCTGTGCTGGGTCCGGGAGTTAACTCTGTCCCAGCTCCCAGAGAACGATTAAAGCCCGAGGGGTGGCTGCCCTCCAGGAGGCTGTCCTGTCCCTGCTCAGCCACTGCCACCTGCATTCATGCCCCGACTGTGCCACTCAGGGCAGAGACCAGCCCCAAAGGTGAACACACAACAGCACTGTGCCTCTGCAGGCACAGAGCTGAGCTCCTTGTGGGGGACAGCTAGCTCCTCCACGGGACTTCCCTGCCCTCCTGAGCACCCAGTCGCCACCCCGTTCTCTGCCCAGCCCTCACCTCTCCCCCGAGGCGCCTGGGTTTTGTGCTGGCTGACACTTCCAGCTATGGAAATGCTTGCTAACTGTGCTTCTGTGGCTGGCCACGTGCAAACCCCTCTAGCTTACGGCACCACCAGGGCCAGCAGCTCTGCTGGCAGCCCCTGTCCCACCGCAGCAATTGGGGGTCTCCCCACAAGCGGCCTCCTCGGGGGGCCCCGGCCTGCACCGGGAGCGCTCGTCCCCATCAGCAAGGCCGGGGCCCGCGCTCCTGTTGCAGCGGGCAGGGTCCCCAGCGGCGACCAGGAAGCCTTTCTGGGCTGGGTCTGTGGAAAACTGGCCTGCCGAACCAGTTCCCATTTGTATAAAGTTCTTCAATATTCATCAGGGAAGGGAGAGCCCATGAGCAGGGCCCGACGAGGCGAATGCATTAACCACCTGTGTGTTCCCCCAGCCTCGCTCTTCCTCTAGCACAAGGGTTCTTGCCCTGTTTTAGGCAAAAACAAACAAACAACAAACTTCCACAGGAGAGAGCAGCCTGGTTGGAGGTGGGAGAGCCGTGCTGGTGGCCCCACGCTGCCTGATCAGCCAAGCCATGCTGCGGGGAGCCGGTCCCCATCACCACCTTGTCCAAGCTGCTCTCAGGAAGGATCTAGCTCCGGGACCAGCCGTGGGGTGCGTGGGTGGCTGGGCTCGGAGGCCTCTTGGGGTCCCTCCTGCTCAGGAGCTGAGGCTCAGGAGGTTCAGGAGGCCTGGGGCCACACCGTAGGGCTGTTCATCCGCAGAGCCCTACAGCGAGCAGAGGGGACACCTCCCTCCAGCCTGGAGTTGGGAACTGCATTTCCTAGGAGAAGTGCAGCTGAACTCTGGTCTCCTCAGCATTTTGGGGGAACTGGAAGAATTGGATGATGCTTTTTTCCCCCTCTTTCTAGCCAAAAACACGTTTTCAGGAAGTGTACTTTTCTGCAGGTGGACAACCCCTGCATATTCAGGTATTCAGTGAGTATTCAGAAAGCCCTTGAGGTTTCGGTTTTTGGATTTTGGAAAGCACTGAGACATTCTGATCTATTAATTGATTCAGAAAACAATTCATCTCCATGCTTCATAAGCAAAGTTTTAAAAAACAGCTTCTAGCTCTGAAACTAGGAAAATAACGAGTGAGAAATGACAAATTAACTAAACTGTATTGTTTCGCCACCCTTCCCTCACTGAATTTCTCACATTGATTCAAACCAAATTTGTTATTTTTTCCTGTTACAGCAACAACCACATCAAAGAATCCACTACTTCTCTAACCCTGTGGTTCTCTTAGACAGCTTCTCAGCTAAGGTCTGGCTCTTGCACATCCCACACGGATGCGCCTCATTTCCCCCAACTGGCCCAACACCTGAGGTCTCCTGGGTGTTCCCTCTGGAGTGTGCTGGAGCCAAACCCAAACACTTTCTATCGATTCAGCCCAGAATTTTTCCTGAACACAGAATCAGGGCTTCAGCTGTAAAACCTGTTCAGAAGAAATCACCTTTTGCCCTGTGTTTGCACAGTGCCCAAATAATGGGCTTGGGTGAAAATAGAAATAATTGTTGTCTTTATTGCTTCTAGCTCAGGTTAAGGGGATCAGAGCAAAGCTGACTGTTGTGGTGGTGATAACTGGCACAGGAAAAACTGGGATAATTTCCACTGGAAAACCTGTGTGAGAGCAACTCTAACGAGGTGTTCTACTCTGCTGCTTTCAAGGTTATCAAAAAAATGATCGCCCTCTCGGCTGCGATGTCCCATTCTGTGACATTAATGGCAGGAAAATTTAAAGCCAAAGGAATCTCCTGGCACAATATGCAATTTGCCTGGGGAAATTAGTTTAAAAAAGGATCAGAAAGTTAAATACTATTGCTGGGCTTAAAATGAAGGCGAATGATTTTATAGCCAAAATAATATTTTTCTATGATGAATTATGTAGAAGGCAAGAGTAATAAAATGTCACGCTCCAGGGTATAAAACAATTCCTGTAAAGGTCAGAAAGCACTTTTAACGTACATGCACATCACCGCACATTAGTCCAGATGCATTTTAATTTGTTTGGATTTTGTGTCCTTGATTGGACACAACACTTTTCTCGCCTGAAATTCCTCAAGGCCAAACACCTTGTCAGCTGGACCGGGAGAGGAGCCTTCACCAGCTCTCTCAGATTATTGCTGCATTCCTTTAAGCGTGAGGCTGGATTATTTTTGTTATGCGTATTACTTCTGTCCCGTTCTTGCAAGACCTGACGCACTCTAAGTCTTTGTGGCATCTCGCCCTCTGATTTGCGACTCTGCGATTTTGCTATTACGACACCGCCTCTAATTACAGCAGGATTAACTTTTCAAACCAACCTGTCCACCTTGCACGCAGCTCACTTCCTACACTGCTGAATTTATCAGGCTGGCTGTTCGACCTGCGCAGCCGCGCACTAAGCACTCTGCACTTAGGTCCTGGCGCCGAGCGTGCTTCTGTTTCCTTAAACCAACAGCAGATTAGGAGGTAAGCAGAGAACCTCCCTTTTTTTTTTCCTGGTTTTCTTCCCATCCCACGCCAGCCACCCCAGCCTTAAGCGTGGCAGGGAGCTGGGTGCTGGACAAAGCACTGCACCTCACCTCTGCCGCCCAGCTCTGCCATGCTTGTTTTATGGCCACATCCATTTAATCACCCTACAAGCAGCCAGCACAGCCCCCCCACCAGGTGGGCTCCACTCCCCGTGGCCCAAGCCCACAACTCCCTGCTTATTTGAAGCTTCTCAGCTGCCTTCCAGGCTCTCCCATACAAGAAGGCACTTGGTGCTCATTTAGGGCAATTTCCCAGGCTGGTTTGAATTTGAGAGCTCTGAAAAACACTTGTGAAATAAAAAAAAAAAGACACAACATTTTTACAACAGTTTTCAGTGACGTGCGCAGCATCCTGAAATGCTCGTGTGGAATTTGCTTGTGAGCTTTGTAAAATTACCCTCTAGCAGAGAGCAAATAGGAAGAATTCAAACTAGGAAAGCCAATTTACATTACTGAAGTGTTAAAACAGGACAGAGCTGTTATCTCCAATCCATGCTAGAAAAGCAGCGGAGGACAGTGTGAAATACAGGATTTTGCATGGATGGAGACTCTGCCAGGAAGACTTTATATCTTAAAATGTCTCAAAGCATCCCAAAGCAAGCATCAGCCCAGTTGTTAGAGCAAGTTCGGTCCCAGGACCGCAGCCCGTGTGCAGGGAGGAGCAGTGGCAGGGACAAAGAATGACCTGAGACCTCCAGGCACGGAGGTGACCAGCCCTGACTGACCCCTTGCCTGACACAGGAGCCCTCGGTTGGCAGCACCAACACCAGCTGCGTGCTGTGCTCTGCAGCCCCCTGTGTGCCCTCCTGCAACTCCAGGGAAGGGGCCATGGAAGCCTGGGGAGGCTGAGGCTGGGTGGCCAGCACAACTATGGGTGCACAACCCACCATGGGGTTGCTTAAAAGCTTCCAGGAGGCATCCATGAAGGAGGAGACCTGGAAGGGGATGTGGATTTCACTTGCGGACAACGTGAGGCTTCTTACCATCTTGTCACTGCAGCAGCTGGTCCAAACTTCCCCGTGGTGGAGCCCAGATGCTGGTTTCTGGGCATCTTTGAGCTCATGATGGGGACACATCTGCATTGAAAGGATCTTCAATGCCCAGCCCACATTGAGCAGGGCACAACCTCCTCTCCAAGTGCCTGCTGGAGCCGTGCTCAGCCTGAGGGCTGTGCAGGATCTGTCCCCATGCAGGGATTTGCAGCTCCTCTGTCCTGAGCCTCCCCATGGACCTCCAGGGGCTCAGCACTGCCACAGTGCCATGGTCCCACAACACAGCAGCAGCCAGACCATCCCAGGCCAATCTGCTCCATCAAGCAAATCACTCATTTGCCACCTAATTAATTAACAGGTTATTAATTAAAACGGAATAGTACCAGATTCAGCGCCCAATCCAAAACCTCCACTCATCACCGTAGGGTATTAACCCAGCACCCAACTCTCCGTACCCTATGCACCCTCATTTCAGGCATTTAATCCAATCTGTCTGTTATGTTCTTCATAGAACTGGGATGAGGGATTGTGCTGAAGGCCCTTATGAAGTTGAGATACGTCCCATCCACTGCTTCACTGCTGTCTTATGAAGGAAGCTAGGTTAGTTGGAAATAATTAAATTTCTTAAGTTACACCACTATCAAAATTACTCTAATGAGCCCCTTTGTGCCCTTTTTGTGCTTGCCCTTCTGACACCTCTCCTGTTGTCCCTCTGGCCTGGAAAGCAATTGCTTGTCTGGGTTGTCAGAGAGCTCCTGATGCACCAGACACCAGTCCTGGGCCTCGCAGGGCTGCTCCTGTAGCCGTTCCTCCTCCGTCCAAGGCTGGGGAGCATCCTGGCATGGCAGCCTGCAGCTCCAGGCACGGAGACCAAATCCTCCTGCTGGGCACCTTGGGCTTTTTGGAGAGCTACTGGAAAGAAGCCCCACTCTCCTCCTTTGCACCTCCAGACACCCAAGCCCCAGAGTGGGGCACGCTGCAGCTCTGGGGCAAGGCCATGCACCCCCTGCCCGCTCCTCGCTCCCTCCAGAAGCTGAATTAAAGCTTGCAGTTTAAAATGAGCTCATTTTGCTTCACAGGCTGCAAGCCCCGGTGAGCGCACTGCTCCCCTCGTGCACCGCCACAGTGTGCCATTACTCACTGCAAGAGAGCTGCAGCTTATTTCAAGGTTGAATTTGCCCAGCTTCAGGTCCCCGGGACATTTACATCTCTGGAAGCAATCCGGGGGCACTGCAGAGCTGCTGCTTTCCGTGGTCACATCCCCGGTCAGGAGGCTGGCTTCTAACAGCCTGATGTCACCATATACCCGCTTTCTTTACATTCTCTGTATTTTTAACCTTAGGGAGGACACATTTCATTTTTTAAGCTTTCCTTTGCAATTGCAAGGACTGGATGCTTTTTGGATGACGACAGCTGAGAATCTCATGCATTTGCGTGGCTGCAACCAATGACTTAAAAAACCTACTTTAACTAAATCACTGCCCAGGATTTATCAAAGACTCACAAGGCTGATGTACATGAGAGCTGTTGACACACAGCACAGAGCATATGAGCCCTAAAGTACCTAAAATTATCTCATGTTATCTTTTGAAAATATGTCTCCACCCTCCATTCAGAATGACAACTTTTGGCAACAACAAGAAAACAGAAATGACAGATGGTAACAAAATCTGGTACACAAACATGACAGTAGGCAATATAATGAACATTTCACCCACTCTTTCATTTATGCTAATCATTGCTTTTGAGCAACCTGAATTGTTATGCCAGACAGCAGTGGATCTGAAGCATGGCATATCAAATCTCAAAGGGCCACCAACCTGAAACCAGAATAAAACCCCCACCGGGCTGCTCATTGTGAATGAAATTAAAGTATCGCTAAACTACAGCCTGCTCTGACGTCTGCTGAAAAATCCCCCTGGTTCCTAAAAAGCACATCAGCCCCCCCTGCAGAAACAGAACCAATTTGTGCCCTGAAAAATGCTACATCCACAAAATACAGGCAGTCCAATTTTCCTGATATCTGAATCTTCACCGTGTTCAGATGAAGCAGCAAGAAGTTGCAGGCAAAGGTGAGAATTAGTGTTCTTGCATTAAATGCACATTGTGCTATCAAAACATTATTACGGCGACAAAATTTTTCTTTTAAAAATTCTTCCCTCTCAGACGAAGAACTCAGTCCCCATGGGAAAAATGTTTACTTTCCCATTTGTAGCCCACTTATCTCGTGCTGACATTCTCAGTGGAAGGTGCTATGTCATCCACAAAACTCCTTTTATTTCATAAAAATAGAAATCAGCTTTTTTTTTTTTTTTTTTTTTTTTTTTTTTTTTTTTTTTTCCCCACAGCCTTGTAGCCTCATGTACTGGACAGTATCCCTGTTCAATTATTCTGAAGACATGCTCGTAGCCTCTGACGCAGCGGTCTGTAAGACTCAGACCGTTCCTTCCCTTCCTGCCCTGCCATTTCAGTGCTTCCTCCTACGCCTGCTGGTACAAAGGTTCCCGGGGTGGGGTTAGGACCTAAGAACATCTCAGAGGCACCTTGGAGAGCAACAGCAACACCCGTTTATTCTCCCGAGGGAATAAAATACATTTTCCCACAAATAAATAGCCACTGTTTTCAGGAAGAAGAGGCAATCTTGAGCAATTGCCCTCACAGTTGGCCAAGATGCGTAATTGTACAAAACTGTATATATTTGCAATTATAAATGAGGCCAGTCCTCCTCTATGAGGGTTTCCAGACACTTCTCTTTATAAGACCTGATTTTCATTTGCTTACAACCCTGTCAAACATTACCTACGTTAGATGAAATGCTCTCTTCTCGGGCCAGAATCACAGTGAAAACTCCCAAGAAAAAAAATAAATTTCAGCCAAAACATTTCAGTTGCTTTCGAGGAAAAAAATAAATACTGCACACTCTTGGGAGCCTTCCAGTCAGCACTTCTACAATCCTACGCTCAGCCCCAGGAGAAGGGGTTGGAGAGGTTCCCTGTGCCCGTGGTGCATCCCCCATCGGCCTCACGGGGTCTGGCTGACCTGGTGCCATCCTGCACAGCGGTCGGGAGCGATGCTGCTGTCCTGCCCTTGAAAGAAGGCTGTTTGGGACTCGTAACACTCCTCCTCAGCCCGTTCGTGCCCTGCAGCTGGCTCCCAGTCTTTGCACTGTCTCCACTGATGGCGAGAACACATCGTGAGGTCTCACCGCCCCTGCTCCAATCCCGCCTCAGATCAATGCCCTTTTGGAAGCATGTACACAAGCATGCTCCAGACAACACCTCTTTGAGTCACTTCTCACCTCTCCCCGTAGACCAGGACGCTCACAGACCATCCGATTGCTGAGGACATTACGGCAGTGTTGGGATGACCCCAGCAGCAGGATAGCCCTGGACTGGAGATCAAAGAACCACAGAATCACTCCGGTTGGAAAAGACCTACGAGATCATCAAGTCCAGCCACCAACCTTACCTACCGAGTCCCATCACTCAGCCACGTCCTTGCCAACTAGTCCACGTACCTCTCAGACACCTCCAGGGGAGGAGACACCACCTCCCTGGGCAGCCCGTTCCCCTGCTTCACCACCCTTTCTGTGAAGAAATTCTTCCTGACGTCCAACCTCAACCTCCCCTGCTGCACCTTGAGGCCGTTTCCTCGTGTCCTGCCACTTGTCGCCTGGGAGAAGGGACCAACACCTCCTCGCTGCAGCCTCCTTTGAGGGAGGTGCAGAGCATGGCGAGGTCTCCCCTCAGCCTCCCATGCTCCAGGCTAGGCAGCTCCAGCTCCCGCACTGCTCCTAGGTCCAAGTCCTGCTTTCCAGCCCCTCTCTCAGTGTCCTTGCTGTCCCCCTTGCTGTTCTTGGGCCTGCGTGCGGCTGTGAGCCCAGCACGTCCTCTGTCCTCTTGCCCTGTTCCAAGCCATGCCAGTGTGGCTGAGCCGCCGGCCAGGAGCACTGCATCCAATGTGGGGCCCATCACCCCCTAGGTACCTCTGCTGCAGCATAAAAGAGACGCAAAAACAGATGTTTTGGGGGCCTTAGGGTTTTTCCAGGGGCCGGGCCAGGACGTGGCCCTGCTGGTGTAGGGGACCCAGCAGCCTCCAGCCCTCCCTGCATCTCCGGCTCGGGCTTTGCCCGCTCGCTGGACATGCTCAAAGTTCAGGGTGCTATAAATACCCCAGCGCAGGGCTTGCCAGGGCCGCGGGGTTAGCGTTAGCGGCTGCTAAAACCAAACGGGGTTTAATTGCAATTAACCCTTCGGGCCTGTGGCTCCCCCTACGCAGTTCGAAAGAGAGGAATCCTCCGGTTCCAAGACATTTCTAAAGCCAGAAGAGTGCAGCAAACGCCTTCTTTGGGCTGGTTCCTGCTGGAAGCGTCCCAGGGCTCATTCTGCACGGCGGGGACGCGCAGGCTGTGGCCAGCCCTGCTCTGGCAGCAGTGGCCGCTGCGGTTCTTGTGTGGGTCTGGGGGCTCCTCCAGAAGCGGTGGGGACTGGGGGCACAGCGTGGTGGGGTCTGGGCATCCCCTGGGGGATGGTGCTGTGGGGCCAGCCCCTCTCGCACCCCACACGGCATCACCTTGTGCACCACACTGCACAGCCCCACGTCCTGCACCCTACAGCTCCGCACCCCACAGCCCCACATGGCCCCACACTGCCCAGCCTGCACCCCCTGCCCCTTCCCCACATGCAAGTCTTGCCCTTCACCACAGAGGAGCAGAGAAGTCCAACACCCCTGAGGGCAACAGAAACACATCCAGGTAGGGCAGGGTTGTGAGCCAGCTTCCACCCCCCGACACCGCTCCCTGTAAGCCCACGGGCACATCGGCCCCACATCGAGCCAATTCCCGTGCTCTGTCCCTGCCCTGGGGACAACCCCAAAACGCCCAGTCCCTGGCACTGCAGAGCCTGGGGCATCACCAGCAGTGGGGTCATGAAGCTCCCCGACACCCACAACTATACAAAGCCACTTTGTGGTGCCAAACGTGCTTTTTGAACCATTTCCCTGCCATGTACCTTACCAGAGTGTGCCTTGGCCAGGCTGGGCTGGCGCAGACCGTCCGGCCTCCAAGGAAGGGCCTCCTCCTGCCTTTGTCCTTCTCAGACCATGAGAGGTGGAAAGCACGGAGCTGACAGCAGGGACAGACCCCATGTGCTGGGCTTTTGCCCCAGAGATCCTTGGCCCCACAACTGTGGCACTGAAACAGCCTCATTTTAGCCTTCAAAACAGCGCTTTTTAGGGACCTTCGGCCTGCAAAACATCACACCTTTGGGTACTTGCCCCCAGGCTCCCCCTCTCCCCCATAGCTGGGGGATGCTGAATGCCTCCTCGTTGCTGCCAGCTGCAGCACCCAGTGCTCACTCGCCCAGTTTGGGGGTTTTGGGGTGATCGCTCCTGCTGCCAGCAGCCCTGGGGGCCGGGCAGGGCGCTGAGCCCTGGCTCCTGGGGCTTCCCCTGCTGCAGCCGGAGCGGGGGTGGCACTAGGGGGAGGTAAAGGCCGGGACATGCAGGTGCTCCTGGTGCTGTGTCCCCGTGTCCCCAGGGCCACCGTGCCCCAAGCTGCAGCTTTCTGCGGGTGGCAGGCCCTGGGCTTTGCAGGGGCTTTCCCGGCATCTTTGGGAATGGTGCCCGGGGCTTCCTGGCTTTTACATGGACTTGCAGCGGGCGTGCCGGCTGCAGGTAGCACAGGGGCACGCAAAACTAACCCCAGAAGGAAGAACAGTGCCCGGCACACTGAGCAGGGCCCAGCAGGGACAGAGGTGTGCTGGTAGGGAAGCAGAGGGGGTTTGCTGCAAACCTCACCTGGAAACTCAGCCCACGCATCTGCTGCAGCACCACCACACCGGGCACCTCCAGGGCTCCCTGGGAGCAGGACCAGCAGGAGCTGCCCCATCCTGCAGGTCCCCATGATAGGAGCTCCATGGGACAGCAGCAGCACTAGAAATGCGTATTTTGCTCATATTTTCTATGGATTGCAAAAGAAGAGAAAACTTTTCTCCTTTTTCAGGAGAGGGATCCAGAGCCCCGCGGGCACACAGCCTCACCTAACACAGGCTCTGGAGCTACAACCACACGCGATGTCGGTAAGTGTCCTGGTGCCGGAGGGGAGCTGGAGGATGCCAGCCCCAACGCTCCAGCCTTTCTGGAGGTGTTGGGCCACACCTCAGCAGTGTTGCCCACCGTGCAGCCACAGCTCAAGTTGTGCTGAGGGACCAAAGGTTTTGGTGTGTCCCCAGCACAAGCATTGGCTGTGGAACCCCTCGGCACGCAGCATCGCCATCCCTTGCTAAGGTTTACAAGTTTTTAGAGCTCCAGATGACGACAATTCTTCAATATCATCTCTGAAGCTGAGTGTCTGGCTGTGCTGGAGGGAAAAAGGGGAGCTAGGGTGGCTGGTAATTTGATAGGGACGTTGGCACTGGACCAGGGAGGCTGGATGCAAAAAGGGAGCAAGGCAGAGGGCTCTCAGGACGGGGTGTTATCCGAGCCCCTCTGGGAACAAGGTGTCTCTGCCATGATGTGAGCTGGCAAGAGTGAAAGGAGGGAACGAGCTCTCTGTCAGCACTTTGCTATGCGTGGCGGCTCCCCGTTCCCAGCTCGCTGCTTACCGCGGTGTCCACGGGACGCCGGCCTCAGAGCTGCACAGCCCCGGGGCTGCTGCTGCCAGGACAAGAGCTGCAGATCCGCACCGAGCCCTGCTGGTGTTTCCCAGCCGAGACACTCCCTGTGCCCAGCACACAACTGCAGCATCTCCAGCTCCACAGCCCCAGCTCCCCGCGACCGCTCCCTGCACCTCAGCCCCAGCACAGCCCCGGCACCACGGGCACCTGCACCACCTCCTGTCCAGCAGGTCTGCAGCTTCATGAGGCAGCCTGGAAGAAAAGGCTCCTTTTTATGCTATGCTTGAATGGAGTTAAATTATTATCTAAATTAAATTATTATAATTATTTACTATAATGCAATTAATTTGCAGCATCCCCTGCGATTCTGCTTGTGGCACCTGGTGCTGGGACCACAGTGCTCCTCTGCCATGGTGAAATGCTCGTACAGGGAAGGAGGCGATGGCAGGAGTGAGGGCATGCCTTGCCGAGAGGAGCCAGCGCAGGGCGGGTTTTAAACTCACTGACTTGGTGGCATTGGGTGGTGGTGTCCACACGGGAGAGGAGCCGACCACTGGGGAAGACTCCGGTGCTCCAAGTTCCTGCCAGCGGGCAGGAGCGCAGCCTGCACGGCCAGGGGGCCAGACCTGGAGGCGCTGCTGGAGAAGGCCCCAGTGGGCTCCTGAATGGCCCTGCCCGTGACTTTGCTCCTAGCACCAGCAGCAACCTGGGGATTCGCTGCCAAGACGGACGGATGGCTCCCATCGCGATTATGGCCATGGCTGCTGGAGTACTGCTACAGCAGCACCTTTGGAAACACACAAAATAGCTTTCTGCTGAAAACCACGTACATCATCAAGGTGTTGAAGCTTCAGGATTCCCCCTGGTGTGGGGGCTGGAGTTTGGACACCTCGGAGAAGTTTCTGTGTTCTTCATTTTTTATTCTATGTTTTGCCTTTAGCAAATCATCCCACAGGTAATGCCGCATGCGCAGCCTGGTGCTCGCCAAGGGCTCCTGCTCAGAGCCGCCTCGTGCCACGCTGATGTGGATGCTTGCCTTAAAGCTTCGAGTACAAAGCATATGCAGGACAGATGGAAATGAGGTTTATAAGATAATTAAGCACATTAATGAAGTTCATTTGCATCCAGCTCTTAAATTCCCATAAACTCCGCAAAGCTGTGAAATGAGAATTGCTGCTCGACACCACAAAGCGACAAAGCTCAGTTACCAACAGCAAAACAATGATTAACAAGTGAGAACAAAAGCCTGCTGCATTCCCGAGCCGCCCGGCCCCAGGGGCTGCGCAGCGGCCGAGCGCATCCTTGGCAGGTCCCCGCTCCCCCAAGTGATGTGGTGAACCCACGCCGAGCGACGCAACGAGCGGGTGCTTAAGTGGCAACGTTAATTGAACACAAATCGCTTATAGGCCTTTGGCTGGACTGAACGTTATGAAACCAGGGAGAGCGGGGAATAAAATATTGCTCCGAAGACAGATTTGGCCCCAGAGATGGAGGAAAAGATTTTTTAGCACCATGGAAATCAAAACCAGTTCCCAGGGTGAGGAGCCCAGCCCGGGCTCCTTGGGGAAAGCCCAAGGAGACCCCAGGGCCAGGGGCAGCATCGCCACTCCCTGACCACCTTCCACGCTGCTGGAGCTGGAGGGCACCCACGTCCCTGCTCCCTCCTGGGCAGGATGCACTCAGGTTCTCACCTCCCAGAAGGTTGAGCAGCACTTCTGGTGGCAAGAGGAAGGCCAGGTGAGCGCAGCAGGCAGCCAGCCACCCCGCGAGGTGGGACTGCTCTGGGTGCCACGGCACCGAGCGCTGGGGCAGCTCGGGCTTCTGCATCTCTGCATTACCCCGGAGGCAACAGCGGCTCCTCCAGAACAGTTGACCCCTAGAGCAGCACAGCTGGGCAGTGCACGCCGGCCTGGGACCTCCACACCACGCTGCTGGGAGCAAGGAGCGAGCCAGTACTCACGTTCCAGGTGTCTGGGGGATCCTGATGCATGAAGAAGCAAGAAGCCGGCTGCTGCAGAGCTTCCTGTGCTCCTGGCATTACTGGGGCATGAGACCCCCGCAAGGCGATGTCCCAAGGACACGGCATCACCCCTGCCACGGTCCCCTGGGAACGGCAACGGAATGCGGCCCTGGGAGATTTTGGGGCTTTTCTCATTCCCAAAGTCCCCTACTACGCTAAACACACACAAGCCAGTATCTTTAAATACATCTAACACATCCTTCACTGCGACCTGAACAGAGAAAGACAGGAAACTGAAAAATGGGGGAGCTTTGGGAGAAGACAACATAGAACTGAAAAGGAAAACAGAAGGGCTGGATTTATTTGAAATGCCTTTATAAGATTTATTAAAAAATATCCCTTGGCAGTTCACAATCACCATGATCTACAATAGAAAACCCACTGGATAACATTGGAACAGTTTTCACCTACAACAGAAGGCCAACACCCAGGCACACTCGAGCATCGCCTAAATTTGCACATTGGCACAAAACCCCGGGTTGCCATCGAGTGTCGTGGTGCAGCCGCTGGCTGCTGGCTGCAGAGCGAGTCGCACCACGCGCATGACGTGTGCTCTGATACTTACCTCGTCTTCAGAAAGAAAATGTATTTAAAATACAGGGGGAAAGCAATAAATCAACACCCTCAGGGGGAACAAATTTCACCTCTCCGTGGTTCCAGGACAAAGCTCGTGGTGCGACGCTGCTGCAGCCCGATGGGCAGTAGAGGAAAGGGAACCTGAGGCTCCTGAACACGGTGTCTGGCTGAACCCCACGAGAGGCTCAGCACAGCCCCGTCCTCAGCGCCCAGGGGCAGGGAAGGGTTCGGTGGTGATGGACACGGTGACTGCGGGCACCTGAGCTCGCTGGTACAGCGGATGAGCACGGACCCAGAGGCAGCCTTCAGATCTTCCAGCTCAAGGCCTTGCTTTGCCAGGGCTCAGGACGGTCCTCCGACAAGTCTGTCTCCCCATGACACCCAGTGAAAACACAATGGGATGCTTCAAGGGAGGCGGACACAGACTCCACTGCCCATGGCAGCCCAACACAACACGTTCACCTCTTTCTGCCGGCCGGACTCGCATCTCAGAAACGTCAAGGCTCGTCTTCACAGACAACCACTCCTGGGAAAAGTGACTTCTTGTCCTGTGGACTCTTGCTCCGGAATAACAACGTCCTGCTCCACTGTTAAAGCAGATTAAAATAATTTGCAGAATAAACCATCCAGGCTGTTTGCTAAAGAAAAAATGTCTGTCTTAAATCCATGCCCAACTTCAACCGCGATGAGCTCCCCAGCACACCGAGCCCTGGGCTGTCCCTGCCGCAGAGATGTGGCCGAGGCCCCGGAGCAGCGCTGAGACGAGGACGAAGCGGGGGGATCCTGCTCCTGATCCTGCTCCTGAGCCGCTGCTGGGGGCACGGCGGCCGTGCTGAGCTACGCACCGAAGTGCAGCGGGCCTGTGCTCTGGGCTACGTGACAAATTCCTTCAGCATTCAAAACGCCGTCTAAATATGCACCTAATCAAAAATTAACTTGGTGGTTTCATGATTTATCAAAGAAACATTGCAAGATGCCAGATCCAAAACAAAGGGCTCAAAAAAAATGCTGTTCCAAACTATTATACTTTGAAACAATGTGCAAATGGCACGAGATTGCATTTGAAGTTGTGCTGAAGCAAAAATAAAAAAGCAAACAAATTTTAAGTTGACATAGTGTATTGTGAATTACGTTCTCAGCTTGTCTACATCTAAGATAGCGTGAAATGATCTGCCGTACAGTAAAACAGTTTAATATACAATTGATTACAGATCCGTAGTAACGAGTCAGAGATAATACGCGGTTTATCTATATACATATATAGCTTAATATTTCACAGATACAACTTTTCTCCATTTCTGCTTTGCCAACGAAGCATATGCAGAGTATTTACAGTGAAGCCGCTGCGCGGAAGCCCCGTCCCCCAGCAAAGCGACCCGGCAGAAGCGCCGAGCTTCCCCGCAGGGCGCTTGTAAACAGCGCGGTTCTGTCGTTCTGCAGAAAGGGAGGGGAGAAGGTAGTGTGAGCACGGCCCTTGCTAGGATGGGAAGAGAAAGAAAACAAAGACGTCATGAAGAAACAATTTCCAGCTAACCTGGATACTTTAAAATGTTTTCATTTGCCTTTTTTTTTTTTTTTTTTTTTTTTCCTGAACTGGAAACTGTTCTCAATGAACGTTTAACACTTTCCATACAATCTCCACGTGTGCTTAGGCAAGGACGGGCAGCGCTGAAGTCTCCGTACCACGTCAAGGCAGCGGCCCTGCCGGATCTGGGTTCCTCGCTTCCACCTGGCCAAACCCCACCACGGCTCCGGCACCGACACCGTGGGGTTGCCCCGTGGTGGGGCCGAACGGGAAAAGAGGTGGCCAGCCCCACCACCACCAGAAAGCTTTGACGCCAGGTTAAAAGCAGCATTTCACAGAAAGGAGCTGTTATGAGAAATGCAATGTGACGGCAAGCCCTGCGGGAGCGAGGTGGCTTTCCTGAGAGCACCGGGGGAGCCTTTCTACGTGTTCCTGGTGGATTCGGCGAGCGCCGCCGAGGTCCTTCACGTCTCTGGATGCTCCTGTTACCTCCTCACGGACAGGAGACATCCATGGCTAAAAATTCCTAAGTATTCGGCACAAACCTGAACCTGTGCTTTGTCTCTCAGCAGACGGTGGGAGTCGTTAAGGCTCTTGGCTTTAAAGAGTTTATTACTTTGGAAGTTGGAAGCTGTACTCGCAGGAGGGTGCAACAAGTCTCTGTCTCGGCACGTACACGCATGCGCATGTGTATCTCAGCACGGCCTCAGAAAACTAGCAGTGACAAATGAAATCTGGGAAGGGCACTCTGGTGGTGGGGGAGTCCCAAACCTCTATGCATGGAGAAAACCACTGCAGGTGCTGGAGACAGCCCAGAGGCAACCCTGGTGCCCAGCAAAGTGCTGCGATACCACCAAAACCCTCCCTGGGATGCTCCTGGGGGCACCAGCGAGACGGAGGTACCCAGCTCACCTCTCAGATAAACCCCAAACGAAACGCTGCTCCTGCTGGAATCAAGGCAAAGAGTCAAGGATGCTGAAGAGGCAGGCGCCTTCCTGCTGCACACCCTCCCCTCGGTTCATCGCTGCCCCACGCGCTGCATTTCTTCCTGCCCTGAGCCACAACCAAAGAATACAAACAATCTCTGAATCGCGCGCTAATATTCAGCCAATGCATGAATTTAGAAACAGGCAAACTCATTAGTAAGTAAGGGAGAAAAGAGTAAAAATTGAGAAAGTCACTTTGAGACGAATGCGTTAATATCCTCAGAAAGCTCAAAACCACACAAGCTGCGGAGCAACCCAGAGCCTGGCCAGGTACCTCGGGTACACAGTGGCTCAAGTGACCACGGATGACGAGCTAGGCGAGGGCAGCACCAGTCAAAGAGCTGAAACTTGACATTTTAGAAGCTGATCCCAGCCACTGCTGTCTTTGCAGTTCTTCAGATTCAGCGAATGCTGCAACATCTAGAGATGAAAATACGCGCTGCTACAGCAAGCCAAAGACCAGTGCAAGAACAGAGTAAAACATGTACAAAGTAAGACCGAGGGCTACAGTGTGAGAAGCCGATGCAGCAGCCTCGGGGCCCTTCCAGAACAATAAAATGAGCGACTGCTCCCCCTGCACCAGCGTCCAGCCCCACGATGTGTGCAGAACAGTGGCTCCCCACAACCCGCATCGCACCGCAGGTGGGACAGCTCGCGCCCCTGCACCTCTCCTGGCCAACTAATGGACAGCAGCTGCACTAAAGAACCAGGGAAAAAAAGCTTTGAATGTCTTCTACCCACCTGTTTTTGTTTTTGTTTTCCCAAAATAATCTTAAAATCTAATATTGCCTCTTGAATGTAAAAAGGAAACATTTCTCTAAGTTGTATAGCCAGTTTCCTTAGCTGAAGACAAAAGTTTAGCTCCTCTGCTCAAGGCTTAAAAAGGGTTTTCTGAAGAAAACCCGCACTGCTGTTATTCCACAGAGCTTCACTCAGCACCCCTAACCCCCCAGCAACGCTCCAGCTGAGCCACTGGTAACACAAATCAGATTCCGCAGTGATTTTAGTTACTGCTTGAGCCTATTCAGAGTCTGACATTTGATTTTTAATGAACTCTAATTTAAAGACAAAGCCAGCAAGCTCCTGGGTGCCTGATGGCTGCTGACAAAACCCGCCGCGTTGCTCAGAGGACAGAGTTCAGAGCGTGGCATTACAGCAGCTTCACAAACTGCGGCTGTTTTCAGGCTCCCTTATCCTAACACAGAAACCCCAAACCTCCCCGTGCTCCAGCCGAGCAAAGTCACTGAACGTGGAAATTAGAAATGAGCCTTCAGAGCACCCACACCTCATCTCACGTCCACCTTCCCCCTTCCTCACTGATCTGAGCACTGGTGGCCAGGCACCGGGGCGTGCTGCCCAGTCCCCATCCCTGCGGGACGTGGCTTAGCAGAGAATTGTGAGGCCAGGCTGCTGGTTGGACTTGGAGATCCTGAAGGTCTTTCCCAACCTTGATGACCCTGGGATTCTGTGTTATCAGCGTGCTCGGTGCTTTGTGCAGCACTGTTTGCTTACCCCACATTTCGCCACCAGGCCAGCAGTTACGGCAGGACGCGAGGGGGCTGCACAGCACCCGTGAGGATGAGCACGAAGAGAGGGGATGTCCCCAGAGACCCCATGGATGGCTTCAGGAGTCTCAGCCCCCTGCTGCAGTGGAGATGTAGGGGAGCTCCGTGCCACGTGAAACCATAAATCACGAGTCTGTAGCAGGTGAAGGCTGGAAGTTGGTCGCTCCTCCTTAGAGAAAGGCTCTCGCTCCTCCTGAAGTTGGCAAACGGGCTTAGTGCCCCCCGAGCTGAGGAGCTGGGCATGGCTTCACGTGAAAAACTGAGCTGGGGGACCCTGTGCCACGCGGGAGCACCCAGAAGCAGTGGGTGAACGCTGCGGGTGACTCCCTGCTGCAGGGGACAGAGGCACCCACCTCTAGACCCTGCAGAGGTCTGTCACCTGCCAGGGGTGTCACGGGGAACACTGCCGAGTCCTGTCCGTGCGTCCGACCGCTGCCCCCTGCTGCTCTCCCCCATGGGCACCAAGGACACCAAAGGCAACCTGGAAACTACCAAAGGGATTTCACAGCTCTGGCGACAGCGGTAAGGGTCTGGGGGTCTGTGGGCACCTTCTGAGCTGGAAGCACGAACGTCATCGTACAGAGCACCAAAATCCACTGAAACAAAAATCCACCGGTGTACGGGGTCCTGCACTCCTACCAGCAGACCCTCCTGCCTCTCTGCTTTCCTGCACGGTACATTTCAGCAGAAAATGGTCCATGGTTTCACAGCTCCTGACTGAGTCACCAGACCACTGCCCCCCTCAAACTAAAATAGGCACAGCCAGAACGTCTGCAGGAATCAGCATGCAGCGGTTATCATTTCCAAATTTTTGTTTTTATGGGACTTGGCGAAATTCTGCAGGCGCTGTGTGCTGATGGTCTCGGTTCCATCGAGCCTCAAGCCCAGGTTGTTCCCACCCCACCGAGCCAGCCGACCCCAGGGCTGCTCCTGCGAGGCAGCAGCGCTGCAGCACGTTGCTGGACAGCGCTGGGGCACCCCTGCATCTCTAGCATCCACCGCTCTTCTTTCCGTGCGTAAATCACTCTGTTTCCAGCCAAACCATCCCCATGACATCTCCAGCAGCTGGGAAAGTCACATCAATAAACAGTGCTTTATAACTAAATGCCAGACTTCAAGGCAAAGCCACACCCTCCGTGTGTACCAGGCAGCCCCTCCACCAAGGACCCCTGCCCGCTCACATGTCTCTTTTCTGCTGCGACAGCAAGCAGAGTTTCTCATTTTTTGCTTGGCCACATTCCTTTCCAAATATGCCTCCCCACAAAATAGCTTCGAACCAAGAAGCCTCAAGCTTAGCAAGCAAACAAAACGTGCTCTCTGCAAGCATCCTTCCATTTTCAGCATCCCAGAGCGTTTTGGGGACAAGGGCCCTCCTGAGCTCTGCTTCCCTGAACCCAACACCAGCAGCCCCTCACTTCATTTTAGTTATTAACTTCTGCTTTTGCATGGTCTCTAATACTCAAGGTCACCCAGACTGAGCCAGAGAAATCCCGTATGAAAGCAGAGAGAAAACAGACGCAGTCCTTAAATTTGGTAAACCCCCCCAAGTTGTTCAGTTACGCAGCCGACTGGGTTATAACCAACCTCAGGCACTCCCAGGCTCTGCGATATTGCAACATAAAGGCATGAAGTGCACAACTGCTCCCTTACAACTTTTTTTTTTTTTTAAACATGGCTGTTGTATTCAGAATTAAAGGTTTAGAAACAAGTTAGAGTTCAGCAATTATAAGCCCTAAGTACCCAACTAGTTACATTTTGCCCTTTTCCTGGTGCCAGCTGACGCTGACCTGGCTCTGGGAGAGGTTTGTGCCACTTCCACGCTGGGGGCATCCTCTCAGCCCCCGTTTTGTCTCCTCAAAGTCCAACTGTGCCTGCTTGGTTCGGCCAAAGGGGATGGCACCAAACTGTGGGAAACAACAGGCAGCTCTGGTCCTGTCTCCAAATCACGAACACCAGAAGTAAATCAACAGGAACGCCATTTACGTGTTTTTAAATGAGAAATCAATTCAATTTCACAGAAGCAGCTGCAAGAAAGTCAGCATTTCTGTGCGTTGGCAGCAGATGAAGACGCCGCTGCAGGGCACGCTCACCATCCTGCTCCTCACTCTGTGCTCCCGAGCAGCTCCCACAAGAGACCTGCAGCTGAAGGCAGCCCCAGCCCAGCAAACACGCAGCAATTTTTCCCCCTCTCTGGGTAGTTTTGAAACGATCAGCACGAAGACACCCCAAAACCAGAGCACAGCACTATGCTGACTGCATGCAGAACACACCTCCAGCTCTCTGTTCAGCCCTGCAGCTTCCACCCCATGTCTGAATGGCGGTGGCACCAGCAGGGCAAGCAGGAGGGACATCTCAATGACACCGGCTTCGCTTGAGGCCTCCCACAAGCACACGTGTGGCAGGGCCAGCTCCGGGGCACGGCGAGATGCAGCCCAGCACCGTTACAAACGCCCGCAGAACAATTTCTGTGAGCACCGGGACATCTTTTCAAAGGCGTCAAGGGAAGGCGCAAAGGTTCAACCCCCACCATTTCCCAACAAAAAGCAAGCGTCTCCCTGTGCCTGTGAAAATCTGGCTGTTCAAAGCGCAGGCCGACAGCTTGGCTTCCCGATCCTGTTCCTTCGCTGTGCTACGACGAGGCGCTGACCTCTGAAGGAGGCGGCGGAGGCTGCAGCAGACAGCAGCCCCCAGCTTCAGAGCCCAACCCCATTTCTGTCCTCTGCCATTTCATTCGCTTAATACCGACAATAACGAACCCGTGGTATTGCATTTTTTGGTATCTGAACGCTAGCAGCCACCTGCAGTGCTCCCGCAGCACAGCAGCGTTGCCCATTTCAGAGGCTCCACGCGGTGCAAACCTGGCTGGTGGCAAGAGGTCCCCGCACAGGGCTCCCGACAAAGCAGGGGGTCAGCGAGAGAGAAATGGTACTGAACCCTGGGCAGAGCTGTCTGTAAAACGGGGAGAAAGAAGGGAAAGGGGAAAAGGGCTGAACCACTTCGAGATCCCGAATATAACACTAGAAGGCATGTAAACAATTCTGGACCACGTGAACTCCCCTACTGTAAGAAAAGAAATACTGACATAGACTTCACTGTAAGGAGAATCCTAGAAATGGTTTCAAGAATACATTCGTCGGATGCAAGAGGTATTTGCAGAGTTATACTACCTGAAAGTTGGAAGTGCAACCCACTACAGGGGAAGGGGACTAGTTCTAATCGAGTGGGAAGGCAGGCTGCTGTAGAACGTTGCACTACTAAAAACAACTTCCTATTGTTGCTTGTCAGGAATAGCCCCGAACGAGGCTACGGCATCTGTGGCACAGGGATGAGCACCCCCTTTTTTTGTGTGTGCTGGGAGATTGAGCGAGTAAGATTCACTTTAAACAGCTTTTGTATCCAATGCAATTTAGAGATGCATAAACAGCAGGTTTTGTGAGAACAGTGTGCAGAGTCTTGTTTAAGGTAACTGAGATCCAGAAACCTCCTAGATTTACAATTGACAAAGGCTTCAAGGGCTCTGTGCTCACCATGGAGTGTAGATGGATCTCAGATGGCTGAATGGGAACGTCACGATGTGTATATTTATTACTCAAACTCCAAAAATTGCATCGGGAATAAAACGAAGCATCAATATATTCTGATTTCAGGTCAGACAGAAAGAAAGAATTAAAACACATACCAATACGCAGACAGCACAGCATTGCATTTCACCAGCTCGTCCCCGGCTAAAGAACTTATTTCAGGCGCAAAAATTCTTTTAATCTTATTTGGTGTTGCAAGGTTGTTAAACTCGAATAGCTGAACAGGTAATAATATCCAAAGTGGGGCATCAGATGTAAGTGGGTGAGGTGATGGAAGCATGCAGAGGGCAGACCAGTATCGTTTGAGGCCCCACTCCTGCAGTTACCTCTGTGCAAGCAGATCTCCGATCACGAGGACCTGCACAAAGTCACCTGCAGGACTGGGAAATTGTTGTGCTTCTCAGCTCGCAACGAAGGACTCTTTCCCTATTCCTGCTTTCAGTGGCACGCAGGGAGCATGCTGTTCTATTCCCTGCTGCAAAAGCACAGTGTAGGGGGCAAATCCTGAAAAAATATTGTGCAGCACCATTAGTTCAGTACAGAGGGAAGCTGGGATGCCCAACTGCGTTTGGTGGCTTCGGACGTTTCACCAGCTTTGAAACAAATATTGCCTGGGTAACAACATCCTCACAGTGGTTGGTAGTCCAAAGAGGCTGAAACGCTATCCCACTACTCTTGTTAAACCAATTAACGACTCATCTCTCCTGATCCCTTCCGCAAAAAAAAACAAAAATGAAAACAAAATAAGAATAGAAATAAAATAAATAAATAAATAACGGCATCTCCAAAACATTTATTTAACTTTTCTCTCTCTCAAATCAGACCAGCTTAGAGACACCAACTTCACCTACCTTTGCCAATTCAGCTAGGGTGCGGAGCAACCTAAAACCCTTTCAGACACACAAAACCCGAATTGTAACGCTCTTCTGGTCGCTTGTCTGCTTCTGGAAGCCTGTCCTGAGAGCTGGTGAAGTCCGAACCCTTATTCCATTCCCACATATCAGTAACTCATTGGCTATATGGAAAAGAAGTGTATCCAAAGCACACAATGGCACATTAAGTTTGAAGAAAGCATTGGTAAAGGAGAATAAAACTACAGCAGTTGTTCAGCCTACTCTAACTAAATGTTGAGCCACTGCAGAACTCCTCCTCCAGCCCAACACAAAGTAAAATTGTGTCACCCCCTTGCCAAGACATTCTTTTGTGGTACGTTACTGGCACTTTATGTCAGTCTCATATGGTAGATACATGCACATTTGTCTGTGTGTTTACATACAAAAGGTCTGATAACAGTAAAACATTGTTCAGATAGATATAAAAAACCCAAGGAGTTGCATTAGCCAAAAAAAGTGTTTTGTGAGAAACAACAATAAAAATGATATAACCACAGCTTTTCTTTTCTTTAAAATTAGATAAATACCCAAAGCTATGATTTCACTTGGGGCCTCTGTACCTTGACAGGGAGTCCAATGGAGTATATCTGAAGGCACTTAATATCCTCTACTCAGCTGTAAGATGGTTGCACAGGGAGCTGGGGAGCTTGGGATGTGATTTGGGGCATGGAGGAGAGAGATGGATGAAAACAAGCCCTGAAGAGCTGTGATCCACACAGCATCAGGCGCTGAAATGAAAACAAACGTACAACCCAGGTGTTGAGAAGGTCTCTCTTGAAAAAGAAAACTGCCAATTGCAAATGTCTTTGTGTTTCTATTGACAGAGCACTTCATGCAACTCTGACAGTGCATCATACACTCTTAGAGATATTTAGCTTTGTCAGTTCATTGACCTCCTCAGTTCCCGCTTCCTCACAGTCAGTCTTCTCTACAGCTTTGCCAAACCTGCACCTCTCTTCTGCTTTCATCGAATCTTTCTGGAGCTTCTTGGAGGAAGGAAGAATGTCCTTGGTTTCTGAGTTATCTGTGCCATGGGCTATCTTATCAGAATTCTGTACAGAAGGCACCAGGTTGGCAATCTCATCAGTTGGAGATCGCCCAATGCTGCCATCCACTTGAACCCGAATGTCTGGGGATATAGACAACTGGTGATGTGGCACGATCCCATTGTCCATGCATTTTGGGTACAGGTAGGTCTTCATCTGACCTTTCCCCTTCACATTGACTGTCCCCCTATAGTCAAAGTCATACCCCATCTTGTTCAGGATGCGGTAGCTTTCCTCACTCACCTGTATACGACACTCTACGCCAGTGGTGTCCATTCTGCTAGCAATGTTCACAGTGTCACCCCAAATGTCATACAACAACTTGGTGGTGCCAATGACCCCAGCAGTGAGAGGGCCATGGTTAAAGCCAATCCTAAGTTTAAAATTAAACCACAGCATGTTGTTGTTGAAGTCATCCACCACTCGCATCATTTCTTTGGCAAATTCAAAAAGGGTCTGCAAATGTCCATGGGGATGGTTGTTGTCCTGACACTGCGATGTGTTCAGCCCTGAAGCAGCCATGTAGGTTGCCCCAATTGTTTTGATTTTCTCAATGCTGCTGTAATGTGGTTTGCTTAGCAGCTCATCAAAATCCCCAATCAGTTCATTCAGGACTCTGTAGCACTCTTTGCCTCCTTCGTAGTTCTCTTCGTAGAACTCACTGAAGTTCACAATACTAGCAAAGATTACTCCGCCACTGTCATGGTTTTTGGAATAGCTCTGGGAAACCTTCAACTGCTCAGCCACGTGATAGGGAATAATATTCCTCAGCAACCAGTCAGCTTGATCCCTCATGCTCTGAATTTTGGTGCGATGAAGATCGGCCTCCACATCCCCATGGTAGTGGAGGCGGTAACTGACCTCAAACTCCCGATTCAGAAACCAGACCAGGAGGAGCAGAAGGAAAAAAACCAAAATCACTTCCTGACCGATGAGGTCTGCTGGCCTCTTCATGTCACTTGGCACCGAACTGTTGCACGGACTCTTCCTGGAGCTGGAAGCAGAAGAAAGGGAAGAACAAGAAAGGTGCATTTAAAAACATGGTCAGGGCACTGCAATTTCTGCTCCTACACTACAAGAAAATTGTTGGAAGTGTATGCTACATACCAAATTAGAAAATATGCCTTTAAAACTTTATCTGCTACTAAGCTTGCTAAAGAATTAATTTCGTTCTTAAACTCACCAAGTACTTCCTTAAAGGGATACCATCGGGTTTAGCAACACAGAAATTGGCCCACCTTTACATTGGTCCTGTTATAAAGATTTCACTAAGGAGACAGTTATTGTTCTATATAAATACTACATATAACTATATAAATACTATTCTATATAAACACTACATGTAAATACATATAAATAAAGGCTTAATAATGGCTGTGTGTTTAGATACATGCATGTACATGTCTGTCTACAGCTGCGTGCGTTAGTGTGTGTAACTGGCGTGTTTATAATTTCTTTGTACACACTTCCAATATTTAGAAACATTCACTTTAGATTTTTCGAGCTTTTCCCTCGTCTCCTCATCAAAGACAACCTTTGCAGTGTGCCTTTAACGTTAACGTGTCAAGGTTTTGGAAGAAGATAGCCCTGTACAAGATGCTTCGTGAAGAACATCATGTCTCCTGCATGAAAGCGCTGAATATGGAGCTCTGGGTTGACATCTTTTGCACTTTACAACCACTGAAGCTTTTTATGGTGGAGATGGAAAGTTTCTCAGAATACCAAGATTAAAAAAAAATTAAAAAATAAAAATCAAGGCTCATATAGATTAAGAGCAATATTTCAAATCCTTTTGACAATTCGTTGACTGCCTGTGCAGATTATGAAGCACTGACAGAGTACGCTTCCAGTGCCAAACAGCCCTTAGCAAGGAGACATCTGCAGTCCACAGTCTCAACTTTCTGGAGAGATGTGAAGACATATTTAGTCTGAGAAGACACCACCTATGCAATGCTGGAAACTAAGTCTAAACCCAGACAGATTGGCATGCAGAGATTTCCGGAGTCATTTAACTGAATTTTTTTTTCCTATGAACTTTCTTATGCCAAAGTGTAAGACTTGATATGTGCAGACACATGCTCGGGTTTCTCAAGTTAAGAAATGGTCTGATAAGGGAAAGCATCACCTCAACCTTTATTCTTCAAAAAGAGAAATGCAATCTGTATCTCAGCGTCTGTTTGTGTTCCTCTTATGAAGGTATGTTAGCAAAAAGACATCAAAACCTCAAAGCACAACAGTAGCAACAGTTCAAGTAAAGAAGACTTTAAATTTGTTTCTGTAATGTGAAAACATTTCAATGTTCAGTTTGTTTCTTTATGTCCGTAGGGGACATGCTTCCACTTCTGAAATCAAAGCAAATGTTTTAGCAACTGAGCTACATTCCAGACCCTATTTCTTTTTTTGGAAGTTCTTTCTCAAATATTTGATTGCACAGTATAGCCAGAAAGGTATGATGAAGCAAACCCCGCACAGTTGTGATACAGATGAATACACACATTTTATTCTGTGCTATGGTCTTTTTTTTGGTATATTTATCTATTGAATTTTATCATAGTAAGCCTATAGGAGAGAAAAAAGTTTCTGCAAGTATTTACAATAGAGAGCTTACAGGTCACATTTCAGATTAAAGGTAAGGCTACGTATTATGTTGGGAATTAATATATATAATATATATATATATATATATATATATATATATATATTTTCCCAACCATAAATATACTTCTCCCAAGAGAAGTGAAGGCATATTCATTTTATTGGTTTGACATCAAAAAAAAAATAAATCAATGACTGGAATAGTAAGAATTTCTAAAATACACGCCTTGCTGCCTCTTTAGCAGGTAGCAAAATATCCGCCAAATTTGATGTGCTTAGAGAACAGAACAAGAGAGGATAGGTAAGAGTAAAGATCTCTTTAAATAAAGAAAGCTGGAGGAGGTGAGGAATGAATCTCAGTCAAGAAGCATGATTCAGGTTCTTTTCAAAACAGTTGATTATTTTCCATATCTTGTGGAAAGAGATCTGCCGGCAGATCTGAGCAATGCCAAGTTACTCCTTTGAGAGTACACGAGTTTGATTCAGATAGTCTGCTCTAACATCAAACAGCCCTGCCACAGGGATTTATTTAAGTCATTAGAGGCTTTTTATTTAGTTTTTATTGTACAAAATAGTCCTTGGTTCTGTAATTCCTCGTAAATAAATTAAGAAGGGCACCATACATTTTCCGTTACAAAAAGTGGCCCGTATCAAACGCTAGAGATGCCTTTTAAGAACAAACTCCTGCCTCCCATTCACAGCTCCTGAAGCACTGGCATCTGCGAGCTCTCAATCATCTCCTCAAGCACCGGCTTGACCTTGTTTCCCACGTGGGTGTACAACCTTAGAGATCTGCATTTGAAATGAGAGTGACTCACTTGTAAGCTGACCTGATTTCATTAATAAGGTAATGGGTTAGTATCTCAAAAGAGAAGGTGCAGTATCTTTTCCAGAGCAGGCATTTTTGATCCCTATGCGACTGCTACAAGCATTAGTACAAAAAGCCACAATACTAACCTGAAGGAGGAAACATTTACTTCCTACTCATTTGAAAATCAAATTTCTGGACATTGCAGAGAATAGGTTACAGGACCTACAGGGCTTTAAACCACCTCACAGCCTGTTAGCAAAGATGACCCTCCGTCCAAAGCTGCCCTTTAGAATGCAAGGAAGAAAAAAACCCACACCTCTATATACGAACGGATCACACAAAACCAAATCCTTTTAAGTTCTACTTTTCATGAGGTGTTGCAGCAGAAAACTAATTTTAAAAGTCATTCAGACCGAAATCTTAAGCTGTCAATGTTTCTTTAACTCAAACTGTTGAAGCACTTCCTGGCACAGATGCCTAACTATTAACTTGGCATCTTCATTCAGCCTGTGTGTTGAATATGGAACAAGTGAGAGCTCCGGAGATAGAATCTCCTTTGGCTTGATCACAAATCATAAAGATAATGGCTTTCTACTTATAAAGATTTTTGGAAAGCCATTTTGCTTCTGAGCCAGTAACCTATGTTTGGATTTGGATTTCTTACTATATTTAAAGTGGATGCATGCCTGCTAAATCTTAAAAAAGAATGCAATGGTGGAACAGCACGGAAAAAGGAAATCAAACAGCTGCTTTCAATGAAGAACATAAAGAGGAGGCATATAAAAAAAACCCTATCATCAAGCAATTATAGTCTTCCACCTTGAGTAGCCTATCAGTGTTCCTCCTTGAGCCATTACAGGCTGCGACAATATACTTTATCTGCTCTCAGATAAGAAATGAATGAAAACAATAAATATTTCTTGCTTAGAAGACCAAGTGCAGTAATACCTCTTTGGGGCTGATGAACTGGTCTGTCTGGAAAAGGAGGCAAATTCCATATTTTGATTTACTGAGCACAGCATAGACAGTCCAGAGATGAACTCTGTGCTAAGACTTCATTACCATTACTAGTACCTTTCCTCCCAAGCAATATTAATTATTATCTCAATTCTTGATCAAGAGCAGGGAATGGCTTCATGAAAGGCATGCAAATAAAAAGTTTGTCTTGCCCTCTCAGAGCTAAGGAAAAGCTTTTGCTCTGATTTGGGTGACCAAGGGATCTTTTTTGTTTATCTATACTAATCAGAAATGAACAGCGTAAATGTTTGTTAGGATAAGGGAGTTTCAACTTTTTATTGGTACACCACCTGGAAAAAGGGAAAAATATGTTTGCACATAACTCTAAAACTGTGGTATATAACGATGCACATTAAAAAGAGCCCCAAGCTACCAAATTCTGTTGCAAATCAACAGTAGAAGTAGAATAGGATTAACTCCTAGTTCTCTCTTTTAACTTCCAAACCAGAGAAGCATTACATCACTTCCTAAGTTTGGACAGCTTCAGATCAGAGGAGCCTAAGCCACTCTCAAACATCGCACTGGTGTGACACAGTTCCTGCATTAAACCAGAGATGGTGACCAACAAACCACCACCCGACAAAGCTGCCGCTGCCCGCAGGAAGGACGGCGCTGTGCAATATTTACACGTGCACCATGTACCTGCATTTTTTCTCTGACTGAAAGAATGACAGGCAAAATACAAATACCACGCATCTCACAGTAGAAAGCTTAATTTTAAGCTTAGAAATGTTTAGTGAGCCAGATGTTTTGGTCACTGCTTTATTTAGAATCTAAATCACAGGCTACAATTTGCAAAGCAGGTAGAGTGTACTCCATGCCTGCTTGCAGTAACGACCTCTACGTGGTTTGGTTTTATCTACTTTTACCTTTATTTATCATGAGTTAGAAGTTACATGATACGTTCTTGAAATAAAAATGTTTGCATGTAAACAATGCTTGACAGCTCTTTTTTGACAGATTCCTAATAAACAATGATATACAAACAGTCGTGGAACTGAAGACAGGGTTGTCAATTATTTAAGGCAGAATGAATTATTTATTAGTGATTAGCAGCTGGTCAGGAGCCTGTTAAGCTGTTGTCAATGGTGGCCAAGACATTTGTAATTCTGAGCAACATAAAAGCTTAGGCCTTTTCACAAACTAATAATACAACACTGAAGATTTAAATTCAGGTTAATCCTAAGACATTACCTTCAGTGATCACCACACTTCAATATTTTGTACATTGCATTTTCAGCAAATTCCCTCCAGTGTTTTGGCCTACAAAAACTGAGCAACCTCTGTTTTTTGGCTTTAACTTTTCAGCCCTTCTGGGTTTAGTGAACTGGAATTCCCTTCTGAAAATGAAGTTATCTTTCATCTTTGATCTTCAATCAAAGCCATAAGAAAGGAAAACCCATGTAAAAAAATACCACTGTATTAAATTTTATCATCTTGGTGAATAAATCTAATAAGAAAGCTTAGTTACCATCTCCCTGTCTTTACAACACACACATTTTTGCTAAACTAACATAGCACTTTGTGTAGATAATTTTTAAAAGTAAATACTGTTTTTTTTTTTTTTTTTTTTTCTGATACATACAGCAAAAGCAACATCCTCTTGAATACACACTGGTTTAAATGAATTACTTAGTCAACTTGTTCATACGGTCATTAGTTCATTCGAGCACAACATCACCTCAGTATTGCCCCCAAATGTGCAATTAGAAAACACATTTTTCTAATACCAACAACTAGTAAAAACACTTAAAATGGTAGAAGAAAAACTCGCAATAAAATCACAGGGAATTCAGCACTGAAATAATTAGAGTGAATCTTTAATTCGCTGATCTATAAGGGGCTATTCATAACCCAGTAAAACATTTTTGTTTGTTGGTTTAGAAGTCTGGGGGCTACAATTTCATTTGCTCTCAATGACAGTACGTGCTGTGCTGCCTAAGTGAGCTCCGGGTGACAGACAGCACGCAGACTGTCATTGCCTGCATGTCTCCGTCCTGGTGAAGGCAGCTGGCTTCACAGTCTGCTCTTTCTGCTGACGTTTCTCTACACCAGGGAATTCTCAGCTGCCCAGCTGTGGGTAACATCTAACTCTGCATGCTTCCAAATTGTGCAAATCAACAAAACAATTAAAAAAAAAAAAGCTCAAGATGTACAGATAGTGCTTTAAAAACAGCTACTACTGGAAGAACAGGTGCTATTTTATACAGCTCCTCCATAGTTCTATTTCTTACAAATAAAATTAAAAAAGAAAATAGCATTATGCAATTCAGCAACTGCAGCATTAGCTCTCTGATGATTTTTCATCATACTCAGGTCTTCTGGAAAGGAAATTAGGTACACAAGGAGCTTAAACACAACTTGCTGGACCAATTTGTTGAATTCCCAAGTGTATTACTATGGATGCAAACTTTTACTACATGTAATTGGTTGAAAATGTTTCTATTCCTAAACACAGTCATTTGATATAAAGTTTACCTAAAGTTCTGCGCCAAATCCAGATGAAAAGTTTCCACAGAGCTGAAATAAAAAAAAAAAGCATTGACATCAGAAGGAAGTTAAAGCAATAAACAAAGCATTCTGCCAGAATTCCAGTTAGCATTTTGAACTTTTCTATTATGTGGACAGTAGGACCAATAATAGCACTGCACATTTGATCAACTTCAGACAAACTTTGTTTGAACGCCGCCTTATCTGCACTTTTTGCTTGGCAGAAGTAACCACAGTCAGACAGCGATGCAAAAACCTCTGAAGACTAGGTGATGATAATGCAGTCAATATGATGTCTGGAACAAGTAATTGTGAAAGAATCCAGACTTACCTTGGAAACATAGAAAACCAATTTCAGAACTCTAAAAATCAGCTATGCCTCCATCTTATTGGACCAACACAATACAAAGATTAAAAAAAATAATAACCAAAACACAAATATAGAGTCTCTTTTTGAAGATGCCGTGAATGAAAGTAATTTAAACATTAAAATTTCTATGCAGCAATTAAGTATTATAATTGACAGAACTAGTTACTTTTTGGGGGGGGAAAAAAAGGTAAAGAATAGTGCAGAATGGATTTCCCTGTGAGGTATAAAGCTGCAATTACCTTTTTGACAAAAAATCATCTAGACTATCGATAAGAAAGGAACAAAAAAAAGTTATTATTAATCTAGGCAAACAGAAGTTATGGGACACACTAATTCAACCTGCATTTTGTTCACGATCTATTCTTCAAATTGCTGTTTTTCGGGTATGCAGTTGAACAGCTCAGCCTATTACTTTAAATACTTCAGAGATGAAATAACATATTGCATGAATTCTAAACTTTGCCCATTTGTGATTACCACTGCTCAAACCACAGGCAAAAATACACTATCATCAGTAAAATTTCTTAAGACAAAGTTTCTTAAACATTCATAATTACCCCCTTAGTAGTTAGCAAAGGTGGTGCTACAAATTGTCAGATTGCAAGGTCTCCACCTCTCTGTTTGGGAATAACCTTTCCAGTCCCTTAATAAAATTGATGTGCAGGGAAATCCCCAAGTTATCTCAAGTTTTGTGTCCCTCCCTTTGCGCAATATCATGATGCAGAGCTTATGTACAAGCTGATCTAGTAATTACACCTGTGATTTGTCTAAAATTTGTCTCTGAATACGGAAGTAGGAGTTAAAATTATGACAACAAACGTTTTGATTTTCTTCTGCAATAAACTGCACAGAGGTCTGTTGAAGTAATCACCCAGGAAAATGTCAACCACTTTGATACCTTTTCCATGCTGGTGCTTGACTGCCTGCCTTTGCATAAAGACTTTTGGTACTACACTGACGTTACATTACCCTATTCTAAAAGGCTCTGCTTGCTGGTCATGGTCCTGGGCAAGCAGCTCTGGGTGTCCCTTGCTGGAACAGGGGCTGCAACTGAAACCCCCAGGGGTCCCTTCCAGCCTCAGCCATTCTCTAGTTCTGTCTGTGATTCTGCACCCAGCACCGAGTTATGCTGCAGCAGCTCCATGAAGACATGCTAGCAGCAGGCGTGTAGCTTAACGAGCAGCAAGACCCCTGGCCTGGGGGAATTATGGAAGAGGAGCAAGGGAGTCGTGAAACAGCGTTATGAGTTTACTGTTCACTGACTTCCTTGAAAAAATGAACCTGCGCCTAACTTCTCAGTGAAGCTGGTGGTTGGACAGGGAAAGAGTGCCAAGCAAAAATGAAATGAGTGAAAGTAACTGTTACTGGGAGAGGGTCACTTAGCACACTGGAGGAGTGATGTTGTTAGGTAAGCTGGACAAATAAATCCAACTGAAAAATCAGAGATGAGAAAAATGGAGCAGGCATCCAGAAACTGCACACTACTTCCAGAAACCAAACACTTCTTCCCTCCACTGAAGCTAGAAAAGGCTGTTCTGTACTCCTCGCTTGAGTGCTCTGCTGACATAAAAAGGATCTTCTTTAGTCTAATATGATCTAGAAACCATTTGTCAACTGACACCAGTTCCAAGTTATTTTTTTCTAAGGAGGGACAAGCTCTTCTTCCTACAGCTCTCATAGCCACTTCTGAGTTACTTACAGCCTGAGCAGATGTTAAGGGTGACTTTTATTCTGTCCTCTTATAATATAAATTGGATCAAGATTAAGAGTCAGCTGAAGACGCCTGAAGAGGGGAAAACTAAATACACAAAACACGCATCTGCAATATTTTATTTTTTTTTCTTTCCCTGGCTTTTCACCATATGGTTCAACAGGCCTCTGAAGAAGTGTAAAAGGAATGAATAGCTTTTGATAGGAATCACAGAAGTCTAGCATAAGAAGTCCTTGCAAAGCCCATGCTATGGTAAGAGTGCCAAAAGCCACCAAGAAGCGCAGTTTGATTATAAAATTTTGACAATAGGAGTGGACAGGGGGCTGGAAGGAGTCCCTTGACTATCTTGGCGAGAAAATAGAAGAATAATGCAAACAAGTTCTCCTATGGAGAAAGCTGCTTATCAGCAGACAAACTGAAAGGGCTTAAGGTTATTTCACACAAACTACATTAACATGATTCCTCTAGTTATGGTTTTGCAGCATCCTCTGAAAAGGCAGAGAAGTGAGAAAGGAAGCAGGATATTAGATCTCTATTAAATCTGAGTGCCTGCCTTTTACAGTGCATAATTCCTTGAGGACGGATCTGGAAGAACAATACACGATTCTTAAGTACAAATGTAAATACAGCTAGGAGAGGACACCAAACAGCTCAGAAATATCTTAAAATAGATTTTCTAACAAAAGGTAAAAAACAATTCTATGGGTCTCCTACGTTTGCCCTAGAAACACACCACTTGAGGACAGAGCATCATTTCAACACAGGTTACAGGAAAGGGCCCCTCAGGTAGCCTTCTGAAATGCCTCCAAAAACACAGATCTCTTTCCAAATCAACTTTGTACATTTGAGATACTAGAGAAATTCATGGCAGATACTAAAATCATATGTATTGGACTGGCAGCGAAAAATTTGTTTATCCCAAATTTGCTTATCCCAAACATGGTCTATGGGTGCTGGGATGTGATGCTCACCTGTCTGGACACAAGGAGATGTAGAGCAGAATGAGAAGCACTGCTCCTACTACAGTTGCCAATAGAGATCTCATCCAGGAGCTAAGCTGGCAGAAGTTACAGTACTGCACAATGGTGATCAGAATGGCACAACACATAAACATGGTGTACTGCAACAAAGAGAGAGAGTGCGAGTTAGCTTTGTCTTGCTGACTGGAGCCCTTTTGCACATAAATGCCAGCACAAATAAAGGCATGTGCAATATGAGAGAGAAAGCCCTAATTTCCTTGTGTGATATGCACATTAAGTGATCCTCATTGTGTCTGTAACAGGAGGCAGCACTTGAAGATGGAGGTCTTCCATTCAAAGAGCAAGCAAACTTTTAGCATTGACAGATTGTCACAATTTTCCCTAGATACAGTTTTGCATTACCGCATTATACCACCATTATTTCAATACTATTCAACACCTTCAGCTTACCTTAGGAAAATGCTCAGTTCCTCTTCTTATTAAAAAAAAAAAAAAAAAAAAAAAAAGGAAAAAAGGAAAAAATAGGGTAAGCATTGACATTAATCTCCTCTCTAATTACTGGGATTAGACCCTCCCTGTTTTGAACGGGATGTCAAAATTCCACTGCACTGAAAATGTGGAACATATTCACCCTCAGGAACTACAACCAGCTTCCTACCCTTAAAAACACTTCTTAGAGGCTGCTAGCATACTGCCTATCAGCAGGTGAATAAGGAAATAAGAAAAAACTATTTCGATCACAGAAGACAGGTATCAATCACTGTCAATCAGTGCTCGGTAATACCACTACTTGTGCCAATTAAAAAAAAAAAAAAGTTGGGTTTTCTCTTCCAAATGCCTTATCTCAGAATGCTTTCCCCTTCCACATCTTTGCTGGATAAATAAAAGGAAGTGCAGAACAAAGATATTCCCCAGAATGTCTTAATTTCCCTGAGATACAACATTACACCAGTCAAAGCTCTCAAGCTGTTGTGCAAGGTCTGGTTTTATCAAGAATATCGATGACCATCCAAGCTAAAACAGAGACTCCACAACCGCGTCCTGGAGCTCTGTTCTGCTACATACTGCATTTTACAGTATCAAATGATCGCTCTCTCTCTCCCCCATTTTAAATTTCCTTTACAGCTGAAATGCAGAAAATGCAAATTAGGAATACTGTCACATAACAAATAAGCATGTGATTCAGAAGTAGACGGTGTATGGAAAAAAAAACTTACATAATTTACCATTTTAAACCACAAGAACAGTGTTTTTTGTTTAATTTAATGACTCAAAAATGGATAAATTTCATTTCAGAAGTGTCCATAGAAAACATAATTTAAACTTACTTTTTTCCCCCCATTTCAGGTCTCCTAAAGTGGCAGAGCACTGGTTCTCACTCCAAGTGATGCCCCAGCATGAAGCCAGCCTATAGAGGGTCAGCAAGTGCTGTGTTTACTATGTATGCATGGCTTTGGAAAGTTTTTTTTTCATTGCTGTTTTTGATAATTTTGATTTTAATTATTTTATATCCAGGGAAGGTATAAAATGCTATGAATAAAAAAAAACTTTGCAAAACCATGTCATAGTAAAATATGACACTTACCTGACCCTCTATAGATTGATTCCATTTCCTAGAGCTCCATGATTGTTGGAACATCACTGAGCACAAGATGAGTTGGGACATCTCTTGGAGAGTGAGCCAACAACCCCGCGACTCTGGAGGACCTGCAAGAGGAAAGAAAGCCAAGATCATTCTCAGCTTGGTGATGAACACCACTGCCTCACTGCTGCTGCTTGAAGCCCTTAGACCAATAACCTGGTATGATGAGGTATTGAGAATACGCTAACAAAAATGGGTCTTCCAACGTTACTTTTACATGTTTGGAGAGATGATCATGGATGGTGATGAATGGGATGATATAAAATAAATGCACAGAGAAATTTGAGAGATTTGAAGGTTTTCAGGTCCCTTCAGTGTAAAGAAAACATTCCTACAATTAGTTTGCTAGTGGTCATGAGGGAAGAAGGCCATCATTAAACTAAAAACATTGTACAGCTTTAAAATAGTTAACTTTGGTTATATTCACAAAGGTAAAAGCTACAGAAAGATTTTAAACATGGGTTGTGAGATCCTCAAATCCAGTCCTTTGAGACTGTGAAAACCATGGAATAGATTTAAATCAAAATGTCTGGTCCATATGTTCCCACAGAACAAACACTTCCCGACACACAGTACCAAACTGCATCTGTAATTCATGGTAGGAAGGAGGAAGAGGATCTGGTTGTTACCTATAAGCAGGGCCCTGCAATAGCAAGCGATTTGTAAATGAGTTCCCTGAAGATCCTGGAAAGAAAGGCTCATACACTGTGCTACCTAAGAGAAACAAACTTTCATCTGTTTCTCAACTGTTTTATTCATAAAAATTATAAGCACTGATTTTATGCGATGCATCACCTTTAAATTAAACAGTTATTTTCTTTCCTCCATATTTTGCTCCTTGCTCCCTACTTCTGAATGTTTTTATTAAAGGAGGCACCAAATCTTCTGTGAACCTGTCTCTGGCTGGGCCAAATAAGCCAGTTTCTTTCAGTTCCTTTTGAGAAGGCACATCCTGTGTTCTTTAACCATCCCTGCAGCCCCTCAGGGTAATCATTTCTATGCCCCAACAGCTCTTTCCTTTCAGTTTCTCCATCTAACCTGGCAGAGAAAAAAAACAAACAACCCACTGCTAATACGTGCTCTTAGATTTACTAATATGCATGCAAACTTCTTAGGTTCACAAAACATTTCAGATTACAAACTCCAAATCAAAAAAAAAAAAAAAAGATACTCTACTTGCATTAGTCAGAGTAAATGCCAGCAGAAGTATTTGTTCTAAGGGAAAAAAAAAGTATGTATGCACACAGGCATTTATAACTATCTCTCTCCTCTTCTGTATGACAGTTTTCCAGCAAGTCACTGTATTTATGTAACAAACTGTATTCCATCATACACAAAAGCCCTGTTTTTCTCTAATGGATCTGTATCAAACATCTGTAAAGCATGAGGGAAGTGAAGGAAGAAGGCAGGCAAGCAACAAGCTAAGTTAGATCCAAAACATCAGACTATGAAACGGAGTTCTACAACTTACATGTATATTTGTTTCAAAATCAGAGGTGAAGTGCGAAAAAACTGCAAGAGCTGGGAGAGAAACTAGGATTGCACCGAAAAAATGTCGAGGCAGCCAGCCAGATATCACCTCCAGGAGACGCTTCGTGCAAGTCATCACCTCCTCCAGGAAGAATGCCATCCTGGAACAAACGGAACCACAGACCTGTGAGTTAATTTCAGCACATCACTCCATACAGCTTAATTACCTGTAATAAAATAACTTAAAATTCTTCACTGGGGCTGCAGCACCAGTCACAGCTTGCCACGTGCCATACCACCTGCTGGTAAGTTCAAGGAATGATCCAGGCGTGCTGAAAGATGATGGCTCGCTTGCTACAGCACGAGGTGGGATGGGAGGGAGGGGGGATGCTGGGGTTTGAGAAACAAACTGGAAAACACTTTTCACTTGGAAGGTAAGTGTATGAGAGACTTACAGTCATAAATACTTAGCCTTAAAGAGGTGGGGAGAGCTCCCGAGGGCAGATCAGCGGAGACACTTCTTACACCTGAGTGCTTCTCATCATTAAAACGAGTGAGCAAAGGTGAAAGCTTGCTTAACAAACTGTTTTTTATCTACAGAAACAGACTATCAGCAAAATTTGCTTCTCAAAGCTCAGAAACATTCATCACTCTCCAAAAATTGCAACCGCTTTTCAAGGTTTCAATTATTTTTATGGAGGCATAAATAGGCAATGCAATAGTTGCCTTCATTCAAAGGCTCTCCATTGTGGATGTGTGTATTTACCACAGCGGGTCTGGGCTTTTCTTGCTTTACCAAAGGATTCCTGCTTTTGTGAGATGAACTTACTTCAAAGAGAAATGGCAGAACCACAGAGCCCGCTGTGAGACCACAGGGCAGGCGTGAGCAGCTCCCTGTGCGTTTGTGGCACAGGTAATTCTGCTGGTGCCACAGTGGATGACCAGGGAGCCCAAATGGCAAACGCGTTTTTGGACAGAGATGCTCACAGCTGACAAGAATGTTTAAATACAATATATGCTCAATGTGGAATTCACACATTCCAAAGTCACGAACTATTGCACACTACCTAGATCTTTTTTAAAAAATGACAATAAATAAATAAATAAATAAATAAATAAACACAGAGGATTTTTCTCTAATGCTTTTGACTAAAATACAAGGTATAATGTTGGATAAAAACCTGATAAAAAATGGGTAAAGTTTTCTGCGTGACTTGGACACTAATGGCACGTCTTTTAAATATGCCTTGCTCATGAGTATTACTTTAATTCTCAGCTCTAGGCTTCATGAATTTTGCAACCCCTAGCATTATTCAATAGACTTAATCTCTCATTTAATACATTAAAATATTGGAATTATACTTAAGTGCAAAGAAAAAAAAAGAGAAAATTAGGGCAATAGGATGGAAAACGCTGTAATACATCAGCACCCCACGAGAGGGTGCTCACAGATTTCTCAGTGCCTAGTTAATGGAGTCCCATGTAAGCCAAAAAGCATAGCTATATTACATCATAAAAGAGAATTTGCAACAAAGCACGGAAATACAACTGCATAGAAAGCAAAATAAATTCAAAAGCCCTGTAGAGTAATTACTTTTTTTTCTAAAGTCTTATATACTGTCCTGACAGCCTCTACCATCCATGGCAGAACGCGTCCCGGCTCCAGCAGCAGCCAAGCTGCTCCAGTATCGAGTCCTTCTGAAAATGCCACCCAAGTTCATGCCTCTAAAAATAAAGTCGATCCTGCTAAAGCGTACGAACTGGGATCAGCATTTACATGGCTAAACGGTGAGAAGGAAACAGCTCCGGCTCTGGCAGAGCACCGTGGGCAGCACCCATCACTCCTGAGTGGAGCTGGGCACCCCCTGCCCATGCCAAGCCCTGAACCCCACTGTGGGTGCAGATCCCAGCCCTGGGGATGGGCACCCGGCACCACTGGTGTCTCGCAGCCCGACCCACGCGGGCACTGCACAGAGCAGAAAAGCTTGGTTTTTGCCAAGCCTCATGCCAGGATAAATTCTTGTGGGAACTATAGCAACAAATCCATCAGCAAACCTGATCTGTTAATCCTGGGATGAGGACACTTCTTTATTTAGGCAGCTGCATGTTTGAAAAAGCAAGCACAAATTCCAGGACAACTCCACATTTCTCAGTGGTAATGTTTACCTTCTTGCATTGATTTTTATTTTTTTTTTTTCAGTCCAGAATCAATTGCAATGCTCTGTGCTCTGGAATTAAAACAAGCGAAACCCCATCTTTCACAAAACAGATGAAGCCTGTGAACGCAGCACAGCTCTCCCATCAGAGGAAGCGAGTACTGCATTAAATCCCGGCAGCAGGAGAGCTGCAGACATTTAATGGCCACAGGGCACTACCGGTAAATAATGCAGTGTCAGTGGGTAGCTCAACAGGGCTTAAATGCTGAAGCATCTAAGATGTTTACACAAGCTGCAGTTCAAATTAGTAACTTTGGCATAAATGATTAATGGCTAATGGAGAACATTACCGTCATTTCTGTATTTACTGGCAGTTTAAAATCAATTCCCATATTTCAAATCAAAAGCTTTTGGCACAGCAGTGAATTGGTGGGATATTAAATACCAAAGTCACAGATGTTAGAAATAAATAAAAGCAAAACAGAATACAGTTTGCCCTTGCATCAATACTCCATGTAAGTCAGGTTGTTAACAAAACCAGTTCATTAAGCTCTAGTTGCACAAAGCAATTTTTGTTCTTGGCTACGAGGAATTTAAGAAGATCCAATCGGTCGGCTACCAGGTTTCAACAGCAGACAGACTTTGGATATTACTTTGGCAAGCCTTGAGAAGGTGAAGTAGTGGGCAAAGGGCAGTTTTATTTCATCACAGTACAGCAGGTTTCCATTCTACTGCTTTGACTCTATTTGCTTTTTTTCTTCACCCAGAAGATTTTTTTCCTCTCTATTAAGGTACTTCTAAACTGATGAATCAACTTACCAGGTGCTCCCACCTCTCACTCTTTAGAACAGTATTGAAATATCCACTACACTGGATTCATCTCCTCACTGAGAGATCTTCACTGAAGGGTGTTATTGAAAGCAATGCATGTTTTAAACATCTTATTTATAACAAGTTTTAATTGAGAACAAGAACTGGATGAAAAAAGCTTCTAGTTAACAAAAAAACTTGTATTCACACCTAAAATAGTGGGCAGATCTCTTTTACCTGTATTCCTGCAGAAGCACCCCTAAGAATCCCAAGTGAAACTTCACACACTGTCGTATGCTCAGTGACATTTCCCAAGGTATTTTTTTATAAAATACCAGAACTTTAAGACCTTTTACACTCCAACTGAACTCATGAAAGTCAAAGTAGTCATATTTCAAGTGGGCAGAAGGACATTCTTTGTACTACATTTACAGAACTGGAGATGACATACTCCACATGCTGACAAATTAAGCACCACTTTTTGCATGCAGCTTTAAACAATTAATTCTAGAGTGGCACTTGTGATAACAGTGGGATCCTCATCTATAGATACTCCAATAATTTATTATCAGACACTTCAGAGAAATCAAAACATCCTTCTCCTGCAAGCCTTGCTCCGTAAGGACTTCTGCTCTAACAACTTCAGTTTTACCTCGTTTCTCATTGTGCAGGCAGTGAGTGCTTTCCTCTCCCACTACCGCAGCTGGACTCGAGCCCTTAGCCACAAGAGCTGCAGCGAGTACTTCCTAGTCTGAGCACTGGATTCAATTAAAAGTCAGACTGATTTAAATACAGGGTGCTTCGCATCATGATAATGAAAATACAATAAGAAACTTAGGCAAGAATTTTTTGGTCCCAAAATAATCCCTCTCCTGAAATTCTAGGATTGTGCCCAGCATTGTAGTCCAATCCCCTCCCTTTAAGATATCTCTGTGGTATTCTGTGATTGTCACTTGTGATGACATTTCTGCACAGGAAGCTCTGCACTTTTCTGTGCATAATGAGCGGTCAGAGTGAGCAGTCCTCGCTTTGAAGACAATTTAAAGAGGAAAAGGATGATTTTGTTCTTTCTGATCAAAGGAAGTGAGATGGAATAAGGGCACAACAGTACGTCTGTCCTCTTGATGCCAACAAGCTCCATGCTTCAGCAGTGAAAACAGAGCTGCCTGTAAACTCATCCTCTGGGAATATGCAATGCAGTGCACAATTTAAAACATTTTGAATTTAATGCAGCCAACTAAGGAACACTTACAGAATGATCGTATTTCAATAGCGCAGATGGGGAAGCGGAAGGTTGTTACACTTGTACATGAGCGTGTGCCTCAGGCTGTGGAGACTGGAGTGCCCCAAAAATGTATCTTACCATAAGTAAATATGGACCATAAATTCAACATAAAAGTACCAAACAACCCAAAACCCCAAACAGACATCAAATCCTAAAAAACGTGCCCCCAAAATATGCCAATATATTTAGAACTACCTTAGTTCTTAGAATTACCTTGAAGGAGGCTGTAGAGAGGTGGGAATCACGCTCTTCTCCCAAGCACCAAGTGGTAAAATGAAGGGAAAAGGCCTCAAGTTGCACCAGGGAAGGTTTAGGTTGGGTATCAGGAGAAATTTATTTACTGAAAGGGTTGTGTGGCATTAGAATAGGCTGCCCAGGGAAGGCACCATCCCTGGAGGTCTTCAAGAAATGTGTAGATGTAGAACTTAGAAGCATGGTGGACTTTAGTTCTAGGTTAAGGGTTAGACTAGGTGATTTTAGAGGTCTTTTCCAACCTGAATGATTCTATGATTCTAACTGAAAGCAAGCCAGAAGGCTTCTGAGATTGTCTTCAGCAATAAAAGCTCTTTTTCAGTGCAAAGTAGGAGGCTATTTTCAAGGAAGTACCCTGGGTGAGATCTCCCCAGATCAGAGATGATCCTTTTTTGAACTTCAGAGATTTACTTACAAGTTACTATAGATGCCATGATGAGATGTAAGCCAAGTATAAATTATATTTTGTTTACTAAAGGAAAGATTGTGAATGTGAGCCTGTGGCAGCCAATGACTGAGAATCTACTGCTTGTAACTCTGGGGTAAATTTGCAGACACTTCCCTCATGCCAGAGGAAAGAAGAGCACATCTCACAGTTGCGTGACAAGGGCCCCAGTAGCTACTGATAGCCAGTGGCTTGTTTTCAATCACAAATTCCTCAGCCACGCATTTGGTGGAGAGCGCAGGGGAGGGCAGCAACCACCTCTCCCATCCAGCAATTCCTGTTTCCCAAATTAACCACAAGAATTTGTGGGGTCTTGAGATTCACAGCCATCTCGGTCCCAGTGAAAGCAGCAAGTGCTAGTGAGCTCCCATCATCTGCACTCGTAGTAGCTGTGCAGGAATTACAATATTCCCTGCATGCCCAAACCCCCCATGAGTGCCCATTAGGAGAAAGGCAAACCTGTGTGCTCTCAATGCATTGTTTATGGAAAACTTGCTGCTACCATAACAGGCAGGACCAGTTAAGTTTTGATGACTGTCTACAGATGTTCACCAAAAAGTGAGATGTATCTCAGCCTGCTTTTCCAATCAGGAAAAGGAATGATTAATATTAAAAAATAGATACTTCTAAGACTTAGGAGTCTGCTTTAAACACTGGCTTTTTAAATCAACACGACCTTAAATGAGGAATCTGAGCCTGTTCAGGAAGTAAAATTTAGGTTTTAAACCAATACAATCTCATGCAAATGGCAGAAATGTCATTGGAAAAAACAAATAGCATTAAGAAAACATTATAAAGCCACTTAAACTCACCTTGGTAATGGCCCAGGCTCACTATCAGAGAGCATGGATGTCAGCAATACAGTGCTGCAATGAATCTAAACCTCCCTACTGCTGTACACAGGTCAGAAAGACAAAACTGCTTTGCAAATTCCTGACTATAGAGATAGCATACTGAAAACAACAACTTTCCTTCTTCTCCTTAAATAAAACATGACCAACCAATTACAGAACAGGACTGAAGGAAAACCTTATGTACCCACATATAAAAATTTATAGGATTACAGCATTATCTTTTATAACTGTACGAAGTAAGAAAAGGTAAATGCAAAGATAATAATGTGACATTGGAAAAACAAGTAGGAACAATAACATACTGAAAAATACTAAAATGGAGTTATTTTGATAAGGTATCTGCAAGGTGAATAAACAAATTATCTCCAAATGCACCTGGGTAGCAGAAACCAACTCTTGTACAAAGTGGTGGCTGAGCTGTTCAGAGCTGAACAAATCCAAGGATTCAGTTTCGTGGCCACCTAACCCAAACTAACTGCTCACTGTTGCCTTCCTGCTCACAATCCTGACGTAATGAAGGAACTGCCTGGGCTCATTAAACTGACAGAAAAAAACTTTCACTTTTCTGAGTTTCTAGTTTTTCCAAAAACTCCAGAACTACAATACTATTCAAGCCGTAACAGCCAAATACACCTGCTAAGAAACACTACCTTCAGAAGTACTGTCCCTGTTCACAAATGACATCTCTTTTCTCCAAAACAAACTATTTCCTGTAAACATGCCTGCATACCTTTGTAGGCATACTTGAGTTACAAGGATTACTTTGGTGGCTGAAGTACAAATTATTTTTTACCTCGAGCCTGAAAAGTCAGAGTGCAAGCTGCAATCTACTGTTTCTTTTGAAACAACAGCAGAATTGCTTCTAGCTTGTAATTACAAAAGCATTTTAACTTACACATAACCAACAGATCTGCAGAGCTGCAAGTGAAGACACCCGTTTCCACACACCACCCGCATAACATTCTCTTGTGACAGTGAAAACAGAGAACGAGGGGGGCAGAATTAACTTGCCATCACAAGTACAGACAAACAAACATCTTACTATTGCGTCTCCCATCTGGGTTAATAACACGTTACATGTGGTATCTGTGCACATCAGGCAACACGCCCAGGAGAGCATGAGCTTTGCTGAATGCATGTAACAACTGCAGTGTTCTGCTAAGGCCTGGGGACACCCCACGTTATGCAGGAACTGCGCAGTAACGGATCTTCAACAAGTTACAGATGATGGGGTAAGGACCGTAAGTGTCCCAAAAGTCCAGAACACACATCCTGGAGGTGATTGGGCATAAATTGGGAATGAGAAATCACTGTTAAATACCAGGTAGTTGTGCCTGCAGCTAAGCCCTGCCTCTGATGGCACAGGGCTTCAGGGGCACCCTGAAGAACCTGGGGGCTGACGGTTCGTTGCTGCAAGGAGGCAGTGTGGGGGCTGGCAGGGCCCTGACTGAGGAGACAAGACCATGCCCCGTCTTGAGCAGCAGCTGACTGTTACACAGCCAAGGAATTGAGGGGAATACTGAACTTCAGTGTGTAAAAAAGAAAAAAACACAAAGTATTTGAATATTAAACTGATCAGAGTTGAAATAGAAATAATTAAGAAAACTAATTCTTGACAGATGTGCTGTGACTTTGGCAATTTTATTTATTCCTACACCCTTTCCCTCCCCACCCCCCGGAAAAGGAATACTGTTTGCATTTGTGACAACTTATTTCAGCTTTAAACCAGAATGGTGTATTTCTGTTTAAATGTGGGGGATTTCTCTGAAGGACAGATGAGAGTGAAAGACATCGAGTTGTGTGCAGCACCACAAGCACTAAGCGGGGACACACACGGTGTGCAGACTTTGCTTCTTTGAGCTAGACCCTCTCTGTGCAAAATCTGCTGCAAGCCTTCTTGCCTTTGCTAGCACTGTTAGCCAGCCAACCGCTTTGTTTCTCACTCCTATTTCAAGACAGCGTTACGTTTTTATTACCTAATGGAGATGACGAGGGACAGCACCTCCAGCAGGATGGCGATGATGAACACGACGACGGCCGCAGGTGGCGGAGGTGACGCCACCATCCCATGCTTCAGGAAACACGTGACAGATAGTATGAGGAAGACTGTGGTGGAGAGGAACACGTCCAGGAGTGAGCTGAAGGTAGCACTGGCAAACGTCTTCACTGGAGCATTCCTTATAACCTGCATGGAACACAAGGGTTGAGGGAAGTGATGACAATGAATAAATGCTCTCTTGCCGAATTTGACCGTACCATAAACAGCAGCTCACAAAAATAAATAGAGGAATAGAGAACATTTTGCCACTTCATTAATCCACTATAAGTACTGTTTTAAAAAAAGAAACAGAAGAGGTAGTTCAATGACTAGCAGTTCCCTGAGAATACGCCTACGTTGCAGAAACACGCTGGCAGCGCAGCCCCTGGGTATGGCGTGAATCTTTTTTTTTTTTTCTTAAAGACCGCTATCATTTTTTTAACAGCATATAATGATATAGAAATAATATGAAAATTGCCAATACTATGCAAGGGAACATAAAAAACTAATTGCTAGCAGAGAAAGCTATCAGAAGTTTTCTTCAAGTATTTTCGTTTAAAATAACAGTAGAACTTAAAACAGTAAAAAAAAAAAAAAAAAAAAAAAAAAAAAAAAAAAAAAGCTTTCTGGTTCCAGGGGTTCTTGAAGAAAACCCTCCAAGCACCACTCAACAGAAAGAGTTAGTTCACCGTGGCAGAGCTCACATCTCCCTTTCAGACAAGCCTAAAAGCAGCAATCGGGACGCTATGTAACCTGAACTGATCTAAGGCCAGGACTCCAAGTAACTCTCTGCTGTAAGCAACCCCTTACCACACGTTCCCACCCCACCATGTGCTGGCACAGCTGCGGTGTGTGCTGGTTTGGCCAGTCCAGCTGAAAACCAGACCATGAGCTCCGTGCCCTGGCTTATTCCACTAAGTGCAGTCTTACGAGTGTTTTTATCTTCCTGAGGGACAGCAGAAAACAAATTCCAAAGAAAAATGAGAAGTATGCTATTGATAATGCCATGAAGTAGTCCTGTTTGAATACTGCAGTCTTGTACTCTGCTTTCATTTGGACATTTCTTTCACTCCTCAGAACATTATCGGCACTCAGCAGCATAGCAAAATGAACTTGTTCTTCATTTGTAGCTCTCTACAACCTAATGTATTCATTGAGTTTTGTTTCAGGGCCAAAATTACCTTTTAATCTGAACTGTAGCAGAATCTCTGTAGTCCATACACAGTCGCACAAATTGAATTAAGGAAATGAGCACTGCATCCTAAAGTGACAGAGTTAAGGATGCCCTAACAGTGTTAAGTAGTGCCTTAATTTCCAAACAAGAACAGGCTAAGCAAGCTCTCGGGACGTGGAGACACTTAGGAATGATCACAAAGCAATCATGCAGCTGGCACCGTGTAATTAGAGGTGAACTCGCTGGAGCTGGAAGTTGCGTTCAGCAACAGCGATCTGCGAGGCATTTCAACAACCAGCAATGCTACAATCGCTTTGCTCCCCAAGAGATTTTTGTTGTTTTGTTTTGGACCAGTACTGTGCTAATACTAAGGCTTTAACAAGTTTTGCCCCAGTGCTGCACAGTTGCTATTACAAAATAAGGTTCCAATTTTCAGGTAGGTTTACGTAATAGTTTTCAAACGAGTAGCTTACCACCAAGAAAATGCACAGACCTCATTCCTTCTCCTTCCTCTATCAATTTCCTGCACACCCACATTACTAGATCAATCTGCATGTGCTTGACTATCACTGCTTTTCTTCTCTTTCCAATCTTTCAGTTGGAAAGATTTTGATTTACTGTTTTCTGTATAGTTTGTACAAATTGAGCAGGCAAACAGGGGTCTGTGTGTGCACATGTATGTACACACACACACTGGTATGAATACCATGTAAATTCTGATGTATCAAAAGAGCACAAACTACTCTTGGTTTGCTCTCCTGTAGTACTCAATCCAGGATATGAGTAGATGTAATACACTGCTGTAGATATAACTTCATCAATGTGAATGTCACCCACAGGAAGCTTCTCCCTATTGCTGCTGGATGAGCTTTATTCAGAGAGATACCAATGAAAGTGCTGCAGGGTGAGCATAGAGTTCCTGAACAAGGTGAATGAATTGAACTGCATCACTACTATGCTTCCCTTATGTTAAACAAAAAAAAAAAAAAAAAAGGAAAAAAGGAAAAAGAAAAAGTTAGACCTCATTTGTAAAAGGTAGAAACCAAGCAAACAGGGGCTGCACTGCGTGGAAGCACTGCCCAGCACAGAAAGCAGCCTACAAGTAGAGAGCAACAAGCAGTGAAACAGAAATCCTACCTGTCCTCAGATACAGGGTAAACTGGGAGAAGAGAGAATCAACACCTTTGTTTATCATGGTGGGAACCCTGCCAGATGTGCGACCCAGCCTCACAGCTCAGTACTGCTCAAGGACAGGGCACAACCCTTCCTGCTCCCAGACCCTCACCTCGTGTGTTGCCTCTGGCACTCAGCAAGCTGCTGGTTCAATCCCAAGACAGAAAATAGAGGGGAAAAAAAAGGAGAGAAAAAAAAAAAAAGGAAAAAAAAAAGCCCCAAACAGCAAAACAAAACATGAATATTCTATGCTAGGTTAGTAAAATGAACTGGATCACAGCAGGGAAGTATGGTAAGCACCAGAGCCATTAGCAGGAACATGGAGCAGTAGGAACAAGGTGGGAAAGCAATTGCCCTCTTTTGGCAGTACCTTTTCAGCCACTCGTGGAAATGCAACCTCAGTCAGTACTGATGTCTATCATTGCTACATGCAAACTTACAACATCTTGCTAGTTCATATCAACCCAGCAAAAATATCTACTGACATGTAAAGTCTGCAGAACTACTAGCTCCCAAGGGGGTAAAGGACTTTTTATACTCACTGCAAAATCCTGAAGAATGCACCAAGTTCCTCACAATTTACACCCTGTTCCTTACAGTTACACAGTGTTTTGAACTGCCTGTTTTTGAATGCAACGCATTTACAGAACTTATAATACCGAGTTCAGATCAGATTTGGGTATCACTGAGATAACCAGGAGGCTGTGGCATGAACAAGAATCAAATTCAAAAATACCATTCTCAAAGTCAGGACATTTAATAAGTAGGCAAGTAGTCATTTACAGTTCTCTGAGCTGCCTAAAGCCTTGAAACATTAACTTGAAAATGGAGAAAAGGCAAGGGAAGTGATTAGTGTATCCTGGTGGGTTGTGAAAATGTATTTCCAACCCAAATCTTGGACTAGACTCAGGACATGGCACAAGACAGGTAAACTGAGACTGTTTTCAGAGGCAGCAATACTGAGTAGTAAATCCCACTTGACATTTCATAACCCTTGTCATCAACTGCGATGAAATGTGTTAAAAACAATTACAGACATTACTTGAATGGATTACAGAAGAAAACCAATGCCAGGAGAAACTCACCTCTTCCTGATAGCTTGTCCTGTAGGCCATCTCCAGATCCTGATCCAAGAAGTTCAGGCTCAGCTTGTTAATAGGAGGTTTAAAGAAGTAGTCTTTCATGAGGCTAAAGAGAAAAGACAGTTCAGCATCAGTTTATTCAGCTGTAGTGCTTTCAGAGCTCCACCATTCTGTGGTTTCTGCTTCCAGGGATGGAGGCACTTGCATTTGCAGTTCCTGTAGTTCTTTGCTCTCAGCCACCGTGGTACCCCCTTATCCTCGCTCAGTCAAAGGAAATATTTTACAAAACCATGACAGAGTAAACTTTTATATTTTCAGGAAGACACTAACAAGCTCTTCCAGAAACTTAACAGCTATAACTGCAGATGGCTACAGGTAAGTGTAATATAAGCTAGCTGATAGTAAAGGTTAATTGCTGCTACAGGTGCACAACCTTAGGAGACGCGTGGCCGTGGGATATTTATGTCTTGGATGGAATTCCATTGGACAAAGCAAGCCAAGGATGATAAAGGTGACAAATTTGTCCATTTTAGAAAACAGCACCGTCTTGTTATTTCAAAGACACTAAAATATCTCAGTAACTCAGCTGGGAACATTTGCTTAACGATCCAGGCTGCAGAAAAATGTAACCCAAGATGATGGATGGCTTGAATTTACTTCTGCAACGGAAAAATTGAAATCTCCAGAATCATCAACAAAGGCACTAACAACTAATGAAATGAGCTTACTAGAACTAATGAACCAGTAGGCAGCATCTACCACAGGGTGTTCATTTATTCGTTCACCTTATCTTTCAGTGCCAGGTGCAGCACAAATACAAAAGGGCCTTAAACATTAAAAAGTTGTTTCTATTTCCTACCTTCCAGAGCAAAAAAAAAGAGCATTTTTTGAGTTCTACATTAGTTGTAAGAAGCCTGTGAAAGAAATTCTCTGGTGATATCTATGACACTTGATCTGCAAACCTCTTCTTTCTCTGGTAGGTGTCAAAGAGCTGGAAGGACTCAACTTAGTCAGCACAGATTGCTTTGTGCCTGATGGTCAGGCTTGCTTACCCAAATTTATTCCTGGGACAGTCTGTCACTCTCTCTTCTGTCATCCTAATCTGAGACTTCAGAACACACGCTCTCCTTATGAATCTCTATTCGTTTTCAGGCAACTGATTCCACTCGTTATATATAATGCACTGTTTTAAAAACTGCCGTAGAATCTGACATGGGACTGCTTCTTTCCAAGCGCTACATCAAAAAACATAGCACCTGAGCTAAAATTTGAGTGGACTATTTTGCAGTTGCTAACTCTAAACAAAGGCCACGAGATGCACAAGACCAAATTCCAAGTAACTGAAGAAGCTGAAAGACCCAAGAAAGCTAGTCTGTACCTGCATTTTATTTTTTTTGTACCACTGGCAGAGATTTTTTAAACACCTAAACTTCCCAATACAAGATAGCATGTGGGAAACATTTTTTCTCAAGATGCAAGACCAACAAAACATACACACTGCTAGACTGAGGCTCTAGAAGTCAAAAGACTTCAACCAAGAATATGGCAGATACTTTACATCCTTTCAACACTCTGGTTTTGGCCAATATATTAAAAAAAATTACAGGATGCTCTCAAGGAACAACAAGACCCACTTACCACTCTTACTACCTCTTATACTACAGTTTTCTTCTAAAATACATGGTAGCATGCAGATTGCAATGAACAAAGCATGGTATTTTCATAGTGGTTGTAGTAAAGCCAGAGTTAAAGCTCAAACTATGCACTGTGTGAAATACTTATAATCAATTTCTAAGAAAAGGCAAGCCAGTAACTTACATGGAACGGATTCCTGTGTAACGCAATAATAGAAAAATGCTACACTAACACTGGCCTTATTGCTATTGTTTTTAAAAATGACTGGAACTGTGCTGAGATAACAACTCCAAGGCAAAATCTGGGCACACAAAGAGCCCAGCAGCCGGTTGTGAAACTCTCAGACACACACCTGAACTCCAGAAGAGGCTGGGGCATGACAAACACCACCAGCGTCCAACACTTTCTCACACCCAGCCCTAGGCAGCTGTGCAGTGTGCAGGCTCCTGAATCGTCCCTAGGATATGTTTAACTCTTCCCAGCTGTACAGGAAGCTTGCATGATTAATTTAAACACCTAATCACCATATCTAGGTTAGACATCTGTGAATGTGATGCCTAATTTACATTGCAGATCAGAACACCTGCATCATGCAACATGGTGCAAGTCACTACCCAATATGAAGAGAAGCTCTCACTCGCTGCTGTTGGGTTTGCAGTAACATGAAAGCAAAGCAGCAACATTCCAGTAATTATTACTGTGAATGATGTGAATCTTCATGTAAGATGACCAAGTGGAAGTTTGGATTTCACCCCACTCGCTGAGAAAACTCAGATTTCCCATTCAACCGTCCTCATCGATACTAAATTTGAGACCAACAATGTATTACGTTTTACAGTAGGGGATCAAACATGTTTCTTAAATGACTCATTACCTATAACTTAACACTAAGAAATGTTAAAAAGGATTGATATAAAACGGTAGGCTTAAACCATTTTGAATAGACCTAATTAATCAGGAGATTATTTTTGGAAAGTTATGTTTACATGAACCGAACTCAGCAGAGAAGTTTCCCTGGCAACAAGAAATGGCCCACTTAATATGGTAATGATGATATTTAATTGAGAAAAAAAAAAAAAAAAAGCTAGGCTTTGACTGATGTCACATCATGGTCCCACTTTTTCCTTTTCTGAAGAAGTATCCATTTTGTATGTGGAGGAGGAAAGTTCCATGAATACAAGAGCTGGAGGTGGGTATCTAGCAGTCCACTGGCATAAATTAAGCTGCTTCTGTAACTTAAAATTTGCAGGATGCTGGTTACATTTTAAACAAAAATCCAATTTGTTTTTCCTGATTTCTGCAAACATTTGGACTTTCACAATCATTCTGTCTTCTAATATTTTGAAGTATCAGCTTAGCACCTGTTCTCAGCCACTAATGACAGAACACACACACAAAAAGGAACCTAGATTTTTACAGAGGTTGGACCCAGGAGAAAGGCAATCTGAAAAAAAAAAACACCACAATAACAACAAAAAAATACCAACCAACAAACAAAAACAAAATGAAAAAGAACAAGAGAAGAAGAGGCTGGAGAAGGACTTTTGTCCCTCTTTCACTTCTCCCTGCTTTGGTCATGTTTCCAGTTAAGACAACGCTGTCCCTGTTCCAAACAGCCTGGAGTATATACGAGCATACAGTTTCAAGGATATTTAGATAAAATGTCCCTAATCTCAGTGGAAGCAGTGAAGCAAAAATAAGAATAGCCATAAATAATAACAAAACTAAGTTGTCTGTTTAGCTGATCCAGTCAAATCACTGCCATAATAAGGGAGATACGGCTGTGTGTTTACAAAATCAGTGTTGAATTCTGAAGAACATATTTGCCTCTGCCCAAAACAAGTCTTTTTGTATGAAATGCGGAGAGAGACTAACTTTACAAAACGCTGTAGGTAGAATGAGAATTCACTCCTATTAATTCTGCTTCCAAGCCAAATGTGATTTCTAGGTATTAGTCATGCAATATTATCAGATGTTGTTCTCTTGCAATACAAAAATTTGAGTTTTGTGGTTCAGATTATATATTACAGTTTCAGTTGCAGATGAAGGTACATAATATGTGTATTATGAGGAGTTTTGAATGTAAAGATGAAAGAGTTCAACTCTGTAACAAGTCACTGAAAGAGTGTTTTTCCTTTTCAAAGGCTTGAATGAAGAATGTCTGTTAACCACAGAAAAAAATGATGAAAAACCTGGCTTTACATATTCCTGAGCAGAATGTTTTTGAGTTCAAGTTCCTACTATAGGTTAAACAGAAGACAGACTAAGATCAGAAAACATACAGCATGTTATAGTATGTTTACAATAATTATTGACATGAAACAAAAAGCACACAAATGCTGATTACAGATACGGGACCTCTGTTAATGCCTTTTCTTTCTTTATATACCTTTTCTTTGTGCAGCTCCATTTTCCTTACCTGTCTTCTTTAATCACATCGACAAAGTGAGCATCTGTCTTTTCTCTGATGTTTTTGAACCTCAAAGGAAGGAGGGCTGATTGATCCAGACTCACGCCCCCCCATCTTCCTTTCTCTTGCAACATTTCGTAAAGCGAGGTTTGACTGTTGCTCAGCTTTTCTTCTTGTGGAGGACTCAAAAGTCCATTCTGAGTCTTTGGACTATGGCCTCCTGGAGCCTGCATGACAGAAAGCAAAAGATACACAGGGAACATGAATGGTTGAGAAAGCAGACAGGAGAGATTTAATGCAGCAAAAGTCAAAAATTCCTCCCTCAGCACGCTGAACTTTTATGTGATCATGTCAAAGACCTACCTCCACCTGCCTTGAAATCATTCATGTCTGCTAGAAGCGCACGCCTCTTTAGGTGTTGTTGTCTTTTTGCTTTTTATGTCCCTGTTTCCAAGGCATCAGAAAGCAAATTACATTTTCACACATGCAGTGAAGACCAATGATAGACCAAAACTTCATTCACTCATCTTCAGGTCAAGATTCTTCTCAAAATCTTTTCAAATACCTGCTTTAACTGTACTATCTTTCCACAGGTCATGAGACAATTAACTCTGCCAGCCTTGCTGATCCTGCCACTGTCCACTGTACCCTCACTGCTTTCCCAGAAAGATGGAACAGCCGTATCTGAACAGACCTTTTGTACAGCTCATTATCCTAAAAAAATATTCTGCAACTGAAACCACATTTTCCTCACTAAGATATAGTTCTTTTACCATTAATAATGTACTTTTAAATTTTGACACCAGCTTGCAGTACAGTTGAAGTGCACAGTATCAGCAATTCTGCTGTCATTCATTTCGGAATAAAAATAAGTTTGAACCAAAAATGATTCTATTTTCATGGAACATGAAGTTCTTCCTTTACATTTTGTTTGATCTAGACCAACGTGCACTGAAGCAAGTCCAAGGAATTAGACAGCTAAATACAGCTAGAATGAAAGTGAGCTGCAGTTAGTCAGGATCATTTTACAATTTTCAAATACAAACATGTATCAAAACTTTGCATATTTGAATGTTCATCTCCTCCCTCCACGTCTTATCATTTATCATTCATCTTCATCCTGAAACCCACTCATGACAGAAGTTTCTTCATTTCTGCCTGTACAGCAGTCAGCACAGCAGTGACTAGCTCCTCCAGAGGACTATTCTTGGATGCCACTGCAGTGACCATAAATATCACACCACCCAATCACGCACTGAAATATGTTCCTTAGATTGTAAAATCAACTTAGCTAAGGCTGAGAAATACCAGATTTCTAGCTGCCTGTGCAAAATTAATTGAATCTCCTTGTGTCTCTAGGCTGTAAAACAAATGAGGAACGTGAACACAGGCAGGTATAACTGAAGGTGCACAGGCCACTTAATATATTATTTCCTAGTTTTTAACAGGAAGATGTTACAACAAAAAAGCAGCATTTTTCTAACATAAGCATTTCTGGTATCCATTTTCTAGTTGAACAAACATAAAAACACAAACACTGTGCATGTTAAAAACTTTCATGCATCACTGCTTTCACAAATAATTACCAGCAAAGACATGAGACAGCAGCAGCAGCAGAACATCACCTTGAGCAGGGAAGAGTCAGAAGGCACTTGGGCTCGGCTCCCCATCCCCATCAAAACTGCCATAGTGAAAGGAAGACCTGCTCTGCCCCACAGCCATAGCAAACAGGAGGAAAGGCAGGAAGGAGGCAGACTGCTCTCCCCTTTCCCCCTGCCCTGGCAGGACACAGGACTCCTCTGCACTGGCTGCCCAGCAGGAGGAGTGGAGCACGGAGAGGACAGGATTCCCAGCCTTGTCCCTATTGTGACTCAAGACTTACAAGCTGTTTTGGCAGCTTGCAGGTGTTCATGGTACAGCGACAGCAGCTGATGAAGTATAATAGGGAAATTTAGTAGTTACCTTGGTGTGCTGCCAATGTTTTGCTAAGGAACGTAAGCAACAGAAGAGAAAGGTGATTTCAGCAACGCGTATCTCTTGGACTGGACAGGCATTTGTGAGTGTGACAGAAGGGCACTCTCCTGGTCACCACCAAAGGTCTCCAGTGTCTTTTCTACGGGACAGCATTCAACAGCTTCCAAACAAGCCCTCCAGCAGCCAGAGCAGGTCACCCAGCCCACCCGGAGGAGCAGAGGGCACGGCAGTGCCGGCCGGAGCGACCGCTGCTCCCGAGGCAAGGAGAACTGTCAAACAAGTGCCTGAAGTGAAGGTTCTTCAGTGCTGCTGTTTGTTTTTTTAGTGCTAAAGATTGTATTTGCTGAGAGCACTTTGCAGAAAAAAAATTGAGGCCTAGAAAAATGAAGGTCACAGTTATCACCCTTCTCTCTGTAAAGAATCTTTCTCCTTTTCCTCACCCTGCTTTACTTGAAAAGCAGTAAAGGAGGAAACACAGCTTTTTTTGTCTGGGCAGCTCAGAGAAAAGATATGTGTACTGTTTGCTTTCCCTGACTGTTCTTCGAGTTCATCTGAAGAATGCAGTGAAAATTTCTGCTCTTTCAGAGAAGGTCAGCATGGACTTCTCTTGGCCTTTTCTCTTCAGCTCTTTGGCAAAGGCTCAAATCCCTAAGAAAATTCTTCCCTTTGGTCAGCTCAAGGTTTTCCTGTGCTGTCTCCACTCTGTTAATCTTAACAGGAGGGGATTAGAGTTTGAAACTGCTTGCTTGTAAGGAGAAAATCCCTGTTTAATAAATGCTGTTAGCTCCAGTGCTACTGTGGGTTCTGGCAGCCATAGGCCGTGCAGTTCTCCCGAGCACTCGGAGATATGATGCACCATGGGACCGTTCCCCTCACGAAGAGACTTGGGGGCTCCAAAGGGTCAAAGGAGGTGGTTAACAGTGTTTTGGGAGATAAGAGAACAGGAGGGGACATGAATGCTGCAGGGCCAGGTGCAGTGACAGTGTGGGGAGAGAACAGAGGTGAGCAGAGGGAGCTGAGGGCTCTTCCTAAGAAAGCTGAGACTACAAAGAAGATCTGGAAATCAAATGCCATGGCAGCATTGTACATGTACCTGTTTAAGCTTTCATTTAAATGGGCATCCCAGACTCTGGATAGCCACTTAGCTGGTCCAGTTTTTGGGGCAGCAACTTGTGAATACATGAGGGACATATGATCTGGTGTCCACCAGCTTATTTCTTCCAATGACGTTACTGATATTTTTTTCAGCACTGGACAGGCCTCTTCCAAGCAAGGGTCATCCCCCACGTGATTAACATACATGAGGCTAAGATAGCTGCAGTAGGAAGAAACTTTAAAGAATAATTCTGATGAAGACAATATATGATAACAGGTGGTTGTTACTGGGAGGAAAATCTCTGTTTGCAGTCTGTTCCTGGAGACCCCTGGCACGTGGGCAGAAGCAGCCTGGGAAGCAGCATCTCATGCTCACCATCTGGGAAGATCTCCCACAATGTTTTCTGTCTCGAAGATCTCATGCTGTTCTGAGACCAGTACCTGCTGGCCACCCTGCTCTATCTTCCTGAGAGCTGAAGAGATTAGAATTTTTTTTTCTTAGGCTGTTTCCTAGGAACCCCACACAGAACATGGCCTACTGTGCTACATACCATTTACAAAAATGCTGGCAAGTTTTTTTGTTAGCTCTGTACACCAGAAGAGTTCTACAGACAGATGAGGAGGAAAACAACCAGATAGCTATCTCTGAGAATAGTTATAAAGTGATCTCCCCAGTCAGGAAAAGCATTAAAACTTATCTGAAAATATAATAGAGAGCTGATGAGCTCTGGCATCCAGTCTGCATTTAGGTGGGAGCTTAATTTTCTGGAAAGGGGGAAGAGATGACAGGCAGAGCAGGGAGGCTACAAAGGCCACAAACAAGACAACAAATAGGCCATGTCTGGTACTGTAGAGGGAGTAGGTGGCTTCGGTAAGAATATCTAAGCAACAAGCAAGGAAAACAACCCTGGCAGCAGCATGCTGAATATGTAAGATGCTCTATTTGTCTGAAAAAGGATGTGAATGGACTCAGGTGCTGTGAATATCAGCTGTGGGCATGAACAGGAATGACCGTGTTTTAGAGCTATGATACAGAAGACAATGGCAAGACACAGGTGTGTGACTTGTGGCTAGGTGACACACGGCGACTGGTGTAAGCGATGGAGATGCTGGTAGTGTTGTCTGTGCCTCTTTCATTGGCTGGCCTCAGCATTAATTTAAAGAGCCCAACTTTTAGATCCTTCTCAAACTGGCCCATAAAATTACTAATTGTTTTGAAAAATTAGGGTGTGCGGGGGGGCCAACTAAAGTTTGGAATACAACTGCTCAAAATTGGTTCTGCTGCTTAAGAGCTTGAATAAAGCAATAGCTGTGCAAAACTGAGAAAGCTAACTGAAGCAGAAAAATAAGGGGAAAGAAGGGAAGTGATAAATACTCGAATTACCTTTGTACTGTTTTTATGCTCATCCTGACAACCATTTTGGATAGCTCCTTCATCTATGCTGACATCGCAGTGGGGTGCAAGGGTGGTACTACATGAAGGGCAAGGCTGCAATGAGACAAAAAAAATTTAGCCAGGAACATTCTGGTGTCCTCGTAATGGTATGCAATTTATAATGTGGCCTGCTTATATGCTTGCTGCATGGTTAAAAGATAAACAAAGCAACAGAAAGGGAAACAGGGAGCAAAATTTGAAAGGACCAGAATCCACCATTTCAAAAACAAATCATAGATTTTTTGCTTACTAAAGCTAAATCTAATCCAGGAAAGATTTACTGGTGTAAAATCACAGATATTCTGTAATCACTACTCTCTGGTAAAGGAGTACCCTAAAAAGAAAGAAATATTCTTCAGCGAGAGAAGTGCAATTTTATTGTTTGAAAAGGGTCTGCAAAAGGATCTGAATGGCATTATGACCAGCTGAGGGAGGACTTAGCACAGAATGCAGCATATTCAAAAAGCACAAAACACCATGGTCTGTTACAAACAGCACAGAAAAATGGAAAGTAACAAATCTGAAAATAATAAAGAAGAATACTTTTTCATACAGCTCTGTAAGACAGGGGACTGGAGCTGTGGCTGTGTTATACTGTTGAAGCCAAACACTGAGCAAACATCACAGGAAACAAGGAAAGCAAAACCATCAACACTCCTAACAGTTACAGGTTACGCATTTTGGAAGCAACGTAAAAGGTCACAGTTCAGCTTTTAAAACAACCTGTCCCACTGAATTAAAATGGGATCTTCTCTAATTAACCCTGTATCTTCTTTTGCAAAGTCCTTCAAACTTTTCTCTTGTACTCACCATGTAGGGACAGGATACTGTACGAGAGGAACCCTATATCTGATCCCTGTTGACAATTCCTATGCTCTTCAGTTTGTTGTTACCAGGCTTGCCAGAAGACTACGAATGGGTACAGATACACCAGTCACTGGGAACAGCATGCTAAATTCAGCACGCTACCCTATGTGTTGGTGGGTTATCCACAAAAGAACTTGTTGAAATTTCCAACAAGCCACTTGGGCATTTCATCCCGAAGTCAACACCCCATGTCCCTTTTATCTATTTATTTTGAGCTCAGGAGGCACTGGTGCAAGCTTCCATCCAAAATACAACAGCTGGTCCAAAAACACAACAGCTTCTCCCTTCAGGTTTGCTCCCTATTTCAAAGACCAGCATGTTTCTCTTTTCAGAATTGAATTTTCACCCGGTGCCCCTTTTCCTGTCTCTTGTCACACCTGAATGTGCAGAGAAGGGCGACGAAGCTGGTGAGGGGCCTGGAGAACAAGTCCTACGAGGAGCGGCTGAGGGAGCTGGGCTTGTTCAGCCTGGAGAAGAGGAGGCTCAGGGGCGACCTTATCACTCTTTTTAGGTACCTCAAGGGAGGCTGTAGCGAGGTGGGGGTTGGCCTGTTCTCCCACGTTCCTGGTGACAGGACGAGGGGGAATGGGTTTAAGTTGAGCCAGGGGAGTTTTAGGCTAGATGTTAGGAAGAACTTCTTCACTGAAAGGGTTGTGAGGCACTGGAACAGGCTGCCCAGGGAAGTGGTGGAGTCACCATCCTTGGAAGTCTTCAAAAGACGTTTAGATGTAGAGCTTAGGGATATGGTTTAGTGGAGGGCTGTTAGCGTTAGGTTGGAGGTTGGACTCGATGACCTTGAGGTCTCTTCCAACCTAGAAAATTCTGTGATTCTGTGAATTTCAAAAAAGATTCAGAAGTCTTAATTTTGAAGGTTGTTTTGGTGTGGCACTTCTTCCTGGGACTGCTGCTCCACCCATCGTTCAACCATGTATGTCTCTCAAAGGCTGTCATGAAGGCTCTGAGCCTTCTTAGCAGCCAGCAGACCGTGACCATCACACCCAAGGCTCCTCGGGAGCATGGGCTGGGCTGAGGCACTCAAATTACCTACAAGTTCCTTAATCTGGCAACGGGTGAGCAAGTTTCATCCAATTCTGAAGCGCTACAGCCTGACCAAGTAACAGCATACCGGAAAAAAGAATGAAGCTGTTTCCTAAATGGTTTTGTTTTAAAAAAATATCAAGTATCATGAATGCCTTAATCACTTTGCAGAAAGCGTTATTAAATGACTTTAAAATTGAACATGACCATGGGCTAACGAGCTTTCTATGTTCCTAGAATGATAGCTAGTAGACTTGAGCATAGCAGAAGTCAGTTAACGGTGATAATAAAAATCAAATACCTCAAACATCAAAAATAAAGAAAATACTCCCCATTTGATCTTGCTACTAAACCAGAAGGACCAAATCACATGTTTAGCTCCTAGGGTTAAAGCAGAAGACAAAAATCTCAGAAAAGAAGCCTGTCTTTTGGAAAAGAGATGGGAGGTTATCTGACCTACCCCATGGGTTCAAGTCAATATCATAAACTTAATTCTCTACTGCAGACACTCGCACAAGCTCCGTGCCTTTGTGGCCAGCCACGATGAATAATGCATTAACGCACTTTCAGCAAACACCAAAACAAGCAGAAGTACTTTCTGTTTTCATACTGAGTTGATAATGACATTTTTTTACAAAAAGCCTATAATTCTCAGTCAAGTATGGGATTTCAAAATACGTGATAGATAAAATAAACCAATACCAAAAACGGCTGAGCAAGTTACAGCGTTTTCATACAAAAATCAGCTGCTACTTAATGTTTTCAGCATATTTCCTCGGTGTTTTAGTTACATACCCACTTCATGACCTGAAATGCCTTTTATTGATATCCATGCTGCAATGAGATTTGCAATCAAATTAAATGCAGACATAGTGGAGGAGAGGAGGAAATACAATCCCTTTCGTGGATCAATTACTGTTGCACTTTCCTTCCTGACCTTCCTTAACAGACCTTGTCCACTAGAACATCCGTTCAAGCCCAAAAGGTGAAAGTCATCCTTTTCATGCAATATGGCCACTTATTCCCTTTGGAACAAAAATATTTCAGCTTGCCTACAATTTTGCCCCTCCTACTTAGTCTCTTTTGCAGAGTTGGAGTCATCTCCTCCCACACTGACACTGTTTACAGCTTTGTATTTAAAACAGTTGGCATGTAAGTCATGATTCTTCTGCAAATTATCACTCCAGACCCTACCAGCAAGCTGCAGGCTTTAAAAGAAAAACACCATATAAAAGAAACCCACTTCTTTTCAGAAACTGTGCATGATCTGTGATTAAATTGCACATCTGTTCTTTGTGAGGATTTTAAAAATATATTCTAATTTATTATTATTATTATTATTTTTAATATCGTAAGACCTGTTCTGGCATGGCTGGCTAATTACAGATTTCCTAAATGCTTGACCCAACCCTCTCGGTCCACAGTCTGCCATAACAGACTACCCAGAGGGCACATCCACACTTGAGAGCGTGCTGCAGAGCTTGGAGTACCTGCACCTAGCCCTGCTGCGAGAAGCAAGAGCATCTTGCACTCCTATACTGCAACTACGGCAGCAGAGCATTTTTTTTAAATAAGTGCTGAGCCTTCACACGATTGCTTTATCACTGTGCTGTACAAATTCTGTCGTATTTTGGGGCATGTGTTATATGGATACTTATCAGACTGCAGGGGAAGAGGAGTTTGAGGCAGTTCAAAATTCACTGCAGCATCAATCTGTTTTGGGCAATCAGGCACAGTATTTTCAAGGTGTTGTCTGGCCATTTGCAAAATCCCTCAGGAGACCTCCAGTGCTTGTGGTGATGAATAGAAACAGGTACCTATAAGCATAAACTCGATGCAGTAGCTTTAGCACCGCTGTAGATAGGGTGTCTGAGAAGGCTGAAACTAAGCTGGCACTTGTCCTAGACGCTCTTCTGAAGCAGCTTCCCTTCTTGGACAGCCAGTGTGAGCCTCTTCTTCACTTATCTGGATAGTCATGTTTGCACTTCTGTGCAGTGAAGAACAGTGTGAGCATTTAAACAGCAATTAACACCCAGCCAGGATGGCCCCAGACCAGAGGCAGGGAGGCGATGAGCAGCAAACAGAGCGCGGGCCAGCAGCACATCCGAACGTGGCACACTAGCTGCTTAGGAAGTGATGCACACTTCTGCTGAGTAAGTCACGCTCTTGTTTCAGAAAACGCGTAGAGAAATAAGTGCCTACCCACATGACAGCAGATCAGTGTTAGAACCACAGAATCATTCAGGTTGGAAAAGACCCCCAAGATCATCTTGCTGTAGTTTTGCTGCCCTGCAGTTAAAGCTTACTTTGCTGTCCCAGAATCACAGAACAGTTGAGGTTCTGAGGTGGATGGGACCTCTGGGGACCATCTAGTCCAACCTAACCCATCAGGTTAACAAGGCATCCTCGTTTTCTCTCTTCACTACTTGAAACACATAAGCTCCTACCCCTTATGGCCTCAGCAGTATCTCTGTGTGGCCTTGCGCCGGGCAGCACAGACTCATTTGTACAGGCATCCACCGACAGCCCTGCGCTGTGTTCTCCTACATTTTTTGTCAGTCCCTTCATTGAAAGATGAGAGAGAGCTGGCAAGCTGGTGCCCGAGGGATGCCAAATATGCCATCCAGTTCTTACTTACACAGCAGTAGGAATAGAAAGGTGTCACCAACAACTTGAGACCAGCCAAACCTCACACTGCATATTTTGGGAAGGACAACGATGGCTATGCTACCTTCTGTAGTTATACAGCCCCAGCTTGCTCTGTAAGGAAATCACTTAACTTTGGTCCTTATCTGCAGACCAGCCTTCCAGTTAATCACACTGTGATCCCGTATTTTTACTGCAAAACTAAAACCAAGCACAGAAGCAGGGTAGAGGTGCCTGAACCTCTCTCATGCTCTGCTGATCCAGACAGCATGCCATGAAAGTCACTTGCTCTACCAGCTAAATATAAAGAGCTCTTCCCAGGACCAAATTCACTAAGTCTAAGGACAGCGACCTGCAGACAGCCACCCACGGGCCTGGCATTAGTGGCCAACTCAGGCAACCCACCATGAGGAACTCACAGCGCAAATGAAAACAGAGAATAGACATCTGTTGTTTGGGAAATCTGTTCTGAGCTGGAAGATTGAGAGTAACAGCAAAGCTTCAAAGTAATACACATTGTTTCACAGATTTCCTTGTCAAGAGTTCTCGTGAGAGGTGTGAACATAACAAAATGTCATCATTTCTCTAAGCTGTTTCTCCATACAAATCGTTGCCCTCTAGGTTTCTAGAGCAAGCAGATAAAACACAGTCTTGTAGCCTACCGAAGTGCTTTCTCCTACCACTCAAACAATCCTGCTGTCTTTCCGTGGAGATGTCTGTTATATGCTCATATAAAAAGGTTCACAGGTGCACAGAATGAGAGATAGAGGAAAGACAGAAGCAGGCTGCAGCGAACAGAAAATCATAAAAGTTATAGTAGCTGCAGGAGGCATAGATTCTTTCTCCCCAATAAAATAAAGACTATTGAAAAAGCAGTGTTGACCTCTTGGTCACGAAATACAAATAATAAGAAAATAATTTATCTGAAACCACCTTTAAAAAACATTCACCTTATTTTAGAGATTGCTTGTCAATAGGACTAGGCATTTTACCTTAGGTTTTTCCACGTGTTTGAGAGTCTTTGTCAAGTCGCTGGCGTTCTCAGACGACGATGTTGCCTGTATCCTGGCTCCATCTCCAGACTCCAAGCCAGGAAGCAGGGCTTGTGAACAGCTGCACTGGGGTTCCTTCACCTTCTGACCGGAGATCAGATAGGTCTTCAAACCTAGAGGAGAGACATAAACATTGAGAATTGCAGAAAGACAAAAATAACACTCCTTTGGACTTCTCGGATATGAACCACAGTAGCTATCAAAGCGCTATCAAAGCTCAAGAGCACAGCACAAAAGGAGAAGCATCTGGGAACAACCACCAGGAATATAAAGACGTTCTGGGTGAAGTGGTGGCGACCAGGATTGCCTGACACCTGCTGCCCCAGATTCAAGAGACTACTCGAACCCACAGCAGCAGCCATGCCTGACATGTACTTTATTCCATTTTCACTCACGTACTTTTGAGAAAAGAGCTAAGACTTTAGGCATTCGCTTCCAAGCTGTAATTTGAGATTGGACATTAACTCTTTGCTTCTGGAAAAGATTTACATTTCTCAATGATGTCTGGATTGATATTCTACCTCTGAAAACCAGCATGTCTTCCTCCACTTGCACTCTCCATTTCTCACAGAGCTGTTGTGAAGCTCGCTTAATGCTGGTAGCACATTGCAAAAGGAAATGGCGTTTAAGTGCTAGAAATTCTGATGGGTTTTCATAGTCAGTGCAGACTTCACATTTCTAAAGAACAAACTCAATCTCTCATACGCCCACACGCACTCTCTGCAACTGTTGCATGAAGTGAAGCATAATTGGAAGCCAGATCCTGTATTAAAGGCCAGGCTGGTAAATACCGTGGTGTATCAAGCTGATCCGTACCAAAAATCTGTTCAAAAAATGAGGATCTGAGTTTGGTTCAGAATATTCCCTACTTCACTTCCTTGATAGTTTGCATTATAATATTCTGGGCTATTCCTAGGCACAAAGATGGAGAAGGAGCTGCTCACCACACTCCTTCCTGAATTGAAATGAGACAGTTTTATTGCTGCTCTGTGGGAAATCTCCCACCTGGCATGGACAGGCACTGCTACACTGAAAAAGCGTGGGGGGCACCAGATCCCCAAACCAGGCAGTGCTCCTTATTTTGGGGTCCCAGGCTGTTGCCCCATGCGATTCTGAAGCCAGCCCCTCCCTGCCTGGCCTTGGAGGAGACGCTCCTGCACTGGCTCCTGGGTCCTGCATCTGGGTCAGCAAACCTCCTGGCTTTAGATGCCCAAAACCACTCATGCACAAGATGATCTACTGCGTCTGGTTGCCTCCTTCTATAGGACAAAAGCTGGACACAAGCTCCAGCCCTTGGAAGACAGAGTGTTTCTGTTCAAGTAACAGCTGACGTTATGATAAAGGTCATTCTCTTGCAACTTTCTGTGGAGAGATTCTATAAACGTTTTTCTGCCCGTGACACGTAATCCAGACAGGACTTTGTCTGTAAGCTTTCCAATACAAATAAGTTAGACATACTAATAGCAGTTTTTCAGCTTCTTTGTTTATTTCCCCAGTATCTCACACCACTCAGCACTTGCCCAGCCTGTGCAGAAACCTGCATTCGTGTGGGCCCCGTGCCCGAGGTGCTGCATGGGACCCGACCTTCATTTTACATCGGTTACAGCAGCCCTCGGATCCTACTTGGCGGCAGCGCTTCGTAAAACCCCGGGCTGCTGCTGGCTTCCAGATGTTGGGCTGTCTCTAAACCTTATGCTGATGGGGGTTGTCATGTAAAGAATTCACCGCAATCAGCTTACAATTGTATGTTTACTGGGGTAAAAGCTAGAGCATTAAGTTTTCTACTTCTATTTTTAAACGCTACCTTTAAAGCAACAGGATTATTTTGCCACTATGATTCCCTTTTCTTTTCTTTTTTTTTAAGCACACGCATTTTCTTTGTTTCTTTGTACTTTTAAGGAGGCATTCTTTAATGCTTTTCTCCCATTTTACTGTGTTGCATTGCAGAATTACTTTGTCAACGCATCGCAAAGAAGTAAAATCATCTCCAGTTTGAGCTCCGCACCAAGGAAAAAGCACCAAGGCCATGGGGCTGCCGCAACGGAGACCTGCTCTGGGGGAGCAGCTCTGCCCCACGGGTGGCCAGTGCCAGGCTCCAAGCTGGCCGAGGGGGCACCGGGTGACCACAGAGCCTCCCTCGCCCCCTCCTCGTGCTCCCCAGCCCCACCGTGCCCACCAACCACCCAGCACTACTCGAGAAGTGTCCCCAGCATTCAGACAGTGGCAGCCCAGAGTGCTCGGAGCAGCCCTAACAAATGCTACTTACTTGAAGGACTGGCGTTTCAGGAAAGTAAATAAGTGAAAAAGGTTATGTTTTGAGAATTAGGAGGTTCAGAAACCTTTATTGAACTTTACTAATATTACCTACCTAATACTTGGTCATTAAATAGCTCTTACGATAGGGAAACTGCACGTTTGGGATTGCTTGCTATTCTGTGACACTTCCTGAAGCAACTCCTGGTAAGTCTGAAGTGTATTGGTATAAAAAAGGGCTATTAATTCAACAGAGCTCTATTGATGCAACTAAAACATATCACACAAGGGGTGTAATTTTCCTTCTTTTACATACCCAGCGAGCTCTCCCAGCCACACTCTCATCTTCCATACAAACAGGGTGCAGCAGGAAGAACATTCGCATCACTGTGCAGCAGGTTTACATCAATTAGGTAACTCAACAGTACGAAACAAATAAGCCAGCAACGAAGGAGCTGCTGTTTTCTGTGAGATACAGCAAACGGTGCAAGTTTTGGGGTGTACTGCTGCACAATGCATCTCATGACATTACAATGAAGAAAGTGCTACGAAATGCCAGTAATAAAGATAAAGCTTGTCCTTCTTTCCCCTCCTGCCAGTCTCCTTTTTATAATAACTCCCTTCCCCCAGATTTATTCTAAAGAAATGCTGAAAAATAACACAATCTCAAGCTGCCTGATAGCGAGTATGTGCTCTGGCAGGCTCTACCCTGCAGCACGTCTCTGCTTTTTCCAGAGATGGCTCCTGGAAGCACAGACCGGGAGGGAGCTGGCTCATTCCTTCACGGAGACGTATTACATCTGACCGGGGGCACAGCGTCCACCATCTGATTTATTCAGTATTTTCTGCCCAGGAGAAAATGAGCAACATCGTGCGTCTCTGAACAACACAAGCCGTTTCCTTCACTCATCTTCAGCTTCTGGGAATCTGACAGAGCTATAAAGAGTAACAGCTCCTGTGCACCGAGCCAAGCCATTTACTGCTGGAGTTCGACCATTTTGAACATTGCCACGGCAGCGTCTGTGGAAGGGCATTTTTGACAAAGTAGTTAACAGGTGAGATCTGCACAGAGCTACAGTGGGTTTACGACTGCTGCTAACACTGAATTTTGGAAGTGTTAAGAAATGGCTGCACTTTGCTCCTTTCTTCTACTAGCTTTGCTTTCCTTTTTATCGGCGGCCCTCCTCTGAAGCTATGAAGACAGAAACCCCCTCCCAGTACCAAAACACCACGCCTAACAACAGCAAAACACCTCTAAGCTCACAAACAAACAAAATTATGAGGAAGGCTGTGCATAAACATCCCCGTCTTGTTAACCTGCTTTTGGTAGCATGAAATAAAATGCCCCCGGGGGAGCAGAGGGAGAGGCAGCCCAGAGGTAGGCCGCTGCCGTGCGGCCTCCCCACACCTCTGCCCTAGGCTCTGCTGCGGGCAACGGGCCCAGGAGCTGATGAGACCTGGCCTGATGGCACGGGGTGTAAGAGGACGTCCCGGTCACTTTGATTACTTTGCTTCATTCCTTCATCAGGCCTGACGTGTGCAGTGGCACGGGCACTGCTCCATGCCTCTGTGAAGAGGGGATGTCTTCTCCTATAGAGGCCTCAAGAAAGGGGGGCTAGTACCAAAATTGGTGAGCGAATTCCTTGGCAAAGTAAGATTCCTGCATCAAGTGTTAACGCTTCACCTGTAAGGAATCAAGGCTTCTCAGCTCTCTGTTGATAGCAGACAGGAAAATTACTTTCTCTCTGGCAAGCTGTAGCATACCTCTCACCTCTCTAATTTAATGTACTTCAAATGCTTCTGAAATCCTTCTCAGTACTGATACTAAAGAAGAGACACGAAAAAATCATGACGATATTTCAATCATTGCCTCACTGATTCATTTAATGGAAATATAACCCTGTTCTCAGTGCACATCCCTGTTCTTCCCCCTGAATCACTTCACCTTTTTAGCTGTGCTGCTAGGAAATGGCAGTTAGTGAACAGGGCACCTTCCTTTCTGGAATAACTACTTCCCAGTAGCCCTCTTTTCTGTAAAATTAGTAACATTCCTGGTATTGGTGTAATAAAATCCAAATTACTCCAATTATGCCCCCTTTTACCAAGCAGCTTTATATTAATGATTCTTTTTCATTATTCATCCTTCCGTTATTTCCCATAAATCTACACACTTTAATCATATTTCTTTCAAAATAAATTATTTTGTGAATTTACGATTATTAAATAATGAGTTCTATTTTCACAACCCACTGCTTTCGCAGTCTCTTACCACCCAAAATCAGAATTCACATGAAATCTGTTCCTACCACAGGAAAGAACCACTGTGACTGCCCTACCTACGCCAGTGAGGACATATAGCAGCACCTTTCCAGATAGAAAGTAATTATTAATAACCCGCCCTAGTCTGCTGTGATGAACAGTGTTAGCTATTACCTCTCAGTAATATTACCTCTCAGTAATTTCGTATCTCATTTTATAGAACTCTGGTACAAGTATCTCGCAGCAGTACAGGCAGCTCATCAAAAAGCTTTGCATTTCAGGGCTGGCTTTAGCTCCTTCCTTTGTAAGTAGCTCGGTATTCACTCACTTTCAATGTTATGCTTCTTCACGATCAATCATCTCTTGCTTTCTCTTTTCAAAAACCACAATGCAAAGTTTTCTCCACACCCTATCTTCTTCTTTTGCCAAAAATCCAGGAGTGAGAAAACTGGTATTCAGCCCCGGCCATTCCAGGGAGAGGAAACCGAGACTGATTTTAGATTTCCTCATATAATAAAATATGTTGCCATAGAATTTCGAGGCTCCTTACGAACCAGAGCTCGTTGTGCATTTCACTAGAGATCCAATCTGGAAACGGGCAATCACAAAATTGGAAGTCCTTTGCCTAGCTGCACAGCCAACATACCGCAAATCAACCGAGGCATCTTCAAAGAGGGCCCCAGTAACCAAGCTGAATGCACTGCCAAGAAATGCGCAACTTTAAACGAAAATAAGGGTTGTTACTTCTGTAATAATAGTTTTTTCCTATTTTGCAATCTTAATTTGCCAACAGATTGTTGCATTTAAGAACTAACTTCTGAGAGTTTTTCTTCTTGAAGATTCTCATAATTTCATGATTAAAGCATTTGTGCACGCTGAAACGAGGGGAGAAAAAGCTCCGAGGAACATCCTTAGCTGGGCAGCAGCATCTGGTAAATACAAACGGGATAATCAGAAGGCTTGTGATATCCCCACAGAACATCTTTCAGTCAACTGAACTTTCAGAGTGGAAATGCTATGCACTAGTAATGATTTTCCACCTCAACTTGCTGAAGTTGCTTAGGATTTTGTTTTTAGAAATTTAGGCATGTAAAGACCTCTATGTATATTTTGAATTTCAAGCATGCTGCCACGTTGCAATTGGATCGCCCAGAGAGACAATTGCCGTTGAGCACTCCAGCAACTGGGAAAAGAAAAATTAGCAAAACGAACCAAACCAAAAAACCTCTTTCTGCTTGAGTGCCCAAAACAGCCCCAAGCTCTCGGGACCGTGCACTGGGGCCGCAGGGCGAGCTCTCTCAGCACCTTCCTGCGTGGCGCGGCGCGGGCAGGCGATCAAACATCTGCTCACTCGTGCTGAACAAAGGAGGGCGCAGAGCTTCCAAGGCAGAACCTTACAAGTTTCCTCCACGGCATTGTGCCCAGGATGGGGAGTTATTAGCCTGATCTTTAACTGCAAGAGGAGTGGCTTTTCCAGCAAGTTTATGAGATGCTCACATGGTGGAAACAATTACCTACCCAGCCCGCCAGCTGTGCCAAGGAGTTTATCTGATTTCCTGAAGGAGCCACCAGTGGCTGTGTTTAAACAACATGAGATACGGCATCGAAAGGGGAGCTGCTCGCCCTCAATCCTTGGGCAAGATCAGAAAGGAAGGAAGGAGGACCGGACCTGATATTTTGTCCTTACATTTAATCTCTACTCCAGCTGTTAGGCTGCAGCAGCTCCCACCCCAAAAACCTATGGGGCGCTTCTTTTGCTGCAACAGGCAGAGCCCCAATGCCTGGGCTCTGATAAACAAGCCTACCTGGAAAAGCACTTCGAATGTATGGAGCAGTATTTCCTGTGACTAAAATTAGAAAGGGAATTTATGAGCCTACTTGTTATCTTAGGACTCTGGAAAGCAGAAACAATGATAATAAGAAACAGAACTTTACAGGCTGGAAATACAAAAGGAACTTCCCCCCCAAAAAAAAAGAAAAAAAAAATGAAAGAAAAAAACCCAAACCTATTTTCATAATCTCAGAAGAAGAATTGCAAAGAGCCAGAGAAACCAGAGGCATCTTCTGTATTATGGAAAACCACTGTTTTTCTTATGCCTCCTTTGTTTAGCAAAACGCTTGCTTTTGATCAGCTAACAGACAACAGTGGGCTTGGAATATGCTGATCAACAACATGTGTGTAATTTTGGTGTTCGACATCTGCCAGCGGGGAGCCGGGAGCCCTGCACCCAAAGCCACGGTTTGCAATTGGAGCTGTGCTGCAGGCACGAGGCTGCAGCCGGCCAGCCTCCCCCCGAGCCTCGCAGCATCCTCCTACCTGCATGAGGAACAGGAAAACGAGTGGGGAACAGGAAAACAAGGCACAGAGCGGGGGAAAGAGTCCTGTGCAGATCCAGCGAGGGCAAGTGGCTCAAACCACTGGTCCAGCTGCAACAGCTGCCTCAGGAGCACATTTATGGACCTGTTCATAAGCTACTGTACGGACCTGTACATAAACAGTCTGATGCCTTGAAAGGAGAGCTTTGGTTCAAAGGGTAATCTTGGGATTTTTCAGTCCTGCCCTGGGAACTGGGTGCTCCAAAGGTCCAGCCACTTCGCTAACGCGCTGCAGATACCAGATGATCTGTCCTAAGGATTTCTCACAAAACTTAAGAGAGATACGACATTTCTACACGTATGGCAAAAAGAGGGCCCAATTCCAGCTGTAGGTCATTTGGGAGCAAAGATGCTACCTGCCTTGTACTTGCACGATTCAATCTCTGTAACACCTCTGTGAAAATAAATTCTGTGACTGAACTGTGTGTGTTCATAAGCACCTGCTATGTTATTGGCATTATTTTTCACACTTATTGGCTATCCCTTTGCCCTCTGTGTTAATTTCAATGGCTGGGAAGGAACGAGCGTGGCAGAGATGATGACATTTTGGAACCAAGGAGCTGCCAAAATGAGAGTCAACCAAGCACACAGGAGCCCAGCTTCTTCAGGGGGTTGAAACGTCTTCAAAAAATTACCATACTCCTACAGCCCAATCTGTTTTCTGAAAATATAACTAAAGACTAAGGAAGCAGGAACTGAATCTAAGAAAGCAGCCTGCTTGGAAACCCAGCAAGTTCAAAAATACATGGCTAAGGCAACATCCAACCCCTGCTTCTGCCTAATGCTCCGTGTAACAAAGGCAGGACCTTGCCTGGGGAGCCAGGAGCTCCCACGTACTGCCTTGCACTACATTGTGGCTGGCAGGCAGCAAGCCCGGGAGGAGCCTCCTGCAGCCAAGCTGTCGGTCTGGCATCTGCAAACATCCCCTGTGCCTCTGCCCATGCAGGGAGCCCTGCTGCTCCCCACCGCCCGAGGAGTGCCATGATCCCTCGGGGCATCCACTTCCCAAGCATCCCTTTGTTTCATAATTAAGTACACCAAAACCGTTTTGAACCTAAAGCTGCATTGTGCTGTGGGGGGACGCGAGTGATCAGATGGCTGCAGAGAGGCCACCTCCAAGGCAAGGACCTCAGGCAACCCGTTTTAACAACAGCTTCATAAAGCAGGGATCCGTGGAGAGGCAAGGATTTCTCGAGTAAATTCCAGCCCTCTAGACGGGATAATTACGCACAACCACAGGCATGCCAGAGCTGTCTCATGCTCTACGTTCCCTCCTGCCCACCTCACGCTGGCGTACCTCGGAGCCGTGGGATGGCCGTACCGGCCCTACACGGCAGGCAGGATTTCCTAAGCTGAACAGAGAGGGGTCCAAGCAAAAGTTTTGTCAGCTCCAGGCTCTCGGGGATGGGAACTGATTTCTTTTAAACTAAAAGGCATGGCCTGACTGAAAGCAATTAGAAGTTTATTAGAAATTCCACCCTGGAAAATTGCACTCAGGACCAGAAATTTCACCTATCCTTTTGATGGATATTTTAGAAATGAAACATAGCAAGCGTGCACGATGCACAAAAGGATTGCAGTACAAAACAATAGTCTGATGCAACCGGAGTCTGCTCGGGCACTCAGTAACAAAGTGAGCTATTGTGGCCCTTGGTATTGACATATTTTTAATAGGATCCAGACAAGAGCACGCACCAATTTAAACAAGATTTTAGCAGTCTATTTTGTTACGCTGCTGCAATCTCTGTGTGTTGACAGGACTACAATCAGGCAAATTCCTTCCCTCTTGCATAACTCAGGTAGTCTGGGCTCGATGTGCTAAATCAGCATTTCATTTAAAGCAGGGCAATCCTGCAGGCTAATTACGCCCTCAGTAAGAGCCATGCGACTTCACCGCTCTCCGTGGACTTGCAGACAAGGAAACCTAAACCAAGTAAGAATTGCAAGCAGACCTGCTAGGAGCTGGTGGGTTCTGCATGTGTAACTTGGTTTAAAAGAAAAATTAAAAGGTAAAGGGGAAAAAAAAAAAAACAAAAACAAAAACAAACAGATGCAGTATTGTCATCATCAGTTTTCAAATATGTTTTTTTTTTTTTCCAAGCAATTGATAAAATAATACCGAAGGCACACATTAGGTACCAACATTTTTGCTTAGGTCAAACTGAAAAGAGATCATTTTGGGCATCCAGTGATGCCTACAGGAGAGCTCTAACTCAAAAGTTCCTAAATATCCATCACATATTGGTCAGAATGACCCTTCTCATTTCACCTTTCCTCAGTATTGGCTATCTACAGCCGTAACTTGTCCCCTCTTCCCATTACCGAAAGCACAGACCAGCAGTGGCACAGCAGTGCTTTAGGAAAGGCAAACCTTGCCCCACGGCAGTGCACTACAAAGCTCTGCCCACCTTGCTCCACAGTGGCTTATTCATGCTCAGGGATCTCTGGAAAGATCCCTGCACCCTGCAAGTAACCTCCAATATTTCACCAAAAAGAATGCAACGTGGAAACATTCTGCAGACAAGAAGAATGCGTTGTGAACTGTCCCCAAAGTACATTCACAGAAGTTACCTCGAGTAGAAGTTAATTACCTTGATTAGCCTAAGTCAGACTCAGAAAAATAAAAGATTTTTCCTTAAGGGATCAAATCAAAAGAAGTAAATTTGCGTATCACAGATAATTCCTACATTAGAAATATGATTTTTTTTTTAAATACATTTCTACACCCAGTTTCAAAGAAGATGACCATTCTTTTCACCCGTCATCAGAGCCTACCCACACAGTTTGAAGAATTCGTGTTGGGATCAAGCGTTTGTTCAACGCATCTTCCCAGTTTATTTTTAAGACCAATGAGCCAACAGCAATCATTTACCCTTTTCCTCCCCGAGGAAGCATCCCCAGACGGAACCCGGTGAGATTTTTGTCCGAGTGGGCTGCAGGGACCAGGCAAACAGGACTGGCGTCGCGCTTCTGGATTCCCTCGTTTCACAATCCCACCCCCAGCGCTGCCCCTTGTGCAATACAAACAGGCATTTGTAATTCAAGGTAGGTTGTTATGAATAACTTATGCACCGCTTGTTTACAAGGCCAACAGTTTCAAATGGTTACTAGTTTAGTAGTGAAAAATAAAACTAATGCAAATAAAACTGCTGCGGGAGGCGCTTTAAAATAACAATGGATAGTAGCTGTATAAACACAGGTAAGGTGAAGATGAAATCCCTGCATGCAACCACCGTGTAAGCATACATCACCATACGGCTGTGCTTTTAATTTAATTGGCAAACTTCAGCCAGAGGGTGTTTGAAGTACCTCTAGCACAAAGGAAAGATTAATTTGTGAGCCCATGCCGAGAAGAGCTACTGTTCTGAGATTGTGAGTGTTGTGTCTCCCCGAGCAGAGAGTCTCGTCTTTTCAGCCAGCTTATTTCCCTTCCTTAACTAAGAGATACTAACAAGCCCTCCCCAAAATAAAGAACTCAAAAGTTGCAAAACAAAGTTAAAAAGAAAAGGAAATTGTTCCAGAGCTATGTTTATTCACACAGCCAAAACCTTTCCGAAATCCCTTCTATTCCTTCCCGTATAACATCAGGACAACCAGAGACTGCCCAAATGGTAGGCTTCTTAGGGCCCTCAGCAAGAAAACCAAACCTGTCGAGAACCCACTTTGATCCTCCAAGCACGGCAAGCACCTACACTCAGAGAAGGCCACAAAGCTGAAGAGCAGCATGGTGAGGGATCTCCCTCGACCTCCCCTGCTGCCCTCCCTGGTCTCGCCGCTTCTCAGTGGAGTTTCATCCCTTACCACAAGGTGAGGATGTGCGAGGCATGCAGGATGACCCCCTCCTGGCTCCAGGGACAGAGAACAAACCTGCTGTTGCATGAGAAGCTGCCGAGTGTCTTCAGGCTGTCATCAAAGCTTGCCATGTACTTGAGCCACGCGCTCGGGCCAGGACAGGTCCGAACCAGTGCAGGCTTCTTGTACACAGACTTCAAACCATGTTACCTTTGCTCTTGTGCATTCACCACAAATGCTTATCGCTACCCCATTTAGCAACTTGTACTTCACCACATAACGCAGTGTGATCCAAATCATAATTCAGATGAAAGATGTCTAGAAAATGTAGCACATGTGGCAAATTCTTTTGTATGTCCAAACACACCTGATTAAATTTAGCTTGAGGTTTGTCACTGGTTGCTCAATGAACTCTCTTGATTATCATTACATCTCATCATTAAATCTACCTGTTGTGAATGATGCTAAAAATAAATAAAATACAGTCAAATGCTCATTCTCCAAATACAGGTTTGCTGACCGTTTCCTTCGGCTTGTCACTGTTTGAAATGAGTGCGCCCTCAACAAGTCTCTGCCCACTACTAATGCTCACATCCAATCTTAATACCAAAAAAATACCACCACGACTGGCTGACAGGTGAGCAGAAGTCTTCTAAGTGGCACAAAATGGGTGAAATTAACACTTCTATTGTTCCAAGGTTTGGATATTTCACCGATTGCCCAGCAGTCTGCATTCAGACCAAGCCTGGCAGCCTGCTTCACACCGCAGCCAGCTCCGCCAGCTGCTCATGCCCCATATCACCCGAAGGATGATGGTTTCATCCTTTGCAAAAACATTCTCAGACTTCGTGCTAATAATTACCTGATTACATTTCAAACTGCCCTCGGGCTAGAATTTATTACTGGGGAGTACAGGAATGTGTCTGGAATGCAAAAACAACCAGGGTGAAAATCAGTGGGCTCTGAGCTGGTATAAATAGATAGCTCGCTACGGAAACTCGTCGCCTCTCCAAAAGCAAAACCACAAGAAAGTGGCCCACTATCTCCCCTAGCTAATCTACTGGTGAAATGATTTAGTCTCCCAGCTCTTAGGAAGAAGCATCTCTGCAAAAAATTCCATATAAATAATGTTTGTGCTACACTGGCATGCGAGGCAGCTAACTATCCTGCGTAAACTCTTCAAAATCTGGTGTAAGAGAGAAAATCCAAGATAGGCCGAATACTTCACATTTTGGAAATGAAGATATTTTTATGCGCCTATTCAGAGTGATTCATTAAAGTTAAAGCAAGCTAAACCTGACCTTTGTGCACCACATCACATTCGTGAATCTTTTATGGATAAAACTAAGGGCTTGCAATAAGCAGTACACACAACTCCAGAGCAAGTTCTTTGATGGTACCATTGCCCTCCTGACATTCAATTCTGTTCTTATTCTTATTTTGCAAGGTTAGCTTGGTTCAAGACTTAAGTGATTGCTTTTACTGTATTCAAAAATTCTTATGTGATTTCATAAGAAACAAGCGTTCCATAAACTAAGCCATGACTTGAAAAAGACGACTATTCAGCTAAATTAACTTCTTTTATTATTATTTTCATGCGGAAGCTTTCTTTATAGTTGCATGCTACTACGTAACAGGCTTACTGACAGACAGCTTCTGTTACAAAAGCCTATTTTAGTGCACGTAAATTCCTGCATCGCCCTCCCTCCCTGTAGGGCCTGGCACCTGCAAGCAGAGCGTTGGACACGAGCTCAGCACACGCGGTGCAGAAGGCTGTTCTCTTCTTCCAGCCCCTCTGTGCGGGGAACGACAGCAGACACCAAGCAAGCAGCCCTGCCAGGTGCCTGTGCAAAGAGCCTGAGATCTGTGGGGATCGGGGGGGAGCAGCCCCCAACTGGATTTCTGGCAGCTCTGGGCCAGCGCTGTGCTACTGAATCACCCGCCCGACGGAGTCCTTCCTGATTTATTTGAAGATCCAGGCATTCAAAAACAAAATTCCTCAATGAAGAGTGAGGTATTTTGTGGGATTACTCTCTCCCTGAGGTTAGGGATCAGGGCTTCTGAGAAACATGATGAATCACAGTGGTTTAGCTTACTCATCTTAAAAAGTTTTTTTTTTTTTTTTTTTTTTTTAACCGATAGCAAGCAATTCTTTTTTTTAATTTTTTTCTTTTTTCCAAAGATATCTAATCTAAGAAACACTATGAGCTTGTTTGAACAAGAAGAAGAGTATGCTTTTCATTACCTTCACACTTGTACACACCATTTTATGCAAAGGAAGGATTTTATAACCAACCATTGACACTTTTTAGCATCTCCCTGAGGTAAGCAGCCTAATCTCTTGCTTTAGAAGCAGATGCACATCCAGAATGCAGCAAGGCAGCTGCAAAACTCACAGAGGTGCATGGGAAGTCTCAAAACAGAAAAAACGATGGTGGCAAATCTCCCTTCAGTTTGCACGCCTTCCTTCAAGGAAACTGAAATTAAAGAACTGACATCGTGAAATTAAAGACACCAATATCAGAAAATGAGTTTAAACAAAGTGTATGGCATCCAGGATAGTGTGTAGGATGCTTGGGACATATATCCCCCATCTCTGCCTATCTCTGGTATTAAAATCTCAATCACACAGGTCTATGCCTCAGTTTTCACCTCATTTTTGTCTACAGTGAGATCTCTGCACTTTGTTGGCATTTTACCTTCCACCTAGGTGGATTTCTGACTGCACTTCTTCCCATCTATTTGTTCCCATCTATTTTCCCATCTATATCTTCCCTGCACACTCTTATTTCTTAGCCAGCATTATGAGAATTATGGAAGCACTTTATGTCAAAATAAAAGAGTCTCTTCTCAGACCATTAAACCTCTCAAGCTTTGTTAAACTTGTTCAATCAAAGTTTAATCACTGAAAAGTTAAAACTAGACAAATACTTTGAAAAAATAAATTATTTTTAACACATGTCACTGCTTGGGCAGCATGTAGGGAAGAGAGATTCTTCTCCCCTAAAAAGCATCATCGTAGGATGTCTTAGAAATACCAGGCAAATCAGGACTCTAAATATATTAAGATGTATGCGAGCACCCAGCTATGCATTGCTAATGTAGCCGTCTTCCCCTGGAGCTTATATAACCATCAACTCTTCGGCAGCAAAACCCAAAGTCACGCCAAAACGTGCAAGAGAAAGCTACTTGCACCACGCAGCTGCCGATTTCTGAAGCAGATCTCCTGGCCCCCCCAGCACGGAGCCGCAATCCCTGCAGGACAGAAGAGCCCCGCGTGTAATGTGCTGCTCACCTCGCTTCCCTGGGCTGCGAGACCCTCAAACAAGGCTTCAGAACAAACAGCATCGCCTCGCACAGCACCGAGTCCAACCTTAGACAAACTTTGGGTGCTACCCCATCAATTGATGCCTTTTTTTCCCAGCTGCCTAGTCCAAAAAAGAACATTTTAATTTCTCATTGACCCAGGCCGCTGGTATTTCATGCCAGAGTTCACTTGGGAAACGGGAACGGGAGTATATAAACTTAGAGCTGAGAAAGGAAATACTTTTCTAATAGTTACTGGAGGGCTCCACTGAGTCATAGCCATCTACTGAAGGTATTACACAACAACTGGATGTCCTGTTTGTAGAATATGAAGGATATATAGAATATGGAGATCAAATAGTGTTTTGTTTAAAAGAACATCTCCTCTGAAGCATATATATATATATATATATATATATATATTATTTTTATTTTTATTTATTTATTTTTTTAATTCATGAAGCTGCCAGAATCTTAAGGAGCAAGCTCTGGTTTTGAAAGGAGGTGTGCTTTTCATCTTTTATGTCAGAAGCATAAAAAGTTGTTTACTTTAGAGGGAAATGGATTATTTCAAGTCTGCTCTCCCATTAGCACCAAAGCACAAGCAAGGCATTTGTCTTTTCAGCTGGAGCTGCATGGTGCACACCTCCAGAGTAGCTGCTCTTTCTCTAGGAGGCAAACCAGCAAGCACAGAAGCCTGGAAAAAAAAACACGTAGCTGAAAAAAAAAAAGAATTAATTTTAATCTTTTGGTGGGAAGCCTGTGTTGCTTTTAGATTGCCATTTTATCTACTGGAGGGTACAGCGAGTTCAGGAAAACATTTGCCAGCTCTAGCAGGGAACTGCTGCGAGGACCAGCACAATAGCCATGCTCTGTTCGAGACAACAAGGTGACTGCAGGAGTTCAGCCGAGGGGCCCCGAACAACATCAGAAACCAAATACGATCTCATGGAAAAAAACAGCGTCTCGGGAAGACACGCAATAGCTACTGCTCTCAAAAGCAAATAAATAAAGACACTGGGTACTGAAGTACATCTATTTTTGCCGGATGCACTAAAAATGCTATGCAGGGACGCTGGAGCCCTGCGATCCCGAAAAAGAGGAGCCTGCACTACAGCAACCACCCTGAGAAACCGACCCTTCCGAATGCTTCACCTCACATCTGCTTCTCTGAGAAAACCAACTCGGAGGAGAACATCCTCTCCCAGTCCAAACCACCGCATCCACCAACCTCCCTGAACGCTCTTCAACACCTTCACTACCTGTGGGCTCTGGGAGCTTCTCTCCATGTGCCCACGGCTCCTCGAGCACCTGCAGCACTGCTGGTACTGCTGCTGGTGCATCTACGCAGCCTGCAGGAAGGGGGCAGGAGGCTGATTTCTCCCCTCAGCCTCTCCAAAGGAAGGCTGGGCGCTTGCCCCAGCCCGCTCTGCCAGGCTATAGGGATATTTTGTGTGGTGGAAGCTGAGAGGCAAAATACTGGAGGAAGTTTCACCGTGGAGTGCCAAAAAAGGGAGAGCAGAGAGGCTGTGGGGTCTCCGTCCTCAGAGAGATTCCCAAGCAGCTGGACAAGGGCCTGAGCTCCCACATCTGAGCAGGAGCCTGGCCAAGGCACCTTCTGAGGCTCCTTCTAACCTCTGCTGCTCCATGAAGCCTAAGGACTGCCACATGGAAAGTTACAGGGAAAGTCCTCTTTGATGTAAAGATCAGCTGTGTGCCTGTGCCGGCTTGGTTTAGGTTTTCATGGACCCAGCAGAGGAAGCAGAGAAATTTTCCTGGTGTTCTTCAGTTAAAAAAGCCCTCTTGATGTCCCGATCCTCACCAAGAAAGGCCACACCAGGACAGCTTCCAATAGACGAATTTCTCAGTTCAGGTAAATCTCTGACTGACAAAAACCACGGGCAAACACCACCCCGGAGCCATCGCCGGGCTCAGAGCAGCAGCCTCACACACACACCGCTGCCTCCCGTCAAGCTCCGGCTGCTGCAAGGCACTCTGCAGGCCTGTACCTTCTCAAACAGCTTTTCCAGTTGAGATTTCAACCTGCTTCCTTCAAGGATTTATTGCCATTCCTACAGAAACAACACTGTTTATCATCATCCCACTCTACTCTCTGGCTGGGGAACTTCTACCATAAGCTCGCACGTCCTTGGGAAACGCAGACCACATATATCCAAGTATATTTATGCACCGAAGGCTTCAGGAAACACCTTCAGTGAGTTGCCTACACGGAGCAGGTCCTTCCATGTCGCTCCTGATAAGCGGCAATTATCTGGATTTCAAGTCATGTCATGGAAATTATGCAGACTTGAGATGAAGCAGTTCATCTGACTCAAAGCACGAAGGCTACATGTGAAAAGTAGCGGCTTAAAATGCTAAAGTTGTTATTTTTATCACTCCTCTCCCTTTAATTTAAAGCAGGACAGCACTATTAACAATGCTGGGTGCTAGCATTGTCGAAAAGCAACGGGAACCAATCGTTTGCTCAGGAGGAGAGCGAGCGGAAAGCCAACGAGCAATTTAGAGCCTCCTTCAACTCTGCCTGAAGCAGTTTCAACCACATCCTGGATACTCAAAACCCAAATTATCTCCAACACCTTCCTCCTGCCAAATACACTAATTTTTCGCTCATCGTCTTGGAAGTCCCTAGCTCTCACATTCTCAACAACTACTCCAATAGCAGTTAACACGATGAATAAGAAGTATGCAGCACATCAACTTCAGAAATCTGGGAACAGCTCTTGCAGCTCGGAGTCTGCTATGCAGATTTTATTACTCTTTTTCACAGTTCGGCAGGGTGTACTTGGAGCAGCTGCCTACTTCCCAGTTCAAAAGAACATGAAGCCCTTATCTAGCACCACACTGCACATTTCCAGGTTGAAGGAGAGTCCAGACCACAGTTTAATGAAACAATATTCAGATTCTCACTCTTCATGCATGCCTCCATAAAATTCCCACTAAGTGCACATATTGCAGCAATATTCTGTTGGTAAAAAAATAGTTCTTGTACTTCACTTGTTTTCCTTTAGAAACTTGTAATGCGTAAAGATTTTGCAATGAAAAAAAAAATAAAGAGGTTGAAAACCATCACGGAATGAGAAAACTGCGAACAATGAAATCATGTAAAGCCTTCATGGTAAAGTCATTTTGAATTCAGGTTTAATTGGAATATAGCAGCCTAGGAAGTTATGGTTCTAAACCACAAACAAGAGAGGGAATGTTTAGTAACCCCAGGCAAAAATCCCCTGGCCTCTCCAGCAGCGCAGTTCAAGCTCGAAGCTTTACGTCTATTTATAGACCTCGGGCACATATCACTACAATAGTTGATTGTGCTTTGCAGCTGTTTTGTATATCTAGAAGGGCAGGAAAGAACAGACTGCACTTTGATCATTCCCTTTTTTGGACTATTAAAACAACAACAAAAATGCCGTTAGAAAGGACTCCGTATTTTGGAACCACAAGGGTACCTGTTCCAAAAGCCACAGCTTACGCTAAAGATGGAGCGCAGAGCTAACGTGGTCAATTGTTTACCACTATTATAAATACGGACAGCAGAAAATATTTATTCTGCAAGCATGCAAACTATTTCACCTATCATGAGAACATATGCCAGATCTAATTATAGGAGCCTCTACTCCACAAAGCATCTGTTGTTAAGTGACACACACATAAAATTAAGATGCAAACTGAAAGCAACTGCATCGTAAATCAGCACACGGAATTGCTCGGGAAATAAGAGAAATGCAGCAATGGCTCAAGACACCACTGAGGGATGTGAATTAACTACGCACAACCTATAAAACCTGTTGGTATTGAAGCTTTCAAAATACACCTCAATGCACTGGAGCTGAAGAGAGAGGAATGTATTGCTCACCAAGTCGAATCAGCGATCCCCGCGCCACGAAGCACACCAGTGCTTTGGGAGCTCTGTGGTTAGGGCAGCATCTACCAGCCACTCTTGCCAGGACAGCGGCACACACACTGCTTTATTGTCCATCGCCCTGTTTTTTAGCTGCTGCACTAAAAATATACCAGCCTACTACCTTACCTATGCGAGGTGCTTCCAGAACGGTTGTTTTTAACAACTGTTCAAAAAGCCAAACAAAACCAGACCAAACGGAGTCACAGCCATGAAATGATCAGTGTGAGCACGATAAAACCGTACTGTGTCCATTACTCCAGCATTCAACATCTGAAAAATGGTCTTCGCTACGGTCAAGACAATTTAATTTATTTTTTTTTTTTGCAAAAGAAAGGAAATGAGCATCAAGCAGTCGTCTGCAAAGACCTAACCGTACCACGTCTAGCCTCCCAAAAGAACATTCCTAATCAATTTCTGATAGGATTTATGCACTGCAATAAAGTATAAAATGGGATATCCAAGTACAGCTTACTCAAGCTATCCGCATGAGTTTGAATAGCTCATTACTGAACAGCCACGTGCACTGAAGGATGCGGACAGTTTAAACCAGAGAAGCAGGCTGTAAAAGTGATTAAATCACAAAAGAAAAAAAAAATCTCAGTGGGGAAGAAAGCAGAGGGCAAAAGAGCTGGTGGCAAGCCCTGTAGTGCCACAGCCAGGCCTCAGGGCATGCGCTGTTCTGTTTGCTAGGCAGCGAATAAACAAGGTTATTGAGCCAGTGAGTTGGGAAAGCAGCACTCGGCTGGGAGAGACAGAGCAGATCAAACGGAGGACAGCACAGGCCTGCAAGGGGAAGTCAGCAAGGTCAGACCTTTGTTAGGTGCTCGACAGCCTCAGAATTACCTGTTCTGCATAATCAGCGCAGCACAATTGATGATTAAGAACAAAGCTTTTGGACTTCTAAATATGTCAGTTAGGATATTAGATAGTATTTTTAAAAAAGCTTTTCAAAGAAAATATTTAAGCACGTTCCTATCTTTTTTTAATACAAATTTACTTCTGCTGTGGCTTGTATCTCTGTTGCATCTGTATTGTTTATTTAAACCAGAGTTCACAGGGATTTTTTTTAATGTTTGAAAAGCACTTAAGAAAATGTTCTTGATTTTCATTATGGCTCTCAGGCATTACCATTGTTATATAACTATACATTGGATTAGAAACTAACATATAAAATAATAATTCACTAAATCAATTATTTATATTGGGGTAATATGAAAAATGTCACTACACTGCCCTGACCACAGGTATGGCACTGGCAGAACAAGCATTTATTGCTAAATGCATGACTGGGTTTTATTGTACACATTTACACAATTATTAAAAAAAAAAAAAAAAAAAAAAAAAAGTTATTTTTCTTTCTTGGCCACAAAAGCTCCTGCAAACCATTTATTTTCCAGTGAGTAAAAACCACTGATACCATTTGGGCAAAGAACAACACAACAACGGACACTACGTGGCCGTGGCGCTCCCGGCCACCTCGGGAATGGGACAGGGAAGGGGAAGGGGCTGCCCTTCCCCACCTTCTGCTGTGGCTGGACCCACCGAGCAGCAGGAAACCTCCTTGCCCCGCACTGCTTTGCAAAACTAGCGATGTACCTGGGCTGCTACGAATTTCGGGAGGGGAGCGGCGAGATAGGGGCTGCTTCTGGAGAAAGTAACACGACGCAGCGCGTCACCAGCGCTGAGCTCGAGGTCCTGGAGAGCTCCAAACCACAGCTTAAAAATATGACTCAGTATTAGCAGGCAGTATTACAGAAGGAATAAACAAGAGAAAGTACGGGCTGACACAGATAGCGGCACCATCTAGGGAGACGATGACAACTGCAGCTTGTCACTGTGCGTGTCACCGCCACGCCGACCTGGCCGAGCAAGCTGCCTGCCAGAAAGGTAAGGAAGGGCTCCGAAAGGCCCTGGCGTGCCCCTGTTCTGCACTGCATTTCAAGACCAAATTCCTGCATGTGAAAATCTTTTAAGAGGTGGGGAAGCTGAAATTTAGCAAGATCTCTCGTGTTGTTCCCTTCTACAAAACTTTCAGTCAAAGCCTACCTATAAAACAAACATTTCAGAGTGGATTTAGCAAAAACCACCAACGCAATTTCGGACTAGCGTTACCTGTGACCACAATGGCTCTTTGCAAGAGAGGGATGCCTCCCTTTAACGTTATTGCTGAAGTCAGACACGTTAAGCATTAAGTACAAATGTCAGCTTGGCTCCGGCCGCGCCAAACTTCAGCTGCGAGCGGAGGGCAGCTGTCGTACAATGTCAAGGCATGCTAACAGCTCCCACCTCCCTGCCCTCCTGCACACAGGGACGCCAGCCAGGCCCAACAACGAGGGCAGGGCACGGCACAGCCCACAGGGCTCCTGTTCATCACTCAAGCCTCGAGTCACAGCCATGATCTACCAGGAGCCAGCGGGAAGGGAACGCAGAGGTGAGCTCTTCATTGTGGCCCCAGCTGAGGTGCACGTTGGGGCTCTTCAGGTACAAAACCCTGTCCTTGCACACCTTAAGACATCAAAACCAGGTTCTGAAGATGGAGAAAACCCAGCTCTAGCCTGGCAGGATGCGTGTGGCGAGCGGCAGCATCGGCCCAGGCCTCTCCCAGCACCGCATCTCCACAGGGCTGCCAATGCCCCATGGCACAGCCTGGCCAGCAGCAGCCCTTTGTGCTGCCTCGATGCCGGTGTTTGAGGAGCCGTGCTCCTCATTTTGGGATTAGACAGCTCCACAGCCAGCCCAGGGCAGGGACAAACTTCAGAAGAGAAAAGTTTTTCTGCCCGCCGACTGGGGATCGCCACGCACCCGGCGGCACAGCGCTGGCAAAGGAGCGTCCCCGAGCAGCCTGAGGCAGACTTTCCAAAATATAAATGCAGCTTCTCGAAAACGTCGCCATCGGACGGGCAGCGGTGCATAGTAGCAGAACTCTAGAAATATTTTTACAATTAAGACATTACACACAGTGACCGCTATTTATACTTCAATATGTCAGCCTTAAATATTTACTTTTCCACTCGCTCAGTTTGCATTATATGCCAACAGATCGCCTTCTTGCATCATTTAAAGAGCTTATAGATATTTAAAACTCCCCGGGCAATATGGGAATAGTGTTACTATAAAACAATTCAAATTAAATGACGAGAGGGAAAAAATGGCTACTTTTTATCTGAAATTGATTTTTACTGCAAGGATGCACCTTTTTCAAAAAAAAAAAAAAATGGACCTGTTTGCTATGTCCATCGTGATAAAATAACTTAAAAACAAAAACAAAAACATCAATTTTGACCTTTAAACCTCTGCCTAGGCTTTACGCCGCTACGCAGTGGCCGTCCATGAGTCGGCAGCATTACATCCTCCTGCCCTACGGGCTCCAAAGAGCGAACAACCCTGGTTAAAGCAAGTAAATGTTTACACTCTTAATCTGTCCAGCATCCCAAGGCTGCATCAGCCATTACTGGACGTTTTTCCCAGAAATCCGCCGGGCTTGGCAGCCGTATTTTGACAAGAAATGTGTTCCCTTTTATGGCCCCAGAGCCAGGGGCCGCGGTCGGCACGGGGGAGCGACCACAGCCGTGTCCCGGGGCGCTCCTAGCCCTGGGCACAAAACCCTGCCCATGGCCAGCCCTGCTCCTTCCTTCCCATTACTCCCTTACTGTCAAGTGTGAGAGAGATGCTCCGTTCCGGATGTTATACTATTTCCTTTCGGGTTTGCTTACTGTAAGTCCCATAAATCCAGAGCTTAAAACAAATCAGCTAGGTTGGGAAGTTTATGGGTGCTTCCCAGCCCAGCAGAGCCGGGCTCCTTTCCTGAAAAGGAACAGGAACTGACTCGGTTATCCTTGCTGCTGCTTCTGCCCTTGGTAATCGCATCTTTACATTTTCATGTCCTTAAAAACAGCTAAAATGGGGTTTGGAGAAGGAAGGGCCTTGACATTCGCTGCCAATCCATCAACATTCAGGCTGTGTAACGTTCCAGATCACCCATATAAAATTAAATGGATAACCGGGACTCTTTCTAAACAAATTTTCATCTCCTTCTTCAGGAATCCTGTCCCGATGCAAGGATTAGCTGGACAATGGGAAGAAAGCAAACGAGAGATGGGAGGCAGCAGGAAGGCCTGGGGGTGCTGCTGCAGGAGGACGAGGAGTGCTGCTCCACCAGCGGATCTGCTGCAGGAGTTTCCAACCACCCTACCCAGCTGCTCTCTCCCATTGCTTCATTCGCTCCCTGTGCTTCAGCTTTTCTCTCCTCCAGCCATCCCGAGCACTGGGCCAGCCCTGCTTCGTGGCTTCCATCTCCGGACCCGGAGCGGAAACCTGGAAGGACGGACTGGAAGAAAGAAGGGGCATGGAGAAAGCGAAGATGCTGGAGGCAGGGAAGGAAAACATTTCATAGGCTTTATTAAAGGTAAAATACTTTTTCCAAATGGCAATTGGAAAGCCAATACAATTCCACAATTCTAATCTACGTGGAGGAGGAAGGTCAAAAAGCCAGGCAGCCCCATGAGCACGACCTGCATCACGTCGCAAGCAGCAAAGCCTCATTTCTCCCCTACCTAAAAACCCGCACGATGCTTACTGTGCCGTGCCAGCCCTAAAACAAACAGTAAAAGCTGAAGTTTTGCATGAAGGCAAATTCCAGGCAGCACCCAACAACAAACACTGCGTGAGCAGAGAAGAACCAGCCTCTTAAAACATATGCATTTCCCCTGTGTTTCCTTAATTTAATCTGAATACGACTCACATTAATGAGAGGGGAGGGGGAGAACTGGCAAAGGAGGGGAAAAAAAGGAAAAAAAAAAAAAAAGGAAAAGTGAGCAAGTGAGAAGCAGCAACTGTGAGATGGAGCCTGACGATTAAGGGCTTTGACATGCTCAACAGAGCTTGCTTTCTAGTAAAACAGCCCCAGCGAGGAGAGCAAAAACATATTTATAACTTGATTTTTTCCCCAGTGTGAGCTAGAAGCTTGGTTTTCACAATCTGCACAGGTAGATCCAAGTTGAGTTAGGTGTACAGCTCCCACTGGAGTACATGGAGTTTAATGAAAAAATTAATGAGAAACAAAATTAATCAGATACAAAGAAATCCTTCGGTAAGAACCTTGGTATAAAGTGATGGACTATAAATAACACAATCCCCCCAAACTTCCTGAGTTTAACTATCCTTAAAAATACATTACTTCAAGGCAACAATTCTGGTTATGAAAGTAAACAGAAATGATTTAAAAACAACAACAAAACAAAACAAAAGCCTACATGGTGGGAAAAAGACATAAGAAGACAGCCTCAAGTTTTAGGGACCTAAAAATAGCCCTTGAAATAGTTCTTCCCTAATGCTTTTAAAAATAATAATATTTTAGTGGCATGTTTCTTTAAGCTATTTTTATTTAGTCTTCCTGTTGATAACTGAAAGGAGAGAATGGCTAACATGATATTAAATTAAGTATATGATGTTGCCCTTCATAACTAAGAGGCATTACATCTGAACTACTACCAACAAAATCATCAGGCTTGTTGACCCCTGAGAACGTTTTCCTGTACACACACATTGAGACAAAGCTGGCAAGCGATAGAAACAATCAAAAATCAGGTTTATTTTCTTAATCTTTGATAGGTGTCCTTATCTGCTTATCAATGAGCAAGCCTACGGAATTGTGCTAGTAGATAAGGAAGAAATAGAAATGAGAACAGAAAATATTTGAGAACGTTTCATGATACCAACGTGCTTTGCTGGTCTGCACAAAGCCGAAGAGGAAACGGAACTTTTACTGCTCCTGGGCCACACTTGCACCCAAAGCACCTTCCCGTCACTTTCGTCTCACTGTTGGCAATATACATTTGGAAAACACAGAAAGAACAGCTCACAAAACAGCCTTTCCAAATAGTTATGCCTGGTTTGTTTTTGCAAGCTTAGATGGTGCAGGAGAAATTTCCAGTGAAACAGACCTGGAAACACCACGGCAAGGCTCGCAGAGCAGAGTGGAGTAAATTCCAACGACAAACACATCTGCAGACAAAAAAAACTTATCACACAAGTGTGTCCATAAGATTGCACTGAAAGGAAAAGGATGTAGAGGGACAAACTGTCACAGCTGAGCGCAGCCACCCTCTGGAGCATCGCAAGCCCTCCGCCAGCCGCAGGTGCTTCCCGGCCAGCCCTGGCCAGCTGCAGTGCGATGGGACCGGCACCGTCAGGATGTGTCCCACGTCTGTCCTGGTGTTTTGCGTGGCTGCAGCATCCAAAGCTTTTCGCACAAAAGCAAAACAACCCCCCAAACCATTGGTTTGCAATTATTTTCTTTTCCAGAATTAATAGTTCTTACCTAACAGAATCGATGCATTTATTTATATGTGTACACGTGAGAATGTTAAAAAAATATATTCTCATTGCAAGTTGAATTTCTACCTATAGGAAAACCTCTGGCAATGAGACTTGGGGACTGCTTAAGTGTCATTCCAGAAAGCACCACAGCCCCGACACATGCTCAGCCCATCCCAGGCCTGGTTATCACAGGTAGGATCGTGGCACTGCTCCGCGCAGCTTTGGGGCCAGCAGCAGATCTTCTCTCATCTTGCACTGTGGATGAATCATGACATTAAAAAAAAAAAAGAAATACTCCCCCGCCCAGTAAAGCTGCAGCACTTCTGTGTTTTCAAAAAGAGGATTAAAATTCTTTTAATGCCATCTTGCTGAAATACGGCACCTCCACTCGCAGCAGCGCGGTTCGGCTCAGCACCGCGATTCCCATCGCCCCGACCCAGCCCACCCACACGCCGCGGGGCAGTCCCCGCGGAGCTCCTCGCTTCTTCATGAGAACTGCCAGCGGGGGAAGCCCTACGACCTCCCAGGGCGATGCATTAATTCATGTCAGTGTTTCAGCATCCTCAACACGATGAAGTCGCTGTCGTTCCGCCCACGCTGCCGGGCCCGGGGCTGGTGCAGCAGCGTAAGGACAGGACTCGGGTCCTGCCCCCCACGCAGCGCCCTCCCCCTCATCCTTCCATCCCAACCCAAACAGCTGCAATTCCTTCCCTCTTTTCTCAGCATCTGCCTGTCTCCGTTGCCCTCTTATAGGTCCTCTCCACTTGCTTCACGTCGTGTTTTGGCTGCGTTTCTTCTATTTCTGAAACAAAACTAATGACATCCAAGGGCTAAACAAGAAAAGACCCCGAAAATGAAGTCCAGGTTGGCTTCCCACGGCTCTCAACCCCTCCCCACCTCTTCCCTCCCACCATCACACAGCGTCCCTTTGATTTCCACTTCCCTACCGCCCTCCCGGTTTTTCTGCCTATCACCACAGAATCCATCGCTAATTTACATCTCAGAAGATATGATCTAATGGGTAATTAAAAATACAAAAGAAAATTTAGGAATAACTATTTTCCCTTCACTGCTTCCGTCCCATTAAAATATTTTCCTGCTGTATTGCCTACAGGGCTTATCTTCAGTTGCAAGAGAACAAAGAAAACAAACACTGAAAATTTATCTAAATAAGCCACAATATTTCCAGAGAAGCTACCATGGTGCTGTGGGACCTTGGGAAGTTGCACCAAAGTATGCGAGACATTGCTCAAAAATAAGTTTTGCTCTTCAGTTCTACAGCTAAAAACCATGATGCGAATATGTGAAAATCCCAGCTTTCCTATTTCCCAACATCCTTTTTCCCATCAGCAAACTGCACTGGAAATGCTATTACAACTCACACCACAAAGTCCACCACCACCTCCAGTTGTTTACGCTTTTGAATTATTAGCAAACAAACATTAAAGAGCATTAAAGTAAATAAAAAGGGGGAAATAAACTGCAGCAGTAACATAGGATCAGCTACATTCAGTTGTAAATAAAAGTACAGAGTCGTATTTAATAGGGGGGAACTGCTGAGTTTGTTTATAAAGAAGGCTGGTTCTCCTCCAAGTTTCATGTTCCAGCCTGAAAATAACTTCTTAAAACAGCTGTCAGGTTTTGGGGGCAGGGAGGGCAATACCAGCAAATACGACCTTTCTTTAGAAGCGCACAAGTTACCATGGGCAGCGGCTTGCACTGCACTGAGAAAATTCCTCTGAAATGCAGCCCCTAAAATCAGGCAGGAACGTAATGGATAACCCAGAAAGAAAAACTGGGCCCAGCAGAGCCCCCAGCACCTGAACTTTGGGAACGCAGGGGCATGGCCGCCCTGGGGGAATGAGCTGTCTCCCACCGGACCAAAAATCCACGGTCTTTCACTTCTGCTTCCCTTGAAAGATGTTTTTGCCAACTAACCTCCTGGTTATTAAGTAGGTTTTAAAAATAGAAAGAAATTAAAAGACCGCAGGATGTTTCAAAATTTGGATATTAAATTTCCAAATGCCAAAATGGCAAATTTTAAAGGCGAACATGAAGGAACTCGGCCACCTACTGCCTGTGCTGTAAGCACTTGCTTTAGTGCTTACCTTTCAGATTTTCAGGTGTCATTTACACACTTGGTCTCCCCGCTGTTTTGGCTGATAATACTGCAACTATATACATACACACACACACAGGCAGCTCAAAAACTCCAATTTCTCCACGTGTGGAGACAGGTTCACATCCGAACATGTTCACATGACCGGTCACACTAAGCGGAACACGTATTCAGAGCAGCCAAATGTCAGCTGGATAAATGCACTGAATCAATCCTTTCTTCCGCACACGGGACGAGGAGAGGCTCCGCCAAGTGCTAAAGGTCTTGAGATTTACTTTGGGGAAATCTCACTGAAATAACAACAAAAAGCATCTTGGATACACTACTGCCGCTGCAGTATGTTCTTTCCTTCCCCAACATCCAAATAGGTAAATTCTGGTTCAGGAAACGTCATGAATCACCCCAAATGCTAGGCAGCATCTGAAAACGTTAGGCCATTAAAGAATCATTTCCGTCCTCCCAAGTGAATGTCACTTAAAAACCCCTCTCCCTGCCAGAACTACCATAACACTGCAGTAGGAAGGATAAATCATTATCTGGTTTGTACTATAAAAAAAAAAAAAAGCTGCAAAATAGCGTTGACAGCAATTTCTCCTCTCCAAGTCGGGAGGCAGAACACCGGGTTCCACCCACGAGCGCAGGAAGCGAAAGCCGAGCAGAACGACGCGGACACCGGCTTGGACAACGCCGCTAACGAGAACCTGCCACCAGAGCTTGGGATGCAGAAGCCAAGGGACAGCTCAGGAGTATTTGCATTCTCCTCCCTGCAAATACTGCATCTGCCCGTACCACTGAGGGGGTTTTCAGCGCTGCTGGGCCAAACCCGCTGTTCTTCATCCTGCTGCTGAAATGTGCCCGGTATCCCCACATCTCCCGGTCAGTATCTCCATACCAATTTACCTTTTTAAGGCCCCAAACTCTATTACAGATAATGCCTACAGATGTACCAAAAAAAGGGAAAACATAGCTCAGCCCTGTATTCTTCCTGAACTCCCCGTGGGGGGAAAATGCTATGGGGAGAATGTGGGGACACAACTAGATAGGAGAAAATATTCCCAGCTCAACACAGAAGCGTACATGCAGGCAGGCAGTGTCTGAGACAGAGGTATCAAGCAACACACCATGTCCATGAAGTAGAAATACTGATTTTAACTGCACAGAATTTAGTCGATTTAGCCCACTTACTTATAAATGCCTGCGTTTCTGGAGAAACCCTAAATACAGCATTTTGGGAGCCGCTGTCAGCAATCACAGCTCACTGTCAACAAAATGCAAGCACATCTTCTTACCAGCAAACGAACGAGCTCATTGCCCTGCCCTGCACACAGCAGCACTTTGTGGTGTTCCCTCTACCACAAATACATTTGGGAAGCGAGCACCTGTTTGGTGATGGGGTTTTAAACCTGCTTTTAGGGGTCACAGCATAGAAATTGCAGTTACTGCACGCTGGCACTTCACTGCTGCGTTCTTAGGAAGTGTCTGGTCAGTCTCCCATCAAAAAAAGTGACATTAACAATGGTAAACTTCACAGATCAGGGCAATGAAGCCAACTGTTCCAGCAGCTTTATTAGAGCAGGCAGGAGCCCTACAAAACACGAACATAACGACCCCTGGCTGCAGCTATAACCGGGGTTTGATGAAGGCTGACTTACCTCCTCGGGCAGATTATTGAATGGGCACATCAGAAAAATAACACATTCTGACAGATGCCTGCACAACTGTTTTCCAGGGACGGGCTACACAGCTGCAGACATGGAAGAAACTAACGGCAGGGACTCCAGACAGCTCTCAAAGCAAGCACTTGCCCCTGTCCAACCACAGCATCCCTCTGCAAGCACACAAAGCCAGTTTGTCCCAGTGACCCAAACGCAGCACAGCTTCTTCCCGGCTGGTGTGCTGGGCCCACACTGCAGATTTTTATCTCCTGACCACCTAAGGGAAAGAGCACATATGAAAGAATAACATTTCATCCTCCCTTTGTTATGGTTCAGTTATGTATTGGTATAAAAATATCCACATATCCATACTGAGACCTTTATTTTAGGCTTTCTTGAAAGGAAGGGGTTGGAGGGATTTTTCTTCAAATTACAAGACGTGAAAAAGTCACACCACGAAAAAGAAATCTAATTATGCTCAAGAAAGAACCCAAACTTATTTATTTACCCAACAAGGCTGTAGAAGAGCCATTATCAACTCAAGCATAGAGACAGGATAGTTACTGGCTTTGTGAGCCTGGCCAATGGCCACCTAATGGCAGCTGCAGTCCTCTGGCTTATTTTCTGTAACATCAACCTCTGATGGTCATGGCAGCAGTATTATAATTTGACACACACATTGAAAGGGATGATAATAACTCTCAGAAATACTCTCAGGCTTCCTTCTTCCTATCCCTGTGTCTGTGTTTACAGCCTTTCCTCTTGCACTTCGCTTTGTGCTGAATCACCTGAACACAGCAGCAAGGACTGTCCGAGCACACTCCTGTGTGGCTTACATGTGTGGAAGCCCTTTGCTAACTTAAAGTGCTCTTATTTACATAAACTGCCAGTGCACTCAGTGTGTATCGATGCAGTTTTATGCATTACCCCCACAGACTTGTTACCGGAACGTCCTGCAGGCGACATGAGTGCACACACAAAATCACACCACCTCCCCAAATCAATAACTCCGCCATTAAAACCAGCTGGCTCCTCTGAAAGGAAACGATTATAACAACTTGCATGAGGAAGCTTGCATGCTGCTTGCATGAGGAAGATTTGCTGTTTAAAATCCGCACAGAACCCCAGCAGGGCCTGGATCCTGGGCGTAGGAAGCAGCACAAGAATTAACAAATCCTGCACTCCGAAGGGGTCGGACAAATAACGTGCTGCCAGCACAACCCAGCACCGCAAAGCCCCCTCTGCTGCAGCAGCAGCAACACCATGCACACTTACAGCCTGCCGTGCTGCATAGCTGCCCATTCCATGAGGCTCACACCACGCAAATCACAGTCCAAGTTCAGTCCCAACATACACACGTAACACAGTTTATCTAAGTGCTTATAAAATACCATACTTTATAGAAGGGCAGAAAGCGGGGAAGCCTAGCAAGAAAAATCTATCCTAACTTTAAAAACTTTCCTTTTATGTTCTAAGACAATTTCCAACTTTGTCACCTCTCGAAATCTTGGGAAGAATTCAACGCTTGACAGACAGACACACTACATTTTAAAAACAGCCACGTCACACACACATTCTTTTTGCAGCATTCAGAAAACACTGTGCCTGATCAAAAATGTTTTCCATATGGCCTGATTCAGTCTCGGCACCTGACTGTGGCCACCACGAACTCCTCTGCCCGCGATCCCTGCATGAGCAGCGCTGCCGAGCTGGGTGCGCCCCAGGCCCTGCTGAAGCAGCAGCAGCGAAAGAAAGATCTGTCTTAGATGTGCTCCTGCCTTTGCTATCAACAGGTAGGTTCTAATATAGATTGCTAAGCTTTGTTGTTGTTGTTGTTTTTTAACACCAGCCATCTGATGAAGATCTGGTGCAAGAACTGTGCACTATTCCCAAGTAAAGCCTGACTGAGAGCAGCTGATGGTGCCTTCAAACACCAGATCCCAGCTGTAACCAGTGCACTACGTCGGAGCCTTCCATGACCTAGATGCTCTGACCATATGAGATCTCTTGGACCTATGAGATCTCCACCATTTTAAAAGCTTTAGGCTCTCACTGCAACAAACCTGCACTAATGGCTGATCTTCTGGCCATGAACTGGAAAGAAAGTACATTCGGCTGAAGAGGTCCAGCCATGAAATGAAGGTTACCAGGCAATTTGGTTAATCCAGTGTTTTTACAATGGACATATCAACAACAAAAAGCTCCCGTATGACCACACATTTATTTGACCTAAGCTGAATGTTATATTTTGGCCATTTTTGCTTTTTGATGAAAAGTAGTAAAAAAAAAAAAAAAAAAAAAAAAAAAAAAAAAAAAAAAGACAAGTGCATTTTTCATAATAATTTCAATAGATGGGATTTCAAAACGACATATTCCTGTTTGCTTTGATTTGTAGCTCATGTGCAGCAATACACAGACAGTGGATTTCAAAAGTTTTCAGGCAGTAAATTGTAAAAGGCAAACCATCCCTGTATAATAAAATAATACAGTTCTTTAGACAAGGATTCCCACCATGGCCTCTGGACATTGCTGTGGCTATGGGCACGTAAACCTCCTTATTGGCTTTGGAAGAATCCAGCTGTGAGAGGTTAAATTCAGTGTTATGCCTGATCCTGCAAATGTCCCTGAACTTCTCATCAGACACATCAGCAATCCCAACAGTGGCAACCCTACTCTGGTGCTTACAGCTAGAGATATGCTTCTGTCTCATCAGAAGTACCAGCTGGCTAAAGTCCTAATTTTAAATTTTTGACAATGGGTCCGAAAAATAAGATGGTAGAATCATGAGCTTTACTGGTACTAACAGTTCTCACAATGTCTTTGATTTCACCCTGCTAGATAAAGGAGGGACAAAGGACACCCCAGCTCGACTGCAGTGAGGCAGAAGGGTTACATGGTGATGGTCACAGGCACAGAAGACAATTTTTCAGAGATAACAGGCTGCAAAGACAACTTGGTGCGTTTTCATATAAGAAACACCCTCAGGATGCACGTATTTACTGAAATGCTATACATATACACAAACATCATGTATGTCTACATTGAAAGCAAGTAACTCTCAACAGTTTCACGCAATAAAGATTTTTGAACTTCTTTGTGAAAAGCTGTCATCAAATACCAAAGTATGAGTAAAGTTTCCAACAGAGGTAGGAAAACGTGACTTCAGCGAAGACTAGAGACCTTTTGTTTACAGCTCCGTACCCGCAGCAGATTCCAGTGGCAGCGATGTTTCATAACCTAAGACATACATGTTAGTTTAACATCCTCAGCAGAAAAATTCAATTAGCGATCACTACGGATTCCAGAAACTGGGGAAAGGCATGGCACGTGTGTGCGTTTCTCTTAAATGGTTTATTGGGATTATGAAACAACTAATAATAAATTTTCTCATCCTCACGTGGTGTTTTTAAGAAAGCTCTCTGCTTCCAGTTGATGCTACATTGCCAAGCAGCAAGTAAAACATTAAATATTACTCATATTGTCTCAATAGTAACTTACATGTACATACGTGATAAAATCTCTTTCATAACATACTGCAGAAGCAATGTCATTCACAGAAAGGGAGTCAGACTGAAAGCAAAACAAGTGAAACCATTTTACATATTGTTATCAAATAAAAACCAAGTCCTGAAAAGTGGCATAGGTGGAAAAGGCTACAAAATCTTGGAACAAGGTCTGATGGTCTGCTAGCAGAATTTCACTGTGGGCAAGTGCCACACTACAAGGTTTTCGCTGTTCTTCTGGAAGCCTGCAGCCACCATTCCTTCTGCTGGTACAGCCCAAACGCAGACTTCCTAGAAACACCCACAGCTCTTACCGAGCATCACGTTGTTTAAACAACGGAAATTTGGAGCTAACATTGTACTTGGGCTCTTTGCAAATTATGTCCTTGCAGTAGCATTTCCTCATTACATCCTGTCTTTAACACCGGCCGTGTCAGGCCCTGAGTACTTCCAAGAGATTTACCTGTTTCACTTCTGTCCAAGTCGGTCAGAGGATAAAGACACTCCGTTCCCTACAGGACAGACCTCACATGTCCACTGAACAGGAGTTAAAAATAACTGCAAGAATTTGATTCAAGAACTACTAGGAGCAGCTATGCAAAAGCTTATCAGGCAGCTTTTTGAAAATGGGTATAAAGAAAAAAAAAAGTTCTATTTCATGCATTAGGTATATGCTTTCAAGTCAGACATCCAAGCTGCACATTAAAAAAAAAAAAAAAAGTTTCCATTTCTGTTTTAAATGTCCTTGTTTATCTAATGAATGCAAAGAATTAAGCATCTGATATCAGAAACAGAAGTTTTCTTACATTTCCTACAGGCTGAATCAACATTTCAAAGCGCATTTTATTTCAATTACTGACTTTCCTTTTTGCTCATTGTGCTGTTAAGCGGAGAAACCAACTGTCACCATTTTAGCTCAGTAAACATATGAATAATTGCTAACATGGATTACAAACTAGTTTTGCTTTCACTGCCTCCTTCTCCCTCTTATCTCTGAGGGGGCAGAAGAGGATTCCCTGCTTGAGCAGAAGGTTGCGTCAGATGACCAGAGGTCCCTGCCAAACCTAACCATTCTGTGAGTTTTCCTTCAAAGGCCTATAAGCTAACAGAAGTGGAAGGGAACCAACGTTAACTCCTAGTTCACAGACAGCTGCATTCGGATGCTTTTCATCTCTCTCTGTGTCCCTCCACTCCCCGTGCAATGGGAGGAACACCGGGGACGGTCCTGCTCTGGTGGACACACACAGGAACCAGGGTTACCTTCAGCCGACAGCCAAAGGAAAAGAGCAAGAGGAAAGACAGCTGCTCTTTCGCTCTTAGGCAAACAAGACATTACAGGCACAGCAAAAGATGCTTTATTTTTGTTTGCGTGATTCTGCGTATGTCAAGCCAGAAACAGAAAGGTCCCATCAGCAAGCTAGCGTACTTCATTCTTCCAGTAGCTCCTCGTCACTGTTCCAATTTAGGGGATTTTCTCTAGGTAGTACAACTTCATGACAATAATGTGATTTCTAAATTTATCAAGTCAAGCTGAAGACAACAGCTTAAGAAGTGCATTCAAAGGAACAGGAAGCACTGTCAGTGAAATAAAGACTTGCAGCATGTATTTATGGTTATTTATATGGTTTCCTAAGAATTCCCACATTAAGTTACTGTAGCAAATACAAATCCAAAAGTTTGCAGGCAGATGTAAGGGACATTTTGAACTTGAGGGATGCTCGATGAAGAAAAAATGTGGAACATTTTGTTCCTTCACAAAATAATTTTAGAACCATGAAACCTATCTAACCCTAAAGCCACGTGTCCGGTAGGCCTAGCACTCTAGGCTAGAGCGTTTCTGGAAACAAGGAAAGAGAACATTTGTGCGATGAAAACAAGTTGGTTTGGAAGGGCAGCACAGGCCCCCAGAGCCACCCAGGACAGACAAAGAGGATCGAGAGGAGCCTGGCTCCAGCCGAGCCTGCCCAAGCAGCCACGGCCCCTCAGCACGGCCCTAGGCCACGGCCAGGCCCGCAGCCCTGTGGCGCTGCTCCCGGCCCACTCCTGCCACCACTGTCACCTCGTGTTTTCACTAAATGCTGCTTGGGAGCACGCAGCTGCACTTCCACAACCTGTACAGCCTCGCTTTAAGTCAAGTTCCAGCCATTTCCCACAAACCTGTGAAACAGCCTTGACAGTAACACAAACGTAGGTAACAGAACCTGTTAAAATGTGTTAATGTGACTACGGTGACTGGCTGGCTTCTTGGCAATAGCAACTCCCACTGGAAGTTAAAAATTGAAAGGCTAGGATTTATTTTTTTTTCTTTTTGAAGGACAGAAATGAGATTGAAAATCATCTAAAAATAGCAGGGAATTTTCAAGTGTCAGCTGTAACGGAAGCAGGAATAGCAGTCTCTCCTTACAGAGCCCGGAGGGATGCAGCCAGCTTGTGATTCAGGATCAAGAGTGAGACAGCTCAACCACGAGCTGCAGACGGGAGAAAGCAGTGCTAATTTACTAATTTGATTAGTATTCCAGGACAATTTACGGCAACTTGAAATGCAATGAAATTGTACTGTGCTTTAAAGTGGCAAATGTAAGTTCTTACATACTTTGCCTGCCAGAAGGAAAAGTGAAGTACATATTGTGAAACAACTGAAGAGGGTTTTAAACAACCCATTCAATCCTCGTGACAGAAGATGAATATAATTATGTGTTTTTGACTGTGCTTTGTCTTTTCCATCAATCTTTTCCCCCTATAACCTACAATATCAATGCTCTTATTTAAAGAACAGAAAGTTTTCTTGCATTTGAACAGTCCCTTACATGCCTCTGAAGATTTACTGAAGTAAATGGAGAGGAGGAAGAAGGGAATTCTGACTTATTTGTAGGGTACAGGTTTGCATTTCAACAACTGTATTTTGAGGAGCCAAAGAAAGGAACATGAAAGAAAGCCTCTGCAGATGACAATCACTGACTGCAACGGAAGTTATGGTATCACTCCAAAGTTACAGGACCTGATTTCAACACTGATCTTGCCCACGTTTTAAAATAAAGCCCCACTCGTGCTGTGCTCACTTCAACTCCTTGAGGATGTAAATGTCTTAAAGGCTAGTAAAGCTGTTGCTCCACCCAACAGCACTGAGATAGGGCTGAATCCAGCAATACCTTCCAACCAGACTGGAAGCCACATGCTGACTTCCCTGTTAGTGTCAGGACATACAAAAAAAATGAAACTGGAGGCCAATTTGTTAAACAAAGTATATGGCCAGAACCAGGCCCCACCCTGTGCAAAGTGGAGAATCTTACATAGACGGTATCTGTGCTTACAAATGACTTTGCACCACGTGCAATCAAATTAGCCCAGAAGTATGTTATCAAAACTCAGAGCCTCAACGGTCAGCATCCAAGTTTCCCTTGAATAATAAAAACAGCTTACATGTGAGGATTTCTAAATAGAGATATTTTGCTACTTGGTCTTGTGTAAAGTCAAGAGCAACTCAGCAAATCTCCCTCAAAATTTGGAGAAATTGATCTTTCTGCAAAGGTCATGCCTACCTGGCAATAAACCTGATTAGCACTAATACATAAATAAAAATACAAATGTTTACTTTCAGAAAAAGCTCTATCATTATTCAACTTTCCAGATATGTTGCATGATATAATCACTAGGTTTTCCCATAAGGTTCTTTTGTTTATAAGTACAAAACGTATCTTTACCAAGTGAAGACTTAGACAAGAATCAGGTTGAGCAACTTCATGCACTATTTATCTCTTTTCTTTTTACTATTACACTGTAAAATTACAGATCATGTCAAAATGTTAAATCAACGTGGAATTTACTTCTTCCTGGCAACATGCCTTCATGCAAATTATCTCCAGTTATAATTCTTTATCTGTCACTGAGTACTTTCCATTTTTAAAACACAGGAGAGAAGTCAACCTGTGTATATTATATTTTCAGTCTCACACTTGACAACAAGATCGTGGACTTCCACCTCAATAATAACAGTTTATAGGTCAGACGATATAAAAATGATAAACTGACTATTCACTAAAAACTCCTCTTTACGGACTAAAGCTGCTTTTAGCCAAGTCACGCAGCAAAGACGAACCCGCATGGAGCTCTCTGCTGAGCTGTCCTACTGGCACAAGCACAAGCCTTCTAGATTTACAGCAGGCCCAGCAGGCTGGGCTCAGGAAGTTCAGGGAAACTTCCATCTTATTTTTCATCCTCCTATGAGCTTCAAGAAGCACACAACTGCACAGGTCCCCTGTGTGAAGCCCTGCAAAAAGAGAAATATGGGCAGGCTGGGGAGATTTCACTGCCATCACCTGATGGTCTCACCTGATCTGCAAGAGGGGATGAAGGGAAGAAAAATTCAGTGCTTTGCCTCTACATAACCTTATCTGAGACGTTTTTCTCTCAGGAAAACCAGCCCTGCCTCCCTGTAACTTAAACCCGAAGAGCAGCAGAGTATTGGGTCACCAGGCAGGCCTGGCGCAGAGACGCGCATCCCGTCAGCCAGAGGTTGCCACCGTGCCTTCACGCAGTTTATGGAGAAATAACAGCCTTCATGGACTGCACAGAAAGGTTGCAATATCAGGCAAAATGGCGAATTTTATAACCGATTTGCTTTCTTTAAAAACGTTTAAAGTTATTAGAAGAAGCACGGAGAATGGCAAAGAACAGAACATTAAGCCCCAGATCTCCGAGCGCTTTACCAGCTGGAGCCACCGGCTGCCACAGGTGAAGGAGGATTTTCACACCACCAGACCTGCACCCCACGGTCACGCACAGCTCGAGCTGCTGAGCCAGTGACGGAGAGCACAGGAAACACTGACATTTTTTCCATGATGAAGCAAATGGCAACCATAGAGAAACCGTGTCCATATCTCCAAGCGCTTCCAGGAATTCAGGGGTAACGCCATTCCTTGAGACAAACTGAAGGAGGTGGCTTGAGGCAGAACAGCCAGGAATTTTTTAGGGAATTTAATAACAATGACTCTCACTAGACTAACAGCATACATGCAAACGTCCCAAATGAAACCATGGTTCCGTTGTGCTATGCTCCATAAACAGAGAAAGCATTCTTCCCCAACATGCTTACGCATTTTGAGCGCTCAAAAAAAGATGCTGGTGACCCTGGTATTTCTGGAAATGTTGCTGGCTGGCTGGCAAATAGCAAAATTGTGACCTCCTAAGTAACAAGAAAGAGAAATGCAAACAACCAAGAAGAAACAAGAACAACCAAGAGCAAAACAAAAATATTTCCATAAGCAGGACTTTTTATATCCTGAAATGAGATCTCTGACTCCACAGAGTCCTGAAGGGACACATTAACACCATAATCTCATGTATTATGTGACGCTTGCTATCTTATTCCTCAATACATGTATTTGCTAGGAAGCTCAGCAAGAAAACAGAAAAAGTGAATTGTCTCAAATCCTACGGCAAAATTAATATGGAAGATGCAATTAAACTGACCTCTAGGGTTTATCTATGGACTTGAAAAAAATCACTGCAACATTGTTCCCCTATAATCCCTCAAATCCAAGGTGTTGCTAGGCCAGCAGGCCTAAGCAATCTTAAAACAATGAGCAGCCAGGCAAAAAGACATTGTAAGGCCATCAGTGGCTCTGTTTCCTCATCAGCAGGCTATAAACACCATCTAGTTAGTTCAGAAGTCAGAAACACGAAGGAACATACTGGGGCTGCACTTCTTACGATAAGGAGACGAGGAAGCATCGTATCGTGGATCAGCCAAAGGAGGAAGAAAAGGTACTTCCATCCTAAAAATTCCAACGAAACACAAAACAGCACAGGGAAGGAGAAACTTGGTTATACCTCGCATATTCCAGCAACCAAGCAGAGCAGCAGGAGGATGACTCCGGGCACACCTCTACCAGCACCCTGGGGTACTCCTGAGCCAGCACAGCGCCGTGTCCAGAGTGCCAGGGCAGCACTCATGCAGGCAGAAGTCCCAAAACCCACCCGAGGTGGACACGAGCCCTCAGCACCCCCATTCTGCTCAATGAGGAGTTGACTTGGTAATGTTGACTTAGCCTCAGCCAGATAGCAACGACCGCTGCGGCAGCTCAAGCAATTAAGAGATAATAGGCTAGGCATACAACATAAAAAATAGGATATCATTAAGATACCAAAGGTTGAAAGGAAGCTGAGAAGTGAAGTATTGGTAGGGAAATAAAGCTTATGCCTGTTATCTCCGCTGTGCTTTGATACTTGAAAAGAGTACGACACATGACATAATTAAACAACCACAACAAACTTCCTCTGCTCTATCGCTGCTATCAACTAATACTCAGGGAAAACAGTAAAGCAAAGCTTCCTAACAGTACTTCAGTCACAAAACCGAGCAGGTGCTTGGCAGAGGACTATTAATTACAAGGTGAAATTCACTTCACCACATTAACTCTCAGAGTGGCTCCTTAACAAAACCCTCCCCTGCAGCTGGTTTTAATCCACAGCCCCCTGTTACGCAGTGGCACTGCTGCCAGGTTGCTTTTATCATTGCCATTTCCCTGTTGTTTTTTTCCCCCCCTGATGCCATTCACCTGTCAGCCAAGTAAGCTCAATGGGGAGCAAAGGACTGAGAAAAGAGGAAAAAATGGGCAACTGCTGCAGCACCTTGCGGCGTACCTGCACGTCGAGCAGGCAGGGCACGGGGCTGCCTGCACCACACGTACACGTGCACACAGGCTTCGCTTTCTGTAACCGTAGAAGACACGGATAATAAAACGTGAGCTAATTACAGCTCCGCGACAAAATACAGATGGGAAAGAAAAAAAAAAAAAAAAAAGAAAGAAAAATAAAAAAAAATAACCCTTGTTAAAGCAATTCCTTGTTCAAGTAATTCTTACCACATCTTCCAACTGCTGTCATAGCTAGGTTTCAGGGTGAGAAGAGACCATTAAAATGTCAATCCACACAGCATACTTCATCTTATCTGAGCTGCATTTCAGCTTGTTCATCCGTAGTGCCCTGGCTAAAGCAGGACCCGTGAAAGGCATTGGAAGCTGCCAAATCCGCATCAGTACGCTGCAGGGAGAGCAGCCTATGCCTCCTTGCAATAAATGAAACCAAGGACAGAACACAAGTCTGAGGAAGACCATGAAAAAACACTCCTGGCATGGGGCGTAACTGCTCTATACAGCACTCTTGTGATCTCCTAGAAAACATGAACAAATACATTAAAATATCGAAGAGCAGTACCATCAGTCTCCGCAAGCCAATTTGTGTCACTTCGATTAATGACACTGAGTGCAGTTATAAATTTAGCAAAACCACTTCATTTCACTTGCTGCTGCAGCACAGCCTTTACACTGCATTTGGCTATAGACAGACGAGGGAAAATAAGAACTTAAACATCGCAGGGCTGTTTCTCTGGAAATCATGTAATTTATTTTCACAAGAAAGGCAAGCTTCAAGTTACCCTGACGGAGCGATTATATCTGATCCTTTTTTCTCGAAAGTACCCTTCCACGTAACCACCCCGGCGTCAACAGTTTTCAAAGAAATTAACTTAATTTGTATTTTTAGAAGTCAAATAGAGAGCTAAAGCCTCAGGACACACATCTGCTTCAGCTCCGTGGCTTCCAGCCACCAATGTCATTATTGATATTTTCCCTCCCCGTAAGCCTCTCATTTCAGCCCTGTTGCCATATGCATACAGACAGCCAGTTCACCAAAAATAAGTATTTGTGTCACATCAAAATAAGCACCTGCCACAGGCGAGCAGACCGCCGCCACCGCTTCTACCGCTGTTTTGCAACGCTCTCCCCCCGTCCTTACTCGCTGACCTTCCTACAACCATCCTGGCCTCGTTTCGTATTTACTGCCACAAACCTCTCCTTCCCCACCACAACGCTCTCCTGCGACTCCTCTGGTTTCCTCCACTCCATTTTCCGCACTTTCCTTATAGAAACGTGCGCGTTCACAAGCTGAACAAACAAACCCACGTCGCACAAAAGGGGCTGCAACGCAGTCCACGCTCATTTTTGTTTGTCTGCTCTCCGCTTGGGAGCACCGCTGCTGCAGACACACACACCTCGGAGAGACAAAAGCACGGTGCTGGAGACGGACAGCTTTATCCAAGGAGCCCCAGAGTGAAAGCCCCAGCACGTACAATCCCCCTGCGTGCACCCCTACGTGCTGCTACCTCTGCTGGAAAGCAGTCGAGGGGTTCATTTGAAAATGAACCCTCTGTGGAAAAATGAGTTTTGGCCCCTTATGCGAGCTATAAGGGGAACCGGACAATCCCTCATTTTCTTTCCAGAATTGCAAATTTGCAGTTTCATCCCCAAATCCTTAGAGCTGCAGAAATGAGAGCATCTGCTAGCTCACTGCACCACCCCAGTAACTTTTTCCAGCCTAACTTCGAACCGTAACAACTCGCTATCAAACTGCCAAATCTGCAGTGCTCACTTCTTTCTGTGAATCCAGCTGTCAGTTTTCCCAAATGCCTTCGCAGTCCCAACTCTTTCGGTGCCAAAAAACTTTTCACAGATATACATAATTTTGCAAAACACATATGCTGTATGTATGGCACATGAAGTCAATTAACAAGTTTATTTACTGAATTAAAGGATGACACACAACAGTCAAACAAAAACCTCTTGCAGACAGCAAGCACATTAACCTTCTCCTCCCTACAACACGATAAGCTCACGAGGAATTTTAAGGAGTTTTGAAGTCCAAGTATGCTTTGAGTACCCTCCAAAAAAAAAAAAAAAAAAAAAAGGCATGAGCTCTTTCACACTTATCTCCATGGCATCTTTCACTCTGTAATTCCCTTGGCGTTTCTGATCACCAGCACGCAGAGATATGTGTAAAACACGTTCAGTTTGCAAGTCAACAAGCATAAGACACGTACTGGGGAAAAAATATTCCCTCGTAAAAGGGAAAAAAAAAAAAAGAACTGAATACAAAATAAAAGCACGTACCTTTTAACTGATCAGCTACCACGCTCTGACCCACTCGCTCGGTCACCTTTCCATCCTCCATTTCATAACGATCATCCAAATATTTTGCAGTAGCTTCCGAAATGTGGACTTTTCCAGCCACCCCCAGCTGCTCCATCAGATTGGCCAAGTTGACATCGTTGGACCACACGTCGAACTTGAACCTCCTCATTCCCAGAATGCCACACAGGACTGTCCCGGTATGGACGCCGACTCTCATGTTCACCATTTCTTTCTTCTCCTGGCAAAACTGCTCGATGGCTTTAATCATCCCCAAACCCATCTCGATGCAGCAGTAAGCGTGGTCTGCCCGGGGCTCTGGGCAGCCAGCTACGCAGTAGTAGCAGTCTCCCAAAGTGCTTATCTTCTCGCATTTGGTGTCCTCGCACAGGCGGTCGAAACGTCCAAACAGGTCGTTCAGGAGCCCCACCAGCGCGTGGGCAGATTTATTGGCGCTCATTTTCGTGAAGCCAACGATATCTGCGAACAAAATGCTCACCTGCTCAATCTGCTGCATTTTAAAAGGGCGGAATATTATGGGGGTTTTCTGGATGGAGGGCTTCTTCTTCCTGTTTTTGGGGCTCGAGGTGGAATGGCGTTTGACGGAGTTTTCACTTTCATCATCCCCCTGCTTCATTAAGTCATCGGCTATTATTCTTGGCATAACAGAATGAATCATCCTCTCTTTCAGGGCTTTTTCCACTTCCAAGTCTTTTCCATGCATGATGGACTGCCCCACTTTCAGGAACGTGCTCCTGGACCTGACTTCGGACATGATAAATAAATGAATACCGATGGCGTGGATGCAGATGTGAAGGAAGGCTTTACTCAACAACTCCCAGTAAATCGCCCCGGCTCCAAGAGGCGCGAAACAGTTCTCGTCGCGGAAGCGATACCCAAAGGTCTCAAAGAGGACCGAGTACGACAGTCCCAGAAACAAGCTTAAATACAGGGGTAGGTGCATCACGGTGTAAAGCAGCAAGAGCACTTCGACACACATGGAAAAACTGCCTACTTGAGAGAGACAAGTGTCCGCGGGACTGGCCGGGGGCGTCCGGTTGGACACGTCGCCGCTTCCTGAGAGGGGATTCAGCGCCTGGAACTGCGGAGCCAGAGTCAAGGCGAAGACCAGGAGGGTGAGTACCAGCGAAGTCCACACGTAATGGCGCGCGTAGGCCTTGGTGAAAGTGAACGCGAAGAACGCCACGCACACCACGAGGAAGCACAGCGCCGGCACCATGAACACGATCCGCTTCTCTCTCATGTGCACGCCGAAGTAGACGCCCCAGAGCAGGCAGGCCACGCCGATGTAGAAGAGGGCGTAGCGGAACCGGCGCTGGGTCTGCGGGAAGCACCGCTCCATGCACGCCTCCTCCAGGTTGGTGGAGTCGAACTTGGGGTTCCACCACTTGGACGAGGCCCTCTCGAAGAGCTGCGGCAGCTTCTTCTGCCTCCGGAGGCCGGGGCCGCCGCCTCCTCCGGCCGCCCTGCGGGCACCCCCCGACTCCCCGGAGCTGCAGCTGGACGAGATGCTGTACTTGCAGCGCTTGGAAGAGCCGCAGCCCGCCTGCTGCCGGGGGTTGATTTTCACCGTCACGCTGTTGCTGTCCCCGCTGGAGTCGCAGCTCACCTCGGTGCTGTGGTGATGCAGCAGCTGCTGGTGCGGCGGGGAAGCCATGTTGGCGGCTCCTCCCGGGGAGCTCCGAGCAACCGGAGCCGGACCCTCCGGGGCCGGGAGAGCCGCCGGCGGCGGGGCCACCCCGCGGGGCTCCCCGGGGCCGTGCCGCTCAGTCTCCACCCGCCGCCTGCTCGGAGGGGCGGCCGGGCAGCGCCGGGGCGCTCCGCCGCGGGCCGGGCGCGGCAGGCAGGGCAGGGCGAGGCGGGCAGCCCCGCATATTCCCCCGCCTCGCACGGCCACGGAGGCGCCGCGCCCGTGAAGGGAGGGCTGGGGATGGGGGGGGGGGGGGGGCCGGGACCGGGACCGGGACCCGCCGCTCGCTTCGCCCCCTGCCCGGTCCCGCTCAGCGTCGCCGAGCGGGCTCCGGGCCCCCTCCGGGAGGGCACCGCTGCTCCATGGCGGCCGCTTGGGCGGGCAGCGCTCCCCTCACGGCCGCCACCGCCGCTGCTGCTGCTGCTGCTGCTGCTGCCGCCGCCGGGCCGGCCCCCACCCGCCCCAGCGGGGCTGGCCCGGCCCCGCCGCCCGCCTCCCGCCGCTCCCCGCCGGCCTCGCACGGGGCTGCGGCACCGAGCGCCCCTCGGGCTCCGCTCCAGCCGCCCCGCTCCGTGCCCCTGCCGCCGGGCGGGGCCGGGCCGCTGTGGAAGGGGTGTGTGTGTGTGTGTGGAGGGGGGGGGAGAGGCGGTGCTCGCCACCATTTTCCGCCGCCGGGCGGGGACGGGGTAACGGAGCGGGCCGGGCCCGGTGCTGCTCCACAGCCGCTTCTTGTGGTGCCCCCCCCCCTCTGCTATCAGCGCCGAGCCGCTCCCCGCGCCTCCTTATCGCGTCCCCACAGGCGCTGCCTGCTCCCCCCGTCGCTCCTGTGTCCCCCCCTTGTCCCTCCTGTGTCCCCTCTTGTCCTCTCTTCGCTCCCGGCCCCCGACGGCTCCCGGTGGCGGAGCGGGCCCAGGCGCCCCCCGGGGACGGGCTTCGGGTCCTGGCGCTGTAAATACGAGGCCCCCCGGCCCCCAGCCTCTCCCCGGGGCCACTCTCATGGAAATGCAGCAGGGGACAGCGAGAGGAAGGCAGGAGGGCAGCTGGGGGTCCCCGGTGACGGGCAGTGCTGCTGGGGCTCCTGGAGAGCTTTCTGTGCGCTCTGCCAAGCGTACCCCGAGTTACTGCACGAGGGGTGGTGTCTTCAGGCTGCCAGGCTTCCAAAGGTTCAGAGGAATTGGGGAGATTTGTTGGGAAAAGGAAGGGATTCCTTGACTTCAATTTAACATAACGCTACCTGTGTCATTTAGCATTGCTAAATGGTCCTCTAAGACTTAGGTTGTTGCTGAGATGGGGCGATTCGAAGCTCCAGATGTGATAGGCACTGGGAGGCAAGCACACTGTTTGCTCTGTGAGAGCGTTGGCTTGTCATTATCCCCTCCGAGAGACTCCATCAGCTGACAGTCTGGGCCAGCCGCGTTCCCGCAATGCCCCTCTGAAAAAGGTAGAAACTACCAAGAGCTGAAATAGGTGGGAAGAAAAGGGGAAATAGGAAATAATTTAAGCCCTTACTATGTGTAAGTAAATCAGGATGTTGTTGAAAAGAATGCCAGGGTAAGTGTTCCTCCTGTTGAAGATGTGAGATTTCCCTCTGGCAAGTACAAAGCTGTGATTTCATTCAGCTCCTTTGGTCCAGAGTGACTAGGAGCATGCCGACAGTCAGTGAGTAAAACAGTGCTTGTCTGGAAGGTAGCAGAAGATGAAGCCCCTCAGGTTGTTATTTACTACTGAAACCTGCTTGGGTAGGCTTTAATTCAATTTTCAGGAGTATCTGGCATGGAGATGTGGGATCACACCTTCGTTAAAGCCAAACCATCGGGCAGTGGCTTGCGTGTGCATCACAGGGCATGAGCACACAGACAGGAGGTGGCTCGGGTGCTTAACAGTGCTCGTGCATGAGTGCTCGGGTCAGAGGAGAGGGGCAGTTCCTGTGCATTTCCCTCTAATGCACGCAGGAGAGACCCCCACGTCAGGCATGGGGTGTGCATGTTCCAGGGGAGAGAGAATGAGAAGAGGCAAAGCTCTGACCCAAAAGCAAGAGACATGTCTTGTTCCCCCCATGCTCAATAAAGCAAGACTTTGTGTGTTCTTATAATAAACAGAATCACATCAAAGATGCTGACTACATCACAAGTTTTAATGGAGTGACCCACATGATCCCAAATTTTGGCTGCCTGCTAGTCAGAGACTGCTTTTGATCTCTGCTAGTGAAGTAGTCTCCTCTTTCCCAGCTATTGTATGCTGGCTTGAGGGACAGTGACATGGGACTGAAGGAGGCATCTGACTTCAGACCCCGACTTCAGGATTTCTCAGAGTCCTTTCTCCCCCAAGGAAGCTTCCGCTAGGTTTGTTACCCACAGGCTCCCATCCTGCTCGTCCTTTTGATCTTTTGTGCAGTAACTCGGTGTTAGCCGTTCACCCCCAAAACAAGCCCTGCCTTGGAATAACCAGATGAAACCTCTAACAGCCAAATCACTGCAAAATGCTGCACTGTGGCTGCCCACCAGCCTCACCGTGCCCCAGCGGCTACTGCCATCATCCACTTCCATACAGACACAAGCTACGTGTGCAGCAGGGAGAACAGTTGCCTGGTATTTATTTTCGTTAGCTCTACTGCCTGGGAAGAACTTAGGGCTGCCTCCCAAAAGACTGAAACTTCGACCTTGTTACGGGTGCTGTTCTTTTCCTCTGCTTCTGTCACAAAGATACCTCTGTTGAATTTGAGAAGCAGATGAAATGCATGTAAATGGTAATCAAGAAATGCCAATGATGTAAGTATTTATTTCAAGTGGTTGAGTAAAATTTGTCTTAGAAAGCAAGAAGTGGTTCAAAGCTGTATCTGTTATTCCCCCCCCTTCCATTCTGATTAGTTTTCCGGAGAGAGCTGAACCCTGTGGTGTATAATGCTGTTGCTGTGTCCCTCCAAGGTAGGTGGGTGAGTTTTGTAGCACCCTCCAAGGAAGATGCCTCCTCCTGGTCACTGTCTCAGTGAGCACACCTTGACTGAGCTGGAAGCTACCAGGCAGTGTTAATTTTGAGTCCTGGGTTAATTCTAGCGCCTGGTAGTTCTGGGTTGTGCTGTTTTCCTGTAAAGAATTCTGGCCGCCCTTCCAAAATATACTGTGGCTGGTTTCCTTTCTCAGGGACCCAGTTAGAGGAAATACTTTACAGTGCAATAGTTAGGCAAACGCATATCCTACTTGCACATTTCTCTTAAATTCATGCCACTAAATATACATATTTAGTCTATAGAATTTGATTTGCTTCCCTTCGCAGAGGCACAGCTTTGTCAGCTCTTCTGATTAGCTTTTGTTTGACATTCATAATATTTTACTTCACTGCTTATCTGATGGAGCTGTGCAAAACTATTTAGGGGGGGTTCTAAAATGTGACAACCCACATGATGCTTTTTTAGACTTCACAAACCGCCTTCAGGAGGCAGAAGAATATGACATGGGAACTGCTGGCTAGAACAACAAAGTATATTAATGCCGGAGTAGCTGGGGAGGAGGAATGCTATTCAGAAGTTTGTGGCTTTTATTGTATGCTGGCGAAGGAAAACTTACAGCCTGGAAGAAAAGGCAACATGGATGCAATGGATGGAGACTATTTGTCCCGTCTGGCTCTGAAAACAGCAAGAATGTTCAGAAAAAAAATGTTTTGAAACCTGTTTAGTCCATCCAGAGACAGAAAGGCTCAAGGGAGAGAGAAGAGACAGCCCTTTCCCTAGTTTCCTACCTTACCAGATAGCAGGATCTCACTTTCAGACAAATTTCTGCCTCTGCATCCTAGCTGGCCTAGTAGTGTTCATTCAGAGTTTTGTTCCGAGCCCTGCCAACCTCTGGGTGAGAGAGCTCGTGTCTGGACAAGAAGCACACTGTTCTGACTTCTGGTTGCATGCTAACAGGTAAAATGTTTGGGAGGATTGTTACCCCATCTGCTTTAAATTCAGAAACTGATCACGATGCTTATTGCACTTTGCCATAAAAGAAGAGCACAAGGATTAGCTTTGGCACCTTTTCCTTGTAAAGCAAAGGAAGTTAAGTGGTGCATTCTTCTTACTTCTGTGAGGTAGCCAGGTTGATTTTAACTGTGCTGTATTTTCATCCTTCTGAGGCTGTGGTTCAAATCACTCATATTACCGACACAATTTCATGCCCCAGACAAGATGCATGGATAACGGAAGCAAGTAAGCAATAGAAGGTCTTTCTGCATGACTTGTACCTCGATAGGAAGGACAAATCCTGGCCCAGCTGAGTGGGAAGCGTTGGCTCCTGCAGGATGAGGCTTTTCCTTGCAGTCTTTACGGGTGTCTCATTCAAGTGGCCATCTACCCTGAAAGCAGTGCAGACATTACCGCTTATTTGGCAAATTGTCTGCCACCAGGAGGTGGCTTCACTTAAAATGCATGTCTGTAAGATGCAGGCAAACTTAAAATTTATTGCTCGTGCCATTCGTAATGAGAAGTTCTCCTGACTTGCCAAGCTGCTGAATCAGCGTGGGTACCTCACCCTTGAGTCAGCAAAGCCTGAAATAGAAACTTGCTCAGCTTCCGAGCACAGGAAGTACCACTGTTGTCTGCAAACACTGCCACATCTAATGTGCTGTTTTGTTTTTTTTATAACTACAACTTCTCGCTGGAGGAACTTGCATGGCTTTTTTTTTTTTTTTTTAAAAAAAAAAAGGCTTTTTTTTTTTTTACTTAGAGAAGTTGAGATCAGTGTGAATGGGGCGCTCTGGTGTGCAAGCATCAAGGAATAAACAGCAGGAGATGGATGAGCAGCAGGCATTGATGTCCACTCACCCAGACAAGCATCAAGATCCCAGCACATCTACCTGCAGGACAGTCAGGGCAGAGCAGGGGGACAAGGGACAGCCTGCAGCTTGGCTAAAACAAAGCCATAAGCCATGAAGCTGTAAAACAGCTGGTGAGAGATGAGCCATGAAAATGCTCACCCAGGATGCCTGAAGTGGAGCTGGGTCACTCCCACTGCCAGGCCACCTCTCAGCTTCGTAGCACAACACAAAGTACCAAAAAACAGTGAAAATGATCAACAGTTGCAGTCAAGTGGTGTTAAGTCATGGGCAGGACTTCTGTGAGTAGGTGGAAGGCAGTGAAAAGGCATGTAAAAATAGTCCATACAGGGTGTGCGTTAGGGAGGAGTTTCTGTGGCTCCACGTCAGGCTGATAAGTAGGAAAATAAGCATAGTGTTAATTCACCCGTTTTCCTCTTCTCAAGTTGCTCAGCTGGCTTTTTATCTTGCAGATAGATTGTTGCTATTTTTTTAGCACACTACAGAAAGACAGCCTTTAGAAAATGTGTCGGGGCCATCAGGCTGCGTGCCACCATCCTGGCACTGCTCCTCATTTCTCCCTTGGTGCCTGCTGCAGGCTGGTCTCGCTGTCTTCCAGGTCCAAGAAGGAAATTTGACTTCCATCTCGTCTAAAGAAGGGCTGGGGACCTATGTGCTGCAGTACCACGAAGACCTCGTACATGCTCCTTTACCTTGATGACATCTTGACTTAGGTGATGCTGCAAAATAGGGGTTATGAAGCCAATGCTACAGAGAAACAGAAAATAAAATAGAATAAAATAAATAAAATAAAATAAAAATAAAATAAAAATTGGTGTACCAGCTCATTTATTTAGACAACCTGTCTTCACTGCACAGTTTCTGTGGGAAGATCCTTAGGGATAAGGGATTTCTCTTCCATGGAATCACCCTCAGAATAGCCTGAGCTATTCGTATAACCTCACAGGCAGGTTTCCTTTTAGGGTGACACTCAGTACAGGATCTTCCTGCATTATTATGAGGAAATTATAGAGATTTGGAAAAAATCATTTGTCATTTGTGCAATGTGTGTGAACACTGCAATGCATAACTTTTTTTTTTTTTTTACTTTTTTTTTTTTTCAAAAGTACAGTTGCAACTTGCAACACATTTTATATTTAGTGTTTAGGATTATTCAACTGAAAAGAGGTGGGGATGAGAATTTATAGGCATAATTACAGCCTTATGCAACCACCTTGTGCACACTCCACAGGTTTTGAAGAAAGACCTGCTGCAAATCCACAGAAAATCCCAGCTCCAGGACTCCAAGTGCCACAGGGAATTACACAACTTAAAAGTTAGCAGAACGTTTGTGGTGTGTGTACCAAGCCCCTTTTCAAGTGTAGGTTTCCGAGGTCAAAATGCTCTTGCATTTTTCGGGCCCAACCCCTTGTTCCCAGGCCTGTGGGTGCCAGAACCATTAGGGTGGCACTGGGGGACGTGGTGGCAGCTGCTGCTGCCCCGAGCCAGGCGCTGTGTTTGAGTAACACGGCGTTCCCATCTAACACGTTCACTTTCTCTTTCCCCTTCTCAGAATGTCACAGAGTATTTTAGCTGCAAATCTGTTATTCTGTGGCGTGGGTGCCAGAATCATTAAAAAATAAATAAAAAAAAATCTGTAATACCAGCTTTTTGGTGATTTTTTTTTTTTTTCTCCCCAAGAAGACCAAAAGCAGCCACCTTCTCAGCTCTACCCAGGCGTTCTCCTAGGTGGCCGCGGCTGCCGTGCTCTCTAGGATCGTGGATAACTCACTGCTCCCCCCAAGCAAATGCCCCTGAGCAGCAGGCGTTTGATTTAAGAGGCTGATGTGGGAGGCACTGAGGAATGATTGTTTCCATTTCCAGCCTGCGTTAGTGATGATTTACACGCGCTGGTGTTCTGTGAGCTTGGAAGGAGCCCACTGCTACTGTCATGAAGCACAGGCAGCAGGAGCTTCTGCTGTGGTGGTAGGTTTAAAGCTTTGATGAAGCAAGAAGAAATCGTATGGAGCAATGTGAACCCTGCTCTGTCAGTGACTGAAACTGGAAGCAAGGTGAGGTGTATTCTTCTGCAGCTGGGGAGAAATATCAGTTCTGGGGTGCTGAAAACAGCAAGAATCTGGTAAAAAGGTGAGTTGGGAAAAAACAAAGTAGCATATAGAAAAATGAAAGATTGTGGAATGAGAAATTACGTGGTCCAGACTAGATGCAATCATGATTCAGGAGTGGGGCCCTTGTCCTTTTATAAAGAGGGAATCTTCTTTGCTTAAATGGGAGCACTGACAGCCACATGTGATAAGCAAAAATCCGATAGCCCTCATGCTTCACAGCACAAGCTGAGCTCTGAATGACACCGTCAGAAAAAAGCATAACCATGGCAGGCTTTTTGGCCATTTCCCAACGAGGTTTGTCTCCAGGCTGCAGCTTTCGGAGCCCCCCTGAAAGCGTTGCAGGAGGTGCTCAGATGTTGTGTCAGGCAGACCAGGACAGGTGAGTGAAGTACTGCAGGGTGTCTAAAAGGGGACTTGGTGCAGGCCAGGCGGCCTGACGTCTTACTGTGTGTGACCCCATCTCCTCGCTGCATGCTGTCTGCTAATTGGTAAATTATTTCCTAGAAGGCTGAAAAGGAAACGAGGAGCTGAGATGGCCTCTCGGTATTTCTCCGGCACAAACAAACAACCGGATTGCATCTTATCTGCCTAGCCAAAACATCTCCGTTATTAGGAGTAAGCTCCTGGGATCCCACAGAACCTGCTCCTGGATAAGCTATGAAGATGTGCCGCTGGCTGAAGTGCTCACACAGCGATCCCGTGCCCTCGGACGATGCTTCAGGAGAGCAGCACCCGGAGCACCCCGGGGCTCCGCACTCCCCGACCTCAGGATGCAGCAACGTGAGTCCCTGGGGAAAGACGGGAGCGCGGGGGCTGAGCCAACCCCACGGAGGAGCAGGCTTGGTGAACTAAGTGGCTTTTTCCTGTCTTCTAATTTCTCCGCTTTTACCCTCCTTTTTTCAGTTCCTTCCTTAGCTTTGGCTCAGTGGAAAAGCAGTGACAATTCCCCATGGCCCCTCTCATGGCTGTTCAAGCAACACATACCTATTAAATCCTGTTTTATTACACCCCCAACACGCGAAGCCTAATGACTGTCATGTTTTATTTTTGAGGCAGCACTGTCTGTTCAGTCACCTCGCCTGGAGAGGAGGACGAGGCTTCCATGCTCTTCCCAGCTGCTGAAACAAGTCCAAGAAAAAGCAGGATGCCTGGACTGTACGAGTGAGAAATTTCACCACGAGATGGCCGTGGCTGCTCGCTGCCACGTGTGATGGGGCGTGTGATGAGCTGCGATGGGAGCCCACCACTGCTGTGCCCAGGGGCTGGAGGCAGTGCCACGATGCTCTGAGAGGATGAACCCATGGAGATTTGGGAGTGCGGTCCCGTGCCGAGTCCCAGTGGTCAAAGAAAAGAAAATCACAGAATCGTAGATTCATTTATTTTGGAAAAGACTTTCAAGATCACCAGGCCCAACCAGCTAGCTCGTTTCTGCATCTCCTTCCATGCAGCCAGGGACTTCTTCCACTGTGGTGCTGCGTGAACGCACTTGCCAAAAGGTTCACACTTATATTTGTGCAAACCATACCACAGCAGTGCTTCGGACGGCTCTGCCACCAGCCCAGGCTTCACTGCTGCGACAGAGGGTGTGAGGGATGGGCAGCTGTGCCTGACAGACTGGCCTCTAAAGGTTAGTGCCTTGGCTTCTTGGGGGCCTGGGAATCAGAGGTTTCCCTGGGCTGCCCCCCGGTGCTCGCCCATGGCGGGCAGGGAGCTGGACGTGGGTCGCCAAATGCTGCGTTCCAAAAGACCTCCACTTTTTGGAAGTCTTAAGTCTTACAGAAAAGAAGGAGGCTTGGGAAACTTCTTGGTAGGCTGTAAACTTTGTATTTAGTGTTTCTGCAGCGTGGTGAAAGCTCAAGGAGCTTCCTGAATGATTCGGAGAGTTCCTTGATTTATTAGCAAAAGCAGCCAAATCTACCGGGCTGTGGTGTTCGAGGGCTTTCATGTATAGCAAGTAATAACTGGCTTTAATTAGCTGTATTTACACAATAGATTTTGAGCTATCTAAGTTGAAAGGGCAGAATGTCCTTGGTAGGAAATGCAATTTTGAAGCCTAACAACTTGAAAACAGCTGGAAGGGTTTTGCTTGGACTTCCTGGGGAGAAAAATCGCCTTTGGCTCAACAAGACATGGAGAATTGCAAGCCCACGGTAGAAGTTTTTCAAGAAAGTTAGAACTAATGAAAATGGAGGATTATAGTTTAAACTGTTTTGCAATCATTGGCCTCAATCCTGCAGACACTTTCACACATGCTTAACTTTATATATGTGGTTAGTTTTGCTGACCTGAATGGGATTATTTACACGTGTAAATTTAAGTACATGCGTAAATGTTTGTGGAGCAACGTTTTGACCATAGCATTTGTTACAAAAATGACGTTATATCAAAGTCTCTGCAACTGGCTCATTGAGATTCTTTATGTTGAACAAAAAAAAAAAAAGGGGGGGGGGGGGGGGGAATTCAGGAATTAAGATTTCTGAGTGCGTCTTAAATCTGCTCCCTCATGTGAATAGGATCTTTTGTTCTGCTGGATCAGGGCATTGTGCCACTAAATTTATTTAGCAGCTATTAAAAATACACTGTTATGTATTCTTATCCTATTGCCCATAGGAAGACACCATCTGCATTTGCACTTTCTGAAGTATATCAAGGCCAAAGGCGAAAAAAGTAAGCTTGGCCACTAGCCGGGCCTGAGAGGTTTCTCCTCACTGATGGGAAGCAACTCATCAAAAAATTTATTAGACTGTGGAAGCATGTTCTACCTGCCATGAAGCGACTTGTTGAAAACCTCCGAAACGCCCATAAATCACCTCTGCAAACTGTGCCTCTAACATTTATCGTCTTCTTTCTGTGTGCAAGCCAAACTGCCATTAAGCTGACTCACATTTTGGCATTTTGTGTTTATATACAACATGATGATGTTTGCAAGCAATGGAAAAAAACTCCTCCTTCTGCGGCACTGCGATCCCGCGAGCCCTTCCCTCTTCTGCGGTGCCTCTCCCTGGATTTCCTCTGCCCACCGATGCTGCCAAGCCCCAGGCCTGTTGCAGGAGGAGCTGCTGCCCTCGATCCTCTTCACCTCCAACTTCTTCATCTTGGGTCCCTTCTTGTCTTGATGTGTTTTACCGTGGTGAGGCGCCAAGCATCCATCATCTCCCAGCTCGTGGTGGTGGGACCAGCACAGGGCTGTGCTCCCCAGTGTCGAGCACACCAAAATCATCCTGGTGTCTTCTGTAGGAAGGGCTGGGGCATCCGACAATGACAACCCTGAGCTGCTTGGATTTGTCACACCTGACTCCATGTTTCTGCCTCTCCAGCCCATCTCCCCTTCCTTGCCCTAGGGTTTAATCGTGCTTCTGCCCTCCCACCACCCAAGGTGGTGGAGGGAGCGCACCCAAAGCAAAGCTGGATAACCTCTAGGAGGGAAAATGCTGTCTGGCTGCACTTGCCACCAATGCAGGCTGCAAAAAGCCCACCCTGCTTTCCTGCTGGGATCACAGCTCCGCCACGGGCACCAGGGCTGCACCAGCCCCAGTTTTGTGGGCTCAGCCATCCTGGCACCTGCTGAGTGTCCCGACTCCATGCTGCTTCCCTGTGCAGCCCTGCCCTCACTTACTTGTTTTTTTGGCTTGCCAGCTCCCCTCCCTAGTGTTAAAATGGGGCAGACCAAAGGAGGGAAGAGGGCGTTGTGCATCAGGGAAGGAGAAAGCACCTGGAGTAGCCCTGAGTTTGGATGGGGCTTGGGCTGCAGCTGCAGCTTACCCAAAATTTCCATCAGTTGCAGTTGGCCAGAGGCAGCTGTGGCTCCTTTCCTCCCCGCTATCCATAGCTGCAGCGCTGCCCCGAGCCCCACGTCAGGAGCCGCAGACAGGATTAAGGAGAAAAGCAGTGTACGGGTCATGGGAAGAGGGAAAACAGAAGCAGACCGGCCACCGAAGCGGAAATGGTAGGATGCAGATGTGCGTAGAAAGCTGAAGCCACTTACAGAGGATGCATTTACTCTTATTTCCTTCCACAACTATACAACCGCAATGTTTTTTACTGACAGGTGGGGCAGGAGCTGGGCTTCTGGCTGGCCGTTCTCCATCCTGCATAAAAGCGCTGGATTTAAGAGCAACAATTAATCACGGGTGCTGGGAAGTGCTGGGCAGCACTTGCGATCCCTGGGAGCGCTCGGTTCCTGCTCGGCCTTTCCCATCCCTCGGCAGACGGCGCAAGAAAGCAGCCAGGAAGCAAGGGCTTCCCCGTGCCGACAGCTTTAGAAGCACGCGTGGGGACGAGGAGCACGAGTGTCACAGCACTGCTGCACCTGTGTAGCCAGGGTTTGATGGAAACAGGACCCGGACACTTACACACCGGTGTCCGCAGGTCCCAGCGGTGCTGTCCCCACTGCCATCCCTTCCGACAGCCGGTGCTGGGGGTGCAGGGTGCCCGCTGATGCCCCCAGCTCACCCTGCTCATCCCCTGCTGAGGCTGCTGCAGGCATCGATCCGGTCCCCGCTGCCACCAGGACCGCTGAAGGTCACAGGCTGCTCGCTGCTGCAGCAGATCTCCTGATGGCTGTGGTGCTGCAGTATTTTTCCTGTTGCAGAGACATCCCATCTCTCTGTCTTCAGGACCCCATTCCCTGACCCACCACCCCCCTCCCTCCTCCTTCGCACTCCCAGGACCCAGGGGAGCTCGGTGGCTGAGCCCCCACACCAGCAGCCCCCGCTTCTCCTGCGTTGCCCTTGCTGGGCACACAGCGAGGCTGAGGCGACCTCCCCAGGGCTCCACGCTGCCCGGCCTCCTCTGAGCCTCCGCCTCTTGCCCTGAGCCTCCCTCAGGTCTTGGCTGTGCCACTGGGCTGCCAAGGCTTTGTGCACTTTTGTGGTTCAGCGTGTACGTGCCCCAGGCATAACCCACTGATTTCCAGCTTATCCCACATAGGCACAATCTGGTTTTTGGTTCTCCTCCATGAAAGATGCAGCAGGCAGCCGAGTTCCCCGCGTGCAGCTGCCACTAACGAAAGGCAGGTGCTCCTCCGTGGGGAAGGTACAGCTGGGGAGGTGCGGGGCTTAATTAATTAATTACAGTGAGAAGCACTGGCCTTGTGCTTGCAGCGAGAAAGATTGATCAAGTTACAGGCATCGCTCCTCACCCCTGCAAAGTGTAATATAATGTCTACAAAACAAACCAAAACCAAACAGCAACAAATAAAACACAACAAACAAACAGAAATGGAATCAACTTCATTGCGAAAGAGCCACTGGGATATTTTCATCTCTGAAATGCAGAGATGCTACCGAGGGCGGTGAGGTTACGAGTGGTGTGTTTTGGCAGGCAGAACACAGCCCTTTTTCATTTACTATTTTGCTCATTCAGGTCTCTGAGCCCTGCACAGGGGGAAGTGGGAACATCCCGCGGCAGGTACATCCCATCACCTCCACGCACCGCTGGGGCAGGCGATGGAGACCTTGGGGTAAGTCCTGGGGCAAAGGAGGCAGCAGGGACAGTAACACCCTCAGCTTGTGCCTGGACATCGGCAGTGCCACGGCCACACTTTGGGAACGCTGCCGAGCCGGCCTCGGGTCCAGGCAGGAGCTGGGCTCTGTGTCGGGAGCCGCCAGCAGCATGGGCAGCTCCTGCCCGGTGAGGTCCTGAGATAAATGTTTGCCTTTTCCATCCAAGAGATATGCCAGGGCTGCTGCCAGCACCGCATCTCAGTGGAATCGGTTTTTATTCTGCCAGGAGTGTTAATTTCTCATGATTCACGTCTCTGAAGTAGCTCTGGAAAGAAATTGTGCTTTTCGCTAGTCAGACCTTCACGCACGTTGAGACGCCGTGGATTTTCCAGGCTTTCCAAAGGAGCCGTGGCTGAGTGAGATGTTCCTCTGCCTATTCCAGCTTTCTTGGGACAACCCCTTCTGACCAGCAAGCAAGCCAGATAGTTGGGGGGGCACCAGGACCCCAGGGTAGAGCGGGTGCCAAAGTGATGCTCAAGGAGGAGAAGCCACAGCCATGCAGGGTGTCAGCTGCTTGTGCGTGCCCCTGGGCGTCGTGTTGCTTGGGGGCAGCGGGGGGACCCCGGTGCTGGGGAGAGCCCACATGGGATGGGATGCGCTCCTTGTAGCCTGAGGGACGGGGACCTGGCCGCTGCCCCCCACCCTCACCCCGCTGGCCTCTGGCCAGAGAAAAAAAAAACAGGCACCCACAGGGAGTGTGTTTGGAAAATGCCAGGATTTATTAGACAGGCCGATGTTCAAGCTGACAGTTTCATCCAAATGCACTCGATCACGGGCACCTACACGGGCCTGTGTCCCCGCTGCGTGTCCTCCTGCGAGTGTCTGTCCAGCACGCGCTCAGGCGAGATGCTCGCAGCCCGCGACGCGGGGACGGGGGCAGCAGGAGGTGGCCCTGGCCCGGCCCCAGCTTCGGACACCCCCCCGCAGTGTGCCCAGGAAAAGCCCAGCGCAGTGTGCCAGGAAAAGGAGCTGGCCATGTCAGAGGAGCCCCATCCGGGACACTCGTGCCAGTGCTTTGCACGGGGCTGCAGGCGGTGGAGGAGAGAGCGAGGGGTCGTAAATGGGAGAGAAGGCAATGAGTGCTGAAGAAAAGCTGGAGCAAAAGAAAAGGAAAGGAAAGGGGCTGGGAGAAGGATGGGAGCAGCCTGAGAGCACAGTGATGCTGCCTTCAGGTCTGAGGCCATCAGGGAGAGGTCAGGCTCCTCCTGGGCTCCGGGGGCTTTCCATGGGGCACCCCGGGCAGAGCCCACGGGCCCTGGAGGGACAAGGCAGCAAAGAAAGAGATGGCACAACACGGCACTTGCAAATAGAAGGTTTGATGGACTTACTGTGACAATGACACACAGCGCAACGGCAGGAACAGCAACTCTATTAGCACATTTCTTTTGGCATTTCAGTGCCATTAGCTCTTAAGAAAACCATGCAAACTCACCCAGCGGAGGACAGTGAGAGGCGAGAAAGAGTGGGTGAGATAGAGAGGGACGGCGATGAGCAATGAGATAACGTGAAAGAGGGAAAAAGGAACAGGAGCGAAGGGAGGCAGCAGGTCTGAGACCTCACAGCACTGACTCATGAGTGCATCACTTCTCTCCAGGCTATCCTGGCTTCTGCTTTCTCTGACATCTCTCCTTGCCTTCACTCGTTACTTCCAGTCCCCTCTGCACAAGACGTGCCCCTTCCCGTGCTTGGAGGTGGATTTGTGTCTCGTCGGCTCTAGTTCAGCTGCACAGTCCTCACCCCAAGCAGAGGCAAGGAGCTTGGGAAGTCCCTGGGCGGCATCACCCCAAACCCACCTGGGTTCAGGGGACCTCTTCTCTGCAGTACCCAGCCTCAGCGCCCGGGGACATGGGGCCCCAGGGACCTTCTGCCTCGGCCCACGTCCCGTGGGGCACGTGGCGACAAGGGGCACTGCCCTTCACACCCTTCCCATCACAACAGAGCCTTCTGTTTCCAGCTTTCTCTTTCCCTCGCTCATTCCCTTTGCCTTCTTCTTGCCTCACCCGGCACCTCCACCTCTTCTTGTTCCTGCCAAAGGTAAGTCCTTCTGCTCCAGAGGTTTCCTGGAGAGCAGCGGTGGCTGTGGTCCTTTGGCAGGAGGAAGGAGAAAAGCCACTCAGCAGGCTGTGGCTGGGCTCGAAGGCACCAGGCTCCGTCCGGGAGATCTTTGTCACTTGTGCTGGGCAGCGCAGCCCGGCGGCAGGGGCCACCCGTCATCCTCCAGCGCTCGCTGCCAGGTTCCAAGGTCGGCTTCCCCGGGGAAGGTCGCCTGCTTGGGATTTGCCTTTGAAGCAAAAGTCATTCTCCTGTGACTCCCAGGACTGAGCGTCGATGCACAGAGATAAGCCAACAAAATTCTGGCTAAAATGGGTGAGGTTTGGACAATAAGCCACAGAAACCTGCCTGGATTGTCCTGGGGAGAACAGGTCAGCAGAGGGGAAAAAAGGATGTGGCTCGTCATCTCCCATTCCTGTCTGCCTCCACAGAGCACAAAAACCCGGGGCTGCTTGGAGAAAGCATGCAATGAGGACTTAAATGAGGTCAAACTGCCAAACTATTAACCCTCTGAGCCCTGCTGACTCTCGGGCTTGACTTGCCAGCATGGATTTTTGAGGTTAATAGCAGGAACAGGCACGAAGTGCCCTGTCTCTGTGCTGGCCTGGAGAGAGAACTTGCTGACAGCTCCTTGCAGGACTCTGTGATGCGGGGTGCTGCCCCTGTTCCTCCAGCACAACTCAGCCAGATCCTGCAGCTCCTCTCCACACAACTTCTTGCTCTGTCACGGACTTGCAGATCCCATCACGGTGATCCATCTGGAGCAACAAATGCCCCTGCAAACGCCCGGCGGGGGGACCGAATCCCTTCTTAGGGCTCACGCCCAGGTGAAGGCTGCAGAACAAAGTTAAGCTCGGCTGTTACATGAAAGGAGGACTCTACCAGGTGACCTAAAAGCCTTGGGAGGAAAAACAGGATCAATATTTGCAGAGATTTGCAGGATTTCTGTGCCTGAAAACAATAGCTGGAACCTGGCCTCTGCTTCCCTGCGCAGCGCTGTGCCCCGGGGCTCCCGGTGATGCCCCAGGTTACTGTGTCACTGCTCGCCCCTGTGCTCTCGCCGTGCCCTCGTCCTCGCTCCCTGCTGGCTTCGTGTATGCAGAGGCTGAAATTCCAGTTCGCCCATCTCGGCACCAGTGAAGAAGCAGCTACAGTTCTAGCTCACCACACATTGCTCATACTTACAGCTTAAACATTGCCTTCTACTCAAAAGAACAAAGATAAAATGTCAGGAATTCACAGTTTTTATTCTCTTTCTTATGCCCACCCATCTTCCCCTGCCATTGGTGTCAATGACTCAAAGTCCTCATCGTACAGTAGCCTTTGCCAGTGTGGCACTCAAAGGGTTAACAGACCACGGCTTCTTGGACAGATAAGACATAAGCTCATTCACCGGTAGGAACACGTGGACGGCTGTGTTACAGAAACCTTACGGCTTCTTGTAGCGATTCTTTGGGTTTTCGCCACAGCCGGTGATGTCGCAGGAGAGGACATTGGGCTTCTTCCCCAGGCCGATGCTCCCCAGCAGATCGGGAAGCTCGCGGGTGATGGCCTTCTCGATCTTCTCGAGGAAGCACCCGCCCATGTAGGAACACTGCTGAGACAGCAGCTTGAAACTGGTGATGGGGTTGATGCCAAAGAAGTCCTTGTAAGCCTCGCGGTTGGGGAGGTCAAATTTGCTGACATTGGTCTTTGCCAGAATGGACTTAAAGATAAAGAACTTGTCAGGATCTTCCACAATGTCTCTGAACACCAGTTCTCCATCACTAAAGAAGGTCATTTTGTCCTTGTAGGTCTGGAGATAGCGATCGACCAACAGGGCGTGGATGCGCACCCGGATGGCGTGTTGGCGAATGAAGGCGATCTTATTTTCCATCCTGTTCTCAATCACCTGGTTGAGATCTTCCAGGAGTGATATCTCTTCTTTGAGGAACAGGTCCTTGTGGGTGTCCGGATGATACTCGTGGGGCCAGAAGGAGCTAACGTACACCCTGGGTGGCTCTGTGACATTGATCAGAGGAGCCAGGCTCCAGAACAAGGCACCGTAGACTCTCATAAGCTCCTGGGTAGCCAGGCTGTCGGCTTTGTTCAGGATGATTCGGATCTGGGACTCTCGGCCCTTCAGCTGGCGGAACAGCATCTCCAGCTCCAAGCCCACGTCCAGCTTCGTAGGGTCAAAGACGACAAAGATGAGATCGGCTCTGTCGATGAACCACTGGCACACGTCGTTGAACGGGTAACCTTGAGGAGAGGAAAGAGAAATCCAGCAGCGATGGCCAGCACAGCGAGAGTCCCTTCAGGTCAAGGGACAGAGAAACCTCGAGCTTGCTGCAACTCACCCTCTGTCTGGGTTGGACAGGCTGTGAGACACAGCTGACTTCCCAAGTGGCACAGAACCCGTTTCTCGTGTGCTAAAGCACTTCAGAGTTAATTTCTGGGCATGAAAACTCATCCCTGTGAGCCTGGGCCTGTGACTGCACGTCACCCTCAGCCTCACCTCCAAACCTCCACTCTCCCTGCTGCCAGCCACAGCTTCTTGCTGCCCCTGTCAGCAGGCATCGGCCACGGCACCGCTTTCCCCAGTGGGCACCGAGAGGGTCAGCAAGCCCTGCGGGGCCTGTCCTGGCATCCAGTGCCAGGTGCCCCTCTGGGCGCTGCTGCAGCACCAGCCATTGGCAAAACCTGGCTCCAAGTGACAAACAGGACAGCAAATGCTGAGCCATGATGGCCAGGTACGTTCCCCAGGCCACGGGCAAACTTTCTTAACCCCCTCAAAGTGAGAACAGCCCCGTCCTGTAGCCTAGGGCTCTTCCCCGTAAAGTTTCAGTCATCATTGCTATCCTTCATTGTAACAGCATCTTTTCCCTCGGATGAACGCAGTAAAGCCCTACCTCGTTCTTGCTGCTTGCGGTTTTCAATGATGCCTGGCGTGTCCACGAAGGTGACTCGCTCCAGGAGCTTGTGGGGCACCTCTATCCCTATCAGCTTCTCCAAGAAGTTCTGCCCAAACTTCTCCAGGGGCGAGAAGGAGCGCGCGCTGTCTGCAGCCATCACGATGCCCTCGATGGTCTTCAGCTTGGGGCCGTGCATGATGACGGTGAATTCGGAGGTGGTGGGTTCTGCCCCTGTCCAGCACAAGAGGCAAAACAGAGCTGTGAAATCTGTGACGGGCACCAGCCATTGCGGGGGCTGGCCCAGGCCTAGACGGGGAGCACCTCCCAGGCTCCAAGACAACGTCGGTGGGAGCAGAGAGGAGGATTGGGAAAGGCTTTTCTCCTGGGAGGATGAATAAATTGGGGCAGGATGGTGAGAAGACATCAAGATGCCCTCGCTATGTGGCTGCTGCTCTCGCAGCCATGCAGGCTCCTTGCTGTGCTGCACCCAGGGGGCTGGGGGTGGTGAGCACTGCGCTGAGGGATGGGGATGTGGCAGGGGAAGAAGCCCACGGGGCCGTGGTGAGCGAGGTACCTGTGTAGAGCTGGTAGGGAGTGTCGTCCAGCCCTAGGAGGTAGTTTATCATGGAGGATTTACCGACGCTCCACGGTCCCAGGAATAGCACCATCGGCTTGGAAGTGATCTCCCCATCTGCGGAGAGGGGAAATAACAAGAGGAAGTGAAGAAACAATAGCCGTGGCCGCTGCGCATTTAACTCCCTGCCGTAATGAACATCCCAGCTGAGCAGCACGGCCGCGGAGCCTCGGGGAGACGGCCGCCCTCGGGGCTGCTCTCCCAGCACCACTGAGCCACGGCATCACCCGGCAGGGCCCCGTGCTGGCACCGCGGCGAGATCGAACCCTGTCTGCCCTGCTCTGAGCTTTGGCCCTTCTTAGACTACAGGACAAGTTGAAGGTCTTTTAGATCGGGTCTCGGCTCGGTTCGAGTTCAGCCAGGGTGAGCTCGGGGCTGTTTGCAGGGGGCTGTTGGAGGGCAGGCGCCACAAAGCACTGGGCATGCAGGGGACGTGGCCATGCTGCAGGAGGGTAAACGCCTCGTGCAAAAGGAGCTGGGGTGTTCGAAGGCTGCAGGGCTCCAGACCGGCACAGGGAGGGCAAGCTCAGCCAACAGCCCTGCTTTGGGCTCGGGGAAAGGCAGGAGGAGAATTAACCACAGTCCCCAGCTCATGCTCTCGAAGCCCCACACTTTGCTGAGAGGCTCACGGAGCGCACACAAGGGTTGGCATGGGGCCCGTAATGACCTGTCCCCTGCCCAGGAGCAGCTCCAGGAGGTGCTGGGGCCGACCAGCACCATCAACCCACACCTGCACTGCCCAAATGGCACTGGGCATGGGGCTGGCTGCACCAGGGGAGCCCCTTGGCTATACTGGTCCCCAGACAGTGCCCTGGGCAGGTGGGAGCATGCTAGTCGGCTCGAGGCCAAATAAGACCAGAAATGGAAGTAAAAACTGGATGAGTGAGCTCCCATTTTTGTGGAGTTCATCCCCATCCCCTGTCCCACAGCCTTCCCCCACTGACAGGACAGGGCACCCACAGCGGGGTCAGCCCCGAGCCCTGCTCCTGCCCCCGAGGTGTGAAGCAGCACCAGGCAGGCAGGGTCTGGCAGCGGGGTGGCCGTCACCCGGGGGCAGTCGGACCAAACCCCCTCCGTCTCCTCCACCAGGGAAGACGCAGCCTTCCCACTCCCGTCTCCCCAAAATGTTTGGGATCTGACTTTCTGTTCCCATGCGGGACAAAAACAAGTGTCGAAACCTCGGGCTTTCGTTACTAATCATCCCTCCGTACCACTGTATCGCTGCCGCTCTGTTCGCTTGCCGGCTTTAATTGGGTTTCGGATGATTATTGTTATTATCCCCTGTGATGTTGTGCCAGAGGTTTGAAGGCGGGTCCCCGCGTGCTCTTTCATAACAGGTTCCCGGCCAGGTGTGGCTGGGTGAGGGCAGGAGCCAGCGAGCCCCGGCTCCGCTGCACGTGCCGGGGGGGCTCCTCGGGGTGCGAGGTGCGTGGCTCAGCACCCTCCCTGCGCACCGGGGCCGCACGTGGCCGTGCTGAGACGGGCAGCCCCTCTGCAGGCCACCAGCAGCTCTCCAAAACCATCCCCTCCCTTGCTTTGGAAAGCTCCTGGGCCCTGGAGGACCTGAGCCCTCCTCGCCGCTGCCCACGGTGTGGGGCTGGGGAAGCAGAGCCTGCCTCCCACCCCGCTGGGTGCCTGGCCAGGCCTCCTGCCCTGCTGGGTGCCCCCCGCTGCGTCCCTCCAGCATGGGTTTGCGTCACCTTGGTGCTGCTGCCAGGGGAAAAGAGGCTCTGTCCCTGCCAGCACGGGATGACGGCGGCTCCGCCACCACGGCTCTCTCCAGCCACCCTGTGGCTGCTCGCTCCCAGCCCAGCCTGGCTCACGCCACGCTTGGTGCTCATCCCAGCTCGTCCCAGTGCATCCCAGCTCGTCCTGCTGGTGTCTGCAGGGCGGCCTCACGCCGGTCGGTGCATGATCTCGCCCTGCATGTGAGCGGGGGGACCCTCAGACCCTGCAGCTCTTTGCATTTCATTTGTGGCTCTGCTTAAATCACAGCAGCTGCTTCTCTAGGGGTTCCTGGAGCACAGAGCACGCTAAGATGCTGCAAAGCACCTGGCAGTCAGGGCCGGCAGGCCACATCTCCCCCGCAGAGGCTGTGCTCATCTCGTCCTGTCCCACTCTGCCTTAGTCCATGCCCCGGAGCATTGTTGCTCCTGGAAGGGTTGCTGCCTGCAGGGGAAGACACAGAACTGCTTCTCTCGCTCATGGAGGGATTTTTCCTCCAGTAGTGGCTTTGTGGGTGGTTTTTCCATGTTGCTCCCAGGGCCAGGCTGCCCTCAGGTGGGAGCCCTGCTGCTCTGGGGCTGGGATGAGCCCTGGGTTGGGTCTTCTCTTTCCTCAAACCCTCAAAGTGCCGGGTGCTGGCTCAGCCCCGTGGGGTGAGGGCGACCCCGCGGTGCAGATCCATCCCGAGGACACGCAGCAAGGCAGAGGACGTGGACAGAGCCTCCCTCCTCTCCTGGCTCGGACTGGCCCAAACATCCCACTCTGCCCTCAAACCAGGAGGGTTCAAACACCAGGCCAGCCCCCTGCGAAGCCTCCTGTCTGTGTGCAGGACGCGTGTGCCCACGGCCAGGGGAAAAGCTGCGCGTGGCTGCTCGCCCTGTGTGGTGCTCCGTGCGCTCGCCCCGTGTGCGCACACCCACGCAAGCAGCAAGCACGCACACCTGTGTGCCTGTGCAGCCAGAGACGCAGATAACACAGCTATCCGACACGCTAAATATATCTGCCACGCTCTCCACTGCCTGCACGCTGGCATGACAGGGAGCCAGAGGCCCTCGGGCACCACTGGGGCTCTGCCGCTTCGGGGCTGGGTATGGAGGAGCCCATTTTGGCAGGATCCTAGAGCAGGGGCCGTGGGGTAGGACACAAAAAGATGGGATTCCCCGTCCTTTGTGTGCCTTGTGCCACAGCAGGGACCCAGGGGAAGGGCTGTGTGATCACCAGTGCTTCTTGGCCTCCCTCCCAGCCCCTGCTTCTCCGGGCTGGTGCTCCCGGGGGCCCTGGCAGCTCCCCCAGGGCATGACACGGGACAGGAGCCAGCTCCAGCTCCCGAGAGGGCTGAGGCCGCCGCACAGGGGCCAGGCTGTGTTAGTAGGACAGCTGCTGCTGGGTCATCGGCTTAAACTGCAGCCTGGAGGGATCAAGGGGAGGCATTTGGAGAAGTTTCTGCACGTAGAAGGGTGAAAAGAGATCACCCCCGCAGTGTGGGCTCTGCTCCGCTCCCGTGGGTGGGAGACAGACCTGCGGGCCCACCACGAAAAGCCCTTGAGCCATCACTAGAGGACCTCGCACCCTCCTGAGACTGAACCCACGAGGGAAAAAGGTTTGGAAGCCTGGCAGAGGCGAGGACGGCTGCGGGGCAGGCAGTGCCGGGGCAGCGCTGTGCTGCTGGGTGCTGTGGGGCACAGAGCAGCCGAGCCGTGGCTCTGCTGGGGCGGGTGAAGAGGAAAGCCAGAGGCCAGTGAGGAGCTCAGGCAGCGCCGGCAGCATGCAGGGGGCAGGCAGCAATACCAACCTGTGGCGGAGGAGCCCAGGGTGCGTCCGGGGTAAGCTGTTAGCAGGGGACACGGGGAGAGAGAAAAGGTACCGTGAGTCGAAGAAGGGATGCGGCTGCCTGGGTCTGGCCCGGGCCGAAGAGGGAGCTGAACAGCGGCCCTGGCCTTCTCGGAGGCAGGACAAAGCCAGAGGATGGCCACGTTTCCAGCAGGAAAGAAGGAGTTACAGTCTGTCAGCAACGAGACCCGCAGCTACCAGGATGAGAATCCAAACCCAGGCAGAGCTGCCTCGCCGGGGATGCCCTGTGCCCCAATCCTCCTGCCCCTGCCTTCCCTGGCAGCATCACCAAGCAAACGGAGCCACACGAGGCACGCTTAGGACAGCAAGCAACCCAGACACGTGCCCTGACCGCCCCACGGTTATGTGTGCCTCCCTAGACTGCCTGGTGAAGGCAATCGTCAGGCCATCCCCTCAGCAGGCAGGCTAATTGGCACATACACAGTAATTAGCATCAGCAGCATGCACCATGGCCTGGCAGCAAGCTTCCCATCACCAGGCTGCGAGGCTCCCCGAGCGAGGGACATCCCCGACGGGTGGCCTGCGGTGACCAAGCACACGGGGGACCCAGCCCATGCCGAGCATGGGATGGAGACGTCCCCTGTCGGGCTTGGCCATGCTGTGAGCAGGGAGCTGGGTGAACTCGGGGCTGCAATTCCGAGCCTCAGCCAGGCTCACGGCGCCGGTCGTAGCTCCCCAGGGCACTGCTGTGCGTGGTGGGGAGGCCCCGCTCGGCTCAAACCCACGCTGGGGCTGACGCGGCTCCAAAGTGGAGGCCAAAAGGGAGCCCGGGGAAGGTGGACAAAATGGAGGGAGGGCTGCCACGTAATGGAGGGGCGAGGGTGCCTGCCGTGGCACCCCTCTATATTGGCTTACACCTTCAAAGGTCATGCATATTCCATGACACTGCTGCCCCGCCGCTCGCCCAGCTGTCCCGCTCCCCCCCAGCCAGCTCCGCGCCCTCCAGCCTCCCGGGCCGTGGGGGCTCACCACGGGGGGAGGTTTGGGGCATCTCCTGCTCACAGGGGCACCACGGTGCCAGGAACCCCTTGTGGGCACAGGCAGGACAGGGGCTCACCCCACTGCACAGTGGAAGCATCTGAGAAGGCTCCCTCAGCCCCACTGTGCCCACACCCACCCCACAAAGCCAAAGGGGCTCCCTCGGCCAACCCTCTAATTAATCTGCAGGCTGCTCTAATTGCACCACTAATGAAGGGCTGGGGGAAACCGTGTCAGTGGGTATAAAAGGCAAAGTGCTGTGCTTTAGGCTTTTAGGATGTGACTGTGTATGGTGGGGTTGGGGTTTCCAGAGGTACTTGAGGAGTTTGGTTGAAGGCGAGACAGCTCCGTGGGAGGATGGCCCGGGCTTCTCGCAGCCCAGTGGGGCTGTGCCTGGCTGTGCCCTGTGCCAGGCAGCTGAGACTCCCCAGCAGGGAGCAGGGAGGTGCTGCTTGGGCATGGGACGGCTGAGGAGCAGACCCAGGTGTCCTGAGCTAGGCCCCGGGCTGTGCACTGGGGCTGCATCCTATAAGGAAAGAAGCTGAGAGTCCACCATCTGCCCCTGCGACCCCAAGTGGTCTCCAAAACGCAGTGCCCTGGGGTGAGCTGAGAGCGGATGCTTGTTGCTGTGACCCCCCCCCCGACCACCCCCCGGCACGGCAAGCAGCTCGTGGCCCCCAGGCACATTGAGGCAGGCCAAGGCAGCGCGAAGGCAGCGGCACGGAGCAGGCTGCGTGTGCCTCTGGTCGTGTGAGACCTCCAACCGCCCGCCCCAGGACCCCAGTGGGTGGTGGCCGATGCCCAGGGTGTGCTGTGAGGTGTGGGGACGGGACCTGGGCTGGTGATGAGGGCTCCACAGCCCTGTTCCTACCCCGTCATGCTGTCCCGTGAGTCCCCCCCTGTGCTCCCCACTGGCTCCAAGCTGGAGAGGAGCTGGCCGGGCTGGGGGTGAGGAAGGCTGCCTGCCAAATGTCAGAAGTCTGGCACTGACCTAGGAGTGGAATTTGGGCTGCAGTGGGGGCCCCTGGAAAGCAGGAGTTCTGCTCTAGGTGGATGTGTCCTGTGGGTTTGCCCATACGAGCAGGGGACCCGTGAATATCTGCAGAGGAAGGTCAGGGTGGTGTGTGGGGTCCTTCTGGCTCTGGTGGGGCAGGCATGGCTCCAGGGTGTGAGGCCAAAGCCCTGAGGATTTCTGGGGGAGGAAGCAAAACCCCGGGGCTAGGAGGGACCCTGGCAGGAGGCTGACGTGAGCATGCAGCCAAAGAACTGGGGGACCTGGTCCCAGCTTGGGACAGGGCTTAACCCAGGTCTGGAGCCATCTGCTTGGAAAATGGGGTGGTTCATGTCATAAGGGTCACAGGAGCCTCCAGGTGTGTGAGCATCTTGGGGCCAGAGCTGCACTTTTCCTCTTCTGGAGGGACTCGTACACTGCTGGGGCTCAGCCCAAGCCAATGCCCATGGCCACGGGAACCTGCTCACCTGATCCAACGTGTCTGCAGTTGCCAAGGGGTGGAAACTCTAACTCCCAGGATGAGTGAAGGCTGCCGAGCTTGAGGAATACCCTGCCCACATGGCCGTGTCCCATATGGAGCAGGAAGGATGCCAGCTCCAGCCACCCCCAGGAAGCTCAACCCCAGCCTTGAGAGGTCCTAAGCTTCCTTGCCAAGCCTGTCTTGCTGGGCCATGATCTCTGCTTGGCACGGGTACAGAGCATTGATGTTGAGCAGGTGGAGGACCCAAAGCAGGCAGGGTTCAATGCTCAGCCTACACAGATGGTCCTGACAGCAGATGGGCTAAGGCAGATGCAGGAATGCCTGCCGCTGGGTGCTGGGTTCACTAGGGCACGTCCTCCAAGCCCAGCATGTTCATGGCCTTCTTGGGAAGCTGTAGAGGAAGACGAACTATCCGAGCCTTTCCATGATCTGCTCTCTGCACTGCTGTCTGAATGCATCCCAATGACCTGACGGTGCTGGAGACCCCGGTGCCCGCAGCGTTACCTGTGATCTCGTGCTGCCTCAGCTCATTGTATCTGTAGGACTGCTCCAGGGGCTTGATGGAGGAGTGGTAGATCTTCCTCAGCCGCTGCAGTACTCCTGTGGGAGCAGAAGAATGCAGATGGGAGACAGCCAAACCCCAGCCACCCTGGCTGCATCCCTCCTAGGTAAGCTGCTGGGCATTCTCTGCAGGCCTGGAGGGTGACAGCTGATCAAGAGACGCAGCTCGTGCTTGAAACCTTGGCCAAACTGATCCAAGTCACGCATCTTGGTGCCCCTGCCCTGCTAATATTTCCTACTGGGCACTGTCCCCATCTCCTGCTGGTCTCGTGCTTGCCAGCAGCTGATGCAAGGAACCTCTCTCATTAATGCCTCTCTCATTTAGCACTCAACACCCGTGATCCCCAAAGTCCTCCACAGAGCCCAGGGACCCCTGCTGCAGCCAGTGCTGCCCCCCTGCTGCTGGCATTTCCCAGCCACTTTTATTGCTTCCTTTCTAGTCCTGACTGCCAATGGGACCAGCAGAAGCAAGCCTTATAAGAATAATACCCAATCCGTAATTGGAAAAAAAATCAAAACCCCTTATTATAAGTTGCCCCAGGCTTCTCCGAGCAGCAGGCAGCAGTGTGGCTGGCCCAGGCCAATTCATGATTTGCCATTCTCTCTGGCCTCCTCATTCTTGTACATTCTTAGAGATGTCTTTAAAATACCTCAAGTATGCTAGTCCAGCGTAAGGGCTGGTATTGAAGACATGGAGCTACTGCACCCACAAGACATAAGGCTAATGACAAAGCAGCCTAGGGAAGGGGAGCCCTGTCCGTGCTCCTCACATAGCACAGCAGGTTTGCCAGACTCAGCTCTCAGACAGTGGCAGGGAGCTTATCCTGGAAACATCGCTGGGATGAAAGGCGCGGGGTTTGCACGCACCGGTGCCACCCGGGCTCCCTCACCTGAGAAGTCGTCGGCAGGTTTGTCTTCATTCAGCTTGAGGGTGCTCTCCAAGTGGGACCGGTCGCGCTTGGTGGGCTCGCTGGCATCCTCAACCTCTTCTGGAGGGAAAGACAAGGAGACCCGTTACTGCTGGAGCTGGCGGCGGGGGACCCGCACGGGAGCTCACACAAGCTGCTGCTGGGGAGAGGGCTTTGGGGAGCGCGCACACCCTGAGCCCGCAGCCCCGCTGCGCACCCGGCACCTGCCAGCTTTGGCACGCCGCTCGCTTTCTGTTTTGCAAATGCTCCTGGAAGCTTGGCCGGGGCTGCTGGGGCCATGGCTGCCGGGGGAAGTGTCGCGGGCAACTGCTTGGCTCTGAGGAGGGGCCGGTGGGGGAGGCCCCTGGTGTCTCCCGAGGGGAAGGCGAGGGCCGGTGCTCGCAGGGAATGCGAAGGATGTGCCTGGAAGGGGCTCTCGGGCGCTGGGGAGCGCAGGGCTGGGGCACGCAGCAGCTGCTGCCCACGGGGCTCCTGCCCACCCTGCCACTCCCCCCGGCAGCTGCAGCTCCCTTCAGCTTTGGGTGCTCTCTGCTCTGCCTCTCTCCCTGTCCACCACCCAAAACTCACACGTCGAGCTGCAGACATGAGGGTTTGCGAGGCCGGGATTCCCTCCTGCCTCTCCACCTCTGCCTCCTGCCAGGCTGGTGGCTGCCTCTCCGGAGCCTCCTTGGCTCAGTGCTGAGCGGCAGGAGGTGGCCCTGGGCACCTTCCCCAGCCTCCCCGCAGAAGGGGACAGAAGTCCTATGGGTGCCTGGGCAAACAGGGGCACTGACGGGCCCTGGGGCTGCCCCGAGGGACTGTGCTGAGCCTCTCCCTGAGCGTGGGGCTGAGGAAGACCTTTTGACTTGCCAAGTAAAGCCACAGATTCCAAACTGGGTTTTCCTCTCGGCACAAATGTGAGCTTTTTGAGCTGGGATGTTACGGAAGGAAGCAAAAAAGAATCAGCTGTGTTCAAAGGTTGCTGCCTAGCCCATGGGCCAAAGTCCGTAAGCGTTTCTAGTAAAACATGGAAAGGGGGAGTCACTTTTCCTGAGCTAGCTCACATTTCGGTGACCAAACACACCCTGTCCGTGGCTTCAGCAATTCAGCGGGCTGAATTGGCTCTTTACACGTTCCTTACATGGCAAGGGCTGCGGGCCAGTGGCTGATGGACACGAGACCTGCCGGCCTGGGCAGCATCCTGCCTGCATGCCAAGAGAGCCGGGAGTTTGGTCTGGTGGACTCTGAGGGCTGGCAAATGTCCTTTAGCAGGTCTGTGGCTGCTGAAAGGGGCCGAGGGGAAGGGCAGAAGTTCATGTGTCCACAGATGGGAGAAGTCATGGGCTTAAAGTGCAGCGAGGGAAATGCTGGCCAGCCTCGGTATCGCTGCAACAAGCACCTGCATTGCTGGCATCTGCGGGCTCCCACCTGCGCCACCGCTGGCCCGGCCGTGCAGCAGTTAGGGGCAGGCACGGGAAGCACAAGCGTTAGGAGAGGGCCATGCATTAGGCGCAGTTTAATGAGCCAAGCGCAGCTCCGCCGGGGTTGATAGTAGGTCACTCTCGCCGCCCTCTGCTCACTACACTACGGCACACCAACAGCAAAAGACTCCAACCTATCTGGCTGTGCTGGCGCTCAGCGGCAGCAGGGTGGGCGCTGGGGCTGGGTGGGCTCTCCGTTTCTGCCAGCGATGGGTTGTCTGCAGGGGGGGCTGCTGCTGGAGGGTCTTCTGCTGCTGGAGGGTCTTCTGCTGTTGGAGGGTCTTCTGTTGCTGGTGGGTTTTCCACTGCTGCTGGAGGGTCTTCTGCTGCTGGAGGGTCTTCTGCTATTGGAGGGTCTTCTGCTACTGGAGGGTCTTCTGCTACTGGAGGGTCTTCTGCTGTTGGTGGGTTTTCCACTGCTGCTGGTGGGTCTTCCACTACTGCTGGTGGGGTTTCAACAGCTGCTGGTGGGTCTTCAGCTGCTGCTGGTTCTTCCACCACTGTAGGTGGGTTTTCTTCTGTTGCTGGGCTGCTGCTGCCAGAGCCAGGCTCCACGTCCCCACACGGTGGGTGATGGCAGCTGGTAGGGCCATCCTTGGCTTCTCCCTTGCTGGCAGCTGCTGCTTTGCTGTGGCCACTTTCCCCTAAAATGCCGGTGTCTTCCTTGTCACTTCCTTCAGCTCCATCCTCTGGCCCTGCTGGGCCAGCAGCGTCCTCCTCAGACTCTCCCTCCTCCTCAGACTTTCCCTCCTCCTCCGACTCTCCTTTGCTTCCATCTTCTTCAGACTCCCCACCCTCTTCCTCAGATTCCCCCTGCTCGTCATCTTCCTCTGAGCTCTGCTCTTCCCCTTCCTCTCTCTCAGGAGCAGACACCACTCTTGGCTCCTCCGTTTTCTCTCCCTCAGGCTTCCCCTGCTCCTCAGTGGCCGCTTCCTTGGTGCCACCATCAGCCTCCTCACCCTCCTGGTCGTGGGAGCCATCTTGTGGACCATGCTGGTGGGCAGCCTCTCCCGCTGCCTCAGGGACACCGAACATGGCCTCATCCTCCCCGGGGCCCTGTTCACTGTGGGGCCCCTCCTGGCTGAGCCCCGTGGCCCCGCTCAGGCCTCCCTTCAACTCTTCCTCCCCCGTGCTGCCTCCATTCTCTGCAGCACTGGGCACGGAGGCATTGGCGATGCCGCCATCTTCCTCCTTCTCGGGGCTGCCGGCGGCGGCCATCTCCTCCAGCCGGGGCTCCATGGCTGACGAGGGGCGTTGTGCAGCACGGCCAACATCTGGGGCTGGGGCATGCGGCTCTAAACGATGAGAACAGCTCGGTCAGTCTTACCCGCGCCCGCCCGTGGCTGTGGGGCGCGCAGCCACCGGGGGACAGCGGGGGCAAGAGAGGGGGTTGGAGGCTGCCACCAAGACTTTAAATTCTCCTAACGCATCTCTGATTCCAGCTCGCTTCCCTGGCCGTAGCAAGAAGCTGGACGCAAAGAGGTGCTTGCGGGCAGAAGCGCTGCTGCTGCGCGGGGCTGGGATGTGGCCCCGGGGCCGTGCAGGCTGTGGGGCGCTGCAGAAGCGCTGTGGGGCCAGGGCGAGGCGGTGAAGCAGCCCTAAGAGAGAACCCAGTGGTGGTGGGGATACAAAAGTGGGGCGCTGGGTGCGAGAGGCCTCGGGCACTTGGCAGGTGAAAGGGTCCTTCCCCAGCCCCTCGCCGGCGGCTCCCCTCAGCGGGGCCGTGCCTTTCCGCAGCCGGCAGCGCGCAGGAAGGGCTGGGCCGGGCGGCACCACAGGGCCTGACCCCGCGGCAGGGCGCGGAGCTATTTATTGTGAGCGTCCCTTCATTAGGAAAACATTTGCCACTCCGTGCAACTGGCTGGAACACAATGAATTTGTTCTGCAGTCCGGGAGAAGTCATCTGTATTTTCCATAGGCCTCCGACTGCAATTTAACATTAGTCAACTGATGCCAAAAATAAAATATCACCAGCTATACTGTCTCCGTTACGAACAGTTGCTGCTAGCCTAAATAATCCCCTGAAAACTCTAATGCCTGCATACCAGGGAAGCGTTTCAGAGGAAAATAATGCCTTTGTACTCCAGCTGGCAAGCAGATGCCAACCGGGAGTAATGCCACCTCCGCCCAGGCCGCGGGAAGGCAGCGGGCACGGCGAGCGGCGCGGGCACAGCACGCGGCATGGAGCCGGCATCCTCCTCCGGCCTCGTGCCCCATGGCCCTGCAGCGCTGTGCTGGGGACACGGGGACCTGGCTTGCTGCTTCAGCAAGTGTGACTTAAAACACCCTTGTAATTTTGGGTACCACCATGGCAGGAGCAGAGCCCAGGACAGTGTGGGGTAACCCCAGGCCTCTTTGCCCACTGCAGACACTTTGCAGCCCTGGAGCAGAGTGTCGGGCAGTTGGCCGTGTCTGTCCGTGCCATGCCGGGGCCAGCCACGCTGATAGCCCGCAGTCACACGACAGCTGAGGGCTCGCGCTGGGGGACTAATGGTGCCAGCGGAAGGCAGCTGGGAGGCACCAGTCCACCTCAGCCTGCCAGGGTTTGTAGTCCTCATGTGCAGCCTGGCACCATGGCTCAGAGCTGCCAGCATCCCCACGCCTGTCACAGATGCACGGTCACCCTTCTCTGCCCACGCTGACCTCCCAAATCCTGTCCTAGCAGGCGGCTCACAGGTACAGGAGGCTCCACATCCAGCCTGGAGCACGGCAAGCCCCATGCAGCTCCTACCCAAGAGGGTCTGAAGAGGCCAACCAGTTCGAGGCGTGCTCTGCCCACCTGCACCCTGAGGCTCCCTGCAGCGGATGGGGACAGGGAGACTCCCAGTGTGGCCCCAGAATAGCTGGTGACCTGGAGGGCTTGGAGGGAAGCTGATCCCTGAGTGGGCATTTGGAGAGGGTCAGGGCAGGTGAGGACGGGACCAAAGGAGACCCCAGTGGAGATCTCCAGGGCCAGTGTGACCCCTCTGATTGAATGCAGGGGACGGGCATGTCCCCAGGGCAGTGACCCACTGGGACCCCAGCGCTCAGCTGTGAGCCATCCCCTGCAGGAGAAGGGAAATGTTCCCCACGCGCTCCAACTGGGATATTCCTGCTGGTGTGCCGGCCACGGGCTTTATTTCCTGTGACCTTCACGGCATTATATAAAGTCCCTCTCCCCTCTCCACCTCCTTCTCCCTCCTGTTTCCCCTACATGGTCTCCAAATCCATCACAAGACGAATTGTGCTGATCTGCAGATGGCCGGCTGATGAGCGCCGCGCAGCAAAATGGGCCGAAGGTTATGGGCTTAACACCCTCCGCCCGGCCTCTGTGGGCTAAAAATACGTCCAGCAACTGTACGGTGGGGTCAAGAGGAGCAGCTCAGCAGGGGCACGGATGGCACCAGCCCCCTTGCAGGCACACACTCACTTGTCCCCAGCCCCTGGGCCCCGGTGCCAGCCTGCCAGCCAAGGGTGACGTCCTCGGCCAGGAACTGTCCCCACGCACTGCGGGAGAGAGCAGGACAACCACACTGTGCAGACCCATTGTAAGATGACTCCAGGACTCCCCAGCTTCACACCCTACATTTTACTGAGCAACATCGAAGAGGAGACCTTGCCCCCCCTTGGTGGTGGGACCCCAGGTCCCCAGGCTTGCACCAGCCCTGCCCACATGGCTGGGGACAGCAGTGTGGGGCACAGCCGTGACGGGAATCCCACGGTGAGCTCAGTGTGCCACAGGACACCAGTGCTGGTGCCAGGAAGAGGGATGGCTCCGCCATCTTATGGCTACAACACCCATGACCCTTCCCTGCCGTGCTGCCTCCTGCCATCCTCACGCAGGGCCGCATGAAACGGCAGCACCACGGGTGAACGGAGCCCGCCGGGAGGGATTGCCTCTGAGGACGGTGCCGGGGCTGGGGACAGCCAGGAGGGACAGATGGGCACAGGTGGCCCCGGGAAGGACACTCTCCCCCTCCAGCAGAAATAGGAGCCCCGAGCGTGGGGCCGGCGATGTGCAGTGCCGCGGGGATGGCTTTTCACACGCCCTCTTCCCCTGCCCGAATCCCAGCCCCTGCAGCACGCGGGGAGTTATTTCTGACGGCGTGGCTGATTCAGAGCTCAGCGGCTCCCCGGGAGGCACCACGAGATGCCCTGAGGGGTGCAGAGCCCCACGCGAACCCCGACTTTGCCTTTCCCTGCTCTCCTGTGGTCCCACCGGCAGTCCATAAACCAGCACCGCAAGGAAGGTCACAGAGGGGACGGCCACCGCCAGCCCTGCCCTCTCCTTGCCTTCCCCGAGGGGCTCTGGGGGACCCCACACCCCAGACACATGTCCCCATCTGCTCCAGCGGCCGTGCCCGTCCCGGTGGGAGCTGGAGTGGCAGCAGTGACGGTGGCACTGCCCAGAGGGACATGGGCAGGACTGAAGGGAAATCAAGGCCAGGCCTCGGCTGCCAAAGCACTATTTCTTGCCATCGTTCCTTTTATTTAGGCCTGGTCAAAGAAAGGTTCTGGTCAAATGGGCTCTTTGACTTAGGGGGACATCTTGCTGCTCTGAAAGAAGGAAGCATGCGTTCCCTGCTGGAGAATTTTGTACCAGACCCGAGGAAGCCCCCAGCCCCTTTTTTCCCTCTTTCTGAGGACCGGCAAGGCTGCACGAATCCCAAACCATGTGCCTGCTTCTGACAAAGTCCTCCAGAGGTGCCGGGAGGTGGCTGGGCTCCAAGGCACTGCCTGGCACCTCCCGGGATTCCCATGGCACTGGCCGTGCCATCCACCCCGCTGCAGTCCCCCTGTATCACGGCGATGTCCCTGCCTCTGCTCAGGGACGGAGCGCTGGCCCTGCTCGCCTCCAGCTACAGCACAAACAGCCCAGGGAAAACGAGGTGGGGAATGCAGAGAAGGTCTGAAAGGCAGGATGCCCCACACTGCTGCCAGGGCAAGCACCTCGAGGAGGATTTGCCTCGCCAGCCAGATCTAGCAGCTCCTGCCTGCCCCCACCCCGTGCCTCAGTTTCCCACCCTGGGCAGTTCCAGCCACCCCAGTGCGTTTTCCAGCCTTTTTGCAGGAGAAATCCCAGCGTGATCTCAGAAATCCCAGCTGCCCACCTACAGGGGGAGATGTCTGATCGATGCAGATCGCATTGCTGACACAGGAAACAGATTAGTCAGACTAAAAAAAAAAAAAAAGAAAAGACTTCATTTCTGTGAATAGTGGGGTAGAGCTGCATATTTTAATTAAGGAGTCAGGGTAAGGGAACCTCACCAGGATGCACCAAATGGATTAGACCAGGCTCAGGGCTCGCTAAATATAGAGATGAAAATTGGGAATCGTTTCTGCGGGGTGTTTTTCAACTGTCTTCCCACAGGGTGCCCACGCTGGTGTTCCTGTCAGAGACAGGGGCAGCGGAGTGACGCCGTGAGCAACTCCCCGGCCAGGAGGCTGTGTGCCGAGAGATGCTGAAGGACCTGGGGCTGGAGGAGGAGATGCCAGGGTGGGAAAAGCCCAGGGGAGCCCCTTGCTTTGGGGAGCCACTCCTGAGAGGGCACGCTGGCCTTGTCCTCGGGCTACTGCTGAGGGGAAGTGTCATCGATTGGCCCCAGGGCTCCCAGTGGCCTGGGTCATGACCCTTCAGTTCCTCTTCTCATTTTTGCCAGGGACTCCTGGCCGCCTGCATGGGACAACCCCCTTGGTGCTCCCCAGCCTGAATTTTGGTGCTGCTGCTGACGCTTTGTCCCACAGGATCCTTAAATCCTTGGGATCATCCAGACAGGGACCCAGCCCCCTCCAGGAGCCCCAGCAGCAGGACAAAGGACACGGACCCCAACTCAGCTGGGGTCCCACCACCCCTGCTGGCACTGGGGCTTTTCTTCTGGTGCCAGCACCCCGGCATGGCTCGGGGTGCCCGGCTGGAGACTCCCTGGCCCCTCCGCCAGCCCCCGCCAGCCCACGAGCTCGATGGCTTCCTCGGGCTATCACTTACAAGGGAAATGTCCCCATGGGCTTAAAATAGCCCAGAGGAACACTGCCAAGCCAGCAGCACCGCTGCTATTCCTGCGGCGCCTGAAGAATGAGGTGATTTTAGGAGTGATTTGGTCACTCTAGGATCTACCTCATGGGCTGGGATTTCGGCACCCCCAGCAGCAGGCAGGTCGGTGAGTGGGGACGTGGTGGGGACATGGTGGGGACATTTCCCTGGCTGCAGCTCAGCTTCCAACCCCTTCCCCATGGGGACCCTGTGCCCAGGGGGCTGCACACAAGCGAGGTTTCCCATCCACACGTCCTGTGTGGCTGGATGTCACCTGCACAGCATGCCAAGAGCGCTCCCAGAAATGTCGGGGCTAGTGGGACAGGGCGTCACATCACACCAGCGTGCCCGACATCTGCCTTGCTTTCCTTGGCCAACAATTTGGGAGGAATCCTTGTCACCCCCAGGGCTGGGATATCCACCAGCTGAGGGGGATGTGACAGGGATGTAGGTGGCACAAATGGCCAAGATCTGTGGGTGGCTGTGGCACCCCAAGCCCTGTGCCTCTGCACCCAACAGCGATGATGCCCATGGAGGCAGCTGGGGTGGGCAGCCTGGGACTGGCAGAGCTGGGGCTCTCCCATGGGTGCTGTGTCCCACCCACCCGAGGTGACGCATGCCAAGTGGTAGAGCTCACATCAAGGTGTTTCGTCCATCCTGGCAGCTGGAGCCCACCCCAAAGTAATATATTGAGGGGACAGAGCCCACGTCAAGGTGACTTGGCCTAGACGATGTTGCCCACCCCTGGATGCCATATTCCTGGTGAGGGAGCCCAACACGAGGTGACGTGTCACAGATGATAGAGCCCACTTGTGGTGACATCTCGTGGGTGATGGGGATCACCCCAAACGGACATGAGGACGTGGTGATGGCGCTCCCCATGAGGTGACATGTCCCACTGGTGGAGCCCATGCCCGTGTTATGTCCTGGGACACGTTCCCAGAAGATGGGTCGCTCCTCAAGGTGGTGTACCCAGGCAACACGAGATGACACTTTCCAGGTGGAAATGTCCACCCCGTTTCCAGATGACACTTTTGAGGTGGGTTCCACCCCAAGCTGACACGTCCTGGGTGCTTGGAACCCGGGAGGAGGCAGGGTGAGGAGTCCCGGGGCGTGGTGGCGGTGGCTGAGGCCGCTGCCACGGGGAGAGCAGGGTGCCAGCCCCGTAACGCCCTCTGCGCCGTGCCAGGGCTTCCCTCAGCTCCTTGCCCAGCTGGAGGTGGGCAAGCACCCGTCCACGCCGGGGAGCTCTGCCAGCCCCGGCCACGTGGGCCGAGGGCCATTCTGGCAGGGGCTGAACGAGCGCGTTCAGCCCCCGGCGTCACCACAGCGGGGCCGGGCACACAGAAGCTAAAAAACACCATAAAACCTGGGGGGCTTCACCCCCACGTGCCAAGGATGAGGCCGGGGTTGGTCACCGGGCTGCAGGAGCCACCCCAAGCCCACCCCAAGCCACCAGGTGCCTGTGATAGCCCTTCCCGTGGGGTCCCCCTGCGATCTCCTCGCTGCGGGGCCTTACACGGCCCTCGGGAAGCCGAGGCCTTCAAGATGGCAGCAGAACCCATGGGAAAAGCCAGGCACAGGGTGACAGGGGCCTCCTCCTGCGGGCCAGAGGGGAGCGTGTCCCAGAGCCTGGCCCTGCACTGAAGGAAAAGCCCCAAGCACCGGGGCGAGCCCAGCCGGGCTGGTGGCCACCTCCTGCTGTGACAGGTCCCCCACAGGGCCACCAGCCCAGCCCTGGGTGGCACCAGCCACCAGCCGTGCCCAGAGAGGATCCCCCTGGCACTCCTGTCCCCATCCCCGGCACACGACTCCACAGAGGTCCCCCAACCACCGACGGGACACATCCCACACCCCGAACCCCTTTTATTCCCCAGAAGGGTAAAAGATGCCCTTAAAAGGATAAAAAACTCCTCCGGGCCAGGGGGTGCCGGGCTGCGAGAAGGCAGCAGCTGCGGGTGCCCGCGCGCGGGGCCGCGGTGGCGCGGGGGCCAGGGCGGCCGCAGGAGCGCAGTGTCCCGTTACAGGGCTGTTTCCATACTTAGCCGCCCCCCCGGCAGCGCGGCCGCCCAAGCCCGGCCAGGCAGCGAACCGGCCCAAATTAACTCAAGGGCAAGCAAGGGTAACGGCGATGTCGCCGGCTCCCCCGTGGGACGGCCGGCCGAGCGCCGCCACGAAACCAGGGTGCTCAGCCGGGATGTTGCAGCCCGGGGAAGGGGGTCTGGGGGTCACTCCAATGCTGTCTTGCTCGGCAGATATTTGGGGGGGGAGAGGGGGCTGTGCTGGGTGCCCTGGAGCCCATCGGACCCCACGCGGGGGCTTCACCCTTGCAGCCCATGGGTCCTGCCCTCAGCACAGCCCCTGCACCCACCCCAGCTATGGAGTGGGGACCTCCACAGCCTCCCCCCGCCCTTGTGGCCCCGCATAGTTTTGGGGTGACCGCAGCCCTGGCATGGGTGAGCTCAGCCGGCTGCAGCCCTGCAGCATGTCCTGCATGGGGCACGCGCCCTGGGGGCAGGCTGGGCTCATGGGGCACCCACTGCCCCGGGGGGGCTCACAGCCCCACGGGCACCCACAGCCCCCACGGGCACCCACAGCCCCACGGGCACCCAAAGGTGCGTGTGGGCACCCACCACCCCGTGGGCACTTGCAGCCCCGATGGGCACCTGTAGAACCATGAACACCCACAGCCCTGCAGGCAGCTGCAGCCCCAAAGACACCTGCAGCCCCACAGGCACCCACAGCCCCACAGGCACCCAGCCCTACATGTGCACCCACAGCCCCACTGGGCACCCACAGCCCCACTGGGCACCCATGGCGCCACGGACACCCACAGCCCTATAGGCACCCACAGCCCTATAGGCACCCACAGCCCTATAGACACCTACAACCCTATAGACACCTACAGCCCTATAGGCACCCCACAGCCCCAGTGGGCACCCACAGCCCCACAGAGCCCCACAGCCCTATATGCAACCACAGCCCTAGAGGCACCTACAGCCCTAGAAGCACCCCCAGCTCCCTGGACACCACCAGCCCTATAAGCACCCCAATCCCCGCGGACACCCCCAGCCCTGGGGGCACGGTGCGGGAGCCGTACCTGCCGTGCCGAGGAGCAGGAGCGAGGCCACGCAGCAGCACAGCAGGTTGAGGCGCTTCATGGTGGCTGCCAGGAGCTCTCTGCCGCTCGCTGCCTCTATTTATACGGCGCGGGGGCCGCGGGGCCGGGCTGGCGGCCGTCAGCACAGCCCTGCACAGATGCTGCCGCCGCCGATCCCGGGGGCCCGCAGCCGGGGGACGGGGGTGGCAGCACGGGGAGGGCTGGTGGCAGGGAGGTGGCACTGCCCACGGGGTCACCGTCCCGTGCCAACAGAGGTCCTCAGGGATAGGGACAAGCCCTCAGCGTCCTGGGGATATTTGAGAAAGTTCTCCCCCATCCCAAAGCCCAGCAAGAGCAGGGGGTGGTGGGGATGGGGACGGCGGTGCAGGAGGCCATGGGCTGTGCTGGGAGAGGGGGGCACAGAGGGGATGCGGGATCCAGCCCCTGGCAGGCACAACGGGTACAGAGGGGGAGACAGCCTGGCCCGTGGGGGTGCCCCCAAAAAGCCCTGCGAAGAGGCGGTGCCCCCCCTCCCCACACCACAGTGCCCCATGGGGCACCCCCATCCTGACACCCTCATCCTGGGGCACATCAGGCCCCCGGTGGGCACAGAAATCCCCTCCCCAGCCTCCCCCCAGCTGAGACAGGGCATCAAAACCAGCCCTGGAGCCCTCCCGGGACCGGCATCCTCCTGCCACATCCCGGCTGCTTCCAGGGGGCAGCGTCCCCAGGGCCGGATCCACCCCGTCCCCGAGCCCCCACAGACATAAGGCTGGGACAGAGCTTCTAAAAAACAAAGTACAAACTTTATTTTGTTTCTTTACAAAGGCACAAGCCTCTTTTTTTTTTTTTCACTTTCTTAACAAAATATAATAGCTTCTCAATGAACACAAAGACCTGAAAATCGTAAAAAAAAAAAAATACAAAAAAAAAATATGAAAGAAACCGAGAGAGAAACAGCTGTGGCTGGGGAGGAACCTACCAAATACCAACAAGGCTCTACACACGACTGGCCTAAAACCCTACAGCCAAACGGGGGGGTGAGGGGGGGGCAGAGGCGGGGGGCAGAGGCGGGACAAAAGTGGGGCCCCCCCCTGCCCACAACGAAAAACAGAAGCGACACAACCACGAAACAGAAAAGCTCTTCTCACCTGACGAACCCCGCAAACCGGATTAAGTGCTTAAAGGAGGGAGGGGAGAGGGAAGGGGAGCCCCACGGGGCCCGGCACCAAAAATCAAACCCCAAAACCCCATCCCCGTGGGGGGGGCTGGGTGTGCCGGGCAGCCCGTGCACCGACGAGCCGGATCCCGCTGGTGTTTGCTCTCGGGGTGGGTGGGATTCCTCGCCCCGGCACGGTGCAGGATGCTCGTGGGGAGCAGGAGATGCCTGGGGGGGGGCAGGCGCACCCCAAGCCGGGGTCCCCGTCCCTCTGGGAGAGCCGGTGCTGTGTCTGCGACCGCGTCGCTTGCAGTCTGCCCCCCCCCCTGCTTAAAAAAAAAAAAAAAAACAACACGAAAAAGTTTAAAACAAAACAAAAAAGAGGTGGAAAGAAATCAAAATCCCAACCGACACCCCCCCCCCTGCCCCAGCGTCCCGAGGGAAACCCGGCTCCGGCCGGCACCGTGCCCGCTCGCCAGCGGGAACGCCGGGACCGGCTTTGGTTCTGCAGGATTTCCCGGGGGCGGGGGGCGAGTTTGATGAAACCGGGGGGGGGGCTGGGGGAGGGCTCTGACCCCCCGCCCGGCCCAAACCCCGGCTGCACCCCGAGCCCCGGTTCCAGTTCTGTCCCCCCTCGAGTGCCCGCCGCCGCCCCCCCCCGTCCCGGCCCCCCCCCGGCTCCCCGCTCGCTGGGAACTGAGCAGCGAACGTCGCCCGGTTCTAGCGCTCTGATTTACAGTATTGGAAAAAGGTCATAAAAGAGACCCAAATCGCATCGTATTTTTTAAAAATTTCAGCATATTCTCTGACGTTTCCCTCCCTCGCCCCGCTCCCCGCCCCGGCTGCCGGCTGGGGGGTGTCAGGGCAGTTCCCCTTCCCCCGAGGGGTCTTCTTTGCTCTGGTCCATGGAGTCACTGTCGTTGCCCTCCGTGTCGGAGGCGGTGTCGGAGGCGGAGGGCTCGGGGCAGGCGCGGGCGGGCGTCACGATGACGGCACGCCGCTGCTCCTCTTCCTGCAGCTGCTTCTCCTGCGTCCCCTCGATGTGCTGGATCGCCTGCCGGGGGCAACCGACGGCCGTCAGGACGGTGACACCCCCCTCAGACCCTCACGTCGGATTTGGGGACCCCCCACGTCCCCGGGGCACCCTGCGGTGCTCCCCCCCCGGGCACTGCCGCAAACCCTCCCTACCTGAACGATGGTGTCCAGGTTTTGCCGGGACGTGGAGACTGTGTTGATGACCGAGGACGGGCCCATGGTGACCACGGTGACGTGATGGGAGGGAGGCGGTGCTGGTACGATCACAGTGGGGTGGTGGGTGGGCGCTGGGGGACCGTGTGCTGGCAGGAGCTGGGCGCAGAAGCAAATCCCAGTCAGCAAGGCAAAGCTTCCCTCTGGGGAACTCCCCCCCCTCCAGGGTGACAGCTCCTGCCCCAAACTCCTTGTCCCATTTGCCTCTGCCCTACCCAGAGCTGTGAGCTGTATGGGAACGTCCCCAGGAGCACCCCAACACTGGGCTGCACCCTGGACCGGCACTGGGGGCCTCGTGGCCACCCTGATGCAGGTTATCGGGGACAGAAGCAGTGCCCTAACCCATCCCTCCTGCTCGCAGCCGTGTTTCACCATGCTCCATGCCCAGTTTCCACTTGAAATAACCGTGGCTCGAAGTGGGAACCAGAAGAGGGGCAGCCCCATAACTGCACACGGCGGGCAGGAGCCCCTGGACCCGGGCAAGGCGGCGATGGGGAGCGCCGCTTGCCGAGAGGCCATAAAAGCTCCATCAGCTGCTGCTCGCCCCTCCTAGATGGACACAAGAGGACGCCAGCTGAAAGCTGCAGGCAGCTTGGCTTTGGCAGGGCAGGAGGCATCCGGATGAACTTGAAGAATTCCTCCCCGCCCCCCCCCCCCCGTATCCTGACGCTTTCGGTTTTCAGGCAGGCAGAGGCTTAAAGCCAGACCCAAGCAGCTGCTGTGCGCTCGCCCTGCTATCGCCCCGACCGGCTCAGCCGGGAACACGCTGCACCCCTCAAAAATCCCTGCTAAAATAGCGGGTGCAAAGAGCTGCCCTCTTTGCAGGAGGTTAAGGAGCCTTCACCTAAAATTAGGCTGAGCTTCCCCAGGAGGCGGCTGGGAGGGCTCCTGCAGGGAAGCATCTCTGCAGAAGCCAAACGACAGAGGAGGCCGGTGTTCCTCGCTCCCTTTTACACTCCTCACCCCTAGGGGTGAAGGCTCCTGGCCCTGCAGTCCTGCTGCTTCTGCCAGGCAGCGATGCTTGCCAGCGTGCCTGCTGCCCGTCCCAGCCTTGCAGGCGGCAGCGAGCGGTTCTGGCATCCCCAAAAATCAGCTGGAGTCCCCCAGTGAGAGGTGAACCTCAGCACCAACCCCTTCCAGGCTCCCTAACACCGGCGCTTTGCCTACCCCAGCCTCCCACCGGTGCCAAGCCCTTCATCGAACCACCCTGACCCCTTGTGCTTCTCCACCCTGCACATCCCAGGGGAAAACCTGCAGGGATGGGGGCTGCTGGGGCGTCCCCGCAGCCGGGCGGGTGGTGGGACACGTCCGCACTCACCTGGGTTCGGATCTGCTGCTCGCGCTCTAGCTTCTCCTGGTGCAGCAACCTCACCTGCTCCTGCTGCTGCTGGAGCTGCACTTGCTGAGCAATCACCTTCAGCTTCTCGGGGTACATGTGGGCCTCCAGGGAGCGAACCTGCCAGCAGAGAGGGTCCTGTTGTGTTGGGGGAGCACAGCCCGTGCCGTGCACGCTGCCCCGACCCAAGCTGGGACGTCCCCGAGCACGGAGCCACAGGGTGGACAATGTGGGGACAAGGAGGAGAGCACACAGCCGAGCTTGGGGACAGGGAGCTGGACGGTGGAACCCTCTCCTCACAAGAGGGGCTCGCTGCAAGAGGGGCTCATCCCAGCCACGCAGCCGGCCCCAAAACACCTCCAGCATCCCCACGGTGCAGCCCGCTAGAGGGCGAGCCCGCCCCGTGCACTGCCAGCCCCGTCCCGTGGCCTCACCTGCTCCTCCAGCATCATGCGGACCGAGCGCTCCTTGTCCAGCTGCTGCCGGAGCTCGATCATCTCCCGCCGCAGGTCCTCGGCCTTCTCGTCCTCCCAAATGTCCGGCGAGCCGATGCCCTCGTCTTTGTCCTCCGCCCGTCGCCGCTTCGGGGAGGAGCCGCTGAACTCCTGCCGCCATGGGGACGCGGTGTCAGGGGATGGGGGCTCAGCCCTGGCGATGCCCTCCCCTCCCAGCCCTCCACCCGGACCAGGGCTGGGCAGTGCCACCCCTGGGGCCGTCCCCAGCACATCCCAGGGCTCCCCAACAAAGGAAGGGGCTCTGGGGACACGGGCAGCATGCGGGGTCGGTGCCTCCATCTGCTCCCCCCCCCTCCATGTCCTAGGATGGACACCAAGCAGTGGGAACCGTCCCTTCCCCAGCCCCCAGGACCGTCCCCTCGCAGCGCCCAGGGCAGCACCTGGATGAACCGCTTGAGCTGGGTGTTCTGCTGCAGTAGCCGGGTCTTCTCCTGCTCCAGGGAGAAGATGTACTCCGCTGTCTGCTGGAGGATGGCCGCCTGCGGGAGAGCCGGGGGGGTGGTGAGGCAGAAATCATGGTCCCTCCCCGAGCCCCCTGCCCTACACCTCCCTTGGGATTTCCCTGCAGCCAGCACGACCCCTACTTTGCCCTTCCCAGGCAAGAAGCAGTGTAGGGAAGCACAAGGTGTGGGACTGACACCTGCATCACCCACGTCAGCCCCGGCTCACCTTGCTGAGCTTCTCCCCGTCCGTGTGCGGGATGAGGGTTTTCAGCGACTGGAAGCCGGCGTTGATGCTCTGCATCCGCCTTCGCTCGTTGCTGTTGGCGATCTCCCTGCGTATCCGCCGCTCCTGGTCCCGCTGGGTCTCCGGAGTCAACGGGATGTTGGCCAAGCTGCGAGAGAGGCTGGGTGTGAGAGGTGGGGGGGCTGCACCCCCAGGGACCGGCATCCCCAGCACCGCACCGCCTCGATTTGCAGCCCCAAGCGGCCGAAGGGATGGGGAACACCGTGGGGAGAACCCTCTGGAAGGGCAGAGCCGAATCCCGACAGCATGGCCATGCTGAGCCTGCGGGGTGAATGCTCCAGCCGCAGGTAGGAGGGACGCAGCGCAACCTCTGCCCTGTGCAGGACGGGGAGAGGCTGCCGGACGCTGCCGTCGGGGCGAGCTGGGAACGCTCCCGTCCCCACAGAGCTCCAGAAAGCTCCAGAAAGCCGTGAGGAAGAGGGACTGACGGACACCCCCTGAGCAAAAACGCCCTGTCCGGAGCCACGTGCGGGCGCCTGCTCCACCGGCATCGCCTCGGGGCCGTGCCACGCCGTGCCCACGCGCTGGCAGCGGCCGCGGGACCCGGCGCGGGCGGGAGGGCGAGGCCGCCGGCTGCGTCCCCGCGGGGCCGGCCGGCGTGTGTGGCCCCGGGAAGGCGGCTCCCTCCGCCCCGCTGATGGCTTCCAGATGACAGCTCCCGGCGGAGAAGCCCCCGTCCCGCCCGAAGCCGCAGCTCCCGCCTGCTTCCTGCGCGCCCTCGCCCCACAGCTGGGCCGGGAAACACCGCCGGCCACCGCCAGCGTGCCCCGGCCGGGCGCTGCGCCCTGGTGAAGCTCAGAGCTGGGGGGGGGGTCACGGTTCTCCAACCCCCCCAGCTCGGCTTCTTCAGCAGCCCCAAGGTGGTGTGGGGAGCAGGGAGACCGAATCCTGGAAGCAAGGGGACAATAAAGGAGCAGAACAAAAGGGGATCCGCGGCAGGGGGAAGGGGCAGCACGCGCACCCTGCGCCTCCTGACCCCATGGGGTGCTGGCACGCAGAGGGCAGTGATTTTGGCACGGGGCAGCGAGCAAGGAGGCAACACGGAGCCCTGAGTGCTGGGGTGACAGAGACCAAAGTGCCGCAGCCTGGCCCCGCCGCCAGGCTCCCAGCCCCGTGCAGAGCCGTGGTTAGGGAAGCTGTGAAACACCGAAGACAAAACAGAGGGGACAGGCGGCCGGCACGAGGCCAGATAAGAGGGGCTTTGGCCTTCACCTGCAGGCAGCAGCGCCGTGCACGGCCCCAGCCTGCGTTTTAACACACGTCCAAGTGCCAAGCAGCGCCAGGGGCTGACGCCACGGCGCAGGCACAGCGAGCCGAGCCTCCCCACCGCCTCTCGCCCCTCGTCTGCATCGCGCCGGCTGCGGGGCCACGGCGTTATCTTCAGCTCCAGCACAGGGAGCTGGGACCGTGCTGCCCTGCGCCCTGTGTCTGGGGAAGGTCCTGGCTCAGCCCACGGGGACGGGGAAGACGTCAGTGCCCGGCTGCCCAGACAGCGCTGCGGTGCAGGCTGGCGCTGGGTGAGGAGCACTGGAGGCAGCAGATCCCCTGGCACAGCTCCATGGGGTGCCCCGGGGCTCTGGGGCTGTGCCCTGTGTGCGCCCATCGTGGCTGTTAGGACACAGCACGATGTCGGGGCAGCCACAGCAGCGGGCACGGGCTCACGTCCACTTGTCGTGGGGTGAGCGTGGTGGCTGCCGGGGTCACTGTCCCTCCTCCAGGGCAGGATCTGCCCCTCGTCATCCCGCACCGATGCCTCTCCGGCCCGAGGGCCACCAGCTGCAGGCCCACAGGGGGAATTAGATGGGGATGTTTCGGGCCGGGCAGCGCGGAACCGGTTTCTTAAATACAAGAAAAGGAGGAAGGGCCCGTTTCCTCACCAGCAGACCTCTCGTAACCTTCCCCAGCTGCTCTTCCTGGGAAGAGACCTAAAAAGTGACAGCTAAATACAGAAAGGGGAAAAAGAAAGGCCTCGATTCAGAAGCTGTCCTGGTGCCCAGTGCCACCCCGGGAGCGGGCTCCACACCGGGATCTCCACGCGGTGCCCGGCTGCTGCCTGCCTGTGCCTGCCCACGGTGGCTGTGCCCAAGCGGGGCAGATCCAGCCCCAGCCTCAGCCCCAGCCCCACGGTGCTGGGACCCACCAGCAGCACACCCGATCTCCCTTCCTGCCCTGGACACTCCTGTGCACGGAAGCTCTCGTGCCATAAAAGCCACGTCGGGGAGAAGCCCCGGGGTGCCCACAGCCCCCACTCCGTGCCGCGGGCGCACCCGGACGCGAGGCGTGGGCTGGGCAGGTAGAATTTGATCCTTCCCTCGCCAGCTGCATGGCGGCACCCACGTGGGACCCAGCGGGGACACCAACGTTTGCCTGGACCTTGAGGAAAGCAAAACCACGGGGGATGAAAGCTGGCAGGCACCACACAACTCATGAGGACGCCCCGCTGTGCCAGCCCGTGTTTGTCGGTGCCCGCAGCTCACGGCCTGGGCTGCACCGGTGGGCTGGATGTCCCCAAGCTCCGGGTGTCCCCAAGCTCAGGGTGTCCCCAAGCTCCCAGGCAGGGTGTTGCTGAACTCTTCAAGCTCTCGGGCAGGGTGTCCCCGAGCTCAGGGTGTATCCAAGCACCCTGAACTCACCAGCTGGATGTCCCCAAGCTTCCTGAGCTCATAGGTATGGCATCCCTGAGGCTACCCAAGCATGCAAGCAGGGCAGGGCATCCCCAGGCTCGAAGGCAGGGTGTCCCTGAGCTCCCCAAGCTTGCAGGCAGGACGCACCCAGGTTCCCCGAGCTCCCAGGCAGGGTGTACACACGTTCCCCAAGCCTGCAGGAAGGGGATAGTGTCCCCGAGCTCCCAGGCAGGGTGCACCTGGGTGCCCCAAGCCTGCAGGATAAGGCAGGGTGTCTCCAGGCACGCGGGCAGGGCATCCCTGAGCTCCCCGAGCCCACATGCAGGGTGTCCCCAAGCTCCCCGAGTTTGCAAGAGGGGTGCACCCCAGCTCCCCGAGCTCACGGGCAGGGTGTCCCCAGCTCCCCAAGCTCACGAGGAGGGTGCACCCCAGCTCCCTGAACCCATGGGCAGGGTGTTCATGGGCACGGTGTCCCTGAGCTCATGGGCAGGGTGTCCCCAGCTCCCCAAGCTCCCAACGAGGGCGCACCCCAGCTCCCCGAGCTCACGGGCAGGGTGTCCCCAATCTCCCTGATCTCCTGGGTGCACCCCAAGTGGAAGCTCCCGGGCAGGGTGTCCCCAAGCCCCCAGGGGCTCCCCCTGGCCCCCTGAGAGCAGCACCCCCTCCCCAACCCGTGCGCCCCCGAGCCCCCCGCGGGGGGCCACGGCCACGCCGCAGCCGGGCTGGGGGCCGCGTGGGTGTCGGTGTGCGCGTGTAAAGGCGTGTGTAAGGGTGCGTGTGAGTGTGTAAGGGTCCGTGTGAGCGTGTAAAGCCGTGTGTGAGCGCGGGGGCCCGGCGGAGGCCCGAGCAGGCCCCGCCGCCATGGAGCCGCGTGGGGACCCGCCGGGGCCGCACCCGGGCCGAGGGCGGGGCGGAGGGGCCGGGGCCGGGACCGGGGCTGGGATCGAGGCCGCCATCCCCATCCCCATCCCCATCATCCTCCTCCTCCTCCTTCCTCCTCCTCCTCCTCCTCGTCCCCCAGCAGCTCCCCGGGGGCCTCCCGGCTTTGTGCTCCGGGGCCCCGAGCCCGGCGCCCGGGTGCGGGGGGGGGGGGGCTCCGCACTACAAATCCCGGCAGCCCCGGCCCCGGTCCCGGCCCGCCTCCTCCGGGAGGGCTGCAGAGTCACGGCCGGGCCCGCAGTAAACACACGCCCCCCCCCCGGCCCCACCGCACGCCCCCCGCCGCCTCCACCGCCACCACCACCGCCCCCCCCCCCCCCCCCACCACCCCCCCAATCTCGGGCCCCGCCGCCGTCGGGGCGCCCCCGGGTCCCCCTCCTCCGGGCTCCGCTCCCCCCTCGTGTCCCGGTGCCGGTGCCCGGGGGGGTGGGGGGGGACACGGGGCTGCTCGGTGCCTCCCCCCCCGTCCACCCGTCCACCCGTCCACCCCCAGCGGTAGCAGCAGCCCCGGCCCCCCCCCAGCCCCCCCCCCCCCCCCTTGGAGGCCGCATGGCCGCTGGCGGGGCCCGGCCCCATGTGCGCGGCGCCCCCGGGCGCGCACCCACGTGCTGGGGAAGGAGCGGGATAGGAAAGGAATAAAAATACAGATTAAAAAAAAAAAAAAAAAAAAAAAAAAACAACATGAAAAACGAAGAATGAGATAATACTAGCAATAAAAAAGGAGAAAATGGTGGAAAGGGGGCAGAAGCGCGGGGAGAGCCGTGCCCCACCTGCAGAGCCCGCCGATGACCTCCTTCTCGGATTTCCTGAAGTGCTGCAGGGAGGGCATCTTCGGGGCGGGCACCATGAAGTACTCCATGGCCGGCCGGGGCTGCGGGGCCGGGGCTGCGGGGCCGCTGCGGGGCCGGTGCGGGTGCGGGTGTGCGTGTGCGTGTGTCTCACAAGGCGGGAAACAGCTGGGGAGAGCCGAGCCCAGCACAGCAGCGCTCCCTCCCCCGGCGGCGCCGCCTCCGCCAGCCACCGGCCCATGTAAACAAAGGACGGCGCGGGCTCCGCCGGGGAGAGGGGGGAGAGGGGCTCCGGGGGGGTTCCTGAGGGGGGTTGCAAGGGGTTTAGGGGGGGTTAGAGGGGTTTAAGGGGGGTTTGGGGGGGTTGCTGGGGGATGCCGGGGGCGCCGATGGGGTGCGCAGAGGGGTGGCTGGGGGGTTGTGGGGGTCGCCCTGGGTCGGCGGAGGGGGGGTGGGGGGAGATGTGTTGGTAGGGCACCGGGTGCCGGCCCCCCCCTCCTGCTTGTGGTGCCCCCAGTGGGTGCTGGACTGAGCGGGGGGGCGGTGGGGGCGGTGGTAAAATCGGGGTTGTGGTCTGCTGGGTTCTGGCAGCGTCCTGTGTGACCCCGTCCTGGCCTGTCCGACTCGGTCCTGCTCTTTCTTGGCCCTGTCCTAGCCCTGTCCCGTCCTGTGCCACCCCCAGCTGACCTTATCCTGCTCTGTCCTGTCCCATCCCATCCCGTCTGGCCCTATCCCTATCCCATCCCTATCCCATCCAGCACCACCCCCTCCTGACCCTATCCTGCTGTCCTATCCCCATCCCATCCTATCCGACCCTATCCCATCTGAACATATCCCATCCAACCCTATCCCATCCTGTCCTGTCCCCGTTCCATCCTGTCCTACCCCATCCCATCCTTTCCTATCCCCATCCCATCCCTATCCCATTCTGTGCCATCCCTCCCAACCCTATCCTGCTCTGTCCTGTCCCCATAACACTCTACCCCATCTGACCCTATCCCATCCTATCTGACCCTATCCCATCCTTTCCTATCTCCGTCCCATCCCAGCCCATCCCATCCTTTCCTATCCCATTTGACTCTATCTGCTCTATCCTGTCCTCATCCCATCCAACCCTATCCCATCTGAACATATCCCATCCAACTCTACCCCATCCTTCCCTGTCCCCATCCCATCCCATCCCTATCCCATCCTGTGCCACCCCCACCTGCCCCTATCCTGCTCTGTCCTGTCCCCATCCCATCCAACCCTATCTCATCTGACCCTATCCCGTCCTTTCCTATCCCCAGCCCATCCCTATCCTATCCTATGCCACCCCATCTGATCCTATCCCTGTCCCATCCTGTCCCCATCCCATTTTGCCCTGTCCCAGCTGACCCTACCCCATCCTACCCCATCCTTTCCTATCCCTATCCCATCCCAATCCCATGTTGTGCCACCCCCACCTGACCCTATCCTTCTCTGTCCTGTCCCCATCCCATTGTATCCCATTTGACCATATCCCATCCTTTCCTACTCCTGTCCCATCCTATCCTACCACATCCCATCCCATCCTTTCCTATCCCCATCCCATCCCCGTCCCATCCTGTGCCATCCCCTCCTGACCCCATCCCATCTGTCCCCATCCCAACCCACCATATCCCATCCGACCCTATCCCATCCTATCCAATCCTTTCCTATCCCCATCCCATCCCTATCCTATCCTGTGCCACCCCCACCTGATCCTATCCTGCTCTGTCCTGTCCCCATCCCATCTGACCCTATCCCATCTGACCCTATCCCATTCCCTCCTATCCTATCCCATCCTTCCCTATCCCATTATCCCATCCTATCCTATCCCCATCCCATTATCCCATCCCATCCCATCGCGTCCTGCCCTATCCCATCCTTTCCTATCCCCATCCCATCCACCCCATCCTTGTCCACCCTGTGCCGCCCCATCTGACCCCATCCCACCCCACCCCACCCCATTCCGTCCCCGTGGGGCTGCCAAATGGGGCAAGTGGGGGGGAGGCAGGGACTTTGGGGTGCTGCTTGTGGCCTTGGGGGGGTGGGCTCAGACCACGTGTGGGGCTCAGAGGTGGCTTTGGGGACCACGGGGACCATGGCACATTGGGATTTTTTTTTTGGGGGGGTGATTTTGTACTGGGGGGGGGTGCCACACGGGTGACAACTCCCCTGGGGGGTGGGGGGGGCACAACCGGGTGGCGGATGTGGCGGATGTCCCCCCCCCAGCCACGGGGCTGTGCCCTGCTTTCCGCCCTGCCCCTCCCCGCGTGGATTCCTCCCCCCCCCCAAAAAAAAAAAAAAAAAAAAGGAAAAACAAAAAAAAACCACGCGTGGGGCGTGACAGCGGGGACACCCCCCCGCCGGGCCCAGCCGCCACATCCTGCCTGCGGAAGGAGCCCCGGGGACAACCCCCCCCCGGTGCGCCCCCCCCCCGCCCCATCCCGCCCCCTTCCCCTCCCTCCCCTCCCTCCTCCAGGCGCGCCGCGGGGGGGTGACGTCATAGGGAGGCCCTGCCAGGCCGTGACGTCACGGAGCGGCGCTGGCGTCACGCGGGAAATTCGCCCCCCCCCGCCCCCCCCGCGGCAGAACACGAATCCCCCCCAAAACCCCCCCCCAGGCACCCGAGTTCCCCCTAAATCCCTATGGGGGGGGGGGGGGATTCGCTTCCTGCATCCGGCCCGGCTGGGCTGGGGGGGGGACCCCACGCCACGTCCCCTCCCCCCTCATTTTATTTTACCCCCCCCCCCACGCGTGACACCCCCCCAGGAGGAGCAGCAGCGCCCACGCGTGTGCGCGTCCCCTCCACGGGGGCTCCCCGTGCGTCTCCGCCTGCCCATCCGCGCGCCCCCCCCGCTTCTCCCCAACCCCCGCAGCCCCCCCAAAACCCCCCTAAAACCCCCCAAAACCCCCCCACGCCCCCCCCCCCGGGGCGGTCCCAAGCATGCGCTCAGCTCCCACCCGCGAATGGCTGCCGGGGCGGCGGCGCGGCGGGGCCGGTCCTAGCGGGGCTCTCCGGGGGGGGGGCGGCCATAAATCACGGCGGGCAGAGCCCCCGCCCCGCCCCGGGGCTGCCTGCCGGCCGGCCGGGGGGGGGCGGTGGTTGTGGGGTGGGGTGGGGTGGTTTGTGGGGTGGGTGGGGGTGGGGGGGTGGGGGGGCAGAGCCCCCGCCGTTCCCACCGCCCCCGGCCCCGGCGCCTCGCAGATGTGGCGGAGCCGCCCGCTGGCCCCACGGCGGGGGGGGGCCGTGCGCCGAGCCCCGCGCTGAGCCGCCCGCAGGTAGGCAGCGGGCTGGGGGGGGGGGGGAGCGGGGATGGTACTGGTGGTACTGGTCATACTGGTGGTACTGGTGGTGCTGGTGCTGGTGGTGGTGGTGGGAGCCCCCCCGGACGCGTGACAGCCCCCCCAGGAGGCTCCCGGCGTGCCCCCCCCCCTCCAAGCTCGCCTTTTGTGTCACCCACCCGTGACCGCGTCCTCCCTCCGGCTCCGTCCTTGTCGGCGTTTTTTTTTTTTTGGGGGGGGGGATGCTCGGGGCTTTATTTATCCTTTATTTATATTTATTTATCTATCTATCTATTTATTCATTATTTTTTTTGGGGGGGGGGCGGTGATGTCACCCCGCCGCTGGATCCCCCCCCCCCCCCACTACCCCCGTGGGTAGCCCCGGGGACCCCCCCCCGGCTGTCCCCGCAGCGAGGCCGCGGGACGTTTTGGCTGCCCCCCCCCCCCCTCCCGGAGCCATCTCCGCTGCCCGACAGAAGCCGCTTCCCTCCGTGTGTCCCCCCCCCGTGCCCCCCCCTCCCCACGGCACCCCACGAACCCTGTCCCGAGTGGGGTGGGGGCACAGATGGGGACAGCGCCGTGGCCACCCCGCTTTTGGGACACCTGGCACAGGGCCGCGTCCCGACAGCTTTTGGGTTCATCCCCCCCCCACCCCAAAAAAAAAACACCCCACCCGTGTCCCGTCCCCCCCCCCCCCCCCGCGAGGCTCCATCGCCGCATCCCTGCGTGGGGCGGGGGCCGCGGGTGGCAGGAAGAGGAAGCGGCCCCAGCCGTGGGTTTGGGATTTTTAAAGGGCCTGGGGCTGCGCCCCTCCCCTGGGCCCCCCCCTCCCCGTGTCCCGACCCCCCCCCACCGTGGGGTCAGCCCCCCCCCACCCCAATGCGTGCCGTGGGGCCGCGCACCCTTGGGTGCCTCCTGTGCGTCCTGGGGGTGCGGGGAGAGGCTGGGGAGGGGGGGGGGGCTCAGGGCAGCGTCCCCACTTTTGGACATGGGGGGGCTCTATTTTGGGGGGGGGGGCATCACCTTCTCTTACAGCACCCCCCCCCTCCAGCTGCTTGCTATAGGGCGGGAGGGGGCTCCCCCCTATGGGGCCAGCCCCACAGCCGGCTGGAGGATGGGGCGGGGGGGGATATATGTGTGTGTGTGCGGTGGGGGGGGGGTCTCCCCACCCCCTCGGCCGGGCCCCCCCCCCCTCTGTGTGTGTGTCCCCCCCCCCCCCCCCGCGGCTCCTCCGCATTCCTCAGCGTCTGCGCCGCGCTGGAGCCCGGCCAGAGCGGGGGGCCCCGGCGGCGGGGCAGGGCGGGGGCCGGGCCCCCCGGGGCGGTGGCAGCGGCAGCGGCAGCGAGGGGGGGGCCCTGGGTGTGTGTGTGTATGGGGGGGGGGGGGGTTAGACACGCGGGGGGGGGGTGCCACGTGTGCTGGGTGCGCTGCGCCCCCCCCCCCCCTGCCCGGCCCCACGGTCTCCCCCCCGCTCTGTGCGCGCACGCACCGGGATGGGGGGAAAAAGGGAAAAAAAATGAAAAAAAAAAAAAAAAAAAAAAAAAGGATGGGGAAAAGGGGAAGGGGGGGGCACCGGGGTGGAAGGGGGGGGGGCTGAGGAGGAGCCGGGGGGGGCCCCGAGCTGAGCCGAGCCGCGGGCAGCCCTTGCCCGGCCCCAGCGGCGGAGGGGCCCCGGCGGGGGAGGAAGCCGGGGCTGGGGCCAACGCGCTCGGGTCACGGCGGGGCTGGAGCCGCCGCCGCCCCTGGGAAAGGGCGGGGGGGGCCGGGGGGGGGCACCCAGGGAGGAGAGGGGGGGGCCCGGCGGCCACCCCCGTGGATGCAGGCGAGGGGCGCGGGGGAATCCCCTGGGGGGGAGTGGGGCGGGGATGGGGATGGGGATGGGGTCGGGGATGGGGTTGGGCACAGCCCCCCCCACCCCACCTCGGTGCCCCCCCCCCCACGTCGCCCCCGCGCTGCGCCCTGCCCTTTGCCCGCCGCGGGAGGGGACACGGGGACACGGGGACACCGGCACGGCCCCGGCTCCGTGCCAGCGCCCCGCGGCCTTGAGCCCGTGCCAGACCCCCCCGGTTCCACAGCTGGGGGTGGGGGGAGCCGGGCGATGCGGTGCTGACCCCCCCTTTCCCAAATAATCCCCAAATCTCTGCAGCCCCCCGCCCGCCGCCGCCATGCATTCGCTGGACGAGCCGCTGGACCTGAAGCTGAGCATCTCCAAGCTGCGGGCTGCCCGGGACAAACGGGAACGGGGGGGCCCCCCCGGCCCCCGACCCCGTGGCCCCATCGTGTCCCCCCCCCCTCCACGCCAGGACGCCCCGCCGGCCGGGGAGAGCCGGGGTTCGGCACGGGGGGGGCGTCGGGCAGGAGGGACCCCCGGCCTCCTGGCACACTCCAAGCTGCTGGAGAAAAGGGACGGGCGCTTCCCCCCCGTGCCCGTCATGGACCTGAGCCTCTCGCCCCCCCCCGGCGGGGAGTCCCCGGGGGGCAGCGCCCCGCTGTCCCCCGAGCGGCCGGGGGCGAGCGACCTGCCCCTGCCCGCCGCCCCCCACGTGAGTACACTCAGGACCCCCCTCCCCACCTGTACAACCCCCCCATGGCATCCCCAATCCGCCCCATTTATTTTTTTTGGGGGTCGGAGGGGGGGGCCCTGCACCCCGGGCCCCCTCCCTGACCGCCGTCCCCATTGGGTTCCGCTGTAGGATTTCCAGTCCCTGCGCTACATCGACGGCATCCCCAGCTCCTTCCAGTTCTTCCTGCCACTTGGGGCCGGGGGGGCCCTGCACCTGCCCTCCTCCGCCTTCCTGCCCCCCCCCAAGGACAAGCGCCTCTCCCCGGAGCTGCCCCTGCCCAAACAGCTCGTCTGCCGCTGGTCCAAGGTCAGCCGGGGGGGGCACTGATGTGGGGCTGGGGGGCAGAAGTATACGGGGCTGATGCAAGGGGTCGTTTGCACCTCCCCAACCCCTCAGGGAGTCCGGGGGGGGGTCCTCGGGGATGGGGATTTGGGGGAGGATGGAGGGTCCGCAGCCCCCCCCACCTCACCCCAGCCTCGTGCCCGCAGTGCAACCAGTTCTTTGACCTCCTGCAAGACCTCGTGGACCACGTCAACGACTTCCACGTCAAGCCCGAGAAGGACGCGGGGTACTGCTGCCACTGGGAGGGCTGCGCCCGCCACGGACGGGGCTTCAACGCCAGGTGGGTGCGGGCTGGGGGGGCGCCTCGGGCTCCTTGGGGGATATTGGGGCTGGGGGGGGGACAGCGCTGCACCCCTGGGGGGGGCTGGGCTGCGAGGGTGGATGGCACCGGGTGATGGCACCAGGTGACGGCACCGGGTGTCCCTGCGAGCTGTGGTGGGTGGATGGGGGGGCATAGATTTGGGGTCGGGCCCTGGCCCCCCCCAAGCTGACGGCTGCGGGTGCAGGTACAAGATGCTGATCCACATCCGGACGCACACCAACGAGAAGCCGCATCGCTGCCCCACCTGCAACAAGAGCTTCTCCCGCCTGGAGAACCTGAAGATCCACAACCGCTCGCACACAGGTCAGCGTGCGGGGCTGGACGGGGTGGGGGGGGTGACCCTTTGGGGGGGGGGATGGCGGAGGTGTCCGGCCCCGCCAGACCCGGCACCGTGCCGTCCCGCAGGCGAGAAGCCCTACATCTGCCCCTACGAAGGCTGCAACAAGCGCTACTCCAACTCCAGCGACCGCTTCAAGCACACCCGCACCCACTACGTGGAGAAGCCCTACTACTGCAAGATGCCGGGCTGCCACAAGCGCTACACGGACCCCAGCTCGCTCCGCAAGCACATCAAAGCCCACGGCCACTTCGTGTCCCACGAGCACCAGGAGATGCTCAAGGGCCACCCGCCCCCCAAGACGCCCCTGGGCTCGGCCGACGTGCCCTACGTCAACGGGGCGCAGCTCGTCATCCCCAACCCCGCCGCCCTCTTCGCCCCCCACGGGTTGCCGGGGCTGCCCATCCCGCTGGCGCCGGCCCCCCTCGACCTGAGCGCGTTGGGCTGCGGGGCGGGGGGCTCTGGGGGGCTGCCTGCCCTGCCCGGCCCCGCTCTGCCCCTCAACGGCGGCCCCTTGAACTTGGCCAAGAGCCCGCTGCTGTCCTCGCCCTTCGCGGCCGGCGGCCTGGGGCTGCCCGTCATGTCGCTGCTGGCCGGCGGGGCCAAGACCGAGGCTGAGAAGGCGGCGGGGGGCAAGGGGGGCAAGGGGCCGGAGAGCCGCAAGCCGGGCGGCGAAAGGACGGAGCTGGGGCGCCTGCGGGCCCCCCCCGAGAGCCTGGCGCTGCTGCCGGGGGCCGTGCTCGACCTCTCGGCCGGGATCGGGGCGGCGGGCAGCCCCCCCGAGGCGCTGCCCCCCGGCTGGGTCGTCATCCCACCCGGCTCCTTGCTGCTCAAGCCGGCCGTGGTGAATTGAGGGGATGGCCCCGCTCCCGGAATCGGGGCGGGGGGACACGCGCCGAGACCCCCGGCGCTGCCTCCGCCGGCAGCGGGCCTGCGCGCGATTTTAACCTTCACGAAAGAAGATGGGACTCTTCTGAGAATAGCAATAATCCCTCGGCGCACGCAGCCGGCCGCGACCCCCTGCTGCTGCCCGGCCTGAGCCCCACGGCCCCGCGGGGTGGGCCTGGGGGGGCCCTGCTCCGTGCCCAGCCCCGGCCTCGGCAGCCGGAGACGCCGCTATTTATTTATCGACCAGACCCCTGCTCCGACGGGGCCCCTCTTGGGCTCTTCTGCTGTCGCTGACTTGGCGTCTCCCTGCCCGAGGCCTCGGCCCCGCCGGTGCCAGCCCGGGGCTGCGGTGGGGACAGCAGGGTGGCAGCTCGGGGGGCTGCTCCTGGGTGTCCGTCCCCAAAACGCCCGCTCCGCGGCTGGGCCACCCCGCGCCGCCTCCCCGGCCCCCCCCGTGACAAGGCACACGGCCGCGTGTGCCGCTCGCCGCGCCGGCTCCGCACCGGGGCAGAGCCACCGCGTTCAGCTATGTTCATACCTAACCGTGTAACGAAGCGCATGCAGGCAGCGCGGGCAGGGCTGCGGGCAGCTGCCAGCGGCACGTTGGCACCGTGCAGCTCGGTGCCGCGTGGCTCGGTGCCGTGCCGGCTCCCTGGGGCCCCAACGGGGTGGTGCCAGCCCCATGCTGTGGGGCAGCGCCGGTGCACCAGGCGTCTTGGCTAAAATAGAGATTTTGGGCAGCACCGGCACGGCTGGGCAGACAGGGCGCCCGCTCCGCTCTGCCAGCAGCGCCACGAGGCAGGAGCCTCGGGGATGGCGACCCCACGGAGGTGCCCCGAGGCCCCTCGAGCTCCATCCCTGCTCCCCCAGCCCCGACCCTCCCTCTCTGAGGGACCGCTCGCACTCACCCGGGGCCACGACCACCCCCAGCACGGGGGCCAGCTCTCCCTGACCGCTCCCACGGCACCGGTGCCTCTCTCGCCCCGGTGCGCACAGGGGGGTCCTGCGTACCTCGCCCCGCCCCGGGCAGGACCCCTGCCCACGGCTTTCTCCGAACCGGGGGTCTCCCCGACCCCGACCCAGCTGCAAGGAGCCCCAGGAGGGGCCCAGGCTCGGGGAGGGTCGGGTCCCCCGGCCGCACGCCCCGCGGGGAGCCGGTCTCCCCGTGCTCACCGTCCTCGGGCCGGGGCGCGGCGGCCGCCCGGCACTGCCACAGCATGGCGTTCGGCCATCGACCAGGCCTCCCCGGCCGGTGTACGTTTTTCTTGCTCGTTTGTTGGTTTGTTGTTGCACATTCCAGGACATCAGTATTTTAACGGTCTCTAAGTGCCTTTCTATTGTAGTTTCTGGGTTGTTTTTATTTTCCTCCTGTTGGGCTCCATCGCTGTTAGCATAGAGTTTAAGGACTACAGAAGTAAGAGATAAGCTAACGACTATAACACTATATTCCTCCATGGGAGAGGAAGTTTATTAAGAAAACAATAAAGCAAAGTTGAAGTAAGTTCCTGTTTCAGTCTGTGCCCGGGGCTCGAGGGCAGCGAGGAGCCCGAGATGGGGACAAAGTGCTGAGCTCGTGCCAGGGGACAGAGGGGTGACACCAGCGCCATCTCCTTGGGGCTGGGGTCCCGGGGCACGGCTGGCTCTGCCTGGCCTCCCTGGGGGGCTGAGCCCCCGCCAGGGGCTGCAGCAGGGACAGCCCCCGTGTGTCCCCGCACGGCTCCTCGCTGCTGTGCCCCGACCCAGCTCCTGTCCTTGCTGCCTGTCTGCACGCAGCTCCCGGCTCTCACGTGGTCCAGAGCCAGAGGCATGTGTGCAGCCGGGCCAAGAGCATCCAACCCCCCACTAAAATAGCTCCTGCGGCCTTCCCGGGCGTGATTTGTGCGCTGGCAGCCCTGGCTGCCCTGAGGCCCAGCTGGGGACACCCCTCCTTCCTCCTCCACCTTCCGTCATCCGCAGGACAGGACGCAGCCCGTGCCAGTCCCTTGCGTCTGGGTCGTGTTTTTGCGCTCTGAGCCGAGGGCCAGGGCACAGCAGCAGGGCAGGGGCAGCGCCAGGGCCGCCCCTTCTCCCTCCCCGGGGCGCAGAGCAGCCAGGCCAGGCGGTGAAGGACACGGCGTTTATTGGCTACCTTTAACTTAAGGGAGAGGGAAGCAGGGGCGAGGGTGGCAGGAGTCACGTCTCGGCTTTCCAGCCCTTCTCCTTCTCGTCCTTGGCGCGGATGCGGAGCTCCTCGTCCAGCCGCTCCTTGGCTCTCACCACCTGCGGGGACAAGGGGACAGGGTGACACAGAGGGACAGAGCACCCACACCCTGCCCGCTGGCACCAGGCTCTGAGTCCTTCCTGCCTCACCAGGGCTCTGAAAGGGGCTCGTTGGCAGTGACTGTCGGTGCTGCAGGTCCCTCACCCCCCCCTAAGGCACCCAGATGGCCTCCAGCATGACAAAGGGTGGGGACAGAGCCTATTCCCGACCCCTTGTCAGCACAGCCCTGCTCAGCTGGCACCAACAGCCCCCAACCCCTCCCAAAGCAGCCAGGCAGAGGCAGCAAAACCCTCCCTGCATGGCCTTCGGGTGGGTTCAGCCTGTGCAGGAGACGCTGTTGCCCTAAAACATGTTTCTGGAAGGTTCCTCTCAAAGCCAGACAGGCTAAGGGCACAGCTGGGGGGACCCCACACCCCTCCTTTTGCTCACCTTGGACTGCAGGTAGAAGGAGCCTCCCACAGACTTGTCGTTCACCTTGAATAAGTGGTCATAGTTCTGCCAAAACAAAGCTCCCGGTCAGTCGCTGCCTCCTGCACCCTCTGCTCCCCAAATCCTGGTGTCCTCTGGCACTGGGGGTGGAGGCTGCTTCACCCCCAGTACCTCTGGGGAGCAGTGTCCCCACCCCCGGGCAGCTCTGCCAAGCAAATTCCTCCGTGCTCCAGCTCAAGCTGGGGCAGCGAATCTCTCCTGGGACGAGCCATGCCCAGGACAGCACCCACAAACCCTCCAGGGACCAGACATCACCCCCACCACCCCCCACCAGCCACAGGCACCCCGAGGGAGCCCCTACCTTCTGGATCTCCTCCTGGTTGAGGTTGGAAACGTTGAGGATCTGCTGAGCTTCCTGCAGGCTGATGCCGATGATCCTGGAGGCGGCAGCAGACTGGGGCCTCTCCGAGCGCCCTCGCGCGTCTGCCGCAGCTCGGCTCGCTGCCGGGGACACCGTCAGCCCTCTGAAGGTGCCTCAGGGCCCGGCCCCGCACCCCAAAACCCCAGGGGCTTCCAGGCGGGTCACAGCCACAAAGCCCCATCTCAGCCGCCCGTGTCCCTCATGGGGCCACCCGGGTGAGGTCCCCTCCCGGCACCTAGCGCTGGGGAGGGGGCAGGAGCCTGGGGGCCATGCGAAGGGACTTGGGGGTGTCCCCTCTGTGCACAAAGGGACCTGGGGGTGTCCTCTCTGTGTATAAAGGGTCTTGGGGGTGTCCTCTCTGTATATAAAGGGACTTGGGGGTGTCCCCTTCTTGCACAAAGGGACCCGGGGGTGTCTTCTCTGTGCATAAAGGGTCTTGGGGGTGTCCTCTCTGTGCACACAAGGACCTGGGGGCGTCCCCTCTGTGCACAAAGGAATCTGGGGATGTCCCCTCCCTGCACAAAGGGACTCGGGGGTGTCCTCTCTGTGCACAAAGGGACCTGGGGGTGTCCCCTCTGTGCATAAAGGGACCCAGGGTTGTCCCCTCCCTGCACAAAGGGACCCGGGGGTGTCCCCTCAGCCCGGGTTTGGGGGAGCTGGGCTCCTACCTGCGAACTCCTGGCGCAGCGCCCGCATGAAGGCCCGTCCGACCACCTGGGCCCCCACCAGGATGATCTGCGCCAGGTACTTGGCCTGTGGGGACAGCGGGGGGGCTGTCACCGCCGGCCCCGCCGTGTCCCTGCACCCCCCTCCCCACCACACCACCTCCGGATCCGGCCTCCCTATCCCCTGTGTCCCCTGTGTCCCCTGTGTCCCCTGCCTTGTCCCCTGCCCCCTCGGCTCTCTCCTCCCTCACCCAGACCCTCAACAGCCCCTCCACCCCCTCCCTGTCCTTGTCCCTTGTCCCCTGTCCCCCTCCATGGGTCCTGTCCCCCCACCCCGTCCCCTGTCCCCCGCCCCACACCCAGCGCCCTGTCCCCTACCTCCCTGCCCCGATACCCATCCCTTGTCCCCCCCCGTGTCCCCTACCACCCCCCTGGTGTCCCCTATCCCCCCTCGTGTCCCCTGTCCCCCCCCCAGCCCTCACCATGTCCCCGCCGCCCCTTCCGCTCCTGACGGGGCCGGGTCAGGGAGCGGAGGGCGCGGGGCGGAGCCGCCTCCTTCCTCCCCCCCCCCACATCGCCCCCTGCTGGCGGCTGCCGGTAGCGGCCGGGCGCCATTTTGCCCTCCCCGGCCCCTCGGCCCCACACAAGCAGCAGGCGGAGCGGGGCGAGGCTGCACGGCTTTAATGGCGGGGCCGGCCCCAGCGCCGACACCGCGTCCTGAAGGGTCGGCTCCGGGCAGCCCGGGGGCCATGGGGAGTCCGGGGGCTCTGGGGAGTCCGTGGGATCCGGCGAGGATCAGTCCTGTGGGGATAGGGGGCGGTGAGAGCGGCAGGGCTCGCTCCCCGCGCCCCCTGTCACGGTGTCCCCATGTTGTGGTGTCCCCATGTTTAAGCAGCCCCAGTGTCCTCATGGTGTGGTGTCACAGTGTCCCCATGTCGAGGTGTCCCCAAGTTTCAGTGTCCCAGTGTCCCCAAGTTGCGGTGTCACAGTGTCCCCATGTCAAGGTGTCCCGGTGTCCCCATGTCCCGCTGTTCCAGTGTCCCCATATCACGATGTCCTGATGTCACAGCATCCTGGTGTCCCCATGTCACGGTGTCCCCATATTGCAGCATCCCAGTGTCCCCATGTCATGGTGTCCCCATGTCATGGTGTCACAGCATCCCCATGTCAAGGCGTCCCAGTGTCCCCATGTGACTGTCCTAGTGTCCCCATGTCGTGGTGTCCCAGTGTCCCCATGTTGTGGTGACCCGGTGTCCCCATGTCGTGGTGTCCTCATGTCGCAGTGTCCTAATGTCCCCATGTCACGGTGTCCCCATATTGCAGCATCCCGGTGTCCCCATGTCATGGTGTCCCAGTGTCCCCATGTCAAGGTGTCCCGGTGTCCCCATGTTGTGGTGTCCCCATGTCCCAGTGTCCCCATGTCAAGGTGTCCCAGTCTCCCCATGTCACGGTGTCCTGGTGTCCCCATGTTGTGGTGTCCCCATGTCCCAGTGTTCCCATGTCGCAGTGTCCTGGTGTCCCCATGTCGCGGTGTCCCCTTGTCCCCATATCACAGCATCCCGGTGTCCCCATGTCACGGTGACCCAGTGTCCCCATATTGTGGTGTCCTCATGTCGCGGTGTCCTGGTGTCTCCACGTCGTGGTGTCCCCTTGTCCCCATGTTGCAGCATCCCAATGTCCCCATGTCGCGGTGTCCTGGTGTCCCCATGTTGTAGTGCCCCCTTGTCCCAGTGTCCCCATCTCGTGGTGTCCTGGTGTCCCCGTGTTGTGGTGCCCCTTGTCCCCATGTCCCAGTGTCCCCACGTCCCCACCATACCTACCCACTCAGCCTCATCCACGCCCTCGAAGGAGTCCTGTGGCAGCGGGTCGTCGCGGTTGCCCAGCCGGGCCACCATGGCACTGAGGAGCTACGGGGCAAGCCGCACAGTGGGGACGGGGCTTCACGAGGGGGTTCAGGATCCCCCCACAACCATCCCCATCCCCGCGCTCACCTCCTCCTTCTTCTGCTCGTCCGTCTTCTCCCCCAGGTACACGGCCGCGGGGACAAACTTGCGCGCCGGCTGCTCCTTGGGGGCCTGGCTCACTGTGAGGACGGCACGATGTGGGGCAGCTCCAGGGGGGGCAGCCCCACACACGGTGCCCACCTCGCCCCTCTGCACCTACCTGGCGTCATGTCGGGGGGACGGAGGTCGGCGCGGCGCTGCTGCCCGTCCTGCCCCTCCAGCCAGGCGCCGGCACCGAGGGACGGCTCCCACCATACGCGGGTCGGAGGGAAGATGTCGTCCTGGAAATACTCCTTCTGCAGGACGCGGGGTGGTGAGGGACAGGGGAGCCTCCACCCGGCCCCCCCACGCCGCCAGCCCCGATGGCTACCTTGACACGAGGCACGCGGAAAGCCACCGGCTCAAGGGCGCCCTGGCCCAGCCGCAGCGCTCGGGCGAACTCCACCTCGCGCACGTCGCACGCCGTCTTGCGCAGGAAGACGAAGCCCTTAGGGGAGCAGGTAGGTGAGCGGGGTGGGAGCAGGGACGGCGGCACGGCCCCGGCGGGCTCCCCCCCTCACCTTGTGGGGGTCGCTGGAGGTGAAGCTGTTGCACTCGAGGAAATAGGGTGGCTCGGGGGTCACCTCGTAGAGGAACACTCTGGTGTCACCCTGGGACAGAGCGGGATGGGGGCTGGTGTGAGGGCACGGCGGGTCCCACGCCGCGGTGCCCTGTGCCGGCAGCCCTCCTGGATGCAGGACCTCCCACCTTGCCAGTGAGGAAGACGACGCTGGTGTCCTCGTCGTAGAAGGGCAGGAGGGTGGACGGGGCCACGTCGAGGCCGAGGACGGAGAGGGGCCCATCGGGCAGGGCCTGTGCCCGGTACAGGAGGATCCTCCGCTCGCTGCGGCTGTGGGGATGTGGGGGTGGGTGGGTGGCACAGCAGGGCCCGATGTGCCCGGTGTCCCCATGGTGGGCACTGAGGTGAACCTCATCCCCTGGGGACTGTGCCCAGTGGTGGCCATGCCTGAGGAGGTGCAAGGGACATCCACGTGCCCGCCCTCACCTGTCGAAGCCGGAGACGAGGAGGAAATCGCCTCCACACACCCAGACCACGCGCGCCCCGCGGCCCCCCTCGGGGCCTGGGCCCTCCTGTGTGGGGAGAAGGAGGGTCACCGGCTGCACCCCCTGCTCAGCAGCTCCCCGCGTGGGGACCTGTCCCCTCCCAGCTCTCCTGTCCCGTTCCTGCTGCTGTGGTCCCACCTGCTGGGGCTGGGGGCTGCGCCGGGGCTCGTAGAGCCGCAGCCGGCCGTCCTTGCTCACCGTCGCCAGCTGCCTCCCATCGGGGCTCCAGGCCAAGCTGAAGATCTGGGAGATGGAGAGTGCCCCCATCAGGGATCCGTGCCACAGCCCCCGGCTGGCCCAGGGGACTTGGTGGCCGGCTGGGTGCACCCCGTGGGTGTCCCATGGGCACCTCTCCTCCCCGATGGCATCTCAGCACCGTAGTTCAGGAACCAGCTCTGAGCTGGCACCCAGCTGCGCCGCAGCGTGGAGGCCTGGCACGTCTGGGTGCTGCGGTCCCCCGGCGCTGCCTGACCCTACCTGGTCTGTGTGTCCCTGCAGGCACAGCACCTCCTGCCTGGCACCCAGCTCCCATATCCGCACCGTCATGTCGTAGGAGGAGGAGACGAGGAGGTCAGCCGCCACGGGGTGGAAGCGGATGGAGTAAATCTTCTCCGTGTGCCCTGGTAAGGAGAGCGGAGTGCTGGCACTGGGACGGGGACGCCACCAGACCCATCTGCCCATGCGGCTCTGCCTGGACACCCAGGGACAACCAGTGCTTGAGCTGTGTCCCTGCACTGTGCTCACCTTGCAGCACAGCCTCGGGCTCCCGCAGTGTGTCCTGCAGCCCGCCTTCGGGGACCTGCCACAGCCGGATCTTGGCATCTTCACCCGCTGCAGCACCGAAACCACCACGGAGAGAGACAGGCAGGGGGTGAGCGGTGACACGGGGCACAGCGTGCCACGGCAGGGTGTCAGTGCCCCACGGAGCGCACCCTGGGCACAGCACACGTACCAACAGCGAGGCGCCGTGGGTCAAAGGGATCCCAGCAGAGGTCGGCCACCGCCGTGCCGTTCTGGATGGTGGGCACGGCTGTGTCGGGGAGACGGCCCGGCTTGGAGAGCTGGCGGAGAGCAACGTGTCACCCAGGGTGTATGACAGGCACGGGCACCCATGTGCCGGGCACAGCGGTGGCACTGAGAGCCTCTTCCCACCGCCGTACCTCGAGGACGGCGATCTGGCCGCCAGCGGAGAGCAGCGGGAGGGCGACGCGCTGGTGGTTGGCGCAGAAGCCGTCGCTCTCGCCCGGCGTGGTGAGGCTCAGCCCCCGCAGGTTGGTGATGTGGGTGTCGCGGTGCAGCACCGCGCCCTGCGCGTGCCGGAATCGGGAGCTGGGCCCTGCGGAGCCGGGGGGGGCCGCTGAGTGCCACGGCTCCTCCGGCCGCATGGGTGGGGTGACGCCGAGCCCACCCCGGCACCCACTCACCCAAAATGCTCTGCAGAGACTTCTGGCTGGGGCTGCTGACGAAGCCGCTGGAGGGGCCGGTGCTGGCGGAGAGCGAGGTGGCGGCGCTGCTCGGCGAGGCCAGCGAGCCGGAGGGCGAGGAGTAGCCGCTGCCTTCCTGCAGGAGACGGCGTGTGGGCAGGGGGTGCTGCCCTCGCCCAGCCCAGCCCCTCCCCGGCCCCTCGCGCCCCCGTGCTCACGCTGCGGTCGCTGTCGGTGGGGCCATCGTCGGGCAGCTGGGTGCTGGGCGCCGCGGGGGCGATGACGGGGGAGTGGAAGGTCTGCGTGGGTCTGCGTGCGGGGTGCAGGCTCACCTTCCCCACCTGCAGAGTGGCAGCACTGTGGTGAGCGGGCACTGGCAAAAGAGCCCCCAAGTCCCACCCGCTCGCTCTCAGAGGAGCAGGTTTGCCCCCACAAAACTCCCTTTTCCCCCTCCTTCTGCAATCGCCCCCACCGAAACCTGCCGCTCGTGGTGTGTGGCTTGCAGGAGAGGCCCTTCTCCAGCCCGTGGCTCTGGATGCAGTAAGGATACGGCCTCAACCTCTACGTTTTTAAGGGAGATGGTGGGAAATGTGTTTTCACTATTAGATTTTTACTCTTAGCTGCACCTAGATGGAAAATAGAGCTCACTTGGCTGAGCTCAGGAGAGCGTTTTTGAGCAGTTCCTTGCTGGAAAAACATTTTAAACTCAGTGGGTGCACGTCAGCGGCAGGACAGACGAGACCTCCTGAAGCCGTATTCAGAAGCAGCCGAGCACGGGGCTGGGCAGCTCGGGGTGAAGCTCTGCTTGTCCCCAGGGGCCTCCTTCCCACTCTGTGGTCAGGAGGTGGCACCCTCTTGGGGGTGCACCTCGGTGCCCTGCCACCATTGCGGCCACCCCAAAAACCCACTGGCGTTTGGGAAACAGACTTGATTCGTATGAATCTCCACTTCCCATTAAAAGGATGTGATTAAAAAATCCCACACATGCCCTTCCACGTCCCCGTCCCCATCCCAAGGCTGTGGTGTTGTCCCTGTGCCGGCACCAGTGCTGCCCCCAGCCCCGGGCCATGCCAGCCACGGGGACACCCCCTGGGTGACACTCACCTGCTGGCTGTCCCCTGCCCACCAGGCTTGGGCATCCGTGGCCGGCAGCACCCCGGCGCAGTCGGGGAACAGATCCTCGTGGAACTCCTGGACAGACTGCGGGAGAGGGGGCGGGCGGAGGTGGTGCTCTGCCTGCGGCCCCTCGCTGTCCCCTGGGCACCCGGTGGCCCCGGACAGGAGACCCCCGGGCACCTTGTGGCCACGGAGCCCCGGCCGAGCTGCACGCCGGAGCCTGTAGGTGTCAGACGCTGCCCAGCTCTGGGCTGCGCCGTGCACCCCTGAAAGTACCCGGCCTCCAAAACGCAGCCCCTGCTCTGCCAACAGCAGCACCCAGCTCTCAGCACCCACCCTGCGGCCCCTGCCCCAGCGCCCAGCCTCCGTTACGCAGTGGGGTCCGGTAGCACCCCGCATCTTCCACCCAGCACCCAGAAATCAGCCCCCAGCACCCAGGTTTCAGCTCCCTGCAGGTTTCCCTCCTCTCCTGCTCCCCCCAGGCCAGGGACACGGGTCCCCCGCCACCCCTCCCCACGCCTGGGTGCCCTCCATCCCCCGGGGGTGGCACCCGTGAGATGGCACCAGGCCCCCCAACATGGTGCTGCCCATAGATTTGGGCATGGGGCTGAGCTAGGGGCACGCCTCCGTGCCTCAGTTTCCCTGGGGAGCTGAGCCCTGCCTGGGAAATGTCCCCACGGGGACAGAGCCCCCACCCCCCGAGCCCGTGGCCGCCCTGCGGCAGCGCTTACGCTCTGGTTCTTTTTTTAAACGTGAGTTTTTTCCACAACAGTGTCTGTTTACAGAAAAGGGCATTTCTGTAGCCACCACCCTTTTTTTTTCTTTTTTTTTTTTTTTTCCTCAGAAAAATGCTTTAGGGAGTGGAGAAGGGCCTGAGCACATCGTGGGCAGTGAGAGAACCTGGCTGGGACACCGCGGCCCCGCACGCCGCTGTCAGTCCCCAAATCTGTGGCAGGAGGGAGCGGGCACCAGGGTTATGGGGACACGGGGTCCAAGCTTGATGCTGATCCCCCCGAGGGAACCCCGCGCCCCCTTACCTTGCGGGGCACGATGTAGCTGACGGGGACGAGGAAGGTGTCGGTGAGCTGCAGGACGCGGAGCACCTCGCAGGCCATGACGTCCAGGGCCAGGCGGGGGACGGCGGCCAGACCCCGCGTGCGCCCCTCGGTCAGGCACTGGGTGACTGGGGACGGACAGGACACCCGTGGGGTGGGGGCGAGGCTGAGGGCCGTGACAGCCCGGCGTGGGGCTCGTCCTGCTTACCTTGGGTGAGCGTGGGCTGTGCTGGCACCACCTCGAAGCAGTACAGGAGGTTTTCACCCTGGAAGAGACGCGGAGGGGCTGGGGTGTAAGCGGGGGTGCAGGGAGCACCCCGCCACCCCCCGTGCCGCGGCTCCTCACCTTCCCCCCCAGCACCAGCAGCCCCGTGTCGGCGTCGAACAGCGGGATCATGGCCCTGCAAAGGGAAGGAGGGCGCTGAGCACCGCAGGATGGGGCTCAGCACCTTGCCCTGGCACGTGGCAGCGCCCCAATAGGCACGGGGCCGGATCCTGCCCTCTCAGCCCTTTCCCCCGCTGCAGCCCCAAACCCCAGGATCACTGCAGGTGGGCGCACGCCGGTGGCTTCCCGGCCGTGCCCCCGGCACCAGGGCACTGCCGGGTGCCCTCGGTGAGGCGCATGGGAACGGCCTTGAGCATCTCCCCGATTTACAGCCTCCCGTGGCACGGCCCTGCCCCGCTCAGCCCCGCCGTGACAGCTTTATGGCCGCGAGACCTTGGTGGCCGCCTCCGGCCGCCCGGTGCGTGGCACGGCAGCGCGGGGACGGGGCACACGGATGCCAAATGTGGGCGAGGGAGCCCGGGGCTCGCCTGGCCCCGCTGAGGCACTGCCCCGGGGCTGCCCGGGCCGGCTCAGCCTGTTCGGGACGGGCACGGGGCCGCGGGGCGCAGCCGGCACGCCGCACGCCTCGCCGGCACACGCCGCCCTGCCAGTCCCGCGGTCGGGGCCACCGGCTGGGCTGGCCAAAGCGTCCCTGTCCCCGTCCCCGTCCCCGTCCCACCCAGTGGCTGGAGGGGACGGGGAGCACCAAAGCCCTTCTCTTCCTTCCCCACGATGCGGATGGAGGAGAAAGCTCCAGAGGCAGCTTCCAGGAGAACAAAGGGACAATATATTACTTTCGGGTTGACATTTTTGTGGTCGTGCCGGCTGGGGGAAGGGAGCACGTGCAGTGCCGGGGTTTTACACGGAACGACTTTGAGGAAACGCAGCCCTACAAAGGCGCCCGGCCCCGTGCGCCCACCCCGGCCGGTGCCCAGCCCTGGCAGCCCTGTGCCCACAGCGGGTCCCCACAATGGGGACGCTGCAGAGGACGTCGTGGGGTGGCCGGGTGACACCGGGGACGGCCCTGGCTGGCACGGCACAATCCCAGCCCGTGGCTGTTGGCACAACTTGGGCAAACAGCGCTGGGGTGGCTCTGGCAGGCACAGGGGTCCCCTGCCTGGCTGCGGTCACCGCTGCCAGCACTGCCACCAGGGCCCAGTGCTGGGACAAGGGCACCTCTGGGTGCCGGGACACCTCGAGGCGATGAAGGGCGAGCCCTTGGAGCGCGTGGCACAGCTCTGCTGTCACCGGGGCACCGCGACGCCAGCCCCACGGGGACACCCGGAGCCCCCTGTCCCCAGCGGGTGGTGGCGGGGGGCTCCACATCGGGGCAGCGGCCCCCCGGGACCGGGTTTGGGGTTTGGGGCAGGGGGCACCAGGGCTCCGCTGGGGCACTGGGGTCACCCATGGCCATGGGGGCACAGGGGGCACTGGGGGGCTGCTGGGGGCCACAGGGGCACCAGGGCCTGGTGGTGCTGGGGGCGCTGCGCCTGCCCCCCCCCGAGCAGCCCCCGGGGTCCGGGGGTCCCTGGGGGTCCCCGGGGGTCCCCGGGGGTCCCTGGGGCGCCCCCGCGCCGGGCCCCAGGTGAGCAGGGGGCGGAGCCTTTGCGGAAGCCCCGCCCCCCAGCCACCTCCCCCGACTCCTTCAGCCAATGGGGAGGCGTCGGGAGAGATGTCCCCGCCCCCCCAAGGCTTCGCCCCGCCCCCGGGCTTTAAAAGCCGCCCCCCCGCGCCCGGCGCGCTCAGAGCGGGGAGCGCCCGCCCGCAGCCATGCGCTGAGCGCCCGGCACGGCCCGGCCCGGCACGGCCCGGCCACGGTGAGTGCCGCGACCCGGGGACCGCGGGCAGGAGCGGGGGGACCGGGCTGATCGGCACCGCCGGGTGCACGGCGTCGCCTGGGGAAGGGGCTTCGTCGGCAGCCCCAGGGTGCGCGGGGACCAGGGGACCGGTGGCGGGGTCCCCATCCGGCACGGTGCCTCCGCGGGTCCTGTCCCCCACCGCCTGCCCCTGTCACGGCTTTGTCCCCGGGTCTGGGGCTGCCCCGGCACGGGCAGGGGGTGAGATGGGGCTGCAGGGACCCCCCCGCTGCTGCTGGGTGGCCGTGGTGGTGGTGGGGCACAGCGCGGTCCCGAGGGATGTGGCAGCAGGGGACAGCGGGCACCGGTGTCCCCGTGGGGCTGTGTGCCAGCGGGGCCACCCGCCAGCCTGGCCAAGGGGATGCTCCCCTAGCTCTGCTGCCGCTGTGTGCCTGCTGTCACGCAGCGCGGTGTCACCGGGGTGTCACCAGGATGCCACCGGGCTCCTCGCCTCCCCAGGTGTGCCATGGGCTGAGCGCCCCTCGCCGTGTCACCTCCCTCCCTTGTAGCCACCACGCTGCCCCGAGTGCCCAGGCATCCCGGTGCCACTTTGGGGAGATGCTCGGGTGACAGCGCCAGCCAGACGTGTGTCACCCCTCCGTGCCATGGGCACGTCCCTTTGTACGGTGACCTGGTGGTGGCAACCAGCTTGGCCTGACCCAGCTGGGGCCGGGCTGCTGCCCACACGGCGCTGGGCCGTGCCGGCGTGACGAACGACACTAATTACTATTTTTTCGCCGCCACACCAAGCCCGGGTGGCCTGGCCGGGTCGCCCTGACGCAAGCGCTGCCTGCCCGGCTGGCTCCGCCGCCCCGGCGGGATGCGGCAGGAGGAAACGCTCGGGGACACGGCGGCCACAGTCAGGCCGCAGGAATCCGCGCGTGGCAGCAGGGCGGCACCGCCGGGCTCCCGGGCGCGTTGGCTCCCGGCGAAGCCACCCTGCTGGTTTTTCCCCCCCCCCCTTCCCGGCACCTGAGAGCCGGGAGCGCGGCCGGGTCACGGGGGCAGGAGCGGGGCCGAGGGGCTGGCGCCAAGGGGGAGGCAATAACCAGGCCCGCATTCCTCTGGGGCTGCTGCGGAAACTTTAATTAAATAGGGAGGGGAGGCTGGGGAGGAGGTGGGAGCTGCGGCGGAGGGCGGGTTGAAGGGAAAAGGGGGATTAGGGGCTAATCCTGCACCCCCGCTGGGGGTCGGGAGGGGGCACGTGCTGACACGGGCTTGTTTGGGGGGCATTAGGGAGGGCCCCGCGTGCAGGGGCTGGGGAGCGGCGCCTGCAACTCGAGCTGGCCGCCGGTGCAGGCCCCGCATTCCTGCGCGCGGGGCCCCGAGCGGCGGCGGGGACGTGGCCGTGCCTGTGCCGGTGCCCATGAGCGGCCGGGGTGGCCACCGGGCTTGGCTGCGTGCCGGCAACAACGGTGGCTTTGTTCGGCGCCAGGAGCCGGGCGGATGCGGGGCCTCGCTCGCCGGTGCGGGCGGTGATGGGAGGAGGTGTCCCGGCCATGCTGGGTACCCCCGGCTCAGGGACCCGCCGTGACACGGGGTGTGACGTGAGAGTTTGTGGGACCCCTCCTGGCTGCAGTTTGGCACCCCTGGGTTTGCCAGCCCCTGATGTCAGGAGGGTAAGCAGCTCTGTGGGAGCTTGCACCACGGAGAAGGGATGCTCACCAAGCGCCAGGGTCACCTCCCTGTGGCTGTGGCAGGATCCATCTGCCCGGGTGTCACCCACGGCATGGGGACGGGGACCCCCTTGAGGAGCCAGCCCTGCCCCTCATCCCCAGCAGCTGCACGGGGCTGGGATCAGGCTCCCCCTCACATGGGGAAAAGGGGTGACCCCACCATGTCCCCAGGACTGCCAAACTCTGTGCGCACCGACGGGGACACCACGGTGCCCACCCCGAGCAGGGAGCGGGGCTCACCGGTGCTCCCAGCCCACCAGGCTGGCAGGCAGAGGCTGCGCGAGCTGGGGAGGCTGAGCCCGGATCCTCCTGCAGCCGGAAAATATGAATAATTCGGCAAGTATCTGCGGTGCAAGCAGGGGGGAGCCCAGCCAAGGCAGCAGCAGGCCGCTGGCAGGGCGGCCGTGGGATGGCCGAGCACCTCCAGGAGAACATCTCCAACGCCTGGATGCGCCGAGGCTGTTCTGCTCCCCTCCCCTATGGAGCTGCCAAGCCCCCGGGCTGGATCAACCCCTCAGCACCCTGCGAAAGCCCATCCAGGGTGCCGAGGCGATGCTGGCGCGTGCCGGCGGTGCCGAGGGAGAGGTGGCGGAGGCGGGAGCCGCGCGGGTGGAGCGCACGGGCACCCGGCCCGGCCGGCAAGGCGGGATGCTCGGCCGCGGTCACGGCCCGGCCCAACCTGCCCGGGGCCGGGTGAGCGGAGCCTGGCAGCCGGAGAGGAAATGCCAGCGTAATTAAAGGGACGAGAGACTTGGAGTCAGCAGCTGGTTGCAGCATGGGACACGTCAGCGAAACCCGACCCTGGCATTGCAAAACCCGGTCCCAGCCCCGAGCTCCTGCACCACCGGCACCCGGCGCTGCCCACCCGGGTGGCCTGGCACAGCCACACGCTGCGCCGGCCCCCAGGCTGTCCTGGCACTGCTGGGGCTGTCTCGGGGTGCCCCTGTTCCCCACTCAGTCCTGAGGTTGGTGCAGGGCTCTTTGCTGGCTCCTTGCTCCTAGGGGCAGCCAGGTCCCCAGGGTGTCACCGGCAGCCTCGTGCTCCTGCAGCCACTCACCTGGGACCTCTGCCTGGCACCAAACCCTCTGAGGGCTCACACAGCGGTGCCAGCACTGTCCCCAGCCCCCTTAACACCCCCAGAGTCCCCAAAACCCCTTCACGAGGCTGTACAACACGTTCTTTAGCTCAGCCATCGTGCCTGACCGCGGTGCACGGGGCGCAGCAGCCCCTGGCAGAGCCACCCACCCGATGGGACCGGGCGGGGGCATGGTGACGGTGACCCCATGGCCACGGAGCGGCTCCTCCCCGTGCTGCTGTCCCCAGGCCAAGTGACTCAGGCGCTGCGGTGACCCTGCCCAGCGGCGCGGGTGCACCCCACCCTCAGGCGCACCCCGAGACCGGGCCACGAGCCGGCCGCCGCCTTAACCCTGTGCTGGTGGTGGGGGGGCACCAGCACGGAGATGCCCCTGGGTGTCGGTGTCACCCCCCCAGCGCTTTTGGGGCCGTGCTGTGCCGCCGGTGAGGCTCGGCCGGGGCCCCCCACGGCGGAGGGGCGGCCGGGGCAGCCGGCGCGTGCTGCTGCGCGACCCGGTAGCCCCCCGCACACGGCGGGGGCCCCTCGCACGCCGCGGGGGTTTTATTTGCCTGAAGCTATTAACAGCTCGGAGCGGCTCGGCGGGAGGGGAGGAGGTGCTGGGGAAGGGGCTGCGGGGGCCGTGGGCACCCCTAGGGCCTGCAGAGCGCCGGCAGTGGGGTGGCGGAGAAAGCACGGCCCTGCTGCAACCCCTCGCCAGCGCTAATTAGGGCCGTCATTAAAAGGGCTGAAAGACGGGGCTGAGAGATGAGCCAGCCACGTCCTAGGCAAGGACATGAGGCGGGACGTCTGTCCCCGGGGCCCCTGGCACGGAGGGGCTGGAGCAGGGGCTGCTACGGCCTCGCACACCCAGAGCTTCCTCCCCTTGGTCCTCCGCCTGCCCACGCCAGCGGGACGGGGGCTCTGTGTCCCAACGAGGCCGGTGCTGTGCCAGAAGCCCGGGATGCCAACAGAGGAAGCTTTCTGGGACGCCAAGTCGCAGCGTGCAGCCAGGGATTTGGGAGATGAGAGGGCTGGAGGCCCGCCAGGGGCTGAGCCCGCCGAGGGGTCACCGCCTGGCCCCGTGCCCCCCACTGCAGCCCGGGGACGTGGCCCCGCTGCCCTCCGAGCAGCAGAACGGCACCGGGCAGGGGCTCCTGTCCTCCTGAGGGCTCTGCTCTGCCAAAGGGACCGCAGCCAAGGTCACAGCGCTGTCCTCTCCCTGCTTCCCCGTGCAGATACGATGCGGCACGCAGGGGCTGGAGGGGGCTGGCAGCACCCATCAGCAGGCGTTTTGTGGCTCCGCACCCCTCTCAGCACCTCGCCAGCTTTGTGATGCCCTCCTGCCACCTATGGCCACGTCCCCAGCACCCTGAGCCTCCCCGATGGGGCTGGGGCAGCCGGTTCCTTTGGCCCCACAGCCTTGCCCTGGCAGCGTTTCGTTAGCCCAGGCCACCTCGGGGTGCCACCACCAGCTCCAGTTCCAAGCGCTGGAGACCGCGCAGCCATCCGAATCCCTCAAAGCACTCACCCCCCCTCCCCAAAACCCCAAACCCTGCCCTACACTTCGCCCTGGCGCTGGGGGCCACGTGCCCACCCCAAAAAGCAGAACCTTGTAGTGATTATGGGGGCAAACCAACAGCGTGGGCAGGGGTCCCGGGGGGTGGGTTTTGCCCGTGGGCGCAGCTCCGTGCGGCACAAGCAAAGGGTTAAGTCCTGCTCGGCGTGCGGGAAGCGGGCGCGCTCCCACCCCCTTCGCTGGCGGAGGCCGAGCCGGGTGCGTCCTGGGATGGAGGCGGCGCATCCCACATGTTTGGTTTGCACCCTGCCGAGAGGAGCCGGGGGGAAGGAGGGGCCCTTTCCCCGCCGCCTCGCCCCGCGGGATGCAGCCCCTCGAGCAGGAGCCGGAACACCATGCACGGAGGAGCTGGGGGTGCGTGGACGCCGACGGCCCTAAATCTGGGGGGTCGGGGGAAAGGGAGAGGATTTGGCTGGGGTGGGCAGCTCGTGTGCTGCTTCACGCCCCGGGCAGGAGCAGCGGCGGGGAGACGTGACCGCAGAGGGGGTTTTTGCGCTCTTCCATGGTCCCTTTGGGGCTGGAGTGTCCCGGGCAGGGCAGGAGGGGATGGTGAGATGCCGAGGGGCTGGTGGCACGGCCACTCGGTCCCTCCTGCGTGGGCAGCCAGGGGCTGGGAGGCTGTGGGGCCGTGCTGGGATGGTGGGGACAGCGGTGGGGACAGCAGCGTGCCCAAGCCTGGCTGTCCCTGTCCCACCAGGAGCCAGGTCGGGGGCCCAGAAACTGCAGGGATCCAGCCCCTCCCTCAGCACCGCCAAACCAGCCGGGTGTTTCGCGTGTGAAGCCGCGCTCGCGGCGCTGCTTGCTCCACGTATCCTCATGCAAACCTCTCTCTCCCGCAGAGCTGACACCATGAACCAGCTGGTCCTTTGCACGCTGCTGCTCTTGGTCCCCGGGGAGCTGGCGCGGGCATGTCCCACTGGCTGCCAGTGCCAGGACCCCAAAACCATCCTGTGCGCGGCCAGACGGGGCCACACCGTGCCCCGGGGGCTGCCCCCCAACACCCTCTCCCTGTACGTCTTTGAGAACGGCATCACGATGCTCAGCGAGGACAGCTTCGCGGGGCTGCCCGCCCTTCAGCTCCTGGACCTCTCGCAAAACAAGATCGCCAGCATCCAGAAGAACATCTTCCAGCCCCTAACGGAGCTTGTCAACTTGGACCTGTCCTCCAACCAGCTGCAGGAGATCACCAACGAGACCTTCCACGGGCTGCGGCTGCTGGAGCGGCTCTACCTGCAGAGGAACAGGATCCAGCACATCCACGCCGCCGCCTTCGACACGCTGGAGAACCTGCTGGAGCTGAAGCTGCAGAACAACCAGCTCTGGGCAGTGCCCCCCCTCGACCTGCCCAACCTCCTGCTGCTGGACATCAGCTGGAACAAGATCCCCGCTATTGCACCCGGGGCCTTCCACGCCGTCAACATCGAGTCGCTGAAGATCGCGGGGCTGGGCCTGACGAGCTTGGACGAGGAGCTCTTCCAGACCCAGAACAACCTCCACGAGCTGGACGTCTCCAACAACCTGCTGGAGCGCGTCCCGGCCGTGCTGCGGCGCCTGGGGAGCCTCACCAAGCTCAGCCTGGCCGGCAATGCCCAAATCTCCCAGCTGCCGGCAGAGGACTTCCAGAGCCTTCACAACCTCCAGGAGCTGGACATCAGCAACCTCAACATCAACACCATCCCTCGGGACTTCTCCGGCTTTTTCCCCAGGCTGCGGGCCGTGACGGCCGCCGGCAACCCCTTCAACTGCATCTGCCAGATGAGCTGGCTCGTGCAGTGGGTGAACGCCAGCAGCGTGGTCCTCCGGCGGCCCGAGGAGACGCGCTGCCACTTCCCCCCCAAAAACTCCGGCAAGCTCCTCCACCACCTGCAGTACGCCGACTTCGGCTGCCCCACCACCACCACCACGACCACCACCACCACCACCACGCCGCGCACCACCACGCTGCGGCCCCCCGCGCCTCTCCCCACCAGCAGCCGCCCCCCGCCGGCGCCCAGCACCGCTGCTCCCACCCCGCAGGCCAGGGCGTCCCCCGGCAGCTCCGCGCCCGTGTCCTTCAGCGTCCCCCCGGCCCCCAGCAGCCCCCCGCCGCAGATCTGCCCCCCACGCACGTGCCTGAACGGCGGCACCTGCCAGCTGGACGCGCGCAGCCACCTGCAGTGCCTGTGCCCGCAGGGCTTCGCCGGGGCGTACTGCGAGGAGGAGGAGGAGGCGAGGGGGACGACGCCGTCCCCGGCCACCCAGGCGCCGACGCCGAGCCGGCGGATCAGCATCACGCAGGTGAGCAGCACGTCCCTGAAGGTGGACTTGCAGAACTACGTCCAGTCCAAAGCGCAGCTGAAGGGCATCCGGCTGAGCTACCGAAACCTCTCCGGGCCGGACAAGCGGCCCGTGATGCTCCGCTTACCGGCCTCGCTCGCCGAGTACACGGTGCGGGCGCTGAGGCCCAACTGCACCTACCGCGTCTGCGTCGGGCCGCTGGGGGAGAAGGTCTCCAAGGAGGAGTTCTGCGTCGAGGCGCACACCTTGCAGATGACCCACCAGCAGCACTCGCCCGTCACCCAGGGCAAGGACAACAACCTCACCCTGATGATCGTCCCCGCGCTGGCCGCCGTGCTGCTGCTGGTGGTGGTGGTGACGGCAGTCACGTACTACCGCCGGCACCGCCGGGCGAAGGCGCACGCGGGCGGCGGGGTGGACGCCGGGCCGCTGGAGCTGGAAGGCGTGAAAGCCTGCCTGGACAACGGGGACCTGAGCACCCACAGCCGCAAGGGGCCAGAGCCCGCGATGCTCTCGGGCGGCTCCGAGTGCGAGGTCCCGCTCATGCAGGCGCACTACCCCAGCAACAACAACACCACCGCGCTCAAGCCCTCCTACTTCTGAGCCAGGCGGCACGGGCAGCAGGGCCGGGGGAGCCCCGCGTGGCCGGCGGCGGCACCCGGCCCCGTTCCTCCGGGCCGAGGAACAGCGAGGAGTTAACTGAAGGAAGGCACAAAGCCCAAACCCGTAACGTGCAATTTCTGAGAGGCTTACACACTTAGGGAGTAGACACTAATTTTACCGCTCGGCGCATGACTAAGTGCCTTGACTTCTGTGACTCTACGTAGAACGTGGGTAGCGAAAGAGAGGGGTTTTCGTTTTTAATTTGGGGTTTGGGTTGGCCTTTTTAATGTTTTTTTTTTTAGCTAGCGCTAAAAAGAAAGTCAGCGGTGACTTAGCTAAGGGGCATCAACGTGCTGGCAACAAGGGCCCTTTAGTGGAGCACGGCCCGTGGCTCTCAACTCCCTGGAAGCTGATGTGAGCGGCGCGGCCCGGCCGAGGTGCTGGGACCCTCGGGACCCCCGGGCCGCGCGCCAAAGGAAGCGCCGAGCAGGCGAACCGGGAATCGAAGCTTTAAGAACTCGGAGAGAATATTTATACACGGTTATTTCCCATTTCTTCTGGGAAAACTCTTTTTTTTTTTTTTTTTTCTAGTACAGGTTTGTGTACATCTGTTTTGTAAGGCAGACCAGAAGGGTGTCTTTTTTTGTAAAAAAAAAAAAAATTAAAATAAAATAATAACAACAAGGAATCGTGCACGGTGTTTGCAATCTTGGGAGCTGTGGGACCCCTCCCGAGGGCGGCACAGCCCGGCTCCCCTGGGACCCTCGGGCAGACCCCGCTGGTGGCAGTGCCCGTGTCCCCTGCAGAGGGGGGGACAGGTCGGCCGTGTGCTCCCTGTTGCTGTTGGCACTGGATGAGTCAGGGCAGTTTTTTGGAGGTTTCAGCCCCGTGAAGCTGCCCTCCCAGAGCGAGCTGCCAGCAAAACAGAGGCCATGAGTTTCAAATGAGACCCTGCCCTGCGCATCATCCAGCCTGACTTCATCCTGCCCTGGCTGCCAGATGGCCGCGGGGCGTCGGACAAACAGCGTGGCTCAACCTCGATAACCTCCTGACGTCACCCTCCTCCTCCTCCTCCTCCTCCTCCTCCTCTCCGCGCCAGCCTCACGCCAAGGGGCTGCCCGGGGCTCTGCCCTGCATCTGGCACCACGCCGTGCCCGAGCCTTCATCCGCAGCCATGCAGCTGCTCAGCCCGCAGCAGGGCCACTGTCCCCTCGCACCGGGGGCTGCCACCACGCCGAGGCTCAGGCAGCCTGTGCCGGGCCCCCCCTCCTGGGTGCGAGCCCCCCGGCCCCTTGAGCAGCCGTGTTCGTGCGCTGGCTGCGGCGGGGGGGGGCTCGGGGCCGGCGCGAGGCAGGTTGCCGCTGCCAAGTGCTTTCTGCTCCAACCTCTGGTTTTAATCGTTTTCCAATCCTTTATCTTTCGGGCTGGAATTTTCCAGGTTGGGTCCCTGCCCGCGGAGGTATGTTTTATTTGGAGAAAATGAGCAAAGCGGGCTGAAGCGCCGCCACCACCGCAGCGAGCGGAGCTGCGGCGGGCCGGCTGCCCAAAGGGTTACAGAGGGGACACGACCCAAGGGGGCTGCTGCCTCCCCGGGCTGGCGGCTCAGGTGAGCGCCCTGCAGCCCCCTCCCAGCCTACCGGGACCCCCGGGCGCACCGCGCTGCTGCAGGATGTGGCCCTGACCCGGTCCCGTGCATGCTCTGGATGCAATTAGGGGCACGGGGCGGCAGCGGGGGCTGTCTGGCGCGGCCCCCCCGGCTCCCAGGTGGGTTTCCGGCAGGGCTGGCTCCCATTAGGGCCGGCGCAGTGGCAGCGGGGGCCCCTCTCCGGCGCGGGCGGGCAGGCGCGAGGGCCACGCTCGCCCGCTCAAAGGGCCCATTGTGGTTCTCTCCCCACAGATTTTTCAAATTAACATCCCAAATTCCTCTGAAAATTGCTGCTGTGTAAATATTTTCACTGCGAGCTTTGTATATTTTCCAGCCCTGCGAGGAGGAGGAGAGCAGAAAACTCCCCGGCGGAGCACAAGCCCCGTGCCGGGTGCCTCCGGACGGTCGCTGCCGCAGCTCCCGAGCCGGGACGGGCGCAGGGACGGGCTCAGCCCCAGCACCATCACGCAAGGAGCCATCACGCCTCTTCCCTCCTGGCCCCTTCCTTTTCCCTCCCTGTATTCCTACGGCTCCAGGACCTCGCTGAGAAATCCCCTCCCCGCTTTCAGGCAGCCCCATCCTTCACCGCCCAGGCTGGAGAGGGCGGGGAGGGAGCACAAATCCCTCTCCCACATCCAAGCACTGGCACAGCCACATCCCCTTCCAAGGGTCATGCTCCCACCAGAGCTGCTGTTTTGCTCCTCCCTGGCTTCACGATGTGCCCCTCTCCCAAGGAAGGGACTTTTCCCACTTGCTCAAGGTTTGCCAGGCTCGGGGCTCGGCACAGCTTGGCACAGCGCAGTGCTTGGACCCGCTGTGATACCCAGCGCCCACATCTGCACCCGTGTGGCTCTGCGGGAGCTCTGTGGCACCCAAAAAGTGTCCTTGCAGCTCCCCCCAAGCCCTCACGGCTTCCCTAGCCCCAGCACAAAAGTCCCCCCGGCCACTGCCAGCTCCACCGCAGCCCCAGGAGCAGATGAGCGCGGCGCATTGTGCGGCGCTGCTAATTCCTCCGAGCTGAATCAGCGCAGGGGAAGGATTGCAAAACCCCCTGAAATGAAACCAAAAAAATCCCTCTCGCTGTTCTCGGCTAACCGAGAGCCCTGGGCAGAAGCCACCAGCAGGACGGGGGCCCAGTGAAGAGCACCGCGAGCTGCGCAGGGGCAAGTCCCGGTGTCCCCAGCACCCGAGCAGCCCAGGGAGCCCGCGCCGGGTCCCCAACGTCCCCATGGCTGGAGCAGAGCCGCAGCAGGACACGCAGCCTTTGCAGGGCCACAAAGGGGGTGCCGGGTCCCCGTCCCCTTACCCCAGGGTGAAGGATGCCCACGGGGAGCCGGGGCGTGCGTGCAAGTGTCCCGCAGCCCCCCCCCCCGCGCTGCTGCAGAGCATTTGCTGCCAGGAAGAGCTTGTGGAAAGGCAGAAATCTTGCTGGCTTCCTGGAAAGCTGACGGGGCCAGGGCTGGGGAGCGCTGGTCGCCCGCGGAGGCGGCTGCGGGCCAGCGCGAGGCCCGGGACGAGGCTGTGGCCCATCTGGGAGCGATTTCGGCAATTAGGCTGCTCGCCGCCTTCCCGCTGGAGCGGCCGCGCAGGCACTGGGCTATTTTTACACGGTGCAATTAGCGGGGCAGGCTGCGGGGCTGGGCAGGCACCCTGGCTTTGCTTAACCCCTTCGTGCGGCCACGGGGAAGCGTCTGTCCCCACTGCCGCGCGGGGACGGTCCCCGCCGGGGCTGGCACCTGGTCGGGTGGCTTCTGTCCTTCCTTGCGTCTTGTGGCAGCAGCCAGGGGCTGGCTGGAGCAGAGGGAAAAACCCTTTTCTTGCAGAGCAGCACGGGCCTGGGGGCAGAGGGGGTGAGGGCAGGGCTCTCCAGGGATGGCTGTGGCACAGGGATGGGGACGGGGACCTGTCCCGCTCAGGGCTCTGCCACCAAGGCCTTGCCCCTGGGGTGGAAGCTGTTGGAGACCCCCCGAAATGTCCGTGCTACCCAAAATCATAGAAAATGGCTGCTGAGTCCCAGAAATAGCCAGCATTCGTGGCTTCATGGCCAGACTGGGACGGGAGATGGTGGTGCTGGTGCTGCCAGCACAGGGATTTGGGGTAAAAGTAACCCCAAGTGGCATGGGTGCACCCCTGGGACGAGCCGCGTCGCACGGGGAAGCCCCGCTGGGCTCAGGGCATGGGGAACACAGCAGAACCTGCTGCAGAAGTCCCATAAATGCCAATAAACGGGGACAGGGGACAGCGGGCTGGTGGAGGCGCGTGGCTCAGCGTGTACGAGAGCTGGAGCCTCGTGGCCGGGTGAGCAACGCCGTCGGGAAGGGCTCGGGAAGGGCTCGTGCTCCAGCCCTGGCCACTTGCAGGCTGTGCAGAGCCGTGTCCCACCCCGCGGGGAGCACCAGGGGCTCGCAGCAGCCAGGGCCCAGCCCCAGGAGCTGGAGAAGGGAAGGATGATGAGCACAGAGCGCTGCCTGGGTCAGCGTCCCCGCGGGGAACCACCCGGGGCCCTCCGAATCCCAACCCAAGCAGTGCTAAACCCAAGCAAACACGCCACGGGCACCTCCCTGCTGGACTTTGCACTGCAAAAGGCAGCACAAACCCGGCCGGCCCCACCGGGCCCCAGCGCTCAGCCCTCCAAAAAGCTCTTCCCCAGCTCTCCCGGCATTTCGGGACTTTTTGGGACACTTTGTAAGACCCGGTCACCTTGGCCCAGCCCCGAGAGGGTTGTGGCAGGGGCTGGAGGCTGCCGGCTCTGCAGGGGAAGGTTTGGGTGGCACAACAAGGGAGCCACTGTTCTCGGCAGCCCCGGCACCGAGGCGGCACCGGCCCGGGGCTGCGGGCGTGCGGCAGCGGGGTCTGGCCGCTGACCCCGAGTCTGAGCCCGTAACCCAACCCCAGCGGTGCTGGTTACAATTTAGGGCAACAATAACCTATTGAGGCCCCTTCCTGCTGCTCCTTGATCCAATTAAAGGGGGCCGGAGGGGAGACAAAACCTGATTCAAAGGCAGCGACGGGCAAGCAAAAAGGCAAAAGGCGGCACGTGAGGACGGCGGCGCGGAGAGGGGCCGGGGCCACCCGTGGCTCCTGCCACCGCCTCCCCTGGGCACTGCTGGGGACTCAGCCCCCGGGCAGGGACAGGGGAGGAGGGCCAGGAGTGCCCCCAGCCCAGAATGAGCAGGACACCCGGGGACATATCCAGCACAAGTGGCTAAGCTGAGCCGTGCCACGTGCTGCTGTCTGCCCGGCTGCTGCCCCGTGCCTTCAGAACAAGGTTTACGTGGTCACAGAGTCCTCACCTGCTCGGGGTTTGGGATGAGAAAGTCCCCAAATTGACTCTATGACATGGAGGAGAAAGCGGGGTGAATGAGGGCAGTGATTCCCTTCCTACCCTCGCCCCTGGGGATGCTGTGCAGGGACGCAGCCGTCTGTGGGGCCGTGGTGACTATAGGCACTACAGGACGTCGGGGTTGGGCACATGGGGGCTGTCCCCCCCTGCCCCACCTTGGGCCACGCTCCTGCCCCATTTTGGGGTGCCCAGGGATGTGTGGGGCTGGCTCAGCAGGCAAGGGGCCCCCGCGGCGGGGCACGGCGGGGCACGCGCTCCCCTTCCTGCCGGCCCGGCGTCAGTAATGAATGGTATGAGCTTCCTGCCCGCCCACTGATTGCTTCCTCAAAAACCCTAAACGAGCTGCTGCTGCGCCGGGCTGCCCGTGCACGGCTCGTGGCCGCAGCCGCCGTGCCAGCCTGGCACCCCTCCTGCCACAGCTGGCGCTCGGTGGCCCGTGCCCCGCAACCAGCACCCGCGGCCAGCACCGGCGCAGTGCCCGGCCCCTTGAGCACGGCCCCCACCCATGGGTGCCGGTGCCGGTGGGGCCGGGTGCCGTGCCATTTGGGGTCTGTTGGTCCTGAACCAAGCGTGCAGCTCCCCTGCGCAGGCTCTGCCTCCTGGGGGGACCCCTGTGACCCCCAAATCCTCACCTCCCCGTCCTGCTTGCCCGAGCATCGCACCCTGCCATGCCGTGCCGTGCCGGGCGGTTGCGCCGCAGGGAGAACGCGGCTCGCGCTCGGCACGTCTGCTGGGAGCGAGCCCAAATCCCCCTCCGCGGTTTGTCATCTCCACGAGATTTACAGGCGGGGAGAGGTGGGGAGAGGGCTGGAAAGGCGGCTGCCAGCGCTCAGCCCCAGCGCGGCTCGCTAAAAAGAGCACCTCCCTCTCCTCCCCGGCTCCCCGGAGCAGGGGCCCCGCTCGCCCCCGGGGCGCCCCGCGGCCCCTCTCCTCCTCCGCCTTATCAGCTCCCCTCGCGGCGCAGCCACAACCTCGCGAAGCCCCGGCCTGACACGCCACACGGCAGAGCCTGCCAGCCGCATTCCTGGCGGCCGATAAAGCCGGCAGCCAAAATAACCCCGGCCTGAGCAAACGGGGCTGCGCGCGGCCTCGCGTCTGGATCCAATTTAGCCGGGCGGGCTCGCCCCGGCTGAGCGCCGGCACGGAGGCCCACGCGCGCGGGGGATGAGGAGCGGCAGGGATTGGGGTGGTTCCTGGAAAGGCGCAGCGGGGTGGGTTCTGGAGGAAGGATCCCAAAGCAGCCCCTTTGGCGGCGTGTTGTGCGCCCTGGCTCCTCTCGAGGGCGTTCGCTCTGGACGCTCCTGGTGCCCGGGGAGGCTGCCGCAGCCCAGCAGCACCCTGCCAGCACCAGGGTGCTTCTCCCAGCAGCGACCTCGCTCTCCCTGGGGCACGGCAAGGCGAGGCTGGACACAGCACCCCTGCTACTGCTTTGCCTGTTGTCCTGGCACAGCTGGGGAGCAGGCGAGCTGTAAGCCCCAGGAGCTCGCAGGAGGGCGAGGGATGCTCCCCGAGCCTCCTGCTGTGCCTCCCTCCTCCTGCTGCTCCCCCGCTCACCGTGCTGAGCTGCCCGTCCTCGTGGGGACGTGCCAGCACCTCCCCGCAGCGCCGGCGGCCGTTCCTCTCCCCTCCTGCCGGTCCCAGCTGCCGTCAGCGCCGGCTCGGGGCTGACACCTCGCGCGGGGATGCTGCGGGGCAGCCAGGGGCCAGCCCTGCTGTCACAGCTCACTCAGCTCCTTGCCAGAGGCCACGTATCGGCACCCGGAGGCTCCCGACCACCCAGCCAGCTCCGTCAGCCCGGCACGTGCCGCAGCCAGCTTGGTGTGTGGCGAGGGTCCCGGTGTCCCTGCCGCATGTGACGGAGCCAGCCCGGCGTGCGGTGAGGGTCCCGGTGTCCTGCTGCCCTGCCAGCAGCTCTGGGACAGGCAGAGGCTTCCAGCACAGCCCCGAAAGCCCCTGTCCCAAACCCTCATTACCCTGGTGGGATGAAGGCAGTGCCTCCTCCTCCTCCTGCCTCTCTGTGTGGCCCCCATTTCCCTGCCCGCACCATGACCCTGGGCCAGCTCACGGGGGCGGCGTGGGAGAGGTGAGGCCGGCCCTAACCGGAGCGTTTGTCACCTCCGCAGCCTCGGTGGTGCCAGGCAGACAGGAGACATCTCCACCGAGCCTTGAAAAGAGGAGCTGACCCCTCACGGCCACAAAAAACCTGCTGTTCTGTTGCCCAAAAGGCCGCCCCACAAGCAAAGCTCCGCCGCCAGCCAGCCCCCGTCTGCCCGGGGCAGCCTCAGCGCCGCACAAAGCGCCGAGCCCTGCCGCGAGCCGGGGTCGGGGCCGAGCTGTGCCAAAGGGACTCACTCGCCCGCAGCAGCACACCGGGGGCCCAGCCCCGTTCCCAAGCAACGTGTGCTGCCCGGAGCACGCGCCCGCCCGGCCGCGGCCACCCCAAACACTGCCTTGTGCTGTGGCCAGCGCTGCCATCACCCCTCACAGCGGCACGGAGCTCCCCCCCCGAGCCTGGCGCTGCTGGGGACACGGACACGCTGTCCCCAGCACTGCCACCTCCCGCCCTCCCCACCAGCGTGGTGCCAAGGACGCAGCCACATCGTCCCCGGGCTTGTCCTTGGCTTTGTGTCCAAGTGCTGCTGATGCCAGGAGCTCCCTGCCAGGTGCTGCCCTCCCGCTGTGTTCACTGCGTGTCCCTGAGCACAGGGGGGTGGCGGTGGCCACAGCAGGGCACGTCCCCACCCCGGCACTGCCACGCTGCCCCACGTCCCTCCTCGACCACCCCGTGGCGAGTCCCCGTCCCTACCCGGGCGAGGTGTCCAGCGTCAAGGTGAAGGTCGCGCTGCTGAACTTGCGCGTGTCCCACAGCTTCACCTCCCGCTCGCGCATCTGCAGGGACAAAGACGCAGCATCGGTGGCTGCGTGGCCGTCCCCACGTCCTCTCCCGGCAGCCCGCAAAGCAGCTGGGGGTGCCCTTGCTTTGCGATCACCGTGCCGGGCAGGAGGCCGGGCTGGCGCCCAGGAGACGCGTGGGGACGCCGCGCCGCGGCCCTGGCACGGGGTGGGAAATCCCAGGCAGCGAGGACCGTACCTGGCTGAACCCCACGGAGATGAGGCAATCGCTGGCGCCCATCCAGAGCAGCCGGGAGTCCTTGTTGTTCTCGTGTCCCGGGACGCTCTGCAAGGCACAGGAGACACGGCCGTCAGCATTCCCACCTCCCACGCCGTGCGGCTTCACGTGCGGCTACAGCACGGCCGTGACCAGCCCCGGGGCCGAGCGCTGGCTCCAGGTCCCCACCGAGAGGTGCCCACGGTGCCAGTGGGGTGGGGGCAGCCCCCAAGCAGTGACCGTCCCGAGCCCCCAGCCGGCGAGGTGGCCTCGGAGGTGCTGGTGTGGTGGCTGGGATGAGCGGGGGGTGGCAGCGGGTAACGTGAGCGTGATGGCAAAGTTCCCGGGTCCCCCAGCACCGCCCGGGCTCCCCATATGGCAAGCGTGGGGGTTCGGGGGGCCAGAGCACCCAGAAGCTGCTCCATGCTGGCAGGCACCAGAAGATGTTTGACCCTGGCCATAGCCAGGGAGGGAGAGGCACTTACTTCCCCGGATGCTTCCCCGGGCTCTCGATCTGTGCCAAATCCCGGCTGCAGGAGGCAGGTGCCCCACGGGTGTCCAGAGGCTACCGAGACACCGATGGCAAACTGAGCCCGGCAGCGCTCCCCACACCTCCTCCTCCTCTCCCTGCAGGGCCGGGACCCCCCCGGCAGGCCTGTGCCTCATCCTGCCCTCCCCAGCACCATCCCCAGCCCCGTCCCACCCCCAGGCCCCAGCGCTGCTGTGCCGAGGACGGGAAGGGAAGAGTTACTGCGGGCCGGCTCCCATGTGGCCCCCAGATGGGCCCTGCGGTTCCCGGCATCCCAGCAGGGCCCGGCAGCCAGCTCTCGCCCCGCAACGCAGGAGGCGCTGGAGCCTCCTCGATCTCGTTTTACCGAGCGCCAAGAAGCCAGCCCAACCGCTAACCATTCCAGAGCTGTCATGGAAAAGAGGAGCCGAGCCCGGCGCAACGCATCCGGCCCCTCCGCGCGCTCCCCATGCGGCGCAGAGGGGCCCGCGGGACCCGGTGGCATCGGGGTTCTCCTGCCCCCTGGAGAAGCCTCGTCGGGAGCTGCTGCCCCCGGTCCCAGCGGGACGCCCGCACTCCGCACAAGCTGCCCGGGGCCTGCGGCCAGGGCTGGAGAAGGTGCTGGTGGTGCCAAGCGCGTCCGCTGCCTGGCGCCGGCACGCGGCCGCCTTGCCAGCACAAACAGGGCGCAAAGCCAGCCAGCACGATGCGCGGGGAAGGCGCTGCGCTGGCCAAGCCGAGCCCAGCAGCGGCGGCAGGATGTGGGGCAGGATGTGGGGCAGGATGTGGGGCAGGGGGGGCCCATTCCCCACATCTAACACACTGGCACTCTCCAGCGGGGACGGGAGGCCCCCGACGAACCCCTGACCCAGTGCCCCTTTCCTGCTGGCTCCATCCCACTGCACCACGCACAGCCCCAGCACCGGCACCCCTCCGGCCCCATCCCGCTCCTGGGGCCCGCGACGCGTCCCCCTTGCAGAGCAGGGCTGTGTCACCGCCGTGGGGACAAGGAGAGGCCCAAAGCGGGGCTGCAGGGAGGCAGCCTGGGGGCTGCCAGCCCTCCCGGGGCCCCGCCGCCCGCTTGGTGTACAGGAGCCAGGATCGGAGCCGAGCGGGGAAGGAAACCCCGGGAGCTGGGGCCAGGAGAGCTGGAAGCCCAACCCCGGCCAGCCCAGATCATCAGCGGGGAGATGGCTTCTGCACCTGAGCCCCGCGGCCGCGGCAGCCAAAACTCCACAGCTGGAGATTCGATAGCCGCGCGCGCCGGCTCCGCGGGCTCCCGTGCGCGGCTGGTGCCGGGGATGCGCGGCCGGTCCCCGGCTGGGTGGGACGGGGCCGAGCACCCGGGGGCACGGCTTGGGATTGCTGCGGGGCGCAGACGGTGCCGGGACCCTCGCACGGGCCCAGCTCGGCGCCCTGGCGGGGCCTCGCCGCTCCCAGCCCACGTTGCGCACGCTGCAGCGGGGAAACATGTTTTCTGCATTAGTTCCATCCCGGGCTGAGCAGTACGTATGTCAGCAAATATGCAGGGAGGCTGGGGCCGGGGCGCTCCGGTTTCGGAGGTGGCTCAGACACCAGGCTGTGCAGATGTTGCCCGAGGTGAGCGGGAGCCGCTCCACCTAGCGGCTCCGGGTCCCGGGGGGGCATCCCCAGGACCCCCAGGACCCCCATCAGGATGCTTCGGTCAGCTGGAGCCGGGGGAGCTGCGGGTCCCTGGGGCTGCCTGAACCGGGCGAGAACCCAGTGCTTTGAGCCCAGGTGATGCTGGCAGCCCCTCCGTGTCCCCGCTGAGCTGCTCGGCCTCCTGGCAGGCTTGGTGGAGGCTGGAGGACACCTCCAGCTCCAGGCTGGCACGCAGGGAGCCCAGGAGGGCCTTCCAGCTCCCCCGCCACCACCCGGTCACGCCAGCGCCGAGGCAGCCCGGCCTCTCCCAGCCCTTTGTGCAGGTTCAGCCCAGCTGGTTTGAGGCAGCCCGGGCCAAGGGAGGGGAGAAATTTTGTGCTCCCTCCTCCGAGGCCGCTCGGCAGCGCAGGGAGGGTGCCGGGGATCTCTCCCCACCTCTCCTGGCGCGGGCTGGGTGCCGTGGGGGTCCCCGGCCCTGCTCCCCGCGGGGCCCCAGGGCCGCTGCGGGACGCGGGGGCTGCGGGGTGGCCGAGCACCGCGGGGGAGCAGGGCCGGGGAGGCTCGGCCGGCGTGTCGGATGCAGCTGTTGGCAGCAGAGCCCCGGTGGGGCAGAGCGAGCTGGTAACAGCTGCCGGCGGATTTCGGCTCCTCGGCTGCCTAGGAGAGCCCGAAACAAAGCGAAAACTGCTCCCGCGCCGGGGCGATCCCTGCCTCCCCGGGGAATATTTACCTTGGGAAGGGAGGAGAGGGCAGGGAGGGCCGGGGCTGGGGAGCTCAGGGCAGAGCCGTGGGGCTGGGCAGGGGGGGAGCCCCTCGGTTCTGCCCTCTGGCAGCCCGCAGGCATCCGAACCCCCTGCCGGAGGGAGCGAAAGGGTGGGGAGAGCAACCACGGCCCAGGGGGCAGGGGAAAAGGCTTCCCGAGGAGGAGCCGAGGGGGTTAACCACCACGCATCCTCCCCGCAGAAGAATGTGAACTCCTGCTGCCAAATCCCACTTACTCCAGAGGTGGCCAGGAGTGCAGAGCAGCCTCTCGCAGGCCAGCCCCACGCCTGCAGCTCGGCTCCTCCGACCGAGGATGCTCGGAGAGAGGGGACAGCGCACGGATCAGGGGCCACGAGCCCCCAGCGAGGGTGGCTTTGGCATTTAGAAGCTGCCTTCCTCAGATCTGTCCTGAAACAGAGCGCGGTGCTCACAGGCAGCCAGGGGCTGGCAGGGGACGAGGGGCACGGGGCTTCTCCCCGTGGGGAGCTTCAGTCGCCGCATGCGGTGGCAGCGATGCTCCGGCAGCCACCACGCTGCTGGCGTTGGCTGAGGGCAGGATGAGGGGGCGTGGGATGGCAGCGGGAAGGGAATGGTGCTGCCTCAGTGTCCCCATGCTGTGGGACATCCAGGAGAGGCCCCAGCCTCCGTCCCGTCCTTTGTGCTACTTGGCGAGGCCGACGCAAGGCTCCCGAGGATGCCGCCGGCCCAGCAAGGGCAGGAAGGCGAGTGGGCTCCCAGCGGGACAGCCGCCAGGCTCCGCAGCCTCCCACCTCCACAAAGAGCCAGGATTGGGGGTGGGGGGGCGCCCCAAACCGCCCCAGCCCCACAGAATTAAGCAGTGGCAGACCCCGAGCCTGCCCCCTCGGCACGGCCATCCCCAGCGCGCCCGCGGGAGGGAGCGGCGTGCCCGTGCGCCCACGTCCCTCGTGATGCTCATCCCGAATCCTCCTTGACTTCCCCATGTCTGCAATACCAGCGGCATTCCTGCGAAGGACGGCCGAGGGGGGAAGCGGAGCAGAGGAAATATAAACAGTCCCGTGCAGCTACGCTGGGGAACAGAAGCATGAGAGCGCCGAGCGCGCGGTGCTATAAATAGGCAGCCCAGAGCTAGGCCAACTTTTTCAAAGCTTCCCACGGTCTCCTTGGGAATGTGGGATGCTGCGGACCTTCCCCCCGCCCGGAGGAAGCTGCTGCTGAGGCTGGGAGTCAGGTACCCCCGGGGTGACCCCGGCGTGGGATGCCGTGCTGCTGGGGGGGGTGGGGGTGAAGGCAGAAAGGCTCAGCCATCGCTCCGGCAGGATTTGGGGCAGAGGTGCCACACTGGGCTCTGGTGAGCCCAGCCTGGGTGTCCAGCTGGCCACGGCATCACCCTGCTGACATGGCCACAGAGCCCCAAACCCCGCTGTGCTCATGGCAGGGGGCTGGGGGACAGCCGCGGTGAGAGGTGGGCACCCCCCGTCCCCACCTGGGCACCGCCAGGCACCCAGCTGTGCCCCCTCGCCGTGGCAGGCACAGCAGGAGGGATAAACCCACGGGGACAAACCCTTGGGGACCCCCTGCAAATTGTCCCCAGCTGCCCCCAGCCCCGGCCCCGCAAGCAGCGGGCTCCGAGGGAGCTCTTTAAAACGTGAGCGCAGGCGTGCACTCGCCCGGCGCGTGCGGCTGTTCCCTCGCCCCCGGCCCTGCCGAAAGGCTGTCGGGGGAAGTTTCTCGTGAGAACGAGCTCGGTCCCTCCCCGTCCCACCCTGGCCATGCTCGGCCACGGCCCCGCAGCTTGGAGTATCCTGCAGCAGCCCAGCAACCCCCAGGGCCCTGTCCGGGGGATGTGGGAGCGCACGGAGGCAGGAGGGACGTGCCCAGGTGTTGTAGGGTCGGTGAAGGCAGGAGGGGAGAAGCACTGAGCCCCAAAAGGGCCGCAGCCAGGAGGAAGAGGATGCGACACGTCTCCAAGGAGAGGGTAAAGGCAAGGAGACAACTGCGCACAGCAGCAGCGAGCCCTGAGCCCGTGGGAGGCTGCGGCACGGGGAGCGTGGCCTTGGGAGGGGGACGGGGCCAAGGCAGCGGATGGGGCTCAGGGGAGCTCTTCACAAGGACAGCAGTGCTCACACCCAGCCCAAGCCGGGCTGGGGAGCACGGGGAGGCACAGTGGGAGCAAAAGGGTGGCCCCAGCGCCTGGTGGGGCTGAGCAGCCCCTGCTTGAGGCTCAAGGCATCTCCAAGGGCACTTTTGGGGCCCCAGGGAGCCAGGCCAAGCAGGGAGCGGGTGCAAGCAGAGCCCTAACGCTCAGAGGGGCCGGCAGGGTTGTGCCTCCCTCTTCCAGCCCAGATGCTGCGACGAGGGGCTGTGGGTCCAGCAGGATGAAGCCGCCGTCCTCCCAAGGGACGTGGTGGCCGTGGGTATGGTCTGGGCACCCTCTGGGGTCAGCAAAACCCCTGGCCGCACCGCTCTCGCGCCGCCCTGCCCTCCATCACCGCTCTCGCTGCGTCACACGCTGCTGCCCGCGGCCGGGACATGCCCGAAATAGCTGCGAGGGGGCTGGGGGGGGGCCGGGCCCTCCCCACGCATGGCTGCAGGAGCCTCGAGCCTGGCTCTGGAGGCTGAGCCCTCACCACGACCTCCTGGCCACCCCAAGATCCCCAACGCAGCACCCACGAGACCCGCGAGCACCGTGGGGCGTTGCAGCCCCGCAGCAGCGACCTCTCCGTCCTGCTCCAGGGGCTCCCGTTTTAGCTCCTCTCGCCCTTTTCCCCCGCTCTGAAAAAGGACTGGTTTAATGAGGCCGGCTTGGCAAATTAAGAAAACCAGCCGGAGGAGCAGCCCTCTCTGCTCCGAGCGGGGCTGGCAGGAGCCCATCGCTCACCTCCTGCACCGCCGTGCCGCCCGGGCCACTTCAAAGAGGGGAGCTGGCGAGGTGCTGGCACCACGCAGCGGCCCCGGCATCACCCGGTTTCATAACCATGCTGGCTCCGGGGAGCAGGAGCCCTTCCAAGCAACCCGGCCCTCCAGCAACAGGGGAGAAAAAAAAAAAAAAAAAAAAAGCACACACAAAAAAACAAAACACAGGAGTGTTATTCCTCTTGGCCAAGCCAGCCCTGCGCAAGCTTCCAGAGGATTTATGGCATTTTAAAGTTTTCCCCTTCGGCGCAGCACTTCTCCAAGACTAAACATCTTCATCAATCCTCAGCCGGCCGGGGTTAGGGCTGCGGCGCTGCGCCTCCCGGCAGCGAAGGTGCAGATTTCTCTTGGCAAACCCAGCGCCGGCCGGGGCTCCGCAGCCGGCCCCGGTCTGGCTCAGCCAGGCAGCGGAGGGAAGCGAGCTGCCTGCTTTGAACAGACACCATCATTCACACGTTATTTTTAAGAGCTCAGCTAGACGGAGTCCACCCTCCCGAGGAGACTTGGCGCGAGCCCGCGGAGCTGGCGGCTCGGCAGGAACGCTGGTCCCCAAGCCGGCAGGTCTGGGGGGGGAGGAACGGGGGGTGGGCAACCCACGGGTGGGCAGCGGGTGAAGCTGGGGGCACCTCGCCGTGACACTGAGAGGCTCCCGAAGCGATTTGGAGGGCGGGGAGCACCTCACCCCCGCTCAGCTGCATATGCAATCGCCGGGTGTATGTAAATATCTTCTATTGCTGCATTTATACGGCTGCCTCGAGAGCCAGAGCACCTCTTGTGCCCGCAGAGAGCACCCTTGGGCCTTTTGGGAGCCAAGAACCCGAGCACCGGGAGCAGGAGAGGTGCGAGGACCGGCGGAGCCTGCTGCAGCCCTCCTGCCCTGGTCTCCACTGCTTCCCTCCCCTCCCAAATGCCTTCCACCACTTCTGCACGGAGGGACGGCGGCAGCCAGAGCCCCAAAGCCACAGGAAGCCTCTAATAAGAGGCTGCTTAAACTTGATGCTGACGGCGAGCCCCGAGCCCTCTCCTTATTTCCTAATCACTGTTATTTGCTGAGCTGTGCGGATCCAGCTGCCCGGCCTCACCCTTGGCAAGTCCTCGTTCCCAAAAGCCTTTTTGCTCCAAAGGAACCGAAGGAGCTCCTGCACGGCAACACAAAGCCCAGGAGCCCGCAGCCACCCTGGAGCCCTCGTGCCCGCAGGGCTCCTCGGGGGGAAGGTGACGGTGCCAAAGCCCCCGGGAGTGCTCGCCAGCCCCACGTGGTGAACATCACCAGGGCCAAGGAGGAGGCAGCCCCGTCCCCTCTGTGCCACCACGTTGTCACCAGGGCCCCTTGGAGCGTCTGCGAGCCCTGCCAGGGCTGGGGCTGGGTTAGGGGGGGGCACCGAGCACCCCACACCACACAGCCGGGAAGGACGGTACCTGGGATGCAGCCGGGCCGGCTCGGGGGTCAAAAATCCGCAGCTTCTTGTCCTGGTGAGATAAAAAGAAAACAGAGAGGGGGTTAAGGACCCCATGGCCAGCAGGATGTGTGGCTACATTAGGCAGAGGGCTGCAGCGAGCCTCCTCCTCCCCACAGAGCCGGCTCCTGCCCCATGCTGTGGGCACGGACACATCCCCATGGCCTCACCAGGGCCCCGACACCCCCAAAACTGCTCCAAGACACCCCCACAACCACTCTCCCTCCAAAGCAGAGCCAGGGCTCGTGCTGACCCCTCAGCCCCCACCCTCCCACCGCTCTCCAGCACCCTGAGGGCGGCGTGGCGAGCCCAGCACCCCGCAGCCAGCCGGGTGGGATGCTGCAGGGAGGTGCCCTGGAGCCAGCTCTGCTCTTTGCAGTGCCACACTTTGCAGTGCTCCAGCTGCTCGCTCGGCCAGGCTCTCCTGCTCAGTTCTGCTCGCTCAGCCTCCTTCCACAGCCTCCACGCACCCTGCGCACCGCCTGCCCGGCGCCGAGCAGCAGGCGCCATCTAGCGCTGCTCAGCGCCCCTCACCGGGCTCAGATTGGGCCTTTTCTCCCCAAAACGGGGGTCACCGTGCGCACCCCAGGAGCAGGGTAGCCAGCCACGAAGAGGTCGTCCCCTTTCCAAAGCCCCCGCGCTCAGCCAAGCAGCCGGCGCTCTTCAGTGGGTTCGTGGCCACCAGGACCGTGGTGCGTGGGGGACAGTGAGCACTCTGCAAGCAGCCAGCCAGAGCCCAGAAAAGACCCCACGGAGGAGGAGGAGGACGGGAGATGCCCACTGAGGTGCTCGCAGTGCTCAGCAGCCTCGTTGAGCACTGCATTGCTCACCTTGCAGGAGGTGCCCAGGAGGCGGCCGTCTCGCTTCCACGCCAGGCTCTGCAGCTGGTCCCTGTGAGGTTCCAGTGCTGGGGGAGGAAAGCAAGGTCAGGGCCTCCCGAAGGGCTGGGCACCCTCTCCGTGCTCCGGAGGACAAAGCAGGACGTCCCCACCCCAGCCCTGGGCACCCAGAGCAGGAGGGCAGGGCTGGCACAGTTTCCCAGCAGGAGCTCCCCTCGGCACCACTGATTTTCCACCCGAGCAGCTTGGTGTTGCCAAATGACCCCCTTCTGCCCCAGCAAGCAGGTTTCCCTTCCCCAGGTGGACTGTGTTTGCCACACGGGGATCACGAGGCAGTTGCCAGTTCTTCTGGACTCAAAGCCACCGAATTCAAAACCCAAAGCAAGGTGGTGCCGGCGTGCTGCCACCAACACCAGGCCAGCTCAGCTCTGGCTGCCCAGCAGCCGACGGCACCCGCGTCTCCAAATTTCCTACCTGCCAGCGGCTGCTGCTGCCCCACGTCCCAGACGGTGACTCGCTTCCCTGCGCCGCTGGCCAGGACCCCGTCCGCCGTGGGGTGGAACTGCAGCACGTCCACGGGGCCCCCACCGGGCCCCAACATCAGCCCTGCGCTGCTGGGCAGGTCCTGGCCGCTCTCGGGCAGGCGCCAAACCTTCACCTGCGGACCCCAGAAGATGTGGGTCAGACCCCGGGTGGGTGAGCCAGCCCTGGCCCTGCACCCCACAGCCAGCACGGAGCCAGCAGAGGGTGCTTGCTGCTCTTCCAGGCTGTGGTGCCTTCTACCCAGAGCCAGGAAAATGGCCCACCAGGTGAGCCTCATCGCGTGACCCCTGCTGGGATCGGGGCTGCAGGCATCCCGGGTGACAGGAGAGGGCTGATCCTTGGTGGATGCACCTCAGTCCCCGTCCCTCACGTCAGCCTGCCCCGTCCCCTACACCCCAGGGAGTGCCCACACAGCTCTCCGAGGCTGGCACCCTCCTCCCCAGGCTCCTGGCACTCCCGTTTCTCTGCATCCACCTCCCCAGGCTCTGCAGCGAAGCCCAGGGACGCAGCAGGGTGGGGACAGCGCGGCCCCGTGGGTCCCCACGGCACCGAGCACTCACCGTCTCGTCAGCAGAGCCCGTAGCCAGCAGGAGCTGATCGAACGGTGAGAAGTCAAAGTCTGTCACCACGTCTGGAAGGAGAGGAGCAGAGGCCCAGCCCCGTGTCACCACTGTTCTTCTGACCCCCCCGCACACAGCACATTCACCCCCCGTTGCTGCCCCCCAGTCTCAGCCCCTTGCCGCGCACAGGCAGGGAGCGAGGTCCCCTCGGGGGACCCGGCCCCACCGAGGTATTTTAGGGCAGCTCAGCTTCCCCGCAAGCCTCCACGCTGCCCCTCGGGGAGCCCTGAGCACACCACAGCTGCGTTCCCCTCCTCGAGGTGCCACCGCCCAGCTTGGGCTCTGGTTTCACAACAGCCATCCCCGGAGCCGAGCTGCAGGAGGAGCACGTGTGGCACCAGGGCGCCTGCGTCGGCCCCGCGCTGGCCACAACGCTCCCTTTGTAACGGCCCTGAGCAGCGTGATGGTGGCAGAGCCCCGCGGGAGCAAGGCTGGGCTGGCACCAGCACGAACAGCCCCTCCGGTGCTTCGGCACGCTGGGGAAACTGGGTCACCGTGTACTTTTCCGCTTCCACGAGGCGGCGGAGATACGGGCCCAGGAGGCACGAAAAGGCAAGCAACTCACTCCAGCTCCCAACTTGTCTGCCGTGCTCGCCCCGGGGAGGATCCAAAAATCCCTCCCCCTGCTCCGAATGCCCAAGGGAGGCATTTCCCGGGCACGGCCGGCTTCAAAGGGCTCGTGCTGAAATCTCATTAACGGCTCTGCAGCTGCTGGCTGCATGCGCCGCCAGCCCCACCGAGCGTTCCTCCGGGAGCTCGGGGAGCTGGGTGGCACGGGGATGTCTGCCAGGGCAGGACGGAGGCTGGAAAAAAGCTCTGGAAGGGCAACAAGGCCAGAAAGGGGGCTGAAAAGAGCCCAGCAGATGATGGGCTGAGCCCCAGGAAAGGGCAGAGCCAAGGCGGGCAGAGCACAGCACGCAGCAGGGTGGCGCTGGGACGGGCTCAGCAGCCTGCTCCCACCTTGACTCTCGTGTTTGGGACATTCCCGTTCCCATTCCTGTTCCCATTCCCGTTCCCCTCATCGCTTGAGCTGGCTGCACGCCACCAGGATCCCAGCTCCTCCACCAGCCCGGTGCTGGGCTGCTCCTGTGCTCCTCCTGCAAGGCTGCCTGCCCCGGGGCTGCTCTGCTGCTGCTCCTCGGGTGGCTCCCAGGAGCCTTTTGCAGGATGCTCGAGGTGAGTTCAGTCTAGATTTATGCTCCAGGGGCGCTTTTCCCACTGGAAAACACTGAGATTTTGCACTGGGAAGTCCAGGGCACACAACACGGGAGGGGCGTGCTGGAGGAAGGTCCCCAAGAGCCTGAGATTGGCAGCTCTAGAGGTGAAACCCCCTGCTAGGCACAGCTGCCCAGGGGCACAGGGCACTGAGAGAGGGTCCTGAGTGCTCACAGCTTCCATGGCTCTGAACTCAGCAGGTCCCTGCCTCACACGGGAGCGGGACGTGTCTGGGTCACCCTGCCTGCAGGTGGTGGTCCCTGGGGACTCCAGCAGCCCCTCTCCCAGGACACAGATGGCCCTGGGTGACCCCAAGGCTGAGAAGCAGCTCCTGAGCCCCAAATGCGGGGCCAAATGCCTGCTGTGGAGGCAGGAGGTGGCTCCCGACCCCTCGGTGCCCCAGCGCAGAGCTCTGCAGAGTGGAGCACGAAATGGTTTGGGCTCAGCAGACGCCCGGCTCACCTGAGTGGCAGCAGAGCTGAGACACGGTCCTCTTGCCTCCATCCTTGCCCTCCAGCGGCACGATGCCCAGCACACCTGCAGGAGAAGACACGGCAGCAGGTCACCGGCCACCCACAGCCCGGCCGCTGCCCACGGGGGCCCCCAAAAATCCCGGGGATGCGGCGGGGAGCACCCAGATTTGCAATCCAGAGATGGACCTGCGGGACTGCCAGCACCCATGGGGGAATTCCAGGTGCCCGCGTGCCTCCTGTGCCCCATGCTGCTGCCACCCAGCCCCGAGGGACTGCAGCTCCGGGGGTAAACCCATCCCAGCTCCCCATCCTCACCTGTCAGCTCGGCGTTGAATGCTACCCACTGGCAGCTGGCCTTCACCTGGTTCCCACAGGACGCGACGGAGCCGGCTCGGAGACCCCCAATCCAGGCCTGGGTTGGAGAAAAAAGCCCGTGTTAGGAGATGGTGGGTGCATGGCTGGGGAAGAGAGCACGAAGCATTGATTCAGCACTGCTGGAGACCTTCAGTCCCAGCAGAGCTCCCTCACCGAGGGACCTGGCACCACCCGGAGCCACGTTTGTAGGGTCCCGTCCTCAGGGAGGGATGGGGCAACGCGGCTGCCGGTGCTCCAGCCCTAAAATCAGAGGGGCTGGGGCTGCAGGGACGGGAGCACCCCAGCTCCCAGTGCTGCCTCTCCGTGAAACCACAGCTCCTGAACCCAAATCCCACTTGGCTGCTCGCTCCCCACCACCTCTGTGTTGGAGCACGGCACCCACGGGACACCGAGAGGCTCCACCTTGGCCGGACCCGCTCCCGGTGACACCGGTGCGCAACCACGTGCCCATGGGAGCTCCTGGCACACCCTGGGCCAAGTCCAACCCTCGTGCAGAGGTGACAGCGGGGCTACGGAGCGGTGCCACGCTGCAGCGGGTGCCCGTGCCCCGCACGGAGCCCTGTGCAGGACGGGAGCTGCACGAGCCCCCGAGGAGCGAGCTGCGCTTCCTCTCTTTGCACAGCTTCCTTTTGGGGCCTGCCAGAGAGCAGCGGTTCCTGCAGCACTTCCTCCGGTCCCTGTCACTGCAGCCTGCTCGGGGGCAGGCCCCTTAACCCTTCCTGCACCCACGGGGGGTGAACACCCCAATACGTCCCTATAACAAGCCGCAGCCCCTCGGGGTGTCTCTGCCGGGGGAGGGAGAAGCGACCCAGGTGGGATCCTCGTGGCTGCGCCCTGCTTCCTGATCCGGCCAGGGCAAGTGTGAGCAGGCGGCCACGCTCAGGGACACCTGAGGGACACGGGGACGGGTCCTGGCTCCCTTAGGTACACTTCACACCCAGATGGGGAATGCCCTAAGGAAGACCCCATCCCATGCAGGCTGTTGAGGCCGAGCAGATGTCTCCCTGCACACCAGGCCCTCGACATCCCACATCGATATCCTGGGGCTGTGACAGTCCCAAAAAACAGCGTGGGCTCCCCGTGCTGGCTGGGCACACGTGTGGGGACAGCCACAACCCCCCTTACCCCGAGCTAACCCCAAAGGGACACCCCGGGTGCTGGCAGGGGTGCGGGTGCGGGATTTGTGCGCGGGCAGCTGGGGTGGGAAGCTAAAAGCAAGGAGGCTGCCGAACCCCAGGGGCTGGGAGCCGAACGCACCCGTGCCCATGGGCACCCCAAATCTTTCCCAAAAGCAGCGAGACCCCAAAACCCCCAGCAGCATCACCCAGCCCGCTGCTGGCACCGCACCCACGCCTGGGAGCCAGCCGGGAACCGGAGCGGCTTTGGGGAGCCCCGGCAAGGGCTGAGCACCCCGGGACCGCTCCGGGACCCTCTCGGCCGGCACCCCCCGGCCCTAAAGCGGCACCCCCGGGTTAATTTTTTTTTGGGGGGGGGACCGGGGCGGTGCCGCCCGCCCCAGCCCGGCCCCGCCGCCCCACGCCGCGCCCGGGGGAGCCCCGGGGAGCCCCCCCCAGCGCTCACCTCCCTGCGGGGCAGCCGGGCCTCGGTGTGCCGCAGCTTGGACGCCTTGAAGCGGTTCATGGCGAGCCGAGCCGAGCCGGGCCGAACCGGGAAAGCCGAACCGAGCCGGGCTGGCCCGGGCCGGGCTGAATTGAGCCGAACCGGGCTGGGCTGGGACCCCCCGAGCCGGGCTGGGACCCCCGAGCCGCGGCGATCCGAGCCGGGCCGGGCCGGGCGGGGCTGCACCGGGGCGCCCGAACCGAGCCGAGCCGAGCCGGGCCGCTGGCCACGCCCCCTCCGCTCTAACCACGCCCCCTCCGCGCTGGCCACGCCCCCGAGCCGGGCCGGGCGCGGCGCCCCCCCCACGCACCCCGAGACAGCTCCAGGGGCCGCGGGTTCGAGACCCGCCGAGGCTCCTCCGCCCGCGGACCGGGTGTTGTGTGCCCGTACACAGCCTACGGGGTGCAGCGAGGCTGAGGATGGGTGCTGCCGCCCCCTCTTGTCCCGCCGGGGTTATTCGCAGCCGGCTGTGCGCGCTGCGCTCCCCGCTGACGGGACTCGGCGGCAGCCCTGGTGATGGAGGAGGGAGATGGGTGCTGGGAACACCTCCTGCCCTCACTGCAGGACCGCGGCCACCTCCGGGAGAGGAGCCAGCGCCTCAACCCGCTGCCCGCACCCCTCCCGGGCGGCAGCAGAGCGGCTCCAACCCCGCGGTGCCCTCCTGTGGGGTCCGGAGCCGCGCAGCGACCCCCTTCGCCTCTCACCGCCCTCCCTCCACTGCGCACGCGCAGCACCACACCGCCGCCGCCGCCACGCATGCGCAGCGCCGCGCGCGGGCCAAGATGGCGGCGGGGAGCGCCGCGCGCTGGCTGGGGGCCGCCGCCGGTGCCGCGCGGGGCTGCGCCCGGGGACCGGGGCCGGGCCGGGGCAGGGAGCGGGGGGCGCTGAGGCTGCCGCTCCTGTGGCTGCTCCGAGGGCTCGGCCCCGCGCAGGGACCCGCCGCACGCCGCCCTTCGCTGCTGGGCGCCGGGCTGTGGGCCGCGGGTGAGGCGGGGAGCGGGGCCTGAGGGGGGCTGAGGGGGGCCTGGGGCCGCCTCACCGCCTCCTCACCGCCCCTCTCCTTCTCCTCCTTCTCCTCCCTCAGGCCCGAGCCGTGTCCCGGCCTCCTCCTTCCACAGCAGCTCGGCGGCCCTCGCCAAGGAGGATTACTACCAGGTGCTGGGGGTGCCGCGCTCGGCCAGCCAGAAGGAGATCAAGAAGGCCTACTACCAGGCACGGCCCCCGCCATACACAGCCCCCAGCCCGCCCAGGGGCTGCTTTCTGCCCCCAGGGCGCTGGCACCGAGCTTTGCCTGCTGCCTGCGAGGTCTCGGCTGCAGCAAATTGGTGCTGTCTGTCGCTAATGTTTGGGTTTTTTCTCGTTTAGCTGGCGAAGAAATACCATCCCGACACAAATAAGGATGACCCCAAGGCTAAGGAGAAGTTTGCGCAGCTGGCAGAAGCCTACGAGGTAATGTTGGGGGGTTTTATTGCTGTGAGAGGGAAGAGAATGGGAACAGCTCCTGGTGGAGGTGGAGTGGGGATACCACGTCTTCACGTGCGTGTTTGCTGTAAGAGGACAGCTGATTTTTGATATCTTGTGCTTCAGGTGTGAGGGCATCTGCCCTAGAGGTGTCTGCAGCGAGTTATTTAGCCCAGATTTCTGATTTGCCTGATCATGTTTTGGGCTCTTTGCATTTTGGCTTTTAGCAATGAGGGACTGGCAGAGTTGGGAAGGGTGGTTTCTGCGGTGGAGTTAGTGCCTAGGTCAAACAAACAAACAAACCTGTCAGCAGTTACCAGCTTTCTGAGACAAAGGTACGTTCCACCGTGCTCCATTTCTGCTCTCCACCTTGCTTTGTGCTGGTTTGCCCTCTGGCGGGTTTCAGGTTTCCTCCAGCACTGTTACTACCAGCTTTCATTCAACATACGAGCAGTGAAATACACAACACAAGTTATTTGTGCTTGTTACAAACCACTAAGACCTTGTCATGTTGCTGATGCCAAGCTTTTCGGTGATCTATATGATCATGAAGGCTGGGGCACTCTTCTGAGGACACAAAGGTCTGAGTGAGCACCATCTGGTAACAGACAGCCCTGAGTTCCTTTAGGGGGGCTGCCCAGGACAGCCAGGCTGCTCGGGACCTGGTCGCTGTCCTGATGGCATCGTTCTTTGTCCCCAAGGTGTTAAGTGACGAGGTGAAGCGGAAGCAGTACGATGCTTACGGCACAGCCAGCTTTGATCCTGGCGCAACAGGCGCCGGTGCTGGTGCTGGGCGCCAGTACTGGAGCAGCGGCCCATCCATTGATCCGGAGGAGCTTTTCAGGAAAATCTTCGGCGAGTTCTCGGGGTCCCCTTTCGGCGATTTCCAGAACGTCTTTGACCAGCCGCAGGAGGTAAGGAGATGCGCGCGTTTCCTGGGGGTGTGAAGCTGCAGAGCTGGAGCGGGGCAGCGGGCTGCCAGGTCGCTCCTGGAGTGAGTTTAAGCAAAGCGTTCACTCTGGGAATATCACCACATGAGCGTCCTGCTGTGTGTGAGGGGGTGTTCTTGGTAAGCCACATGGATGTACTTGCCACGCCTCCAGACCGAGCATTTTTTTGTGGACTTCAGCTACTTCTGGTGTTTACTGACCCGGTTAGTGCTGCCAAGCAATTTCCATCTCTGTATAGGCAACTTTTCTGCTCTAAGTTGCTTTGCATGTGTCTGCTTTGTGCTGTAATGATGAAAACCACAAAATACCTTTATAACTATAAAACAAGCCTTCCAGCATTGAATTTGACTGCTTAATTGGCTTAATTTTGCAAGTTAATTGGCTTCACTTTGCAGTGGAGCCCATAATAAAGCAAAAAACATTTCTTCTTCTTTGCGCTGCAGCTGAACGCTCTTTAAGTCTTGACAGCCTGGATTCACACGATGCCCTCAGATGCGTGGTGTTCAGTGCTTCCAGCTGGCAGTGGCCTTCCTGTTACAAACAGAACTTGTTGTTTTGTGGAGTCCCCTTTTCTGCTGAATCCCCTTGCTAAGAAAGAAAAGAGTTTATTCAGGAAGAGCAGATGCTTTCTTTGGGAGCAAAAGCCTCCGCCCTTACCTGTTGATGTATTTCTGTTCAGTAAAACCTTTGGAAATACTAAAGGTCTTTCCTGAGAGCAGAAAAATTCATGACTTGTATTTATACTTGTCTCTTTTCTCTTTTAAAATCTCCTTTCTGTTACACGATGGTATAATCATCATTCCTGAAATGTTTGCCATCCTTTTTATTTATATGAGACAGGCTGTTGCTTCCCAGATTGAGGCAGAACATTTCCGAACGAGTTGTGCATCCATCTGTTTCTTTCCCCCTCTGTTACCCGGACACATTTAAGCACAATTTGGTATTTGGCAAAATTCCAGTTTGCTTAAGACCCCGCCACACATGGGTTGTGGACTGACGTCTGTTTCCCGTGCAGTACATCATGGAACTGACCTTCACCCAAGCTGCAAAAGGTGTTAACAAGGAGATTGTGGTGAACATCAACGACTCCTGCGAGCGCTGTGGAGGGAAAGGGAACGAGCCTGGTACCAAAGCGCAGCACTGCCACTACTGCAACGGCACTGGCATGGTGAGTGCTCAAAGCGCAGCAGAACTTGCCTCTCTCCCTTACCGGGCCGAGTCAGTCCCCTTCACGCCGAAAAATTCCCACTGCACTCATCGGCTTATCTTGGGTGAAATCAGGTTAATGTGGACTTGATGTTAATCTGCGCTAGGAATGTTTTTTCTAAGTTAAAGGCGTGTTCTGTCCAGCTAAAGCAGTGCCTTCAGGACGAGGTCAGTTTGGTATCGTGCCCAGTAAACAATATTTACCTGATGTAACAATTCGGACATTACGTGGGCATACTTTGAGTGGAGGGCTGGAGGGTGGAGCAAGGATAGCTGAAGGACAGTCATGAAATGAGAAGATGTGTGCTGCTGACAGGAAGGAAAGAAGTTAGTATAGAAATAATCAAGCCTTGGGCTTTTGATTTTCCATGCCTCAAAATGGAAACTGGCAATCAGTCTGTGGCCAGAATAGCTTGCTGTGCAGAACGGGCACAGCTGGCCAGAGGACAAGGCAAGCCTTTCCCACTGTCTCTCTGTGTGACGGGTTGGTCCATAGTTTATTCTCCATAACCTTTTCCTGGATACAGCAGTAATTCCTGCAAGTGGCTTGTCCTTGGGCTCCTCAAGATAGAGTTTGTAATGCCATGTGAAATAGCACTGCGAGGAGTCTTGTTCTTCTGCGTTACATCCTGGAGATGAAAAGTGTTGCGTCTCCCTTCCCCAGGCCAGCAGGCGCTTGCTCGTAGTCGTGATGATTTTCAGTGGAAATCAGCATGTGGTGATGGAAGCTGAACCTGATCCAGCTTCTCACAGGCAGCATTCTCTTTGGATTTCTGAGCCTGTTTTCTGCTCCAGCCCTTGTTAAAAGATCCCACTGCCCTCCCCTGCCCTGTCAGGCTGTATGTGTGATTAGAAGGACTCACGTCTGCTGGGCCAGTCACTGCCAGCGGTGCCGTGGAGGTGAAAAATACGACCTCAGTACTAAATATTTGGATGATCTGTGTTTTCTTCACCAGGAAACAATAAATACGGGCCCCTTTGTAATGCGATCTACGTGCCGACGGTGCGGCGGTCGTGGTTCCATCATCACAACCCCGTGTGTGGTGTGTCGAGGAACGGGGCAAACCAAACAGAGGAAGACAGTGATGGTTCCCGTGCCAGCAGGTCAGTGCTGTGTTTGTGCACTGCTGTCTGTTAAAGGGGCTGTCGTTAGTTATTTCTGCTGGGCTAACAGCAAGGCACTTGCCAGGTACAAACATCAGGGCAATGTAAAGAAGCTTTGCTGCAGATAATTTAATCTTCAGAACAAAGCAGATCAATAGCTTGGTAATTGAAGGCATTAGCAATGAGAGAAGCTTTCTGGCCGTGTGTTTGTACCTGGCAGGTAAAAATATTTGCTTTGCCCTTTTTGAGCTGAAGTTTTGTTTCTTGCATGGATCCTTCTCGGCAGTTTTTGAAGAGTGACGCTTCCAAAAGATTTTAACTTGAATTTTTCATCTGTCCTTGGTGAAGCTGGTGGAGAGGGTGAGAATCTTTAAAACCTGAGCTTAGCTCAGAAAAGTTTGCTGATTGCTTCCCTCACCAGAGAGGACAAACCAAGCAGTGGGACTGAAGACTTGCTGCTTTGAGACCGCCTTGGGTGACCAGCATGTAATCTTCCTGTAGCTTGTAGAGGCTGCCCAAGGCTGCCCAGTGTTCCTTAGGCTGATGCGTTTCTGAGGAGAACTCTGTAGGGATCACCTCTGGGGTACCGCTGTGTGCTGGACCTCTGGCCTTTGGCCGTGGTGCTGGGCTCGTGGCGAGGGGCTCGCTGTGCCTCTGGTAGCTGTTGTGCCTCCGCTCGTGGTGTGCGGGCGCTGCTGCAGTGGCAGGGACCTCACAGGGAAGCTGTGGCATTCCGGTAGCATGCAGATTATAAAACAAGATGAACACGATAATATTCCCTCTTTTTTTCTCTCTCCTGTCTGCAGGTGTTGAGGACGGGCAGACAGTTCGGATGCCTGTGGGGAAGAAGGAAATTTTCATCACGTTCAGGGTACGTATCCTTACAGCTCTTTTCCATTCTTAAGTTGGTTGCTTGTTCCCTTCACAACGGCCTGGAAAGCCCGACAAAATGGGGAACGGGAGGAGGAAGAGCAAGTGATCCTTCCAAACAGCTGAGGTAACGTGATCCGTGTGAACTTTCTGAGATAGCAGAAGTTCTGCATTGTAACAAGTTGAGTCTGCTCGTGAAGAATTGTGCTGCTGGTTCTGGGGTGAGGCCTTTATGGGAGTGTGTATCAAAACACAGAGCAGGTTCTTGGTGCCTTAAGAATTTCACTTGGAGGCTTGAAGGAGGCGTCTGTCTGCAGTGGTGGGAGTGCTGAGGAGGGCTGGAGGAATGCACGTGAGGCTGGCTGGTCAAGTGTCCTGTTGCAGATTTGCATTAAGTGCTGCTTTGCACATTCTTTGTAGCTGGGGCCCTCTTCTTGTGTAGGTATTCTGTTATATGCGGGAGAAAACTCTTTTTTTTCAGTACCTTGGTGGTGCAGGAGGATTTAATTCTCTTCCAGCTTGTGAGGCCACTGCAAAGGTTCCTGCTTTCCTTTTTTTGGGGTACTGGACAAGACGATGTTGTCTTTGTCTCTGCAGAATCGTTCTGACACTGAATTAACAAACGGGATTAGAGGAGGGAGCTGCTGAGATAAGCAGCAAACATCCCCCTGAGCCTCTGGCTAGTTAAGGTTATGTCAAGAGCTGTGATTTTCTAGAAGACTGAACATTAACCTAGACTTGTTAGCCACATGGTTTGTAGGCGGTGAAGGGTCTGGCTGTAGCTTTCTGGTGTTCTCTGCTGAGACCTTTCCAAGCAGTTTACCGTGATAACTTTGTATTGTTCTGCTCACTACTTTTTGCAACTGCCTGCCTTTCAGGTTCAAAAAAGTTCCGTGTTCAGAAGAAATGGCGCAGATATCCATTCAGACCTCCTTATTTCAGTAGCACAGGCTGTTCTGGGAGGTACAGCCAGATGTCAAGGCTTGTACGAGACAATCAATATCACGGTAGGTACCGTTACGTGGAAGAGCTCGGGCATAGATCACTGTGGGACATCAGAGCCCCACTTTGCTGCGGAGATGCTGCAGATCTCCCAGGTCCCCCAGTATCAAGTGCCAGACTTCTTCAGCACTGAGTGTCAGGTAGCTTGCGACCTGCTTGGGCCCACCTCCTTTCCAGCTTGCTGTGTGGGGACAGGGACAGCAGCGGCTGGGTGGATTGCTGCACAAATCCCTTCCGAAGTCATCTGAACCCTGCTAGGTTTTTTACAAGCTTTCCCATCCTTGTTGACTCAGCCTCTGAACGTGTTCAGATGGATGAATCTACCAGATCTCTCCCATCTTATTTTGAAGCCTGCTGGAGAAATAATTGATTACAAACACGCAACACAATTACTATGTAAATGCATACAGTGGAATAACAAACGTGCCCCGTGTGTGTTCACAGATACCCCCTGGTATTCAGCCAGACCAGAGAATTCGAATGAGTGGGAAAGGCATTCCCAAGGTTAATAGTTATGGCTACGGAGACCACTACATTCACATAAAGATAAAAGTTCCTCAGTAAGTAACGCAAGTTTCTGGGAAATGTTGAGCTTTTTGCAAAAAAAAAAGAAAATTGTTCAGAAAGATTTTGTGAAAAATTCTTACTGCTTTGTCAAGATCTGTTTTGAATTTTCCTTGGACAATTAGAGTCATTCCTCTGCCTTTTTTTTTTCCCCAGTGTGAGGTAGATAGGCAGACTTTTGGACTTCTGTTGTGTTTTTTGTTTGTTTGCTTACTGGTTTTGAGAATACAATTTGGCAACGCAGCTGTAAAAATCCTAAACCCTAGAAATATATAAATAGTCACGCACATGGATTTCTGCCACTTTTTGTCAGGAACCCAGTTATGTAAATTGAGTGTTCTGGCTCACAACACGTCCGTCTGTGCTCTTATACCTGCAGCTTCAAGTAACTGAGCTCCTTGGCACTTGTTTTTCACCACCCTCTGCTTCTGTGGTGAAGCAAACTTTTGAGTTTGCATTGCTGCACGCAGCAAGGGAGTTCATTTCCTGAGGCCTCCCCCCACAGATGTTTGTGCTGCTGCAGCTCCAGATGTTTCTCGCAGCACTTGAAAAGGTTTTGCTGTTTCCCTACAGTTTGGTGAACTGCAGTGGGTCATCTCTCTCCTCTTCCACTGGGGCTTGCTCTTTATAGATTGGTCACAGGGATTCGTGGTGAATGCCAGATTAATCTTGTGCTTCCAGTAGCTGCCTCTTGCGTGTGCTGCCCGAGGAGGTGAAGGCAGCCTGGTGATGTCTCTGATGCAGCCGTAACCACCAGCTCTGTCTTTGACCTGCAGGAGGCTGACGGATCGCCAGAGAGCCTTAATGATGAGCTATGCTGAGGACGAGAGAGATGTGGACGGCACAGTGAACGGAGTCACAAATACAGCATCAGGTGGGCTGGGGGGGTTAGTGCTCCTTCTCTGGGGAGGTGGTGTGGGAGGGCACAACACATCCCAGGGGCTTTGAGGGACAGCAGAAGGTGAGCCGAGGTGACTGTTGGACGGCGTGTCAGCACAACCTGCCACGCGTGTTACTTTGAAATCAGTTTCAGTGAGATGTTAATGGGCTGTGGCACAAAGCCTCTTCCCAGGGAGCATTGCTCTGATAGTCACTGGGCAAAATCGGTGTGAACAAAGAGCAGGTACTGCGATGCTCCAGGTCCTGACAAGTTCTGGTGAGTCTCGCTGTGGTGAGGAATGCCTTCTGCTGCCGGCTTCTCCCCCTGGGCCAGAAGTAACTTGTCATGGTAGCAGAGGTGGAAAAAGCGAATGTGCTTCAGGCCAGCTCTCTGCGTGAGCTAATCCGTCCTCAGCGCTTGCTTCTGGCTGCAGTGGGGATGTTTCTCCTTGAAAGCTGAAGGGGAGTACTGCTGTCAAGGTTACTCTGAGCCATACTTGGTGCGCGTGGGGAAACCTTGGCTAGGAAGGTTTGTTGGTGCTGGGTGTTGGCTCCAGTCAGCAGAGAGCATCCAGCATGAGGGAAGGCATGAAGTCAGCTGGGAGCTTTGCAAAGCTGTTTTTTCAGTCCCAGATTAAAACCTTGGATCCAGCAATTGTTTTTTAAGTGTCAGTGGTGAGGTATCTGGCAGCAATAGCAGCTGCAGGCAAAATATATGCAGAACAGTAAGGCAAGACAAACATTTTGTCTTTTCTGCTAGCAAAACAGTGTTTTCTTTCCCCTTGCTGGAACAATGAGCTTCTTAATGCCTGTTAGATTGGGGTTTATTTTTGGTTGAAACCAAAAAGGGCATTGTTGACTGCGTACAGCTAGGCAAAGGTAAGCTTTTCAGAGCTGTGATTATGGGAATTCAGGTCTTCTCTACCTCACGTGCCAAAGCCTGTGATATTGGAAGTTCAGGATACTGGAAGGTGGACTCTGCCATATCCTTACCAATGTTATGTTTTGTAGTGCTTTGATACAGAAGTGAATGGGATTGTCTATTCCACTGCAGGTAACATTAAAGATGCATCTTGGAGGGAAGGGGAGAGATCTCTTAAATGCAATTAAACAACAAGGTGGATTAAAACCAAGGCCAGTAGCTTGCAGTATTGAGACAGGCTGCTGCTGAAAGCCTGTCCTTGCTCTGGGAGGCAGAAAGTACCCTGAGTGGATGCAGGCACGTTCTGTTACAGGCCTCAGTGTTTCAAGCCATTGCATCAGTCTGAGCTCGGGTGTTGGCTGTGGGAGGATGGGGAGGACTGGACTTTGTGCCCTCTGTGTCCCAAAACAGGCTGGGGAGGATTTTGGGTTTTGTTATGGATGGTTAGGCTGCAGAAAAAAACAGAGTAGCAAAGAGGTTTCCTTTGTTTTTGCTGTAGCCACTTCTCAGAAGGACAAAAAAACTTCTCAGGACTTTTTTATATAGGAAGACTTTGCCAGCTGCTGCCAGTAAGATTCCTATCTGGGCACTTGTTCTGAGGTATCTGTAGCTTTTTTCATTCTAGCCTGAGTTCAGTTTCTCCTTGATACTGTTTGTGAGAATCACTTACAATGGGTTCCTGCTGTGGTTTCGCACTCCTTTGCCCTGAACGTGACACAGACGATGGATGAAACATGGGCAGATTTTTCCAGGGACCACTAGCGTAGCTTTTTCTTCTGTAGGGTGAAGTCTAGAACCTGCTTTCAGTGGCAGACTCTTGGTTCTGGGTGCTTGTGTTCTGTCAGGCCCTGGTTGTGCAGAGCACAGGAATCCCCTGGGCAGCTGGAGGGCTGAGGAGAAGAGAAGGAACCAAAGCTACCTGGGCTGACGTCCTTCTCTTCCCCTTCTGGGTCCAGGCTCTCCGGTGCTTTCAGAGTGGCCCCGGTACCGCAGCTCGCTGCCTGCTGCAGCCCCTCACGGGCAGAAATAATTGAGGGTGCTGGCAGAACCAGCTGACCCGACCCTTCCCAGTCTGAAATAACTCTCTCCCTTTGTCAGGGGTGCTGGCTGCTGGTGGGAGACGTAGCTGGGGCAGCCTGAGGAACGTATCTGACTGCAGCCCTTTGCTGTTTGTGTCCAGGTGGCAGGGCCACGGCTAGAGCTGGCGCAGGCGAGGATAGGCCTGAGGCTGAGGAGAACAAGGAGGGATTCCTTTCCAAACTTAAGAAAATGTTTAGCTCCTGATACCCATCCGAGGTAGGAAGCCTCTTGTGTTTTGTTGTTGATTTTTCCCCCACACCGAGCGGAACTTGCCCTTCTTGGGAGGTGGAAGAAGCGAAAGCAGCGCGTTGCTTCTCACTTAGCCTCAGGCCTTCCAGCCACCGATGTGACCAGCCCTAGCTGTCCCCTGCGACCTGGAGCAAAAAGCCAGGGCCCCAACTGCATTGTTGCTGCACCAGAAACGCTGGAGACAGCTTCAGGGAGGTTGGTGGCCTCCCCTGCAGCTCCTGGGAGTACTTGTTCCCTCAGGGACTGTCCCTTCTCTAAGCACTGAGGGTGTTCCTGTGAGCTGGCAAAGCTGGGGCTGGGCAGTTCTGCTGCTGCTGGGAGGTGCAGGAGGGGCCCGCAGAGCCTCTGGTGCTGGTCGTGGGCTGACAGCAGCCCACTTGGAAATACCCCCTTGGATTCCAGGGGCTCAGCTTCAAACTCTTCTGCTCCCTGTGGGTGACAAAGGGTGACTGCAGGTCAGGCGGGGATGTGCTCGTGCTCCAAAGCAGGCTGGAGGGGTTGTGCACCTCAATCTGGTGCATTCGGGAGAAATTAAACATTTTGCTTACTTCAATTGCAGGGAAACGTTCTACTGGAAACTAAGAGCCAGCAGCAGCAGATCACCTTAGCAGTCGGGGATGGATCCTTCTGGCAGCGGGCTCTGGAGAGCGAAGGATGTCGGTCAGCAGCACAGTGAGAATCCCAGCTGGAGGCCACAAAGCACCACGGCACCAACCCTCATCACGATACGAAAGCAACCCAGCGTCCTAGGAAATGGTAACAATGGAAGATGCCAGCTTTGTGGTAATGTGGGTGTCTCCTGAGGTTGTTCCACTGTCCATACTGCTGCTAGAAGCTTATTTGGTTTAAAAAAAAAAGTATTATTTAGAATCTAAACCAGTGGAAATGTGAAAATAAAGAATTGTCCTTCCAGCACAGAGCGAAGCAGTCTGCTGTATGGAGCCCGAGATGGCTGCTGTTCACTCAGGTGCCCCTCTGAATGCTAGATGTGCGTGGTGAACTTGGCACTGCTTATCTTCTCCTAGGAGACTCGGTGTGCCCGTGGCTTTTAAGCCTGTCTTCACAACAGTCTCCCGTGCCCTTCTAGCCGCCCTGCATCGCGCTCGCAGCAGGATGTCTCCCTTCTGCTGGGACTTGTCAGAGCCCAGCTGCCCCGGCCTCCTCCGCAGCCTTGGGGTTCTTAGTCCTGCTGATTTCCTGCACGAAGCGCAGAGGTGGGATCTGCGCTTTGCCTCAGGTTTCCTCCCCCTCCTCAACCAACTGAAGTTACTACGGAGATGCTGTTGCTTCTGAGCTGGGACAAGCTTGTCACCAAGCCCTTTGCCAGTTTGGACAAACTATTTTATTGTTAGTGCAACACCCATAGCATAAACGATCGGTCAGAGTCATTGTTCTACATGTGTGAGAATGCAAGTGAAGTGGATCGCTCCTTCCAGGAGGAGCTGAGCTCTTGCAGTGAGTATTTTCATGGTTACAGTTGCCCGCTGTTGTTAGCTATGCCGTGCAGGTACCATCAGCCCACACACTAATCGACCAGCTAAACAAGAACATGTCGTAGTCCTGCCCTTCTTAATTTGCTGAAATAAAGCACGCGTTGCCTCCTGATTAAATTGCCTGTAAAGTGATTCTGTATCCATGTAAATAAGATTGATAAAGATATTTAACACTGTGCCTCGCTGCGTTGTTTGCTCTTCCCCCATCCCGCCTCTGGGGGTTTGTCTTCGCTCCCTTCCCTGCCCCGGTGATGGGCAAGGGATGAGGGGTGGCTCTGGGATGGGGGCGCAGGGCTAGGTGATGGGGTCATGTCCACACCTGGCTTCAAGCAGGAAGACAGCCATGGCCCAGAGCTCACCCAAACAGTACCTTTGGGGGACGGAAAAAGCTTTTTAAACAAGTTTTAAATCCTAAGGCTGGATAATTGTGAAAGTTATACTCAGCTACTGAGGGCAGTGTTTGAAATCAGCCCTGGGAGCCCAAAGGCCGGGCTGCAGCTGCTGGGAGCTGTCTGGGTTGAGGAATCGAGCTCTCACCCCTTGGGGCTGCCAGCAGCAGGCCCTGTCTCTGCAGAGATGTGGCCTGGCCTACCTGTGATGCCTGAATGTGGTCCAAAGAGAAGCTCCAGCCTGCCCCGGCACTGCTGTGGGTACCTGGTGGGGGCACAGCGCTACTGGGAGGTGAGTGCACGACGTGCGGTATGCTCAGAGCTGCCTAGGGAAGTGTGTGATCCCAAGAAACCAATCCCACAGATGTGAAAACACCCAGAATCACTAAACACCTCCCTAAATTCAGTGTGCGAGGCAGTTACAGTCACAGCCCCGCTGACATGCCGCTCCTGCATGTGCCCCTGGATGGCAGCAGCCCCCAGGCACGAGCAGAAAGCTGCCTGGCTCACGGCCTCGGCCAGGTCCCGCTACCTGCTGCAAAAGCTCGGCTGGAAGATGAGAGGAGGAATGGTCAGAAAGCAGCTTTGTTGTCTGCCAGCCACTGATGGAAGGTGCGGGCCTTGGGGTTGAGTTTCATCGTCAGCTCCACGTCGCGCTCTGGCCTCAGGGCATAGAAACGGAACATCGCGGCCAGCTCCTTCGCCCCTGGGAAGCCGAGTTTCTCGTACTCCTCTGGTGAGATCTGCAGAGAGAATCAAGGAAAAGCACTGTCTGCGCAGGGCAGAGGCTGTAGGGCATTTCTCTTACACCATGCAGGGAAGCCAAAGAGGGCTGCGTTACAGCAGTCTGCTGCATTAATTTCCACGGGTGAGGAAAGATCTGCTGCTCAGCGAGTCTATTGGGTAGGGTCCACAAGGTCCCCCAGCCCATCCTTCCTCTAGCGTAAGGAGAGTGTGTGTAGGGGGACATCACACAGCAGATGCTGAGGAGCTTGCTCTGCATCCGTCCTGAGGCAGCTGCCTCCCAAATCCTCAGCCACATGGCAGGGCAGTGTCACTGAGCACCCTGCGGTCCCATCTGGCAGGGAACACCAGCTTCCCACCCCCCTCAGCAGCATCAAACACACCGAGGGCGGCTTCCTACCTTGGAGGCTTCCACGGTCTTGCCCGTCTGCTGGGAGAAGGCAGCGGCGTACTCTGCCACGGTGAGCTTGCCGGTGCTGAGCCCGATCACTCGGCCTATGTACTCCTCTGGGGACTGCAGCAGGCTGAACACAACGGGGCCCAGGTCCTCCACTGCCATCCCATCCATGGGGGTGTCCCCCATGGGCAGCGCTGTAGGGGAGAGAGCGATCCCAGTCAGAGCGCAGCCCTGTGTGAGAGCCCAGCTCCCGCGATGCCCGGTTTTTGGCACCCTGCCCCTGAACACAATGTAGGGAAAAAACGGGATCTTCTGAACCTCTATGTTCTGAGCTGTGGAGGAGCCCGCATAGGGGATGGTTCCTCCAGCCCAGGGAGCTTGTGCTGAGCAGAGAAGAAGTTGGGGCAGTGAGCTGCAGAGCGAGAGGCCCCGTCTTACCCAGGACAAATGCGTCTCCTTGTGGGGTCTTCTCCGGTCTGAAGCAAGAAAGGAAATTCTCAAAGTAGCACGGCATTCGGATAATCGTGGTGGGAACGCCGATGGCCTGGAAGTACTCCTCCACCACGCCTTTGCCATCGAAGTGGGGCACCTTGAGGCGGCCTCCCGTCAGCTGCTGGACGTTCTCCAGGCCGCTGTACACCACGTGGCGCAAACCCAGGCGCTTCGACAGATCAGCCAGCCGCTTCCCCTGCGTGGAGAGTGACACTGGCCACGAGGAGAAGCAGGGCTCCCATGGGACACGCGCAAGCTTTCATCCCCACACACCCCTTCCCCTTCGTTCCCCTGGGAGGGCAGGCAGCATCCAGGGGACATGCTCCACACACCTCGTGCTCTGGCCAGGGCTGAGCAGACCCAGCCAGGTGGAGCAGTCCTCCGCTTACACATCCTACTTTAAAGGGTCACAAACCCTCCAGCTCCTCCGCCAAGTGCACAAACCCCAACAACCCTAATCACCTACCAGGGACCTGCCCTAGCAGATCTTACCTTCTGAAGCCACCAGCCTCCCCTAGGGTGAACTCCTCCCACTGGGGAAAGCCCCGGGATTTCTGATGCTGCCACATGGTTTGGCCCCAAAGCTGTAAGTACAGCAGAGCGCAGGCAGCCACAGCCCTGGCTCCCTCCTGGGAAGGCTCTGTGGGGCTGTCAGCCCACCCTCCACCACCCTGAGTCTCAGGGCATCTAACTGTGTGACAACATGGGTGCAGGGAATGAGTTCTGGCTTTGCAAGGAGCAGGACCCCATCCATTTGCAAAGCCTGACCATGCGTCTGAGCCAGTGGGGCTGGCGAGGCTGCAGGAAGGGCTCTGAGAGCACCCACACCCTGCTGCCACACTGCTGTACCCCCATCAAGTGAGGGTCCTGGGACAGCAAGGCGCTACCTGCTCCACTTCCCTCTCCTGGCTGCAGTGCTCCCAGAAGTCGGTGACCACAAAGGCTCCGTAGGCGCCCGCCAAGGCCGGCTCCAGCGTCCGCCCATCGTCCAGGTCCGCCGCCACCACGCGGGCCCCCAAACGCCTCAGCTGCGCGGCCGCCCTGCTGCCGGGTCTCCGCGTCACGGCGCGGACCTCCCCGGTGCCCTCGGCCAGCAGGGCCCGGACCACCGAGCCGCCCTGAGCCCCTGCGGCCGGGGATGAAGCGGGGCCGTGAGCCGAGGGCTACCGGGCCAAGCCCCCAGCCCCCAGCCTGCCCCAGGCCCTTGCTCACCGGTGGCCCCGAACACGACGAGCGGCCCCCAGCCCGCCATGGCCTCACCGCAGGCACCTCGGCTCCGCTCGGCTCCACTCGGCTCCACTCGGCTGCCTTCGGCTCTGCTCGGCTCCGCTCGGCTCCTTTTGGCTCTGCTCAGCTGCATTCAGATCTGTTTGGCTGTGTTCTCATGGGAGAGTTACTTCCTATTATTACAGGACGGACAGACTCGGATCACTTTAATTACAGAAAAGGAGCCTCACATCCCTGCAGCCAGCCTGGAAGCTGGGGCCGGGGGCAGGCTGCGGCAGCGAGCATGCTGCGAGAACAATCGCAGCCCTTTGTATGGAAACCACAGAAACACAGCATTGTGTGACCCGAAATATATCCGTTCGTGTAATATGTATCCGTTTGTGTAATATTGATATTAATATTATCTTATATTATATATATAATATATAATATATGTTATATATTATATATTATATACTATATATTATATATTATCAATATTCATGCTGATATATTAATGACACATCATATTAATATATTAATACATAAATATATTAATGCATTAATATATATAATTAATTAATTTTAATGCATTAATACATTAACCATATTAAACATATTATATAAATATGTTTATATAGTTTTATATATAAATTAGTATATATTTACTATATTAATATATACTTTTATATATATACGGGTTCGTATTAATATATATAAGCAAACATATGGGCACATGATACTAGCTGAAAAAATAAATAAATGTCCCTTTTCCCCAAGACCTAAGGGCTGTACAATGGGCATCAGGGATCTCAGTGGGGCTTCATTTGTGCTACCTGTCAGAAAGGGAGCGACCCCTTCCCCACGCAGGACACGCTGTCCCCACCCCACACGCAGGGCAGGCGGCAGCAGGCAGGCCTGGCATAGAATCACAGAATCACAGAATTTTCTAGGTTGGAAGAGACCTCAAGGTCATCGAGTCCAACCTCCAACCTAACGCTAACGCTAACAGCCCTCCACTAAACCATATCCCTAAGCTCTACATCTAAGCGTCTTTTGAAGACTTCCAGGGATGGTGACTCCACCACTTCCCTGGGCAGCCTGTTCCAATGCCTCACAACCCTTTCTGTAAAGTTCTTCCTAACATCTAACCTAAAACTCCCCTGGCTCAACTTAAGCCCATTCCCCCTTGTCCTGTCACCAGGCACGTGGGAGAACAGGCCAACCCCCACCTCGCTACAGCCTCCCTTGAGGTACCTAAAAAGAGCGATAAGGTCACCCCTGAGCCTCCTCTTCTCCAGGCTGAACAAGCCCAGCTCCCTCAGCCGCTCCTCGTAGGACTTGTTCTCCAGGCCCCTCACCAGCTTCGTCGCCCTTCTCTGCACCCGCTCAAGCACCTCCATGTCCTTCTTGTAGCGAGGGGCCCAAAACTGAACACAGTACTCGAGGTGCGGCCTCACCAGAGCTGAGTACAGGGGGACGATCACCTCCCTAGCCCTGCTGGTCACGCTGTTCCTAATACAAGCCAGGATGCCGTTGGCCTTCTTGGCCACCTGAGCACACTGCTGGCTCATATTCAGCCGACTGTCCACCATCACTCCCAGGTCCTTCTCTGCCTGGCAGCTTTCCAACCATTCCTCTCCCAGCCTGTAGCTCTGCTTGGGGTTATTGCGCCCCAGGTGCAGGACCCGGCACTTGGCCTTGTTAAACTTCATGCAGTTGACCTCAGCCCATCGGTGCAGCCTATCCAGATCCTCCTGCAGAGCTTTCCTACCCTCAAGCAGATCGACACACGCACCTAACTTGGTGTCATCTGCGAACTTACTGAGGGTGCACTCGATGCCCTCGTCCAGATCATCGATGAAGATATTAAAGAGGACCGGCCCCAGCACCGAGCCCTGGGGGACGCCACTAGTGACTGGCCTCCAACTGGACTTGGCTCCATTTACCACGACTCTTTGGGCCCGGCTATCCAGCCAGTTTCTAACCCAACGAAGCGTGCGCCAGTCCAAGCCAAGAGCAGCCAGTTTCTTGAGGAGAATGCTGTGGGAGACGGTGTCAAAAGCCTTGCTGAAGTCAAGGTAGACCACATCCACAGCCTTTCCCTCATCCACCCAGCGCGTCACTCTGTCATAGAAGGAGATCAGGTTCGTCAGGCATGACCTGCCTTTCATAAAGCCATGCTGACTGGGCCTGATCGCCTGCTTCCCCTTCAAGTGCTGCATGATGACTCTCAGGAGGATCTGCTCCATGAGCTTTCCTGGCACTGAGGTCAAACTGACAGGCCTGTAGTTTCCTGGGTCTGCCCTCCGGCCCTTCTTGTAGATGGGCGTCACGTTTGCTAGCCGCCAGTCGATTGGGACCTCCCCCGATAGCCAGGACTGTTGATAAATGATGGACAGCGGCTTGGCCAGCTCCTCTGCCAGTTCCCTCAGTACCCTTGGGTGGATCCCATCCGGCATGGTGATGGACACCCAGTGGGGGACACCCACTGGGGGCCTGCAGATGGACCCACGGAGTGACCGAACAGCCCAAGGTGGACGGGACCCACCAGGATCCTCGCGTCCATCTCCCGGCTCCATGCGGGGCAACCCGAGTTACACCTTGAGAGCGTTGCCCAAACACTGCTCTGGTGCTGGTAGAAGAACGGCTCTGGGAGAAAGGGACTTTTTTCCTCCCCTCCTGCTCGTTTTCAAGATGCAACTTGAATTTACCAGTGGAACGATGAAGGTTTCCTGGTGCAGCCCAGCGAGGGGAAGAGCTGCTGTGTATGGCAGCAGCCTCCTCCGTGGGGTCTTCCCAAAGCTTCAGCCCTGGCTTTGAGATGTTCAGCACCCAGCTCCCCTGAGCTCTGCCCACGCAGGTCTCCCTGGTGCTGTTGTTTGGGGGGAATTTTTGTTTGAAATCGCTCGGTGGAGATGCAGCAGCCAGGAGAGCAGCCGTAGCCGGGGCCTCACGTGGGCTGGGGTGGTTACCAGCGCTGTGGGTTTCTCGGTAGAGCCGCACTTCAATTTGCCTACACGGCAGCCCGACAGCTCTGCCGTGACAGGAAGGAAGATCGAGCAAGACCCACAGCACAGGAAGGGGCAAGGAGCGAGACAGAGCAAAAGCAGCTCGGCTGGCACGGCACGGCGGGCGGGGGGCACCGCCACCACCCCTGGGGTGCTGCCCCGGCTCCTCTGTGGGGGCCCACAGCCCCCAGCTCCTCCTCGGGTCCCGGAGGGGTAGGGGCAGGGGCTCAGCTTCCATTTTCTGACTCAAGCTCGAGCATCCAGGTGGCAAGAGAGTGAAGTTTTGGGGAAACGTCTGAGCAGGGCCATGCAGGGGCGCGGAGGATGCTCCCACCAGGATTAGGGGCATCCTCCCTCCCGCCCTGCTCGCACGGGGATGTGGAGAAGGCGGCACGAGGCAGAGGTAAGGTGCTGGTGGGGCTGGTTGGAGCTTGGCTGCTGTCACCTAGGTGGCGTGTGGGATGTCAGGGTGCCGCTTGGGTGCTGCTTGGTCGCCCAGCGTGGGGACGAGCTGCTGCACACCTCGCTGCGGCAGCCATGCGCGGTGGCACCGGCTTCGCTGCTGTGAGATGTCTTGGCTCTCCTGGTCCGGGCTCCTCACAGCTCAGCCAGAGGGGGAGAGGCTCAGGAGCAATCCTGTGCAACAGGGACATGCGTGGCTCCTCACGGGGATCTGTTCCTCATCACAAATTCTGTCCCCTTGCCTGCTGCTGGCTGTACACACGGGCCCGGTGCAGCCTGCCCGCCTCACACACCGCCAGGTTTTGCCCCCAGGTTCGTGCCATTTTGGTGACTTCAGTCCTCTTCAAAAACAGCCAGAGAAATGTAGCGTAAATAGAATGTGCTATTTATGTGGTGTAAACAGGAAAGGATGAGATTAGCATCCATCAGGGCATCATGCTGCCCACTAGCCCAGCACATCAAAGAGCGAGCGGTGGTCCTGGGGCTGGGATGAAACCAGATGGGCCTTGAAAGCTTCTCTGCTGGGCTACACCCACACGTCCTTCTGCAGGACATGGGATCACTGAGCCCTCCCTGGGCCCAGCCACAGGAACAGTGAGGCCGAAGGCTCAGTGGCTGCTTCTGGTACCTGTTTGTGCTCTTTCTGCTTGTGGGGATCCCAAACACGATGCCCGAACTGCAGGTGCCAGGGCAGGCCAAGGAGGCAGGGGCCGTGTGCCCATGCCCAGCATCCTGCAGTGTGACACTGTGTGCTGGGCACTGCGGGCGGTGCGTGAGGCTTAATCCTGCTCTTATTTAAGTACCAAAGAGCATCAGGGATGCTATGAACCCTGGGGACAGGGGATTGGTGGGAGAGGGCAGCCAGATCAGGGGCTGGGTGCTGTCATGCCTGTGGTTTGAGCGCTGTGTGGAGGGCAATCCAAGGCCAGGCACGTAATTTGGGGCAGTCTGAGAGCGCAGCACGGAGGACGTTGGGTGTTGGGTAAAAGTTTCTTGAGAACTTGCAGCTGGTTTTGGGGGTTCACAACCGCAGCTCTGGGCAGGCGCCGTGTGACCGAAGCCCTGGGGGACCTGGCAGGTCTCCAAGGCTCGGCGGCGGGGCAGCACCGCGGCAGCTCAGCGCCCTCAGCTCTGCCTCCCGCTGGGGCCGAGGCTGGCCTCGCTACAGGGCAGGCTCCTGCTCAGTGTTTGTGCTGAAATCCTGAGAACGGAGATCCCCGGGGCGAGAGAGGCTGAAACTGCTCATGGGGAGAGGATCTGCGTTTCCGTGAGCTGCAGACACATAATATGCTGAAGTTTGTCCCAGGGGCATGGTCGGCTCAGTAAGTGCTTCATTTGTCATTTTGAGGCTTCCGAGGTGTAGCAGCACCCTGCAGGAAAACTTCTCTCTGAAATTACCTTCATTTTTGTCGGGTTGGAGGTACCTGTAGATCAATCCTTGCTTTTTGCTGATGAGATCTGGTGTTCGGGCTCCTAGCACGCAGCCCGCGGGCACTCCCCGGCTCCTCACCTCCACTGCTTGCTGTTTAACTCCAAGCTGGGTCTGGGCCCTGCTTTTCTGGTTGAGGTTTTGGAGGAAAAAACAAACCTGGTAGGGGTTAGGTGTGGTGCATCTAGAAGATATTTACTGGGGAGTGAGAGCACTGCCTGCTGCGATGCTGGGACGTGCGAGGCCCGGCCAGCCTTGGCTCCTGGTGACACTTTACACTGGCCAGGCTCTACAGAGTGGTGGCTGGGGTAAAACAGCCTCTGGGGCCTGTGGTTTTGAGGTAAAAAAAACTTTTCTGGTAAAGAAGGGCTGGAGGGAGAGTGCACACAGGAAACTCTCTGTGTGGGCACAATCATTTTTGCTAACATTACGTGCAATCGGTAAAAATAAAATTAGGTGGCATCTTAAAATGGTGTGCAAGCTTAGGTGGGTGAATTACCTGCAAATCCGTCGGTTCCGAAATTGGGTCTAACGCAGAAGATGCTTCAGGGAAATTCTTTTCTGTTCTGCCAAAAGGTGGCAGCCCGTGCTGTGCCGGGAGGATTTGCTCAAACCATCGGTGGAGGGAGAGAGGCTGGAGGGGACAGCCCAGTGCGATGGCGATGGCGTGCGATGTGCTGCCCCTCGGAGAGCTGCCCTCCCTCCCCGCCCCGCAGATAAGCAGCAGGGAAAAACCAAAGCACCCACTGCTGCTGGGGTGGCACGTCAATAAGGGAGCCTTGCAGCAAGAGCACCGCCACCTCCCACATCACTTGAGCAGGGGCAATTTTCTATTTTCGGCTTCCAAACTTGTCACCAGCCTTACCTACAGCCCCGACCCCCCAAGCTGTGGGGACAGATCCTGCTCCGGTCCTGGGGACCCAGAGCTATCACGCTGCCTGCCCCAGCTGGAGCAAGGTGCCAGCCAGGCTCATGCGTGCCAGGAAATGGTGGGAAGAGAGGCTGGTTTCTCTCTGAGCAATGCTGCTGCCATGGCTGGGGGACAGCGAGCACAGGAGCACCGTGCTGCTGGGCTCGGTGTGGGGCTTCCCGAATTAACCAGTGAGCCCCAGCGGGGTGCTCGTGAAAGGAGGAGAAGGCAGAAGCATCACCGAGGGTTTCTGCTGGTTTGGGGGCACGGAGCTGCACTGGAATGGGCAGTTCTTTGCTCCTAGAGGCACCTGGTTAATAATGCAACTATTAATTAACGTAAGAGGCTTTATAACATACCTAAATACTGCAGATCAGCCAATTTCCACAGTTTTCCAGGCAGTCTGGCGTCTGCAAAGGCTCCATGCCATGCCAGCCTGTCCTGTCTGCGACTCCTGGGCATGGACGTGCTGTGGACACACACCCTCTGCTCGCAGGTGTAGTGGGATGAAGGAGGTAGGGCCAGAGCTCTGCTAAGGGACAAGGCGAGTGCTGACCGGACATCCTCAGGTGGGCGACTCTTCTGCTAGAAGACAAAAGCAAAGCTAAAACCAAAGCACTCTGCAGGACTCCGCCGTGCCCAGGGCTCACCAGCAGAAGCCTCCCCATGCACTGGCACTCCGCTCACCCCAGCCAGGGCTCCCCATGTCCCCAAAGTGGCATCCCACTGCGTGGGACCCATCTGATGATTACCACCACCTTCTTGCAAACGAAATCCCCCATCTCCCTGCCTGGGGCTCACAGATGCCAGTTCAGCTGTGCAGCTTCCCCTTCTCCCTCTTATCACCTCGGTGCCCCCAGGGGCATGGCAGCAAGGCAGGACAGACACAAACCACCGCTGGATCCCCCTCAGGTGGCCACGCAGCGCTTGCAGCCTCCTGGCCCCTGCAGATAACATCTTCTGCCCTCCTGGAGAAAACCAGCACCCACCGGGCAGTCCTGGAGCTGCGTCCATGGGAAACTTTCGTGCCGGAAACACAAAAAAAAAATTGCTGCCACTGCAACATTTCTTCTGCTGCTTTCTGCTCCGTGTCAGATGTTTTTGGATGAGCTGAGCTTCCAGCAGCAGGATTACGTTTTGATGTAGCACCATGGGATGCGATCAAATAATCTCTAGTGTTAGAGCAGGTTCTCCCCCATCAAAGGGCTTTTCCTGACCAGCCATGTTTCAGAGGAAGGGCTGACGGGGAAACATCACTGCAAGCAGCAAAAACCCCTTTCATTTCAACCACGCTACTGGTTGCGGAGCAAAGATGAGAAACCTAGAGGCTGCTGCATGCAAAGACTTAATTGAATCTTCCAGGCCAGTTAGAGACAAGACGACATCAAAGGGTGAAAATTTTGCTGTGAACTGCTCCCTGCGCTCCTTTAATTTGTGCTGATATTTTAATTAGACCTAAAGGCTGCCTGAGGGGTGAAATGCGAGGCAGCTGAGCTGCCTCCAGGCCTCTGAAACCAGAGGGTCAGAGCTGGGCAGCCAAGGAGGAGCAGAAGGACTTGGCTTTCCATCTTGGAGGGAGAGTGGGTTCAGACCCAGCTACCTTTAAAACAGCACCAGCACCCAAAAAAACGTTAAAACAGCACCAGCACCCAATCCGTGCCTCAAACCTTGGCTTGCCAGCAGGTGGACAGGGATGGGCTGTGTAGGAGAGCTGTGTCTGTTGCTGTGCACCTCTGCACACTCACTGACACACTCACCCTTCATCGTGAAGGGTTTCGAGGAGAGAGCAGCCCCATGGTGTGTGCAGGGACCCCAGGACTTGGCTCCGCTCCTCCCTCCTGCAACCTGGGCACTCACCCCTCAAGTCGGGAAACACAAATCTCACACGGGTCTCCTGGCAGGACGAGCAGGGGAGACTGCAGAGGGGCTGTCCCGCATCCTAGCCTTGTACCATGGACCTGACCACGGACCAGAATCTCCTCCAGGTTCCCTTGCTTGACCTGTATTGACGTTTTTTCTCTGGAAGAGGTCAGGTTTGTTTGACCAAAGCAAGCGAGAGTTAGCTGGGGCTGCTGGGCAGGCAGCACAAAGCCCCTGTGGTGCCCACGTTGGGCTCAGGAGAGGGTTTGGGCAAGGGCAGTCCCGCCTGCGAGCTGGGTCACTTCTTGCACAGCACCTGGCTGGCACACCTTGGGGTGAGGTGGCACAGACCTACACAGCCCTGGTGCTGTGCCAGGGCACTAGGATGCGGCGTCTGCGTTGCTGCTGCCCCAGGCAGCTGCCCTAGGAGGTTCTGGGGCTCCTGGCTCCACGGGCTGAGCAGTTCCCACCTGGACACAGCCACAGCGATGGTTTTAGGGCTGGCGAAGAGGCATGGTGCAAAGTGCTAATATAGACAAAGCCTGAAGCATTCTCAGCGGTATTTCCCTCCTCACCTCTACTCTCTGCTTTAAAAACAATGGGGCTCAGTGACTGGATGTGCTTCTAAACAACAAACCAAAAGTACGAGCAGTCTGGCAGCGGTCCTGCAGCAGACGAGGGGGTGGGTAGGAGCTCTGTCTGCACTACGATTCATCAGCGCTGCCACTGAAGTGGAGCACCTACAGCTCTGCAACAGGATGTGGTGTTTGCCACTGCTCAGCAAGCTGTGACGGAGGTTCTGGACGGCAGCGAGGTGGCTTGGAAACCGAAACGGGTCCTCTGTCTTTCTGCTGCTGCCCCACAACTTCCTTTACAACAAACTTGACGAGCAGCGCACAGTGCTGCTGACCCACAGGTGACAGGGCTGGCACCCCAACGCTTGCCGGGTGCCCTGCGGGTGGCACGGGGGTGTCACCACACCTCTGGGCACTTCACACAGACACAGTGCCTGAGAAAGGCACCTTCAGAAGCGGTGCTGGTGAAGGCACCAAGCCTGCAGCACACAAGGTCCGGGCAAGCAGGCAGAGATGCTGCAGCACGACGGGCTCAGCCCCTGCCCAGCCCGCAGCAGTCTGAGCTTTTGGCTGACCCGAGCCCCAAGCTAAGACAGATGCTGCTGGATTTTAGTGTCAGAGAATCAGGCAGGGCAGGGCTGGCATCCAAGCTCTGCACGCAGCAGCCACAGCTCTGGAGTGGGCCCACGAGGGCTCGTGGCAGTGGCTGTGGATGGCCACCAGCTCAGTGCACATCCCCCTGAGCCGGCAGCGGGGAGGGCAGCATTACCTCGAGGCAGCTCCCTCCCACACCGCTCCTCTCATTCCAGCAGGAAGATGGATAAGGGCTGAGCGGGGCAGCCAGAGCTCGCACTGACGTGCCGTCTGCTGCGTACCCGCCCGAGGGAACACCGGGCAGTCCATGGGAAGGTGGTGGGCGCAGGCTGAGAGCCGTGCTGCTGCCAACACCGCGCTCCTCACCCCGGGATCGCCGATGCCACGGGAGGCCTCTGATGGAAGGTGAGTGGTGGCCGGAGGGAGCTGCAGGGACACTGACACTGACACGGGCAGGTCCTCGGGTCTGGCTGTGGCTGGGCTCTGTGGCAGGACAGGCAGTGGGCCAAGGAAGTCCAGCACCTTGGTGGGGTTCGTGTCCAAAACTGGGGTGAGGTGGGGCACCCAGGTGTGAGCATTGATGGTGGTTGCCAGTCTGAGGGCTTGGGGTCTGCTGTGGTGGCATGGGGGGAGCAGCTGCCTCTGAAGGCAGACAATCTTCCTCAGACCCTGCTCTACGTAGGCTTTGTTTCCATCATCTCTTGTGTTCTTGGGTTTCTTTAACTCCATTTTCTATAGCCACCACCTTGACCGAGCACCTCCTTACACACCACAGTTTTGGGACAGCATCCCTTCCAGGAGGACTTCCCCTGGAGGTGATGCTGTCCTCCAGGACTTTGTCCAGTTCCCCTGGAGGGCTCTGGTTTATGCCCTGCTCCCAGCAGGGCTGCCCTCACAGCCAGACCGAGCGCTCCACCACCACCCTCCCCAGCACCCCCGAACCTCAAACCAGAGCCAACCCTGCCGCTCTCCTCTCCCGCAGAGGCTTGGATCAGTCGCTACCAGAAGCAGCTGGTGAGGTCCATCTCACCACAGTTCCTGGAGGAGATCATCTGCCACCTGCGGAGGCTGGACCTCCTCACGGCGGAGGAGGCCGGCCGGGTGCAGGAGGCGAGCTCCCTGCCCGAGCAGGTGAGGGCCGTGGTGGATGTCCTGGCTGGCAAGGGCAGCTATGCCTCCCAGTGCCTGCAGACCTTCATCGAGACCACCAATTCCCAGCTCTACCTCCACATCACTGTTTACGGTAGGCAGCGCACAGGGGGGGCAGGACAAGGGGCTCTGCAGCCCCGTGGCAGTGCCGCTGCTGGCTCAGGGCCTCCTCCAGCCTAAGCCAAGGAAGGACAACAACATGGGGGTGACAGGGCTCACGAGAGTCGCAGCAGAGAGCAGGAGCCCCGTGGGGTGCAGCAGCGATGCCGTACCTGTGCTCGGAGGGTGGTGGATCCCAGGGAGCTCATGCAGTCTGACAGGACCACCTGGGGACGGATCCTCCATCGCCGCCCACCTGCAGCAATGCGGGGACGGGGGGGGCCACACAGCCTCTGAGATGCTTCCGCAGCCTGGGAAGAGGCAGAAAGCGAGAGGACCACGTCAGTAGTGCTGGACTGCAGCCCCCAGGCTCACACCCCAGCTGAGGCATCTCCTCTGCTCCCCAGGCAGAGGCAGCAGCCCCAAAAACACCAGCTCCTTCTTCCCCTCGAGCCCCTGTTTTATCCTGCACTTCAATATAAATATTGCTGGGGTTAGGGTACAAGCAAGGGTCCAGATCTGTGGCAATGGGGCTGAGACCAAACCAGGGAGTCACGCCACAGGATCGGGCCCAGGGAAGAAAACTGGGGCCAGGCACGTGCCAGAGACCCCCAGGAAAGCACAGAGCGCTGAGGAGGGCCCGAGGACAGGCTGCAAAGGCAGTGCACAGATCAGGGTCTGGATCAACAAGGCCCACGGCAGGCACAGGCGCCCTGGAGCTGTTGACAAGCGCTCCTACAGCACAGCTCAGGCAGGGATGGGAGGCTTAAATGGGCTTAAATGGGCTCCTGGCCCTGCAGGTGTGGGGGGAGGCTGCAGGTGAGGCCAGTCAGGGCCCTGGCACATGCCTCATGCATAGGCTTTTGCATTATTATTTTTTTTTTTCTTTTTTTTTTTTTTTTTGCATTTGTGGTTCTCCTCCTCCCCCTCACCTCCTGTTTCATTTCTCTCTGGGCAGAGCCGATGGTGCAGAAACATCTGGAGAGCCTCCAGAGCTACTATGGGAACGGCTTGGAGACGGGTCCCCTCCAGCGCCTCATGAACCTGCTGCTGGTGGAAGGCTTGACCGACATCCAGCAGAAGGAGCACGACATCCTGCAGATCGAAACCACCAAAGGCCTCCGGAACGTGTCCAAGAGCATCCCTTTAGAGAAGCTCTTCCTGCCCCTGTCCAAGGTCAGCATCCCCCCACGGATCTCCGTGACCGTAGGGGTGGCTGGCATCGGCAAAAGCAGGCTGGTGAAGCTGTTTGTCCACAGCTGGGCAAAGGGGGAGATGAACAGGGACATCATGTTGGTGCTGCCCCTCACCTTCCGGGAGCTCAACACCTACGAGAAGCTCTCTGCAGAGCGGCTGATCCGCCTGGCCCTCCCTCACGTCACCGAGCCCAGCTGCATCCCCGCCGGAGCTGCCAGGACGCTGCTCATCCTCGACGGCTTGGATGAGTTCAAGACTCCCTTGGATTTTTCCAACACGGTTGTGTGCACCGACCCCAAGAAGGAGATCCAGGTGGACAACCTGATCACCAACATCATACGTGGCAACCTGTTACAGGAGGCTTCTGTCTGGGTCACCTCCCGGCCGACAGCAGCCAGCCAAATCCCCGGCGGGCTGGTTGACCGGATGACAGAAATCCGAGGTTTCGGAGCGGCTGAGATGAAAGAATTTTTGGACCAGATGTTCCTGGACAACAGAGACTTGTCCAGCCAAGTTCTGCATCATATCAAGGCTAACAGATCCTTACACATCATGTGCACCGTTCCTGGCTTTTGCTGGATTTCTGGCTCTTCGATTGGTTATTACCTAAAAACCAGCACCGATCAGTCCCAAGAAATGACAGCTGTTCCTAAGACCCTCTCAGAAATCTATTCCTATTACTTTAAAATGGCTTTGAGCAGCGACTGGCCGGAAAAGCAGCGAGAAACACTCAGGATTGAGCAAGCTGTGAACAACAGCAAGAAAATCCTGGGCAGCCTGGGCAGGCTGGCCTTCTACGGGCTGCTCAAAAGGAAGTACGTGTTTTACGAGCAGGACATGAAGACGTACGGCATAGACCTCTCCTTGCTGCAGAGCAGCTTGTGCAGCAGACTCTTACTCAAGGAGGAGATGCAGTCCTCCACAGCCTATTATTTTTCCCACCTAACCATACAGGAGTTCTTAGCAGCTATTTATTATTACACCGCTGCGAAGCGGGCAATATTCGACCTCTTCACGGAGAACGGGATGTCCTGGCCCAAGCTGGGTTTCCTCAACCACTTCAAGAGCGCCGTCCAGAGGTCTCTGCAGGCCGAGGACGGGCAGCTCGATATCTTCGTGCGCTTCCTCTCGGGGCTGCTCTCCCCCCAGGTGAACAAGCTGCTCTCCGGGTGGCTCCTGGCGAAGGACGAGCACAACAGCTTCAGGAGCCAAGCGATCAGCTTCCTCCAGGGCTGCCTGAACACGGACTATGTTATCTCCTCGAGGACAGTGAACACGGTGCACTGCCTGCAGGAGATCCAGCACATGGAGATCGCCAAGTCTGTGGAGGAGGCGATGAAGAACGAGAGCTTGGCTGGGATGCTCACACCAGTGAACTGCTCCGTCCTGGCCTATCTCCTGCAGGTCTCCGACGTGTGCGTGGAGGAGACCAACCTCTCCAACTGCCTGACTTACAACGTCTGTAAGAGCCTGCTCCCCCAGCTCCTCTTCTGCCACAACCTCAGGTAAGGCGCAGTGGGGCCACACTGGGATTAGTGAGCAGGGACACCAGACTGCTCCCATGACTCAAAACCCCAGGGGTCTATAGGAGATGCAGGCCCACCAGTGCTGTCCCTCAGCACAAAGCTGTCCTTTCTCCTGGGAACGGCACGGGACCAGCTCTGCAGTCTCAGGGAAGCCACCTCTGCTTCTGGGCCTGAGTTTTTCTGCTCATGAAGCACAGACGCCACGGGACAGCTGTGTTCCTATGCAGCTGTGGGTAGTCTTTTCCTCACTCTTTGTTCTCCAGAATACCTCGGCTTTTGCTCTTTCCTTCTATTTCCTCCAGGCTGGACAATAACCAGTTTAAGGACAACGTGATGGAGCTGCTGGGCAGCGTGCTGAGCGTGAAGGACTGCCAGATCCAGAAACTCAGGTAGGACCTGGCCCAGATGAGCTCTTCCTGGGGAGAACCAGAGCGAGGGGCCTCCAGGAGCGGCTGTCCCACTGCCTCCCCAGGGTGCCAGGTGACAAGGACAGCCCCACGCAGGGGGGCTCCTGCACCTTACCCCTGCTTTGGGAGCATGCTCTCGCCCAGACTCCCTGGGACAAGCTGCCAGCAGCAGCCCTGTGCAGGCCATGATTCATCCAAAAGCCCGATCAGTGCCACCCCCCTCAGTTATTTTTAGCTGGGCTCCTACCTCCTTGCTGTTCTTAAACCTGGAATTTGGGCAGCAAGCTGCAGATGGCTTGTCTTGGTAACCCACCTCCCAAGGTCCTGGGTGTTTGCTGGGCACGAGGGGCTCAGCATGGGTTAGAGCAGCTGGTGCATGGAGATGCGTGGCCCCGAGAAGACGGGTCCCCTCTTTCCCATCTCCCTTCCCTTCCTTGTTTGTGGCTGCACACAGAGGCCCCTTCACTGTGAGCTCTGTGTTTCACTACATGAATTAAGTCTAGAAACTCCCCTTCCACCCCGTCCCTGCAGTGCCACACCAGGGGAGCACACCCCGAAGCATTTGAACAATGAGGCAGGGCTGTGCCATCCACCAAACGCTCCCCATCACTCTCCTCTGCTGCACCATCCCCAGCTGCATCCCAGCAGCGCTCGCAGCCGCACCGGGGCTGTGAGAGCCTCTTCCTTCCCCTGACAGACACCCGCTCTCTTTTTCTGGACAGCTTGGCAGAAAATCAGATCAGCAACAAGGGTGCCAAAGCACTGGCCAGGTCACTGATGGTCAACAGGAGCCTGATGGTGCTGGAGTAAGTGTTGCCCCCTCCCAGCTCACTCCGTGCTGTCTCTGTGCAGCCAAACCCCTCCTGGCTCCCCGACGGAGCTGGGGACAGCCTCGTGCCCGACCCTGGCATCCCACAGCAGCACTCAGCTGAGCTGGGCACGTGTTGGTGAACTGCCACAGTCCCTTCTCGTGCCTTGCTAACCGTGTCCTTTCTGCTCACCTCTCCCCTGTCTCACCCCAGCCTGCGGAGCAACTCCATCGGCCCCTCGGGAGCGAAAGCGCTGGCTGATGCACTGAAAAAAAACCAAGTCCTGCTCTCCCTGAAGTAAGTCTCAATTTCTGCAGCACCCCTAGGAGCAGAGGCATGGGACGAGCTGCCTGCAGGGCTGAACGTCACGATTTCCCTGCCCTCACCCTCATGGGGAGTCCCTGGGCACACCCTGGTTTGGCTGTGCCGGGCAGCAAGCCTGACTGCAAGGGGCACGGAAATAATAGGGGCCCTAAATCCCCATCAGCCAGAGGGGCCCTAAATCTCCGTTGGGATGCAGGACTGCACAACAGCAAAGCAGACTGCTGCGGGCAGTGAAGCTGGGAACCCCTTAGTGCTGTATCAGGGGGTTCCTGCTCACCCTGCACTGGTGGCAGCCCCGGACGGGTGTTTGATGTCTGGGGGTGCTGAGATGAAGCAGGTGCCACCCGCCCTGGTACTCGCTCACAGCTTGCTCCTCTCCTTGCAGCCTGCAGCACAACGTGATCAACGAGGACGGTGCCACCTTCCTGGCCGAGGCCCTGCTCACCAACCACAAGCTGACGACCCTGCAGTGAGTGACCGGGACCCGGTGCCCCCCTGCTCCTCCCAGCCACCAGCAGACCCCGCATGGGCTCCAGCTTGGCTCCATCCCGGTGTCTGGCTGGCCACGGGGGCCAAGCAGCAGAGCCGGGGCTTTCCCATTGTGCTGCTTATCCTAGTTTACCATCCCCACACCACCCCTGTCAGCAAAGACCTTCCAGACCTCTAGAGGTTGTCACAACCCAAGTTCTTTCCCAGTCTGACACGTTCTCAGGGTGGAAGAGCACTGCCAGAGCTCAGAGTAACCTACAGGGGAGGAAGGGGGTGCAGGTGCTGCCAGCAGAGAGGTGCCTGGGCCTGGCTGATAATCAGGGTGACTTCCCCTCCTTTGCAGCCTGCAGAAAAACTCCATCGGAGCCCAGGGCGCGAGGAAAATTGCAGAAGCACTGAAGAGGAACTGCAGCCTCAAGGAACTCATGTGAGAGCCGACAGGGGCAGCACGAGGCCGAGGGATGGCAGTGCCAATGCCATGTGTCCCTGGGAGCTGAGGGCAGGGCTCTGAGCTGTGCTACGCAGTCAGGACAGGCTTTGTCCAAGGGGGACGTTGTGCGTGAGGGTGGGAAGCGTGCCAGAATGGCTTTTGGATAGATCTGGTGTTGAGGTGCTCTGCTTACCTCTGGGGAAGCAGGGAGCCACGGAGCAAACCAAGGGGCCAGGCTGCTCTCCAGAATGGTGGGGCTCCAGGCCCTGTAGGTACATTAAAAGAGGTTTCAGCTAAAAAGCAATTTTGGTACAGCAACACGGGTGCGTGTGGGCTGGAAATTAGACCGCAGCAAATTCATGCTTGTGGTCGGACCCCAAGGGTGTTCCCGTGACCCAAAGGTACACCAGGGGACATGGGGACCCTGTGGTGGCACTCCTGCTGGGTCAGGTGAATCCTTGGCAGCAGGTCTAAGCATGGCATGGCCACAGCAAGGGGAGGCCAGCAAAGCTGCTCAGGTCCCGCTGGAGGGCAGGGGGCTGCAGACCCCATGCTGCCAGCAGGGGCTCTGGCTGTGACACGGCTGCTGGTAACGCTCCCTCTGCCTCCTGTCTTAGGCTCTCCAGCAACTCCGTTGGAGACAACGGCTCGGTCGCCTTGGCTGAAGCTCTGAAGGTCAACCACAGCCTGCAAAGCCTCGAGTAAGTCCCCGACATGCGGCAGCCCCTGGCTGCTTCCCCCCCTGCTGCCACAAAGCCCCTTGCTGGGCGCCCTCTGCTTCCTCCACGTTTGCTCCTTTGGCCTCGGCTCCCCTTGGTGACCTCTTCCTTGGTGTAAGAGGCGCTTTTAACCCCTGATGCAACCCCGCAGCCCACCCAGCGGTGCCAAGAGCGGCCCATCCTAATGCCCCCCTCTTTGTGTTAGTCTCCAGAGCAATTCCATCAGCAGCGCCGGGGTTGCGGCTCTGACAGCGGCTCTCTGCTCCAACAAGGGACTCGTCAACCTCAAGTAAGTGGCACTTGTGACAGCAGCTCTGTTCCATCTAATGCCACCCCACAGAAATCACAGGAGCTCTGTCTGAACCCCAGGAAGCGCCGCTTTACAGGTGACGGAGCCCTGGCACAGGTTGCCCAGAGGGGCTGTGGAGTCTCCTCCTTGGAGATCTCCAAAAGCCACCCGGACATGGGCATGGGCAGCCTGCTGGAGCTGGGGGTGGAGGAGATAGGCCCAGGGATCCCCTCCAACCTCAGCCACGCTGTGATCCGTGATCCCTGTTTTCAGTGGGGCGGTCTGTGCACAGCCCCACACCACGAGGTCACACTTCAGGCTTCCATCTCCGAGGACATCTCTTGCTGAGAACAGCAGCAGCTTGTTTCGCTGCAGACAGCCATGCAGGGAGCGGAGATGCAGCTGCTGGTGGAGATGCTGGTGCCACGGATGGTTACAGCCCCAGAGCAGGGGGCAGAGGGGCCAGGGGGGCAGCCGATGCCCTGCCTTGGTGCTCCCCGCCCAGCCTCTGTCTTTCCCCAGCCTCCGGGAGAACTCCATCAGCAAGGAGGGGGGCCCTGCCATCGCCCGCGCCCTGCGGACCAACAGCACCCTCAGGAGGCTGGAGTAAGTCCCACGGGGCCAGGAGGGCACCCACGCTGCTGCGTGGTGTCGCTGGAGATGTCCCAAACCACGTGTGACTCGTGTCTCCTCTGTCCTCTGCCCCTAGCTTAGCAGCCAACCTGCTGTACGACGAAGGCGGCAAGGCCATCGCCCTGGCGATGAAGGAGAACAGGGCGCTCACCTCCCTCCAGTGAGTTTCCCTCGGAGCTGGCGGGCAAGTGGCTTCCTTGAGTTGCCCTTCCACGAGACGTGGAGCTTGCCATCCTGCATGGACCCATGGGGGCCTTGCACTGGGTGAACGGGGTCACCCCTGAGCCTCCACCGTGTTGGAGGTGGTGAGCGGATGGGTGCTGAGCCCGGAGGGACCGGGGCACCCCGCAGCCACTGGCCTCAGCCTTCAGCTCCCCTTCTTTTGCAGCTTGCAGTGGAACTTCATTCAGGCAAACGCGGCCACGGCGCTGGCACAAGCACTCAAGTCCAACAGCAGCCTGGCCAGCCTCGAGTAAGTGTGGATACAGGCGGGCAGGTCCTGGGCACCCCTGGGCACGGACCCCCAGGGCACTTTGGCACACCGTGCCCTGTGCTTGATGCCCGTTTCCCTGCTCCTGGGTGCTGGGGCTGAGGCAGATGCAGGATTTCCCTGTCTTAGCTTGCAGGAGAATGCCATCGGAGATGAGGGGATGGCCGCCCTGTCCGCTGCGCTGAAGGTCAACACCACCCTGGCAGATCTCCAGTGAGTCCCCAGGCTGTGGCAGGGCCCCAGTGTTGCAGCTGGTCTGATTAGCTCGCCTAATTAGCGCACCACGGCCACCTCAGGACATGCACTGAAGGGCTCTTGTTCTCTTGCAGCCTTCAGGTGGCTTCAATTGGTGCGGCTGGGGCCCAAGCCCTAGCGGAGGCCTTGATGGTCAACAAGAGTCTGCAGATCCTGGAGTAAGTGCTCGGTGGGGCCAGCGAGTCCCCGCCACGGTGACACCGCTCCCTGGGGGTGTCTGAGGCCCCGGTCTTTGGCTCATCACCTCTCGCATCCCCTACATCACACCCTAGCAGACTTACCTGCCCCTTGGCTTGCTGATATGGGGCTCCCACTCCCACCTCCTCCTCTCGCCCACGGAGAGCACGGGGCCCACGGGTCACCCCGGGCTGTCCTTCCCCATGGTCTGCCTTCCTTTGCAGCTTGAGAGGAAACTCCATCGGTGTGGCAGGAGCCAAAGCGATGGCCAACGCGCTGAAGGTGAACCGGAGCCTCCGCAGGCTCAAGTGAGTACACCCTGCTCCCCGGGGCGAGGCAGGAAAAACGCCCCCAGACCTTGCTGGAGGTCGGTGCTCTGACCCTGCTGCCTCCCACAGCCTGCAGGAGAACTCCCTGGGCATGGACGGAGCCATCTGCATCGCCACCGCTCTGAAGGGGAACCACGGCCTCACCTACGTCAAGTAAGTGGCTGCTGAACCAGATGGTAAGGCAGGGGTGGGGGAGACCTTCCCCACTGCTGGCACTGCCCATCCCCAGCTGCCCTGCAGGGGCTGGGGGCCAGGGCATCCCGATCTCCTCCCGAGTAGCAGCCAACATCCCTACACCACTCCAGACCCCACAGCTCCTCTCCGGGGATGCCTTCAGGGCAAAGGACCATCCTAAAAGTCAAATGCTCCCCAAAATACCACAAGGTGCAGCTGGATCAGCCCTTCCAGCTCCCCAGGGGTGTTCTGCAGCTGCTCACCTGGCTGCCTTGGGGCTCTCAGAGCCAGAGTCCTCTGCGACCAGGTCCTCGCACGAGGTCTGGGCTGGTGTGGTGAGGTTGCAAGCGATGCTGGAGGCTGGTGCAAAGCTGGAGAGCTTCTCTCAAAAGCACCCCGTGTCCAAGCCTGAACTCCTCTTCCTCCCCTCTCTCAGCCTGCAAGGGAACCGCATTGGGCAGTCGGGAGCCAAGATGATCTCTGACGCCATCCGGACAAACTCACCCGACTGCGTCGTGGAGGTGTGAGAGCCCCTGGCCGCGAGGATGTGGCCTGGTGGGGCAGAGGGCGTCCCTTCGGCCGCTTGTGCCTGCACAGGGGGGACGCCAGGCCCAGCGGGGGAGAGCAGGGGCAAGGAGAGCCCCGAAGCTCTCAGCAGGGCCCCCAGGGGCTGGCGGCTGCTGGGATGCAGGGCTCCGGATCAGCAGTGCACGAGGGTCAACGCTTGCCAGTGTTAAGAAGCTGGGGAACACACGGCTGGGGGCCCCTTCAGCAGAGCCCTGGGGGAGCTTGGAGGCTATGTGAATGGGTGAAATGGAAACAGGAGGGAGGAGGGGACACCCCACACGCCAGGCCCTTTTCCCGTGCACAGGGATAACTCACCTCCCACCGCCTGGGCAGCAAACCCTTCCTGTGATCTCCGTGACGCTGGGGCCGTGGTGCTGTGCCCGGAGCCTGCCCCACACCAGGCACATCCTGACCGCCCAGCAGCTCGGCTCTCTTCTCACCCTGGGTTGCTGTAGGCAAACGTCACGGCGCCCCACCCCGGCCCCGGGACATTGCTCCCAGTGCCAGCTCTTCTCCATCGAGGTCTGCTAGGGAGAGGCTGGGAGAGCCGGGTGAAACAGCCGCCCCTTCTCACCACACCAAATCCAGCCCTGTCCTGCAGCTCCTGCTGCAGTCCCAGAGATGAGAGCTTTGCTGTTCCCTTGCTCAGATCAGTCGGGGGTGCTTTGGAGCAGAGCATTTCAGAGCAGGGGCTGCTCCTCGTGCAGCAGTGCGCCTTGCCGTGCCCTCAGGAGCAAGATGGTTTTGGCTGGGCGTGCCCAAAGTGTTTGGTAGTGCTGTCCTGCATCAAAGCCTCTTGGAAGAGGCAGAAATCCCAAGGTGTAGGAGTAGAACCATCTAGAAAGGCCTTGGGAAATAAAGAGCCCTTGGGAGAAAGGAAGGAGGAGCGGGAGGGCGCGTGGAAGAGGACCAGCACTGCACGAGGACGGGCCACCTCCAGCACGCACATCCAGGTGCTGCTGGGAGGCCTCCTGACAAAGTTCTGCCTCTCACGGGTTTAGGCTGGACTTCTTGGATTTCCTGCTCTTGCCATCGGTGACAAGCTGGGTGACCTTGGGACGTGTCTTCCCCCGTCCCAGCTCTGGAGAGGGTCCTCCCCTAGCAGATCACCTTTTGGGCAGGCAGCTGCTGAAGCAGAGGTGCCTGGTGATGCCTCAGGGTGTGCAGCAGAGACACGGTGATTCCAGAAGGTGCCAGGTTTGCAGGTGACCAGAAGCCAGCCTGTGCAGCCCCCAGAGCTCCTGCCAGCCACTGCCCCTCTCCCTGACCCACCCCAGATGGAGTCCACACTCGGACATGCTGCTGCTGCTGTCCTGCTCCAAACACCTCTGGGGGCTGCTCCTGGAGGACTGCTGGGGTGAGCTGTGCAATCTGTACATACTTGGAAATAAATCAGTTCCTAGCTGGAAAAATTCCTTTGCACGGCCTTTCTCTATTGCCTGTGGATCACTGCATAGGACATTCAGCGTGCACCACTAGGGCTGCGTGCCCCTGCCCAGGCTGGAGACCCCACACCCTGCTCTAGCACACCAGGAGGGCTCATGGCTTTTCCATGAGGCATTAGAGGCTGGCTCGTGATCTCCAGCAGGATATAGTGATGCTGAGTGACTGAAGTCCTACCTCTGTCATCATTATTTCAGGGCAGACAGGGCCCTGAGGCCAGCTCTGCCCCAAGTCTGTTTGGAACCCTAAGCTAAATGTTACCTGAAGTACCAAAAGGAGACAGCAATCAACGATCCCAAGCAGGCTCACAAACCCTGGAGCTGCAGGAAATATGAGGTTAACAACAACCTGAAAGCCATTTATAGATCTGTATGCACGTACACAGACCTAGCTATACGAAAACACTTCCGTGCTGGAAGTGTCAAACACCCAGAGGGTGCATTTCCCCTGGCACTGGGGGTGGCTGCTACAAGCACTGCTGCTCACGCCTGATACAAGAAGCTGTAAAGCAAACCACAGCTCCCCTAAATCCTGGCGGGCTGTGTTGGAAGGCTAGGTGGCAGTGCTGCCTGAAGAGCCTCTGGCTCTGCGCACGTGATTTAGTGCATCAGCTTTCCCCTTCAGCCTACAGTATAGGAAATAACAGAAAACTGGTCCAAACTCAGAGACTGTGCCCAGTCACACGGGAAATCTCCCTCACAGGTCAAAGGCATCTCCTTCAGCATACAGGGAGGACCAGCGTGGATTCCCTGAATACCACAAAATAACATTTTCAGATGAGGTCCTAAAATCTGGACATTTCAGCCCTTGGGGCAAGCACATACACTTTTCCCCTGGCTGTCACAGGACCACCCTAATGGATTTGCAGTAGGTATCTAGCACTAAGAACACCATCTTCTGTGTTTTTCTTTGAAGTGAGGTGCAAAATACTGATTAACTTTATAATTACGGGTGCATAGAAAGGTCCTGTCAGCCAGTTCAGCTCAAGCCTATATAATTCAGTGCATTTCAGCTCGTCACAGCACCCACATATATCCTGTTAACTACATAAAAGTTGTGGAGTGTGTACCTGTGTACGGGCTCATTCCAACAGGACATTTTAAGTTCTAAGCTCTATTGACAGGTGTCAGAGAATCGGAGAGATGGAAAAATCTCTTGGTTTTTCAAGTAACTCACATGCATTCCTTCCTTCAGTGCAATAATGGAGGGGTTGGACCTGACTGTAGACTTCCGATGGAGGGAAAGCAAAGTACTTTGGTGATGTGAAGAAAAGAGAAAGGCAAGAGAACAGCCTGGGCTCTTGCCTGCCCTGATGAACACACACCAGAATGAACTCTTCTAATCAAGCACTGATTTCTGCTCCTGTGAAGACAAACCATGACACTAAAGCAGAGCTAAAGGGAAGGAGGGAACACACTACAAAAACTCCAGCTTTTGCTTTCATCTGAGTACCTTCACTGGTGGCACCAGTTAAACCCACCGACCTTCCCAGCACACTAAGCACTTCTGCGAGCAGCAGACTACCAAAGCCTGGATGCCTGCAGGCTTGTGCTCATGTCCCAATACCACCATTGCCCTATACTAACCCTCAGCTCCTACCACATACCTTGTGATCCTCTGGCTCCTGCACACATCTCTTATTCCTCAACAGGTTAACTGAGTATCTCCATTAAGTATTCTCCTAACATCTCCTTATTTTTTTCCCTAAAGCGTGCAGGAATTTAAAATCCAGACATCCTTACCACTCTTCACTGAAACTGGCCAGGTATCCTAAAAGTTCTTCAGGGAGGGGTAGACAAAGGGAGCAATCACTTGATCTTGTTCCTATAAAAAATCAGGCTAAAACTGGTGAATAATTAAGTATGGAAAATACACCTATTCCTGATACAAGTAGGAATGTTTTCTTAAATAAAAAAAATGCAAAGGGGACCTCTTCTGCCAGGAGAACAGCGTTGCACACCAGTCAAATTCTACTGACTTTTGGGTTTGGACATCTGTTCTCTTGGCGACCCGTGATACAAGAAGAAAGGCAAGCAGAGGAACAAAAGGAAGTGACAGTGCCCAACTTCTGGCCATTTGAGTGCCTAAAGCTTAGTCTGCCCCGGAAGCACCAGTATAATTAAAGGACTAATTTCATATGGATTTAATTACAGCACAGTCTCACACAGTTGCTCTCAGGACACTCAAGCACGGTGCACTCAAGTCTGAGAACAATTCCCATTGACACAGCTGAAATGCTAAGAGATGCTGCATGGAAGGCAGGCTTTGAGGATCCCTTCACTAGTTTCCCAGTTTTAACTTCACTCCTTTAGTTCTGCTGGCACTGCTCTTTGTAGAGACAAGCCCTTGATTAAGTAAAGGGTATGCTTAGGATAAACAGATTTAAGCCAGTTTTAAAATCAATTTAAATGTGTTCCCAGAGCAGCTTTTCATCCAGCTTTATTAAGCCAAAAAATCTGTTTGGACATAATAAAATGCAGGGAAATCAGGCACACAATGCTCACTGGAGTGAGACTTCTGGCACTGCAGCACATGAGGGCCAGTTCTAATGCAATTATGGAAATAACAGCACTCCACATTACTGTGATTCTCATTATGGATAAACTGCTCATACTTTGCGAGTCACAGGACTGGCAATCCAGGTTTAATTTTCAAGTTTAATGAACATTATTTACCAACTCCTGAATTCATGCTGACGAGCGCTTTTCAGATGGCAGGATATTAGTTCCTGGCCTGAATGCTCTCCAAAGTTTTTATTTCAAGGTGCCTCCTGGTCCTGCTGCTAGAGGGTCAGAAGTCGTTGTCGCTTTCCTCTAGAGGCTCTGGCTTCTTTGCTCGCTGACTGGATTTGCTTGGGGAGATTTCCATGCTGTCATCTTCCACATCCTCCTCCTCCTCTTCATCTTCATCATCATCCAGGTCAATCTCGCTATCCCCCGACTCCTCCTGCAGGGAAGCACACCGAGTCCATGACCAGTTCAGCTCTCGGGTGGCGAGGCACCTCTGCCAGCTCAGAAGTAAAGGCTGGTGCCTCTGGCTGACATCGAGCTGCTTCCTCCCCTACGCCTGGGGCCATGGGGATGGCCATTTATTTGTCTGGACTGCTACGGATCCAGACTTGGACTTGCCCTGGACAGCAGCAGATTCTGCCAGAGGTTTCGTTCTAGCCCACAGCTCTGGATGCTGCCTTTTAGAATAACAATAGGCCAGAGCTCAGCTGCCTCTGGGAGCTAAATGCCCACACGGCTCCACCAGCAGCTCCCCGCCTTGCTAGACACTGCCTGCTCCAGTCGATTCACAACAAACATCCTTCCTCGCTTCATGGGGCTGACAAAAATGAACTTCCTGACTTCTCCTCAATCCGTGGTATTAAAGGCCTCGCACAGTGTTTAATTTCAAAGTGGTACCTGCTGTGAGACCAAAGAATCAAGGCCTAGTGGAAGAAAAACTGCAGAAGAAACCCACCTGTGCCTTGGCGATGATCTTGCGCTTGCCTGGCTGGGCTGGGGCAGATCTCCCCTTGGAGAACCAGAGCAGAAAGGAGAGGCAGAGCAGGAAAAAAAAAAAAAAAAAAAAAAGTACAAGAACGTAAAAGAAAAAAATAAAATAACCAGAATGGGAGCAGGAGGGAAGGCGGCAAAGGCAGGTACAGCTGGGGCATCACATGCCACATCTGAGAACTGGTTGTTACACTGCAAAGGACACTGAGAATACAACCAAAGGGGGGGAAACTGAGTCTAAACTAGAAAGCACAAGCAGGTGCCCAGAGACCTGCTCACCAAAAGGAGCCATGCAGGTGGTCCTGCCTGAATCGTGTGCTGCAGGAAAGCAGCTGCCCTGTACGGGAGGGGAGTTAGAGGCAGGGAAAGGCAGAAGAGCTGCCTGGACTGGGTTCACGTCCCCATCCCACGTGGGGCAGCAGTCACCTTCAGGTTGAGTGCTCTCCTTGTCTTCCCAGACTCAAGGGCAGCTCTGCCAGGTGATGGGGTCGGTCACTGGACCCCAGTTGTGCTGCTGCAGGAGATGCCCTGTTCCACACACAGGAGAAACCCACAAGCAAAGGTGGGGTGCCCTGTGCAGGGGGTGCAGGCTCACTGGTACAGCTCAGGGGCTCATCGGATAGGAGAAGGGAAGGACAGGGGAGCCACACAAGCAAAGAAGTGCCAGAAGCCAGCTCCCGGGGAGGCTGCAGTCTGCTCTCTTCTCAAACCCAGAGCCTGATCAGCTCCTAACCAGCCTCACTAGTTTTGTTTCCTGACCTCAGACACAGAAGCCTGCAGGAGTCCCTAGCAAGCTTCTCAGCCCTGGTGCCTGCTGAGATGCAGAACTAAGAGGGCAGAGCCCTAAGACAACCAGCCTGGCTGCAGCTGAGGCAACGAGAGGCTTTCCTTTCCACACCTGATGTGCCAACAGGGAGACATGGGAGAAGGCTGTGAGCAGGACACAGTAAAAAACAACACAAGGGAAATCCAAAGGGCAGAGAAATTACAAAGGATGGTTATTCATAGACAGAGCTGGCAAGGACTTGGTAAAGAACAACCAGGCAGCACTGGGACTGAAGTCACAGCATCTTCGCCTACAGCACTGGCACTCCTGACCCTACCCAGAACTGGGTCTGAGTGCCAAGGGCATACCTCACTCCCCAGAAAGCAATGAACAGCTCTCTACATCCATTCTGGCAGAAACAAACAGCAGAGCACAGTCTGTAAGCTGCTTTCCAGAGAAAAAAGCGAGGACAAACAAGGTGAAGGCAGCTCGCTGGCAGGGCACTTAACTCCCTTATCGCTATGGTGCCTCCCAGTCCCTACAACGACCACTTAACAGTGGCATTTTTCCTTTTCTGAACCTACCTGCAGGAGAAATAGCCTGCCCAGAGCTCTGCACCGCTAAGCCAGCAGCATCAGACAACCATGGCAAACGGCTTTCGTATTTGGTGGCAAACATCAGGAGTTCCCACCTATCCTTACATCCCCCCCAGCAGCTTCTCTCTCATTTTAAACTCTCCTTGGGACCCTGGGGCCTGGCGACCCACCACGGCTCACCGGAGGGCTCTGTGGCAGGCAGTGCTGGGGATTTAGCTGGGAGGACAGCGGTGCTGACCCTGCCTGTGCCCACGCTCCCAGAGCTCACGTGTTACTGCAGGCACAGGCTGCTGTGCTCTGAGCCCACCAGAGCTCTGAGATGCAAAAGATGGCCCAAAGCCTCAGATGCCTGGGTCGCAGGGCCGAGCTCTGTACTCCTGTACCACCCAACACCTCTGCTCCAGTGCAGAGCTGTGGGCTAACTCACAGCTGACCACAAACCTCAGCTTCCTGCTCCAAGCCAGCGCTTTGCTGCTTCCCCAGGGCCTGGAGCCTAGCTTTTGTGAAGGGATTTCTGAAAGAGCACGTTCTTTGTTTCAGAGAAGCTGAATTTCCATGCCACGAAGGCAGCACTGAGAGCCTGATAATGCCCCAGTGGCACAGGGATGTCTGAACTCCTGGCACGCCTCCTCATCCAGACAGGCAACACGGGGTGAGGTGTCTGCTGGATGGTGAGACAGAAAGGCTCCACGCTAGTAAATTAATAGCATGGGATCAAACGTGAGTTCACAGTCATCAGTTTTTAAGTGTTTGTCCCACTTCCTTACACAGTTTTAGCCTGTGCCAGCGAGCACCCTCCCAGACAAAGTTCCAGCATCACCTGGGGAACAGGACAGCCCCTCTGATCCCTGCTGGCAGCTTGGATACAGGCACCTTTTGGGGATGGTGGGGAGAGCTTACTGCATGGATGCAAGCCATATCAGAGCAGCTGGCTTCAGGGTCAGAGGCTCTGTCTTACTTCTTTGTACAAATGTAGCCACTTAAGAGTGCCCAGAGGCATAGAAAGATCACCCACGTGCCAAAGGCTGAGCGGAGCAGTCAGTAACTGCCCGCTGTACCAACCTGGGCGTGCCTGCTTAGCTACCATCTATTCACCAGGTCAGCCTCATCCAGGTGCAAAGCCAGGAGACAGCTTCACCTGCAGGACCAATGCTTGAGATGCTGCGTGGTAGCACAGGTCGGTGAGAGGGCTCCAGGGAGTATGACTTCAAGCAAATTAGGGGACTCAGATCAACACATCTAACTCCTATTACACTGCACTGATCCCTCCTCCCAGCCACCTGCCCCCACGGCTCAGCAAAACAGCATCCCTGTAGCCTGCGTGCAGCTATTGACATGCTCTGGCTGAGGTGAAAGCACAGGGCAATGCGCAGGGACTCTAGGAGCAAAAGAACAACGGGAAAGTACCCGTGTGTGCAGATAAAGGGAGAGCAGCCAGCTGCAGGGAAAGAGGGGAAAAGCAGGCCTGTGGCATGAAGATTGAGCAGATATAAATCTGTTTCTCTAGCTAAGGAGAGGGCTGTCATTCTAAAGCACTGCTGGAAAAGCCCTGCAGGTGCATGGGATGGTTACTTACTTCTTCCTCTGTGTCTCCACCTTGCATCGTTCCCACGATCCGCGTGCCAGTCCTTCCTGCAGAGCAAAGAGAATCACCATAAAGCCTGGGTCATGGTTAGCACGGAGGGGGAGCGAAAGACGAAGTTCAGGGTTTCCTTTTAGAGAAGCAACCAAATGGCAGCGGGAGGATGAGATCCCAGCACATGTAAGGCCACCCCACTTGGTAAGCCTCAGAACTGGGAAGAAGCTGGAGAGGGTGAGGCTGACAGGGATTCCAGTCAAGACTGTACTCCCAGAGCTACCCGATACTGCTAGGCTACAGCATACAATAGGCTGAAGAAAAGCACTAACTGGATGCCTGGTTAACAGCCCTGCTGTGGCCATCCCATTTCTCCGTCTCGTGCCACCACTAGTTTTCGCTATGACAGACAGATACAGGATTTTTTCCAACCTAGAGAAAATCTTTTTTTTTAAGCATGAGAACAACACAACTTTAAAATGTATCCTGTAAACCTCCTTTGCACCTCCCCAAGTACAAAGCCCCCTTTTGCAGGTTGATTTGGGCTAGTTATAGCAAACAGCTGGCTAACTCAGCCAGAAGCCACCAAACAACCCTTGCTGTGTCAAGACAGATAATTGAAAGGATCCTATATCTTCAAATAAAAACTATCAATCTGGTTGCTGACAACACAGGCAGTGGAGATGGAATTATAAGATGATTCCTGGACAGAGCTTTATATTCTCAAGCTTTAGAGACTGATAGACATAGCCTTACTACATAAATTCAGAGGTGGTTGCAGCTGATGTCATTAAATGACAATAAAATGACTTTTGCTCAGCCTACAAATGGGACCAAGAGTTTAACTGCAATTTTCTTCCATAGAAAATTCAGCATAAAGTGCTAGACAGGGATTTACTACCTCAAAGCAGAAAGCAGCAGAGAGTTCCTAAAATTTACTGATAAGACAAAGCTGAGAGAGATCCCAAAGAGAACCAGACTATCAAACGAGCAGAGCAGATGAAATAGGACAGTTCAAAAACGCCAAGGAAAGAGCCTGGAGAATGCTAACAAAGTCTATGAGATGCTGCTTTTCCATCAGCAGATACAGGAAGGGCATCTTACTGGCATCCAACTGCGTACAGCTGGAGGAAGAAGAGGACCAGGTGCTGCCCTGACTTTGATGCTTACAGGGGTTTAAGCTGGGAGGACCTCTTTGAACTAGTGCCTGTGGGATCAGCAGCATTAGACCCCGTGACACAGCCCTGGGATGCTCACAGAAGACACCACGACATGCAGAGAGCCTGGAGCTTCAGGCTGTGCAATGTGCTGTAGTCTAAGCAGGAGAGAAGGCAGATTTTCCATGTTACCAGAAGAGCTTCTGTGACAGAGGCAGGAGCCTCATTTTACCATTCCGATATTAAACCCCAAGTCTCTGCGTGTGGGAGCAAGAGAAGCGACAGATGGCCGCGGTGAATTTCCTTGCGTGCTGGAGGGGAGGCAGGAAACAGAGGCGTTGCCTGCACGCAACAGGGAGGGCTGGCAGGTACGGGGGTGTTTGGCACTTGAAACGTACTGGGTTCAATTTAGCTGGGCTCAGCTTGCCGCAGCATTAGTGCTGCACCGCTCTGGCCACAGGGGCTCACGCAGCTTCCAAGCGGGTGAAAGCCTGTTATGTTTACTTACAGATAATGTGAATTCAGCTGGGACAGGCTGTACAAAGTGATAATTAGGTAAAATGCTAGTAATGAACAGACTGCAATTCACTGCACCTTTGGATTCAAATCTAATCTCAGTGCATCGCCATGGTTTACAGCCACCGAGCTATTAAAGATCAGGAGTGAATGTGCATCCATGATTTTATCCCGTGAGCATTTGCCATTTTTCCTCTGCGTGTGATGCCTGCCATTGTACTGCCCTGTGCAGCTGCCTACAATGGATCCCCAGGACCAGAGTGATTTACATCTTCTTACTCAGCAGTAGGTATATGCTAACCCTGTTCCTGACAACAAGAAGTGACACTTAACCCGAGAGGTTAGGACAAGCTGCCACGAGGGGAAGGCAGATTTGCAGCTGAGACATTTTGCCTCCAATCTGGAGATCTACCTTCAGTCTTCCAATCTTAATGCAAATTTCCAGGGTGAGCTCCCTTCCCTCTGGCTTCCCCTCCTTGCACAGGAAATGAGGATAAATCTTTTCCCTGATCTTTCTGATTCGTGCACCCTTTGGGTTCTGCCCTCTTATGTGAGTGTAGCCCTTAGCAGAAGGCCCTGATCTCAGCAGCGCCTTCCAGACACTGCTAAAATGAAATGATTTACCAAGCACACTACAGTTGCTGCTCATGCTTCTATTTCTCACACCACCCATGGAAAGGAAACTTGCTTGGAAGGAAGTCACTTGTCTCAACCCCACCATCTCGGACCTACAGCCCGCCTCCTTCTCCACTAGGTCCAGTGGCCATAACACGGGCTGAAAGCACTTGAACGCCTGCAAGAACTTCCCTTTGATGGTGCAATAGGTGCAGCCAGAGAAAGCTCTGTTGGGAGAAGATGATGAGATGGAGGGAAGGAACTCTATTTCAAGTTAAGACAAACTCACTTCAATGAATTCCAAACCGCAGCCCCTTGTCGGTGTGTCCAAAACCACCTGACTCTTCTGCCCCCAGCCACACGAGCACATCCAGCAGCTAGCCACATCAGTAAACCTAAGGACTTTGCAGACTCGTATCTGGAGGATGGGAATTTACAGAGATCCACACAGAAACACGCTAAGATCAGAAGAGCAGCTCTACTGGCTTTTCTCCTCCCCAGACAAGTTTCCCCTGAGCACTGCAGTCAGACCCAGCGGTTCCTGAAACAGCGCTGACTTTTTCCCTTCTGCTTGACCTGAAGAGGCAAGGAAAAAGAGACTAACCTGATTCTCCAAAATCACTTTGAAGTGTTTGCAATTAGAACTCACACTTCTTTATTAGACAAGGATATTCACCCCAGAAGCACAATCACAAGGATCCACAGCATGACGTGGACACAAAGCCCCAGTCGGATTACAATTGCACATTGTGGTGTTCTCAACGGAGGAATTTTTAAACGTTCATGGAGAATCAGACCAGGTTGGCAGAGTCCTCTGAGGTGCTCTGAGAGCAGGTGCATTTGTGAAACTGTTCTCCTCAACTTCTTACCTTATCAAACTGCAGGGTAAGTTAACTCCTGCCCATGCACAGCCAAATGCCTTTCTGCAAGACCCGTTCTTCACGCCTCAGCCTTCTCCCTCTGCCACCACCACAGTACGTGCAAAATCCAGACCCGCTCATCTCCTGCCTTTCACAGACCAGATCAAGGCTTGTTTGCGAACACATGCAACGAGAGGCCTGCAAACGCCTGGCTTTGTGAAGAGCTGTCAGGAAGAGAGCAGTCTGACCAGGTCAGAAGGGAGTTTTGTTTCTGTTGCTGTGTATCTCCTGTTAACTGCCAAAGAATCAGAGGGGGATTTTCAGAGGAGCTCTGGGGTTACAGACAAGAATCATGAACCTTCAACAGAAGGGAAAAGTAAGAAGAGCTCAATGCCCAGCAGAGCTGGTGTCAAGGCTGCTGTTCGCCCCGACTCGCCTGTTGTATATATATATATATATATATATATATATTTATATGTGTGTGCACACGTTTATTTCCTTTCAGTGCAAGCATAAAACTCTATTTTCTACTCTGAAACTATGAGATGTAGAATGCCTGCAAGCCTCCCTGAGTATTTGAGCTGCAGATTCCTGGTACCTTTGAGAGCTATTGGGACATTTGGAGGGACACTGACAGCTTCTTGAGTCTGTGGCTGAAGTCTGCATGTGCAGCAGACCCTTGGCAAATCCTTCTTAGTGACACTTTAGTTACCAAGCGTGGCATGACTCTGAACAAGACGTTTTCTTCTGTTCATTTCTTTCTTTCCAACAACACAAGCTCCAGTGCCTCTGACTGCAGCAGCAGGGAGATCCTGACTGCTACTTCTGAACACTGGGGGGAACAGTCAAGTAGGAGACCACATCCTACACTAAGCTGCATGCCAGTAGGAGGCAGCTGTCCCTATGGAAGAAGCTGAGATCAGGGATGGACTCACACAACAGAAGACAGATTAATTATTTAACATACATTTTTAAAAATCAGACAGGTGACATCCACAGGAACTCAATGTGAACAAGACATCAAACAAGGACCAGGCAGCTGTTGCACATTCATAATTGAATCCCTCAATTCCCCCTCATATTGATGGCATGCCTATGGTTCCTAGGCACTGAGGAGGTTAGAGGGAAGTAAAGCATCCTTGAAATTCAGTAGCAGAAACCTGACCACAGTCATGAGCTGGGGAGAGAATTGCCACAAGAGGAGTCTGACCATTTCCTTATGTGAGAACAGATAAGGACTTCCTTGGTTTTCAGCTTGTGTGCTGTAAGGAGGGATTAGGAAACAGGACTGTGCAAGGCCTGGGAGGATTTCTTGCTGCTCTGTCAAAGCTCCCATTCTCCTTAAAGGACTGAAAACGTGAGGGCTGATTCACCCACTGGAGCCTTGCCCCCAGCATGCAGGGTATCCTTAGTCCTTGCCCCATGCCTGCTAGCCAGCTCCTACTTAATTATCACCAACAAAAGCTTAAGAAGAAAAGTAGGACAGGGAGACTAACCATTATCATCTCAAAATACCGAATATCTGGCACAAAAGCATCATTGACATGTTTCAGGCGTGCTGCTCTGTGCGCACTGCCTCCCTGAGGTTCATCTGTACGGGACCAGGGATCCACACAGGCCTGGCAGCACAGGCACAGCTGGCAATGGCAAACCAGCTCGTGTCCACGGGGACCTGGAGCCACGCTCCCTGCCTGTCCCCATACTCATCTCTGGTTTGATTGCTGTCTATTTGGTTCCACTTCCTTCAGTGAGATGTAGCTGGCTTTCTTACTAAAACCCCTCTGTTCTCATCTGCTGTCCTTGCTACGTTAAGCTGCAGGTTTTCACAGGCTCACATTTTATCCCTTCCCTGGCAAGTAGTCTTGCTAACCTGGCTGCCAGGACTTCATTACCACATTGATCCTCTGGGGCTGTTCTGGAAAGGCAAGAGGCTCCAAGAGAGCTGTTCTCACTGTTTCAGTGTGGACTGATTGTTTAGAAAGTAAAATTCAGCATTTGATAAAGCTGCCTTACAATAAAGACCAAATGGAACTGGAATTGTAATCGTCTTGACAGCAGAACAGTCTCCGTAGTCCTAACAGGACAAAAATGCCCCTCAACATCAACATCACAAAAGGAAACATAAGAGACAGAACAACTGGTTAACTGGGTTTTGGGAGCTGAAAGATCCTGGCAGTGGGGAATAGAGGATAATTTACTATATGGGCACGGTCCCACTGTTTTGCAAGCACTAATCACTTCTGTTTCATTCAGTAGCGTTTCCACTGCCTACCTTGTTCCAAGCACAGCGTGTGCCAGTCTGCCATGGCTCACACAGTCAGCCAGTGCAGCCTCTGGGAAGAGGAAAGATCCTGAATTTGCTCATGATTCCACAAAGCCTTTCAGAACTCTGGATGAATGAGACTGAAAAGATGGATCTGCACATGTAACCACAGCATCACTGCAAAATCCACCACTTTTGGTAGCACGGGTAATAAATAAAAAAACACTTTAGTTCAAGGGGGGACCGGACAGGTTCTTAGAATAAAACACCTACCAAGGGTTAGACCAAGTATGTGGAAACCAAACCAGCTCAGGAAACCCTGATGGAGCTTGAACCAGTTTGAGAATGGGAGAGAACCTGATGGAGGTTCTTGCAATCATCCCCAGGTATGTTCTTTCAGGCAGTGCTGGAAACAGAAGACCAAGCCACATGGACCTTATGCCTGCCCTGGCATGGTAACTTCTACCTTCCCAGGATGAAGCTTTGCATATTTCTCCCCAACATCTATACCATCTGCATGTGAACAACCATGCTGCTGCAGAACACTGCTCTATGGCCTGATTCAGGGAAGAGCTTTGTCTGCATTGCAGATGGCTAAGACCTTGCAACACCGCAAGAATTTCTTTTTCTTTGGCTCTCTGACAAAACAGTCTTATTTCAAACATAAACACTAACTCACAGTTTGACCTCAGGAAAGTTCAAGCATTTGCTATTTTATTTGTGTAACAGCCTCACTTATCTATTCCCAGGCAGAACAAAAGTGGATGTGAATTTTTATTTACGCTTACAATGTTCAAATTAAAAGATGCAGATGATAAATAAATGTATTCTTTCACTTATAAAAGCAAATGATTAGTGACATGTGAATTTATTACAATAAGCCACATCAAGGAGAGGGCTTGCCTTTAGCTGTGTTGACAAAGCTGGCTGTAGTGCCACAAAGCCAACAAGCCAGCATCTGCCAGATTGGTGACCATCCTTCTAGACATTCATTCTTACCCCTGTGCCTGTTCTCTCCTTGTACAGAGGCACCTCCTGGCTTCCTAAAGCTGGGTTTGCTGTATTAGTGAATCAGAGTGTAAATATCTTGAACTCGATGGAGATACAGGCTCCATAGCCCATTTTAACCTCCTTCCTAGCCCGCCTATTCCTCTTTGTACATGGGGAGTAAGGATTTGATTTTCTCTCTGTACCACAGGAGCTGGCAGTCTGTCATGTCTCCCCTAGCCAACACTCTTTTCTGCTCCATGGGAGACTAAATCCTATACTTTCAAGTCTTTTAATTGGCTAAAAGAATAAAACCAGGAGCAATATTGTCAAAGCTGCATTTAGTTTGAATTTTACTGCGTTTAGACAGACCTGCTGAAACAACTCGAGAAAGTGTGTTGATTTTCCTCATACCAAGTGGCCTAATAGGAGTGATTATGTCTCCCTATGAATCTTGCCTCTCTAGTGACAAAGCACGCTAGAATATCTGCCCATCTATTACAGAGGGAGGAAGTCTCCTCTTACAATACTAATAACATGGAAATTAGAGATGTAAAACTGAATCACAGCAACTGCAGGAACTGACCACAGTGGACTACTTCTCCTTAGCAGAACAAATATGGCTCAGGAGCATCACTTGGTAAGAAGACACAGTACTTCAAACGAAAGCAATGGGAAGCTCTTGAATTGAGCCAAGGAAAAATGGTAATTAATAAAAATTATGTTCTTATTATATGGTCTTAGTTATTAAATACATTTTAAATTCAAACTACCCATGCTGAAGTACACATATAGATTCTCTCTGCATTTAAGGATGAACAACCAGTGGATGCTCAAGCTCAATCTGCTAACGGAGCTGAAGAACCTGACATTAATCTCAGGTCCCGACGTTGTCTCCAGCACTTTGGTTTGCCAGGCTCACGCAGTCAAACACAACCTCACCACTGATGTGACCAAAGGGGCCAATTAACACAAAAAAGAGGCAGACTCAGGTTGTCCTCGAGGCTAGAACTGCTCCTCACTAAGTGTCCACTCTGGCTAAGGCTGGACCTCCTGAAAGAAAGCCTGGCTGGTGTCTTGACATAGTCCAAGCTTTTTTTTTCCCCTATGTTCTGTACCAAGAAGGAATCAGCAGGCCTTGGAGAGCTCATTTTACACCAGAGGCAGAGATATAGCGAGGCTGCGTTTCCTAAACAAACCATTTTGAAGCATCGCCAGCAGTATGTAGAGCCTGCTGTTAATCTCAGTGTAGATACAGCTAGAGCAACTAGGTGATTTGCCCAGGGTGATGAGAAGTAACCTCAGCAAGGCAGAAAAGCAAGCTGATAATTCTTCCCTTAGAAGTCTAAGGGTGTTTGTATCCATCTCTGCCAGCAGAGATTGCATGGGAGCACAGTAGGACTGAAGTGCTGAGTTACAGTGGGAGAATACAGCCTCACCTCTGGATGAACCATGGAAAAGGCATCTCAGGATCCATTTCAACATACAAGGAGTTGGTTCAGTAGTTCTGTTCATAGCAAGTGAGAGGCAAAAAGAGGACAGAGAGCTAAGGGAGACTTCCAAATTACAGAGACACTGAGTAAAGATTGGCATGGCCACTGGGTAGTCAGCAAACCACAATCAGAACATGCAAAAGCCAGAGGATAATCGTGTGTCAGAAGTAGTTTACTAAAGACTAGGATGAGACCTACAAGAGCAAAGAAGCCATCTAAGCAGGATGGCAGAGGAAATATCTCAGGAATTTCAACTGCTTTCTTTAGGTTGGACAAGTTAAGGCTGAGTCTCCAGAAAATGCAATTAGCAATAAATTCATCCTAGGAAAAAAAAAATACTTGCAACAAAATCTACAGCTTTTATAATAAAACTTCCTCCTCCTGAAGCTGATGTTAAGAGCTGACTAACTGCAGCCAGGACCTGTACCGCTGGGTTATGAGGGCATCACAGACAGTTACAGTCAGCTCTAAAGCTCTAAAAACTGAGTACAAACTTTTCTTTGACAAACTGCACTGTAAAAATCATTAGTGAATATTATGGTATCTGGCACTTTCGAGACTTTCAACTTTTCAAACTTCTCAACAGTTTTCAACTTTATGAAAAGTAGGGGAAATGGGGATAAAAATGCTGGATTTTTTATTTTTTTTTTGTCTTGAGAACTTAAGCTTCTTGCTCTAGTCTCCATTAGAAAGGGGAGAGCAGAACTCTGCTCAGAAAGAAAACACATTTGCAGTCTATACAAGTAACACGTTCCAGCAGAAGTAGTGGCACACGGTATTATCCACACTGGCACTTCATCCAGAGCCCAGAGAGGCTTTTGCTGATGGACAGAATCACTCACAGCTGACAAGAATGCCAGTGAGAAATAACCCGATTTTCTGCTTTCATTTTGCTTGACTGTAAACTGAGCAGAACATTTTTTTTTTTCTGCCTAAGTGAAACACAGATCCTCAGACTGCTTCTGACCCAGAATCTATAGGAATCAGCAGCCAGGAGCTGAAGTTCTACTCTGCATGAACTGTGCCAGAAGCCGGGGGTCCTCCCCTGAATGAGGTAACTCAGGTGTGTCACACCCTTGACTGTGTCAGTGCAGGAGGCTTTACAGACCTACTAAATGTCCCATTTTGAAGATGACCCTACAGGAGATGATGTCTACACCTAGAAGGAAATAAATGCCTTGCAATGAGAAATCAAATTTCTTTTCTAAGGCTTTGCACAAAGCTGCTTCTGAATCTGCAAAGCAATACTAAGAAAGGATTTTTCTCACTTTTTTTTCCTTCAGTAAATCCTCCTTAATTCACTCCCCTGAAAGCACTGTATTTTCTCCAAAAGACACTGTCCTCTTACAGCTCGCTTGAATGGAGCAGTGTCAATGTCCTTGAACAGGGTCTTTTATATTTAAGGTTACTCAGATGCTTTGAGCTTGTCCTTTTGAATCAAAGCAACTCAGGAAAGCTGAAGGTACCTTGCATTAGAGCCTCCATGGCCATGTGCCGCTTTATGATCTGCCCCTCTTCTACTTCACTATCAGAGCCTTCATCCTCTTGAATGTCTGCATCGGAATCATCATTATCTGGTTAAAACAAAAGCAGAAAATAAACATCATTAAAACAACCCGCAACAGCCCATAATAGCAGTTAGACAGAAGAGCTGCTAGCGCTCTCTACCTTTGTTCAAGTCCAAGATTAATTCAAAACGTGTTGGAAACAGGGCACTGTCTCTGCTGACAGGCGCAGGGGAATAGCCAGCTTCCCCCGCCTCGCTAAGGAAGGCATCTTTCCACACATAAGTGCCAAAGAAGTTGAGATGAGCAGAGTGCACAATATAAACAATTGTCTTGAGACCATCCCCAGGTCGTACTGTAAAGGCAATGTCCGGAATATGCTCTCTGGGTATGAGCCGTATGTCCAGTCAGAAGGTGCTATTTCTGAAACTGATTTCAAAATAAAGATCTTTTAACAGCTTTTGGGAAGTGTGGGCTTATTACAACTTAGTCTTTTACTCTGCCGTAAGTAATATCCAAAAAAAAGTCCCCTTAGACTCTTTGCCTTTCACTTAGTCATAGGTTAGAAAAGCACAATGAGACATCTCCAGATAAATGAAAGTTGTTAGAGCTAAACCCAAGATGTCCAGAAAAACAGGACTAGGAAAAGAGCCTGGAGTTCCCAAGATGCAGGAACTTCAAATGTTTTCATAACCTGCCTTTGTTTTCTTCCTCCCACCCAAACTAAAGCTGAATCCCTGACAGCAATCCCCCAATCACCAAACTGGAATAAACCTAAAGGACTTGTCCTTCAGAGTGAAAGGGTGACAAAAACCTTCATGCACATCAGAGCACCTGCAGAGGAAACGAGGGCAGGCCGTTCTCCAAGTCAGCCACATCGGTCCCATCTGAGCCCAACCTCAGGGTTCACGTGCAATACCAACCAAACCAATTCTCCTCTGAGCCTCTTCAGAGGCAGTCCAGCTGGGTGCAGGAAGTTTGGAAGAGGCTCTGCTCCATTTAAGCCTCCTTCTACCCATGAGTTTTTTTCCCCTCTGTGCATGCAAGCCAACTTGTTCAAGCTCCTTGGCTCACGAAGACCAAGCTCTGCCTTCCAGCTTCTTCCCACTTGTGATTGTTTGATCCCCTCCCCAGCTGGGCCCTCAGCTCCTGGCATCTGACAAATTCCTGTGTTTTATGCAGAGATGAGCCCCCCTGCAACAGCTGCTCCAACAGCTCAGGGCTGATGCTCCAGCAAGAAGCGCTGCTGCGTGGTGGCCGGTCTGCAGGAGCTTAAGGAATCAGGGGTGCTACGCCAAAGCCCTCGGGACTGCCCAAGAGTTGCCTGTTACTTGCAGAAAGGAGGCAATTCCTTCCCAGGTACACTTAATTACACACGTCTGAGGTGAAAATGGAAATAACTACTTTAATTATGATTAGTAACAAGCTGACGTGTCTTTGCAATATTTAATTATCAGACAATATACGAAATATTAGACTTTTTCCTCCCATAATCTTTTTCATTGCAGTATTAAGCTAATGACAAAACGAAATTTGATACCCTGGTAAGACTATGAGGCTCCACGACCATTAACTACAATATCTGTTCGTGTTGCACCTTCTTCCTTGGCAAGTGATGGAATGACTGCTGTGGGAGCTGAAGACTGTTTCTGTTTCCCAATATTCAGGAAAGCCAGGTTTTGTTCAGGCAGACCCCTCTGGAAGACCCATGTGTAGCCTGAATGAAGGATTCAGATTTGTGCTGTTGAGGAGCGAGACTACCTCATCTACTAGGGGTCTCACTGCTACTTCTGAAATGCTCTTTTTCATTTTAGACTTTTTTTTTTGCCCCTTCTTTGAGCAACAATTCTTCTCTTGCAGATTTTGTCACATGTGCTCCTCCTGTTCTGCAGCACCACCAGCCAGAGCAGAGGATGCTGCTGAGGGCCCTCGTGATTGCTCTGCCAGACCAGGTCTGTTTCTTCCCCATTAGCACCTTCTCCTCACTCTCCTGAGCATGAGCTGACAGCTGAGACCTGGACTAATGGATCTGGTGCTCTCTGGTGGCAACCCAAAGTGACAAACCCAGTTAACACCACTTTGGGGACAGGACTCAGAGCCTTCACCCTGCAGAGGCACAGCGATGCGATTCTGCTCGGGGCAGGGGCACTGCTGTAACACACAGGGCTTTAATTTCACATTTCACTTTTCTGGAAACCATTTTTTAAACCATTGGTAGCAACAGACTCTCAGATACAACACGTAAAATACATTTCCCTTCAGACAGAACAGTGGTAAGATGACAAGGAGGACAGAAAGGAACCTGCCATCATCCCTCTGCTGTCCGTAGAGGTGCCCTCTCCCCTAACCAGCCGTGCTGATGGCTTCATGCTCTCCTGAACCACGCGCACCCTGCTGCTGCCTGCAGCACATTCCAGCACTGTTCAGCCATTTCTGACCCATTTAAACTTGCAAAAATGGAAGATCAGCTCATCATATAATTCCCCACAGTATCTTTCTGCTGGAATTGGGACTGGCAGTAAGATCCCACGGCGAACAGTGCCTTGGGACAGAATTGATACCTACTGTGGAGACAGAATCCATGAGTGGAGGGCCTCAAGCTGCTGCTTCAGGAAAGAAAAAGGTTTAAACACAGCTTTTTTCTCTCCCAACCTCTTCTTTCACTCAGTTGCTCTGCTCCTCCTAATGCCCTCTATCTCACACTTATTTTTATCCCTCTCCCCCACTGACCCAGATGTTTTACCTCTCACCTGCCCGTGCTGGAGGTGCTCAGCCCATGCATGGACACCACGGAGAGCAACTGGCACACCCCAAAAAGCCTCAGCTCCACCTCTCCTCTTTCAAAGTGTGTCTACCAGTCAAGCCAACAGCAGCTGAAAGCCTAGCTTTTAATTACACATATAAAAATCCCAGATTACTTTTCAGTAAAAATGAAGAGAAAATCCATCAGGTGAGTTACCAGCATGCAAACACAGTGTGCCGTTCTTCCAGCTGAGCTAAGACCTTGAAACAAAGCTTGTTATGGGTTTTGGCAAGGGTCTGGACTTTCTTTGAACAGCCTGTCTGGAACTGTGCTGCACAGACCCCAACGTGAAGTTTTACCAGGCTGCAACAGTGAGCACACGCTGAAGGAACAGTAAGGTTGGAGCTGAAATACAAATTGTGGAAAACAACCTGTGCCTCTGAGCCTCCTGCCTACTGCCTGGACAGACACCGAGCACCCTTTTCACTTGCAAAAAAAAAATAATAATAATGCATTGCTCTAACCAAGCTTTCTGTGATGCGTGGCTCAGTGGCTCCTAGCACCACACTCTTCAGCCCACAGGGCTGTGGAGGGCCAAAATGCCAAGGGCACAGAGCGGAGCATGTTGCTAAAAATTATTTATATATGGTGAAAACCAGCTGAATACAGGTTTTACGGAAGGATGAAATGGCAAACTAGTCTAATGTTGTGTGATCTGACCTACCTAGAGCATTACAGGACTCCTCCGCCCTGTATTTCTCATTGTACCTGCCCAGGGTGTCCAGTTTCCAAAAAAACCATCCTGGATCCTCAAAAAAACAGCGACAATTCAAACTTTCACTTAACACACAGAAAGAAATCCTACAAGAGGTGACAACCACTAACTGTGTAATACTGCACAACAGAAATTACAGCACAACAGAAATGACAATGCCTCCATTCCAAGCACACTGGGAGAGTTTTTTTAAGGGGAAAATGTGGATTTCTCTCAGTATCAATATAAAGCAATGAGAATAATAAAGCACACTACTTCCAATTCCCACATACTCGTACACGAAGTACAGAACACATTCTAATGTAGCTGGATTATGAGATTTGCATGGCTTTACATGAAGATTATTTAACTTTTAACAGTATACTGCAACTCAGCAATCTATGTGCCCAAATTTAGGCTAATCCTGGCGGCTTACTGAAGCTTAAGGCTGGTATTTTAACATGCTCCTGTATTTTTACTACGGAAAGGTAATCAAAAGAAACACTCCATGAGCTGCATTTGGCCCACTTCCTCACTGCTGGGATGTACTCTGCTGCACAGAGAATATTGGCACAATATCAGACCACCTGAGAGAATATACTGGGATTTGAAACTCTTGCCTTACATTTCAGTATTTCCATTTCATAAAGGTAGGCTTTAGTCAACTAAATTAGTTTCAATTAAACTAGTCCAGCCACAAAAAGTACATCCTGATTACAATTGAGAAACAGTGCTCTCAGAAGGTGTGTCATTTGTTCCAAAACACACCTGTTTCTAGAAAAAAAAAGGCAAGAGCAGATACCCGGACTGATAGAACTATATTTAAATGATTAAATTTGGGGTAATTTGCAAAGCTTGAAGGAAAAGCAGCATGATTTAATAACGTACCAGTGATTTCATTACAGGTTTGTTAGTTTGCATAAATATTCAAGTAAACGTATCCAACTGTAAAATAAGAAGGTAGTGGAGTGAAGATAATGAGCACAAAGGGCATAGTTTATTGATAAAAAGAAATAAATTTAGAATTAGATGTAAGTGTTGCTTTGCATGTTCTATTTCATAATAAAAATCCCTGCTTTGAAAACAGGGCCTGGCTGCATGATTACCGTATTCAGGAAGATGTTGATTTTAGTGAAAAATGTCATGAGAAAACCAAGTGGGTAACCAACAGCTACTTGAGCCAAAATAAAATCCACTTAATAAATAGCATTAAATTATAGAACAGGAAAAAAAAAAAAAAAAAAAAGGAGCGGATTAGGATTTTAACGTTACCAAGGGAGGAAAAATGTTCAGCTCTCACTTGAAAGGCTCAGTTCTACCAAAGCCGTACTCATGTCTCACCAGCCTCAGAGAAACCAGTCATACAGTTCAGCCCAGACACTGACGTATTTGCAGCTCTGCAAATTTGAATGGAAAGAAATGCTTTGATGTATGCATTTCAGTAGGGAATATCCCAAACAGCACAAAACTGAGACCCTTTGTGTCATCTCAGAAAAAAGTCACGATGGTCTAAGAGCTCCCGAGCAAGTCTGAGCACCTATGGTCCTACTGACCTCAGCAGAAAGCACGGATGTTCAGACTTAACATAGGAAAACTGAGCAAGGCCATGCCCACAAACACCAAGCAGGTGTTGCAGTTAGGTCTAAGTGCACTTTCTCACCTTGTATCATTTTTAAATGGTCTGTTGCTGCACTACCCGATCTCATGTCTTAAACAGTACAGATAACTAACCACTGCCCAGGGAACCTGTAGGTCTCCGTTACTTGAAATCATGAAGAATAAATCTCCATTCAAACTGGGATTCATAGCCTTGGCACAGGAACGAGTAGCTATTTGGCCCATTTTACAGAGGGGTCGTATTCAGCCACCATAACAAGTTTCTAATGATCTCAGAGGCCAAGAATCCATCGCAGTACTATTAACCTAGAACATGAATTTGCGATTATTTAATGAGCAAAACACAAGACAATTGTGGACAAATTCCAAGCGTCTCTTACAAGACGGATGGTCTTCGCATGCTCCTGGTGAAGGTGCTGAGCATTAGCAATAGCAGCCAGGCACCCGTGGGGATTACCCAGCAACTCCCTGCCACACTTCAAATGTGACAATTACTGCCACAGGGCTTTTTGTTTATCACCTGTCAGATGTCAGAGCATCAGTTCTGGAGTGGAAAGAATAGAAGAGATTCAGTACATCACTGACCTGCAACAGCACCATGTGATTTGCTATCCAGAGCACAGCATCTATTTGCTCTGTTTATCTGAGCAAGATGCTGGATCTGGGCACATCTTGCTTGCCTGTCAAAAAAGAGTTAGCTCCACACGTAGAACTGGCCAAGAAAACGCTTTGGTTGTGTACTGGGCAGAATTCAAGCTGTACAGGAGCATCGGTCAGTCCTGCTGCTGGGACATGAGGTTTGCTCAACACCACCAGAGAGCTGCACATCTCAGTGCTGCATGGCACGGGCACTTCTTCCTTCTACAGACCAAGCAGGAGCAGCCAGGGCTGGGCTGGCTGACTGCAGCGGCAAGCCAGGGAATGGCACCTGCACTGAAAAATGCAATTTGACAGCAAATATTTTTGCAAACTGAAATCAAATGCTAGGCACAGATTTGGCCAAAAGAAATATAGGAAAGAGTTTGAAACCTTCTAAGGGTTTATTTTTATATATTGAAAATATATATATATTTTTAAAATATGTATGTATATTCTGCTTTTAAATTCACAAAAAGAATGTGTATAAATGAAATAGGCTGATTAGTCTGAAAAAAATATATTTTAGCTTAGAAAAAAAATCACTAGTTACTTTTTTGCTCAGCAAACTTTTTTTTTTTTTCAACAATGGGAGAAGCTGAAAAAATGCCCTGCATTTCTGCAGTGGTCAGTGACCTTCGTAGCCCTCTCCTCTCACACCAAACCATTATCAGAGCAACTCTTCACGTATCTATACCTGACAATAGTTCTATCAACAGTTTTCACAGTGCTCATCCAGCAGTGTCAAATATAATATTTTAAGAGGCACTGTTCCATTACCCACAACTACAGCAAGCCCCGAGTTTCAGGCAATTGGCATTTGTTACTTTGCACCAGCCTTGGATGTGCTACAAAGGCAGCACGCTGTGAAAAAACACCACATCGTAGATTGGTTTCTCTAACAGCATCTTATGTGAAATTAGGATTACAAAAACGCCAGCAATTTACTTATCACTCTTCACACACACAAAAAAACAACATTTCTGTAGTGCTGCAAGTACTTAACTGCATATATTGTCATCATGCAAATACTGCTGAAAGCCTGATCTGGATCTAGAGTTCAAGGTCTTTACATAATTTAAGAACAGTTTTTACCACATAAAAAAAAAAAAAAGCTAACGCTAAGTTAAGTGCAGTGGTTTTATGAAGATGTTCTGTGAGAAATAAAAGATGATTTGCAATGTACACTAGGGGAAAAAAAAAAAAAAAGAAAAAAGAGCCAGGCTATTTCTGAATTGCACTAAATGTTGTTGCAAATTTTTTGCGTGCATCCTGACATATCCTTTGCCTTTTGCCTTTCTGTGTTCCTAACAGACCTGCACAATTCAACCTGTGTTTTACAGCCATTCTTCATGATAAATGTCATTTAGGTTTCTTCGCTATTAGTTCAGCCTGAAAGGAAACCGAGAGCTGTCCAGAATTCCTGCAACTTCTGCTGCAGAGGAATGAACTGTTAATTTGCAGCCCTTCTTACCAAATTAGCAGTGGATAAGGTCAAAGGATTCAGACAATAAAAGAACTGCATCGATTACAAAGGTATGCAAAGGTGAGAGTGCTTACAGGGGCAGGCTGAGTGCTGACTTTTATCAGTTAATGGTAACAAATTCATCACCTGATTCCAGCCTATGCTGTTCCAAGAGCCTCATTAAGTGCTTTGCAGCTCTCAGGGGCAAAGTGTAATGAGATTTAGAGCACCTTCCCTTTCCCTCGCAGGAGGCACTGGCCCCAAGCTGCCTCTGTGCAGGCAGACCACGAACCTGTCCCAAGGGAGCTCATGGAGAGGTTCAGCCTTAGGAGACAGGGACCCAGGCCAGGCTGCTTACCTCTGAGCCGAGCTGCAGGGGAACAAAGCTCAGACCTATTTGTTGCTCTAACGGCCCAGACAGCAAGGTCCTGAGGTTTTTTGACAAGCTGAAGATGGAAACCAATGCTAACAGCACTCGGACTGTTCGTGTGTGTATTACTTAAAAATGCAAGTGGAATAAACAAGTGATTTTTTTCTCCTAAAACCTGCTTCAGAAAGATCTTCCTAATGGGGAAAAAAAGCCTTTCTTTCATCTTCCTTGTGCCCGTCTCACTAAAAGGCACGCCCTATCTTTGAAGGAGGATACGGCATGCAGAACCTCAGCACATCGGGAAAATAAGGTCCAAGTGCTCGTGCCCGTTAGGTTTTACACCAGTAAATCACAATCCACGTGATGCTTGCAGCAGTTTTTGATAAAATCACGGAGTGCCAGGCCAAGGCTGCAGGGCTCTTGGGAACCCTCGACTGCCAAAGCTCCATCCCTTGCTGTCCTTTCTATTTCTAGTGTGAATTTCACTAATAACCTCTTTGAGGCAGGCAAAGCTGTTCAGTGATGCTGCACCAATTCTGCTGCTGTTTCTGTTGCATCTTGTGCAAGATCTATTCTTGACTTGGGGTTAACTTCACCCCTAACAGGGTGCTGTGCCACTTGAGATACCAACTTCTTCCTTCTCTTCTCCAAGTAAATCCCTTTGTTTTGAACTGTATAAAAGGCATCTTGTAACTAATAGTGAGAGGAGAAAGCAGGGTCTGGTCTGAGAGGAGAGCACAACTTGGTACCTGATCATTTTATGTTAGCAAACTGTGATCTCAGCCAGTTTTACAGCATTCAATAAATTAACCTCACAGTACCCAGTAACAAAGCTGTGTTCCGTGATCAGCACTGGGGAAACAGCCTCCAAGAGCCAAATTTATTGCCTCAGTTACATCCCTGCAGCTCCACAGACTTCAACACCGTGTTCAGGTAAAGGCAGACTGTAGCTCAGAAAGATGACTTGATTTGCCAAGGTTATGGGACAATCAATAAATGAGCCAGCAATGATCCAGGATCCTGTTGCTCCTATCACTAGAACAAACACTAATTTTGTCAATTTGGAATAAAAACATATTATGGCTATATTTTTTGAGGTCAGTAAAAGTCTTAATTATGTGTTCTTAGAAGTTAGATCACTCACTAAAAGGCAAGGTTTGTATTATTTGAGAGATGCAAAATGACTGAGCAATTTTCTAAGTGAAAGTCCACTGGCAAGGAAAAAAAAAAAAATCAGGAAAATTTCATGTTACACTTCACATTGCTAATTACTGATGATAAATGTTCTTCCCTCTTGAACTTATTTTCTCTGGAAACCTACTGAAACCAAACTTAATCATCCTGGAAACTATCACATAGCAGGACCTGGACTTTTTCACTCAAGTAGATCCTTGAAATAGTTCCACATTCTTGCAATTTACATTACAAATCCTGTGTTTCAGATAAAACTTCACTTTTTACTGCATTGACATAAGGAGATGAGATCAAAGATGGGCAGAGATGAATGAATTTCCTCTTTCATGAGCTTGTTCAGAAAACATCTGCCAGCAAACAAATTGTGAAGTGTAACTTCTATGTCCTTACCCAATTTTAGCTTTCCTGAACTCTCCCTTTGATCCTGAGAGTTAACCCTCCTTTTGTTTTTTTCACTACCAGATAAAAATGCACATATTGCAATATCCAATTCACAGGGGCAATTAATGGGGAAGTTCTGCTGACGCTTGACTCAAAAGAAGCAAAATCTGGTTTGTTAGCTTTCTGCAAAATCTCAAGGGGTTTTTGTTCCTTTCTGTTCTTCAGCTAGAATTCTAATTAATTAAAAATGTATATAAAAAAAGATAATCCCCAAATTTTAATTGCATTCACATTTTGCAGGTACACTAAATCAAGAAAACCCAAGAAAGCAAACATGGATCACACTTTGAAGATTGGTGATATTAACAAGGATTTCAAACAGAAGTTGTTTCATCAGTGAGTGTTACAATCTGATAGACACATCACAAAGAATTAGTCCAAACACACAGCCACCTCCACAGCACGCGATGTGGCAGACTAACCATTGAGGACAAAAGTGATGCAGTTTTGCAAGGCAAACCAGCACCCGTGCACCACGAGGCAGCCGGGTAGTCCCACAAAGCAAGGAGACGACTCACCAGCACACAAGCATTTTCCCAGGCAGAATCCTCTAACCAAGCTTGGTAGCAAACCAACTTTACATCATCAGTCCCACTGTGCTGGGACAACTGCTTCATCTGCAGCTAGCCTGAAGGGGCTGGGATGTCAGTAAAATGAAGCCGCCTGCTGCAGCTGCACAGCATGTTTAGCAAGCAACTGTTTTCACCTCTCAGCACTGCAGGTAAAATTCACAAGGTGAAGGAGCATTTCACAGAGGTTAGGTTCTCCATTTCATTAGTGTTCTTTTAAAGTTATCATCATCCCACTTTTTCTAATGTAATCTCCTGACTCAGTCGTCTATCCCATGTCCCTGTGGCTTGTAAGTGTGCATTTATACAAGTAGTAGCCAGTGCTTCATTTTTCTGCCAATACAACTAGTTTGGAAAACCCACTTACTTCCACTCTTAAGCAGGTGCTGCTCCTCTTCCTTCAGCCTGTTCTGCATCAGACGCAGCATGTTTGCTGCTTCCTGTAACGGGTGAAAACAAACAAGTCAGAAAAGCTGCCACATTGCCCAGTCAAGCAGCTAACTAGATGGCCCTATAACAGTTAAGAGCACTCAAAAGCAGAATGACAAAGGAAAATTTCAGCACTGGAAATATTTCATGGAAAATAAAAGGTCTTAATTGAAGCTTGGGAACTCCTACTTACTTTGCCCATGAGGTCAGGATATAAAGCATATACCCATGTAAAACAATGCACTGAAGATCAGCCATACATTCCCATCAGCTGAAACTTCACTTATTGCAGTGAAAATAAGTTCACTTGTTTTTGTCCCACAGAACATTACTGCCATTACAGAACAGAAGAGACTTTATTTGGAAAGTGTTTTTTGGTCTTTTTTTTTTTTTCCAACCAATACTTCAGTAACCACCAGAAGTGGTTTGCGAAATGACTGCAGCTTTATACTACATGAATCAAACCAGGATAAATTCACACATTTCCATGCATGCAAACAAAATGGGAAGAAAAAGCCCAGACAACGAGCTGGAGAAGTACAGCCATACACTATATAATACTAGTATACTATGCTATTGGATAGTACTACTGGTAGAATTTGGGTACAAAGAAGAGCCATGATAACAAGACTGCACAAGGTGTATCGTTGATTTTCTTTTTTAAATATAGCAGATTAAAACATGCTGAGAAACACTACTGTACTGACAACATGACAAAGTTCTGACAAAGGCAGTTAGCAAATGAAAAGGGTAGGTAGAGCAGCGGTTGCTGTGCTGAGGAATAGCAGCAATCACAACCTTCAACCTATTCAAATGAATGCCAACGATAAAAGGAGTATTACAACAAGGCCTACGAGGACTTAAACAAAACACACTTAAGTCTTGCAGTATCAACTGAGCAAGAAATGTGACAGCTCGGAAGGGAAGAAGTAGGCTGACGGGAGCTGGGCAGCAGCAGTTAAAACACATTTTCATTCCAGCATAATGGATTGGTAAGAAAACATGCCTGCCTCTGTAGACAGTAACAGATGGGAGTAATTTTAATCTCCTGGTATACATGCATTTGCTGAGCATCGCATACCAGGTAGACTAAAGGAATTATCTGATTGCCAAACACAACAACACAATTCTAGGAGGTCTTTTGCTGAGTTCATGAAGTTCTCCACCCAGTTAGGGCTAAAATCTACCAAAGTTACCAAGGGGTTTTAGAAATTAAGGTTCGTTATTCCAATAGCAGCAGCAGACAGAACAATATATTTTTAATTACATCTAGTTTAAACTAGGATAGCATCGATGGCAAAGAGCAAACTAAACACGGTAGAATAGGTAAGACATAAAACACACAACCAGATCAAGATAGAGCCTATAATATTAAACAGATGGCAAACAACTGATGGAAGGATTTAGCTGCTCGTTTTACTAGCTCTATTTTTTTCTACAGTTGCACTCATGCAAGACAAGTAGATGGGAACGCTAATTAACTGTAGATTGAGCTGCAATTCTTCTGAGCCTTTGATTTTCTATGCAGAACTTGTATACAATTAAAAAATAAACAGACAACTGCTGCTCTGACATGGTCAAATCTGCACATTAAGTGCACGTGCAGAAAGGACCCAGTGGATCAACTGAAATACCTGTGGGACAGAGGGAAAAAAGATCATCTGAGAACAGCTGAATGGTAGGAAAGATTTTTACTCTCAGATGGAACTGTGTATCCTTACCTATGGCAACAGTGTGGTAGCTTGAGAAAGAAAAATCTCCCACCAACCTCTTGGAAAACTACCAGGCCCTACCAGCACACGAGGAAGCTGCTGGAGATGAAGGCCTGGCTTGCACAACACATCGCATCTTGGGATAAGCATTCCTGTCTTTGGAGTTGAAAATCATGCTGAGAAAGCTTGCAGAGAAATTGCTTCCAGGCAGTAAGCTGAAGTCATTTAAATTCTGTTTTTGCCCTTAGTATTTGAAATAAGTAGTGAACAGCATTTTTCTTCATTGGTTGCTTGAGTTTGGTAGTTGAGTTAAAGGACTGGCTGGGTAAATGGTCAAAATTGATGTCTAATCATGTGTTAAGTATAATTAACAAGCAAGGTCAGCAATGGCATAGGGATCAGCAGCCGCATTGCTGCACGGCACACGTGCAGCTGTCTGTGTGCTCATATAACCTTAGAAGTTGTTTCTAGGCCAAAGATTCGAGTTTCTGTGTGGTTGTGCTTGACCAACCATAGTTTTGAATGCAAGGGAAGTGGGAGACCACAGACAAAGGAACGGGGCAAAACCCAGACTGGTTGGGGAAGCCGGTCACATACACTGCTGTATCGGGTACTGACACAAGCTGCCAGCACAGGTGACTGGAGGAGTTTCAGCTAACACAGCTGAAGTCGCTCAGGAGGATGCCTGTGACTCCCAACACCACCTCCCGGACAGCAACGTTCATCCTGGCAGCTTTCTGAGCAAGACTTACCCCATTTCAAAGATCCCAGTAAAGGTCTCTTACAAACAACTGCAACTGACCGCTGTAGTTCATATCGTGTGCAATAATTAAAGCATCACCAGCAAAGAGCTTTGACTTTGTCTAAATCTTAGGAGAAGAAACTGTAGGAAGAGGTTACTGGACCCCAAAATTCCCAGATTACTTCTCTGGGTAATTACAGTCCTGCTTGCCCAGATCTCATTCTTCCACGAGAGATGAGGAGCAGATTGCATCAGGCCAGTTAGCTGGGGGAGCTGTGCCAGACCAACACACAACCTGTGTGAAAACCAGGAGAAACCCAGGTCCATTGCCTTTCAGCAGACAAATCACATTTATTTATTTCTCATACACTAAAGCAAGGGGATTTTTTTTTTTCTTTATGCTCTTAGCTCTCTTCCCAACGTTCTCCTGGAGGACAAATTGTGACACCCCCCCCTCCCCAGCACCACTGCACCTCTCTGTCCTGAAATGGGGCGGGCAGCGAAGCAGAGCCCCAGACCCTGTGAGGCTTCAGGGCACACAAGAGCAGAAACCCCACACTGCCCGATCAGCTCCTGCTTTGGGGTGACCTGGGAGGCCCCGCTGTAATCACTCTGATGCACATTCACTGCCTCATTCAGATTTCTTAATTAGAAGCTGACCAGGCTGCCTCAGCCTCTCTCCAGTGAGCCAGACGCACCCGCAATACCCTAATAGCTCCTGCTCAGCGAGGCTGAGCTTGCTCCGGGTCTCAGCTGTTTAGAAGCAGCTGGAGTACAGGCACCTTGCACCGTCTGTACGGTGCCTGAAGGGGGGAAATGACAAGTGCAAGAGGCATCTCCATAATGCTACGGCAGCTCACGCGGGTGTATGGGCAAGACACAAAATACCGACGCCTGAGGTGCAAACCTGGATGTTTTAAGAGGAGGATGAGAGTGAGAAAGGGGCGAAAGGCTCCTTGGAAACTGTCAGGGTGTCCGTAGGGAAAGCCCATAGGCACGGAGAAATATTCCCTCTTATAATGAAAGCCTGCTGACCAGAATTTTCTGTGTGCCTGGGCAGGTGCTGAGCACCGGTGGGTGCGTAGGCACTCAGCAAGGGGCCAGTTGGGCTCAAAAACCGGCCTGGGAATGTACAAAAGGTTCTGGGGAGAAACCAAACGATTCCTGCTGGGAGATGGAAAGATGACTGCCATTGCAAGGAGCACAAAGGCAATTGTGCAGAAGCCATGCTACCTAGAAATCAGAACTACTGGTGATGGACATGTATTCTGCAGGAATTTAAACTGATTTAAACAAGCCTTGCCCCTGCCCCAGCAAACATTTACAATGCTTGCTGTGTCCTTGGGATGAAGGGTGCAAACAAAGGGCTCCATCACCTGTCCGAATCTCAACCCCCGTGGCTGCTGCAGCCTACGCAGTGCACAGGGCAAAGATCAACAGGGAGGGAGAGAAAGAAAGGACATTTCCCAGATAGCATGGGGACAAATTCATAAACCTGGGAAACACTTTTAAAATACATCTATTCACGGACCACTGAAATAATAATAGATACAATCGTTGCCTAATAGTGTAATTCGTCATGTAAATAGTGTCATGTATCTGTTAAGACTGCTGAAGGCAATCCAAATTCAATCCAATAAGCAGCCTCACCTGCCCCGCACCCTCAGCCACTTGCTCCTTTGCTCCTGCTCTGGTGCCAGCATTTGTGCAGCTGCATAAAAGAAACCCAGGTGAAAACTATGAATCCATCAAAATAAAATGAAACCAGACAAATTCTCCAGTGCAGTTCAGCATGATGTTGCACAAAATCTCAACTTGCACATGGAGGACGGGGCGTTGCCGTTGCAGGAAAAACTGTGAGGGTAAGAAGAGGGAGCAGTGTGGCTTTCAGCTTCAGGGCTGATTCCTGTGCTTAAAGTCTAAGAGAAGTGGAGCCTAAGACAATGATTTGACCATACAGCTGAGACTTCTCCCCCTTTCCTGGAGCCTCTTCCTTGTGCTGGCAGCAGCATCTCAGCTGACCTCGTAGCGAGCCAGCACAGAGCTCACTGGCAGAAAAAAAATGTTGATTTTTCTACAGTTTAGATTTCTGAATAGCTTCGTGCGTGGTCAGATAAACGCTGCAGTCAGCCCAAGGGAGCTGTTGAGACTGTACAACACCATCCCTTTCAACAACAGCCCATCACTGCATCAATTTAGCTGTGCTGCCAGGCTACATCCTACAAAAGCTTACCAAAAACTGCAGCAAAACAAATTTGTTTCAAACGGGCAGCCTCAAACCAGTTGGAACCAGGACAGCATCATTTGTGCTGGCTGTAGCAGTTCTGAACAAGCAAAATCTTCAAAGGAGAAGGCAGATGCAGTAGCCATTTATGTATTTAGAAAGTGAATTATATTTACCATGGTTTGTTGTTTTTTGTCACATTCTCACTTAAAGGAATCTGAAGGAGACATGTTAAATTAGTGAAAAAAATGCAACAGCTTCATTTGTTTTTAACACCTAAATCTTAAACCACGTCAACTTTCAAACAGCTGCATCAGTGGTAGCTTCAGTTTCCCTCTTTCTCCCTGCTGCTTTCAGTGCCTGCAGTCACCGGGCTGTATTTTCTGCCCCAACCAGGCTCCACCTTCACCCCAAACCCCTCTCCCCAGACTTTACGTTATCTAACAGAAGTGACTTTTACCAGCTTGGGGAAAACAACAATGTGCTAATCGGGGATGTTTTCCAGCTTTATGCTGGCCACTTCTGCGAGACCCAGTGCTTCCCATATGCAGCAAGGAGAGCTAAGGGCACGATGAGCATGGCAGAGATGCTCCTTCGACGTACTAAGACAGCAGCAGAGCAGCACCCCACACAGGACAGCAGTTGTGTTTTCTGCACAGGGCAGCAGTGACAGCCCCATGAAGCCAGAGATGTGGCCTAGCAAACCATGCAGCAACACAGGAATTCGTTGGCTTTGTTTGTCTGAGAACAACCCGGGCCCCTTGGCACGTCAGCAAGAACCTGCTCCAAGCCCCTGCCTCCAGCAGGGTCAGCAGTGGGATCACACCACGGAGCTCCTCAGGTCTTAAAAACCTCCAGTGACAGAGCCTGGGCAACCTGCTCCTGTGCCGCCTATCCAAACAGCAAAAAATATTCCTTGGTGTCAAGTCAGAACTATTTTTCATTGCTAGCAGCTTGTTCGTGTCTTACACGTAAGGGTTCTGTTCACCACAGCCACCAGCTGTGCGACCAGCTCTCCGCAGCAGCACGAGCGGGCGATGCAGGATCCTTCTGCCGACAAGCCAGGCCAAACAAAGGCCTTTTAAATAAGTTTCATGAATATTGACAATGAACTGTGCTTTTTCATGCTTATTTCTTCAAAGTGTCCAATTCAGCATCAATGTCACCCATCCCTCCAGCAGGCCAAACGCCGTTGCAAGACGGGTGTACGTTCTGCATGGAACGGGCCCAACACAGATACCCCACATCTGCATCTGCTTTGACTGGCAAAGTAAATGGATTTTCCTCTCACGTCAGGCTATGAAAGCCTTGAAAACCACCAAAGAGACAAAACATGTCTGTTTGGCAGGATGTTTTACTATAATCTAACTTGTTACCCTACAGACAAGTAAAATGCCATCTACAATTCCCTACAGCGGAGAGCGGGACTTGGCTATGAAAATCCTCCCTTCATACAGCAAGCTGTATGAAAACAAAGCCCAAGAAATGTTTTTTCATTTATCAGTTTCTTATTTATCATGAATTATAATTTCTCTGAGAGGCATTGCTAAAAACCATGCCATTACAACCACTTGCAGACTATACATAGCTACGAGCAGGGTCTGGGTGCGGGGCCGATTGTTTGGGTTGTTTTTTTTTTTTTTCCTGGTTGTTTTTAAACAGACCAACACACCACCATGCAAAATATCCTCCAGCAGCTGACCTCCAGATCGCACAAGCTCTGCCACCAGCTCATTGCTTGACTGAGGGAAGCGATCCATGATTTGAATAAGCCACATGATTTCTTGACAGCCAGTCCCTCATGATGCAGCTAATGCTGCTGAGCATTGTTTCAAACAATAAAATCGAGTTGCTGAAATCATGTAACTGAAGACACCTCCACGTCCCTTCAGAATGAAAAGTGGCAAATCTAGGCTCAAGAAAAGAGAACCAAAACCAATGCAGTATTTCATCATTTAAGGCTTTTTTTTTAAAAAAAGAATAAAAAGTTAACATCCAAATTTTATTGGGAAAGGCGTGGAGAAAATGTCAGCAGGATTTTGAATACCAAAAGTCTGTGCTCTGGAGTCAGCTGGCAGACAGTGTGGTTACCGCTAAGCAGAAAGACAAAGGAAAGAAATGAAGACAATAACGGGGATAAGTGTGAAAGAATGACAAGACAACAACTGCAGATAGCTGGCTTTCTGTTCGGATGCTACCATTTCAATTTTTGCCTTCATTATTTCTTCTGCTCTCAGACACCCTCCAAATCCCAGAAATCTCTCAACAGCTCTCTCTCTACGTATAACCTTTTCATCTTAGTAAGAGCAAATGATGTTTCCTTTTTTTTTTTTCCCCCCTTTCCTGGCGATTTGCTAGAGCATCTTGGTAATCCTCCTGCTCTGTAGTACACTTGAAGCGAAGCGATTTGGAGATGAATTGAGCCACCTCATCTTCACCTTGCCCGTTAATCTCAGCAGCTGTTTCTTGCTTTGTTAGAGAACAAAGCAGCTGAGATTAGCTCTTGCTACGCTCATGCGATGGGATTTGTTTTTCATAATAGAGTGTTGCCACTCATTCAGTGGGGGTGATGAGATATAAGGACCAGGAGAAATTGCACGGTGCCTGAGCAGAGAACGTGACCGCACTCTTAGCAGGAGGAAGCCTGCTAGGTACAACAGAAACACAGGGAACACAACACCAAGGCTGCACAGCTGAAGCTCACGACAGCATGAGGTGCCAACCTACCCAGAGCTGTTCTTTAAGAACTGAAGACAACGCTCCCTATCACGCCAAAGTGCTTATAATTACCTCACCCCAAATTAATTAACCAACCCGCGGAAGCCCATCTCTAGTCCTGTACCCAAAAGCACACGGCATAGAGAATGAGATTGGAGGCATCAAGAGGCACACAGGTGCAGAGCTTTGAACCCACTGGGATTACAGAACCACAGCGAGGAAGTTTGCAGCCTCAGAGCATTGCAAGAGATGGATACGGGCACTCCAGAAAAGGCAGGCTGGGAGAGGAGGATGAGGAGGGGCTGCGCTCTCTGCAAAGGAGCAGCTTGAATGCACTGAGCCGCCTTGCATTAGGTGCTGAGCCCGGTGAGAGCTGATGGTTACAGGTCAGAGGACAAAGCACCGGCCTATAAACCAACATAGATCACGCTGCATAAACTAACATTCATTTTAACCTCAGGCTTTGAGCTGCCTAAGTCATATTCTTAGCACATCAAATCACTTCAGTAAAAGAAACAACAAAGAAACCAAAGGCACAGCTGGGATTCTCCGGTTTCCCATCTCACCTGCAGTCACTGGATAAAGACTTTCACTTTCCTATAGAAGCCACCAAATCTGAGAAGGCCAAAAAAAGCCACTTCTCTCCATATCACATGGTATTGCACTCGGTGAACAGCACAGAACCACAGCGGAGCCGGCTTGCAGTGCTTAAAGCTGGCAATAAATCAGGTCCCCAGCACCCTGGCTGGAAGACAGACTGCATCTAGAGGTTGCTTTCCTTCGATGCCATCACCTCAGCACTTCTGAACTGCTATCACTGGGAGGTAGCTTCCCTGATAAATGCAAAAGCCACAACCTCCCTCCATCCTGGTATTAAATCAAGGACAGTGCTTTGGAGACTGGGGCCTCCAACAAGCTTGTCACTGCTTCAAACACAGAGCTCTGCATCAGGAAGAAAACACAACCTTGTCCTAGCAGATTCTCTGGATCACTCTAAGATCACACTAATAAATAACTTTTACATACATTTATACCTCTTTACCATTTTGGCCTGAGGTGTGTCTGAAAATCACCACCTCTGGCCATTTTATTTTATTTATTTTTTTTAGGAGAGGTCATCCTTCCAGTGGATGGGCACGCACTGAATGAATTGAAAATCACCAGCCCCTATTATAGGACCATCTGTCTCCTCCCTGGTCTCATTATTCCCATCTTCTCCCTCAATTTTATGTCCTGAAACAGTCATTGCCTCTCATCATTAACGGCCATTTTTACAGTAATCATTTCTATTGAAACACACATAAAGCATACTTGAGAGTATTTTATACGCTTAACTGATACTCAACAGAAATTCACCAACTGTTATCATAACACTGTCCCTACAGCGATGGGGGGGGCAGCTCATTTCTGCCAGCGTCATTATTTTAAATAATGAATTTGATTCATTGTCCTTCTTCAGAGAAAACTGTTTACCTTGAAACTATTCTTCTGTCCCAGCTAGCCATTACAAACACCCGTTGTTGATATATTTATCTAGAATAATTTTTTTTTTTTTTTTTTGAAAAAACAGCAAATCTTACGCTATTTTACAACATGATTTGGTCTTTCCAGTCTGTTCTTTTCCTGTCTTAAACCCTGCTAGCCTTATGTTTTGCTGCTTTTTGTGGTAGAAGAAGTGTTCACAGGGAGTACTGTAATAGACACTGTAAAGGTACTCGAATAAATGGGGCAGAAGAGTGTTAGTCGCTAAAGCTGACAGCATAATACCTATCCAAGTGAAGCACCAACTTCATACTGAAAGGAGCTCGGCAGAATCACAAAGACCTTCACGTTCATTGCTTCACAGTACGTGGAGAACACTGCAGCCTCCCCAAGACAAACTCCAGTGATCACATTTAGCAAAATAAACAATTAGATCTGACAGGTCACTACCAAAGTGCACTTTCATCAAGCAAAGATGTAAAAAGACTTGAAATTTTCTTGAACCGTTTATCTTTACAAGGAAGCACACGGTAATTAACCAAATGCCATTCATGCTATCATAAAAGTGAGAAAGACTAAAATGTTTTCTAACGTAATTAAATTTATCATAAAGGAAAGACAGCATAGTATTAAAATATCAGCATGAGCTCGGACGATGACTGTTTTGGAGAATGTCTTTAGGAAGGCGAGCTGCTGTCAAGGATCTGTAGGAAAGCGAAGCCAGCACCAAGCTGCCCGGCTGTGCCTTTGCAGGATGCCACCTGAACAGCAGAAGGCAGAGAGAGACAAAGCTGTGATTTATAACCTGAACTACCTACACTAATGCTACTCCCACCATAGCAGCTCTTAACGCTACCAAGCTCAGGCCACAACTCATAAAATACACTCAAAAAAAACCACTAAACATAACAGAATGAAACATAATCCATAGGACGCATTTTGAAATTACATTGGTTTAATGTTTCTCACATACTTCTTCCTAAAACTCCTGTAATTACTGAGCAGTTTTGACTTCAGTTCTTCCAGCTCACAAGCACTGCAATAACCACTTTTCGCGGAACAGATAAATTGGAATTGAAACTGAACAGCGCACTTCATAAAGTGAAGCTGAGAGGTGGCGTCCTGAGACTTTCGGCGGATCGGTTACTCACCCTCTTGAATAAGCAAACTGTGCATGAAGGTCTCACCTTGAAATTAATGCTTTCCCCTCAGGAACTCAAAAGGATGGGACTAAATAGGAAGAGCAAATTAGCTCAGGGTGACAAATTCCACCTTGGTAAGTGTTTGCTCTTGCACTGCTGGTTGGGTTTCACGACTTGCCCTATAGACTGGAGGGCCATGTTTGTGATTCCTACAAACCTCTGCTTCCCTCTGCAGCTCCCCCCTCTTGTCCTTATGAAGTACATTGGTTCTTCTCCTAGTGGCATGTTTCTTCATGCACTATAAAAATCTTTCTGCACAGCTTTCTCCCCCAACTCTGCCACATACACACTATGTTTTCATTCAGATGGTCAAACAGCAAACAGCTTGCCCAGGGAGGCCGCGCAGTCTCTGTTCTTGGAGGCTTTCACGACCTGTCTGGATGGAGTCTTGAGCAGCGTGGTCTGATGCCATAGCTGACTTTTCTTTGAGCAGGAGGTTTGGCTGGAGACCTCACAAAGTTCCTCTCCAACCAGAATTAATCTGTGAATCAGTGGTCAGTGATAAATAACTTTAAAGCAGGCTTTAAAGTTATTTACCTCTTTTGACTATTTTTCTATTTAAAAAAAAAAAAAAAAAGCTACCCCAGATAGTCATCCCCACTGCTGTACTGTACTTGTTTTGTGCTAGATATTATGATGGATGGCAATTCAAGGAATTTGACATAAGCTACATGAAGGCTCCTGAGAAGGGTGGCAGTTCAGCTCTCTATAATTTTATCTCCTTCATTACGAGCTCTGCCAGTTCTGAAGTCAATGCTGGCTCCTACGAACTTGACGATTTCAAATCCTTTTTTTATTCCATGACCTTCCCTCCCCTCCTTTTGAAGCTTCAGTGATCAGGATCCCTTCTTATATGTACACATGCACCCTATTTTCATTCCTTCTTGGGGCAGCCAGTTTCCCCCCACATCTGTGCGTGCATTTTATACAGCATGGGTCACTTTGCAGATCGATGTGAATTTTCCCTTGACTACCTCCATTCGTTCAATAATAAAGGGAAAGAGGCAACATGAATGTGGAGAAGCCTTCATAAAACACACAGGTGACATTTATACCAACTGTTTCTGCTGAACTGCTTTTCCAACACTACTCCCAGAGCACGCTTTGCTGTGCCACCAACCAGAGCCATCTCATTATTCACATAAATTGGGCCATTTGGAAACAAGGAACGGTGCAATGTCATCATTCACCAGGATAAGTACAAGCATCAACGCCTTTTTTCAGCTGGTTAAAGCAGCACAGGGATGCTGCCTACAGGTAAGTCTAGCATGCTTATACTAGGCTTAGTTTCTTCTTTCACAAAAAGATTCAGGTTTAATAAAGCTGACTAAAGGCCTGAAGTTAAAGGCCCCAAGAGGATACAAGGAATACTCCTGAACCATCCAAGAATCACAGATCAGAGCTGAGGGAGCAGAACGTTAGTGGGTCACTGAGGATTTCTGTGACCACCCACGACAAGGCTTAGCTCAAGAGGATCAGGAAGAGACAGACGAGAAAAGGGTTGGAAGGGAAGCAGCCAGACTGCATCATGAGACTGGGTGTGATCACAGGCGCCTAAATCATCCTCCAGAGCTGAGTGACAGAATCCAAAGAGAACTGAGAAAAAAAAAAAAACTCGGGGGGAAATCCCAGACTAACATTTTCTGCCCAGAATTTTCCAGTTAAAATGCTTTCATACAAGCTTCAAATCAGCACTAACACTCAGGAATTCGCCGCTACCTGAAATTGTGTCACGGAGGATAGACTTTATTCTGCCACTCAAATGTAGTCAGCATCAGATTTAGTGCAAGTTTACCACCGTGACGGCTCCTCTCTATTTTTCCAATTCGCTTTAGTGGAAGATGTGAATTATAATGACTCAATAACAGCTCATTGAGCATTCCCTCCATGTATTACACTTTTATTGTACTAGCTTACAAGCTATATTGGTTAGATGTATGATTTATCTGAATTAATGTACAATTCCGCAATGTAAACCTGAGGTCAGTGTGCACTGTGTGAAGAAATTATCATCCAAATTAGTATTGATTGGAAGTTAGTAGTCACAGCTGTATCTTGTTTACCACCATAAAGCAGTCACTGTCCCATCACCACTAAAATCTAACGGCAGAATTATCCCCTCCCCGTGTCACAGGTAGCACAAACCTTTAAGCATTCCACGGGGAGTCAGGATCACCAGCTCTTTTCGAAGATAGCATTTATTATATTACAGGGTAGTAATTCTTGTTGAACTCAGTGGTTCCAGGAATTGACAACAGAACCTGCTTTCATCTTGAGATCAATTAGTTCCAGTACAGCCCACGTTTCTTACAGCAAAGAATCTCTTCTACAGGTGGCTGACACACACACTTCAGTTTATTTCTCAATTCCCACCAGTCAAGCCTCAAATTAAGAGGCAGCACCAGCAGCCTCTGTCTTAACAGCGCTGTTGTTAGAGCCCTAGCATAGGGCTTAGAGAGCTGGGTTTTACAATTTCTCCTGCCTGACAACATTTGAGCCTAGTGCCTGCTCACTAAGACAGCGCTCTAGCTACAACAGTAGAAGACAGGGATAAGGCTTTTTTTTTTTTTTTTTTTTTTTTTAATTTCTCATTGTGATGGGTAGAGAAGAATAAAGTAGACAGGACTTACTACGCAGACAAATCTGTTTAAAAATCTTAGTATTTCTAGGACTATTCACATACATCAGGCTATTACTCTTTAACACAAAATAAGTTAATCATTTCTGGGCAACCACTGACCTACAAAAATATCAGGTTTCACCTTACACATTCTTCTCTACTTTTCAGTAACTCTGTAATTCACCACATAAGCTCTTACCTCATTTCATGGTAGCTTCATTCCAGCCTAGTGTGCAGATTAAGAAACAGGCACTGTTGACTTAAAACTCCTTGTGCCGAGAAGAAATTGAGATGTAGGATGCGCTATATGATACTGTTGCTTCTTGTTGAAAGATTGCCACCACCAACTATTTCAAGCGAATGCAAACTGCCAAAAGTGAGTTAGACCCTGCTTAACAGGCTGACCTCTCAGAGATGCAACAAAGCTTGAGCAAGAGAAAGGCACACAGCTCCACAGATTTAAAAGAGAAGGCCCTCGGAGAATGTAGCGGCCTTAAAATGGAGGCCAAGGCCAAGTGAGAACGAATATGGAATCCTGGCAACACAAATATGACTCATAGTCCCTTACCTTTCCTTAATCCCGATGCTTGACCCTCTTGGAATGCTTCTGAACTGGTCCAGCTCCCAGTTTAGTGTGCCGGTATCCATCTCAACACCAGAACCAGCTTCTGTGAACCCCAACAGCATTCTGGAGCATTCAGAGGAGGAAGGGAAGGACTCTGGGAGGTGCCATATCTCCTACCACCAGCCCATGGGCTAGGTGGGTGTCTGACACAAGGCTTCTTGTTCTGTTCGTACTTGCAGTCTTTCATTTTCATGTATTTCATATAACTAGAAATTGTTTCTACCCAGCTGGAAACCTGAGAATTACTCTACTATTTAACATTATATAAAAAAACAACCTGTTTTTCACATTGAGATTCACACAAACATGCATAATCTCAATGCCAGCGTTTCATAGCTACCTGCCTCTGCTGCTAAGCACCTTGTGCTGTAGCAGAACCTAAATTTCACATCATTTTAATGTTACCTACTTATGGCATTTGGTGCAAATCAGTTGCAAAATGTCAGTCCCAAAATAACTGTTATTTGGGCTTTTTCTTTCAACCAATTCCTGGGCTTGTAACCGCTTATTAAAAGGTTTCTTGTAATGATTTTTTTTATTTGTGTTGATCTTGTGGGGGGGGAGGGGAAGGCTGGAAGAAAAAAAACTTGATCCACTTGATCAATGTTGCTTCAAGTGATCAGTAATTGTCTTCTGCTTTGTCTTCTACTTAGCTAGATTTCTGTTACATAATTCACACACCTAAAATACTTGTGAATATTCAAAAATGTAACTCAGGCATACAGGGAAGGCAGAAAACTGCCAGGTGAACAATCCTCTTATCCTATTTTCTTGCCAAATAGGATTGGATAAGAGAATACTTAAAAACTAAAAGGCAGAGCATTCTGAACACACAAAATAGACACCATTATCCTCTAATGTTTCTTGAGGAATGGGGGTCACTACTGAAGAAATTCAGCAAGACAACCTAAGAACTTCAGAGGCTGCACAGTCTCTGATCTCTAGCAGCATTCGTGGATTTCCAAGCTAAGCTATCACCGTAAGCTGTTACATCTTGTGCTTTACAGAAATGATTGCTGGCATGACAGAGAAGTTACCTGAGAATTACTTAGTGGATGCTGTCTCCATCTTCCTTCCCCAGCTGCAGAGCATTTCATAGCTAACAGGATGACAGCGGGTTTGCAGCAGCAGCAAAGAACTAGCCTGGAGCAGCCTACGAAGGGGGTTCGTATCCAAGCACAGCACCAAGCCCAGATGCACAAGGATCCTCTCCACCTCTTACTGCTGAGGAGTTTGTGGGCTGCTGAGGGGAGGGTATGAACATCGCTGTTGTTCCGAAAAAACTTCTAAGTGATGAACCTGTACTGAGTGGCTCCTTCCAAAAATTGACAGCAGTAACAAGCACAAGACAATTTAGCAGCCACTCTGGGAAGTCATCTTCAGTCCTGCCACCCCCTCAATTCTTTTAATGAATCCCACTTCAGGCTGTGTCAGAATTTGATGTGAGAGCAGAGATGACCTGCATTCCTGCATCATTCTCCTCTTACCAAGCCCCAGCAGTCTTGGCTTTTTTCTCTATCGCCAGATGTGTATTGGCCTATTCAAAAGCCTCTCTTTCCCACATATCCCTAGCTCACTGAAATATTTTAAATCTCATCTTGGCTCCCTTTTTAATTTAGCGAGCACAGTGAAAACAATGTTGTCTACACAGAGGTGCAGTTCTGTACTTGTACCTCCTGAGCCACCAGAAAACAGTTAGGGCTTCTGAAATATCAGAGTTTTATTCTCCCAAAGTCAAACTAGGGGTTATCGGGTGCTAGATACAGTGAGTTTTAAGTGGTATTGTTAGGGTTTTAATCAACTGTTCTTTGATCTCTGAGTGCAAAAAGTCTGTCGAATAAAAGGAACACAAAGCCTTGAGTCAAATGACCCCAAATCCAGGCGACAAACGCAAGCTTGTTTGCCCATATGGCACATCACATGTCCAGAGAATCGTAGCAAATATGTGGATCCTTGAGCACTGAGAAACATACATCTCAATTGTTTTCGTTTCCCAAAAAGTTTATGCTAAGGTTTTTAAGGTGAGACAGTATCAATAAAGCACCAGGAGCACACAACCACTGCAGGGCAGTTCGAGGTACCTCTGAGACTCCAGCTCCAGTTGCCATGGTGTTGGTAGGGGACTGCAGATTTTTGCTTCAGTGGAAAGCAAGCATGCAGCAGCAGCTCCTTGTAACCTCCATCTTCTCTAACTTGCTCTTCACATGCCCTCCCACCTTTTCTGTCTCCACCATCTTCTCCTTCTGTGTGACCGTAATTTCTCAGGCCAGCAGTTTCCTATGTCCTTTCCTCCAACGCTCCATTGCCCTCATGCCTATGTGATCCCTTCCTCCTCTTCTGTTTTTTTCCACATTTCTCCATTATGGGATTTCTGTGTCTCAGCCCACCATCGCTGTCGTACTTGTACACTGGACTAAATGCCAGAACAGAAGCAATCAACAATTAAGATGCCTGTGCTTACTTTTACATCTGATATTCAATATAATTTAGCAATGCTGGACCAGGAGTGCTCTCCTGATACCTATAAAAATGTTACCAAACAGTCATAATTCAAGTGCACATTAGCTAGAAGATTAAAGACTGTAACCAAACCCTTTTCATATTAACCTTCTGTCTGGCTATTTCAGAAAGCAGACATTGCAATGGGAATGTCTAGATTTAATATTTCTAAGGGATAGCGCAAGGCAAAAGACTAAAAGCAAAGCAGCAGAACCTAAGATTATCTTGGAGAGCAGCAGAACTCCGATATCCCTGATATGTGCATGCTCAGAATAAAGTGCCTGGTTCGGGTATGGAGCTCTGATAGGAAAGCATTAGGTAAATGAAGACAGGATTTTATCTGGGTAGGGTGGGTTACAAAGAGAAAGTCATGATGTAGTTTGTTTTTTTTCCCCTTGCTTAACCTTTCATCACGATGGACTGCTTATTGAAAGTAATATCAGAATGATGAAAAGAAAAATGGTTTAAGCAATCTCAAACCAAAGATAATGACAGAGTAGCTTAGAACATATTTTTCCATATGCCCACCACTCCACAGCGTTTCTTAGTTGAGATTTCACAGTACCATCATAAAGGCCGTCTTAAAACACATCAGTAGGAAGTAGCTGAAGAAAATACTCCAAGCATGCCCCCTGCAAAGCACAAGAGAAACAAGTATATTCTGTCTAAAAAAAAAAAAAAAAAAAAAAAAAAAGGCCAGCAAATGCTAAAGGATGTTGCCAAGTTATTCTGGCATTACACAAACTAGTTTCAAAAATGCCTTTCTAACTGTATTACCCTGTGCTGTCCTTTAAAGGACAGGCATCTATTACAGTCCAAAAATCCAGCCCCCAATCTGAAAACCCCTGAAACTTTGAATTTTACAGCAGCCAAAGTTCTAATAACTTTAATGGCTAAACATCAGAACCAATTTGGTCTTAAAAATAGGATAAAAATTAATGAAGAGCATCGACTCTTTTTACATAGAAAAATAAGAACAAATCCTTCAGAAGACACGGCACATAAATCCCTGCTTCTGCACAGACATGCGAGAAGATGGATTAGTGCCATGAGCAGCACCAGAGAACGGAAACAGAATAAAAGAAGTGACTGAAAATGAAAAAATGACTAAGGAAACCACAAAGACAAAATACCCTTATTTAAATTCCTTGGATCCAATAATAAATAGTGCATGACAGTTTGTCAATAAATGTGAGAAACTCACTCAAACGAGGAGTCATGTAAGGACTTCTGACATTTCCACAAACGAGAGTTGATAACGGACAAAAAAACTTTGTATTTTTCATACGTTTCAAAGGGTTTCCACATCAAACAGGCAGGCACTCTGCAGGTGGTAATTTCACCATCAACTGCTCAGTTCTGCCAATTCTTTAAGTTGAGACTCAATAGCAAGCCCTCACGTTCCTTTTAACACCGAGGGATATTTCTCAGTGCGGTGCTTGGCAGGAGACTACCGCCAATTGTCCTCCGAAGCTGCTCCCTCTTATCACAGACACCGGGTGGCAAAAGGAACGGGAAGCTCGAGGCAAACCCAAAAACTCCACACAAACAACAGGCACCGCGGTTGGGAAAGGCTGGAGTGCTTCCACTGCTCAATGCCACTTAATTAAATCTGTGTGCTCGGGTACAATCTTTAAATCACTTTTCTAATTAGGAAATGCACTCTGGCCTATGTCATTAGCCATGCTATGTCAGCAGGCTACCAAAACGGCTTTGAGTCTAAGCACGCTAGAGATTAGTCTCGTTATTCAGCCACAGTCTCTCAAACAGAACAAAAATTCCTCTTTAAAACATGCAACCAGTCAAGGAAAGTGGTCCAGGAAACAGCCCTCAGTACTGAGCAGCACACAGAGTGCTGGATTAATCTAATTACGTTGCCGTTGCTTTTCCTAGCAAGCTATTTAACAAAATACACAGCAATGATGAAAGAGTTGCCTCTCACTTCTACCACAAGATAATTAAGATTTGTTTGGTGGAACAAAAGACAAATCACAGTTAAAATCAACATAATTTTCAGTATTCTTGACAGTTCAAGAGACTGCATATTAAAATGGATTAAATGCAATTATCCCAGTTATTTTTCCTCTGTTGATTCTAAAAGTGATACAGAGATGATAAACTCTCAGACAGCATTCAGCATCAGTTTGGAGCAAATTCCTTTTTTCAAGCATGTAAGAAAACCACCCACTGTTTTGCTTCACCAACACATACCGAAGGTGAAGAAACACTACCTGAAAAGCAGACCAAGTCAGAAAAATGCCCTGGTGTGCCAGCTTGGTGAGAGACTAACACGGAATAGATTAAACACAGCACTTTTAAAAATAAAAATACCCTCCCACCAGTTTGGAGCCAGGAGTGTGCCAGCAAGTCTCTTGGCTTAGTCAGGACCCAGATTCTTCATTCTCTTTCAGTTACCAAGTCCTGGAGCCTGATTTCAAGCACTGACATCTAATGGTTTCATATACTAGCTTGGACTTCAGCATTCTTGAGAATCTGGCTGTAAAAAGACAGGCACCACCTCTTCTTTTACTAAAGCAACAGCTTCTGCAACAAAGCAGTCATCGCTACTTGAGTCGCTGGATTGCTGCCCACAAAGGGATGTTGAGAGCCTCATCCTTTAAACATCTACATATTTTAGATACTCTAGTTTTCTGTTCTTGATCCCCATGCTCTTTTCCTCAGTCTGAAGAAAAACTGTCAAAAGGTACCTTTATTCTCCATTGTCTTGTCGTCTTTTTTTTTTGTGGGGGGGGAGCAGTATTCTCAAACATTGCCTCAGGAAAAGATTTAACAGACATTAACCTATGGGAAGTGAAATGAAATTGTCTCAGGGTCTTTTCAGGGTTTAGCTCAAGCTATGGAACTAGACAGGTAAACTGCTGGTTTAAGCTAACACAATGCATTTTACAGATGGTTTTAACAGATTAACTTGATCATTTGAGATCATTGTTAGGAACACTCAACCATGGCAAGAGCACATTCCAAGTGCAGAAGACTCTATGCTATTTTAAATGTTAACATAAAACATGTGTTAGTTTAAGAAGTTTCCAGTCCTGATGCTTGCTAATGTATACCACACATAACAAGTAACAGAAGTATGCAGAGAAAAACACTTTTTCTTTTTTTTAAAAGCCTTTAACACTCTTAAATTCTGCACAATGTTGAAATATCACTATCTGCTTAGCCTACTAAATTAAAAGCCAAAGAATCTATATGGATTCTCTTGGCATCTCATAGAAAGAAGAGGGAAAATAAAAAGTGTTCTCCATATTCTAAGCACAGGAACATTCCTGAATGGCAAAGGCTTTTCCTTCATCATATTACCTTTTAACAAAAATCCTCTCAAGAACTGTAAGCCAACTCATTACTAACTTCTGTGCATGAATTTATAAACAGTTCCAGGTAGTCGAATTCAAAACATTTCTACCTCTGGTATTAAGTCTCAATGACATTTGAGCAGAAGGGAAAAAAATAAATCAGATTTTAGGCTTCATTTCAAGAGTATGATTTAATTGAGGAGGGTTTTTTTTTTCTTCCAAAGAGATGGGGAAGAACTAGAGCATTATTAAACAAGACACATGAAAATATGAAGCTCGCTACAGGTTAGAAATATGTGACACAGTTTCTACAGAGATAGATAGCTTATAAAAAGGGAGATTAATATGAAGTTGGTTCACAACAATTAACAAGTTGTCAAATGCCCATGTTATCTTTTAAAATACAGATTGACTTTCTCCTCAGGCAAATAATGCAGCAAAATATTTGAGCCTTCTGAACAAAATAGAGCATCCTTTTCCTGGGTCCCAGAGGTGATGGGCATTACTGTATTTTCTCTAGACAGCAAAAAGGACTGAGAGCCTGGTTATGAAGCCCTCTGTACACCATGTTGTGCAGCTCAGATGCACAGAAAGAGTGCAGACAATGCTCAAAGGGGAGGTTTCTTGACACAATCACTTCTACAGAATTGCAAAGCTTTCTAAAAAGATAAAATCTCACCAGCTCAAGAGAGACATCATAGAAAAAGAGGAACAATAAAGCTACCTTATCTTATTTTTAGCCTAAGCATGGCTCACGAAATTTTACTCTAACTAAACATGAGGGTAAATGACTTAACTGTTGTTTTTTTTTTTCTTCCCCAAATCATTAGGCTCATACAGATACGACAAAAGCAAAATGTACAGTTAATAGACCAGACACAAGGAAAGTTACTTGCAGCTCTCCCAAACTTCTGCCAAGAACAGTGAGTTGCGTTGACAAAATAAAACACGGTCTGCATATGAAAGGTAGGAGACCAAGAAGTGGAAGCACTGTTTCACTCAAACAAGGTATAGCACACCCACCAAGATTAAGGTCCAAGGGGAGATCATTCACTGAAATATCTCTTTTCAATGCAGACAGAAAATGTACTGGGTAAAGATTGCAAGAGGGATGAAAAGCCAATAATATCAGTAAACCACGAAGCTATAGGAAGCTGAATAAAAGGCTGGCTGAAAGTGCTGCAGCCCAATAAACACCCAAAGGAAAGAAAAAGATGAAGTAAGATGAGATAGAGATGCATATTCTCTATCCTGTTGGATAATCAAGAATCACCCTGAACTGATACAATTCAGTAAGTCAACAGAAAACAGAATTTCTCTTCACTTTTGTTTGGCAGAAGATTCCAGCATATCTGATTTTTTCACTGCTACTTTTTGCTATGTTTTCATTAAAGAGAACTATGAGGAAATTGAAGAGCCTTGTGCTAAGAAGCCCTTATTTATAAGTTGTTGGCAGGCAACAAAAATAACTGTCTAATAGCTGTTAGCACATACACTGTATGTAGCAAGTGGAAGATTAGAAATACTGCAAGTACTCCACACAATAAAAAGCATCAATTGAGAAATAAAGAATCAAGAAGTTAGTCTGCAAAGGGGTATCGTTACATGGTTTAGCTTCACTAACTGAAAATAGAAAGCTCGATTATCACATTTGTCCAAGAGCAATAATACTTTACAGCACATTAGTAAACTGCCAGTCATCCGGGGCTGGTTCTACAAGCAACAGGCTGCTTTGGCAAAGGGGTATGACAACATTTTCTGTTTTAAGGCTAAGGACTACAAAAGAGAGTCTTGATGAGCATTTCTAAACTGTTTTACCTCAAACATCTCCTGCTCTGTCCGACGATGATCATCCAGGAGCTGCTCCAAATAGGTTAGATTACGGAATTTTTCTAGGTAACTACTGTATTGTTTCTGCAGTTGCTCCTCTATCTTCTCATACTCATCCATAAAAGCAGGACTGCAGACAACAAGAACAAACTACTCAGAGAAACACAGACCTGTACATGGGGAAATCTGAAACAGCATTCTTGTTTTTGCAGCTGCTTTTCCACGTCTATTGTATTAATCTATAAGGACCTTCTCTTCCAAGGTTCCACGATACTTCAGAGACCAAAAGCACAAGGCAAAGAAATACTAAGCTGTCCCATGAAAATTACGCATAGCAAAGGTAACATTATTGCATATCCACTACCATTCCTTTCCAAACACAGAGAAGGCAGCATTTTGGCTTCTTTAGCAGACAAATCTAAATTAATCAGCTTGCTGTTCCTTAACTCCAAAAAATAAAAATAAATAAATAAGTCTTGTTGCATGGATGGTAAGCCACCTACTTTACTGGAGGCTTATCTGCAACAAAACTGTACTGTGTTGTTAGAAGCATAAGTAGTCCCAATATAAGTGATGAGACCCTTTACTACAGTGTCTACTGCTGTACCCCACAGAATACCACTCATGTTCAGTCCTTCACTTCTACCAACGGAAGTGTTCCGGATCACAACGCGTATAGGAATCCAATGTTATTCTTCCCACCACTCATGTTTCTCATATTTATATTCTTTTTTTTCTTCATATGAGGTTCAAAAATAGAGAATGATCTTATAGATTGCATAAATCTGCAATTTAACCAAGGGGGCATGGTTAATTTAACCAAGCTAAACCACGAATCTGAACATTTTGATGTTATGGCAAGCTGTGTCACTGCCCAGAGGAACCTATCCCAACAAGGGACGCTTAAGTACTTTGGTGGCTGGGAATGCTGGAAGCCTCTGGAACAAAGGGAATAATTGCACCACGTGCCATTTTCAGTGGAGGTACATGCCTCCATTTATGTTTACTAACGAAGGAAAAAAGACACGCTGCCTGGCCATTTTGTACAGCTCAGGCAGCAACTAGGCAGCCCACCAAATAATGTTCTGGGGGCTTTTAACAGCCCTGATAATCTGGTTTCAAATACAAAATAACCAAAAAAATAAACAACTACAATCCAGACTGGGTATCTCTAGAGATGAAAATCCTTCTCCCACAGGCCATCATCTCAGTCTCATTAACGGACTTCACTCCTCGCTGCTCTAAGCATTAAGAACACACGATACCATCATTTATGCTAGCACTCGTTTATGAAGTAGGTAATCGGTTCATAATCTTTACCGAACACTCTGTAGGGTCTGTAGCCTCTTCTGGCTTCTTTCCAGCTCCGATTTTCTTTTTTCAATCTTGGCTTCCAAATTGGCTTCATCCAAAGCCACATTACTCAACATGTCTTTAGTCTTTTGGACTTGTTCCTAAAGGAGAAGGATGATAAACCATAGCACGCACTGGAATAATTAGAATTGTCTTTCAGATACTAAACCTACTTCTGTATTATCTCATATAACGTGTTTTCATAAAACTTTATAACAATGAGCTAGCACAAGCGAGGCAATGAGATTTTTATTTTTTTGTGACCAGGATAATGAACTAGCTATACATTTAGAAATTTAAAATATGTATTTTTTCCCCATACATTCTTAAAGAGAAAAGAAAAAAAAAAAAAAAAACACACAAAATAAGTTGTCCTGAGCTTTAACTTCCTTACTTTCTTTTTCAACAAAATGGTACTAAAAAATGGGAAGGAAAGAAGCCCCCTCCAAAAATCTGACAGGATACAGAAAGCCATCTTTCAACAGGTAAGCATCTGAATAAACACAGATGAGAAATGTGTTTATTTCTTGGCACTACTTTAGGGAATATCTAGGCTTTTATCAACATTCTTTTTCTTCCTGATAAATGTTACTTTTGAAAAGACGTTAATCTATCCCAATACCTTCATCCTCTTCTGAGTCTTGCTGCATCCATCTTTTCAAAATCTGGGAAGCATCCCAAAATTTGCAACACATTATAGGAATAAGGAGGGGAAAGCTAGTTAGAACAACTGAGTGCATTCAGGGTGCTCATGCTCTAGAAACTCTTGAATCTCTCGAGTGAAAGGGAAGAAGGCCTTCACAATTGCTGTTATTCTAGCAGTAATTGTTACGTGCTGTACAGCTATAATAGGTCGTTTCATTAACTGGTCCAGAACTAAACCAGATGAGGTATATGTTATTGGTATTTCTCAATTGCTCTAATATTTTCCTGTTAGTTTATTAGCACTACTGCCTAGAATATCAATGCACATTAACAACATTTAGAGTTCATATGGACTGCAAGTAGGAGCAGAAACAAAGAAAGATCGCCAGGAGTATCTATTGATTATGCTCTGGCTGCTTAAAACCTGGAACTCCACTCCTTGTAATTATGCAATTGGACTGGATACAGTTTGCAGTTAAATAACTTAGAGTATTCACTAGGATTTAATTAACCACCATACTTGCCTATCGGGGCAGCTAATGATTCAGAGATACAGGAACCCAAGCACTGGAGCAAGGACAATGTTCCCGAGACCAGGACAAGGGACTTCTGAAAACTAGAACTGTAATGAAGCATTGGCATGCCACTAATTAGCACAGTGCAAGTTCTTCTCACCCCTTTCTCAGTTCAGGTATCCTTTTTCCAGAGCCCACCTTCACATCCCCAGAGGCAGCAACACATTTTGAGTTACCAGGTATACCCCTTGCAGCCCGGACTGTAAAATTGACGCAGCTCAAACAGTGGAGGTGGCATGCAGATTTCTGTGCTGATGCAGTCAATCATTCCTGTAGAGATTCTGGGGCTACTGCTGAGCTCCTACCAGAAGCAGGGATTACGACTAAACCACAGAGGGCTTTTTTATTTGTTGTTTTCTCCCAAGATAGAGGCCAAGGGAAGCTGTTCTTTGACACAGCTGTATTGACAGCAACACCATGGGTTTGTTACCAAAGTCAGTGCAGCTGGGGGAATATTTCACACATTAAACCAACACAGCCACACAGCACAACAGTCTGGCAGCAGAGCTGTTCTTAACATGTTCTCCTAGGTGCTGCTGCTAGCATAGTTTATCCGTTCTGCTGCAGGCTGTGATTTCTGACTGCCAGCTCAATCACTGTGCAGACACCTCTTCTACTCTGCCAAGAAAAGCTACCAGTTAGTTAGCAGGGTTGCTCATTTGGAACACAACAGATTTTCCAAAGAAATCATAAAGATCATCACTATATTCATTGCCACGATGCAAGGAGCCATCACAGACCAATCTCTGCCTTGATGAACATAGGTAACATTAAATGTGCGAACACAAAGACCAAAACTTGCATTAGCCATTAGTTGAAGTTTCACGTTACCTGTTAACTAACCAGGCAGAGCATTACTTGGCCCAGTCAGTTGAAGGTGATGTGCACTCTATGGCTTAAACCTAGGCTGTTGATAAGAACAACTATGTTCTTCTTACAGGAGAGGAATGATGATGTTGCAATTAAATATCAATTTGCTTACCAGAACACAGTCAATGGCAATTTTCATCATCTTCTCAGCCTCATTTATCTCCAAAGGTCTGGCAATAGATTCTGTTCTTGCTTCCTATGAAATAAAAGTACATAAATATATTTAAACAGTACACTACAAAATTAGTATTTGCAGAACAGAGGACGGTCAAGCAACAACAACATAATCATCTGCATAACAAATGGCATAGGATTTAGTATTTACGCACCGAGGCTCAAACAATTAAAAGAATGGGAGGTTATGAAAAAGTCAGTTAAGCGAGGCTGGGATCAACATGGAGCGATTAAGGTAACTTTTCAAAATGAAGTGTTATCATTAGAACTGCAACTATTCTTGAACGCAGATTTTTTGGAAACTGCACAGGTTATTACACATTAAGCAAAGTGTGCAACATGGAAGATTTCATCATTACAATGCAGCTCACATAAACAGCATTGTAGGAAGATGAGCCCAGTGTCAAAAATTCACAGACACAAGCAGTGTGAACCCATCTAACTAAGCCAGGAATCTGGGACAGCCTGTAGGTGCTTCCCACGTGGGTGTAGACCCATATAAAATGAGCTGATGATGCAGATGTACTTCTCTGATTCAGGTAACCAAGTGATTCAGACTCCTCATCAAGACAGCATTCCTTGTTTATATCCCCCCAAAAACCTCTTCTGCATACAGCAGTTCTGGGGACAGATGGGCTTAGGAGCATTCAGCATGCCCTCATCTGTACGACACCTTACAAAACTGACCAGGTCATTACACAAAAACACTGGATCGGTTGCTTGATTGGGAGAAGCGGGAGATTGTTCCAGCTAAAGGTCCTTAAAATCATCTTATGTCGGCAAACCATTTGGTAGCAGGTGGATAAAGACAGAAATAGCATCTCTCTAGAGAACATCTGACTAAGAATCTGAAACCGCTTTATACACTGCAACAGGCTGTACCCAGCCTACTACAGGACGGATGCTGGAAGCAGATACAATTACTCCGTTACGTTACCAGGCCAGACAGTCCAGCTTGCATAAGCACGTACTGGTGGAGGCAGCCCAACTCCATCCTGCTGCCTCACCAACTCAAACTCGGGGAGTTGCAACTTGTCTAGGTGAGCTCCCCGATTGGATTCACTGTGCTTTTTGTGCAGAGCTTATTCCTCTGCTGCATCAGCTCCCTGAACCAGCCTGCCACATGATGCATGGAGGACTTTTGTTATTTTTTGGGGGTGGCACAAGAGAAGTAGGGGAAATATCTTGTTGGGGAATGACAAGAGCTGCATCTGTTAGTGGCAGTGACAGCTTACACTGCCTAAGGTGCTTGTGAACGTTCCCCTGCCCACACAGAAATACAAGCTCCAAGCAGCAGAAAGTCAGTCTGGTTGAATACAGGATGCAAGGAGTCTGCACAGTACATAGTCCTGAATAACTCCACAGGTAGACACTTTTGGAGGAAGGCCGGAGAGGAATAAGTAGCTCAGTAGCTATTATGAGACCATTCTGCATCTACAAGCTCAACAAAATGCCTGTTCATTTGTGAAGACTCCACCTGAGCCGAGATGCACAGAAGCTGAAAAGGAAGCCAGATCAGCTGCTGGAAACACCGCCCTGCCAAGTGCACTCAGCTCTCCTGATGGCAACAGAGAGATCTCTGCTACAAAGCGACTGTATTTCAAACAAAATAGTTTACCACTCAGCAGGAGGAAGGAAATGATTTCCCTTTCCATTTTCAAACGAGATAAAAGGAACAGCGAGGACCTTAGGTTTTAATTATATGCAACTCCCTTACCAATTTCCTTTCAGTAGCCTGGTGAAGCACCCACAGATAATGCACAAGTCACTCTGACCTGTGTCAGATCAGGGTAACCGATGGGTTTCAGATATACCTCTGAGGAGCCATCATTTCATGCTGGAATCATCTCTACAAGTTTGATGTTTCTCCTTCTACCTTCCCTCTACCACCCGTGCAAGTTTTACCTACAGTCTTCATGGAGAAATCCACATCAATATCCAGAATGAGGTTTAGTGCTGAAGTCACGCCTGCTTGGAAAAATTTGTCAGGCCAACGAAGAGCAGAGTTAAGGCAGCAATTTGTATTTTCAGACCTGATTGCTGAACCATAGCTTAGCCAAAACAAAGGCAGTCAGTGCCATGAACATCCTCCTCGCACTCCAGCAGACCAAGAGGTGAACCCAGGTGGACCATCGCAGCTTCCATGGGCACACAGCTCCTCCCTAAGGGTCTACGTTTGCATGCCCATTTTTCACTTCACTGCTACAAACAGTGCCATGAACCTGTGACACTTCGGAGCAGTAGATGTAAGTGGGCACTAAATCGTAATGGAAAAAACAATACATTTTGAGAAAATGAAAATGGTCAATGAATTCGTTAATGGATGTTTGTAAAGGCTCCCATCAGCAGGACATCTCCTTCATCCCATGAAAACTCTTGAAAGGAAAGCTTTTACTTTCAGTACCTCTTTTGAGGAAGGACCCTGCAACTGGCCATAAAAAGAAGATAGCTCACATTAACGTGCACAGAGAAAAATAAAATACCCCACAAAGGCTACGGAGTCATTATGAAAAGTATTTACTTTAAAATACCAGAGTTGACTAATTTAAACATTATTAAGCCATTAGCAAATGAAAGAAAATGAATTTAAGTTCACACAAGCGCTTTGACAATCTCTGACTCCCCACACGAGCAAATAAACCATGTTTTCCTGCCAGCCCAACTTGTCATCAACAGCATTTCTTACCCTGTATAAAATACGCAGCAAGATGACAACTGAGATTTTCAAAACCTGACTTGGCACAAAAGCTGCCTGTTTGTGCTTAAATCTGTGGCTACAAATAGGCTGTACACCTGAAGGCAAACCAATATTCTGAATTTGCCCAAATACCAGGTATTACATTGCTGCTGGCTGTACTCACAATTCCATGTGCTCAAAAAAGGTGGGCAAATGAAACCAAGCTGCAAAATGTGTCTTTCTTCATTTTCTTTTAAAGTAATGTACTCTTTGCAATTAGGTGTACTAATCAGAACGCACATTATAATACACAAGAGGCTTCCTTTAAATTAACCATTAAAACCAGAGTTCTCAGGAGAGGTGAAAAATATAGAAAAAAATTATCAAGGCAAGGGGAGGGAAGAAGCTGAACAATTTAGGACTATGCCTAGTAATTACAACTTAAGAAGACAAACATATACAAAAAGAGAGAGGTCTTCATGAACAAACTGATTGTTTACCACTTACTAGTGCTTCCTGTTCAAAGTGTTCAAAGAGCTCCCTGACTATACTTTTACATGATAAATACTAATTAAAAATTGGGGAAGCCAAGTGTAAAATTATTTTTGATGAACTAAAGCTGACAATTATTAAAGAAAACACACAGAAGTACACAAGAGACACCATTTGCTGGCATTTTTTACCCACTCTGGTTCAACCAGTATTTGGTGCTGCACGGGAAGGCTGAGATGTTCAAGTTTTGCATCTCACTTTGGACAAAGCCAACTGGAAGTACTATCAAATTACTTGGCTGGTTTAGACTCAAAAATTTTTGTTTTCTTTGGAAATGAGAATTTCATTACAAAGTTAGGAAGATCTCTAATCAAAGGCCAGCTGACTGCCCAGTCAAGCAGAACAGAGCACAGCCTGACAGAACGTTCCCTGCAGGATGCAGAAGGCTAAGAGGGAAGCCAGCTCCACCCAAGTTGCACCAGTTTTGGCATCAAAAGTGAAGATAAATGTCCTTAGAGCAAAACTGCACTGCTGTCGTTTCAGGAAATAACACTGAGCTTAAAGCCTTCAAAACTCCATCTGTCTAAAGAAATCACGAGTCTCATGTGTGCACTGCTGCTGAGTGACCATCCCCTGGGTCAAAAACCAGCAAAGGAGAAGGCCACAGGAGATCCCCCCAGTCTGAGGTCCTGTCGACAGAAACCACGCCAGCAGCTGGCCTTCCAGAAGCTGTGACAAGCTGTGGTTCTGGTCATCTACCCGGGCAGCCACCTTTTGGCTCCTATTGGAGACGTCTGCCTAACACAGGACCACAAACTGTCATCATAGTCACAACACTCAGTTTGGTGTCACAGTACAGCTTCTTTCTGCCAAAGGACAGGGAAGCAACTCGTTCATTGCACCAGGAGTTCTGCAGCACTCACTGAAGAAGCATCCTGTAGGGTACAAATACAGGGACACTAATTCTATCAAACCCTCTTTCAGCTTCACTGCCAAATACCCAGCTAATATACAAAGGCCGTTTGAAATATAAAATGCAGACAAGCAGCACAGGACCTGCCTTCCACAGAGCTCTACAGACAAATTTCCTGGATGTGGAAAAACATGGATCTCTAGGATCATTAGGGAATACTTCTCTTTTATTCAAAGCAAAGTACCCCTTCAGGTATATGCAGGAGCTCTGAAATAAATGCTAACATGCAGGAGACTCCAGTGCCCGAACAAAAATGTCACTCATCTTCCAGGTATGCACTAAGTCCTCTATTATATTTGCCAGCCATTTTCAGATGTCTTGATCACCCTCAGCCATCTGAAATGGGCTTATATGGCTAGATTTAGGCACCTGTACTGCAAATTAAAAAATCAAACAAACAAAAGACACAGTATGGCTGTGTATATATATAAAAATAAAAGCCAGATCAAAGCTCCTGTAAGTTTGGACTTCAGCCCACTTACACATCAATTATAAGAAATATTCCATGCAGTCAACTAAAATTGTCAAGAAAGAAATACCAAACTCTCCCAAAGCACAGGATTCAGTAGCAAACACTACAGAAGGAACTGATTTGTTGTCAAGTGTCGTATGGGCTCCACAGAGCAATTACTGGCAGAGGGTTGACATACAGCTCCCAGCATCTTCTGAAAGTACATGGGATCGTGGCCTCAGCAGAAACCAGCAGCAGCACTTCCATGGTACATTTTAGCTTTCCATTATGCAAGAGGTGTTACAATCTGATTTAGAACCCTTACATGAAGGGCAATGTTGTGAGCCCATTGTGAAATTTAGAAGCACTTACGTGGACTCAGCTGTAGCTTGGCTCATTTGGCTTGCATTTCAGACCTAGAGTGGGAAATAGCTGGACAATTTCTCAGCCTTCTACCACAACCTGAAGAGCTTCTATTAAAGTCAGCGGACTCTGAGTATGGCAGCGATGCTGGCACTTGTCTGCACAGGAAGTTCCTGCAAACAGAACTAAGGTGGTGAATTTTGAGTGTACCTGTGCTACTTTGCGTTGTCCTGCTGAGCAAATACGCTGACATGCAAGAGTGATGCCACTGAGCGAGGCAGCTCATTCCCACTATGCTCCCGTTGATTTGTTTCTCTGGGTGCTGCAGTGACAACAAGGAACACTTAAAGTCATCCTAAATTCACAGGCTGCCTGGCCACAAAGTAATGCCAGAACACCCAAATGCACCAACTACCACACAACGTGGGGCCAGGAAGTTGCTGCCACTCCCACAAAAGCCCCCCACCGCTTCCTTTGCTAAGAATTTTTCCCTCTAGGAGTTGTATATTTGGTTAAAAATGAGAAGCCACTAGTGCAAAAAACAGTCCACAAACATGCCTAGTGAAGAATTTCCAACTAGCTATTGTTTTCCGTCGTGCTGAATCAAAACCAGCTAAGCCAGCTTCCTGCATGCCTATGTATGCAATGAATGGATGCACGCATCTTCTGAACTGCAGGAAGGGGTGCACGACTAGCACACAGGTCACTCATGATAACTGTTTTATATTATATGTATATACTGAATTCAGGAAAATAATTAACATACACCGTGATCACATTTGGCCAAAATGGAATGGATTATTAGGCACGGTTACACGTGAACAGGAAGGTACAGGATGGAAATTAAAAATAATCAAGACCTTCTGAAGGAACCTGATACTTGTAACAGCCTAATTTTTTCCTCAAGAGATTAAAGCTCAAATTAATCGAGATTTTTGCTGCTTCCAGGCTCCCAGGAAGCTGCTGTCTTGTATGCTCATCTCAGTAGTCCACAAAGTAAATCCAGAGACATCTGCCTACTCAGCAATGCAGAGCCCTCAACCAGAGCTACCGTCCGAAGCTCCAGTAGCTATCGCAGTGTTTAAGAAGCGTGGCACGAGAAGGGGATCTGAGCTAAAGAACCAGCTGGAAAGCACAACTTTCTGCAGAGCAAAAAGAATCAGGCAGCCTGCCTAGCCAGATAAGACGTAATCTGAACATATGCTTTATGACAGAAGGAAACATTGCAAACATTAGCGTCCAGACTGCTGAACTGTGAGGCAAGAAGGAGAACTGTAAAGCTTTCTGACAGGCACATAGTTACACTGCTCTCCCCTCCCCACACCGACCTCCAGGTGGTCCACGGGTCTTCTAGCTCAGGAGCTGTTTCCACTGAATTACCTTCTGCTCACAAAGCCCAGCACGTGCTTACTGGTGTCTTCGTGCATCCTTAAAACCCTCACCTTTAATTTAACACTTGCCAGGTTTCACAGCACATTGCACTGGTAAGGCTTGCATTAGCCCACAGGGCTGCAGGGTGCTGCTTGGACCAGGGGTCTTGATCCAGGCAGCAGCTCGTGATGTCTCTTCCATGGTCTGGCAAGAAGACACCCAACATATGCCTGCCAGCACAGCAGAAGCTGTGTTTGTGATTGGATTTCCTATTACAAACACATGAAATTGGCCTTGGGCAGCATGGACAGTTGGGAGCATGCTTTTTGTTTAAAGGAAAAAACAACAGGGTCATCAAAAAGGCAAGGCACCTGGTCAGGCCAAAAGTTACTTCAATATCTCCTTTTATCCACAGCCTTCTGTAACAAATGTTTTTAAAAGTATTTCCTTTCCCTACTCGATAAAAATAAAAGGAAAGCTTCAGGAAGGGTTATGATTTCCTCAGAACAAAAAAGAAGCATCAACAAAATGAATGTTTTGTTCAGCAGCATCTTTCAGACCTCAAAAGCACACCATGACCCCATGCAAAGCTGCAGTAAAAGTAGAAACAGGCACTGGGTATGCAGCAATACCACCCAAGAGACAGTTTAAACTTTTTAACTCTCATCGAGCCCTTGATTCCACAAACATTACCGCACAGCTTCAGGTTTCCATCCCCAACAAAGCTTAACCAGCAAGCAGCGGAGTGGCCGGTGAGCTCCAGTGACAGAAACACGGGGCGGCTCTTCGGCAGAAACAAAGGCAATTTAAGTCAGCACATTTTCCTCTTATGTAATTAAAATTTTGACATGGCTATACTTTGTGTCTAATGAAGGAAGGTTAGGAATAATGAGCAACTGAAGCCTCACCAGATATTCAGAACGCAGCGTTGCCGATGTAGCCCAATTATTAAGTGAACCTTCTTGCAGAGCCGTGCAGTTTTTGACAAGTGCTGTGACATGCAGTAGATGGTTTGGATGTGATTTGCTTCCCAGCTAAGCTAGAATGGCTTTTCAAAACAGTCTAGAACTGAGCTACAAGCATGCAAGTCTTCCAGCTAGTTGACAAAATCGTCTCTGCACTGAAACAACTGGCCCCAAACCACAACGGGAAATGTGCCCCCTACCAAATTTATAGGTGATGCTATGTCTCCAAGCCAAATACTAATGCAAAGCTCACTAGAAAATCATTTGTCACATGAACATATAACCACGCCTATGGTTAAAGCAATCCAAAGTACAGGACAGCATTGATTCAACTTCTCATAATCTCAAGGTTTAATTCCGGCTTCCCACCTTGCAATAATCCCTCTTCTTCAAAACTGGTAAGTTGGGTTTTGGTTTGAAGCAGCACAGTTCAAAGAATTTGAAGCAAACTAGGCAATTCTCCAGAGTTCTGGGAACTTCAGAATTACAACTTCCCACTAGAAATCACTTTTACCCCTGTGATGTGCGTGGCAACTTTGCAGCCAAGGCACGGGGAAGAGAGAAATTAATTTATCAGCCTCCCCAGGCAGTATCTAGTACCCAGAACTAACATTTGGCAGATGGAAAACGTTTCCAACGTTACAGGTAAAACAATTTCTTGTAGATACCTTTCAAGAACGCAGCTGACACTCCAAGCCAACCCACCTCTCCCTCCACAGAAAGGGGCAGGCAGCAAACTGCAACAGAGCAAGCAGGGGGAGGCAGGGGAGAGGGAAGTTTTAATCAAGAAGCAGGGAATGAAGAGATCCAGTTAAATGTCTTTAGTGGCATCTCTTTATGTTGTAACTAATGCCATTTCAGTTCCGCAGCTGGATCTGAATGCCTTTGGCTCTTCTGAGAGTTTAATTCAAGCATGTCACAAACTGAAGTCAGCAAAGAGATTCTTGATGGCTTCCATCAATTTTGGAATAAGCTTATACTGTGTGCATACAGAACAATAACACTCGTACCAACACCCTGTACTTCAAAATATATCCTCTGCAGACTTGGAAACACTGTCTGGCTGTTAAAAGCTTTGATCTACAAAATTACAGAAATTACTTTATTTACACAAGAGAATCCACAGGGACTAAATGGTTTGTTCAAGGTCGCAGACTGAGTAAGAGCCAAGAGGAGTGTGAGAATACTGACCCAGGGCGCTGCCCATCCTCAGCACAAGCAAAGTACATCAAGAGAGAGATGATTTTCACCTTCCTTCAGTTGTACATGGCTTGGAGTTAATTAAGAGGTAAATAAAATGAAAACAACCTTCAGAAGGTCAGAAATCTTTACGCCTGCCACCAGCACAGAGGCAGTTTTATTTTGGAATTTTTTTTTGCTTCATTATCTTACCGTGTCTAATAAGTCAGCAAGCCTAAGCAAGGCAGCTACTTGACAGGCTCCTGCTAACATGTCCACAGGATCTCTGGCAGATGCAAAGTGGCAGCCTCTCCGAGACAGTCAGCTTCACCCACGTGTTACAAATAGCCGTGATTTTTTTCCTTTTGGATGTTCAACGTATGACAACTCAGGAGCATCCTTCCTCAGTTGATCACAATTGACCTTGAAAGTCATCACTGCTTTATGCTAAAGAATTTTTTGGGTCACCTCATCAGCCCTCCCTCCCAGTAAAGGCTCATCTTGCCATCTTCCCCACAAATGACCTGTCAGTAACCAGCTGTTACACGACACAGAAGACCAGTGGCTTTTCTAAGGTCTCTGGGCCATTTACAAGCCCGTAGCAGTTAGCTGTGTGGGTCCAGAGTCAGCCGACCCACGTGAAAACTGAACTGAATGCACAGTGAAGTGGTGCTGAATTTTGCCTGAGCACCAACATTAATTACTCTGGTGCTTTTCTTGATTTGGGGCTTGCCAAGCTTGATCACAGCATGGGTGAGTTTCTACTTCTACTTCTTTTGGTCCTCCTAATCATAGAAAATACTGTATGCAGAGAGAGAGAGAGAGAGAGAGAGAAAGAGGGATAGAGAGAGGGAGAAATATAAATCAAATCCCTCCATCCCCACCCCAAACTCAAACCAGCCCCCACATTCCCTCATCTGGGTTGGGAGGGAGTGCTAGGAAATGAGAACTCAGTGTCTAGTTACTCTTCCAAAGCTGGATATAAATACTCTGAAAATTAAGGCCACATAGTCATGCAATGCAGAGGAAGTCCCACTGGCAGTAAAGGAGACAATGAAGATAAATACATGCATCTCCGTGCACAGAATTTGCTTTTCAGCTGGGGAACTCACTGTGTTGCACCAGAACTCATTCATCAGCCCCACTACAGCCCTACCATATATCAAGATTACAACGATTCCACGCATGAAGAAACAATTACTGAGCGCTAGGAACCAGCATATTTAAAAACAGGCTCTACGAACTCCAACTTTCAGATTTCTATACTTGGACCAGTAAGACTGGAAACTGCAAACTATCTGCAAATATATGGGCTAAATCCATTTTAAAACAAGAAGTCTGTCCCTCCCCCAGCGCACTGCCACAGGACACCAACCTATGCTGTGCTCACCAACAGTTGTTCTTGAAACACAGCATCCTGGCAGCCTCAGTGGACTCCAGCACTGCACTCCAAAGATCCCTGGTGAAGCACAGCTTTCCGTCTCTCCCTCTTAGTACTCAACTGTGCCAAGTTCCCCCCTGGCAGTACTGGTGTCCCAGCTGGAACAGGGAAAAGGCAGCGCCTGCACCTCTCCCCATCCACACCTCGCACCCCACAGCCCAATGCATGAGGTGGGAGAGCAGGAAAGGAAATCTCCTGACCTGTTTACAGGGCTGGAACCCAGCGGCTTCTCCTCACATTTTGGCTTTCTGCTGCTGTAGGGCTGTTTATCAGGAAATGCCTTCCTGTTCTGCTCAAATATAAAATCCGATTTCTTATTTAAACCAAAAAGGACATCTGTGATTTTCATCTGATGAGATAAGCATAGCTTTTAGTTAAGATTCGGACCAGAAAACCTACCAACAGCACCCTAGGCTGAATTAAGCAAATGAGTGCCTGTAGGTTTTGCTTCCTCCAGTATTCTTTAATTAAAGGTTTGAGTGATGTTTACTGGTTGTGGGGTCTTTTGTTGTTTGAACGTTATAGATTAATTCTAAAAGCAGTTTACAAATCAGAAATTCAATGAGGAAATCATGGATTTATAAAGGCATGACAAAGGCACAGCACCACATTTCCATGAACACAAATACTCTTTCAAATTAATACAGATGCATTTCCATCAATACGTACCTACAACACATCTGATATAAACTTTCTCTTAATAAGCCCTCCCTTTCTCTAGCTGAAATTTGTTTTCATTCAGAAAGTAATTTACAAAAGTGGCCCATTACTTGGATCAATAAGGTTTATCTTATGCATAAGGATTTTCTACATAGCTTCTATACAAAGTATGTGCAAAAAGAGCTCCAACAAAGAAAGCAAAGGTTGTGACACATTATAGTCAACGTTTCTACAGGAAATAAAAGCGAGTTTTACTTCACTTTTCCCAGTGATCTTTCCCCAAAAGGTGCTTCGACAATGGAAACAGATCTATTCAACCCATTGATGACAAATGCTGGCATTTTTTCTACAGTTACAGGAAAATGAAGCAGTCTTTGCTTAGGATAGAAACAAGATCCTCAGCTTAACTAAGCCTAGGCAGCAAGATCCTCCAATTAGGCACTTGGAGATGGATGAATTGGAAGGGAAGGAGGAGGGAGCTCAGGAAAAGTAAAACCACCGTGTTCTCAAATTCATTAAAACAATATCACAACTGTCGATGCATTTTAATATATGCAACAGGTTTCAGGACATAAAACGTAATTAACAAATAAACCATACGGCTCTCCTACTGCCCTTCAGTAGCGCGGTCTCTCCTCCAGCGCAATTTATCGTGTGCGTTACTTAGCCAAGCAATGTCAAAAGAAAATAAGCAATGGAAATCAATAATCAACACATTAAAAAAAAAAAATACTAAAAGTAACCTTAGATTAATGGCAGCTAATTTGATATGTACAGACAAAGCTCTAGCTCTCCCCATGAAGGCAGAATTCCCAGCACTTCTCCTGCCCACCTGGAAGGGGGTGGGAAGGGCAGGCACAGGATCTCACCCCTCACCGAGTCTGTGAAGAATCCAGGGAGATGGTGTGAAATGATGACGGGCGATTCCTTACTGCCCTCAACACTGGCTGTTTGGAATTAACTGCAACTCCACTGACTTCCATAGGCACTATCAGACTTCATGGCAATGGTAGAAAACAGCAGCATTTGGCTCTCTGCCTCTCACTTGATGAGTTCATTTCATACTCAAGTGAGCTCATGTAGCCCAATTATTTTAAAATATTTGGGAGGAAAAAATAGGACGATGAAATCATCTACAGGTAACCATACATTCCTCTTTTTCCCCCAGAGACATCCTCCCTCCCTGCCATAAACTTTGGGTAGTAAAACCCCACAGCCCTGAGGATTCTGCTCCCCCAGCTGGGATAGCCTGCAGCAAGGCTGGAGCTGCTCCTGCCAGGAATTTGAGGCACAGGAAAGCTCTCAAGCTCAGCATTGCTGGGCAGCACATCAAATGTCTTACACCACACGCACTCAGGTGTTCAGATCTGTGATTGCAGGATCACCTGGTGCACCCAGCCAAGATCTTTGACCAAGGGATGCACCAGCAGGTGAAAGGGGAAAGCCACCTCACTGAGCTGCAGGTGTCTCGTTTGTGCCATCCACACCGAGTTCCCTTTATACTCATCTGAAACATGCATGCATGCAGTGCAGTTCTGCTGCTCCAACATACACGTGAACTTTGGGGGTCACAAATCACACCCTGGGCTCCACTGCTGAAACGTGTAGGTTACCACCAACTAGAAAGGAAGCAAGGGCATTTATTTACAGAGGCTCATGGTGGAAACAGGACCAAAGTCATGAAGTCTCAGGAATTAAAGTGCAAAATCTGTGGTGCCAACAGCTTTAAAAGGTCTCATGACACAGCTGCATCACATGCAGTGAAGCTGGGCAGTATCCTGCATCCCAGCAGGACAGGTGGCTGAGGCAGATGCTGCTGCCTTTCTCTGGGATGGACTGCATTGATGTGCACACCCCACAGCACCACCAAACAGCACAATGGAGCAGTGAGCCAGTGACCCAGCTGCACATTCAGCTGAATTCCAGCTTCAGGGTAAGGTATATCCCCCACCTATACGTTATTTCTGGATTCCCCTTTTCCACCTGCTTCCCAAAGTACAGGGTGATGGTCTCAGGTTCTGTCACAAAGATCTCGGTACCTGCCAAAAGGAAGGTTATCACTCCTGAATCGAATCCCGGCTGTAATTATTCACAATTGTATTGCAGGTTCCATCAGAAAAGCCCAAGACAACACTCCCCATATTATTAGTTAAGCTTCACAGAGGAAGAGAAATGTATTATATCTACTTTACAAAGAGGTAAACTGAAGTGACCCCAGTACCAGTTTGAGGGTAAAAGTTTTGCTTTGTAACTCTTGAAAAGATAGAAACGACAAGAGCCAGGGGAATTCTCTTCTATTTAGTCTCACTTCACCCTATGTTTTCTGAGCTCTCCCAAAGGCACTGTGCTGGCCTCCACCGTCTCTCCAAACAAGAGGCATGACAGTGCCAAAAGCCATAAAACTGCCCAGCACTTCGGTCATTTCCCGGTATAAGTGACCTGTAAACTACTCAGAACAACACATTCAGTTCAGCTAATTTTTAGATTACATTTTCTGGTGCACGGGCTGGAAATAATTTTTACAGAATCTAAACTGCAATTTTGTAAAAAATGGCAGCAACAGGTGTCAAGTCATAAACTTTCTATTACTAACTGAAAGCAAGTTCTTCATCCCTTCCTACCAACTTATAGGTTCTTTATATGATTAAATACATTTTCCATAAATAAAGAAGTCCCAATTAAAAACCAACCACTGTGAAAGTGCTTTTCCCATACCCATTTTACAATATTTATTCAACAGAACAGAACACGAAGACACAGTCCTCAGGGAAGACCATATCCATTGTGCTCCCATACACAGCCCTAGACATATTCCAGGCATGGATCAGTTCCAAAGAGGCCATGGCTACAACTGCCTTTTGTCCCTTCCTCTTTCTAAGATGTTGCAAGTGCTCAGAGTCCCCATTTAAAATAAACAAACAACAAGCCAAGTACTCACCATCACCATGCTAGCAGTCTTTGTAGAAGAAAACAAAGCCATGAAGTAAAAAAATAACTCTGCTTATAATTAAAACAGACAAATTCGACAAACTCCACCAGAAAACTGCTTATTGCAACCTCATAGCTTTTTAACCTGAAAATTATTTGCTTTGCTAAATGCTTAAATCTCAAACTCATCACACAATTACATACCAAACTTGGCATTTAACACACAAGCCAATTTATTTTTTTTCCTCCAGTTTTAACAAATCACTCAGAAGGCTGGAACCAGTATCAAAGGAAAAGGAACAGAGCAAGAAAGTTTCCTTGTTGCTCTCGAGGTACTCACTGCACTGGCACAGTGTCATGTTGTGCTTTAAAGATACAAACTTGTAGCTAATGAGACAGAAGCAAAGGTCATCTTTCCTAGTACAGGATTTCTTAAAGATAAATTCTGTCTGTCAAACCTTTTTGCAAAATCCAAACTGGTTACCTCTGCAAGATTAGTTAGACCCAGCTTGTGCACTTGGTCATTACACCACAAGAAATATACGCTCTCTACAGTATATAATAAATCCCATCCTTTTACAAATTGCACCTTTAAACAGACTACATTTGAAGGTCTCTTAATGGGTGCAATGAGAAGTGGCTGCGATGAAGCACTTACCCATCTCTTGATTTTTCATTTCACGCTTTCAGCACTCTGCACTTGTGTAAGTCCCTATTTTAAGGCCCAGTTCTAAAGTCAGTTGGACTCCAAAAAGCCTTGATTTAAAGTGATTAAACAATGACCAATTTCAAAGCAATGCTTAAGAACTTTTTAAAAATGCTGACTTACACTGACCTACACTTGACTTTTCAGCTGAGCTCTAAGAGATGCTGTACACAGGAAAAAAACATTTTAATGCTCTAAATCAAACATTAGCACATTAGGCAGTATTCACGTGAAAATTATTTCAAAGCCAGCAAATTAAGCAAAAAGTAGAAGATGAGGAGTGACTGATTAACTGTTTTGTAAGGCTTGTGTACATTGAATTAAACTGGTTATCACTTCTCTCTCCCTTCTAAGATACTAACATTTTTCACACAGCTGTACACTATGCTAACGTATCTAACAGAAAAGACAACACTCCACAGGTAACCTTCCCTGTACATCATCCATCCTTTGAAACACTTGCACTCCATCAAACAAGGACCTGGAAGCATTAGTTGCCTACTGCTCTTACAGGATGCACTTCCCACAGCTCAGATAGTACAAATCTGAAGATTTCCAAAAACAATACTAGAATATTCCAGGCTTCCCTTCCTTAAATGCCTGTTATCAGCAAACAAATGATCTACAGCATTACAGACAGAAGCATTAAATAAAATATTGAAAGACTTATTGGCAAAGTGTTTGATGACACTTGCATGACTTCATGCAATAGCTTAGTTGTAAAATCACAAGCTAAAGAATATGTACCCTGCAGGCTTGTGGGGCTTTCAATTACTGTAACAGAAATAATGAGCCTTGCACTTGGATAACTAAAGGCATTAATCATTTATCTTTCAGAACACATTCATCACCGCTGCTAAAACATACACATGAAGTCAATATTCTCAAATAGTTCTTCAGAGACTATTCCAGTTTTCTTCTGAAGAGAAAGTGCCAAACTGTTCTCTCAGTTTGATCGCAATCCAGATGTTAATATGAGCAGGAAGAAAATGCAAACTTTCTGACCCAATCCTACAAATAATAGGATATTCATTTTAGATGCAGCTGTTAAAAACAGCTACATACTTCTTCCACCTTTTTTCCTTTGCAGCACCCAGCAAAGGAAAGTTCTTATACACTCTCCAGGGTTTACTTACCCTTAGCTCAACTTCTTTGCCAAGTAAGTCATACAGACTTGCTCCTTTGGAGGTGATTTCAGAAGCAAGCTGTCTAGCTGCCTTCAAGTCAGCAATCTGGAAACAGAGCAACAGCATTCATTGGCAAAAGAGAATCCACAATATCACACAGAAGATCCACAGATTTTTCACGTTTTACGTTAAAAATGTACGGGAGGCCAGCACAGAGGCTGAATCTCTCCTGTAGCACTGAAGTTCCCCACTGGGATCACAGTGAGCCTGTCTCTTGGCTTTAAAGTGGTCTAGATTAGCCTCTGTTTACACATCAGTAAAACCTCAGACACCTCAGGCCAACAAAAACACTCCCCAAAACTGACTCTGCCGGTTGTTGGTTCATGTGCTGCCCAGGGCAAAGGGAAATACCTTTTTCTACATGCAAAAGTAAAAAGTGCATATAGTAGAAGGTACGTGGCTAGCACAGTGCACAGATAGCAAATGCTGATTGTCTAGAAGCGTGTTTTCATGATTTCTTCTAGGTACTTTCTTAGCAGATGTGACAGCACAGCTATAATAGAATCAAAGACTAAGAATATCAGAATATAAAGATGTGCTAAAAGTAATGAAAAAGCAGCAACAAGAACAAGAACTCCTCAGCTTATTTAACACAGTTTTGTTGGTTGCCTTATTTTTTTTTTTTTATTTTAAGAAATATCTAGAGAAGGCATTTACTTTAAGGGCTTGAACAACTTTGATGTCCGTTAGGACAACGGGAAGATTCTCCTTTCACTCAACACAAATTGGCTCAAAACTCAACTATCAGTCAGTGGTTTGGAAGCTCCTTTGTTGCAATGAGATTAAGAGAGAGAAAACAGCCTTTATTCTGGTCTACTCCAACAGCTCTGCAATTTCAATAGCAATTCAAAACAAAGATTTTGTGCCCCTGTTGCCTCTACTTCTGCTTAAGAACACACAACTTAAAAACAAGTCATAGTGTGTAACTTCAGGCACAGAAAGTCTGAGATAAAGACTTATCAACCTCCTGTAGAGAACGTTCTCCACTTCAGTTTCAGCCAGAAAGTGTATTTTTTTTTCCCCCACAGATTAATACAGAACAAGACTACAAATTTTCCTTACTTTTGAGCCAAGATCAAACTTGAATTTGCTGCTCTCTTCCTCACTCACGTCTGTGCGCTCCACTCCCTTGGTGTTCATAGCACTGTAAAGCACAGAGGTGACTTTCAGCAGTTCCTTCACTGCATAGCCATCTGCCTGGTAAAGCTTCTTCGTGTTCAGCTTTATGTGAGCCTTGGTAGCCTTTGGGAAGAAAGAATTTATCATGTAACAAAGACTAAAATCTTTACCTTTTCACACTTCGCTCTAAAGCTCTTTTTGGGGGGCACCATCTTCTTTATGAGAATAAATCTTCCTGTTTGGAAACAAATTTGCCTCACCGTATTGCTGATGCTTATAAAAGAAATCTTTCTGAAATATGCGCACTTTCTGCACGTCAGAACATTTGCAGATAATTACCAGAATAAAAAAAAAACTCAAACTATCCATTAATTCTTCCCTGTGTGAAGATCAGCAAAAACCCTGTGCACCACTTAAATTCAAATTAAGTTTAAGTGGAATGTAAGTGCTGCCCAGGTCTTGTGATGATGCTGCAGAGAGGTAAATTTCACCCTTAATGAGTTACAAGAATAAGATCAATTATCCTAATTTAACTGTCTTCTCTTCCACCAGTACCTGCAGAATATTTTACTGTTTCTCTCAAATTATTCCCTGCTACAATATTACCGACTTTATTCCCTTGTCTTCCATCTCTGAAAAGTACAGACAGACCAGTAAGGAAAAAAAACACCAAAAATTATGTTATCATTTTTTAATTCAAAATACCAAAGAGAAAAAAAAGTGAGCATCATAGAAACTATGCATCTGCTGCAGAAAGGACACAGTTTTCTTGAAATTCCTGATAAGATTACGTTACACATGAACAGCCACAAGGAGCCAGTGCTAAACTCCAGGTTAAACTTTGAGGCACTCTTGCTAATGGCCTGACTAAACAGACAAGCAAATAAAAACTGTTTGCCCTCTAGTTCTACAAATACAAAAGCTAAGTTTTAACTTCAGATCCTCTTATGGATGCCTAGCTGTGCAATACCTTCAGCCTTGGGATACATGACTTGAACACCAAAATAGTTGGTACTAGCTTTGTCTGCTCTACACTGGGCTTCTCCAAATACTTTAATGCAGGAAAGTTTCACGTGAAAATGGAGAGAGGACTGCATCTCAAACCACGGACCTAGCTCCAACTTTTCAGGGAGCAAAGGAAACAAAACAAAGAGCTGTTGATTAATGTTTTTTTCATCTGATTCCGGTCAAGCTTCATGACTTTACAACCAGATTTCTGAACAGTGCTTGCATCTTGCCTCTTTCTTCACAAAGCCACAACGCAGCACAGTGCCTCTACGCTCACTTCCTGCACGCAGGAACACAGCTAAAAGAGAAGTGAAACTTTCCAGAGCAGGTTACTGATGTTGCACACCCTGATCATGAGACTCACAGTACAAAACACTGAAACCGCTTTGGAAAATTTTGGCCAGTGTGACCTCAAATGAACCAACACACAAAGCAGAAAGCCAGATGTGTTCTTCCATCTCTTTGGGTACAAGAAATCTAAAAAACTAGACTGTAGAAACAGTGGGTATTAAATTTTAAGAGAAGTATGCCATTAAATTGGCGGAATCCGTTAAACATCCACTACACAAAGAAGACTAATACACCACATCATGAAGGACATGGTTAGAGACAGGAATTCCAATTTCAGTTCCATTCAACCTCAAGAGAGAAAAATCAATGTCTAGTAAAAGGAAAAAAATGTTTTGCACTCAAAGGCTACTTAGAAAAAAAGAGGAAAAACACACATAAAGCTACATATATTTTTCAGATTGACATAATTGCACTGCCTATTCAAGCAAGCAAACAAACTTCATGTTTGGAAAGCTTGAGATTCGGTCACCTATTTTCTAACAACTCTAAATAGTTGTAAAGTATCATGAAGAATCACTTCCATCTATCCTGAAAATCCAATTATTACAACGCAATAAAAAAGAAATAAAAATTTACTGCAGGAATGGAATCAACAGCCAGAAAGTTTGCTCTACTTTAAAAACCTGCTTCATTATTATCATGGAGCCAAATTGTGGACCCAAGGCAGAGCCTCAGTAAAGACATTCAGAGAAGTGGGAACGCGAAAGGTTCCTGCCTGACCCACAGAGCAGCACGGCACCGTGTCACTGCCACTGTGCTGCAAGTCCCCTTCTTGGGGGATTAAAGTGGGACTGTAGAAATGCGCCAGCCATCTTCCCTCTGTGCTGTGTAGGAGGGGATGCTATGCCCTACCACTTAAACCACAGGGTGGTGGGCTCAGTACCTTTGTCCTTGCTTCTCCAAACAGTCTGCATCTTTCCTGTTACAGTAAAACTTTCTATCAATCAATTCAGTAATTCAATAAGAGACAACCGCAGGCAGGAAGAATTTACATTCCTATGAGACAGGACAAATGAAACGGATATCCTAATTACATGAGGTCATACGGATCGTTACCCTCCTCCAAATCCCACAAAACCACAAGGTCCCGAATCTGACAACAAACATTAATTCCAACAGTGAGGGCAGTCTCAGGACACAGAGCTATGGACACACCACAAACACAGGGCCTTGCTGTGCAAAGCAACAAGCCCTACAACTTATTTCCTCTACCCCATGGCTCACTACTAACACACTCCTGTGCTCCTAAGAGCTCTCTGCACATTACCAGTACAGCATCCGAAGACAGTCATAGTTCAGGCCCTGAGATCCTTGGTTGGTTTCAGCAGCAATCCCTGTTGCTGACCTTTGGCTTTTCTGGAACCCTGACACAGCGGTAAAGCACACAGCCCAGGCAGTACCAAGAGCAGCATTTGTGCCTATGCCAGACACAGGTTTCAGTCCTTATAATCAGTTAATTAGCCAAATAATGTGTGATGAAAAAGCAAAAATAGCACAAAGAACCACCAGAACTCCCAGCTGTGTGCTCCAGCCATTCAGTCACAGACCCATAGTCTTTAACCCATCTGGCCCAAGCAATTTGCATTCTTTCTGTACAACAGCACAGTCTCGGTAGTATCTAAACCCATTAACACAGGGCAATGCATTGTTTGAGTAAAAACACATTTATACTCCTTGTCTGGTAAAGGACAGGAATATTCTGGATATATTTCATGGTGATTAATCCATCCTGATATTCCCTAAGATAAATCTGTCTCTATCACATCTCACCTCTAGCTACAGACACATAAAGCTCCCAGCTACTAGACAAGATAACCGTGGATTCCACAGACGTTGAGTTATTCAGGAAACGTCTACAAGCTTTTCTCATTCTGAAAATGCTGAAGAACTACAATAATCCCTGTATTATTTTTGTAATATCAACCAAGCATAGGATGATTAAAGAAATTTCAATTCATTTCATTTTCTGAATCAAATACTTCTAAAATCTTTAGGGATATCTTCCGTGAAATCAGGTAGTAAAAGGAAAATGTATTAACAACGTTATTAATGACTCCATCTTCTCATTTCAAAACATGCTTGGTTTGGAGGGCAGAAATCCCTCCCAACAAAATATATCTGTTCACTTCATCTTATGATGCTCCAGGACTCAAAAGTACATTCTGGTATGTACAGATGCGAATCATGTTCTGAACAAAGTAAAATTAAGAATCAAGGAAACTTACGGTGGACACCATCACAAATCTGAAGACAAAAGTGATCCTGATTAGAATATCATTTTAATACATTTTAAAAATTCAGAGAAGTTTGATAAGAAATTAATCTTTAGCTCTAGCATAAAGAATTCCACTGTTTCCAAACCCATCTGGAAGTTTTAACCACTAAGGTTTTTCCACCTAATTAAAATTGTGCACAGGTGTGTCATAACAGCAAAGGCCCATGCCACATCAAAGCAACAAGGCTGATGTGAAGGAGCGTGTTCACAGGAGACTACAGAAGTTGATAACCTAATTCAAGTGTGGCTAAGAATAAGGTGGTAAAAGATTGGCTCTGAGAAAAATAAACCTCAGCCCCATCACCGAGAAGGCTCATACGACAGAATGCCAGTGTACAATCCTATAGAGCACGTCAGAGGTTATAACTACTCAAGCATACGAAATAATTAGGCATCCAAAGTTAGTAGTAAATAAGACAGAATCTCTTCTGAACCCATTTAAAGGGCTTCACAAATGTCCTATCCACAGCTATATCTTTCACTCTTACTCCCCCCCCCAATATTAAGAGATAAAGGTGAATTTTGTTTTATCATTAGATGCTTAGATTCCAATTCTGTGAAGTCACAGACATAACTCTAGGTGATTTCAGTAACAACACACCCTTGGCTGCTCAAGTTTATAACAGCTGTTACATGAGGATCCCAAATCACCCACAAGGTCACCACTTGTTTTGGATCCGTACAAATACAAGCCTAAAAGAACACTCTAGACTCAAAGACCCTACGAACCAAGGAAGAATACTTCTACTTGACTTCATTACTATGACTCAAATGAAGCTACTTACAGCATCAAGTAAGTAGTTGTGCTTATATCATTGCTGAAGCTTTATTAGTAGTAAGTTCTAAAATTAACTCCTCCCTCCCTTTCTCTTCATTTTCTTACTATTTTTTAATTTGCATTTTTGGTCCTGAGCTGAATTCCCCAACCAATTTTATAGCCTAAATCATTATTTCAGAGAGAAAACAAAGCTGACCTGCAACCTGACATACATCACAAGAGTACAGTACATACTCAGCCACCCACCAAACAGAAATCATAAGGGATTACAAGGGAAACCATTAAAGCTAGCAAGGAATATGTATTTCAATGTGAAATAAACAGACATACCATAAACTGAGCTACAGCCTTAATGAAGAAAACGCGGTCCTGTTCTGTCTCAATATCAGGAGGAATGTCAGTCTGAGGCTCGTACCTGTGGAAAGAAGCATGCAGCAATTCTGAAATAAATATGCAGGATTGAGGAAACTCTCATTTATGAGGCAAAATCAAAAAGAAAAAAGACAACACATGTACAAAACTGAAAATAACTCTTTAGCTCCTACTGCAGATACAGGGATCCAAGCCCTGGAATGTATTGAGGGATTTGTGTACAAACTGCAAAAGCTATGAAAGTCGAGATGCTTCTCCAGCAGGAATTATTACTTCGGGATCCAGAACACATCTTTTCACTCAGGGTTTTGCAAAGGAGCAAAATTTAGCTGACTTGACCAAATCTGTGAAATACTTATACTCAGCAATAACTTACTACTTAAATCACAAGCTGCTTCTGTAAATCAAACTAAGCTCAATCACATGTGGCTTCACAATTTAAAACACCTGGCATATGACAGAGCTCATCTTCTCAGCCTTTCAGGTGGTACATTAAAATGTTGTGTGCTAGATTACTAAGGGCAGTAACAAAAAGAGCCATGTCACCTTTTAAAATGTTGCCATAGATGTTTCCACACTCTCAAAATACATGAGAAAAGTACACGCTCACAACAATCCTTTCACACAGATTACTTTCAGAATTAAATGAAATGCAAAAAAGCAGACAGAAAGATTGTGAACTGCTTTTTAAAAAGCACTTGCAAAGTGCAGAAACTTCCAGAAGTCACCAGCCTACAGGAACCAAGGAAGAAAAAAAAGTAAATTCCTGGGGTTATTCCCGGGCTTTGAGATTTTCACCATTCAGACAGGCAAAAAGAAAAAGCATCTTCCCTTTCAAGTCACATTTGCAATTAAGAGCAAGGCATGTGCAAAGTAGCCTCTCCGCTTTAAAGTGTAATCAAAAGGCTTCTTGAGAGGAAAAGCTGCTTGTCAGTGTCAAGCGTAAATCTGACTCATAACAGAGAAGGATGCTGGCGTTCAGTTGCTGTTTGGCCTGAAAGTGAAGCGCTTCCCTAACAGGCACAGAGCTCCCAGTTAACCCACAGTATCGAAGTTTAAGCTTTTAGGTAGAGAAACACTATTTTTTTTAAATGATATTTTGTTATTTTTATAAATACTATTTTTTAAATGATATTTTTATTTTCTTTCACAACAACTCTGTTGTGTTGCTGGGGGGGACGCTGATTTACACTTTTAAACATGAGGTGGAAACAACAAGTAATTTAGACCCTCTGTGTAACAGCAGTAGCTTAAAGAATACTCAGGTAACTCATTTCAAGGACTTTCAAATCATTGTTAAGTATTCCCCCATTTTATTACAATTGGGGCAGCATTCAGGAAACATCCATTTAATTTTAACACTATTATATTAATTACAAATCCAGGCCAAAGAAACAGCTATCAGGCAAACAGATCGCTGCTATATTTTCCATTGGAATATTTGACGTGGGGGGTAGCTTAGGTTGTTTTATTTTTTCGTGTATGTGAGGGAAAGAAGAGTATGTATTAGCAGGTCAGGTTTCATAAACATTTAAACAAAGCCTGTCAATGGGTTAGGTGGGTGCGAAACCATAACCGGATAGCGGTGGGTGAACGCTGTGTTTCTATGCACATGGCTTTAAAACGCAGCACGGATGCTAGACGAGCCCAAACTGAACCAGTAAGAGCTGTGAGAGGATAAAAACTGACTGCATCCCGAGCAGCTCTGCTGGGACACAGCCTGCGGAGTGTGTGAGGGACAAAAGCACCTCCAGGTACACCCGTCCCTGACAGGACTCGGGCACTATTCTCTACTTCAGTTACCAAAACACATTGTTAGATTCTGTAATCAAACTCCAAAGGCACAAACTTAATTACTGCATGTCCTGCGTGATCTGGAGAGGACATGCCAGAGATCGGCCGGCTCACGGTAAGTTTCTCCACCGGCCCGAGGCCCCCCACCCACCTCTTCACCAGCCACAGCAGCACTTCGGCGACCAGCATGAAGTTCGGGGCGTGGAAATTCTCCAGCGAGATGAGCCGGGGATAGCCCAGCGCCCGCATCATCTCGGTGAAATCTGAAAAAAAAAAAAAAAAAACAAACTAAAAACAGCCGAGAACGAGCGTCGGGGGGGCCGCCGAGAGCACCGACCCCGAGCCCCCCCCACAACCCCGTCAGGAGCCGGGGCCCTAACGGAGCGCGGCGCGGCCCTCGGCCCGGCCCGGGAGCCCTTTGCACCAGCCCGGGGACACGAAGGGACATGAGGGGACACTGAGGGGACACCGGGGGGACACGAGGGGGACACAGGGGGACCCGGAGCCGCGCTCACTGCGCAAGTCGCGGAACGACATCGCCGTAGCAGGCCGCGCCGCTCGTTGCTATGGAGACCGCCCTACGGCGCAGCGGCCGGGCCCAACTTCGCCGGGACGCGAAGCGCCGAGGAGGGCCTGGGGGGGGCGGCCGGGTCCTGCCTCAGGTCCTGAGGGGGTCCTGGGGGGGTCCGAGTCCTGCCTCGGGTCCCGGGGGGGTCCGGGGCCCCGCAGCCCACACACTGGGCTCGGGGACGGGCAGCAACGCTTGGAGCACGGCCCGGGGGGCAACAGCCACACCGACGGTTCTGGCAGTGGTTTGTGGAGGAACTATAACGCAAAGCAAACAAGTTATAAAGTTACAAGTTATCTAAGTTATAAAAGTTGTAAGTGATAAAGTTATGAAGTAGGTATGTGGCTTATCTTGGTGCTGGGCGCATGTGGGATGGCTCCCAAAGGCATGCGCACCCTAACACGGCGACTCGCCCTGGTGATATGCAATAAAGAGCACAAATTTCCCAATACACCTCTACACGTGCACAACCTGTCCCTGCTGTGTGCTACAATCAGCTCCAAGCAGTCATTTCCATGAACTCCTCTTGTCTGTGCCTGCTGCTGGTGGTGGTGGGGCTGAAGGCCGGTGACTCCTCTCCATCACCAGCAGCTGCCCCCTGCCTCTGTACAGACTCAGCCGCTCCTCAGCGCTCGCCCAAACCACAAGGTCATCTCAGCTGGTTTTTGAGGCAGGTTCCCAATTTTTGTCAGGAAACGTCCTCTGTGAGGGGCCCCGAGACTCCTCGTTTGGGTTCAGTAAGCAAAGACACTCAGCAACATCTATTTTAATGCGATTAAGCAAGCCCCTGCTCTTCCATTCCTGGCTTTAATAATTAGGATTGTTTTATTTATAAATCATTAATACAATTAAGCAAGCCCCATTCTTCTATCCCTAGCTTCAGCAGGGCGTGCCCCGTTAACCAGAACGCAGGGGCAAACCCAGGAGCAGCCTATGCCACATGCAGCAGCACAGACCCCTTCGATGAGCAAATACCTCCAGCAAATACCTCTGTGTTCACTGTCCATCCTCACAACACCCAAGAACAGCCGTGTCCCCAGGCCAGCCCCTTGCTCCCTGCCACCCTTCGGCTCCTGCCCATGACTGATGCTGACTGATCCTGTCAGCGGGGTTTCATAACAAACTACTCAAAGGCTATCGGTGTCCCAAGTTTGCCCCTACAGACATAGCCAACAGTTCTCATGTTGATGAATCAAGTAAGGACAACGTGACAGTTTTTCCGCCAACACTTTGTTGTTTCAGATGTCCTAAAGGAATGGGAGCGCTGACCACGGGACTGTGGAAGCACCAGGCAGAGTGGCCACAGCTCTTACTGACAGGGCCATCAATATTGCGGGGCAGAATGAGCTGAAAATAATCTAGATGTCAGGCTGATCTATGGGTGCCTCAGTACATTTTGTGAACAGTCCTCAGTTTACCAGTTCCAACTGCTCAAGCATATGTAACACATGCACACACAAACTCTGTTGAGCAGCACCCTATCTACATGATTGAAAGAGCAATCAAAAGCAAGGAAATAACAATGAATCCTATAAAGATAAAAATTGAAAATAAGTAGTTACATTAAAAAACAGGATACATGATTAGAGGTTGGGTTCCTAATGCCAGAAAGCCATAAGATAGAAAACTTTAAATAATTCATTAGTTCAAGAGCTTATCAGCCATCCAATAACTTGGGCAGGGAGAACCAGAGAAGGATGGAATTGTTCCTCTGCTGTACCACATTGACCAGCGGGCAAAATAAAATAAACGGATGGTCATCATATCATTTAACTCAGCTCTTCTTATTCATAGATGAACACTAGGCAGCATGAATGTCACTGGAGTGAATGCAGCTTTGAAGTAAAAGGGCCAGGAGGAAACTGCAGCCATGTAACTGACAGGAACCTGCAGCATGGGGCCAAACCTTTCTCCCTGCCATGTTCCCATCCCCAGAAACTCTGACCCAAAAGAAAAGTGCTATACATCTGTGTTCATACTCCCAGATATGAACTAGCCTCCACGTAAACTGCTCTTCATTCCACAGCCCAGTTCACACTTGAATGTTTTAGCATTGGGTTTTTCCCTTCCCTTCGCTACTACAAAAGCTGGACATTTTGTTGAGAAGGAAGGAAAACCTAAACTTTTGGTGCAGATTTCCTGCAGCAATAGGCGAACTATCTGACAACATTGCAGATTTCTGAGTTGATAATATCTTTACTGCACACCTGCAGCGACTGGTCTCCATCCAAGCCTCTAATTTCATCTAAATGCAATTTCATTCCATTAGGGCTGTGGGAAGCTTCGACCTCTGCTGGGGGCCTGGTGAAGGTGTAGGAGGAAGCCAGGCAGGGGTGGTGAACACCGCCCAAGCGTTTTGTGAGCATGCAGGGCACTGATGGCCCCTCAGGCACAAGCAGACCAGTGCCTGGTGGAAGGTGGTGGCTGCACCACTCAGCCCAGACCACTGGTGGTAAGGAATTAGCAGCCCCTGCTGTGAATGGCAACGCTATGAGATGCAGGTGGGGATGACAGAAGAGACCATCAGTAACAGTTTATTATTTAAATCCTCATGGGAAAAAAAAAAAAAACAAAAAAGTCTTATCTGCTTGTTTCACACACTGTACACATGAATTTTGGGGCTCACCAAATCACTTCAGGGCTGATAAGCACCACATGTGCTACAACTGGGGCCAGGCAAACCCTTTTCCACAGCCTGGGCCCTGTTTGTATCACCCCATCCCACTTACGTCCCCTGTTTTGACTTCAGGGCTGTGCCAACACCTTTTAGCCATTTCTCTGGCTCCATACCACTGGAGTGGAGTCATCCATTGCCTCATGAGCATCCATCAGGCAGTGGTTTCACCAAGAAACCACTGACCTGAGCAGCTGAACATCATTGATCCAGGCTGCATGCCATCCGGTCCCTTTTAACTGCTGCAAGTGTTTAGCAGAATGTGCTTTTAAATAGTACATCATTCAAATATGCCATCAGACAGCCTGATGTCTGTGTCAGCTCCTGACTTCGTGCCAGAGGCTGCTGTGCAAACTGCTGTGCCTCTGCAAGAAGCACAGTTTCTGCAGCAGGGCTGAAGATGAGCTCCTTGATCCGAGAGGCGGCAGGCAGGGAAGGAGAAGCAGTCTCACAAGGTTTGACCACACGACCCTTCTAACCTCAGCCATTCTGTGAAGCTGTCAACAGATAAAGTATCCTCATAGTATCTTATATTTAGCTATGTAGGATGACTTCCAGCTAGCTGCTGAAGAACATCTAACGCTTCTTGACTATACATGAAAAACCGCATGTAAAGGAGACTGTAAAGATGACAGAGTGAGGCTCATTTCAGTGGCACCAAGCACAGACTGAAATACAGGGGTTCCCTCTGAATGCCAGGAAACACTTTTTATTTCAAGGGTGACTAGGACCAGAGAGGTTTGTGAGTCTCCATCCCTGGAGATGCTGAAAAGCAGTCTGGACATGGTCCTGAGCAGCCTGCTTTAGGTGACTTGCATTGAACCTTGAACCTCACAAGGGCAGCCAGACCTCGTGGCACCTACCAGTCTCCGCTTGCTCACAAGAGCTGTTTCCAGAGCCCTTAGAAAGGAAGAACTATTTGGTCACATCTGCCCAAACAAGGTCACATCTGCCTACCACATCATCATCTAAGAACAGAGGAAGAGTCTCGTGGCTTGACCTTTCCCTGGTGTTCCCCAGGTGCCCCTTGCAACCACAGCAGCCCTGCTGACCTGGTGCTCTGATTCTCCTGGCCACCAGCCGACACTTTCTGGTTCCCCTCTGGCAGCTCCACACAACCCCGTTGCATCCGGACACTACCCTCCTATCCGCCAGGTCCCCAGCACAAATAACCAGCTCTAGTAATTTTTCCTTCTTTCAGCCCTCTGAACTCTTGTTCCAGCTTCCTGCAGATGAAGCCTTTTTTTTTTTTTCTCTCCTCGTTTTTAGCATTCTGCTGTTCTTTCCTGAGGTTGTTCTTTTGGCAGCGCTCGACATTAAAGTTGCTATCGCACGTTTCTAGCCAAATTCTCACACCTTCACATCGTAACACCTGGCAAATTGTCCTAAAGTGTTTTTTCCTTAACACTTCATGGAGAAATGTTCTTCCATGCTGTTCCCACAGGGGACTGATGCTGGCAGCCAGGCCAACCTGGCCGCTCATCACTCATCCCTGGTGGCATCTGCCCATGCTCAGGGATGCGGAGGCAGACAGGGGCTGCCAACGAGGCTTCTTCCAGCTCACATGCAGAAGGAGCGGACGCAGTGCCTCTGCCAGATCATTGAAATGGAGGTTTCCTGATGCTCTAAAATCCCAAATAAACTGCACTTGGTGGGCAGGCGAGCAGCATGGGGTGGTCTGGGGAGCATGAGGGCAGGCGGTGGCATCGCATCTGCAGCCACAACGCCCTTCCCAGGGGCAGGCTGAGCCCGTGTCCACGCTCCTCTGTGCCCTGGTTTCAGAACTGCACCCCCCCTAGAAACCCACATATCTAAAGCTGAAAAAAGTAACTTTTTTTCTAGCTAAAACAAACTTCTGAGAGCCTGAGCGCAGTCTCCCTCCAGCAGCAGCTGATCCCTGCCACATCCCAGAGCCTTGCTGCTCACCAACTTGCCAAGCAGGGAGAAGAGCTGCAGGCTTCACCTACTTTTTTTCCCTGATTTTGTCTCCTTGTCTCATCTGGCTCTTCTTGCACTGCAAATTCAGTCCTTGATCCCAGGGCTGGCATGGCCAGAACTCTTGGCAGGGCTGGGATAAGCTCTGCTGTTGAAAATATGACCATGTGAGAAAGCCAGCAATTTTTATTCCCATTTCTCTAATTTTTTATATTTTTTTTAAATGAAAGGTAGAAAATTTTGAGGTGATTGAGGATTCTTGATATTCCTTGAGCACAAAGCAACAAGCACTCATCTGTGCCCTCCCCAATGGGAAAAAGGAGTAAAAAGGCCTCACACTTCTTGTGCATCCCAGAAGAGCCCCGTGTGAAGTCGCTGCAGGCATCAGCCTGCTCCAAGCCACCTCTCAGGCACCGCAAAATGAGAGCGTGGTTGCCTTGATGGCTGAGAAAATAAAGACTGCTTCTGCTGTGCTGCTTCCTGAGCTATCTGTGAGATAAATGCTGCAGAGAGTGTCAGCTCTACGGGCAGACTCCTTATGGCTTGAAGGGCTGGGAAGGGAATCTGCCAGAGCAATTCACTCAGAGAGAAGCTGGTGAGAAAAGAGAAGAAGAGGCAGGGTGGGGAAAAAAGGCTTTAATTTGGCTGGTATATGCGAGTGCCACACAGATGCTTCACATTCAGGTTTCTGCACCCCACTTCTTCTGCTTTGCTTCTGAGCCTCCCCCAGCTCACAGCTGGGGCAGATTCACTGTCACCTGAAGGCTGTTTTGTGCCAAGTGCTGCCACCTTTGCTGCCCCATCCACTCGATCTGATGTTTCTGCTCACTGCTGAGCAGGGAAGAGAGTTTCAGGAGCAGCCCCCACCCTTTCCACTTGTTTACCATCTCCTCATTGCTCCAGAAGCGAGGACAGGACAGTGACTGCTACTTCTACATAGGGGAGAACAGGGGATGGCTGGAGACCACTGGTGGGAGCCTCGGGGCTGTTGGTGCCAAGGAACCCCGGAGACACCGTGTTTTGTGTCTGGGGAAGGGAAGCATCCAGGAATGTCACGTTCCCCGTAATTACATTGCACAGCTGCTCCCTCCTGCTAATGTGCTGGCATTAAGGGAGCCTGGAGAGCAGAGTGCGGTGCCCAGGATGAGCAGCAGCCCATGTATCATGCAGAAGGGCTAATAAATCAACCGCCACTGTTTGATCACTCAGCAGATAAGCAAGAGAAGCTACTTAGGATGAAAAAACATCCCCAAGCAAATAGATTTCCAGATCTATCTCAGACTTTGTCTGACAGGTCAGGAGAGGAGGGACTGGATTCTCATCTATATGCAGTGAAAAACAAGACAATATTTCCACTCTCCAGCAGCTCCCTCCGAAGCTGAGTGCCACGTGGCCTGCCTGAAACCAGCTGTAAGCACTTTTCTCCCCCAAATCCCCCTAATCTTAGGGTGTCTGAATTCAGATGGCTTGGCACAGCTTGATTTATAGACTACGTGGGGCCGAAAGTCCAGATCGTCATCACTACTAGGCAAAGGGACCCAAAATCATGGTTCACTTGGGAAAAGTTTTGGTCTCTGCTGTACGGTCAATATTTTGGCTCCTGATCTGTGCAGATGGGACACTGGGCAGACCCACCCTATGTGCGAGCATGACTGCAAGGCAGAGATGAGCAATAGCAGGGCCATGCCTCATCTGCAAGCAGCCCAGATGCATCCTCTGGGCTTCCTTAGTGCCTTTTCCTATCGCAAAAATCCACTCGGCTGTGAAATTGCCCATGGAGGAAGCGATTGCTCTTGGATCAACACAACATCGTTCCAGCAGCTGGCTGCACCGCAGTCCTCACCTGCCTCTGTCCAGAGCACACAGCGGATGGGGGGAGCCCTTTGTAACCTTCCTGCAGTTGGAGCAAAAGCTGTTGCACTGAAGATATTGAGGGATTTGGGGAGTTATTGGTGAGGTAATGAAGATCTCAGGTTGCCTGGGCAGGTGACATTGTTTCCTCTGCAGTTAAGCTGTTGGAAGATCTGCGGTGACATCAGGAGAAGCTTGAGGTGAGCACGTCTGCACCTCCTTGAGTGGAGGGGACACATGCACCCAGAAACCTCCCTTGGGGGGAGCTCCAGAAAATGCGCCATGGTGCCAGTGAGCCCAGGGCCCATCTCCAGCTTTCATTCACTAAATGAAAACTCCTCAGAACCTCACCCAAAGTTGCAGGAGGCTCCAGGGCTGCTGACCCCCGGCACTGCCTGCAGGACCCTCCTCATGCGTGCTGCAAGCTCTGGTGCAAAGCAGAGCCCCACACCAGCAGCACAGCACAGCCCAGTCCCAGCCCAAACTGGGAGCTTGGCACGGTAACACATGCAAGGAACAGCTACAAAGGGAAGAAGTCAGCAAGTCTTGTTTTTGCTTCAGTTTCCCCAAAGTGAGGAAAAGGGGAGGATTTTGACAGTGATCCTGAGCCAAACAGCAGCTTCAGGCAATTCTCACACCAGGAGGCTGGAGCAGATGCAGCTCGAACAGAGCAGGGCTCACAGGGCCCTGCCTCCAGCTTCCTCTGGCTATAAACTATGTCTGGTACCCGGGGTGGAGGGACACTACTCTGTTATTTTTCTTAAGCCCTCAGATCTACCAGAGAGAGACGCAAAGGAACCCAAGGCAGCAGCACACCCACCTTTGCTCCCACGTTGGGGCTGGTGATGTGCCCTGCAACAGGACCCAGCTGCCATGCCTCCAGCAGCAGCCAGCGTGCATTTCAGTGAGGAGCAAAGGAGCTTGCAGGCTGCCCAGCATCCATCTGAAGACTTTTAGGGAGCAAATTACCTCCTTTTCTCTCCTGCCCAGATCTGGCAAAGCAGTTCCTTAAGCCTGGGATGCACCTAAACAGTCAGTGGGGTGCTCTGAGGACGATGCCTGTTAAAGGTGGGCACCTGGGCTCAGCCCAGGCTGAGCTCAACAGCAACCAGCTGTGGTGCCACCTGGAGCTGGGGGCAGATATCTGCCGTGCTACAGGCTAAATATCTGCAGCTGAGGCCTCGTGGTGGCATTTTGAAGTCAGACCCATTTTCCTGGGACAGCAAGGATGGACACAGCCACATCCCGTGCTGAGCAGATGCCCCATTAGCTGCCCATCACTAATAAAAGCAATGTCCCTGCGGGTTTCTTGTGATGCACTGAGCCTCAGCCCTCCAGCTTGGTGACCTCAGGGGACAGGCTGTCCAGAGCCACCGCTGTGAGGAGCATGGCTTTGTCCACATGCTCCTGTCCATGGCGAGTGCAGCAGAGACCGAGCTGCAAAACGCGTCCCACGGTGCTGGCTTGGCTGAAGCAGAGATGCTGCCGGGGCTGGTGGGGTGGTGGCATGGGACAAGTGTTGGGGAGAGGTCAGGGACTCCTTGCCCAGGTTAGTGGCTGCCCAGGTCAGTATTTCTCACTGGTGGGAAAGGCCAAACACTGTCAATTTTCACCATAGCTCAGGGAGAAAGGTGAAAGAACATGACTTGAGTGTATAACAATAAATCGAGCGCTAAGAGGTTTGGGAGAACAATGTGCAGATGCAGACACGGCATTTGCAGAGCGCGTTGAATCACACACCTCTCCAGGAGACCATTGGCCACCAGTGCCACTGCTTTGTGGCCGCCCCGGGGACGTGCATGGCACCGAGTCACCGGTGTCAAAGGGAGTGGGAAAAAGAAAGATGGTGAAATGCAAACACAGGGCTATGGAGAGACCTGAAACCGATCTCCACATGTGATCTAAAATTATTCCATCGGGAGAAAACTTCTGGATTTGGCTTCTCTGTCCTGGGAGAGAGGACCAGGCAGTGATCTGTTGGACGCGATTCTGTTAAAATAGGTGATAATGGAAGAAGTTGCAGCCAGCCTCCTAACGGGCAGGAGTGAAATAAAAGCTGCAGCCTCTTATCCGCTCCTTGAATTACGGATGCCGGGGGTATAGCGACCCTGCCCTGCAATACGGCTGCCGCGCCGCCTGCCAAGCCGTTACATATGGAGGAGGGCAGGCCGTGCCCTTCAGCAGAGGACGGGTACAAAGAGTCCAGCTCCAGGGCAGGATGTGAATATAGATGATTTCCAGAGAAGTTCTTGATCTTATCGTTCAGCCTTCCTGCTTGAATAAGGCGAGAAGCACAACAGGAGCGCGAGGGGCTCGGTCAGCTCGGAGGGCAGGCCCGGCGAGCCGCGCGCCCCGGGGTGCTCCGGGAGGAAGGCGTCTGCTGAGGGCTTCTCTGAGAGAGTGCCAAATTCGATAATGGCTTTATGAGCTGGGAACAGTCATTTATCACGAGCATGTGGCAATGCGGCGCTGAAGCACCAGCTTGGAAGTGACCTTTGCTGCAGAGTGCTGACTGTGCCGGCGTCCCCGGCCGCCGCTGCCCCAGGGGATGGAGGTGAGGGCGACGGGCTGGCCCGTGAAGCCCGTGGACTTGTTGACCGTGAAGACCTGGTGCTCCCCAGGGGTAATTAGGATGTCGCTTTGTGCAAGAGTCACCCCAAGCCACAGCCCTGCAGGAAGAGGAAGCACTTTGTGGCTGGGCAAAGCTCGGGGTCATTTTTAGGGTAGAGACGTTGAGGCTGAAGGCAATGCATGGAGAGCGCACCGCTTAGGGGCAGCTGCTGCACTTAGCCTGGCGCTGGGTTGCTGTTGGCTCCGGTGTCTTGTTTTCAGGATCCCTCCCCTGCCAAATCAGAGAGATTCAAGCACAAAACAAATTTTTCCCGTACGCACACAACGGCTTCTGAAAAGAGCAAAGTCTGGGGCAAGCGGCTCACCGCTCGCACGGGTCTGCCTCTGCGTGTTGTCGGGCTGCGCTTTTGCAGCTATCTTTAATAGCACCATCTGCTGATATTAAAAATACTTTGCTTTTTAACTATACAAAAGCCTTTGGTGCGCTGAACAGGGCAGGATGGAAGCGTGGCACTGAGTGTCGTCCTGCCTGGCTCCCGCCCGCGCCGCGCTCACTGCCTGATGAATTTCCCTACCCGGTACTGCTCCGGCAGCCTTTTCTGAGAAGTTCACTGAATAATTGCAAGTCAGGGTGCGTTGATTAGCATTTCAGTGGGAAGCAACACATTGTGATTAGCAAAGTCGGCAGTAAGACACACGTATGACTTTCCCTGCCTGCAGCGGCTACATGAAGCGCAGCCTGCTTTCAGGAGGTGCTGGGGAGCGGGGCCGTGGTGGTCCCATGGGGTCTCCCCAAGGGTGGAGGAGGTGGGAAGGAGGTTCAGGCACGTGTGTCTCTCGTAGAGCTGCTGGAGCAGTGGCTGCGGGTGCCGGGACCTGCCCCGGGCACCACGTGGAGGATGCGGTGAGCACAGCCCAGCTGCAGGACAGGTGAGGTGGCCATGGGAAGTGCCCACACAGCCCCAAAAAGGCTGGGCAGCAGCAAGGGGCAGGGTACAGCGGAGCTGCCACCTCCATCCCAGCCACTCTCACGGCATCCGGGCTCTGTGGCGCCTGGTGGGTCAGGATCCGGCCCCGCCGAGCTGCAGGCGCTGCAGTCGCTATGGAGACTCTGCCCGAGATGCATCAATATGGAGAGGAACAGCGCGTTCCTCACGTCCCCGTTCAAGGCACCGGCCCCATCGGGTCCACTGCGGGCTGGAGAGGGGCTCAGGTCATGCAGGGGGCAGACACGGTCCCTGCAAACAGCCATCATTGCCAAGGGATTTCATTTACCAAACCCCAAGGAAAAAACCTTTCTTCCTGCCCAGGCGTCTCCCTGAGCGCATCCGTGTGTGCACGCTAACAAACTGCTTATGTCAACCCGAGATCAGGGTGTATTAATTTCCTACAGTGCCATTGATGGGAAGTCCAAAGGCACATCAGCATCCCTGCGGGCAGGATGTGACCCCGGGAGAGCCGTGGCCCTGGGAGGGTGACCTGAATTGGTTCACCCCGGCCAGGAGCCCTCCCGCAGCCAGGGCTCTTGGCACAGGAGCAAAGCCCTGCACCGCTGAGCACCCACGTGCGTTGGTGGTAGGGGGACCACACCAGCATGCTGATGCTTTGTCCCCACAGCTCCCATTTTCCCCATGGGCATTAAAGCCACCGTGTGGCAACGTCATCCTATGAGCAGGGCCAATGGGCAGCAGGGGAGGAGGAAGAAGAGGAGGAGAAGGATGAGGAGCAGTTCTTCACCTGCAGCAGCAAGCAGCGAGGGCGAGGAGTGGAGCTGCAAAGCCCTGGTGCTGCTGTCCGTGGGAGGCTCCTGGCCAGGCTGCAGCCCATGCCCCGCTGTGGCAGGGGTTAGCTCCGTGTCCCTGGGGTTGACATGGGGGGACGTTGGGGCTTTCTGCTCTGGTTTGGAAGGGAACCCACACCCAGATGCTCTGCTGCGGATGTCCTAAGGAGAGGCTGGAGCGAGGGGCGTGGGTGGGTGCAGCCCCCAGGTTCCCGTGCAAGGAGCGGCGGGCAGCCACAGCCGTGTGCCCTGGTGCTCTGCTGCGCCCCAGGCACCTGGCAAGGCCACTTCCCGGTGGCTTTTTGGGCATTACATGCTTGTGCAGGCAGCATTTGTCACCCTGAGGCCAAGTTAACTGCCTGCCAAGGGGAAGAACGGCACAACCCCCAGGGAAAGGGCTTCAGCAGCGAGGCTGCGGTGACATCTCCAAGGCCACGTACCTCCGCTGTGCGTCGGCCACCACCAGGGTAAGGAGCCGTGCTGGCCGTGCTCCGAGTCACTCCTTCGTCCTCCAGCAAGGCTGTTCCAGGGGGAAGAGCATCGCTGTTTGGGCTGAAGCTGCCTGCGGGTGCACATGCTTACCCACCTGGAGGTTTGCAGCTTTCCCTGGTGGCTTGGTGGGCAGCAGGGCATGGTGCTGTGCCCCATCCCATGTGCTCGGTGATGCTCAAGTAGAGAAACCCCACTGGAAACCCTCTTCCTCTGGATCCTCTGCTGTCCAGAGGCTTTGGAGATTTCGGTCACAGCCCGACTTCCATTGCCAGCCTTGCCCCCCGAGGTCCCGAAGGGCTCACCGAAACAATGAGCAGAAAACAAAAACCACAGGGCAAGGAGGCCCCAGGAAAGGCCCAGTGCCACCTTGTGCTGGGACAGGCATCCTGAGGGCATGGCTCCCCCCAAAACAGCCGGGGAGGGATGGGGGTCCCCCCATAGCGCATCGCCTCTGCCAGCCCCACCAGCGGGTTGCATGTCCCACAAAACCAACCCCTGCTCCCCGTGCTGCAGTGATGGGCACAGCTCCTCGCTGCTCCCGGCCGCCTTCCCTGCCACGAGCCCCCCGGGCTGTTTTTAGGGGCGAACATCTCGATTTTGTGAAATAAATGTGGTCTTTTCTAGCAGGGTCAGCCAGCAGCGTTTCGGGGTGCAGCCTCACCCCCCCCCGAGCACAGGGCGCCCCATCACCTCCCCTGGGCAGCTCGGGGGGGCTCTGGGGGGCACCATCGGTGTCCAACCCCCCCCTTACCCTCCCCTATGTGGGGCTCAGCCCCTCCCCGACAGCGCCCCAAAGGGGACCCCCGCGCGGGGTCGCCGCACGCCCCCGGCCCCCGGTGGCCCTGGGGGGGGCCGGGCAGGGCCGGGAGCTCCGCGGGGCGGCCCCGAGCCCCGGGGGGCGGCGCCGCCTCCGCCCCCCCCGTCGGGGCACGGCGCTGGCGGGAGGTGCCCGCGCCGCAGACGCCGCTCGTTCGCCGCCGCGCTCACGTCGCGGAGCCGGTACGGGGCTGGGGGCGGCACGGGATGGGATGGGATGGGACGGGCTGGGGGCGGTGAGGGGCTGGGGGGGGCGCCGAGGGGCTGCGCGGCGGGGGACACCCCCTCCCCGTGGGCAGTGCGGAGCTCCGGGAGCCTCCGGGCGAGGCTGGGCCGGGGAAGGTGGGGTGCGCCCCTTTGCAAGGGGGAGCCCCGGGGGGGTCCAGCCCTGAGCCTTTCCCAAGGCTGGGGCACCCCGGTGCCCCCCCCGGGCCGTCCCTTCGCCCCCCGCCAGCTCGCAGCCCGGTGGCACCAGGCTGGCACTTGGTTACCCCAAGTGGCTTTTGCTCCCAGCGCAGCCAGAGGCGCGCTCGCAGCCCGGTTCTGCCCCGGGGGGCGCAGCCCTCGGCCGTGCCGCCCCCAGCAGCCGCCTCTCGCCCAGGATCGGGGTGCTGAGGGCCGGCGGGGACAGCCATGAGGGACCTGATGGCGCCCCGGTACCGGCGGAGCCTCGTCCACCTCGCCTGGATGTGCCTCTTCTCCTCCGTGCCGGTAAGGTGCAAGCCGGGGCTGCGGGGCCGGTGCGTGCCGGGGGGGTCCCTTCGGGTTCCTTCGGGTTCCTTCGGGCCCCTGCGGGCTCTGTGCCCCCAGCGTGTGGGGCTGGTGGCTCCACACCGGGCTCTGGGTGTGCTCTTGCAGCACAGCGGGGCCAAGGTGCTGGAGAGGACCTTCGAGGAGTGGATGCGGTACCGAGACGAGTGCCTGAGGAGGATGGCGAGTGAGCCGTACCCGGCAGGTACCCGGCTGGGCGCGGGGCGTGGGGCTGGGATTTGGCCTCCCGGTGACACCGGTCACCCGCAGAGGGCTGCTGAACCAGGACTGGGTGTCTCCGTGGGGGGCACCCAAGGGCTGGGGTACCAGGGGGCTGTGGTGTGGGGACAGTGGGACCAGGCTTGGCCGTGCCACCTGCGTCTGACCATCGGCTTCTCCCCGCGCGGTGCTGCTGATGGCAGGGCTCTTCTGCAACCGCACGTTCGACATGTACGCCTGCTGGCCCGACGGGAGCCCCGGCACCGCCGTCAACGTCTCCTGCCCCTTCTACCTGCCCTGGTTTGAGAAAGGTGACGATGAGCCTCGGCCATCCCGGACCCCGTGGGGAAGCGGGATCTGGTGCTGGAGGGTCTGGGGGCGTGGGGGTGAGCGGGGTCCCACAGCCTTGGGATGCGCGTGGCACGGGGAGGGCAGAGCAGAGGCGGCCCTGTGGGTGTGAGCCGTGGCTGTGTGCCCCAGTGCCCCTGCAGAGAGCCATGGTTTTATCGTGGGGTGGGGGTTTGGGGCCCCCGGCAGCCCGAAGGAAGCCTCTGCTGCTTTGTGCCCGCAGTGAAACACGGGCTGGTGAGCCGCAGGTGCGGTGTGGACGGGCAGTGGGTGACGGTGAACGGCAGCCAGCCCTGGCGGGACTACTCGCAGTGCGAGGAGGAGATGGAGTCCACCATGGAGGAGGTGGGAGCTGTGACCGGGGTGGGGGCACCCCAGGGTGCGCGGTGGGTGCTGCTCAGCCGGGCTCAGCGGAGCGGTGTGTGTGTGCAGGAGGGTGCCCGCAGGCTGATGGTGAGCTTCAAAGTGCTCTACACCGTGGGGTACTCGCTGTCACTGCTGACCCTTGTCTCTGCCCTGCTCGTGCTCACCGTCTTCAGGTAGGACAGGCTGGGGGCTGCAGTCCTGCCACGCACCGGGGGTCAGCCCCAGCAGGGCCACGGCCCCTGCCGCACACAGCCCCTTGTCTGTGGCTGCCAGCCACGGCCAAGGGGTGTCCCCCGACCCCCTCGCTCTCACCAGGAAGCTCCACTGCACCAGGAACTACATCCACGCCAACCTCTTCGCCTCCTTCGGGCTGCGGGCGACCTCGGTGATGGTGAAGGACGCGCTGCTGGAGAGGCGCTGGGGCATGGAGGTGGTGCAGGTGGCCGACTGGCAGGCCCTGCTGAGCCACGAGGCAAGCACGGCCGGGGGGGTGACACCGAGCATGGGGGGACACTGACCCTGGGGAGGGCGTGCGGCTGGGGACCGGTGCCCACACAGCCCACGTACACAGTGGGTGAGCTCGTGGGGTGCCCACGCAGCCAGTAAGCAAGTTTTTGGGGCACCCCATGGGCAAGCTCTTGGGGCACTTGTGCACCATGTTGGCGAGCTCTTGGAGCACCTGTGCGCCCTGTGGGTGAGCTCTTGGTGCACTTGTGCACCCTGTGGGTGAGCTCTCAGCCCCATGTCGGGTGTCCTTTGGCAGGCGGCGCTGGGCTGCCGTGCGGCGCAGGTGCTGATGCAGTACTGCATCCTGGCCAACCACTACTGGTTCCTGGTGGAAGCCGTCTACCTCTACAAACTGCTGATCGGTGCCGTCTTCTCCGAGAAGAATTACTACAGGCTCTACCTGTACCTGGGCTGGGGTAGGAGCCACCCGGGCGCCCGGTGACAGGGGGGGACGGGCCCTGGGCCAAGCTGCCACCCCGCAGCGTCCCCAGCCTGGGGGCGGTTTCTCAGCTCAGGCGGGTGCTTGGTTTTACAGGGTTTGCTGTGTGACTTGCAGGGACCCCCGTGGTGTTCGTGGTGCCCTGGATGGCCGCCAAGTACCTGAAGGAGAACGCGGAGTGAGTGGCTGCATAGAGGGCCGGGTATGGCCTCATCCTGCACCCCTGGCACATCATAAACCGGGCTGCTCTCTGTGTCTCCCCGGGCAGGTGCTGGGCGCTGAACGAGAACATGGCTTACTGGTGGATCATCCGCATCCCCATCCTGCTCGCCTCCCTGGTAGGGGGGCCCCAGTGACCCCCAGAGCCATCCCTGGGGGCTGGAGCCGGCTCCTGGCTGGGGTTCGGGGATGGTGGGAGGGAGGGAGGGCTGGCCCCAGGGCGGGACTGGTCCATGGGTGCCCCCCTTTCCCCCAGATCAACCTGCTGATCTTCATGCGGATCCTCAAGGTGATCCTGGCCAAGCTGCGTGCCAACCAGAAGGGCTACGCCGACTACAAGCTGCGGTGAGCGGGGCCACCCACCCATGCCAGCTCCCCCATCCCGTGCCTTATTAAATGACCACTCAGCTTAAATGAGAGCTCGTCCCTGATCACCAAAGGGCCCTGCCCCCCTCGTGCTCTTTTCAGGCTGGCCAAAGCCACGCTGACGCTCATCCCCCTCTTTGGGATCCATGAAGTTGTCTTCATCTTTGCCACCGACGAGCAAACCACGGGCATCCTGCGCTACGTCAAGGTGTTCTTCACCCTCTTCCTCAACTCCTTCCAGGTGAGGCGAGAGCACTCGGGGGTCCTCGCACCATGGGATGAGAAATGGGGCCCCCTCCTCCAGCTGGCTGCCCCTGTGCTGACCCAGTCCCTGCACGAGATGGGGGACGGGGCCACCAGCCTCCTACCCAAGCCCTGTTGAGCGTGTGATGGTGACTGAGTTGATGCCCATGTGTGTTGGGGATGCTCTGGGGTGACCCTAAAAGCACCCAGAGGTGAGACAGAGCCAGTCCCATGCACTGATGTGGGACTCGGATCCATGCTCTCTCCGCAGGGCTTCCTGGTGGCTGTGCTGTATTGCTTTGCCAACAAGGAGGTACGTACCCTGCCCTCCCCAGCCCTGCCCCTGGCACCAGTTTAATGCTGTGGCGCTGGCTGCTGCCCCACAGAAGCCGGCAAAACCCCTTAACCTTGCTTTAACCTTAGCTTTATCGGGGTGGGTGGTGGGAGCTGGGCTCGGGTCGTGCCAGCCGCAGGCTTTGCGACTCTGCCTCTCACGTGGCTTGGTCTGGGGAGGGCACAAAAAGCCAAACCCTAAGCCTGCTGCCCTACCAGGTGAAGTCCGAGATGAAGAAGAAATGGCAGCTCTGGAAGCTGGACCACCCCGCGCTCTGCTGCACGCAGTGAGGGGCCCCGGGCACTGCTCGGACACCGCCAGCCCCCCGTGCTCACGCAGGACGAGCGAGCGGTGCGAGGAGCCGAGCCTGCTGCTCCCCGGCCCCACACCATCACCTACCTCTGCTGGCATCACCAGACGATGCCGGCTGCAGGAGAGGCCCAGCTGAAGCAGGATGCGGGAGCAGGATGGAGGCCGGGCCCTGCAGGGCTGGCGCTGCCCCAATCCAGAGCATCCACTCCTCGCCTAAGTGAGGGCCCTCGCCGCCACCCCGAGACGCTTGTTCTGGAGTCATCCTGCAAAGCTCTTCACCTCCTCACCACCTGCTGCAGGCCATGGCATCGGTACCTGCCTCCCTCCTCGCTGCTCTCCAGCTGCCCCCTTTCCTCCTCTCTGCGACCTCCTTCTGTGGCAGAGCCCTCCTGGAGCCCCCCGGCAGCCGAGGGGCATGCACGCAGCTTAGCGCAGCGCTTGAGCACCTGGGCTTGTGTTTATCCTGCCCCTGCTGCTTCTCTGGTGGGGCCGGGGAAAACCACTGCAGGGGAGAGCGAAGGACTCGGACCCCGGCCTGCCCTTGGCCCCCCAGGCCCAGCCACCTCCGCAGCGAGCCCTGCACAGGAAAGGCCCTGGGATTGGGAAGAGAAGGCTGGCAAAAAGCTGGGCATTTTGGGGCCCGGCTGTGAAGAGCTTTGCTTTCCAAGAGGGGGCCAAGCACTGGCTGCACCCCCTCGCTGCCAAGTAGCCTGTTGGGAGCCCAGTTTGCTGCTGTGGCCCAGCTCAGCATCCCCACTGGGAGCACCCCAACCCCAGAGGAGCCTCCAGCAGCGCCTCCGCACCTCATCTTGGAAGCCCAGCCCGGCTGCAACCGAGAGCTCCGTGTCCAGGACTGGTCCCGGTGCTCCCAAAAAAGGGGCTGAGCACAGCAGCAGCCACCAGCAGCCCCCCGGCTCTTGCCTTCAGCAGCAGGACAGAAGTGCTGCCCCATCCCTAACTCCTGCCGTGCCGCGCTTTGCCTTGCCGAGGCTGCTCCATCAGGAGGGAGGACGCAGCTCTTGCTCCCCGCTCCATGCAAGTGGACACAGGCGGTGCTCCAGCTCTGGGCAAGGGGCTCACACAGCCCCTGGGCTCGTGGCTGAGCCTCCTAGAAACACGGCAGCTCGAGGAGAGCTGCCCTGAGCACGGGAAGGACAGAGCTCAGCCACAGCGGCACGTGAAGCTGGAGGGCCAAGCAGGAGGTTTGCCGGACAGCTGTAAGCCCTGTGAGACCATTTTGCACATTGACTCTCTTCAGATGTAAATAAATGTTTATTTTTCAGCAAGCAGAGCATGCCACGTGTCTGCTCTGAGGGAAAAGGGCTCTCAGGCACCAAGGTAAAGGCAGCTGCATGTGTAAGGGCAGTGATGTGCGCTTATGCACACACACTCCTCACTTTAGGATATTAAACAGGCACCAAGAGCTCCTCGCTCAAGATAGCCCCGTGTTCCCCGCCCTGGGATTACATTACAGGCTACACAAGGACAAAAACAGCAAAATAAGTCAACATGGTGATAAATAATACAAACAGTTACCAAAACCAGATGCCAGCTATGGTACCAGGAGAGCCGAGCCACACACAGAACAAGGGAGCAGGTAGTTTCTCCCGGCCAGGAGCTGGAGTGCAGCCTGGATTCTTCTCTCCCACCAGGGGATGGCCCCAGGAGCTGCTGCTGGGCCTGCCCAGGGCCACAGGGCCTCGGGAAGAGCTGGCCCTCCTCCTGAGGTCAGCTAGTTGCCCCCCCAAACACTGGCCCCTGGGTTCCGTGTACTGTTCTCCCAAGTGCTGCTGTGTGCAAGAGGAAGCTGAGGGACACGCAGCAGTTCTTGACACCATGAAAGGGAAGCTGGTGCCAGCTCTCTCGCAGCAGCTTCTGAACTGGGTATGGGACCAGCCCTGGCTGCACTGTCCCACAGGCAGGCTGGTGATCCAGGGACCACGGGGAGTCAAGTGTGAGCCTTCTCTGCTCCACTCCCATCCGTTCAGAGCCCAGGTCAGCTTGGTTTGTGTTTCAGCACAGCAGCTTTACTTCTGAGCAGACAGCAGGTTTATGTAAGAGCTGCTGAAGGGGAGCTCCTCTTGCCCACCTGTCTAGTGCCAGATCAGAGCTCGGCTGAGGGTTTGGCAGAGCACAGTCACACTGACACAGCTCACAAGTCTCAGACCAGAGCTGGGCACCAGATCAGCATTTCACCTTAAGAAAACCCCAGCACACAACTCAACAGGGCCTAAACTCATTTCTGAGCTACTGCAGAGACCGCCGCCTTTGTCAGGCAGCTAAGACCTTTTGGGTGTAAAAGCAGCAGTTCCCAGCTAGGAACTAAAAAAGCTCACTGTTACCTATGCACCCTCCTCCTCTGCAGCTCTGGTACTGCCTGACTACAGGAGTTCCCCCAGCACCAACCCAGCCAGTGCTGCCAGGGCATCGCCTCCAACAGGGGCCAGGCAGGGACTGGGAAGCCATGGACAAGGCAGCCCCAGAGCCCTGCAGCCACCTGGGGGAGAAAGCTGGAAACACTACGTGTGTTCCCCATGGTCCTGAAAGAAATCAGTCAGGTTATTCACAATTCTACACCAGCTCCTGCCCGAGAAGCCCACACACCAGACACCAGAAACAGGTTTTTGGATTTTATTGTTTTAGCCAAGTCAACAAACGCTATTTAATTTGGACAGCTTGACTTCGGGTAGCACCAGACTCCCTGCTGCCTGCACAGCCACCCTTTCAGCACTGAATACTGTCAAGGCACACATTCAAGGGATTGCTTCCTCAAGGGAACACAGTTCTATAAAGCCCCTTCCCTGGTGTCCCCCTTGGGACACTATCACCCTTCTGAGCCTTCACAGCTGGGCTCCCAGAGAATCTTTGCTGTTGGGCTTCCTTCACACCTACACTGCGAGTCTCCAGCCTGCCCGTTCTGTAACAGGGAATGAAGGACAAGGCCCCAAATCCTGCTCCTAGCATGTCCTCAATACCCTGAGCAGCTTTCAGGGATGCTGCCTCAGAATAATTGCCTCTGCCACAACAACAGTGCTTCAGTATGAAAGCTCCTGCAGCCTTGTCCTACTGTCCGCAGCACTTGGCACCTGCATACACCCATGTCATTCCCCAAACAAGGCACACAACAGCAGCTTTTTCATTTCAAGAGTTAAACATGAACAGGGAGCACCATTCCCCAGCTGAGCACGCTGCCAGGTGCATACAGGCTGCAGCAGTGCAGGTGTGCCAAGTGGTGTACGTACCTGCCTCAGCGCCCCAGGGACGATTCACTGGGACAGCCCAGCTGGATGTCACCTTCACCAAAGGCAGACTCATTTTCAAGCCTAAGTAGACCTGGGCAGTTGATCAGAAGGGGATAACTAGCTAAGGATGGAGCTGGGATGGTTTTTTGCACTTAATCACAAACGCTGAAGGTTAAAAAACAAAACAAAACTCAGAACACAGTTTCTCTCCCTTCTCAGCAAAGAGAAGGGGACTTCTCCAGACTCGTTAAGGCCACGGTCAGACCACAGGTATTCCCTCCCCCCCTCCCACCCACCTTGGACTCAGCAATAGGCAGGAACAGAGCTGCTGCACACTGCTGGAAGCTGTTTTCTACGATGTAACTGTCACCAGAGCCCCTGTGGCTGTTTGCCCAGCTCCAAGAGACCGGGCAGTCCCCTTGGGAGGGGGCCTCTTCCTGCAACATGCAGTTGCCCTTTGAAAACACACAAAGTGCCAACACAAGAATGCCTCAGCAGCCTTATTTCCTAGCATTGAAGCCTGGAAACCAAAGGCAGGCAAAGCTGGGGACTAAAGCTTAGCACTGCAGCTACATCTGCAACTGGGATATGATTTTATTTTTTTTTTTTTTTTAAATCTGCCTCCCGCGTGGGGACAGATCTATTCCTCTGTTCTTGTTCTGCCCGCCTTGGCACTCTGTTGCTTGCCAGAGGCAAAGGAGACCAAACAGTCTTGAGCTTTTCCTTCCCTCTCATGTCCTTCCAGGGGCACATCTGCCTTGCAACCACTGTCAGTGTTGGGATCTTGGCACCGACAAACCTGACCACTGGAGTCTCTGCCACAAAGCTTTTACCACAAAAAAACAGTTATTTGGGAGTGAAAAACATGATCAAAAGTGACCCCAGAGGCAGGCAAGAATCTGAACTGAACCAAGGCAGGCTGGCTAGGAGAGATTTTGAAGTACAGATCCGAGACAGCAGTAGGGAAGTTGCTCCAGCTAGAGACTAGGGCTGTGTGAGCTTCTCTGGAGCTCACTGCAAAACATCACCCCCTCTGCTCACTTTACTCATCCACAACAAGCCTGCCCTCCTTATTGCCTCAGATACATTTTCTGTGTCAGCTCCTGAGCACCTACCAATCCACCTGTGTTGAAGGCCTTCAGGAGGGGATTCTGAAAAGGATAGCTGATTGCTGTAGGTAGCTGTCAGCTTTCTAACACCATGCAGCCCTGAATGACAAAGGCTACGGGGAGCTTAAGGCAGATAAACCCTTTGGGCTCAGTGCTTGTCCTCTTAACTTAACCTTCCAGTATGGACAACACATTCCGGGGAACCTAAACAACAGTCAGGCCCATACAGCTGCTGAGTCCTTGTCCTCTGCTGTCCCTCATTCTCCCAGGCACGTTTTCTGATGGCCGAGACGTTCTTCCACACATCAGCCAGCTCTCAGCAGAGCTGCGGTGCTGCCAGCACAGTGCTCACGCTCACTCTCCCAGGCACACTCAGCTTCCGGGTGGAACAGTCACCCGACGTCAGTATTCCTGCAGCCACCAGGAAAAAAACAGGACAGTTACCCTTCCAGGGAGGCACAAAGACAGGTTTTTCCAAATAAAAAGCCAGTCGAAGGGCACGTGAGGACGGGAGTAATGCCTCAGGGTGGATGCTCTGAGCAAGCACTGGGCACAAGCCACAGGTGGCTGTTGCTTGCTGCAAGGAATGATGCTCCCTCAACTCCCCAGCCCTTTCCAGCTGTCATCAGTTCCCACTCACCATCCTGCTTTGTTAAGGCTCTAGCCAGCTCTGCCCGCCCTGCCCTGGGGCCTGGAGCCTTTGGAGGTTTTGAGTCACAGTCTGCAGAGCTTTACCTGAGGACAAACCAAAAGGAAAACTCATTGTTAGCAACAGGCCAGCGAGTGGTAAAGAACAGGCTGCAGGCTGCATTCAGCCACCATTATCCTGCCTCTGTGCCATCTCCTTCCTTGCAGGGCCCATGGAACAAAAATGTGCCTGTTGTTGGGACAAGTTCCTGTCTGCAGGGCACATGCTTTGGGAACCCCTTCACATGCAGCTCTGATCACTGAGCAGCAGGAGAGGACAGCAGCAAGGAGAACACAGGGGGCTATGGATCCCCTTCTCTCAGTCTGGACCTGTCAGCAGATGCCAAGGCAGAGCCCAGTGTTTGGGGTGAGAGTAAGTGCAAGAAAATGCCTGCAACAGCTTCATAGCTGGGAGACTTCCCTGAACGAGAGGGGATTGTTCCCTCTAACCCCTACCACTGCCAAACCATCAGAAGCCTGCACCACCATGCCTCCCCTCCAGCACAACAGTCACTTCACATGACCAGCGTCCTCTCCCCCACCTTACCCATTTCTCCCACACACTTCTCTAGAACAGCTGACAGCTCAGGCAAGCTCAGAGACTTCAAGGAAGGTGGCCATCCTTCCCGCACTGCAAGAAAGAAAACACACATTTGTCAATCTGCATGCTCTGCAACAAAGGAGACAAGGGCTTGGTGTTGCTGTGAGGTGTCTACACCTGAAGTGGTTCCAGTTGAGGGTTCTGAGTCACATGTGAAGGGAACTGGAACTGCCCACAACAGAAACCGAGTTTTGTCCCCCAATTATACCACTTGTGATTCCCCCACCCCTCAGAAATACTGGCTTGGTCGCACAGTAAGACAGATCTCAAAGATTAAGTGTAGCAGACTGAAATCGTCTCTGATTATGTCACTTTTAAAACACAAGCAGTGAAGAGCACATCATGTAGGGCAGCAGGACCATCTGCTAGCTCCTTGTGATCGGGAGCTGGAGAGCCAACCCTACCCAGCCACGTACAGCCGTCTGCCTCATTACATGAGCAGCACGATCCACCAGACGGGGTCACTGAACCAGCCACTGTTTCTGATTCAGACCTTGCTCTGTGCAGTAACACACCTGAGGGGCCCACAGTGCAGTGCAGGAAGGTGAAGCCACAGGATCTTTAAGCACGACTGCCACTGAGTGCCTGTGCTACAGCTCTATGTTTTTATCCAGAAACACCTACCAGACCCCAGGACTTCTGACTTGCAAAAGATCAAGAGCTTCAGTGAAACTCTGCTGCAGTGAAAGCCCAAACTCCTTGGATACTTCAGATGCTTTCCCCAAGCAAGACTTTTTTTTATTACACGTAAGCATTTACCTGCTTATCTAGCATTCCAAATCACACCTAGCCTCACCCTCTCAGCACTGAAAGGCAAGCACACAGCCTGCTCTAGGGTCTCCCACCGTTTGCCCACCCCCTGCTCCTGTTTCTTTGGTTCGATGAGCTCTCCCCCTTCCCCAGACACACTACTCAACTCTCACCGGTTCCCAGCTGCACCTTTGTGTCCAGCGCTCTGCCAGCTGCTTGCTCTTGGGTTAGCCGGGAGGACAGCTCTGCTTGACAGGATCTGCCAAACAAGACAAAGCCTGTCAGAAGTGCACAGGGTGGTTTCTGGAACAGCATGCCGGTCTGTGCCCTCCTACATCCTGCAAGTACCTGCTTGGGATGCCGAGGGACCACATCTAACGCCCTGGGTTACAAACTGCTCCTTGTTCCTTCCCAGGAAGAGGAAGACGTGCCCCAGACAAAGCTCGGGGCGCTCTCCACTGTGCCCCATCTCCACAGCAATCTCTGCCCCTGTCCACAGAGGAGCTGCGGGGGGAGAAGAGAAGGAGGGGGTGGGGTGAGCAGGAGAAAGCCTAAGCCAGGGGCTGCATCTGGTTAATATGAGAATCAACCCCAGTCCAATGTTTCTAATGGGCAAATGAAGCTACCTCAGGACAGCCATGAGGGGCACACATGAGGTTCTCTGGTTAACATCATCATGCTATCAGCTCAAACAGTGCAGCCTCAGCTCCTCAGTGGGAAGAGTGCTCTGGGAATATCACTCTGCTGTCCTTTGGAAGCCAATCCCTGGCTTGGAAGCGAGCTGAGCCTTCTCCCCTGTTGGGCTAGAGACTGTAGCAGTAGGACCACTGTCACCTTCAAGGACACGTCAGTCCTATCAACTGACAGATCAGGGTCCATGACAGAACAGGGGCTCAGCTGGGGCACGGAGAAGAGTACCACAAAGGCAACAAAGGACATTATAGCAGGTAGGGGAAGGAAGACTGAACTCAGAGGCAGGGCAGGCTTTTCTCTGTTAGGCATCAGAGCTGCTAAAAGAGTTTTCTTAACTAGCCAGGGTTGGCAACTGGAAGTCCTTTGATACTCTTTGGAAGTTAGGAACTCTTTCCTGCATTCTTGCAGTCACCAAGCCACATGCTCCCTATTACTTGGGCCTCAGATAAGCACTTCGGCTTTTGGTTCCAAAGGAGCTGAGATCCTTTAACTTTGAGTTGGAATAGGAGCGCTCAGCACTCTGAGAAAAACAGCCCATTTATAACTCATGCCATTTATATGAATTAATATATAAATATTCATTCTATAAATGAAGCCCATTTATAAATCAAGGGTTCAGATCTGCTCACATGGCCATGACTTTCCACTAGAGAAAGCCACAGAGGATCCAGAATGAGTTCAGATGCTTTATAAGCTGTCCTGCCTTACCCTAAGGTATCACCTGTAAGAGTGACAGTATGACCTCTGATCTCTGCATAGCCCAAATCCCCATTTTCCCCATTAGCTTCAGTGACATTTGCTGGGAAGAACTTACTTGATCTGATCCAGTAAGACCCCAGCATCCTTGGTGATGGCCTGAGCCTCCCTGAGCTGGCACTGGATGGCATTCCAGCTCTCATCCCGCTCCATCAAACAGCTCTCGGCCACCGCACGCAGCTTCTGCTCCTGGCACACCTGGCCCTTCATCACCTCCACCTCTTCACACCTCTGCAGGAGAAAAGAGGGCAGATGACTCCACTGCAAGTAGTGTGCATCACTCCAAGTCCTGTGCATCACTCTCAGAGTGCCTCCTCTGACGTGTCCCTGCTGTTTTAAGGGGTTTGGCAGCCAGAGGGTCCCTGCAGAAACGTGCCAAAACCAGCAGAAACAGAACTGCCCAAGGTTTATACACTGAATACAGATCCTATCCACACCAAGACCAGCCCCAAAGTTACAATTTCCTCTTGCTCTCCTTTACCAAAGATATGCAGAAGACCTGATTTGCTAAATCAGTAGAATCCCGTTTGCAGATAGCTGCACAACTTCATGTGAAGTGATGCTACCAAAAAAGGCAGGTATTCAGTTCCCCTCACCCCCTTCATTTCAGTTCTCAAGTAGATGCAGAGGGGAAGATTTGCATTTATGGGGTTAACTGATCTACTCAACACCTAGTGTGTCCTCTGGAAGTTATGCCTGTTCCTTTACCCCAGTCCATTAGAGGCAGAATGTAGAAACACACTACTGGTCACTCATTAGACCATGAAAAGCCACTGAGCAGCACCTGGCAGACTTCTTACCTTGTGCAGCTGAATGGCCAGCTCCTGCATCTCAGCCTCCAGCCGATCTGCATAGGCCAGCTCCAGGGCATCACTGGGCGGCCGGGCATTGCTGTGCCATCGGGCAATGGCAGAAGTCATCTTCCTCTTGGGTCCAAACAGGCTGGTGGGAGAACGACAAACTGTCAGGGAGCAAACATTGCATTGTCCGTGCCCAACAGGATGCCTGGAGGACCTTTGCAACCTCCTGGTTCTTCCAAGGGCACCATCCACAACAAAAGCTTGCTGTGGCCAAGAACTAAGAGATATCAAAATTGTGTGGGAGACTTACAAAACAGAGAAGCACTCACCAGCTAAGCTTTCTTTACCAGGTTGCATTTGTAGTTTTAAGGGAAGAGATAAGAACTACCTGACAGATACTCACGTGATGCCTATTTCCTTCAGGTCACTCTCTGTGAGGGTCAGGAAGATCCTGAGGTCAACATCTTGCTCCTCAAACACTTGCAGGTACTTCAGGCACCCAATCTGCTCAAGGAACGTTGCCAGGTCCTGCAGCCCATACAAAAACTATTTATGCTCTCACAAACAACAGCATCACCTCTCGTCTTCACCATAAACATCTGCTTCCTCTTGTAATTGTTATGCCTTCCTGGGTTCCAGCATGTCATGACTTCCCCTGGCCTGTGCACTGCAGCTACTACCTCTTGTAACAACTGAGGAAGAGACAGCTAACGGCCCACCATTTGCCCTAGTGCCCACCACAGCCCTGAAGGATCTGCAATATCCCTCCCAGCAACATCAACACCTAAACCAGCAGTTCTTTGTACAAGACATTGCTCTTTCACAAGTACTTGATATTGGGCAGGGGGTTGGCATCAAAGACATTTTGATGACAACTTTCCTTTTATCCGAGAAGGCCAAGAAAGCAGCTGGAACAATTTCAAAGAAACCTCCCAGGCTTGATACAGTGATGTGGTCTGCATCACTTCAAATATAGCTTTCTGTCTTCAGTTACCTGGGGTCCTGTATAGGCAGGGGGCTCTGGAAGCATGAGGTGCTGACTAGAGCCTCCAGCTTTCCCTGGGCAGTGGGTCCACTGGTTATCACTGTTGCTGTAGCGATTCTTGACCTTAAAGCTTTTGGCTTGTTTCCGACTTGGAGGACTGTTTGCGTGGTCGGAATCCTGAAAAAGAAAGAACACAACAGGGAATGTAAAGGTCAAGGACAGTCACGCAAAGGTGCCAGGATCACTACGTCTAACAAGTGCAGGCTCCAAGCCTAAAGCTCTAAATCCAGACAATGGTCTACAAACACAAGCAATAACTAAAAACCTTTTTAGAAAGGGATGAATCAAATCACTGTCAGGATGGCACCTTGTTATAGCACCGCTCTAGACTGGCCTGGAATTAACAGGCTCTTGCAATTCCAGCCTATGAAGCAGCATGCGGGAGCAGAGAGCAGCACCAAATCCTCCCCAAACCAATACAACGCACTGAGTTCCTATTTGTGAGAAGCACCTCAAGAAACAGGATCTGTGTTCCCAACCCTTCTACATACCAGCCCAGAGCTGGCTCTGGGGTGTGAGCTGTGACTCGAACCACTGAATAACTTCTATCCTTTTCTGTATTTTACACTGCCAATGTAGCATTACTGTGCTTCTCCAAATCTTATGATACTGCCTAATATCTCACCACGCTAAAGGACTGACCCAGCTCTAGCAAGGGATGTCCTTTACAGATTGCTAGATAGATACTGCTCAAAAAAAAAAAAAAAAAAAGAGTTCAGAAGCAACAGAGAGAGCTTAAAAACCATTCACTCAACATCAAAAATCTACTCGAGTGAATGCTTTGATAGTTGGCTACTAGACAGAGATCAAACAAGCCAATGTGTAATCTTCAAATACAGAAACTTGGTTTCGTGTGCCTTCATGCACCTTTTCTCACCCAGCCTGGTAATGCAGCCTTCTTTGGAGGTAGAATCATAGCAGGCTGTGGAAGGGTGACAGCACAGGCCAAACTGAAGGCAGAGAAAGGAAAAAAGGACAACCTCACCTCATTGCTTTCCAAGGAGCCTTCGCTGCTGACCCCCAGGGCTTTGGTCAGGCATTCACTACTGCTGCTGCTGCTCCTGATGGTTGCTAAGTTGTTGGTGAAGAAAACATTATCCTCTGGAAAAGAACAAGAAAAATTTGAGCTTTATTACACTCAAGACTATTTTTGCCACACAACAATCAGGGAAGTCTCCTGGAAGGCATAAAGGAAGTCTTGTTATGGGTTTCTCCTTCACGTGCAGTACTCATGATTACAAGACAATTCTGAGACAGATATGTCACAAGTCTGATCCCATGCACTAGTCTTTCTCCTAGTCTGCTTAGTACCTCAGAGAGCAGGAAGGCCAAGTGTGTGTTTGTGTATTTCTGTGAGGCTCTTGGTGACAGGGTAGACAAGTGGATTATTACCTACAATAAGCCCTCACTCCCATTACTGAAATCCATGGAAAATCTCTCTGAGCAGAGCAAGCACAGTGCCACGTTACCCTCTATTAGTTTAGGAACTGCCCAGAGATGCTTTCCTCGTGCTGCTTCACAGAATCATAGAACAGTCAGGGGTATCTTGAAGGGTATCTTGTCCCAAACCATGCTCAAGCTAGTCACCGAGAATCACGTAACGGCAACATCTCTAAGAAGGGAGTCTCCACCCATCTAGGCACCCTGTTCCAGTGTTCAGTCACCCTCACAGTAAAAACTGTTTCTTTACGTTCAGAGGCAATTTCAGTTTGTGCCTGCCACCTCTTGTTCTGTCACTGGACACTACTGAAAAGAGCCTGGATCTGTCTTCTTCACACCCTCCATTTGGATTTGTACACACTGACATCCCCACAGAGCCTTCTCTTCTTTACACCAAACCACATTGGTGCTCTCAGCCTTTCCTCAGAAGGGAGATACTTCAGCCCCCAACATATTAATGACAATTTGCTGGACCTCTTTTACCAAGGGAATATCTTACTCGCTCCAGAATGCCTCCCTTCTGCCCCTCCAACTCCAGGTTCTGGGATTTCTCAAGGTCAGTCCTAGTACTAAAGAGAGAGGTGAAGGCAGCATTCAGAATGGTCTTTCCTCTCCCTGCCCACTGGGGCATCTCACTCTCTGCTTGGAGGGTCAAGCACAACCTGGTTCTGGCCACTGGTACAATACTATGATGCTACAGACTCAGGTCAGAGGTGAAGATCCAGTGACCACAGCTGCCTAAGAGCTAAACAGATCAGAAAGTGAACACAGAAGCCAAGGGGCTGGTCCCACACCCAGGTGAGCTTTGCAAATAGATTATTTTTTCCAACACAGTGATTTACCCCTGCTGCTGCTGCTCTCCACATCCTGCTCATTAATTGGAGAGGTAACATCCCGGTTCCGGATACCATCTGCTTCACAGCTGTCATCATCATTGAAGGTAACATAGCCCTGAGGAGGGACCTGCTCTGTGTGCACGAAGAAGGGAGAAGAAACAGAGTAGTTAGAATTCAAGTTACCAGGGAGGTCCCCCGGGGAGGCTCCAGCAGAAAGAGCATTCATTCAGGGATTTCAAAATAATCAAGAGATTGTCACTTCAACTAGCAGAATCCATTTTAAAAAGCACAGGGGAAAGAATTCATATACATAGTTTCCCTCACACAAACAAATAGCTGGACTTTATTTAGATGGTGGCATTGATGAAAAGTCAGAGGAAACAGCCTTATATCAGAACTGTACCTTACTTAGCTTTCAAACATTTCTTTTTATCTCCACACCCACACTAAGTGGAAAAACATCTGCTTAAGAGAGCAAAGTGCCAACTGCGCTTCACCCCCCCAGCCAAGCACACTGTAAAACTCACCCTGCTGCATCTGTGCTAACATCCCACTACCATTTCAGATGCTATTGTGCTGATACAGTCACTGCCCATGGTGTATGCATCTGTGTTAATATGATGAACCAAGTTCTGACTATGCTTTTAAGCCCATATTGGCTATTTCAGAAAACTGGGTAACAGCCTGAGGAATACCTATAGCTATGACACATGCATGAGAAGACAAGTTCATACCACTGCATCCAGTGGTCGATGTCTGAACTACAATGATCTTTCTCTTGGCCTTCTACAAAGGCCTTGAAAACTTTTTTTTTTTGAAGTGGTACTTCAAGCATCAAGGAAAACAAAGCTGACAGGTCCAGGTGTAGCAAATTTCCTTTCATTATCAGTTATTTTCTGGATTGTGTGACCTCTTCCTTTGTCATCAGCCGAGAAGGGCTCTCAAGCCTTTGAGCCCACCTCAAAAGAGAAGCTGGGCTGTTTTCAAGAGTGAGGGGGAACAGTAATTGAAGTAAGAGCGGTGCTTGTTCTACAGATAATTTTCCACTCGATATCCAGCTCTCAGAAGTGCATTCAGCAGACTTTGGTTTTAAACCAGAAGCTCTATAGCCTTGTATGAGGGAGTTCACTGTTTTCCTTTTTGTATAAACCATGCATAGAAAAACCCAAATGAAAAGAAAATTGTTGGCACAGAAATAGCTGTAAAGCACCTGAGACCATGAAGGACTCTCGGTTAGGCTTCAAACTATTCTCACCATAGCGAGACTGCTTCTTTCCCCCGATTCCAACTGCTGTTATCTTAGCCAAAGCCTGGGGCCCATCATGGATGCTGGGACCCTTGGTCCTACGAACAGGTCTCTGTCTCTGGGGAGCAGAACACGATTCATCTGAAGAACTCAGCTCTTCATATTTTCCTGTAGTCCAAACAAAGACTGTTAGCAGCATGATAATTCACGTACCTACTCATTTACTACTGGTCCTATAAAACCAATGAAAAGAAAAAATGAAGCGTTAAAAGAGAGGGTGAAAGTTCAACTAGGTCAGGAAAGGGCCAGCAGGCAAGAAAAAAAGTGTTGGAGCTGTGCCTCTTACATCCTAAAAAAAATACTGGTATTTCCAAGACAGACCAGCTAATATTACCCCATATATAAAATCCCATACTTACAAGACATCAAGCACCTATCTTCACATTCTACCTTAAGATGAAGGAACTAAAACCTGTTTACCTGGACCCCTGCAGAAGACCTTGGGTACTGGGGCTGCATGCAAGTCTATCAACCCCACAATCTTCGTATGTCCATACTTCATAGCCAGTGTCCGTGCCGTGGCTCCAGTGTTATCTCTGACATCTGCTTTCACTCCCTATAGAAAAATGGGCATTTGAAGTGTTCATAGCAGATAACTATTACTTAGGTATTATATAAAAATTAATTATTAAAATTTAAAAATTATCTTCAAGCAAGCTAAAGAATTGTCTTCATTTCTCCAAACCTATCAGAAATACAGGCTCATCTTTGGTAGCTCAAGCTCCACTATGAATTCCTTGTTGCCTTCCTATTTGGTTTTCCCAATCCCCAAGGAGGCATATGGCTCTTGTGCATTGCCACTGGGAGCTACTTAGTTTTATCTGAAATGTTTTGCATTGCTGCCTCCTTCTGGAAGTAAGCTGGACCAGCTAAGCGGGCTATTAAAAACTGTTTAACTTCAAAAGACATGAATGCCAATAAACTTTAGGATAGACTTAAGATTCCCAGTAGTCCAAGCACACCAATCTGTAAACTCACTGCATTAGCTGCTTCCTAATTCAGCCAATATTCAGTCACATCAGACTTTCTCCTCCTTGTGCAAGACTAGCAGTGCACAGAGTACGAGCCTTCAGAAAACAGCTACTTTTAGAACAGCCCTTGAAATTCATTACTTTAGATCAAAGATGACCATCAGTGATTAAACAACACTTAGAACTGTTATGGTGTTAGCCTTGTGGTTCTCCCTCTCTGAAGGCTTAAACCACAGATTGTGAGCTTTACAGAGATCTGTCCAGACACTTACATGATTGAGAAGGTATTGAACAATTATCTCATGGCCAGAAGCAGCTGCTTCCATCAGAGGTGTATATCCATACACAGGCTCCCTAGAAAGGGAACAAACACACATGGACTACAGTAATCAAAAAATGCACTGCACTCCTTGCCATATCATTATAAGACACTTTCAGCCTCCACCCTTAGCTGATCACAAACTATACAGCATATTGGCTCTATATACACACTGCATTCTGGCCTATCTCAATAAAATAGATGCAGAAAGCGTTACCCTGCACAGCAACATGCTGCTCCTCCAGCTGCCTGTCTGCCTTTAATTGCCAAAATCTATTTTTCAGGAGCTAGCAAAACCGAGAACCTCTTGCTGTCCCTAGGCAATTCAATACACAAACGTACAGGTGGCTCCTAAGTCACACGAATTTGCTGCACACACCAAAAACTAGAAACTGAACTTGAGTTCAGGAACAGTTGCACCTGTTTTCTTTTGGAGTTTATCCCATAATTAAGCCAGTAGTAAATCTAATTGCTCTTGTACTAGTTTAAATAAGCGATAGCAACATGGGCAGCCTCCACTGTTCTGTTTGCAAGTCACCTGTCCTTGTACTAGCTAATAGTGTACCACACTTCCTAAAGCACAGGGTAGAAGACAAAAGCAGGTGTCTTCTTCCTGTCTGTGTTTGAGTGCATTCATACATCAACTGTTGCTTTCCTATCTGAAATAGGAAATCTTTTGAGAAGTGACAGATTCCTCCTTACTTGCAGTTGGCGTTTGCCCCGTTGTCGAGTAAGAACTTGACCATCTGCTGATGTCCAGCACTGGTGCAGTGAAATAAGGCTGTCCAGCCGTGAATATCTTTCATCTCCAGCTCTGCGCCTTGCTTCAAGAGAACAGAGAACGTTCTTTACTGCATCCCCTCTGCTGGATCTCTTAGCCACTGCCCCTCTGTGGTGTGATACCAAGAAAGTTTAAATCCCTGTCAGGAAGCTGGACTCAACAGAACAAATTGCAAGCTTCGGTCACAACTGATGGAGAATTCTACCCTGTGCATTTAAACCATGCAGTGTGGCTTTACTGACTTATTACAGCATACACACCTGGAGGAGGAAGTAAGCAACACTTTCATTTCCACAGCTGGAGGCCAGCATGAGCGGTGTCTGTCCTTCTGGCGTCGGGATGTTCACATTCACTCCTGCTTCCAGCAGCAGGTGCACAATGGTGTCATGGCCAATGTAGGAAGCATACATCAGTGGAGTCCAGCCACCACAGTTCCTCTTATTCAAATCCAGATCTCCACTAAATAACAGAAAAGAATTCAGCTGAACTACTGGCCTGGAGATATAGCTCACAGCAGATTCCAGCAGTCTCTGCTACTACCACCACATTGAAAGAAGGCTGAAAAAAAAAAACACAAAATCTAGCACTGAAGCCTGCATGGGAATTCCTACCAGTTCTGGAACAACATCCACCAAATCACCAAAGAGATCGTTTTTAACCAGCAGGATTGCTCCCTTTAACTGTGTGCCTAAGAACACATCAGGAGTTCCATGGTGTGCCCTTCTTGTAATGTTAAGCAGACCTGTACGGCAGCCAGAGGGGAAGATAAAAAAAAACAACCTAAGTCCCTAAGTACAAGAGAGCTGTGCCCTCTCCAGCCCCTCCTTACCGCTGGATACACTCCTGCACCACTTCATACTGGCCGATGGAGGAGGCCGTGTGCAAGTCCAGAGGAACATCCAGTTCTTCCCGACAGATCATCTGTCCGACCCCATGCCACATGGAGAGACTGCGGCTCAGCAGCTCCGACTCGCTGGCTTCATCACTCAGCTCCGACATCCCGCTCTGAGCAACCAAAGCAAAGCAGAACTTTGAGCTGGCTGCTCTCTGTCCTGCACCGAGCACTGCCTCACCCGGGAGCTCTGAAGCTCCAAGGCTTGGAGGCAAGGTCACCTCAGAGGCACAGTTTCAAACTCCTACCTTTACTTTGATGGCCTTCGTAGCCTGCTGTAGCCTGAAGCAATACGACTTGCCAAGGAGTTTCTGCTGGCAGTTCTTTCTTGCTGCAGTAGACTCTGGGATTTGAACACGCTAGAAAAATAAAAGCCAATAATGCTAAGAACATCTTTCAAATCTCATTTTAAGACTTCAGAAGCACCGGCTTTATTTCCTCCCCTTCTGATCAAAACATGCCTAAGGCACCTTTGGATAGCTTCATCAAGAGAAGACGTTAAACTTCCATTTAAGTGCTGATAGCACGCTTAGTGCTATACAAAAGGATGCAATTCTCAGTCTGCATGTTTTATAATTCAGAGAGAATTAAGAATCAGTGTGTCAGGAGAAGCACCAGAAACATCTGTCTTGCACCACAGGATGGCCCTGCCTAAACTAGAATTTGGTCATTAATGCTGACAAGTGCCCGCTGCTCTCAAAAGTAGTTAAGATCACCTGAACAAGGTGCACACTTTGTCATGTCATCAGGTTATAAGGAGATTGTTTCCGCACTTCAGCAGCAGCCTGGTCCTACTGCTGTGAATCTTGGAAATTGCTGAAATGCTTTGAACAGCCGTGCACCTGCCCATTTGTTATCTGACTGTACCCACCACTCTGCAGACAGTAACTTAATTACAAAGCTAGCACAGTTTCAGGACTGTCTGAAAGGTTTATTTTCCATCCCTAGCCTCGGGGAGCAATTGCAAATTAATCATTCTAACTACTCACAGGAGAGCATTCTCATTTGGCACTTCATAAAAAGCTCTTCAACACAGCTGCATCTATCAGCTGTGGTCTTCAGCTGCGGTTTCAGGCTACATCTGAGTCAACCCAGTGGGAAGTGCTTTGCCATCCCTCTAGTCTCACTGCCTCCCATACAGCACTTCTGGGGTTTGCCAGATCCCACCACACACTACGTTGGGCAGCTGAGCTAACCGAGAAGCATTCTCTCCTTCTTGAGAGCTTCTTGCCAGTTTAAGTCCTCAGACTAATTCATCAGGGGGTCACGCAAGTGCCACATTTGGCATCAACGAAGGAGAGACAAAATGTGTTTTTTAGCAGCAGTTGTTCTTTATGTTGCCTTAGATGTAACAGTAGAAAACAAACATGCTTTTGAAAACAATCAGTAGTCCTCTTCTCACAAGCACCAGCCCTTTTGCTTTGCAAGATAAGCAAATCAGCTTTAACTCCGACCTCTTTTCTCCCCCACTGGAGATTCCTCCCATATCTTGCTTCCCCTTCTGCCTTCTTTAACTTGCTAGGACCACAAAAGCACCACCCATTCTACCTAATCAGCACGTGTTGGTAATGTCTGATTCCTTTCTCAAGGCATCACCTATTTCACCTGATAACAGCAATTTCTATTACACTGGCAACGCAGGGGCCTCATGCGGGAACACACAGGGCTGAACACAAGTGAAAAACCAGAAACACCCTGACCACCTCACAATCAAAACACAAATATCTAAGCAGATAAGCGAAACATAAGCAGGAAAAGTAAGAGTGTTTCTCACTGCAACAAACCAAAGCTTCCACTGGAAGGCAACAACGCATGTTTGCAGTCAGTTAAGAGCTGAAGTCCATGACAGTTTGTACGTGCACGTTCAGGTGAAAACAGAGCTCACTGCTCTCTCAGCAGATCTTCTTTTTAATTGGAAACGTTTACCATAACACCCAGATGTTCAGCCTTTACCAGAACCTGCCCTGTGTCAGTTACAAGTTACAAACACAACTTCAGCAAGATATCAGAGCAGCACTGACAGCACTGAAAGGTTGAACCTACCGCCTGGCTCCAGGATATTCAGGACTCCCAAGCTCCTTCCTACCACCCTGACTTTAAAAAAGGCAAAAGTTTCACCCCAGACTAAACTGAAACATGGTATCAGCTGTGAACACACCTGAGAAAATACAGAGAACAGCTGAAGGAAATACAGAGAAGAGTAGAAGTGATCAGAGCCCTAAAGACTAAAGAGCAAACTGCCTGAATAGGGTTGTCCAGACTGAAGGGCAGAAGCCTGGAGGAGATGCGTGACAGCCTTTAAGTGCATAAATGGTTGCCACAGAGAAAAAGAGAGGGCAGAAACACCCTGTGCCTTGGGGCCGCAGGGGATATGACAAGATGTAACGGGCTTCAGTTGTAACATGGAATATTTTGGCTGAAGACCGCAGAAACCCTTGGGTAAGTCAGCAGAAGCGCACCAGGACAGAGAAAGCAATTGTTAAAATTATTCTGAAAATTGCCACCGCCACGCAAAGGGCCCGGCCCGGCCCGGCCCGGCCCCGCCGCCCCCGGTCCCCCCGAGCCAGGCCCCGAGCAGGGCGGCCCGGGCCTGCCCCACCGGCGGGGGGAAGCGGCCCGGGGGCTGCCGTAGGGCCCGGCCCCACTCCGGGCGGCCGCAACCGGAGAAGCCCCCGGGGAGAGGCCGAGCCCCGGCCGGGCCCCCCCTGCCCCGGCCCCGCCGCCCCTCACCTGCCGCCCGGTGAGGCGCCGCTGCCGGAAGCCAGCGCCGAGGCTGCCGGGAAGCAGCGCCTCGGGACTACAACCCCCAAGAGCCCCCGCAGCGGCAGAGCCAAGCCCCGCCCCCCTGCGGGTAAAGAGCCAATAGGGGGCGGTGCTCTGAAGGGGGCGGCGCGGCGAGCACCAATGGGCTTCGAGCCCCGCGGAAGGGCGGGCGGTTCGGCGGGCGTTGCGGGAGGCGGCGGCGGCGGCGGCGAGGCAGGCGCGGGGGTGACGCGGCGCTGCCGGGGGCCCCGGGGCCGCGCTCCCGCCTCCCTCCGCCTCACGAGCGACTCCCCCCGCGCCTCGCCCCCTGCCGGGACCCCCGGGGCCGAGGCCGGTGGCGGGGGAGGGCGGCGGGGCCGCTGCCGGGAGGGGAGGGGCCGCGCGGGCGCTGCGGGCCGCGTTGCCATGGAGACGAGGGGGGCGGGGCCGGTCCGGCGCCATCTTGGCCGCTGGGCGCCTGTGGCGGCCCCGCTTTGCCCCGGTCCCCTCAGCGCCGTGTGGAGGTGCCGGGGGCTCGGCTCGGCTCCTGCCGGTTCTTTGTCGGGCCCCGTGGCCGGGAGCGCCGCCCCGCGCCGCGTTTCCAGCCGCCGGCTGCGGTCGAGCCCCCAACGGCCGAGGCGGGCGTGACAGAAAATGTCGGCTGTGGCGGCGGGCGGGGGGCGCGGGGTCGCCTCTTCAGGAGGCCGCGGCTGTTCTGCGCCCACAGCAGGGCTCGGCCCCCTCCCCACCCCCCGGAGGACGCTGTGCCGAAAGCTGAGGAGCCAGGTCCAGAGCCCTTCGTTTTGGGAAGGCGGCCTTGTGCCTCTTGAGCCGTGGTGGGCAGTTTGGTGTTAGCCCCGTCCTCGTAGTGAGCTCCTGCTCGCTGCCAGAACGCAGTGCTCCAGCCTCGGTGACTTCTCCCCCTCTACATAAATCAGATCCCAGCGTAGGCTTACAAACACTGAGTGAGAGGGGCACATAAAGCAGTTGCAGTGGCCTTTTGTGAGCTGTAAACTTGCCAGGACACGAGATGGGTTCAGAGGAGCTCTCAGTCCATGCCAGTGCAAATAACAGTCTAATCCTCTGGACAGTTAGTTCTGTACTGAGGAACATACAGTCACAAACCTCTTAACCTTTCTCGCCAAACAGTACTGATTTATTCCTGCTTTTGATTCCCCAAGAAGCCATGCAATTTTGGCATAAAAACTTAAAAGCAAAGGTTTTCCATGAGGGTTAATTATTCAACTTGCTAGCACAGCAGTAGTCCCTTGATTCCTCTTGTGCATCAAGGAAAACACAAGGAAGGAGTCTGCTTTAAAAATCCTATAAGAGGTCAAAATCCAAGAGCGTGCCTGTTCTCAGCTATTTTTGTACAAATCCAATGACAAAAAGCAAGCGTAAATCATTTATCTATTGTTGGATCAGTGAGGAGGGGAACATGAGGGGAAACGGGAAAGAGGAGTAAAGAGAGCAGAGGTGTCGGTCTTGTCCTCCCTCCCAGTGCTGGTGGTGAGAACAGGCTTTCCTAAGAACACAATGACAAGCCAGTCCAGCTAACAATCCTGAAAATTCTTTATGAATGAGGGGCTAAAATGGCCTTGGAGAGGCCCCAGTTGTGCATGTGTACGGGGAGTGGGGCAGAAAGCTCTGAGTGCTGTGAGTTAAGGTGGGAAAGAGTGAGTCCAGGGATGTAGATCTTAATGTTCACTGCTGACCGTGAAAATCCCGGGAGCGCTGAGAATTCTGCTGACCCTGAATGCACACACTTTGTTCTTGCTCTGTTCTGTTGTTCCCTTGCTTTCTTTCCTGTGGTGTACTTAAGTTCATCTTTCATTTGATTGAAGGGAAGCTGTTCTAATGGCCTCAGAAGGGCAAAGTGAGGATACAGAGCATCCACCTGAGCCTCCTACAACCCCTATTCAGAGTAACAGAGCCTTGCAGTGGGGAGCTATACTTGCTGCAGTGAAAGATCAGCTCCCATCTCTGGACTCTGACACTTCCACAGTAAGCACTGGAACCTGCCTACCTTTCTCACTGTCTTTTAGAAAAAAAAATCTCAAAATCAAGGTCATCTTTGCCTAGCATGTTATCCTTAATGGTGTACTTGTGCATTCTGAGTATCATTACGGTGTGCATAAACCCACAGCGTTACCTCTAATTGTCAGTGTAATTGCTATCATTCACTGTGTTCTTCGGAACCTCAAAGTGGGACTGATTTCTCCAGATGCTGATATTGCTAGGTTGGGAAGGGGCGGGTAGCAGAAACCTTGCAGAATGACCCCGCATTTCTGCTTAGTTTGTTCAGTCAAAAACACAGGATGAAAGAATCATACAACTGATCCAAGATGAAATGCTAAGATTTTATCCTTGAGAGTATTGGGTTCCTCGTTCTAATAATGTACTGGCCAGGCAGTGGGCCCATACAGAAAGTTTTTCTATGTATGAGGATCACAGGAAAGACATGCTCCTGAAGCCTTTGTGGTCCCCCGGAAGAAGCATTTGTCTGGTATTTGATTCCCGGATTCTACTTTTTTTCCCTGCCTGTAATTCTCACAAAGCCACATTGATTTCTGTTCTTCAGTTCTACCTGCATTGACTTTTCCGAGGTGATAGTGGGTCTCAAGACTTGATTATTAGTGGCCTTAGGTCCAAATCAAAATATTTTGTTAATTGTCAAGCATGTAACTGTGAAAAAATGCTTTTGAACTCTTCAGGAAATTTATTTAGGAGTTTTATTCCAATTTAGCATGCCCCTTAATGATACAGAGGGAGTCTTGTGAGCCATGAAGGAGTCAGAAGTGCCTTCATGGGCTATTTATTGCCTGTTAATAATCAGTGATGAGAAACAGTGTGATGGAGTGGATAAAGAGGAGACACAGATTCCATGACCTGTTTTCTGCACCTGGCTCTATCAGGAACATAGGTGTTGGACAAGTTATATGGCCTTACTGTTTCCCAGTTCCTCCCTACCTACATCCTGGGTTAGTTATTTAAAGCCACTGTTGCATTTTCAGGCGTGTCTATGCAGTACAGATTAAACGTCAACACTCAGGAATGATTTCTGGTCATTCTTGTTCTATAAGTGTGCAATAAAGCTATGGCAGAGAGATAGCTTTGTATTTTTATGCTAAATACCAATCTATACATCACATTGACCATTTTTTTACTCATAAAAAATCTCCAAATCCTTTGTTTCTATCACATGTGGAACAAATTTCCTGCTGCAGGAACTGCTGTAGTCTATTTGGCATTTACATACTACCCTTAATTTACATTCAAAGGATCTGCTTGTACAATCCCTCTCCTGCTTAATGTAAACCAGTAGCCTGCTGAGCCTGTGGTTTCCCTGCTGCACCTTTGCCCAGTGGTTTCCACTTGCGGGAAGATGCATTTGTGTGTCTGGGATCTGTAACCTCAGCGGGCTGTGCTCCTGCATCGCAAGTGGCACTGACAAATAGCGTCTTTTGCCCTGCAGTACTTTCATTACCTTCATATGCATTTTATTAAGGGGAAAGAAGTTACGTTGCGCTTTCGTCTACATTAGGAAAAATTAATTTTGCCAGAGAGAGTTCTCCACAATGTGGCTTAGTGAAAATAGACACTTGCAAAACAATGAGACAAGCAGGAAGCCAGGGTCCTAACTGCAGGAAAGCTGCTTATTCTCTCTTTGTTGTCTGTGCGTAAGAATCCATGTCAAACATGCACTTTACGTTCAGAAAAGAGATTTTTAAAACTATTTAAGCTCTGTCCAACCGAGTATAGATAGTGATTTACATTCTGAACAGTGAATATCAGAGCCTTGAGTGCAATAACAAGCCTTTATCGCCCTGACCAGCCTCACCTGGAGCTTCCACCCACACCCACTGGCCCAGCAGCTCTATTTAAACTCAGCCCTGGGCCTTTGCTTTCAGTCTGGGCTCTGTTAGAGGAGCGCTGGTCTTCAGCCAGAGATCTGCCTTGATCCAGGCTTTGACTCGTGAATTGATTTTTCACTTAGCCTCAGGCATACATCCTCACTGCAGTCTGACCTTATAGCATGGGTTCGTAGCTCCACGTGCCCACTGCTTCTGGCCTATCTTGCTTATTCCTCTTAGGTAGTGAGGTTCTGAGTCCTAGCTGGTGAAGCACTTATGTTTCTGCCTGATCCTCCTTTAGGGAGCAGCTCTGCTCTTGCTGCTTCCCAAGGGGTAAATAAGGTGGTAAAAAGAATCATTTAGGATCTTCAGGGCTTGCACACCCCTTTCAGTACTTTGCTCAGAGGAGTGTTAGTTATCACACTCTGGGGCAATTCAATGTTTTACCTGCTTTTTACTACTGTAGCTGTCTCAAATATTAGGCTATTTTAAGACAGTCTAGGTTGCTGAGTGTCTCAGGCTGTCTAATAGAGATGTGATTGAGGAGAAAATGGTGGTTTCTGAACTTCAGTTGGGTGGTGACAACATAGAATTTGTTACCACAAAACAAGCATTTAAGTGAAGTTTAATCTTCTATTTAACTTTTCTTCTCTGTTGACAGTCTGATTGTGAGAGTGATGAGGAGCTTTTTATCTTCCATCGAGAGCATCCCAACTTAATTCCTGACCTGTCAGAAGAATTGCTGGAGTTCTCCCTGGAAGACGCTGACACGCAGGTTGTTGGCTGTTGTGAGCAGGTTGTATTACTGTAACCCCCTTTTCGGCTCCTCTCCAGTGTAGGCAGCTGCTGTTATCTGACCTATTTGGCTGAATAGCATGACAGAAGAACATGGTCCCCAGTACCTTCTCCTGTTGGAAATTAGGTCTTTTTTTTTCTATATATAGTGACCCTTTTAAGCTTTCTCTGCTTGTGTGCTTTCAGACTTTTTTTTGGTCCCATCATCTTGTTTTCATTATTTTCCTTTTACCTTTTTTATGGCTATGGCACACCTTAGATCCTAGTGATGTGTATTCCACCTTTTCTTTGTTAAATACTAGCCTTTTCTTTGCTTGTGGTCCAGTCTCAAGAAACCCTTCAGTCTCTTCTAAATCTAATGAATTTTGTTATGGTTAATGCATATTATGGTGCATATGGAGTGGGAAGGCACAGTTTGTCATGTGAGAACAGGTGCCCAGTTTCTAGTCAGAAAGACCACGCAAGTATTCATGGGTTGGCAATAACACAGAGCCCTTAAGGCAGGCGATGCTGCTCACTGAGCCTGTGGACTTCTCTATAAGAAGCTCAGTACTGGAATGTTACCTGCAGCTCAGCTGAAGCCACAGCACAGCTGTGTGTTAACAGTAGTGCTGTGCAATGGCTTCTAAGTTTTAAACAGCTTGAAATGGTTTCAGCCACCATTTTACATACCTAGAAAAAGCAGAATTCCTAACGGCAGTGTACTAAGGAGGATGAGTAGGGAGTTGAGCCCTTGTACCGGTGTTCTGAGATAAAATGATTACATTGCATCTGCACTGATGAAGACTAGGTGTCATGAGAAGCTGGGAGAGGAGCCACCTGGCCTTATTTTGTCCTGGAAGAACTAACTTACTGCACTGCTTTATCCCCATTCATTTATCTCAGTGTAAGAAGTGGCGTGTAATGAGCAGATGTAAGGCAAATTAATTTCAAGGGCGCTTCGCACATCCTGAAGCTATAGTCTTTGCAAAGTAAACAGTCTTACTGTTTTCTGTGATGGACGTGGTGTGTGCTGCTAGCAGATGGTGTCTGAGTTGGAGTTGCTATCTGCCAGTCACTTTGTTTTGGTTTATTGTCAGCTTCTATAGCTCAGGGAGATGTGACTTTGTGCATGTGTGTATTTTCTCTACCTGTAGCAAGTGAAGGAAACAGGAAGATATCCATGGGAGATCTGGAATGGAGATCTGAAAAGTTTTGGCTTTCAGAAAAAAACAGATGGTGCCCAAGTTAGTGCAAGAGAACATGTACTGGTGATTAAAGATCAGACTTCCAGTCTTGCCAGCCATGCTGAAGAAATTCCAGGCCAAAAGGGAGCTATTTTTTCTGAAGAACCTCTTGCAGATTCCACAGATGGACTTAAAGAGCAAAAGCTGGGCAGGCAACAGGCCAAGGAAAGAGTGAACTCTTGGCTTAATACAGCATCATTAGTGGAAGAGCTGGGCAGTAAAAAAGAAAGGAGAAAGCTGATAAAGACAAAGATACTCTCAAAAATATATCTAGAGCCATCACCAGGCCAGCCAGAGCTAAATGTCAAGCCTCCTTCCCATGGCATGAGCGACAGTCTAGAAAGAAGAGTTAAGGAAGAAACTTCTACAGCTGGCCACCTTCAAGAACAAACCCATCTGTCCTCACAGGTGAGCAGCCCAAACAAATGGTTTTAGAGTGCTGTTTGTGAGGTAGAAGGGCTAGGGGGCATTGTTTGCATAATCTTACTAAAATACAGAACCAAAATGCTGAATTCTGCACGTGCCACAGCATTTTTCTTTGTTGTTGTCCCAAATTTGAGTTTTGTTGGGTTGTATGAGATACAAACTGCTAAGAAGCTTCTCTTTGTCTTGTGGAGCTGCCATTGACAGTCTGTAATGGTAGCAAAAGTCACTGGTCAGCGGCATGGTTTGAGCTCTCATTCAGGAACACCAGCCACTGCAGCAGTCCCTGGGAAGGTAAGCGATCTCTTCTGTTTGCAGGCTTTCTGTTAAAACAGTGAGCTTTCTGGTTTTCCAGTATCTTGTCTCTCTTGCAGCAGTGTAGTAATGCTGGAGGTGAGAAGAGAGCAGTCAGGGTTCCTGAGATCTTCACTCTTAAAAATAAAAAACAAAACCATAACCTTTTGATGTTGGAGCTCTGCTAGTACAGGCAAAGAGTGACAGTGCTTGCCTTTCTTTTTGCATTGTGCTGAACCATTTAATCATGCCGTTATTGGAGGGGTTTTTATTTTGCAAGTGGTTCTAGGTTTAATTCCCAGCTCACTTAGCACAAGTCAGTTGCTCTGTTACTTGGAGAGGTGTGGTTTTGCCTTTAGAACATGTTTGGTATCACTGACTTTAGTGAACTGAAGCCTGATGCTTTTGTGTGTGTTCTGAGACCAGGCTTGGTGTATTCTCACTTCACAACAGTGAGGGCAAAGCTGCATCCTTTGCATGCATGGCATATATGTTTAGATTTGAAATCAGATTGCTACTTCCCAGCTCAGCAAGGTACCTCAATTTGTCAATTAAAATTGTTAAAACTAATATGTTTGGAATCAGAAGAAATTATATTAGTTCATTTGAGAAACATTTTTTTCTTCCTTAATGAATATTTAAGTCCCTCTCTGTGTTTGAAATTTAATCCTGTAGATCTTCATTTCTTACTCTTCTGTACCCTTGCAATACCTTACGATAGTCTCATTCCTATTAAAGCACAGGAGGATAAAGACTTACTACTGCAAGTTAGATGATAATTTAGTCTTTTTATTATAATAGTTGATATTCAAGCAGTACTGTTGAGTGTCGGTTGCATCATAGCATAAAAGCACGCATGGTCTTTCCCTCCAGGCTGTCCAATAAAACAGCACCTGTACTGAACCGTGATGTGGTTCTCCTTGTAGCGAGCTCAGCTGTCAGTCACTCGCTCTTCCAGACCAATACATCTCAATGATGTTGTTGAACCAAGATTAGCTTATGGCGATGTGAGAGACTTCAGCTTGTGGCTAGCATCAGCCTTCAACATTGCATCAGCTGTGGCCTGTAATATTAGAATAGATCTGATCACGGTTCAGCTATGCACAAAGATTTATTGCTCTGGAAAGAGTGAGAATCGACTCTTGATTGGGAGGGGCAAATGACTGAGGTTTTTACAAGGTGAAGCTGTTTTCAAGGCTGATTTTGCTTCTCTAAAGTCCATAAACAGTCACACAAAACACAGGGTAATTCTAGTTGTGACATAAAAAGAAATTGGCTATTATGACAATTAAAAAAAATATATATATAAATACTTTTAAGTTCTGGTGCTTCAGACTAGATGTGCATATCTTATTTTAAATGAAACTTCACATTAAATATTCGGAGGGGAAAGCAGGCAGTGTCTGAAATGCCTGGGAGCCTTTGTCATCACAGACTGGTTCTCATACCTAAATGGGTGGTGTGCACAGTGAGCGTATCTTCAGCCAGTGTACGTGTGATTTGAGCTAACAAAATTGATGATCCTGTCTTCAGTTTGGGATAAGCAGCTGTGATATCCCAGCTGATGCTGACTGGCCTTGTGTCAGACCATCTTTTAGCCTGTTTCACTATCTACAGTGGTTTTCTAGAGTCTGTATCAAAGGCATTCATGATTCTCAGAGAAAAAACCCCAATGCATGTGGGTAAGGCAGCTGAATAGAAGCAGTATCCAAAGAGATAAACACATCCTGTTCTTTACAGCACTTCTCAGTGGATCTGTTTAACAAAGCAAGTTAGGGGGAGTGTCAGGGACTTCATCTTTCTAAGATGGTGAAAGAGAGAGGAAAATAGTACTTGGAGGGTGGACAGAGGAAAATAAACTGCAGGGATCTGGTCCTGCTGGTGGCTTTGAGGGATGCAGGGGCACACATGCTGTTGAAAAGACTCTCCCTGCATGTGAGTACATGTGGAAGGCTAGGCCATCTGGAGGATACAAGGTATGTCCCAGTGTATGGAGGGAAGAGTCAGGTGGATATTTAAGGTGGGCTTCCATTTTTTCCTTTAAGGAGCTGTCAATTCAGTCTATTCTGGAAACATCTTTTAGACATTGCAGTTTTTTTCAGGTAGGGAAGGAGAAGGTTCTCCACCCGTGTTATATCTGAATGAGCATCAGTTCATTCGGAACAGTTCTTTTAGTAATTATACTGTGCTTGCCTACGCAGAGCCTTGCCAATAACAGAAAAAGCCCTGTTCAAGCAGTACATATCCCTTTGCCAGTCATGCCAATTTTTGAGGCTTGTGTTTAAGCAGCTATATCCAGAGTGACCCAGCAGTTCATGTACTAGCAGGTGACACTAGTGCAGTGCTCAGGATAAGTAAGGTAAAATTTTGTGTCACTTTTGTGTTTATGTAAGGCAGAAGAATCAGATGGAGTTATCACAAAGTGTGCAAGTCAAAGGAACTCTTATTTAGTAGCAATCTTTTGGTGGTGAATTTTCCTTCACAGTTTGGTTCTCTTCTTTCAGAATATTGAGAAATGGGATCTAGACAAGATTCTGGAGGAACAGAAGCAGCAGAAAGATAGCACTCATGCAGAATTTGCCTTCTCTTCAGCAGATCATGGTAATACTGCTAAATTAGTACCAACTTTGCTGAAAACATAAAAATAAAGAAAACTCAGCTTCATATGTTCAAATCATTCCTGCAGCATCTTCTTGAATGTTGAAACCATGGTAGCTTTTTGACTGCCTCTTTAAAATGCATTTTTTTTTTTTAACCGATTAGCTTCCCTTAAGATTCTGTCTTGCTTTTGTAGCTTGCAAAAAGTGCTTTGTGGCCTGTCATAGCCTAAGAGTGAATCAGAGGCAAGACAGATAAAGGTTTGGAGTGAATTTAGTGAGAGGTGATTTACATCAACAGTATTTTTATCCTCCTTCTTCTGACAGGCTGTAGAGAAAGGTGTGCTATTATAACGGGGAAAGGGTCTTCTGCCACTGGATCACCCAATATACCACAAATGGTGATTTTTGTTGTTGTCTCATAGAGATCTTCAGGTGTAGATCGGAACATCAGCTCATGGAAAAACTAGCAGAGCTGTGTGGCCGGCAGTCCAGGACAATGTCGCCATGCCACAGGAGGCCATCAACCAAGATCTCCTCTCAAGAAGAGCAAAAGAATAAGAAGTAGGTCCTTTGCTCCAATCGTCATGTACAGTAGGTAGCTGCAATTGGTGGTAGAGATGCTTGGAAACTCATGGTGTTCTCTAGGTTCTTTTCTCTCTAGCCTCTGCAGAAAGTTTGTGTTGTTGTTGGAATATGTTGTAGTGGCGTTAAAAGACAATGACTCAGTCATTCATGTACGTTTGATAATGAACAGGCAGTATCCTGCCACCTGAGCCTTCTCTACCAGTTCTGTTTAGATCTTGCCAGACTTGAAATGAATGGGAAAGGAAGAGGAACAAGGCTGAGCAAATGATCATGGCCATGTGTTTTTTGTCATTTGGGTTAATTCTAAGGCTTGCAGTTTCTCTTACTGGTCCTGATTTAGCTAAAATACTAATTTAAATACTAACGTTGCTAAAAGTCTCCTTGCTGGCAGAGCAGGAAGAGCCATGAAGATGACTTGTACTTTGTATGCTCTGAAGGATAAAATGGACTTGCCAAAGGAGGCAGAGAGGAAAAAGGGGCCTGGTTTTGCTAATTGACACTGGGATCTTGTAAGTTATTGGGTACAGTAACTGCCTCTCTTTGTTCTACAGAACAATTTGACAGCATCAGTTTTTAAGAACTAAATATCCCTCATTTTGCTGCCTGTGACCTGTATTCCTGGCGGGGAGCTGAATCTTTGAGTTGAGCTCTGGAAGGTGGTGGATAGCAGGCAAAAGAGTTTGAATTGGTGTGGTAGCCAAGCACAAAGCTTCTTTCACAGTCCAGTTTCAATCGTAATCTGTGCCCTGCAGGATTTCTCCTCAGGATAAGGGAGAGGATGTGTTTAAAAAAAAAAATGCTTTCTGTACTTAGGGATGTTGCCTTCCTGTCATCTTTACCAAGTTCTCCAAGGATGGACACGATGAGATTACCCTGCCTGCCAGAGCCTCAAACTGTGTACATTGATTTAAGAGATGCTAAACCACAGAAGTCAGTAACATTCCATGATGAGAACCAAAGGTAAATTCTGGCTTTATTATTAGAAGTCAATACCAAAGTGGGAAGTCGGAAGAAACCTTCTGTCTGTATCTCACATTTGTGAAATAAACTTTTAAAGTTTTCTCTTCTTACACACCTCTGTGACCTTAATAGGAAGGCACAGCCCATAGCTGAGCATGAAAGTATTTTGAGGAGAGAATATCTCAGAATGTGTAAAGGTGCAGGGATGCGGGCAACGCAGAAGGGACATGCAAATCATCTCTGGAATAACATTTAGAAAGTTTCCCATCTATGAAGGAGTGGGCAGTGATTGCACAGCAATGCTTGCAGCTGTCTGTTGAAATTGGGCTAGCATTTGACAGCACTGTGTATGAAATGGACTTCCTTGACTACATTCCTGGCAAGCAACTGTAGATGATGATTTCTCAGCCTCCTGTGTGATAAGAGGGCTCTATATAGACTATAGGAGGCCCAATTCTTCTCAGTCTGCAACACATTCTGGCAGATGTGTCCCTTCTTCAGAACTAACGGTGTTTGAGGTAGCTGTTTGCCTCCTTCTCAAGATGCCTACTTACTGCAGCAAGAGACTGAAAAAAACAGTCACCACAAGAAGCCTTGTTAATAAGCAGCAGAGTGCAACTAACACATTATGATCTAGAATTGCTTGAGTGTTGTTTGCTTTTTTTTTTTTTTTTGCCTTGCTGGAGTAATAGTGTGAAGACCTAAAGATCAGCCCTAGAAGTGTCTCCTGTTTTTCCTAATGGATCTAAATTTGCATCTTAGAATTGACTGAATTCTAACACACAGTTTGAATGAAGTCAAGTAACAGTATCTAATTTATTTCATAGTGCAGGTGACAGCTCCACTGAAGAAGAAGAGACTGTGACAATTAAGGACCAAACAGAAAGGAGGATGTAAGATTCTTTACCTTGACCCTAATTCAAGTGTTACAAAATTAAAATAATTCCCCTAAGAGTGATTAGAGTGAGAGCTCACATACTGAAATATCTCCATTCCTGGTTTTCACAGCAAAAGTGCCCAACCTAATAATGAAAGTGTTTCAGTCTGGACCCAGATCTCTGTTGCATGGTAAAGATAGTGAAGTTAGAAGCTGCTTGGAGTGAGATGGTATAGCACTGTGCTACTTTACAGCTGTGTGGCAGCAGCATAAAAGACAGAGTAGACATGGGTGGCTGGGAAACCTGACTCTTTCTCCAGACACATTTAAGTGACATGAGAACTGCTTTTAAATGACTTGGAACCAAACTTTGAAAATGTTACAGCAAATTGACTCAGACAAGCCTTTATTTTTAGCAGTAATAAAATAGGCTAGAATGCATGTTGACTTCGAGAGAATATTGAATACGTTATGTGGGCACAGATGCTCACAGTTCTCCTTAATTGTTTAGATATGTGTGTATATATAGTCATGGAATCCTAAAACGGAGATTCTTCAATAGGCACAGATGTCAGCCTTTTCCTGTTACTAAACTTAGGGCTTGATTCATACCCATAGGTTTTTAGACATACATTAAATGTGAAACAGGTATGTCAAGTTTTAAACATCTTACTGTATTTATCTTCTGTATTATATTTAGAAACCTGATGCATGTAAGTTCACGTTACAGCAGTACAGAGGACAGGCAGAACACTTTGTATTGTTGTGCCAGCCAATTATTCTTACTCTTTTTTAATAGTCTGAAAGAATAAATGACTTGGCAAGGAACAGAGCTGAATACTCAGCGTAACTTATGACATCTAATTCAAAACCATCAGAAAATGGGGATGTGATGATGCTTGGGGAACTCTCACTGTCACTGAGGCAAATGCAGAAGTTGCATCAGTGAAAATCTGGTGTGATGGAGAACAGCTTAGCTGAGTGGATTTTGATTTGTTTTAATGGTGTTAAAGTAAATACACAAATGAAACATGGCAAACATTATTCAGTTCTGTTTCTAAGAAAGCCTCATGGTCTCAGCAGCGCAAGATCCCGATCTCATCATTCGCATGGGTTCAGTGCTATTTTCACTTTTATCTGGATGGAGTTATTAAATAGGGCAATGTATGCCGTAGCGCAATATACCTACATGTTAAGGCCTTGAAGGGATAGTCTTATAGCCTTAAGATCTCCAGGCACTTCCTTAGCATGGAAAACACTCTGGTTTATTGCCAGAGTGGTCAGATAGTATAGTGCTAAAGATGGCACTGAACTATAAGGCTGTTCTCCAGTATATGCCCTTCTCCTAGAAGTCCTACTTTATTTTCTGAGTATACTACAGAAGAACACAATACAAGTTTGGGTCTCCATTTAATCATACCAGAGACGAAGGTCAATAACTCTCAGAGACTTGTTTGACACAAACCATTCTTTGTCTCACCTGGTCCATTCTTGTTTGACTTACTCTGTGACAAAGCTCTAAGGGCTCTAACTCTTTGCCTGAGGTCAGTGTTATCCTGCAGCTCTAACTGTTTCAGAACATTCTTCTAGACACACTGCTCAGGAAAAAAAAAGTTAGGAAAATAATCATCAGGAGCCCACATCTGTGTAGATGGGGTCTATTGTCACAGCCTAGAGTCCGAGTCACTCATCTTGTAAATGCTGAGTATTGTACAGTCCAGAATCATACTGAGTTGGAAGGGACCCACAAAGATCACTGAGTCCATCTCCTGCCTTATATAGGACCACCCAAAAATGAAGCCATATATCTGAGAGCATTGTCCAAATGCTTCTTGAACTCCAGCAGGCTTGATGCTGTCATCTGGGTATCCAGTGTGGAAGGTGTTAACGTGCTCACACTACTTAAGCATTCTCCTTAGTGTCACAGCTGTCAATGTAAATGTTGATCTGGTGGTTCTGGATTGGTTGATGTGATAGCAGGAGAAGTGAAATCCTTAAGGAGGAGGAAGAATACTCTCCATCTGGATTTTCTTTGTTCCAAGAACCACGTTTAGTTGGGATTAGTAGAGCACTATGATGCTATGTACTCAGACATACCACCTAACTGCAACATCAATATCCAACTGGAACAATCCGTCACTTAATCCATGTGCTGTTCAGCTACTACTAAAACAAGGTACATTTGCTACAAATAGATGACAGTCTTCCTGTAGCAGATAACCTGGGAGCTTCATCACTGAATGGAACTGCAAGACAAAATAACCGTATCTGCTTACGATGTAATGAGAGGACATTTCACAGCAGAATACAATCAAAATTCTGTACTGCTGACAATACAGCAGTCACAGTAACTTGGTGGAGGCATAGGTGAAATGAAGCTAAACACTTAAAAATCTTAAGTTATCAGAACTCTTCCTCTCTGTATTTGAGTCCCAGTACCCATATCCAAAGAAGACAAAAATTTGCAGCCCTTATTTCCATGCCAACGTTACATTTATTCAGGGCTCTTCTAGTAGTTAGTTGTCTCTTCTGCCTGAAATCCAGGAGAGGTAAGAAATACCTAGTAAGACTGGATTCACATTCTGTCACTGTGGTGTTACCTGTATGCTGGTGCTGCTTTTAGCAACAGCTATTAATCTGTGTAGATGTCCAGTCTTTGTTTTGAGCTGTTACTCATGAGAAGTTGTTCAGAGCATAAATTTATTCATGTAATGCTTTATCTTGATTTAATCTTTTTTTTTTTTTTTATTCCTCTGCAGGAGGAGTTGCTCAGGGAAAAGCTTGCTACTGCAACAACTCCGTACAGCCCGTAAAGAAGCCTCAGAGCTTCTTCATGATGCACCTACCCCAGCTGAAAGACTCAGAGGCACAAAACAAGATCCAGAAAGTCTGGAAGAGATGGGTGCCTCTAAACTCAGTCAAAAACAGTATCGTAAACTGAGAGAAGAGACAACGAAGGTGATTTCCAGGAAACTGAGACTGCAACCAGAGAAAAGAGATGTCCCCTTGTCAAGTCAGGGGAGCAATGGAGCTGACACAGAAAGAAAAAGCGAAGTAGAAGCTGAGAACATTCAACATTCAGGAAACGTTCCAGAGTCCCCTCTACCCGCAACAGAATTGCCAAGGTATTACACAAGAAAAGTCACCAGTGGTTTTGATTAGGGCTTATCTAATTGTAATTAGATAATTGTGTAAGACTAAAGAACATGGCTTATCTGGTATGTAAGTTGGAGCAAAAGGATGCGTCTGGTTTTCTTACCTAGAAAGATGGCCAAACTTGGCAGCTGTTGCTTAACATTTTAGAGGCTGCCAGACTCAATAGATCAGAGAATTGGCCTAGGATTAGACATGGCTTACTGTGGCACTTCTGACATGGTAAATTTAGATGTTTTCTTTAGTCTTGATTATAGGTAGGACGGTAACAGTATTGATCACCTTTATGAAGAACAAAACTGAAATTTACTATGCATAGCATCATAGAAGATAAGTCAGGAAGGGTCTGTCTCCCTGCACCAATATTGGGAGAGTTATAATCTAATTCATTCCTGTAACTTCTTTTTTATTTCCCCTGAACAAAGCAATTTTCACTCTGTCATTGAGAAAAGAGCAAGAGCTCAGTGGGGCAAAGTATAACCATGAGGACCTGTTTTTACCACAGGAGTTCCTTGGAAAGCTAGAAGAGAGAAATAACAATGGTAACAATTGAGGAAAGTGGAGAGTTTTCTCCAGTTACTTGGGCTTCTGCCTCCTTGGGCTTAATGAAGTGTATTCTGTGTAAGATCTAATTTTAAAGTGAAATCAGATGGCCACCTTATGCACCTGCCCAGCTATTTGGGAGATCTCCATTATTCTGACTTTTCAAAAGCTACATTCTGCCTACTATTTTCAGGGTGAAATTTAACATTTTGACTTTGATGTATGAGCCCTTGGAAAAAACGAGAATCTGCCTGCTCAGAGACTATTACTTTTTCAGTTGTCTACCCTATCACTTAAACATTTTAGCTGGCATGTACTCATTTTAAATGGCAGATGGTTGGTTATGGGTTATTCCTTCAAGAAGCTCCTGATACTAAAACTCACTGCTTCCATCAGTTCTATAAAAACTCCATTTTGTCTACCTGTTAGCCTGCTGCATAGATGGCAGACTGCAGCTTGGCAAGAATCTGAGTTATTGTTGTTGCTGAATAATAGCTCACATTGATTTTTAACATATTTCAGTTTTCTTTCTTGCTATTCTAATTGTGGAGTCACCTGGGGCTTGAAGGATTGTGAAGAAATTGAACTTCATGTTTGCTGTGGAAATGGCAGATGAAATCTTGCTCAAAATATAGAAAGATGGAAGGTCTTGCTTCAGGGGAAACTTGCCGCTATAATAGCAGATAGGAAAGGAAATGGCTGGAAGGCTGAGTATTTTGGTGTGGAGACGGGGAATGAAATCTCAAACAAGTCTCTGCTAAATGGCATTTTTCGGTCTCCAAACAGATTGTCACCACTTATCAGAAATTTGAGGTCTGCTCCTCTTCTTTGTTATTTCAGAGAGAGATGATCTCACCCAATGACAAGTTCCTGTGTCCCCCACAAACACCATAAGTGCTTTCTAAATCTATTTTAGCCTTTCACGTCACGATCCACCCTCAAGTGTATGGTATAAACATGAGAATAAGAAATGCAAACAGATGAACAAGGATGTCTTTTCTCCCAAGTAAAAAGTCAAAGCAAAAAAAGAATGTGTGTATTTTTCAGGACAGAAGAAAGTAAGATAGAACTATCTCAAAAGGAAGAACAGATGAAAGAGAAACACAGGAGACACAGATTCCAGGAGCAGCTGGAGAGATTGCAGCCTCATCAGTCAGTTACTGGAAAGCAGCCCATGGCAGAGAAAACACCGGTTTTGTTCCACATGGTTAGTAGTTCAGCATAGGACTGTCCAATTTGGAATGGCTTCCTGGCCAAACATGGATGTGGTTGTAGAAGAGAGAAGTCATTTTTATTGCATTATTTAAAATCTGTTGTGGAGCAGCATTACCTGGATAGATGAGCAGTCCTACAGCTCTTCTCCCACATTAATTATGTTTTTCTCTCCTTCCCTGTAAGGGGAGGGTTCCCTGTACAGCTGCCCACCAGACTTGATTCCTGTCATGACCCCATGCATCCGAACTTAAGTTGGAGGGCTCAGTGTCACTTACTTCTCTGGAGCCAGACGTTTTTTTTTTTTTTATAACTTTAGAAAAAGTGGAACACTTTTACTGTTGTACTTCTAAAGCAAAGCCTATTCTGAGTCCTGTCTGGTTGTTTGCCCCTCGAAACTTTATATTTCAGTTTTGTGGGTGTGTGTGAATAAGTAGTTGTTGAGGATTGTGATTTTAATAACAGATCTCGCTTTTGGCTGAAGCTCTGATTACAGGAGTATGAAATTAATCCTGATTTTTCCCCAAATCTAAAATATGGCTCAGAGGACAGGGTAGTTTTTCCTTCTGAGATGATTTGTGTATGTAGTCCTAATTCAGTCTTGCACTGATTTTAGAGGGTGCAACGCCAGCTGAGAAGGTAAGAGGAGATAAGAAACTCTAGAACTTGTCTATGATTACTCTGTGATGATTTTTCTGGGCCAGTAACAATAAAAAAGCTCTCATCAGTACAAAAGTTGATAGACCTTACAGCCCTAACCTTGGGAATGGACCATTTGGATATGCTTGTTTTGTAATGAATTGAATGCCATATTTCTGCAGATTAAAAGCTCACTTTTCCCCACATTGGATTAATTACTGTAAAGAAGTACAGGACTAACAGACGGATGGATGAATTTCCCCTCTATCAGCCTGCTTTGGAATAGACTGCACAGAGCTGTTCCCTTAGCTCCTTCAGTCCCTGGTGTAAAGGTTGTGAATCTAGTCTTCAGACTTGCTTCTTTCTCAGTCTGCCAGGAGGTGCTACCAGATTCCGGTTAGCCCTTATTAAAATGCAGACACTTTCTCGTCAGAAATATACTTGAGCTTTGCTATCTCATTCCTTGCAGTGCACTAAGTGATTGCTGGATTGTGTTGTATCCTGGTCATTTCCCATACTTGCTGCGATGAAGCCAATGTAATGAAGATGAAGGCCTGGTAATGTGGTTTCTCTCAAGTACAGCTCAGGGTGTATCTGCAGTGTAGTCCTGCTGTCACCAAATCACTGTGTAAATACACCCAGCTAGCCAATGTGGTGTGGTCACTGCTGCAAGCAAACCAGCTCAGAATTTACTCGAGTTCTGAGGCTTGTAGAAACTGCCAGGGGTAACTGGCACCTAAACTGACTGACAGGCTGCTTGGGGGAAACCTGCCCAAATTTCCAAGGTGCTATTGATAGTAACAAAATCAGTGTAACCCGTAATCTTTTATTACTGCTTCTTCGTACTGCAACTTTGCTCTTAGTTCTTCAGAAATACTCATTAAAATTAAGAATGAAAAACGGATCAGCATCATCCATCAAATGCAAGCCATTTATAAGATTACTTGAAATTCATTCTGACAGCACCAGTTTTTGTCTTTGAATTAGAACAGGTTTCCTTTCCTTTCTTTTTTCTTCTGCACATAGGAAGGCAGAAAAACTCGAATGTTTTGACATTTAAAACTAAAGGAGTGTAATTTGGCAGCTGTGTCGCTCAGTGAAAATATCTAATATCTATATATAAACATGTATATTGAAAGAACAAACCACAATGTTTGACAGAGTAGAATGCTTTGAAACTTGTTTTCAAAGTTCTTTGTTTTGGCAATGATAGATGTCAAGATCTGGAACGCTTGTCATGGTTTCCAGAATTCCTCTGACCATTTTTAATGTACATAAATAATTGAATTGAATAATAATCAGAGGGGAAGTTTAGAAACCCTGTAGTTACTGTAGCTGAGGTGCTTGGAAAGAATTGTAAAAATTTTAAAAGCTGCATTATAGTTACATTAGAGTTCTTGTCTAAAATTTGAAAGCAGTGAAATTCAGATTTAATATTACTGTCTCTTTCTTAACCTAGTTCAGTCAAATTCTGTAAGCAGCCTTGCTCCGTGGGATGCACTAATATAAATGAGATTCAGGTTTGGGAAGAACACTTGCAAAACTGCACAGGTAACTTAAGATGCTAAAAACTAACTTTCAGAGGTATTTCAGCATCTAAAGAAGGGGCTGATAGCCAATGGTATTTTCAAGACAAGCAAGTACCAAGTTCCCATGGAAATCAGTGGGCTCATTCTATGAATTCTGCCTGTCATTCAGATTTCTAGACACTTTTTGCAATCTGAACCAACTCTTATTTTCAAAAATGCATGGAAGAGCCTGACTTCTCCCACCTTCACCCCTCTGTTCACCCTTCCTACCTAAACTTTCAGTGAAACTTAAGACTGGCATAAGTAGATTTCTCCTGAAAATGGGCCCTTTAGCCACATTTTAACCTTTGGATCTAGTTCAGAGCTGATTTAAGGAACTGCAGCTCTGCTGAAAGCCAGCTGAGTGGTGATGTAATCCATGTTGTAAGGTCAGGTTGAATTAATAGCTTAAAGTAACATGTGCAGGTTTTGTTTCAGTATTTGAGCAGAGCATTGTTGACAAGGGAGATGGAGAAGGAATGCTGTACAGCATATAAAACAGTTAAATGAAAGATGTAAAATGAAATGGGTTTGACCTGTCATTTAATTGATGTTGTTTGGTATGATAGAATGACTTAGTACTGATGTTTATTTCTGTATTACATTGACATTAGATCCAGATAATAGTTGCTACTTTTGCTGGGCTCACAACTGATTTTTGTGTCAAGGAGCAGCACAAGCTACTGTGTAGAGGAAGATGAGCCAAGAGCTAAAGGTGCCAGCAAGGTACCTCACCAGCAAGGAGTGCAGTCCCACAGTGCCCAGGCAAGAAAAACAGAGCAGGTCCAGTGAGGGTAACCAGTTACCAAGTCTCTGGTGGTGAGGTAGGTCCAAGATCAAGGTGAGAAAGTCAAGTCAGGGTCAGGATTGGGTCCAGTGACGGTAAGCAGGGTCAGCCAACAGGCAGTGATGATGCAGTAAGGCTGTAGTGATGAAGAATGTGGCCATGCACAGGTGTAGCTGCAGTGTGGCTTGGTAAAGGATCAAGGGCAAGTGTCTCAGCTTAAATGCAGCTCCCAAGCAAAGGAGCAAGAGGCTGTGCTGTGTCTGAATTGGCCTTGAACCCAGGCAACTAAACCACTGCAGGGGGCCCTGATACTTTACATCCAGCTATAGATTTAATTTAACAGACAGCAAATGTCAGTTAGCTCTATGAAACTTTTATTATTAGGACAAAAACGTTGTTTTCCAATGGGGCTTCAGCTTGATTCTTTGTTTACCTTTATTGCTTTATCATGATATGGCAGAACACAAGATTGTGCAGTTTGAAAGCTATTAAGAACCACCTTGTTACCAGTACCTTTTAAACACTGTTTTATCTACCTTGTACAGTCAAACTGTTTGGAAAATGAATGCATTGACTCATACTGAGACTCTAATTTTTCTTGGCTACACATTCACTTTGGCTAACCTTGTGCTAGTAATTATATTACTATGATCATCGTCTTATTGCAGCTTAGCTTTACAGCTGGCTTACTAAACAAAAACAGTCGGGCATGCAACCGAGTCATTCTAGCTTAACAAATATATTATGCAGACAATTGCTTTCCAACCTGCAGATGTAAGACTCTATAGCCTTTCTGTCAAAATTGGCAGGGTTGTGGTTTTTTATATTAATATATCCTTGATTCAGCTCACTGATGTCAGGTAAAATTCTTAGACCAGAAGATTTTCTGCGTGCATTCCCACAAAGCTAAACTTAAAAGTACTATGGTCAAAACCTTCCTTGACCTTTTGCTGCCTTATTCTTCATTGGATCTGATGTGACTTTCACAGGAAAATCTCTGAAAAAAATCCTGGGAGCAGTGCTGAAGTATTTATTGTATGATTGGATACTGTGACAGTTACCCTGGGCCAGCACAGTATGACTGAAAGTAGAGGTTGATTTCCAAAATCACTAGAAATATTTTTAGTTCAATTACTGGTCCTATGTGGTTTCTTTTATGTAGAAGATGCCTTGATCTGCACAGTTTTCAGTGAATTGTTTTGATTCTTCACCTGTCTTACTAAAATAGGTGTCTGTGATTTTCATTACTATTGTAGAAGAGTCTTGATCTTTTTAATGCAGTAGTGTGACGACAACACTGGAAATTGCCTTTTTCTTGCATCTCACCTGAGCACAAAGAGTTGCTGAAGGAAATTGACTGCGGGTTCCAGGGTCCCAACCTAACAATTTACCAGCTGGACCATACTACTTTGGCATCTCACCAACTCTGTCGTGTATCTGCTTATGTGAATGTGCTTAGATTATGTCCTAAGCAATATTTACAAGTTTTCTGTTTCTATCACTTTGGAAGAGGCATAAATGAAAAATAATTATGATTTCTGCAGGTTATGAAATTAAACAGATAAAGCTATCTAATTTTATACACTTGCTTCAGAGCAGGGCCATGCTGACCAAAGAGGAAATGAAGGTGAAATTTATGTCTCAGTAGAAAGACAATACCAGGACCCTATCCACCAGTTATGAAAGGAATAGTTTTTATGCTGGTTCTGCACAGAAATGCCAGTTTTTCTCCAACAGAGTGGTGCCATATACATATTTGCAGAAATCAAGGAAAACTTGTATCTTATTTCAGTTACAATGATCTCATCACACAGTAACTGAACTTTCTTATATTTGTGTTACTCTGAAACTAATCTTGCAATGTTAAATCTCCTTGTGACCAAGTGTTGTTTTCATTTATGCTGGACCACGACAGTTACTACATTTGCACCTCTGTGAAGGTAACAGATACCAGCATTTAGCCCTTACTATTTTATTATAGCTTAAAACAATAAATTTTAAAGATTGCAAAATATTTCATACTCAGCCTTTTTCTGGCATCAGAACTGAATTTGGCTTGTCCTTCACTCCAGGTCTTCTCACTCTCTTGGTCTGACTCTGTTTGGGGTTGTGGCCAGCAGTGATGTGCCAAACAGCCAGCAGATGGCCCCTGAATTCCTCCCTTTTTGCACAGTGAGGTATTTAATGAGTTCCTGGAGCAAGATTAAAATCTCTTGTACTTAATGAACCTGCTGCCTCGATTCAAGAAAGGCTTAAAAATAAACTAAAGCAATTAGAGATGATGTAGTTAAATTTAGCTTGCAGAAACAGAAGGCCAAGGTTCCTGTTTGTACCACCAGTCCAGCACACAGGATTCAGAATAGCATGGAAGTTCCCAAGAAAATGTTTTTCTATCAAAGGCAACTGTTAGCTGGCACAGGGCCTGTATTTCTGGCCTCCTCTTCATCTTCCCACATGGTACCAGAGTAGGAAAATGGGAGGATTTGTTGGCAGAGTCCTTCGTGCTTAGGTTGAGTTCAACTGATTTATGGTCCCCTTGGTTGTGGTTAACAAGCTAGAGGAACTAAGGCTGCTACTGCCTCTGCCACAGCCCTGGATGTCGCAGATGCATCCTGAGGATTTGCCTTAGCAGGCAAAGCAAAGAATCTAAGCCTTAAAAGTCTTTGCCACAAACAACTTCCTTTCTACAGGCATTCTGCTTGCTTGCTCTTTGTGTTCTCAGAGTAATAAATGTTACTGGAAGTGTGTGCTTTGGCACGCTTTGGGCACAGATAAATGCAAGTCAGGAACTTTACATCCTGATAATTCTCCCAGTAGTTCTGTGCATGCAGCAAGAGCAGTTAAACATGACATACACTAATCCTGCTTTAATAACCTGTTGTCTGCTTCAGCAGGTTTCTCAGCCATGTTACTGCACCTGTGCACAGAACCAGGAGACACTCGCTCTGTACTGAACACAGCAGGACTAACAAAATGCTGTAGAGAACTTCTTTGCATTTAAATGTCCATACAGCGACCCGGTCTGGTTGTTTAGCAGGGGCTTCCACCTTTGTCCACTGTACTTACCAGCTATGGAAGAATGGGACAGTCAGGTCTTTTCAGAGATGAGATTTTGTGCTGTTTTTCTGATGGGAGTTTGAGATGGCCATAGGGAAATGTAAATTATTTAGTCCTTTATATTCTCTGACACATCTTGGAGGAAGTTAAAATGACTTTATTTTTGAATATACTTCTGCATGATCTTGACAGATGGGAACATTCATTGTTGCTCCTTAAGGGAAAGGGTAATATAAGTAAAAGGAATATAGTTTCCAGAATTACATGTGTGAACTTGCTGCCAGTAGAGGTCCTAACCACTCCTCTGTTCACATTAGAAGAATGGTTCAGATTAAACTTGAAGAGAAGACAATAGAGCAAGATGTCCATGGGCTAATATTTATTTCTCATTTAGAAGAGGGCAGGAGGAGAGAGAGCCTTTTTCGCACCTTGTGTCTCTTCAGGCCTTGCTCTTTGATAGGTCCTGTGTTAGCTGGCAGAAGGACCAGCTACAATAAGGTTGTAATGCATATGAACAAGTGCCAGTCAAATTTACTTATGTAAAGAAATACTTTCTGCCATGAGCATCTTTCTTGGAACTCCCAAATGGGAGTTCCCATTTCCTGGCCTTACCTCATGGTTGAGACCTGTGAGGCTATTTGTAGATGAAAGGAGGTTGAATGTGGCCTTCTGCTCTTCCAAGGGGCTGTTCAGGCATGCCTGACGCAGCTGTAATGCTATTGTTAAAGAAGCTTTACAGTTTAAACTGTATTCCTAGTTTTTCCTCATGCCTGCTTGCTTAGCATCATGACTTTGGTTGGACTACAGCCTTGAACCTTGACACGTAGGGGGATAAGCTTCGTTACAGCTTGTAAACACTTTATTACAGAAATAATTATAGAAACATTCTTAGTGGCAGGGCTATTGAAAGGAATTCAAGGCTTTGTGTGAAATTACCAAGTGGAAGAATCTTACAGTTAGCTTTATTTTAAAAACATAAAGCTCTGTCCAGCGATGTGCCAAGCACTTGGAGTTCCCACAAGATTTGTTGGAGATTGTAAGCACTTAGGAGTTCTCAAAATCACAGATGACCCATATTTACAGCCTAGAGAATTCAGAGGTCCAAAGGGTTGTATGCATAGTATGTTGCAGCTGGACACAAGATCACACAGCCCGTATGACAAGCTGGACACAATCCATTTATGAACTGGCAGCCGAGAGGTTGAAGAGCAGGCCACTTAAGCTCTGGTAAAACTTCTGGATAAATCAGCTGAGCTTTCAGCAAACCAGCAATGCTGCAATATGTTGTATGGATAGTTCAAACCAGTACCTGTTATCACGCTCGCTCTGCAGGGTGGCTAAACTCACTCTGAGTTTGGGCATGACACTGCCTCCCAGCATGGCTTTTTCCTATGTCCATTAGCGTATTGCCCTAATCAGGGACTTGGCAACATCACACTGGGAGGGACTTAAGTACTATAACTGTAGGAGCTGTAGAAGGACTCAAAAGAGACTGCATAGTTAGCTCCCCACTTTTTTTTTTTTTTTTTGGGGGGGGGGGTTTCCATAGACTATCAGAGAAATACATGACAAGATAAATAGGGTTTTTAAAATAGAAAAAAAAATACAGCTTTACCTAAGTTGATAAGCATATGATGAATTTCTTGGAGTATCAAACTACTCGTGTCCTTTTAGCAGTATTTAAAGCCAGCAGGGAACAGTTGTGAAATACCAGCCTAGTTTTCAGATGGCTGAGGACCGATTCCATGATCTATCACAGGTTTTTGAAGTGACTGTGTATAATTTCCTTCCCTGCTGCAGGTATGGAAATGACAGCATATTTCATTTGTGAGACAGTTTGAAATCAGCTGAAGAACAATAGAAGATAGAGATACTAGTGCTTGGATTTTAGACATGATGCTGTTTCAGTAATGTTTAAAAAAATTTTCTTAATCTTTCTCGGTAATTTTACTCTGCTCCTCTTTGGAGTATTTTACAGGCTTTTGATATTTAATTCAGTTAGCAGGGATCTAGGGTAAGAAAATGTTTTACTCACTTTGCAGTTCCATAGAGAAATAATCCATTCCAAAGCCAAGACTAAGGCAAAAGTTCCTAATTCCCAGTACTATGTTCACATGAAATGTGTAAGTAATTTAATTTATTTTACATATTTCAGCTGCTGCTTGTCAACCAGGAGTAGAAACTCAGTAGAGCAGGAGCTTTTTGTTATGTGTGCATAGAATACCAGCACAATGAGGCTGTGAATCCTTCCAAGCCTAAGTGTTACTGTAATGTAAACACCAATCATGGAGAAGGCACTTCTCATTTTTAATGATTATGTCTCAGAAATCAAACAAAATCAAATGGGATTCAATGCTACTTTGATTTAAATTTTAGTGCAATTTTCAGAGCATTTCTTTGTTTACCTGAGGAGTTGAGTCTTTGACAGAAAATTTTCCCACTTCTAGCTAATAAAGAAGAAATTGTGTGTAAAACAGCTGCTTCTTGCATGTTATTTTTGCCAGTTACTTGAATGTTTTTAGCTGCATTCAGACTTGTTGCCAAATGGCCTCAGTTTACACATTTTTTCTTGAATATATTTAGGTGAAAAATAACCATTTAAAAACATTTTTGATTAGTTAATATGCTTCATAACCACACAAACATTCTGTGTTCTCATGAATTATGTTGGAATTGGTCCAATTGGTCCTCAGTCATCTGAAAACTAGGCTGGTATTTGACATGTACTCCTAGCTGGCTTTAACTACTAATTAGAACATTCTATGTGCTAATGAAGTATTTCAGGGAGCAATTTTATCAAGGAAGTCATAGCGGCTCTGACTGTGCTTTCCCCATCACTGCTGCCTGATAGATGTTCTTGTTTCATTCATACTCTTCTGATCTAGTGATCTCAGAGTGACTAGAAAAATGTTGTCCAAGAGAGACCGTTACCTGGCTGTGTAAGGCTCTCAGATGGTGATAATGTTCCCAACCCAGGACAGAGCAAGAAATCCCAGTAAGTCTCACACTGGCATATATGAGAGACAGCGTGACAAGGGCAGTGCTGTGTGCTTGCATTAGGAGTACTGGCAGCACAGGCAAAAGTTGAGCAGGTTAGGACAGAGAGCATACCCTAAGGTACAAGATTCTTATTTAGGACCAAATGCTTGATGCTGTGGACTTGTCTCGTTCACTGCAGACAACAACAACAAAAGTATGTTGAATTTTGGGCCAAAAATACTTTTCTCTCTGTGTGAGCCTGAATAATTACACAGTGTCTCTCTAACATATTCTTTGGGTCACATCCTTGATGCTTCTGCCAGAAAGGTTATATATTTTTTTGTTAGCACAGATGAGCTAAATGTTAATTCTAGAATTCTAGTGAAGCAGGTGAAAAATCCCTTATAGGGAATATAGGATGAGATAGGATGAAAAGAGATTGTTGTAGAACAATGACACATCCTGACCCAGAAACATAACTGATCCTGCCTATCACTGACTGACTGCCAGAGCTGTGGTGGATATAAAGCTACTTCAGATTGCATTTGGGGTTGACAATGGTCGGGTGGCAGCAACAATAAAAGGTGTACAAAGTGAGGTTTTCTGTCCTTGCTTCCTGTGCCACACAGAGCTCAGTTTCTTCCTCTGTGTCATCTCTGAACTGCATTCCTATGCTCAGTAAATGCTGGTGGTGAGCTGACGTTTCACTCTGACACTTACCCTCTTTGTGCTCCAGTAGAGGTGCTGGCTAGTTTTAGCACCTCCATGATGCCAAGGATGGATAGGTGCCTCTTTCTGAATCAGAAGAAATAATATTCTTCATGCCAAAGATTAAGAATAATGGTCTAGAACGTTAAAAGAATTTTCAGCAAAGAAATTTTCTTTTTTTTTTTTTTAACTTAGGGCGCTACATATTGTGTGAGGTTATCTGGAGAACAACCAAGATCATAACAAATAATGCTTCTGTTTCTCAGCACTTTGAGTTCCTGCAATCTTTCTCTGGGAGAGTTTTCTGCTTTGGAGGATTGTACCTCCTCCATTTTAGCAATCTGAAGCTCAGTTCAAATAATAAAAAAAAAAATTCAATAATATCTTGCTACCATTATATTTTTCAGGTCCATAACCTCAGCACGGTTGATATTCAGAAAGCCATTCGTGCTATATAGAGTGAATCTAGTACAAAAATGCATTAACAGAAAGACCATTCAGACCATTAACATCAATCATACTCTCCTTTTTATTATTAAATGTTGCCTTTCTAATTACAGTATGTTCTGCCAGTTGCGTACAGGAAATGCAGATACTTTCCGCATTCTTATCTGTTCTCCCACTTTGCAATGATAAAGCAGTTCTTTGAATAGTTTCACGGTTTATTCCACCATCTAATGTGGAATTTCAGATAATCTAGCAGATGGCATTGTCATCATTTTTCCTTCCCTACAGAATGAAAATGAACAAACACTTGACATTTCCAATATGGCTTCATCTAATGCAAGAATTTTTAGAAGCCATGAAAGCGTTATCTGCTTTGGTTTGGAGAGAGGGGCACAAATGTTAAATGTATCCCAACTATCTACTGTCCTACATTAGCAACATGACTGCATGGAAAATAGATGTATCACCACATAATCAGCATGCTTGTGTTTTGTACTGTGAGCTGTGCCTCCAGCGAAGCATGAACATGCAAAGCTAGAGCTATTTCAGCATGAGAGTATAGAATTTTCATTAGAGAAATTAGCTAGAGCTGCTAAAGTACCTAGAAATCAGTTCACATTTACAAACGTACAGCAGATGCATCATTTGGCAGAAGATTTCTGCAGTCAGTAATTTGCCATTCATCAGGGATTGCCTCTGAAATCTGCGATCCAAGCTAGGGTGCGGATGACATAGGAGGATAAATTTAGACATGGCTGAAAACAATTATTTTGATTAAGCCTTCAGCCAATGAGAGGAAGATTCTTCCTATTCCTCCCCTTCCCCCTCATTCACCTCCTCCAGTAAAGAAGGAGGAGACTCAGTAAGTATAACTTATATGTTTCACATGCAGCAGATGCTTTCATTTAGCTCTCCATGCTATAGAGTCTGCTCAGCATAGTAGAGAGTTTATTTTGATTGAACACAATGCCTTCTTTAGCATTAGCATCAGTTTAGTTTGTATTGGAAAAAAAAAATCTGCTAGAAGGAAAATGCTAAAGTTTTTTTATTTGCAAAAGTGAGGCTGTATCTGTAAAAAGTTTGCTTCTCCTTGACCTACCCTTCCCCTGGGAGATGACCCTCAGCCTGGGTGAGCTGATTCTGATGAGAAATACTGACTGCTTTCTTGGATCCGTGCAGTGATGGGAACTTTCCAAACACGTAATGTAAAGTGTTTTTCAAACAGCAGTTGGATGGCAATCACTTTCACTTGCCATCGGCCTTATACCTAGCTGGGAGCCAGCAGCAAAGTTCTTAGCTGGCCCCCTTGGCTCCTGAGCTGCTGCTCTGTCGTTCCAGCCTCTAACAGCTTTGATAATCTTTCCCAGTTCTAGGGCAACAGAGCTGTTTGTCCAATGCGGTGTGCGGGCGTAGTAAAAGCAATGCCAACTAGTCTTTTCAGAAACCATCAACAAAAGCATCATTTAACCAATTAGAGCTATTTTATTAGAAACAAAATGACATTAGTCTTGGCTGACAAACTTGTATCCACTAAGCTTCAGCTTGTTGTGATTATAAACAGCTCTGATTAAAAAAAAGGCAGATCTGTGCAGATCCCTTTGAATTGCTTTTTGTTTTGTTTTTTTTTTTTTTTTTTTTTTTTTTTTAGCTGCAAGCTAGAAGACATAGGTATCCATAAGGCATCTTGCAATTAATTTCTCTTTCTTTCTTTTCAGTGTGGATTTGGGGGTAGGTTATTTAATTTTTTTTAAATATCTATTTAACATGACCTCTAGACATGTTCTTCCTTGGCTGCTCGGTGTGCCCAATGCTTCTGCTTGCACGGTTGTTGTGTCACAGTGGAGAATTGTGGCCAGAACTGGGTGTGGAAGGGTGGATGGAAAATCAAGCTGAGGGGTTGTAAGCTGCAATGTTGTAAACTATAATTGCAAAATAAAATAGCAAGCACTTTGGAAATAGGAAATTTTATCTTATTTACTCTATGGTAATTGCTGGTACTTGAGTACAATCAGCTGCAAGCCTGTCTGTGATTGACAGCACAATTCTAGCCAGAGCAACCAAAAATAGCTCAGGATTTCAGTCATTTCTATCTTTTTACAATCTAATACTGTCACAAAAGTCAGTGTAACATGTAGGGAAACTGGACTCTCTTCGTAGGTAGACTAGGTAAATTGGACAATGCTGAGCAAAGGCATACTAAGAAAGCACTGAATGTAGCTGACTTCAGCAGTTATTGCCTGGAATTAAACAGGATTAGCTCCTTTTCATTTTTTTGTTCATTAGTCTTAGTATTTCTGCAATTAGTTAAGTTCTTTGCCTAGATCTTTGTTGGGTAAGGAGGCTGACAGAGGAAGAAAAGGGCAAAGAGCAGTGTTCAAAGCCTCATTTGCTCTCAGGAAGAACCTTAACAAGTGCAGAAGTGAAATTCTTATCTGAGCTTGGTCAGAAAACTTACTGAGCCCTCCCATGCCACTGGGCCAAGTAGATTTGCAAAAGTTTGAAATTTCCTGCTTAAGGAATAGATCCTGGTTTAATCTTTAGCTCTCAAGTTACCTCCAGTCATTGATTGCACTCCCCATATGGTTGCTGAGAGAGGAAGAAAGAATCACGTCTCCAAGCAGGCTACAGAAGACGGTCATATTTTTCTAAAAGTCTCCAAGTTTCTTTTCAGGCCTCTTTCTTGGAGAATTACGATGGTAGTGTCAAAGCCATGTTAGCTCCCCAGGGCTACAGTAACATGAGTACTACAGATCTGCAACATCGGAAGATTTTGCATGACTATTTTTCTTTTATTACTAATTGCTTTTTATTTGGTGCTTGTAGGCCTTAGCAACAAAATAACTGGGCAACACAGTAGATCTGCTTGTGGCTTTGTATTTATGGGTGGTGTGTTTTGTTTTTTTTTTAAATCATTTTAAGGAATCCTGTGTTTTGAGGACAGGCACAAAAGTCAAGCTACATTAACTTGTCAAATGGATTAGTCATTAAACACCTTTGTGAACGTTTAAATTCAGAATTAAAGTGGCTTTAATTGGATTTAGCTGATTTTGCTTCCAAAGTACATCCAGGTAAATCAAATTAAGGTTAATTCAGTGTAAAGGCATGGGCAGACATCCTCATTAAGGGCTACTTGGAGCAACTGGAAACAACTGCCCAGCTGCTCCTCAACACCCTTCTGTTCTCATTGCGCTCCTCCTGTGTTCCCACAGCTCAGCTCACAGAAAGGGGAGCCTGCTAGCCTCGTACTACAGTAGGTCACTTCAGATTGATTCTGCCCACCTTAATTAGCAGTGTAGTCTGCTGGCTGATTGCACTGATGTGCACAGGAAGTGCAGTCTCGTTGCACTTTGCTGACTGAAGTGGTGAGCATAGCCTTCATCTGATGCTGTAACTAGTAGCTTGGAAATAACATCACCATAAACAGCTCCAGCTATTTGTAAATGAATGTGTGTCGAAGCTTGTAGAATACATGCTCTCAGCTTGCCTTGGGGGGGGCCCTTAAGGTCCTTATTCAAGGATCGTACCTGTTGAGGAACAATACTCATATGTGTACTGGATAATCTTTGTGACTTTAGGGACTAGTTTCCTAATTTACAGAAGAAACGTCAGGAGCAGCAGGCTGAAGACAGATAGGAATAGCAAACCAGCTAATAATTACAGCTATTGCATCTTCGGAGAAACAGAAGAGATCCCTTAAACTATAATCCCACAATTCAAGGTTGGGGCTGTTTGTTAAAGAACAGGTCTCCTCAAGGAGATGGATTGCATCCAAAATAACCAAGTATCAATGCTAAAGTAAAAGACAGGCAATGAATTCACTTGAATGTATCATCATCTGTGAATGAGGTATGTAGATGAAGCAGAAAATGATGAAAGTTTTGACACTTCTGCCATGCTTGCCTTGAAGGCGTTCACTGATTTTTAAAAGAAATAGTGCCAAATCTTAAAGAATACAGAGTAAATCTTATCATGCTATATCCAGCTGTAACCACGTAATCTTCCATTTACCGAGTGGTATTAGGCTAAATGAAGACCCAGGTGACAGCTCTCCAAGAAAAACTGAAGTGCTCCAGAATGTGTCACTGATATAATGACCTCGCTTTTTTGGCTCCCACTTCCTCTCTGATAAATGCTCACTAGATATTAATTGTTCCTCCTATGATGGCAATGAATATAATTCATTCATGATGATGAACACTGTTCCAGTAATCCAAATGACATTCTTTTTTTTTTTTTTCTTTTTTTGGACAGGAAGCCTCTTATTTGCCAGATATTGACACATTACCTAGATCAGCCCCTATGAAAAATGAGGTGCTGCTCATGACAATTTGGCTGTCAAGTTGTGGCCAGGTATCTACAGATCAGTGCAGTGGGCAGGTGCCTAACGTGGAGCTGAGAGCAGCAGACATCTACAATGCCCTTGTGACATGGCTTCTGTCTCTGGTGGGTATGTGCAGTGACTGCACAAAAGAAGCTTCTGCATGATTAAGGGTGTGCTTTTCCCTCCAGTGAATAGGTTCTCAAAATCGCTTTCTTCCAACAGCTACAGAACAGTGGTTAAACGGAGGGGAAATTGTGTCCTACCTTGTCTTTAAATGCAAGTTTTGCTGGATTATGCCTGTAGTTTACAAAGAGCGTGGCAGAGAAAGTAAAAATAAATTAATTCATTTAAAAAAATAGTGAGGTAGACTCAAAGTAATCAAAAGTGATTAGTGAAAGCAGAGGGCTAATTATTATACTTCGTCCACAGCAAAATGGAGACATTTCCATCCTTTCACTTGTCTCGACACTTCTATTTAAGAACAAATCCTTTCTGATAGCCAAGAGGGCAATGAACAAGTGCTGGTCTGTTTTGTCTTAGTTGTCCTTTGGATCACACCTTTTCCACTCTAAAGAAACCTTCACTCTTCCCATTCATCTGATGCTACCCTTTTCCTCTAAGAAAAATGGGAAGTATTTTTTCTTTCCCCCCATCCTGCATTTTGGCCTTCTTATCTTCCCTTGTTAAAGACGTTGGCATACCTATCCATGTGCTCAACGTAAATTTCACCGTGAGTGGACAGCATGCACAAGGCTTTTAAATCACTTAAACTCCACTTAAACAGTATTAATTGTTAATGATGTTCGTGCTTCCATTAAAACATTGCCAACATTCCTTAATGTTAGTTCAGTGCTAATGAAAATTGCCACTTGAACAACCCCAGAGTCTGAATCTTCCATTCGGAAAATAGTTAGCTCATGAACAGCTGCAGTGTGAGGTTTCTTCCCTTTACTCCCACTTAAAATGCCTGAGCTCTGACTTGCAGCAGCTCTCTTCAAGCCTGAAAGGGCATCTCAGCTTTCAGGGTTCAGCGTCGCCTCTATTAAGAGGGTCAAATGTTGTGATGGACTTTATGTCCAGTGAAAACTGGGATAAAAGCCACAAACTGATTTCAGACAGGTTCCCAAACAGCTGCTGGATAGCAATGAAAACTTCTATGTTTCTGTAACGAAAGAAAAGTTGAAGCATTTTAGACCAAATTCTCATCTGCTGATCATCTGTATAATTCCACTGAATCACTGGCTTCCTGGCTTGTGTAAATCAGCATGTCTTTATTGACTTCCTTGAAGATATGCTGATTTCTACTAGTGGAGAATGTGGTAAAGATGACAGCATTCTCCAGTAGCAGAACTACTACAGAAATTCCCATGCGAAACCAGTATTCAAGGCAGTCAAGGACTTGGTAGTGCTATTTTGAGTGATACAACTGACCTATTCCAAAGTTTGAAAATGCACTCGCACCTTGTGTTGAGAATATCTTTTTAAAGGCATTTATCTCACTGTAAATAGCTTTGTTTTATGTATGCAGTGAATAGCAGAGCTATTAATCTATCTAGAGATCACAGTGACAGTGTAAACCATGAGAACAAGGCTTAAGTGGTTTCAGTATTCACCAGAACCCTGGGAAGGAATTACAGTCCTGTAATTCAAACTTGCCTGTCTCTTCATCTAGTATACAATCTGGGTCAGGGATCTTTGCCTCACATGGCTGCTGCTCTTTCTTGTGGCTTTGGTTGCTTGTGTCTGACTTTCTGATGGTCCTCTGCCCTCTTTTCACCCGCTACCCAAGTTTCAGGATGCTTTGCAGTGCTGTGATGTCTTCCCAGGCTGTTTTGGGTATCTTTTCTGTCTTTTTTCTACCCAACGGTAAGGTTTCTCATGTATTTCATTGCTGAAACGCATCCTGTTTCAGCCTCATTTGGGGCAGCCTTGTGAGCCAATAAGTGGTCTCTACTCCTGGAATCCTGTCTCTGGAACAAAACTGATGCTCACAATAAAAGATGCCCAGTGTTCATCTTGAGGTTGGCACAAGTCCCTTTTTATCCTCCGTGTTTTGGATCAGATGTGTATATTGGCAGATAGAATGCCTCCCACACATAAAAAAATCTGTCAGAAAGAAATCACCTCAAGTCTAACTACAAGGTGGATTCACTGAACAGAGATTGATGGGGTTCTGCCTTTTAGAGATCCCTAATAGGGAAGATGAAGTCTTATTAAAGATGCCTGCAATAGCTCCTCAGAATGGCGTAATCACTGAGCACTGTTTTTTGAACCGAGATCGGACTGATTTCATTATCATTGACAAAGGCAGCATGCAGTGCCACAAATGGGCAGTGTTGACAGGGACTCGGTTCTCATTTCTTGCTAGACTAAAGAACAAATGTAGGTTCTCGCTTTCACTTAGTGAAACTGGTGGAAGTCAGAGCTTGCAAGTCACGAGAGTCCTCACTGAGAAAATAAATCCTATGACTTATCAAAACCTACATGTTATTCCTATTTAATTTGGTCTTTATTGATTTTTCTAGTGGCTAAACCATAGCTAATCCACTAATGAAGTGAGAGTGCTCCCTGGGTTATTGTATATTATGTGACTACTCAAAAGCAACAGAGCAAGATAAGGGGTTACCTTCAGTCTCTAAATACAACCATCTAAAAATGAAATTATGTTCAAATGGATTTACAGGTGCCTCCTGTGAAAATTAAAGGTGGACCCAAAGCTCCGTTTCAGGTGGTAGGGCTACAGCAGGCCTGGCAAGAGGATGGATTGGCCCTATATGCTTGTCTAATGGCACCAGATGAATCTCCAGCCCAAAACAGCACCAAGATCCCGAAGATTAAAGTAAGTAGCAGCCTTTACACTTGCTAGTCATACAGAACTGCCACAGGCAGTTACCGCTATTTTTCACTAGAGACCAGGCTTGAATATGCCAATTCAAGCTCAAATTTCAGTGAGCCAGGACAGAAAAGCATAAGTGCTGCTCTAAATTAGAATGGGGGAACAGCCCAGTACTGTGTGAACTGAAAGACTGCTTACAGCTAATTGCCAACTCAAGCTGTCCTCAGTTATGCTGAATTTAGATTATGTGCAGATGAGGAACCAGCTCTATATGGTGAAGTCTTTTGTCTCTGTTGCTCATTAGCTGTTAATATATTTTTGGTGGCTGTAACCCCACAGTGCAGGGACTTGACTGAGGAGATATATGTTTGCGTGTATTATGTTTTGTCCTGTTATATTTTAACTGTGTGAAGAGTGTGGCCTATGAGAGGGAATGTTGTCTTGCTATTTGGTTCCCAGGAGTCAGGACCCAAAGATAGGACCCGAGACTCTGTTCCCTCAACTCTGCTAGACTACAGAGTCTGTGCTGTGCACCAAAACACCAAGCTGAAAGGTCTAGCACAGAAGCTGAAAATCTAGCATGTGTAGGTGGCACAGTGTATTGTAAGGCATGATGTGAGCTCGTGTCCTGAAAACAGCAGAGCTGTGAAATGGAACAAAGTGGGGCCCAGAGTTGCTGTCTTTTAACAGAGCTAATTTGAAACAGATTGCATCAAGATGCTCAGAGTATCGACTATTTTGTTTTCCTTTGTGGAGACAGCTTGTTAGAGCTGAGACCCACTGTGGCCTTGCTACTCTTCCCTGGTAGGGATACCTGGCTGCCCAAAGCTGCATCCAGCCTGGCCCTGAACACTTCCAAGGATTTCCAGAAATTCTGTAAGGAAGAATTTCTTCCTTATATCTGGTCTAAACCTACCCTCTTCTATTTTAAAGCCATTCCCCCTTGTCCTATCCCTATACCCCCTGACAAAGAGTCCCTCCCCAGGTTTCCTGAAGCCCCCTATAGGCCCTGGAAGGCTGCTGTAAGGTCTCCCTGGAGCCTTCTCATCTTCAGGCTGAACAACCCCAGCTCCCTCAGCCTGGCTTCGTAGCAGAGGTACTCCAGCCCCTTGATAATCCATATAACCTTCCTCTGGACTCGTTCTAATAGGTCCATGTCCTTCTTGTGGGGGGACAACTTGCTTCAGCTTCCCTTGTTCAGCTGCAATGAGCATTCCTTGCTCGCAGCTGCCTGTCTATCAGCAGTAAAGATTGAATTTCCCATGATGTGTCATAAAGCCTGGAGTATGACAGCTGCGGCTCCAGTGCTTGCACACGTAAATGATTGATGCTGGCAAAAATGTTATGATTAAAACACTACTCAAAAAAAAAAAAAAAAAACACCTTTCAGCTAGTGTTTGGGCATCTGTTGGCAGAAGCAGCAGAGCTAATGAGGCTAAGCAGCCTGCTAGGCTGGACAAGGGCTTAGTGTTGATTTCTGTCTCAGGTGACTCAATTCCAGATGTTTTCTGTGAAACAAAGAAAACAGGAACAGGGACTAACCTGTCTCCTGTCCAGTTGCCTTATCACTCTCTGCTGATCTCAGATGAGGAGCTGACCAGAGCGTCAGAACTGATGAGCACTGAGTATGCTCAAAACATGTATCTGGTGTCAAATAATTGAATGAACTCGTGAAGCTGCAAGCCCAGGCTGCTCTGAAGGTTTGCTTGGAGCCGGGAAGGATTCTATCACAGGTTGTCAGAATGAGCCTTGTGGAGTTTCCAGTCCGCATATAAATTGTAAATGCTTTTTTACTGCCCCATTTCCAGCCACTAATGTTGCTGTTGAGTCCAGCTAGCGTGCATGGAAGTGAATGGGCAAGGCATTTGGATGGTATTGCTCAAAGCAAGACTCCGTATAACTGAAGTTTCCTCTTATTGGAGGCTCTACCGTGTGTCAGTTTGATAACAATGACTTTTGTCAGTTTTGCTTTCTTGAGGCATTTGTAAAGCTGCTGCTCTTTCCCCAACGGAGATTTAAGCTGATAGGAACAACAAAAGTCTTTCAGAAACGTCAGCCCACAGCAGAGGTGAGGAAAACAACTAGTCCTAATGGGGAGACTAGCCCTGCCTCCCCACTCCTCCCCAAGAACAGCTTCAGCTATTGTTGGAGAGAGATGTGGTAGACTTTACTTTTCACACTTAAGTCTTCAGTCTCGTACTGTAGAGTTAATGTACGATACTTCAATGGTTGAATCGGATAATCAAATTATTCCGTTGTGGCATTTACTGATTCTTGTTCTGTTTGTCTCCTGTTGGCGCAATAAGAACCAGTTACCTGGGCTTCCTTCAAAATATGAAAATCCAGGAAAAATCAGTGTTCCCAGGCATTATTACTGCAGCTACTGACTCCAAGAATGACTATAAAAATGTAGGAAAATTTTCCTTACCTTTTTTATGTATTGTGTAGAGAGGCATACCAAGTAGTATAAATTTTAACCAACTGCATCTGACAACTGATATTTAATGTTTTTAAAGTGGAGGGTCCAGGGTCCATTTTCAGTGCCAAAGATGGAGATGTACAGACTACACAGCTTACTAGGTAGATTTTTGCTTATTTGATGCTAGGACGGAAATGCCCATCTGTGTGTCTGTACTTGTATCTTGTGATAGCAGCAAAATGACAGTTGTCCATGGATTTTGTTCAGATCATAACATGAATATGATTTTTACAGCAGATATTGGATTGCTAGAATCTGAGGACCTATCTGTATCAAGAGAGCAAGATTTCACCTTCTCCAGCTTGCCTCACTGATAATTCCCACCCCTGGTGTGACTGAACACCCTGAGCGTGTTCATCAGTCTCATTGGCTTTGATGTATTTGATTGTGTGGCTTGGTGCCTGCCCTAGCATCACAACTCCAATGATGCTGGGGCACAGTTCATCACCAGCAACCGGAACAAGACAGCCTGCTGCTTTCACGTAGCTGTAGTGTGCTGCTGGTTGGTTTGGGGTGTTTCTTTGCTTGTTGTGGTGTTTTTCTCCAGTTACTAGTAACTGGAGATGAGCTACATTACAGAGCTGTAGGCCACCAACTTTTTATTTACTAGCTTCTTCGCTACCATATATGTCTTTCATATGGTTATGAATATAATAACAGTTTCTTAAGGAAAAAGCTCCTGTCCTAAGCAGATTAACTTTTGGCTTATTCAATTATGATGACATCTGTTTCTCTATCAAATGCTTCTGCAATGTTTTAATCCCTTTTTGGGGGTTTAGTTTTGCTCGTTTCATTTCAGTGCTCCTTCCAAACAATTGAGAAAAGTGAGAAAGATTTGAATATTCCTTCATGGTTTTGGTTTCTTGAGTTGTTAGAACAAATGCTTTTACACCTCTTGTAATTTCTGCATGCAGATCGACAAGCTGCATTTACAGGCATGTCTGATGGGAATTAGATTTGTACAGAGCATGCTTTCTAAGAATCTACTCAGCATTCCCAATTAGGCACACTAGCACCACGCAGAGCAGCATGGTTCTTCTCTGTATGCTTCGATCACTTAACAATTCCGTGGTGGTTCAAAAGAGCTCACGATCTCTGTCATTCGATTTGGGGCTTTTTTTTTTTTTTTCAGTCCTTTACTGCTCGAGTTCTAATTTCTAGGTGCCGTAATAGAGGATATGGAGAAGATGCTTTGCATAATTGCTAATTCTGTTCATTTCTGATTGGGTTTCATTGAGGTCACCAATTTGTTCTCTGAAAATCTGACTAATTAAGAACAAACTTGAAAGAACAAAGGGCTTAGAGGGGAGGTTAAATGATGGAAAATGTAATTTAGCAGTACAGTGTTCAAAATTAATGTATCGATATTAAGGTTAGTATCAATCTTTTAAAAATCATGAAATTAATAAATATTTTCATTTTTATCGCTATGAAACCCTTTGCAAATGTATGTTTCATTGTATCAGCCTGTTTTGTCTCCCTCTTCAAGAGGGATGTATGTATGTAATGTGCTTTGGAGCAGTATCTGTGGGCTGTCAGATGTCGTGAGCCAGTTATTTTATACCAGTGTCTGGCTACCAGTCGAAGATTGCTGTTAACTCTCCAGTTATCATCAGCGATGGGGTTTTATAGCTCAGCTGTCCAAGCGTATCGAGGACTGTGGTGGAAGGGCAATGCTGCTAATCTTCTCAGCCCCTTTACCAAAGGGGTTTTTGAGGCAAGTCCACATGGAAGCGTGTCCCCAGGCCATGGTGTGAGCACATCACACAGTCAGCTGGTGGGCATAACTGGCTGTTGCAGACAACATCTGCTCTCAAGTCCCCTCTCTGGTGTCACAAACCCAGATGGTATCAGGACCTTCAGTTCTGTCTTTGGTCCTGGAAGTGGAGACTTTGCAGAGTGACAGCAGGATCGTGGGAGGAGTGTGCTTTCTGTGGGTAAGGGGACAAGTTTAGAAGCTCTGGTTGCAGGGCTGCAGGTTGTGATGGTTTGGGAGGCTGAGAGGTGTTAATTTAAGATCTTGGTTTGGAGACACTGAAGTGCAGTTGTATGGCAGATGCGTGAAGCATGAGGTTGGGATTGTTGCAGGCAGAAAGAGTTGTTACAGGTACACAGTGCAACACAGAACAGCGAGCTGCAGTGCCTATCACCAATGCATTTTAATTGTTGACTTTTTGCAGACTGAAGAAGATCTCCAAGGAATATCCATTTTTTACCAGAGGATTACTGAATTTCTATCCTGTACGTGGCTTCCAGATGTTATCTGGTGGAGACCAGAACTGGTCAATTGCTTCCAAAACCAGCTATATCCACTTGCTCCTGAAATTCCCTCTGTCCTGCTGAGTTGCATCACTACTGTTAGTCCTGATCCTCAGGTACTGTACAGAAATGCTTGGGCTTCTGATTTTTTTTTTTCTCATTATGTCCAGTAGTTGTTGTTGTTCTTCCTGTGTTACAGGTATTTTCGTTTGGTTTAGCTAAGCATTTAAACTCTGTTTGAAAATAAATTCTTCAAAGCAGTGTTGATTTTCCACTGAAGTGCATGAGATTACAAGGACATAGCACCACTTAAAATCAAGTGATTAAACTTGCTTTCTTAGAGAAGTCTGTAGGAACACTCACCTCATGCTGTCTGGAAATAGAATGATAATTAACTTCTTCACTTCTGTCAGTTTAGCAAGTGTTCCATAACAGATATTCAAGTGAATGTAATGTTACAAGAATTCATACACCTTGGGCTTACTCAGGGAGTTTATTCCCTGTGGGCATCAAACATTGCTTTTAGGCCTCTAAGAACATAACTGCCTCTCCCACTTTACTGTAAATATTTATCCCAGCTTTTCAAAGAAGCACTGAATGCTACCTGATTTCCATACCTTTTGAGGGAATGTTCCACTTATTCCTTTCCCATGACATCACCAGCCTTTAATTGATCATGTTTTTTTCCCAGTATTTCTAAATCATCAAAAAAAAAAAAAAAAAACAAACTTGAGATACAATTCCAGGGAATTGTGAAGGCTGCAATTCTGGTTCACGACAAAGTTTAGTTCTGAAAATAGTGTAGCATGAGAACTTTGCTGCAATCCCAACCAGATTTGGGGATTACTATTACAATGTGAGAATCAATGCCATGAAAGCTTAGGGGCTTAGCAGTGCACTCAGCAATTTGCCTCAAGGTTTATCCCGCTTCTCTGAAGGAAAAGGAGGCTTAATATTGTTGATTTGCAGTCACTGTAGCTTTCAAGTACAGGCAAGTGCAATAAAGCAGGCTGACATACTTGTAAAAGATAAATCTGCTGTATACTTGTAAGGCATAAAGTAAGGCATCATTTAAAACAGTCAGGGCTTTTATGCAAATCCCCTATTAGGGGGATTATAAATCATTAGAAGTTGAACAGCGAGATAGCAGGCACTTTCTGGGGGTAGGTCTTTGCCTTGATGCCATAGAAAAATGAAAGTCGATTTAAAGGCCACATTCTCTTCCTAAGTTCAAATGCTCTGTGCCACCCAGGTTCCCAGGCCTGAATTACACTGAGACCACGATGTATCGTGGCTTTTTAATAGATGTGTCTTGCAGTTAAACAGAAAGGCTGACTTCTCTAAGCAAGGCGCAATGAGCCAGCGTCTCAGCAGGCAGCAGCTAACCCTGTTGTCTGCCTGAAGCTTTACAAAGTGATACCAACTGAGAATGTTCCCAAGTGTCATTAAAATACAACCAGTATAAATTCTACACGGAAAATTCAGTGTCACATTTTTTAGCTTCATTGGCGTGAAAACTTTGCACAGGGCCTGTGATCCGTGCTTGCTTTTTATTTATTTGATTTTGGAGTGGTGTATGCAAACCTGAGCTGACCAAAGGACCTGCTGCTATCCCTTGGAAAGGCATACAGTGAATACATAAGGCATACAGTTCTTGCTCCAGGTAGCTTAGTCTGAAACTCAAGTCCTGATGGGTGGATGAAACAAATGGGTAGGAGTGGAGGGAGGAGGAACATCAGGTAAAACTGCCATCTGCTTGTGTGCTGCCAAGCTCTGTGTACGGCTTTACAAGCAATTGATAGCAGTTTCTGTAATACACTCAACAAAGTGCTTAAAGGTTAAGCCAAGGTCTTGTTTTCAGTCAATTGTTCTAGCGTTTTTTCAGTCTGTTCTGAACCCCAAACAGATTGCTTTTCTCTTGCAATCTTTCTTTGAGGCTTTCTTATTAATACTATGCATGCTGCCTATTAACCTCCAGTAACTCACTTTAGACATGAAGAGTAAACTCACAGAGCAGTCATTAAAACCGCAGGTTAGGTTAGGAGTGGCACAGTCCCCGTAGAAGTCATTAACTACAGTGTTCCTTGTCAGCAAAAAGAGAACTTCATTTTAACATGGAAGTACTCTCTGCTGTTAAGCTTTAGGATGCAAGCATTAACCCTAGGGACACGGGAAACCTGTAGCCAGCACTGTTGCTTTCTGCCTCTGCTAATTTGTTTCATTAAGGCACACTGCTTTTGTATTGCACTTTCTCCAGTGCTCTGTACCCTGGGACCCTTGCCCAAGCGGTACAGCCCCACCAGCTATCACTTGACATCTTTTTGCATGCTTCCCGGAGCATCTTGTTGAATTCCCAGCCTGTACGGATACCTTCCATGATAAGAGGAGTCAGGGCACAGCAGGACTGGGTGAGTGATCGTGTCAGCAAGGTTTCAGGGAAAGGAACCTCCATCCCTAAATGGAAGTGAAGATGATTTTATTTTTTTTAACTCCAAAGAATTGCTTTTGTTGCACCTCCTGGGGATCAGTTCCCTACTTGCTCCTTCTTTATTCTTTAGTTTCCCTCCTGGCTTCCAGCACAGGTGTTAGGGTTTATTTATTTATTTTTGAGACAACAGTACTAATTGAAGGCAGGTCTACACAAAGCTCCCTCTTTGCTTTTCACTTAAGCAAAGCTCCATTTTTTTTTATTCAGTTTTGGCTAAGCAAGGATGAGAATTCCAGAACTGGATTCAGGGCACCAAACTTGCCTTGATGTTGCAAGTCAATGCTGCAAAAAGACTTTAAACAGTGGAGGCTGAACCAACAGGAAGTTTGATGTGTGGGAGGGGACTTGCAGAAAGTACAGCAGTTCTTTAATGTGGTGTTTCTGTAGCACAAATGCAAACTTTTGGGATTTTCCTACTGGCAAGTTGGTGGCGACTACGTTACCAGAAGAGCTTTACGTGTACAGGCATTCAAGCTTGAAAGTTGCAAATTTTTTTTATTTTTTTTTTTTCCCAAAGACTGAAATAGCCAGGTAGAACAAGAGCAATGCATGGCTGAGGAAATTAGAAATCACTGTTTCATGCTATGGAAAAGTGGGCATGGATTCTTTGCTTGTTACTTTGTGCACTTTAAGGCACCTAATGGGGACATGCGAGTGCCTGAACTCTGTACGTAGTCTTTGAAGCGGGAGTGAGGAGCATTTCCAGTGACAGCGTGCACAGGGTGACCCTTCTAATTTAGGCACGTAGGTTAAAACCCTGCCTGGCATGCACCTGTTCTCCAAATAGCATGGCGAGAGGGAAGCTGCTTGATGTGAAACTTCAGAGACATTGAAAAATCTCCCAGGAAAAGCAGCAGAAACAATGTTTTTGCAACATTCAAAACAAGAGTAGGAAAAAGCCATCTGACAAACTGAGGTGTCCCAGTGGAATGAGCCAGATCGTGCAGTGAAGCTTTTTGGATTCTTCACTTCTGACTAGAAATGAGGAAGCTCTTTCCAAACTAAAATTTCCTAACAGGACCAGAACCTTCTAGAGAAGTGGATGGGAAGAAAAAAGGCATGTTACAGGTGGAAGTAATCCTTAACATTTCCATTTCCTAATGCTTCCCTCCCTACAAACAGCCCACAGGGCATGTACAGTTGTGAACCTGTAATTTAGTGTCTCCTTGTCAAGCTCGTGCTGAGCTGTAGAGTTTGAATGCTTTGATGTCTCACTGATGAGTATCATGGCTTTACCCATGCTGAGTGGCTTCAGCATCTTCCACTGTCTTTTACTACAACTTTTTAATTCCACTGCTAAAGAGGTTTGCTCAGAGAACTGCAACTTAATTCCACATCAGCTTTTCACCTGTCACTCTTCAGGCCCAATGATCAAGCTTGAAGGACTTGGTCATTGAGCTGCTAAACTGGGCGCTGGAGTGCTGGACGTGTTGGGAGAGGAGGTCCAGCCCCCAGAACAGCACCTCCACATCTGCGTGCCCAAACGGGAGAGCCAGCAGGATGCTGAGACTTGCAGCATGGCACACGCTGGCCCCTAAACCCAACAGTTAATGTTTAAGTCCCAGCTGAAGTTCTAATCCAGAAGATCTCTTCATCCTGTCCTTTGCTTTCCAAATCTTGCTTGTGTCTCATCTTTCCCTGAGTTGATGCTAAGGGCCCATGTGTCTGGCACCCTGCATCTGCTAGGCAGCCTGATAGCCGTATCTCCAGCTTTGGGGAGAGCACTTACGTACATATCACACGTCATTGGACTGATGAGTCCGCGTGGAGATGAGTCACCTGTGGGTGAGACATTTGTCCTGGGGCCTCCTCTCTGCGTTTATAGCAATGACTCCGTGCTTTGCCATTAGTGCTGTGCATGATTGGCAGAATGGGTGGAAATTACTCTCATCCATTCTCCTGTGTTTTAGGACATCTCTTTGCTTATACAAAAGGGGTGCAAGTGGAAGGAGAGGCATCTTCAAACTGCCTGAAATACAGTCATCAGAACTGCACGTTTTTAGTGACGAAGTCCTGAATTAGCCCGCTCTCTCCCCAGACTTTCCCCTACCTAGGATCTTCCTACTGTTCTTGCATGTTTCCTGCACTAAATCTGCAGTCACCTGAAGGGAGTATGCAGAATGGAGAAAAGGTGTGAAGAAAACAAACTCAAGTTTGTGTTAATCTGTATTCCACAAGGAACACTGCACTAATGCATTGGGGTTTATGACAGTGAAGAGAGGAGAAGGTTTGAGGATAATGCACTCTAACTCAGCGGCATGATTGAGCGTATCCCATTAGCCATGAGCCTTGCCTGTATGTTAATGTCAAAGCCTTTGTTGGAATGAGAATAGTGCTTCCTCTGCTGCTGCTGACGTGGTCAGTAGAGTTGAAATGTTATATACGTATCGGATTCACGGGCTGTCTTTGGAGGTAGGAGGGGATGCACCATCTCTCTCCTAGGGATTTAGGTGCTGTCTTAGTGATAATGGCTGAGCAAGTCTTTGCGTTAGAAAGCACTTTGAGTGCAAGGGGATGAGATTGTGGAGTACATAAAAAATTCTTCCTGTTTTCCTGCTGTGGCTGGGAAGCAGTCTCGAAGACTTGTTGCAACTTAAAAGACTCTCTTAGATCATCTGACAGCAAAAGCTATTCCTTTGTTGTCGGAAATGAGAACAGAATATGCTGTAAGCGAGAAGAGGTACTGGATTTGGTCATATTTCTGTATGACAGTTAGACTCATGTTTTTGCTGCACACAGCTCCAGTCTTCTCTAAAATGTGCTTATTCGTGTTTCTGCTCCGTATTTTACAACATGTTTTTGTTCTGCTGTGAATTTCCTTCCCATAACTGTCTGGCTTCATCTCAGTAATGCTGTCTGAAACAAAGCAGTGGCTCTGGGTTTCTTTTTAATGCTGTTTGAAAAATGATGTGTGTTCAATCCTAGCTGTGGTGTAAATCGTTCTTTTCCACTGTTTTAAGATAACAGAAATCAGAATTTGTCTCCCCATTAAAAAAAAAAAAAGATTTTTTGATAAAAATTTAGAGTACCTACAAATGGGAAGTTACAGACGTGCCCCTCCCTTCCTGCTCTGATAGCAGCAGTGTGTATGAAGAAGATGTAAGGGCTGTAAAAAACCCTATTTTATTACGTTAGGAGGTGGGGGAGATGCTTGTGGAAATGGTCATGGTTAAATGATCTGGGGTTTTGGAGCCTGTCACAGCATAAGTCAAAGTATCCCGGGGCTGCTGTAGCTGCCAATGAGTACAGGGTACGTCTCCTCACCGCTGTAACACCTTCACCATGAAACAGAAGATTACTGGAATGCTCTGCAGAGCCTTTCAGAAGAAGCATTTTCGGTAGGTATTGAAGGCTGGCCTGCCTCTTTACCATTCTGCACAGTGCTCAGGGAGGGAGGGACAGGTCAGCGTTCAGAGATGATGTATCAGCTAGCCTGGGAGAGACTTTCTGAACTGCTGTGTTTGCACAGAAGCTTTACAGCTACTGTAATATTGCTAGAGGCATAAGAGAAGAACCAGCCCTGAGGTGAAACCAATACAATTCTCATGCCTACCCTGTCTCTCGCTGTGGAACACTGCAAGTAGTGTTATCCACCAAACATGAGAGTAGCTTCGAGCTAAAGAGTGTCAGAATCACCAAAATTATTTCAATAAGAGTGAGGTCACTCAGCTACCTGGGGAGGATCACTGTACAGTGCCTGTCAAATAGGGCTCATCTCAATATTACAACAACTGAACTTGATGCAGTTCTCTTAAATGCATGGGAACATTGCTTTCTTCCTGTGCGTTGCATGGGAAGGTGGTGTCAGGAGTTTCCACTTGAACATTTTGGCAGGACTGAACAAAACAGGCTGTCGTATTGCAGCCAGCTATGTGTATTTCCTTACCCATGAGAAAAAGGATTTTCTGGGAGATCTAAGGCTTTTCAAGCTTAATTTTCTGCTACTTTGTGAAATCACATGCAGGGTGGCTGCTAGAAAACAGAATCTGACAGATCATAGAAACAATTTCCCATGGGCTTTGATTCCCTAATAGGTGTGGCCAGATCCCTGCTCTGGTGGGGAGGGAGCCCGGCCAAGCTGCCTCGGATGGCAGCTGATCCACAGCTTACACCACGGCACTTTGTAAAGGTCAGCTTTTTACCTTGGACTTCCCAGCTTGTGTCCTCTGCGTCTGGATGATTGTAGTGAAGGTTCCCATGGTGATGCAGGCTGGAGTTGGTTTGTCCACCCTTGGCCCTCCTCTTTTCCTTCTTGGAAGCTCATAGACTTGAGGTTTGCTCAAGGAACAGCTTGAATGAATGGAAGCCTGGGGCCTTGCTGCATTCCTGTTTTGTAAGGCTTGTCTGATCCCTCCGTGCTCACTGCACCACGCCAGTGTTGTTCACAGGAGCTGGCAGCAAACATTGGAAAAAAGAGGAGCTTCTGCTTCCTTAAATCAATGTGTGTTTTTTTTTCCTCTAATGTTTTCCACAGCAACCATGTTTAATATCACATGTGGAGGCTAGTGGACGATAAATTGCAAAATGTAATGAGTGAATCCTTCAGAGATGTCAGAGCACTCAGTTTGGGGTAGTTGTGCTGACTGAAACCAGGTGAAAAGTGAAATCTCTGGTTCTGCTTTTAGGCAAATATCTTATGAAGCACAGAAAACAGAGGAAGGAGAAAACACAAAGGGCAGATGTCAGAGGGATTTTAATATAATTGAAATAAATTCACTTTGTAGATGTTGTTTTTCATTTATAGAATGATATGAAGTTCATACCTTTTGCCAAGCAGTGAAAAATAATCTCTAATCTCTTTTGTGATTACACATTTAAAGAGCATTATATGTACCTCATACTCTAAAATGGACACTTCATGCAATTAATACATTTTCCATTCATAATAAGTCTTGATGGGACCAAGTTGAAATATAACTCCTCTTTTTTTTTTTTTCTTTTTTTTAATTCTGTGATATGAATAAAAACACATGAGATGGGAACAGACTCATGACTGCTGAAAGTCAAAGTAGAGACCTTACAAATAGTGAAAATACTCAGGTTTCACCTTCTGAGCCTATGTCTCAAAAGGGACATTTTTTTTTGTCTTGGGATTTCTGCCCGATGTGCACTCTGCCTAAATGCATCCATATTTCTGGGATGCTCAAGATCAGTGTAGCTACAAGTAACGCTTTTTCCCAAAAAAGAACTTGGCAAATGGGTCTTTCAAAAGCTACATTCCTTTCTGGACTATGGCCTTGCTTACGAAGCATGAAGTCACAGCAGATTCTCATGAGTGACACATCCTTCAACATCCTTAAACTTGCCCTTGTACAGGTTGCTTGCTTGACTGCCCAGAAAATGTATGAGAAACAGAATAACGTGCTGAGATTGGGAAATGCTACATTTCTGTAACGCTGTGACCTAAATGCCAGAGTCTTTTGCCTATTCAGGAGTGTGTGGCACAGTAAGACTTACAGATACGTGCCACTTGTGGTGACATGAACACAGGAGAAATGTCCTATTTTAGTTACAGGCACATAAAAAATTCATGCAATTCTTTGCCCGCCCTCTGTTTGGTTGGTTAATTAGAGCATTCGCTTGACAAAGCTCTTTTCTGCTGGATGCCCAGTATGATCGTGGAGAAACAGGGTCTCGAGCTGCTGAGCCTGATTCTGCAGCGCCTTTTGTATGTGACTCCTGTTCATGTTAGTGTTTGCTCCCCATGTGGAGGGCCACTGTGTTGGACCCTAGGAGGGTTCAGTCCCTCAGGAAGCAGCTGCAAAGTCATATTCATGGGATATAATTTCACTGGAGTTGGTGGTACAGATGCAGGAAAGCAAATGATAGGGGAACAACACTGGGCTAATAACTCTAATCTGTGAATATGCATCCTTATATGTTCTTTAGCCATAAAATTAACCATAATGTTTTTTCCTAGCTCTTGATTTTGAGGGATCAAAATAACATACAGGTAAGAAATATCATTTGTGTGTTTCAGGCAGTGGAGAAAGTGTTTGCAGTGCCGAATGGATTTTACTGGCAGACAGTTGAAACTGATGAAAAATACTTCCCTAATAGCAGCAACATTGAGGCTTGCAGCGACACAGACACTGAGGTAAAAATAATAATAATAATCATAATTAAGTGACCTGAAATATTTCAATGCTTAGGTTTGGTACAAATACTCAACTTGAAGTATTTTCACTCAAACATAAGTAAGCTGAGTATTTTGTGGCAGTGGTCCTGATATACTGATTGCTCTGAGCCACAGAAGATTAAACTATGAAATATATGGGTTGGAGAAATTGCTACCAACTAGGTGCAGATCAGTAACAACAGACCAATTCTGCTAACCCAAAGCCCCGTGACTGCAAGCCAGCGTGCAACACAACTTTTATAAAACTTGTGCTCCGGAATCCAAGTTTTTCTGAAGCCTCTGGTACTATTTACCTGACCTACAGTAACAGTGTGTTGTAGGAACAAGTTGAAAGTATTTCCATGTTGTTTAACCCAGAAGAAGAGGTCACTGTAACTTGAATTAGCTCATCTTTACCTCAGCGTAGGAGTGCATTCCAAAGCATACTGGACCCCTATACAGATATGATATTTTTTACCCCGGGGTAACTCACCTTTCTTAGCTCTTGCACAACACAACCTGGCACATTTGATATGACGAGTTCAGTTTCCTGTTAGGAGTGAATCAGGGAGATGCAGATATCTTTATGTTGTCCTAACAACCAGCAAGTCTGGCCAGTGGCTGAGAGTGGTTAGCTGTACCAGGCTTGCTCCTGGAAGATACTAGAAAATCAGTTATTTATTGAAGATATTGGGCACCTGGCACAGTCAGGAAATGCCTCGTATGTCTTTGTGACAATTCCTTGACTCGCCTCAGGAGTCCTACTGGGGAGCCCATACAGAATCTCTCACAGCAAGGGCAGGATGCTCTGTAAGGAAATGGCAAGCCGGGAGGTGAAGCTAACAGCAAGGCAGGCAGGGCCAGCCACCTCGCTTGGCAGGGTGCACTCACACGTTACCAAGTGAGAAGAGCAGAACAGGTCCAGCAACAGCAACCAGGGTCAGCCAAGAGTCCATAGGGACAGGGCCAAGCCAGAAGGTCAAGCCAGCAGATTAGGATACCGGCCAGAATCACTGACATATGAGACTGGCTGCAGGCATACCTGCAACAAAGCTCAGAGACCAAAGCCAAGTGGCTGGCTCCCAGGCAAAAGGGGAGGCAGCAGTTCCTGAGGTTTGTCAGTGCTGGACAGCTGCATTATCAAAGTTGGCCTGGAGCCCAGGCAGCCAGACCCCAGGGACTCTTATAGCTGCTACAGAAAAATGCTTCCTTACTGGCTGCTGTGATGACTGGGTTAGCATCAGGAGAGCTTGAGCTAGACGAACATAAAGAAATAAAGCTTTTATTCCTAATTAGACTACTTTTTTATGATTTGCGTAAATTTATATCTTCATTTATTATGATGTTATAAGCCTTGTTGTGTGTTTATGGGGGAGTAGCATTTCATTTAAAGTGTCTAGTAGTGATTAATTCATTTGGCGTTCACTGCAGACATAAAGCTTGCTGCTGGGGATAGCATTGTGTCTTTACACCCAGGAGAACCATGCACAAATTTGAGGCCAATACGACCATGCTTGTCTGATCCTCAGCTAGACAATTTATTGCCCTCAGCATGTCAGGCACCACACAACTTTCTCTTGTAAAGCATCTGTGTTTCAAAACAATAAGTTTCTTCTGATAGGAGAGTGCAGAGCTCAAAGTAGTTTGCTTTCCTGTTGGGTATAGACATTCAGTATGTAACAGCGTATGTCTTCCTGCGTATCAGGATGAGGTGAATTGCAGTCATCTGGTAAAGAAAAGTTCAAAAGGTAAATCTGGGACAGTACCAGGGATGTGCCTGCCTTTTGAATCATTTTTTGTGTTGATCTTGGCTTTTTTGTAGGTATAAGGAAATAACCAGTTGGCCTATTATTATTGGATCATCTTTCTGTAGTACGCGGAGTTAAACAAGAATGATTCACTTTATTCTCTGCCCCAGAGAACTTGCAGTCTTTTACTAGTAGGTTTTTGTGACAAAAGGCACAATTATTTCAGTAGTAGTACATAATTATTATTCAATCATAATTATCATCGTTATGATTCAATTTGAAGCTAAAAGCCTGCTGTGCTGAACTGCATGTAAACAGAAGAAAAGAAAGCCTCTTTATAGCTCTTGTAGTGTAGGTAGGGCATGGGAATTTAAGGTGAGTAGAAGAGACACAGCTGTATGGTCACTGTGGGCTTGGAAGCATTTTGGCTCACTCCTCCAATGTGCTCTCGCTGTTCAGGTTGCCATGGTATTGCTGTTTGAAACTCTCCTCCGAAGTTCCCTAGCTACCCATCACATGTTGCAGCTGGTACTCAGCTCTGGTCTGGATGTCTGCGGACTCCGCCTGCTCTATCCTCAGCATGATGTGCTGCTCTCTAGCTCAGGTGAGGTCTAGTTTTCCTCCAGTGATTCCACTATGTAATGATACTCAGGTGAAGGTCTTTAACTCTACTAAGTTGAAGAATGATGTGGTGCTGTGGACATGGAGAAAGGGGTATTGGATTTACAAGAGCATCACATCAGTTCCCTATATCTTTTCCAAAGGCAATTATAAAAGACCTTAGGCTGTTTCTATCTACTCCCAGTGTTGCTAGAATTCAACTACTCCAAGCTGAATTTTTAGTCCTTTATTTATGTGTGTCTCAAACCACTTTTATTGATCCTTTGTAGAGACCATTTGCAGACTGCAGTGCTGTAAGCTGCAGGATTAGACCCATGTAAGTTAGGGATACCAAATTGGTTACTACTGATTTTTCTGGAGGTACTGCAGAGAATCCAGCCTCTCTTCCTCAATTCCCCCATCCCATCACCTCTGGTACTTCAGTCTTTACTTGACCTTTAGGAGAATGGTTGAAAGGAAACTACAGATCTATCCATCCTGTAATTATGTTGTCTGATAAGCCATCACCAAAACATCACAATTTGCCAATAGCAGGTGGTCTGAGGTAAGATACCAAAAAGATAAGGCAAACAACAATTGTATGAGTCCCTGATGTCACATCTTAAAGCCCTTAACATTGAACACCAATGGCCGCACGTTGGCCCATGCCACTCAAGTCTTCCATTTGTGAAGTAGACATAATGAAGCCTGTCTCAAAGCTTTTATGGAATGTTATTAGTAGATAATGCAGTATAGCCCTACAACAACGGGCAATTATACGAGCTGCAAGGTGTAGAGATGGCCTCTGAAATGTTTTGTGGCTTGTACTTTCTTTTAATCCAAAAGTTCTCCTGGAAGGTTTGCATGTGGCACTGTAGTGAATACAAGCAATCCATTTCTCTTGCGGAAAGTTGTGGGCAGACAGAGAGAAGCAGGCTTCCGTTTGCTTTGACAGAAGATGAGCGCAGACCTGCTTAAATCGAGAAATATCCTGCAGTTTCCCTGCCCCTTTTTGCATTTGAAAACCATACGAGCAGACTGCCTTAGAAATGGGATTGCAGTTGTCTCAGCATTGTGCATGTAATGTATTCATATTGATAGCTGCAGAAATGAAGAAGGACTTCAGAAATGAGTAAGAAAAACATAAAATCAGCAGTCATTAAGAGATGACAGGCAGCAGATCTGCTTCAGTGCTCTGTACCCTGTATCTAAATAGGAACATTTTGTATGAAGGGACAAATCACTTGAGCTGAGGGCTACTACGTGAGTTTGTAGACTGGATTTTTACCGTTAGCTTGAAAACTTTAAAATGACTATTTTAACTATTTTCAGTCAATTGTCTACTTGTTCTGGAGACTTATGTTCTGGTTTCTGATTCTTAGGCAACTAATGATGTAAATGAATACATTTAAACTCCAGGGAAGAGAATGACATGTCTTTTTGCTCTTATACAGTAAGAAATGTGGAGGAGGCAAACTTGCTCTTTACTGGGGTTACTTATTGGACCCAATAGTGCTGAAGTGAAAGTGGAGAAGGGTTTGCCAGAGATGTAGGGAAGAATTGTTGCAGGAAATAAGGAAAGCCACAGTTCAAGTCCTGGAGGGGAAATAAAGGTGGCTAATCAAATATTTGGACACATTAGGCGACATAATGCAAAATTGGTATTTGATACAGAAGAAATGATCTAGAAAAGATGTAGATGGATATCCAGCCTGTGATTCCCTTCCCAGTTTTCCCATTTCTGATTAAAATTACAGAAAACATTCTTCTCTTCAGGCCCATATTCTTGCCGTCTCCCCTTCAATCCCACCAACCTTCCTTATGAATACAAACAACGTACAGCACCAGAAGTTGAAGTGCTGGCTTCTAGTGTATCAGCTGTGTAGTATTTAACCCCATGCACACCCTTTTCCATAGCAAATAAGAAGCCAACCCACTCCTTTTTTCTTTAACAGGTAAGCTACCTTGAGTAATCTCAGAATTACTGCTGGGTAAAAACGCACAGCTGGTTAAAAGCATAACACTCACAGGACAGGTAACCAGTAGGTTACTTTGCCTAAGTCCACTATGACAGAGCTAAAAAGAGCACTTGAGCAGAATGAATGACCTTGGTGAGGGTTGTTCTGTGCTTTAGTTACAAGTCTCTTTGTCTTTCACAGAAAAACTGCCTTCTTCCTATGCTTCGGAGATGGGCATGGTGCCACCAGTGCTGGCTTTGGGCGTGAGAGGGCCTAAAGCATGTAGCACCTTGCAGAATATCATGGGGCCATCCGACCCGCAGCTGGCTGGCGTGACAGACTGCAGTTCCATCAATGCCATCTACTGCAGGAGCCAAGCAGAGCCTCTCGTCTACCTGCCCCAGCTGGACAGCCGCGTGCACAGGGAGCTGTGCCTCTGGTTCGGAGGGAGAGCTGCTCGTGCAGCACTGCATGGTGGTGTCCTAGATCCAGCTTCCAGATGCAACAGAGTGAGGTGATGGCACTGGGCTGCATGCTTCTGAGCTATGGTAGTGCTCGTAGGCAGAGCATGACATGGGTGGCAGACAAGCACACAGCTACTGTGCTTTGTCTTATCAATTAGTCTTCTGCTAAAGGTCTCAATGAACCAGAGTAATGGATAGGAGCAATCTGTACATTTTCAATTTTCACATATGTTACTACGGTCTGTAAAAACCCTCAGTCTCTCACAGGACCATCTCTTCTGGTTGTGTTAGGTGTGGGACTCTTGCAGTTGCCTCCCATCACGAGTTCCCAGGTAGCTAGACCTGTAATTCATACACTTGCAGCACCTGCTCCTGGGTCCTTGCTGTGCCAGCCACAGCTGATCAGCCTGATCTGAAATCTCTTTCAGCTGTACCTGGTGCTGGGAGAAGGCTGCAAGGCTGTGGGCCTCTGAGGGGCTTGTTCTCCAGGAACAGCTTTGCCCATCCTTATCAACTGATTGGAGATAAGGAGCTTCAGATGAAAAAGGTTCTTCAGAGAGTTATGACAGAGGTCTGTGAAAACAAAGGGTGGCTTAGAAACTCAACTCAAGCAATCAGTGTGAGAAGTGCAATTTAGGAACTGGTGGTAGAGCAATAGGGTGCCAAAAAGTGCTGGGAACAAGTCAGATTCAGGAGTTTGGAATCTTGCTCTCAGATGGGGCTGGACATAGCTGCAGAGGGAAATGGGCTATTAAGTAGCTATTAATCCATCATACAACCTACAGCGCCTGTGCTCTGCTACGTAGTACTACAAGGAGGGGGGACTACAGCTTCCAAAGGCTCACGTTTCTGTCCAAAATAGGCAAAACCTATCTAATGTTTTTTATTTTTAAAGTTGCTTGGTTGACAACAACATAACATTGATGCTAGGCTGCCAGAAAGTCTGCTCTTGACCTTACTCAGCAGAGCAGAAGTACATCAGGGAAAGGGATGAGAGGAAAGGAGAAAAGCTTCTGTTCAGCTCTGTGAAGTCAGCACTGAGCAGCACACGGTCTGCAGCTGCAGAGAGGCAGAGGGAAGGTCAGATCAGTAGTCTGAACACTCTTTCAGCACTTCTTCCTAATACTCTGTTCCCAAACCTCTCTGCAGCTTTTTTTTTTTTTTTTTGATGAAGCACTTCCTAACAATCATTCTGTTCCTGACAATTTTGCTACTTTATGGATAGAGACTTAAAACTAAGAACCCAGGAAGCACGCTCAGTCCACACTGAGCCACACTCAGTAAATGAAGGGCTCTGCTGTGCTCAGGGATCCTTTCCTGAGACTGTTACAAGGACAGATCAGAGTAGGCTGGCCTGCAGATGGAAGAGAAGAGACACAGGTATTCTTTTGGCTTTTGAAAGACACTCCTTTGGTTGTTCCAGGCACAGGATCTCAGCCTTGAAGCATTTGTTTTACAGTGCTTTATTAAAAGATTTGGCTTAGGGCTTCAAGGAATTTCCACCAGCCAGGATAATATGAAACTCAGACCTCCTCTCCTGGCTGTCATTTGTCACACATCCCTGTGTAATCATGTGGGGTGACAGCATTTACAGGCTGGATTCTTCAGACCCTGGGCATCTCCTTTTAATGTTACCGGATCAAATATGTACTGATGTGGTGAAACACCCCTGGAGAGAACTTATATAGGGCCCTGCACCTACAAACTCTGGATAGGTTTTTTGGAGATCCTGGTTGCTCAGTGCAGTGTGGAACACTGTTGTCAATGGCAGCAAACCTGGGGTAAGTTGTTCTGCAGTCCTCTTGGTGCTTCCTGCCAAGAGGCAAGGTGCACCCGTGTAGAATCAATCCGATGCACACAGAGGGGATTGTTAGTTTTGTTTGGCCATGAACAGTGACTCTCATCATTGTTAGTTTTAGGATTTGAAAAACTCAATTTGGCAAAGTTTCATTCATTTTATTTATTTGTTTTCTTCTGGGATGCTTTTCCTCCTACAAAGATGATGAATTCTGCTCCTCTGGCATAACTTAGCCAGTCCGGAGTGGTGCTATGTTCTAAATAATGCGCTTGTCTTTCTCTTAATGCTGGTAATTCGGACCATTGGGAGATCAGAATACAAACTGCACCTCAGAATTCAGTTTTTCAAATTTTACTTGCAAATACTGGTGGCTTCCGTTGGTCTCCTGGGAGCGACAAGCAGGATGTATTCCAGCCAACTCAGTAGCAGGGGATGAGGCAGACAGGTTTGCCTGAACAGCCTGCATTTCCCAGACCTAGCCAAGCTATTTTACAGAGTGCCGTTTGAGTTGTCAGTCCCTGGCTTTCAGAACCACACCTTATGCTCACCATGCCATAATTTGGACCTTTTGGGAATGCAGAAATGTTTAGAGGTTTCACTGCCATGAGCATCTCTGCCAGACTTGATAGTTCTTGTTGCCCAACATGAAGCAGCAGAGGAGTATCATGAAAACTTTAAAATTGCTTAAGCTCTGGCTAAAGAACCAAAAGTGAATAGCAGCTGTAATATATTTGTGGCTGGGAAAAATGCTGCTAATGCAGCCTGACATATTTCTTGATTCCCGTGTTTTCTTGCCAAGCTGGCTACTTTGTATGAGGTACTTATTGAACAGAGAGAGCCTCAGAGGGAGTAATATAGAGAGAGATGTTCAATCAGAGAGACCTTGATGCAGTTCAAGTCGTGGACAAGGGGTTGAAATGGTGGTTTCAGTAAAGCTTCCTTGTCCCTGGGCTTGTTGTAGAAAGTGGGTTAGAGTCAGAACCTTGCATAACAGCTTTTAATATCTATTGTTTTTCTTTAGGTCTCAGAGTCCTTCATCAACTAGAGCAGAAGCAGATGACGAAAACGTTCATCTCCAGGACATGGTGCAACCTCGACCTCCAGCGATGCTTGTCTCAACTTCCAAAGGTCTGTGATAGGGAATGAATCATGAGGTTTTATGGCTCTTCTTCGCTGACAGTGTTACCTCCCTCCAGCCCACCTGTTTCAGGAAATTCTGCCTCCCTGGATTATTCAGTGCTGTGACCTGGCCAAGTCCAGAGCTAGGAATGAGTTTCTAGTGAAGCACTGTTGCCTAAAATGAAGTGACAGAGGAGTGTTATCATCACCTCATCCTCCTCATGGGAGTAGCTGCTAGAGTCCTGTAGGCTGCTTAGATTGCACTGAAGGATAAAGAAAAAAAAAAGAAAAACACAGCAAATTTTTGCTTGCAGGGGACTTGTTCATCCAAGGAACCGTCATGTGAAGACCTACCAGTGTCTTTAAACTGCATGTTTATCTAATTAGAGATCATCTACCTCTATTATTCAAGAGTTGAATATAATGGGGTATGAAATTAAGACTTCATTCAGGACTGACCACACAATCAGGAAAGAAAGTATTTCACAGGGCTATAATATTAACTAGCTCTCACCTGGCTCCTCTGTCCAAATCCCCCTTTTCCCTTTGTAGCAGTAATCTTCCAACTTCCAAACTCGTACCTAGGTAGCTGCAAGCTGACTGTGCTCAAGGGAAGCCTGCCAGGGCATTCAGCATTACTACTGGCTAAGAAGGGTCTATGTGGTTTGGGGTGTCTGCTGTAGACAGGCCAATGTGCTGGTAAGCTTCTGCAGTTTGGCCTGGCATGGCAGATCTCAAATGCATATGATTTTGAGATGATGCTATTAGGGCACTGCTGCCCTGTTTCTACTCCCACAGTTGAAGACAGCTCCTTGGGGAGAGTGGGGGGTGGGAGGGGTGGAAGCTCAGCAGCTGTCAGAGAGAAGATGGCAGGAGGAAAACAGGATTGTAGTGACATAGAAAGAAGGTACAGAAAATTATGGTGCTAAAGGAAAGAAGGTACAAAAGCATAAGCCAAAAAGATGAAAAAGGGGAAGGTGACAGAGAAGGTGACAGGAAGAAAAATAGAGAAGGGAAAAGGAAAGGAAACGAAGTCTTACCTTTGAGATACACTCTTTCGTATAACTGGGCATGTTAATTCAAGTAGCTTGGCAGACAGCCATTGGCTCTGCGTTATTTGGGATTGGTATTGATGGCAGCTGGTTGCTGCTGATGGAATGACTCACATTTTTGCATCTCCTTCCTTTTATGGCCATTAATGATTCACATTTGATGTGGGCTGCTGAGTTACACCACACCACGTTCCATCTGTATTTGGGCTCAGGAAGTCACTTTCAAGCTTTGCTCCTCAGATAACTGTATCATCTCTATCATGACTCTCAAAGAGAAGCTGAAAACCTGGACTGGGAGCAGGCACCCTATGGGGTGTTAAGGAAAAGAAACATTCACTTATTCCTTCCCTCAGGTCTCCAACAGCTTCTCTTTGAGACAGGAAGATACACTCATGCAGAGCATGCAGAACAAATATATTGCTGCTCCTACCAGGTATATCTGCCCCCCTTCCTTCCCAGTAATCAAAGTTTTATTGATCCTAGCAGATATTCTTGTTAATTTGGGATATGTGTATGTGAAATTTTGTTTGTTTGTTTAGGTGTTATCAACTAGAGATGAACCAAAATCTTACCACCTGCGACCCTGAATTTTGACAGTTCATATATAATGAGTGCAGCACTGTCAGCCTGGCTCAGAGCCTGCAAAATTAAAGCCATATAGAAGTTTTAGAAAAAGTAACACTCTGCTTGTTGTATCCTTAACAATAAACACAAGCTTTCCCTTGTTTTGTTGCTATTGCTTTGAAATGGCAGGCTGAGCCTTGGTTGAGTTCTTGGGGGACAAATATCTATCACAAAGTTTAGAAGCCCAGGAAACATACACTATTGATAGGTCCACCACCAAAACCAAGTGTAATTGGGACACAAACTAAAATATATTCAGCCCCATTATATGATAGAGCTAGGAGAAATTAACAGGGCAGTACAGAGGAAACCCATGTAGAAATGATACTGAGCGTTTACTTTCTTAGCTCTTGGCAAGTTACGGAGATCTGTATGTGTGTTATGTACAGGAGAAGAAAATCTGTTAGAACTAGGACAGTATAATAGCAAAAGAGATGGTAAGAGCAGAGACCCAAAGTAAGATCAGAACAAAGCGAATGCCTTAGGTAGATCAGAGGCTACTGGGAAGCTCCATCGTAGGTACAGCAGGATGCTGTACAAGAGAGACGCTGTTCAGGAGGCCTTGTGGGCTATTTCTCCTGAGCTCATAGCATCTGTTTCCACTGTGTTGACAGTGAGCTTGGGATTCAATTTAGAAAATGGAAGTGGAAAAAAAAAAAATACGACGTTCTAACCCAACATAAACTCCAGTTACTTCTACGAGCTTATCTATTGGAGTGAGAGATGTAAGCAGAGCACAAGCAGCCAGACTTAATGCATTAGGCTCAGATAGCAGGGAAACCCAGGAAGGAGAGAGCAGGCTGGTGCCATTATGATGACCAAAGATAGGAACCTGTGAAGCCATGGATGGTACAAAACCACAGTGGGATGGTGCTGTGATCAGAGCCTGGTCCAAAGGTACAGCAGCCCATGCCACAAGGCAAGCTCTGGGATGCAGAGTAAAGACAGGACTAAAGAAGGGCTGAGAGGGAGCAGAAAGTAGTGCTGACCAAGGCTGTAGAAGCTGTGGGTCCCACAGGCTTAGGACCACTAGTAATAGCAGAGAGGAATGCCTGGGATTGCTTCATGTACTTCGCAGTGGACAAACCAACAGTCAGTCTTGTCCTCATTTAGTTACTCATCAGTTTGGCCAGGTTTATCAGGTCCTTACTCCTCAAGGGGTCTGACTGCCATCAGACCAGCTGTAAGGGTAACAGCTCCAACACAGCCTGACAGGGGCTGACACAGCCGTCACGTGAACTGAGAGCGTACGTACCTCAAAGAGAGATAACAGCACATAGACAGCTAGATAGACCTTATGAGACAGAGTATCTGGGGTAGTTGATTCATAAAGAGATTGCTTCTAATGCCATAAGTTTTATTGTTCTGTGCTGACCTCTGACAGCAGCCATTATAAGCTGAATAGAGCAAATAAACCATAAAATACAGCATCTCCATTTGGAGAGTGCTTCAAGTAGGAACTGGCCACTATGTGAGTTTCCTTGCAGTAACACCACAGTTTCTGGGGAAGTAACATGCTGTTTTTCTTACTCTCTTTTTGACCTAGGGGACATTATTTTAATGGTGTCGCCTGTGGTATCTCCTCATGCATATGGTAATGTGATCTCAGTCTGTACTCATCGGGGGTTTCTTCTGCAAGGAATCAGACGGCTGCAGCTTTCACCCAAGCAAGCCATTGTGCTGAGCATGACAAGAAGTCAGGTACCGGTCAGAACATACAGCTCTCTTGTATGCTTTGGGTTACCATTTCTGAAACTTATTATACTGTGGGTTTATGGATGTGTGAACTGACACACTCCTGTAGTGAGTGTTCTTGAGTGTTCTTCTCTGTTCATTATCTCTTTACTAGCTAGCCAGCACTTGTGTTCCTTGTATTCCTACGAGTGGTGCTCTTGTTGCTTTCAGTACTGATGTTTTTTCTTTAGTAGGAAAATCCCACTAGGCCTAAGCCTCTCACTGAGACTAATGCACGATCAGGCTTTCTTCTACTAAGTAAACATGAATTTTACCTTTGATATCAAAATAAGCTAGAGCAGGCTGTAACCTCATAAACCAAAATAACAATCTCTGGCCTGTAAATCTATATTCAAGAGAATAGTCTTCATCTAACAGACTAATGTGTGATTATGTACTTTGCTGTCCCTCTGGGTCTGCTTGTGGCCTTTCAGAATGAAGTCCCCTAGCGTAATGCATTCAGATGGCTTGTGAGAAGAGCTTTCCTATTGTCAAAAACTGAGTGTTTTGTGTTTTTTTTTTTTTTTTCTTTCTTTCAAGGTCTGTTAACATGATGATAGATTTATTTGAATTAGAGTGCAGTTGGCATTTTGACATGTCAGCCTAAAGAAACAAATAATCATAAATGCAAGATTTCAGTCAAACTCACCTGTACAAGAAGACAAGTTCTGCGTATCTTACAAAATAAACCAGCCAGGAATCCTATGACAGTTTGTCTTATAAAGAGCTGGACCCCTTGCTTTAAATTTTCGTGCTTGGAGTTGTTTCCTATGTCAATCAAGAAATGCATCATTTTGCAAACTAAACTGTGCACAAAGCCCCTATTTTCTGCTTGTTCTTTAATCAAGCATGAGGAAGAACACTCCCTGCTCATAATATTTTATAGAATAAAAGTAGTATTTATCGACTACTATAGTAAAAATAGCCAAATATCTGGAGCATGCTCCTAAATGGCCATTTCAGAAGTTCAGGAACTATTGCTTTAATGTGTTCTCTGGTGCTGTTGCAGAACCTAGGGCTCATGATCGTTATTGCATGAGTGACTTAGGATGGTACCACATATTGGCTGCACTGTAATTGTTGTGGTTTTAGTCCAGCCCAGTTGTAGAGCAAAACATTTTCTATTAAACCTTTTCCCTGATGTTTAAATTCCTTTGTGTCATGAACAGATGACGCATGAACAGCCAGTCATTGGAAGTTACTATGGCTCTGCTGGTGTGCTGTATCTTGATATGCCATTATAACTTAACTCTTTGCTTGAGCCCTACAGTGATTGAATCTGCATTTAGTAGTTTAATCTGGTCCTTGTTATTTCAGATTGCTGTATTTTGCCCTAGAAAGATTTCAAGTTCACCTGTAAACAGTTCTGCAAGAGGAGAGCTTTCTGCTGAGCCACGCACACACAGTCTCATTTTGTTGCTGAGAAAGGAGAATGCTAGTCACCATATTCCTGCACTGGTAAAAGGTAATGCTTTCACTTAACAACCTCAGAAAAGAAGGCTTGCATTTCAGTTCATGTGAGCTAAAGATTAAAAGCCTAACCAAATCTGTTACATTGCAGGAAAGATTTATTGAGAATATCAGGAATTTATAGTTTTGCTATATGTATCTCCAAGCCCACTTGTAAATCAGCCACTGCTATGTGTCCTACATAGTAGATTAATCTTTGTCAGTTGTATGATCTTTAGCACTGAAGTCCTTTTGACTTAGATCATAGAATAATTCATGTTGCAGGGGGCAACAGAAAGTTGGTCACCCAATGGCCTGCTCAACACAGCATCAGCAGTGAATTCAGACCAGAATGCTCAGGGCTTTTTCCAGTCAGGTCTTGAGAATCTGCAGGGACAGAAATTCCCCCATCTCTCTGGGCCTCTCTTCCAATGCTTGCTTATGCTCACAGGGAACTGTTTTTCCCTTATGTCAAGCTGGAACCTCTTCTGTTTGAATTCCTGACCCTTGTCTCTGGACTTCCCACTGTACACCTTCATAATAGTCCTAGATACATCTTATCAATAACCTTCTCAGGTATTCTTATTGCCCAGAGAAGTATGCTACCAAAAATACATGGGTGTCATAGAGCCTGAGGATAGCACCTGATCCTATCAACCTCAGCACTGAGTTCTGCATGCTTTTGATTTCCAAGCATCTGAACTGCAACTCATTTTATATGCAGGGACTGCCAAAGAACAGACAAGTAGCTGCCCCAAATCTTCTTAGATGAGTCAGACTCTGTTCCGATGCTCTCGTTCAGGAAGAGAGTTTAGTTTTCTTAAGGATAAGCTGATCTCTAGGGAAAGTCACAAACAACAACAGGGATCAGTGCAGAACAAAGAACCCTGCCCTGCCTGCTTCCTCCTGTTCTGGCAATGGGCAAGTTGCCTGTAGCAGGAGAGTCTGTTCCTGTGTCTGTTTTTCTGCAACCTGCCCTTTAGTCTCCACCACTGGGAGAAGTGGGTCAGTGTAGCTTGGACAGTCCCCAGCACAGTGGTTTGACCCCTCCATTACCACCACCACAGCTAGTTCCTGATGGAGGCATTCATCCACTGCCTGACTGCCCCTTCATGGACAATGGAAAGGAACATTGAGAGGTTTGAGGGGGAAAAAAATGAAAATTTCAAAAAGTCCTCTGCTTTTTCTCCCAGGACTATCACAGTATGTTCTGAAAACATGTTCAGACACAGTGGATTAATCATGGCAGACTAATTACAGCACCGTGTCACCTGCTGCCTGTAGACCTAAGGAAAGTTGCTTATTAAAGAAAGGCAGCTTTTTTTTTTTTTTTTTTCTCCTCTGAGTGCCAGATGATGTTTAAAGTGTTTGTTTTGCACTGCAAAATTTGCACTAGAAGTATCTATGCGGGCACTGGAAAAAAGGATAGTCTGGAAAGGTCAAGTGTTTTCCCCCGTTGTAGAGAACTGTTTTTTTCCCTTTGTAGAGAGATTTTGCAAGTGCCTCTTTTATGTCTTCCTTTATTGCCTCAGAAGTGATCCAGAAAGATAGCTTATTTCATATTCCAGAGCCCTGAAGAGGGGAAGCTGATGATATTCCCACATAAGCTTTGGCTTGGCCTCTGAGAAGTGTAGAACGGCACTAGGAATTGAGCAGGGTAAATACCATACTAAACAGTTTCATATTTTTAATCAATGCCTCCTGAAAAGTAGTCACCAATTTGATGTCCAACCCTATTCAACCTTCAAAGCAAAGAAAACTTAATAATTCCTACAACAGAAGAGAAGGATATGTGTCTTTAGGTAATGTATTTCTGGCTTGAGAGTCAAAACACCATAAATTTTTGACCAAGGTTTTCTTCACTAAGTTTGAACAGACAGCATATAATAGTCCTGGATCACAGTTATTTAGGTTGGAAAAGACCTCTAAGATCATCTAGTCCAACCTTCAACTTAGCACTGCCAAGTCCACCATTAAACCACGTCACCAAGCTCTACGTAGACAGTTTTTTTTCATGACCTCCAGGGATGAGCAACCTTATCAAGTGGAAGGTGTCCCTGCCCATGGCAGGGGGCTTGGAACTAGATGATATTCAAGGTCCCTTCCAAACCAAACCATTCTATGATGGTGACTCAGCTACTTCCCTTGGCAGCCTGTTCTAATACTTCACAACCCTTTCAGTGAGGAATTTTTTCCTAATATACATCTTAAACATCCCCTAGCACAACTTAAGGGCATTTCCTCTTATCACTTGGTGTTTGGGAGAAGAGCCCAATTTCCACCTTGCTACAGCCTCCTTTATGGTAATTGTACAGTGCAATACGGTCTCCCCTGAGCCTCCTTTTCTCCAGGCTAAACAACCCCAGTTCCTCAGCCTCTTCTCATAAGACTTGTTCTCTAGATCCTTCACCAGCTTCGTTTCCCTTCTTTGGACATGTTATAGAATCATAAAATCAGAGTGTGGTTTGGGTGTAAGGGACCTTAAAGATCATCCAGTTCTAACCCCCTGCCATGGGCGGGCACACCTCCCACCAGATCAGGTTGCCCAAAGCCCCCATCCAACCAGGCCCTGAACACTGCCAGGGACAGGGCATCCACAGCTGCTCTGGGCAACCTGTTCCAGTGCCTCACCACCCCCATAGTGAAGAATTTCTTCCTAGTATCTAACCTAAATCTACCCTCTTTTAGTTAAATGCCATTGCCCATTGTCCTGTCACTATATTCCCTGATAAAGAATCCTCTTCCAGCTTTCTTGTAGGCCCTCTTTAGTAACTAGGGGGAAGTTTTGGTTATTCATCCCGTCTGAATTTCAAAAAGCAGACAGGCAATTTGCAGTGGTACAAGTTCAAATCTGTGTCACTGCCACATTTGGCATCTAAGGTTTGTCGTCAATGTCTAGTGCTAATAATCTAGTTTCCATTCTGTGCTGCAGTAAATTGTTGACAGGCTTGTACAGTGAAAATCAATCAAACATATGCAAAGTAATTGTAAAAATAACAAACCTTCAAAAACGTCTGGAGTGTTATTGCAGAACACAACCAATTGTGAAGCTGTACTGTATGGCAGTACCTTAATGCACTGCCTGTGTGTCGCCTGGCCCTTTGGGGGAAGAACGGGAGCTGAGGGATTGCTGGTTTCCAGCACTCAGTATTAATAAAAGTGGAGTGGAATCAGATATTTTCTAGACTGGTACTTACATGAGCAGAACGTGGTGTTTCCGTTCGGGTCTGATCCTCACAATGTGGCCACATGGCACTGTGTAGCATGCAGGACACTGGCCTTGTTGCTGACCTTGAGGGCCTGGACTCAAAACACTGGGCTTGAGATCTGTGACATCTTTTCCTTGTGGACACCAACTTATTTAGGACACCTACTGCAGTTCAGGAGCTGTGTAGGATCTTCTATGTGTACATTCCATGATTCAGTCAACTTCCTGTAGCTGGAAGGTAATAGAAACAAATGGGATCCTGGTCACAAAGCAGAGATGTCTCCAGAGAAGCTTGGGCCAAACCTCAATTTTTCAAGTTACTTTTCTAACTATAAGTGAATATGAGCAGGGGGAGAGGGGATGATGGAATTGCATTTCATATCTCTTAGGTGAGCTCAGCACAACCCACACAGATGTCTCTGTAATGGTTCTGTGGTCAGATGAATCAAAATATTTGATAAGCGTGTTTTCATGTCAGACTATACCACAGAGTTATGTATTCCTCATGCACTCTTTGTTCTGTGCACAGGACTGATGAATGAACTGGCAAAGCAAGGGCTCCTTGGTGACAAGCAGAGCAACCTGCCTGCCACTGCTGGGCTGGATCCCTCTGTGTGCTTTCATGTGGCTCCTTACACCGAGACCTTGCTGCAGGCACTGGGTAGGTCAAGACTAGGGGGAATGCATTGTTCTGTCTCTTACAAGGACCAACATCTTTATTAGAGGATTTTCCTGAACAAGGATGTTATGAGTATGCTTGTTGCCTATGATAACTTGTTCAGTGTTCTGATGTCCTTCAATTACAGTAACTCTCAGTGGATGTCTTCTACCACTGGGTAATGAATGTGAGGATCATTAGAAAAGTGATATAGAAGTATCTTAAAAGTAGATTGAAATATATATGGAAAAATAAATTATTTACAATTAAATATGACCTGATAACAACCAATTAAGCCTTAAACCTACCATAAGTAAATGAATAGTATCCAATCAATAAGGATTTACTGACATAGTTTCAAAGAGAAGTCAAAGTATTAAAATGAGAAAAATTGCTCATTTAGCATGTAAAACTAGAATTTGCTGAAGTGATAAATGTTAGCAGCTGTAGTTTCTTGTGTAGGTGCAGAGAAGGCACTTTTTCATTTCACTTTACTCAGATGTTCTTAATTTTAGTTTATACAGTTGAATTCACTTCAGTAACTCATTCATTCAAAGCTGGGAAATTGATAAGACTTGGAAAAGCAAGTAAACTTCTCTTACAAATCTGTGACTCAGACGGATAGGAGAGTCTTTAAGTTCTTTACAGCTCTATACTAGTTCTATGCAGCTGGAGGTTACAGCAATCAGAAGTTTATTTTGATAACTACAGGTAATGTTTTCTTATGTATTCAGCCGATTAATATAGTTTTATTTAATTATTTTAAATGTTGGATATCAGGATTTGTAATTGAAGTATATCACTTTCCAAAAACAAATCTTAAGGAAATACAATCAAATGCATGCCATTCACTATTTTCTAGCATTATGAAATGTTAAGGTGTGGGAATAACTAAGTACATGGATATTAATCTATACAATTGCTTAAATAATCATGTAGTTGAAACAGTATAAAATCAAACACAAATTTCTGCAGGGTATTTTGCAGGCTATGCTGCAGACCATGGAAATGTGCATAATATGGTAACAGGCCCCTAATTAGTCCTCAGTTGTATGCTGTGTGATCTCCTAGAACACAAAGTGAAGTATCAATTTAATGTGAAGGTAGTCCTTAGTTATCAATCTGAAACTGATGTCTTAAATAATTTAGGTATAGATCTATCAACTCTGCTCAACAGTGTGAATAAGGATATCAAAATTAGGATTTAATATATTTGCTTTACATGCCAGAAGCAATTCCAATTAAGGAGTGCGACTGATTAGTAAGGATTTGCTGTGATACTGCTCCTCAAGTATGCTGCTTTTTCTGGCCATGCTGAGCTGCAGCATCATGGTGAGGCATTGGCCTTTGTTTGCCCAATAGAGAATTAGTCAATTCCTTCACACTAAAAAAAGAGTGGATGTTTGTTTCTGGGCAGTAACTACGTCTGTTTTGATGATTCTCTTGGCCAGGAGGAAACCTCAGTGCAGTGCCAGACCCCTGTAACATTCCTCTGGATCTTTTCTGCAATCGAATATATGCCTCTGAACCTGAAATGGAGCAGGTTGTCATGCTGACACTGATCGGAGTGGATGCTCTGAAGAGTGCTGGAGAGCTGCTTTGCCAGATCCTTCTTCCTGGGAGCAGTAACCAGTCTCAGAATGCAGGTGACCACAGCTCTGGGGGAGGACTGCAGAAGTCAGTCAGGGAAGTCTAGCCTGTCAGCTATTTTTGTCATAGCCAGAACATGATGAATAATGTGGTAAATGGGGCCTCAGGAAGGACCAGTTTCTTTGTTTACCTGCCTGAAGCGCTAAAGAATTTATCACGGCTGGTTAGTCATGGGCAAGGCCACTTTTCACATTACAGACAGGACATTGGCATAAGTGGGCATCATTTTCTTCAGAGAGTGTCAAAATAGTTCAAAGATGCGCGTAATCCAGAGCATTGTGTCTTTCCCTGTCTCCTAAGTATTGGGAGATAATGCAGCTGTATAAGGGAGACAGAGTGACAAGAATTCAGAAATCACAAATTCTATTCCTGGTCCACTGACATTCTTTGTGATCAGAAGTAAGACACCGCACCTCTTCAAGCTTCATTTCCTCACGCACACAGGAAGAATAATGACGCTGTCCCCCACATTAAGTGCTTATAAATGCATGCATGAAGAGTGCTGTCAAGTGCTGAGCACAATGATTTTAAATAATTTCATGATGCAGATTTTATTGGAGTTCAATAATACAGGCACTATGCTAACAAAGGGCAGAAGTCTGGCATCCTGTCTTATTCTGATGTATCCTACTCTCTTGAAACAATGGTATGGAGTGAGATCTGTACCATGGTAGGCAAAGAGAAGATTCTAGCTAACAGAAACTTCCAGCAACATGCAGTCATGGACTGAGCCCCAAACATCTTGTTACATTGGAAGTAAGACTACTTTACAAATAATTTTTAAATTACTTTAGAGACAAGTCAACATTAAATTGTAGCTTATTATGGTAATGAATATAGCTTAAAATGGAATGTTATAAGAGGTGGTAAAGGATCTATAATTATGGATTATGTTGTGACAAAGCACTTAGCTATCAGTCTATTCTCGGTATTTCCCTTTCAACTCCTCTCCATTTGCTATGTTCTCTAATCAAATCATGGCAGTTATTCTCTCTGGCTCCCTGTTGATTTCCCAGATAGGCCATTTATTGTTTTCACTGTAATGTAATTTTCTAGTATTTGTATCTTGTGTTTTTTTTCCCCAGTATATTTCTATATCTGTGTTACAGTCCATTTTGGATGCAACCAGGACTGAAGTCAAAGCAACTTTGGAACTTTAGTCTAGTTAAAAAATAATCATAATTTAGAACGCTTCTCTCCAGTATAAAACGTAGTTTCTAGGAAACACATGCTGTCAGTTTATACTAAATGTATTTCCTTTCACTTGCAGAAGGACCTGATTCAGGATTCGAACTTCTAGGTCTCAAATGGTTGCCCTATCTCACTCGATGTCAGGCAAAAGAAATAACCCCTTTTGAGGTTGGAGATACTTCCTGGCAAAGAAGCCTTGATAGACTCATGTCGAACCCAGTCCTTGTGTGTGCATTACGGCGGATCAATGCCTTCAAAGTTCTTGCAGACACTCTGAAGCTATTAACACAGCACAGGGAGGAGCTAAGCAAAAGTGGGAGTGCTCTACAGAGAGTAATGGCCTTGACCCCAGAGATGACGTTCAGACAAGCCATCCTCTTCTTCACAGAGAAGGATTTTGTAACGAGTAAGCCATATTTTACCATTTATAATGTTCTCGGGTATGGGGAGTTTGGGAATTCATTGCACTAGGATAGAGGAATCCATTTCTACCTGTTTTGCTATGGCACAGAAAAACTTATTAATCTGGGGTTAAGTTCTTCAGCTGGCTGAATGATCAGTGATATGAAATTACCAGGAGCCAGTTGAGGTCATCTACAAGTTGGCCTATTTATTGTGGCTATGTGTGGCCTGGTTCCCCTTCTGAAGATCTCAGGGTACTTCATTAATACTAACTAGATGTTACAACAGTTAGCAGGACCAGTAAATAATATTCTATGCATTTTGCCTCTGTATGAAAGAGCAACTGGAAAATGGAGGCCAAGATCTGTCCTGCCCTGAGCTTGTCCTATATTCAGGGAGGTGAAGGTACTATCTAATGTGCAAGAGATGAAGAGAACAGTTTTTCTTGAGAATTTCTTTTCATCCTGGAGCAGGATGAACAGTTCATGAGGAATGGAGGCCTTTGTTGTCAAAACTTCTCAGACTTCAATGATATACGCTTGCATTGATCTGTCAGCATAGCAAAAACCTGCTAGTTTCTTCCTGCAGCAAGGAATGTATAGCCACACCTCTTTAAATTAAATCATTGTGTGGACTGAGGTGTTACTCATTTTGGATGCTCTGGACCGCCACAGTATGAGCTCCCACTGTTTTCTTGTAATGTGAAGCATAGCATGTCACCTAAGCTCTTGGGGAAGCCTGACTCTTTACACCTAAAGATAAATAGTTCCAAGCCTGATGATTTCTGATTGTTCAGGCGTATAGATAAATCAGGATAGTGGAAACACTCTGTGTCAACAGGAGTGGTGGAGTTCCATACGTGCGTTCATGCTTTGTAGTTTTAGCTCTTCCTCTATCTTTTCACAGGGAAGAAAGGTTCTTTGTTGTCAACACCAAGTTAGATGCTAGTTTCAAACATGCTGTGCTTATGTAGTGCAGAATAACAAACTGGTTTTACTGAATAGAAAGAAGAAAACGTGGTGGTGTCAGGAAAAAGATACTCATTTTAATCTCACAAGTTAGGTCTGACAGTGATCTATGTGAGTGTTTTATGTGAGTTTGGAGAGCAAGAAGAAGAGGTCTTCAAAAAAACAAGGCAGCAGACACCCCAAATTACTGCACGTAACTGCAAGATTGCATGCATTGCTGTCCTTTGTTGGGGTTATCTTGAGACCAGAAGGCAGGATAACAGAAAGGCAGACCTGAAATCAGTTTGTTGAGGGAGGTTGTAATCACAATGTCAGCTTTTCCCACCTAAGCCATTGTTGACAATAAAGGAGCACAGACACATCTTTTAACTGTGACTTCAGCATCCTCCACTCTCTCTTTTATAAGGTCATTACATTTTTCCTCCTGTTGTTGGAGGAGTGGAGGGGTCTTCATTCTATGGAGCAGCTCTTCAGCTCTCATTTGCCCTGCTAAATAAAATTACCTTCCTCGACCCCTGCCTCCCCAGTGAAGGTTCTCCCTCTGTGAATCTGTAAAAGCACATTTCCTTCCTTTTACAGATGCAGAGTACCGCCCTGCTACAAAATACCTGCCACCACCTAGAAAAAAATCCAGGGCTGAAGGTAAGATCAAAAGTATGCACCAATTGCCTCTTGAATAATTTTTTTTTTTACTCTTAAAATAGATTCAAGAAAAAATAACTCTACATCCTCTACGTTGGAGTCATCAAAATGGGAGTAGTAAACCCTTGGTTAGACATTGTAATCCTGGGCAATTAAGAAGAAAAGGTCTGATAAGTCTACTTGGTACTGGGGGAAGGTGGTATTATTGCCTTTATTCTGCACAATTCTTCTCTGCATGCCTGGACAACCTGTCTCATGCTGCTGTGGAATGTAGGCTAGAAGAGTAATTAATCCCAGCTCTTTAGTAGTACTTGAAGAATATGCATTTCGTCATTTTTACAGCAAGGATAATTGAAGCCTAGAGAGGTGAAATGTGTTGGTCACTGTTTCCAAATAAGCGAATGACAGAGATCAGAGCAGAATGCTCATTTCCCAAGTCCCAGCCAGGGGCTCTGCTCATTGCATTACATTGCCATGCAGGTCACTAGGCACTTCACAGATGCTAGAAGTTTTCAGCCAACCCTAATACTAAAGGAAAAAAAGTGGCGTTTTGAGGATGGGAGCTATGAGGCAAGGAGATGGTTTCACCTTATATGTTCATTCTTATTATTTACTGCAAAATAAGAGAAATACATTTGGAAAGGGAAAAAAATCTCATTAAAATTAAAAACAAAAACATTTCAGCTAGATAACCTGCCAGATATGTTGCTCTGGGAAATAGAAATACATGGACTTCAGACAGTAATAAATATTGATGACAGTGAAAAATGATGATTTTGTTTTGACAGACAGATTTTAGTTTTCTGCTATTTACCTTGTATGTCTCTTTGGTTAAACTTGCCAATGAAGATCACTGGAAAAGGAAGTCCTTTATCAGTCTGCAAGTCTCTCCTCATTGCACCTTCGTCCTAGCTAACTTCTCAATTCACACATGCCTTGAGGTGTTGTAAATTTTCCTCACCTCTCTAGGTCACTGCAGGTTTTACATTAAACTGAAGGAAAAACATTTTTATATGGACCTTTGTTGGAAGGCCTAACTTGCTCATACCAGGCTCCTTTTGCACTGCCTTGCTTTTACGAGGAACCACTGAAGCTAATCATTCCTGGCTGTTTGGGGAATGTCACTGAGGTTTCATCAGTGGAGCTGGGGAAAGGACTGAACAGATCAGTGCTGCCTGGGTGTGTAGTCAGAATACTCAGCCCTTCTTTGCTTCCGGGGCAGGGAAGGAGGGAAGGAGAAACAGGTCTGAGTTTCATGGCAGCTTCCAACTCGACTGTGAAATACTGGCAGCATGAAGTTGGCTTAAAACTGTTCTAGCTGCTCCCTGAAACGGTGACTAAGAAAGCACCCACGCAGAAAATATAACTGAAAATCAACATAATTTAGTATTTGTGGTCTTTTTCAGCATATGCTATTGGGCTGTCTGGAGAAGTGAAAAGTACTACATCTCCCAGGGTGTCCCAGTACAACTGAATTCCCAACCATGTCTGAAATCAAGTCATGCATGTGCCAGGGTTGCATTTTAAAATGTATGTCATAGCAGTGTTGGTTGCATTATGCAGAGGAGGTGGCACTATTCTCAAATTACTGTCCCAGAACATACATACTTATTAATCAGATCTATCTGCTTATTTCGTTTAGCAGAAAAGAGCCAGAGATGCCGTGAAGAATCACTGTTTACCTACTTGCAAACAGGTGAGAGAAGAATAAATTGGAAAATGTGGCTTAATAAGGCCTTTGTGGACCTAGCTCATGTAGGTGTACCAGCAAAAAATAAGTGAAAAGATTTTCTTTTTTCTTAGGCTTGAATACTGGCAGTGATATACATTTGCTTTTCTAAACATGTCAGGGAATTTGATATTTGCTTGTCTTGAGTTTACACTTATTTTAACATGCTTGTATCTTATGTATATAAATAGTATATAAAAGAGATCCAGTGCTGTGGTTCTGTTACACTATGAAATCAAAACCCATATAAATAATTAGGGGAGGCGGGTGGCCCAATCATGGGTCATAGGAAAGGATCTAAAAATATCATGGTGCTGAAAAACATAACAAAAGACAGGAAACTTGGGCAAACCCCGAAAGGCCACTAAACAGCCAGAACTGATGAAATCAGGCATGTCTGAGGGCTGCCAAACAGGCCTTCATGGTAATTCATGATCAACAGAGACTGTTCCATTGATAAACAGCATTATGTTATCAAATGTCACTTAACAGTCACCAGGGAGAGAAAAACAACTCTAGGTGACAACATGTCCCACCTGGTTTAGACACTTGCCTTTGACCAGAGCAAGAAGGCAAAGTGAGAGAAGATAAATCCCCTCCTGAAGTGTCTAAAGTACATAATTATGCGGCATGTAGTGATTCACACACCACAAGAATGAGAATGTTTGCCCAGAAACATAGCAGATGGTGAGTAAAACGTCTTGAGGACAATGAACGTTTATGTAACCGTATGCAGTTGAGATTGCCGTTCTGTGTGAGAGCAGCTGAGTGGATCCGAACGGCTTCCTTCTGCACTTGCAGGCTGTTGCTATGGCATTTAAACCTTTTTGTTCAAGAAATATGTGCAAAAAAGCAGCAGTTCCTTAATATGAGGGCTTGGTGCAGGAGAAGGGTTAGGTTTCCGTATCAAATGGGGGCAGCATTCCTGCCTTTTATTTTTGATCCCATGTTTCTCTGTCACTGAATCAGCAACATGCCTCTTGCCAGCTGAAAATAACAGTATGCATCAAATTATATGCAGCATGGTTGATGCTTCGTTGCATCGACATCTGTATAATTAGGAACGGGGTGTATAGGAAGTATAAAATGACATTTTATGTACACAAACAGATAATCATGGATCAATTTTAACAGCCTGCAGTACTGTTACCTCATGCTTCATGCTAATTGACATGGTTGGGCACCAGTAGTTAATGGGTCCTAGCTGACTGCTTCCGACACTACAGTTGCTAATAAATCTTCAAGGGGTGTTATTAGGATAAAATCTTAACTACAGTCCCATTAATACAAAGCTTTAGATTTTAGACAGTGCTTTAGTAGAACTAATAATTTGAAAATGCTGTCATTTAAAAATGTAATTTATGAATTTTCTGCCTTTTATGACATTTTGTATTGTCAGATAGCAAAACTATCTTGGTCCATTTTGTTCTGTTTGTCGTAGCACACTGTGTGCTACACCTGGCTGGCAGCCCTGCTGGGGAAGTACTGTCAGAAGCAAAAACTTTTTGCTGAAATCTCAATTTTAGTAAACACAATCCTATTCATAATAAGGCTTATAACGTTAATTGGAACCTGTCATACTTGTTAGTGCCTCTTTGAAACATAGCTCTAACAGAGAGATACAGAGCTCTGAGAGATAAACTACGAGGAATAAGAATTTAATAGGTGCCTGAAGGATTTTATCACATAATCACTACAATTCACATGAAAAATGTAAAAGGAAATATTTTATCCTGCTCAAAACATTCAGATATAATAAAAAGGATGGAGTCTCATTCTACAGACCTGCCAGATAAACCTTTTGGACTTGTAGATATGGCAGATTTCCTGGAGAAAAAAAAAAAAACAAAAAAAAAAAAACTACAAGCCCAAACTGTTACAGCTAGCTTTTTTTTTTTTTTCTTTAGATAAATATATGTACACAGCTTTTTTATGGACTTGCTTGGTTCAAATCTCTATGAACTTCATGCCAACTTTTAGATAACCCTCTTCTAGAGATATCTGTCCTGGCTAGTAAACAAATATTGCTGTATGCTTTGCCTCTGTTTTTAAGAGCAGCTTTGGGTTTGACTAGTGTGCTTTGTTACAGGAGCACAGATCCTTTGCACAGTGCTGCTGATCAAACCTGGTGCCTGGAGCCATCGTCTTGCAAGGATCCTCCAAAAAATAGGCCTAGAAAAATTCACTGTGGTTGCGATGAAACATGTACACCTGGAACCAGACATTGCCTTAGGACTCCTTTCTTCTGAAGTGAAGCAGGTTTGTTATGAAACTGGCAGATCTACAGCTATGCTTAGATTTAGAGTGGGAAAATATGTGAGCTAGTGAGTAATCCATTCCTGAAAGAGCAAAAACTCCCATCCGGGATTTCTTAGTTATTGTTAGAAGTGAGCTATATAGAACAATCATATCTGTACAATACCATGCACAAAGCAAGCTGACAGGCTGACAGTTTCTTTTATCGTATGCCATAAAGAAGCAGACCTAGTTTCTCTAAAACAAAAGTTCAGAGGACATGGGTGATACAGACCTCCCAAGAATTTGTTTAATTGCTAATTTACCATGCTGACTCTTAACTGCAAAGCAGGCGTCCCCTGTTTCTTCCCCTACAATCAATCCAGGTAGGGCACCTCAAGAAGTGTACTGCCCTCCCTGCCTGTGTGCCTGGTTTTCCATCCAGCTCCAACCATGGAGCTGGAGAACATTTCCTTGCACTGCCAGAGAATATATATACCTCCAGAGCCCAGTGACAGTATGGCATTACATTACATCTACAGTTGAGTTTCTGTTCCAGAAGCATGTGTGCAAGAGTCTATAAAAATGACCTGCAAAGAGAGAAAATGATTTTGCTGTCAGTTCTACTGTCTAACAGACAATAAAGAGGGTTTTTAAACCTTGGGGCGTTAAAGGTTTTTGTTAGCTGGAAATAGGTTTGTTTCTGCTCTTTTATAGCATTAGAAATTCATTTTTTGCCCAACCTGAAATATTCTGAGATGATAGCTGAGCGTAAAGATATTGTGAAAATCAGGAAATGAGGAGGTTTTTTTGTTGTTGTTGTTCTTTAAAAAAAATATTATTTGATTGCTTTCCTGAAGACACTCAACCAATTAACTTTTACAGAGAACAAGCCTTTTTAGTGGATATTACTCTTGAGTTAAGTTGGGAGAGTTTAAAGCACCTATCACAGGAATTCATAATAGTCTTCTAGAAGAAGATGGGAAATATCACAAGACAGTGTACTAACATAACTATCTATCGGAAAAAAAAAATAATACTTTCTGCATAATAGCAAAGGAATCGGGCAAAAGCATCTGATACTTAAATATTTGCAGATCTTTGATAAGAGGAGTATAGTGCCAATTAGAGTTGCTGGGGAAGTACTTTCCAATAAAGTTTTTAATCACGTGATGAAACACAATAATATTTAGTTGATCATCTGAAACAAAAGACGTTTAAAAAAAAATCTAAATGTCTACCTTGGGAAGTAATGTAGATATTAGGGTAAATTTGAAAAGAAGTTATTTCATGAAAATTTTCTCTTGTTTTTAAGAGTTCTCTAACACACTGGAGCAGCTGTTGAGCATTGATTTAGTTTCCTTGAAGAGCTGGTGACTAATGAGCTTAAAAATTACAGAGTACTGGGGTTTTGTTCATGGAAAAAAGCATGTTCTGAAAGTGAGAAAGCAGTGATAATAGACTGCCTTTGGCAAGGGGCAATGGGCAGTAGGAAATGCTTGCTATTGTACAGGGGCTCCTCCTCATTTTAGAACATGTCCAAAAATCTTTTAGTCGTGTGGACTGATACAGTTTGGGCTCCCAAGACAAACAGGTAAGATTTTCAGAAAGCCTCAGCATGCTTCAGGGACTGGATTATTTTGAAAATCTGGCTTGTAATTGTTACAATGGCAGCTGGTGAGAGCAGAATTATTTTTCACAGCTGAATTTCATATAAGCAATTGAATCAGAGCAATGTTCGTTGTAGATCTGTCTCTCTGTTTAGGGGACAACAGGATACAAGGCTGTTTTTAAAAAGAGGCTCTTAACTTGGAGGCAGACTGCTGAGATTTAGCATCTCCTGTTGAAGAGCTTGGAGCCAGTGTCAAACCCTTCTAGAAGTTCTGTTCCAGGCTTTCTGCCTCTTTCTCACCCAGATTCTGATCCAAAATCCATCTCTAAAATAATCTCTAGAAACTCCCATGTGCTGTGCAGTGTGCCAGTTTGGTTTATGTACATAGTACTTTGGTATCAAATTTGGGATTTAGTCACTGGTAGCAATACCTAGCATCTCCTTCCTCTTTCAAACGTGTTATTTACATGCACATTTATGAATATCCTCAGCAACATGCTTTCAGCAACATCATTGCTTTTTCAACTTAAATACTAGCAGTCAGCTTCTTAGTAGCTTTTGGCCATTGGACTATGATAAATAATGAGGTGGTTCGCTGTTTGCTGAGATTGTCTAATCACAATAATGCTTTTTACCTGAAGGCTAATAATAATAATAATAAAAGCAAAGGTCAGCTAAACAGAGCTGACACTGTCTTCTCAGCTTTTACCATGACACTAATAGTGTTGAAATTGTGAGAAGGAACTGCTCCCAGAGGGAGTTCTGCCTGTTTTGATTGGTTTTCCTGTCTGCATTTATCCAGGATCCAGAACTGCAGAGACTCACAGTTGTAGCTGCTAGAGAGAAAGCCTGATTTTACAATGGAAGCTGATCAATCTTCCAGGAATTTACCTGATACGGTTGCCAGTGGCAGCAGGTCACTGGATTCAATAACTTGACTGCTTCCCTCCAGTCCTGTCTTGTGAGTCTAACGGCAGAGGCAGAAGGACAGTTTTGCTGCATTTTAATCCTGTTAGTCCTCCAGAGCCAGCACACAGCTGGAACTTCCTCTCTGTGTGCATCAACAAAATTGCTCACTGAATTCGAGTCAGCTGCACATGTGCAATCTCGCTGCAGCTGCTCGGGTATCAGCAAGGACACAGTTTGAAGACAGTGCAGAGGCAGGATGTAAATAAAAGCATCATTTGCCTGGAAGGGTCTAGACCGGATACGAGGATGTATAAAAAGGAAAAAAGTCACCTTGACTCACTGACACCATTGCTAGCGGTTAGAAACAACATAGTCTTTAACCCCAAGCCTGCTCATAAGACAGGATACAGAAACAAAAGGCTTTTGTTACATAAATCTAAAAGCACTGTTCAGAAGCTCTGGAACAAAACAATTTCATTTTTTTATGTTCTGTTTAACAGAAACTGTCTTTGAACATTTTCTTTTGCAGATGTGTCTGACATGGAGTCAAATGAATGTTGATATGTTTTGTCCAGAGCTTTTGAAAGTTTTCATGGAGACGTCATCATTGTTTTTCATCTCCCAAGGAGAAGTCTTGATGACTACTTGGAAAAGTGGATTATGTGCATATTTTTTAAACTATCAAAAGTTTTCAAGCAAAAAGGGCTTATTTTGTATTATACAGAACTGAATTAATGTCAGAATTTTGCAGTGTGCTATGACATGCTGAAACTCTTTATCCTAATCTAAACAGAGCATTCTAATCACAACACAGCCTGCGAAACTTCCCCGTATGTTTCTCATGTGCAGTCATGCAATGTGACTGCCATCCCAGAGTTTCCTTTGCCCTTTATTTCCATGGGATGGGTGGACTGCCAAATATCACAACTTGTATCAAATCTCTTATCTAACTAACCAGCTTAAGAATGGGTCTGTCTCATGGGTCATTTTGCATTTGCAAATATCAGGATTGAGTCGGTGATTTTCAATTTGTAGCCTGCTTAGAAGTATAGTTTAAGAGGAATGTGAGTGTGAGAAGATTTGGGTCAAAGTCAGTGAATGGTTTCCTATGATAGAAAAACAAAAGAGGCCTTGAAGTATTTTATCTTCATTTTTTTAAATGAAATGGTAGGATTTTCCTTCGGAAATGCTTTATCTAGAGAACTGTCATTCTCTGGTGCTTTCAAAAGATTAAAAAAGAGAGGAATGAAAATCTTTAGGGGGCTGAATGATGTTATTCAGTTGAAACAAGCAAGAGTTTTTCCCTCTATGTTTTAATTTCTTCAAAAATTGGAAAAAAAAAAAAAAAAAAAAAGGAAGTAACCATAGCTTGGTTTAGCCAGCAAGCTGAAAATGTTGTCTGTAAGCTGTAAAGAGCACACAGCAGTGCCCTGGAGCTGCTTGGCAGTGCTGGTGTTGCTGCACTTTGCCATTTGGAGGGCAGGGAGGCAGACCCGTGTGCTTCTGCCACTTTTTTAAGATGAAGGGAGCAGGAAGAGGCAGCTTGCAGCTGCTGTGGACACCCTGACCTCGCACTCAGTGGAAATATCTGCAACAAGCTTGGGTTTCCAAGGTTTTGCTTAATGAAAATAGTCAGCTTGGCCTTGACGGCTCTGCTGCTCAGGCACCTTCTGCCCCAGGCGCTTGCAACCTTTCCCTGGGTTTCTCACTCATTATGTCTGTCTCTGGCCAACAAATTGGTCTCTGGTTGCTGGTGCAGTGGCTGCTAGTTGTTTTTACCACTCATTCTGAGTTAAAGAAAGATCCCAGGGTGCTGTGACCTGCACAGCTGTGTGACAAATATCTCTGCTCAGGGTGAACTGGCAACATGTGTAAAAGAAACAAAGGTAGAGAAAATTGTTGTGGAGCACACAGTACATCAGTGGCAAAGCCAGGAGGGCAAGCTGTTTTCTTTCAGCCTAGTGCCCTGTCCTGAGCATCCTCGTTTTAAGCTCGCTGTTTTTGTGGTCCAGATCCTGACTAGTGCATGAAATTGTACCACCCTCTAGGAGAGGCTGGGCTCTAGCAGCAGGGGGTGTGTGTTGGGGCTGGGGGGTCCTTTCTGTGAAATCAAAGAAGAGTTCTGGTATTTGTAGTCTAGCATGCTATATAAGCAGAACTAAACATGTCTCCTTATCCCAGAACGTTTACGGCCTCCGTGATATTGCTCATGTGTGTTGCTTCCCTACCTGAATGTCATGCTGAAGGTACTGTGAAAAGGGTATTTCACAAATCAGCGGTTCGGTAGTGGGCAACTAAGCTTCAAGTAGCAGTTTATATTCGTATTTACCCACGAAAAATGAACTCCACCTCCAGCCTAGCATGTGCAGATCATCAGAACAAGTCGCAGCACAAGGCTTTTCTTTCTTTTAGAAACACAATTTTGGTTCCTTTCTTACTAAAGAATTTTAAGAAATTAATGCAAAAGCAGTTTGTATGTGTAAAAACTGCCATTGGCTGATCCATGAACCTGAGGACTAAAATCGTGAGCTGTTTACAGCTACAAGACAAGCTCAGTATTTAACTTTGTTTAGCTCCATGTGTACTCAGGATGGGAACTAGACCTACTATTACCAGGTGATTGTCGCAGCAGATGCCAGCTCAGTGACTGTGGTATATGCTCTGGAAGCTCTGCTGGCAGAGGCCACTAGCATGCGTGTTGCAAAGAGGAGAGAAAGCAAAGAATAATAGCAGATCTGTTTGCTTCAAACAGAGATGGTTATAGCCGAAGGAAAAGCTGGGATGTATCCAGGACTCACCTGCACTGTTTATTATAATCTGTTCCCTTTCCATTATTTCTTTTCAGGATCCTGCTGTTTCAGAAGCTCATTGTACCTACCTTACCTCAGGCACTTCTCTTGTGCTTTGTCTTCAAAGACCAAATGCTGTGAAGAAGCTGATAGATTTACTGGGGCCGGAGGATCCTAAAGTGGCCCAAGCATTAGATCCATTCCTCTGGAGGGCTCAGTACGGCATCAGCACAGTCCAAAATGGATTTTATGGTAGGTTTTTGTAAAAAGAAAAGTCTGAAGGCTCAGATAGGAAATAGAAAAAACGTTATGTACTGTTTCCCTCCTGCATCATCACTACAGATCTGGCCTTAGCAGGCAGGCCATTATTCCCTAGAAAGCTTTCATTGTTTTCTTGGTGGCAGAGCTGAGTATGTCTCAAGCTATGAAATATTCTCCCAGAAGATATATCAAAAAGTCATCTTCTCAGAACAGCCCCAGATCTGTCTTCCTTCAGAAGAGATTTCCTTTGTTCTCTTCACTGCTTGGTTATTCTGCAATTATCCCCAATAACCCATCTGTCTTCTCTCTGCTTGTGAGTCTCCTCCTGATAACCATTGGCCAATTGCAACCAGATTTCACAGAGGGTTTAAAGTCTTCAGGACAGTGAGCTCCTCTAGTATCTCAAAACATTAATGACTGGGTAGAAAGAGGTGATCAAAAATTGCTCCCAATGAGGAAAGCAGGTAAACTCAGCTGTTTTCCAAGAGACACTCTTGCCAGCTGGCACATCAGCAGAGGCATGCAAGCTAGTCAGCATCCTCAGTGTGCTGAACCAGCCACAGTTTCATCTGCCAGCAGCAGGTGGAAGAAATGGGAGGGGGAGCTAGGATGTTGCAGTGTATATGTTGGGTGGGTGAGATAGAAGATAGCTGAGGGTATGGGTGAAGGGTGGGAAAATGGGATGTATTGCCGGAGAGAGAACTAGGAAGAACTAAGGGTATTGTAGGAGAGGGGGAAGGGGAGACTTCCCAAGGGGAGAGGGGGAAGGACATCATTTAAAAATTCCTAAGGAATCATTAGTTGACTGCCCATGTGTAGTTTGCTTTTCTCAGTGTGGTGCTCTTTGTGCTGTATGTAGTTAAAGGAGTATATCAGTAGTAAAATCAATAAACATAAACACAGGTGAGCTAGCAGGGACTGTATGCTTTCAGGTTCCTGTCAAGATCCATTGGATTAATTGGCTCTTTTTATTGTATTCTGTACTGTCAGATCGCTCCATCATTTTGTCCATATCAAAGAGCAGAACTGGTAGTGAACAAAGTATCATAGAATCATTACGGTTGGAAAAGACCTCCAAGATCATCTGTTCTAACTGTCCCCCATCCACCAATATATCCACCACATATGGCTTGGGGAAGAGAATCGACCCCTTGATTTAGAATGTCATTTTGTCAGATATGGTCATAATCCTTAGGACTAAGATACATCAAGAGAGATCTCTTACCGTGATTACTTACAGGATCTCATTTGTAGGAGTGACAGGAGAGCAGGGTCTACCTACACAAGAAATGGTCAGAGCTCTTCAGCCAGTACTTTTCCGTTATCAGCCCCTGCTTCTTTTGCTCATAAGATTAATGGATTGCCTTTCCATGTTGCCTTGAGAATGAGAACTCATCAGTCATGGGTAATATATACCCAACCTTAATGTACCCATGCTACACTTAGAGCTTCCCTAGCATAACTCTGTTAGTTTACTCTGTTGGCGAGAGAGCTGTGTGTTAGAGAAACCCTCAGATGTCTGCTTTGGGATTCCCTTCAGATCTCTGCTTCCTCCCAGGGCTGGGCTGGGCACAGAGCTGAACTAGCTGGCCAGCACCTGCCTGCTGAGACCAGATTGTGTATTAGTGTATTAGAGCCAGCTATACGGATGGCTCACAAAGCTGTAATTGCACACATTCAAGGAAAATTGTTGCAGCTGTAGTTTATGTACACAGCAACTCAAATTCAGGAATTTGATCCAGCTGCTATGCTAAGGAGGAGTCTGTCGCTAAGGAAAGGTGTGTTCTTAACCCCTTGCACCTCCAAGAGTTTATCCTTCAAAAAGGGAGAAACATTTGCCTACAAGTTAAGCAGGAAGAGTTTAGTCGTTGCACAAGTGATCATCTGGGGGACCATAGAAAATACTGCTTTCCTAGGAGGGAATACCGAGTTTCCTCAGTTTTGCTCCAGCTGAGGAAGATCTTTAACCAATACCATCTTGCTGAAATGGAACAAACCCTCAGTGTTTCCTTTGGAAGTGACTAGGGAAATTAAGTAAGATGAAGACCAGCTTCCAGTGATACAGTCAAACCAAGCACTGCAGTTTTAGTGCTCTGAGACTCTGCTGCAGAGGTAAACCTGCATTCCTCCCATGTCCTCCGGGCCTTATGAAGTCACTGTGTAGTGCTTTTTCTTGAACCCAAGGAGCTGTGTGTGTGCACCTGTGCATCTTATACAGTCTTATACCTTGAGCAAAGTGAGAGCAAAATGTTGCTATTCTGCTTTGAAAGCATTTGTGTCCTTTTTGTAACAGCATCAATGATTTAAACAAGAAAGATTTGACATAGAGGTACATAAAGGATACGGCATGACTTATGCACTGGTTACTTACACAGTCTCAGGATTGTAAACTACTGCATTAAGGACTCCGGCTATACAATACCTAGAGTTATGAAGTTCCACGCAGGGCTGAGTGATCTAGGAGCAGCAAGGCAGAATTTTTTTTTGCAACATGTAGCCTGCAAAAATGATAATATTTCAGAAGATATTTGCGTTTTGTATATTTGTATCCCAGGAGGATGGATCTGTGCCAGCACATTGACAATCTATCTGAACTCCAGTTACATAGAAATAGCTTTTCCTTCTTAAACATTTTCCACCCACAAATCTCAAAACATTCTGAGTAGTGGTTTATAACAGTGTTGCTTTATAGGATAATATTCAAATGCTAAACTGGAGGGACCTCTCAAGCCCCTGAGTTGAGTTAATGCTATCACTGGCAGCCCCATCATCGATTCACTTTCATAAGCATTCACCCAATTGGATAGCTGTTAGAGAACTTCACAGCTGTGGTACCTGGAAATCTTATTACATTTTCAAATTTAAACATAGTCATAAACAGCTTGCATCCATTTGTTCTTGTGCCAGTACCTGTACTTTAAGTAGTTCTTTTTCTTCTCTGACCTTTTCACCTTGCTGTATTTATCAGAAATCAGACTCCTTATCTTTTTGTTATGTTGGATTTAACAACCCAAGGTCTTTTAGTTTTAACTCTTCAGATGATTCTTCGTTCCTTCTCTGATCCTCATGTTCATTCTTTGTACCTCTTCTAATGTCAATCTGCTTTTTGTGACCACAGGTGAACGGAATAATATACTTCTATCAGTAATATCTCACTAATTATAGAATCACAGAATGATTTAGGTTGGAAAAGACCTCTGAAAGACCTCCAACTGTTGTTGGACCATAATGTTTTCTGTTGCCCTGTTGTACACCCACATCACCGGCATATTTGGGCTTACATCATGGTTATAAAGCACACTTGCTTTAGTATCTAGTAACTCCTTCCCATTCAGCAAGACTGAACTCTTTGTCAGGGAGTGTAGTGATGGGAAAAGGAATAATGGCTTTAAACTAAAAAACGGGTAGATTTAGATTAGATTTAAGGAAGAAATTATTTACTATGAGGGTAGTGAGGCACTGGAAAAGGCTGCCCAGAGAAGTCATTGATGCCCAATCCCTGGAAGTGTTTGAGGCCAAGTTTGATGGAGCTTTGAGCACCCTGGTCTGCTGGGAGGTATCCCTGCCCATGGCCCGGGGCTAGAACCAGATGATCTTTAAGGTTGCTTCCAACCCAAACCATTCTGTGATTCTAAGACTAGACTGGTGTGATCCAGAAACATGTGAGAAAAAGAATGGGGGGATTAGAGCTAGTATTGAAGAGTATCACTGTCTCTTTAACATGCTTCCCTTGACTACACTGTGAGGAAAAAGGAGTCTTGTTTACATGTAGAACAAGCTGCGTGATAATAGAGTAGAATCAAAATACCAAGGAGGCAATGAAACTATTCTAAATATAATGGTTTTAAATGTTTGCTATTACTGTACGGAACAGCTGGCCTTTAAAGCAATTACTTCAGTAAGTTGCACATCATCAATCTCTCAGGAAGATGAGTGTGAGTCCAGAGAATGTTTAATTCATGGCCTGAGAGAATCTTCTCATTGTATTTATCTCTCAGGCTCCAAATCCTATCAAATAGCTGTCCGGGATATGAAGCTGTTTTTCCCAGAAGGGCTGTGCTGCGCCGAGTGTCAGACATTAGAGGAGGAAGAGGTAGGATTCTGCCCTTTCCTGAAAAGTATCCTATTGTGTCAGAGCAGTGACTTTGGTCCTGCTACCCCTTGACTTCCTTCCCCTTACACTCTAGATAATGCGTTCTTGCTGTGTTTCACCAGCTGCTGAGATTTCCTTCTCCTGTGAATGTCCCTGTCACAATGTGCTAACTTTGTATTGACCCAGACAGTCTCAGTGGAAAAGTGCTTTTTCAGAGATGTTTGTTCAGTGACCTGTGCTATAAATTCAGGAGGGCTCAGGACTGATGCTTTAGAAGCAAACTTCCCACACTGAGCCAACATCACTTTGGAAGCAGGTCATAGGGAAGCAGCATCACTGGTGATTGCTGAGACACAGCCGGCCAGAGGCTGATTGTTACCAGGTTTTCTCACGTAGTGCTCAGGAACTGAGAATAAAGCAGGACAGCTGATATATATAGCTCACCAATTGCTGAATGTGTCCCACAGAGTGCATACATGCTCACAGCATGGAGCACTGCCACATGTGCGTGAGAAGGGTGCTGTCCCCGAGAGGTACTGGTCCACAGCATGGGAAAGGGTGGAGCAGTCTCTCGTAAGACATCTCATGTTATAAAGTGCTGACACAGCTTACAGAGCTGCTGGGTGCCAGCATCTTTGTCTGCCTACACTGGAAGGCATAAAGACTCAGACCCTTGCCTCTTGGCTGGTATTGTGGGTTGTGCTGAGAAGCCTACTGGTACTGGCATGAACAGCTTCTGCTCATCTGGCCCTTCACACGGCGTCAATGCTGGTCTCCGATTCAAACCACCATAATTTGCCAATGGCTAAAATGAAACAATAAGTCTTTCCTCTTCAGCTAGTTTTGTATGTTGTTTCCACTCTGACCGGTTTCTTCTCAAAACCAGAGTCTGAAATGATGGGTTATGCCCAGCAAAGGGCTGGAAATTTTTGACTGATGTCCTCATGGCACAGAGGTGACCCAATCAAGTCAATCCAAGGAGGTTAGCTCTAGAACTGCAAGTAGCTGGCCAGATCTTCAAAGTACTATGTGTATGTCCTCCTTCAGTGACTCAGTCCGAAATAGAAAGGCTACACTGTGCTGGGACACATGGGTGTGCTGATTCAGCCAGAGACAGAAGGGGGCTGCTACACACTGGAGTGACACTGGGTAAAGATCTCACAGAATCACAGAATTTCTAGGTTGGAAGAGACCTCAAGAGCATCAAGTCCAACCTCTGACCTAACACTAACAGTCCTCCATTAAACCTTATCCCTAAGCTCTACATCTAAACGTCTTTTAAAGACCTTGAGTCTTGGAGTCTTTGAGCTTCTGGCCTTTAAGAGTTGGGAACAGAGGTGTCTGGATACAAGACCGTTAAAAGGATAAAAAGATGCCATACTTAGTTAAGCCCCAATAAAAAGGAATGCATACAAAATGTTCTTTTATTTCCAGACAACCAGATGTTTTCTAGGCTGGCAATTATAGGAGTACACAACACCAACAAAAGCTTCACAGCTTGGCTGAATCAATACTTAAGAAGAGTTATCCTTGCAGATTAGGTAACAACGTTCACATGACTTGCCTCTTTCTCCTTCCCTTCCCTCCTGCAGATCTATAACCTGAAACGTGACCCCATAGTTGGTTTGGAAATCAACAAGCAGCGCAAAATCATAAAACATGAAACAGGAGCGCGGCTCAATTTATTGGGCTCTGGGCAACCATGCGATCTTGGTAAGGAAATGCGTAACTCTTGATATAGATTGAGACTGTTATTGATTAATTGGACAGCAAGACAAACCATCTGGTGACAGCAAGATTTGGTATTGATGTCCTTTCAGAAAGGAGAGACAACTGAGCTGCAAAGAGCAGCTCCAGTGGAGTCCGGCCATTTAACTGTTTACCTGCCAGGTCTTGCCAGTGCTTTCCTGGCCTTAAATATAGGGCTGTTCAGAAGTGCTGACTTTGTCACCAGCAAAAGAAAAAGCACTGTCAACACAGATAATGTAAGAAGCAGTGAACTTTTTTTCTGCTGAACTTTTACAATATGTTTCAACACCAGCTTGGCCACAGTGGTTTGCGTGCCCATTCAGAGCTTGCCACAGGAGAGACCGAGACGCCATCGTGATGGGCAATCGTGAGACCTTTTGTTCTGTACATAGATAGGTAGCAATTTATGCAGGGAGTGCTTTTGGCAGTGTAGACATCTATCTCTTGGGAACTGGACTGAGATCTCATTCAGTTCCCACTAGCTGCTGAACAGCTGCCAGCTCAAAATGACTTCCAGTTAGTGCTGGTCTGAATTTGTTCTGAAGGCACAACTTCAGCAAGCCTGTCAGTGCCCTCAGATGCCTACGGTTGCTCTGGGTCTTTTCTGCTGACTGTACTTGATTGCATGTATACAACACAGGCTGTGATGCTGTGCCTTTTATGTCAGGAGATGTAACTCACACATGGATGTTTGTGGCCCGATCCCAAGCTTTTATAACCAAGCAGTGACCAGGTAAAGTATCCCTGTGGTATTCACTGGGGAGCAGACATGTTTGGACTCGGGTCGTTCTCATTCCTTTCACTTGAGTTCCAATGTGACCAGCAACCAGGAGGGTGGGCAGCTGAGAAAATGTTCCTGCACTGCAACTGATTGCTGCAGTTAACCCCAGCAGTAAAACCACAACATTGTTGTGGACTGGCAGAAGAGCATGATAAAAATGCTGTGGATATACAGATGCTTATTTCCTATCTTAAGCCCTTACTGATGTGTGACTTTTGGCCCCATACCAGCAGGTTCACAAGATAGCACGTGTAGAAGTGCAAGGATGATGGCAGTAAGTCAAGACCTTTGCCTTAATGAGAGCAAAGGTGCTTGGTAGGCACCAGGTCACTTTGTGTAGGGGGTCTCTGAAGAAGAAATTTCCCAAGGTCATTATCAATGGATTCTTTCCATTGTCTTATATTGACCTTGGATGATGTCCTACACATTCTTCATGATAATGACAAAAATCACATGTGTAAGGCCCTGTCTCCTCAGGCAAGCTCCTTCTTTTTTTTTTTTTTTTTTTTTTAATGTCACATGCTAATACATCAGAAATTGGCTACATGAACATTTTAGATTTAAATGTTAGCTGGGGTGAGGGGTGAGGCCTGTCTCACAACATTACTGACATTCCCAAGCCGTTATATGAGCCCTGAAATAAGAGATTGGCAACTGTGTGTATTTAACAGCAGCTTCTGGGGGGGTGACCAGGCTGTTCTGCATGTAGCTGCCTGAACTTATCTGGATGGCTGCGGAGATGTCACCACATTGTTGTGTTTCCTTTGGGATGTGTTGGCTCAAGCTCTGTTCAGAGGGAAAAGCTACAGTGAGAGGAGACTTGCAGGTGTTCCCCATCCAAACTATTCCATGCTGCTATTGCTGACAAGCAGAGTATTTCCCCCAACAGCTCAACTGCACCTTGGAAAAGGACCAGGCCTGAAGTGCAGTTTTGTTGTGACTGAAGTACTTCTTGATTTTAGCCTAGCTTGCAAGTTAACAATAATAACAACAGAGAGCTAGTTGTGGAGAGAGCAAGGGTATTCTGCAAGTTTTGTATGGCTCAGTCTTGGGAGCAAATCTCAAAATACGTGCCCCCAATTTCCTGCTTCATAAGGAAATCTCTTTGCTTTGAAGATGTTTAAGCAGAGTGAAAAGAAAATTAATGTACAGCCCTGATGTGTCTGCGTCTCAGAAAATGTTTTTCAAAGAGCTACTGTCCTGGAAAAGCAAGTACACGTGATCTCTGAACTGTCAGGCACGATATAGTAAGCGCCGCCAGCAAACCAGACACATCATTCACTTCACGGTCTCATCTTAAACGCTAGAGGTAGCTCTTGCACACAAAGAAACCTCCTTTCTGCAATTGCCACAAAGCTCTGCCTAATGGACAGACGGATTTATCATGGGGAAAATATGAAATACATTAAATCTTATGTATGTTGCTGAGAATTACATTTTGGATTATAAAAGCGGCTGGATTAACAGATTTCTTTGCGTGGAAGAAATTAAATGGAATAGAGTCTGCTGTAGCAAACCAGCAGCTGTCCTTGTCTGACTCCTGAAATGGGGTCACAACTGCTGTCTTGTGATCTCCAGAAACGTACACGTAGGCATACAGCAGTTTGACAGTTTGGGATGAGCAATCACATCTGGGAACATCCCAAATGATATAACAATGCCTGAGTGCCTCTGATCTTCCAGTTACTTGTATGTGGCAGGGAAGAATTACTTAGAGGGCTAGCAGTTGGCAGGGGTACGTATAAAGCAAGCATCTGTTATGTTTTGATCTTTTCCCATCAGATCAGCCACTGCTTGATAACCTCTGCCAAACCACTTGCCTCGTCTTGCCTGGGATCATCCTTCGGGGGTCAGACCCACCTTATGTTGAACTGCTTGATCAGCTTATTGGCAAAGATTTCACAATGACTGGAGTACGCCTCACTGTCCTGGACGCACCACAAGCTCATTGCATCTCTGAGATACTAAGCAGGGCAAAGTGCAGTGTTGCAGCAAAGGTATGAAACAGCTGGAGTTGTTTTGTTTCTTTCCCTGTGGAAGAAGAGTCATTTGATGCAGTGCTGTGCTAAGATGTCCGGGCTAGTTCTGGGCAGCCTAGTTTTGGTAGCAGCATTAGCAGAGCACTGCAATCTGGTCTCTAATATGCTGGTAAGTAATTTGGGCAGTGTGCCTTGCTAGCTCGTTCCTACCTAGTGTTCCTCTATCTCCATTAGCTCACTGACACCTAAACTTGACATTGTTATGTTCAAACATATCCTTACTGTGAATGGTTCATCCCCACTAGACATTTTATTCCATTCACCTATCAGTGAGCAGTTGCTGCTATTATGTATGTTCTGCTGTATTTATCTGGAAGAACAAGACAGAATACAGCATTTTCTATTTCCCTTCCTGTAATCGCACCCCATTAATCCTCTTCTACGATGTTAAATAACCCTTCCACTTTTTGGATGGTGCCCTGGAGTTCTGGGCAGAGATTTAATTTTGTGTCTCATTCTGCTGGTGATGACAACTCAAGCCGCAGTCCAGCATTGAGTTTAAGCAAGTGCTCACGGGGTGTAAGCACAAGATATGCTTCTGGGGCGAGCTAATACATCACTTGACATCAGTGCAGCACTGTGCCTGAACTGTTTTTCTCTTTGTACTTGATGTAGGATAAGCCCAGCGTTTCAGGAACCTTGCTAGAGCAAAGCAGTAAGGTGGAATGCACAAGAAAGTGCTGTTAGGAGCAGAGAGTAAACACCAAGGGAAACTACTTATACTGGAAGTAGTGATCAACAAGGGGCTGTTAGAGGCACACAGCGGTTCCTATGAAAAAAATACAAACATTTGTGTTCCTATCCCTTCAGTTCTTATGAGAGTCTTAGGTGTTACCTGTAATAAAAGCAGGTAAGATCTTTTTAGGTTGTGATTTTTTAAACTGACAGCATCCCTTTGAAGTACAGCTGTACAGAATAGCAATTACATCTAGCATCCAATTAGTCTAAGCACTACTTTCTTCTCCTGTGGTTCCCCTGAGGATGCCATCCCTCTGCGCACAGGAATGTGCAGACCTCTTTAGGAAGGACAAAGCGAATCAGCGTGTGGGAAGGAGAGCCACAGCAGTGGCACTGCTCTCCTGGCGATGGAAACGCTTCCTCCTGTCAGAGATGAATTACTCTGGGCAGAGCTGGCATGTCTCCAGGAGGGTCTGGCACTGCTGAGCCAAAGGTGAACATTACAGCATTTGTGTTCCCTTGCCAGAAGGAAGATGGGCTCCTTCAAGTAATGAGTGTTTCTGCTACAGTATCTCAAACATTTACAGTTATCTCCATATTCCTGCTTCCAGCAGACTTAGTGACAGACTAACACCTCTAAGCAACCTGCTTATTTTCACTCTGAGGGATGGGAACAGGAATAATAGCAAGCCACAGGAATGGGTTAACTAACGGTCCAGACGCGATATTCTTTCAGTTTGAAAGAATCTGTCTCTGTCTTTCCTGTCCTCACACAACACACAACCAGTTATCTGTGCTGTCAGCAGCTCATCAGTGAGGCTTACAGACTTATTTAAGTGGATAGCAACCCAAAGCTCTGTTCTTCCTTCCCGTAGTGTTCCCTTTTAATGGACGGTTTGTGTCTGGTGTTAGCGGCAGAGCGAGACAATGCGGTCATTTGCTTCGACTCCCTGCTGGACAGGTAAGTGAGGAACAATATCACTTTAACAGCACTTTTTCACCACTGTCTCAACTCTCTACCATATAGTGTGCGATCTGAACAAGGACAGCTGATCTTCGTTTCTGTAATTCTCTTGTGGTTTAGACTCACATGATGTTAGGTACCACTCAAAGGCGATGTGTTCATCCTAAGCTGTGTTGTTTTTAATCTATTGATATCTCAGAGCATTCCTTAGTCTCAAGTCCGTGTGTCCCATGCTCAGGATGTTAAATACTGAGTTGTGGTGTTTGTTAAGGACTTGGAGTGTCTGTAAGACTTAGCAACATCGTTCCACAAATACAGGGAGTTCTCTAAAATAAGGGCTCACATTGGGAATAGACCTGCTGAATCAATAAAATTCCTAGGAGAAATATCTTAGCAGATTCTGTGTTTGTTATGAAAAAAAAAATGCTTAAAATAAATACCAGAGAGCAAAATCAAAAATCAGCCTCTTAAATAAATCACCACAAATGCTGGGTAGAGGATTTACAGGCCTGGTAAAACAAACAGAACCCCTCTACAGGGACTGATTAGTGAAATAGAATGATTATCAGGCCAATTAACCCACTGTCTCCCAGAGGGAAAGTTTCCTTGCACAGGGGGTGGTATTTGGCAATGTGATGTGTAGTTCATGCACATGGTTTCCTCTGGGAAAGAAAGCCAAGAGAATCTGTTTTCTGACACAGTATAGAGCAGTCCAGCAGCTGCACCACTAAGGCTGCCATGACTTTGGCTGCTCCATCAGGAGGATTTCCAGACACTGTCAATGGGCAGGAAGAAAAATTCAAGGATGCTGGAGTTTACAAGCATCGAGGTGATCAAATCAGAATATTTGAATTGGTAGACATCTCAGAGTTCTCATACTTTGATCTAATTTTATGGTGCTCAGCTGCAAGGAAGGGCAGGTGGAACAAATTTTGTAGCATATTTTCAAATATGCTTTTAAGCTAATGACAAAATGTGGATATTGCTCCTATTGGTTTAAAATCCCACCCTAGGGAGCCACATCCTAAATCTTCCATCCAACAAGGTACAGCGCTAAGGGAAAAAAAAGAGCAACTGATCTTTCAAGTGAGTTTCCTTCTACCCTTTTCCTGCTTCACAGGAAAAAGTGAGCTATCAGGAGCCCCAAAGATCACTGCTGAAGGGAGTTCTGGGAGAGTGGCCGTCAGCAGGGCTGGGAGCCAATACAGTATCTCCCCCTGTTTATTTTTCCCAGACTTTCAGAGTCTGGGCACTGCATAACACGATCTGTAACACAGTGCTCCCCACTTCTGTAGGTTTAACTTGATGTGTTTTAAGATTGCCAGTCTGGAGGCAGCCCCCACAGAGCAGGCATCACAGTGGCTTCTCACTGCCATTCACAGTGAGCCCAGAGGCTGAGAGGGAAGTGCGGAGGAACAGATGTGGACATGGCCAGTCTCAGCTGTGTCCCTCATCCTGTATGGCTGCCTGTACAGCACATAAACTTCCTTGCCAAACTGCAAAACACATGTGCGTAAATCACAGTGGCACTCCCAAATGGCAGGATCCACTCTGCCTTTAGCCCCTGTGCCAGAACTGGTGATCCTGCAGCCTCTTAAAACTTGCTCTACAAGAATAATACTTTTCTTCCTGATCAATGATGCATGTGGAAGGGAGGGGCAGCAAAGTGTTGCCTGAGGATGGGGAGGTGGAGAGGCATTGATCCTTGGGTAGATCAGCTTCAGCCAACAGGTAAGCTTCCTCCACCATAAGCTATCATACTCTTTAAAATCAACTTTGCAAATATCTTTGAAAACACAGCCAGTCTGAGCTAGTGTCTCATAAGGACACTTCATGCTAAGGCATCTTCATTGCCTAGTTTATAAACATTTCAAAATAACATCTGAGGTTAATTACACTTATGGTTCCATCAGCAGGAGCCACGTGACCGCTCTTGCACCGAACAGATCGCTGTGTATTTATCTCACCCTTACTGCAGCAGGCCGGGATTCCACTACCTGCACGGGCTCTGGCCTGCATTTCAGCTGCATTGCTGAAGCACCAGGGTGTAAGAGATTGTTTTGTGGCCCTGGGAGCTGATTCACAGCTGAGCCACATCACTTAGGCTCTGTGCCACGGGGAAAACATTGCCATCTGTATGAAAGCCTGGACATGATGTCAGAGATGGGCTGTGATAAGAAGGAGGAGTCAGGTATTGGGAGGAACAATGCAGGCTCTGCCAGTGTAACTGCTCTCGGTTCAGAGCATATTAAAACTTTCCTAAGCCGGCTCTATCAGTGGCACATCAAGAAGACATTCAGTCACTGGAGGATGTGCTGTGCAGAGCAGCTGCCTTAAAGACAGACACAGATCCTCATAACTGTGCAGTGGTTAGTGTTCAGCTGCAGTGCCCACCCCGCGCACTCTGTTCTCTGGATGTCTATAAATGGCTTATTTCAGATCCAAAGGGCAGGAAGAACAGAGAAGGGGACAAAATTTATGCAGGTGGGGGCACAAAAGCAGCCCGTGAGATTGGCTGGCTGCAAAGAACAGAGCCAAAGTAGGAATCTGGGAGGGTGCCAAGGGTAATTCACAGGGCAGAGTGAAGTAAGTGTTTGGAAGAGGTGAGGGGAAGCTGAAGCACAGCCCAGGAGCAGTGGGGACTGGGATGGGGGAGAATCAAGAGAAGGAAGTGACACACACACAAAGAAAAATGATGTGAGACATCTTTCTTGTTCTGTTAGCATCCAGTTGCCTAGATCTCCAATATATATAACGTTTGAATTTACCCTGTCATAACTTGTTTTTAAAGCCAGACTTCCTAGCTGCAGGGTGGCCGAGGGAAGAATTTACAAGTAGATTCAAAGCAGCTACTAGAAGAAAGGCGTGCTCTGCTTTTTATGCGTGACAAACTAGATTTAGTTCTGTAATAAGTGATACATATTTTATAGTGACCACGCTAGGAACTACTCCTGCATGGTTATTTGAGCTTGTAAAAAGTACTTTGAGGTGCTCCTAAGGTTGTTAGGACCTAAGTATGTTGTGTAGGGTCTTTAGAAATTCATCTAGTTAACGTGTGGAACTCAGCAAGCAGAGTTTGACCAAAGCTCACAGAAAATGTAGCAGTAGTGGAAGAAAATCAGAGTGCAGACTAGACCCTCTACCTTCCCCTTTCTAGATAATGCAGTGCAATCAGAACAAATGCCAAGTGTTAAGGAACTTAGCTGGATGTTATTCTGTCTGATGAAACATTCTTACCAAATGTTAATTGCTGTTAGCAGGGAGTGATGTTATCCCTATAGGAAGCTCATCTCTGGAGGCTTTGGAGGGAAAGGAGGTGTAGAAATCAAAAGATGAACGCATGAGATGTAAAATCCTGGAGCTGTTGAAAACCACTGAAGGGAAAACTGTTGCCAAGCACAATACCTGGATATGGGGGCAGGGAGTGGTTCTAGAAGCTGAAGACTCTGCCTGTGTGTGGAGTTAGTTAAAAAGGCAATTTTGAAATTTGTATCTTGCCTTTAAATCTCTCTTGCCTATGTCTTGTGGTCAACTCATGTAGCTTGAGGGAGACCAAAGCAAAACAAGGGCTAGTGAAGCAGAGCTGTTGTCAAAGGCAGATTAGAAAGTCGTAGGTTTTTGGAAAAACATGCAGATTATATTAGTTGAGAAAAAGGCCCTTGCAGAGATCTTAAACATCTAGATGTATGTGCATTTCCCACTGCCCTAGAGACCCCATTATGCAACAGGTCATTACTGTTTGTTTGGAGGCTTATATTTTAAGAATCCAAATCCATTTATACAAAGCTTTGTAAAACCCAGGATTTATCTGTGTAAAGAAGTTCAGTAACAGATGCACATGGCCAGAGCTGCTGGCACTCAGCATAGCTCTCCTTAAAGCTAGGTCATCAGCAGTCTCCGACAGCTTAGATGGCGAAGTAACACTGGCTTCTCTTTTTCTTTACCCCCAGTGTCTGTTGGCAGAAGCAGTCGCTACTGGACACTGCACAGCATCTCCTTTATCCCCAAAATGAGAAACAGGCAAGTAGAGAAGTTTATAATACAAATATATGTTCCTTTGTGCTCCTGTGGTGGATGAAACTTGTCCAAATTGATTGAATTTTAAAAGAAAATTTCAACTTGTGTGAGATGTAAATGTTGCTTCATGACAGCCCCAAGCCTTGGCTTATACTGAGAGCTCAGTGCATGATGGCAGGTAGGACCAAAAGCCTGTCAAACTGGCTTCCACATTACATTGGTATCACTACTTTGAATCAAAATATTTGGAGATTTTGATAAAGATTCAATATTTTCTGCAGACTTTTTCAGATTTCAGTTACTTTTTTTTTTTTTTTATGAAGAATCAACGCTTTATAAGATTTCTGTGATATTTCATCAAAAATAAGACAGAAAAGGTTCCTTCAGCCCTACTGCCATGCTGTCACGTGTCCTATGTTCTAGAAGTCATGTTTCAGAAACCCAAATCCAAATGGAAAATGCAAAACTAAACCATTAGCCATTTCAGGGATGGGCTGGCTGAGTCTTCTCTCAGTAGCTCACCCCAAGAAAGGAAGCACTAAGTTCCCAGTTTTTAAAGACATTTGAGCACTTAATGGAAATAAACCAAACAAATATCTTTAAAATTCTGTCTGTAATCATCAAAGTTTAGTATGAAACAAATAAAGAAGGCAGTGCCTGAAGAGTTGGGACTAGGAGGTATAGAAAGAATTTGGGAGAATGAGAAAGGGTAGCAAGTAGGCAAGCCTCTCCTCTGGATCCCTTTTGGTCTCATCTAAGAGAGTTAGATGTGTTTGTAACTTCACATAATGTTGCAGAGCTGCTGCCTTCAGTACCAGTGCTCCAAGGATTGAACCTGAAAAGACACAGAGCCCTCTTTGAAGTCTGTGTTCCTGCCTGTAACACAAGCAAGACTACCCCAAACTTCCCCAAAGTCTCACAGCTGCTGTTTTCAGCAGCTTTCTCTAAAGTGCAGCAAGCTTCTCCCGGGGTTTAGCTGGGATTGTGTGTGCTGCAGTGCCTGGAAGGTCTGCCTGCACAACCCTGCGATAGCTGCAAGGCTGTCACAGCACAGCGTGTACTGCTGCCAGCGTGCCCATCTGTTGCCAAGTAATGTGACAGGGCAGCCAGGCCAGGCTGGCTTCTGATTTGCTTTGAAAAGGACATTGCATATCTCTGGCTGACACAAAATCCTTTCTGCTTCACGGCCGCGGAGAATCAGCCTATCAGCATGAGGTTTATAGTACTTTCTGTGATAGATAAGATAAAAAGCAAATACGCTCAGCCCTCTTCCCTGCTTTTAGCAGTCTGGGCCGCTGAATCAAATCCCTCTGGCATTGCTGGAAGCAGGGGCTATTCACAGCAGTTCAGAGTTTAGACCACAAGTCTAGCCCTGGGACAGTGGTGGCTGCAGCACTTCTCAGCGTGGGTTGCAAGAAGCACAGCAGCAAGGGGTGTTTATTTTCAAAGGGGCCTTTTGCTCCATAGTTCAGGGTGGGTTTAGAAATCACAGAGCAAGATCTGAGGAGCAAGCTCACTGGGGAATGATTGTAACTCAAAGGATGTCCCTAGAAACCATGTTTGATCCTCTGATCTCGTGCTAATGAGTTTATGAAATGTCAGCTGGGCTTTCCAGGTCAAAGCTAATGATCATCAACATGATATCAGGCAAAGTTCAAGAGGGTTAAGTGAACATGGATTTCAAATCCTCATGGTTTCAGCACAGCTGTACTGTTCACTGGTGGAGTCAAGCCATGGAATTGAAAAGGAATTTTATACTTGCTCCCTGTGTGACTTGGGACTAGGCAATGGGATGAGAATTCAGATTTCCAAATGTTTACTGTTTCTGTGCTGACATCTATGTCTGGGCTAGTTGTCTTGCCCCCTTCTGTAGCTGCTGAGAGAAGCAAGCATTTTTATTGCACGTTTCATCTGCCCTATTTGAAACATTGACCTTAGGAACAGATGAATTCACGCTTTGGAAGTGCCTTATCCTCATGCAGTGACCCTGCAGATGCCTGCTCCCCACGCAAACTTATCTCACCACACACAGACCAGCTCATATCTGGAAGTGATAGCGCCACTTTTTGTTGGTGTCACCGTTAGGGGCTGGAATTTCCAGTGGGTCTCTGTGACATGGTCTTAGATGTCCCCACACCTGGACAGGGCTGGAATCTCTCCAGAAAATAGAGCAGTCAAGGAGTGCTGTGTTCAAACAGCATTACGATACCTCAGGACTCAGATGTTCTGTGGCTTGGCAGAGTTTCTCCTTGCGTGCAGCTCTCTGTACTGCAGCTGGGACAGGGCCATGAGGCCAGGGTGGCTGTCCCTCAGCGGTGGTGCAGCACGTCACTGACCTGCCACCATTAGCAGGTCAGAAGAGGAGACAGCAGGGTCTCTGCACATTCCTCAGCAGCAGCCCATGGATGTGTGTCTGAGCCTCTGCTGACAGGGAGTGCTAATCCCTCTGCTTTGCCTGGAGCCCTCAAGCAGATGTCAGCAGCTACGATGGCTGCTCCAGCACCTCCCTCCCTTCAGACACAGCCAAAAGCTGGGAGTGGAGCAGAGCAACACAGGCAAAACACATCCTGGGCGCAATCCTGAGCCCTTCGGCAGGAGGGCTGCTTTCCTGTAAGAGTCCTAAAAGCAGCTTTGAGGAGAGGCAGAGTAGTGGCAGGAGGAGGATCCGAGGGCTGCATGGGGTGCACTGCCAGCACAGTATGGTTAATGCTATGGGGGCACGTGCTGTTCATCAGCACAGTCAGAATGACAGGCAGGTCACAAAGGTCTTGCTGCTAAGCTGGCCACCTTATTTCTGAAGCCACTGTGCCAAAGAGCATGAAGTTTAACAAGAGCAAGTGTCGGATTCTGCACCTGGGGAGGGGCAACCCTGGCTGTACGTACAGACTGGGGGACGAGAGGCTGGAGAGCAGTTCTGCAGAGAGGGATCTGGGGGTTTTGGTTGATAGCAGGTTGAACCTGAGCCAGCAGTGTGCCCTGGCAGCCAGCAGGGTCGACCGTGTCCTGGGGTGCTCCGAGGCCAGCACTGCACTGCTCAGGGAGTGCTCGTCCTGCTCTGCTCTGCCTGCTGCGGCCTTACCTCGAGCACTGTGTGCAGCTTTGGGCACCACAGTATAAAAAGGACATTAAACTGTTACAAATCATTCAAAGAAGGGCTACAAAGAGTTGTGAAGGGTCTGGAGGGGAAGATGTATGAGGAGCAGCTGAGGTCCCTGGGTTTGTTCGGCCCAGAGCAGAGCAGGCTGAGGGGAGGCCTCATGGCGGCCTGCAGCTCCCTCACGAGGGGAGCGGAGGGGCAGGCGCTGAGCTCTGCTCTCTGGGGACAGCGACAGGACCCGAGGGAACGGCATGGAGCTGGGACAGTGGAGGGTCAGGTTGGGGGTTAGGGGAAGGGTCTGCACCCAGAGGTAGTCGGGCACTGGGACAGGCTGCCCAGGGACATGGTCAGGGAACTGAGCCTGAAGGAGCTCAGGGAGCATTTGGACAGCACTGTCACACATCAGGTCTGGTTTTTGCATGGTTCTGTGGAGAGGCAGGCATTGGTCTCAATGATCCTTGTGTGTCCCTTCCAACTCGGGACATTCTGTGCTTCCAGGGGTGAGATTTGGGAAGGTGAGGCAGAAGCAGACAGGGGGAGGGAGTCAGATTTGGAGTGGGGAGTCCCACTTGGCACTTCACATGATATTCATTTTCAATTCCTTGAAAATCTTGAGAATGGCTAAACAATTGTAACAAGTAGCAGATTTTTCATACTACGGGATGCTTAGTTACCTCTGTGCAGGGATTAATCCAATCCACAACACCGCTACCCGGTAAATACCCTCACTGTGCTGCCTGCCTGCGTCATGCGCAGGAAACCTACCTCTGAAAAGAAGTTTCTTTGCGATGCACAGAAATCACAGCTTGCTCCCAACACCCTCCTCCTTTTCTCCCCAGGCTAAAGAGTTGCTCTGTTGCCTTTTTGACTCCCTGGCGTCTGACAGCATCCATCGCATTGAATCCCAGGACTGCTAGCCAAGATGGTCAGTGCCGCCAAGCAGCACGGGGGTGGATGCCATTGTGGTGGGTATCTGTGTAGACAGACACCAAGGGGGCTCCCAGCCTCCGAGAGTACTAAGATTTGTTTGTCATTAAAACAAAGTCTGAAGCATGGTATTAGCATCAGTAAGATAAATGAGACTGGTGGGAGGAAGGATCAGTGCCCAGGAACAAATCTTGCTGAACTGCAGCTGTGCTTTCTAGTGGAGTGCATTCTCAGGCAATCTGCTTGCATTTGTGGAGCAAGGTTTGGAGTGTTCAGCTGGCTGGGAAAAAGATCAGGAGGCAAGCACAGAGGCAGAGGTTCGCTGCTGGCTCTCTCTCAGGCACCTGGGGGCTCCCATCTTCCTCAGGCCCAAGACACAAGACTCCATGCTCTGCTGCTACTGTGGTCTTGGAACCAAAGACAAAACCACAGTAAGTAACGTGGAAATAGGTGGAGGGAAGGTTGGATCCCTGGAGAGCTGAGTACACCAGGTAGAGCCAATTAAAGACAATTGAAAGCTGTCTCTGCTTTGGCAGCTCTGTTACCATCTCTGCCCAGCCCCAGCTCATTGCCCACCCGTGGGCGCTCAGCCCTGTCCCATGTTCCTCACACCCCAGCAAACTGATCTAGTGCTGCTCCTCCTCTGCCGAATCCTTTTGGTGAGCTCTCTGGCAAGATGGCCGGCTTTAACATGAGGACTGTCAGTCTTCTGGGGACCTTCTGGGCAAATTCAGCTCCTTTGGGGAAGATTTCTCAGCCCAGCAGGCCTCTTGTTCCCACCTGTCCCGTTGAGGCGGACTTAACACATGCACCTCGTCCAGATGTCGCAGTCGTGGCACCAGCAGTCCCCGTGTCACCTCCAGGTGGTGTTAATGCAGCGTGGCATGCAGCTGGCCGGCCACCTCTGGCTGCTGCTGGCAGGGTGAGCCCGTCCCACACAGAGCCTTTCCTTCCACAAGAGCCTGGAGCAAGTCCTCCTCGCAGCCATCCCTCACACAGAACACCACTGCGTGTCTCCTCAAGACGAGCTCCAGAAACCACGTGCCCTGAGCCCCCGGGGCTCAGCATGACCAAAAAGCCTGCTCTGCTCCTGCAGCTAAGTAGGCCATTTTGCTGCACTCCAGGCACACTTCTGTCGTGCTTATTAGCCACGTACAGCCTTGAAACAAACGAAAATTAAAAGGATCCTCCCCCTGCGCTTGGGGAATTTGATCTGAAAAAAAAAAAAAATGCGAGAAATGGGATCACAGGGAGCTGCACAGCCCCCTTCCCTGAGCCTGGGGGACTCACACATCAGGAGGTGACGCTCCTGTGACCGGCAGCACTCAGCCCAGGGAGGCCATGTCCCATCTGGGGACACCCCAGCAGCACGTGGGACTGCAACAGCATTAGGCCAAGTAACAAACCAGGGCCTGGCACAGCAATCACCCGGTACCTCACCCCCTTCCAGAGAGCCCCACCGTGGAGGCTTGCTCTTTGTGAGCCCCCAGCTGCAAACACTCCAGGACTGTGCCTCGGTTTCCCACCCATGGCACTGCCGCATCCCGCAGGGACGCCAGCAGAAATGGGGCAGCACCTGGGGATTTTTGAGAGACGCTGCAGCCCTGTCTTCAATCCCAATTTTAAAGCCCAGCTAATTAGTCTCGGTGTAACAAACTAGCACGCCCTGCACAGAGCAGGGGAAAGCATCATCCTCTGATATTTCCCAAATGCCAGGATTCCATAAATAACCTCCCCAGCCTTTCCTCCCAGAGCTCCCCACTCCTCTCCTGGAGCACCGTGGGCCCTGCAGGATTCAATCCCGTTGCCCCGCCGTCAGCTCCGGCAAACGGAGCCGCAGCTCGCCCGGTGTTTTCCTGCAAACTGCCACAAGGCAGCCAGGATTAGCTAATCAGCGCTGAGGAGCAAATTAATGACTGCTAGAACTAGGAGAAAGGCAGATTTGATCTGAGATTGCCAGCTTTGCAGCTGGCTCCTACTTGCAAACAATTCATTTAGATTATGAAAGCAAGAAATTGAGTACAAAACCCCCTAGATTGTTTGCTTCCTAGAGAAAGAAAAGAAAAGAAATGGAATTTAGATTAAAAATTATGCAGAATAGTATTAATTCCCCACCCTCTCGTGCCTCCCCTCTTGCTGGAAAACCAGAGCTAATCAGAATTTAGCATTGTTCTGCTGCCAGTGGCAGAGCTGCCTCAATGGAGGAGAGAGAAAATACAGTAGGTGGCATTTGGTGTTAACTCCTTAGGGGCCTGCGATGAGGAAGACGGGAACGCAGCGCCCTGTGCCCGTCTCCTGGTTCCCCAGCGTGCCCCAGCCCTGCTGTCACCTCCCCACCATCTGCAGGTGCCTCGGGGTAGGGAGCAGCCTTAGGGACCTCTTCTCAGCCACCACGTGCAGGTTTGGTGGCTGCCTGGGGGCTTGGCAAAGTGACCAAACCGATTCTTCTGCCCCCCCGAAGCGAAATGACAAGGAAGAGCCCATATTCAAATGAATAACATCCGAACAAAACTCACAGATATTTCCCTTTGGTGTCCCCTCTCCATCCTAATTCAGCTGAGCGAAGCAGGATTGAAAACACGTGGCACCTGGAACTGGAACAACCCCCTAAAACAAACAGGTGGATTTGATTTGGGCCAGAATGACTTCTTTTTATTTAGCATTTACTTTTATTCACCCAAATAAATAGCTTCTGCTCCAACCCTATGCATGGGAGCCCCGCGGAGCACCCGGGATGTCTCCCATCACTGCTCAGACAGCGTGCGGGGACTTGCTGCCCTCCCCCTGGGCGGCATGAGCACAGCTGAGGAGTTGGGTCCCAGTTTCAGCTCCAGAGGCCCACAACCAGCTCCGGAGGTGGACTGGGAGCAGCTGTGCGGCCGTGCCAGGGCTCTGCTGCTTGCAGCAGCATCTTGCTATTTTAGGTTGCCCTTGCTACTGGCTTCACATTTCATTATCAGCAGATGTGGCCCCGGAGGCGTGCCGGGCATGACACTGCCTTCGCTCGCTGCCTGCATCCTCCCTTCTGCTGCGCCTGCTCCTGCGGGCAGCGGAGGCAGCACGGGGACCTGTGTGGTCATGGGGGTGGCACAGCCACAGCCCTGCTCCCCCCACAGCCTTGGGGCCAGGTGCTGGGGCGTGCTGGAGGTCTAAGCCTCCCCTGGTGGATCACCACCATGGGATTTATGGGGCAGAACGGGGAGAGGGGCAGAGCCTGTGGGTTTCTGTAGCTGCAGACCCCCTGCCCTGCCCTGCTTGGCTCTGCAGCGAGGCGAGGCCTGGGCTGGTCCTTGTGTTTGTGGTGTGTCCTGCTCGGGATGTGCTGCGGGAGCGTCTTTGTCCCCGTCCCCATCCCTGGGGCTGGGACCAGCACCGCCACAGCGGGCGGGCAGTGTCCCCTCTTGATCTCCTCTCCCCGGGGCCCGTCACAGCGGGAGCTGCTGATTAATTGGCACTTGGCAACTCCCCGTGGCCAAGGGGCTGGAGGAGCACAAAGGGCGATTTGTCTGCGAGGCTGCAAGCTTTGATAAAGCAGGGCCAGGGATGACTCAGATGTGGGTAATTAAAGCGTTTGAAGCAGCGGATGGCTCGGGCAGCAATACCAGCTCCAGGCTCTTTCAGCTGCTGGAACTGGGTCATGCAGGAGCCTGGCGCTGGCGTGGCCGCGAGCCAACGGCACCGCCGGTGCCCGTGTGCCGGAGGGCGGCCGGCTCGTCCCTGCCCTGGGGCTGTGCCCGCTGCTCTGCGGGCACCGGGCAGCCCCGGGGGGGCTGTTCCAAGGGGTCTGTGTGTGGCTGGTGCAGGTTGGAACCCGGAGCCCTCCTCCCTTAGGAGTCCTCGTGCCCCGTGAAGCACAGCAGGAGGCCACCGGGGAGCTCCCGGCCGCTCAGCACCTTCCGCGGGGGTGCAGCCACCCTCGTGTCTCATCTGCAGCCTTTAATCCTTCCCATGTGGTACCTTCAGGGCTACAACACAGCCAACAGCCATCTTACGCGTGTTGCAGGCGTGTTGGGGGTGCCTTTAAGCCCCTGGGGTGTTGCAGAGGGCTTAGAGCCGGGCTCCAAGAGCCAAGTCTGCAGGATGGAGCCCGCCAACGGCCCCCTGCCTGCATCTCCTGTCCTCACCCATCTCCTGGCCTCACCCCATCTCCCGTTCCTTGGTCCTCGCCCCATCTCCCATCCTCACCCCATCATCTCCCGTGTCCTCTCCCTCCGAGGCCGGGCTGCAGCAGTCTCCATGGTAACTCGGGATGCCCGCGGAGCCTGGAGCGAGGCGTTCAGGCAGGGGAGGGCGCGGTGCTGGGGGTGCTCCCTCGTCCCCGGGCCTCGTCATTGCGCCCCAAAATCCTGGTCAGCTGCCCCATCCCCAAAACTGACAAACCACCCGTTTTTCAGCCCCAAAATGCTGGGGTTTGTACCTTGTCGTGGAAAAATGTTAAAACCTGTGTTGATGTAAATACATCAGAGGTGCCAACAGCCTCCCGCCCTCCTCTGTCCCGTGCCAAAATCCTCCCCAAAGACTGAGGCTGGAGGGAACGCGGTCAGAGCCTGGCATTTTGGGGATGCCTTGGGGGCTGCTTCCATTGGGAATGGGATGGGATAGGATGGGGATGAGGATGGGATGGGACGGGATGGGGATGCAGCTCTCCTCTCTCTTTTCCTTTGTCCCCGTGTGGCTTCATGTGTCACATGAGGTCACCTCTCCCCACCTGCCATGAGCTGTGGCCCTCCTGGAACATCCCAAGCATCCCACGTGGCAGGGGCTGGATTTTTTCCCACCTCAGGACAGGTTTCCTTGCTTGGCTCAGGCAGCTTGTCCCAACCAGGTCCTTCTGCAGCCATCAGGCTCTGGGTGCCACTCACCCGTCACCTCCTGACAGCGGGCAGTGCGGCTCCGAGATGTCCCCCAGCACCGGGGACTCACCAGCAACCCACGGTGGGGGGCTCAAATCCACACCACCGTGACTCACGTTTCCTCCCAGCGCCCAGCTCCTCGGCTCGCTGCCACCTCTATTTTTGGAGCCTCTCAGCCAGGAGGAGCACAGATCATGAATAAGCTCACCACGCCAGCCCCGTGTCTCCCCGACGTCTCCGTGCGGCTCCGGCAGCGCCTCCCCGGGCTCGCGGTGCCCGTCCCTGTGCTGCTGCCGTGGTGGGGACGGATCCTGCGCAACGGCAGCCCCCGAGCAGCGTCCGTGTGAATCAGCCAGGAGCTGAGGTGGCGGCGTGGTAGCAAAATATTTCCTTTTAAAGGGCTTGTTTGGGGTTCTGGGGTTGGTTTTTGTGTTTTTTTGTTTTTTTTTGGCTAGCTGCAGAGCCTCACACCGACTTGGCGTTGATCAGCTGTGCTCCAGACGAGCAGATCACTCACAGTTATTTTTACTCACAACCTCCAGTATTTCAGGTGGGCCTGCAGCGGCTCGCTTTGCATCTCCACGCACAAAACTGACCAAATGAGGTTCCAGAAGTGGAAGCAGAAGTCGGGGCAGGAGCCTCCGAGAGGCTGCAAGGTGCTGGTGTGGCAGGGCCAGGTCCGTGCTGCCCTGCTGCCGGTGCCAGGCTCGCCACGAACCCACCCGTATTTTTCTTGTCCATCGCCTGGGGACTGGTGATGGAGAAGAAAAAGCGGCCCCGGGATCCCCCTGACCCCTCCACCCTGGTGCGGTGCCTGCGGCCACAGTCAGTAACCACGGGGTGATGGAGGCGCTGGGAGAATGAGGCTGGAGGAGAGCAGCACAACCGAGCACTCGAAGCTTTGGGGGTTTGGGAGGGGAACGGGGCCATGGCAGCGTGCTCGTCCCTCTGTCCCCACCATGGGGTGGCTCGGTGGCTTCCCCCAGCCCCGTTACCCCCAGGGGATGCTCCGAGAGGCCAGGAGCAGACCCGAGGGGCTGTGGCAGCAGCTTGGCCACCCGCAGTCCCCGTCCTCACAGTGCTGGGCTAAAATTATCCACCTGGCTTGAAATTAAGCGAACAGCTCAGCCGAACAGAACCCGAGTGGGCCACTGCGGGGCCATCAGACCACGGCTTTGCCTTTTCTGTCTGTGACAAGGAGGGGAGGGCCCTTTCAGCCACAGCCCGGTGACAGTGACATTGATTTCCTAGACCTTTCGGTGTGGCCAAATCTGTATTTTTAGCTGGAGAAAAAAAAAAAAAAAAAGAAAGAAAAAAAAAAAAAGAATAAATCACGGGGCCAAGTCCCTGCCCTGATGCGAAGCAGGCTGGAAGCAGGAGATGAAAGCCTTCGCCGCTGGAGCCAGCAGATGTGCAGGGCTCACTGCCTGCTCCCCGTGTCCCCAGTGTGGGCACTGTGCCACCAGCCTGTCCCCTGCACCCCTGGCCCCTCCAGGTGCCAGCCCCGCTCCCGAGGGGCCGGGTGCCTGCGTGTCCCCTCGGTGTCCCCGCAGCCCTTCGCCTTTCGGGGGGCGCTGCCTTCGTCTCCCCTTCCCTGCCACCTCCTCCTCCTCCTCGCTCTCCCCCACCCTGTTCTCATTTCCCCAAGAAGACTTTAATGAAATCTGCCCTTAATTAAATCCACATTCATTTGCATAATTACCAGGAAATTGAAATTAGCCTGCCGACGTGGCTGGAATACGTTTGGGTGCAAGGCGGCCGTGCCCGCTTGGCACCTGCCCCCGTCCCCGCTCCCAGCCCCACCCCGGGGGGACCATGCTGTCCCTGCCATCCCTTTGGCTTTATTTTAAAAAAAGAAAGTCTTCACTGCCATTCAGAATGTTTTTTTTTTTTTTTTGCTTTTATAACTATATATTTTGTCATTTTTTATGTTTTTAGTTGCTTTTTTTTTTTTTTCCTTTTTCAACAGTGACAAACTGAGGTAACGTCTGTGACACTACAGCCTCTCCTACGGGAAGAAGGTCCGAAACCCGACAGCCGAGGGAAGTCGAAATAAAAACCTGACAAACCGCCCGAGGTGGCGACCACGGTGCCCGCCCCGCGAGGGACGCCCCGGGGAGCCCTGGGTTCCTTACCTACATTATTGCACGAAAGATCGAGGACATCGAGGGACCTAAGGCAAAAAGGAGAAAAAAACCGCGCCTAACATCTCTAAATCTGTGCGATGCTACTTCTAAAACCGGACCTGGGCCCCTGCAGGCAGGCAGGGCTAGGGGGGGGGGGACGGGGACGGGGACGGGGACGAGGGGGCAGCGGCACCGGTGGCAGGCTGCGGTGGGTCACGGGGGGACACGGCGGGACCCCCGCCTGCCTGGCGGCTGCTGTGTAAACTGCTGCTGCTTCGGGGTAGCGTGATAGCCCTTTGTGCGGTAGTTCGGGGTCCGGAGGGGATGGGGGTGCCGGGGGCCCCTCAGGGTGCCCCCCCCACCCCGTGCCCATGGGTCCTGCAGCAGCATCAGCGAAGCCCTGCCAGGGTGGGGGGGGGGGCATCTACCCCCGTGTCCTCGGCGTGAAGGGGCCACCATGGCTCCTGCCCCCGCCCTGCCTCACCGCAGGCAGACCCCGGGGTGCTGGGGACAGGGTGGCAGCGAGGAGGGGTGACGGGGACCCTATGGAGGACCCTGGGGAGGTGGCTCAAAGGTGTGTGTCTGTTGTCCCCCCCCCCCCAGCTCCCTCCTGGCCATGCAGGAGCCACCAGGCCAGCCCCGGAGCTGTGCCACCGCATTCCTAATCCCTGGGTAGGAAAAGGCTGCAAAGCCCCCCTGGAGCATCGCAGATCCTGGCCCTTTGCCCACCCCCCCTGAGCCCAAACCCCCCCCCAGCCGCAGCTCCCCAGCCCCAGCAGGGTCCCTCTGGCCATCGCCGCCCCGCGCCGGGGCAGGGAGGACAGGGTGACACACAGTGACACTTGCTACATCAATGGCTGCCGGCGCACGGCGGCGGCTGCGCAGCACCTCCCGCGGCATGGAGCCAGCCGGGGGGGGGCATCCTCCATCGCCGCCCTCCGCGCCCCCTCCCGGTCCCCCCGGCGGGGCAGGGACCGGTGCCAGGGGTCAGCTCGCCGCCCCGAAGGCCTCTTCCATGGCGTGGGGTCATCGGCCTTCCTGGGGCCGGGCATGGCGGAGGTCCCAGCGCAGCCCCCCCATCTCGTAATTATTATTATTATTATTGGGGGACCCCTCCCCATGCCACTGCAGGGGGGTCCTGGAGGGGGCGGCGCAGCTGCTGGGCAGGGGACGGTGGCACCGGCGTCCTCCCCAGCTCCTGCCACGCGGGCGGGACAGCGGGGCCAGCATCCTCGGCGCTACCGAGCGCAACCAGTTTTGTCCTTTTCCTCTTGTTTTTTCTTTCTGTTGTTGGTTTCGTTTTTGTGTTTTGTTGGTTTTTTTTTTTGCTTCGGGAGGAACGGCTCCCGGTCCTGCTGCCGCCACCGCCAGCAGCCCCTTGCCCATCCTGTCCCCGGGCTGGAGCCGCTGGGAAAGGAGCCGCGCGCCGCCCCGGTGCCCTCAGACGCAGATCTCTATTGCTGTGGCCAGGACCATCTGCCCTTTGCCTTTGTCCTGCCGGCCGTCTGTCCTGCTGGCCGGCCCGGGCGAGGCCGCGCTCGGCTCGGGGCCGGCGAGCCGGGGCCCGCTGCCGTCGGTCAGGATGGTCCTCTTGAGCGGCGCGGGCGTGCAGGAGCCGGCCGCCTCGTGGCGGTGCGCCCCAGCCGGCAGCTTGTCCCCGGCGTGCTTGCGGGAGCGGTAGGAGGGCCGGCGGCGCACCTCGGCCATCAGGTCGTACTTGATGAAGTAGAAGACCTCCTTGACGGGGCAGCGCTTCTCCGGGTCGAGGGCCAGCAGGCGCTGGAACATGCGCAGCGCGCTGTCCGTGAAGCGCCGCCACTGCGAGGGCAGCCCCGCCAGCCGCCCCTTCTGCCACCGCACGAACTCCTCGAAGAAGGTGTCGGAGGCGGCCGCCGCCTCCCAGGGGAAGTTGCCGGTGAGGACGCAGAAGATGAGCACCCCGAAGGCCCAGACGTCGATGCTGGTGTCCACGGCGAAGCCCTCGGCCCGGCCGGCTTGGCACACCTCGGGCGCCGTGTAGGGGATGGTGCCGCTGATGCGCTTGACCCGGCAGCCCACCTTGCGGGTCATGCCGAAGTCGGCCAGTTTGACGCGGCGGCAGTCGCGGTCGAAGAGCAGCACGTTCTCCGGCTTGATGTCCCGGTGCACCAGGCTCTTGCTGTGCATGTAGTCCAGCGCCAGGCCCAGCTGCTGCACGCAGCGCTTCACCATGTCCTCGGGGAGCCCCACCTGCGGGTGCGGGACACGGTCACCCCCTGCCACCCCACCCGGCCCACCCACGGACCCCCGGTGCCAGCTGCTGCTCCGTTTGCTGTGCACCGGGGTTTTACTCGGGGTGCTCTCGGTGTCTCCCATCTCGCTCTGTGCAGCTTCTCCACTTTTTGCTTCCCTTTCTCCACCCTTCCTCCTCTCCCCCTGCCCCTTCTGCTCCAGGGATGCCCAAAGCAGGACCAAGCCATTGGGGGTCCCAGGCCACTATTTATGGGACCCCGGCCACCCAGGGGATGGGTGATGGGTCTAGTGATGGGTCCCAGGACACCCAGGGGAAAGGTTCTGAGTCCCAGGACACCCAGGGGATGGGCAAAGGGCCCCTGCTTTTAGGTGCTGCACTACTTCGGTGTTGGCAGCGGGACTGCCCCAGGTGGATGTGCCTGGTCCCCACATGTCGGGCTCCAAACAGCTCCACAGGCACCGGGAGCCCCACCTTGCACCCTCGTGAAGTGCAAGTCGGGTCGGTGGCTTTGCCCAGCATCCTGAGGACACCGAGCCCTCGCGCCCCCCACCCCAGCACCCCGCTGCGGCTCCCACCTGCGGGGGGATGATGTCGAAGAGGTCCCCGCCCGGGGCGTACTCCTGAGCAAAGACGTAGCAGTCCTCAGTCTCGAAGACCACGTCAAAAACCTTGATGATGAAGGGGCTGGAGGAGAGCGTGTTGGTGATGCTGAACTCCCGCAGGAAGTTCTTCAGCTTCGTCTTGCTCTTGTTGACAAACTTCAGGGCCATCTTGGTGCCTGCAGCGGGCAGAGGGCTGGCTGAGCACGGGGCATGGCCGGCAGCAGCGCTGCATGCCCAGCGGCCACATTCCCGAGTTCGGCCACGCACGGGGGCTCCCCCCTCCTCGCTGCCCACCCCGCTCCCCTCACCTGTGCTTTTGTGGGACACCAGGTCCACCTTGCCGTAGGTGCCCTTGCCGAGCTCACGGATGAGGTCGTAGTGCTTGTTGATGTCGGTGCCCGAGAGGGTGCGGATGGCCAGGGACTGCATGTCTTCGGTGATGAGCGGCACCCCGCAGCAGGCCAGCTTGCGCGACGGCTCCTGCTCAATCGACCCGGCACTCATGGCTGTGCTGCAAGGCAGAGGCGCGTCACGGCTTTGGCCCGCGAGGACGACGGGAGCCAGCCCCGTCCCCTAACCCCGCTCTGCCTGCACAGAGCATCCCTCGAGAGCCCAGCACACCCAGGGAGATGCCCCAGGACCCCAAAAAGCCCCCGCAACCAGCACAGCCTCCGCACGGCGCACCAGGAGCTGAGCTCCCACTCACCACCACGCCGCAGCCAAACCACCCTCTGAGCATCTTCAGCGAGCGCTGCCCTCCTTCGTCCCCAAAACCACAAACCCGGCACCGCTCCCCGACCGGCCCGGCACAGCGCCCGGCTCGCCCCGGCCCACGGACACTGGGCACCCCCGGGATGGCCGCAGAGAGGGGACCTGGGCGGATGGAGCTGGCTGCGTTTGTTTTGTAGCAGATTGACAAAAATCATGGGATAGCAGCTGAGCGGGCGCGGGTATATATTTAGATTTTTAATGCGGCAAAAAAAAAAAAAAAAGAAAAAAAAAAAACACTCAAAATTAATTCCAGCGCCTCCGGGACAAGCGGCATCCCTGGGTCCCAGGACCGGGGCTCAGCTTTGTGCCATGGCCCCACGGAGACTGAGGGGGAGCAACGGAGCTGGCGGAGAGGAGGTGGATGAAGGGCATCAAGGAGCAAACCTGGGAGGAGAGGGGAGCGGAGACGCACGGGGATGGTCCTGGCCCTGCCCTGCCCGATGCACGGGGACCAGCTTGTCTGCTGAGGCTGAACCCGATCTCCAAACTCGCCCTTGTTTCTTTAAACTACGGCCGTGCTGCCTCTCATCCCAGTTTTTCTTTTTTTTTTTCTTTCCTGGGAAGTTGGGCAAAAAATAGAAAAGGAACTTAAACATCATGATGTTCCAAAAATGTAACGGCTTGACTCATAAGATCTCCAAAGCAGCTCATCTCCATAGTGCTTTATTGGCCTTGTGGAAGAGGAGCACCATCTCAGTGTCTGGTTGCTGGAGGTGGAGGTGGGTTAGTGCAGAAGCTAAATGGATGCAGCAGGACTAAAAACAGCTCGCAATACCCTACAAGAAGAATGATGGCTGCACTTGAATTTACAGTCCAGCTTGTCAATGTCTGTTAATTAACCTGTGTTGAAATACTATTATTCAAGTCGGCAAAGTTTTTTTTTTATTAAAAAAAACATGCCTGTGGGATATGAGATGAAGGACTGCCTGCTGCTGAGCAGCTCTCCAAGTCAAGGACTGCTTGCTTTTCCTTAATCTGGGCTTTTTCTAACCTCCTGCCTGATGGGTTTTTGAGGCCGTGCTGCAGAAAGCTCCCTCCTGACCTGCCACAGAGACGTGGCCCTCAGAAATGGGTGTCCCCAAGGAGGGACGTGTCCCCGAGGAGGGGGAGTCCCTGGGGATGGGGCTGCTGCTCGCAACGCCCCCAGCTCGGCCGCTGTCCTCCCCGAAGTGCCAGCAGGTCGGATGGGAGCACGGAGCCACTGCCATCCCCGGGAAAATCCAGCAGCGGCGGCGGCCAAAACACCAACACGCCCAGGAAAAAAAAAAAAAAAGAAAAAAAAAAAAAGGAAACACAGAAGTTTTCATTAAAAATTGAAATGCTTTGAAAACATGCTGGTTCCTATGTAAACAGCAAAGGCAGCAGCGGGGACAGGGACGAGGACGCTTCCATCTGGCTCTGCACAGTCACGAGGACTGCGGGACACCCGTCCCCACCTGAATTTTGGGGAGCTGCTGGGGAAGGAGCTCTGCCCCACGAGGGGAATGCTGGCATCCCGCCGTGCCCGAGCAGCCACCACCAAAGCACGAGCCCAGGGGTGACACCCAAGGGGCAGCAAAGCCACCGCCAGGTACCACCGGTCCCCACTGCCCGCTGCAGGCAGCTTGCGCCGTCATCTGCGTGTCCTGAACCGTTTCTCCTACTATTCAGACTAAAATTGTTCTGTGTTTAAGCTTGAGAACCATTTATCTCATTGAGCGAGGAGGATAATCCACCCACTGCTTCCTCGCTCCATGGCATGTATTTATAGGCAGGCGCTCGTCTCCCGGCGGCAGCTGTCTCTCCTCTCTCCTCTCTCCTCTCTCCTTTCTCCTCTCCTCTCCCCGAGCCTCCCCTGCTCCGTGGTCCCCAGCACCCGGTCCCCATCGCCCGCCGAGGCCCCGGTGCCACCCGCTGCAGGCGCGATGCTGCACGAGCCACTCGGCCGAGTGCCGAGCCCTGGGCGCATTGGCTCTGCCAATAAGTAATTGGCAACTCATTAAGAGCTCATTGAGAGGAGCAGGGGCAGGGAGAGGCGGCTGCCGGAGCGGTGGCTGCTTGGAAATGGAGAGGGGAAGGGATAAAAAAATCCCTCTGGCCACATCGGAGAGGGACAGGTCAGAAAACCAGCCCAGCTTTAAACGGAGGAGCAGGGTTTGGTGCTGGGGGTTTGGGAAGAAGCCCACGGGGCAGGGCTCAGGGCTGTGCAGGACACAGATTTCCCTTTTAGCAAGGAACGCAAAGCGCCCAGCAGCGGGCAGGCGTCCCCGCGTCCCAGCCGGAGGAAACTGAGGCACAAAGCAAGGAAGCGACTTCCCGCGGCCACACAATGCGCCAGGGGCCAGCATCGGCCCCACGTGTCCTGGTTCTGCTCCCACGGTGAGCGGGGTCCCCCCGGCACCGAGCAGGCACCGGCCCTCGCTCCCCATCCAGGTGTGGGGACGGGGGGACCAGGGCTGTGACACAGCCCCGGGGTGGGATGAGGTCTCCCATCCTGGCCCGCATCCCGTGAGGAGCTCTGCACGCTGCTCTGCACCCATTCAAGCACCAGGAGCCCTTCCTGAGCCCATTTTGGGGGGAAGGATGCTACGGGCTGAGCTGGCAGCCGAGCCGCCGCGTGCCGCACCGCGACTTTGCTGGAGGAGTCACCGCAGGACACTCGGGGACGATCCGCAGAGCACCTCTGGATGCTCGCCCTGCAGCTCAGCCCCAGGCACCGAGGGCAAGCTGAGAAAACCGGGGCTCTACCAGCGGCGAGGAGCAAGAAGGGGACAGCAGAGCTCACCTGTGCCCGGCGCAGCCCCACCAGGGCTGTCCCCGCGTCCCTCACCGCCCTGGCGATGCCCACGCCGCGGCCGGCAGCAGCCGGGGCCGAGCCGCAGGCTCTCAGCGTGCCGCTCCATTTCCAGCCTCCGCCGCCTCTCGGCTCCGTTCTCATCTGACCCCATTACGGGAACATGTCAGCTCCTCGCGGCTCGTCGGGGCCGTGGGGACGGGCGCCAGGCAGAGCAGCGTTATTAGCTGCGTTTCCCCTGGGCACCGGGACACCGGCATCCGGGGACATCGGCAAGGGCACCTTGGCCTAACGAGGCCGACGTCTCCGCGGGAGGGCATTGTGCAGGGGATGGGACGCTCGGGGTGTTTTTTTGCCAGGGTCGGTGGTGTTGCAGGGCAAGACCCACGTGGGTGCAGCCAGACGGCCGTGAGCACAGGGGGAAAACATCCATGTCCCAGCTACTGACCCCGCTCCAGTCCCTCCTTTTTCCTGCGCAGGGAACGGGGGGAATCGCTGCCGTTTTGGGGTTTCTGAAACCCCAAAAGCTGGCCCTAAAGGCAGCAGGCAGCAGCTGGGGGTGGCCGCCCGACACCAGCACACACACAAGTGATGCCATGGCCTTAAGTGTGCACGGGGAGAGGGCGCCTTCGCCGGGACCCACAGCGGGGCTGCCCAACGCTGCAGCACTTTGGGAGCTGCCCAGCACCCCGCAACCCGGGAGGAGCAACCAGCACCCAGAGGGCAATGGACGGGGCAACAGCTCCTTGGCCTCTCGTTTCTCATGGAGCAAGACCTGACCCCTCGCAGCGGTGACCTGAAGCACTCTGGAAAGCCCTGGGAGGTGCTGGATGCCACATGCCATACGCCTCAGCCAGTGCCACGCTGCCCTGATCTCCACCGAAGCAATGGTGCCATCCCAGTTCCCGGGTCCGTGACACTTCTCTGCATGGTGGCACCGCGTCCCCAGCCGGCCGGATTTCCTCACACCTCCACTCCCAGGCCGGGGCAGTGCCCGGCAGCAGCCCTGAAACAGGGATTGGCTTTGGCAGAGCCGGTGAGCGCCCCGCAGAGTGCGCGATTGCGGCACGTGGGGGCTGCCCTCCTCCTCCCGGTGGAGACCTCTCAGCTACGGGGCAGGGGCAGGCCCCGTTTCACCCATCAGCACCCCTGCAGCAGGATCCATCTCCCACCCCAGCCCGTGATGAGCTTCTCCAGCCCTTGGTCCCGACGACCCAGCTTGCACAGGCGGCCTCGAGAAATTTTGGGGAGAGCACATCGCCAGCAGCCCCGCTCTGTCCAACAGCACCCGTGGCCCTCCCGAGGGACCGGCAGCACCCCGGGGAGCCTCGGTGCGCCCCACGCTGCTCTCCTGGAGCTTCTGGGAGGATTTTCCCTGCCCTTGTCCCCCAGCTCGGCACTTGACACAGCACCGCTTCCGTACAGCGCGGCCCGACGACAGGACCTTGGCTGCCTTTCAGCGCGCTGCCTTCCCAGGATTTTTCCTGCTGAAGGGGATTGCTTTGTTAGGACCTCAGCTCCTTCTGCCTCCGGCTCCTCCCGCCTTCTCCCAGACTTGCCGCTGGCACCGGGGATTTATGATTACTTCATTGTTTGATTGGTTTCATCAGCCTGTCAGCATCTCCCTCCCGAAACTCTTCCACCAGTGCCGGCAGCACCGCGCCTTCGGGATCGGCAAAGACAAACGCCGCGAGCGGCACCTGCCTGGTCCCCGCGGGGCTGGGCCAGCCACGGTCTCGTCCCTTCCCACCCTCGGGGCAGCGTCCCTGCCACCTCGGTGCCAAAACCAGCACCACGGCCACTCCAGAGGGGTTGTGTCCCCACGGAGGGGCCGTGTCCCCACGCTGGACCCTCACAAGCCGGTGCCGCCCGTGGCCCGCTCACCCCAGCGCCCCGGCTGCCACCGCTAGGGACAAGTCGCCAAGGTGTGGTCACCAAATCCTTCAGCTGTGCCCCGAAATGTCCCAGCCCTTTGGGGAAGGGCAGAGCGAGGCCACTGGAGCTGCAGCGAGCCGGGATGCCGCCGGTTGGCGGGCTCAGCACCATGGGTCGAGGCTTCGCCTCCCGGCACACGGCACCAGGCACCCAACGCTCGCCAGCCCCAGGGTGGGTGGCAGCGGGGGTGCGCTCCCCTCGCCCACCGCTGCCAGGGGGATGCTGTGAGGGCTCGGGGCTGCCCCCGGTGCCCTTGCCCACCTTGCCCACCGCTCGCTGCCGTCCCCGCTCCTCTGTGGGGTCGCTGCCCCCAGCCCCGCTCTGGGCACGGCGCCGCCGCATCGCCCCCAGCCTCCCGGATCGCCCCTCGTGTCCTCGAGCCGTCCCCGCGTGTCGCCGGGCGGCGAGGACGGAGCCCCCCCGGACCCTCCCCGACCCCCCAGCGCCCTCCCCACTCCTCCCCAGCCCCTCTCGGCCACAAAACTCTTCTCGGCTCGGGCTCACGCCGCTTCCGTCTCCGGCCCCGGCAGCCGCAGGGCTGGGGCCGCACCGGGCGGGGGCTGCGGCGCAGGTGGCGGCGGGGACCGGGCGGGGACCGGGGGGCGCTGGGGGGGGGTCTCGGTGCGGGGCTGGGGAGGGGGCGACCCCAGGCAGGGGCTGGGAGCGGGGGGGGACTGTCCCCGAGCCCCCCATGCACACACACACACACACACACACACAGCCGGGGGGGAGCGGGGGGCCGCCGTTTTTTTTCCGATTTTTGTTTTTTTTTTCAATAATCATCCCTTTTATCGGGCTCCTCTCGAAATGGCGCTTCCCCCCCCCTCTCCCCCCGTATCCTTTTTCCCCTTCCCCTCCCCTCCAATCTCGCCGTGCAGACAAAAGGGCCGCTCCGCCGCCCGCACAAAGCCGAGCTCCGCCGCTCCTCCCTTCCCCTCCGCCGCACCGGGGCCGGCCCCGAACCGCACCGGGACCAGCTCGGAGCCTTACCGGGGGGGCTCGGACCCCTCCGTCCTCGGCGGCACCGGCAGCCTCCTCCCTCAGCCCCCCGCTCGGGGCCGCTCCGCCGGGCTCATCCCGAGCAACCGGAGCCGGGAGCGGCGCCCCCCCCCCAGCTCCTCGCCGCCGGAGCCCCCCCGGCCGGGCAGCGCCGCCGCCGCCCCGCCCCCGGCCCCGCCTCCGTGATCCACGCGGGGAGCGCGGCACGGGTGGGGGCGCCCCCTCCCACCCCCCCCCCGGCACCCACGCGTGTCCCCTTGTCCCCAGCCCCGCTCGCGTCCCGTCGGCGCCGGGCAGCGGGTTGGGGACGGTGGGCATGGGGATGGGGATGGGGATGGGGATGGGGATGGGGATGGTGACCCCCCCCTCCCCGCATCGGTCCGGTGCCCCCCCCCCGGGTGGGTGCTGAGAGTGGGAGAAGCGTTTTTGGGGGAGAAAACGGCCGGAATGGGCAACGCTGCGGGAAATTGGGGTGGGGACCTCGGGGACCTCGGGGACACGCCGGGTGGAAGGGGCCTCGCCGGTGCCACCGCACGATCGGGCCCCGCGCCCTGACCGCCCACCCCCCGCTGCCCCCCGGGGCTGTCCCCGTGTCCCCTCCCGGTGCCACCCCAGCGGCAGCAGCTCCCCGGGTGCGGAGCTGCCCCCTGGATCCCTCCCGCCGGCCCTACTGCTAGCTGCGGGCCGTTTCTAGGTCAGATACGGGGAGCGGTGCCGGGGAGCAGCGCCAGGGGAACCTGCGTGGGGACAGTGGCCACGGACCCAGGACACGGCACCCGCCCCAGGTGACATCGGGGGACCAGCAGCGGGGACGGGGAGCGCTGCGGGTGCTGCTGTTTGCAGCCCCATTGGGCACAGCGGGTTTGGGGGAGCGCACGGCGGTCCTACAGTGAGCTGTGGGGAAAGTGCCTGCTCCGTGGGGTGCCGTGGGGCTCCGTGGGGCTCTATGGGGCACCGTGGGGCTCTGTGGGGCTCCGTGGGGCTCTGTGGGGCTCCGTGGGGCACCGTGGGGCTCTGTGGGGCTCTGTGGGGCTGGGTGGCCCCTGCCCATCGGACGCTGGGTTTGCAGCTGCAGACCGCGCCCCAGCACGTGGCAGGCCGTTGGTCACGCACAGATGGAATAATAACAGCAACGACAATAACACCGGCTCCTGTTTGCACAAAGCTCACGGTCTTCAAAGCATTTAGAGAATATTAATAACTAATTATGATCAGCGAGGTGAAGGGAGCCGGGTCCAACACGTTTGTCACCCAGCGCAGTCCCAGACCGTGCCAAAGCCCCGAGTGCCCCCGGGATTTCCGCCAGTGGCTCCGGGGGACACGTCCCAGCTTGTGCTGGGGGATGCACTCGGTCAGAGCAGGCAGTGGGGAAATGACCCAGAAAAGGGAAAAGGCAAATTGTGGCTCCCCAGGAATGGCTTCCCGCATTGCCACGAGCACCACGAGGGTTCGGAGAGCCAAGGACGAGCTGGGGACACGCAGGTCCCTGCTGGAGCTGCTGTTCGGATTGGAGCTGCCTGCGTGCCACAGAGAGGGCGACCAGCTCGGGGACATGTCCCCAGATTTGGGGTAAGCAGCTGTGAACGCACCCAATGCTTGAGAAAGGCTGGGATTGGAGCATCTCCCCCCTGCAAGCCGAGAGAGAAGTGTTGCAGAAGCAGAAAGCCCGAGCTGGTTCTAAAAGCCCCGTCCCCTCCAAACTCGGAGAGGTCGCTCATCCCCTCGCCATCTCTCGGAGCCGTGAGCCGTGAGCAGCTCAGCCCAAAACGAAGGCGCCGCCGCCGCGAGCGGTGCTGCCGGGGGGCAGAGCTGGTGGCCACGGCCGGCGGGCACGGAGCCGCTGTCACGCCTTGGTGCCAGGAGCTGAAACCTGCCTGGAGCTGATGGCGGGGATGCTGGGGAGGAGCAGGCAGGGAGGGAGGCAGGGAGAAAGGGAGGCAGGGAGGGATGGAGGCAGGGAGGGAGGCAGCCGCGGAGCGGAGCACGCCGGGAGCTGCAGCGGGAGCAGCCGGGGATGCGCTCGGCCCCTGGGGAGGTGCCTCCCCTCCCGGCTGCTTTTGGAGATTTTCCCCCATCGAGCTCCCAAACCTGCTGTGCCCTGCCGGGAGCTGCCCAGCCTTCGCTCCGCCTCTCGCTCCGTGACCTTCACTGCTCGTGGGTCATCCTCATCGCGTGTGGCTGCTGCTGCTCGCCCAGCTGGGGGTACCCGACCCATGGGGGGGGCAGGGGGGTCCCAAGGGGACGCAGGGCCGGTGGGAGCCGGTGATCCTTCCATGCAATGCTCCCCTGTGCCCAGAGCAGATTCCTGGCTGCTGCTCCCAAGGTCAGGGAGGAGACGCAGCCCAGGGCACCGCAGGGCACCGCAGGGCGCAGGCTGCAGCCCTGCTGGGGACGGGCCGAGCCGCTGCTGACGGCCATCGGGGCACTGCCTCCCCTCCTGCAGCCCCCCAGGCTCCGTCCCCTGCTCCTGGGGGGCAGGGGAGCAGCGGTGACCCCAAGCCAGCCGGGCAGGGGGCTGCTGCCTCCCTCGGCACACGGGGGGTGCACGAGGCCGCAGGAGCCGCTTGCAGGCAGCTGGGGAGCAGCGTTAACTCTGGAGCGTAATGATGGCCACTGAGTTACTGCTTGGAGAAGAAACGTAGTGGCTTGGTTTTGGGGGCGTTTCTTACGAAACGAAGCAGAAGGGGGGGTTCTCTGGGGGTGTGAGGGGGTCACGGCGCCGTGTTGCTCCCCCAGGTCTGGGTGCAGAGCCGCAGGCAGTGTTTCCCGTCCCATTTACATCCAGGGCCAGTTCAAAGCCAGCAGCAGGAGCAAGACAGGGGCATGGGGACAGCCCGGCACGGCCCGGCCCGGCTCAGCGCTCCTGCTGCCTCCGCTCGCAGCCCGTTCTGCTGGCACCATCTAGCGAGGGCGAGGGGACCGGCAGCAGCCGCCAGCACCGCGTGCGGGTGGCCCGGTGGCTCGGTGGCCCGGTGGCCCGGTGCTGTCCCCTGTCCCCTGTCCCCCAGCCCGCTCGGGGATGTCCCCTCCCTGCTCCATCCCGGCTCCGGGTGCGGGTGACACAGCGGGACAGGAGCCAGGGATACTCGGGGGCTGCTTTGTGCCCCGCTGCCAGCCCCGGTGCCCCGCGTCACCCCAGCCCCTGGGCCATGACTCACGGTGATGGAGGCTCCAAAAATAATTTTTAAAAAAGGAAAAAAAGTGTTTTACCCACCAAAATAAATCCTACAGCTTCCGCCGTGCTGGCAGGAAGGACGGACACCTTGCAGCGTGCCCGGGCTGCCACGTGCCCACCGGGGATGAGCCACAGCCCAGATCACAGCCCTGCCTGGCCCCTGGGACCCGGACCTAGCCCTGGTGGGTGCCCCTGCCACGGCAGGAGGAAAGGCCAGGGGTGGAGGGAGGGAGCTTTGCCCCGGGGACGGTGGCACGGGCCAGCAGGCGGCAGTGGCCCAGTGCCACAGAGGAGCAGCTGGGCACGGCGTGTGCCGGCGTTCACACCTCGCGTCCCTGCCGGCTGCCCGGATAATTCAGGCACCGCGCGTTTGCCTTGGCTGCCGCTCAGCAGCGCGGGTGGGAGAGGTTTTGGGGCCAGAAAACAGCGGGGAAGGAGGGAGACGAGTGCTGGTGCCGCTGCAGAGAGGCCTTTGCAAGCTGGCGCTCGTGGCCCTCCCTGGGGACCAGCACCTGCCCCCTGCGGTCCCTGGGAGCAGGGTCTGGCCCCGCTGAGAGGAGAGGGTGCAGGCAGGATGGTGGCAGGGTGCCCTGTCTGTAGGGCAGCCGGCTGTCCCGCAGCTGGAGGTGGCCAAGCAGGAGCTGCCACACCAGCTGCACGGGGACGAGTCCTGGGGGCACATCAGCATCAGTGCCACCCCAAAATCCAAGCCAGCCCGCTGCCCCCAGGGCTCCCCGTGGTGCCGGGGCAGCCCTGCAGCAGGACACAGCCCCCAGCTCCTCTGGAGTTCCTGCGACCTGTTGGGATGCGGCAGGAGGTGCACCCCAGCCGACAGTCCCACTCCTGTGGGCACAGCATGGCACGGCACGGCACCAGGAGGGGACACACACACACACACACACACACACACACCTCTTGGAGAGCTGCTGGCAGGGAAGCACATGCTGGATGTGCTCACGTGCTGGGCACGCAGCCTCTCCTGGCACAGCGCGGCACGGAGCCGAGCCCCGGACCCCTCCGGCCGTGTCTGCTCCAGGGCAGGCTCTGGCACAGGCTCTGCAGGTGGTTTTCCACTGGTCACTGTCCCCAACCCGCCTCGGTGCCGTGTCCACCCCGCGGCATCCCCGTGGCACTGACCTGTGCAGGTGCAGGGGCTGCAGCTCCTCTTTCTGGAAGCAGACGAAGCAGAAGGAATCCATCGCGCCAACGCACCCGGGCAAGGGGGAATCCAGGCCGGGCAGCACCGGAGAAGTGTTGGCATCTTCCTCGCCCTCAGCAGTGCCGCCGGCGGGGTCTCACGTTCACCCGGCCAGGGCCATGGTGTCGGGGAGCCCCTCACACCGCTGGGCCGGCCGCTCACCACATGGGGAGGCAGCACCGGGCTGGGACGTGTCCCTCATCACCCTCGCCGTGGAGCCAGCCGTGCCCGGTGCCACCCCGGCACCCATCGCGCAGCGGTGCTCAGGGGCTGCGTGCGGGGTCCGAGGGGTCCAGCAGGGCAGGACGAGGCCCCGGCCGAGCCCTCGTGGCACTTCAGAGGCCGGAGGATGCGGCCACCCCACTCTGGACCCCGGCGCCCATGTGGCACCCAGGCGGAGGGCACAGCCCCGGTGCCCGTGGCCCCGTCACCGCCGCGTCCCCGGCGCAGGACTTGGTGGCAGGCAGGCGGCCGGGCCCCGCGTGGCCGCGGAGGAAAGTTGGAGATCTCACCGGCAGAGCCGCCGCTCGCTCTGGCAGCTCCGGCGGCGTGCGGGTATTAATAGCTCCAGAGCCATGCGGCGAGGCTGGGGATTAACTCCTCGGCTGCCGCCGCCGGCCCTGCCCGGGCTCCGCGCTGGTGCCGCGGGGTTTGGCGGCGCCGTGGCTGAGACCTGGCAAACTCAGCGCTGTGCCGGTGGGGTGAGGCAGGGCGGCTGTGGTGGCGGTGTCCTGGAGCAGCAGGTCCTCGTCCCGGCCCGTGTCCCACCCCCTGGGGTGACAGCAGAGGGCAGGTCCCTGCGGGGGGACGTGGGGAGGCTTCCCCAGGCCGGCCGTCGGCTTCGTCATCTCTGGCCGTGAATTATTCAGTGCGCCGCTCCGCTTGCAGTGTATCTGCCCCAGCCACTCCCACCCTAATGGCAAAAATCGATGGATTTTAAAGCCTCGTGGACAGAAAGCTCCTGGCCCTGCCACCGAGGGCTGGGCTGCGGGCAGGCTGCTCCTGTTCCGCATGCCACCGGTGCCGGGGGCTGTCCTCGGTGCGAACCTCCCCAGGACCAAACCTGGAGGGCGATTCAGCCCTAAGTCACATTTGTCACCTTTGTCACTGTGGAGGGACAGTTCCTGCAGGGCACAGCGTGCTCCAGCCGTGCCTGGGTGCGGGCGCCAGCATCCCGCAGGCATCAGGAGCCCCTCTCCACCCTGCGGGGTGCAGCAGGTGCCTCCTCCGCTGCTGTTCCCCCAGGGCCCTGGCACCCACCCAGGCACCCACTCACCAGCAGCCTGCTGCACAGAGCGACGAAAATGTTAAAATTTAATGTCTCGGCTAATGGGCTGAGCAGCAGAGAGGAGAAATGTGGAAAAAAAAGAGGGCCGCTCTCCCAAGGAAGGGAAGAGGAGAGCGTGGCCAGCCCTGGGGAGCCCCTAATGGCTTCTGGAGGGGCCGCGTGGTGCCGGGCTGATGGGACCCCTCTCTTTTCTTAAAAACCATTAGCTCCTCGCAGCCCCCATGGAGATGTGGGATGGAGCAGCCGGGCACTGCTCTGCCTGGCTCCGGGCTCCACCGTGGATGTCTCCGGGTGGGACCCAGCACGTGGAGCCCCGGCTGCGCCGTCCCCTGCACGTCCCCTCCCCAAAAGTCAGGAGGCTGAGGACAGGGAGATCCTGATGTCTCTTTGCATTGCTTGGTTGGGCTTTTGAGGCCTAGGAAGAAAAGCCAGGCACTGAAATTTGTGCAGGTTTAATAAAAAAAAAAGCCGCAGCCCCCAAGTTTCTCTGAAGTCCATCCTTTGGCTGGAACAGAAGTGGTGCCTTGTATCACAGAGCAGCAAGGTGGAGGTGAAATAGAGCGTCACCTCTTCCAGACACCAGCCAAGGGGAACAGGGCACACAAAGCTCATTTCTTCCAGGTATCTGCAAGCAGCTGTGGCTGGCACCGCACCCTGTGCCCTCACGAAGACCCTGCTTCAGGAAATCCAACCCCTGGCCATGGGAACAGAACATTTGGGGCCATGGGACGGCGTCAGGGTGCCTGCCTGCCACAGGGCCTTGCCTGCAAACCCACCCTCCTGCTTTTCTGACCTTCTGCCGTGTCTCAGCCCCCTGAGCTTGTTTGGTCCCAGCCCCTGGAAGCAATTCCCAGGGGTGTAGATTGCAAATAGCCCCAGGGGCTTTCCAGTAAGAGGAAACCCTCTGGCCTCGGGGCATCCTGGCTGTTTTGGAGGTGAGTGTCTTCTTTTTGGAGTGTCTTCGGGAGGAGGAGGAACCCGTGGTGGGGAGCACGCCTTCCCTCAGAGCAGTGGGCTGTGGGTTTTAATTAATTACACATGTCCGTAGTACTTTGAGCTTGTGGGCATGGCTATTTGCACTCAGAGCCCTTACCTGCCGTAGATTTTAGAGCTTGCTAAGTGAACAAATTGCTTATTGCCAAGCAGCTTACTGAGCAAAGGGGTGGGTTCACGACACAAAACTTTCCCTTGTGTTTCGTGTTTCGAAGTTGCTCTATTGTGCTTATAAACTACAGCTTAACCCCTTCAAAGAAATCACCTTGGGTGGATGTGCAGGAAGGTGCTCATTTACGCATGGCATTCAGAGTGAGTTACAGCTCCCTTTGTGGTAGGAGCAATAAAACAGCAATAAGATGGAAACAGATACCCGGCTGGATTTGAAGAGAGGCGCAGACAGCTGCTGGGTTGGAATAAGACTCAGCCTCAGCCTGGAGGCAAAACCCAAACTCTGCAAAACTGGAATAAAGCAATTAACTGCAATGAATATTTGAGTGTGTGACTGAACAGGCTGGAACGAGGACTGGAGCTGTGCAGGATGCTTTGGCAAAAGGGCTTCAAATCAAGTTCTAGTGCATTTCTCTGTGTGTTCACGGTAAAGATAACCGAGGGATAAACCATGCAGTAAAGAACAATCTTCACAAACGCTGTTACCTTGGTCTCCCAAGGTAGCCATTTGGCTCCATGGTGTCTCCCTTTCTTCTGTATTTTATTTTTTTTTTTAGACATAAAGTTAGAAAATAAAACTTTGATGTCTTTTCCTGACTTGGGCTGACTGGGACATAGTTTGAGCCTTACTGTCTCCCTCTGTAGGAAACAGAAGATGAAAAAGCCCCAGATTGAAACATAAGGGCTGCAGACAGCCAGTGGTTTCCCCGGCCAGGGCAGTGCAAGACCTTTCATTTCAACAGCAATTGCAGGCATGAGGATATTTTGTTGTCCTTGGAGCAGATGTTGCTAGAACAGGGACAAAAGCTTGTGGAGCTCAGAGCACGCTGTCAGCCCCAAATCCTGTACTAAAATGTGCTGCACGCCCTTTGGGTTTTTCAGGGGAAATAAGAACACAGGACAAAAGCTCCCTGTAAGGATCCAGCATTTTGGCACCTTGGCTAAAGCTGGCAGCTCTCGCCTCTGGGGCCTTGTGCCTCCAGCAGGAGCTGGCAAAATCTGTGCCAGGAGCAGAAGCCCAGCTCCAGCCTCCCAGGCTTTCCTCCAGCCCTGGCAGAGCAGGTGCACGCTCCTCCTCTCTGCTTTCTGGGTCCTGCTCTGTGCCCAGCTCAGTTTTCTTATTTCTCTCGGTGCCCACCAGCTTGTTCAGTGCCATCCGTATGCCAAACCCCTCCCGCTTCTGGAGTCTCTTTTGTTCTGCCAGTCTTTTTTGTTCTGCCAGTCTCTCCAGAAGAGACTGAAAATGCAGTGCAGGGAGAAGCAACTTGCACAGCCCCAGGAGGCAAGGTGCGAGCGGAGCGGCGACGGCCGCAGTTTTGCATCGGGCAGGAGGCTCGCCCTGGTGTGAAACGTGCACACTGGAGCACATGTCAACAAGCAACGTGCTAAAAGAACAAACCACGATCATGAGATGATCCTTTTAATGGTCTCCATGGATACCTGTCCCATGCCGGTGCAGCTGCGGTGGCCCGAAGTGACGATCGGTGGAGTAAGAGGCTCCAGGCTCCGTGAACACGCACGCAGGCACGTTGCCGGGCTCAGCCTCACATTTCGGAGACGCTGGAGAGGCTTTGGAGACGGTGCAGTGCCTGGCACGTAACAGCAAACACAGTGATCTCCAGAGCAGCCCGACAATGTCAAAGCTGCAAATCTGTGTGACGAAAGGTCACCCTGGGGCACGGACACTGCTGCACAGCTTGGTCTGGGAAGAGCTGCAGCACCCGGACCCCAGGCGAGGTTAGGGCTCAGGTCTCCGGCCCTTTATGCACGAGGGGTTCACCTGCATTTAATGAGCCCTGCATTTTAAGCACAAGAACAGTGTTTCCACCAACAGGGACTAGCACGGGAATGCCCAGGACGAGGGGCTGCAGGGTCAGCGCGCTGCTGAGAGGCAGCCACGATGAGAAGCAGGGAAGTGGAAGAAATTTGACAGTGGAAAAAACAGGGACTATTCAACCATAATCTTCTTGCTAAGCCTTGCAGTTAGTTACACTCCCCTAGAGGGTTTATTTCTCTCCCTCTCCTGTTGTGTTTAATCCTCTAATGTAACTGCAAGCATTTGCAATATCCTCATATGTATACAGCCCCCCTCTAAAGCCTATTAAGCCACCGGTTTCAGCGCTCTCTTGTAACGGGAAATGCCACAGGAGACTTTGGGAACCATAAGTGTTTTGATCTGTATTAACTTCGCTGTTTTTAGGCTCTGATTGGTCCTGGCTTCATTTTGAAAGGCCGTAGCGAAGGGCTGAATTTCCTGTTTTAATCGTGCCCCTCTTCTCGGTCTCCCCGTTACGTCTTCTCTGCCAGCCCCTTCAGTCATCAGAAAACAGAGGGCGTCAGAGCGGATTGAAGTAAACCCGTGGGGTTGCAATTGGTCTCTGATACCCGGTAACCGCTCGCTACTGCTGCTGATTAGGACCTGCGGTGTGAGGATTCTCCCTCCTTGTTCATTATTTAATTAGTTACACAGGCACAAAGCCAGTAGGAGTGTTCTTGTACGCGTGTGCCTGCCTTGCAGGGTCCTTCACTGAAGGCTCTCAGGGGAAGCAGCCACCCGGGGAGGTGACGGGGCCCCTGTACCCGGTGACGAGCAGGACATGGCGTGTGGGGCCGTCTGAGGTGTGCAGGCACTGGAGGGAGGTCTCTGCCATGACCTCCCGGGCCTGTGCCCCTGTGGCAATGGCACAGACCGGGTGGCTGGCAGTGGATGTGCGTGTGCCAGGGGTGTGAGAAACGCTCTGTAGGCAGTAACACGGGCTGAGGCGAGGATCTCAGTGAAGCAATTTTATTTGTGATTGCAATGCCGGGCGTCCCACAAGCAGAAGCATGCCTACTAGTTCCATAACATAGTTTATATATATATATATATATATATAATTTTTTTTTCCTCGGTGACCAGGACCTTCCCATTTCCCCATGAGCGGGCAATCCAGGTTCACAGTCTACCCGGTGCCTCACAGACAATACGTGGCTGTCAGTTGCCGGCCTGTTATAAGCCAAATTCCTTTTGAAGGAATTGGAGGCAGTGATGTTTCTTACACATTCGTGATTTTTATTTATTTTTTTTTAATTAGGTCATTTCCACCTAATTGCTCTAAGGGCTCTGGTGGTCTGCATTTTACAAGGTCCCTGCTAAGCACATCTCAGCACCAGATTCTGTCCCTCCAACTAAGGTAATTGTGCAAAAAGGGCATTTTTATTCCCAGAATGGGCAGGGAGCCGCCTTGTAAGCAGGCTTTGGGGCCAGGACTAGGCCCGAGCCTGCCCCTCTCGTTGCCTAGCAACGCACGTGCCATGCAGCCCCGCCCCTCGGGGAGGGGGCGTGGCCGCGGGGAGACCACGCCCACCTCCACATCGCCCCGCCCCTCCTGACACGCGCCAGCACAGCCCCTTCCTGCCGGGCGGGCCGCGCCCTTTGCGCAGGCGCAGCCGCTCCGGGTGCGGGAGGGAGGGGGGGGGGAGAAGAAGGAGGGGGAGGCGCCGCGCCCTCCTCCAAGATGGCGGCGGCGGCGGCGTGCGCGGCGGCGGAGCGCGCAGGCGCGGCTCGGCCTCTTCCTCGCTTCCCATTGGCCGGCGGCGCCCGGCGGCCGCTTCCGGTGGGCGGGGCGGGCAGGGCCGGGCCCCCTCCCGCTGCGCGGCGGGACGCGCCTCAGGCAGCCCCGGGGCCGTCGCCGCCGCCGCCAGCCCCGAGCCCCGCTCGGGCCCTGCCCTGGGGCCCTGCCCTCCGGCCGCCTCTGCCCGGCGCTGGGGGAGGCCGGGGGGGCCGCGGCCGCTGCATGGCCGCCGCCCGTGCCATGAGCGCAGCGCGGCGCCCGGCCTAGAGCCGCCCCGAGGGAGCCGCCGGCAGCCATGGTGAGTGCGGGGCCCGGCCGGGGCCTGCCCGCCGAGGGGGAGGCCTGAGGGGGGTGGGGGGGGCCGTGGGGAGCGGGCCCGGGGGTGCTGCTGCCGCCCCTGCCCTCCGCCGCCGCGCCCTGCCCGCTGCCGCTGGCCGCACCGCCGAGCCGGCCCCCATCTGCCCCCCCACCCCCTCTTTTTTCCCCTTTTCTCCGTGCCCAGAGGCAGGAAGAGGAGATCTCGGTGCCAGGGGGGAGCCTGCCCGGTGGGGGGGGTGCAGCGGTGCTCGGCACCCCCATGGCCGCCTTAAGGCTCGTTTATTTTCCTTAATATTTTATATATTTTTCTGGTTGTTTTTCTCTTATTCTGCCCGGAGGGAGACCTGGCACTGCAGAGCTTGTCGGCCAGGCAGGGGGGAGCCGCAGACACCCATTTTGCAGGTACCCGGTAAGCAGGGAGCTGCCCCCGGCCCTGCCTCCCTGCAGGGTCCCCCCGGGGAGGGCGGCAGCCCCCGCGCTGCTTTTCAGCCCCTTCTATTTTCAGCCCTCGGATGTCTCCGGCTCGGCCTCCTCAGCCCCCTTTTTGTCAGGAAGTCGGTTTGTAGCTGTAAATTTGTCACCCGCCGTGCCGATGGGCTCCTGGCTCGGCTGCCAGGTGTCACTCACGGTTCTTAGTGCGGCCTCCCCTGAAGCTACAGCCCAGGGCCGTGCTCCCCAGGTGGGTTTTTTCCCCGCGAGTCCCCCAGCTTCAGGAAGATGAGCGGCTGCCGTGGCTGGATTTTGAGGGCTGGGCAGGCCCGTGCAGTGCAGCGAGCTGTGGCTGTGCTTGTGGAACGAGGTTACAGAGTTCTGTGCTTCGGGGAGCACGCCAGTAAATACAGCTGGCAAAAGGGCTGCTTATTTCTTCCTTTTCCTTCCTGGAGCCGTATGCTTCCAGCCTGCTGTGTGCCGAATCCCCTCTTGTTTTGTTTTTTTTTTCCTTGAGCATTAAATACTCAGTTCAGTGCCAAGCCAGGCACTGGGTATGGAGGTGAGGAGCAGGCAGGGGCTGTGCTGCAGAACTGGCTGTTGTAACGCTTTGTGTGGCTGCAGTTTGGGGTTTTCCTCCCGTTCTCATTCCCTTGGAGCTGTGGATGGGTCAGTTCTGCTGCCTGTGTGCCCTGCTGCCCAGAAACAGTGGGGAAAGCGTGAGGATGAGCTCCTGCGAGGCGTGCTGGGAATAAATACTGCGTAATTAAACGGTGCTGTCAAAATACAGGCTTGGGGGATCAGGCTTCGTTAGTTAAACTGGGTTTAAGCAGTAGGGGGGTGGTGAGTTAGGGCCTGGGCAGGAGCAGAGAGAAAACCGAGGTGGTGTGAGGGGCATCAAGGGCACGAGGGGAACTGCAGCGGGCTCCTGGTGTAAACAGGTGGCAGTGCGGTGTGCTCCACCTCCCCCCATGGCTCAGGAATGCTGTGCTGCCACTAAGAAGCTATTTGGTCTCGCAGGAAGCTGGGATCAGCCTCTTGCTTTGTGAGGTATCAATTCCTGCGGGCTTTGCGGTCGTGGCACCGAAGCTGGTGCCGTGCCAGGCTGCTGAGCCCCGTTTAGCAGAGATGCAGCTTCCAGGCGGTGGCTTTCTGGGGAGAAGGTGTGCGCCAGCCCTGGTGACGTCGTGACATCTTTGTAGGCAAAGAAAACGGTGTAAAACTTGGGCATCTCAAACGGATTTCTTTGGGGTTGGGTCGGTGGGCTCTAAACTAGCTCCACAAAGTGCTCGTGTGCTTCCCAGACGAGTGTTAGGTTTATTCTAGGTGATATTAAAGAATATTCAAAATGAATATTTGTGGACCAAGTCATCAACACTCGTGTTTCGCATCCCAAGAAGCCATGCGGTTGTTTCACCTCTGATCCTTTCGCCCTTTTTCTGCTCCTAGTACCCCGAGGGGAGGCTCAGAGAGCAGCGGTGATGCCCAGAGCCCAGCAGCCACCCTCCAGCTGCCTCCTCACCTCCCCGGGGGGCTGTGAGGCAGGCACTGACCTCCTGGAGAATGTTCTCTTTGTGTAGCTGGGACTTGTGTCATGCCAGCAGCTAGAAGAATATCTTAGGAGTAAGGTTTCTATCCCAGAAAGGCTGTTTTGGGAGGTGTAGGGGCTTTAAAATGGCACGGGAAGCCGCTGGTGCTAGCTACGAAGCCGGGCGCTCTTCTTTCCTGTTGTCAGCAGCCCTCGGGCGTGCGCAGCGAAACGGGAAGCGTCCACCACGAGCAGCAGCAGCCGGCCCAAAAAAACCCGGGTCCCTGTTCTGCGTGAGGCAAATATAACTCTGCAGAGCTGGGAGGAGGCAGCGGGCGTGGGCAGCTCGGCTCCTTCGAAGTTTTTCCCGGCAGCATCCCGGCTTTGATTTTAGAGCCCCCGTTATCAGCTTGCTTTTTTTTTTTTTTTTTTAGCAGTGAGCGCTGTCATTTCTTACGCTTAAAGCTTCCTCTGAAGAGCCCACGGTGGTGTTTAAACCTTCCACGTGCTGGGAAGTCCGGGATGCCTGGAGTGCTGGATATCCAGCCAGGGGGCTGGCGAGCTGCATGTGGTTTCCAGGGAGCTTGCTGCTGAGTTACCCGAGCAGCCCACGTTTTTTGTGCGCTGCTGAGCTGGTGGCCCGGGGGCTGGCTGAACCGAGCCCCTGTCAGTGGCCCCGCTGCCTGCAGCTGGAGCTTGGGCTGCTGCTGCCTGGCTGGGAAGCTGGCAAACCCTGGGGACAGCCTCCAGGAGGAGATGGAGAGGAACCCGGTGAGGCTGCAGAGCGCTGCAGCAGGCAGGAAGCGCTGGTGCTTGGCGAGGTCGCCTCTGCACTGCAGGGAGGCCTGTGAGGTGGAGAGGAGATGGAGCGGGGCCTCCCTCCCTCAGCTCCCATCCTGCCACCGTCAGCAGCAGCGCCGGGCCCCTGGTGTGGCAGCCTGAGGTTCTGGCCGCCTCCTGGTATCTCCTTAGTGCACAGCTGAAAAAGAAAAGTAAATCTTTTCAGAAAGCGTTCTGACTCGCCGCACTGTGCGGGGAAACGAGAGAATAGGAACTGGTAAGTCCTCGCCTCAGCTCGAACATCTGGCTTCCTTTTTCGGCCTGCAAGTCACGTCACTTTTTCTGCCCCTCCGGAGCATTATCCCCATTTTATTAAATCCTGAGACGAGAGCTAAGACTTAATGCCCGCAAACCGCTTCACGGATTTACCTTCTCTGCAGCAAAGCCTCCGTGGCTGCGGGAGGCAGCACGGCGCACTGCGGGGCCGGCCGGTGGTGCTGAGGCATCGTTGGCAAACCTGGGTTTAACTCAGCTCTGGCAGAGCTAAAAGAAAGAGGAATCAGAACTGGGTTTGCAGTGGGAAGGCAGGTCTCCAGTGCAGCTGGGAAGGGGGCTTCCCCCTTGGCTTTGTCTTGGTAGGACGGTTACGTGTGAGTACCTGTGAGTGGTGTGTTACATGCACCATGTTTCGAAGGCCTGGGTAAGCTCTACGGCCTCCAGTGAGGCTAAAAGGTATTTAGGCAACGTTGTGGAGCCTCAAGGTCCATCAGATGAGTTTAACGCCCATCGTTAGGTGGTGCCTGTTAGCTCGGGAAGAAGGATCTGCCATTGCTGCGTGCAAAATAGGAGAAAAAATGCCAAGGAGCTTTTGTATCTGATGACTGGCTGGTCACATAATGCATCCTAAAATCCCTCCGAACCCTTGTCCTGTGCCAGTCAGCTCCCTGGCAGCACCTATATTCCTATATTTGCGTTTGGGTCGCTGCTGCCTTCCTGCATCCCAGGTGTTCCCGTGGCAGTCCTCTACTCCTGTGAGAGAAGCGAGGCCTCTGCCAGCTTCATTTGTCCCAAGTAGAACATCATTTGTGGAGGTGGAGCGTGCAGCATCTGCCTCCCGCTCTGTACAGGTCTGCTCCTTCCAACCGAGCACAAATATTAATGGTTTGGTAGAGGAAGAAGCAACTCAGGTTTTCCCATACAGATTATCTTGCACACAAGCACCTAAAGCTTAGGGGAGGTGTTTCTGCTGTGGGGCAAGGCGTTTTCCAACCTTCCCCTGACACACACACATCTTACAGCTTTCTGTAACAGTTCGTGATTCCTACTTACAGACAGCAGAGAAAACTTTCACTATACCTGTTTCCGACTCTTTTAGCAACATGGTAAATTCGTTAATTCCCAATCTTCCCTGATCCCTCTCCTGGGGGAATCCTGCCCAGAGTTAATTTCTTTTACAATTTTCCAACATGCTGCATTTGTGCTCCAAATCATCTTGTATTTGGTTCAGCATCTCCAAGTTTCGTAGCTGGGTCTGCACGCCTCTGTCTATTTTTAGCGGTTTGATTTAATATTTTATTACAGCTTTAATGGCAGCATGAATTTCTTTCAGAGAGGGGTTGTCATATTTCCTTTTTTCCCCCTTTTTTTGCGAAAAGGAGCCAGGATGCTGAAGTCAGCGTTGAAGGCAGGGGACGTTGCCTTCTAGATGAGTTTTTTTGATCTTATGGGAGATAATTTTGTCTGAAAATCCTGTGTTGTGCCTGGGTGATGCTGTCCTGCCTCGCCACTGTCCCCCTCCACGTACCGGTGTCGGTATGGGGCCAAAGGCTGAACCATGCACTGCTGCTGGGCTTTCTCCGTGCCAACACAAAGCAAGGGAAGAAGGCGATGCAAGGAGCTGCAAGGACAGCCGGGACGCCAGGAGAAATGGTTTGCCCTCGATGGGGAAAAGGTGCGGGAGGAAGAGGCAGCTTTGCAGCAGCTTGCTGCAGACTTTGGGCTGCTGCTTCTTGCTTCCCGCGAGCCAGGTCGCGCTGACCCGAGCCCCCTGTGCCGAGGGGCACAGCCCTGAGAACTCCCCCGGAGGCTTCCTGCAGCGCTTCCCCAGAGCCCAGGAGATGTGAGGCCGAGGAGCAGGCGGCTGGTGTGAAACACCCCAAAGCGCAGAAGCGTTATCGATAGCAACATCTTGTTTGCCTTTCAGCGGAGGAGATGTTTTGTCTCAATGTGCTATTCTTTGGAAACGTTCAAACGAAGTCCTGCGGAGTTATTCCCATGGTGAGCCTTACCCGCATCAGTTCCATAAATGCTCTTAAGTGCCCAACACAAGTTCTAACGCTCTTGCCAGGAATTAAATTTGCAGTACTGCGGGTTTTTCTGTTCTTCAGCGGGGTCTTATAAAACATCGTGCTTTGTGTACAGCGACCACCTCCCTGGAAAGCAGGTCTGGCTGCTGTAGCATTGGGCAAGGTATAATCCTTGTCCCGAGCTCTCTGTAGCACAAACCTTGCTTTGATGTCCCTTTGTCTGTGCTGGGAGAGTTTTTCACCAAGGTAAGGGGATTTTTCGATGCAGTCAGAATCTCAGCAGGGGCTCCCTTTGTGTAGAGGGAGCTGCCGATGAATAGGAGTGCCATGGTAAGAAACCTGCTGAATAATCCTCGGCTTCTTACATTCACTTTCTCCTTTGCTTGCTGTAGTACTTTCAATTTCCATCTCTGCAGACGTGCTCGCTTCCAGAGACTCCTAAAGGTCGGGTTGCAAACGGCTGCAGTTGGGTGTTTGGCCCCTGTCACTGAGCTGCCTGCAGGCTCAGATAAATAGGGGTTTGCTTTCACGGTCCTGCTGGCAGTGAAGTATTCGAGAAGTGTTTTGGAAAATCTGTTAATGCTTCTTGGACAGCTCAGCGCTGATATGCGGGGTGCCAGGGTTACTGCTCCTATCGCATCTGAACTCTTCTCCAGTCTCCTCCTCCCTGGTCAAAGGAGCCACCACGTTTGAGTGAGTCACAAGGAAGAAAGCTTTTGATGTATCAAATGCCCATCTGTAAGAGCATTCACAGTGCTCTTTGTAGGAAGACTCAGTTAAAACGTGACAACCGGTGCTTGTTTCAGACTGACTTCAACTCAGAAGGCTGTGCTTTGTGGGATCCTTCCTAAATTCATCTTACAAATTGCTGCTGCTGCTGTTTGTCGCAGCCCGTTTGAGCGAGGTGCGCGCAGTTTCCTTAACACTGCAGTTTTTGATTTCTTCCTGGCGTGCTCTCCAGCCCCGATATACTTCTGTCTGAAATCGTGCAGCCTTGAGGGCTGTTCCCCACCTGCCTTGTTAACACCCAGCTTACCCCAGATAAGATGCTGGAGATCCCCAGACTAGCGCTACCTCAAAACGCGAGAGCTGGTTGCGTTTGGCTGGGCAGCCCTCGGGGCTGTTTGCTCAGGCCTGGATTCCCCTCCCTGGAGAAGAGGGAAGTGACCTGCACCCCGTGGCCATCGCCTCGAGCAATCCCACAGGAGCCTGGCCCCATGAGGACGGGCAGGGCCCTCCTGTCCTCATCGTGGGCTGGCACAGGGAGTCCTGATGGGTCCTGATGCCACCATTGCGAGCCTGTTCCCTGTAGGTGGGGGGTGCTGGGCTATGTTATATGGGGTTTAAGCTGCCGGCGTACACTGGGAGGCAACCAGGGAGATCCCAAGCACCGTGTGGAGCTCCAGCAGCCATAAAGCAGCGTGTGGCCGGCCCCGTGCAGCCTGGAGGGCACGCGGTATGCCGGGCCCCGTTCCTCTGGTGGTGCCCGAAGTAGAGGGGCTCCACGGCGGGGCTTGTGCCGGTGCCACGGCTGAGTCTGCCTGTGCTTTTGCCGGGTTGCTGCGCTTGTTTTATTCATCTGGTAGGTTTCTAAAAGAATTTGTAGGCGTCGAATTTTAATGCTTTATGCCTGCTGCGTTTCCATGCGTTACCGAGCACCTTTTGTGAAGAGCTGAGCCAGTGCTAAATGCTCCTTGGAGGACGCGCTTCCCCGGGGTTGACTCTCACCATGAAGAGCCTCCAGTTTAGGAGGGAGCTGATTTGGCCACTTGAGCCTGCTAATCAAAGCTCAGCCTTAAAACCTGCAGCCTGGTTAACCGAACCTGCCTGTAGAAGAAGATTTAAGAAACGTGAGCCCGTAGGTATTCTAAAAGGTGCCTGATTACTCGTGTACCAGGCGGTGTTTACAGGTAAGATGATCTCTTTATCCTGTTCGAGGAATCAGCTTATTGCTGCTGCCTCTCCGTAGCCCGCTCTGCGCAGCAGCCTTCAGCCTATGATCGTTTTTAGTCCCCAGCTGATGTTTACATTGAATCCTGAAGTGTAATCTGGCATTTCTCAGCTGAGGAGCCGTAGAGGCAGCTGTCGTGCAGGACAGCAGCTCCATCACAGCACAGGGACTGCGTGCAGCGTGGTGCGTTTGCTGCTTTGCCTCGCTCCTGTTGGTTGCCTTTAGATAGCACAGTAATTCCTGACATCTGTTGTAGATCTCTGGCCTGAATTGTGGGATAAGAGAAAAGTTTGCAAAATCAGCATCTCATCAGCGAGCCGCTGGACTCACGGCTCCTGAAACGAGTGGGCCAGGCGACCGGGTTGTGTTCTGCAGCCGGAAAATCTCTCGAAAAGGCACCAGGAGCCCGAGCTGTTCTCAGAGCGCAGAGTGAAGCCGAGCCTAGTTTCTGTTCATTAAACCACAAAAACATGTCTGAAATGCAACGAGGAAACTGAGAGTAAAGACAGAGCACGGCTGATATCATCAGCAACGTACTGCAGGGGAGCACGTACGTGATGGGCTGTGCGCTGCTTTGTGTTTGAAGACTTCAGGGTGAGCCTCGTAATGCTGTTACCGAGACCCTTGGAATGCGTGTGAAAACCCAGACTTGTAAAGCTGTTAGCTGGAAATGATTAAAAGCAGCAAGTATTCAAGTAACGCGGAGCTCTGCCTCTGCAAAGCATGCGTTCAGCCTTTCCAGAAGATGTGTTGGGTATCACACAGCTTTTTTTTTTTTTTTTTAAGCACTCCAGAATTCTGATTTTTGTTGCTAAAAATAACACCCCGCTTCGGTTCTTTCATGAGCTTGGCGGCGTGGAGCGGCTCGAAGCTGCTCTGAGGGATGGCTGCAGCAGCGACAACGGCTGCGCTTTGCTGACGGCAGCAGAAGGAAGGCTGCTGTGAGCCACACCAGGCTCGGGGTGACCCCGCCATCTTCTGGGGCTGTAATTAGGAGCTGCAGCTGCTCATTGTCACCTTAGGTTAGGGTTTGGGCAGGGAGGGGTTCCGGAAGCCACCCCAATAATTGGTGAAGTCAGAGCCTAAATAACTATGTTAGGACACGTGCACGGGTGTTTGAAGTGTATAATTACATTCCACAGCTTCCACTGCATGCTTAAAAATGATTTACAACGCTAAATAATATGGATAAAAGGAAGAAAAACCAGCTAGAGTGTTTGTGTGTGTATACATAGAGCCATGCCAGTGAGTAGCTGCACCGAGTTGGAAGCAGGAGGCTCCCAGGTGGAAGGGGATGGGGCAGGGTCACTTGGAGGCAGCAAAGATGGAATTAATGAATTTTGTTACACCAGCAGTTGCATTGTGGTAGGTCTGTGTTTTCTTTTAACCTTACCCCCTGGCTTACTGGTGGCACGATGGAAATTCCTGCTGGGAACACTTCAAACCAGAGGTAGGGTTTTTCCTAAATGCTTTCTTGCAGTCCCTCCCCTCCTGGACGAGCTGATACCAGCACGAGAAGCAGACGTAGCTGATGCTCCTTCTAGCTGAGTGCCTGAAACGTGCTAAGATCCAAACCTCGATAAGCAGCAGGAGGCTGAGCTGTGGTGGGCTGCGTCTCGTGCTGCTGCTGGTAGGAAGGGGGTATGAAAGGAGGTTTGAAACCATAGGAAGTCAGGGTTGCGTGCGGCAAAATCCCCCTTCAGCATCCGAGGAGGCTGGTCCAGGGCTGCCCGAAGATCAGCTGGAGTCACCTGCGGAATGTTGCAGCCTCAATTGACATGTTAGCAAACAACCGAAGCCCTCGTAGAGGGATTACCTTAATTTTGGTTTAGCAATACCCATTTCCAAACGCATTAAAACAAAAACCAGCCCTTTTTACAGTTATCCTCTGCCTGGGATGCTGTATTTAGAGCATCATTTGTATGATTGATGCTCAGCTGAGCTGTTAATAGCAGCCATTAAAAGGTTAACAGCTTGGGTTTTTATGGCAAAGCATTAGAGAAGGGCTTTCTGCTACCAGAAATAATCGCTTTCCTTTTTAAAAGCATTTATTTATGAAAGTAAAATGTGACAGCCGGGCACGGCCACTGAGGCTGATGCGTTGGAGCTGTTTGGAGCATATGACTGTCCTGCTTCGGATGTCTTAAGAGAATGCAAAATGGAAAAAAAAAAAAAAAAAAAAAGGCAAATCTACTCTAAATGAAAGCTCTTCTGGAGAAAAAAATAAATAAATAGCTTTATAAGCACTTTCCTGTTTTCCAGAATGATCGTTTGTAAGAGGGGAATGTCTTTATATGTAAGAGAAATCAGTTAATGGCTCTTACATCTCCAAATGCGATTTTACGATAGCTCTGAAGCCGGCTGGTTTCATTGCACCTTTCTCTTTTTTGGTGCTTTGCTGGACGGAGAAGCTCTTTAAGCGTGCAAGCACTTGATAGCAAACCTTACAATTTCTGCCCAAAGAGGATTCACAGCTGAGAACGCAGCTTCCTTCATTCTTCTGAGGGTATGAGATGTCTGTTAAAGGTTGGAGCTGATAGATAAACGGGCTGAGTAAGCAGCCACACACCTCTCGCTCGATAAGCTAGTGAAACACCCTTAACAAACGTGGTGAGACTGAATTGGGGATGGGATGGGATGGGTGTGTGAGCTCCCAGCCTGATCCCGGTCACACGGGGCACTTTCTCTGAGGGTGGACGATTTCCAGGGACGAGGTATGGAGCGTGGACATCCGTGGCCATCTAGGAAGAGGTGCGTTTGCTTTCTTCCATGCGCCAACACCTCGGGCACCCAGCTGGTTGCAACACTGCTGGCTGGAGCATTGGCTGAAGACAGCAGCAGAGATGCTGCACACTACAGCCTGACCGTCCCTGCTGGAAGGAGTTGGAAGCAGGGGAGTGACCATGGATGGTGACTTGTGAAAGCCAACCTTGGCTGCTTTTAGTGAATTGAGAAGTTTTTTGTGGTAAAAAAAAAAGCTCACAAGGCTTGCTCTGCACACAGGAGTTAGAGAAATGCGTGGGGTTTCTCTCAGATGGCTGATGGAGGAGAGCAAATGGCACCTCTTTAACTAGGCTGCAGAAACCAGCAGGCCTTGGTGGGGAAAGGGGGAATGAAACTTTAGGAAAACGAGCAGGAAGTCTTTCTGCTTTAGCAGCTGAATATTTTGTAGTGCCTCACGCAGGTGATGCTTACAGCCAGCCCTTGCCCAGAAACCCTATGGCAAATTTTGCAAGTGATGGTCCAGACTGCATCTATCCTTGAAAACACTTAATTTTTAAAATTCTCTATGACCCAAATGGCAGAACTTCAGACCAAACAGCAGCTGAACTGAGCGCTGACGGCTCTGACTGCCGGCGGGGTTCAGTCTCACCCTGACTGTCCCAGCTCCTGCAGTCATCCACGTGTCTGTGCTGCTCAGGATTGGGAGCCTTCGGCACTTCTCCCCCAGATCCTGGTGTGCCTTCCTGCTCCTTTGTCCTTCAGTGCAGAGTAAACACCGAGTCCTCGAAGAAAGCAAACGGCGGGAGCGATAACACCGAGGTGCAGCCTCCGAGCAGGTCTCCTTGCCTCTGCAGCAGCGTGTCCTCCTTCTCAGGATGACCTAGTTATCACAGCCTTCACCTGAAAGACAGATAACTACTGCCTGCCCCAGGAATGGTTCATCTGAGGGGTGCCCAAAAGGCATGGAGAAGCGCAGAGTGCTGCTCTCTGCCGATGGTAAGAGCGGGGTGCCCAGCAGTTGGCACCTCTGGAGCCAGGAGGGCTTTGGTGTTTGCAGAGCCCGGTGTGGGCAAGGCTCTGATTGCCTCGGGTGGTTTGTGCTGCTCCACCTGCCTGTGGCAAAACCTCCAGAGCAGCCGGGAGAAGTCGAATGGGAGAGTGAAACAGTCTGGGAGGTCACGCTGCTGCTTGCTGCCCGAGCTGGCTTCTGGCCAGCCTGGGCTTCTTGCATGAAATCCTGTTTGGAGAGGCCAGCTGGGTGACTTCTACCTCTGCCTGTCCCTTGCCAAAAGGGAAAGTCAGGGGCTGCAGCTCTCAGCGTGGGCAAAACCCTCCAGAGCAAGCATTTGTCCAGGGACGGAGCACGGCAGCTCCATCCGCACACTTCTGGCAATCCACCCGTGCTGCTAGCCTGGTGCTGTTCCCTTTGTGCTTTTGATGTTTTGAGTATGGTGATGGCGCTGCTTGTACAGAAGGGGAAAGGTGTTCCTGGGAGCAGCCTCAGCCCTCTTCAAAACCTCTGCTCTGAGGTAATTTGGAGGCAGCAGGGGATCTGTCAGGGGTTTGGTATTTCTGGGAAGCCTGCAACTTTTTGGCCCTGGAAAAAAGTGGTTTTATGTCAACTACTCTTCCGAAAGATGGATTGAATTAACGGTGCTAACCCAATGGAGCCCTAACATCCCTGTGCACGGAGCTAACACCTCTCAGTGAATTGAGGTGATCTGGGTCGCGGAGGGACGGGACAGAGAGTAGCCCTCCCACGGAGCAGCTTGGCTGCACCAGATTGACGTAGCCAAAGGCTGGAAATGTTTTTTTGGGTGTTCGGCATCTGGAACTGCTGGTGAGATTTGGTCTGTGTTGAGCAGCAAAGAAGCAAAGTCTGGGGATCTGCTGAAACACTGGGTTCACGTGTCCTGGTCTCATCGGGAGTGAGTAGGTTAGGAAGGGGTTTGCAGCAAGGTGAAGCACCCAGGACAGAAATGCATGGGAAAGGCAGCGTGGCTGCATCCTAACATCGTGGGAATGGGTCAAGTGGAGTTCTTAAAATCAAGCTCTTACCGTGGGGCTGCTGTTAGCTGGGCAGAAGGGAGCCAGGGCCAGCTGCAAGGTGAAGCCTGCGCTGCCAGGGACTGCCGGTAAATGGATTAAGGAAGTGATAATGGGTGCTTGATCTTGCTTAAGTTGACAAAGTGGCTTTGATTTGATTGTGGGCTATTTTAAGCCAATTGCCTAACAGAATACTAAAAGTATTCTGCTAACAGAATACTTTTTTTTCTTTCTAAAATAGTCTTTGCTCTCTAGAGGCGGATTTAACAGGAGAAAAGGGGGTGGGGAGGCACGAAGAGGCTGAAGCTCAGCATTCCTCTGCTAGGTAATCGAAAAAGCAGCATCCCACAGAGCATCCCTCGGTGGGGCCCATGCTGGTGTCCTGGCTTGCTGGTGCTTAGGAGAGGAGAGGAGATGCTCCTGCTGCGGTGCTCCCTGGGGTGGGAGCTGGCAGCGGCTCTGTGCCTGCAAGTGGCCTTGCTTGCCCAGCTCTCCCCAGCCTGGCTCTGTGCAGAAGGCTGCCAGTCATCGTTTTGTGTTTGTTTTCACTCTTAGAGGCAGAACTTTCAGTTTTCTTTCCCGGTTTGCATTGTTTCTGTGCATTTATTATTGACAGCGTGAGCTGCAAACCTTAGGGGAATGACTAAGAGCACTGCTGTGCTGTGCCGGGCTCTCCTCTAAGCCGATCCATCGGCAGGGAAGGGGAGTGCAGGTAGAGAGGCTGACCTCGGCGTGGGGATGGCACTGGGATAAAATTATCTCAGCTCCAGAGAGTCACAGAGCCCCAGTAACCCTGCAGCTGCTGTGTACTAATGCCTTTTTTTTTTTAGGGTTTGTACATACAGAGCTATAACTGAATGTTTCCAAAAAGTAAATTTGGGGGTGGAGGAATGTTGTGCTTTATTTAAACCTCTGAATCCTGGTGTGTCACTTCTCAAAGCGCCGGGAATTCCTTCAGCTTTCAAGCTGCTGCTTCTTCCGTGGCACCTTTGGTGTTGGAGGAGGCAGCGTGGCACCGAGTCAGAAATGGGAACGGGCTCAGGCTGAAAGCACCTTGACTCAAATTTGCTGCCTTTGGGGGAATTGTTGCTCCTTGGCTCTCGCTGCAGTGAGCAGGTTCAATTCCAGACAGTTTTGCCTTCTACCTGCTTAGTTTTTGAGTACTTCTGCGTGGTGACTGATGCTGACCTCCACGTGCTGCCTTCCGTGGAAGTCAGCTGTGCACAGAAGGGAGCACGATTCAAAGTGGAAATTTGCTTTAAGTCCTTTCTTTCCGTGTTGTCCCCAGGCATCTGAAGAGGCCTCGCTACGGGCGTTGGAGAGTTTAATGACAGAGTTTTTCCACAACTGCACAACGAATGAGCGGAAACGTGAGATAGGTGAGTGCAAGCTGCTTTTAGGGGCTGGTCCTGTGGGCTTTCTGCTGCCTGCAGACCTCAGCGGAGGACACTGGGTGGTTGTTAAACACAGCAGACAAAAGTGCTCTGCCTGGTACAGAACTGGCATCTCAGCCTCTCCTGCTGAGGTATGAACATGATAGTTTGGGTCTTGGAGTTGCTGTGGCAAGTCCTACAGATAATTAATACATCAGTAACCCTCTGTTCCTGTAAGCACGGAGGTGCAGCTCCTTTCTCCAAGTGGTGACTTGGCGAGGATGGGAGAAAGTTGTTAGTTTTTCTCTGCCTGCACATTGTTAGACTGCTCGTCTTGGGAAATGTCTATCTTCTGCCTAGAGATGGAGCGTGGATTTCAGATCTGTACTGCCCTAAGAAGGGAAAGCAGAAGAATGTCCTAATTAATGTGAAATGACAAGTGGGAATAAACAGTGAGGTTTCATTTTGGTTAGTGTTATTAAATATGTCCTTCTGAAAACCAGCAGAGATCTTACAGGTGCTCTAGATTAGCTTCTTGCAGCTGTATTTAATGGGCAGAAGTAGGCTGTTTGCTTTTCTTCTCAGGCTTCTGCCATTTCTGTAACTTCAGTGCCAAGTCTGTGATCAGCATGAAAGATTTCTTCCAGAAACCTGGAAGAATAAAGAATAAGCAACTGGCAAAGTGTCTTTTTTTTTTTTTTTTTTTTTTTTTTTTTTTCCCCTGTTGTGGTGATCACATGCAGTGCTAGAAAGACTGTCGTGCCTTTTCATTTAGCCCAAATTTAGGTGTATAGCAAATACCCTTGCTGTGCTCCCGGCAGCACAAGGGATGAGTCGAAAAGGAGGTCAGACCTGTGTGCGGCACTGATAACTGGGATTTGTGGAGTAGTTTTTCAGTCCCTTCATTTTTTCAGGAGCTTTTTGGATTTGTTGCATTTATTAAAGCTTGTTGCATTTATTAAAGCACAACTTCATCTTAATTTTTTTTTTTTTTTTTAGCTTTCCCTAAAATTTTTCTTGCTTAGAAGCTGAAATGGCAGAGCTGTGGGAAAGGTAAAAAAATCTTCAGCATCCCCCTGCTCTCCTGGTCAAGTTGCAGGGAAGGAACTCGCTGGTTATGACTTACACTTGGTTAGCCTGGAGACCACAGCCCTTGCAGCTTTTCCTTGTGCCACGTTGGGTGTGTAGTTGCTTGACTTGAGATTACCACCATATCCTGCATCTGAGTGTTCAGAGAGGTTTTTTTATGCTGACTTGCAAAAAAATCAATGTCTCTCAGAGCAATTGCATTGAAACGAGCGTTTCCCAATGCTGTATGTGTTCTGAAATGCTTGCAGTCTTTCACAGGGACCTGGTATTCCAACATTGGGCTCTTACACTTGGAATAGTTGTGCTTGCAAATGATTTTTTGTGTAGCTTGTCTTAATACTCAGCTATGAGTCTGGTGTAGCACTTATCATTTCAGAGTACACAATTTTTGCCATACCTATTTTGTTTTCATGAAAGCCTGTTGTTAGTTTGGTTTTAATGCTTTTGAGGATGATTTTTCCCCCCCTCCCCTGGTTGTTTGAGTTGCTCTGAATATGGGGTATCTTCTAAGCTCGGTGTGCTATACATAGGTTGTTACGAATCTGTTTACAGATTGGGCTTTAATGTATTTTTAATACTTTTTTTTTTTTCAGAGGAGCTTTTAAATAATTTTGCCCAGCAGATAGGAGCCTGGAGATTCTGCCTCTATTTCCTGTCAAGTACAAGAAATGACTACGTGATGATGTACAGTTTGACCGTGTTTGAGGTAAAATGGATATTGTTGCCTGCATGGTGCATTTTCCGTGTCTGATGCAGTTTTATATGGCAATCGATTTTATTTGAAAATGTTTGTCTGAAAAGGCAACCCTAATAAGTACAGTGATAAAGCTTGCTTTTATTGCTTTCTCCTAAAGAGGTTATTTAATGGCAGGCTTAGGGTAGGAGAATATGAATCTTTGTACACAAATTGAAGAATTAACTTCCTGGCATCTCTCAGTACAAATTGCCTGCAGTTTCAGAGGCTGCTTGAGTTTTCTGCACAAAGCTTTTAAGAGTGCTATTGCTTTTATACTCTTTTACGGTCAGAAATATATGTATGATTACCTCCTACTAGCTGCTGCAAACTGTAATGCTAAGAGGGAAAACAAAGTTTCTTTTATTTTTGACATTTATTTTTCTGATGTTCTTTTCTGAATTGCATCCCACAAGCTTATGTGCTAGTTGTAGAGGGAAGGTCACTCTTGCAAGACCGCATCCCACTTGTTACCTGCTTATAAAGGGAACAAAGTTAATGGCTAAAAGCCTGAATATTGATCTGTATAGCTACTGAAGAAACTAAATTATTCTGTGAAAGCTTTGTTTTATCAGCTGATATCTCAGCGAGCCATGCAGTGTCTTTCCCTGCTGATGTCCTGGGGCTTGGTCAATGTCATGCCTCAATTTGGTCTTTTTTTTTTTTTTTTTTTTTTTGCCTCTGCACTCTGTTCTGGGCTGGATCAGCAGTCCAAGCTTTGCTCTGAACTCAAGGAGTGTTTATACCCTTTGCACTGGGCCACTTTATGGATAGAGCAAACAACTCTGTTCTTCATAGTTGTTTTGACAAATGATGTCTCCGTGTTGTTGACTTCTTGACTCACAAAGCTCTATTTATTTATCTGGGGCTGCAAAGGGAGGGAGCCTGAAGTGGGGCTGCAAACTTAATCTGCCATGTCCTAAGACCATTGGGCGATCCTTCCTCTCCTAAAGGGGTGTTCGTGACAGAAACGATATGGGAGTTGTTCCCTGCTCTGGGGCTGGATGTCAAACCGCAGCAGCCTGCAATAATTAAACCGATTTTCATGAAGAGGAAAACATTTGATTACTGAGCCTCTGGTGCTCTAGGGCAGAGGCAGGGGGGGTAAAGTAGTACTGAAAATAATTGTGCCCAGAACTAAGCAGAACAAAGGAATCACTGTGCGTGTGTAAACTGAGGGAAGTGAGTTCACAGCTCAGCTGAGAGATTAGGATCTCTCCACTGAGAAGCTGGAATTTCCAAAGTTAACTGCTGTGGCACTGCATTCGGCTAGTCCTGGGTCAGTCTGCGCCTGAGCCTTCGTCATAGCCTTTGGGTCTGTGCTGATTGTCAGTAAAACCATGTTTACGAACACAAGGTTCATCCCCCAAACTTCTGGAGGACGCTGTATTTTCAAGAATGTCTAGAAAGTCCACAGCAGATCTGGAATAAAAACTTCCTGGCCCCCTTCTAGGTGAATAATTTCTGCTTGGTTTTGGAAAAGACAATGCCTTCCCCAGGACGTTTCCCAGGTGGAGAAAGCGGCCGTGTTCAGGCCAGCTGAGTGGACAAATTCCGTGGGCAGTAAGGGATGGATATTAATGCTGAAGCATCTTCCAGTTTTATGGGCACTTCAGAAATTCTCGTTGTGGACTAGCAGTGAGGAACTCACATTTGCTTGGGTCACTGCTGGCTTTTAAGTAGTATTTCCACATCTCCTATAGGGGAGGAGAAAGTAACCTCTGAGATGCTTGGTGTATGTGCCATATAGAAGGTATATAGATATATACACACATAAACCTGCCCCTCTACACTCTGAAGTGGTACCTCTGTACAGTTTTGTGAACTAAATCTGCTTTGACCACAAGCCCAGCCTTCTATTTCCCACAGCAAAGCACCGCACAGTATTTCCTGGCGCTGGATTTTCCAAGCTATATGGCTGCAGATGGCTGCAGGCAGCGCCCCTGGAGCAGGCCTCCTACATAAGTTATCCTTCGAGGCTCAGCTGCTAATGCTCCAGAGTCCCTAAATGGGATTGTAGCGTGGCAGGAAAGCAATTTGCAACTCTGCCTTCTTAGGGATTTTGCCCGGTTTTTAAGTGGCCTAAAAGCTTTCTGGTAAAGTGATGCCCCGTCTCTGCAAAGTCCTCTCGAGAGGTGACCTTCCTCAGACCTGCGTGGCACCAGAGACATCTAAAGCCAAACCTGCTTCCTTTTTTTTTATTCTACCTCATATAAGGCTGTGCTTTGCCCTTTGAAAGGGCACTGAGACTTTTGTGAACATCTCATGTTGGATGGGTGAATCTGATAGTGCTGTGGTGGGTCTGGGCTCTTATTTCCTTGTTGGAGCTTTCTCCTGTACACTGTGTGGCTTAGAGGGGTGAGCTCAGTGAGTTTTGCTCCTCAGCCTGAGATATCAAGGGCTTCATTTGCCCAAGTCCCCCATCAGGTAGCAAAACTTATTCCAAGTTAGTGGAACGGGGTCCGTGGCCTCGGTGAAGCTGCTGTAGTTGTGCCTAGACACTCTCGTGTGTTCACACACACTCGTGGTTGTGTTGCTGGAGATGCCAGGGTTAGGGCTGAGGGCAGTCCCAGCGTCTGAAATTTCAGCTTTTTTTTCCCAGAGAGCGAAGCTGCATGTCAGAGCTGGAACAAAAGAACCATCTTCTGCTTAATCTGCTAATATCTGCTGGCTTGCTGATCTGCAGGTCTGCCCGTTTATGGCCCGTGCTTGGTCAGTGAGGGACACGGATGGCTCTGAAGGCTGTAGCCTTTTAAGGTTCTCCTACTCAGACACCTAACTGCTTAATTTTGGTGAAGCACGCGAGATCAGCATGTTTCAGGTGGGCTCACTGTGGAGGTCTGTTTCTTTTCCAGAACCTGATCAATAAGATGTGGCTTGGGGTCCCATCTCAAGACAAAATGGAGATCCGCAGCTGCCTGCCCAAACTCCTGCTAGCTCACCACAAAACTCTGCCTTACTTCATCAGGAACAAGCTCTGCAAAGTCATCGTGGATATCGGCCGACAGGACTGGCCCATGTTCTACCATGACTTCTTCACTAACATCTTGCAGGTAAGAAGCTTCTAAAGGTAAAACTTTTCACAGAGGGCTGTAATTTGTTTCCTTGAATAGTGACTTCCCTTGAAGATTAAATACTTGCATGAAAAGCAAAGTTCCTTCTCTGATTCCTTTCCCTTTAATTTTCAAGTGGCCCATGGCTTCCTAAGTATTATACATCTTTCTAGTGTTATGTTGAAAGTGGAGTTTCTGAATGGAGCTGTTAGAGATTTTTTTCACTTAATTCTATTAACCAAATTACCCTGAAAAGCTTCGGCACCTCATCATGTGAAGGCACTAACTGAATGCTGCTGGGGTGTTTGAGAGGAGAGGTGTGTTTGAGGGCCCTGGCTGAGACAGTGCTGCTAGTTTGAACAATATTTGTTTGACATGCAGCCTCTTCACAGTGAAATTTGGATCAGATGAACAGCTCCCTGCTGCTGGAGCCCAGCCAGGCGGGTGCTACCCTCCTCTTTGGGTTTGAGTGCTTGGTTTCCAGTTCTCCCCAAATCCTTCATAAGTGGCGTAGAGGCTGAGCCTAAACTGAGGTGCTGCTCCACGTTTTTCTGCTGATATAATTACATGATTTGAATGCGGCTATGCCCACAAACAAACTACAAGGCAATTATTGAAATAAATCAAGGTCCCAAAGTGTCAGGAGTTTTTGTTAAGACAAATGGATCTAGTATTAATTGCAAAATTTGGGGGAAAAAAATGCAGACTTGGCAAACCGAGCTTGTTACTTACTGGAGTAATCTCTTTTCAAATAGCTCTGTAATCATGTAGTGCAGTACACTGCAATTTTTTCCTGAATTGTCAGTCTGACAATAAGTAATTTAAGACAACTGTCTACATTTACAGCTTTGGCCTTGGTTTTATCTGGATCTGCAATTGAAATGCTCTCTGAGCTTCTACTTGCTCTTCTAGCCATTTGGAGGCTATCTTAGGTGCTTGCAAGCCCACTTCTGGTATCAATTTTTCTTTAAGCCTCTCCTTGTAGACTCAGCTTCTGAGGGAAGCGTTGCTATAAATTAATTTCTGTATCAGAGGCCTTCCAAAAACGTTGAGAGGAATGGGAAGAAAAGCACTAATACTCAACTGCAGGATCCCAAAATAGTGAAGAGCAAAAGCAAAACACTCTGCTCCTGTGCTAGATAGACTTGAGAGTTGCACAAGTCCTTTCTTCTTCCGAGATCATTTGAAGCAATTATTAGATTCTGTAGCAGTAAATTGGTATCGCAGTCCTCTAAGTAGTTTCTAAAAGTTTTATTGAGCCATTAGGGAAATGGAGAAGAAAAGTAACTTGGTCTATTGTGCTGTCATTATGCAGAAACAGTAATTCTAATGCTGCTGCTTTAGAGGTACAAAATCTAACATTACTGAAGTGCCAGGGCATGGTTTTGCCAGACTTCCTGGCTTTGTCAGAAAATATTATGAGAGGAGATGTTAAGTCATCTTTTAATTCACTAACAAGCTGTATGTTTAACTTCCTTTAGCTGTCTGCTCCTGTGCCATCGTGCTTCCTTTCTGAAGGCCAGAGTGATGTACATCTAGACTAAGAGCTTATAGATGGCTTTTTTTGTCCCAGCATATTTCACCAAACTGTGTAGCCTGGGCAATGTTAAGTCAGTTTGTCTCTGGTCTGGTGGGCCAGTGAGCTGAAGTCAGCCTGCGTTGTTTAATTTATGACTTCAGGAATTACTTGCAATAATTGTGATTGGCTTTAGATTTTTTTTTTTCTTCTAGAGGGAGTAGTGCATAAATCACTTGGATGTTTCAGGTCAAGAGAACAGCAGTGTCTTCCAGCTGAAAATAAAACTTTTTCCCACTTGAGTGTGTCGGTAATGTCCCAGTGCCTAATGAAGGCGAAAATCACTGCTTTCTCTGGTCCTATTCCTGTGCATCCTGTACATGGTGGAAATCATTCTTTTTAGGGTAAATGTGATTTCCAGAATGAGATGTGATGCAAATGCAAGGAGAGGTTACATCCCTTACCTGCGTTCTGTTGCCATCCAGTACTGGCTGCATTTGTCTGTCTGCAATTGGAAAGAACTTTTTTTGGGGGGAGGGGGATAGGGGGGAACTGTTTGGCTGATGGTGCAGGCTCCCAGTCTGAGCGTGTCTTCAGCAGCAGCCCTGTTACGTGGTGAACTCCTGGGTGCTGAGGCAATTCTGAGAAGTGATGATGTCAGCAGAAGGCAGTAAACAAGGGGAACAAACTGTTACTGGTAAACATGCTGGAACAGAGAATGTGTGCAATGGCATTATGAAAGCTCTCTCGAAACCCCAAGGATTCCCATGGTGCTTGAACTGTTGCAACATAGATTAATGTCTCAGGAAATCCAATACTTGCAGTTCTCTTCCCTCAACATGCACTGCTACAAACCAGGGGAACTGATACTCGCTTGTAAACAGCCAATACAATTACTGATCTCCTTTCTGTGATCTGACAGTTCTGCAGAATGTTATCACGTGTTGCTTTCATGCCTTTTCCTCTCAGTTAATTCAGTCTCCTGTGACCACTCCTCTGGGGCTGATAATGTTGAAAACAACTTCGGAAGAACTGGCATGTCCGCGAGAGGATCTTAGCGTAGCCCGGAAGGAAGAGTTACGCAAGCTGCTCCTGGACCAGGTGCAAACAGTGCTTGGGCTCCTCACAGGTACGAGTTGGCGGCCTTGCAGCCCTGAAGCAATTGTCTTCCTTCACTGTCCCTATGATAGCAAGCCTGCATGTTCACAGTGCAGGGAGGCAACGTGTGGGTGACGTAGAACCACTCCTGCTGTTAAAAAGCTCAACTCTACTGTTGGGTGACTGGGTCAGAAGACTATGAAAGAAGCTTGTGTAGCAAAGTAGATATATAGCTGCACACATCCTCCTCTTTATAAAGGGATTGAGATTGTCTTTTCTTAGTGACCCTGAAAAACTTACTGAGTTCTTGTACAGAATGTTCCTTGTTGGAGCACTCAAGATGTGTTTTAGCGGAGCACTCTGTCTCCAGTATGTTTGTTAGATCAATCTGTCTTTTAGCAGTCTGTTCTGAAAAATATCTCTTTGGCCAGGTATTTTGGAGAGCATATGGGACAAACACAGCGTTACTGCTGCCACTCCACCACCATCCCCAACTTCAGGAGAAAGTGGTAAGGACAGCTGAAGCTGAGTACTTGTCTTTAAGCTACATAATATTATTTCCATGCGCTTTAACTTGCAATATCGAGTAGATTCCTTCCCTTATGGTTTAACCTTTTCCTAAACTTGTTCATAGTCCAACAATTTCTGGTCAGAAAGGCAAGCTTCACCTGAAGAAGCAATTTCTATTGCAGGGGATGCCCCACTTGCAAATGGTGCCTCATTCAGGACAGCCCTGTTCTCAGATGGCAAAAGCTTTCTGAAGGGTCAGTTCAAAATGCTGATAGATCAGTGAGTTGGCATTGTGTGGTGGTTTCACATGGGTAGGCAGCTAAACTTCACTACACTACTCTTTCATTCCCCCTCTTCAAAGGAAGAAGGGGAGAAAACACAATGGAAAAGTGTTCAAGGGTTGAGATAAGGACAGGGAGATGGCTCACCAGTTACCATCCTGAGCAAAAGAGACTCAGTGTAGGGAGATTAATATTTTGTATTGCTTATTGCTAACAGACTAGAGCAGTGAGAAACTAAAACTGTGGGACTCCACTCACAGCAGCCACCCTTGTAACTCCCTGGTACCACAGCCTTGCCCCACAAACCCAATGCACATTTATCTGTGATTTTCAGCTCTAAGTATATCAAAAGGCAGAGTGGAGCAAAACTGCATCTCTAAATTAAAACAGAAATGCCTAGGGCTTTGGGCATATATGTGTTGGGAAACCTTCCTGCTCAGACTTTTGCATGGCTGTTTATCTATACTAATTTAAATTCGTATTAATTACCTTTGAAAAAGAGTGTGTTTCTGTATCTCTGCACTCAGAGCACGTTTCATTTACCCTGTTACCACTGTACCAGGGATACCTGTAAGTGCAGAGGGTCTCCCCAGGTGAGAAGGCAGTTTGGATGAGTACCAGTTTCTGTGGTGCCTCTGTTGCATTCAGCTCACCCACGAATTGTGCAGCAGCATGTGGTGTTTTTAGTCCTTCTCAGAAATACAAAGTAGGAAAAAATATCAAGATGCAGTTAAATCATTTTTCTTTAAAAGCTCTGATCTTGGCTTTGTCTGCTTTTAACAAAGAAAAATTAAAGGCTTATGGTCTGGAAACCTGTAGTGTCTGGTTGTGCATAGGGAGAAGATGAAACACTTGGGGATCCACTACTTTTTTTCTCCAGGGTCACACTGATACCAAATCATGTGTGTTCTGTTACATGGTGTTATGGTACCTTGTTTTGTCTTTAAATCTGTCTGCAGGACCTTAAGCAGTGAACTGAAAGTTGTTGCTTGCTTTCTAGTGCCAGATTGTACTGGTTAGCTTCAGACAGCTGTCCCTGTTAAGTGTTGGTTAATGTTAGCGTTTGGTTTGTTAATGTTTTGTTAGTGTTAAAATTTTCACCAGAATTTCAAGTGCTTCTTTTCCTTAGAGCTTTAAGACATTTTGATATTTACATTAAAAATACAAAGTCTTAAATGGAAAGCAATATCACCTTGTTTTTAGGGGGGAAATCCTGCTGTAGTTAACGAAAGATAGGAAAAAAAATAATATTAACAAGAAAAAAACAAACCTGGCATATCACTTGGCAAGAGTGAGCCCGCTGCTTGGAGTGGGAGCTGCCAGCAAGTGCCCCAGTGCCGTGGTGCTGTGGCATTGAGTAAGATCAGTGTCTTCCAAGGTAAAAAGCTGACTCATGTTAGCATAACACAGTTGGCAGCAAGTGACTCAGTGGCTGCTAATGATGCTCTATTTGTACCAAACAGCTTGAATCGCTCAGTGAGCCCTTGTGCGTTCCTGCAGAAGGCTGTTTGATACAGTCATGTTCAAGGCCGTGCCTGCAGAACTGGGTACTGCAGCAAAATCAAGGGAAGAAATTCAGCAGAAGCCTGCCTGAAATGTCCTCTTGGTTCCTCAGTGAGCTGCTGGATATTGCTGGTGCCAAGACAGTTTTTCATCTGGTTGTGCTCTTATCTCATGGGGATTTAGATTATAATTCTCGACATGGGAATTACGATGCGTTTATTTCTGGGTCTTCCCTCTTTTATGAGAATGAACAAACTCATGCGGTGTATTTTCAAGATTTTTAACTGCTGGGGTTGCTAGCAAGGAGAATGCAGGGTTTTAAAGCCAGACACACAACCAGTAGCAGTGAGTGGCAGCTGTGGCATTGCATGTTTACCGATCTGTTTGCAGGTAGAAATAAAATACAGGGTTCAGAGGTGACCTGCAGGGCAAATGTGGGTTTGGTGGCACCTTGCCATGAAATTCTGCACTGTATGAATTAATTGCTTTTCTCCTGTAAGAATTTGTGAAATCAACGCTGACCAAATCACCAAATCTTCTTACGTGCATGCTGCTTACATATGAGTCACATTTATGCAAAGTATTCTGTTTACAGATGATGATTAAAGTTTTTTGTTGTTTCCTCCATAGCTTAGATAAGGCCACCTTCCTTTTCTTATGGTCAGGAGAGATTAAAGGTATTCCAAAAAAGTAAAATAAGCATCAGAAGTCCATATAAATGTTTGATATCTTCTGTCAGAGCCAGAATCTCTTCAGGAACTTAAAAAATATGCTTCCCTGCACAACAAAGGAAGCGAAGTGAAATGGTTACTCACAAGTCTTGCATAGTTCTTAAATAGCACTTAAACCATACTAAACTCATTTCGTATACCATTGAAGCAAAGGAACTGTGTTCTGTGTTGGGAAACGTTTGGGCTATTGGATCATTAGAGAATTTATTCAGCAATAATCTCCCATCCTCCAAATGTTGTCTGAGTAATTTATCTCTTTACTTGATGAATCCCTTCCTTAGGCGTTTTCACTCATGTATGGTAAACAAATGAGTAGCACAAATGTTTGCTTCTGCAAAGCTAGCACCATCCCAACCCCTCTCCCTTGAGGTTTTTCTCCTGGTGCATGAATGCAGTTGGAAATGTTTATCTCCTGTTCACACAGGTACAAAATAGACCTTAAATTCCGCTTCTGAGCTTCAGTGAAATAACTGGGTGCAAAATACTCAGACCAATTGCTTTGAATTAAAGGGTCCTAATTTGCACTTTGTGGCTGGTGTATTGACAGCTCAGGATCTTTGGTTCTCGTGGAGGAAGGCCTTTTGGAAGAAGCATGTCTGCTTCTGTAAACATGCTAAAAGCAGCCCTTGTGCTGCAGCACACGTCTCGTTGCGAGTGCTGCGACGGCAGCTGTTGTAATACCAAGGCTAAGCGCAGGGTTATCTAATTTATCTAATTCATCTGAAGGAGCATGATGCCTCAAATTTCTGGAGAGGAGGAGGAAAAAATGCTAAAGTATGGCAGGGAGTTATGAATTTAGTGGTGTAGGACATCTATCTTGATGAGAAATGGCGACATTTTCATCATGCCTGTTCATCATGCATGCTTCTGAGTCCTTTGGAAATAGCTCCGTAAATCATCCCCGCTGTGTTCGTCCTGCAGGGGCGTTGGGTCACTTCGCTTTCAAAAAAGTTACCTGGATTTTTGGGGGAGAACTCTAAATTCAGTCATGGAGCGAGTGCCTGTGGTTTTCTAAAGGTGAAGAGATTGTTTGCACGCAGGGAAGAGAAGGGCATCGAGTAACCTGGGGAAAAGAAATAGGCTTCCAGCATGTGGTCTGGAAGTCTGTGAGTTAGTGGGTGAGTTAGGGCAGTCTGGCTGGCATTATCTGCTTGGATTTTCATAAAGCTTTCAGCGCAGCTTCTTGCTAAAAGCTTTTGCAAAAGCAAAGGCTCACTGGGCATAAGGGGAGTCCCTGCGACGATTAATTGGGCAGAAGGTAGGAGACGAGAGGTAAGTGGAAATGCTCAACCCTCGCAGTGAGGGGGGAGGTCACCTGTGGGGTCCTGCTTGGGGCTGTGCACACGAACGTACTTGAGAGACGTGCCAAAAAGGCTGGGTGAAGAGACGAGGAGGCTTGCTGGCAGCACAGAGTGGTCAGAAGGGTGGAAAGGAGGTACGGCTGGAGACTGGCAGGGGGATCCTGCATGACTCTGGGCTAGCAAAGTGAAACGCAATGCAGGGAGAGCAATGCTGAGCTCAGGCTGAGTTGTGGGCTCCAAGCTCACCTTCAGCATCCAGGGTTAACTTCTGAGTGTTGCACGAGATCATTTTACGAGAGCTTCAGACCAACAGCAGTCAAAAACTGCTGAGGTGCTGCGTGGATGTAAGCTCACCCACATTTTCAATAGCAGCTGCAGTCCTGGTCTTCTCTATCAAGGGGGTAGAACAGAAATGGAGGCTTTGTGGAGCAGCAATAAAGGCAATACTGAATTTCTTCCATGTAAGAAAGGTACAGTCTCAAATGGAGAGTGAGGAGCTGGGACAGAAGATACCAAGTGAAAGGAGATGAATGGAAAAATTATTTTTCCCTGTTTGGTATAAGAAGTCGAGTTGACAGGCTTCAAACAAAAGCCATCCTTACTCTATATAGAGTTAAGCTGTGAAACTGTTTTAAGAGGATGCTATGTATCTGAAGTGTTCATGGCTTCAGCTGGAGCCTGGCTAAATCCATGGGAGACAAATCCTCAGAGACTGTGCAGAATTCCTCAAACCCCACCTGGCTCAGGAAACCTTTGCACTGCAAGTGGCCAGAGGCTGACGGATCTCACATGTGCTTGCCATGGGTCTTTGGTCACTCCGGGAACAGGCAGGCCCTGTTCTCTGTAAGCAGGTTTCTGGTCTCACTCGGTACATCTGCTCTTCTATAATCCACAAGCTGTCACATGCAAGCAGCAGCAACTCTGCCAAGTTTCAGTATAATATGGATGTGCCAGAGAACTAATGCAAGCTTACAGCAGGGATGCTCAAGCTTTTGAAGGAAATGAATTTTGTAAGAAATCCCTAAAATACACCCCCTGGCATTACTATTATCTTTTCCAAAACGCTGCATGTGTGCTTCTCAGGAAAGCTAAAGGACAGTAAGGAGCTGCCACTTGAACTTATTTGTTCAGCACCTCCTCTGACCTGACATGTGAAATCTGTACAAAAACTGGAGAAAATTCCAGAATACCAAAATCACTAGTTCAGCTTGGACAAATCTTTGTGCACTAACTATTGTGTGCCAGCGGCTCTGATGGCTTTTGATTTATAGCTACGGCTTGCAGTCGCACCTTTTGAAGCTATCGCCTTGATTTATAACAGAGATGTGCTTTTTTCCCCTAGGTGACCTGTTAAGTAGCCTGTTGCAGAGTCCCAGTGCGGCCAAATTATTGAACCAGCCAATCCCCATCCTTGACACGGAAAGTGAATATATTTGTTCCCTGGCACTGGAGTGCCTGGCACACCTCTTCAGCTGGATCCCTTTGTCTACCAGTATCACCCCGTCACTCCTCACCACCATTTTCCACTTTGCTCGCTTCGGCTGCGACACTCGCGTTAGGAAGATGTCTTCTGTCAACGGCAGCAGCCAGAACTCGGTGTTGGGACAGGAGCGTGGCCGACTTGGCGTCTTGGCTATGTCTTGCATCAATGAACTGATGTCTAAGAACTGCGTGCCTATGGAGTTTGAGGAGTATTTGTTACGGATGTTCCAGCAGACTTTCTACCTCCTGCAGAAGATTACCAAGGAGAATAATGCCCACACAGTGAAGAGCCGACTAGAGGAACTGGATGAAAGGTAAGAGAAACCAAACAGCTAAGTAGCTGTGCTAGGGCCTCTTGCTTTCTAAAGGACAGTCTTAATTTGCGGTCATGCATGGTGTGTCTAATCACCTTTTTTTCAGAGTTCTGTGCTGGTGGAGGCAGGCAGAAAGGTAGGTGCCCACAGGTAAGGTTCTGGTAAGGGGCTAAGTTTGCTAAGTGACCGTGGTGGCACAGGTTTGTATTCTTTCCTGTCCTCTTCCTCCCCTTTCCCCGTTCGTTACTGTTTGACTGCAGGTCTGAGGTGGCACAAGAGCTGAACCTGCCCTTCATTCAGTTGTAACAGAACAACAGAAGAGGCACAGTGAGGTAAAGGCATTGCAGTATTCCCTTTGCTGGTCGGTATCTGCCTTCTCTGTCTTAAACTCAACCATACAAAGAGTGGGTAGATATTCTGCGAGTCATGACTTGAAAGAAAAGAAAAATAGTTTCATACCCTTCATTGAGATTTGACAACTTTTGATTACTCTTTTTTTGTTTTGTTTTTTAAATGACACTGAAAGACAGCCTTGGGAACTCCATTCACAGCAGTGGTGAATGGCTCCACCACGCAGGCTGTCCTGCGTGCGTGGCTGGAGGCAGCAGGGGAAGTGGCAGCACCTCGGGAGGCTGCATGGTCTGGTTGTTCTCCAGAAAGCCACTGCCGTGCTCCTTGCCTGAAACAGCTTGACTCTTTCATGGCGGATATATCCTACTTGTAGGAGAGAAAGTGAGATTTGTCTTGCTGCTGTGTTGAGTGGTTGGATCCACGTGGTGGCAGGGTGGTGGACGAGGTGATGACTCGATGCTGCCTTTCACTGCCGGCCCGCTGTGCGAGCGCTCGCGATGGGAGGACAGGCAGGCTGGTGCTAATGCTGACAGATCTGTTGTCAGTGTGAGCATGCTCGGTATCTTGCTGTGGATGCACAATGATGGAAATAAATTTCTGGTGCTGCTGGACGAAGATGCAGCGGAAAGATTTTTGAGCTTTTTGATTTTTTTCACCTTGATACTCACTCAGGTGTAAAACCGAATTTGGAATCAACTGTGGGGATTCCAAATCTTGTAGACATGACTTGCATGTTTCTTCTGTAAAAACGTTTTCCATGTCTTTAAATACACTGATGATAATAGATGTAGATTAGTTGTGACTTCAGCTTAACAGTGAATTCCGCTTGCTTGCTTCTTGACTTACTCTGACTTCAGTATTTCTTGCTTCCTAAAAATAATGTCTTATATGGTGGAAATCTGCTACCTTTGCATATGCAATATGTGCACAGAGAGCAAGGGGTCACACTCTGAATTCCACAGAAGCTGTGCTGTAAACCTGCAGTAAATGAAATGCCCTCTGTAACTCCTTTTTCTTCTATGGAAATATCAGCAAGCTGCCTTCAGTGACCGAACTGTGGAAGGGATGTAGCTGTGTTGGCTTTTACTGAGATCGTATTGCTGTCCTGTTACCTTCTGCTGCTTATACATGTTATCCAGAGATCCGATATCTCTACTTAAAAGAATCCTCCTCACTCGTTGCTGAGGTCTGAAACACGGATGGAACTAAGACATTCTGGGGAGACTGCTTGGAAAAATCTAGCTGACTTTGGCAGGAATGGAGCTCTCTCTGCTCACTCTGTCCTCACTGTAGAAATGGCTTTGCCTTGTATAGGAGGATGTTCCTAGCTTTACATCCAAAACTAAAGAACTTCTCACATGAATGCATCTTCTTGAGATGGACTAACGAAGTCCTAAACAAAACTGGTGCTGGTCAAAGTGCCTGACTTCATTAGATCGCTGTCTTTAGAGCTTGCCTGCCATAGATCTGTTTTTCCCCAGCCTCTTGTGGCAGTGATTCCTTTTGTCTTGTTACGAAATCAGTGTGGTTTTGAATAGATTCTACTGCTGAATAGAAGAAGATTAAGCGTGAACTGTCTTTTGCTTTATTTGTGTTGGCTTCAACTTGAAAATGTGAAAATATTGGAAATGGGAGTGGAAAATGTCTGGTATGGATAGAAGCAGTGGCGTGGAGGTTGCACTATGGGCTTTGGGGTGTGTGGAGCTAGGTGCCAAGTAGGAGTTTCACTGGTCTCAGGTCAGAGCCTCTTCAGAAAATAAAAATGAAAAAAAATGAAGGAAATGTTTGGGTCTGGATGCATGTTTTTTGCTATCTTTTATTTTTGATGCCTTTGGTCAGTGGTCAGGCATGTTGTGCTGATTCTTGTCAAGCAGGCAGTGTCAAATAAAAAGTTCATGTAGTCTTTTTGCATATTCAAAGTATATTATGGTTTTTGTAGGCTTATAATAACTAGCAGTGTTGCAGCTCTGTTAGCTGGCAGTGCTTCCAGACTTGAATCACTTGTGGTTAGAGCGTTTGTCTTCAAACCAGCATTTGCAGAAGGGGAGAGGAGGTAGAACAGTAAACCAAATCTGCTCAACTGTGTCTGAAACTGTGCTAAACCTAACTTGCTGTTTGTTTTAAAAGAAAAACTTGAAGTGCTCTTATACTTCAGAACTCTTAAGGTATGGGAAGGACAAATTGCTCTGCCCACAGCCTTGTCACTGGATCACTGGAGCTCTTGCTGTTTGTGTATCATGTTGCGATGCGTTGGTCCTGTGTACAGATGGAGTGCTTCATTCTTCTGTGTTTAGATCCATATGAGGATGGTTTCTAATCCTGAGGAAGCTTGTGTTGTGCACGGCATGTTTTTATTCCACAACAGCTTACCCCGTTGTAATTTTTCCCCAGTGTTGTACTTAAGAACCCTCCGTGCTTGCACCGAGGTCGTGCTCTTGCTGGACTCCTGCAATTTTGATAGCAGGCTTCTTTTTGGATCTTCATTTTGTATGGTCCCATGCTCTGGAGGAAGATTTGTCTTTATTGTCTAATTCAGTCACAAAAGCCTGGGCTCAGCTGAGAAACTTCAGGATAATAGTTGGTCATGCACCGCATAAGAAGCGGTCCTTTCCAGCTCTAAATTGTGTGTCTCTTCCCCTACCATAGTAAATTTTTAACACGTGTATTGTTAACTTGTGCATTAACTTCTTGCTTTCAGCTGAATTCCTCAGTGGTACAGTTTTCATGACTAATCCTGTATATATCAGTATGATCAGACTTGCTATTGTGTACTTATTTCTCTAGGGTGGGGGGGATTGTGTTTATTTGCAGGCCTGACTAAACTCAATTATATTTATCTGAATATTAAAGTTGCTTTTGACTAGACTGTCTTTTCTGCTGTTTCAGGTATTAATGGAAGGAAGGGTTGCCCATCCTGTAGGTAATTGTTGCAGGGCTTTATATTTTAATTGTTCTACTGGCTGTTAATTGTAACTTTCTTTTTTAATGAAAGGTTTTTGAGTGAATTTATGATTGTTTCAATGAAATTGCTTTTTCCTGTGGCATCCTTCAGGTTTTCTTAATTGTGTTTTCTTCTGTCCCTTGTAGCTACATTGAGAAGTTTACGGACTTTCTTCGTCTCTTTGTGAGCGTCCATCTACGAAGAATTGAATCCTACTCCCAGTTTCCCGTGGTTGAATTTCTGGCACTGTTGTTCAAATACACTTTTCATCAGGTACAGCCTTGTGACATTGTTTTTCCTTGTTCTGTTCTTCTTGTCCTGTTGTTCTGTACAGCAGGGCTAGCTTGTTTTCGCCAGTGGAGCTGATACTAAAGCTAGCCCAGGAAAAAAAAAAAAAAAAGACATTTTACTGGCACTTACTTCCCCAGTATTATTGCTGGGGACTTGGAAATGTCTCAATGTGCTCCTGGATTTAGCTGGAGACAGCATTCACATGTAGTTACCTCGTAATAACAACCTGTTTGTTGTTTAACTTTTTTCTACTTTTTTTTTGTTAGCACATGAAATAGAAAATGTCTGGAAAAAATCTGTCTGGCTTGTTTTGTGTTTGGGGATGTTTTTCTTTCTCCTGAAGCTGCTGCTTTTACTGTATCTGAAGCATTCTTTGTATCCTTCAATTTTGCAGTTTAAAACAAACTGGCTTTTGATACACGTTACCTTACAGTAGAAGCTGTCATAATGCAGTTCAGTCCTGCTCACCATCATATGTGAATAATAACAGGAAGCAGATGTATAAAATGCTAGAAGTTGATGCAGCAAGCCATGAGATGGGTTCACGCTGAGACAACCCTTGTCATCACAGGGTTCTTACCTTGCGCCAAAGCTCTTGCTCATTTTTTGACATCTTGAGGCTGCAAGTCTCTTCAGTGCCCTCCTAGAAACTTTTTTGTACAGCAAGAAGTTATTCCCAGTTTGAGAGAGTCATTATGAACTTTGGTGTATTTCAGCCTACCCATGAAGGTTACTTTTCTTGCTTGGACATTTGGACACTCTTCTTGGACTATCTGACTAGCAAAATTAAAAGTCGTCTGGCAGACAAAGAAGCAGTACTCAATAGGTAAGTAATCGGGAAGGTAGTTGGGATTTGACAGCTGCAGAGGGTCTTGTGGTCATTGTGGAAATACTGAGAAATAAGCTATTGTTTACTGCAGCCGTGTGTAGAATGCTTTTTTCAAAAAATCACTGAACATTTAAAGTTTAAACTGGAGAGCTTACTGCACGTTCATTGAACAGAATTCAAGCTGAGCAAATTAAGGCAAGAAAAAAGGTCACAGAAATATTGCATGTGAACCTAGCAGCCAGAGGAAGAAAGCTTTGGAGTCTAAAATAGAACTGGAACATATTTTTAGAACATTTTAGAGCACATTTTAGCTCATACTAGAGGAGGAGACTACAGAGTAAGTTGTGTAGTAAGGGTTCACACACAGCTTGTACAACTAACTAACGACTTAGGAAATTTTCAGATTTAATTGGGGTTTTAAAATATATTTAAATGGAGGATGTGTTTGAGAAATGCTGGTGGTGCCGTGTTTGAAAGTTAAGTTCTGCTTGCTTACCTCTGTAGCTAATGATGTGTATGAATTGTAACAGTGGTTGGCAGCACTTCCTTTGTAGGTGCTGTCTCCTGAAATAGTTGGCTCTCTGCTTTTATCAAGGGTCTTTTTGCTCCCCCCCAAAAATACCTGGTGAATATACTGGATCTTGTTCAAATTTGTTAGGGTTAAAGGCACCGTGGCTTGTGCCTTATTGCTCTTAGCCAATTGCAGAAGAAAGCTGCTTTCCCCTGGAGCATACTAAATTTAAGTAAGTGGTTAGTTACTGAAAGACAGCCTGGTGTCATAACCACAAAGAACAAATGTGGAACTAGCTTACGCCAGACAGCTCTCTTCCTTTCAGCATGGGAACTGAGTATTTTTAATTTCTCAGGTAGTAGGTATTTGCATTTGAGCTTTGTTACAATTTGGGCCTAATTAGCTGCTGTCTGCCTGATGCTGTTGAACTCTGCCTTGGCATTCTGCTCCCCTTCACCTGGCTAATGCGTGTGTGATGCACGTTATCTGTCCATCAGGCATTTTGTTACGGACAGAATTGAAACAAACCATAGCTGTCTCTCTTGGAGATATTTCACACAAAAGAGCAACAAACAAAAAAAAACACACGTAGAAGTGGTTAAAGCTCGTAGGGCTGTTTTGTCAGAACTACCTGTTTTTAATGGCACCTTTATATAGCTACGACTTCCTTCGTGCTTTTAAGACGTAAACGCCTCAGTTTGATAATATGGGTGTGGTTACACCACAGGAGCACAGATGAAATTTCCTGTTCCGTGGCTTTTAAACTCTGCATCTGGTACACATTGCAGTTCTACTACTGGATTAGTTGCCCAATCTTGAGTTATGTCATCTGGCTACAGAAAAGATGTTAATTCAGCCACCTTGCATGGAAAGCTTTCAGCTGCTTAGCTGGTGGTGCAGCTGATGAGGCTGATGCTTGGATTGCATCATTCCTTGCATCTTTGTTAGTAGATGTTCACGCCTAGTTTTCCAACCTGATCTCACTTTAAAAAGGGCATGACTGGTCCTTGCATGGGACAAGCCATGTTCTGAAGAAGGTGGCTTAAGAAAAGAGAAAAGAACAGAACAAAATCCCAATTCCCTAGACTTTGGTGGTGCCAGCAGAAATGGTTGCATGGTCAGGTGACTGGTCACAGCTTGGTATTATTTTTGTGATCAATGGAGGAAGGAGTATCTTCTGCACTCCATACCTGTTGCATAGTACCTGAGATGAAAGGATGTCTTTCACTGACATATTCTTAGTGTTATAGTGGAAGTGGAAAAAATGCTGGCTTTGTTTTAGAGGGCAAGGGCCTGAATTCATTGGCCAACTGTGTATGGGAAGAAGATAGCAGAACAAAGAGCCTCAGGGGCTGTCCCCTTTTGTAGGTAGACAGCAATTCTATCCCCTTCATCTGGTCCTTATTCACATCCCAGGAAGTACAGCACCAGCCATGCTCCTGAGGAGAAGGTTGAGCAGTAAGAGGGTGCTGGTGTCTCCTGTTCACAGGCAGCTGCCATTCCTCCTGGAAAACTGCTCCTGCTGCCTTGCCTGTTTTGTCTTCCTGGGCTGCTGCTTTAGCCAATGGTTATCCATTTCCCTCTGAGGTAGTGGGATATCAAATATTACCACAAGCTTTTTCCTTGCTGGTAGCTTGTGACCTAAAGCGACACATTACTGTTAATCCAAAGCTCTACTTGATGTTGTGTGTATAAGCCCGTAAAGCTGTGCTGCAGGCTCTTTGCAGTGGCTCCCGTTAAACTGTCACCTGATTTACATCTCTCCTTTGCTGGAAGGGCTGTGAGCACGGCAGTCCCTGCAGAATTGCTTTATCACACTCCTTTTGTCTTCTCCGTGGTCACAGGTACGAAGATGCCTTGGTTCTGTTGCTGACGGAGGTGTTGAATCGAATCCAGTTCAGGTATAACCAGGCACAGCTGGAGGAGCTGGATGATGAGACACTGGATGATGATGTAAGGAGCAGAGTTGAACAAGGGCAGCTGCAGGTTCAGATATTAACTGCCGCACTCATTACACCTGGAATGTCTTTCCCAAAGCTTGAGTTCTGGAATGCAGGCTACATACCCGCTGCTTCACTCAGTTCTGTGTGGGGTTTTGAGGTTTAAAGAAGCATGAAATGCATTTATCAAAAATACATCTAAGTTACGCTGAAAGTATATGACCTTTGTTTTTAACTTGTTTTTTATGGGGAAAAATGCAGGTATCTCTGTTCTGTTTATCAGAGGCACTATAGGTGTCTGTGTCTGGTTGCTTTGGAATGTAAATGCAGAAAGATTTTTCAAACAAAAGCTTTAAGCTGTATATATTAGTGCTTTCATCTGAGCATATTTCTCTGAAGTCAGTAAATATCATCTCAATCCATACCGATAACAGTAAAAGTAAAGAGCAGTAGGTGGCTGAAGCGTCAGACTGGAGCATTAGAGAGCCACGTGGTGCTAGATAACTGATGCCAGTCATCTGTGCAGTAACTGTGCTTCGGGAGTGAATGCTTGTGGCTTATCACCCCAGGGAAATAGAGGCATGCAGGCCCAGACAGAGGGTCAGTAAAACAGTGCCCAGCCAGGTGTCTGGCACCATGTGAGAGCAGTACCTCTCCAGTAGCTGGGTGTCTGCAAAAGCCAGGCTCTGGAAAGGAGTTAGGCTGGGGCTCGGTGCTTGGGACCAGCTACAAAAGGCCACCCGTTTCCATCAGGAATTGCTGTGCTTACCTTGTTGTTTCTTCCCATAGCAGCAGACTGAGTGGCAGCGGTACTTGCGCCAGAGCTTGGAAGTGGTTGCAAAAGTCATGGAGCTCTTGCCAACCCATGCCTTCTCCACACTAGTAAGTAGCTATGCAAACCAAAAGCGCAACGTGAAATGAGCACCAACTGCTGGAATTCGTTGCAAGCTGTTTCACAGAGGCCAGGGTGCCAAAAGAAGTAGGGAGATTTGCTTTTAGAAGCTAAAGCTTGGGAAAGGAGAGACCAGAAGTCAAAAAATTGGTTTTTGGCTTTGTTGAATTTCTTGCTGTGGTGTTGTGAAGATCCTTCACAGTGAGTGTCTGAGACCTACTTGCTGGACACCAAGCTTTATGGAAGTGCCCATCTCTCCAAGTGTAAATAATTCATTGCTGTTTATCTTGGCCTTTATGTTAGGAGACAGCATTGTGAATTGGATAGATATGTGTTGTTAGGATTTTAAGGAGAGTGAAATCTTTGTTTAAATGAAAGGCTAGATACAAATGCTGAAAACAGTGCCTCGGACAGTGGGGAATTATATCTGATAAACACAGATAAGTGCTTCTTTCCAGCTAGGGTCACTGTTGTTGCTGGAACAAGTTGCCTTATTTTGTAGCGTTATAAGGGTTTCTGAGGAGGAGGCTTCAAGGCCAGTGGAGTCCAAAATTCAGAGTTGGTCTTTTCTCTGGACAAGAAAAAAGGCAGGTATATGCAGTGGGAACTCAAAGCAAGTCTATTAACCCCACTGGAGACAGTGCATGCCTAGATCTCTGAGCCATGTTGTCAACAAGCATTGAACTGCTACGGAGGTAGAAGATGCCTGACCTGAAGTAAGCACCAGAAGCACGTTATTAGAAACTCCAAAGTAGTGAGCGAAATAGTTCTCATGCGAATGTCAAGTTCCTCTGCAGCGTGGTGGCATGGCATGAGTTGGCAAAAGGCAGACAAATGGAACAGCTGTTTGTGAGCACAGTGAGCATACGGGTCATACGGTGAAGAGCATGTGGCTTCCCTCAAAGTAACACGTTAGCATGAGGAAGATGATCTGTTCTTTTTAAATATTTCTCCTCTTGCAGGCACTCAACTGTTAAATAGGCACAGTATGTTAGAAACGTGACAGTGAATTCTTGAGCCCTGTATTCATTCTTGCATGGTCTGGGAGATGTTCAGGAAGTTTTGCATGCCTTTCACAACAGTCTCTGCAGTGATGTTGAATGCAGTGGCTGGTCATCAGGAACAATAACTGAAAGTCCAGCAGCTGCTGTTATTCTGTCCCATGCTGAGTAATGAGGGGCTGCAGTTCTTTGTGCTGACGTGCAAGTGAACCTTCATAAATCCAAACTCTTCAAATGTGGCGACTTTGCCAATAGAAAATGAGTAAATTAATGCCAGAGTGAAAGGTTGGAAATTGTTTTTCAGGTGAGATGTCTACAACGAAAAGGTTACCATGCAATTTGTATGCATGCAAATACGTTAAAGCACAAGGCAAATAATCCCAAATAATACCACTAAAGTACTTTGGGTGCTGAACACTGGTCAGAAAGCTTCCTAGTCTATGTACAACATGTTCTCCAGGGTAGCATAACCCGTTACTCAGCTGAAGTATCAGTAGGAACAGGCATGTTTGCAGTCAGTCCTGAATGATGGAGTTAGGATAATGCTGTGTTCCCAGATCAGGACGCATGACGACTGTGTTGTTTGTTCCCTTGGCTGTTTTCCCTCTGGGACTTCAGCTGTTCTTGGTGCAGTCTGCAGTGTGCCAGCAGAGTGGCTGCAGTGTTTCCCTTCTGTGTTCTGTCAGAGGCACTGAACTCAGCTTCCATCAGTTGAGTGTTTTGGTAGCTGCATTTTGAGAACCTGATGCCTATGGGATGCAGTGCAAGTTTCCAGTGCTTCAGGCTCTGCTGTTCTTTGCTTGTGTGCCCCTGTTCTGTTTGATCTGGGTTCTACATCCAGCTGCACATTCGCACTGATGGCATGCTGTGCCATGCCAACCCTGATGTGTCAGACCTCTAGCTCGTGAGGCTGGTGGTTGGTGTTTGTGGGAAAAGGAGAGCTACCACAGGGAAGTGCCTTCAGGGTGCTTTTCGTGTCATTGTTTTCATAGCACCTATAGAGACGTAAGCTGCAGAAATAGCCCAGAAAACAGGCCTGTCCTCCTTCCAAATGTCTTCTTGAAGGTTTTAGGGAGAAATAGGAAAAATGTTCTCTAATAGACTAATGGTAGAGCGTTAACTGACTGCCAAGCCCCCAAATCATGCTCATTTTTTCTCTTCTAGTTTCCAGTTCTGCAGGATAACTTGGAAGTGTATCTGGGACTCCAGCAGTTTGTGGTCACTTCAGGAACAGGTAACCACCGCCATCCAGCAAAAAGTCCTCACTCTTTGAGTAGCTTACTGTGAAAACACTATAGACCTGCTTTAGTATTGCTTCCTCTTTGCTGTGTTGAGGATCTGAAATTCTTACCATCACGCATGGTGTGTGATGACTTAGTAGTCAAACTCCAATAGCAAACAAAAGTCTAATAATATGATTTTGTATTGGTATGGTTCTTCCCTTGCTCTGATACTGGGAGATACCTTGGGTGTTGAGAGCAGCTATGCAGCAGTCCGCCCCCCAAAAAAAGTAATTCTGATCCGAAGAACACTTAAGACATCCTAGGTTTAGTAGTAATGCACAGGGTTTTTAATGTTGTAGCACTGATCTGTGTTAGCAGTCAGAAGTAACTCAGAGGCAACTGGGTGACAGCGTGCTGATGGTACGTAAATGGCAAGCCTGTTACTGAAATTGTAAACAATACAAGATTAGATACGGTCAGTAGAAAGAAACAGATTTTCTTTGAAACATGTTGTTGCAGAATATATTTACTTTTTTAGTAAAAGGTCTGGGATGCTTGGAGACCAGGTGTACGTGGTTGAGCAGTAGGACAATTGCATAGGCAATAAGACTGGCAAATCTACTTAGCTGCATGTTTCTTGTTATCTGACAGATGTGAAAGTATATAACCACATTTCAAATTAGAAGCAAATGCACTCTCTCCAAATGTGCTTCCAGTACTGGAACATCTATTTCAGTCTAGCCAGCAGAGGGAGTTTGGGTAATGACTTTCACAGAACTGGGATTGCTTTTTTGGTGTTGACAGACAGCCAAAAAGGTTGCTGTTTATACATATTTTAATACCAAATAGAATAAAATAATTGTGGAAAAGGCTGAAATTATCAGTAGTGTCATTTTCAGCCCTTAAAGATAAATTTGAATTGTGGCAGTCAGAACAGCTGAACTTGTCTTACCCGACTGACTGTTTCAGTCACTTGGACTGCTGGGTTTTGAACTGTGACCCACTGCCGAGTTAATTTAAGAAGAATGCTTGCAATGTAATTAGAATAAACTTAGCATTTCCTGTAGCTTTGTAATTAGGTTTCCCATCCCAAAGAGCTGTACTTATTAGTCACAAAGTTACATGCACTTTGAAGGATGAGTTTTCAGACTGCTGTTAGCAGAAGTGAATGTGTACACGTGTGTCTTTTGGATTCACTTCTAGTAAACCAAAATGTCGTTTCAGGTCACAGGCTGAACATCACTGCGGAGAATGATTGCCGTCGTTTGCACTGCTCCTTGAGGGATCTGAGCTCCTTGCTGCAGGCTGTTGGTCGATTAGCAGAATACTTCATTGGGGATGTGTTTGCTGCCAGGTTCAATGATGCTCTTACAGTGGTGGAGAGGTAGGTATGAGGGGGGTTGCTGTCCCTTCATCAGTACAAGGAACAATCATCACCAAACAAAGCCAAGGTTTCTTTCTACCTCACCTTGTCATGATTAAGTTGAGATACAAAGAACTCAATAACTAGTACCTGAAGCATTAGGTTCATCAGTGCTGAGTTTCTCAGATGGCTTTTTAACCCTTCACCAGAGAAATAACTAGTGGGGAGGGATAAATAAAATCATTTACTGCAATGGTTGAGGTAATTGTTTTCCAGCATCTGCATTTGTGATGCACTGTTGATTCTGGTGGCACTAAGGGCTATGGTTCAGCTATGGGACTTGGTAGGTCAGATTGATGGTTGGCCTTGATGATCTGGACTGTCTTTTTCAACCTAGATGATTTTATGATTACTTGAGAGCTATCTGTGAGAGCTAAATCTTCTAAACTGAAATTTCCTTTCTAAAAAGATCTCTAAAAGCTGGAAAGCGGGCATTATTTGGTTCTTACCCTCCAAGAAACGTAACTAGTGCATAGTTTCGAATTACAGAATTTCAGAGCCATTACCTTTATGTCATTTCATGTCCACACAGGAACATCATACTTGTTCCATCTTATCACAAGCAAGGAAATGGGTTCTAAATTACTTTCTACTAAATGGCCTGAATCTAATCTATATAATAGCTAAATATTGACACAGGCTTGTCAAGAGCAGCATTCAGATAAGACATGCGAGTGGGTTTGTACATGCGTGTACCCATCTTGCAGTCTTTTTGTTTTACCATTTATGTATTCACTTGCAGGTTGGTAAAAGTAACGCTATATGGATCCCAGATTAAACTGTACAACATTGAAACTGCAGTACCATCTGTATTGAAACCTGACCTTATTGATGTGTGAGTATGAGATACGTGCTACATGTGATTATATACAAATTTTGAACCTATGTGGGATGGAGGAAACTTTGGATCTCTTAGATCTGGTGTTCTAATTACTAGCTTGGCAAACATCTGGGAAACTGTAAATGTTAGCTAACCACAAGGGTACTTGCTGGCAATAGCCTTGACCTTTACCAGTATTTTGGATCACTGTATCCTCAAATTGATGTAGATAGATTATTTAAAGAAAAATATTTGTGATCAGATGTAAAAATGCCCCTTGCATTAGCTCTAAAGGCAGACCATTTTTCTGCTGTGTACTAGTGGCTGTAAAAGCTTGGCTCTTTTGCAGTAAAATTAGATGGTCTAACAAGTGTTACGATGGTGGTATTTTAAGAAATAGATCTATTTTAAGAAATGAGTGATATGTAGTTTGAGGCTTATGGATTTTATTTTTTGCTACCAAAGTCAAATCTATGACCCAGGTAAAGATGGTTTTTTTTAGCACAAGGTTTTGAGTCCTTGGCTTCCAAACCAAATGTGTGCCTTCCAGCGACGCAGGCTGTTCCTGAAACAAACGAATGCCTTTGATCCAGAAGTTGACATTAAGTGTGAAATCTTGATGCCGCTGGTAGTAGGACATCACTCTAATGCCCTTTTGGAGACCTTTCATTCTCATGGTTGCGTTGTACAAACCTGCTACCTGCCAGCTGGCATTTTGTGAGCAGAATTTAAGGTTGTGCTTTTAAACATGTCAAGTGCTTGTTCTTCCTTCTGATTGTACGTATAGGAGCTTCCTGAAAACCCACAGTGGGCTGGATTTCTCCTATTAATTCGAGTTACTAGAACTGAGTTTTATGCAGATGATGTTCCTTTACTTCTCTTTCTTGTTTAAAGTAGCTCGGGAGGCTTTTTTTGTGACTTGTTAGTTAGGGGTTTTTGTCCTTCCCTCTTGGGTCCAACGTCCTTGAATGAAAATGTCCTTGAAGAAAATTGAGATCCATTTTCTAATGGGAGGCTAAAAAAAGGTACATTGTCATATATTTGGAGGACACCTGTCTGATCCCCAAAGCATCATCCTGACTCAAAAAAATAAAAAAAAGTGAAATGGCACTCTACCAAAAGTATAATTATAAGGTATAATTATAGTCAGCCTCCCAAATGATGATTGATAATTTGACCTTATCAGTTTGTACTGTTGGTTTAACACTACTGCTCAGTGGACAAGTCCAGTTATAGCACACCTTTAAATATGCCTTGAATGTACAATGTCCAGGACAAAAAATAATTTAGGTCACGTAACAATCACAAGGAATGCATCTGTTCTCATGTAGTGGAAGAATGGGAAAGAGACAAATATACGAAGGCTGGGGGGCATGGGAGGGGGAGAAAGATATCAAGGAAAAGAGCTGATTCAGGAATGAAAGCCTTCACCCTGCTATTAAAATTGTGAAAATACTTCCCTATTTTTGCCCACTGTGCATAACCCCACTGGACTTGCTGACAAATCGTGTGTTCAGGAGGTGGTTGATGCAGACCTGGAAGCTGCCTGCCAGAGATGACTGAGATCTTAAATGCAGCCGCTGTGGTGGGGATGTGTACACATGGGAGGATCTTTGTTTTTGGAGGGAATATCAACATTCATGGACTCTTTTCATTAAAATCTGCAGCACAGGGATTTGTTGTGTAGGGCACTTGCAATTGGGCAGTGTGTTAGAGACTGGTGACCACGTGTGACGAGATGCCCAAAGATTTCTAAAGGTAATTGCATTGTCCCCTCTTCCTGCTAATCGAGTGGGCACGTGGAATGAATTCTGTGCTGCAAGGTTAGGGAATATGGGAAGTGCTTGCAGGAGTACCTGAGACTAGGTTGCCATGGCACTCGTCATCCTGCAGCCTCCACTGGTGTGAATTCATGGTTGCTTTCCCTTCTGTGCCCATTGCTGCGTGGGGCTGGGAAGTGCAGAATCAAACGCTGCTACGTATTGCTCTTAAATTTAGTAAGAGATGGGGACCTTCTGAACCTAAACAGGTTGCAAATCTCTTCAGGTGGCTAAATATGATGGGAAAGAGTTCTGACAAGAAGTAGGGATGCCATTCTGCAGTCCTAACCTAATGCTCACTGGCACAACAATCCTCCCAAGGCAGTGTAATACAGCTTCAGGCAGGACAAGCAGCTGTCCCGCTCGTGTGCGTGCTGCACGTGTGTCTCTGACTCTTGTTCTCCTCCTCCATAGCCACGCGCAGTCCCTGGCAGCACTGCAGGCCTACTCGCATTGGCTCGCACAGTTCTACAGCGAAGTTCACCGGCAGAACCCGGAGCAGTTCATCTCTCTCGTCTCTACCGCTCTGGAGGCAATCACACCCCTCATCAGCTCTAAGGTCAGTGCTGCACCAGGGGCTGGGGCTGGGTGGCCACGGAGAGCAGGGGGCTCTCAAGCCACAATGTGGTTTGTTCAGGTGTTGAGCAGCCTGCTCTGGACCATGTTGTGGCTCCACGTGAGGGCTGATGTGCCTGCCAGAGCCACAGCAAAGGTCTTGTGCAAGGCTGAGAGTAAGAACAACACCGAATAATAGCACCACGGGGCAGGGCAAGCTAATACAAGAGTAAGCAACTTACAGACACATCAGGTCAGATGCATGATTTTATAGCTTGAAAGCAGGGAAGTATTTTTTCCACAGTATTAAGAGCAATGACCTGTGTTCTGATTGGTAAATAAATTGAACAAATCAGTTCTGTGATTTTACTTAGAAGGGACCTACAGAAATTGTGAAGTCCACCTGCCCGATCACTTCAGGGCTAACTAATTGTTAAAGCATGTTATTAAGGACGTTATCCAAGTGCCTCTTCAACATGAACGGGCACGGAGCATCAACCACCTTTCTAGGAAAGCTGTTCCAGTGTTTGACCACCTTCACAATAAAGGAATATATAAACTATTTTGCTTTCAAAACCTGGTAACAACAACTCGGTGTGCTGTCACCTGTGCCACACCGCGTGGCTCTGGGCAGCCTGACCACGTGCCCCCTCTTGCAGGTGCAGGAGAAGCTGCTGCTGTCTGCGTGCCACCTGCTAGTCTCTTTAGCCACCACAGTGCGACCGGTGTTCTTGATCAGCATCCCTGCAGTACAGAAGGTGTTCAACAGGATCACAGACACTTCTGCTCAGCGGCTTCCTGATAAGGTGATTTTTGTCTGAAACGTGAAGAAATGTAGTAGGTGTCCTTGGGATGCTCTGCCTCAGTTACTGTTGGGAAGTATAACCTACAGTGGGGAGGGAGGGGACAGCAGTTCTGTGTGTTGTGTATATCCAGGAAACAGTGACAGTTTGTCAACAGTTCTCTATTTCAAGCAACAGCATAAGGAAAAAACAAACACAGTTGCAACTCTTAGATCTTGTTCCTTTCTCATTTGCCAAGACAGTCCCTGACTGCCTTGCCTTTGCATACTGGCATGTTGATTCTGACATATGGAAGGGGTTTTCTGTGCAACTTGTTAGCATTCCCCATATCTCACTCCTAATTACTTTTTGTATTACAAAAATACTGAAAAGTGCCAGCAGAGGTTGGGTTACTATTTTTTTTTGTATTGTGCAATAGCACAGAGGTATAAAGTGCTGCGTAAGCCTGCACGCTTGCTGTGAAAACCAGACTCAGAGCAATGAAAGTGGCATCATCTCTGTTTTAGCTATGTACAGAATAGAGGTGTCCTGTTGTACAGGAGGCTGGACAGCGCCGGGAGCTGGTTCCATCTCTTAGGACACGGAGCTTTGCTTCTCTTGCAGAGCTGCTAGTTTTCACTTGGGCTCAGCTTTTGCTGTTGAACTCTTTCCTCAAATAGCGAGCGTTGCTGGATGTCTCGGACAACTGTAAAATATCAGTTTAGGATTGTGCTCTAGTAAAATAAAGTGAGTAGCAAACACCAAAATCTTTTCTCTTTGCTTAATGCCTCATTGCCTTTAGGCCCAGGTGTTGGTGTGCAGAGCGCTGTCGAACGTGTTGTTGCTGCCCTGGCCAAATCTTCCAGAGAGCGAACAGCAGTGGGCAGTTCGCTCCACCAACCATGCCAGCCTGATCTCTGCCCTCACGAGGGAATACCGCCAATTAAAATCCAACGCCATCTTGCCACAGAGGAAAGTGCAGATGGAGGACAGTAAGTACAAAGTTCCTTAGCGTGTGCTGTCCTCTTACAGATACAGTGCAAACTGCTAATGGGAGTCATTAAGCTGTTTTTTTGATAATTATTTTAGCTGAGAAACTGTTTAGAGGAGGACAGGAAAGGAGCAGTGAGTTTCTTCTTTATAAGAGAGACTTCTCTCTGTGTGTGTAAAGGGCATTTTCACCCCTGGTTGCCAGTAAGCTGTCCCATCAAAGTGCTCTCTTCCTCCGTTGTTCTGGCAAAAAGGTATCAAGTTTGTAATAAAAACTTGAATAGTAATGATTGTGTTGGAAATGCTGAACCACCTAATAATTGTACTACCATACAACTTTCTACAGTACTAGAAACATTGATTGGAGGCAGTGTTAATGAAGATTATGGTTTTAAAACTTAAAGGGGAAAATAAGAATTTAATCTAGACTTCGGGAAGTCCTGTAGAGGTGTATATATGTAGGAGGAGAGCTCTGAAATGATGCAGTCCAGGGACCTTTCGAAGCTATTCTATCTGTTTTGAAACTGGTTTTGGGTATGTCTTGTCTTTTTTTTTTTTTTTTTGAAGAGTCACTTGTTTATAAGTATTCTCTCACAGCTTCTGACAAACCTGACATGCTGGTAAGCTCTGTGCAGGAAGAGAGGAAGTGTGGGAGGGGGTTGTTTGTGCCTCACAAAAAGAATATCAGCTGACTGTTCACGTGGTTTTGAACTAATCCTATTCAGTTCTCCCAATGTTTGGGTTGGTTTGTGCAGTGATTTTGTACGATGACTCTAATCATTACTTTCAGAAATGGAAATCTGCAGGATATTTTCCTATCATAATGTGCTTCTAATTTCTTGAGCAGTATTTACTGGGTTGAAAATAATATTCAAAGCTCCCTTCAGTCCCTGCACCTTGCACTCATTTTGCACTCGAGCAATGGATGCATCTGTAGGGCAGTAAGCCCGTATAATTTAAGAAAGCAACTTGCCACAGGTACTTAACTGAATCTGTTTAAACCTTTAAAATGTGAATGTGCATTGGGAATGTCTCTGACTCCAACCTGAGCTTGGTGTATACACTGCCTTACATAGTGTTCTAGGTACTGTGTGTGTGTGAACTTAATTTCTCTTCATTTTTTGCCTCCAAGTAGTTTTGACATATCAGGAAGTATCACTTCTCTGATTTTGCAGCCAAAGTGATCATCCATCAGACACTCAGCGTGTTAGAAGATATTGTGGAAAGTATCTCTGGAGAATCCACCAAGTCTCGACAGATCTGTTATCAGTCGCTGCAAGAATCCGTGCAGGTCTCACTAGCCCTCTTCCCAGCTTTCATTCATCAGTCAGGTATAACCATAGGACGGGCTTTAATGCTGTGAGTAGCTTTATGACCTACCAATAACATCCCAAGTCCATCAGCCTAGATCTTGGTGTTCATGTGAAGTGTGTGGGCTTGCTGTGCCGAAGTGTAATGTGAGTCTTCACTGCTGGGTGGGCTGGGCTGATTCAGAGCAGGAAAGGGAGATCTTCTGTCATCTAGAACACAGTCATGAAGGTTTGTCACACTTCCAGAAGGTGGAGATGCCCTGTGTTGCCTTCAGCAGCAAACAGGAATGGAGCTATTCATGAACACCCAAAAAAGAGCTTTAAAATACTTTGTCAGGCTACCTTTGTCACTTATTTTCTGTCCGGAAGACTGAAGACAAAGAGAAGTAGCTCTCATTCAACTTGATCAAAAGATTATTTTTACTAACACTGTAAAGGAGAGGCAGAGATGTAACCAGAACCATGGCTTGGCCATGTTGTGGCCGGCTACTTACGTTTTCTATCACATCAGCATAGCCTGTATGCCCAGGACTATGGTAGCTTTATGAAGACCCAAGCACTCCAAAAAACGTTTTGGAGCTAGGTGGGATTTTCTCAGTGAAGCAGGCCTCTGGGGAGGCAAAACAAAGAACTAGAGGATCCAAGACAGCATGCTGCTGTGACTCCAGTGAATTGCTGTCTTCAGTTGCATGAGGCTGCTCGCCTGTTCTTTGTTGGCTGTAAGAGGCTGTATGAAGTAGGACAGGAGCAGTTACAGCTGACCTTGGCTATTCAATAGAGCATGTCGGGATTGAGAGAATTTGCAGCCGACTGCACCAGCATGAAAATTACTTCTGAAGTCAGAAGGATCTTGTCAGTTCCTGGAAAAAATAAAAATAAAAGGATTCTGTCTCCTGGCCACCCCAAGCTGTATAGCTGTGTTGGATTTCCTTGTATTTCCTGTTAACCCTGTCCATGCAACGAACAACTGGAGGTCAGCCCAGGCCATTGCAAGAGCTTTCTCCAAGCAGTCTGTGTAGGCAGACCGGACAGAGGGCCCTTGCTGGTAGTATTATTGTATTTGTTCTGAGTTGTTTGGTGCTGGCTGAGCTTGTCCCTGATGGTCTTCAGAAGTGGATGGACAATCTTTAAGCTCTGTAGTAGTACCAGCTGTTGGTTTCAGTTTCTAGTAGCAACACCGCCACTATATGTCCAGGAATAAATGGGGTTCCCTGTACAGGAGGAGGGAGATCTGACATAAGACTACTTGATGTACTTGAATGTTGCCATAACACATTCATGTGGCTCTCCTCTTCTATCTTAGACGTGACGGATGAGATGCTGAGCTTCTTCCTCACTTTGTTTCAAGGACTGAGGGTGCAGATGGGAGTGCCTTTCACTGAGCAGATCATACAGACCTTCCTAAATATGTTCACCAGGTATTGTCATGTATTGGTCGCTTTTCCTTTACCCTCAGGATGATTTATCTTGAGCAGCCTAAAGATAAAGCCTTCCAAATTGAATGAGCATGCAGATCTCAGGACGTGTTCCTGTACAACAACCTCTTTTTTCCTGTTATTTTAGAGAGCAGTTGGCCGAGAGCATCCTCCATGAGGGCAGCACTGGCTGTCGGGTGGTGGAGAAGTTCCTGAAAATCCTGCAGGTGGTGGTACAAGAACCAGGCCAAGTGTTCAAGCCGTTTCTACCCAGCGTCATCTCACTGTGCATGGAGCAGGTCTACCCCATCATTGCGGAGGTAGGACTGTTCTCACCAGGTGAAGGAAGAAGGGGAAGGGAAGGCATTGCTGGGGGTGCGGGAGCAACGAAGTTTTTCTGATTTCCAGGAGCTGAAATGTCAGTCCCTATCAGGGAGAGTTGGGTGACTAGACAGTAGGAATTGGGAGCAGCGTGGGTGGAGGATTTTGTCAGGAGTTGTTAGACGATAAAATTACAGACGTGCTCAAAGCAGGAGGTAAAACTCAAAACCAAATGATGTGTTCCTAGCATGATCCAACAGTTGCTGAGTTCAACGCCTTCCTTAGAAGGAAATACTTCGCTCTGGTACCTTGGCTGCAAAGCACGACCCGGAGTGGCCACCAGGCAGGGTGCTAGTAGCAGTGGGACCCAGGGGATAAATGGGATTCCAGCACAGGAGCCTGCTTAGGCTTAGAGTTGTTTGTTTTTTCTTTCCTCCTAGCGCTCATCTCCTGATGTGAAAGCAGAGTTGTTCGAGCTGCTTTTCCGGGTCCTCCACCATAATTGGCGGTACTTCTTCAAGTCTAGTGTTTTGGCCAGTGTCCAAAGAGGAGTAGCAGAGGAGCAGATGGAGAACGAAGCACAGTTCAGTGCCATTATGCAGGTAACTGTCACTGTTGTCTAAGCTCCCATTCTGTAACGCAGTGTGTGCTGCTTGCAGCAGTGCGTTAAACGTGGCTGATTGGGATTAGACAAAGTCTTGTGTGAAGTCTTGTGTAGGACTGCTAAAAAATCAAAGCAGAGCTGACTTGCTGATCTGCTCATGGGACACAATGCCTCAGTTAACACTTCCTCACTGCTGCTAGTTCCTTCCCAGGCCTACATCCTTCATCTGGACCTAAAATATTACTGGTGCTGACCCATTTGCTTTTTTTACAAGTCTTATAGTTTAGTATTAAGACAAATTACTGCTGCAGGAAAGTTTTCCTGAGACCAAGATGTCCTCTAGTTTTATATGGAGTCATAGAAATGGTTTGGGTTGGAAGGGGCCCTTAAAGACCACCCCTTGCCATAAGCAGGGACATCTTTCACCAGATCAGGTTGCTGAAACCCCACTCAACCTGACTCTGAATAGCCTCCCACAATGGGGCAACCACAGCTTCTCTGGGTAACTTGTTCTGGTGTCTCCCCACCCTCATCATGAAAAATGTCTTCCTTTTATCTAGTCCAAACTGACCTCCTTTCAATTTAAAACCACTGCCCCTTGTCCTGTCAGTACAGGCCCTAGTAAAGTCTTCCTCCATCTTTCTAATAAGCCCCCTTCATATATTGAAATATATAAATGTGAACGTATGTATGTTCATATATGAACTTGTTGTATATTGTTCCATTGAATCTGGTAGGGAAGGGTCATTGGGTAATCCTGTAATCCTGAGGAGCAGGGAAGGCAGAGGCAGTACGCCAGCACATGTACAATGAGCACCAGTTGTCTCAGGCTGGGGGATAAAAAAAAAAAAATCAGCCTTCTAATCGGCCTGTTACAGACCACCTGCTATGGAGCCCTTCACCTGCAGCTTGCAGCAATGCAAACAGAAGCACACTTGCACCATGCTCTGGAAGCTCAGAGCAGAGCTTGCTAGTCAGAGGGCGATGAACGCTGGAGTGGACAGCCACGTGCTTGGGCTTCAGGAGGGAGGGCTCTTTGCAGAGCCTGTCCTGGAGTGCTTGTGGAGGCTCAGTCCCTTCTGATGTACACGTGAAGAGGGAGCTCTTGCACTATGACATGACATATATTGGTATTTTTCTCTGGGCTTCCCTTATCTTAGTACCTTTGACGTGAATGAGGCCTGAGCTGGTCCCTGTGCAGAGCTGCCCAAGCATCTTTTCCTCTTGTAGCAGCGTGACACTTCCAAACTTGCCTCAGTGTCTTGGCGTGTTGGGTTTTTTTATTTTCTTTTTTTGGTGTGTGTGTATATAGGGAGGCATTTACATGATAATTTCAGTATGAGCTGCAGCTGGGTGACAGTACTGGGCTAGTTTTACTACTTGGCTGCTGTTGTTTTGATGCTGGACTTCAATGTTCTGTAAATGCAACAACAGCCAGCGTTTTGTTTCAGACATTACTAGGTACTGTTGTGCTGCTTTCCACAGGAGATTTAAGTTCAGATCTAGCTCAGTCTTGAAAGGATTTGAAAGGGTCGTTTTTGTCCATCTAATAATAAATGGCTAATATCATAGAATCATTCAGGGTTGGAAAAGACCTCTAAGATCACCCAGTCCAACTTTAACCTCGTACTGAAGTCCACCACTAAACCATGGTACTGAGCTCTAAATCTGCACATTTCTTGAAGACCTCCAGGGATGGTGACTCAACCACTTCCCTGAGCAGCCTGTTCCAATGCTGCACAACTCTTTCAGTAAAGAAATTTCTCCTAATATCAAGCCTAAACCTCCCCTGGTGCAACTTGAGGCCATTTCCACTCCTCTTATCACTTGGTGAATGAACACCAGTAAGAAGGAATGCTCTTCTGTTCCAGATGTCTTGGAGTAGCAACTACTAAAATTCTCCTGCCTACCTCTGCTCATCTCTAGTGTTTCAAAGGAGCTTGGGGTGTTTTTGATTTTTATCCCAGAGTTTGTGCAGGCCTACCAGACACTTCAGTGGAGTCCAGCAGACTTTGTTCCTAGGCTCTTCCTGTTTCTGTAATGCCCAGGTCTGCCTCCCAGCTCCCATCTCTAACATCTTTCTAACTTGGTGCAGTAGCATGTTCAACTCATCTGCCAGCCACCTTGGCCTCTAGGCTGAGATTGAGAGCAAAACCAGTCTGTTAGGGCTTTGTGTATGCTCACCGTGGTACCTGTGGGGTTTCTTCTCCTGGGACATCCCACCAGAAGATCCCTTCCCACCCACCTCTGGGTACAGTGAACCACTTTGCATAAGCAGCAGAAGCCCTGGTTGTTAGCACATGTCTCAAACACTGACATGGCATTTCCAGAGGAGATCTGTAAATTGGTTTAGGGGTGATGTTGGGGTGAAAGCATTGTTCTGCCTGGCAGGTTTGATGTTTATGGTATCAGTCCCCTCACTTCAATTCTACTTTGTTCATAGGCATTTGGCCAGTCCTTCCTGCAGCCTGACATTCACCTATTCAAGCAGAATCTCTTCTACTTGGAGACACTCAACACCAAGCAGAAGCTGTACCACAAGGTAGGTCCGAGTTGACCAGTGCCATTCTGAGACTTGCGCAGCAGGGAATTAAATCACAGTGAAGGAAGCTGTGCTAGGCAAGGTGCAGTTAAAGGCTAGGGCTTCCCAGTCCAAGGGGGCTGGAAGCTGCTTTGTGATAGTGGGAAATTGTCTTTCAAACAGTTCACAAACTGATGGTCAGGGTCTGGGGGCTTGTTTACTGCATCCTTTGCTGTGATTACGATGAGGATGTTGCTGGTCAGAGTGGCACTGCCACCTCCCTGATACTGCTGCGCTGGGCACAGGAGGGATCCCAACATTTGCTAGTCAAAGCAAGCCTTGTGACCATGAAGGAAGGCAAAGAACACACAGTAATGGGGCGATTTGTCTGAGGGAGTAAAATTGGTGGACCAAGTAGATCATCACTGAGACAGTGGCAGTGTCTCTGCATCATTCTTGCCTGGGGCAGCAGCAGGGTGTTCAGCATTTGCAGTTGGATCACCGTAAGGTGGTTGTCCATTGCTGTCAGGTAGGATCCAGCCTCCAAACCCTCTAATTTAGGCTTGTTAGCGGCTGTCATGAAGAATTCGAGTTGCAGTCCAGGTTCTAACCCTTCTGGTTAGCCTGTGAAGGCAGAGCTTTCAGGTTTGCATCTGTGGTCGCAACTCAAGGACAGTCCATCATGTTAACAGCTGCCTGTTGCAGACTTTCAGGCAGGCAGCTAGCCAGATTCCCTAGGAACTCTGGCCGCTTTCAGGAGCGCTGGGCAGGGCTAATGTTGGCAGGGACTTAAATGGGCTTTGATGCAGTTTCCTAAAATGCCAATGTTTAAAACTTGAACTGGATGTGAGGTAAGCGTGGCCAAATTGACAGTTAATTTCGAAGCAGATATCCATCTAGTTTGTTGTAGCCATTTGTGCTTCTGGCATGGCTCAGACTGGAAAATGGTCTCTGTGCTCACAAGAGCTTGCAGAGCTCACTGGTAGCTCAGAAGCTGCTGGTGTTGGAGTGACCCGATGCAGCCATGGTCTGACCTCTGAAGTTTGCGCTTCTGAGGCTGCTGCTCTGGTGCCTCTAGTGGGAGGAGGGCTGCTGGTGTGAAGTTGCCTAACTGTGTCCTCCTCTCGCTGTGCAGAAGATCTTCCGGACAACCATGCTGTTCCAGTTCGTGAATGTGCTCCTTCAGGTGCTTGTCCACAAGTCGCACGACCTGTTGCAGGAGGAGATCGGCATTGCCACCTATAACATGGCCTCAGTGGACTTTGATGGCTTCTACTCAGCCTTTCTCCCTGAGTTCCTGGCCAGTTGTGATGGTGTGGACTCGAACCAGAAAAACGTGCTGGGAAGGAACTTCAAAATGGACCGGGTAAGAAGGGGAGGTGCTGCAGAGGAGTGCAAATGTTCCCTGGATGGGCAATGTTCTCGTTGAGTGTGCTGGTAGACAGCCACAGGCTTCTCAGAGCAGTGGCTTGAGGCAGTCAGTACCCCTTTTGTTGCAAACATTTCCACAGGCAGCAATGCCTAGCCTAGGATTTTTCATGCTGGGTAGGGAAGTTGCCATCTCATCTCTTGGACTGCCTTATTCTGTGGGAATTGGGGAATATGTTCCCTAGGGGGGAGTAGGCTGACATTTGCTAGAGTGGGACCTTCAGATCCTTGCCAAAATCTTGCTGCAGCTGCTAGCCAGATGTTTGAGGGTTACAAGTGACGACAACAATGGAGTAGCTGCAAGTGAGGGAGGCTGTAAGTTCCCTGCAGAACATCATGGCAGAGCGGCCAGCTCGTGGTTTCAATCTGCTGAAGCTTGGTTGTCTGCTTGCTGCTTCTCCCATGGGAGTTGTTGGGGATTCGAGACCGGGTTTAAGGGTAGGAGAGGAGCTTTGAGAGGATTGTTGAACTCCTAGTAGGCGACTGCTCTTCAGGAAAACCAGCCCTTGTCAGGGGTTTGCGGGACACAGGAGCCTTGGCAGGAGCACACAGAACAGTTGCCGCTGCAGATGGTGGTGTCGTGACTGTTCGTGTTGTGCCTGAGTGCACTGCGAGGAGCCCGTGCCACGAACACAGCCTGGTTCTCTGCAGTCAGCTCCCTGGAGCTGCCCCGGAGCAGTGTCTGTTCCCTCTACGTAGGTTGCAGAAACTCAGGTTTCCTGGGCTCAGACACTGGAGGAAGTAGTCTGCTAATCTCTTGTATGAAAACACACGTGGGTGTTTGGCCCTCCCGGTGCCTTTCTGTTCTCTGCTGGCTTACGGTGCTCGTGGGTACAGTTATTGCTGCATTACAACGTGCTGTTTGATCTCTTCCAGGATCTGCCGTCGTTTACCCAGAATGTGCACAGACTGGTGAATGACCTGCGCTACTACAGACTCTGCAATGACAGTTTGCCCCCTGGAACTGTGAAACTATAGTTACTGCACTGGACTCGTGTTTTGATCACTGTAGGGAACGGATCCGTGTTTCGTTTTGCCACCACCTTCTCTCCTCCCTGGTTTTGTCAGTACTGCAGGACACGGTGTCTTGCAGGTGGGCACATCTTCTTGGATTCATGCACCACGCTTCCTCCTTCCCTCCCAGCCCAAAGGCCCCCAGCTGGAGTCAGCACTGTCTGCAGGATGTGTCTTAACGCCCAACCGCAGGGCATCTCAGCTGTACGGAGAGTCCTCTCGCCGGGGTTTTGTTCGACTAACGTAGCACTTTGTTGCGTCTGGAGATATCTGTGGAGTTGTCTTGAGAGATCTTGTGCGTATCAATCATGAGGCAGAAGCGCCAAAGACTACTTCAGACATTCGTACCTTCGTGTCATTCCACCTTCCTGCCCCTGCCCAGCTCTCGGAGGAGGAGACTTGTGATGTTGGGACTGTTTTGGCACTTCTGTCACTCCCTTTGTTTTTTAAATTGCCTTGAAAACCTCCCTGCTGTTTGTGGGGATTAGAGACATTTTGTTTTTTTTAAACGTTTTCTCATCATTCCATTGTGATACTAAAACAACATGCTTAATGGAAATAAAGTGCTTACTTTGTTGTTTTAAGTAACTTCTAATTTATTTCAGTTTCCAGGCAGGCCTGCCACCAAGCCCTTCTGCAGCAAGGCGTGTTTCATGCTGCAGGCAGGGATCTGCAGCCCCTACCTGCGGTGGAGCCAGAGGACTCCTGCAGGAAGAAAATCCTGCTCAAGAAAAAAAAAAAAGCTCAAGAGCTGCCCGCAGGAAGAAAATCTCCTGATGCCAGGAGGGTTGTGTCGCAGGATGCCTGAGCTGAAGGCCAGCAGCTGGCCAGTGACCTGGCACTGGAGCATAAGGCTAAAATCCCAGTCCCCGTTCAAACTGGACTGGATTTTATGGGGCTTGTGAAGCCTCTGATCATGCAGCTGGGAGCCACTTGTCCCTGCGGTGCTCTCATCAGGTAGCCAGAGCAGAGCATTAAAATGGTTTTACTCCTCTGCTGTTTTTTCTTTGCAGCTCCAAGGGCAGGTTCAGCCAGGGCTGCGTGGTGGGAATAGCTCCTGTCCTTGTGCAGTTGTTCAGATCAGTGTTTTCTCCCCAAAACGTTCACAGACGTGGACAGGAAGTGAGATGGCCGCGTGTGGGCAGCTGGAAGCTCTCGGGGGGGAGGCAAAACATGGGGAGCACTCACTCCACAGTTCCTTTAGTTCTGTTAAAGCCATTTTGCAATGCCCATGTTGGCTGTTGGGAGATGTTTGGATAACCTGTGTACAGATGGAGCCATGCGCCCAGGCTGCCTGCACTGGGGCTGGTTTGTGTGTGGGCTTTGTACCCTGCAGTGAGCGGCTGGGAAGATGCAGGTGAACCAAATCCCACCTGCTTGGAGACGTGTGCCCCCAGGCCCTGTAACAGGAGGCTGTGAACATTTGCAGAAGTCCTCAAGGGGGGTGTGAAGAGCAGCCCAGTGAGGTTAACGGAGGTCTGCAGTGCTGCTACAGTACCGGAGAGGTTTTGTGCATCCTCTCACTGCTTCTGAAAGTCCTCTTGTGGAGAAACTTGGGGAGGGCATGGCTGCTGCTTGTCCTGCTGGAGCTCTGTGGGTTCGGGTGTTCCTGCAGTCCCTGTAGGTCCCTGCTGCAAGCTGGGGCTGCGGTGGGAAGGGGCAGCGGGGGCTTCGCTCTGCTCCCAGCACGGTGCTCTGGGCTGCTGCTTCTTTCTTGCAAAACCTTTTGGATCGTGGCTGTTTGCTGACAGAGGGTGAAAGTGCGTGTTTTTCCCCGGCTGGGCAACTGATCAAGGGCAGCAGCTGGAAGGGAGCCAAAGCCCAGGTTGGAACCTGTGAGCCCCTCTGCTAAAAACTGCTGCTCCTCTGCTGGTCACCTTAAGTGCTTGGTCCAACTTCCACACTGCTCTGTGGATAAAGACAAAAATGCCCCCTCCTTGCCTCTAGCAGCATGCTGGGGTTGAGGTTCAGTGAGAGGTGGATCCCCTGTCCCCCAGCTCCCCTACCGCTGTCCCTGCTTTAGCGAGGTGCTGAGGAGCTGCTGCTGTCCCCGTGTGTCCCAAAGGCAGCGGGCTGTGGGGCTGGCATCCAGCTGTGCTGTCTCATTGCCCCCGTTCCCCAGGGTGAGGGCAGGGTGGCAGGGGAGCACCCGGCCCTATGTGTTGGGTGCTTGCTGAGTAAATACCACGGTAAATGTCTGCGTGTATCTGCATTAATCTTACCCAAAGCATCTCCTTCCTCTGTGCCAGAGCAAGGGGGAACAAGAGCGAGGGGATACAAGAGCAAGGGGATTCCAGGATGAGGCTCCCAGACGGCTTCCCATGGGGCTGCCAGCTCTCATGGGCGCATCAGGGGGTGCTTTGGGTGCGCTGGGTGTAGAGGGACCTCAGCGGGGGCTGCCCCTATAACCCCCTCAATGTGTGCTGGGGGCTGCCCCAGGCTTTGCAGCTCTCCTGAGCCCTTTGCAGTGCTTGCTTCGTGCCTCTGCTCCCTGCAGGTCCCAGGACAGGGCCCCTGCGAGGGGGGGGCTCCCTGCGGCGGCTGCTTTAAGGGGAGGGCCGGGAGGGCCGAGCCGGCCCCTGCCGGGCGTTTAAAGCCTCCAGCCGGGCTGCCGAGGCCAACTCCGAGCCGCCCGCCCCAGCCATGGGCTCCCTGGGGCGCTGCCTGGCCCGGGGCCTGCTGCGGGGGCAGCTCGGCCTCTGCCTCGGGCCCCCCCGCTGCTACGGCTCCGGTGAGACCCGGCCCCGGCCAGCCCCAGGGCCCCCGACCCCGTCCCTTTCCCCCCCAACCACCCCGTCCCTTCCCCACCCTGCCCCCGGGGACCCCGTCCCCTCCTGGTGCCCCCCGGCTTGGTGCTGGGGGCTCCTGACCCCGACCCGTGGGTGCTGAGCCTGGGGCTGGTGGTGGCTCCCCTGGTGTCCCCAGGGCCAGCTCGGGGCTGTCCTGCTCTGCCCTTGGGGGACAGGCATGGAGCGTCCCCTATAACCTCGGGGCTTGCTTGGCTTCGCATCCCCTTTTGCTTTCCTGGCTCCTGCCTCGCTGCAGCGGGATGCTCGCTGCCCCTGCGGCCTCGTGCCCTCCTCGCCCTGCTCCTGCCTGCGCCTTCCCCTACTGCATGGCTCCAGCAAGGGCTGAGGGTGACGCTGACAGCCATGCCAGTCCCTGCCACCAGCTGAAACTGGGGTGAGCCCATCCCACATTGGGATCAAGCGGTGCTGGACGCGTCCCCAGCGCTCATCACAGCATCGCTGCACGTCCCTTGGGCTTATAGTTGCATCCACCCAGGCACTGCTGATGGAGGGGACATTGCAGGGCCCACGGCGACAGGGATAGGAAAGGGGACAAGGCTGAGTTTGTGGGAGCAGTGGGGTGGCCGTGGCTCAGCGTCCCCGTGCCCCCCATAGCCCCCCCGGAGCTGCGGGAGCAGACGCTGGTGCTGGTGAAGCCGGACGCAGTGCAGCGGCGGCTGGTGGGCGATGTCATCCGGCGCTTCGAGCGGCGCGGGTTCAAGCTGGTGGCCATGAAGCTGCTCCAGGTACCCGTCCCTACGCTGTGCCCCCCCGGGGAACCCCACACTGCGGGGATGGACGTGGGTGGCACCCACCGGGTGTCCCCGCCGTCACCCCGCGGTGCTGTCAGGCGGACCGGGGCCTCCTGGACAAGCACTACCAGCAGCTACGGCAGAAGCCCTTCTACCCCGCGCTCCTCTCCTACATGACCTCGGGGCCGCTGGTGGCCATGGTGAGCACCCAGCCCTCGTCCCCCCCTCGGCCTTTTTGGGGCCGTGGAGCTCAGGCGCCCCCCGTCCCGCAGGTGTGGGAGGGCTACAACGTGGTGCGCTCCACGCGGGCCATGGTGGGGGACACCAACTCGGCACAGGCGGCGGCGGGGACCATCCGGGGGGACTTCAGCATGCACGTCAGCAGGTAGGGGGGGGCGTGTGGGGACGGGGACGGCACGGGACCCCCGCGGCCACGTCCCCGTCCCCATCCCCGCACAGGAACGTGGTGCACGCCAGCGACTCGGTGGAGACGGCGCTGCGGGAGATCGGCTTCTGGTTCCAGCGGGACGAGCTGGTGGCCTGGGAGAGCAGCGACCGCGACTACACCTACGGGCCCTAGGGACGGCCACCAGGACGCTGCCTCCCCCCATCCCCATCCCATTAAAACCCAGTGCCTCCAGCATGGCTCTGCTCTGGTCAATTCTATCGTGGGGCATGGGGATGTCATGGGGAAGCTCTGGGGGCACCAGGATGACCCCGCAGCGTGCTGAATGGCAGTGGGGTGGCAATGGCCGACACTGGGATGGCACTGGAAGTCACTGGGCGTTAGTGGGAAGCTCTGGAAGGTGTTGAGATGCTGCCAAGAAGTGCTGGGTGGCTCTGGTGGCAACGGGTGGCGCTGAGCTGTCAGCGGGAGGCAGCGGGGTGACACTGGGGTGCAGGGACACGGCACTGGGACAGCTCTGGAGGTTACTGGGACAGTGCTGGGGGGGCACTGGGGACAGCGTGAGGCTCAGCGGGGCACTGGGAGGGACTGGAGGGGACTGGGAGGGCGGGAGCGGGGGCTCTGAGAGGCACTGGGAGGGGCTGGGCCGTCACTGGGAGCACTGGGACAGAGGCACTGGGAAGGGCCGGGCCGTCACTGGGAGGCACTGGGAGCACTGGGACAGGGGCACTGGGAGCACTGGGCGGCGCTGTGGGCCCCCGCTCCAGCCCCGCTCCGTTGCCAGGCGACGCCCGCCCGCGGGCGCATGCTCCGAGACTGGGACTGGCGGGCCGTGGCACGGCAAAAAAAAACTACAACTCCCGGCATGCCCCGCGGGGAGCCGCCCACACCACACCCGCAGTGCGGGAAACGACAACTCCCGGAACTACAACTCCCAGCAGGCTTTGCGGCGGGAGAGAACTACATCTCCCGGCAGGCCGCGGGGCTGGGGGGCAGAGCGGGGCCGTGAGGGGCCGCCATGGCGCAGGGCGCCGCCGCCTCCCGGCCGCCGGGGGACGTGGAGGCCGACGAGTGCCTGCGGGAATACCGGCACCTCTGCAGCCCCGACATCCTGGCGTGAGTGAGCGCCCGGCGGGCCGGGGGCGGCCCCGGGGCACGGCTCTGACCCCCCCGCCCCGCTCCGTGTTCCCCTCCCTTGTAGGGGCCAGGTGGCCTTCATCACCGGCGGCGGCTCCGGCATCGGCTTCCGCATCGCCGAGATCTTCATGAGGTGAGATCGCCGTGAGACCCCCGCCTTGTGTCCCCTGACCCGCCCTATATCCCTGGACCCCCCCCTTTAGTCGCCTGACCCCGCCTTGTGTCCCCTGACCACCGCCCTTTATCCCCCCGACCCCCTCTTGTGTCTCCCGACCCCCCCTTTAGTCCCTTGACCCCCCTCTTTAGCCCCCTGATGCCCCCCTTTGTATCCCCTGACCCCCCCCTTGTGTCCCCTGACCTCCTGTTAAGTCCCCTGACTCCCTTTCGTGTTCCCCGACCCCCCCTTTATCCCCCTGACCCCCCCCCTTTAGTCCCTTGACACCCCTCGTGTCCCCCGACTCCCTCCCTTGTGTCCCCCGACCCCCCCTTGTGTCCCCTGACCCCCTCTTTATTCCCCCGCCCCCCCCCCAGCCACCTCTCCCTTCTGTTCCAGGCACGGCTGCCGCACTGTCATCGCCAGCAGGAGCCTGCAGCGGGTGTCGGAGGTGAGTGCAGGGCACAGGGAGAGCCACGGACCCTACAGACCCACCCGGGTGCCCTGCGTGGGGCTGGGGGCAGCCCGGGGGGCAGGGGGCTGGTTGCAGCTCCTCTTCCTCCCCACTGGCTCCTGAGCTGCCTCAGCTGGGAGTGAGCTGTGCAGTTGCTGCGTGTTTCACTGAAACACAGCAAAGATTCACATCGGGACTTAGGAGTTAGCTGGTGTGAGCCTCCCGGAGGTGGTTAGTGCCATCATTTCACATCCCCTCGTGCTCATATGCCAGAAAACAAGCTGCAGAGCTCAGAAACTTCAGTGCTGAGGGAACGGAGCCTGCTGAGCGCACGGGGACTGCTTTCCCAGGGTCTTGACCCTCAGTGGATGTGCTTGGCAGCTGGGGCTCTAAACTTCTCAGAGAACAGCCCGACGAGGCCATGCAGGTACTCAGGACGTTGCTGGGTGTTGTGCGGGGCTCTGGCTGAGTCCTACCCCGTGCTCCACGTCCTGGGCTGCTGGGGAGAGGCGAGCTCCTTGCAGGAGGGGCTCCAGGCAGCTGCTGGGAAGCAGAGCTGCCCCTTCTGCCTCGCAGACAGAGCCCCTGGTGCCTGCTGGTCAGCATTTGCCCTTTTACCTCCCGATGTTTTGGATCTAAAGGTTGCTTTTGTCAGAACCCCGCTGGGGTCCGACCTTTGTACTCGCCCTGCAGAGATCTGGCTCGGGACGCGCTGTGTGCAATCACCGGGGAGGTTGCTGGGCTTAGTGAGTCCTGGGGCAAAACGTGCAGGAGCTTTCCCTGGCTCCCCCAGCTTCCCCGCACTGGGGCAGGGCTCTCCCCTGCCCCAGGGTTGTGTTTTTTTGTTCTAAACACGCTGGCTGTGCTGGCTGGTGGGGTGCAGCCGGTTCTAGGAGGGGATGTGGCACGTGTCCGTGCGGGCAGTGCCTGTGTTTGCTGTGCACTGCGAGGGCTGGGTCTGACCCTCTCTGAAGAGCAGAGTCCTGGAAAGAATCGCGCTTCTCCTTCCTTCCAGGCCTCAAAAAAGCTGGTGGCAGCCACGGGGCAGCAATGCCTGCCCCTGGCCGTAGACGTCAGGCAGCCTCAAACCATCGTGGCCGCGGTGGACGAGGCGCTGAGAGAGTTCAAGCGCGTCGACATCCTGGTTAACGGTGAGCTGCTGGGGCTGGGGAGGGGAAGGCTGGCACAGAGCGTGCCAGGGAGGGTGTTCTGCACATGGGCTGCGTCTGCTGCCTCTGCCTTGCGCTGCTGTGCTCTGGGAGCAGCCAAGCAGTGATGGTACGAGGCACAGAGGGGATGCTCCCAGAGCACTGCGCCCCCAGAAGTCCCTGAGCTGCCTGATGTTTCCTGGCCCTGTGCTGACCGAGCCCCCGCCTTGTTCCTAGGTGCTGCGGGGAATTTCCTGTGCCCAGCCAGCGCCCTGTCCTTCAACGCCTTCAAAACCGTGATGGATATCGACACGCTGGGCACCTTCAACACCTCCAAAGTCCTCTTTGAGAAATATTTCCGGGTAAGTGGCTTCTGGTAAGCGGGGAAGTTGCACAAACCCACTTGGGAGACGCTCAGGGAAGCGTACCAGGCTCTGTACACGCAGGGCTGCGCCGTCCTCAAACCCACCCTGCTCAAATCCCATTCCCTTTTGGGGACTGCAGCCCCCGTGCGGGAAGCAGGAGCCGTGCTCCCGATCCTGCCAGTCCCCAGCCACGGGGCTTCGACTTGAGCAGCACCTTCCTGTGCTCTGCCACCTTCCTGGGAAGAAGTAAATCTTCTGCCCCTCTGCTTTCCCCTGGCTGTCACCTGCGCCTCCGACCTCTCAGTGAGGCCCGGGGGTGTGTTAGCAGCACGGAGGTGGCTGTGCCCTCCCTCCGAGCCCCCTGTGCTGCCCCCTGACTAACACCACATCTTCTTTCCCTCCCCAGGACCACGGTGGGGTCATCGTTAACATCACGGCCACCCTGGGCTACCGAGGGCAGGCTCTCCAGGTGCACGCCGGCACTGCCAAGGCCGCTATAGGTACCTGAACCTCCCCGCTGGGGCTCTGCAAGCTGCCTGGGGCCAGTAAGGAAGCTGCTTCTCCCTGGATAGCAGGGTGGGAAAATCTCTTTGTGGGGGGGTGGATAAGAAGCGGTGTGGGTGCTTTTAGGGCTGACGTGTTTGGGTTTGGGGTGAGGCTCTTCTCTCACCTGGGCGTGTTCTTCCAGGGCCCTTTGCTCTTGGCCGGTCTCCCCGGCTTTTTGTCCCCACGACAGCTGCAGGAATGGCTTTGTTCTCCGTGCCTCATCCCTCTTGTGCTCTTTCCAGACGCCATGACCCGTCACCTTGCTGTGGAGTGGGGTCCCAACAACATCCGAGTCAACAGCCTGGCGCCGGGCCCCGTCACGGGCACCGAGGGCTTCCGCCGCCTGGGTAAGGCCCCAGGGCTGCTGCCTCTGCCCGCAAGGGGAACGCCAAAGCCCACCCGTGCCACACAGCTCACGGGGCTGCCAGATGGAGTGGGGATGGCCGAGAGGTCCCGTGCGTGTGGCTGACCCCTTTCTCCCATCGCTCAGGTGGAAAATTTGCCGAAGAATCCAGGCGGTTTGACACCATCCCCCTTCACCGCGCGGGGAACAAGACGGAGATCGCCCACAGCGCCCTGTACCTGGCGAGCCCCCTCTCCTCCTACGTGACGGGCACCACCCTGGTGGTGGACGGCGGGAGCTGGCTCACCTCTGCCAACGACTTCCCCGCCTTGCTGGGTATTGCTTCATCCTCTGCTAAGCTCTAGGTGACGTGCCTTTCCCCCTCGCTGGGATTAGGGCAGGGCTCCTGGCACAAAAACCCTCTTGCCCCGTGGCGCAGAGGCACGGCTGCCGCACCGGCGGGCGTCCTGCTGCCTTTTTCACCTGCCTTGGTCCTGTTCTGATGAACTCTGCCCCTGCTGAGGCTGCTGCCGTGCAGGCTGGGGGCGCTGGGCTCAAACTGGGGGCGCTGGGCTCGAGCAGCGGGCTCTGAGCGCTCCCCAGCACCAGGACCGCAGGAGATGCCACACGGCGTGCCAGGTCCATGGCTGTGAGCTGCCACGCAGCGTGAGGAGCCTGGGGGAGGACAAAAATTGCTGTTTTTTCCCCTCCAAGCCCGTGGGTGACGTGGTTTCTTCTTCCTGTTGGGGGATGCTCCTTGGGGGGTCTCCAAGTGTCCCCCAAAGCAGGACAGCGCTCGGCTCCTGGCAGCCCCTGCAGTCCCTTTCTTCCTTGCTGGGGACCAGGGTTGTTTTTTTTTTTGGGGAGGGGGCTCTCCTTTCCCACCCGCCTCCTCCTGCTGTCCTCCCAACCTCCCCGCTCTCTTGCAGATTTCTGGGCTGCGGGAGCGAACCCAAATCCCTGACGGACGGCCTGGGACCGACCCACGGACAGAACCCGACCCAACGCTGCTGCCCCGCGACGTCTCGGGTGGCTGCGAGCACCGGGGGTGCTGCTGGGGGCACGGGCTCAGCCTCGGCGCTCTCGGGGGCACACTGGGAGCGAATCCCAGCGGGTTTGGGGTCGCCCCGAGCCCTGTGGGGCTGTCCCGGAGCTGGGCTGCGAGCGGGTTGCTCCTTCCCCCAAACCCCCAATAAAGGATTTCTCTGCGGAGCCCTGTCTTCTCCTCCTCTGTGCACCCCTGGGGGCTGAGCCGTGCTGGGCATCCCCCCGAGCAGGCAGGGGTGGCCCCGGGGGTGCCCCGCTGCCCTTTGACGTTTTGGGATTTGGGGTTTTGGGATTTGGGGTTTTGGTGGTTTTTAACCTAAATCCTTTCTCCTAGCCCTAGGTTTATCCCAGCCCTCTCCAGCTGCCGGGCGGTGCTCACACTCCTCCTCCCGCCTCCTGGCCGAGGGAGCTGGGCTGGTCTTTTGGGGCGAAAAAAGGCCGATTCGGGGCCGAGACTGCAGGCGGGCGTCGTGCTGCGGCCCCACGTGCGCGCGCGGCCCCTTTAAGGCCGGCCGGGAGCCGGGGCGGGCGGGGACGCGAAACCACCGGATGACGTCACCGCCCGGCCGGCCGCTGCGGCGCTGGGATAAATCCCGCGGTTCTCCGCCGCCTGCCCCGGCTGCGGCGGCGCGGGCGGGCGCACGGAGGCGGGGCCGGGCCGGGCCGGGCCGTAGCGAGCGGAGCCGCCCCGGGGAGGGCGGGGGGGACCCGGAGCCGCCTCGCACAAAGCCGGGAGCGGGCGGAGCCGCCGGCAGCGCGGAGCTCCCGGCCGCGATGTGAGGGGGGCGATGGCCGCGGGGCATGGCCGAGCTGCGGGGAGCCGCCGGGCACGGGCAGGGGCAGGGGCAGGGGCAGGGGCAGGGGCAGGCAGCAGCCGGGCGGAGGCGGCCGCGGGGTGAGCATGGAGCCGCCAACGGGGGACCGGGACCGCCCCGGGCTGCGGGGGGACGAGCCGGAGCCGGAGCCGGGGCTGGAACCGGAATCGGAACCGGAATCAGAGCCAGAACCGGAGCTGGAGCTGGATGCGGAGCCAGAACCGGGAGTGGAACCGGAGCCAGAACCGGAATTGGAGCTGGAACCGGAGCCAGAACCTGAGCTGGAACCGGAGCTAGAACTGGAACCAGAACCAGGAGCGGAACCGGATCCAGAACCGGAGCCAGAACTGGAGCTGGTGCTGGAACCGGAGCCAGAACTGGAGCTGGAACCGGAGCCGGATCCAGAACCGGAGCCGGGAGCAGCCCCCTGGGCACCTGAGCCCACCGCGGGGACGCCGCCGTGGGCAGCCCCGGAGCAGAGCCCGGGGGGCAGCCCCGAGGCCTCCCCTCGCCTCCGCCCCGTCTTTGACGCCCTCGACCGCGATGGCGACGGCTTCGTGCGGGTGGAGGAGTTCGTCCAGTTCGCCACGGCCTACGGGGCCGAGCAGGTGAGGCCGGGGCGCTCCCGGGGCCGCGGAGGTCCCCCCAAAATGGGGGCCGCCTGCCGGGTCCTGGGCTCCCTTTACACCTCGCTCGAGGCCCCACGAGGTGTGGGGTGGCCGTGACCGGTCCTCAAGGAGCCCCGGGGGGCAGTGAAGGCTGCACCCACCTCGCTGCCACCCCGGTGGGCACGGAGAGGACCGGGAGAAGCCGGCGGCCCCACTGCTGCAGGGAGCCAGCACCTCCCATCCTCATCCTACAGGAATAAACCACCCGGGTCCAGCCCTCGGCGTCTCCATCACGCCAGGCCCCCCGAAATCCCACCTGGGCGCCACGCTGGGCACGGGGCTGCTCGCTTATCGCAGGCCTGATGGTCCTCAATATGCTTTTTTTTTCCTTTTTTTCCCCTTCTTTCTGCTGCTTTGCAGCGCGGTGAGCCGGCGTTCCCCTGCAGCAGCTCAGCCGCGGTGTAATCGGAGGCTGCCTGGTGTGACCCAAAATGGAGAGAGCTCCCGCAGCTCGCCCGGGGATGGGGATGAATTTGCGGCGGCTCTGTACGTCGGCCCGTGCTGCTGCTGCTGCCACAAAGCCTTGAGTAAAATAGATTTATTTAAGGCGTGCAGGCAGCCTCGGGAAGCCGCTGTGTGCTCAGCCAGGAGCCGGGCTTTGCTCCTCTAGCCGGAGCTGCCGGGCGTGCACCGAAGTGCCATGACAAAGCAAATTATCACGTGTGAAGGAGGGCTTGGTGGCAGAGGGGCTTTTTCTTCCTCCTCGTGGTGAAAACCTCTCCCGGGAAGAGCCGGGAGGCATCTCTCAAAGGCAAGGCCTCTGCGAAGAGGGGCTGCGGAACTTCTTGGGCAGGTCCCCGCTGAGGGGCTGTGAGGGGCACGGTGCTGGCAGCCCCCTGCCGTGATAACAGGCGGTGTCAGGAGCCTTATCTCGTCTTATCTCGCCTCGCTGCAGCTCCCCGCAGCCCCCAGAGCTGCTGCAGGTGGGGAAGCAGAAGCAGGCGCTGGGTTCCCGTTGGTGTGAGCTGCCTGCACCCCGTGCAGGCTTGTGGACCCCTTGTCACTGCCACCTTTTGTCACCACTGTGGGGCACGGGGGGATGTGATGGGTGGCTTTCGGGGCACAGAGCTGCCCTCTGGCCCCGCTCGGCCTCTGGTGCTGCAGGAATTGTGCTGGCACTTCAAAGGGGTGAAAACGTGGCTGTGAAGGGCTTTGAGGTGTAGCCCGGAGGAGTGTCTGAAGCCCTTAAGGTCAGTCCCAAACCGAGCAGGGTGTCCGGGGAGGTTCCCTCTGCTGGAAGCTGCTGCCCTGGCTTAGCGGGGGTCTGGTGCCGGCTGTCCCTTTGCAGCCCCTCGTTCCTTCCCCCGGAGCTAGCAGTGATGCTGTCCATGGCCCAATGCTGCTGGGCCAAGGCAGCGGGCACCCCGGGGAGCGCAGCCCGGCACCTCGGGCCAGGACAGAAGCAAGGAGGTGCGCTGCAGGAGCAGCCGGGGGCGGCAGTGGGGTCTGCGAGCTCTCAGGAGCTGTGTGGAGCAATGAAGGACGGGGCTCGGGGTGAGCTTCTTGACCCGTTTTGTTCCAAGGAGTTGGAGCTGAGGCCACCGAGGGGTCCTCCGAGACACGGAGATCCAGCTCAGGTGGAAGCAAAAGGATGGGAACATCCACGGGTGGGCGAAAAGCTGTTAAGATGATGGAAAACCTGCGGGAACTGTAAGAAGTCGAGGTGCAAGCGAGGGCTGTGTCTATGGCTGGAACTGGGAAGCTCCTGGGGGGCTGGCGGCTCGGGAGGGTTTTGGAGGGGAGCAGCAGGAGCTGAGGAGCAGCGAATTCCCATCCTGGAGCTACCAGGAGCTACCAGGAGCCCGCTGCTTCCTCCTGCTGCCCGCCCGCACGGGGGGGACGCGTGGAAGGTGCGCACGGGGCGGCGGCGGTGGAACAAGCTGCTAAATTTAAGCGCGGTAAGTCATCGCGGCCGGCTGAATCATCCGGGACTCGCGCAGGGCCGGAGGGTTACGGAGCCACACGCACGCGGTGCCAGGAGCTGGGGAGCTGAGGGAAACACCAGGGGCATCGATGGGCCGCCGAGCTCAGTGCTGGCTGATTGCTTGGCTGGAACAATTAATAGCTAAACGCCACGGAATAAATGGCCGTTGGGCTCTTTCCTTTGCAAGACGACACGGCCTGAGATTATTTTATCTCTGCCTGATGATATCTGCATAGGAAAAGTGTGCAGGGAAGGGGGTTGCTTGGTTGGTTGCTTGTTGGCTGTTGGCGAAGGCTGTTTTTGCTCCGTGGCCGTGGAACCGGCAGCATTTTGGGCTCGCCGAGATGAAGGCAGGGGAAGCTGCGGGCTGCCCTCCTCCAGGTCTGAGGGGCTGGGGCTCGGGGCAGCTCCTGGGGTGTGTGTGGGGAGGGTGCTGTGGTCCCAGCACAGGGTGTGCCCTTGGGTGTCCGTGCCCGGGGGCTGAGAGTGAGGTGTAAAGGTCTGGAGGCCGGCTGGGCTCTCCAGCAGCGCCGTGCTTTTGTCTCCTTCCCCTCCCCGTTACCGCCGCTCGCAGCCGCTTTGTTCTCCCCGGCAGCAGGAGGGATTTCTGCTGGCTGGGACCCGGGGCAGGGCAGGGGACAGGGGACGGGTCCCACAGCCAGGCACTGGGACGTGCCGGGCATCGGGGTGTGCGCGTGGGCACTGGCTTTGTCAGTGCAGGGTCGTGTAGGGGAGGAGGAGAAACGAGCGTTTGTAACGCATGGGGAGACGCTGTCCTGCTGGCATCCTGGTATTTTTTATTTTTCTTTTTGGTTTTGATCTGGAAGAGGATTGGAGGTGGAGAAGCCTCCTGCACCACACGAGCCCCCCGCTTCTGCTCAATTACGAGGAGTCCCCAGGGTTTGCCCAGCTGATTTCTGCATCGCTCCCGGCACTGGGGCATCTTCGCCTTCCGTGCCCTGGCAGATCTTTGGCCTCTTTTTCTCGACGATCAGCTCAGGCTCCGTCTCAGCGTGCTCTTTTACTTTCCTTTTAATATTTACATCCTTCAGATGCCTGTCCTTGACTACCAGCCTTCCTCTGCCCCCACGCCAGCTGATCCCTAAGCCAAGCTCTCCGTGTTTAGCTTTTAACTTTAGCTTTTAACCTTCCCTGCGTGCTGCTTTCTGGAGCTTTTTGCCGGGTGTGCTGAGCTTTTCTGACCTCCCACCTCCTCGTGGTGCTCACAGCGGGCAGCACTGTGGGGTCTGGCTGTGGAGGAGCTCAGGTAAAAGCCCCCATAGCCCTGCAGCCCTCAGGGAAGCCCGGTTCTGTTTTCTCTCAAGCTGCAGGCTCCAGCACGGTGAATCCAGGCTCGCTTCCCTTGCTCCCCTCCGATGGATCCCTCGGGCATGGTGCATGGCCCCGGGTTAAGGCGCTTCGGCGCGGTGCTGTCCTGGAGGTGCTGTCAGTGCCTCCGGTCCCAAACATCCTCCCTGACCCCTCCGTCTTCTCCCACTGTGAAATCTGCTATTTTGGAACCCCGTCGTGAGGAAACTTAAGTTTATTTTTCCCCCCTCTGGTCTCTGAAGTTTCTTACGCCCTTTGAGCAGAGGAAATGCTGGCTTCGCCTCCGGAGAGGCTTCTGCGAGCACCTAGCATGGATTTGCAGAGCACGGAAGTGTGAGTGAAGCTGAGATTGCTTCCAGCTGTGCTGCTGCACCTCTCGCAGGCTGTCATTGGGGCTCGGTTTTGGGGTCTGTGGAGTGGGAGCTGCTGCGGGTGCGGGACCGGCGTGAGCTTCCCCCGGGCGGTCACACTCACGGATGTGTGCTCAGGGAGGGAGCAGATCTCAAATACTCTGCCTGCCTTGATCAATGGCCCAGTCCTTCACCGTGGAGGTTCGTGGCCAAGCTCCCGCTCGCTGGTTCGGGTGTGAGCTCTGCTCACCTCGGGTACGGGGCCGATTTGGCCGTCCCTGCCCTGTCCCCGCTCAGAGGCAGCGGCGCTGACAGCCCGGCAGCGCCCTGCGGGACCTGAGGCCGTGAGGTTTCTCCTTCCCCATCCCAGCGGGAGAGGCTTCCAAGCCAAAATATTCCTTGCAGCATGGCTGGGGCGAGGTGGCTCCCAGTTAGCTGAGAGTGGGATTTGCAGATCTCTTTGATACCTGTTTCGTGCTCGCCTTTGTGGCCCTAATGGGATTGATGCCTTCCCCGGGCTGGCGGGCCCACGAATGCTGAAAGGCGCCGTGTGGCTGTGGTGGTGACTCGAGCCCAGCTCCCAGCTTGGTTGAGAAACCTTTCTTATTCCTCCTTTCACCTTCGGGCTGAGAGCACAGCTGCTGCTGCACAGACCGTCAATTCCTCCTTTTAATTACCGCTCCTGATGAAAGCCCTCGGACGCGTTCCTCTGCCCGCTGGGGGCACCTCTCCCCAAGAAGAGGTGCTGCTCCCTGAACGGATGCTGGAGGCTGACAGGGGAAAGGCTTCCTCCCCGCGGGGAGCAGCATGTGTTTTGGGCTGTAACAACGTTGAATTGGGGTCATCACAACCACCCGGGCTGAGGCTGAGGCTGCAGCAGGACGCAGTCTGTGCTCTCTGAGTCATTCTGACCCGCTGCTGCTTCCAGATATAAACACTTCCCCGGCTTCAGAGTTGCTTCTCTCATTGTGTAACTCGGTGTAGCCAGTAATTGATACTTGTTACAACAATTGCCTACGTAATTTCTTTCCATTTTACTCCCGTTTTGACTTTCGCTTGCTGCTCGTCCTCAGATGAGCTTTGCTTGGAGCCCAGCAGCATCCCCTCACCCCCTGCCCCCAAACAGCTTTTGGTTTTGCAAAACAACGCCTTGCTTTTAGGCTGTGCTCGGCGGCTTCTCCCCAAAGACCATCTGGTTTCCAGCTCCGGGCTGCAGGTAGGGTGTCCCCACTGCCCTGCGAGGAGCCGTGCCTTCCCTGTCCCTTCCTGCAGGTGGGTCCGGGCAGCTGCAGGGTGCTGGGCTGTGCTCGTGGTGTTCGGTGTGCCTGCTGACACAGTGAGTTTGGCCTCGGGGAATCGTGTAGTTTGTACTCCCAACAGCTCCCATGTGCTGAAAGCGTTTCCTTCTCCGACTGCACCCTGTTTTGGCACAGCACTAGGTGTGCGGGGTGCTCCTGGCGCTGCTTTTCCCCCCGCAAGGCAGTGATTCCCTGTTGGGTGCTCAAGTCCCCCTGTCCAGCAGTCCCCCACAGCTCCTTTCAGTCCTCGTTTGCCTTTCTGAGAGCTCCACATCCCTCGCTCCCCTTTCACATCGATGCTCCCCAGGACGCGTACGCCCGCAGCGGAGCCGCGCAGTGATGCTGCTGCTGGCAGCATGGCCCCCATGGCCCACGGGGTGCTGCCAAAGGCTGATGTTTGAGCTATTTTTGCGTCTCCAGAGGAAGGAGATGGGGCTCTAGCAGCGGGACAGAGCTGTTGGGGATGGCACATGGCGTAAAAGGTGGTTTTTTAGTGTGGGTGTGCTCCTGAGTGGTGGCGGGGAGGGACCCCTCTGGGCTGGCAGGGAGCTTGCTCTCCGTGTGAGCCGGGGAGCTTTGGGTGATGTCTGTGCTGCAGCAGTGCCTGACGTGAGACTTGTTGTAGGAACCCAAAACATCCAAGTTACAGCCCCGGGGGTTAGTGTAATGAGTGTCCCCGTGGATGACGGGGGAGGAGGAAACGTGAGCGAGGGCAGCTTTGGAGGCTGCTTGCCCCCAGCTGCTGCTGTGGCCGGGCTGCAGCGCGTGGCACTCGCCCTACAGGGAGGAAAGGAAAGGAAAAAGGAAAGGAAAGGAGCTCGAGAGCGAGCTGGAGCAGAACCGAAAGAAAATCACTGCGGTGTGCTCGTGGCTGCAGGTGCTTCCGCAGCAGGCTGCCCCGTGGTTTTGGGGTTTCTCTCAGAGGAGGTGAGGTCCCTGCTGGCATCGCTCTCGGGGAGCAGCCACGCAGCCCCTCCTGCAAGCTATGGGTCCGCTGGAGAGCTTCAGGGCTGAGGCTTTGCTTGGCTGCTGCCGTCTTCAACCTTCGAGGTGACTACAGCTGGAGCGAGCGGCCGGGTGCTTGTGGTTCTCAACACAAATTTGAGCTCTTGCTTAAATGGCACCGATTCCGGTGCTAGCACTGTGGGTCCCGGCTCCGGCGCGGTGCCAGCGCTCGGGGTGCCGCTGAGCACTGTGCTGCTGGGGTGCTGGGTGTGTGGGGCAGGAGGGGCACCCCGCTGAGGGGTCACATTTTGAGCAGCCCAGCGGTTGTCTGGTTATTAGTAGTGTTTTTAACAGCACGTTGTATCCTGCAGAGGAAGGAGCTGCTGCTCCATCCGCCCCGACGCCCCTTGGATGCGGGAGCCGTAGCGTTGAGCTAAGCTCGAGCCCTGCTGCTCCGGGAAGGGGTTTCCAGCCTGCAGGCTGCTGGCAGGGAGTCGAACCACGCGGGAGGACACGGCGCCCTGCGACCCGGCGGGGTTTGCCAGAGCTTGATAGGAAACTCAGCAAAATGTGTGAGGTGAAAGGAGCCCAGACCAACAGCTTTTAGAGAACAGAAGCTTTCAGGGGCAGGAAGGGGACGGTGAGTGCTACCACAGCAGCCTGGTACCCACACGGGTGCTCTGTGGTGCTGTGGGAGCAGGGGCTGCTTGAGGAGCCCTCCTGCTCGGGAAAGGAGTGCTTACAGCAGTGGATCTGCTGCTTGTTGGCAGTGAAACTCCTCACGGGCAAACGACGTTCAGTTCTGCTTTAAAGCTGGTATCTGTTTAAAAATAAGAATCAGGACCCCGTGGCTTTCGCTCGTGCCTGTTGGTGCAGAGGGCTGAAGAGGCGTCTGTTGCCTCCCCTTTGCGTGGCCACGTTCCCTGTTTTTCCAGGGGGCAGCACCAGTTCTGTGCCCCGCTCGCTGGGGGGCAAATAAGGATGGAGAAAAAACAAGCTGGAAATCCTTGTGGGATGTTTTTCCTACGGATGCGGCATCCAGCTCATCCCCTCCTGGTACCTGGGCTCCTGCTGAGAGCAGCGGCAGGGCTCCTGTCCCAGAAGGGCCAGGGGAGGATGCTGAGGCTGGTGGGCAGCAGGAGCATCTCCAGCTCTGCTCTGCGCCTCTTTGGGCTCTGGTGGCATCGTGGGGGCAGAGAGGTGGCCAACTGGAGAAGCATTAAGGTCACGGTGGCTCATTGCTCTTGTTGCTGTGATGCTTTTGGGGCTGGTGCTTGGGATCCCACCCTGAAGTCCTGGACCTCCCCGCGTTCCTCCTGCCCCCTGCTCCCCCCTGAGCACCCTCCTGCAGCCTGGAAGCCCCTCGGGGCTCTCCGCCCCGCCTGCCGCCTCTGCCTCCGCGCAGACTGCGCTTTCCGTAGGCTGGGCGAAGGGCTGCCAAAAGAGGGGGGGGGGGGTAATTTGTTGCGGTTCTGAAAAAGAAACGAGGCTTTGTGCTCTGAATCGCGCTTGTTTGTATTAAGATAAACTCGGTTTTGACAGCGTGGCAGGCGCAGCCTGGCCGGGCAGGAGGTAGCAGCCCGCACGGCTTCGCCTCCGTCGCCTGCTTGTGCCCGCGGAGCTCCAGGGTCTGCGGTTTGAGCTGTGGGACCCCCAGACCCGGGGGGCTCCACGTGGTGGTCCCGGTCCCGCATGCGCCCCCAGTTCATGCCCAGCTCGCTGCAGGAGGGCTTCCTGGCCCCGCTCTTGTGGTTTGGTTTTGTGGGTCCGTGGGAAGAGCTCCCTCCTGTTTCCGATGCCCCTGCCTGTTTTATCGACCACAGCACCTAACTCGGGGTTTGGAGAGGGCGGATGGGTAAAAGCGAGTCCCATGCTAGCAGGAGGGCTTCTTCGGGGATACGCCACGGATTTTTGGGTGCTGCTTGCCCTCCCTGAGGAGGGTGGAAAGGAGCCGCAGCTCAGGATGGAGCAGCCAGCTCTGCGACGGCAGCCCCAGAAGGGACCCCCAGGGGTCTTGTCCCAGGTGACTTCACACCGAGCTACACCAGGAGCTACAAAGCTGTCTCTTAAATGCTTCATCCTCGGCACGTGGCCCTGTGTGCTTAATCTGGCTCCGAAACCTGCCGGTGGGCTGTGGCCCTCCTGCCAGCACCGTGGCAGCTCCGGCTGCGCTCAGCTCTCCTCCGGGGTGGCCCCAGCCGATGTTAACGCGGACGTCTTGTGTGAGCGGTGACCGAGCACAAAACCTCTTTTTGTTTTTTCCCTTCTGGATCCAGTCCCCTGCCTCTGAGCTGTGCGTTGGGAAGGGTGAGAACAGGCTTCCTGTGTCATTAGGAGAACAAAGGCTGCAGACAAAGCCTCCCATGTCCTGGAGGGCGGAGGAAGAAGAGCCTTGCAAGTTTGCTTACACCGATGGTTGTGTTTGGAGTAGTGGTGCTGCTGCTGAATCCTTTGAGTGCAGCGACAGGAAATCTGGAATGCTCGAGACAACTGTGATTAACGTGGATAAAACCATTTTGGTGTAACTTATGATCCTGTTGTTTTCAAACCGCCCTTGAAGCAGTTCCTCTGAATGTTTTTATGCTTCAGCAGCAGCAAGTGATGGATGGCTTAGTCCTACCTGAGCCTGGAGAACACGTTTAAAAACACAACAAAGCCTGGCTCCTGGGGCTGTGGTGAGCACAGAGGCACTGAGGGAGGTCTTGCAGGTAAGCGTTGGAGGTGCTGGGGTTAGTCCAAAGGGTGCTGGGTGTCCAAAAGCGCCTGCTGGGTGGCATGGCCCAGGGGAGCTTCTACCGGCGTGTAGGGTGAGCTCTGCCTTCATGTGCTGCCTTCTTCCCTCCCGTGAGGGTGGTTAGGAAGGGCCTGGCTCCTTGGGCTTGCTTGGCTGCAAGCTCTTTGGAGCATGTTCTTCAGCTTCTCTGCCTTCTGCCTGTTGAATTTGGAGCATTGAAGGAGAAGCATTTCCCTCTCCATGCTCCCGATGCAGGGGAATGCTCTGGGAGCGAAAGGCAGGAGCTGCTCATCAGCGTCAGCTCAGGGTGCCTTCTTGGCTCCCAGTTGACTTAGAAACTTCTTGCTTCCTCTCCTCAAATGGGAAAATAATCATTTATTGGAGAGGGAGTTCTCTACAGATTGACCCTCTGCCATCTCGGGCACACGCTCCTGTTCGTTGTGTGTTCACAGCTTTGGTATTTCTGGTTTTGTGTACCCAAAATTGAAGGCAAGCCAGGCAGCTTTTATTTTCGATGAAACAGGAGGAAGGAGAACTTATAGGTTGAAATCAAGGGTACCATCTTCCTGGGCAGGCAGGACAGGCGGGGAGGTCGTCCCGTTGGTGGACTCTCACGGTGTGTTTCGAGGAAGCAGTTGCACTGCTGGGGCTCCTCACGCGTGGCTTGGGGATCCTCTCCTGTTCCAGTTCTTCGGACACCTGCAGGCTGATGAAAACCACGGGAGGCTTTATTCCCCTTCTGCCTTAAACAGTAGGCTTGATTATTTCTTCTGTAGCAGGAGGAGACGAGAATAAGACACACTGAATCTTTGCCTCCTTTCCAGAAGAACGCCCTGATTTTGGGTTTCCAGCACGAGACCGAGAGCAGAGCCTCTAGGACTGAAGTGGCGACACGATGGCTGCACCGAGGTGTGCGCAGGATTAGTGGGGTGAAAATTAGCTGCAGAAAGCACCTTCACTGAGTGCTGCTGGGGCTTGAGCTTTAATCGGGGACCTGGCCGGACAACACCCGCCTGCTGCTCTGCTCCTGGAGCTCCTGCTCAGGCCTGGGGAGCAGCGAGCTCGCAGCAGCCCTGGAGAGGTGCCACTGCTTGCAGAATAAATAATGCAGCCCTTGTGCTCCTTCCTCACAATTGACCATTGCCTCTCCCTGTAATGAGAGCTGCCCCTTGAGGGTGTTTCAGAGGTTAGTTAATTAGGTGTAATTGCAGCCGAACAGAAGCCTGCTCTGGGGTTCTGCCCGCTTTCTGTAGCGCCAGATTCTTTAACAAATGATGGAGTCGGCTCCTCTACATGTTGCTGGAACAAGTGCAATCCCGAGCCATCAGCCCTCCCCTCAGCCGGTGTGTTTATGCCGATGAAACCGCAGAATTGGGCTCTGGAAAGGGGGTTTGGGCTTTGGGATCTGTGCGACCGTGGTTGGGATCATGGCAGCACCCTGGGAAATGCCTCGCACGAAGCGACGCTGAGTTCTGCTCACACTGCTGGCACGTTGACGTGCTCTCAGCACCCCGCGCAGGGGGATAGCTGCGGTCTCAGCCCGGACAAATGCTGTATTAAGAGGGCTCAGTTCATTTCAGCTGATCCACTGCAACCATTGATGCAGGGACTGCTCGGTCTGACGGGAGCGGCTGTCTGGGCACGGCGCTGTCTCTGCTGGCGGGGTCCAGCACTTCCAACACACTTGTACCTTTCCAAAGGCAAAGAACACAACTCCTAACTTCAATATAATCACATTTTAATTTTTTTTTCCCCTTGGAAGGATGGGGTTAGCCTCCAGAGGCCGGGTGGGTTTTTACAAATGAATGTGTTGGCTCGTGCCCTGTGGATAACCGCAGCGTGGGGGTGCTGCCTCCACCTTTGCAGAAGCACGAGAGGTTCCTCAATAAATAAAAATCCCGGAGTTTGGCATGAACGCCTGGGTGGGACTCAGCTTGCTCTGTGCTGAAGTTGAGGCGCTGTGACTGTTGCTATTTTTCTCCCTGGAGATAAAAGATGCCCAGAGCAGATTTGGGCTGCCTGTGGGCAGAAGGGCCCAGCGGGAGTTATGTGAGCAGTGCCTGGGGGTTTGTGTCCTGTCTCAGTGCTGCAGGTCCTACAGAGCACACCCAGATCTGGCCTGGGCCTCGTTATCCGATGGCTCATTAAATGCCCGTTTCCCCTGTTCGGAGCAGGGCTGGCATCTAGCGTGAGGTGAGCACAGCATGACGTGATACAAAAACTGCGGGCTGTTCCAGCTTTCTGCTCCAAGACCCGGAGGCTTTTAGGATGTTTTTACTCCTTTGTTTTGCTCGCAGCTCCTGTAGGTGTACGTGGGCAGGGCAGGGGCACGGGCACAGGCACCGTCTCTGTGGGTCTCCCTTCCCAAAATCTTGCTGGCCCTACAAGGCAGGCAGACCCAGAGTGCTGGGCACAGCAGGCTGCCTGCAGGCAGGGCCTTGTAAACCCAAATCTGGTGCAATCCGAAGGCTACAAATAAGGAGGGGTGGCCTGGAGAGGGCTTTTTAAGGCCAAGCAGGAGACCCGGGCTGGCTTTGGGCACGGTCAGCGTAGTGCCGAGCTGGGCAGAGCTCCAGCAGAGCGCGCAGGCAGCGAAGGGGAGCAGGAAACAAATGAAAAGAGGCTGATAGAAAAAAAATAATAAAAAATCTCAGCAGCTGGCTTAAAAGCCAAGTTTTCTTTTCTGTTGTCAGATGTTCTCTGAACATCCAGATGTGCCGGGAGCGGTGTCTGCGTGCGGTGTGACTTGCAGAGCCGATTAAGGAGCTACAGCAATGTTTTTGGAAACCTTTCTGGCCCTGTAGCAGGCATGGTCGTCTTTTTTGTCGCAGAGCAAGCTCCTATCAAGTCGGGAATAGCTGGAGAGGCAGCAACGAGCACGTGGGGATGAAGAGGGTGCAAAGGTGCCGGGGGCACGGGGTCTGGCCCTTCTCCCCTCTCCCCTCCCAAGGAAAGCTCTGCTCCTGCCGAGCCGTATGGGATCTCCGGTGCCTCCCCCAGCTCCCTGATGGCCCCGTGTCGGTGTGGACAGGACTCCCACCAGCAGCCTGCCTCGGCCGGGCTGGCGGCTTTGGGCCAGGAGCGGGTGCCAGGAGCCGGCCGGGAGCCGCGCGTGCGGCCGCCTGTTTGCTCTGCCCACCGCAGCCTCGGCGCTGGAATGCCGGCCCGGGGCGGGGGCTCCCAGCCCGTCCTCACTCTGAGCGGCCGCTTTCAAAGCTCCCTCTTTAGGCTAAGCCGTCGCCTTTCTGTAGGATTAGTTTTTAGAAGTTGTCCATGGGTTTTGAACCGCTCACGGGTCGCTGCCGCTGCTTGCGGCGGTCGCCGTCCGGCGCTGCCATCGCGAGCTGCTGGGTGAGGGGCTTCCTCGGGTGGCTGTGTTAACGCTGCCTCTGAGGTTTTAGGGTAAATTTAAGTCCCAGGCAGCAGCGTGCTGTGTCACCCAACGCGTTCTAGACTCTTCTTACTGGTTTTGAGGGCTTTTTCACCAGGGAGCTGGTCTGTCCCTGCTGGTAGCTCAGATGTCCGGAGGGTGCTGAGCCAGGCGCCTGGCTGCTTCAGCCAGACCCTTGGGCAGCCTCCAGCATGGTGTTCCTTGTCATGCCAGCCCTCTCGGTGTCTTTCTCACAGCTCTCCAGTTTCTCTGTGCACATGCTCCATGTGGCAGGTCCCTTTGGGCACCCGGCAGCGTGAGCTGCCCGTTAGGCAGGACCAGCTCTTCAGCCTCACTCAGGTTCTCGTGACTTACCTCGGTGCTTGTCCTGCTGCTCGGCAGGCTGAGACCTGGCAGAACCTTCCCAAGGACAGGAGGGAGCGATTTCAGGGCAGGAGCATCTCAGGCTGTGCTTATCAGCACGTGTGGGAACACAGGCACGCAGTCTCTGGGCATGTTGCATCGGGGATGTAGGTACTGATTCCCCCTCCTTGTCTCTTTTGGATTTATTGGACTTATTTCTAGGGTCTGCGTGGCATAAAGCAGTGCCGAGGTGCCACCCTTGCTGTGGCATTGCCAAGTCACCACCTCACACAGCGTGGAGGCCCTGGGGTGGCCCCGGTGGTGGCCAGGTGGAAGCAACACCCCCAGCAGATGTGTGCAGGGCATCTTTGGTTCTGCTGGACCCCTCTGCTGCCTGCTGGAGACACGGAGCACCAACAAGGCAAAGAGAAACGCCTGGAGCTTCCTTTTCCTTTTCCTCCAGGGCCGCTGGAGGAATAGGGCCCCTCAGGGCTGGGGAATCCCTCACCTCCAGGAAAAACTCCCCTCGTGCAGCTGCCAAGCCTTTGTGCTGCTCCGAGTTTGGGATCGTCACCGCTGGCTTAGCTGAGCCTCAGAAGCTCTTGAGCTTCACTGCATTTGGGTGCCTGAGGTCTGGAGATCTGCAAGGGAGGGAAGGGTCCATAAATCAGAGAGCTGGACTCCGGGGCAAACCCACCTCCCACAGGTCCTGTAGGGGCTGGTGCCAGGAGCCCGGTCCCGCTTTGGCCCCGGGCTGTGCCTCGACCCTGGCACGGGGTGAGCAGAGCTCTGGCAGGTCTCACCACTTCGGCTCGAGGGACTTTGACTCAAAGTAGCGCAAATCTCCCCTTCAGCCGGGACTTAAGCCTGCTGTTGAAGCCTTGTCATCTCTGACTCTTTAATGCTCTGTTTCTAGCTGCTCGTGCCTCTTCAAAAGGAGCCTGTAACCGGCTACAAATACATTAAGCAAAGCCTTTATTTTGAATACTTCTCGCTGGCCAGGAGAAGGTACCTCCCTGTGGCTGTGGTTTGTGTTGGCGTAGTGTGGAGCTAATAGGGACAGGTAGGAGTTAGTGCTAGGACTGTTAACTGCTTCCTAGATCAGCTCTCAGCTGAAAGCAGCAGATTTGTGACTTTTGTAGATCAGCAAACCTAGCTTTACTATTGGAGCCGTAATTCTTGTTTTTAACCATTCTGATAAGACGTTTTTTCAGCCTGTTTGCAAAGTGAAGAAATGGAGAAGATGGGTGGGTGGTTACAGCTGGAGCTGTCCCAGCCCAGGCATGAAGGAGATGGTGGCCCTTGGGATCAGGGGTCCAGGAGCACCGCGGGCTGGTCCCGCATTTCAAATATTGTGCCTGGTTCTTGTCTCCGTCTCCAAAAAGGGGCAGGGGGGCTGGAGGGGGCACAGAACCAGCGATGGAAATGGTCCAGGGGATGGAGCAGCGGCTGGGACCCCGTGGGGACATCACAGTCACACCTCCCCGTGTCTCGTGGTGGTGGCACTGGGAGGTGGTGGTGAAACACCAGGGAATGGCGTGGAATCACCAAAAGCCTGTGGGAGCAGGCAGCGAGCTGCTGGGCCTCGCAGGGGCAGGGCTGGATGCCCGTGGGTGCTAACGGGGCTGGGCAGGGATGGCCCCTCTGTCCCCAGCTCCGTGGCCATGGGCACAGGGTCAGAGTGGGTGGACCAGGCAGGGGCTGCTGGTGGTTTTGTCCTCTGCATGCCCTGGGTGATGCTGAGCATTGGTGGCCGCTTGTGCTCTGTCTGCTGGTGCTCATGTACGGGATCAAGTCCAGATGGTGTCTACAGGCATGGATAACAAATTAAAAGTTGTGGCTTTTGAACCCGAAACCTCCAGATGCTTTAACTGGAACTGCTGCATTCCCCGAGTTGTTTTTGTTAGCCTAAAACACCTTTGTTTAAGGTACAAGAGGCCTGACTCACCCAGCTCAGAGTGCCACACGAACTCAGCCCGTACCCAAAAGGCACCCACAGGAGCGGAGGAGATGCTCAGGTTTCCTCGCCCCCAGTCCGTGACGGGGCAGGCGGGTGAGCTGGTGGGCACTGGGGCTCGGTGACTTCGTCTCCCCATGGCCCCGGGGAGGCACAGCCGAGCTCCAGGGGTCTCAGCCCCACCATCACCTCCGTGCCAGCAGCGTGCTGGGTGCTGCCTGTGTCTGGGTTTGGCTTCCCCTCCCCTCCATCCCACGCAGCTCAGCTCGGAGAGCCTCAGGTGGGGCTGCAGGGGCGTCCTCCTGTGCAAACAGAGCTGGGTTTCTAGAGGGAGGCAAACCAACCAGCAAGGAAGCTCCCGCTGATGTGTAGCTGAGTCAGGAGGCTCCGAGCACCGCAGCTGCGCTCCTTCGTCCCCCTTGCCCTTGGGTGTGAGAGGCGTCCGTGGACGCGAGGTGTGTGCCTCCTGCTGTGAGAGGGGAGGCTCAGCCACTCACTGCAGCCTTGCCGAGATCAGGTCAGGGTGGAGATCACCCTCTGCACCCGGCTGTGCTTGTGGGGGCTGAACGAGTCCGGCACCAGGAGCTGCGCTCCCCGAGGCTCCCTCCTGCGCCTCCACCCCGGGCAATGCGCCCAGCGGGGCGAGGGCAGCCTCTGAGTGTGGAGCTGATGCTGCAGCTCCCTTCTGCACCTCTCGCAGCCTGCTTCATCCTGGGCTTGTTCCTCAGCTCGTGGCTGTGGGTCTCAAGTATTTGAAGGTCTCTTGAAATGAGGATTTGCGTTTTTCTTTTAGAGGAAAATGCCTGACTGTCACAGCAGCTCGAGAAGTGGCAGCAGTGGCAGCCTGGGAGGCACGAACCAAAGGTGCTTTTTTCAAGTCTTTGTTTGGACCATGAGGAATGACTTCGGTGTTGCCCTCAAACCGTGTCCCACCCTGCTGGAGGTGCTGGGATCGCCCTCGGTGTGTCTTGGGAGTGTCCCTGCTCCCCGGGTGTGCCTGCCTTGCCCGCACCCCATGGGCTTCTCCCTCCCCTGCAGCCATCGCCTAATTGTGCAATGTTTCAACTGTGTGGCCTAAACTTGTAGCGTGGAGCAGTTCATTATCACCAAATCCTCTTAATTGGGCCCTCCTACTGGGCAGCCTGTTAATGAGTTTTCCCAGTTATGATAGAAGCTCTTTAAAAAACATTAGAATAAATAAATCCCTGGCAGAAAATCCCTGGACTGTGTTGAAAGAAGTAGCGCGCTCACCGATGTTTCAGGACAAAGCAATGGTTCCGTGCCAGCCAAGTGCCAGTTAACCCCTCTGTGCTGAGCACTTGTGTTTTAGGGAGAACTGCTGCAGTTTGGTGTCAGTTTAAGAAATCCACTGTCGTTAACCCCAATTTTTGTCATGTGGGGGAGGAGGGTAGGGAGGCAGAACTCGTTAGGAGGTGTTTCCCTCGTTAGGAGCTCACGTGAGCACGTGGATGATGCTCAGAGGGCTTCCTGATAACGCTGCTCTCGTCCTGGCAGGTGAAGGACCTAACCAAGTACCTAGATCCCAGCGGACTTGGAGTCATCAGCTTTGAAGATTTCCATCGGGGGATCAGAGCTATCAGAAATGGAGGTGAGTCTGGTGCCGCGGTGCAGGTGAGGCCAGCAGGATGCCAGGCTCTGCGGCGAAACAGGAGCGAGCTGGGCTGGTGTGCTGGGAGGAGAACGAGGGGGCGGCCGGGTGCGCTGAGTAATAGGGTTGAAAAGGGTGGCACAGGAGTTGTGGTGGTGGCTGCGTGCTCTCCTGCTCATCAGGAAAGTCCCTTCCTAAACGTGTGATGGAAACAGCAAATCCAAGGAGAGAAACTCCCTTCTGGTTTGGTGTCTGCTCTCCCCTATGGCTCTGTGGGGTTTTGCTGCCCGGGCAGAGGGGTGGCTTGGCTGACCTGCTGCTGGAGATGCCCCTCTGAGTGCTGCAGAGCACGGATCTGCTAACCTCCGGCTGCTGATGCATTTACCTCCCCTGCAGCTGTTTGGAGGATCAGCACGTACAGAGGTTTTCTGGCAAGAAGCACGTGAAAGGGGCTTTGAACTCGCTGCCTGGTAGGTAACCTTCACACAGGCCTGTGGCAGCTCTGATGCTGCTCTTGAGGGGCTTGTCACAGCTCCCAGAGCAATAGCTTGGGGAAACGCTGATATGTCTCTGTCTGGCTGGTGTTTGAACCGCTTTGCTGAAGAGGGGAGGAAAAAAAAAATAAACACAGACTTTTTTTCAATATGGGATTCATCTCTAAGACGAGCGTTGGAGGTTCATTTTGGGGCAAGTGCGTTTTTAAGGACAGGGTGTGAAAAATATTGGAAACATCGTGCCGAGCAGATGTAACTTTACATGTGCAAATTGGAAGCGCCACATTTGCACATTAATCAATTCTGTTTACAGGCAGGCCTGTCTTAAATTTCAGCGTTGCTTTCATGCAGGGATGAACGTGCGCCGCGTTGTCACCCAGGCACGCCAGGCGTGCTTTCGAGCACTGATACAATCAAAGACCAATTATTCCCGTACAGACCAGGTTCGTTTCATGAGTAGAAAAGCCCTGAAAAGCAGAAGCAACTTGTCTTTTTGTTGGCCATCCATCCCTCCTCCTGCTGCCCGGGCTGATTTGTGTGCAGCTCTTCCCCGTGCGCTTGGGACTTGTGTCTCGTGGCAGCTCCAGAGCTTTGGTGGCTGCTGTAGCCTGATGGGTGGCCGAGTGCAGTTCTGGTGGTGCAGGAGGCAATGCAGCACGCTATTAATTTGTAATAAATTGCCACTGGAGTAGAGCGTGTTTGTGAAAGCCACGGCTTGTATTTCTCTTCAATAATTCAGTGCTCTAGTATTGCGTTATATTAATTGGATGGAAAAAGCAGATCCGGACAAAGCTTTTAAGATGCTATTTATTAGCCTGGTAAGAGATTGCTACGTATTTATTACAGTGGTTAAGAGCAGCAGAGCTCTCTAATGTTGCACAGCACCGAGCAGCTATGAAAAAACGTGGGACGGCACAGAGAGTGTTTCTTCAAGCCTTACCAGCTGAGCAGTTGTTCACGTTGAAATGATCTCGAGGTTTTGTTGCTGCTGTTTAGGTGGTCGATACTGATCTTCCCTTTGTAAAGTCAGCAGAGGCTGTGCTCACTGCTGCGAGTTCCTTTTAACAAGACTTTATTAATTAGCTTGGCCTTTTTTTTTTGAGCCAGAGAGAGCTCTGTTGCATTTCCTGGTAGACCGTAGCACTTTGGTCCATCCCTGAAGTGAGACCTGCCATAACACGTGTGGTTATTGGGGATTTCTCACTGTCCTTAGCTCTTCCAGGCTTCCCCTGGCCATGGAGCTGCCGAGGGCGATGGCAATCACACGGTGCTGTGGCTAGAATGAAGGAGCAGGGGAGAGGGGTGGCAGCATCCTAAAACTGCGTGATCTAAGTGGTTTCTTCAGACTTTCCCCTTCAAGTTTAGGGCAGAAATGATACCGGCTGCCAAGCGTGCAGCTGGGCGAAAACCCTGGGCCTGTGTGCAGGCATGGGCCTGATCTCTGCAGGCATAGGGCTGGGGGGGGATCTCCTCTGTAAGGACCGGGTACGAGGAGCTGCGTGCCAGCTGCTGGGAAGGAGTAAGGAAGGAGTAAAGAAGGAGTAAGGAGCTGATGGCAGCGAGATGGAGCCTGTTGTTGGAAGTCGACGTGCCAGGCGCAGAGCAGCTCCGGGCTGCGTTTGAGGCAGGAGCTGCTGCAGGGCCGCGTGGCTGGCAGACACGAGAAGTGGGCAGGGTCAGATGTGAACAACAAGGCTGTGTTCACAACGCTCCTTTCTTTGTCAGGATATTTAAGAACCTTTTAAGTTCAAACACCTGTTTTTCTTTTTTTCTTTTTTTTTTTTTTTGTTTATTTTTTTTCCTTCGGAGGCCCCTTGGCATCCAGTAGGGTATTTTAAAGTCTCTCTGTAGCAGACCAACGCGCTTAAATTCAGTAGCAGAGGTGGACAAATCCTGTAATTAACGCCTGTGCTGTGATCTGAAACATCTGTAAGGCCTGCCCTAAAACCAACCCCACGCGGCCCAGGGTGCAGGTTCCCTGCTGCATCCCTTTGGGCTCCGCTCCCCGAACAGAAGGAGCTCTGTGCCGACAGCACTGAGGCACCGGGGGAGGGCCCAAGGATGGAAACAGTCAAATCCCTTTTCGAATTCTTGAACTGAAAGCTCTTTGGATTCGGGAAGATGGAAAATACCGCGCCGGAGCCAACACCCAAACCTGGAAGCTGCGGCGGAGTTCCTGCCTGCTGCAAGCGCTGGGGCACCGCCCGGGGGACACTCAGCAGCGCCGGGGTCGTCAGCGGTGCTGGGCTAACGAGCTCGGGGGGGGGGAACCCTTGGGGTGGAGGAGTGTGGCCAGCCTCAGGTTCCCTCGGGTTCTTGGGGGGCTGCACCACCCTCGGCTGCTGAGAGCGGCCCCGGGAGTGCTCTGGCTTCTGCAGCCAGCTTTCCGCACCCTGGGACTGTCAGTGTGGCAGCTGGGTGGCCACCCAGGAATTGCTTCCCCCAAAGAAAACCCTGTACCCAGCCCTCCTGCTGGATGCAGGCTGAGTGTTTCAGCTCAAAGCATGCAGCCAGAGAACTGCACATCAGATTAAAACCAGCTCCTGGCCCTGCAGGCATGGCCCCAGCCATCTCGGGGACCCCTCTGTGCCTGATGGCGCTGGGTGATCCCGGCGGGGAGCCCACGAGGTGCTCAGAGCCTGTGTGGGACTGCTGGCTAGCACATGGTGCCTCTGAATTTCCAAAGAGCCAGGCTGGCTGCTGCCCTGGCTCTGCAGAGCGTCTGAAGGTGTGCAGCCTGTTAGGTATCTGGCTGGCTGGCAGCGTAAGCCACCGTGCGGTTTGTGGGTAGCTTCTTTCTTTGTAGGATCTGCATTGCAGATGGCTTTTGCTCCACCAAACGCAAGCTTTCCTTGCACAGAGAGAATTCCAGAAGCCAAAGCGTGTGTTCCCTTGTACGCTTCCAACCCAGTGATTATTTTATGAGGCTGCGTTTGTGTGGCAGTAAGCATGGCAGCATTGCAACAGGCCCCTGCTAGCATCGGAGCACGCTGCTGCCAGCGGGGAGCCCAGGCCCCATTCTCTATTCCAGGCACTTGCTTTTTAAAAGCAGAGCTTTCACCGACACCTAGCAGATGGGGAGGGAGCGAATGTGCACGTTTGATGGCTCGGAGGGGATCTGGCACTGCCGTGAACGCTTCCTACTTCTTGGATCTGCTGATCTCTTTATTCCTGCAGCATTGCTGCAGTCAAGACTTTTCCCGTCGGTGTTGCCTGTTCCTAACCCTGGTCGTGCTGTCCCTGGTTAGGGAGGCAGCTCGTGCGGTGGCTGGAGGTAGAACAGATGCCTCTTTGTGTACGGCTGCCATTCAGAGAACAGGGGCTGCCGTGAATGGGAAATCAAGATTGATTCATGAGCAAGAATAAAATCAAAATTGCTCTGATTAAATCTTCTGCCTTTTTTGCATCGCATCTCGTTCTGCTCTGGCATATGCTGCTTGTTGGGATAAGGAGTTTATGAAGATAAGTGTTAATTCCTCCAATGAAAGGGGCGAAGACTTAAATGTCAGATTAAAATGTATATGTATACTTGGGAGGGGAGGGAAAAAAAAATCTCCCTGCTGTTCTTTGCAGTGAGCCTTTCTTGGAAGAACCAAACTTGGTTTTCTCTTGAAATAGTGGTGCTTGAACACTTGCCATGGAGACTGCTGAGCCTGTCGGTGGAAACCTGTGAGGGCAATCAGTCGAGTTTAACTCCTGGCCCACAGGGGTGCAGATCAGGAGCCCACATCCTCGTCTGATGGAGGTGAGCTGCCTCAGTGGCTCCCCGTGGCTGCAGCAGCCTGAGGTCTCTCCATCCCTGTCCTGCAGGGGCATCACCAGTGGCAGAGATCGGGCGTTTCAGCAGGGCACTGAGATGTTCTCCTGTGGCAGGCTGGTCCCCAGGTGGACAGAGCTCCTCATCACGAGGATCTGAGCAGCTGTAAGGGCCTGCTCTCAGCCCTGGAGGCTGCTCCTGGGTGGGTTGAGGACAGGGGAGAAAGCCCCAGGGCAGGTGACCCTGAGGTGTTTGCTCAGCCCACGTCATGCTGGGGAGAAGAGCCAGTCTGCTGCTCCCAGGAGCCCAAAACACTGCCCAGTGTGTGCAGCTGCTTGGCTGCCTTCACAGGGGGGCTTCCTCAGACGCCTGTTGCCCTCCCCCTTGTTCTCAGACCTCTTGAAACAAGGGGAAAGCTGTACCTGCTTGAGCACCTGCTTTTGTTCCCTGCATGTGTATTTTAATAGCTGCCACTGAGGGAGCTGCAGGCTGTGTGGCTGGAGGGCAAGGATGCTCTGCGTGCCTGGGAGCAGCTCTGGAGCCGAGAGATGAGGTCAGTGCTGGGTGCTTCTGGTGCTCACCCTCTACTTTGGAACACCATCATGCCAGAAAGGATGCCTTCAAGCTGCTTCGGCTGGGAGGAAGGATATCTACTTCTGAACAGGAAAAACAGGATGAAAAGCACGACCTGCAGAGTTATTTCTCTCCAGCCTGATGCCTCGGGCGCTCGGCGAGGCTCGCTCCGAGCATGGAGCTCCCTGCAGCAGCAGGAGCAGAGCTGTGCTGGAGCCGGGTCTGGGACGCTGCTGGGAGGGGGCGCTTCTGGCTCCTGAGGGCTCCCTGGCCCGCGTTCCTCTTCATTGATGTCAGCAATCAGGGATGTGCATTTGTTTTTTGTACCTTGGCAGCTCGGTGAAGGGTTACATCAGGGATGAAGCTGGCCTGCGCCGTGCCTTAGCGGGGAGCGTGTCTTCCCAAAAACAGCCTGGCAGATGACACGCTGCAGTGACCTACTTTCAGGGGAAGCGCAGGAGTTGTAGGAGCTGTGTCCGGAGGCCTGCTCGCAGCTCTGGAACGGGAAGGGCAGGGAGCTGCTCAAACGTGCTGCCACTAACGCTTAGCAGCCCTCAGGGACCCGGCGGATGAGAGATTTGCCCAGGAATCCCTTGCAATTTTCCAGATTCTTTCTTTATGAATGTTTTGGATGCGTACACCAGAGAAATCTTGCTGCATCCAGTCACTGCCACGGGCTGCAGGTCCCAAACCGAAACGAAATCCAAGGGAGGCCTGGTTCATAGCAGTGCAAAGCTGTGATGCAAAATCCAGGACCAGATGCCCAAAGCAGCACCCCCTGCGTGCACCCCCTTGCTAGGGGCAGCGCTGCTGCACAGCCACGCTTCTTGCATGGCCATCCCAGGGGGCATGGGGGGGCTCAGCAGGGACAGCCCCGTGTCCTGGCGGAGTGGAGTGAAGCAGATTTGTGCCTGCTGCTGAAACCCTCGGACCATAACCCAAACCTGCAGATGGACGGCCTGAGTTTGGTGCCAGGAAGAATGCTTTTCTCTGGCGAAGGAGAAGGGAAAGAGCTGCGGGGCTGCTTGTTTGCTTGGGAAGGTGGTCAGTACGGGAACAGAAGGGTTTTGTTGGAGTCCTGGAGACGTGGAGATGGAGTCCTGGAGAGGTTCTCGGCGCTCGCTTCTATGGAGAAGATGACTATAAAAAAAAAAAAAGCTGCTTCTGTTAGAAAATAGATTTTTCTCGTTATCCATCTGCCATCTGAATTTCTTCATCATATTTCCCATCTCCGTGCAAAGAGCGTGCTGTTCTGCTCCACATCTTGCTGCTGCTGCTGGGCCCGCCTGTGGCTGGGGAGCCTGTGGCTGAGGAGAGCCAGAGCTGTGGGCACACACATTCCTTCCTCGTTAGGAATCCAGTCATTCTGGTGTCATTAATGAGCGGATAATTACTTACCTAGGACTTTTCCTTCTCGGATAGCACCGCTTGGCTCTGTCCGTGCCTCCTGGTCTGGGGTTGCAGCCTGGTGTGCGTGTGGCAGAGCTGCTGTGCCCCCTGCTCAGAGGCTTGAGTCCTCCTATTGCTTCTCTGCTCCCTCATCTTTGCAAACAGTTTTGTTTCGAATGGAGTTTTATTCCTGCAGTCGGTGGTCATGGAGAGCTCGGCAGGACTAACGTGACTGCTTCCACCAGAAAGGCTGCTGGTGAGCCGGTAGGATCTGGGCAGCATCATGTCTGCAACCTCTCAGCCCCTTGGATCCATCCAAGAGGTGTGACACCGCTGGATTTAGGAGGTCTGGCCCTTCCACCACGGGGTCTTCCTAAACTGCCTGCCTTCCCCCGGAGAGAGCGCTCGGATGCAAGTAACGGCGGTGGATTCTCTTCCAGCCACTGAAAAGTTACCAAAACCTTTGAAATCTAGTCCAGTGAGGTTTATTAAAACCTCATCTCCCCGGTAATTAAATGAAGTGCTGGTGCTCCCTGCTGGTGCAGGCGTTGTGGGGTCTGTGGTTCCTGAGGGCTGCGTTCAGCCCCTGGGTTGTCTGTGGTGGCTCCTGCTCCTGCCCCACACCTTGGGGCATGGAAAAAGGATTAAAAACCTTAAAATCTTATGGAACCCTCCTCCCTAACCTTTTTTTGTTTTTGTTTTTACAGAAGCCAGGTTGCACAAAAGCACTTTAAAAACAAACAAACCCAAGCAGCTCTCCTTCACCAACACCTGGCACAGCGCTTGGCTCGCTTTGGGGAGAATTTCTGGCAGCGTTGAGATTTGGGGGGAGGATCATGGAAGGGCTTAAGGAGGTGAGCCTTAAAGAGCATCTTCCAGTTCGGGTGGCTTTTGGGAGCCTCTGCAGGATGGGGGCTCCAAGCTACTCCATCCACGGCCAGCTGGCCCCAGTGGGCAATGTGCTTTTTAGCGACACAGCCCTCACTCCCACCTGGGAGAAGCCACCTCGGGAAGAATTCTTGCCCGGGTCTGTGCTTGGATGCCACAAAGCCGATTCTTTCCGTTCTGTTTTCAGATGGTGCATCCAAACAAAGCCCAAGGGCTGGATCAAAAGGGATGTTTGAGAAATCCCCGTGCGCGAGCAGCGACAGCCAAGGAACGCAGGGCTGCTGAGGCGCGTTAGCTGCGTGGGGCTGGGGTGAGGTTGTGTGGGCAACCTCAGTGCTGGTGCTGCTTCCTCGGGGGCCTGAGCATGCCGCTTGGTTATTCCCTTCATGTAACTTTTGTTGTGAAATTGGTCTTCCTTCGGTGGGAGCTCTTAGCCCTGGAGGAGCTATGGGGGAAGCAGATTTGCTGCTTTACGCCCAAGTCATGTGCGGGGAGGTCGTGCTCGGGGGGATGAGGTTGGAGGTGTCTGTGCTTCTCCTTGGGAAAGGCTGCTGGCCTTTGGTGGTGCTCCTGGTGGTGGCAGGAGATGTACGTGGAGGGCAGAGTAGCTTCTGCTGCTTTTGGCTCTGCTCAGTGCTACCATTTTGCACATGAGCATCAGGTTTGGAGCGTGCTCATGCATCGCTTAGGTGCTCGCTGCCTCTCTTCTGCCACCTCGTTTTCAAGCAGCGTGCCTGCTAAGGGAGCCCAGGCTGTGTCGGCTGCCCTCTCATAAGGCGACCCTAACTCCAGGCTGCCTTTTTGGGGGCTGTTCTGTGCAGGTCCCTCACCTCAGTGCCGTGCTGGCTGATTCTGGTCTGCTGGCCGCACGTCGTCCAGGCTCTTGGAATCGCTTTGAGTTTGTGGCTCTGTGGCTTGCAGCAGTATGTGCAGTGTGTGTTGGCAGATGACTTAAATACTTCTGAAAGGCTCTGTTTTTCTAGGTCGTTCCTATATGAAGTCGATAAAACTGGCTCTGTTTCTGACCTGCGTGTCACTCCTGTACCCACAGCTCTTCACTCAAGGTGCCTTTTCACTGAAATGCTGCCTTTTGAAAGCAGTTTTTAGAATCTATTTCAGGAGCCCTCTGCGCCCCGTGACTTCTTTTCCTGTAGCTCCACGCTGTGCTGCATTTCTTGAAAAGCCCAGGCTATGGTTACACCTCCGAGTCTTCCCGAAGAGCACCGAGATGATGGAGAGCGCAGCTGCGGCTGCTGCAGGAGCTCAGCGCGCACCCAGCCCCGCGCAGAGCCCAGGACCCATCCTGCTCTCTGGCCGTGCTCACCATGCTCTGTGCCACCTGGCTGGGGCTCTGCTGCTGGCAGAGGCTCCAGATGTGAGACAGATGCAAGACAGAGGTTGCCCTTGGCTCGTGGTCCTCGTAAAAGGCGAGAGCAAACACCCGTCAGCGGGAGAGCGCGCAGATATGTTCGGGGATGGTCCATGTTTCGCTTTGCACGAGGGTGTTTGGACAAAGATTTTTAAAACGCTGGGAGGAACGAGGACATCTGAAAGCTAGAGGGAGTTGCAGGATTTAATGCAGAGCCCAGAGGCAGCAGAGCAGCACTGGGGAGAGCAGAAAAGCAAATGGGTAGGGGAAAACGAAGTGCTGGGGCTGGCTGCTCGGAGCTGGGCTCACAGCAGGCTGGAGGAGGCCAGCGTGAAGGCACATCCCCATCTCCTGGCTGTGCTCATGCAGCGAGCTGGGAAGGTGATCTGCAGTGGGGTTAGGGCAGTCATAGGTCAGGCAATGGGAAACATCAAGGCAGGGGTGGGAAGAGGTTTCAGAGGGGTGTTGCAGAGCTTTAATCTGCTTATTACATCTTTTTAGTCATTTATTTATTTATTTCACCGTAATTTCACTGGATGGTACAACAAACGTCCCACAGCAACAACTTCTGTATGCTCCACACCAGCTTCGTTATCTTGGTAAAACTGCTGCCCCATTAATTTACCCAACACTTTGTGCAGGTGTCGGGCACACTGCGTGAGCAATGCGTGAGTATTCCGGTCAAGTCAATTAGTGCAATTAATTTGGGAAAAAGACACGACGTACAGCGTACAGCTCGGGCTGCTTTGTGGTGCCAGGGGCGTGGGGAAGGGGAAGTGAAGGGGAGCAGGGGATCGGCTGGGATTTGGACGTGGGCTGTGTGCTCCCTCCCGTCCCTCCTCGCCGGTGGAGCCGCAGAGCTCGGTTGGGTTTGGGGCTCTTTTGGGCAGGAATTTGGAAGCTTAATGCGGCGCATTGTGCTGGGAGGCTTGCAGGCAAGCTCTCCATGGCAACTCGCCCTATACACAAAGCACCATATGGCTTTTTAGGAGGGGGAGGGAGCGAATCGAGCAGGGAAGTCAACCTGTGCTGCTTGTTTTGTTCGGCTTTGCTCTCCAAGCGGAGCAGGGGGAGATGGAAACGTGGGGCGCTGCCCCCTGGGCATGGCTTCTGCTCCGCCAAGGCGCCGTCGGGGACCTCTCAAAGGGCCTCTCCGTGCTCTCAGCGATGGAGCTCGCTGTGAAAATGAGCCCTGTGTGCGCACAGACCCCTCTGCAGGCTGCTCGCTCTGCAGACAGATGGAGCAACCAGCCTCCTGCTCGCCCTGCACCGAGAAACACCCGAAGGGCTCCAGCAGCGCTCACTTTGGGCAGGAGCTGCGATGGGGACGGCTGCGGGTGGGGAGCTGCTTGTGCCACGGCTGCCCACGCTTTATGCCTCTGCTTCCAGGGGGAACTGGAAGCCTTCTCTTGACTGTAAATCCTCCCTTTTCAAGCTCCTTAGGAAGGAAGGAGCCGAATAAATACCTTTATCTGTGTCTGTAGAAAATCAGGTTTTCACGTGTCTAGTTTGAGGGGGAGGAGGAAAAATTGGTAGTGGGGTAAGCAGAAAGGAGCAGCCTGTGCCTGGCTCTGCCCGCTGCAGGGCACGCGGTGGTTCTGGGGGTGCTGCAGGGTGCTGGTGAGGTGGGCTGTCCTCCAGCAGCGCCGTTGTGCTGTCCCAGGAGCGGGCAGAGGCTCCTCTGGGTGAGTCCTGCTCCTGGGGCTTCGCACCCTGAGGGTCCCTGTCCCCATCCCTGGGGGAGCTGTTGGCAGGGAGCCTCTCACATCTGAGCAGAGGCAGGGGTAATTAGTGGGAACAGTTGATTGCAGGCTGCAGGGTGCTCTGTCCAACCTGAGGTTGCCTCCTCCCTGCCCCGGGGTGGGAGCACAGCCCCCTGGTGGCACCGCTCGCCCCGGGGCTGTCAGCAGGGAAAGCAGTGGGGACAGCGAGGTCGTGCCCCACAAACCAGAGCACACAGAATCGTAGAATCACAGAATATCCCGAGTTGGAAGGGACCTCATAAGGACCATCGAGTCCAACTCCTGCTCCAACTCCAGCACCTTTCTTCTGCTGCGGCCACCACCCCGCGGTGCGCTTGCTGTAGAGCGAGTCGGCATACCCTGGCTTCTGGAAAACTAATTTGGCTTGTTCCTCATTTTGCTTTGCAGTCCAGCCCCAAAAGCCCCATTCCCAGGCTTGGGGGCTTGCATCAGGCCCCGTGCTGGCTTCTGACAGCCCCGAACTGCTGGTGGCCATCAGGCCCAACCACAGATAGAAGGCTGTGTGCGCGCTCCTGTCCGTGTGGCCACGCTGCCTGGCCAAGGCACAGCTCGTAGCCACCTCCCAGCCTGCAAGGGGTCTGGCCACGCCACCAGCCCGCTGGGAAGCCACCAGCCCGAAGGATTCAGAAGTCTCCTCCTGTCTTCTGCCTCCAGCAGCGATGCACAAAGCCTGTGTGATCGCGGAGCCTCCCCGGGAGTGCCGGCATTACGGCGCCCCTTGCCTGGCCAAGTCAATTGACATCAGACGAAGCCGGTGCCTCAGCGCTCGCAGCTCCGAGGCGTGTGGTTTGGAGCCCGCTATTTATTTTGGGACTGCAGCCTCTGAGCTCGATTTGGTGTTTCCAGGCTGTGATCTAGGTCGCCTGCTGGATCAGGCATTAGCTGTTGCTTGAGGGAGCACGGGGAATTTGTGCGCGCTCTCTCCGGCGAAGGGCTCGGAGAAACGCCGACCCGCTCAGTTGCAGATGTGTTTGGGGGTGGGAGGAATGCGTTTTTTAAGAAATCTCCTTGAAAACCTCCTATTTTCCTGTCCTCCTGTGAGGATGGCTCCTGATGCGGCTGGTCACGGGAGGAGCAGGAGATGACAACAGCTTCGGTGCCGCCTGCCTTCTCTGCTGTTCCCATGGTAGTTGGCTGTCACACACAGAACTAATGTATTCCCTGCCCACAGCAGGATTAGAGCCTTCTGGGAGAAGAAGAAGAAGGGGATGCAGGAAACAGACATAGGGAAGAAACCAGGAAAAGAAACGGAGACCATGGCGGGGTGGGGACGAATCCAGGCGTTAGCCCCGTGGGAGCAGCAAAGGGCCTCGTAGGACCTCTGCCAGGAGCAGCCACCCGAATTGCCTTCCCCCCTCCTGGAGGTGGGGTGCCTGGAGGCAGGGCTCCTTCCCGAACACCGAAGGCACCAGTGGGTGCAGAAGGAAATTCTTGTCCTTCTGCTGCCGCGTCTCCCAAAGCTGCCCTTCGTTCGGGGGTGCGGGTTTCCTTTCGGTGATTCTGTTTTTCTTTCCCTCTGCAGACCCCGACAGCCAGCTGTATGATATGGGATATACCCCCGAGGAGGAAGCCCCGGCCTGTCCTGATGAATTTGATGACTTCGTCACGTTTGAGGCAAGTACGAACGCTGCTAACACCCGTGGGCATCAGCTTTGTGCCGCGGGAGGCAGCTCCTGGAGCAGCTCGCTGTGCCGCGGCTCGGGGATTTTAACGCTTGGTCGGGACAAAACCTTTCAGCTGTGGATGACTGGGCCAGGGAATTGGCACCGAGCACTTGGTGCTGTTTAATTTAAAGGCGGTGTCCAAGCTAAAACCTGCTCGTTGCTAGCACTGTCTGAGCTTGCAGAGTGCCAGAGCGCGGTGCCCTGGGTGCGGGGTGTGTGCCTGCTGTGGTTGCGTTTGTGTCCTCGCTGGAGCTGCTGCCCTTGCAGAACGTGAGCCCAGTTTTGGGATGAGCCAGCTGGGAGCCTGCCCCTGAGGCCTAGCGGGCACTTGGTACCATCTGGTCAGCAGAAGACAAATTGTAGGTTTCCTCTTTGTTCTTGGGGTTGATCGAGGATGCTTACGTGCTGTACTTCCTTCCCTTTGCTGACGTTGCGGTCCCCATCCCTCCGTTCCCTCCTGCACTCCTTAGCAGAGGAGCACGCTGCAGGAGGGCCCTGTAGCCCCGGCTAGAAGGGAGGCTGCCGTTCATTGTCTGTGGGGTTGGGGCTTTGCTTTGTGAGCTTCCTCCTTGCTGCTGTGCCCCACAGCCTGGAGCAGGAGGTGCTGCCCGTGCCTTCAGAGCAGGGACCTGCTGGTCCTCGAGTCCCCCGGGGGGACTGAATGGCTTCCTTCTGCTCGTCCTTCTTCAAGCTTTCCTCTGCGGGTTTTGACTCTCATCTCGGTACCCTAGGTTTTATATTTTTGTCGCGGAAACAGTGATTTGAAAAGGGCTCTTTGAGATTTGCATGTAAATGCACGTCCTTGCTTTGTGTAGTCCGTAATATGTTACCCTGGCCTTCGTGATAACGGGGCTGAAACTATTCCTTTGACTTTCCTGACAATATATTGGGCTCTGGGCAACTTCCTTTCCCCCTGTTCATGAGAAGCACGTGTCCATCGCTTGACACGTCTCAGAGCTGTCCCTTTGCCACCCGGTGCCAACAGCACACGTCCCGGCCAGGCGCGGTTTCTGCTGAGCCCTTTGGCTGCCCGGGCTCAGCGCGTCGGGCTGACACCGCCACCCGGAGCGGGTCACTTGTTCCCTTGGCCTGACGAGCTCGTGACCCTGCCTCCCTCCACCAGAAGGCTTTCCAGGGCACGTTGGATCTGAGATTATTTTTCCATAGGCTGAGGTGCTGTCGTTGTCTTCGTCTACGGCTTGTGCGGAGGGCGTAAGATAATTTTGGCGCTCTCTTTTTTTCTGGGGGGTAAGGGATAGTTACAGCTACCCAGCGACAGCGGGATAGAGAAGGGGGGCAGGAAGGCAGGACAGGACGTGGGTTTTCACATTCCTCCCTCTGTACTGCACGAGGTCACAAATGGGTTTTATTCTGTTTGCTTTTTTTTACCCACCGAGCTGAGCGCTGAGCAGTTCAGCGGCTGTGACGCCCCGAGTCGCAGCGCTGGTGCAGGCAAGGGCTTTGGTTTGTGCTCCTCAGACCTACGTCACGGGACGATCGCGCTGCGATTCAGAGCAGAGATGTTTTCGAAGGGCTAATTTGACACAGATGAGCTCCGTCAGTGCTGCAAGCTGCTCTGGGCAGGAATACCAACAAGCCGGGTGCGTGCCCCGCCGCGATGGAGTGCTTCTGCCCCTGGGCCACTGGTTCCTTGCGACGACAAGGTGAACCGAAGGAAAAAGGTGATGAATCCTGAAATCGCCTTTTCAGAAAGATGGCAATGGATTATGCTGCTGAAATCAGGGTAATCTCGAAAAGATCAGAGCTCTGTTGGTGTCTGTGTTTAATATGCTGGGGAAGAATTACCCTTGTTGTCTTGGATACGTGGTTCGAAATACTCTCCAGCCTGCAAGGATTTTGTAGAGATTTCAGCAAATGAGAACATGATCGAGAAATACCGCCCGGCGCTGTGAGTGTAAAAATAAACTGGTGTCTTGGGGCATGTGTTTTTTTGTGCTCGTTTCGCTGAGCTCCCAACGTGCACTTCATTCCCCTTGTCCTGCGGAGCCGTGCCCTGGGCAGCGTGAGCTGTGTCGGGGAGGGTGAGAGGAGCGGTGCAGGGGGCATCCTGCTGGGAGCTGCAGCCGAGGGGTTTTCATCGCTGTGCATCAAAGCCCAGCAGGACCTGCGGCAGGCTGGGCTCGGCTGGGTGCAGCAGGGAGCTGTGGAGATGGTGAGACAGCAAACAGAACAAAGAGCAACGACAGCAAACGGAGCAAGTGGCCGTCCCCAGGACATGTTCCGCCTTGCCTGGATCCACCTGGAAGAGAGGAGGGGGGAAAAAATCCTTCTGAAAGTGAAGGTGTTGCCTTTCCTCTGAACAAACCTCCCCCCACGCATCACCAAAAAGCGTTTCGCATGGGAATGGCCCCGTTTCAGACCTGGCAAGCTGGTGTACAGCGAGCGTGGGGCTTGAAAATGTGCTTCTGCGTGGGACCTCCGGGCACCTAAACCGCCTCTTGGAGGCCACCGCTTCCTTCTCAGCCTCTACACGAAGGTTTTTGGGCCACGGGTGAGCCCCTCTTGCTTCAGCAGGGTGGTGGGGCTAGGGGCACAGCCAGCTTTTGGCCTTCTGTCACGTCAGTGGACCTTCTAAAGGTGACCTGGAGGAGTGGTGCTGTGCCAGGCGCTGAGAGCAGTCGCGGTTCTTGTGTCTGGGGTTTCGGCTCTCGTCCCTCTTAGCCGAGGAGAATCACAAGGGCTCGAGTGCTTGGCTCTTCCAAGTGCCGAGGCCTTGACAGAGAGCTCCTCTCCTAAATGTTTGTTCAAACAAGTGTAAACAAGAGCTTTAAGCAGCCTAAATGAAAATACCTTCCCTTTGTTGATAAGGTTGCTCCTCTCGGTGACTCATCCCCTCTGCTGGTGCTCGAACATCTGCAGAAATCCCCGAGGATCCAGCACTGGTGTCTCTCAGCGAGCGTTTGCCCTGCAGAGGAAGGAGAGCCACTGCTTGCACCTTCGAGTAAGGGCAGAAAAGCCTCTTGCAGGAGACGAGGTCTGAGCTTTGCCGCTTCGCACAGGGATCCAGCCCCGATGTGATCAGCTCGGCTTGGAGAGAGGGCAGGGACAGAGAGAGAGGCGGTAGGCAAAAACTGATGTGGAGGAGAGCGCGGTGTTTTTATGTTGTATTTGGGTGAGGCTTGGACTTTCTGGAGTTAGGGGAAGTCCCCAGCAGGGCCAGCACACGTCGGAGCAGAGCGTAAGCCCTGGGGCAGCGCAGAGGCAGGCAGCGGGAGTGAAGGATTGTGCACAGTGAGCACGGAGCTGCTGGCTCCTGCTGTGCCCTGCCAGCTCCAGTCCCTCTCTTAAATGGTTTCCAGAGAGGATTTCTGGTCGTGTACCTCTGCTGAGACAGCAGTTCGGAGGGGATCAGAAATGCAGGAGCCTGGCTTCCTGCAGCCACGTGGCGTTTTGCTCGGCAAGTGGTGCCTGCAGGGGCTCCCTGCCATCCCTAGCTGTGCTGCCACGCGTGCCGAGGGAACCTCATCCCTTGCTCGCCCAGCTCCGGGGCAGGGACAGCATCCCCTTCATCCCCTTGTGGGGCCACGTGCCTGCTGGCAGCCCCCCGTAGTGCCTCCCTGCCTGACCATGGCTGCAGGCAGCTCTCTGCTCCGGCAGGGAAACGTCACCTAACAATAATCCCAGCGGCTTGGCCACCCTGCAGAGCAGTGCAAAAGGACCTTGGAGTCCGACTGGCACCCAAGCCCTTTTTGTCTTTCCCCCAGGCTGGGCTGGTGCAGCCTCGCTGCTGACTAACGGGGAGGTGGGAGTTATCCTCACCTCCCTTTGCCAGCTGGGCGGCATCAAGCTGTGCTGGTGACTCACTCCCGAGGTACGGGGGCTCCTTTGCAATGCCCTGCGAGGAGGGGAAGGTGAATTTGGAGTTAGCTTTCTTGATGCCTGCTGTGCCCTGTGCCCAGGACAGAGCCCTCTGCCCGACCTGCCCCGTCTCCTGGGGGCAGCTGAGCCCGCCGGAGCAGTGCAGAGCATCAGACGATAACAGAACGATTCTCCCAAAATGAAAGCAAACCACAAAAATTTGGTGTGCTGCCAGAGTTACTGGGCACGGAGATTTGTAACCTTAGGTGGGTCGGAGGAGAGGCAGAGCCGGTGCAAGGCTGTGCTCTGTAAAGGCGGGCCAGGAGTGTGATAAAACAACACAAACACCCATTTCAGCCATGGCAACTCGCGATTTGGGCCAGCCTGATGGCAGGAAGGCCCTCGAGATGTGCAAAACGGGGCAGCCGAAACTGCAGAAGGTGAGGGGTGTAGAGGAGGAGCGGGGCTGTGTGAGGGTTTGTGGGGCTGTGCATGGTGTGCAGGGCTGTGTGAGGCTGTGCAGGGTGTGCAGGGCTGTGTGATGCTGTTCAGGGTGTGCAGGGCTGTTGCCATCTGCTGGGCAGTCGCTGGGGCTCCCCGTGGTAGCAGCGAGGAAGGATGCATCGCAGCCGCCAGAGGGGTGCTGTGCGTTCTCAGGACAGCAGCGCTAAGCAGGCGAGCAGCGGCGCTCACCGGACGCGTGCACCCTGCAAGCCTTATCCCCAGCTTGTCCCCTGGGCTCAGTGTTCAGGAGCAACTCACGGCACAGCTGGAGTGGATCTGGGGAGGAACGCAGTCCCCGGTGGGGTCCTGCGATCCTTTTTGGGGTCCCACGTCTAGTTTTTGGAGGGGGATGCCCCTGGGTATCCCAGCCGCCCTGTCTGCAGTGAAATGAGCTGGCGGTTGCTGCAAACTGTTGCATCTGTTGGAGCTGGAATCTCTTTTCATGTGGAGTAATTGAATTGAATGCTTCTGGAAGGGTGTAAAAATCAGAGGGAGGCAATTTAAATCCACGCTGCGGAATTTCTCCGGCTGCCTGGGGACTGAAGGCTGGCACGACCCGAGCTGTGTGGTGGTGATGGGGGAGCTGTAGCTGAATCACAGCCTGCAAGAGCAGCTCACGGGCACAGCGACCACCGCTCCTCTTGGCTTGTGCCTCGCAGTGGGCACATGGGGGTGGTTTTATCTCCTCCTGGGCCCTATGGACCTTCTGAGCACCCCTTCCTTACTGCAGGCTGCCCTAGGAGCTGTTTCCCTTCCGCCACGGCACTGAGCTGGCTGCTGACCTCAGGCAGCATTTGCAGGAGGTGGCAGCTCAGCTCAGGCTTTCCCTTCTCCTACCACTGCCTTTCCCTGTCTGGTAGGACCGGCCTCTGCAGGCTCCCGTGCATGGGAACCCCAAAAACTCATTGTGTCCGAACAGAAGGTGATCACCAAACCCTCTTCAAGTCACTTGCTGGAATTAGCGTCGCTTTGGCCATAAAGAGCTGCTGCACTCAGAATCTCTGGGGTGGCTGGAACTGCAGGAGTGTGAAACACGATGGTTGCAGCTTTGTCTGCTCGTCCATCCATCCCCTAGGGGAGCCCACGGAGCCTCCCTGCCCCGCAGGGCAGCAGCAAAGGCAGCCCCGGTCGTGCAGAGCTCTCGTGTTCACAGCAAACAAGCGAACAGCTGGTGTTATCTGCAGTGATTAGGCACAGAAAACACAGTGATTGCTAAAACTGCTGGATCAAACTCTAAAATCTGTCTCTGCTGACCACCTTGTAAGAAGCAGCTTGAAAGGAAACTGATGTAGTGTACGGACCTCAGCACTGCTTAGGGTAAGGGATGAGAGGTGGGAAAATTGGGCACGAGTGTCTCTGTAGTTCAGGCATGCTGTGAGAAATATCCTTGGTTGGAAGAGCTCCCAGTCGTAGTGTTTGCCTTGTGCGAGATAAGGTGGAAGGAGTTTGGAAAACAAGGACCTTGAAGCTTTATCTTGAGCCGCGAGCATGGCCGTGGGACCCAGAGAGGCAGGGGCTCGGGGCTCGGGGTGGCCAGGAACGCATCAGGCAGCTCCAGGAGGCAAAGCTGTCTCAGTAAGAGTTCCCAAAGTAAAACTGGCAGCGCTTGGTGCCTCCCGACGAGCCTTGCATTGTGGTACAGAGGTGCTGGAAGGCCCCTGAGGTCCCACAGCGCAAGCAGGGGAGCTGAGGGAGCAAAAGGGCTGTGACCCCGCTCGGTTAAGTGGCAGATCTGGATGGAGCCAGGACAGGAGCTCGGGTTAAACCATAACTGTGCTGCTGCTGTGCTCGGTACCAGAAATCCCTGAGCACAGAGGGTCGCCTGGTTATCGAGCAAGGCGCTTCCTGCTGGTGTTGCCGGAGCAGAAGGTCCTGCTTGGGGCACCGTGCTGCAGGAAGGATGTGTCCCAGAGGGGAGCAAGAATAGCCCGGAGAAAATGTGATTTGTGGAGGTAATGGGAAGAAATGCTCGTTTATGCTGGCTCCCGTGACCGAGGGAGACCAAAGTTCAACGATGGGAAGTTTCTGTAGGGGGAAGGAGCAGGGTTTTTGGTATCTCCTGCACAATGCAAGAGAGGGTGTAGCTGAAGTGGGGAGGGTTAGGCTAGACACCAGGGAGCGACTTTCTGATCAGCAGCAAAGCTCGGATCTTCACTTGGAGCGAGGGGAGAGGTAGGACCTTTGGATGGAGGTTTGGGGGACCTGTCAGATAAACTGTGCTAGAAATGGTGAGCTGTGCTCCTGATCTGGAGCAGGACAGCGAACCAGGATGGGCTGAGCTCCTTGTTCTGTGCGTTCGGAGCTGCATGCGGGTCCCACAGAAGGGTCAGATCCTGCAGGCCTGGTGCCATTGTGCCTCTTGTGGACGTTTGGCTGAAGAAGCTCGTGTTGGTGCTCTCCTCGGTCAGGGTATCGCTGCTGTGACAGAGGGGGCAAGCTCGGGGTGGGTCGTGGGGGGGTTCAGTCCCCAACCCATCAGGGAATGGCATGTGGGCAGCATGCGACTGAGATGTTCCTGTCCCCAAGTGCTGGCTCAGGGAGCAGTCTGAAGGAAGAGGACTTGGAGAGGCAGCTAAAATAAAGAGATGGAGAAATCAGGCCCTGTTGGGATCGCAGGTGCGGGTATACACAGAACAGCCCAAACCTCTGGGTCCAAGGGATGGGGACTTTGTCCCTATGCCCTATGCTTGGGGACAGGGGGGTCCTGGGGACCCAGAGCGCTTCCTTGGGTAGCACCGTGCCGGTGGCTCTGCTGTTTGCTGAAGCAGCAGCTTGGGTGGGGGCAAGGTGGAGCTCGGGGCGGCGTGTTTGTAGCCGGGTATCCCTGCTGAGCCAAGCAACAACCTTTTGGGGTGGCAGTCACCCACCCCACCCACCCTGCATTGCTCTCTGAGTCACTGCGGCGGTGATCACTTATCAGCAGCAAAGCGCTCCTGGTCTCTGGAGTGAACAAGACGGGCATTATTTACTTTTCTATTTGTTGTTATAAGGAAGGAGATGGTTATTTAATGTTTAAATATTCACCAGGAACAGCAGGAAAGATGAGATAAGCCTGGGAAGCCTCTGTAGCAAGAATGGCCCTCCTCGAAATTAACCTTCTTAATTGGAGGAAGGTTTACATAGAAAGAAAGCACGCGCACCTGGAGCGGGGCTGGCCGTCGCGTGGGGCGTGCTTTTATTTTGGTATTCACATAGCTCGGGTGGCTGCAGTCACACGGCAGGGGAGTGTGCATTAGCTCACATATTGTTATCGCGGGGGCTGGAAGGTCAGGAACAAAAGGCACTCTGTTCCGCGACCTGCGCTCTGCTCCGTTGGTGAACCTCGCGCCGAGCCTTTCCGGGACTTCGCTTCCCTCCTCCCGCCCAGCAGGAGCTGGATTCAACGTGGGCAAAGAGGCAATGTGTCCGCAGGTGAGTTTTGTGCACTAGCATGAAATAAGGAGGGAGCTGGGGTCCTGGAGGAGGCAGATCTCTGTCCTGGGGACCGCTCCAAGCCCTGGCATCGCCAGGAAGGGGCAGGCTGTGTCTGCGTAGCTGCAATCCACCCGGGGAGCTGGGCTGGGAAGGACGGCGGCTGCGGGCTTTCCGGGCATGGAGGATGTGCCAGATCTTGTAATTTTTGTGTTTGATTGTTTGTTTGTTTCCTGATGGGTGTTCTCTTGCCCAGCCTGAGAGCTGGCATTGAGTGCAGGAGCCTCAAAAGCTTTTCAAGTGGCCCTGGACCTGCTTTGCTCGGGTCAACCTGATTTTGGGGCTGTGCCAGGCTGGGTGGGTCATTGTCGTTGCCCCAAGCTCAGTGAGGACCCTCTGGCTTCTCTGCAAAGTGGGTATTGCCCAAATAAGCAGGAAGAGGCAAATACCGGGGCTAAGTGGTTGGTGCCTTGCTGCTGGTGATGGTCCCCAGTGTGGGGTTATTTGGTGGGTGACAGGTTCCTGCTGGCCTGTGGCCAGTGCACGGGGCTGAGCTGACACAGGGCGTTTCAGGGTGGACTGCCAGCACAACTTGCCTCCTCTCTCCCCTTTACATCCGTGTAAAGCCAATTTAAACACATCGTGTGACTGGGCAGGTGCCTGTCCCCAGCACCACGAGCTGAGCTGGGCTCACTGTCAGCGGCCAGGCCACTCCTGCAGGGCAGGACACAGCACCGAGCACCTGGGGGCTCTTTTTGGTGGTCTCCTTCCCCTGGCCCCATGTCTGTGGCTCCGGACAGAGCAGTGTTCCCAGCTCGGGGGCCATGGCCACAGGATGGGAGCAGCACAGTGTGTCCTTGGAGGGTGCTGTGTGCCACCCATCCCTCTCCCCCACCTGTCCCTCAGAGCTGGCGTGAATCACAAATACGCTCACTCTTGCTGGGAAAACAGAGTTGTTTTTCCTTTTCCTCTCCCCCCTCGAGCTTCCTAGTCACTGTGGCCAGGGCCAGCGGCGCTGCAGGGTGGCGAGGCTGCTGGCAGGGACCGGCTGCCGCCCCACTCATGGTTTTGCTTGTATTTCGGGTGAAATTGTCCGTCACGGATCAGAGCAGCCAAACAAACGCTCCCTCGAGCCTGGGGTGTGCTGTGCTTTTTCCCAACAGTCGTGCTTGGAAGCACAGAAGCACCCCTGAGCGCGTGCCGCCACTCCGCTCCCCGCCTGCTAAAGCTCCTCACAGGGGCTGCCAGCCCCAGAGCCCTCCTGAGCCCCATCCTCCAGGGAACAAAACGCCCTGCAAAGCTGGCAGGCGCCCTGAAGTCGGCACAGAAGCAGGAAGCTTTGCATGTTCGGCCTCGCTGGCTCGCATGTGGCTTCGGTGGTGGCCTCTGTGGTGTGGCAGAGCCCGTCCCTGTGGCCGGCTGCCGCCCGGTGCTGACTCTGGGGGTGGTGGCCGCATCTCATCACCTCAGGCCTCTCTCGAGCTGCCTTCCCCATGCCATCTTTGTGGGCTACCAGACCGAGCACGTCAGTGGTGACGGGGCTTTATGGTCCCTTAACGTGTCCCTGCCCATCCCGTGCGGGTGACTCTGACAAAATGGCCGCAGACAGGGCTTGGGCCTCGTGTGGGCATTAGGGCACAAACCACAGTCAAGCCGTGGTTTCGGTTCAGGCTGGGGTGGGGCGTCCTGATTTTAAGGTCTGAGGTTGACCTGAAGCATCTCAGGGGGTGTTTTATTTGGTTAAAAATGAAAATAGGCTGTGGCTGGTGGTACTGGGCTCTTCTGAGCATGCAGTGGGGATGTGCAGCCCCCCCATGGATGTGTTTGCCAAGTGGGCATTGCCTGACCTGCTGTGTTGTGATTTTTTATCTGAAAAAAAGCTCTTACTTTCTGCCTGTGAACAGAAAAACAAGCTTGGCTGGAGGAGAGAGATGTGGCAGTGGGAATTAAGGGGTCAGCATACAAATCAGCTGTTCACGAGGCCATAAAAAGAGCTTTGAGATCTGCGGCTGCACCTTTGCCCAGGGCATAGGGTTTTGGTTTTGCTTTGCTTCGCTTTATCAAGCATTCTGTAATATCTTCCCCTAGTCTGCTTGTTTGCCTATCTCCTTCTGGCATCTTTTCTTGAGGTTTAATTATTTAATCTGTGATAAAATGTAAAGCAAAGTTCTCCACGCTCGTGCTCAGGAGGAGAACTTTGTTTAAAGTTTCACCTGTCTCATAACTCATTGACCGCATGGGTTTAACTTTAATAAGGCTCTTGCATTTGAAATTGAAAAAGCATTAAAAGAGAATAATCGAGGTCCAACGTGCTAATGTACTGCCATTACATACCGGCCCTGTTGGAGGGAGGTGCAGAACATTGTGAGTTTGGCAGAAATGGGGACATCTCTTCTGTCGCATGGTTTGTGGTACCCAGCACAGCTGGCCTAGGGACACACACAGACTGGTAAATCTCCCCTCCTTAAAGATTTAATCTTTAAGCATAGAGTAGAGGTGGTGTTTTGTTTGACTTTTTTTAATCTGTAAGAAAAAAGAATATTACTTCTGTTTTCTAAAATATCCTTTGAAAACCCACTATTTCCAGGGAAATGCAGGAGCGAGGTAGCAGTCTGTATTCTCCTAAAATTCCTTTAATAAGACAAAAACAAACTTCAGGCTCGTTTCTTTTGACCTTGTGAGCGGTGATGGCACACAGCAGGGCTGTGAAACAGGCTCAGGTTGTGCCAGGGCCACTCTGGTTGTTCCTCAAGGTGCTCCTGGACCGTGGCCCTCGCTTTGGCCCTGCCTGGCTGCGTGTGATTGAAGCTGCAGCAACTTCTGTCCTGGTCTCTTCTGGTTTCTGTATGCACGCCACGTGGGATGTGGCAGGGCAAAACACATTCTTCTCCTTTGCTAAATACAGGGAATGTTTGCAGATGGTGTTCCAGGTCGTCCTTTAAGGAACAAAATTGCTGCACGTCCACGGTGTGGCTGGAGGAGGATGCGGTCTGTGCTGTTCTGGTGGCTACCTCTGGCTGCCCCCTCATCGGCCAGTCTGCACCATTTTTTCCTGTCGATAAGATTTTTGAAGCAATTTGGTAGATAAATAATTTGATTGAAGGGCATTGGGATGTTGTGATGTGCTGAGCTGTTCGGCTCCCTGTTACGCTTTGTGCTGGGAGGCCAGCGACTGTAACCTCCAGAGGGTGGGTTTTTAATCAGCGTGTGGGTTGGGAGATTTGTTTTGTTTCCATGTTTTCTTGTTTGTTTGTTTTGCGATAGTTGTCTTTGTTTTGTTCTTGAATACACTTGAATGTATGTCTGGATTTAAACCTTTCCAGCAGGAAGGTTTTTGTTCTTTTGTTTGTTTATTTGTTTATTTCTTTAAAAACACAAGAGTTTACTTTGGAGTCTGCAAGCGAAGTTATTTCCAATTTGGCTTTAAATCTGTTTCAAGCAGGCAAAAAGCAGCCTTTTGAAGCAGGCAGGTAAATGTTCAGATGCTGGTGGCTGCTCTCCTCCCTTGGGCCCTCTTGGCTGCCTTGGGTTCCCATCGCTCTGCGCACAGCAGAGCTGCACAAAGCATCAGTGTGAGCTGGGGATGGCTTTTGTCCCCCCAGACAGTGTCACAACACGGCATTGTCCCACATGCCAAAGCCCGACCTGCCCTAAACTTGGTGTACCCTGCAAATTGCTTTTGTTTTCACGTGGGAGGCAGGTGAAGCCACTGCCTCCCCTGTTGGTGACAGCGCTTGCTGCAGCAGCCTGTGCCGTCTGGTGGAGTTTGCTGGGCTGGCCCCGTCTTCCACGGGTGGTGACTTTGGACTCTGGTTCTGTAAAGCTTTCCATCATGTTTAACCTGGGGGTGGTGGCTGCGAGAGGCCGTCTGTCTGTCTGTGCTGAGCTGGCAAGAACTGGTGCCGCCCTCCTGGTTGTGGAGCGGGTGGCTCGAGCGCGAGCTTCCCTTCTCCCAGTTCATCTGCGTGGTGTCTGCCCAGCTGCTGGCCTTCCGTGGTGCAGGGCTCTGAGAAACGTCACAGAATCACAGAATATCCAAGTTGGAAGGGACCCACGGGGCTCATTGAGTCCCAGATCCCCAAAGGACCACCTGAAAGATGCCATTTGCTTGGATGTGTTTGCAAAAAGCCCTGGTTGCTGCCGTGTGTGCCTCTCTGGTGGAGGAAGAGGAGTTTGCTTGGGCATTAGTGCCTGCCTCCAACGTGCTGCTGCCGTGGACAGGGGACCAGCTGGAGCTCCGTGCCCCCACTGACAGATCCCAGAGGCACAACTGAGTTCATTTGTTCTGAAACCACCTGGGGAAATCCCAGCAGTGCTGGGCCACCAGCCCTCGCTGTTCGCGCCAGGTTTTCCCTTGTGGCCTCACGGCTCTGCTCTGCACACGCGGGTGTGGGAGGCTCAGCGCCGCCCGTGCTCGGGGAGGAGCAGCCTGTCCTCGTGCCAGGGCTGGGAAAACCCAGCCCTTTGTGCTCGTGGTGTGGGCTCCTGAAAACCAAGCGCCCGGAGCCTGCTGGCTCGCTGCAGGTAACGGAGACGTGGCGCTAAGTATTCAAGGTGCAGTCCCAAAAAAGCATGTCCTGAAGATGCAGACTGGTGGCGCAAGCCGTGCAAACCAGAGGCTATAGTAAAGGTTTACGAAGCAGCTGAGTTTTCTGTTGAGGGATGGGAGGTGCCTTCGTATTACCAGCAGGGTGGAAAAAGTGCTGTGAGGGCTGACTGGTGGTTTTGAGCGGTGGTTCGTGTGGAGAACTCAAACTGATAACGTGTATTTGTAGCAGTGGGGTGGGTGAAAGGAGCGGTGATGGGAACTGCTGAGGGAGCAGCAGGTAATCCCTCTGGGACTCCATAAACCCAATACAAAACCTCTCTGAGACCCAACTGCCAAGGCACGGGGTGGCTCGGCAGAGCTCCTGGGCATGGCGTATGCCTCATGCTGGAGAACTGCTGTCCCGTATGGACTTCAGCCAGCTCTGCAACCCAACCACGTGGCTCCAGCACCTTACAGGGCGACTTTTTCCCTCTTGTGTCTTGTAACAGGCAAATGAGGTGACCGACAGCGCGTACATGGGCTCGGAGAGCACCTACAGCGAGTGCGAAACCTTCACGGATGAGGACACCAGCACGCTGGTGCACCACGAGATGCACGACGAGGTGGAGACGGACAGCGCCATCGACTCCACCGTGCACTCGGAGTTCACCGACCCCATCGAGGAGCCGGAGCATGGGTCAGTGGCGGGGGGCTGCGGGGCAGGAGGGGGGACAGACAGGAGAGGACAGGGACCGGGGGAGACGCAGCCCGAGGATTTAATCGAGTGGGCTGAGTCTGCCTTGCCAAAACTGGTTGGCTTGTTCGTAGTGTTTGCCGCTTCACCGAGACCAAAATAGCTCTTCTTGAAGAATAATAACGAGGCTGCGCCGTGTGTAGGCTGGTTTGGAGCGTGGCCTGGCAATCTCTTTGAGCTAATCTTTGCTTGCCTTGGGAGAACTTCTGTACCCTCATTAGCATCTTTAACTTCTAAAATAAGTTCTCCGAACACCTGAAATACCTGCAGTTTTTAATCTATCGCTGCAGCCAGAAACGTAACGTGTAATTTTCAAGTCAGGAGGGGAACTCGCTGTACTCTTGTTTTTCCTAAACACGCGCGTGCCCTTTGATGTGCAGCCACCTCCTGTAACAACTAGTTTGAAACTTGTGCCCCGAGCACAGGGAGCTGCTTCCCCGTCTGAACCGCTGCTGGCGAAACTGCTCCCGGGCCCCCTCGCTTCCTCGATTTTGCAGGGAAAGTTGTTTTGGGGGTGAAACCAGGATGCTGGGAAGGCAGGAGGGGAGAGAATAGCTTTGTTATCAGCGGCCCAAAAGCATGGGTCTGTGCTGAATCTTCTGGAGCTGCTGTCGCTTGAGGTCTGCTAACACCTGTGGGGTGATTTTTGGCCAAAAGCGTGGCATCCAGGCTCGGTGCCGTGGTGAGCACTCACAGCTCCCCGAGCTTTTAGAAAGCAGGGGGCTCCCTGGGGCTTCCCTCCCGCCCCAAAAGCACATCTGGGGACATGCGAGCAGGCAGTGGTGCTGGGGCTGAAAGGGTGCTGGCTGGAGGAGGTGCTGCGGATCAGAGGAGAGAGGGGATTAGCCAGCCACGCGCTCCTCGCCCGAGCAGCACTTGTACCAGGGTGTAAGCGCTTTCTGAGCCCCCAGCCACCAGCAGCGTGTCCCTAGAGGGTCCATGGCAGCCTGCGTGCGCTCTCGTCCTCTTGGGAAACTGCCGTGCCTCGGATTCACCTGCCTGTAGGTACAAAACGCGTTGCTTAGGGTTTTTGTTTTTTTTTAATTAGGTTAAATTAGGCACACCTAACCTTGGGTGTCCTCTGGGTGCTCTGTCCAAGCAGGTGGTGTCTATTGCCAGGTGTCTTAGGTGTGGGCAGACTCCAGGTACCCAAAGGTTCAAGGCAAAAGCGTATTGGAATTTTTTGGACTCCTGCTTTAAATACTGGAAGGCTGGAGACTGAAAACTTGGCAATCTGATCCCAGGCTGCTGGGGGCTGGTTTCAGCGCCATCAGACCTGAGGTGCCTTCCAGGAGCAGTCAGTAAGTGCCATCCAGCCAGAGCAGGGCTGGATCAAAACTCCAGCCCTGCTTCCCAGCGGCTGTTCAAGCTCGACACGCGTGGGGCGGTTGGAGTGGTTATTTAGGTTGTGTGTGGTAAAGATTGGCTGGGCTCTGGATCTTGCAACTGCTGTGGTGGATCCTGTAGGTGTGCACCAACTCCCCATGCTAGTGCCCGGGGCAGCCCTGGCTGAGGGCTCCCAGGTGCCCGATCAGATCTGCTGCAAGGTGCTCGTCAAACCACAGCCCCTGCTTAGAGAGCTGGGCTTGGCTTCTGCTTGTGAGTTTAAAAATTATAATAAAAATAAAAAAAATCCCCTCTACTTTCTATTCCTGGAACGGTTTCTGATGCTGTCTGGGTGTGCTGGGTGCCACCACTCCCTGGTGGGGGACTGGGCTCCTGCCACCCCCCGCTGCAGGAGCTATGCTGGGCTTGCCTGTGGTTAAAGGGAGATCTGCTGCTGTTTTGGCTGGAGGGGTGACATGTTTTTATTACCAGGATAAGGGAAAATCCTTGAGATGCTGCAGACATTTGTCATAAATGGCTTATCAGTAATTGTTTTTTTTAATTTGGTACAACGATCACAGTTCAATGCCCATGTCTGTTTTCCCCCTCCAAGTTAATGAAGATGGGGGTCTAGCCTGAAATATCGTTTTTTATAATCAAGCTTTTTTCCCCTTTCTTTAGCATTGAATTTTAGGGAGGCGAGCAGTGCTAGTCCCCCCAGAGCACATCCCTGTGGGGCACAGACACGCGGGCTGCTTTCAGGCTTGGTTCTCAGAAATCCCCTCCGTGTTTCCCCCAAACTTCCCTTTAAAACCTCTGCGGTCCTGGGCAGGAAATTCCGGATTTCTGGTGCGTACTGCCCTGGTGGGCTGTGTATGTAGCACTGCCCACCTGCAAAGGTACTGCCAGAAGCGACGTCTCCTGTGCCGAGCAGCGTCCCCTCCGGAGCAAGGGACATCCCCGGGCCCATGCTGGGCATGTTTTGGCTGGGTGCAGCACAGCCCTCTGGATCCGATGCTACAAACCCATTAAAAAATTCCTTCAAATCACCACGAGTGTGTGCAGCATCCTCCCTGCAGGGGCTGAGTTAAGGTCCCTTGCGGTGCCGGGCTTGGCAGCCGCCCCTAAACCACTGGGGTTTGTGTCACCGGGGGCAGCAGCACCAAACCCCACACCAGGCTCTCAGTAGGATTACACAGCACGCAGCAGGCTCAGAGCATATAACCATATAACTCAGAGCATGTTTAGCTCGGGCTCAGGACACACCAGGCTTTGCCTCTGCCGTGCTTTTGGTTGCGCCTGTGCAGTGCCAGGGCTGGCCACCGGCCTTGGGATTTGTCCTGCGTGTCTGGAGATCCCAGGAGCTGCCTTGCAGCTGCCAGGGGAACTTGCATGAAAAAAAAAAAAAAAAACAATGATTTGGTGTGAAAAAACAGGCTGCAAACCTCCTGGGGGTGCCTGGGCTGCCCCTTCAGCCCTGTTCAAGGCACAGTAAGGCAGAAGTGTGAGTTGGGAAGCAGATGTTTGGTGTGCTATCGGAAAGGCTGCTGCAGTGGTCACCCCGTAACATCTTTGTCTGTCCCCACAGATCCCATCCGCATGACCTGCCCCTGGGCTCGGACCTCAGCCACTCCATCGTTACGGTCATTAGCGGAGAGGAGCACTTCGAGGATTATGGAGAAGGGAATGAAGCAGATTTGTTCTCGGACAGCTTGTGTAACGGGGAAAGCAGCTTTAACAGCTCCTCGTTCCTCTCTCCCAGGTAATGCTCAGCACAGCACTCGCAGTGCTTTACCCAGTTTCCCTGGCTTAGTGTCCTCGCTCAGGCTCTGTGGGTGTGAGTTTGGGTGTGCTGCAAGAGGGGATTCCTGGCAAAGCTTGGATACAGTGGGGTAACCAGCTCAGCAGTGGAAGATGAGCTGCCTCCTTCAGCCTTTAATTTTCCTGAACAGTTCCTGTCCTCCCATCCAGAGGCGCTAATGTCCAGCAGCACTTGGAAGCTCTCTGAGTTTGAGTCTGGGACAACGCCACGTTCCCTCTCTGTTGGGGATGTGGCTCCTCGCACGGCATTCTGCTAGAGAAAACTGCCATGGAGTTTTATCCCCAATCCTGTTGGATAGCTTCATTTTTTTTTCCTTTTGGCTTTGATAGGATGCTTGGTTGGATTTGCACAAGCAGCTGCAGCCTTGCTCCTCTAGGCAGCCTGAGGGATTCATGGGGCAGGAAGGAGGCCAAAGTGTTTTCTTGCACTCCTCGTGTTAGGGTCTGAAACCAGGCACATGTGGGTTTTCCAGCCCATGCAGGGTGGACTGAGGATGACGATACAAACCGGTCAATCTGTATTTTGTAAGAAAAAAAGTGAAAGCTGGAATGGTCACGCACACCTGCAGCCCCTGTGACGACAGGTGACGTGGGGACATGCTCCTCCACCAGGCAGTGCAAGTCTGCGCGGGGCAGGAGTGCTCCCTGCCTGCCACACGCCCATGCTGAAGCCCAGAAGATGCTTTTTTTTCCCTTTGGGGTGATGTGTGACTTTCCACAGCAGTACAAACCTGTTACAACTTTTTTTTTTTTTTTTTAATTTTATTTTCCCTGTTTACCTTCTTTCTACGAGATTCCCAAAGACCTTTGTAGAGCTTGGGCAATTCTGCTTGCACGGGGCTGAAAGGGAAGAACTGCTGTCAAATCTACACACCAGCATTTTGCTGCAAGTCAGGGCTGACTTTTTTTTTTTCTTTTTGCTGGTTCAGCAGCAGTTTTGAAGATGTTACCTGAACCTGCAGTAGAAGGTGTTGCTGTAAAGCATGGCTGACCCGTTAATTTGGGAAAACAGTGCTCTTGGTGAGCTGACAACCAGCCTTGGTGTTGAGTTTCTCCTTGAGTGTAGGCCTCCAGCCCAGTCCAAAAGCCTCCTGGCAATGAAATACTCAACTAAAATAGCTTTGCACACCGCTATTTTTTTTTCTTTAATACCAGTCCTGAGCTCCCAGGTTACCTCTGCTCACGGTGCCCAGCCCTTGCTCTGTCAGGGCGCTCTCTTCCCCGTGCTGCCCTCTCTTTGGGTCCTGCCTCTGCAGCATCTCTCCTCTGCTGGAGAGGTTCAGGGGGCGCGTGGCCGTTCAGGTCTAGCCTTCACCTGGGATTATCGTTGTGTGCACAAAGGTCCTTAGCTGATGTTTCTCTAAGCAGGTGTTGTTTTTCTGAACAAAGCCCTGCCTCCCCAGTGCCTTTACATACAGCAAAACCTTACAAAGCACTACGGGATGTCACTGGCCTAGATGAGCCTTTTTTTTTTGCTGAGGTTTGAATAGGAGGAACAGCATCTCTTGTAAGCGGTCACATCGCCACACACCACTTCCATGTTACCAGAGCCTCCGAACAGGAATAACGGTGACAAATTTTCCTGCTACAGCTCCAGACCTTCACAAGAGGACTAATGCAAGCACCAAGAGCCTTGGGGAAGGCTGTGGGGTATTGCATTTTCCTGCTTAGTCCTGGTGTGCGTGTTTCTGATCCCTGTTCTTGGGTTCCCACCTCTTTTTTGGTGCATTCAGCCGGTAGGAGCGAGGTCTCCCTGCCACGCTTGGCGAGAGAAGGACGGCGACTGAAAGTACGAGCTCCTCGCGTGCTGGACGAGCTCCTTAAGTGCTGGACGAGCTGCTGAAGGCAAATGTTACCCCACGAGGCAGAGGAAGGAGGCAGCAGGGCTGCGTGCAGTGCAGGGGGTGGCAGCTCGCCGCCAGCGGGAGGTGGGGACGCCCCGAGGCGTGGTGGGGTTCAGCTCTCACCCAGCCGGCTGGCAAGGAACCAGCGCAGCCAGGGGCCAGCTCTACCTTTACACAGCAAATACCTGCGGATTCTCCTAATGCTTCTTGTCTGATGGCTTTCCCCACCTCAATTAGTGCCTGTTAGAGCCGAGTTTGCACACCAGGTTTGCTCCCCGGGGTTCATCAGCGGCTCGTTCTCAGGTGCTCCCTCTGGGTACCGCAGGGCTGCTGCCAGCTTCTGCCCCCTGCAAAGCCTGAGCAACTGAAGTGACTGCTGGTGGATAAAGACTTTCCTGAGACTGAACCTGCCCTAGAGGCTAGGGGGTTGTTTTTCAACGTTTTTGCAGGAATGGGAAGAGATGAGCAATGCAGCATGCACTGTGGTCCACTTGCCTGATCTGAGGGGGCTCGGAAATACTGCACAGAAGGCACAAACTCAGAGACCTGACCCCAGGGGGGCTGCTGACCCCCCCCACACCCCCAGGAAAAGTCCCTGAGAGGCTATGCAAAGGTGCTGGGGGGAACACCCCTCCTGGGGGGAGCCTCAGCATCTCCCGGGTCAGGACTTGCCAGTGTGGGTCTGCACCATGGGGTTGACTAGTCCTTTCCAGATATCTTTTGGGTTTAAGCTTGCTTGTGTTTGCTCACACCTTTACCTGTCTTTCCTATTGAACTGCTTTGTTTTTTCACTATTAACCTTGCTTTGATTAAAGTCTGTGGCTTCCAGAAGCGTGTTTGCCCGCAGAAAGGATTTGTGGCATGCATTTGGCCCCAAAGCAAGACGAAACTGATTCGCAACCACCTTTTTATGAGCTTAGCTTCAAGGGGGAAGCTCTTTGAAATGAAAATCCGACCCCAGTGTGCGTTACCCTCAGTGTGGGTCTGCAGCAGCACAGCTGCTCTATTTTTAGGTGGTCCTGTTGGAAAGCGGTGACCGAGCGAAGGACTTGGCTCTTGGTCTTGGCACCGCGTGTGAGCCCAGTCTGCATTTCACGGGGCAAACCAGGATGATTGTAGGGCCTCTTGAGACAGGTTGCTTGGAAAATTGTGATGGAAAGTGGACTTTGTAGTCCCGTGGGTTGGTCTGGTGTTCCCAGGACCCAGCTAGAGCAGGCTGGCACAGGGTTTGGAACCTGGCCAGGCTCAGCTGCCATACACCTCCCTTTATTTTGGGAGGAGGATGGTGGTGGAGCTCCTGCTAACTCATACTAACTCCAGATGCACAGAAATTGGGCTTCTGAAAGGAAAGCAGGGAAGGAACCCAACCTGCCCTCAGGCTTTAATTGCAAGTCCTGGATCTCCTACCAAAACCCCTGCCCAGAGATTCCCCCCTCAGCTTGTGGAAGCCACAGACGAAGCCGGATGATTCCCTTCTGTCCTGTTGAAATGACACTTGTGATTTCTCTAGCACCAATCCGCTCGCTGCGAAACTGCACAGCATTATCGCAGATGAAGCATTTGAGTTTTACTGTAGCCAGTGCCACAAACAAATCAACCGCCTTGAGGATCTTTCTGCTCGCCTGAATGATCTTGAAATGAATAGGTAATTGGTCTCGTGCATGGCAATGTCCGTCTTGGGAATGGTGCTGGGGAAGGGAAGACTCTCATTGTCTCTGCTGATGTGGGGCTGGATTCCCGTTGGCAGAAGGGGGTGAATTTCACTGAGCGGGGGGGCCAAATCTGTGCTAACATCGTGGAGGGTGAGCAGGAGTTTGCTGTAATCTGAGCCCTGGAAGCTAACAGACAATGGGAATCTTCCCTTCCGCTCTGCTCAGCCTCTTTGCATGGCCTGTGCAGTGTCAGGTGGATGCGTTACCGCGCCCCGCTGCTTACACGGGGAGCTGGAGCCCTGGGCTGGCCGGGCACGGTGTTTTGTGTCACCAGGGGAATCAGTGGCAGCGTGGAGAAGCCCCTGAGGGCTGGAATCTGGAGGGGCAGCTGCTGCCCTTCCTCCTGGGGCAGTGGGGACCCGAGCGCAGCGCTGTGCTCGCCGCTTGGGGCTCTCCTCTAGGCGCTCGCTTTGCGGCCCTACAAACTCATTTCACCCCCTGGTGTCACTCCTACCACCCCCAGCCCAGAAGGGGGGATAAATGCCTTTCTTAGGAGCTCCACAGGTTCTTGAGGGCACATTTGGGGGCCAGCCAGCCGGCCTTGCTGACCTGGCAGGTCGGGAAGGATGTCTGGTGGTGTTTGTTCTGGCCTGTTTGCAGTCCACGAGGGGGAAGGATCGCAGGACTGATGATAATGATAATTCTGCTCATTCCCAGCGTGCTCCTTCAAGCCTGGTTTTTGGTCATGGTCTTGGTCTGTGTCCTCTACAGGGACAGTGTGACACGAGGGCCCTCCTGGGCTGCAGCCATGGGAAGAGACCTGGAAAACAAACAGGAGCTTGGCCTTGAATTTTAAGTGCCAAAAGTACTTCTCTCCCCTCTTTTTCTTAGGCAAATAGTTGCTGTTAGAAATCCCCCAGGGGAAGGCTCTGAGGGTTCGTGATGTGGCTCAGGTGAAGCAGGAAAACACTGGACTTGCCCGGGTGCACCAGTGGCCCCACTCCATTTCGGGTTTTCTCCACCAAATTCACCTGCAGGGCTGAAATACCCGCTCTGAGCCTCCTGGCGTGGAGGCTTCCCCACCCCACGGTGTCCCTATAGGAATTCTGTAGGTTTTGGTGTAGGTCTGGTTCCCCCACCTGGGCTCAGGGTTTCCCACGCACAGGTTTGCTGTTGCTGGAAGCGTTGCCCTGCTTGCCAGCGTGAGCAGCTCAGGGACACAACGAGACTGAAGCACAAGACAGCGTTCCTGGAGGGCTACAGACCACTGGGATCACTTTCTGGAGGTGCAACGGGGATTGCACAGCAGGTCGGGAGCTCCTCGGTCACCAGGAGAGAGCCACCAGGGAACTGGGCCTGTCCTGTGGGGTGAGCGGGGGTGAGAGGTGGCCCCGTGGAGCACTCAGGAGTCGATGGGATCTGCTCCTCGCTCCCACGAGCAACGAGAAGCCCACAAGTGCCAGACCTTGGGTGAAGTGAGGAGCGAGGTGTGGGCTCTGGGGACTCATCCTGAGGACGGCCCCGCTCCAGGGGTGCAGCCCAGCCACCCTGTAACAGCCTCACTCCTAAAGGCTTTGGGTGCATATTGAGAGTTTGGGGTACATACGCCGAGAGTTCATCCCTTGGAAGAAGCGGGGAGCCAGGCCAGCGCTGGAAATCCCGGGGGCAGTCAGTATTTGCTGTGCTGCAGTACCCCAAATCCGACTGCAGCCTGGTCCCGGCGGCAGGGCGCTGCTGCCCGAGCCTGCAGCACAGGAGCCCGGGGCCGAAACCTGCAGGGAGCTCGGGACGAGCCAGATTCCTGCGAGCGTGTTGTGGTTGAGTGCCCTTGAAGGCAAGTTTGCACGTCTCATCCCCTCCCGAGAGACCCGCAGGTGCCGGCGCTGCTTTCCGACAAGCCGTTAGCGGAGACAAACCCCGATCCTCCCCGCGGCGCCGGGGGCGGACGTGACTTTGTGCATTTGCTGGCAAACGCGGGGGCCTGGCCTCTCCCCGGCCCCGTGCGTGCCTTGTCCTTGAGGCCTGGCCAGCGGTGCTGCTCCTGCAGCCTGCGCCAGGAGGATGCACGTCTGACACAGCCACGGGTAGCCCTGACAACAACCCGCGGCCAGTCGTTGCTTCCCAGAAGCTGTAATTTCTTTTTTTTAATTTTTTTTTTGGAAAGGAAGAAAATCGCCCTGCACTATTTTTAATTCCTCCTTCGAAGAACTCGTGTCACGGCTGCAGCTCGAGGCAGGAACGAACTCCCCGCTGATTTTTCCTTAAACTGAGCTAAGCACCGGGGAATGCAGCTGCTGCATCCCCCCCTCAGCCCGAGCTCTGCTCGCTGCCACCCTTCAGCGGTGATTTGGTGCCAGCGCCGTGTCCCGGTGGCATCTGTTGGACACCGGCGTGTGGCAGGAGCCTCGGCTGGAAGAGGGTCGCACGGGGCCGTGCTGCCTGCTCGGAGCTGTGCTGGGTTTCCACTAAACCCCGACCTCTGTGCGGTGGTGGCAGCTGGCTGGGGTGTGCACAGCGAGTGCTGGTCTCTGGTGGGGGTTATCCAGGCGAGGAGAGCTTGTGCCCGTCCCCGGGGACTGGGAAAATGCCCGTGCCTGAAATCCAGACAGGGCCACGATCAGCAGATCCCCGAGCTGCGAGTAGGCAGCAGTTCTGCGGTGATCCGACACCAAATATAGCTCGGCGAGAATAGTCCCGGAGCGGCACAAAACCGGCAGCGTGCAAAACGAGGGAAATGGCGATTTGGGGGCGAGAGGCGCAGCCCCTCGTGGCAGCCGGGTAGGGACCGGGAGGGCACCGGGGGTGCTCGGGCTCTGCGAGGGTGGCGGCGCTGGCCGAGACCCACCAAACTCCCTGCTATTCTTAGCACCTGCCCCGGGGCTCAGCTTTCAGGACGGGGATCGGGCAGCGAGAGGATGGTGTCGCTGGTGGCGGTGAGGGTCCGGCGGCGGGCTGGGCTCGGTTCGGTTCCTCGCCTGCCTCCTGGCGCGGGCGGCGGGGCCGTGCGTGCCGCTGCGAGGGCGAAGGATGTGCCCCGCAGTGTCTGCAGCTTCCTGTTTGCCTTGCCTCTCCGCTGTCAGCTTTCCTAAAACCCTTTCCTGTTTTTTGTTCGTTTTGCAGCCCAAATAAAAGACTCTCGAGCAAGAAAGTGGCAAGGTAAGCTCGTGCTCGTGCTGCTGCCTCGGTGGGAAGGGTGCCTGCGCCAGCTGCCAGGCCCGCAGAAGGAAGGCTGTCCCAATAACCTTGCCTTCTGCTCAGGGCAAGCCTCGGGGCTTGGTTTTGCTGGAGCAACCCTCCCTGCTCAGCCGGTCGGGAGCTTTGGGGCATTGTGGGGGCAGCCGCAGGTAACCCCACTGCTGGGGTTTAATGTTGGGTTGTTCTCCCCTGCGGGGCTGCCCAGCTGCTTTCCCTGCCTGCTCAGCTTGCTCGTGTGCTGCCAGCTGCCTTCCCTGGTGGATATTTGGGTATTCTTACCCTGCCTGTGCAGGAAGAGCTGCAGCGTGCTGTGAGTCTTAGGGCAGAGTCTCCATCCCATCCCGATGAACCCTGGTGTTCCTCTCTCCTCCTGGCCTCACCGTCCCACCTGTACCCGTGTCGTCCTACTCACAGCCAGATGCTGGGGCTCACCTCCCCTGCCTGGTCTCCTGCAGTCCCTGGCTTTGCTCTTTGCTCCTTTCCAGGCAGGGCAGAGGCACTGCAGAGGAACAGGCGGCTCCTTTGGATGGAGCAGGAGCCACCGTGCTCCCTCTGGAAGCACAAATGTGGGCAGCCCCATGCCCCAGTGCTTGGGGTGCACCCAACCGAGGGGCTCAGGAGCTTCCCTGAACCCCTTTGTCCCACATTCCCCTTCCCAATTTTTCCTGTGGTCAGCAGTCTCTCCTCCCAGAAAGGAAGCGCGTCTTTGATACTAAATTTCCTCCTTCCACTCATCTCACTTTCGAGATCTTTGTGAAAAACAGGGGCAGGAAAGAAGGCTGAAGGGAGCAGCCTGTCCCCGGGTTTCCTGTTTCAGGACTAGCTTTTGTCCCCTGGCTGCCAGAAATCATTTGGGGAGGGTTTGAGTTAAACTCCTGGGAACGGGGATGCCCCATCTGCCCCGGCCAAGGCTTCGTGGGTCGAGCTGCAGGGCCGGGGCCAGGCTGGGTTCCCTGGGACCCGTGGGCACGGGCCAGTGGTGGTCGCTTGGAGAGCAGTCAGGGTTAGGTTGTGGTAGTGACAGAGAAGAGCCAGGTCCTGAAGATCAGCCCAAAGGGTGCTTTTGGAGGCAGATACTGTAATTAAAACATAACATTTGCTCCTTGTAAATTGATTTCATTTTGGTGAGGGCTCTTTCCCTGACTTTTGTTATCCGGGTTCTGCGTGTGCCAAGAAATCTCAGCTGCTTAGGCCCTGTTGCGCTTGGCATGATTCAAATGACAAATGTGCCCGAGACTTCAGCATCTAAATATATACCAGGGTGAGGAGGCAAAATAAGCCTGGTACTCAGCTGCGGTCTCTTCTGTAAATGCCAGTTATGCTTCATGAATATTTGCATGAGCATATTGTGTAGCGGGGTGAATTTCAGAGCCCAGCTGACAAACTCATTGGATAATTTAGGTTCAGAGAGGCCTCTGTGCTTCTCTCATTCGCCTCCTGCTCAAAGCAGTGCTGGCTTCGAAGTAGCTCGGCTTGCTCATCGGGGGGTAGCGGGAGAGCAGAGCACCCGTGAGACAAGGAAACAGGGAAAGGCCCCTCTCCCTTTTCGGGGACACTGTCGGGGTCCCAGCCCCATCTCCATCACCCAGCCTGAGCGAGCTGAGCCCGTTACTGGCAGTCCTTGGGCATCCACAAGAAGCGGCCATTCCCCAGTAGGGAACCAGTTCAGGCATTTGCGAGCACAGACTGCGGTGTAAGGCACGTTGGTGCCAGTGTAGGAAGCTCTAGGAACGGGATTTTGCTGGGAACATGTTGGTTTTCTCCAGGCAGCCTGGTCAGGGCTCCCAGAGCTGGAATATAACGACCCCTTGCTGTGGCCATAGCTGCTGCTGGTGCCCTGGAGCTAATCAGCAGCGATAGCACGGCAATTAAAGGCAAGTCAGCCCCTCCACGCGGCATCCTGGGCAGTGTCCTTTGGGTTGGCACGAAGCCACGGACACTGGTGTCGCAAGGCCTTGCTAATGATTAGCTTGCTCTCGGCCGCAGCAGCGGTGGGCTGGGGGGGTTTTTTCCCCATTTCCCTCCCCTTCCACCCGCTGCCCCCACTCGTCCACCCTACCAGCGGCAAGAACCGAGTGCCCCATCCTTCGCTGGGGAGCGCACGGCCTCCGTATGCTCAGAAAGAAAGAAATTGGGCCGGGGGAGCTCTTATCTCCTGTTCCAAAGAGCGAGAGCGGGTGATTGCGGTGTGAAGTCCCAGCAGCATGTGTCCACGTCTGCACGCCGCTCGCAGGGCGCGTTCCTTCGGCCGGTAAGCACCGAGGTGCTTGGGCTGCTTCGCCCCTTTAGCTTGCCGTGGTGCCGAGGGACACTGCTCTGCGAGGGCCACGGCAGGAGGTGGCAGCTGAGGAGGAGAGATTGGGGCCCGGACCCTGCGATGTAGCGGTGGTTGTCGCCTGGACTTGCTATGTTTGCCCTAATGTTCGTGTTCCTGGGGGTCGGGGTGGCTTTTCTCTGCTACAGGCAGCTGCATCAGACCAGCACACTGTCCGTGGGGGCGATGGAGGAGTCGTACCGGGACACGCTGGAGTGCACGGAGGAGGACATCACGGACAAGGTAGGAGCAGGGGCGTCCGTGCCATCCCGCAGCGGGTCGGGGGCGGCTCGCTGTGCTACGAAATGCCCTGCCAAGGGCTGCAGCAGAGCTCCTCTGGGTGTGTAGCTGCACCAGGGAAGGCTGGTGGGACGTGGGCAGCCCTCTGAATCGAGAGGGTTTAAACCGAGAGGCCTCTGAGTCAAGCTGCAGAGCTCCTGTGCTGAGCGAGGAGCTCCAGCTGCTGCCTGCTCCCCGGGGACAGCGTGCCGCCCGCCTGCAGGTGCTGGTGGCACCTCCTGGTGCTGCTGTGCCCGCCGAGGGCTGGCTGTTTGCAGAGGGTTTTCACTTCTGCTTCATGTTTTGGGATGAGATGTCGTCCACATCTGCTTCTCCAGGACGAGCAAAGTCCCCCAGTGGGAAACGAGGGCGTCCTTCCCTCAGCCTCGTCCTGCCGCGAGGACACAAAGCCGACCTTGTGTCGGGCTGGTGGGGTCGTCCCGGGTGTTGTGAGCTGGGGATTGCGGGGCAGGAGGACAAGAAAGCTTTTGTTTGAACACCAGGAGCTAAAAATAGGTAGAGGAAGGATGGAAAGTTAGAGATGAGTGAGCTGGGGCTTGTGTAAATGTTTGCTGCAGTAATGAAACTCTTTCAAAATAGCTCCTTAATTCTGCAGCCGTGAATAGAGACCTGCGTGGAGCAGCGTGTGAAAGACAAACCTGTGTGTTTGGCTGCACTCTGGTATAATTATAATGCATAAAAGGCCTTTAAAAAACAAATTAACATTTTTCCAAGTCTGAAAGTTGAATACAACGCCGCAGACCTCACGTTCCTAAACAGTCTCCAGCCGTCTGGCTAGGAAAGCTGCCCCCGTGCTTCTAGTAAAGTCCTTGTCTCTGCGTGCTGCTGTTTTGTAATGCACTCAGGTCTCCTTGGCCCTTCTCCCCCCACTGATGGGAGTCCTACAGCTCAGGTTTCGTAGACGTGCTCCCAGCTCCTTTGTGGTTTGGGACTCTGTGTGGGGGTGCGAGTGGGACTTGGGGACCATGAGTAAGTGGAAACACAGATAGGGCTGAAATATGCCAGGTACAGGGAGAAAACGCTCATCTCTGCCCCCTTCCAGCAGGCAGTGTTGTTTCCCCGTGGCCTCATTTACACTTAGCTGTCCTTTCCTAAGCAGCGGGTGGTTGTTCCCAGCCTCAGGGCTGCACTCCAGCTCAGCGGTGATGCTGCAGAGATCCCGCTGGGTCTTTCCCTCTGGACATTCAGTATCTTGTTGTGAAGAAAGGAAACAGTGAAGCGTTGGGCCCCGTACTTCTACTCGGGAGACACGAGACACTCAGAAACCAGAGCGTAAAAGGATGTTTTGAACAAAGGCACGGCTCCCTGCTTCCAGTGGCAGCCGTCCCCGTTCAGGTGGCTCAGCCAGGTCCGAGCTCCAGCGAGGGCTCCTGCAGCGAGGGTCGCTTTGTGGGGTGGAGAGCGGGGTGCGGGCTGACCCTTGCTTCTCCCATGTCCCCAGGTTGTCTTTCTGGAGAAGCGGGTGACGGAGCTGGAAAAGGACACGGCTGCCAACGGCGAGCAGCACAGCCGCCTCAAGCAGGAGAACCTGCAGCTCGTGCACAGGTAAGGAGCCCGGTTCGGAGCCTGGTTCATGCCACCCCTTGCTCAGCAGGAGGGGCTCTTGTGCGGGATGGCGTGGTCCCACACGCACTTTTTGGGGCCGCTGGCACATTCCCAGGAGCTCTGTTAATTGCTGGCAGCTCAGCAGGTACAAACGGCCCACCTCTGGCCACGGTGCCAGCTTGCACTCGCTCCTTCAGAGTATGCTGCTTGGGTGCATGTAAACACAGAGCTTTGTAGGTCTGTTTCCACATGTCCACCCTTAATGCTGCCTGCAGAGCCCCAGAGGCTGGCTCAGGGAGGCTCGTGGCTCCCAGCCAGCCTCAGCCCTGCTGCTTTCGGATCCTGGCTGCAGCGCAGCCCCTTCGGATCCCGTTTTAAGTAATCGCTGTCCTTACGGATCTGGCAGGCTTCTCTCTTCCAGCAGTGTATTTACACTCCCAGATAAACCCAGCAGGAGTTATCTATAGGGCTGTAAGGCTGTTAAGTAATGATTGTGTCATGGAACCGAGCGTTCAAACAAAGGTTTCTCTAAGCCGTGATAAACTTTGCGGCGAGGGGAACGCTTTCACTTCAGCGGCTTGGCCCAGAAGTGTCAGTCGGCTTTTAATCACGTAAAGCCCTCTGTGTACTCCTTGCTGCTTCAAGAACGGCTTCATCTGGCAAAAGCCTGCCTGTGCAAAGCGATTACATAAAGCAGAGCAAAGCAGCCTCCCAGCAAGCCGGGGTGAGGAGCTCCACGGAGGCTGGGACTGCCTCTGCCCGCTCCTCTGCCCACACGAGCAAGCACAGCTGCTGCCCCAAAGCGTGCCATGATCGTGGGACTGTGTGGAAATCCCCGTTGTGCTGGCACACAGAGGTTTGACCTGCAGAGCCTGTATTTTTAGGGCTGGGGACATAAGAGTGTGAAAAGGAAGAGGGTTAAGGGACGAGGTTCCCATTCAGTAGCTTGTTCCCGGTGGTGCCGTGCCTGAGACCCGCAGGGTGTGTTACAAAATGATTGCTGTGCTTTCACCCTCATCCTCTTCTTGCTGTCTCCCCCCTTATAAAAAGGTTGTGATGCAGCCTGGAGAGGTAGAAAAATAGATGGAGACATCTACCAGCATGTGCCACCCAGTTTATTTTACTTTAATACCATGTTTAATGCCTCTCCCTCCTCTCCGCAGAGCCAACGCTCTCGAGGAACAGCTGAAGGAGCAGGAGCTGAGAGCTGACCAGACACTCCTGGAGGAGATCAAGAAGCAGAGGGAGATGCTGAGCAAAATGGAGAGGGAGAAGAGCATTGAGATCGAGAACCTGCAGGCCAGGTGGGGCTGGGGCAGGGCTGGGTGGCGGCAGGTCTCCCGGACCCGCACGGCCGCTGGTGTCTCTGGGGAGACAGAGGGTGGCAGAGGGTGACCTGAGCTTGGCTAAAGGTGTGGCTAAAGTCAATATAAACCCTGAGGTTTGGCTGCTTCTCCTTCCTTACCTTTGTCCCAAAGTCAGGCCCCTCCGTGAACCTGGTCTCAGACTTATTTGGGTTTCGCTGATGCAGTTTAGTCTAGCTCGTGTTCTCCTTCCCTGGGCCTGCCCCGCAGTGCATGAACGCAGATGTTGTTTGTTAGCACTTCTTCACATGAAAGACCCGAGGAACTCTGTTTGATGCTCAGACCTGAGTCGTGTCTTGGAAACAAGCAAATATCTGATCCTGCTCCCAGAAGCTGCAGGGGTTACGGACCTGGGCAGGCGCAGGTCGAGAGGGAAGGCAGAGCTCTCCCCGGTGAGAAAGGAGCAGGTAGTGCAGCACGAGTGGGTCATGGCTGCAGGCTGCTTGGAGGAGCAGGAGGGTACTGGGGCAGAGCGAGACCCCATCGTGAGAGGGAAGAGTGGTGACACAGGTGGTGTCCTGGACGCCTAGGGTTCATACATCCTTGTGGCTTCCTGAGGAAAGAGTAGCGTGGGAGACAGTTCCATGTATTTGGCAGGTTTTTTCTGATGGGGCATTTTTTTCTGGTTTTCCAGAACAATTATTGCTATTGCTTGTGGTGAATGAAAAATTACTGAACTTCACTTTATTTTTTTTTAATTGTAATTGGGGTTGTGGTAGGACAGTTACCATGACACAGGGATGGGATGTTACTTTACTGGGAGAATGCAAAGCTGAAGCCCTGTCTGAGCCCCTGCTCTGACTGCCCAGGCAATATTTGCTTTCTGGTGCCCAGTGCTGAGGTTTGCCCATGGACACCGATGAAGCCTTTGGGCTAAAGAATCATATTCAACCTAGTTGAGGAGAGCATGGCACTGGACAAAAGACTTGCCTGAAATTGTGTGGATTCCCCCATTTTTCCCTGGGAATGGCAATAGTTGAAATCTCCAGGTTTGCACTGAAGAGATCAATCACTGCTGGCTTGCCTCCAGCAGGTCCTGGTTTGATATTCCTGATAATTTTGCAACCAAGCCTCCTGCACTTGTGCTGTCGGGGTGACTTTCTGACACATCTCCCCATTGTTGCAGGCTGCAGCTACTGGATGATGAGAACAGCGAGCTGAGGTCCTGTGTCCCGTGTTTAAAAGCCAACATCGAGAGGCTCGAGGAGGTGAGGACGTGTGTGTGTGTGTGGAAGGAGGGTCTCTCTGCCCTCCGTGCTGAGGCTGCCATCAGAATGTGGCAGCATCGCTCTGTGCTGGCCTCTCTGGCTAAAAACCTGGGATTAAAACCCTGCAGAGCCTCTCCTTGTGACAGCAGCAGAGCCTCAGCCCTGGTGGGGCTGCTTCGGAGGGGACTCGTGCCCTCTGCTGGAGGCTCGTCCCCAGCCCTGCAGCGGGGCCGGGGCAGTCCAAGGGGGGGAAGAGGAGCTGGCATGCTTTATCTGCTTCCTGCCAGGCAGATACGCCGTCAGCAGGAGCTGTGTGCTGAGTCTTCAAAGCGCTGCCTTATCTCCCAGACCCTCGCCCCTGCTCAGGCTCAAGGCCGTGCATCTGCAGCCGGGGCGGAGGCTGCCCGAGGGGCTGCAGCCTCCCCAGGGCTGGCTTTGGGAGGGAGCCTGGGTTAGGGGTCCCACAGCAGGCCCAAAAGTCACGTCGTGTTTCTGCTCAAGTCTGTGGCGCATTTAAGATTAAAACTGAAGTGAAATCAAAGCTCTCTGCCCGGCTGAAGGCCTCCAGGATTTCATCCTTTTGCAGTCCGTGAGCCTGCAGGGCATCGCTGCGGCTCAGCCTCCACCCGAAATGGCCAAGGCGAAGCTGCCTTCGTCTGCCACGGCCGTGTAAACACGGTGCACTGAGGCCGGGGATGGGAGAACCGCCGTGGGTCTGGGGATGGATTTCTTGCCTAGGTGTGTCCAGCCATGCGAGGGTTGTTTTGATCCTTAATCCCTCTGCAGAGCAGCGCGGCTTTTCTCCGCAGTTAAATGTGATTCAGCAGCGGTGAGAGGCGCAGTTGCTGCCCCTCCCTGCCGAGGAGAGAAGCCCTGCTGACGGACTGCTGTGTTGTTTGGTGCCAGAAATCCAGATTTTGTTGTCAGTGCTGCATTCCTGCTTGCGCGCTGCCTTCGGTGCTGTGCTGCGCGGCACTGGGGCACCCCAGCCAAAACCTCCCTCACGGGGAGAGCCAGGCTGGAAGCCTGGGGTGAATTGGTCACAGGAAGAGAGGAGCTGCTGTACAGGGAGGCGTCCTGCGCAGGGCTGTTGTCACCAGCAGGTGACAAGCTTCCCACACCACCTCCAGCCCCAGCCGAGGCGAGCCGGGCTGCGCGTTGGTTTTACTGCCTGGTGGAATTGGTCACGTTCAGGTGTGGGTCAGTCCCCAGTTAAGTTCTTTGCTGTCTGAAAAATGGAATGAAGTTCCCCTCAGTGGCATAAGATCCTGGATTTCTGGCTGTTCTGCAGTTCAGACCTAAGGAGCCCAGGGTCTCTTGTTGCCCCATAGTCCCCATCCAGCCGTGTCCCACCCCGGCACGGCGCTGCCCCAGCGCAGGGACCTCACTGTGCCATGATCCTAGGAGCACTGCTTTAATCTGTGGCTCTTCTTGAAGCACTCGTGCTCTGCAGCCCTCAGACAGCAAACGAGGTGGCAGCAGGCAAGGGGAGCATCCCCGCGGGGCTGGGTGCGCCGGGCCCTGGGGCGAGCAGGATGAGCCCTGGCAGCCGGGCTCTGCCTCACGGCCCCGCGTGTCGCTGCAGGAGAAGCAGAAGCTGCTGGATGAGATCGAAGACCTCACCGTGCAGCTCACGGAGGAGCAGGAGAACAAGAGGAAGATGGGGGACAAGCTGAGCCAGGAGAGACACCAGTTTCAGAAGGAGAAGGAGTCGACCCAGGAGGTGAGTAGAGTTTCGTTGCCTGCTGCAGCCCTTCCCGTTAGTCCCCCCCGAGACAGGGGGTGTTACAGGGGAGCTGGCTTCAGCAGCCTTTCCAGAACCATCTGTAACTATTTGTAGAGCATTGGGTCCTGCCTGCATGGAGAAAGGTAGTGCAGCAGCTTAACTGTGTGACATTTGTCACTTTTGCCTCCGTGAAAATTCAACCGAGCATGTTTGCCTGCATCCACAAACCCGTTTGGGCTGTGCCAGGCTGATCAGTTGGCCTCCTGCACCCAGGGAGCTGTGGCAGCAGCACGTGGAACCAGCAAAGGGGAGGAGAAGGGTGCAGGGCTGCCTGAGGGAGAGCTCCCCGCTCGTCTGTGCTTGGGGGCAGAGATGGGGCCCTCCCTCACCTCCTTCCAGGTATCTGCTTGGCAGTTCCAGCTGGAGGCTCCAACAGTGCTTGCTGTTCTGGTAGGAAAGGAGCTTTGGGGCTCAGAGTGGAATTTGGGGAAATTTTGGTGTTGCCGAGAGCGCTCAGGTGAGGTGGGGATTCACGGCACTGCCCGTGGCAGCAGGGGGCAGCTGTCGGAGCAGCTCTGTCTCCTGCTGCAGAGCCCGAAGGGGAAGCTGAGTGCCCCCAGGCAGTCTGTTAGCCCTGCTGCAGCAGTCGGGGGGCAGCTGCAGCTGGCAGACAGCCCCTGTGTCACAGCAGCCGCATCCCGCACGAGCTGTCGGACCCGCAGAGGACGCAGCACTCAGCTGTCCCCTTCCTTTGTGCCGCAGCTCATTGAGGACCTCAGGAAGCAGCTCGAGCACTTGCAGCTCTTCAAGCTGGAAGCTGAGCAGCGGCGAGGCAGGAGCAGCAGCATGGGGCTCCAGGAGTACAACAGCAGGACGCGGGAGACGGAGCTGGAGCAAGAGATCAAGCAGCTCAAGCAGGTGCGGGCAGCTGGGCAGGGAGGGAGGCGCCTCGGCTGCGTGGTGTGCACGAGGGGATGACAGTTCCTCGACAGAGCGAGGGGTGCCCAGCTCCTCGCTTGCTGGATGCTCCCCTCTGAGGAGCTGGCCGTGGATCCAGCATCCTGCTGCTTCTTGCCCTGCTCTGGGACAGGAGAGGTGGGATCCTTCCTCTGAAGGACACCCTGGGTCTGCTCAGGACATTTCATGTTTCCAAAGGTTCTCCAGGCTCTCCTGAGCCAGAGCCAGGAGACCGTGTGCTGCTCCTGGCGTTCTGGGAGCTGCTGGCTTCGAGGACAGCCCCTGCCTTCCCCAGATGTGTGGTGGGGGTCAAACAGGTCTGCTTTGGGACACCACGCGGCGTCTGATACCTGTTCTGCTATATCAGATACCATATCAGATACCTGATCCGATGTCTGTTGCGAACAGGATAACAGGAACCTGAAGGAGCAGAACGACGAGCTGAATGGGCAGATCATTAACTTGAGCATCCAGGGAGCCAAGAACCTCTTCTCAGCCTCCTTCTCTGAATCCCTGGCAGCTGAGATCAGCTCGGTCTCCAGAGACGAGGTAGGTGCCGCTGGGAGCTGCTTTGCTCAAACTGCATCTTCCCAGGGTGGCTGGAGCTTCTCCTCCCCTCTCAGCCTGGCAGAAGCCGATGTGGCGGTGCCTGTGGTTCTGCTCACTCCTCAAATCCACCTGAAAGCTGTCAGGAGCAAAGAAATACCCATGCAACAATTTAAAGAGCATTTGGGACTTGCCCTGCCTGCCAGCCCTCGTTCCTGGGAGCCGGGGAAGCTGCTCCTTTCCAATCTAACTTTGCCTTCCTCTCCTGGGACGCAGCAGCAGGCACGGGGTGTGCCTGGCTGTCTGTAGGTGTCCCAAAAGCCCAGGCAGCTGGGACATCTACCCTGGAGAGCCTGGATCTTCACTTCTCCTGTGGCACATGCTGTCCCTGCTCCAGTGGCTGCACCCAGACACCGGTGGGAGAGCCCACACAAGTGCCAGAATTCAATCTTTTGAACCCTGAGCCCTGGGGGCAGCCCCAGAGAAACGAGCACGTCTGCCAGGGGCCTCTGTTTTTTTGGCCAAGCCCCACGTGCAGGGTTTGGGGAGCCTGGGAGCATCCATCAGGGAGAATCCTTGGAGGGGGGGCGGAGAAAAAGGGGGAAACTTCTGCCTGATGTCTGCTCCAGGGCAAGGAACCCTGCTGCTGTCCCAGGGCGGCGGTGACCGCTTCTCCCTTTCTCTCTCCCCCTCGCAGCTCATGGAAGCGATTCAAAAGCAAGAGGAGATCAACTTCCGCCTGCAGGACTACATCGACAGGATCATCGTGGCCATCATGGAGACAAACCCCTCCATCCTGGAAGTGAAGTAAGGGCGGCCGAGAGCCGCGGGCTGCGCACTCTTCGATGGGTGTGGATTTGGTGCTCTGAGAGGAGAAAGAGGGACTTGAAACGTCTTTGCTCTGGATGAAGGCACAAGGAAGCATCGCGTCGGGTCGGGGGGTGAGCCAGCCAGCGGACCGGGGAAACAGAAACCCAGCAGCAAGGCTTTGTGGTCTGACTCCGTTATTTTGAGACCCTCACGGCTTCGAGGGGTGAAAGGGAACCTGGAGAAGAAGTACAGGCAACGGACAGCCGTGAGGAGGACCTGTCCCAGCCCCGCTACCAGCAGAGCTGGCCGGCGGCTGTGCCTGGTGGGAACTGTCCCGAGGGCGGTGGCAGACCCTCTGACACACGGGGCCGACACCAGGGTGTGAGGAGGGGGCTCCTCCAAACTTGCAGGGTCACGGGATGGAGAAGGAAGCGCTGGAGCTGACGTTTTCCCTTGCTGCCCTGTCCAGCCCAAGCATCTGCTTTGCCAAAGTGTCCGTGACACACTCACTCACTGGGGCAGATCTGGGAAAGAGGGAAACTTGTCCTGGACTTGTAGATTTTTTTTTTTTTTTAAATTAACTTAATGCAAATGTCCTCATCCAGCTGGCGCAGTTAATCCTTGCCCTGCTGCTTTCGCTTGGGAACGGGTTGCGTGCAGAGAGCTGGCTGCTCGCTCACTCACCGGTGGCAGAAAGAGGCAGGGGAGCGGCCGTCCTTGGTGCAGGGCGTGAGTGCAGCTTGTCACCTGCCTCCTTATTTATTTTTGCTGTCTGTGGCTCTCTTCCCTCTGCTCTCACGGCCCCGGCGTGCGGCCCGGCAGAGCGACCACCCTCCTCCACGTGCCCGCGTGTCCACCCCAGCTGCGGGCACGGCGGTGCTGCCCGTCCCACCTCCTGGCACCGGGGAAAGGCTGCGACCACCACGCGAGGGCTGAGCTCTCCCCGTGGCCTCCCAGGGGCCCCAGCCCGGAGCAGGGCTCTGCCAGTGACGGTCCTGGAGGGAGAGCCTGCTCCAGCCACCGCTCCTCGCCCTGGGATGAGGCGGCCGCTCCGATTTCTCAGCCCAGCCCGCTGGGTAGAAGGGGTCTCTGGCCAGAGAATAAATCAGCAGCTCCCTGGGAAACAAAAGCCATGTTTACACCGGGCAGCTCTCAGTGCGCAGGCGGCCGTGGCATGGCCGTGGGGAGCAGCCGCTCACCCCCACCTGCTCCTCGCCGCTCCCGGGAGGAGGCAGGCCAGCGGGCTGCCGAGGATCTGCCTTCTGTTAGCACATCGGGCCCGCAGCAGTGCTTATTTCTCCTGCTCGTCAGGGTTTAGAAATGCCAGAGCGGTCCGAAAACAGAAGCCACAGCGATCTCTTGGCCGCTGGTTTGGGGAGAGGGGTCTTCTCCTCCCCAAAATGCTTCCAAGCGTGACAGCGCCGAGCACGCACCGCGGCTCCTCCTGCGCTGGCGTGGTGTTAGAGCAGCCGGCGGTGGGCTTCTCCCCCGGGGCACGACGAGCCAGGAGCGGTGGCAGACGCCGCAGCCTTAGCCCGGGCCGGGTCCCCGGAGGCTTTTCTGCTCCCCAGAGCCACGTCCCCCCTGCCACCGGCCCCGCGCCGAGCCCTCCTGCGCCTCTTCGCCGAGGACACCGTGCCGTGCCCGGCCCGCGGGAGGAAGCCACGTAATGTACATTTCCAGAGAAGCTTTGGGTGTAAATCAGTGTATACTTGGAGAGGGAAATTTTTCTATCTTGTAGAGTAGGTATTTTTATAGAATGAAGGTTGATCATTTTTTTAATACTTTAAAGAAGAGAGAAATGTATCTGTGTATACACAAAAGCATTATATATATATATATGTATAAATATATAAATATCGGAGATCTGCCTTTCTCGACTTGGGATCACGGATCCCCAGTTAATACAATCGTCTTTTTTCCTGTCGCTCACAAAGAGGTACTGTAACTGTAAATAAGCACCGGGAAAAAGTTTTAAGCAAACAAAGCACTGACTTGCACATTCACCATGCTTTAAAGTCCCTATGAAAAAAAGAAAGAAAAAAAAAAAAAACACAAAAAAAAACCCTGTACTTCCCCAAAATGTTCCTCTTTCCCCGCCGGTATGTGAAGGAAGTCCCAAAAGAGGCGAAAACAGTATTGTCTTAAATGATGTATCGATTCTTGTCTGATTAAAAGCTGTTACCATTCCTGCCCCCTGCCTTTCTTTCCAGCAGCTCTGGGAGGTTCCCCTGCACCTTGGGGGGAGGCTGTGGGAGGCAGAAAGGGGCCGGGGAGGGGGAGGCTGGGCCCAAAGGGCTGCCCCAAAGGGCTCCAATGTGCAAATCCCCTCTGAGCAACTCCAGGGTTGGAAACAGCCCTGCAGTGCTGCAAACTCACCCAAGCAGCCCCGGAGCACTCGAAGCTGCTGCAAAGAGCTCCGAGTGCCTCTGGATGCTGTGAAACGCCTCCGAGCAGCCCCGGCACAGCACCAAGCTCCCTGCAAACCGCTCCATCCTGCTCCAAACTGCTCCCAGCAGCAAGAAAACGGCTCGGAGCATCCCTCAAACACCTCTGGAGAGCCACAGAGCGACCTACAACCCTGCAAACAGCTCAAATGGATGCTAGGATTTCTCTAAGCGCCTCTAGAAAGCCCTTTAAAATGCCTCCAAAAAATAACTTGAGCTTAGCCAGCCTGAGGCTGCTCTAGAAATCCGGTGAGTAAACAGCTCTGCATGGCATGCAGTCACTTCAAGAAGCCCTAAAATACCTCTGAACAGCCCAAAACGCTGCAAGGACAGAGCTCAGGGCAGTGCTGAAGCACTTGAATTGCTCCAAGAGCCTCCTCCAACCAGCCCCGTAAGGCACCGAGGAGCTAAAGCTGCTTGGAGCGGCTCGAAGTAGCTCTTGAGCTCCTCAAACTTTTACAACTCCTTGAAATAGCTCAAAATGCATTCAAAAAAAAAAAAAAAAAAAAAAAAAAACCACACACAAAAAAACTTTAGCAGCTCTGTAGCACTCCAAGCCTCCTGTGAATGGCTCTGAGGTGTCTCAAGTGCTCTGAAGCCCTCTGTGAGGCCCCTAAATTGCCTCCAAACCCTTCTAAGATCCCTCTCAACAGCATTAAAACCTCTCAATGATGGCCATAAGCTTCTCTGAGTGGTTCGAAACCTCCCCCAAAGGGCACTGAAAAGGTGTGAGCGGCTCTGGAACAGCTCCGTGCAGCTTTGTGGAGCTGAAAGCAGCTCCAAAACTCCTCTAAAACCCTTCTTCACCTGTGAAATGCCTCCTAGGTGTTTGCAGCGGCTCTGAAGCACCCGAGCTCTTCTGGATGTCGGCAGCGCCCGGCGGCTGCGGGCCACCCCAGCCCACCTCGGGCAGCTTTGAAGAGCTCTTAAAAAAACAGAAGTGCGTTTAAACAAACACTTTTTCAATAGCTTTATGGCTTTGCGGGGCTGTCGCGGCTCCAAAACTCCTTGGGGCCGCTCGGCAGCTTCTGCAAGGCTCCTCGCACCACCACCACCGCGCTCCGGCCCTTCTGGCCCTGCCATGGGTGCGCCGCGAGCCCCGACCGTGGCCACGGTGCCGGCCCTGTGGCCACCCTGCTGCTGCCTTCCTCGGGTCGGGCACACCGAGCCCAGCGCTGGCTCGGCTCCATGGGTGAAAATAAATCACCCCGGCCTCATGGAGCACACTGCAGCACCGCCAGACCCTTCGTTGGGGAGCCAGCGGGCACCTCCGAAAGCCCCCAAATGTGGCCGGGACTACACTGCGGTCATGTCCTGCACCCCTGGGTGAGGACACGGCACCGGGGCTGCACCTGTGGGCTCCCCGTGGGGACGGGGGCGTGGGGCTGCAGCCCCCAGCCCGGGCCCAGCGCAGGAATGCGCTGCAGCCGCCGGGTGTTTACTCTCGGCCATGCGGCTGGAGGGTGGTGAGGAGCAGGGCTGGCGCTGCGGGACCCTGTTTGGAGAAGGGATTTCCAGCTCCTTCCCTTCCACATCTGCTGCCAATCTCCCTTGCTGGGGCTGGGGACCGGGAGGGGGCGGCTTAACCCTTGGTGCCCCCCTCGAGCACCCCGCGGGGCTATCGGGGGGCAGCCCCTCGCCCATCGGTGCTGCCCCTTGGCACTCACCTTGGGCTGCACCCCGGGATGCTGGCGGGGAGCGCGGGTCCCTGCGGCTGGTGGCCGGTCCCCAGGGATGCTCCAGGATGCAGGACAGGGGACAGTAACACCGAGTGGGCACCCAAATACCTGGCGAGGAGGTGACAACAGGCGGCTTGCCTGCGCCACCAGGTTTTCCTCCTCTTGCTCCAAGCAGGAAATCCCTGGCCTGCGGCGCACAGCCCACCCGGGACCCCCAGGACCCCCGCCCACCCGGGACCCCCACATTGAGCAGCGCCAAGGCGGGTGCTGGGAGCATCCCTGGGAGGGGGCAGCGTGGGGCAGGGCCGCTTGGTGCCCCCTTTACATGGGGGCTGCAGGGCCAGGCGGGGGGGTCCCCAGCTCTGGCCACCGCTCTGCACGCCCACCTTGTGGGTGGCGGGGGGGGTCCCGTCCTCCTCCAGCACCCACGGGTGACCCCATCCGTGGGGGGCGAGGGGTGCAGCATCCCAGGGCAGCCGTGGGGTGGGGCTGGCGGGGTTGGGACCACCGGAGCCCCCCAAGCCTGGCCCGGGGAAGCGGGTGGGGGGGTCCGGCCGGGGCGGGGGCGAGGGCAGCACCTCCCCCCGCCGCCCCCGCCCCCTGCAGCCCTCCCCTCCCCTCCTCCCGCTCCTTTCCCCTCCTCCTTCGCCTGCTCGCCCGCACAGCCCGGGGCAGCCGCCGCCGTCCCGGTCCGGGCTGCGCTGCTCCGGTTCCGCTCCGGTTCCGCTCCGGTTCCCATGCGGTGCAGCCCCGCGGCCCCCCGCGCCCATGGCCCGGCTCTCGGTCAAGGAGCACCTGGACGGGATCCTCTCCGACTTCGAAGGTGAGGCCGGGACGCCCCCTCCCCAGCCCCCCCAAATCCTCCCCCGGGACCCCGCTGCCCCCCAGACCCCCACTCGGGGCTGCGCTCACGGGTGGGTGCGCGGGGCTGGGCTCGGTCCGGGAAGGGGAGCGTGCATGTGTTTGTGTGTGTTTGTGTGTGCATTTACACGTGTGTGTGCATGTGTGTGTGTGTACATACACACTCGGGGGGGGGGGGGGCGTGTGCGCTCCCCCACGCGTGCACCCCGCGTCCCGCGTTGCGCTCCCACCCATCGCTGCTCAATGGGGCCGGGCACGGGGAGCCCGATAGCACCGAGAAGTTTTTTTCCTTTTCTTTTTCCTTTCTTTCCTTTTTTCTTTTTCTTTCTTTTTCTTTTTTTTTTTTTTTTTTTCCTTTTCCTTTTTTTTCTTTTTTTTTTTTTTTTTCTTTTTACTTTCGGCCCCAAATCCTCCCTCGCTGCTCGCCGGAGGCCGCGGCGGGTCGGGGCAGGGGCTTGGGAAGGGGCAGGGTGGGGAGGAGCGGGCGGCGAAACCTGACGCTGGGGCTGCTGCTGCCCTCGCCGGGGAGGAATGCGAGCACCTACCCCGGCCCCCCCGGGGCTGCTCCGCCGCCCCCGCCCTGCCCCTGGCTCCGGGCACCGCGGCCGGGCGGAGGATGGCGAGGGTGGCTCAGGGCTGGGGAAGATTTGGGGTAAAAGGAGGCGGTTTGGGGTACCCCCGGGCTGCGGCGATGGAGAGAGGAGCAGAGTGGGGGGAGCCGCCCCCCCCCGTGTCCCCACCGCCCCCGTGTCCCCACCGCCCCCGGCAGCCTGGCTGCCTGGGAAATACCTGCCCGGCGGAGAGCTGTTATTAGCATCACCCGCTGCCCCGGCCCCTGACCTCTGCCCAGCCCCGGGCACGGGGCCAGTGACCTGAGGAGGGGACAGGGCAGCGAGACCCAGCCCAGCCCCATCGCCCCTGGCCAGGTCCCCTTTGCCCCCACCCCACGGCCCCCATCCCATCGCCTCCACCCCTTGGCCCCCACCCCATCACCCCACTGCCCCCAGCACCGATGGGGCCGTGGCCAAGCCAGGGGATGGGGCCGAGGAAGAGGAGGACGAGGGTGGCCTCGCGCCGGTGCACGTGGCGGCACGGCGGGGAGGACGGGGCACCGTGTGGGGCTCCCCACCGCAGGCAGCGCTCGGTGGGAGCTCTCTGTGGGGAGCCGGCACCAAACGGTGCCGCTTTGGCAGATCTGGCAGGAACACGGCTCCCGGGGGGCCCCGCGCTGCCGAGAGAGGGAAGGAGGGAGGAAAGGAGGGAGGGAAGGAGGGGGTGGCCGCCCTGCGAAGGCGCTTCCTGCCCGCGGGGGCTTCGCGGGGGTCCCGGCTGCTCAGACCCACCGCGGCGGTGCCTGGCCGGGCCGTGAGGGATCGCTGCCCCCGGGGGAGCGGGGTGCCCGGCCTGGGCCCCGGCTCGCCCCCCGCCGCTGCCAAACGCCCCGTGGCAGGAGGCTTTGCTCCGCAGCCAGCTTGCTGCGATGCCCAAAGGGCTGCGAGTGGGTGGGGGGCGCGCGGGGGAAGCGGGAGGCGCGTTTGCACCGACAGGAGCCCCGGTGACGCGGCGTGGGCTGGTGGTTGCGGATAGATCCGTGAAGCCTCCCGCCTGCTGCTCGTGGGGAAGTGGAAGAGCCATTGGCAGGGCTGTGGGGGTCCGCAGAGGCTGAGCACGTGCCCTGTAACGTTACCGCTGCACGTAGCGATAGCGCTGGCCCGCCTCGCCATCAGTAGGCTTCAGGGTTAACGCCCTGGAACAGGGCAGGAATCCTCAGCGCTGGTGCCCGCAGCTGGAGCTGTGCTCCTGAGGGATGCGGGACGAGAGGGTCCGGCGGGGATCTGGTTACGCAGGGCCGGATCCCTTACAGGGGAATAAAGCGGGCAGTGTGCTGCGCGGGGGAGCCGGGGAGGCAGCGGCACCGGCCGGCCGGCCCGCAGATAAGCCGGGGAGAACAATGCCGTGGGGCCGGCCGCAGCGATCCGGTTTCCCATCCGGGCCGGGCTCACAAACGGCTCTTTGGCACCCGGCTGCACGGGGGGGGACTCTGGGTACACGGGGCAGGGGGTGTCTGATGAGCTCCGGGCTCAGCCGTGCCGTCGGGTGCCACCCTCACACCACCTCTCTCTCACCCAGCGCTCAAGAAGTCGTTTGAGGCGGAGGACACGGAGGATGTGGACGAGGTGCCCGGCTCCCCCGCTGCGTCCCCGCTGCCCTCGGGTGCCGTCGAGAGCCACCGGTTGCTGCAGCCCAGCCCCGCGCCCCGCATGGGCAGCGGCCCCAGCCCGTCCCACAGCCCGCTGCTGCGGAGCCAGCTCAGCGCCAGCCTCGCCACCAACCGGGGCCCCAGCGGCAGCGGCATCGCCCGCGTCGCCTCCTTCCAGACCCGCCCGGGGCCAGGCAGCGACGGCGAGAGCCTGCGCAGCTCCTCCTCCAGCCTGGAGAGCCCCGCGCCCCCCCGGCCGCCGGGAGCCCCCCCGGCCACCAGCCCCGGCCTGAAGAAGGTGCCGTCCCACGGCAGCGTCTTCCTGGCGGAGCCAGAGCGTCCCCTCCACGTGGCCACCGGCCACGGCTCGCTGCCGGCGCTGGACCTGCACATCGCCGAGGAGCCGGGGGTCCCCCCGCCGGCCTCGCGCCCCCCGCTGCCGTGGGGTGCCCGCAGTCCCATCACCCAGCCCCGTGCTTGCTGCCCTTCCTCCCCCTCTTCCTCCTCCTCACCCACTGAGGTGGCTCCGGGGCCGCCCCGGACGCAGCTCAGGGTCTGTCTCAGTGCCAGCCCCCGCCTGGCCCGCCCGCCCCCCCGGGGCCCAGGGGACGCCACCCTTGCTGCCACCATGGCCACCGACCCTGGGGAGGGGCTGTCCCTGCTGCCAGCCCCCCAAGCAGCCCCCTTCAAGCTGGTGTCCCAGCCACAGACGGTGCAAGTGAGCTCCCAGCCCACCTTCCTCGGGGGGCTGGTGCTGATGTCGGGGACCCCAGCAGCACCAAGGGATGGAACTGGCACCGGTCCCCTCGTGGGGAACTCCTCCAGTGCCAGCTCGGTGGGGCCACAGGGGCCCGGTGAGGCTGCGGACGGCTGCTGCACCCCAGGGACGCCGGAGCATGGTAGGAGTCGCTCCCCTCTGTCCCTCCCTCCTGTCCCCACCGGGACCCCTTTGCTGTCGGTGAGCCCCGAGGCGCGCTGTGTGCCCCGGTGCTGGTGCCACCTCAAGCCACCCCGGCTGGTGCTGGGGACGTGGCCATGGCAGTGCCAGGCTGGCCCTGAAACACCCGCTGGGGACACTGCCGCTGTCACCAGTCCCCACCTGCATCCTTCTCAGTGCCCAGCGCTGCGGGGCTGGGTGCTTCGGGGCTCAACCTGGCACGGCTCGGCACGGCGCGTGGCAGGGGGGCCGCACGGCACGGAGCCGAGCACGGTGCTGGCAGTGCTCCCGTCCCGCCCGGCCCCGGGGTGCCTGGCGAGCTTTCCACGCCGCCCCCCGGCACTGATTGTTTTCCCCGGCGTGGGGAGACAGGTCGGGACACATGTGCTGCATCCGCCACAGCGCCGAGCGCCGGGGCCGCGCTCGTGCCTCGTATCGCTGCGATCTTGTCCCGCGTCCAGCGCTTTCTTCCCTCCTCATCCCTCCTCGCCTTGGCACGGGGACAGATCCTGTTGCCTCCCTTCCCGCAGCGGCCCGGGGGCGGAGGAGGTGGCGGGGGGCCAAGGTCTGCTTTGACATGCTCGCACCACCCGCGCCCCGGGAAGGGTGGGGAGGAAGCGGGGCCGCGGGGCCCCCCCGGCAGAGCCCCAGCGAGCCCTCCTGGGGTCCCCAAGCCACCGCTCCCGTCCCCAGGCTGTCCCTGCACCGGTGGCTTCATCCGTGCCAGCGGTGTGGTGCGCGATGCCCACGTGCCCAGCTGCAGCTCATGGCTCTTGCTGTCACCCGTGGGATGTGGGATGTGCCCGTGGCCCCCTGCCACCACAGGCAGGGCCCCCCCAAGTGTCCCCTCATGCGCTGGCACCACGGGGGCCCTGGGCGCGGCGCATCCCTGGCGCTGCCTCCCCCCACCGCCTGCCCAGGCGTCCGGCCCCGAGTACGGCACGGCCCCGGGGATGGAGGGAGGACGCCGGGGTGGCCGGGGCACGGCCGCAGCCGCCGGGGCCGCCTGTTTACACGCCTGGGGATCATTGCCTGTCTCGCTCAGGTGCCTTGAAAGCCGCCGTCGCCGGGGCTCTAAGTACTAACGCTCGCGAAGGCATCCATACATCTGCTCCGGGCTGCAGTGAATCATCCCGCAGCAATGCCCGTGGCCGAGCCAGCCCGGCTGGACCCGAGCTGGGGGGGACACAGCAGGGTCAGGGGGGCTGGTGACGGGATGGCCGAGCCGGGCATGGCTGGGCCAGGCTGCGGAGCGGGCGCGAGACGGAGGGCAGCGCGTGGGCACCGGCACCGGGACAGAGGCTCCTGTGCCAGGAAGAGGTGGGGACGGGGCAGTTCCTCTCCCGGGGGACACCAGGGCCTGAGCCAGTGGCACCCACGGGTGCACGCAGCCACAGTTCGCCCTGGGTGTTGGGGGCTGTTGGTGGTGTGCTCGGGCCCACTCTTTTTTTTTCGGGAAGCGCCGAGCTTCACTTCCACGGCCGCCGTGTTTCACTTCCACACCGAGCACCCCAATCACCCACGCAGGGCCCCGAGGCGAGGAGGAGGAGGAGGAGGAGCGGAGGAGGAGCCGTGGGCTGCAGCCTCCCTCCTGCCTTGCACCCCAGGAGCCATTCGGCCCCGGTGACCAGCTCGTGGAGCAGCCACACGGCCGGAGCCGAGGTAGGGGCAGATGGAGGCGTGTGGGGAGGCCGGCGGGCACGGGGTGCCGGGGCAGGGCGAGCGCCCCGGTTCCTGTATGCTTGGCGGGCAGGGTGCTTGGTGTCATGGCAGGGTTTTGGTCCCTATCACTGCAGCAGGGCCCCATGGTCTCACTTCCTCTTCTGCTTGTGGTGGGTGTGCGGCACCCGGCCCGGTGCAGCTCCACGGCCAGCCCGGCTCCGGGTCCAGCTGTGGATGGGGCTGGTCACTGCTGTCCCTTCGGGTCCTGCGTGGCGTTGGGAGCGGTGTTTCTAGGTCACGCTCAGCAGGGTGAGGACCAGCCGTGGCACGGTGGGCACTGTCACCACGGCATGGCCACCACGGGCTCTTGTAAGGGGTGGGGGATCTGCACCCCAAAGCCCTCCGTCCCCACACCACAGGGGCAGGCTCACTGGCTGCATCCTGCGAGCCTTTCGGCCGCGCTCCCTGCACCCGGCGATGCTCAGCTCCTTTCCCATCGCTGCTTCCCTCCACCCCTGTGAGCTTATTACAGGCTTCTCCGGCCAACGTGCCGATTAACCCCGCATCAGTAATTAAACCATCCTGGGATACCATGGACCCGGGCTTACTCGTCCCTGCCTGGAAAATAAACCATCCTAAATGAGCCCTGGAACAGGTCCGGCTACAGGGAGCCATTATCCCGGGCCACATGAAGAGATAATGAAGAGCTCCCTAATGGCCCCACATGGGCCGCCCGGCCGCCGCGCTCTCGGCCGCGGTTTCTGGCGGAGGGCGGCGGGGCCGCCTGCGGCACCGGGGGGCCGTGGGCGCAGCACCCAGCGCCTCTGCGTGGCTCCACCCGCACCCCTCCGGCTGTTTGTGTCTGCTCGGCGCTGCCGCCGGCATGGCACGGCACGGCACGGCATGGGGCAGGAGGTGACAGCCGTGCTGGGAGCCCCTGCGTGGGTATCACAGCCCCGGGAGGTGAGGGTGCAGGCGCTGCGCCCTGCCTGGGGTGGCCGGGCACCCTGGGGTGGCGGTGGTGCGGAGGTGGGGAGGTTTTGTGGGGCGCTGGGGGTGTTCCCTGCTTGGGGGAGCAGAGGTGAGGTGGGGACACGCGGGGTGCTCGGGGCTGGCCCAGCTCCTCCTGCCTGCGCTGAGCTCGGGGTGGCACTCGGGTGGCGCTCGTCCTCCTGGTTGTGGCTTGGGGACTGGGGGTGGGGGCACCGTCGGGGTGGCTGCAGGCAGTGGCTGCGTCGCTTGGTTCCGAATCTGTCCTGGCAACCTCAGGGACAGGGTGGGGGGCAGCTGGGGGTCCTGGCACCGCGTGGTGCTGAGGTGAGTGGGGAGCAGGGCAGGACGAGCCCCCCCAGCTTGCTCCAAGCTGGGCACCCACGGGAGCAGGCACTGCTGCGGGCAGCACCCTGCCGCCTGTCCCCCCCCCCAGCCAGCTGGGTGTCACGGCTGTCACCAGGAAGTCCCGGGCTGTTTTGACATTTCCGAGGAAAGCCCCAGCCAGTGCCACCAAGGGCGCTGTGGTACCGTGGGCGGATGGGATCTGGGCCATGCCAGGTTTGGAGAGATAAAATCTCCCCCCGGGAGGGCGGCGTGCGCAGCACCCTGGGGTGCTCCCAGCCGGCTGCTCGCCAGGCCATGCAGCGCTGCTGTCCCCAGCCCTGCCACCTTCCCGGTCACCTGCTTTATCCTGGCAGGTGCAGTCGATCCAGCACCACCCAGCAAGGTGGGCTCGTGCCCACTGGTGGCCACGGGGCACCCGGTCCCCCCCTCCCCGGGACGCACGGCACCGAGCGCATCGCTCCGTCTGCCTCCTGGACCCTGCGGGTCCCTGTCCCCAGGACAAGTGGCACGTGGCTGCGTCGGCAGCTTGGGCCGGCGGCAAGCTGCTGCTCGAGCCTCGCCAACGCCAAGAGATGGCTGGCACATATGTGCCAGGCGGGGAGGCTGCGGCGTGGGCTGGGGGACGCAGGCGCCGTGGGGCACTGCGGCAGCGGGGTGGGCAGCGCCGGGCGTGTGGGGGTCCCCGGCGCTTCCCCCACCACCGCCCGGTGCCAGGTGGGTGCCCCGGGGTGGGGGGGACAGCCCCAGGTGCCACGGAGCTGGTGGGGGTGCTCGGGGGCCACCCACGCCGTGGGTGCTCAGGGTGCCGTTTGGGGATGGGGGCGTCGCTGTGCTGGGGTCCTCGTTGGTGCCGGCTGAGCTCAGAACGGGCAAACTCGGTGCATGGGCGGGGGGCGGGGGAGGCAGGGTTGTTGCCATGCTGGGCATGTGCGAGCGCAGCCGGGCGCCAGCCCGCGATTGAGCCCCGGAGGGGACGGCACCGGGCTGCGGAGCTGCAGGGACCGGGGGACGGGGACACCCGGGGTCCCCCCCCCCGTCCCCAGCCAGCTGCGTGGGAGCGGGGACGTCGCGTCGCAGAGGTAGGACCCGAACAATGGCCGTGCTGGGAGGGAAAAGGAGAAGGAGGAGGAGGAGGAGGGGGATGAGGGCTCGGGGGCCCCTGGAAGCCGCCACACAAAGGGCTGGGGTGGGCGGAAGGCGAGGGGCTCTGGCTGCATGCCTGCTGTCTCTGGTCCTGCTGGTACCCGGTGGCACCGTGGTGGCACTGCCACCCTTCACCCTCTCGGGGCTGGCACCCGTGGCAGTGCCACCGCCTGCGCTCCCCTCCTGGGTTACAGGTGCCTGATGCAAAGCAGGGTGCAGGGCCGTGCCCGGAGCCCCCCCGTGCACACCAGGGCTGCACCACGAGGTGCCCGCTGGCCATGGCACGGGGTGACAATGAAGGATGCTGCTGGCTGGGACTGGGTGCCGGTGCTTGTGACTCCACCGCTTGCCGAGCTGCGGGTGGCATCGTGGAGGGCTCGGGCGGATGCAGGTGCTCGGTGGCCCACATTGGGGCAGAATCACCCCAATGATGCCTCTAAGGGACTCCCACGTCCCCTCTGCCCGTGGTGCCGGGGGGGCGGCGCGCCCCGTTGCCGAGCTTTGCCTCACCAGCTGCCAGGAATGCGCCGGGGCTGCGTGCCCGCCGGCGCGGCTGCTGCTGGGGTAACGGCGGTGAGGCGAGCAGCAGCCAGCCCGGGCGTCCCACGGGGCACGGGAGCAAGCTGGGGACGGGGTTTGGGGTTGTCCCTGCTCCCCGGCAGCCCTGGGCTCACCCCGCGTTCGCCCCCGCGCAGGGAGCAGCCTGGAGCCGCAGGAGAGCAGCATGGAGGCGCCGGCCGTGCTCGAGGAGCTGCCCCCGGGCGCTGCGCCCGGCAAGGGGGCGCATGAGCTCTTTGGCTACGTGGGGATCGAAGCTGTGCTCGACCAGATGAGGGTCAAGACCATGAAGACGGGCTTCGAGTTCAACATCATGGTCGTCGGTGAGCGCTCGCGGGGCTGGTGGCTGGAAACGTGATGCCACAGTGCGGGGGGAGGATGGGAAGAAGCAGGCTTTTAACAATAAATTAAAAAAACAACAAAACAAAACAAAAAAAAAACCAATGAATTGGGGAAGGATGGATCCTGTAGCGTGACACAGTGGTGATGCTTCCTGCAGCACCAGGAGCTGGGAAACATCCCAAGCTTGGTCCTGCGGGACTGGGATGCTCCTAAGTGGGTACCGAGGCGTTACCATAGGGAGAGGGGTTATCAATACCATCAGAGGGGACAAAGCGGCGCCGCTGGTGTCCCCTCAGGGCAGAGCGGGCTGGGGAAGTCCACGATGGTGAACACCCTCTTCAAGTCCAAAGTGAGCCGCAAAGCCTCGCAGCCCGGCCAGGAGGAGCGCATCCCCAAGACGGTGCAGCTGCAGTCGGTCACCCACGGTAAGGCCACCGGTGCGGTCGTGTCCCTTAAACCCCGGGGAGAAGCAGGGGAAGCCTCCTTCATGCGCGGAGCCCCCTGACCCCCACCTGCCCCGTAGTCATCGAGGAGAAGGGTGTGAAGATGAAGCTGACGGTGACGGACACGCCGGGCTTCGGGGACCAGATCAACAACGAGAACTGGTAGGGTGCGGGCGGGGGCGGGGGAGGTGGCAGCATTTTGGGAGAGGGTGAACCCCCCCTCCCCGTGGGGCTCTCTGATGCCGTCCCTGCGTCACCAGCTGGGACCCCATCATCAAGTACATCAACGAGCAGTACGAGAGGTACCTGCGCGAGGAGATCCTCATCACCCGTAAGAGGAAGATCCCGGACACCAGGGTCCATGGCTGCGTGTACTTCGTCCCCCCCACGGGCCACTGGTGAGTACCACCCACCCCTGGCACCCGTGGGTGCTGCCGGAGGGGCAGCAGGGTGACGGACGTCCCTCTCAGGCTGAGGCCCCTCGACCTGGAGTTCATGCGGAGGCTCAGCAAGATCGTCAACGTGGTGCCGGTGATCGCCAAGGCCGACACGCTCACCCTGGAGGAGCGGGCAGAGTTCAAGCAACGGGTGAGGGCACCCCCGGGGGGTTCCCGGTCCCGACACCCCCCCCCCCAAACTCAGCCCAGCACCATCTCACACCCCGTACCCCGCAGATCCAGCAGGACCTGAAGGCCCATGCCATCAGCGTGTACCCGCAGGAGGACTTCGACGAGGACCCTGATGACCGGTTGCTCAACAACGTGATTCGGGTGAGGGCAGGGATATGCTGGCGTTTTGGGGGCCGGGGGGAGCGCGGTGGCACCCTGGGGTGACCGTGCACCCCTGGGCCCGCAGGAGAAGATCCCGTTCGCCGTGGTGGGGGCGGACCAGGAGCACCAGGTGAACGGCAGGCGGGTGCTGGGCCGCAAGACCAAGTGGGGCATCATCGAAGGTAAGGGCAGCCAAGGGGGACCAGGGTGCCAACAGGGTGTCCTCAAGGGCAGCAGCACCCCTGGGTGCACCCTTGCCTGCTCTCCCCGTGGCGTGGGGCTGTGCCCGAGGTCCGGTGGCCCCCAGCCCACCCAGGGGGTCCCCACAGCCTGCTCTGTCTTGCCTTGCAGTGGAGAACCCGATGCACTGCGAGTTCCCCATGCTGCGGGACCTGCTCATCCGGTGAGCTGGGGAACGGGGCTGGGGGTGCCCAGGACCCTGCTGGAGCACCCCAGGGTGAGGTTGGGGGGTGGGGGGCACCCCCAACCACGGGGGCGGTGTGTGATGGTGACTTGGTGCCCTTCCTCCTCGCTGCCACCCCGGGCAGGTCCCACCTGCAGGATCTGAAGGACATCACCCACAACGTGCATTACGAGAGCTACCGCGTGCGGCGGCTGAACGAGAGCAACCGGGTGGCGCTGAGCCCCGCCAACGGGCTGCCGGGCAAGGACGAGGACGACAGCAACCTCTGAGCCCTGGGACCCCGAACCCCGTGGCGGTGCCCGTCCCCTGCCCCACCAGTGACTGTGCTGCCCCGTGCCACCTCTGGCTGGCCGGCTGGGGACGGACCCACGCCCCCCAATGTCACCTTCCCCCAACCCCGGACACCTCATCGGGTGCAGGGGGACGCCGCGCACCCCCCCCCGGCCCACGCTGGCTCAAGGATGTGAGCAGAGGGGGCTCCCAGGGTGTCCCCGTCCCCAAGTCACCCCCAGCCTCGCCACCGGGCTTCACCAGGATCCCCCGAAGCCCGCTCGGGGGCATTAAAGGTGAAGCCGGAGCCTTCAGCATCCACCATCGTCATCCTCCCCCCACCACCCCCTGCCGCGGTGCTGTCTCCAGGGGCTAGCAGGGCGCGGGTCCCCTCCCCGCTGTCACCCCACCGGCCCAGCCCGGTGACGGCAGCAGCGGGCGCACCCGGACTTTGAGCCGCTTATCGGGCCCCGGCCGTGCCCGCAGGGAGCGGCAGCAGCACCCAGAGGTGTGCGGGCTACACCCTGCTGCTCCCCGCTGCGTCACCCCCGGCTGGGGACCCCGGGCCCCCTGCCTCCCCCCAGCACGGGGACATTTCCAAGGAGCCCTAGGATGTTAGGGCGCAGCACCCCGAAATCCTCGCTGCAGCACCAGCAGGGCGCGGGGGCCCCCTGGGTGCTGCTGGGGTGCGGAGAGCCCCCTTGGTGCCTCCCGCCCCCGAGGCGGGGCCCGGGCTGGGTGCCAGCACCCGGCCCCCCCCCCTCGAACCGTGAACCGTCACCAGCAGCGCCGGCCCCGCGTTAATGATCCACCCGCAGCCAGCCCCGGGCCGTGCGGGGCCGTGCTGGGGACGGGGAGCGGGGTTTGTGGTTTGGGACCCCCGGGGATGTTGTGCGTGGGCCGGCGGCCGGCGGCTCCCCCCCGTGCGCTCCACCCCTCGGTGCCGGCACGCAGAAAATAGCGGAAGCAGGCGGTGGCCACTTCCCGGCGCTCAGCTTGGGAGCTCGGCGGGGCCATGGCGTTGGTGAGGATGAATCTGCGAGCCGTCACCTCCTGGGTGGGCATCGCCCGGCTCTTCGCCATCCTGCTGTCCTGCATCGCCTTCAGCCTGGTGGCCTCCACCGGGGTTTACGGGGGCCCCTACGGGACGTGGTGCATGTTCAGCTGGGGCTTCTGCTTCGCCGTCACGCTGCTGATCGTCCTGCTGGAGCTGTTTGAGCTCTACCCCAAGCTGCCCCTCTCCTGGGACGACTTCACCTCGGCCTTCTCCATGCTGGCGGCGCTGATGATCTTCACCAGCTCGGTGGTGTTCCCCTCCGTTTTCATCGGCAGCCCTTGCAGCAGCAGCATCTGCATGCGCCAGGCGGCCGCCACGGCCATATCCTGCCTCTGCTTCCTCGCCTACGCCCTCGAGGTGGGGCTCACCCGCGCCAAACCGGGGGACATCAGCAGCTTCCTCTCCACCGTGCCCGGTCTCCTCAAGGTGTTTGAAGCCTACGTGGCGTGTCTCATCTTCTCCTTGCTGGATACCTACGACTCCGTGCCCGGCCTGCAGTGGTGCGTGGCCGTCTACTCCGTCTGCTTCGTCATCACCCTCCTCATCATCATCTTCACCATCGGCCGCTGCCTCAGCTACATTCCCTGCCCGCTGGAGAAGGTGCTGGTGGCCTACAACGCGCTGGCCATGCTCATGTACCTCACCGCTGTCATCATCTGGCCCTTCTACAGCTTCAACAACAGGAGCCGGCCCAGCCCCTGCGGCGCAAACTGCTCCTGGAACAAGCACCTGGGGGTCACCTTCCTCACCATCTTCAACTTCCTCGCCTACCTTGTGGACCTGGTCTACTCCACCAAGATGGTCTTCATCAGGACCCGTTCCTGAGGGCGGCGGGGTGGCCACGGGGCCGGGCAGGGAGCTGAGGAAGAGGCCGGACGCCTCGGAGAGCTCCTTCCTCCCGGCCTCCCCCCGTGCCGGGGAGCAGCGGTGGTGCTGGGGGTACCGGTGGGGGGGGAGCCGGGTGGGGGGGGATCCCGATGGCCTGGGGGCGGGGAGGGCTTTGGGATTAAATTTGGGTCGTTTTTCACTTGCTTCTGCTCCGCTTTCTTCCCCTTTTTTTTTTTTTCATGGCTGGGTGGGGCTGTTCTGAGTCACCCCCTGGGGCTGCATGGTAGCAGGGGGACACCAGCCTTCGGCAGCTCCTCTTCTCTCCCGCTGGAGTTAAACGGGGCACGACCAGGAAAAAAAACAGCCGGGATGCTTCTGACTTGGCATCGCAGGACCCTGCAGAACGGGTTCGGGAGGAATGTGGCTGCTGGGGGGGGGCACAGTCCCCAAGCTCGGGGACAGGTCTGTCACTGTCACCTGAGTGAGAGCCCCGCGGTTGGAGCGGCTGTGCCCGTGCCGTGCCTGCTGTTCCACACCGTGGTGGCAGCAGGGAGTCCCCTGCCTGAGGACACGGGGGTGCCACCACGAGGCTGGTGGCACAGGAGGGTGCCACCACGCTGGGAAGAAGGGCGCAGAGCGGTGCAGGCGTGTCCTGCAGGCACGGGAGACAGGCACCTACGGGGCACGGTGTCCCCACGCTGTCCCCAACCCATGCTGCTCCCTCAGGTTCTGCCTCCCCAGACATCACTGCTGCTTTTAGCCAGGCTGCCCTCCCCCTGCTTCTTCACCAGTGCCACCTCCCTGCCACCACCGTGCCACCGCCTTGTCCCTGCCACCTCCCAGCCGGGTGCCACAACCCCACGCTGGCTGTCACCTCGCCACCGCGACCTTCGCCCTGCCGATGGGGCCCGCGCTCGGCCGTCGGAGCCTCTCGAGGCAGAAATTTTTTGAGCAAATAAAGGAAAAAAAAACCGCACGGCCCGGCGCAGCCCTGCCCAGCGCCGGAGCGGAGCTATTTTTAGTGCCTGAGTTGATTGAAATTCATAGAGGAAAGAGGCGCGGGAGCGCGCGGCGGCCGTCACCGGCGATGAGTTGCAGCGCTTGGTGCCGGTAACGGGTAACGCAGCAGGGCTGCGGCCGGGGGGCACGGGGAGGCTGGGGCGTGGGGAGGCAGCCACGGGTGGGCTGGGGGTGTGGGTGTGTGTGTGGGGGGGCTCCCAGCCCGCTGCACCCCGCGCAGGGATCTGGGGGTGTCTCGTGGCCCCGGGGTGCGCGGTGGTGGCACCGGGAGTGGCTGGGCGCCGGTGCCGTGCCGTGCCTTGGGGTGCCCCGCTGCCGTGCCGTGCCGTGCCATGGGGTACCCAAATAGCGCGCTATGGGGCGCGCCGGTGCTGTGCCATGGGGAGCCGCCGTGCCGTGCCGTGCCGTGCCGTGCCGTGCCGTGCCGTGCCGTGCCGTGCCGTGGGGAGCCCCGGTGCGGCTCGGTTGCCGGTGCAGGAGCGGTGCCGGTGCCGGTGCGCGGCGGATTCCTCCCCCTAGGGGTCGGTGTGCACCGGAGCGGCGGCGCGGGAGGCGGCAGCTCCTGCGCACGGCCCGGGGCGGCCGGGGCACGGCGGCGGCGGGGAGCGGGGAGCGGGCACCGCTGCGGGCCCGGGTGAGTGCGGCCGGGGCGGGGGGCGGCGGAGCCGGGGCCGGGGGGCTCCCCTTCACGATACCTGAGCCGGCAGCCGGGGCCCCGGGATGAGCGGGGCGGGCGGTGGGGAGGGGGGTGATGGAGCAGCGGGCACCCCTCTCCGGCACCCCCGGGCCGGCTGGAGCGCACGGTTCAGTCCCAGGCTGGTTGGGGGTCCCCAGGGGGGTCCCCTCCTTCAGCTGGCTGTGCCGCATGCCAGGGCCACCTCTGTCGCTGGTGGAGGGTGAGGAGCCCGCCGAGAGGGGTTTAGCTTCTTGCGAGCCAGCACCAGCGCCCGGCCCCCTTCCCCATCAGCTGGAAGCCCCTGTGACCCCCCGAGATGTCCCTGTGGCCCTCAGTGACCCTGTGGCCCTAGGGACACCTCCGTGTCCCCGTCTGGACAAGCAACCCCCAGGCAGCCCCCATCAGCCTCCCCCAAGGGGGCCAGGTCTGAGCCCCACTTGAGGTGTCTGCCTGGGGGCTCGCATCCCTGCCATGTCCCTTCTGTGTCCCCTTTGTGTCCCTTGGGGCTGCAGGCCATGGCCAGGAGCCCCCCCAAGGCTGCTCCAGCTGGAATGGGGACCTGGCAGTGCCCCTGGCTGGGTGTCACCAGGGGAGGGGCCCCCACAGAGCCCCAGCCTCATGGGTACACGGCTGTGGGTGCTCCGTGGGGGGCACCCAGGTGGGAGCAGGACTGGGGTCAGGGTCTGTCCTGACCCCATGGGTCTTATCCCACCCATCCCATTGTCCCCACAGCCGTCTGCGTGGCAGGATGGGGATGTGGCACCCCAAACTGATAGCGCCGTTTTTGGGGAGGGAGGGTGGGGAGAGAACAACATACATGTGCTCCAGGACAGCTGCACCGGGCTGTGGGTGTCTGCACGGCAAGGAGGGGGTTCAGGCATGCCCTGGGGGTGTTGGGGTGCCCCGGGGTGCCGGGGTGTCCCCACAGCCGGTGCGCCCGGGGCTGCTCCTCGCACCGGTGACCTCGCAGCACTGCCATGGCAACGCCGCGTGAAGTCACCGGTGCTCGCGGCGCGGTGCCAGCGTGGGCGTCCGCTCCCGCAGCCCGCTGCCACCCCATGTGTGTGTGTGTCCGTTCCCCCCCCCCCCCAATAGGATGAGCTGCGCCCCCGCCAGCGCCGACGCCTGACCCCGCCACCATGCTCGTCAAGGAGTACCGCATCTGCATGCCGCTCACCACCGAGGAGGTGCGGGGGTATCCCCCCCCTGGGGAGCGTGGAGGGCACTGGGTGGTGGTCCTGGGGGGTCAGATGGGCTGGGGGACGCCATGGTCCCCGCTGCTGTCCCCTCGGGGTGAGGACTGTGCCTCGGTTAAGTCATTTTGGCCACAGTTGTTGGGTGCGGGATGCGCTGTGTGGTGTTTTGGGGTGCGAGCACGGGGCCCCCCGGCACATCCCATCGCTGTGCACGGTGCCCCCGGGGCAGCGCGGAGGTGGTGGGCAAAGGGCTGCGTTTTGGGTGCTGCCGGAGCGGCCCAAATCCCCTCCAGCAAGCAGCAGCGATGGCTGGGGCCGTTCTGGGGAGCAGGGGCTCGCGGCAGCTGCGCCCACACCTGCGGGTTTGTGGCAGCACCTGGGGAAGGTTTGCAGTTAGGCGGAGCGGCGAGGAGACCTGCCCGGCAGCCGGGATGATGGATGGGATCTCGGGCACAACAACAATGCGGTCACTGCGCCGCCGCACCGCCGAGTACGGGCACACACGGCCGTGGATTTTGTTTTTTTTTCCTGGCCTGCCCAGGCAGGCAGGCAGGGAAATCGCTGCAGGTACCTGGGCAGTGGGAAGGGCAGGATCCGGCCCTCGCCCAGGGGTGAGAGCAGGGGGACCCTGGGGAGACGCCTGCCTGCTGCACGGCTCGGGCTCTGGCACCGCTTTGCTCCGTGCCTCAGTTTCCCCTCTTGCTCACTGCAGTACCGCGTGGGGCAGCTGTACACCATCAGCAAGCACAGCCACCAGGAGAGCGAGAAGGGCGAGGGCGTGGAGGTGGTGAAGAACGAGCCCCACGAGGACCCCGTCCATGGCCCCGGCCAGTTCACCGAGAAGCGCGTCCACCTCTCCAGGTGAGGCACCCGCCCGCGGTCCCGTCCTGCCCCAGCTCCGCGGGGACACTGCTGTGCTGGGGGGCACGGGCAGGGGGTGGTGTGACCCCGTCCCTGCTCCCAAAATCCTCAGGGAGCAGCCTTCCCAAAGAGGGGCTGCACCTGCCTCTGGGGATGCACCCACCTTTTGGGGGATGCACCCATCTCCCAGGGGTGCCCCCATCTCCTGGTGTGCACCCATCTTCGGGGACTGTACCCATCTTTGGGGACTGCACCCATCTGCTGGTGCACACCCATCTTTGGGGATTGCACCCATCTTTGGGGTGCGCGCATCCCTTAGGGGCTGCACCCATCTTTGGGATTGCATCCATCTCCTGAGGGCTGCACCCATCTTCAGGGACTGCACCCTTCTCATCTCCTGGGGTGTGCGCATCTCCTGGGGGCTGCACCTACCTTTGGGGACTGCACCCATCTCCTGGGGTGCACCCATCTCTTCGGGGTCTGCACCCATCTCCTGGGGTGCACCCCACCCATCTTTGGGGACTGCACCCATCTTAGGGACGTGTACATCTCCTGGTGCGCACCCATGTCCTGGGGTGCCCCCATCCTTGGGGGCCTCACCCTCTCCCAGCCCACCCCTCCCCATGGGTCCCACTGCACCGCCCCGGGCTGTGCGGGGACACCCCTGGCTGCTCCCCTGCCCGTCCCGGGGTGTCCCCGTGTCCCCACACGCAGCCCCGGGTGCCTTTTGGGTGGCCGCAGGCACGCGGCGCTGCTGTCCCCGTGTCCCCGCCGCCAGCTGCGGCGCGTGGCCGAGCGTGCACCGGCGGCTCCCCCGCCGGGGAGTCGCTGGCGTTAGACGGGATATTTTTAGCTGCGGCACTCACGATTCTCCTCTCGGGGATGTTATTTATAACGCCTGAAAATTAATCAAAAAACACCGCCGCTGGGAGGGAGGCAGCCGCCGTGGCGAGCGGGGCCGGATCCTGCCCGGGGAACGGGGCCAGGGGTGCCTGTGGGGGGACAGGACCGCGATGGGGACCTGGTCTTGGGGTGATGGGGAGGGTCTTGGGGTGATGGGGGGTTCTGGGGTGGTGGAGGGGTTCTGGGGAAGGGGTGAGGTCCCTGGGGAGGCGATGGGGGTCCAGGAGCTGTGCTCGGCACGACAGGGCCGTGCTCCTGGGCCGTATCCTGCCTCCCTCCCCCAAAACAGCAAGCTGCCGAGCTGGGCCCGGGCGGTGACCCCCCGAATCTTCTACATCACGGAGAAAGCCTGGAACTACTACCCCTACACCATCACGGGTGAGACACGGGGACGGGGCCGCCCAGCACTGTGGGGCCAGCCGTGTCCCGGTCTCACCTCTCCCTCTCTTCCCCCACGGTGCCACCCGTGATGCCGGCATGCCGCGTGGCCCTGCAGAGTACACGGTAAGGGCACGGGGGGGTCTGGTCCCTTTCCCATCATGTGGCTGGGGAGGGGGCGCCGGGGTGGGCGTCCTTCGGGGACCAGCTCCCAGGCGCTCTCCCCGCAGTGCTCCTTCCTGCCCAAGTTCTCCATCTACATCGAGACCAAATACGAGGACAACTGCGGGGACAGCGAGAACGTGAGTGGCGCCGGCCGTGGCCCTCCCCACCTCCTGAGCTGGTGGCACGGCTGAGACCCGGCAAACTCACCGAGGGGGGAGTACACGTGGCCGGTGCTGACCCCTCTCACCCTCCCTGCCCACCCCAGATCTTCCACAGCGATAAAATCCTGGGCGACCACGAGGTCTCCTTCCTGGATATCGCCTTCGACGAGATCCCCGAGCGCTACTACCGCAGCCTGGAGGTAACGGCGCTGGGGGTGGGGGGCAGCTCCCTGGGGTGCCCCTCTCCGCGTCCCCCCGTCCCCGGCTCATGGCCCCACTCTGCGCCCCAGGACCCCCGGTTCTTCAGCTCGGCCAAGACGGGCCGGGGGCCGCTGCGGGAGGGCTGGCGCCAGCACACCAAGCCCATCATGTGCTCCTACAAGCTGGTGACCGTCAAGTTCGAGGTGTGGGGGCTGCAGACGCGCGTGGAGCAGTTCGTGCACAAGGTGAGGGCGGCCGAGGGCGGCGCGGGGTCACCTGGGTGTGGGTGCTGATGGCTGGTGTCACAGGTGATCCGGGACATCCTGCTGATCGGGCACCGGCAGGCCTTCACCTGGGTGGACGAGTGGTGCGGTGAGTCCCCGCGGCGTCCCCCAGCCCCTCTGCGTGCGGGACCCCCGATGCCACCAACCGTGTTGGCTGTTCCTCCTGCTCCCCATGCCCCCTGCCCACCCTGCCTGGTTCCCCTTGGGTTCCCACCTCGGCACACGTTGGTGGTCCCCGTGCACATGGAGCCCCCCTGCACCACCGCTGCGCCCCCCGGCATGGCTCAGTCCTCTCCCCGCAGGGTTTTGCTGCCACCTCGCCTCCGCCTGCTGCCCTGTGTGCCCCCTCCCTGTCCGTCCCCTCTGCTCCAGCCCTTGTCCCCTGCCCCACGGGGACGCCGTGCCCGGGGCTGGCACCTGATGGGGTTGGGGACACCGGGGGGTGCAGGACGAGGCCGTGCTGGAGGCGGCTGTGAGCCCGTGTGTGCTCGGCAGGCATGACGATGGAGGAGGTGCGGCGCTACGAGCGGGAGACGCAGGAGGCCACCAACGAGATCATCGGCATGGTGGCCCCCACCATTTCGGTCAGCGAGGTGGGGCAGCCCACGGCCACGCACTCGGCCCCCGCCAGCGCCCCTTCCACCCCCCTGAGCGACGAAGCCCCCGATTTCCTCGCCCCCCCCAAAGCTCGGCCCCGCAAGAAGTCGGCGCCGGAGACCCTGACGCTGCCGGCGCTGCGGGAACGTGCCAGCGCCGAGTGAGGCCGCGCCGTGCCACCGTGCCGTGCCACCTGCCTGGTCGGACTGTCCTCTCCTCCATGCCAGCCCTGCCACCCGCCTCGTCCCCTCCGACGGATGCCGACCCCGAGGGGGGAACCCGCCGGCAGGGCGCAGGGGAGCCCCGTGGGGGTGCCGGCGACCCTGAGCCGCCGCGGGTGCCCGTGTGGGACGTTGTCACCATCGCCACGCCGGACCTGCTGTCCCACAGGGAGGGGACATCCCCGCTCCTCGTGCCAGGCAGCATCGGGCCACGGCAGCATCCCAGCCCCTTCGGTCCAGCCGTGGCCGGGCTGGGCGCGTGGCCGTGCCGGGCTGGGTACCGCGGCACCCGGGGAGCGATGCTCGAGCACCGCCCTGCAAGGTAGGCACCGGGCACAGGAGGGTGGGTGTGGGGGTGTCGGTGACAGCCCAGTGCCACCTCCTGGGGCTCCCTGTGGGATGCCGGGGGCCACGCAGCCCCACGTGCTCCGGGTCTCGCAGTCGGAGGCCGTGCCAGTGCGAGGGGTGCCGGGGCAGGCTCAGACCTGTATTTTCTTTGGGAAAACGAGGTCCTTTTCGGAAATAAAACTGGAGACGTGGCGGCTGGCTCCCAGCGGTGGTTTATTGGGCTGTGCAGAGGAGAGCTGAACCTGCGGCATCGCCACGTCCCTCCTTGGCATGTGGCACGCAGCTGGGATGGGCAGCATGGGGGTCAGGGTTTGTGGGGTGGGCCAGAGGAGCTCACGGGTGCCCCTGGGGGAACACGGCTCCCTTCCCTGCTAGTCCTCATCGCTGCCACCCTCCAGCTCCCCGACAGAGGCGGCCGGCCCCAGCAGGGTGATGTAGTAGGAGCTGCAGTAGACGGGTGCCTTGTTGGGGCTGGAGTAGACCTGCTCGGGCCGCAGGGAGGCAAAGGGGTTGGCGGCGTAGCCCGTGATGTGCGTCTCCAGCTCCACCAGGATCTGCAGCGAGGCCTTCAGCTCCTGCTCGCTGCCGGGAGAAGGAACGGAGGAGTCCCATGACTGTGTGGCTGGGGTGTTCCCTGCGGGGACATCCCCGCAGCCAGCTCGGGGGGCACACCGGGGGGCTCACCTGTAGACGGTGAAGAGGGTGGGCAGGCGGTAGTCCCGCAGCAGCAGCAGCGTGGGCAGCCAGCCTGCCATGAGGTCAGGGCAGGCGTGGAAACCTGTGGGGACGTATCAGTGAGCGGGGGGCACGCTGCCTGTGCTCCCCACCCCGAGAAATCCCGGCTGGCACAGCGTGAGGCTGCCAGCAAGGACGGTCCCCGCTCCCCGCCAGGCTTCGGGTCCTGGGCTGAGCCCCAGGACCGAGATCTGGAGCCCAAATGCAGGGACCCCTTTGGATGCTGCTGGCACCCGAGCCCCAGGGTGTCCCCCCCTGCCTGTGGTGGCCCACGGTAGCGTGGTGCACAGCCATGCTGGGCACGTCCCAAAGTCCCCAGCAGCCTCGGGTGCTGCACCCTGGGCACTCACCCGGGTGGAAGCCCACCACCAGGTCGGGGCGTGCGGCCAGCTTGGTCTCCACCTGCCCTTCCCAGAAGTCGTGGTACAGCCCCTTGAAGCTGCTGAGATAAATCCTTCCCTGCGGCCCCGGCGTGGCCAGGGGGGGCCTCATGATGGGCCCGTCCACCACGTCCACCCCCACCATCACCACCTCCATGCCCCGCTGCCCCGGGAACATCCGCGCCAGCTCGTCGTAGTCGGTCACCCGGGTGTTGAGGGTCTCCACGTGGGACGCCCCCACCACGTGGACGGTGAGGGGCTTGGCGAGGGGGTCGATGCCGAAGAGCCGCAGCCCCAGGCCGATGGTGAGCGGCCGCGAGTGGAAGTCGGTGACGAGGCGGCGGACGGACTCGCGCAGCTCTCCCTCCTCCGGCCGGGGTTTCCCCGCGTTGGCCCAGAGGAGGCTCATGTAGCGCCCGGCCAGGACAGCTCCCAGCTTCTCCTCCAGCTGCTCCTGCATGGCAAACCAGTCCTCCCAGCCCGCCACGTCCCCAGCGGGTTTTGTCCAGGTCTCCGTGGGGAAGGGAATGTCACCTGGGGGCAGAAAAGTGGCTTTTCAGGGGTGGCCCTGCAGGCTAGGCTGCCTGTCCCCCTCCAGCAAGCTGCAGGGAGTGGCACTGCCAGCCCTGGGTGAGCAGAGCTGGGAGGAGGGACCCCGCACGCTCAGGGGATGGGCTGTGGGGGGGAATTCGGGGTGGGAGCAGTGCCCCCCGCCCCACCTGTGAAGACAAGCCACTCCACCAGCCGGTCCAGGGCCACCAGCTTCAGCTTCTTGCAGAACTTCTTGTGCAGAGGCCAGTTGGCACGCTGGCACGCCACGCCGCAGTAGTACACGTTCTGGCACCTGGGGGGAGAGAGGCAGCGTGCCCAGCCCCGGGGGTGGGCAGGATCCGTGCCTCCCCCAGCCTCACCCCCGCCACCGGGCTGAGCTCGCCCTGCTGGGAGCCCGGGGACACTCAGCCCCACACCACCTTCCCCTGTACCTCTTGCATCGGCGGAGACTTTTGGGGTCAGGGAGGGCATCGGGGAGCTTCTTGCACTCGGCGCAGAACTTGAACGTGTCCTCCATCTTCTGGAACATGTCGAAGTAGGTCCGGATGCCAAAATCACTGCCCCTCTTCCTCCCGTCCATGGCAGATCTGAAGGGAGCCCAGAAGCATTGCGGGGGTGAGTAGGGTCCTGCCCAGCCCAGCTGGGCTTGTGCCTTCCCTCTGTCTTTGTGGGATTTCACCTCTGGCCAAGAACATCCTGAGCCGAGCTGGTCGGGGACAAGGGGCCACAGGCGTCACCTTGGCCTGGGGGGATCTGGGGGTGAACCCAGGAGCCGGGGGGGACACACAGCACCCGCACAGCCTGCCCTGGCTGCTCTCACTCACTTGTAGTCCTCGTAGCTCTTCATGTTGAGCTTCTGGAGGATGACGTGGGACAGCCCCGGCACGTTGCTGTCCATGGCTTGGAAGCCCAGGGAATCCATGTCGGGCGCCCTTGCTGCTGCTGCTGGCTCCTTCGCTGGCTTCTTGGAGGCTTTGCGGGCTGCTCCTTGCCCCCGCTGGGCCATGCTGGCAGTGGGACGGAGGGGTCCAGACACAAGGGGTGCCCAGCTCCTGGGAGACCCCTCCGGGCGTCCCGATGCTTGTCCCCGTCCCACCAGGAGGAGGGTGGTGACCGGGGCGGCAGCCTGGCCGCACGTCCCGCTCCTGGCACGGCGGGGCTGAGCTCAAATGTCAGCCCCAAGAAGGCCAGGCCTCCCGGCCGGCCTGACACCGATAGCGAAGCTATTCCCGGCACCACCTCCCGGGCAGGGGCCGGCCCCCGTATGGGGCTCCCCAAAAAAAGGGGCCGGGGAGGGTGACGGGGTGCCTGGAGCTGTCTGAGGGAGGTGTCGGGGGGATGTGAGGGGGATTGGTGGAGGGACTATGACTCGAAGCAAATCAGCTATGAAGTAGGTATGTGGTTTATTTTGGTGCTGGGCACGTGCGGGATGGCTCCCAAAGGCATGCGCACCCTAACGGGGCAACTTGCCCTGGTGATATGCAATAAAGAGCATGAAGTTTCCCAATACACCTCTACACGTGCATAACCTGTCCCCGCTGTGTACTACAATTAGCTCCAAGCAGTCGTTTCCATAAACTCCTCTCATCTGTGCCTGCCCAGTGCCTGCTGCTGGTGGTGGTGGGGCTGAAGGCCGGTGACTCCTCTCCATCACCAGCAGCTGCCCCCCGCCTCTGTGCAGACTCAGCTGCTCCTCGGCTCTCGTCCAAACCACAAGGTCATCTCAGCTGGTTTTTGAGGCAGGTTCCCCATTTTTGTCAGGAAAAATCCTCTGTGAGGGGCCCCGAGACTCCTCGTTTGGGTTCAGTAAGCAAAGACACTCAGCAATATTTATTTTAATGCCATTAACCGAGCCGCTCTTATTCCATTCCTGGCTTTAATAATTACAATTGTTTTATTTAGAAATCATTAATGCGATTAAACAAGCCCCCATCCTTCTGTCCCTGGCTCCAGGCTTTGGGGACAGCCCTGCCCCATGATGGGGGCACAGCCCGCCCCTGCCTCCCCCCCCTCCCAGGGGCCTGGCACGGGCTGCCCACACCCAACATGGCGGCCACGGCGGCTTCAAGGGCACGCGGTCCGCGGCACGTGACGCGGCGCTGAGGGTCGGGAGCTCGCGAGAGCGGCCGGGTTGCCGTGGTTACTAGAGGCGCGGCGCTCCCCCCCCCCCGGGGTCTCCAAGGCCGCGGGTTCGAGTCCCGCCTCCGCCGCTCCGAGCTCCCGCTGTGGGTTTTCCCCTCTCGGTACCCCCGAAACTTCCTCACGGCTCCTCGGTGAGGGTCTGGGGGCTCGGGGGGCTGCAGGGCCTGGTGGGGGGGGCGTAGCACTGGGCACGGCCCTGCTGGGCGTGTGGGGTTTGGGGCTGGGCTGGGGGCGCAGCATGGGGGGAGCTTCCTTTAAGCACCAGGGAATTTGTGCTCCAGGTTCCTCCAGGTTCCTTCAAGTTCCTCTGGGTTCCTCCAAGCCCTTCACATGTGTTCGCTGTGGTGTTTTGACGTCCAAGCCCCAACTGTCTGGGGAAGCTGCTCCTGGAGGGGGCAGAGGCCTCGTGTCACAGCTGGGTGTGATCGGGGCGGCTGCGAAGCTGGGCAGAAAGGAAAGGTGTTTTCACGTTTTTCTCCTCAGTCTTTTTCCCCACAGAGCCATGGAGGCCCCCGAGGGGCTGTCTGCTCGGAAGGGATCCCTGCTGGAGCCTCAGGCTGTTCCCGGCGAGTCCCAGCCACTGTCAGCGAACGCGGTGCAGATCACAGTGGTGAAGGCACAGGACCTGGTAAAGCGCTTCTGGAAACGCCTCTGCTGGGTTAACAACCCCGACCCGAGGGGTTCTTTGTGCTGCCGTCCAATTCTGGACCAGACGTGAGACGATAAGGCTGTAGGGAACGATGCCACGCTGTGGCTTTGTCCCCTGCACCGAGGGCTCACTCGCACAGACCGCAGGCTTGTGGCTCGCCTTGCTTTGGGGACACATCTCCTCAGCAGCCATCCAGGCGTGCTGTGGTGTGCTGTTGGCTTGACATGTCTCTGCCTTCCTTGCCTGGCTGTCTGTAAATCACCGGGTTTTGTTTGGTTGTGTTTTAAGCAAAACACAGTGGAAAATGGGCATCAGTGAGACAAGGAAGTCTAAGAAGAGCTGTTCTAGCATATAAAGCCAGGTTTTTGTCCCAACGACAGCGGTTTAAATTGTGTGGAAATCAATAGGATGGCTCTAGGTTTGAAAAGGCAGTGCCTCCAGTGTGCCTACCGTACAAGACTGTGAACTAATTCAGATGAAAACACCACTAGTGTGCTTTCCATGTGCTGCATGATACACCCAGCTGGCCTTGAAGTATTCGTGAGGATCTGGCATTTAGGAAGGAACGCGGAGGAGAATCTCAGCTACTGCTGCAAGCAGAGAAATGCAAATCCCTGCTTCAGCTCTAGCTGTAGACAAAAAGCAAGTGAAAAGCATCTGCCCCATTTTTTTTTACTTTTTTTTTTTTAATGTTGTAGTATTTGAGTACCTCTCACATTGATGGGTTCAGCAAACAGCACCTTAGGTGAGAATTAGAAGGCAAGAAGAGGGAAAACTGTGATGAAAATAATAGACCAGTGGTTTGATTGCATCTGGACTATTGCTTGTGGTTCTGGTTGCTTTGTTTTAGAAAACGCTATGGCAAAAGGAGAGAGGCTAACAAAGGTGCAATAGTAAGAACAACAGTATGAAAAAAATCCATCTATAAGAAGCGTGGAATCTGTTTAATTAGAGGAGTTGTAGAGAAAGATGAGAGGAGTATAGGATAATTAATGGTACAGGGAAAGGTTAATTGGATTCTTCTGTTTAGTCTCTCACATAATACATGCTCAAGGAGACAGTCAGGAGGACTGAAAATTAAAACCAAGTGAATGAAGTCTCTTTTTGTGGAAAAGCCAATATGGAACTAATTACCCCAGTGACATGGAGAGAGGGAACTCAGGGGCAGGCCCGAGGAGGTGAGGCACCCCTGCTGCTCAGGATGAAAGAAAAGCTTGGTTGGGGTACGGCAGCCCTTCTGTGCAGGGCTGTGGCTGCTCCTCCCTGGCTGGAGAAGGAAACCGTGTTTCTCCTGCAGCTGCCTGTCTCAGCAGTCCCTTGCACCACCAGGGAAGTGCCTGGTGCTGCCTCCCTGGACGGGGTTGCTCGTGTGTGAGGCCGTGCCTGTTCACCTGTGTTTGCAGCCCTTTGTGCGGATATTTTAAAATTAAGCCTCCTCATCTCTGTGCAAAGCAGGTGACGTGAAGCTGGTGTACCAACAAACTCCAGAGCTCCCCAAAGAGCTTGCTGGAGCCCTGGTTTGATTGCAGGGCTTGCTGCTGCTGCCATGTGATAGACACAAGCGTCCTGTGAGCTTGTGAGCTCAGCCATGCAGCTCAGGGACTACCTTCTTAGTACACAGCAAAAAAAACCAAACCTCTTTCCTGGAAGCACCGTATCTGTGGGATATTTTTGGATTTGCTTTAGATGTGCCTTTCATCCCCATTCTTGGGATGAAGCCTGGATTTCTCCACCCCCTGCCCACACCCTTCCAGCAGCAGGTTTTAATGATCCCTGAGGCACCACGGGATGGTGGAGCAGGAAATTTCCCTCCTAAAGGCAGGTCTTGGCACAGCCAAACTCTGTTCCTCTTCCCCGTTCTTGCAGCACAGCAGCCAAAGATTCCCACCGGTGTTCTTTGTCCTGGGTGGGGAACTGAGCTGCCTCCCAGGGGCAACTTTGGTCACGGGCCTGTTGCTGCAGAGCCAGCTGCCTCATCTGCTGTCTCTTTGTTTGACAGAAAAGCATCAGAAGCGACACTTCTTTTACTTTGGTGCGTGTGGAGTACGACGGAGTGATCCTGGGAGACTCCTCCACCACTCAGGTCTTGCCAAACGGGACAGCAAACTATAATTTCACGACCAGCTTTGAGTACAGCCCCGATGGGCCCAACTCCTTGGTCGACATTGCGCAGAAACCTGTGCTCTGTGAGTACCTGATGCTGCACCTCGCTCCTCGGAGGGGTGGAGGTGGGTGCTGTCAGCTGCTGCGCTCTGCCTTCTTGCTGCAGGAGTCACTCGGTCAAGAATAGCACTTAAGCAGCAGCAGCGGGGGGGGTCTCAGCACTTCTGTTCTCATCTGTGCCAGCTGGAGGAATCCCCTTTCATATTGGCTTGGCTCTTTGGCTTCAGTGTTCTTGTCAGCCTTGGAGATGATATAGAAGCCTGTGCTGGAGCTGACACAGACCCTTTGCAGCCCCTGTTGGAGCTTACCACTCTGATCTGTTGATCTGAAACTATCTGAGAAACTTTGCCAGCTCCTATCTTATTATTATTTTTTTTTCTTTCTGTCTAGTGACAGTGATAGAAGCATCGCAAAAGCAGAAGAAACAGAAGGAGGAGAAGGTCCTGCCTCTTGGCCAGGCTGTGGTGGACCTTCTGCCTCTGCTGCAAGGTACGACATCGATTTTCTCATCCTCCACAAACACTTCTTGCTCCCCAGCACTTGGTTGGTCTTTGCTCATGAACCCCTCTCTATAAGTTACCTCCTTCTGACCAAGTGGATTTCACAGAGTCTTTAGAAAGCTGGGTCTGTGGGGAGAGGGGGGCAACAGCAGCTGCTCAGCTTTAGGAGTTGTAGCAGCACAGCTTTAGGCTGTGACTTCTCTGCAGAGGGTCTCAGTGGACGCTGTGCTCATTGCTTATTCTTCTCAGGACAGTGTTCCTTTACGGTCTTGGCTCCTTTGTATGCTGTGCCTACCTCTCCATCTGAAAGCCTTCACCCAGAGGCTAAGGTATGTGGAGTTTGGAACTGTTCCTTCGCTTGTTCGGCTCTCTGCTGCTTTTTAATAGGAAGGCAAGCATGACTCAGCTGCCTCGCTCCTCGCAGGCATGTTACAGCCCTATATGTTAGAAGCTTGGAGGCCTTTCCTGTTTCCATTGACGTCTGTCCCAGGGTGCTTATGATAGGTGAGGTCATGCTAGGAAATGCTAATGTGCGCAGCTACCAAATTGCCCTGCAAAAAAATATTCAAGATGGGAAGCACAGCGCTGAAAAATTGGGAAAAGGCAAAGGCAGGATTACTTGCTCAACTTTATTAGTCCTTTCTGTGGATAAAACGTCTCACAGTCCATTATTGTACAACCTCTGACTGCCTCTCCTGCAAGGTCTTCATTCATTCAGCAGATTGAAAAATACCCAGTGAATAAAGCAGGAAATGAAGTAGGAGACTGGGAAAGCGTGTCTGACTTGGCTTCTGATTCTCCACACACTTAGCACTCTGAGCGAATTAGGAGGATGGATATTGCATTTACTTTCCCATATTTAAGTGACATGATAAGCGAGGCATAATGAGCAATGTGTGGGGCCACCTCTTAGGGAGGAAGGAAGATAAATGCTGAGCAGCTTTTCACTGCCCCCCATCCATCCAGGGTTGGGACAGGCAGCTGACGGCTGTACAGTGTGGAGATAGGGCAGAGTTGAAGAGTGGCTGGAGCTTTGACTTGAGCTGAATCACGAGGGCGTTGTTTTCTGTCCCTGGTGTTCTTTCTCCACGGCCTTTTTTACAAGATGCTGACAATACGTACGCCGTGCCCCCCAGTGGGCTTGGATTTAAACACACAAATATCGTAATTCAGACATAGGAAAAACTGACCGTGAAATTCCTTCCCTGTGCTGATCTGTTTTCTTTTACATCCGAAGTGAGGAATGAGATAACATCATACGTTCTAGCCTTGGGTTTCTGCTCGCTTCTCCTTCAAGAGCAGAAAGTTAAAATTGTCGGGTTATTGGCTCAATTTCTCCTTGTCCCACAGTGCGGCCTTGAAGTGACTGTGCGCACCGAGAAGCCCCTGCTTTCTGTGAGTCAGCTTTCAAATGGCAACTTCCTGAGCGTCACGCTGGAGGCAGCTTACTCTGTCCCTGACGCCTTCGTTCCCACTGGACCCCCCCAAAACTACATGGCTTGCCTGCAAGTGCCAGCAGTCGGGGAGGTGAGGATGGGGCCTGGCACAGTGAGCTGGGTTTTAGTTGCTGCAGCACAGGTCGTTCTCCTACACTGGGGGCAAACAGCTAGATTGGGGTTGAAACTGGCAGTGTTCTTCCATGCCACGATTTGTTTTTTCTTCCTTCCAAGCCCAGCTCTGATCAGCTGGCACTTGCTCCTGCTCATGCTGAAGACTGAAGTCCTTTCGTTCTCCTGTCTCTCTAGAAGGAAGTCCCTTTGCTCTTCCAGAATGGCATCCTGAAGCCTGCTGGTGAAAAAGAATTGTTACCCCGGCCCAAAAAATGGTCCCTTCCTAACATCGTGGCCCCTGGTGCTCTGAACATACCCAACTCCTTCATCTTTGGTGGTCCCTATGAGGATGAGGATGGAGAGCTCAACAAAATAGAGGTGAGGAAAGGCTGGCAGTGTCACGGCTGGAGGAGACCCCTCAAGCCTCCCTGAAGGCACTGAGAAAGACTTGCAGAGACTCATTATGGGAGGAGGGGAGGAAGGGCACGTGGTGGGCTCCCTGCACAGTGTCCAGGCGTGGAGATGGTTCTCCTGAGCCAGTGGGCGTGCTAGCTCACTGCCAGCATGCTAACTCACCACAGAAGAGCTCCCTAGGTGAATGTGGCACATCTTGTCCTAACTCCTGAGCTGCTGGGCTGAGACTTTGCATTCTGTCTTTGTGAGCCAGGCTCTCAGTACTAATGGGCTCTGGTGCCCGCAGGGATGGCTGCTAATGTACTCTGCTAGGGTGTCCTGTCTGTGGTGAGTGGGGCATGTCTCTGACTCATTTTCTCTCCCAAAGAACATTTTAGGGGGGTGTCTGGGGGTGATGCAGGCTGTAAAGTTTGGTCTCCTGGCTCTGACCATGTGCTGCTTCTCACAGGACAGGGAGTTTAGGATCCAGGCAGAAAGCATGAAGAGAATTGTATGGGACACGGAAAGACGCTGTTACCTGGATCCTGCTGCAGTACTCATGTAAGGGATATGAGAGCTTCCCTTCCAACACCGAGGGGGGGGAGAAACCATCCTGGAATTCACTAGGTCGAGTGACCTGTCTCAGGCAATGAGCAGCAGTCTGTGGATTTTCGTAGCCCTCTTACACGGCCATTCCATTGCCCTGCCTCACTTCTTGTGCTGTCTGCTGGCCAGAGGTGTTTGCGTTAGCAGGAGAGCAGCTTAACAGCCTTTAATTGCTGGCAGCAGCTTGGTTCTGTTACGGTGGGAGAAGATGAATTGGCTGTAGGTGCTGTCTTCAGCCTGTGAATGTTCGCTTGTGCTGCCAGCAATCGGAGCTGGTTCCTGTTCCCTCCGCAGTGCAAACACTCACTGACCAGCTGCGTTCCCTCCCATGACCCCTTCAGGGCTGTCACCTGAAGGTTTGAAGGAAGGGGCAGCAGAGTTATGGTGAGCAGACATGGGGTAGGGTGGCCCACACAGCTCTCTTCTGAGCTGCTAATTCATTTTTTTTTTTGATTTTTTTTCCCAATATATTAAAATCCTTTCACTCTGTGGGCACTCTTCATTTTCTTTTTATTAGGTAAACATTGCCTTTAATGGCTCTAGGTATGCTCAGACCAGGGTAAGTACTCCAATTCTCTTTGAATCCTGCAACGTTCTTGGCCTCTGCTGCATCATGGCCATGAGTTTCACAGCCAACTTATTCCTCATGTGTGCAAATGCTCCCTTCTATCTTTTTTCCCCTGTACACTTTCATCAGCCTGCCTGCTGGTTTCACAGTTATCAGGCGTGTTGAATGGGAGCTCAGGGTCCGCTTTGAATTTATCCCAACATTAATCATGTTCCTTTTTATCCGCTTCATTTCTGAAGTAACCAGGGGAGAGAGGAGCACAGTGTATTGCTCTCACAATCGTTCTGTAGCTCCTAAATGCACACAGCAGTGGATGGAAAGGAAATCCACCAGGCCTGCCCCAAAGCACGTGCGTTCCAGTGGTGCAAGATGCATGCTGTGTCTCGAGGAGTGGGGCAGAGCAAAACCAGGGCAGGGGCCTTTGGGGCTGCTGGGACAGAAGGGAGGGCAGTGTGGCTAACCAGGGAGAGCTCTCCAGTTTAGTTCTCATCTTCTCAGTGCCTTCTTCTGCATTCAGTCTGCAGAAGCGCATTGCAGAGTGCCAGTACTGGCCCGTGGAGGTCTGCAGGATGCCTGTGGTCTCATCCAGCAAAGGCAAAACTAGCAAAGCTGACAAGGTAAAAATGGAGGGGCTGTGTTGTTATGGCTTGTGGAGCAGCACTGTGTTATTGAGCGTTTTCTTTCAATGCCTTTGTTACACCAAAACCAGCCTTGAACCAGCCAAAGCAAGTCAGAGAGCTAGAGGCTTTGTAAAGGGATTAATCACCCTTATAGCACTACTAAATAAACAAAGGATAAGATTTCTTCCTTGTAGCCTACAGATCTCTCACCGATGGTCTGTGCTAGCTTGGTGGAGAGGGGTCAGGGAGAGGTTACTTTTTGAGAAGTAATTCATTGAGCTTATCTTCAGACAATGTTTTCCTGAGCATCTTGAAGAAATTCATGCCTTCTTTCTCTGGGTGTAAATAAACTGTGTGTTTGCACCTGAACTGGGGTGGTTTCATGAAGAATGAGCTCCTTCACTAATGATCAGCTGCCAGGAACAGAGACATGTGAGAACTCCTTACGTGTTCCAGGGCAAAGTCATGTAAGCTGCTATAAATCTCATTCAGCAGTCACCAGTGCCAGGGTTTTGCAGCTGTGACTGAGATACTTCTCCCTTACCCTCACTGGTTTTCTGCTGGTCCAGGCTCTCAGGCTTCTGCAGCTACCTGATTTCTGTCAGACCTGACATCCTCACAGCTCTGGTAGGGCAGTTTGGATTTCGAACCAGACAGCTGGCAATTTTGCAGTTGGACCTTGAAAAGACTGCCCTAAGGAGTGGCACAGTTTGGGCGCTGGAGAGAAAAGCTGCCCTGCAGGGGTTGGAATAAAATTGATATTCTACATATTGAATGAGTCCAGTGCTTTTGTCCAGGTTGTCTCGGCTGCGTGCCAGTGACAGAGAGGCCCTGGCTCATCAGGTGCATCAGTTTGCTGGGTGGCCTTTTTTAATGGGATCGCTGACCTTCTTTCCTTAAAGAGAATAACAGTCTGTTCAGTATCTCAGGGCCTCAATCTGTGTTTCCAGGGAGATGAGGACCGGCAGATTTTCTCCCACGGCGTGGCATATGTCAACATGGTGCCTTTGCTGTGCCCCGGCGTGCAGCGGATTCGAGGCGCTTTTCGTGTCTTCACCTACCAGGACAGCGAGGTGCTCGAGAAGGTGAGAGCAGGCGGGACAGCCAGGCTCTGTGCCCCCTCTGCAGCTCTTTGTGCAGTGTGGGTGCAGGAGTACGGGCAGAGTGGTATTCAAGGGCCAGCTCTAAGGCTTCACTGCCCTTCTGGTGCTGGAGGAGAACGACACCAGCTTCTAGGTGCAGTTTTCTCAAAGGCAGATGATTTCTGGGTGTGTGTGAGCAGGTTTGGGGGCTGGGGGAGGCTCAGAATCTCACTCCACTCCCTTCTCTGTCAGCAGCTGAGCAGGGAGAGCTGAGATCACTCCTCACTCCCCACTCAGGAACACGGGCAAATGAACTGCGTTGCTGGGAAGAGCAAACAGTGGCTCTAAAAGGATAGCGTTACCCCAGGCAACAACCAAAAAAGCTGTCACTGGAGCTCTTTCAGCTGTAGCTCGTGGAGGTTTATTTGTCTTTCGTTTCTCCCCCCGCCTTGGTGCTAAAAGTGACAGTTACATCTCCATTTTCCCACAGCACTCCCCAAACAGACCCGAGCTTGTTTCAGGAGGACAGATGCACAGCCTGCTTTTGCTGCCCATGTCCCCCTTGGTGCTGCTGCTGCCCAGGCCACAGAGCTGGGTGAATTACAGCCCTTCTCCATGCCTCCCTGCCACCACTGGGTGCCAGCTCCCACAAAGCAGGCTGTTTGCTGGCCCTTGCGTCACTGCTGGGAAAACTGGCCTCCTGGCTGCACAGTGCTGTTACTCGTCCTGTGGCCTTTATCTGTCACGAGTGAGGTGGCACCCTCTGCTTTTCCCATTTTCTGTTTTTCTGGATGCTTTGGGCTGCTCCTGGGCCTTGGTGTAGACAGCTGACCTGTATGGCTGCTCCATTTTCTCCCCTGCATCCCTTTGGTTCCTGCCAGCCCAGCTCCTGTATCACTGAGAGCTGGGAGGGGAGCTGCCCATCTCAGTGGCCGAGCAGTGTGTGAACAGGTAGTGGGAAAAATCTGCTCCTCATGGGCCACCACGTGTGTCAGGGGGGCTGCACCACGTGGGCAGGTGAGCTGGGAGCTGGGTCAGGCCAGGGCAGGCAGGGGCACCAAGAAACAAGCGCAGAGCAGACCTGGGAGGGTGTCCAGGTGCATCTGATCCTCCACACCACCAGGTCAGTCCGTAGCTGTGAGGCAGGTCCAGCATCACGCTGGACAGTGGGTCAGGATCAGGGCAGTTTGGGGCTGGGCTCCAGCATTTTTATCATGTAGCTCAGGCAAGAACCAGAGGCTGCACAGCTGTACAGTATCAGAGCTGGCCTTGAGCACAGGCAGCTAACTGCCTAGCAGGAGAGAGTGAGGTTGCAGAGCTTCTTAATGCGTTTAGGACCCTGACAGTGTGTTTTGTGATGTGAGAGGTTAAGAAAAAAGGATGGGGAAGCCTTATTTGTCCTTTGATTCTCTCTTGTCACTTCATTATTATTTTTTCTTTCCCCTCCTCTCCAGACTAAAAAACAGCAGAGCATTTTGCGGGATCTCAGGCCACAGGTCAGCCTGACTAAAGAAAGGCCATGCACCCCAGGAATCAGTTCTCCTCTTTCCAGAGCTGTTCCCAGTAAGGCCCAGAGAGAAGAAAAGGAGAAGAGCACCAAAGAAAGGGAATTCAACAGAAGGGTAAGGTCGATAGAGGCACTTTGCAACATGGTCGGACTGTTTCTACATCAGAGGCAGTTGGAAATGGGGACTGATGGTGTGTTGCTCTAGCCAACTGAGAGATTCAGCACCTTGAAATTTTAGTACATGCTGCCTGAGCAAATGTACAGTGCGGTCACGTCCTGAATTTGTGAAGGCGTGAAGACGTGAAGTTTGAATCTGAAACAAGATGTCTTTTTTTTTTTTTATATTCTTCAACAGACGTCCTGTGCACCAAAAATCCAGTTGTCAGATACTGCTCTAGAAAGTGAAAATACTGAAAAATTTCTTGGCCTTGATGGACAGGTAACTTTGCATCTCCAAAGAGCAAAAAAACTGCTAGACCACTACTGCATCAGTGTTTCGTACCTTTCACGTCATCAAATTATTCAAGAGTGAGTTGGAGATGAGGGATATCTTACGCAGATGCTGTCCTGGAGTTCCTCCAGTGACATCCTGTTGGATGACAGTCTAGCATTGGGCTAGAAGGTCATTAATAATCAGGCATTATTTTGAAGGGTGTCTTCCTTTTTTTGTCTTCCTCTTCCAAACATCTAGAATGCATATTTATTGTCCAAGCAAATTGATTAGCTTTTTTTTTCCCCTAGACTGAGTGCTTGAGCAGAATTTTGTTAGTGTAAATCAATTTGAGCACGGGTTATAAAACAAATTATACGTCTTCAGTTTAAAGAAGATTTGCTGAAGATCTGTAGCTATATGCTCAGTCTTTCATCTTGCCAGTAATGGTTCTAGGTAGCGTGATGTTGAGAGAGTAATGGTTGTGTTCCCAGCAATATGCTGAAGCAGGAACGTTCCTGGTGATGGAGATAAAGCTGGACAAGGCCTTGGTACCAAAACGACTGCGAGAGGAGCTCACCAAAAGGTGTGTAAAGACATGCTATAACTCTGCGGCTGACAACTGAATTCTCCTGCAGGATAGAAACAGGACTGGATAGTGAGCCTGCCCTTCAGTGTGCTCTGAGAGCACCAGCTGAGTGTCTGAGCCAAAGCCCGCTGAAATCAGCAGGAGGGCTGGGCCAGACTGCTTCAGAGGTGGCATTGGGTGGGTTTGGGAAGCATTTGTGTTCATCTGAGCTGGCATCTCCCTGCCAGTCACCTCAAAAAGAGAGACACCAGAGCAGCATGACCAAATCTGTGTCCTGTCCAGGCTTTGTTTCCTATTAATCCCCTTGTGTTTGCCTCTTGCATGTGATGTCTGCTGCTTGGTCAGGGCTGGCCACCAGTGGGCTGCACTCGGTAGTGCTGCTGTAACTCTCGGATGTTGTTTTTCCTTTTCTGAAGTTTTGTCACAACTTTCTACCCACTCCTGGGCTTTTCCATTAGTTTTCACATCATTCTGCTGTAGAGCTGCCCTCTCATCTCTGAGGCTTCGAGTCTTTCGCTGTCTGTCTGATTTAAGGCAGTCGCTTCCCATCCGCAGAGTGGTAGTCCTGCTGTGTTACAGTCTAGGGAAGGCCTCGTATGTATAATTTATTGGATAAAAAAAGAGAAAATACAGCAAATGAATAAACCATAACGTGCACAGGCAGTGTGTCTCTTTCAAACAGAAATGTGAATAGAAACCACACAGCAGCAGTCGTTCTTTGAGCAGGAAGCATGTGCATTGTCTTCTGTTCTGCCTGCTGTCTGCTAGAAAAAACAGGTTTGGGGAAAGTGAGCCCCCCTTACAACAGACCTTGTCCCGACCCTTCTTGTTTGCTTCCTGCAACTTGCATGAATTCCGTGTAATTCCTCTTCACTCACCTGCCATGTGCATCTGTGGATGTACAGCCTGGAAAATCAGCACTTCCGAAGAGTGGAGAGGGCCCTGTCCTGGGGGGATCGAGCTGATAACACGTACATGTGTCCTGGCAGATGGGATCAGCAATGCTTTTTTTTTTTCCCTGGAAGGCTGTTTGAATACATAGCTCGTTAGCAAACTACAGCTCTCTTTCTTGGGCTGCGTCCAAAATTCTCCATCAGCCTCCGCTTCTGCTCGCTTGCTTTGCCTGGGTGGTTGTTGTGCTTGGTTTTCTCTTTCTCATCTTGAAGAGAAACAGTTTGGTTCTCCTGTGTGCCCCTAGCAGAGGTCCTGCATCAGTGATGGGAGCTCTTCTGAGGGTGGGACTGTGAGCGTGGGTTTCCCGAGGAGTGCTGGCAGACCCGACAGCTCCTCTGGCACCTACGGCAGCCCCACGCAGAGCCAGATGATTGTCTTTGTGTCCTGTGGGGGCACGTCCTGCGTGGGGTAAGGGACCGGCAGGAATGGCAGCGAGGAGAGCAGGACGGCAGCTTTCTGAAGGGGTTTTTGGAGCTGTGCTGCACGGCCTCCCTTGACCTCACAGGAAAAGCAGCTGATGGTGGGTGGCAGGTCCCACAGGGACACGAGCAGAGGCCGTGGCATCACCGTTGCCATGGGCAAGGTGCAAGGGGAGCTGAGTCTCCTGCTCAGCGCTGAAACCTTTCAGGTCTCTGAATATACAGAAGTTTTGCATGGGAGAAGTGGCCAGAGGTCAGGGCCTGGCAAAATCAGCCACTCGGAAGCTCTGCGAGCTGGCAGAATGGTTGTAGGAATAGTTTTGCTTTGGTGTGGGGGAAGCAGTCTGCTTTGCTAATTGGGCAGGGGCCAAAACAGGGATGTGACACTGCTTGGTGGGCCGGATCGCCTTCTAAGGACTGAAGGTGTTTTAGTGCCAGCAAACAGGAAATCTTGATAAAATCCCAGAGAATTTAGGCTGTCTTGACTCTAAGGCTTTCAGTAAAATCTTAATGTTACTGTAGTCCTAAGGCCTTTTAATCGGTATTTGGAAGGTCGTTGCAGCCCCAGTAGTGACACAGATGGACGTGACATGGTGTCGAGGGGTCGATGTGGGGCCAAAGAATGAGGGGCTGCAGCTGCACTGTGGGATGTCAGGGGCTGCTGGATGGGGTGGCCCAGGGTTTACAGTGATAACGTTCTTCAGAGCTTTCCTTTTCCTTTTCCTTTTGGTCCCTTTCTTACAGGTGTTCTGGCAGACCCAGGAGGCTGTGAGTTAAAGGAATAACAACTTGATAAGATGGTCTACTTCTGTGGCAGAGTGCTTTTGATTGCCAGCAATAACAAATGCTAACCTTACCTGCTGGGCTGGATTTTTACAGGAGTTTTTGTGTAATGGGTCAGTGAAGCCTGGTGAAAATAACTACATAAATCTTATCTAATCCCCACGGAGTGTAATCAGCAGCAGGGAGCGAGGCAGTAGCTAGTTCTCCCAAACATTATGACAAGCTGCAGGCGTTGAATGAAGGTGCCCTGGTCTTTACAGTTTATCCTTGGGCAGAGCCTTCACAGTTTCTCCCGTGTTGGTCCCTGCAAGGTACCTCAAGGACACGATGACAGGCTGAGCCCTCGCGCTGCAGGCTGCCTGCACCCGAGACAAGTGAGTGTCTCTGGCAGGATGTCAGGCTCATCTCTTCTGTTCTCTCATTGACAGGGTCAAGGAGATGATTCCCCCTCGCCCTCCGCTGCCTCCCCGGACTGAAGGAGCCAAGAAGGTATGTGCAAGAGCCTGTGGCCTTGCCACCACGCTGCCACCTCTTTCTGCCCTCGTCCCTCTCACATAAGGGATTTTAATTTTCAGTCTGAGCTCTGCAGCAACTTAGAGATGAGATTTGCAGAGGAAACACACCAAAAGCTTCTGGATGTGTTATCTTTGTAGCATTATGCCTTGGGAAATCTTGGGCTGCGTTACTCTCATTTGCAGCCCATAAAAAGGGGCAAGATCAAGGAAAGACAGAGAAGAGAGCAGCAGGGTAGGAGTGTTTGGGAGTGAACTGGGTGCTGGGGAGGCACCAGAACTGTATGTTTATGGGCAGTTCCTTGTCCCAGACTAGCCCATGTGCTTCCTCAGACCCAGACAGACATGAACAGAATCAGCCTCAACCCATCACCCTGCAAAAAAAAATCGTGAGGACTTTTGCATGTGCAACATCCTGCCCCAGAAACCAACCTGAGACCACTGGCTGGTCTTTGGTAGGTACAGAACAGGCGCTGCAGGAGATTGTCCTCAGATGGCCCCTGGCTGATGGGAAATTCAAAGCAACAGTGGGGGACAAAGCAGCACTTCAATAACTGACCCCAGTGCGGCTGCAGAATTGATTTGTGCTGGCCTGTCTGGAGTGCACAAAGTGCTACATTTTGATTATTGCCGTGCATGGAGGCTTTTGGCACCGGGATTACAGGCTCTGCTGAAGATGGCTCGCCCATGGCTTTAAGGGGCACCCAGCAAATGAGATATAGTTTACTTGCAGCCAATTGTAGTGTTATAGAGAAGACAGAGACGACTGAAACACTGGGTTCTGACTGAAAAATAACGCAGGAGCAATAAGAAATTATGAAGGAGCACTTCTGTATTTACATAGCCATGTTTCACAGCCCTCAGGTATGGGCAGGAAAAGATGTGTGATGGGCTAATTGAGACTTGGGTCAGGTGGAGTTTGGGGGGCTGGGGGTGGGCTCTGGCAAATAAGACTCATTTCAAGGCTGATGGCTTCAGTGACTTTTGAAGTTCGATTATTTATTTATTTCCTGATACTTCTTATATCCTAGGCTGTGGAGGATTATCACAGCCAGGTCACGAGCATTGCTGTTGCCATCCTAAGTGAATACCACGACCTGTTTGGGAAGCAGCTGCCTGACCAAGGAGCGATAGACCATCAGACGCTGGAGGAACAGAAGCGTCTACTCAACTTCGAGCTCAATAGCTCTGGGAAATATTTTGCTTTTAAGGAACAGCTAAAGGCAAAGAGTCCATTGTGTTGTTTTACTTCCCTACTTGTTTTGTCCAGGCAGTTTCTCAGTGAGGAACTGCTGCTCCATGGTGGTAATTTAGCGTTACTCTGTGTTGCTCCAGAATCCCTTCGTGCCACCCAGGCTGTTGCAGAGGGCATGGGGAGGGCCAGGTTTTTCCTCTAACAGAGCAGGCAGCAAGCTGCTTTGGTCACACGCCAGGAGAACCTTTCCTGTCAACAGGGGAAGACTCCAAACCTGATCACACCCATTTGCCCTGTGTTTGTGTCCCATGGGAGGCAAAGCTGACTGTTCTTGCACTCCCACAGCCTTCCCCGGGGAGAAGGGGCTTCTCCACATGTTCCTCAAAGGGACATCTGTGTGTCAGGGAAGGTGAGGGCTGGGAGGTGGGAAAGGAGTTCATCACTGCTTACTTTTTTTTTTTTTCTTTTGATCAGTTTCTTCCTTAGAATTAAACTAGAGCTTCAGGCAGTTGGAGTTGGACTCACTGGTCCTTGTAGGGCCCTTCCAACTCAGCGTATTCTATGAGTCCATGAAAATGTGTGTTCTGGCTTTGTGTTATGACTGTGGAGCTCGTGGGGGAATCTGTCTTGCCCAAGCATCACCTGTCTCCACAGTATGCTGTAGTGAAGATTGTGAGGGAGAAATACCTGAAGACCACGGCGTTTGAGACCCAGGAGCAGTTCCAGGCATTTCTCAGTGAGCTGTACGTCTACCTGGTGGATCAGATGCACGTTGCCCTGAACCAGGTAGGGAGAAACCCTGGCACGATGGCCGGCCTGGGGTACAGCATCACTGGGGATCCAGGTTAGAAGCTGCTTCTAGCGAAGGCAGGGGCACTTTTGCCTTCAGGACAGCTGCAGGTTTGAGCTTCTGTTTGCTGCAGTTATCACACGTGGGCCCCAAGCCACACGCACAGACAGGATCCATTGCATCTGGATCCCACTGCTGCAAAATCCAGCTGATGGGGTGCAAGGCACCACCAGCAGCTGCTGCTGCAGCCAGTTCCTGGGGAGGGTGGCAGAGCTTGTACCATCTGCCTCCCAGCCAGGCAGAGCTGGTCTTGATCTGGGGGATGCTTTTACTCGCCACAGCTGCCAGTAAGAGATATTGCCCCCTCCCTGTCTGGTACAGGTACCTGGGAAGGATGGGGGCTCACAGGATTGCAGGGCTGTGTCCCACCCCAAAAGGGGGCTGGGGCAGCTTGCTTTTCCAACCCACCCAGCCCTAGCTGTGCCAAGGTGCTGGACTGGGCACTGCTGCTGAATGAGGAGCACAGGAACTGTTCTTACCCTCCCCGGGGCTAACTCTATCTCACCCCTTACCAGCTGCTGCACGAGGAAGCTGCTTCCCCTGCCCCTCTCACCCGCATGACTGCTGAGCAGCTCTGGCTCTTTGCTCACGAAGCTGAAGGCAACAAGGACTACAAGCTGGCAGCTCTCTACCACCAGCAGGTGAAGGAGCCCCCGTCCCCTCCTGTCTGTGTCCCGCGTGGCCGGGCTGGCAGCCAGCACACCGTGACAGCTCAGCCAGCCTCGTCTGTTGTGTGCGGAGCAGGGAGGGGAACGTGAGCGGGGTGCTTGTGCTGAACGTGTGAGAGGTTTTCTAGGGAGATGCTGCTCTCTGGAGGACGTGAGGCAGAGGCTGGCCAGGTCGCTGAGGACTTGAGCCTTGAGGCCAGGGGAAATGGGGTGAGCTGGCCCAAAAAGCATGCTGGGTCAGCACTGGGGACCTCTACCAGAGGGCTGAGAGGTCAGCTGAAGCTGGAGGGCACTGATGGGTGAGAGAGGCTTAGAGGAAGCTGGGAATGATCCCCATTAAGGGAAACCCTAGCACGTGATAAACAAGGGCCTGATTGCTGCTAAACTCTGCCGGAGGAAAGCTGTGGCTGTTGCAGAGCTGTCTCTCTGGGGTGCTGTGTGTGCTGAGCCCTTACTGCCACAACGATCTCTCGTGTCCAGAGGATAGCTCAGGACAAGCACAACACCCAGTACTGGCTGGACTACGGGGCGTTCTGCCTCCTGCTCGAGGACAACACCAAAGCCCAGGAGTGCTTTCGGGAGGCTCTTTCTCTGGATCCACACCACGTGCGCAGGTGCTGTGTGTTCCCAGAGGGTGGGGAGGTGAGGGGCATCCCCCACGCCACCACTGGGGTCCTGCGAGGCTCAGCTGTCTGCCCGCCCCCCAGCTTGCTGCTCTGTGGGATCGTGGCAGTCGTGCTGCAGCACTACGAAGAGGCAGAGATTTTCTTTGAGGATGCCTGCTGCTTGGAGCCATCCAACGTCGTAGCCTGGACGCTTTCAGGTAGAAAAGGAAGCCAGCCTGTGTGCTCAAGGCGTTTCTGTAGAGATGAATGTTGCTTCTTACCCCACCGCTCTAATCTGAGGGCTAAGGGGAGGATTTTGCTAAGGGCTAGATTTCTTCTCATGCTGCTCTTTGTCTCCCGTAGGTTTGTTCTATGAGCTGCAGAATAATAACATTCAGGCAGAAATGGCCTTCCGCGAGGCTAAGAAGCAGCTCCAAGCACAGCTCGCCAGGGAGAGGAGCATCTCTGAGGGAAAAAGAGGGAAAAAGCACATTGCTGCTGTGTATGTGAGGTCTACCAGTCCAGGCCCAGAACAGCTTTTGCCAGGTAATTCCTAGCGAAACCAGGAGGTGCCCTCATACTAGCAAGGAGGAGGCTTGAAGCTGTGTGCAAGATGGTGAGCAGTGAGACCAAAGAGGAGAAACAAAGGGTAAAGGAAGCAGAAGTGGGCTGTGAGCTTGAACAGCCTGACCACGAACTATCCAGAGAGAGACAGTGCCCTGCTTTAAATGCTGGAGCTGAAATGCAGGTAGCACGGCCCGTGCTTTATCTTACCCAGAGCCTAGGAGAGGGACCAGCCTTGGTGTTTATTTTTCTGGCCCAGCCCAGTGCTGCTGATATCGGATGTGTGGGCAGTGGCCGGGGCAACTGGAGGAAGAGAGCGTACCTCGTGAGGCTTTGGAGGGGTAGGGCTGCTACCGAGGCAGCTGTACGACTGACCAGGTCAGCCAGGTCCAGCTCTCCTGAAAGCTGCTGCTGTGACGTCCCAACACAGCTCGGAAAGCACTGCCCGACCAGCTCACAAAGGGCAAAAAGCTGCTCAGTGGCAACTCTGAGCTGGAGGCTTCCTTTGGAGCCTCTGCGAATCCAGCCTCACCCTGAGCCAAGTCCTAAGTGTTTGGCTGGGCTGCAGAAAATATCAGCTGGCTTTATTTTTAACACTATCCCCACTCCGTGCAACGTGCTTCAGGCAGGCCTACAGGGTCATATGCCTTTTTTTCACCCTCTGCAATTACAAAGGAAAGGATATAGCTTCATTTCTACCTATTTCTAGCATTATATGGTAGTCTTGTACCAAGACTCCAGAGCCACGTATGACCTTGTGCAAGCTATTTTCATCCCAGTCAGAGAAATCTGGCAGTTCTTGTAAATTTTCTCTCTTCCCCCCCCATTTCAGTGGAGTTCTGCTCCAAAGTGGCCAGAGAAAGGCAAAGCCTGCCTGCACCTAATGGTTGGTGGGGGTTTCATTCCAGAGGGGGCTCCGGATGGCTCAGCCAGCAGGCTGCCAGAGGCGCTGGAGGAGCCTGCCCTGGCCTGCCCAGCGCCTGAGGAAGAGGCTCCGGCATCGGAGACAGCCCCAGAAGGTCAGGGAGTGGGGTCTGGGGGGAGAGGGAGAGCCTAGGGCTGGGAGGTGGCCTCGTGCGATCAGCAGGGAGGGAGGGAACTTGGGAGCGCTGAGCTGTGGCCGTCCTGATGCCAAAACAAGACTCAAAACATTGAGTCTTGTTCTCTCTCCCTAGCTGGGGAATCTTTGGGTTCATCATGATTTTTTTCAGAGCATATCTCAGGATGGACGACTGGTGGGTGAGTGCAGCCCTCTCCACATGTGGCTGCACTCAGCTGCCTTCACCGGCTGCTCTGAGGTCTCCCTCCTGAGATGCCAGCTCTCAAACTGGCATCTATAGCTCTATAGCTATGCTCTCATATGGGTGCCAAAGAGATGGCAGTGCTGGGGTGTTTGGGCTCCACAGGATTGTTCTGGGGAGGCAGGGGTCTTAGTGCAGTTAACGAGTCTGAGTTATAAATCTCTGTTTTCTTACTCTGAGTTTGGCATGGAAAACTAGTGGGTCGGGAATATAGTTTCTTTTCACAGATCTTACAAAAATCTTAAGCCCTTCAGAAAGAAATGTTGAGCTAATCTCTGCTCCCGCCTCCCTTACGATCTCCTGGGTTTTACGCTGTGTTGCTGGGGGGATCCCACTGTCTCCGTTAAGGTCCCAGCCCTTGCTCTTATTTCAGAAATAAAAAGCCCAGTTTGGGACTGATGAAGGCGCATTTTCTTGCAGGGCCACCCCCCATTTCGGGACTTAGCCAGCCTTCCTGCACGATCTTCATGAAGGCAGTGGAATTCCTGATGAAATTCAAGGCCATCCAGGTCAGCTCAGCACGGAGTGGAGCAGGAGGAAGGGAGGTGTGGCAATTACCAAACTGCTGGTGGCAAGCTCCAGCCAGGACCTCTCCTGGGCTTAGAGCGCAAACCGAGGCTACCCCAGATGCCAAGAGAGCAAAACCACTGGCCAGAAATGCAAAACTAAGGCCAGGCAGAGTGCTAAGACCAAAATGCTGCTTGAGGACAAAGTCACTTCAGGCAGGCAAAGCTCTCGGAGTGTCTCAGCTGCTGGCTGTGGAGGGAACAACGTGCTCGTGTACGGTCAAAGAGGAGATGCATTCTTGCCATGCTTCCCGTACACCAGCACTCCTTTCTTCTCTCAGACACTTGTGTATGTCAGAGCAATTTGTTTCACCCGTGGGATGCTCCTGTCCCCCCCAGTCATCTCGGTGAGATTTCTCTGACTGCCACATTGTGCTGTCTGCCTTCATTTTACATGGCAGAAAGAGCTGCTTAAAGCAAAACAGACCTACAAGTAATGGGAGGTCAATTTTCAAGGGAGGGGGGGAGAATCTCCTGTCTGTTTCCTGTTCGTGGAGCTCAAATGGGTGCGAGGCAGTCCTCCTGAAGTGTGTTTGCAGGGCAGGAGCAGCATCCTGGGGATGCCTGTGGTGTGCCTGCTCTGCTAACCCTGCCGGGGTGCTGTTCCCCTGCAGTTTGTTCACATGGCGCTTGCCCACGAGCTGCTGGCGGGCTCCTCTTGTGCGTACTACCTGGCGCTGGCCCGGACTTGCTTGCTGAAGGAAGACCTCTCCAAATGTGAGGAGTGTCTCTGCGAGGCCGTTAGGATCGACTTCATGGTAATCCTCAGTGTTCACAAGGGCAGGATGCTGTCCCAGAAGGGGGAGGCTGGCCAAACGCTGCGGCAGACGCTGCCTGCGTCGTGTGTTTGGACCTGGAGCCCGTGCTTCATTTCTACTTGAGCAATTCTGATGCAAGTCTGCAGCAGTTTCTGCTGGGGAGGGCAATCACAGGGGGTTAACCACACCAGGCTGTGGCTGCAGCGCTGCCCTCCTTGTTCCCCAGCTTATTATTTGCTGTCCATCATCATCTTCTGCACAGGCAGGCAGCATTTCTGACCGAGAGGTGCTCTCTCTGCATTGTCTGCCTTTCCTTTCCCTCTGAACACGTCTATCCTCATCCCTTCTCCCTGTGTTGGTGAGTCAGCTTCTGTTTCATGGGAAACAAGGTTGCTATTCAGAGGAAGGCGGCTTTTGAGAGTCAGGTTGAATGGATGGCACAGAGGGCTGTAAAGCTGACATCTCCAAATGCTACTTGTGTATTCAGTACCTGGGGGAGCCTTGCTCAGGCCAGGACAGCGTGCAGGGAAGGCTGGAGGGGGCTTTCATTGCGGGCAGCCTGCTGGCTTGATTTTTATTCTGTACATAAAATCTGGTCTGCTGTAATCAAATACCTGTCGGCTCTTCCTGGCTGCTGATTGCAGGGGTTCCTGGCCCTCCTCCAGGTCTCTCCCTCTCTCCTGTCTCCCAGCCGTGCCTCACTCTTTGGCTTTGTGTGCACAGAATCCAGATGTCTGGGCTCTGAAAGGGCACCTGTGCTACCTGAAGAGGGACTTTGCAGGGGCGAAGGAGTGCTACGAGCGAACCATCAGTTTTGTGGTGGATGCTGCAGATATGCACTTTGTCTACCTGCGCCTGGGCTCCGTCTACCTGGAAGAGAAAGAGGTGAGGAGGCAGCAGGAGTGGCAGAAAGGAATTTTCAACAAAGTGAATAGATTCCAGATCCCAGGTATAAAACACCATTATCTGCAGCTATAGCTAAATGCCACAACCCAGCACAACCTTCACAGAGCTGCTTGCTCCTAGTCTCAGGGTGCTACTGAGATATTCTCATCCTCAGATCAGTGAGGGTGTCTTTTAGGCCACTGCATTAACTCCTGCCAGCGTACAGCCACCAGCTTTGGGGGCAGCAATCAAGCCCCCAGCCCCTCTGGCAGCAGTGGGGTCGGCGGGTGTCTGAGCCCCAGTGGAAATAGGGCACTTGGCAGAGTCCTGAGGAGAGGGACCACTGTGGAGGGACGCTTTTAACGCAGAGCAACATGATAACCTCTCTCCTGGCAGTACGGCAAGGCGAAGCAGACCTACCTGCAAGCCTGCAAGAGCTCTCCTTCATGTCTCACCTGGCTGGGAGTGGGAATCGCCTGCTATAGGGTGAGTGCAGTTACGTGGGAGATCCCAACTTTATGTCACCTGGGCTGTAGCTGGGTCTGTGGCATGGTATGCAGAGCGTGCTTTTACTGATGCCCTTCATTCAAGAAAAGCTTAACTGTCTGCCACGCCAATGCTGCTGAAGGCCGTCCTGTCACAGTCCCAAGGTGGCACCTCAGGCTGCTTATACGGGAGGTAGAGAATAGGACAGTTACCCTCAGCAGCAGCCCAATTCCCTGCCTCGTCCTGCTGCCAGGGCCTCCCTCCCCTGGTGTGATGGCAGGGGTGTGATCTGGGCCTGGGCTCTGCTCCGCGTGCCTGCCTGCACGTGAGCTGCATGTCACCGCAAAAGAACCGAGCAGAATGTCAGCACGGAGGAATCTCGGTGCTTTCCCTGCCCAGAGGAATCCAGCGCCTCTGAAGGGCTGCCAAGGACACCCAGACACGGCCACCAGCAGCGCGGCATCTCCCAAAGGTGCACCTCCAGGGGTTCCTCCAAAGGAGTTTGGCTGAGGGAAACAAACAGGGAGGAACCCAAACTTTTATCTTCCCTTTGGCCAAACGTACACCTTCTGGGAGGCTGCAGACCCCAAAAGGCAGGGAGTGGGGACCAGGACCAGAGCCGTGGCAGCAGCACACCAGCAGGTCACCAGAGCTCCTGGTGGAGGGGGACCACTTGGTGCCTGGGGCTGGAGGTGTTGGTACCTCTCTGGTTTTCTCTGCCCCGAGTCCTGTCCCTGCAGCCCCACCAGGGGAAGCACCCAGCAGCTCAGTGCCTGCACTTCTGCTGGTTGCTCTTGTTGCAGTGATTTTTAACAGGCACCTGCTCCAAAGACCTGGGAAGCTGTTTCTGCCTGCCCCTTGCCTTTTTTCACACCCCTCCTTCTCTCTCTCAAGCTGGAGGAGATGGGGGAAGCAGAGGACGCTCTCTCTGAAGCCAATGCCCTGAACAACCGCAACTCCGAGGTGTGGGCGTATCTGTCCCTCATCTGCCTGCACGTGAGTGCCCAGCCAGACCCTAAACCCCAACCTGCTGCAGGAGGGGGGGGCTTCATCTGCACCTCTTCAGGAGCCTGGAAACCATCTCATAGATCCCAGGGGAAAAAGCTGAGGGGAGATCACTGCGGAGAGCAAGAGCAGCACCTCTCGCTGCTTGTCCCCTCCTGCTAAGCGTGTGCTGGGGGGGAGGGTGCTTCTTGCTGAGCACCCTTCCGGGGCAGGGCACTGCTTGCTGCTTACCCCATAACCCCCCTATAAGCCCTCCATAATCCCCCTATAAGCCCCCTATAACCCACAGTTGTGATTTCCCAGGGAGGGCGGCAGCTGGAGGCAGAGCAGTGCTACAAGTACGCCGTCAAGGTGGGTACGGGACATTGGGGGAGGGCACCGAGCTCTGCCCTCCCCCAGCCTCCAGCACCCCATTTACCCAAAAACGCTCCTTCTGAGCCCAAAACCCGTCGGCTTCCTCCTCCCCGCAGCTCGGCCTGGGGCCCACCGCCCTGCTGCAGGAGCTCCGAGCCGCCCAGCAGCGCTTCGGCTTCGGCAACCCGGCCTTCTGAGCTTCACCCCCCCCCCGGTCAATACAGCCGCTGGACTCCCCCGGCGCCGCCGCGTGCTTTTTGCGCGCCACCGGGGAGGGCGTGGTCGCGGAGGGGGCGTGGCTAACCGGGGGCGTGGCCAATGGGCGGGGGTGGTTGGGTGGGGGCGTGACCACGGGGGCGTGGTCTCGGGGGGGCGTGGCCTCGGGGAGCGCGCGGATTGGCGGCGGGCGCGCGGGACGGTTGAGCCGGGGGCGCGCGTGATGGCGGCGGCGGCAGCAGCGGGTAGGGGGGGGGGGCACCGGGAACCGGGGCTGGGGGGGGGGTCCCGGTATGGGACGGGGGTGTCCTCGTGCGGGGGAGGGGGCACGGTAAGGGGGTGTCCCGGTGTGTGCCGGGGGCGCTCCGGGACGGAGGGGGTGTTCCGGTAAGGGGGGGGGGGGCTCGGTAACGGGGGTGTCACGGTACGGGGGGGTGTCCCGGTGGGGTGGGGGGGCTCCGGTGCAGGTGGGGGGGATGCCGGTATGGGGGTGTCACGGTGAGTGTGTGGGGGGGGGCCTCCGGTACGCAGGGGGTGTCCCGGTGCAGGGAGAGGGAGGTCCCGGTGTGGGAGGGGCCGTACCGGTACGGGAGGGGCCGTCCCGGTACGGGGGTGTCCCGGTGGGGTGGGGGGGCTCCGGTCCGGGAAGGGGGGATGCCGGTACGGGGCGGGGGGGGGTGTCCCGGTGTGTGCGTGGGGGACTTTGGCACGGAGGGGGCGTCCCGGTACCGGGGGGTGCCACGGTGCGGGGAGGGGGCTCGGTACGGGGGGAGGTCTCGATGTGGAAGGGGGGGTCCCGGTACGGGGGGGTCCCGGTCACCGGCACCGCGTCCCGCAGCGTGGCAGAGCCCCTACCTGAACATCTTCAAGCATTTCCGCGTGGAGGAGTGGAAGCGCTCCGCCAAGGAGGGGGACGTCACCGCCTGCCTGGTAACGGGGGGACACCGAGAGGGACAGCCCCTGCCCCGGGTGTAAGCTCTGGGCACCCCCCCCCATGCACCCACTCCCCCGGTTCCCGCAGGACAAGAGGCTGAAGGGGACCGTGTACCGCATCCGGGGCTCCGTCCCCGCCTGCAACTACCTGCAGCTGCCCCGCACGGGGACGCAGTCGCTGGGGCTGCGGGGCCGCTACCTCTACCTGCTCTTCAGGCCCCTGCCCCGCAAGCACTTCGTGGTGCACCTGGACGTGGCCACCCAGGTGCGTGAGCCCGGCCCGGCGGTGCCATCCTGCACGGGGACCCCGGAGCCGGCACCTCCAGGGGGGTGTAGGAAAGCTGGGAGGGGTCTTCGGCGGTAGGTGCGCTGTGTAGGATGGAGGGGAAGGGTTTTAAGGTAAAAGGGGGAGATTTAGGTGGGGTGTTGGGAGGGAAGTGTTTACTCAGGGTGGTGAGGTCCTGGTGCAGGCTGCTCAGAGGAGCTGGGAGCCCCAAACCTGGTGGTGTGTGAGGGTGGATGGGGCTCTGGGCATCCCGGGCCAGGGAAGGGGTCATGCCCATGGCAGGGGTTGGGACCAGCTGGGCACCAAGGTCCCCGCTAACACAAACCCCTCTGTGATCTTCGGTGCACTCGAGTGCAGCTGGTCCTCAGCATCACAGGTGGGGTTCCCAGCCTGAGGTGGTTCCTGTCCTTGTGGCAGCTCTGGGTTTCTCCTCTCAGCCTCGGAGGGGACAGGGGACGTGGCTCGTGTGCCTGGGGGATGCTCCGCTTGCAGCACGTCCCGGCCGGAGCCACCAGGGTGACCGAGCGCTGCCCGTGTCCGTTCTCAGGAGAACCAGGTGGTGCGCATCTCCTTCTCCAACCTCTTCAAGGAGTTCAAGTCCACAGCCACGTGGCTCCAGTTCCCCTTCGTGTGCGCAGCAGCCAAAGGCTCGCTGGACGAGAGCACAGCCAGGGCTTCCAGGCGAGGTAAGGAGCTGGGGTCGGGCTGGAGAGACGCAGCCGAAGGGAATGGTGAGTGCAGGAACCAGCTGGATGGGCGTGAGGAGGGCGAGCACCCTGGTGGCATGGGTGCAGTGTCCTGGCCAGGAGCCCCTCGCGCAGCATCAGGCTGGGTGTGTGGGCGCAGGGCAGCGAGGCTGTCTGTCTTTCTGTCCGTCCCAGAGCCCAGTGCTGTGTCAGCGAGCCGTGAGATGAGTTCTCTGGTCTCACATCTCTGCTCATTTGGAGCAGGGAGGTTGAGCCTGGTGGGAATCGCGAGTGATAACCAGCGTTTACCTGAGAGGGCTTTGGGGTTTTCTTCCTTTCCACGTGCTGCAGAGGGACCCTGGGGAGCTCAGCGGTTTGGGCTCCAAGGGCAGAAGGCGAAGCGTGCTGAGCGAGGGCTGCTTCCCTTGGCTGTGTCAGCCAGGCAAAAGCACTGAGCACCAGCAAGCCCACGGCCTGGGGGCTGCATCATCCGGACATAGCTCAGGGAGCTGCGAGGCTGCACGGGGGAAGGAGATCAGTTCCCTACAGGGAAATGACCACACATGAGGCAAAGGGGCGATGGGATACATGCGTTACGAGGTGCTGCAGGCCAGGCGTGCACTATTCTCCTTGTGTCTTCCCTTCCATGAGGAGCACAGTTCAAGGTTTGCAGCATGGCAACCTCTTCCCTTGCTGCTTTTGCCCCGTGCCGTTTCTCTTCTCCAGATCTGGTGGGGGCAGCCCCTGCTAACGTGCGCTGGACCTGCCTGATGCTTGATCTCCACGACATCCTCTCCATGTACCTCAACCGGCGTTACAGCCACCTGAAGAGCATCAAGCTCTGCTCCAACCTGCTGGTGAGAAACGTCTGCACCAGCGACTTGGTGTTTGACCCAGGTGAGGAGTGGAGACTCTGGGGTGGTGTCCCTGTGATTTACACCAAGCCTGGATGTGCCCCGTGGTTTTAAAAGCTGCCTTTAGAGATGCAATTGCTGTAGGGCAATTAGCCCTGATCAGGCAGTTTAAATTCTTAGCCTGTGAGCATGGGAGTGAGTCTGTATCAAAGCTAGGCTGACTTTAGTGGTGAGAGGAAGGGGAAGGGACAAAACGCCAGGTGTGGTGTTAGCAGGTCCATGTGCACTGCCGACTGCAGCCTCACGACCTCTCTGGAGGAAAGTGTCATCTCGTTTACCAGCTGGAAAAGCGAGGGATTCGAGAAAAGCTAAATACCTTACCAAAGTTAGAATTTTTCTGGGGAAAAAAGGTGTTACCAAGGCTTGCTTCTCCTAGGCCCATGCTTTTATCTGTCCAAAGAGCCTGTGGATTTTGTGTCTGATATCCGGAAATCTTCCAATGCTTTTTGAATTCACCTGCTTAACGTAACAGAGTTACTTCAGTTAAAACCTTCGTATCTAACTTTTTTCTGTGCTGGAAACCTTCCCAAACTTACTAGTCTGCTGAAAGAATTCACAGATGCTGCATGCCGTGAAAGAGGCTCTTGGAGTTTCTTATGTCACGAAGACATTCTTGAAATTACAAATGCATCAAGGAAGCAAGACAAGAAAATCAGAACAGAGCCCTAGCACAAATCACATGAAACTACGGAAAATAATAGAAAACTTAAGCAAATTTTGGGCCTGGGGGACTCATAACTGGATACCAGGTGTTAATGCTCTTATGTTGTCTTTGGAAGTTGAGAGTTTCAGGAATATTCCCACACGAAGGTGTCTTTGTTACAGACCTTGCTTCAGTTATAATCTTTGTTTTTTGAAGTCCTCAAAGAGGGCAGCCGTGTGTCCTACTGGAAACACCTCATTTCGGCCAGCTCCACAGGCCTTGGAGAATTTCATCTTCTTGTCTTCCTGCCGCTAGGTGTGACTTTCTCCGAGGCCCGACAAGCCAACCTGGCCGGCCACGGCGTCTCTCCCATGCCGCGGGAAATGGCCTTCCCAGTGCCCAAGGGGGAGAAGTGGCACGACCACTACGACTACATCAGGTACGCCCGCTGCTTGTGGCACCGCCAGAGCTTTTACACCTCTCTTCAGGGAGCACAGTTAAGGAGTGACAGATTTGTACAGACTTGGGGGGCTGTAGTTGAAACGTTTTGGTTGCCCCAGCTCTGGTGCTTAGAGGTTGTTAGTAAGTCTGCCCTAAATTGCTGATTGCTGATATTTTGGGGCAGGAAAAAATGCCCCCAGGGTGCTCCCTGAGCCCCAGGCCCACCAGAGGTTGGTGTTAACGCCAGTCCTCTCTCTCAGCAGTCTCTTGCTGGATCTGCCTCAGGTGAACTCAAATGTTTCTTCCGTGCGTCCTGTTCCAAAGGAGCACTTCAACTCCTGGCTAATTAAAGGGTGCTCACGGTGGCTGCTGAGCTGTGATCGGCCTCAATGCCTCGTCAGGCAGGCAGCTGGAAGCGTGCCTTCCTCAGCTTCAGTGCTCTGCTCCCGTCTGCACTGAGGTTTTCGTCGGAGATCTGTGTCAGTCATAAATTGCAGCTCGTTACAGGCACTGCTTTGCAGCATTGCCTAAAGCAGGCAGTGCTGAGCTTACCCCTGAAAAGGAACGGGGTGGTTTGGAGTGGGGAAATGCTGTAGTGCCTCACTGCTTGGGGGATGATGGGGCAAAAGGAGGAATCTTGTAGGAGGCAACCAGCTAAACCGCCCTTGTTAAAGGCTATTGTGCCAGACCATAAGGTGTCATGTAAGATCTCTGTGTGTGTGTGTGTGTGCAGAGGCCTGGTTACATGGTGTCTTTCTCTGATTTTGCTCAGGTTCCCATGTGAAGGGTCCAAGCTGCCGTACGACTCCATCCAGAAGAGCTGCTCCAGTCCTGCAGCAGGTGGGAATGCCGGGGGCAGCAGCTGAGGCCATGCCAGCCCCGGGTGTTTGCTCGAGCAGCGTGCTGCTGGCCTCTGGGGCTCCGTCTGTCCAGAGCCCTTTGTGGGATCCGTGCTGGGAGAACTTCTCCCAGAGGTTTAGAGGCACCTGAGCGGCCCAGCATTTCACCCTGAGAACTGGCATGGGTCAGCTGAAGCACCCACGCTTGTTTGGAAGTGCTGGCGAGTTTTAGGAGGTGGCTGGAGCAAAGATGTTTCTTGGCTGTGAAATATGGTTAATTTTAAACAAGCTTTTCTGTGGACTCTTCTCGTATAGCCATTGAGAAAACAGCCCCTAGTCTCCTGGGGTTGGAGTCCTTTCCCTTCTCCCTCCCAACCGAAGGCAGCAAATCTGCAGCGTGTTTTCTGTTCAATATCTGTTGTAACAGATGTTTCAGGCAGAGTGTAATCAGGGGACTCTCAGGGATTTTTCAGTTCATCCCCACACCTTCCTAGGCTCCAGCAGGAGCTGAGTGATGTGGCTGTTGGTTTCCTTCCTGCAGGAGCCGGTAGCTAACAGGCCAGAGGCTTTCTAAAAGAGTCCAGCCCTTTCTTCTTGTCCTCCAGGTGGCCAACCCTTGGAGGACCCCGTCTGCCAGCTGCCCCAGCCGATGACACTCACCAAAGCTGTCCGTGACCGACTGTCCCTCATCCACCAGATCACCAGTCCCAGAGCTGTAAGCGTGCCCTGGAGGGAGGGTGTGACTTCTGCCTTCCTGCCTCATGTGGAGTTTTCCCTTCGTCTTCTCTTTTAGTTCCTTTATTCAGGCTGTAGAAGCTGCTTTTTGTCTTCCGCAGCCTGATCTGGGCAGGGTCTGTTGAGCACAGCCCCGCAGCGAGTGCCTCGGTGGTTCCGTGTGGTGTAGCACAGAGCAGGGACGGGATCAAGGCCAAGTGCTTCATGGTCTCTAGACATCTATCCCTGCGTCAGTGGAGTACTTTTGTCTTCAAATTGAAGATAGGAAACGAGGACTGGAGACTAAAGAGCTTGCTGGGGTGCCCCCGGGGAGCAGAGCAGCACTGGGGTCGGGATTGCTGGGCCTGCAGGCAGCAGTCCTTGCTGTGATCACACCTTCCCCACTGGTGTTCAGGCTCTCAAGCTGGTGATGGGCTTCTGGAGAGGGGAAAAGCTCCCCTTCTAACGCTGCAGAGAGGGGGAAATTGATGAGTGGAGCCCTGAGCTGGGATGTGCTGAGTCAGCCAGGTGCCTTCAGCTTCCCCAGCTCCGTGGAGAGAGGGCAGCTCGTCTGCAGGCTGGTTGGAGCTGCGGCTCCTGGGGCTCTGCTGTGTTGGGAGGAGATGAAGCCTGCACAGACAGTGGCAGGCGTCTGGTACCCAGGTAGGTACCGACAGTTAGGTGGCAGGCACGCTGCCCCTCCTTATTACTCCATCATTTGTATCACTCGTGAATATTCGGAGTTTTTACGAGTCACTCGGGAGTGACACCGGTGTCTCCCTGTCTCTGCAGTGGGTGTAAGGCGCTGGAGGAGAGCTGGTCCGTGTCTGAACCTCTGCCCTTTACAGGTGCCACACCGGTGTCCTGCAGTTACAAGAAGCATCCCCGAGGTTCACCTGGCAGCCCCAGGGCCTCTGAGAGCCGTGCGTGCTGGCGACCAGGAGGCAGAGAAGAACTCGGGGCAGTGCCCGGCAGTCAGTGACGGCAGCATCCACGTGTACGCGCACCGGAGGAGCGAGCGGGCCGCCCGCACCACCCGTGGGGGCTCAGAGGAGGTGGGCTCAGCTTCGTACTCAACCCTCTGCGTCCTGTCGGGGTGGTTGTGGCTCTCGTTAGTGCTTCCCCCAGCTCTGTTCTGGTGGAGACTTTGCTCGCAGGATGGGTTTTGTCAAGGAGAGGGGGCTTGGGGCATGGCTCTTGCTTGCTGCGTGTGTAAGGGCTCCTCTGCAGCCACATCCCCAGTCAGTATCTGTCTCCCCAGCAGCAGGACTGGGTTTTACCAGATTCTGATCTGCCCCCCACTGCTTGCTTCATCTCCCAGGGCTGTGCTGAGCATGGGGACCCCCTCAGCACCCTCCCACACCTCCTGGGGACGGTGTCCGGGCTGCTGAAGGCTCGCTTGAGGAAGTGGCGTGGGGACACTTGTGCCTGATGGTTTTGAGCCCAGCAGAGGGAACACAAGCTTCAGGCTGGAGTTTCAGTTAATGCTACAGAATACTTCTGCTGGCATTATTTTTTCTGACCAGCAGTTCTTTCTTCTTGGGTGTTACATGTCTTGAAAGAGGGACCCAGTGTTTGGGCGCACTGACATTAAGCTGGTTGTGTGTTTAATGATTTGCCCAGGATGCGTCCAGGAAGGGCCCCGGAGCAGATGTGCTGGCCAGCAGGAGAGCCTCTCACTGCAGGGTAAGACCAGGTGCCATCCTGCAGCAGCAGCCTGCTTTTGGGGCATTTTGGGGACGTGGAGGGGGCTGGCTGGAACCCCCTTAGATGGAGTGGTTGAACTTTTCAAAGCTGGGAAATCCCAGCTCCTTCCTTTCTTCTGGATTTGACTTCTATGTTAAATAAAAGCCATCCGCTTACTGGGGGAGAAACCAGTGCTGTGTCTGCTTTAGAGAGAACCAGTAAATGGGGTGGAGGGCTATGGCAGAGCAGCTGGCGAGCTGGCCCTGCTCTCAGGGTGACTCTGCTGTCTTGTTTTTCAGAGTTTCTTACCAGATCCAATCCTGAGGCTGAGAAAGATAATCGGCTTCGGAGGCGGCAGCACCAAATGTGTCAGTAACTTGGGCAGTTTTGCAAGTTTATCTGTAATCACATGTTGGTTTTTCAGAGGTGTAGAGGGCAGGCAAGTGCCACGCTTTTGGTACGTTTTTGCTGGGGAGAATTGCTCTGTAACAAACGGGCACAAGCCCATGTTTGTGCATGGGAACTATTGCTACAGTGCTGAATCAGAAATCAGGGGGCCTTTCAGATCTCCTGGCTTCTGCAAGCAGGGAAGCGTTTTGGATTGTTAATGATAAAGAAAGGGTCTTTTTGGTTCGTCCAGTTCGAGGCTCTGCCAAGAACATTTTCTTCCATATATTGGCTGTGCATGTTTTAGACATGATTTGTATGGCAAATCAGCTGAATTAACTCGAATGTCAGCTGGGCTCCTCGTTTTCCTTCGCAAGATAGAAGCCTACTTGTTGCATGGCAGAGCAGTCCTCTGCCCTGCACACAGGCAGCAGATCTCCAAACCTGTGGATTTAAGAATTTTCTGGGTGCAGCCCAGGGTCACCTCCGTGCCATCTCATCAGCCCTCTTGTTCTTGTCTCGGTCCTGCAGGCACTGTGGACTAAGGACAACTCTGCAGTGGTGTACCCGTGCCACGCTGTGATAGTAACCCTGCAGATTCAGACCGGGGAGCAGAGATTCTTCACCGGCCACACAGACAAGGTAGATGTAACTCTTTATGAAGGTGTACAGCCGTGCTGTGCCCGTGCCCGAGGAGCAGGCACCTTCCTGCTGCTCCTCTCCCAGCTCTCCAACCCGCTGCATCCCACAGGTGTCAGCGCTGGCGTTCAACGGGAGCAGCACCTTGCTGGCTTCGGCACAGGCTGGCCCCCTGAGCCTGCTGCGCCTCTGGGACTTCCCCGGGGGCAGCTGCCTGTCAATGTTCAAAGCCCACATGCAGATGCTCCTGTCCCTGAGGTAGGTTTCAGCCCTGGAACGGTGCGTGAGGGCGGAGGAGATGCGCGCAGGGGTGCGTTCAGGCATGCCAGGTGTCACAGCGTGGCAGCTTTTCCGTGCTATTAGTGCGTGATAAACCAGGGGTGAATTACAGCTCTCCCTCAGCTGCCTGTGCTTGTCACTGAGACCTGCTGGCAGCTAGCCCAGCACAGCTGACGAGCTGCCAGCTCCCGGGCTCATCCCTCGGGACCTACTGTCTCCTTGTTGAGATGCGTTTGGGGTGCTGCGTCTCACCTGCTGTCCTGTTCTTGCAGCTTTTCCTACAGCGGAGCCGTTCTCTGTGGTGTTGGAAAGGATGGGCATGGGAAAACGGTGAGAACTAAAACTTATTTATTTTTTTTGCGTTTTCTCTGCCCTGCCAAGCAAGTGACAGGAGAGGACTTCACCCAGATCAGATAGTTATGCTGCAGACAAACCACTCCTGTGTGCTCGCTGTCTCCCAGCCACCAGCCCAGCCAGGACAGTTCTCCTTGTGCCCTGCGGGGATCGCTGCAGTCTAATGCACGGCATCGCCTGGCATCGCTGCAGCAGTTCCAGCCCACCCAGCTGAGGGTGACGCGTGCTTGTGTGGCATTTCGAGCTGGAAGGCTTGCAAGCACGTAGTGGAGGATTGGGAGTTCAAATGGGAGATTTGGCACCGACTGGAGCCCAAAACCCGTTTTTTATAGCATCAGGGGCGAGCAGGCAGATGCGGGGTTTAATCCTTCCCTTCAGGGCTCCAGCACCGTGTGCTGGAAGGGATGCTGGGCACCGAAGCTGCCACCCACTGATGTAGCTAGGGGATGACGCAGATCCCACACATAGTAGTCAAAAATAAAATTGTTTTTTGGGACTCAGGGTTTTACTTGATCAGTGCAACTGTTTTCATCCAGTAATCCCTTATTGACAACTACCAGCAATTAGCTGTGCCATCACTAACTGCCTACAGCCTGCAGGAAAAAACAAACAGCCACAGGACTGCTCCAGTTTTTTCGCAGCGTGAGGCAGAGCTCTGCGAACCGGGTGGGAGCTCGGGAGGGGAAATCAATGCGCTGAAAGCGGCACAGGGGGTTGGAAACAGGCTGGGAGGGGCTGTGGGGATGGCCAGGAGCACTTTTGGGGTGGCACATCGGTCGTTCTTAGCCTCGGAGGCTGTGCTGGGTTCATTTCTAACACCGCTCTGAGAGCAGAGAGCTAAATCACCCGCCTGTCCTTGCTGATCATCCCCATTCCTTTGGGGTTGACCCACCACAAGGACTGACGGACTTGGAAAGAAGGCCTGCAGAGAGCACCCCACGAGGTGAGGGGAAGCTCTGAGTCTACCCCAAGATCACAGGGGCATTGCCACTGCTTCTCTGCATGGCTTGGCTCTGCTGCCCCTTGTGATGGACATCGTGTGCAGAGCTGGAGCTGAGCAGTGTGCCACGAGAACGAGGAGTGCAGGCAGGCACACGCTGCCCCAGCATAGCTCTTACAACTCCAAAAGCAGAGCTCCCACTCTGTATTTTCTGTCCCAAACGTGAGCTGAGCTACCAGGCGGTCCTGGGGTTGTGAGCCTGTAACTGGGTGCCAGACAAATAGACTGTTGAGCACTTTGAACAGTCCCAACCCTCTGCATGTGAAGTTTGTGGGTTTTCTTCACTCCTTCAATTCCATTATCGGTACTTTGTGCCCAGAGCAGTCTCCAGGACATGCAGCTGTTTGGGATGAGGAGCCCCTTGCTGCCAAAGTTTCTGTGTTTCAGCCCAATGCCGTGCTGTCCTCTTTCTTCAGGTGGTGGTGGTGTGGAACACAGCCCAGGTGACCTGTGGCGGAGACGTGGTCGTGCTGGCCAAAGCGCACACGGGTGTGGACATCCAGACCTTGAAGATTGCTTTTTTTGATGACACCAGGTAGGGTGCAAAGGAGCCAAAACGGACAGCCCCGCTTCTGGCACGGCTGGGGGCGGCTCGTGGCGCTGCAGGAGCAGGGGGCTGCTGGTGCCACTCCTGCTTTTGGCCCCCGCTGTCAGCACCGACCTTTGGCACGAGTCCCCTGCCGTCCCTTAGCCCTGTTTTGCGTGACAAGGTGGTTTTGTGTGACAGGATGGTGTCGTGCGGTCGGGACAACGTGAGGCTGTGGCGGGTGCGGAGCGGAGCGCTGCGCTCGTGCCCCGTCAACCTGGGCGAGTACCATTCCCTCGAGTTCACCGACCTGGCCTTCGAGGAGGGGCACTCGGCCGAGCGGGAGCCGGAGGACCGCACGCTGTAAGGGGCTGCTGGGCTCCCCCCTCGCCCATCCTCGGGCCGCCCTGCAGGGACAGGGTTCTGTTGAGGCTCTCTGGCCATAGCACCCGCCTTTCCCTTCCCCTGTGGGACCACGGCGTTTTGCCTGGCTCTCCCCTGCAGCTGTGAGAGCTTCTTCCCTTCTCAGCATGCTTTGCTTCCCAAAAGAGGTTCAGCTACTGGCAGGGTAGCCCAAAAAAAGAGTTTTCCCTCTCAGGGTACTGATGTTTTGCCATATTTAGGGACTCTCTTCCCTGTCCTGAGGCTTGAAATTTCCTGCCCAAAGGGGCAGGAAATCAGACGGGAAGCTCCGACCTGCTGTCCTGGCTACAGATTTGTGGGGCAGCTCATGGGAAGGCACCTTGGGCACCCAGTTGACCTGGGGGGGGTCTTTCTCCTTTTCAGCTTTGTCTGCAGCAAGAGCGGCCACGTCTTGGAGGTGGACTACAAGCACGTCTGCATCAGGAGCGCGCGGCGGCTCCTGCCCTCGCAGCAGCAGGACCAGCAGGGCGGAGGGGCAGGTAGGGCTCTGGCAGGGAGGAAGGGTAATGGGGCAGCTTGGGGAATTCAACCAAACCCCTGGTAAATTAAACCAGCCGCTTACCCCCTGCTAAGGATTATTTGGGGGTTGATTAGGTCACTGCTGGCTATTTTCCTCTTAAGCACTGCAAATAGTTGTACTTAGGACAGCAAAGTATCATTTTAAGAACAAATTTCAGCATTTTAAACGCTGATTGCAGTTTCAGAGAAACCCTGCTTTTAGAAGCATGAAACAAGGTCTTAATTTGCTGATGGGAATCTTAATGCAGAGATGTAAAAAAAAAAAAAAAAAAAAAAAAAAAAAAAGAGGAGAAGATCAATGAAAAGATGAATTTGGGGATTTTTTCATTATTCAGCCTGCATGAAGTGTTTGGGAAATCTTTGATCTTTGATGCTGTATACGAAATAGTTCTGCTTTCAGCTTGTCCATTAATTTTAACAGCAGGAAGAATTCACTTTCAAGTGTGACTGCTCGATCTTAAAACTTGGTGCATATTTTGCTTCGGCAAATTGAGCTAATTAATCTCGAGCGTGCCCCTTTGAGAAGTATGTAACTCCAGTTCCCACTTCGTGGGTGAGAAAACAACAAAGAGGAGATGAAACCATGTCCCTGGGTGTCTCAGTGGTGGCAGTGCTGGCTGTCTTCGGTCCTTCGACTGATAGACTTCATACCAGAATCTAAAAATCAGTTACTTTCCCAGTTTCTGTAGTTGTGTTATCCTCACTTGTTCTTCTCTCCCACTTCTCACTACCCCGCAGGGAGGATTTGAGGCACAGGAGGGAGGATTTGAGGCACAGGAATGAAACAGTTTTGTGTCTCAGACAGTTAACCCAGGACATCCCTTACCACGAGATCCCGTTCACACCAGAAGTGTGGCAGGGTTTAAAAAGTGCTAAGGCATTTCTGTGCCTGGCAAGAATAAGCAGAGCTGCACTGGTGGTAAGGAGAAGTGCTGGAAGAGGGACAGGGGACTGAATACGTTCTGAATCCTAAGAAGAGGTGGCTGGGACCCGAGGCAGCCTCTGCAGCCACTTGCAGTGGGATTTGTGGCTGCTGGAGCAAGTTGGAGCCAGCTCTTGGGTGGGGGGACCCTCAGCTTGAGTTTTTGTGTTTCTGCCAGTGTACAACGTGGTGTTTTTGGGATTTCAGGCCCTGGGATCGCTATAAACAGTATCAGCATCTCCTCAGCCTTCTGTGCCACGGGTTCAGAAGACGGCTACCTGCGGCTGTGGCCGCTGGACTTCTCGGCCGTTGTCTTAGAGGCGGGTGAGTAGAGCTGGGGCTGGGCCTTCTGAACTCCACACCTACGTCAGCCGGCTGCTGGGAAGCAAAACCTCTGCTCTGATGTCCCCAAAAGTAACTGTCGTGAATGAGGGCATTTTTTATGCCTGCTGTCTTTAGAGAGGACTGTCTTGGGAGTGTTTTACTTCAATGACAATTTATTCACGTTCATTCTTCTAACTCCTGGGCAAGAGGCAGGAGAGCTGGGGTGAGAACAGGCAGTCCATCTTGATTTCTGTGCCCTTGTACCTACAGCTCATCTGTCCGTGGAAAAATTAGGGGAGAAGTCAAGCGGTTCTTCACTCTATTTGAAACAGTCATCATCACAGCTGAGCTCAGGGACTTCTAGAAAGGGCACAGACTAATTTGTCACTGGACTCAAACCTGCAGGCACTCAATCTTGAGGTCGTGCGGGATGTTCACTCCTGTGTGCACTGCTTTCCCATACGTGAATTTGGCTCTGTGGCTGTGCTCCAGGTGCTGCTGCTTCTTTCCCGGGGCTGTGTGCTGACTGCTGTGTCTTTCCCCAGAGCACGAGGCGCCGGTGACTTCTGTCTGCATCAGTCCAGACAGCCACAAAGTCTTGTGCACAACCACAGCTGGGAACCTGGGCTACCTGGATATAGAGTCCCGGGACTATAGCACCCTCATGCGCTCTCACGAGGACTCCATTTTGGCGTTCTCGGTGGAGGGAGTTTGGAAGCAGATGGCAACAGTGTCTCGGGATAACACCATCCGAGTCTGGGACCTCGTGTCCATGCAGCAGGTGGGTGAGATGCGAGTCGTTAGATATCTCATTTATTGACAGTCTCTTCAGTCTCTCTTTAGCTGAGTTATCAAAGTTCCACAGTTCAAGAGCCCCGAAATGTTCTCCCTGCAGTTTTTGGGTGCGCCTGGGTCAAGGAATCCTTCTGAAGTCTGGAGTTCGGAGAGTTTTTGCCTAATGCATAATTTGGTCTTAGACTTTGAAGGTGGTGTTAAACAAAATGGGATGATGTATTTTCTTTTCCTTCATCACATATATATTGCTTTTAACACAAAACATAACACCCGGGGGCTTTATCTAAATGACTGAAGACCCAGGACTTCACTGGGCTTTGGGAGCAACCGGGAAGGATGAGATTTCTATTGCAGGACACGTGGTGGAGGTCTGAGGCTGCCTTGTGGCTGCCAGGTACAGCTTCATCCAGCTTTCTGCCTGTGTTATGTCCCTTCCCCGCAGCTGTATGACTTCGCAGCTGCAGATGAGATGCCGTGTGCTGTGGCCTTTCACCCTACCCAGCGGATCCTTGCCTGTGGCTTTGGCAGCGGGATGGTGAGGACCTTCAGCTTGGCGGCCTCCGATCTGCTGGTGGAGCACAAGTAAGTGTTTGCAGCGGGAGTTGTACTCATGCAAGAGCTCGAGCAGTATCTGTGCAGTGGGAGAAGTACTTGCCTTGGGCTTGAGTCCTCACGTCCCAGCTGAGTGGCTTTCAAGCAGAGATAGCCTTTGCACGTTAGACTTCCACCACTCAAAACCTTGGCACACCAAGCTAGGAGGGTTTTGGGGGGGGGGATTTCCCAGCTGACAGGTGGCCAACAGTAGGAAAGGGGCTGTCCTAGAGATCAGCTGAACAGGGAGCTCTTGTGAGCCTTGGCATGGAAGTGGAGGATGCTCCAAAGGGAGCTGGTCCCATGCAGGGACAGCTGCAGTGCTGCACTGGCTTTTTCCAAAAACTCGGAGTGCTGGTTGTTCTGCTGCAGGTGTGAACATGGTAGAGTCCTCTGCTTGTCCCTGGTTATTTTGTTCTCCTGGGTTCTTCACTCTGTTCCCATTGTTGCTACTCTTTTTTTTTTTGTGGCTCTTCTCCATGCTTTTCATGTTTTCTGCCTTCTTGCAGGCAGCACCGCACTGTGATCACTGGACTGACTTTTTCTCCAGATGGCAACTTCATGTTCAGCTCCTGTTTGCAGGGAACTCTGGCTCTTTACAGCTCTGTGGTGCCAAAAAGCCATGTCTTGAGGGTCCTGGGTAAGACTGGTGTTGTAGGTTGCCTTTTTTCCCCCCAATGTTTGTAGTAGCACAGACATCCCAGCACCAAAGTCAAGCCAGATGCAGCCTCCTGACAGAGAGGGGTTCTCTGGAGAACCTTCTGAGCTGCAGTGTTTGTGATAATACCTTGTCTGTTAGCAAACCTTAGTTCGAACACCTTCAGCTTCCTTTGTATTTTGATTTCCTGGATGGGCTGGGGCCACAGGGACCTGCTTTTTCAGGGCTGGGTTCAACACTGTGTTGCCCAGAAGTAACTCAAGTGCAGAGTCTGCCTACTTGCCCCAACTCTTTCCATTTTGTGCACATGCAGCTTAATTTGTTTAAACTGCATCGTTTCCCTCGTTCTGCCCACAGCACAGCTGCACAGAGAGCTGTGCTGGTGGCAAGCAGAAAAGTTTGGGCAGGGAAAGGGAGCTCCGTTACGCAGCACAGTGTACAAAGAGGAAGATCCTGCCCCAATGAGTGTGCAGTTGAATTAGGTGGAGAAAGAGACGGGACTCAGAGAGATGAGAAAATTGGTCCAAAGTCACCAAAGTTTGGTGTCTGTACTGGAAATGCACCTTCCAGTTTGGACTCTGCTCAGAACCCGTGCTTCTGCCTGGCCATGGGACCTACCAGTGGAATTCTGGTGGTGGAATTAATACAGATAATTCCTCTGGTTTTTAAATCTTTGGGTCTGTCTGCCCACCAGACTGACATTGGTGGGATTTGGTCGTGACTTTGTTCCATGCAGGGTTCAGATGTGCAGGCTGCAGCTGACTTCTATAGTTCCTAGTTAAAGCTTCTTGTAATGTTAAAAAACAAACAGTAAAATCAATTTTATTGCTTGCTCCGCTCTCCTTGAAAGCACCACACGTTCAGTCAGGCTGAGAGCCACGTCTCTAGACCTTGCCTTTGAGGTGGTTTACTGTACGGTTTGGATTTTGCAGATAGAGTAGCTTCTTCCACAACAGAGGTTGCTCCTTTCTCAGGCCGGAGCGTTAACCCAAGGCTGATGCAGAGGCAGGAGGAGCTGCAGGCAGCAGCACCGTCACGGAGCGAGCTGCCTGCAGCGTGATCTTGGCTTTTCTTATCTCTCTCTTGCTGTGGCCTCAGGTAACGTGGTGGCCCGGGATGCTGGGAGCGGCCCAGATGCTTTGGCTGTCAGCGGGGACAGCCGTCTCCTGGCCTTCGTGGGGCCCTCCAAGTACGTCGTGACCGTGATGGAGGCCTCCTCGCTCGATGAGGTACCCAGCGGGGTCCCCACTTTCCCCGGGGGTGGGCAGGGGAGGAAATTCCCCCAGACTGGATGAGATGAGCCAGGTCAGGGGCTTTGGGCAGCCGCGATGTTGGCAGGAGCCCTCCCAGCACTGCAGGTGCTTGCTCAGGGTGCTTACAATGAGGTTGGACTTCCACTCTGTGAGACAGAAACAGTGAAGTCAAGATTTCTTCAACTCCACTCTGCTCTAGAAAGGCAATTTGAGGAACAGTTGCATGGTCTGTCAGCTCCAAGCCCTCTTTGTGAGCTGCTCTCCTGGATAACGGGGACGTTGCCTGTGCCTTGCAGCCCCTCTCTGGTGGCTGGGTGGAGCACGGGGAGCAGAGAGCCTGGGGGCCTCGGTAGCCTTGTGTTAGGAGAGCCACAAGAGCAACCCCTGAGGCTTCTCCAGGGTGGTTTTTCAGTAGCTCCTTGTTTCACAGCTGCTGAGGGTGGACATCAGCATCCTCGAGTTGAACAGCACAGCCTTGGACACTGCAGTGAGAGTCTGCTTTGCTCCTGTGCCACGAGGCGAGCTCCTGGTGTCCACGTCTTCCAATAAAATCCTTGTGCTTGATACAAAAACAGGACGACTGGTGCGAGAGGTAGGGCGTTATGAAATTCATGTGCTGAGGCCTCGCCTCAGGATGGGCTTTGACACTTCATGTTGCTTTGGGCGGCTCATGCTGGAGTTCACAGGCTTCCAAGAAAAGCATGAGTGGCGAGCATGTAGCTATCCTGGTGTGGTCATGCTCAGGGTGAGCCTGAGCTTGTTCTTGTTTTCCTTGCCTCTCTTGTCTTCTTCTTGGCTTCCTTGTCTTGCTCTTGCCTTCTTGCTGAACCGTAAGGGCATGAACCTGCCTCTGCGCTGCAGTGGGCTGGTGCTGTGGGACTAGTTACCTGTCTCATGGGAGAGTGGGTGAAATACCCAAATGGCCCACGTGAGTTTTGAGATTGGGCTGTGTCATAGTGGATCTGTCCGGATCACGGTATGTTCAGTGGTTCTGTGATCCTCACGCTCCTGGAGAAGAAGGACCAGGAAACCAGCACACCCCTTTCTCAGGAATGTTGGGCATCTCTGTCTCCTGTTTTAAACTTCACCAGAGGCCAAAAGGATTCCTCTCATCTCCATCCAACAGACCTGTCACTTGTTGCTCAGGCGGTGTTTAACTTGCCGATAGCGAGAGCTGGCTCGGTTAATGCTGCTGGTGCTGTGTCTTGTCCTCAGGTGTCTCCTGTGCACAAGGTGTCCTGCTCTTCCTTGGCACTAAGCAAGGATGCCAGGTACCTGCTCACTGCTGGCGACAAGGTTATCAAAGTGTGGGACTATCAGATGCGCTTCGATATCAACTTCCAGGTACCGCACACACGGGGAGGGAAGTGGCTTGGCATTGCCCTGACCTGTCAAATAAAGCATTTCTCAGTCCCTGGAGAAGAAAGTAGCAGGTGGCCTCTGGGTGGCTTGACCCATTGTCCCCAGTCCTGGTTTGCCCAGCAGCTGAGAAACACAGCCCTGTTCCCATGTGTAAGGTAGTAGGGCCATGCACCAAGTGGCACCAAGGCTGGGGCTGTCCAAGCACTGCACCTAGCGAGAGCCTGTGCAAAGGACAGAGGTAGCTGTAACCTCTCTGCTAGGCACAGAGCCATGCACAGAAGGAAACGGCTTGCTCAGGGTTTCAGAGGTGTTGAGAGCTGGGATGAGAGCTTGGGGGTTTTCAGCTCCTGCTCGTTTCTCCGGATCAGCGCGTTTAAGCCCAATCATAGGTTTGAGCACTGCAGGTGTGGTGCTGGCCTCTGTGCTGAGCCTCTGCTGGGGAGCGTAGACAGCAGCTTCCTTCCCTGGGTGCCCAGGAACCACAGCGTGCAGCCCGGAGTCCTGCCGGCCAGGCGCGTGATGGAGCTCAGGACGTGCTCTCTCCCAGGTGTACATCGGCCACTCGGAGCCGGTGCGCCAGGTGGCTTTCAGCCCGGACCAGCGGCACGTCATCAGCGTCGGAGATGCCATCTTCCTCTGGGATTTCATGGCTCTGCCTGTGGAGAGCTCTCCCCCAGCCCTGTAAGTGCAGCGTTGCCTCCCCTGCCTCCCCTCCTCTCCGTCCCCTCGTGGTGTAACGCCGGGCTCGTTGCCTTCCCAGGGCTCGTTCCTCCGAGTCTTCTCCGCTGCCAGGAGCAGGTGAGTGAGTTTGCTCCCTCCCGTGAGTTGCTGTGGGCTGCAGCTCTTCCGTAGCTGCTGTTCATGGCACGGGGTTGGGGTTGGACTGTGGATTTTTGGTTCCTTCCCTCAGGGGGGTAGTCAGACAGCAGGGGCTAACCAGCTAATGAGCCCCATCGGCAGTCTCCAGTTAATTGGCACCTCTCAGTGGGGGTCTGCCAAGGAGGGGCCGTTCTGAGCAGGGCAGCTCTGGGTTTCCCGGTAGGTTGTTCAGCTTTTGCCTTCTGTCTTTCCTTGCCTCCTGACTCCATCTCTTCTGACTTGCTCCCTGGCCTCACCGTTTCCCCTCTCTGTCTGTCCCTCCCTTTCTTGAATGGCAGCGGAGAGGTGGCTCCTGCGTGGGAGGAAGCTGGAGAATGAGCTTGGAGGCATCACCATCAGTCACCCTGGGAGGATGAAGGGATTTAAGTGAGGAAGGGAGTTACACAAAATGTTTTCTTTTCACAGAAAAGAGCTCTGAAAAGCTGAAGGATGTCTCTGATATACCTCGTCAGACAATTCCTCTTCCATTGTTGTCCTCCCCACCATGTCTGGATGTCAGCTCTGTCCACCTAGCAGGATGTCAAAGTAAGAGGAATCGATTATAGGAGAGGGTGAAGTTGAGCTTGTTTTAGGTCTAACTCCTTGCCTAGTTCACCAGCATCCTGTCTGTGCCCCTCATCCCCTTCCTGCAGACTGACAGACCAGTCTGCACTTTCCTTCTCCTAACTTGGTCAAATCCAGCCAGAGGTGTTGCGGTGCAGCACTGCTTCATCCTCTGCTCTGCTCCATACACTAAGCTGCTGGCACAGCTTCTTGAAGGCTATGGTAAACACCTTGTTGGACACAACCAGCAGGAAACGTCTGCTTTGCCCTCCACCCTACCAGATGGGCTGTTACACAGAGCAAGAGAACGACACTGCCAGAAATCAAAGGCTTGCTCTCGGAAGAAGCGGTCCTGAAGGACACAGCTGGCTCTGTCCTTCTACTGCTTTGTTTTTATTCTTCAGGTATTTTCTCAGAGTCGGACAAAGAGGAGGAAGCCTGTTTGCCAGGCAGCAGCAGGCTGGTGGCAAATGGAGACAAAGACACCTCGGTCCTCGTGGTGGAACCGGTCAGGAGCGAGGAGCTTGTCGTGAGGCCCAAAGTGAGGAGGGAGAGCTCGAGGTCTCCCGGACAGTCAGCACGTGGTAAATGAGGGCTAGTCCCATCTTCTATGGGGCACAGCGTGTGCAGGCCTGCATGGCAGCTTGGGCTGTTCTTGAAAAATACAGATCGCTGTAAATATGGTGCAGGCAGGCCCCAAGCAGCACTCAGCACAGCAGTGGCCAGCCAGGCTGGGTGCGTGCAGGAAGCCAGAGTCAAGGGGAGCTCCTCCTGGTCCCCAGGACCACTCGTTTTTCTGGCTCTTTCCCTGCTACTGCTTCTAGGCAAGGCAGAAGCCCCTCTTCAGCTTGTAGCCAATATCATCTCTAAGTAGCACATTCTATTGAACCGTGCTGAAATTAAAGCTCCCGATGTCTCTATTAATAGATGCACAGCCTCGAAGCTGCAGCAGTTTGTGGCGAGCAGCCAGCAGCACGCAGCTGCCAGCGCTCAGCCCCAGGCAGGATTTGTTGGAAAGCTTCAACATAAAAATGTGCCTCTGCTACTCCGGTTAGCGAGCTCTTTCTAGCAGCGTGGCTTATGCTTTCGCAGCGATGCCCAGAACGCGCAGCGTGGATGCCTTTAGGCTGTTTGGAGCACGGCTGAGTGGGCTGATTGGGGAGATGGATTTTCTTCTTTTGCTCCTGGAAAGCTGGCGCTTTTCATACAGCCAGTCACTTGGTCACGTAGGAGCACGTGCGAGTGACTCTGCAGTCTGCTTGTTGCCTCTCCCGTGTGCTTGTGTGTATGCACACGTAGCGTGTGAACAGACAGCAAGCCGCAGCATAGCTGCTGATCCCAAAGCATTCCCTGAGCAGCGTCACATAGGCACCGTCTTCTTCTTTGTGTGGCAGAACCCAGAAAGGAGACCAAAAGTCCCCAGTCCCAATGCAACGTCCGCCCAGATTCCTACCGGCATTTCACTCCTCGCTTTAAGGCATCGGCGCTCCCCCAGGTGAGAATTGTGCCGGTGCTGGTTACCTGGGCAGGTGAAGAACCGGCATTTTGGGGCTGGGGTAGGTGGCTTTTCAAAACCGTTTCCATTTTTTGGTTCTTTGGACGAAAGCAATTTGTGAAACGCACCCCTGGGCCTGATGTCCAATTCGAAGCCCTTAACATTAGTCCGCCTTTCTCCTCCACACACAGCTCTTTCCAGACTAGCAAAAAGTGAGTTATTCTCCATTCTTTTTCTGTTCAGCAAATCTGCATAAATTTTTATTCAAAGGCAATGGAAATGGCATGTGCTATTGAAAGTGAAAGACGAGTGAGCAATGGAGTGATTCATCACGCACACATATTTGTGAGCAGATGCGTTGGCAAAGCAGGCTGGGGAAGGCAATCCATCGAGTGTAGTGAAGGTAGTTAAGGCACAGCTCTCGCTCTGTTAATAAACAGAGCAATAATAAAACAGAAACTTAACTCAACCTTTCCCTAAGCTCTGCTGTTCACAGTGGTGGGAGAAAAGCTACGTTCAGCTTGCACCATCAGTTCTCTCTCCTGTCCCCCCACCTGGCAGCGCTTTTTCCCTCATTGTCTTCCTGCTCCAACATCCACATCACCGAGTCAGCAAAACCCATTGAACTCTTGCCCAGCAGGATTAGCAGCTGCTCATCAGATGGGCAGTTGCTGCCAGCCTGTTTTGTGTCCCATCTCAAAGCATCCGTGCCTGGTTTTGTTGCTGCGGTTTCTCTTTTGTACGCGTAAGCGTGCGCGTTCTGATTGATCCCTTGATGTGTTGGACTTGAACTGTGAGCATTGGCATGAACCTGTGAGAGTTGTGTGTGTGAGTTATGTGTGTGTGTGCTTGCACGTGTGCTTTTCTTATATGGGTCTTGACTGTACCTGCCCAGGCCATCCTCCCAGAGCTTAATTTAAGCCCATGTCTGGTTTTCTTGCAGAGTTTCTTATCTCCTCCAGCTGGCAACGAGCTCTTGAAGCTGAAAGCAGTGATCGGCTACAATGGGAACGGCAGAGGGAACATGGTGTGGAACCCGGACACAGGTACACGGGGAGGGGTGGGAGGGCTGTGAGCCCTCGCTGTCTGCAGGCACACGCTGAGCCCAAGTCAGGTCTAGCTGTTGGGTGAGGATCTTTGCTTTAACATAGCGCTGCTCTGTGTTTGTAAAACCCAGTAACCCTTCTGTGCTGCTAGTGACGATTAGTTGATACAGGCAGTCCCAGGCTTCTGTTGCTGAGTGGATAGAAGAGGAGGAAGGGCTGTCCCAGGGTCCATCTCACCTCCTTTCTCCAACCTGGAGTGGTGCCCATCAGTTTTGCTTTGCTCAGGGTAGGGGAAGTGAGATTTGTCTTACTCCACTCTCAGCCCGATGGGAAGGATGCTCAGAGGCCGTGTACCAGTCAGCTTTTACGTATTACTGAAAAAAAAAAAATTTACTGAACTGTGATGTGAGTTACGGCAGGTGAAGCCTTTACAGGAAACCATCCTGTCTCCTCATTCTCTGCTAGGCTTCTTTGCCTACACCTGCGGCTGCGTCATCGTGGTTGAGGACCTGCACTCGGGGCTGCAGAATCACTGGCTTGGCCACACAGAGGAGATCTCTACACTCGCTGTCAGCCACGATGCCCAGGTAGGAGAGGCTTCTGCTTGCCCAGGACTGTGTTTTTTCTTTTTCCTGTGTCACTTTGGGCTAAAGGAATGTCACCGGCTAAAATCCCAGTTGCCTGTTCCTCCTTCTGAATGCTTCGCGGAGACCTGGGGTTAGGGAAATAAAATCAGTGGGTTCTCAGCCTAGCTATTCCTTGGGCTGGCTCAGCTTGACTGTGAAGGCTGCTCCCTGCCACCACTCCCTCCTCCTATCAAGTGACAGTCGTTCTTGCAGGATTTTCCATTTGCCAGCTGCATGACTTTAATTTGGGTCTAATAGTTCCTAAGACTAATGAAATGTTCTCTAATTACTTACCAAGGTCTCTGTGACAACATTTTGTTCTGTTAGGTTCTCGCCTCTGCCTCGGGAAGGAGGAATGGAGACTCCCATTGTCAAATCTGCATCTGGAACATCCAGGATGGGGTCTGCACAACGAGTCTGTTCCACCACAAGACACAAGTGCAAGCCATGGCGTACTCTCGGGACGACAGGTTCCTTGCTACCCTAGGTGAGTCCACCTGCACCCAGGAACAGACAGCTCCTGGGAGGAGGGTGCTGTAAGTGGTACCCGTGAGATGTGCACCAGGCTCGTGGGTCTGCCCAGCAGCTGCTGCTTGGTAGCCTTGGCACTGGATGGCAATTTCACAATGAAATCAACAGGATGCTTAGAAAACAGGACAGTGGATCATGTGGCATGTAAATCTGCTGGTGAGCTCCCCAGGTGGCCTTGGGAGTGACCATGAGCAGAGGTGCTCTTTGCAAGTGAGCGTGTTGCCAGGGCGCTGTCAGCAGTGTTTCGAGGGCAAACACGAGCCCCGTGTGTCCCAGCCACAGGCATGAACTTGCCCCAGCTCCCGTTCAGTTCCTTCTCATTGCCCAGTAAGCTTGTTTTTCTTGAAGTTGCAGCTTTCTTCTCCCAGCTGACTAGTGCTTGCTCAGGCTGTGTAAATAGTTTGCAGTTACTATATATAGTATCCAAAGGGAAATGCTTTCTTCTGGACTTCTTATTGTTGCTTAGCTGGAATTGCACAGAAGTAGCCAGGCTTCAAACTGTGAGCCTCCTGCCAGGCGGCGATGCCAGCACAAGATGGACGCACAAGCTGTCTGTTTTGTTTAGGCAGGGGACATTTAAAGGACAAATATGCAATTAGTAAGTTCTTGTTTTTGCAAGAGAGGACCTGTGGAGCAGGCAACACATTTGCTCTGGGCTGGTGAATCTGCCCTTGGGAAAAAAAAAAAAAAAAAAGCAAGGTTTGCTAAAGAGAAAGAGAGCTTTGTGCTCTCACGGAGCAGCGTGGGAGAGGAGCCCTTCTCCAGCTCCTTCCTGGGCTGTGGAGAAGGAAAAAGCTGAAAGTCTGCTCTGAGCTGTGGGGTCTGGGCAAAGCTGATGAGGCACCTGCTCTCCTGGCTGTCTGGGAGCTGGGGATGCTTGCCATCACCAAGCCTGGTGCCTTCTGCAGCCACCCAGGATGCAGAAACAGCAGAAAGCCAGCTCTGCGTGCTCAGTTCCCCACCACACCAGCCATCAGCTGGTCTGAACGTTGGCTGCAGCCCGAGCTGCAGGTCCAGATGTGCTGCAACCTCCAGCACGAAGCGTTGGGGCTGTTCTACCTCAGCTCAGGTGGTGATCCATCACGTCGTGCAGCTTTGGCTGCCCCTGAAGCACTTCCTTGGCTTTTGCTGAGCGTGCAAGGAGGAGGCTGTTTGCAGCAGTTGTCTTTGAACAACTGGATAACGGGAGGACAAAGTTGACACGGGTGTGCAGTGTGTGCTCGTGACCTGTGTGAAGAAACGCTGAGGCTGCAGAATTCCCTCCTACTGCTTTCATGTTCTACCTAGGGGACTACAATGATCAAACCATTGCTCTGTGGAATGCCTACACTTACGAGCTCCTGTCGTCAACTTGTATCTCGGAGCCAGTCCACGAGGTGGCTTTTAGTCCTTTTTCTCACCGAGAAATGGCCTGTGTGGGGACAGGAGCGGTGACGTTTTGGCTATTGGAGCAGAGGGGGGCTGACATCAATCTCAAGGTAAATCTCTTTTTTCTCTTTTTTTTTTTCTTTTGAAATTGACGTTCATTATCTCTGACGTCTTTTCCAAGCCCTAGCAAGTGAGACGGAGGCTCTGCCCCCACAGTTCTGCCAGAGCTGATGATTTCTCTTAGCGAGAGTGTGATGTTGGCTGGCCATGAGCGGCTTTCAGTTGTATTTGATGCAGCAACTGAATTAACTGAGGGTGGGAGGAGGAGTTGTTTTGTTTTTTTCCTTGCAGGTAAGCTCCGTGCTCTCTGTGACCTTCCTGTTTTCTGTGTCCTGGCAGGTTCATCGGGCCCCTGCGCCAGCCGTGTTGGGGCCGGTGGAGCTGACCTCCCTCTGTTACGGTGCTGACACCCTCCTTTACTGTGGGACCAACTCGGGCCAAGTCTGTGTGTGGGACACGGAGACCAATCGCTGCTTCATGACGTGGGAGGCCGATGACGGCGAGATCGGTGGGTGCAAATGCCCCAGGCGTCTGTCAGGGCTGTAATAAATTTTGTGGGAATTCTGGCAATGAGCAGCAAATGAGCTCACAGGCCTCTGATTTCAGCTCTGCTCAGAAACCCGATGTGGATATGAGCCGTGGGGGGTGGCAACGGGTCCGCTGCCCGCGTTTGTAGTAGTAACGACAGCCCTAGTCTGTCAAAACGCTGCGTGTCGGGCTGTGTTAGACCTACGCTGCCCTGCTGGGATGAAACGATGGCCTGGCCCCCAGGAGCACGCCCGGGGTGAGGGCTGAGAGCAGAGGGGGGTTACTCATGGGTGCCCCTTTCTCCCCCAGGGGTGCTGGTGTGCCGGCGCAGCAGGCTGCTGAGCGGCAGCAACACGAAGCGCATCCGCCTCTGGGCGGTGGCGGCCGTGCAGGAGCTGAGGCTGAAAGGTCCCGAGGCCAGGTAGGAGGTCGTGGCACAAACACCTCTGCTCTGCTCGCACCCACCTCGTGCCGTGCCCCTGAGGTGCTCTCCTCCTCGCCTGGCAGCTCCAGGACCTGTCTGAGAGGTGGCTTCTCAGGGACACGTCAGCTCTGCCCGCAGCCGTGCTGCTCTCGTTGCTCTTCACCCTCAGCTTTTCCTCTCCATCCCGGCGCTGCTGATTCTTTCTGCCTGGATCTTTTTCCTGGATTCTCCTGCTGGAAATGGATGCCCGAAGTTTGTGTCAGCAACGTGGAGAAACTTGATATTCTTTATAATCTAAATTTTAAAAATTCTTTAAAAGAATGAGTGAAAACATATCGCTTTTGTTTCTTCTCGTGCTACTGCATCCCTCATTTTCTTTCTTTCCTATACTCGATGGTTTCAGTGCAGGAGCCCCTCGCTGAACAATTTAGATGCAAAGCCACGCCTGGGCTTATTAGAAAATTGCACTGAGAGGAGGCAGCGTCTGCTCCAGCAGCTGAGCTGGTTCCTCTTGGATCCTTCTTTCCTCCAGATCTCGCTCGGTCATGCTAGAACACGAGATTACCCTCGATGGGACGATCGTCAGTGCAGCCTTCGATGACTCGTTAGAAATGGGAATTGTGGGCACCACGGCGGGAACGCTCTGGTACATCAACTGGGCGGAGAGCACGAGCATCCGGCTGATCAGCGGCCACAAGAACAAGGTTGGGGGGGCTAGGAAGGGGTGGTTGGGGCTGGGAGGGGCTGGTTTGTACTGGGAGGGGCTGGTTTGGCTTTGCTCCAAGCACCTATGTCCATAGGACACCTCAGAGTCTAGGGATAACTGCACCAGGCAGGCAAACATCAAGAAACCCGAGCTCAGCTGCTCTAACCTTAGGTTTTTGATGGCCTCAGCCTGTCAGTAACTGCAGGTCATTCTGCTGCCGTGCAAGAAGGCAGCTCCAGAGTCAATGCTGAGTGCTGCAACTGCTGGAAGCAGGCTGTTGGTGAGCTGGACACCCATACTGCAGAGAGCTTGCTTTGCCTAAAATATATTTAAAAAAAAAAAAAAATGGTACAAAGGATGACTTTTGAACTCTGCTGTTGCTTCGGTGTGCTTCTGTGCTACAGAAAAAAGGATTCAGATGGTAGAAGGGAAGGTGTTGTACTTAGACCTTCACTGCAGAGTGCCTGGTTCCAGCTTTGTGGTTAGGTTTGCTGCTTTCCATTGGAAGCCTCGTTGTCAGCCCAAGATTTCTTTTTAGCACAAAAATAAAGCCACCCTCCTTCCTGTATGTCTGGGGCTTCTCGCCTGGTCTTTCCTGTGAGAGGAGTCCTGGGGGATGAGAGGTGCAGAGGAGCAGATGTGCTTTAGGCTGCAGGGTTTTTAGGGCCCCTGTTTCCCATCTCCTTTCTTGCTGCAGGTGAACGAAGTGTCCTTCAGTCCCGATGAGACTCACTGTGCCACGTGTGGGGAGGATGGCAGCGTGAGGATTTGGTCTCTGGGCAGCATGGAGCTGGTGGTACAGTTTCAAGTGCTGAACCAGGTAATCGTTTGTGGCACGTTGATCTTTTTGTCTTGGTAGAGGGCACGGTCACCGCCTGGCATTGCAAGGACTGCTGTGTCCTCGTGGAGCAGCCTAAAGCTGGAGAAATACATGCAGGTGGAGCTTTCAGTGCATTTACTGTGTACGGTCCCACTGTTTCCCTGTCATCAGGTCTCTGCCCTGGTTTCTTTTCCAGAGCTGCCAGTGCCTGGCCTGGAAGCCTCGTTCCATCGTTGCATGGGAAGCTGAGAGCCAGCACGTGGTGGCGGGGTACAGCGATGGCACCATGCGCGTGTTCAGCATTTCCAGGACAGAGATGGAGCTGAAAATGCACCCCCATGCCACTGCGCTGACGGCGATCGCCTACTCCACAGACGGTGAGGTTCCCCGTTGTAACGGTGGGGAGATGCTGCTTTGGGGAGCAGTGAAGTCTCCTACAAGATGTGTCTCGTTCCCTTCCCTCCTCTGGCTGCAGGAGAAATGATCTTATCGGGGGGCAAGGACGGGCTCGTGGCTGTCAGCAGCCCTCGCACCGGAATGACCATCCGCGTCCTCGCTGACCACAAGGGCTCCCTGATCACCGTCCTCCAGTGCACCAGGAAGCAGGTGGGACCTTCCTTCCCCTCTCTGCCCGCTGCTGTGTGGAAGCAAGTCCCCCGTGTGGCACTGCACAGCCATGAGGAGGGGCAGCAGCACAGCTGGGTCGGTTGGCCCTTCCCTTTCCTCGTTGTGCCCACCACCCCCAGTAACTTCTGTTAGGTTTTTCTAGGGATAACTTCACCAGGGAGAAGCCACAAGCACTGCAGGAGCAATCCTGAGCCAGTCTGTGCCTGTGGGGGGGATCTTTGGTGGTTGTTATCGACACCCTGTGCTCAGATGTGATGTGTGCCCGCACAGAGCAGCTGGAGCTGGGAGCATTCAGACCCCTGCGTGTGGCCCATGCCCCCGATAACAGCCTCAGGGTGATTTCCCTGCTTCACTTCTTTGCAGCCTGACCTTGTGCACGTAGCTGGCTCTTTGTACAGTTCCTCTGTGAAGCGGGAAGGCTCGGATATGCAACAGCGGGATGTTTTTAGCATCGCCTTCATCTTTCTCTTCATGGAGAGCCTTTTTTTTTTTTCCTTTGTGCAACTTCCTGAGATGAGAATAATTTTGCCTGAGTTCTCTGGCTTTAAAATCTGGGCTGCAAAGCCGCTTTTCCTGGTAATTATATGGGTAGGAGGCCCTCTCAGTTTTAGGTGAAGGATGTGGTTAGAAGACGTACCTGCATGCAGTCCCCTGGGAGATGTGCAGGTGCAGAGGATGTCCAGAAATCTGTCGCTCACTCCACCTCCAGCAGCCTCTTCTGTGGGGGTGCTCAGCCCAGGGCACGCTGCTGGCTCTGGAACCACCGCTTCCTTGTCCTATTTTATTGTGATAAATGACTTTAAGCACTGCTCAAATGAGAGAATCCCGGAGGTTAATCCCGGCGTTAATCCCCTGTGTTCCCATGAACTCTTGCCCTCTGCTACTTCTTGCTGGCAGCTTTCTGTGAAGCTCCAGTGCTGCAGGAGTCGTAATGTTGCTTTTTATCTTTTGTAGTACCACGAGTTTGGGGTGGAAGGAGGTGAGCTCTGGCTGGCCACCAGCTCCGACCGTCGGGTCAGCGTCTGGGCTTCCGACTGGCTGAAGGACAAGTGTGAGCTCCTCGACTGGCTCAGCTTCCCTGCTCCTGCCAGCCCGGAGGTGAGCACGGTGCTCGCCAGCTCCTGTCCCCACCTTGGCACCGTGCAGCCCCGTCCCTTCGGCACGCTCCCCGTCTGTAAACAGGGTGTGAGGCATCCTAATCCCCTCCGAATTCATGTGAGACTGTCAGCACAGGCTGATGTGTTTTACAGGTGTTGTAAAGTTTTTGGTTTCAGCCACCCCGGAGGGGAGGGATGCCTCTGAGTGGGACAGGTGCCGACAGCGAGTGTGCTTAGCAAAGTCATCTTCCTGGGTTCTCTGCTGCTGGGAGAACTTGCTAATGCACCTTAGAGGGTGTAGACAGGCCGCGTGAACCATGTGGCACTGCCTAACCCCCGGGAAGTACTGACACTAAGCACGAGGAGACAAAAAAATGCTTTTGCGAAGAGCTGATACTCCTGTGCTATGCAAAACAGGGCGCAGCCAGGAGTCGGCACAGTCAGCACAGAAGAGAGACCCAATTCTGAGCACGCTGCTGACTGATGCTCCCAACAAGCGTGAATATCCTGAGCCAGAAGCCCGGTGACTGCTAACAGAGCCAAACACACCTGCTCCAGCCCTGAGTGCCTGTGATACTGTGCAGAATGCTTTGGCTGCAGAGCAGCTGTGGGATTTGGGCAGCAGGACATCTGCTGTGTCCCAGTGCAGTGTCTGTACTGGACATGAAACAACCTCCAGTGCACATGATATCAGCCTGCAGAAGGAAGCTGGGTCTTTTTGGGGGATGAGTGCTCGTGCCTCAGCCTGCCAGCCCCAGCCCCAAGCACCAGCCGGGCTGTCAGAGGTCTCCCCACAGTGGATGTGGGAAGGAGTGATCTTGCATCCAGTGCTAAATATCTATCTTCTGGGCCCTATTTGCTTGCACTGAAACCAATCCATAACCCAGTCCCACCTCCATGCCCACGCAGGAATAATGCCCTGGTGGAAATTCAGCCCGCTGACCCCAGTGCGTCCTGCTTCTGTGGCAGTAAACAGCCTGCTGCAGGTTTCCATGGCAGTGTGGGGTTGCTCCTTGCTTCTTTGAAGTGAGCACGGCTGAGACAGCAACGCAAGGAGGAGGAAACAGCCTCCACCACAAGAATTTCCCAGTGCTCGTACAGCTGCAGCCCGAGGGCTGCTGTCCCTCTGTGCTCTCCTTTGCTCCCCGTTGTGTTGGGTTGGGCTGGAGAAGCTGGCCTCACTGTTGTTCCTTTTGGTTTCCCCCACCAGGGTCTCAGCAGCCTCCCACCCAGCCTGGCTGCATTCTGCCCTTGGGAGCACGGTACCCTGGTCTACGTTGGCTTTGGGATGCAGAAGGAAGCCTTGTTTTATAGCCTGCACAAGAAACAGGTACTTCTGGCACCCCCACGTGCCGTGCCAGGGCAGCATAGGCACTGCTCTGCTGTTGTGTGGCTGTGTTGAATGAGACAGAGGGGAGGCAGTGCTGCCCTTCTCCCTCACGAGACCCACAGGCCAAGCTGGGGGCTTGGGGATGAGCCCCTCTTTCCACAAGGGGAGAGCAGGACCCCCTCTAAACCCAAACGTCAGCCCCAGAGCAGCATCCCCTCCTGCTAAGCAGGGCGCGGAGAGGAGTGCTGTGAATAAATCCAACGCTGAGGGTGTGAGGTGGGTTGGGGCAAGCAGCTGCAGGGCCCTGTCCCTGCCTCTGGGCTGGCTGCCACTCGCTGCTGCTGCTTTTGGAGGAGAGGGTGGTTGCTTCCAGGACCACTAAAGGTCTCTGAATTGTGTCTCCTGGAAAGTGGAAGTGCCTTTGGCAGGTTCTTGAGAGAGGCGGTGTATCTGTGAGCCTCCCCGTTGAGCAGGAGCCCCGCACCCTCCTAAAGGTGTCACTCGAGCACTGTTCAGCTCCCTGCCTGTCCCTGAGGCGTTGGTGTGCTTCTCTTGCTGGAGCGCAGGTCATCGAGAAGATCTCCTTGCCCTACTTCGCCACCTCGCTGAGCCTGTCCCCTGCAGCTCGCTTCATGGCCGTTGGCTTCAGCGGTGAGTACTGGAGGGAGCTGGGGGCTCTGCCTGTCCCCGGGTTACCTTTTGGTGTGGGGAGGGATGTCCCCTTCCTGCAAGTGGGAGGAAACCAAGCAGCCTCTTGCCTTTAAATGAGACTCACACCCCCAAACCAGGACAAATCCTATGGCCCTGCTGTGGCTCCTCCACGTAAGTAACATCCCAGGCAGGGTTGTGGCAGGCAGGGAGCAAGCCCCAGCAGCGTTAACTGGGACAGGGAAGGGACCTTCCCCAGCACAGGGGCACTCAGCACCCTCAATCTGTCAAGACCACAGCTCCCGTGAGCTCCACAGCCGGGTGCTTCAGGGGCTGAGCAGCCCTGCCCTACTCCCCTTAGCAGCATACCCCCGTCCCCTGCTTGCTGTCCCTGTACCCTCAGTCAAGAGGGGTGTCCCCTGCCTGCTGTGACCCCCTCCTGTCCCCACAGAGCGCCTCCTCCGCCTGCAGCCCTGCCCCGCGGGCACCCCGCAGGACTACGGGGGCCACGACGACGCCGTCCACCTCTGCCGCTTTGCCCCGGCCGGCCGCCGCCTGCTCACGGCCTCGCACAGCGCCCTGCTCGTCTGGGACCTGGGGGGCGGCTGAGGGACAACCGTGACAAGGGACAACCATGACGGGACCTGGGCGGTTGCTGAGGGACAACCACGACGAGGGACAACTGTGACAAGGGACATGTCCCATGAGGGACAACCGTGACAAGGGACAACCATGAGGGACAACTGTGACAAGGGACAACCACCATGAGGGCCAACCACGGCCCCTGGTCTCGCTTAGGGCCACCGGTGGCCATATGGGGCCCGGTACCAGCCCCAGCTCCACGCCATGAGCCCCCCGCGCTGCGTTTTGGGGCAGTTTCCTCTTTATTTGTCACTTTGCCTTCCACAATAAACCACCTCCGCGCCACCTCAGCCCTCTCGGCCTGGCGGGGGGGACACCTCCGGCCGCCGGGGGGCGCCGCTCCCGGCCTGGCCTCTCGCTGCAGCGGCCCCGAGGCGGTGGCGGCGGCGGCCCCGGCCCCGGGAGCGGCGGCGGCGGCGCCGCCATGAAGCGGGACGTGAGGATCCTGCTGCTGGGGGAGGGTAAGGGGCGGCGGGGGGGGGGGGGTAAAAAAGGGCGGCCGGGGCTCTCCCGGTGCCCTCCCGGTGCCAACGCGTCCCCATTTCTTTCTCCCCGTTTCTTTCTCTCCTTTTCTTTTCTTTCTCCCCCCCCAGCCCAGGTGGGGAAGACGTCTCTGATCATGGCGCTGGTGGGCGAGGAGTTCCCCGAGGAGGTGAGGCCGGGCTCGGGCCCCCCCCCCCTCCCCGGTTTCGGTCCCTGCAGGCCGGGGCTGTGCCGGGCCTGGAGCCCCGAGCTGCCTGCATATTGCCCCGGGGGGGCTGTGCTGCCCCGAGCTGCCACCCCTGGGGGGCTCAGGGCATGGCCCTGGCTGCAGATGTTTGCCCAGTGCCGCCAGCAGCACCACCGGCTGCTCGCTGGGGCTCGGGGGGCGGCTGGACCCCGACACCTTCCTGTGTTTCGCAGTGAATCCCATGCTACCAGCATAGCACATGTCCCAGGAGGGTGGATCAGGCTGGGGGGCACCCCAGGGCTCAGCTCTGGGGGGGCAGAATTGCCATTTCTGAACCGTAGCTCTCACTGCAGGACACGGCGCTGTGCCTCAAGGGAGGGCTCAGGCCTAGGAGGCTTTCAGAGGTTTCACTTTACAGAGGGCACCGTAGCAAGCATCAGCTTGCCGTGCCTCACAGCCCCTTCCTCGTGGGCTGAGAGCAGTGTGTGGGCTGCAGTCACCCTGCCCGCGCAGTGGCCGCATTGAGGTCTGAGCTCAGCCGCCCTCTCTGCTGCATTCGGCCTGGTCAGTGTGTCCACGCGATGGCACGGAGTCTGCTCGCTTCGCAGGTGCCCCCCCGCGCCGAGGAGATCACGATCCCGGCGGACGTCACGCCCGAGAAGGTGCCCACGCACATCGTGGACTACTCAGGTGGGGCCGGCCCCCTCGCTCCCTGCCAGCCTCACCTCTCCCTGCCCGCTCGCGGCGAGGGGAAGGAGCATCCCCGCTGCTCAGTGACGGCTCTTTTCCCCTTCCAGAGTCGGAGCAGACAGAGGATGAGCTGCAGGAGGAGATTGCTAAGGTGAGTAGGGCTGGATGGAAGGGTTGTGGGTCAGGAGGCTGTGCTGCCGTAGCCCTGCAGCTTACAAGCGACGCGTGGCTGTTCTCCCTTCCCATTAACCACCCAGAGACGTGCGGGCAGTTGGTTATCTGCGGATTAACGCTATCGGTTTGTTTAGCAGATTGTTTAATCCTTCTCTGGGTTGTAAGCTGGCGTGTGGCTTGTCCCGGTCCTCTGGGGGGGCTCCAGAAGGAGAGCAGCGGGGGGCGGCTTGCTGCCGACCAGGGGTGGAAGGAATCGGAGCACACAGCATGCTCCTGGCCCTGGGGTGTTCCAGCCTTGGAAGAGGGGAAAAGCAGTTGCTGAATGTGGGTGAGACCCCTCTGCTCCCTGTTCCTATGGCTGCCCAGTGAAGCAGAGGCACAGAGGTGGTGGTTTGGGAGCTGGAGCCCTGGGGGACTGGGTGGAGAGGAGAAACAATGCAGCTGGCTGGGATGGGCCCGGCTGCTCCTCACCTCTCTGGGATTGACTTTGGCTCCATGCTGAGGAGACTTCTTCTTGGCTGTGGGGAATAACACCGCGTCTCCACTGTGTGTTTCACGTGAGCAGAACTATTTAAATTGCTCCTCCTCAGTGTTCAATGGATGAGGAGGTGGGACAAGGAGCACAGGGGTGCTGTACCCACCCCACAGACAGGAGGAGAGTACAGATGCTTAAAACGGCTCCAGAAAATCCTGCCTAAACCCTTGTGTGGCCCTGGGATTAGCCTGCACAGCTTGAAACAGCCTCGAGCCTTGTGGCTGGCACGGCCACACGTGTGGCACTTTCAAAAGTGCCGCTTCCAGAGACGGGACCCAGCAGAGGTGGGAGCTGCCGTGCACAATCTGCCAGTTAGTGAAGAGTCATATCTGTGCTGGGCCAAGAGCTGGGGAGGGAGGGTCTGTGTGCTCTCATGGGGCAGTTGGGGCCAGAGTTGATGCTGTCCAGCTCCTCAGCAGCCCACGGTGTCTGTGTGTGCGTGTGCTGCACGTGCTCAACTGCAGCTGCTGGGTTGCAACGCAAGCACGACGGCTGCCAGGGCTCAGACCTGCCTCCCCACCACGGCGGGAGCACCAGGACCCTCACTCACCCCCCTTTCTCTTCTCTCTTGCAGGCCAACGTGGTCTGCGTGGTGTACGATGTCACCAAGGAAGTCACGATTGAGAAGGTAACGTGCTCCCCGCCAGGCCCTGCTGCTCCTGGTTCTGTTTGGGGTTTGAGACTCCTGCTTAGAGGCAGGCTGAGCACAGCCCAGGCCTGCTCCCACACTGGTAATCGCCTCCCTGCACTGGGGGCAACAGGCTTGTGGCATCCTTCAGCTGGCATTCAGCATCCCTGGGTGTGCTCTGCCTGCTGCTGCGGGGGAACACCGGGGAGCAGATGGCTGCAGGGCCCTGCCGACAGCTACGGCGCGCGTGCTGGGAGCTGCCTCTCCCTGCGCAGGCTGCTCTGACAGGCCTTTCCCTGTGCTCGCCTTTCAGATTCGCACGAAGTGGATCCCCATGGTGAACGGAGGAGCTGAGAAGGGAGCCAGGTACTGGGTGCGGAGCTGGGTGATCCCGGAGGCTGCAGGGCCCTCAGCGCCTTCGTGTCCTCCAGGGGCTGCTCGCATCAAGCCAGCTGTGCAGGCAGCGGCCAAACCACTTGTAGCAGAAGAACGTGGGAGCTTTTCTCCCTCAAAGTCTAGCTGAGGCAGAAGATCATGGGAGAGGGTTCCTCCCCACCTCGATCTCTTGCCATCCAGGCAGAGAGAGGCTGCTGCCGAGGGAGTATGGGGGCAGAGGAGCCACAAGCTGTGTGGGGATCACTTAGGCAGGAGGCTGCTGTGCTGGATTAAAGGCTTCTGAGCATATTGTTGCTGGGTGAAAGCGTAAGCAGGATCAGGCAGTCTGTTTCTCCAGATGGATGCTCCCAGCCGTGGGAGGCAGGAAAGCTGTTCTGGACCTTGCAGGGGAGGGTGGGGAGGCTCCCGGCCAGCTGCCCGGCAGCACGTGCGGCTGGAGCGGGGCTGGGAGAGGGGTGGCCTTGCTTGTGCTCACTGACACGCTGCCTTTTTTTCCCCAGGATCCCCATTATTTTGGTGGGGAACAAGTCTGACCTGCAGATGGGCAGCTCCATGGACGTCATCCTGCCCATCATGAACCAGTTCTCGGAGATTGAGACCTGCGTGGAGGTGAGGGACCTGAGGGTTGCTGCAAAGCCTCCCTGAGGGGTAGGAACACTTTGTCATGGGGCAGCGGAGCCTTCGTGCTTGCAGGGAACACTGCTCTGCTGGTGTTGTTCCGTAGAAGTACCATGGTTTGGGTCTCAAGGGCCTGTGCTTTATGCCTTCTGCCCTTTGGCTTCCTCAAAGAGAGCAAGTTTCAGTGTCTGCCCTGTCTGGCTGTAAACGGTTTTGAAGCTCCACACGGCCCCGTTGGGCCTGAGGCTGTGGAAAGGACACAGCAAAGCCACAGCATGAGCAGGAGCTTCCCTTTTGTTTTTTTCCTGCTGGTGGGCAGAGATTGCTCTGTGCTTTGATGCATTCCTTGTCTGGCTTGGAGAGCTCCAGTCATCTTCCTTCTGCCCCCATCATGAGCCCGTTGCCTGCCCCACTGACAGTCCTGTCTCTTCCTTTGCATCCTCAGTGCTCTGCCAAGAACCTCAAGAACATCTCTGAGCTCTTCTACTACGCTCAGAAAGCTGTGCTGCACCCCACCGCCCCCCTCTACGACCCGGAGGAGAAGCAGGTAGGAAGCACTGCTCCTGGTTTCTGGAGAAGCCCCTTCCCGTCCGCCCTGGGGGGCTGCAGAGCCCCCTGGGAAGGAGGGAGGAGAGTTTGGGCCAAGATAGCAAGAAAGAGGGGAAAGGTGTACCCGTGGGGGGAACCAGCAGAAAAATACCTGTCTCCCTGTGCTAAGTGTAGCCAGGACAGAGAATCTGGGGGTTTGGGAAGAAGCCCTTATGCTCCAGACCCTCTGGCAACCATGGTGGGAAGAGTGCAGGAGAAACCTTGGCTGTGAGCTGTCCTGCTCCTCACCCCCAGCCCCGGTGTAGCTGTGGCACTGGTCTGCCTGGGCCGTGCTCCCCGCAGTGCAGGAAGGGCTCTGTGCTTCGGGCTGGGGAGGCACGAGGGGGAGCCCCTCTGAAGGCAGTGCCCTGTTTTTATCACCATGGTTGGTTCCTTGCAGCTGAGACCCGCGTGTGCACGAGCACTGACCCGGATTTTCAACCTCTCGGACCAGGATAACAACCAGATCCTGAGCGATGATGAGCTCAACTACTTCCAGGTAGGGCTGGCTGTGGGGCCGGGGCACAGCCCAGTCCCTGCGGCTGCTGGGGAGCTTTGGGGTTGTGCTGTCTGCTTGCCTGCTCACGAAGGCCTTCTTCCTTTTGGGAGGTAGAAGTCCTGCTTTGGAAACCCGCTGGCTCCCCAGGCCCTGGAGGACGTGAAGATGGTTGTGTGGAAGAACACCACGGATGGGGTGCAGGACAACGGGCTGACCTTAAACGGTACCAGCACGGGGGCTCCGTGCTCCTGTCCTCAGGCTGAGCCTCTTGGCTCTCGATCCGAGCCGAATTAGTCCCTCCTGCCAAAGCAAGCCCGAGCCTGCTGCAGCTACTTAAAGCTCCCTGCCCCAGCACCCTGTTTCCCCAGAGGAAGCGTAGTCCTGAGGTGTGGATCCCTGAGGCAGTGCCCGTCTGGCCCTGCTGGCTGAGCTGCCTGGTCTCTCCCACAGGCTTCCTCTTCCTCAACACGCTCTTCATCCAGAGGGGCCGGCACGAGACCACCTGGACCATCCTTCGCCGCTTTGGCTACGACGACGAGCTGGAGCTGACAGACGACTACCTGCACCCGCAGTGCGTGTCCTGTTGTGGATGGAGGTGACAGGGTGGGATGTCCCCAAAGGGGGCGACCCGGGCTCCTCTCTGCGCCCTGGGGGCTGCTGCCTTGCTCGGCTGAGGCTGTGCCCTGAGCTCACGGTCAAGCTCGTGCTCCTCACGTTCCCCTGTGGCCGGGAGCTGCCATGTGGGGTTGGCAGCAAATATAACAGCCTCGGAGCTGTTGACTGTGCTGCTGGCGCTGGTGTAGGCGGGCAAGGAGGGGGGGAGGCAGTGAAGGCCTGTCCCTGACATCCCTTGACATCAGCAAGGGGCTGTGAAGGCTGTTCTGCCTCTGCCTGAGCTGTGAGCTGTCAGCAGAGCCCTCCCGGCTGGTTCTGCAGCTGCTGTCTCTTCTCTGCTCCCTGCCACCCCAGAGGTGCTGATCTGCCAGTAATGAAAGGCTCTGGCTGCGAGCTGCCTCGGCATCTCCCCAGAGAGCAGGCTCCAGGGGCAGACAGCAGGGCTCCTGCTGGTGGAAAGCACTGGGGCTAACGCTGGGCCCTGAGCATGAGGCAGAGCGAGGGCTGTGGCAGCTCCTGGGCTGCTTGGGCAGCGTGGATGTGCCAAGGGGAGTCTGCTCCACAGCGTTGAGGCCCTCTCCTACAGCTTTGTTTGGTTTTGTTGGGGTTTTGTTGGGCAGGGAGGGGCTGGCGAGCCACATGCCCTGGGCGAGATGTGGCTTTGCCGAGGGCCCCCTCACGCTGCCCTGGGTTGGGGGCTCGAGGAGGCGTTGGAGCTGCTCACTGGGGTCTCTCCCGGCAGGTTCCGCCTTCCCCCTGGCTGCTCCTCGGAGCTCAACCACCTGGGCTACCAGTTCCTGCAGCGGCTGTTTGAGAAGCACGACAAGGTGGGCACCACGGTGGGGCCGTGCGGGAGCCTGGCTGCTCTCTGCCTGCCCCTGCTCCCCTTCCAGCAAAGGGCTTTCCTCTGTCACAGGGGCATGGGACCGGGGTCACCACCCTTTGCCAAAGGTGCAGACAGTAAATTGTGAGCCTTCGGGCTCTGAGCTAACATCCAAGTGGCATTGCCCCTCCACAACGACTGCCTGCAGCACGCAGGGGGCTGGGGAAAGTGGGCAGAGCTCTGCTGGCCTGCAGCCACGCAGCTGGCACCCCTGTGGGAGGAGAACCGGGCCAGAGAGAGGCAAAGAAAGCAGCTGGTTGAGCCATGAGCTGGCTCTGGAGAGGGAAAGAAGGGCTGTAGAGGATCTGCAGTGCATCTGGACACGCTAATTACTTAGGTGTCGGCCTGCACCTGGGTTGTGGCAGCTCGATGGGAGCTGCAGCACTGAGTTGACAGCTCTGCTACGGAGCTGGGGGAGTTCAGCCTGGAGATGAGAAGGTTTCAGAGAGACCTCCCAGTGGCCTGCCAAGGCCTGCAGGGGGCTGCAGGAGAGCTGGGGAGGGACCCTCTGTCATGGGGCGTAGGGATGGGACAAGGGGAATGGCTTTAAACTAAAAGAAGGTGGGTTTAGATTAGATGTGAGGAAGAAATTCTTTGCTATGAGGGTGGTGAGGCACTGGCCCAGGCTGCCCAGAGGAGCTGTGGGTGCCCCATCCCTGGCAGTGCCCAAGACCAGGCTGGGTGGGATTTGGGCAGCCTGGGCTGGGGGAGGTGTCCTTGCCCAGAGCAGGGGGCTGGAACCAGATGGGCTTTAAGGTCCCCTCCAACCCAGACCGTGATGCTGTGTCACATCCCCGGCAGAGCCTCTGTGCCTCTGGTGGCCGGGGGCCCAGCAGCTGCACGCAGACCTTGGGTTGGTTTCCCTGCACGCAGTGGCAGCTCACGTGGACAGGTCCCTCCTGCTGGCAGGGCTGGCTGGTTCCAGCTGCAGCCACAAAGCAGAATCACCCTGCCCGTAGGCAGCGCAGTGACGGGAGCCCCTGGGGTTCGTATTCTGAGTGCATGCAGGCACCTCTGGCCTTGCTTGCAGCTGATTTCTGCCACTGGGAGCACCCCCGTGGCATCCCAAGATGGCTTCAGCGTGCCAGGGCCCCTCTCTGCACCCTGCTGGTGTTTGGGGTGGCTGTGGAGAGCCGTGGGTGCGTGTGGGCTGCGTCCTGCCTCGGCTGCTGACTCCCCGTGTGTTCCAGGACCAGGACGGTGCCCTCTCGCCCGCGGAGCTGCAGAGCTTCTTCAGCGTCTTCCCCTGCGTGCCCTGGGGCCCCGAGCTCTACAACACGGTATGCACCACTGATAAAGGCCTGCTTTCCCTGCATGGATTCCTCTGCCAGTGGACGTAAGCTCAGTCCCTCTCCCACGCCTTCGGTCGCCTCGCGTAGCGCTGGCTCGGTTGGCACCCCCCGACCGGCTCCCCGCTGCTCTCCGCCTCTCCAGGCTCATGGCCTACCTGGACGTGCGGCACTGCCTGGAGTGCCTGGGCTACCTGGGCTACCCCATCCTGTCGGAGCAGGACTCCCAGACGCAGGCCCTCACAGGTACGGCCGTGCCCTCCCCTCCTCACCCCCCTCGGGCCCCTCCTTTGGCTCACCCGGCCCCTCTCTCCTCGCAGTGACCCGGGAGAAGAGGATTGACCTGGAGAAAGGGCAGACCCAGAGAAACGTCTTCCTCTGCAAGGTGCTGGGAGCCAGGGGCGCAGGCAAGTCCGCCTTCCTGCAGGCCTTCCTCGGCAGGAGCCTCGCGGTGAGTGGCTGCTCCCCTGCGCGGCGCAGCAGGAGGCAGAGCGCGAGGCCCGGGAGCGACCTGCGGCGTCACGGCACCTCCACGCCGCGGCTCTCGCCTCCTTCATTCCGTCTGGGGTGACGGGCTCCCTCCCTCGGCCTGTCCCCGGGACCTGCAGGGGCTGCTCCTGCCCCAGGGGTGTCCCCGACCCCACCGAGGTGACGCTGGTTTTCCCTGCTCGTTGCGAACGGCTGTTTCGCCGCGGGGACTGGAGCAGTGGGCAATCCTTTCCCTCCCCCGAGCGCTCCTCTTGCTCCCCGCTGTCTGAGACGGTGTTTTCCTCGGTGGCAGGCCCAGAGGGAGACCCCGGGAGAGCCGTCCCTCTACGCGATCAACACTGTGCAGGTCAACGGCCAGGAGAAATACCTTATAGTGAGTCGGGGAGCGGGGGCAGCGCTCGTGGGTCCACCCCGTGTTGCTGGGAAGCTGCAGCACCGTCGCAGTGCCCCTGGGCTGCGTGCTGGTGGGGCCAGCCCCATCTCCGTGTGGCAGCGCCGTGCCACGTGTCCTTTCCCCTCCTGCTCCAGCTGTACGAGGTCAGCGCTGACACAAAGTTCACGAAGCCTTCGGACACCGCCTGCGACGTCGCCTGCTTGATCTATGACCTGAGCGACCCCAGATCCTTCAGCTACTGTGCCAGTATTTATAAGGTGAGTGGCAGAGGCCCTGGGGGATTCAGCCTTTGAGCGGCAGCCCCGTGTCTCCCAGGAGGGTGCTGCAGGAGCCGGCCTTCCCCAGCCCTGGTGCTGAGCTCCTTCCTCCAGGCAGCGGTGTTGCTGGCCGAGCCGTCCCTCCCGGTGCCCTCCAGCCCTTCCCAGTTGGGACCCCTTGTGATTCCCTCCCTGTAGACCCACGGGGTTGCTCACCCCTCTCTGAGCCTTGTGCCCATCCCCGCAGGAACACTACATGGACAGCCAGATCCCCTGCGTCTTCGTGGCCTCCAAGACAGACCTGCCAGAAGCCAGTCAGCAGCCCGGGCTCTCCCCCGCCGAGTTCTGCTACAAGCACTGCCTCCCGCCGCCCTTCCTCTTCTCCTGCCACAGCCAGGGCCCGCCCGGCACCGCCGTCTACACCAAGCTGGCCACCGCCGCCACCTTCCCGTTAGTATCCATCCCTCCCGGGCAGGGGGCTGTGGGCTGGGAGCAGAGTTTGGGGAGGAGGGCTGCTGGCTCTGCCTCGCGTTTGGTGCCGTTTCCCTCTGGTTCTCGGCGTTGTCTGCTTCAACAGGCAATGGGAGCTTCGTTCCCTGCTCCAAGAGGGCGAAGGGGACTCGGCTGCCTTCTGCCTTGGGCGTCTCTCTGGCAGATTTATTAGATAAGCTCCCGGAGCAGGATTTTTATTTTAGGAGCCTGAGATAAAAAGTGCTGAAGGGGGAGTCGCCAGGCTAGTTAGAGAGGCCTGTGGAGAGGAGGCGGTGGCTGTTTTCTCCCGATAGATGGATCAGGCAGCAAAGGAGGTCAGCGAGGCAGGACCTCTGATGGCTCTGGGAACAAATCGCTGCTGGCAGGGGCTGGGTGTTGTGCTGGGCAGTGGGGAGGAGGCTGCTGAGGAGAGAGGGGCTCTGCCCGTGGCGAGGCTCGAGGGTGGCAGGGCCGAGGGGCGGCACAGCGCCGGGGGCAGAGCCCTTTCCGGGAGAACATGTGGGTGCGTTGGAAGACAGGATGGGATTACTAGCGAGTGGTTTTCCCTTTAGCTTCTTTTCAATAAACAACTTTATTTTTAGAGCTGACACTTTTTTTCTTTTCCCCCCCTCTGCAGTATTAAAATTTAAATATTCTTAATATATCTTAGGGTATGTGGTATAAATAAATAACGGCGTGGTGGAGGGCCGGGGATTGGCTCCTCTCCCCTGATTTAGTGGGGAATGAATAATGGATACGTCTTTGTTGCTCGGAGAGGAGCGCGTTAATGCAGGACAGCACGTGTGTAGGAAGGGGATGTGTACGCACGGGTCCCTTCCCTGCTGGCCTCGGGTTGGAACCACCGCTGGGTCCCCATCGTGCCCGCGTCTCCACCTGCACCCACTGCCGGGTCTCTCTGCTCTTGGAGCTGTAAAAGCAGCCTGACCTAGAAAGGCAGGCGCCTAGCTCCTTGCTTGTACTAATTATTTAGATGTTGGTGTGCTATTTCAGGACCACGGCAGGGTAAAGCCTGCGTCCGTTCCACCAGCAGGGCAGGAAGCCCTCGCTTGGCTCGGCGATGCTGCCGGGTGGCCGGCGCTCCGGCTCGTGGTGACCCTGGCCGGGAGCCCCCCTGGCTGTCGGGGAGCCTGGCATCGGGGCAGCCATCCCCGTGCGCCTCCCTCACTGCCCTTTTCTCTCTTCCTTTGCAGCCACCTGAACGCCACGGAGCTGGGAGCCGCCTCCTTCTGGCTGCGGGTGGCCCTGGGGGCCGCGGTGACCGCCCTGGTAGGCTTCACGCTGTACCGCGCGCTGGCCAAGAACAAGTGAGAGCTGCTCTCCGCCCCTCCACACCAGCCTCCCCCTTCCCCTGTGTCCAGCTGGTCCCTGCTGGGAAATCCTCCTCCCCCCCAGCCTCGATTGCAGGACCAGTGAGACCAGACGTCCCAGCACCAGCAGCAGGATCGATCCTCGGCACCAGCCGGGCGGCTGGGGACCCCTCCCTGGGAGCCAAGAGGCTCACCCCCGTCTTTTATTCTGTTCACGTCTTTTTAATGTTTGTTTTTATGCTCAAACCCGAGTGCTGCAGTATCCGTGGGGCAGACACATCCCGTCCACAGCAGGCTGTGCTGGTGCCCTCAGGTCTCCATTTCCCTCTGCTGGGAAAGGCAGCCAGGGAGGGCTGGGGGTGCTCGCTGCCCAAACCCCACTTTTGGGGTCTCTCCTGGCCCCTCTTGCTGGGACGTTGTGGCTGCAGACCCCAACCCTGGGCTGTGAGGGGCAGGAGCGATAACTGGGCACTATCCCAGGCCTTTTCTGTCTCCTGTTTCTGTCCTGGAGTGCTGCAGCGGGATCTTGACCCACCTGCCCTCATCCCCTGGCTGGCTGCGTGTCCTGTCCCCTCCCCACCCCTCCAGTATTCCCAAGGGGGTCTGAGGGCTGGCTCTGCTCTTTCCCCAGCTGTGCCATCGCCCAGCTGGTGCCACATGCTGGCACGTGGCCCTTGTCCTGCTGTCCCCTCCACAGGGACCGAGGCCGGAGCAGGTGCCTCCGGGCTTTGCATCTCCTGGTACGACTGGAACCACATCTATGCCCTATTCCCAGACCCATCTCCCTGCCCCGATGTGGGCAGTTTGGGGCCAGCCCTGCCCCAATGCCCCAGTGACCAAGCCCCCAGACAACTCTGTGCCCCCTCCCCAGGCTCCCACCCTGCTTCTGCCACGCTGCGGGGAGCCCAGGGAAGCTCCTGGTCTAGAGCCGTGCCCCAGGCTCAAGGGCTACACTCAGGGTAGGCTGATTTACAGGCAGCTGCCTTTCTGTCCGTCTAGTTAAAGTTTTATCGTGGCCTGGAGCCGGCGAGGGCTTGGAGACGCCACCTCTGTCCCCATCCCAGCCCATGTGGCGTGGTGGTGGCACTGTCCCCAGTGCTCGCTGCTGGCTCGGGGGTCCTGGCACTGCCGGGGCCACCTCTTCCATTCCCGTTCCCACTCCCCGTGCCCCAGCTGGGGAATGTGTCCCGTGGGGCAGAGCTCTGGGGCGCGGGGCTGTCCCCGTGCCCGTCACTGCTCCAGGTCTGGTCTTTTAGGTTTGTTCTCTATAACGAAATAAATTTTTACACGCCTTCCGCTCGCACCTGCTGTCCTGTCTCGCGTCGGGAGCAGCACCGCTGTCCCTAGCCGGAGCTCTGCAAAGCCAGGGGGACCTCGGGCTGTGGTGTGAGGGGGTCCCAGGGGAACGAGGAGTCCCCAAGGGCTCCCCGACCCTTTGGGGACAGTGACAGGACGTCAGGGTACAACCTGAAGCCTCATTTATTTGTCTCTGCAGGCTCTGCCGCAGGCCCTGGGCACTGGGGACCGTGGTCACAGCTCTCCGGGGCCCTGCCACAGCTTGGGTTGGCCCCAGGGACTGTTAAATCCCCCAGAGCCTCAGCTCTCCACTGGGATGAGGCCCTGGAGAGCTCCAGGGCTGGATGGGGCCGTGCTGCTCCCCTTGTGTGTGGGGTCCTCTGGGCTGCCACGGCAGAAAGGGGTCCCGGGGCGGGGGGACACAGCCCGGCCAGGCTGTGGGGTGCTCACACGGGAACAGAGCAGAGCTGGTGCGGGCAGGAGGCGATGCTAAGGGGGATGGGATGCAAGGTGCTGGGCTGGGCTGTGGGTGCCCCAGCAGGGACAGAGGCAAAACTTGTGGGCACCTCTGCCAGCTGCAGCACCTGCATGGTGCTGGGACCTGTACTGGGATGCTGGGACCCATACTGGGGTGCAGGTTCCTGTAGTGGGATGCACAGAGCCATACTGGGATGCAGGTACCTGTATCAGGGTGTTGGTACCTGTGCCAGGATAAACCTGTACCAGGATGTGTGTACCCATACTGGGACACAGGTACTCACACTGGGATGCTGGGACCCATACTGGGATGCAGACACCATGCCAGGCTGCATGCACCTGTACCAGGGGGCAGGTTCCCATCCCGGGATGCCCGTTCCCATACTGGGATGCCCATTCCCATCCAGGAATGCTCGTTCCAAACAGGGGATGCAAGTTCCCATCCCGGGATGTCCATTCCCATACTGGGGTGCCCGTTCCCCCCAGGAAGCCAGTTCCCATACTGGGATGCCCATTCCCATGCTGGGGTGCCTGTTCCCTCCAGGATGCCCATTTTCCTCTGGGATGCCCATTCCTGTACTGGGATGCTCATTCCCATCACGGGATGCAGGTTCCCATACTGGGATGCCCATTTCTGTACTGGGCTGCCCGTTCCCATACTGGGATGCAGTTTCCTGTACTGGGATGCCTGTTCCCATACTGGGATGCAGTTTCCTGTACTGGGATGCCCATTCCCACCCAGGGATGCTCGTTCCCATCACGGGATGCAGGTTCCTGTACTGGGATGCCCGTTCCCATACTGGGATGCAGGTTCCCATCCCGGGCTGCCCGTTCCCCCCGGGCTGCCCGTTCCCATCCCGGCACGCCGCCCCCCCTCTCCCCACGGGCCGCGGTGCCGGCGGGGCGGAGCGGAGCGGGGCGGGCGCCGCTTCCCCGCTTCCCCGGGCGGCGGCGGCGGCGGTGGCGGCGGGGAGGGGGGGGGGGACACAAGGAGAGAAGGAGGGGGGGGGGGGCGCTGCGCCGTGCGCTGCGGCGGGGGCGGCTCCGTTCGGCTCCGCTCCCGCCCCCGCCGCCGCCGCCGCCGCCGCCGCCCCGCTGCCATCGGCGGCTCCCGGCGCCGCCGCCGCTCTCAGCTCGGAGCCGGGCCCGCCGCAACGCGGGGCTGGAGGGCAGAGCCGCCCCCCCCGCTGCCGCCGCCGCCGCCGCCGGCCCCCCCCCCGCCGCCCGCGCCGCTCCCCTGCCCGGTTCGCCGGCCCCGGGCGCGGGGGAGCGGCGGAGCCCGCACCCCGCCGGGTGCATGGACAGGAGCTCCCTGCTGCAGCTCATCCAGGAGCAGGTGAGAACCGCGGCGAGGGGGTCGGGGGGGGGCTGTGGGATGCTCTGGGGGGGGGCCGCCGAGCACCGGGCAGCGCTACCGGGGGGGGCGAGCGGGCACCGGGCTGCGCGCTGGAAAGGGGAGGGAGGGAGGGGGGGCACCGTGCAACGGGCAGCGCTGCGGGCGGGGGGAGGGCGGGGGGGCGTTTCGCCTGGTGCCCCCCCCAGGGTGAAACCCCCCCCGTGCCCCCTCCGTCCCCCGCGGTGCCCCCGTTGCGCCGCTGAGCCCGGGCAACTCGGCGCACTTGTGGCCTCCCCCTCCCCGCGCTGCGCGCCCCGGGCCGGATCCTGCCGAGGTGCGCCGGCAAGGACGGGGGGTGCTGAGCCCCGGGGGGGGGCTCCGCGATGGGGACCCCCCCGCTACCACCACACCACCACCACCACCACCCTCGGCCGCCCCGCTGCGGGCTCGGGCTCGGGCTCACGGCCGCGGGGGGCCGCATCGAGCCCCGTGACCTGATTGCGGGAGCAGCCCCGGGGAGCAGCCCCGGCGCTGCGCAGCGGCGGCCCCGCACCACCGGCAGGATCAGGCCCCCCCCCCCCCGGTACATGAACGCTCCGTGCGCCCCCGGCACCGTCCCCGCACCCCCGGCACCTCCCTCGGTGGCCTCGGCGGTGCGGCCTGACCCCGCTCCCCCCCGCACCCCGAGCAGAGCCAGCGACTCCGCCGTGGGGTTGGGGAGGGAATTTATTGGGAATTTATTGGGTGCCCCCCCCCCCGGCTGCCTCCGTGACCTTGGGCGAGTCCCCCCAGCCTCCCCGCGGGGTGCTGCGGTGCCGTCACCCCGCTGCTGGGCACCACCGGGAGGGAGCGGGTCCTGGGGGAGCCCCACGGGGCTGAGGGGCCAGGAGCTGTCCCCCCCATGGGCTGTAGGGCTGGGGGCGTGGGGAGATGTCCCCCCCCACTCCCAAAGCAGACAGCGGCTCCCTGGAGCTTGGTGCGTGGGGCAGCAGCGCCCGGTCCTGGCGTGGCCCCGGGGTGCTCCCCAACCCCATGGGCTGCACAGCTGGGAGCGCACCCCCTGTCCCACATCCTATACCCTTATCCCACACCCCACATCCCACACCCCGCTCCAAAACCTGTGCCTATGCCCCCAGCTCCCACTGAGGCTGGCGGGGAGGCCCTGCGTGCGCCTGAGCTCCCCATCATGAAATTCGCCCTGTGCTGTGGTTTTTGCCCCTCTCCCCTTGCTGAATCTCCCCCTGGAGCCTGGCGCCGTCCTGCAGCCACCAGCACCCACCTCGGGCAGGATCAGCCCCGGGATGTGGCGGGGGCTCTGGGCAGCCGAACCCCCCTTGGGAAGGGATTTTGGCTTTTCCCTGGTGAAAGTGCACGTGGGGGGTGCCAGCCATGCCTGCGCGCTCGGTGCCCTGCCCGTCCCGTGGGGACATTGCCCACGAGTTTTCTCCACGGAGAAGAAAGGAGAAAAATGACACGGGGGAATGGCCGGGAAACTGTGTTGGTGGCTCTAGAATGGGTCCCCAGCTGTGCTCCAGCCATCAGAGTGGCACCTTCTTCATCCCTGCCCTCCTGAACTCCAGGAGTGGGACGGTGGCACGGGGCGCCCGGTGGTGGCACGGGGTACCCGATGGTCACGGGGTACCCGATGGTCACAGGGTGCCCAGCGGTTTGGGGAGCCCTGAGGAGGGTGCAGGTGCCCCAGCACAGGTGCTGTGGAGCTGGGAGGTGCAGGAGGAGGAGGAGGAGGAAGAGGAGGAGGATGGTGCCAGCGCCGCGTGTGTGTTTGGCTTCGTGGCTTCCCGGCTGGCAGGCTGCTGGCGGCGGGGAGCGACTGAGTGGGAGAGTGGTGGCTGCGCGGCGAGGCTGCGGCGGCTCCCGCAGCGGCACGGCGTGGGGCAGGCAGTGGTGTGGGGGCACCGACTCAGGGCTTCCAGCTGCCCCGGGGACGCCCCCCGGCCATGCCCGTGCCGTATCCAGCAGCTTGACCCTGAGAACACCGGCTTCATCGGCGTGGAGACGTTCGCCAGCCTCGTGCACAGCCATGAGCTGCCCCTGGACCCCGCCAAGCTGGACATGCTGGTGGCCCTGGCACAGGGCAACGACGAGGGGCAGGTCTGCTATCAGGAGCTGGTAGACCTGGTCAGTGCCGGGGCGAGGCGGGGACGGGGACGGGGACGGGGACGGGAGCGTGGGTGGGTGCCACCCCGCGTGCCGCCGGGGCCGGGCCCTCCCGCTGGGCTGGGGTGGGCGCCGGGGGCCTCCCGGTGCGAGCCGGGACCGGGCGCCCCGCAGCTCCCGGCGGCGGCCACGGGCTCTCTCCGCAGATCAGCAGCAAGCGCTCGAGCAGCTTCAAGCGAGCCATCGCCAACGGGCAGCGAGCCCTGCCCCGGGATGGGTTGCTCGATGAGACCGGCCTGGGCTTCTACAAGCGCTTCGTCCGCTACGTGGCCTACGAGATCCTGCCCTGCGAGATGGACCGGCGCTGGTACTTCTACCAGCACCGCACGTGTCCCCCGCCTGTCTTCATGGCAGCTGTCACCCTCACCCAGGTGGGGGCTCGGCGGGTGGGATGAGCCTGGCCGCGTCCTGGTGTCCTTGTGGGGCTCACACCAGGGCTGGAGGGGACGGGTGACGCTGGTTGTGGTGTCCCCGTGCCTATGGGAGGCTCCGACCTGGGGCACATCCATCCGGATGACAGCAGTTGCGATGTCCCCAGTGCCCCGCACCTGGCTGGAGGGATTTGGGCAGGGGGGGGAGGTGACAGCCCCATGGTTCCCCGCAGATCATCGTGTTCCTGTGCTACGGCGCCCGGCTGAACAAGTGGGTGCTGCAGACCTACCACCCCGAGTACATGAAGAGCCCCCTGGTCTACCACCCCGGGCACCGCGCCCGCGCCTGGCGCTTCCTCACCTACATGTTCATGCACGTGGGGTGAGTCCCTGCCATCAGCACGGCTCCGCCGACCCGGGGTGCCCAGGGACACTGGCCTGAGCCAACACATCCCCTCGTGTCCCCCGGTGTCCCCCCCGCAGGCTGGAGCAGCTGGGGTTCAACGCCCTCCTGCAGCTGATGATCGGGGTGCCGCTGGAGATGGTGCACGGCATCCTGCGCATCAGCTTCCTCTACCTGGCCGGCGTCCTCGCAGGTGGGCGAGCGCCTGCGCCGGTCCCCAATGTCCCCGCTGTCCCCAATGTCCCCGCTGTCCCCGCAGCCAGCAGGGGTGGGGCTGGGGGGCGTTGTGGAGCCCCCCCCTGACACGGCGCCGTGCCGCAGGCTCCCTCACCGTCTCCATCACGGACATGCGGGCACCCCTGGTCGGTGGCTCGGGGGGGGTCTACGCGCTCTGCTCGGCTCACCTCGCCAACGTCGTCATGGTCAGCGCCGGGGGGGCACCGGGGAGTGAGATTGTGGGGTCGGGCATTGCGGTGCAAGACTATGGGGCGGGTGTTTTGGGGTGGTTCTGTGATGCGAGGTTGTGGGGTGGGCGCCGTGGTGAGAGGTTGTGGGGCTGCGCCACGGGGTGGGCGCCATGGGGTGGGTGCCATGGGGAGGGTGCCTTGGGGTGAAACTGGGGAGAGGTCATCTTGGGGTGGGCACCGTTCCCATGGGAGCCGTGGGGTGGCACTGTCATGTGGGGTGATGGGGTGGGAAGCATGGGTTGTGTGACGGGGTGGGCATCATGGGGTGGGAGCTATAAAGTGAAACTGCAGCGTGGTCATTTTGGGGCGGGCACCATGGGATGGGAGCCATGGGATGGGCACCATGGTCTGAAACCGGGGGGTTGCATCGTGGGGTGGGCATCACGGTGTGGGATTTGGGGTGGGCACCATGCTGGGTCACAGGGGGCGAGCACGGTTTGGGTGCTGTGGGACACTGCTGTTGTGGGGTGGCTCTGTGGGGGGAGCCCCTTGGGGTGGCATCGTGGGGTGGGTGTGGAGCAGGGACGGAGGCGCTCCATGGGGACAGGACCCTTCCATGGGGGGGCTCAGTGTCCATCCATCCATCCGTCTGCAGAACTGGGCCGGGATGCGCTGCCCCTACAAGCTGCTGCGGATGGTGCTGGCGCTGGTGTGCAGTGAGTACGGGGACGGGGACGGGGATGGAACCGGGACGCGGTGCCAGCCGCGGGGCTCTGCCTTGCAGTGAGCTCGGAGGTGGGTCGCGCCGTCTGGCTCCGCTTCTCGCCCCCGCTGCCGGCCTCGGGCCCCCAGCCCAGCTTCATGGCCCACCTGGCGGGGGCCATCGTGGGCATCAGCATGGGGCTGACCATCCTGCGCAGCTACGAGGAGAGCCTGCAGGACCAGTGCGGCTGGTGGGTGGTGCTGCTCTCCTACGGCACCTTCCTGCTCTTCGCCGTCTTCTGGAACATCTTCGCCTACGACCTGCTGGGGGCACAGATCCCCCCCCCGCCCTAACCCACCCCCCTCCCACCCCACCCCACCCCCCATAACAGCGCCCCGTGGGCCGGAGCCCGGTGGAGGGGGGGGCCCCGCGCGTGATACGGGGATGGGGTCGCCCCCCCCCCCCCCCCCGTCCCCTCGGTGCTAGCGACCGCGCCGCCCCCCCGCGGGCACCCCGGCAGCCCCCCCCCCCCTTTGTACCCCCTCCCCGGCTGAACGAAGCCACCCCCACACGGGGTGAGGGTGAGGGGGTGGGGAGGGGGGCACCCGCGCGACCCCCACCCAATTGGGGGGGGGTCCCCGCGTGCCTCCCCGCAGCCCCTTTCCAGGCTCCTCCGGGCCCCCCCCGCGCCCCCCCCCCCCCAGAAGGGAATTGCACTTTGACGCCGGGAGCGATTTTATTTTTCTACCCAAAGAAGCAGCGGAGGGGCGGGGGGGGGGTGGGGGTGGGCAGCACGGCCCCGCTGGGACCCCCCCAGGACCCCCCCAACCCCCCCCCGCGGTGTGTGTGTGGGGGGGGGGCTCGGGGACCCCCCCTCCTTAACCTCCCCCCCCCTGGTTTTTGGAGTACAAATAAATATTTTGCACACGGCCGGCGCTGTGCGGGGGGGCGGGAATTAGGGGAGGGGGGGGGGCAGCTTAATGATGCCGCGCTGCGCTAATTAGGGACGGGACTTATTAGGGAGGGGGGGGGGAGAGGGAGGGACGCGCGGGGGGAGAGGGAGGGGGGGAGCGGCGCGCCAAAAGTGGCCACGCCCACCAAGCCACGCCCACACCGAGGTCACCGCCCGCTCGCTTAGCCACGCCCACCACCTCGCTAACCACGCCCACCTCCCGCTTAGCCTCGCCCACCAATGCTAACCACGCCCACACCGCCTGCCCCCACCCGGTCACACAGGCCACGCCCACCCCGCCTAATGCCCGCCCACGCCCCGCCCCCTTTAACCCCGCCCCCGGAAGTGACGCGGGGCGGCGCTGTCGCAGTGCGCGGCCGCAGCAGGAGCGGAGCCGGCGGCCCCCGGCGGGCGGCAGGGCCGGGCCGGGCCGGGCCATGAAGGGGAAGGAGGAGCGGGGGGAGGGCGGCGCGGCGGGGCCCGGAGGAGGCGGCGGAGGCGGCGGGGGCTCCTCGGCGGCTGCGGCGGGGCCGGGAGCGACGGGGGGAGGCTGCGGCGGCGGAGGAGGAAGCCCGGAGAAGAGCTACAGCGCGCAGGAGCACAAGGAGCAGGGCAACCGCCTCTTCGGGGGCCGCAAGTACCCCGAGGCCGCCGCCGCCTACGGCCGGGCCATCGTGAGTGAGCCCCGGGACCCCCCCCTGACACCCCCTGACACCCCCCGGCAGCACCGGGCCCGCCCCAGCCCCCCCCCACCCCGGGGTGTCCCCCAAATGGGTGCCCCCCCCCCATAGGGAGACGCGGGGCTGGGTGTGGGCAGCACCCTAGGGTGCCCTAAGGGTGCCCCAAGGGCTGAGCGGCGTGGCTGTCCCCGCAGAACCGCAACCCCTTGGTGGCCGTGTACTACACCAACCGGGCGCTGTGCTACCTGAAGATGCAGCAGCACGACAAGGCGCTGGCGGACTGCAAGCGGGCGCTGGAGCTGGACGGGCAGTCGGTCAAGGCGCACTTCTTCCTGGGGCAGTGCCAGATGGAGATGGAGAGCTACGACGAGGCCATCGCCAACCTGCAGAGAGGTGAGCGGCGGCGGGGGCGGGGGTGGCTGCAGGCACGCGGCCGGGCTCTGAGACGTGCCCGGTGTCTTTTCCCACCCGCAGCCTATAACCTCGCCAAGGAGCAGCGGCTGAACTTCGGGGACGACATCCCCAGCGCGCTGCGCATCGCCAAGAAGAAGCGCTGGAACAGCATCGAGGAGAAGAGGATCAACCAGGAGAACGAGCTGCACTCCTACCTGACCAAGCTGATCATGGCGGAGAAGGAGAGGTAACGACAGCCGGCGGTCCTCACCACACCCCCTCGGCTTCCTGCACGGCTGAGCCCAAAGGTGTGGATGTGACCCATGTGGTGGGAGAAGCAGCGAGCTGCTGTAAAGATCTTTCGGTGCCGTGAAGGTGTTGTGGCTCTGAGCACAGCGCCCCTGCCTCCCTGGGCAAGCCGAGCCCTGGGGCTGGGCCAGCGATGGCATCCCGTCATCGCTTCTGCTGCCTGCCCTGACTTCTCCTGCCTCTGTCCTAGGGAGCTGGCCGAGTGCCGGAAGACTCAGCAAGAAGAAAGCGTGGACGAGAGCCGGAGCCGCGTTCAGCTGGCTGGCATCGAGGCCAAGCACGTGAGTGGCCGTGCGGGCACAGAGCAGGCAGGAGGGAGCCGGGGCTTCCCCAGGTGCTGCTCCCTCCGTCCTTGGCTTGACGCAAGCTGCTGCTGAGGGCTTTTGACCCCTTGCATGTCCCCCTGTGGCAGCGGTGATGCCGCCGTGCCCTGATGGACGTGGTCCCCGTGGGTCTTCGATGGCTTCATGATGCGAGTGCCTCCTGCCCGTTGAGGCCGCGTGTGGGTCCGCGTGGTGTCCCGGAGCAGGGACTAATCCGGGGATAAAAATAGCCCCGTGAAGGAGGGTTATTTTTAAGCTGGATCACTTCTGCCACGCGGTTCAACCGCGAGGGTTGGGAAACGGGGGCTGGGATCCCAAGGGGCTGCCCCGGGACCTGTGGCCAAATCCGTGCCCCCGCTGGCAGTGGGGTCGTGCCTGCGTGGGGCAAGCTGGGTCCGCAGCACCCATGGGTGGGAGATATCGGGGCTCGCTCCTGCCTGGAGCCTCCGATGTGGGAGAGAAGGCAGCGGGCTGCGCTCCCCCTCACTGCACAGCTTCCTCTTTCAGGACAAGTTCCTGGCAGACATGGACGAGCTCTTCTCGCAGGTGGATGAGAAGAGGAAGGTGAGTGTGCCCCAGCTCCCCGCTCTCCCCAAATGCGAATTGCTTGCCCTAACCCCCTTCAGTCCCTGCTGCGCTCCCCTCCTCCCAAACCAGCCCTGGGACAGCGTGCTGGGGGCAAGCCCCTGTCCGAGCTGCTAATGCAGCGTGCAGCTGCTTGCACCCTCACTCACCGCCGCCTCTCAGCGCTTTTTAATGCCGAGGCTGCGTTTACCCGGCCCCTCCTAACCCGGCTCTGCGTCTCTCGAGCCAGAAGCGGGACATCCCCGACTACCTGTGCGGGAAGATCAGCTTCGAGCTGATGCGGGAGCCCTGCATCACGCCCAGCGGGATCACGTACGACAGGAAGGACATAGAGGAACACCTCCAGGTACTGCTGGGCTGGGGAAAACCCCAGCCCCGCGCCCTCCTCGCCCTGGCAGCAGCAGGAAGCTCTGGGCTGGGTCGCCAGGCGGGTGCCTCGCTAGCCCAAGCGGCCCTGCTGCTGGCCCCGGGGCCGGGTATGCGGCGTAACCGGTTCGTGGCCACCTCCTCCCTTGCAGCGCGTGGGTCATTTCGATCCCGTCACGCGGAGTCCCCTGACCCAGGACCAGCTGATCCCCAACCTGGCCATGAAGGAGGTGATCGACGCCTTCATCTCGGAGAACGGCTGGGTGGAAGATTACTGACGGCCCGGGGGCCGCGCCGAGCCCCCTTTTTTGGGATCTCCCCGCCGCCCTGGCCGGGCTGGCACCATGCCTTACTCCCTCCCTGCCTGTCCCCCCCTCCGCTCTGGGTGCCCAGGGACCCTTCGGCAGCGCTGGGCGAGGGCACGTCGCCTTCCCCCTCCCCGGGGAACCGCGGCTGGGCCGGTCTGAAGGCTTCTGCCCGTGGGGAGCGAGGTGCTCGGAGGAGCCCTGGCCAGCAGCATGGAGGAGGGTGGCTTGTGGCCTCCTGGAAGGGTCGCCAACACCTTCATCGCCCGGAGAAGAGGGAAGGGACCCCCCCAGCGCTGACAATCTCCAAAGTCGCTCCCCCCACGGCAGGAGGCAGCGTGCTGGGGCGGGCGCCCGGTGCTCCGGCCAGGTCCCCTCCTCTCCCCCGTGTACATAGCTCCTTTCCTCCTCGTCCAGCTCCCGTGGGGCCAGCGTGGTGTCTCCCCTCTCTCCTGTAAATAGCCACGTGCTGGGGTGGGAGCCGAAGGGGTGCTCTGCCCCTACTGCCTTGCCTTTGGGCTTTTTCTGGGGAACAACGGCCCCGGGGCTGGAAGGGGCTGGGGGTGCGCCCTCCTGCTGGCCCCGGGCCCGTGGTTCCCCCTGAACAAGCACCCGGGTTCAAGTTCATCTTCCTTTTAATGAAATCCCTTTGGAAAAAAGGAAAAAAAAAGAAACCACCTCCCCCCCCCCATCTGACTGAGGCTCCAGCATTGTGGTCGGCGGCAGCGTCGCTGCGTGGTTGGCCTGCGGCCCGCCCGGCTTCCCAGCGCTCCGCCCCTTGGCCGATGTCAATAAAGAAAATAAAAAACCAAAACCAAACCAAACCATTCAGCAATAAAGGTGAGAAGAGCTCGCGTGGTTCCTGAAGCTCTCTGCGAGGGGCTGGGGCAGGCAGGGGCCTCTTCCCTGGAGCTGGTTGGGGGGGGGTTGCAGTTTGTCCCCGTCCTTTTGTGGCAGTTTTGATGTCAGCGCTGGAGCCATGACACCAAAATTTTACTCCAAGGGGGAGTAAAAAAACTGCAGGTGCTTGGTCCTGATACCGGTGTTGTTTTTTTTTTTTGGGGGGGGTGGATCCAGTGCCCTTGGAGCTACCCCAGGAAGGTGGAGATGAAGACGCTGGTGTCCAGGTTGAGCGTGGCGTGCCACCAGCGGTCGGGGAAGTACAGGATCTGCAGGCAGAGCGCCGTGGGGGGGGTGCTCCTTGGGGGTTTCCACCCCAAAACCAGGAGCTGCCGCCCCCCTCCCCGCGGCCCTCACCTCCCCGGGGCGCAGGGTGCACTCCAGCGGCCGCTCGGCCGGGGGCAGCGTGGGGTAGGTGTGCTGCAGCCAGGCCAGCGTCGTCTCGTTGGGGTGGAAGTGCGGGGTTTTATCCGGCGGGTAGAGAAACCAGCGCTGGGAGACACCGCAAAGCCTCAGCTCCCCCTCCCCAAAACCCCCTGGGGGGGGGGTTTCCAGCCCTCCCCCCCCCCCTCGCTCACCTTCCTGCCGAAAATCACCTCGGAGTAACCGGGGCCGTGCCAGTGGAAGGGGACTCCTGAACCCGAGCCTAGGGAGGGAGCGGGTGCTGGGCGGCCCCAGGGCTGCCTGCGCCCCCCCAGCTGAGCCTGCAGCCCCCCCTGTGTGGCCCCCACCTGCGATCCCAAAGCTGTAGGCGCCGCTGGTGCCGGGGATGCGGAACGGCGGAGGGACGTACTGCTGGAAGAGGGGACCCCACTCGGTGAAGTTGTTGTCCCCGAAGAAATAGAGGGTGTCTGCGGGCAGAGACGGGTGCCGAGTTTTAGGGTTAGGGTTTTGGGTTAGGGTTTGGGATGGATTGGGGGGGGGTCCCGCTGCCCACCGCTGCCCAGCGCCGTTGGGTCCTGCGGCTTCAGGAGCTGCTCCACGTACTCCTGGAAGGGGACGTCCACTGCGGGGAAGGGGCAGAGCTCAGCGAGGAACCTGCCCGGGACCACTGGGGTGGGGGCGGTGGTAATGGGGGCGAGCACCCCGCAAAGCCCCCAGCCCCTCACCTTTGCGGTAGGAGTAGGTGTTGGCCGTGCTGAGGCGCACCAGGCGCTGCCCGTAGGCGGCCAGCAGCTTGTCGCGGGTGCACAGCGCCCGGAACGCCTGCGGGGTGGGATGGGGGGGGACAGCGGGATGGGATGGGGGGGGGGACAGCGGGACGGGTGCTGTTGCCACCCCACTGCCCCCCATGGTGTCCCCCCCCACCCCGTCCCGGTGCCCGGCACTCACCGAGTTGTCCGTGACCCCGCGCAGGATGACGGGCCGCGAGAAGGCGAACCTGGGGGAGGGGGGGCACAAATGGGGGGGGAGGTCCCAGGGGGAACCACGGGGCTGGCACCGGGACGCCCCCACACAGGGAACCCTCCCTGGGGTCTGTGCTCCCCCGGGTTCCCCTCCCCATGACCCCCCCGAGACCCCCTCCTTAGGGTCCCACCCCTGTGAGACCCCCCCCCCTTCTGGGACCCTCCCCCCGGGACCCCTCCCTCGAGACCCTCCCCAGGGATCCCCTCCTCAACACCTCCCCGAGACCCCTCCCTGGGGTCCCTCCCTCCCCTCTGTGCCCCTCCCCAAGGCCCCCACCCCTGAGACCCCCAACCCGGGACCCCCCCTGGGACCCTCCCCCGGGGTCCCCTCCCCAATACCCAATCCCCCACCCCCGAGACCCCTCCCTAGGGTCCCACCCCCCTGAGACCACCCCGGGACCCTCCCCCATGTCCCCCTCCCCAATACCCCCCCCAAGACCCCCAGGGTCTCCCCCCCCTCTGTGCCCCCCCCCCCGTTCCCCCCATCCCAGAACCCTCCCCAGGACCCCCCTAACCCTCCCTCCCCCAGGGTCCCCTCCCCAATACCCCCCCCAGACCTCTCCCTAAGGTCCCACCCCCACGAGACCCCTCCCCTCAAGACCCTCCCCGGGGTCTCCTCCCCAGGGGTCCCCTCCCCAATACCTCCCCGAGACCCCTCCCCGGGGTCCCCCTCCCCTCTGTGCCACCCCCAACGCCCCCCCCCTCCGAGACCCCCAACCCGGGACCCCCCTGGGACCCTCCCCCCGGGGTCCCCTCCCCAATACCCCCCCCGAGACCCCCTCCTTAGGTTCCCACCCCCCTGAGACCCCCCCGGGACCCCTCCCTCGAGACCCTCCCCAGGTGCCCCCCACCCCCCCATGTCCCCCTCCCCAATACCCCCTCCCCCAAGACCCCCAGTGTCCCCCCCCTCTGTACTCCCCCCTCCACGCTCCCCCATCCCAGACCCCTCCCCAGGACCCCCCCAGGACCCCCCAGAACCCCCCAAGACCCCCCCCAGGACCCCCTAAACCCCCCCTCCCCCAGTGTTGCCTCCCCAGGACCCCCCCAGACCCTCCCCAGGACCCCCCCAGGACCCCCTAAACCCCCCCTCCCCAGTGCCCCCTCCCCAATACCCCCCCCAGACCCCCCCCAGGACCCCCCCCGGTACCGCCTCAGGAACAGCTCCGCGCTCAGCGCCGCGTCCGCGCCCTCCACCGTGCACCGCGGCTCCTCCGGCACCGCCCCCGCCTGCCTGCAACGGGACCCCCCGCTCGGTGCCGTTCCCGTTCCCCCGTTCCCCGCCCCCCAGCCCCGCTCCTCACCAGCCGCCCCCCCCCGGCCCCTCGCCGCCCCCCGGCCGGGCCCAGGCCAGCGGGGCCAGCAGGGCCAGCAGCCAACGCGCCATGGGCCGCCCGCCGGACTACAACTCCCAGCATGCACCGCGGCTCCCGGCGGGGAGGGCTTAAAAGGGCAACAGGCAGCGGAGAAAAGGTGGGGCCCACAATGTGATCCCACTACGGACCCCAATAGGGACCCCAATAGGGACGCCCCCCCCCATCATGTTCGTCTGGTTCGTGTCAGTGTGGAGCAGTGCTAGGGCCGCATGGGGTGATGGATGGGACCTTCTGGCTTACAGACCCGTAGATAAGCACAAGGCTAAGAAAAAACAGAGTGGTTAATGCATATAATGCATAAAATTCTTGTATTTTGCAAAGGAATGGTCCAGCAATTCGGGTCAATAGAGAGCCTGAAGGGAAGTGTATTTGTAGGTTTTTCCTCGAAGTCTCTGATATCTGTTGGGGTTTCAGAATAACTGCTAACTATTATGACTTACATGGGATGCTGTGCAAGTCTCTGATACCTGGCCAGGAGATTAAGGAGACGGGGAGAGCTGAAGAACAACTAAAAAACAACAAAAACAACTAAAAGACAAAGCTTGCAGGGGATGGTGCACAAGTCTCTGACATCCAGCCACGTTGGACAAAGGAGAAGGACAAGAGGGAGGAAGACCTTCAGCACAAGAGACCCCCCAGAGACCCCCAGAGGGCCCACTGGAGACGGATACGCATGCTCCAGTAGGAGGGTTTGGATTCTGGAAACTAATTATAATAACCCTATTTTTTTTAGAAGTAGTAATGAATATGTATCAGCCTAGGAGCATAAAAACCAGCTGCTTGATGTAACTGGTGTGCGTCTTGGTGGAGCAGACTCCCGGCGCACCCAGCGCTGTTTGCTTACCTCTATTCCTTTAATAAATTGTAAACTTTGATTATAGTCCTATTTTGAAGACTGAGCCATTTATTACAGGGCCACCCCGAGGGGGTTGAGCGAGGCGCTGTGGTCCCCCTGCACACCCCTGAGGCCCCCATGCAGCTGCAAAGCAATAACAGGAGGCTCAAGGCTGGTTTGGTTTAATTCAGTACAAAATGGCACGCGCAGGGGGACGGGCAGCCCCCCAAATAAATAGGATCCTGTACGCAGGACCCCCCCAAAAATAAATACACACACACGCAGGGAGTTGTTCCCCAACCCGCTGCGGCACCGGTGGTGGCGGCGGGGCTCAGGTGTACTCGCAGAGGTGGCCGCAGCCCGCGGGGCAGTGGGAGCTGGTCTCCAGCCACTTCATGATGTGCTGCAGGTGGCCGCCGTGGCTGCAGCCCTGGCACCAGACGAAGAGCCCCTTCACCACGTGGTGGCACACGGCGCACATGCTGGCGCACTGCCGGCACCTGCGGCGGAGATAAGGGGTGAGAAAGAGTAAGGAAAGGCTCCCGGGGGGACACAGAGAGGGAATGGGGTGGGGGGAGCAGCCCCATCCTACTGGGTGCTGCTGCCCCGGCGAGGGACCCCAGCGAGGGACCCCATCAGGACCCAGCTCCTGCCCTCACCGGTCGCAGATCCAGCCCCTGTTGCTCATGGGCCGCTTGCAGTTGCTGCAGTTGATGTGGAGGGTGGTGGAGGCCTGGTTGAGGCAGTTGATGGCGCGGCAGGTGCTCAGCTTGATCACCTCGTTGGAGATGTTCCAGAGCTGGAAGCGCTGCAGCAGGTCGATGTAGGAGGTGTACCAGTGCTCCTGGGGAACGGCACGGCACAGCTCAGCCCCAGCTCGAGCTGCTCTCCCCCCAGCCCACACGGCGCTGGGCCAGCCCCAAAAACGGGGTCGATCCTTGCCCAGCCCTCCAGGACCGCACACCCGGGGGGGAAAAGCAGCGAGGAAGAGGCCGTGGGTTTGGGTTTGGCCGCGGGCTTGCCCCGTGTACCTGGGTCTGCTCGTCGATCTCCTTGCGGATGCGGTCGCCCAGCACGATGAGCACGGACACGGCCGTCTGCACGTCCCCCTGCTCGGCGTAGAAGAGCAGCGTGTCCCGCACGATGGGGTTGAAGAAGTCGGAGGGCAGGCGGTTCTCGTAGAGCGAGTGGGAGATGGAGATGAGGGAGAAGGACTCCACGGGCGTCAGCGACACCGTCTCGGCCTCGTTGCCGCTGACGTGAGGGGAGTCGGCCTTGTCCTGCAGGTGGTCCAGGGCCGACGGGTTGTCCACGATTTCGTGGCGCAGAGGGAAGGCCTCCTGGGGGAGGCTGTATTCCTGCTCCTCGGCTGAAAGGAAAGACATCTGCGAGGTCAGGAACGAGTGCAGAAGGCTGGGAGAAGATCCGGGCACGTGGCCGGGACCAGCACCACGCTCACCGTGCGGGTTCTCGTGGTCCATCATGTACAGGTCATCCTCATCCGCTTCCACGTCTCCCAGCAGGTAGTCCGCAGGGACATCGCTGCCCTCCGTCTCCTCGTTGTCTGTGTGCCCAGGGAGAGGGGAGTCAGCACAGCCCCCCCGGGGGGGGGTCACAGGGGTAAATCGCCCGTCTGCTGCCCCCTGGAATGAGCACAGCCTCGTTTACAGGACAGATGTACCCCCTTAGCATGTACCAGAGCCACTTGTGTCTGGGACTGTGCCACCAGGGATCAGCTCAGGACAGCCGCAGGACTGTGCCAAACCCCCCCAAAAAAACGCTACCTTCGTTGTTGATCAGCGTGGAGGAGGAATCCAGCAGGATGTTTTCTGTGCGGCTTTCCCCCTTGCTGCGATCCAGTCTCGACTCGCTGCCCAAGCCGGAGGGGATGTCCTTCAGGTTGAAGCTGGAAAAGAAGCCGTGTGGTCGGCTTAAAGGTCACAGAAGCTTACGGCTCCTGCTCTAGCCAGCAGGCAGGCTGGATGCAGCTCTCCAGTTATGATGTGAATGGTGAAACGAGACATAATTTTCCTGAGAGCAAAGGAGTCAGCTGTCCCCACTCTGTAACTTAAAAAATAAATAGATAATAATACGCTGCATTTGTTAGCACAGCCCTTTCTCTCAGCCTGGCATCTCCGGGCACCCACCAGCCACCTGCAGAGGTTTCCCTGAGCGGTTTCAGAGCTGAGCACAGCCTCTTGACTCCATTTCTTGCTGTTTACGTTCAGCTTCGAAGAGGGTAAACAGGAGCTGCTCCTCTGCGAGACGCCTGGCTATTTGTTATGCGTCGCTGCTCGCGGGCTCCTCCGAGACAGGAGAGGAGCTGAATGGAGCTGACGCAGAGCCGCCGTCTCCAGCTCTTGTGCTCGTGGTTTTGAGCTGGTGACAGGCAGTGACCCGGCTGGCTGCGGAGCTCGGTCGATGGCAGGGCTTTGTTTGATGTTATTTGAGTCTCTGCCACTCATCCCCGGAGGGAACCCAGCCCTGCAAGGTCTGAGAACTCATCTGGAGCCCTCGCTCCTCGCTTTCATGTGTCATTTGGAAGAGGAAAAGCAAGTTTTCCTGCCTCGTCAGCCCATAGCAGGGTTCTCCACACCAGCGAGCCACCGGCAGAGCGGAGCTGCCCTCTCCCTCTCCGCACCGGCCCCGTGGCAGCTCCAGCAGCCAGACAGGGGCTCTGCGTCCCCAAAGCAGGGTCACAGCCACGGTTAGGCGACTGCAGACACCACACCAGCCTCAAACCACCACAGCCAGCTTCAAATGCAGCTTCAGAGAGCGGAAGGAGCAGCACGGACGCCTGCGAGGCTCAGGGCCAGGCTGCCTGCTCGCTCCTCACACCCACGCAGAAAACGCCCACACTCAGATGATGCCAACCTGCAAACCAGGGCAGGCTGAGGCCGGGGCTCTGATGCTCCAGGAGCTGCCCTGGCATCCCTTACCTGTTCATGAGCGGCAGGGCGGCGCTGCCTTTCCCCATGCTGTGGTTGAGGTTAGCGGACGACACGGTGCCGAGGCTGGAGTAGATGATGCGGAGCATCGTCCACGTCTGAGCCACCTGCGGGACAGCCACGGTCAGACCTCACCTGCTCCAAGCAGCTGCAGATCTACCACGTCACCTGCCCATCTACCCAGCTCTGGGCGATGCCGAGTGTCTGAGCACACAGGATTTGTGCTTGCTGTAGTGCTGTGGGTGAAGGGAAACCTCGCAGGGACAGCTATAGGGCAGAGGGGAAGGGACAGAGGGACGGGATATCAGAGCCAGAGCACCGCTGCCAGCCAAACCTCCTCCTCCTCCCCCTGACAGCACCCTCCAGCCTCACGCCTGCGCCGTGCCCTCACCTGGTTGCGGTCCAAGCCCTTGGCCACCTTGGCGTTGTGGTCGCAGAGCTCGGCCAGCGGCCGGCCGGCCAGCGCGTACTGCTTGGCGGTGTGCACGAACCAGTCCATGCTGCCGCTCTCCACGTCCGTTTCGAAGACGCTGAGGGCGCTGGAGGAGGAGATGTACTCGAACTGCTCCGTGGGGTCCAGCTTGCGCTTGAAGAAGATGGGGTGGCGGCGGTCCCCGATGTAGGGCTTGCGGTTGGAGTCGGAGGAGATGAGGCTCTCCTTGGCCGCGAAGGCCAGGTCTCCGTAGAGGCTGTAGCACAGCCCCTCGGGGTTGGCCCGGTCGATGGGCTGGCTGGCGTCCTTGAAGATGTGCTGGTAGAGGGTGCTGTCCTTGGAGCCGGACAGGAGGAAGTAGGGGTCGTGGAGGTGGCGCCACACGATGCCCGTGGTGACGTCCTTGTGCTCCTCGAACATGGCCGAGGGGATGAAGGGGCGCCGCACGTCCCAGACGTAGATGTTGTGGTCCACCATCATGGAGCAGGTGGCGATGTGGTGCTTGCACTCCGGCCGCCACTTCACGCGGGCCACGGAGGCGATGGTCTGCACGCAGTAGATCTCCTTCGCCCGCGTGGTGTTCATGTCCCACACCTTCACCATCTTATCCCGGCCGCCCGTGGCCAGCCAGCCCCTAAGAGAAGGACGGGGAAAGAGGCTGAGACACCGGGAGGAGTCACAGCGGGACGCGAGGAAGGTGCCACAGCACTGGCTGCGCCCAACTCCGTGGACACAACTATTTACAGACACCCCCGAACCGCCCCCAGGGAAAGGCAGGAGGGAAACCTGACCAGCTGCAAGGAGGAGAGCTGGTCTCTGCCCTTCCCTGAGCTAGACGTGATGGCCCTGGCATCAGACTGGGCATACCCAGGCATTAACAGTGCTCAGGAAGCCCTGGCATGTCAAAAACACAAACAAAACCCACACCTCCCTCTCCATCTTCAAGAAAAAGTAACTGCCACCATCTTCGAGCAACAGCACAGAGGCTGGGGTGTCAGAGACCCTGCTTCCCTTGGGAACCCAATTTTTGGGCTGTCTGCCCTCTGTGGAGACCGAGCACCCACCGGTCCTCGGGGTGCCAGTCGCAGCAGAAGACGGGGCCGTTGTGGGCCGTGAACATCCTCTCGTAGCGGTCGGGCCGGCGGATGTCCCACAGCTGCACGTTGCCGTTCTCAAAGGTGGCGGCGAAGGTGAAGTAGTCGCGGATGCTGAACTGGACGTCGCGCACGCTCTCCGACTGGCCTGGGCGGGGAGAGAAGGGGAGAAGCGATGGGACAGAGCCCTGGGAGAGGTCCCCAAGAAGGAACAGACGTGGCCGGCTTCAAACCAGCCCCAGGGAGCCCTCCTGAGCCCACTCTGAGTGGCAAAAGCCCCTTGGCTCCCTCCCTGCCCTCTCCAAGCACCTCACCCTCCTCCTGGGTGCGGGGCGAGGGCAAGGACCCCGGCGGGGGCAGCGAGGGGCCGGGCTCGTACCGGAGAAGGTGCTGACGGAGTCCTTCTTGCGCAGGTCAAAGCACTTCATGTAGCCGTCCTGCGAGCCGCTGAGCAGCATGTAGACCTCGGTGGGGTGGAAGCAGACCTTGTTGACCGTGCGCTTGTGCTCGGTGAAGAGCTGGTCCTGCTTGTTGCGCGAGGGCTTGCCCAGGTTCCAGGTGACCACCACGCCGTTGGTGGCGGCCGTGGCCAGCAGGTTCTCGTCCATCTGGTGCCACACCACGTCGGCGCAGCTGAAGTTGAGCGAGGGCTTGCGGCCCACCCGCAGGTTCAGCTTCTCCACGAACTGCTCCTCCTCGATGCCGTAGATCTTGAAGATGTTGCGGCCGGCCACCACCACCTGGGCGGCGTCGCGGCAGACGCTGATGGCGTTGGCGGGGGCGTCCAGGTGGCAGAACATGGTGCGCCCCGACAGCGCCGCGCCGCCCAGCGCCGCGCCCGACCGCGACATCTTCTCCATGGCCGGCCGGGACGCGGGGACCCCTCGGCGGGACGCGGGCTCCGAGCCTGGTGGCACCGCCGGTGGCATTCAGGCCCCGCAGGCCGCCCTAAGCCGCCTCGGCCCGGTCGCAACGACCCCCGCGGGGCCCTCCCGGGGCCCTCCTGGGGTCTCCCCGGGGTCTCCTCGGTTGCCCCCCGGGGTCCCCCCGGCCCCGTTCAGCCCCCGCAGGCCGCAGCCAGGCCCCAGCAGCCCGGGCGCGGAAACGGCCGCCGCGCCCCGCCTCTCCCGCCAAGGCGCGCCACGCCCCTTTCCCGCCAAGCCACGCCCTCTCCCGCCACGCCAAGCCACGCCCCCTCCCCGCCACGCCTCGCCCCCTCCCGCCAAGCCACACGCGAGACCACGCCCCCTTCAGCCAGACCACGCCCCCTACGCCAAGACCACCCGCGAGTAGGGCCACGCCCCGGCCCCACCAAGTCCCCGCCCCTAGCACCAGGCCACGCCCCCGAAACGCCCAGACCCCGCCTCCTGCGCCAGGCCACGCCCCCCAAACACACAGGCCACGCCCCCATCACCAGGCCACGCCCCCTCGGCCCGGAGCGCGCGTTCCCGGGGGATATGGGGAGGGGGCGCTGGGGTAGGGGGCGGGGGGTGCACGGGGTCTATGGGGGGGCTATGGGGAGGGGCTGGGGGGTGTAGGGTGGGGTGTGGGGGGGCACCAGGGGATGTGGGGGGCTCTGAGGGTTAATGGGGGTCTGGGGGTGTCCTGGGGGGTTTGGGGGGGCGCTGGGGGGGCGCTGGGGGCACGGGGGGGTACGTGGGGAGGTTGGGGGGCAGCGGGGGTTATGGGGGGGTGGGGAGGGCTGGGGGGCACTGGGGGTTATGGGGAGGGCTGGGGGGGCGCTGGGGGGAGCGAGGGGGGTGGGGGGGGTGGAGGTGCAGTGGGGTGGATGGGGGGGGGCTGTGGGTTATGGGGGATACGGGGGTGCCCTGGGGGGTGTCGGGGGGTTGGGGGTGCACTGGGGTGTACGGAGACGCCCCCACCCCATGCTGACATGGGGCTGCTCTCCTCACCCCCTCCCCCAGCCCGGGGCACCCCGAGACCCCCACCCCCCGCTCCCACGTTGCCCTAGGTCCCCCCCCCACCTCCGGCTTCCTCCCGGGGGGCTGCGCCCAGCACCCCCCTGCCCCGACACTCCGGGGTGCCCCGGTGCGCCCCTGTCCCGCCGCGATGTCCCCGGTGCTTTTTGGGGGGCAGCCCCCAGCGGTGCCAGCAGCGCACCCCAGCCCCATTCCAGGGCCTGAACCTCGGGGCCGTTTTGGGGCCAGAAACGGGCGGTTTGGACAAAGGAGCGAGCGGAGGCGGCGGGTGGTGCAGCAGTTCCTTCCCGGCCCTTACAAAGGCAAAACAACCCGAAAGCGTGTCCGTGTCCGTGTCCGTGTCCGTGTCCGTGCCCGTGCCCGGTGCCCGGCTCAGCCCTGCGCCCCCCCGGCCCCCCCCGCAGCACCTGGGGCACCCCGGGGTGCTGGTGGCACCCGGGCGATGGCTTTAGGTCTGGAAGAAGCGGCGGCGCATCCCGAAGGTGACGTCCCCTGCCTTGGCGTGGCGTCACCGCCGTCCCCCCACCACCCGGGAGCCGCAGCAGGGCAAGGGGACGGTCCCCAAGCCCCCCCCCACCCCGGGGACCCCCCCGGGATGTGCCCGTCCCAGCCGGACGGGTCACACCGCTGGGCACCGAGTGCCACGTCCCATGGGTGCGCGCACAACGGCGGTGGCCCCTCGGCCCCCCCCCGGCTCTCCCCAGGCAGTAACGGGGTGACAGCCCCAAAACCGGGGGGGGGGGCATCACCCCACTGACCCCGGTGGAAATTGGGGTGCAGCGGCGGCGTCCTGGGGACTTGGAGGGGGCCAAACGGGGTCACGGCCTGGCTGGCAGAGCCGTATGGAGGGGGGGGGCCGGGGGGCGGCAGGGTGGCGGGTGCCACTTGTCACTGTGCCCCCCCCGCCGTGCCACGAGACTGAAGCAAGCGAGAGCATGCGAGGGCGGAGGGAAGCATCCTATGGACGGGCAGGGCTGGGGGGTCCGGGGGCAGGAAAGGGGGGGGCGCACAGCACGGGGGGGGTTGGCTCGTCTCTCGGATCCGGGGGTGCCTGTGGCTCTGTGCGGGGGTCCCGGGCACCCGTCCGTCCAAGCACCCATGGGTGCCAAAAAGAAGCCTCCTCCTCCTCCTCCTCTCGCCGGGCCCAGGGCCCCTCGTCAGCAGCTGCGGTGGTGTTGGGTTGGGGGGGGGGATGCTGGCATCCGGGGGCGTCAAAGGAGGGTGGAGGGCGGGGGGTCTTTACACGTGGGTCGGTCGAATCGGCAGCGTCTCTTGCGTGTCCCCCCCCTCCCCAAATCCCGCAGAAATCGGCCGGGTGACGTCGGCCGGCGGCGCGGCTGGGTCTGGGGGGGGCCGGTCCCCGGCGGGCGGGCGCTACTCGATGACCATGCAGCAGGGCAGGTGCTGGGAGAAGTACTTGAAGAGCTCGGGGGTGGCTCCGGGGCAGTTGGTGAGCTCCAGCTCCTCCAGCTCCTGCAGCTGCACCAGCCCCGACAGGCCCGTGGTGGTCAGCAAGGGGCAACCTGCAAGGGGACAGGGCCACCGTCACCGCCCCGGCCACCCCCATGTGGGTGACAGGGGGTTTGGGGGCATCCCCGGGCTGTAGGAGCCCCACGGTGCTGGGGAGGGGGGTGCTGGGGGTCCCCAAGGGCTGGTCCCGTCCCCGTCCCCGTGCCCGGCCTCTCCATCCCCTCCCCGGCATCCCCAACCTCGTGCTCGGGTCTCACCGGCGAGGGACAGGAGGCGCAGGCTGCCCATGCCCAGGAGGTGCTTCAGGCCGAAATCCTGCACCTGGAAGAGAAACGGGAGTGGGACCGGGATGGGGGCAGGCAGAGGTGCCAGAAATGGGGTACAGCATCCACGGCACCGGGGGCTGAGACGCGGCGGGGTGGTGGGATGGGGTGATGGGATGGGGTGGTGGCGTAGGGTAATGGGTCAGGGTGGTGGGACAGGGTGATGGGATAGGGTGATGAGATGGGGAAGTGGAATAGGGTGGTGGAACAGGGTGGTGGAATAGGGTTTGGGGTTGGGTGGTGGGACAGGGTGATGGCACAGGGCAGTGGGGCATCGTGATGGGAATAGGTGGTGGGGCAGGGTGATGGGATGGGGTGATGGGATGGGGTGGTGGGATGGGGTGGTGGGACAGGGTGCTGGGATGTGGCAGTGGGGCAGGGTAATGGGTTGGGGTGGTGGGACAGGGTGATGGGACAGGACAGTGGGGCGTTGTGGTGGATCAGGGTGTTGGGGTGGGCTAATGGGACACTGGTGGGACACTGGTGGGACACTGGTGGGACTGGGTGCTGAGGCAGGCTGATGGAGCTGAGTCCTGCTCAGCCCACAGGTGCCCCCCACCCCTCCCCGTGTTCCCAGCCCCACATCACCCTTCCTGCCCAGGGCTCTCCAGCAGCCCCAGGACGCCCACCCCATGGAGCTCCCGCCCCATCCCCATGCCAGTGCCACCTCCCTCCTGTCCCCTGCACCGGGCACGGCCGCGGGCTTCCAGCCCTGTCCTCCCGTACCTGGCAGCACCAGCGCAGGTAGAGGCTCCGCAGGGATGACATGGTGGACAGGTAGCTGAGCCCCGTGTCGGTGATCCGCACACACCTGTGGGGACACGGGACAAGGAGGTGGTGGGACACGGGACAAGGAGGTGACGGAGACACGGGACACGGAGGTGATGCGTCCCCGGACCACGGCCACCAGGCACGGCCCCGTACCTGTCGAGCACCAGCTCCTCCAGCTTGTGCAGGTCGCAGGCGATGTACTCCAGGGCCATGTCGGTGATGCGAGGGCACCAGGACAGGTCGAGGCTGCGCAGCTTGCGCAGGTTCTCGGCCACCAGCTCCACGCCGTCGTCCGTCACCTTGGAGCAGCCCGAGAGGCTGAGGACGCTCAGGTTGGGCAGGCTGTGCACCATGTTGACCACGCCGTGGTTGGTGATCTCCCAGCAGGAGTTGAGGCGCAGGGTGTGGGTGGTGTAGCCCTGCTTGGCGGTGAAGTAGGCGAGCGCCGTGTCCGTCACGTGGTAGGCCTGCAGGTTGAGCTCGGCGAGGTTGGGCAGGAGCTGCGAGATGGCGGCGATGGCGTCGTCGGCCACGTTGATGCAGTCGCTGACGCTCAGCGCCGTGATGCGGGCGTTGAGGCTCGACCACAGCCCGGCCTCCGTGAAGTCGTTGCAGCCCGACAGCTCCAGCCGCACCACGCCCTGCATCTGCTCCAGCATCACCTGGTGAGGGGTGGGCGGTCAGGGCACCCCGCGTCTCCCCGGAGCCCCCCCCGGCTCTTCCCCCTGCCCCAGCCCCGGCCGCACTGTCGGCCTTCACAGCAGGGATGGGTAAAGGCTGTAGGAGCACCCGTGGGTGGTGGGGGTGAACAACTCCCCCCAAAAATCTTGGGAGAGCAGCCCTGCACCCACCCAGCGCCCAGACCGTGGGCAGGGGTCCAGGGCCCGTCAGCGTGGTGATGCCACCTGCCTGCTGGATGAGGTGGGTGCTGGCACCACGTAGCTGGGTGCACCCATGGGTGGTCTGCACCCTTGGTGGGGCTGGAGAAAGCCCTCGCTGGTGCAGGCTGTAGCAGGCGTGTTCCCGGGTGCCACCGTGGTGGCAGGAAGGTTGGACCCATTGTGTCACCGGGGTCCATCACCACATGGAGGGGAACCAAGCCTTGTACCCCCAAAACCTTGCCCCCCTTTGGGTGCAGCAGTTTGCAGGGCCGAGCACTGGGGACATCCACGGGGACATCCCATCGGGGCAATCCACGGTGCCACTGGCCCACATCTTACCCACCCCTGTCCCCGGGCACCTCTCCGGCACCGAGGTCACCTACCTCCAGCCCCGCGTCCGTGATGGTTGACCTCTTAAGGCTCATGGACTTGACCCCCTTCTTGGACAGGGGGTAGTTGTCAATGAACTCACAAATGTCCAGGTCAGAGACGCCCACGAGGCAGAAGCCGTCGAAGCCCCGCACGGCGAAGCCCTGCAGGCTGACGAACTCCTTCTCGCCCCCGGGCAGGACGTTGTAGAGCTCTTTGGTGTGCAGGACGGGCGTCAGGCCCACCCAGAACTTGGGCTGGTAGAGCACCCGCCGCCACGCCTTGCACACCTGTGCCAGCACGCACTTCTCGCACGCCGAAAAGTACCAGAAGAGGCGGTTGAGGATCTTCTCGTCCACCGCCAGCTGCCTCTCCGAGGGCGAGCCGGGCAGCCGCTCCGGCGAGGGGTGCTCCGCGCCCGGGGCGGCCTCGCTCGAGTTCAGTCCCACCAGGGAGGCGCCGGGAGGGGACGAGACGCCGGCCAGAGCGGCCAGGGAGAGCGGTGAGGCCAGGCTGGGGATGGGCAGGTCGCTGCGGGGGGCTAAGGCCGGGCTGAGGATGGCAGGCACGGAGGAAGGCTGGCACAGGCGGTTTTTCACGGCGGGGGTGCCTTTGGTGATGCTGGCGGAGCCGAGGCCGTTGGGCTGCGTGGGGATCTTCACCAGTCCATTGCGGGGCAAACATGGGGGCTTGGTGTCGCCGTTTCTCGGGTTCGACATCTTCCACGGGTCTCTCTGCAACACAGGGGGGGTGTGAGCGGTCGCTGGCCAGCACCGGGCTCCCCGGGAAGCATGGAAGACATGGCCAGGGCCGGGATGGGGCTGGGGCCATGCAGAGCCCACGCGTGCTGTGCTGGCAAGCCCGTGCCGGCCAGGCGCCGCGTCTCGTGGTGGCACCGCAGCAAACAGCCCGATAAATATTTCAGCTGCAGCGAGGCAGGCTTTCAAACGGCCCCGCCGCACCCCGCCATGCATTATTAAACACATTTCCCTCTATAAACACGGAGGTGAATAATTGATGGGGGCTCAGCCTCCTCCTCCTCCCCCCCCTCCGCCCCTGGCCGGTGCCTGGCGTGGGGTCCCACCGGTGCCATGCCTGTCGTGCTGGCACCCTGCGCACCGCGCTCACCGGGGCCAAGCCCTGCCAAAGGACCGGGTCCTGTTCCCCCTGCAGGGCCCAGCTGGGGCTGAGGCTGGAGGGGACTGAGCCCCGGCAGACCGGGAGGAGCTGGAGCCCGAGGAAGGGACATTGTTGCCCCCAGGAACCAAGGGGTAAAAGCCTTCATCTGGCTGGTGACCGATGGCACCGAGTGAGCAGCGTCCTGGCCGGTGAGCATGGTGCTGATGGCCTGGGGCTGTCCCACCCTGGGGACAGTGTCCAGCTGAGACAGCCTCTGTGCTGCACTCTGACAGCCCCAGAGCACAAATAACCTCCCCCGCTGCCCCCAGCCCATCACCGTGAGCCTCACAGCATCTCCGTGCCCTGCTGGACCAGGCGGAGGGGAGCAGCCCCCCAAAACGAGCCCAGCAGCACTGGCAACTGCAAGCGGCATGGCTAGGGTGTGCAGCACCCCCAGCAGGATGGCAAGGCCGAGTTCCAGGCTTTGTCCCACACTTTAAGGGGCAGTTTTCTGCCCGTTTGCCCCACCGAGCCGCTGGCTGGGTGGAGGGGAGGCAGGATGGCAGTGGCAGTGAAGGCACGAGCAGCCCGTGTCCGCAGGCAGGCCGGCGCAGCAGCGGTGGCATCGGCACCGCCAGAGCCTGTCCTCCGGGGACGGAGCCGGCCCTGTGCAGACAGCCTGGCGCCGCTCCCCTCTCGGATGCAGCCTCCGCTGCCTCCACTTACTCTGCCCTACGGAGGGTTTGGGGCTCTGATGCTTGGACATGCGCTAAATTTGCTTGAAAGCAGGAGAAGAGGAGGGGAAAAGGGAAAGAAACTTAAAACCAGTGGCTCCGAGCTTGGCAGCAATTAGGGAAGCAAACAGAACATGCACCAGGGTGTCTAACACAGCGCTACAACACAAATCAAAACAGATAATTACCACGTGGCACAGAAAGGCTGTCGCTCCGGCACAGAGCCCACAGCGAGAGCAATTCGCCATGCCGGCTGCCTCCGGGGAGAGGCCAGGTGGTGGGAGAGGGGCAGCACGGGGCCTCCAGACATGGGAGAGCAAGCCAGGAGCAGGGGCTCCCGCAGGGGACAGTTACGGGAGGAGACAGATGCTGACAGCCCTCGGACTGAAATTCAGCCACAAGGAGGTGTTGGCCACAGTTGCAACCAGCTCAGACCGAGGTTTGTCCCCAGGGCAGGGCTCCGGGGGCTGGAATCAGTGGCGTTCACAGTCCTGCTTTGGAAAGCTGAGCCAGGTCCCCCTGCCCCTGGCACCGAAGCTGCCTGTCTGGCTCACAGATATCGCAAACCGTGAATGAGCTGGGAAGTCACTTCAAATAGAAACACAGCCGGCGATGTAGGCCCTCTGGGCACACGCAGGCTCCAGGCATGGTCAGCGGGAGGCTGGGCAGGCAGGGAGATGGCTGCGTCCAGCCAGGCTCTGTATGCGGGCACATCTCTCCAGGGAAGGGGATAGCCCAGGATCTGAGGGCTCCTGCCACCCTGAAAGGAGCAAGGCCATGCCTGGTGAGGACACCATCCTGGAGGAGATGGGCAGGGAGCACAGACTGGGGAGGTGTGTTGGTCTGATCACCACTCTCCTCTGTCTCTGGCACCACGGGGCAGTGCTGGGATCTTCCCCCCCCCACCTGCAGGGAAGCCCCTGGATGTGGTCGAGCGATGCAGCAGCCCCCCAGGCTTCTCTGTCTGTGCTGCTCCACTGTACAAAGTGCAGGCATCCCACCCTGCAGAGATCAGAGCTTCCATGTGCTTGGACACACAGAGCACGCCCTGCCCTGCCCCAGGCCCCTAACCCACTGGGACAACCTCAGAGAAGTCAATACAGAGCCCTGCACTCTCAAGCCATGTTTTGACTCCTTTGTGCCTTCTGATGTTCCAAAAGCTCTTCAGGCATCTTCAGATGCTTTTTGGCCACACCAAAGCAGCAGAAGAGCATAGATCTGGCCTTTCCTCCTCTCTCAGGAGATTTCAATACCTGGTACAACCATCCTTACTGTGGGCTCTCGCAGGAAGGACCCAGCCTCAGAGCCCCTCACAGCAACCCCCCTCTGCTCTCGCAGACCTCCCGGGGGTGGTGTCTACCAGCAGTGCAATACCAGCTCCCAATCTACAGTGGGAGGAAGCATGACAAAAGCAAAGGGCAAAGTCTTTTAGTCCCCCGAATTCATTCCAGGGTGCACATTTCACAGGAAATGTCATTGCCAGAGAAATCATTTCATTCATGAGGGTTTTCTCATCCACAATGAGCAATGATGCAGTGGTGGGGGGCGGATTTGACGCAGGAAGAGAGAAGAAAGAAGAGGGCCTAAGAGCCTGTCACTACAAACATTACATGGGTGATGAGGAAGCTGGGATGGACAGAATAAAAGCAACCAGGGTTTGCCCAAGCCGTTGGAGAGTTTACTGTCTCCATGTGGTAGTGAGGAGGGATTAGGGCCTCGAGAGAGGGGCAGGATGATCAGTCACCCTGTTAGTGCCACCCTGATGTGGGTGCTCACTGGGACGCTGCAGGCTGTGGCAGAGACTCACTGGATCACGCTGCTGTCCCGCAGGGAAGGCCACGGTGGACTCTGGATCCGTGGGCTCGGAGGCTACGGGGCTGTCTCCAGGTGACCCCGGGCTGGCCAGGTTTGGGGTCCTTGGGGAAGGGGCCGGGCCGGGCCGTTCAACACCATGGACAGATCGGGGGCTCAGCACCACGGACAGAGCCGGGGGGGGGGGGGCTCGTTCAGCACCACGGACAGCGGCCAGACCCCGCTCACCTCTCCCATCCAGTTCAGCACCATGGACAGCCCCGGGCTCCTTTCAGCACCGCGGACAGCTCCCGGCCCCCCTGCCCCCCAAATATCCCCCTCGAGGTCCCGATCTCTTCACCACCCCCCCAGAACCTCCCCCGCTGCCCTGCCAGCCTCCCCCGAAGCCCTGTTATTGCCCTGCTGGAATCCAAGGCTGATGCGAAATTGTTATTGGTAGAGGCGCTGCTCCAGTGACAGAGAGCTGCTCGGCAGCGAGCAGCCATCGCTCACGGCTTCCTGCACACACACACACACACACACACATATGCACAAACAGACATGCATGGACACACGCACACACACACACCCCATCGGAGCCTCAGGGTCTGGTAGATGCACCTTGCATGAGCCTTGACATTCAGCCGCACATACACACGCACACACACACACACAAACAGATAAGCGCATGCATGCACACACACACGCGCGCGCAGGGTTGCATCAGCTGAATTCATTAGCCCATCTATTTTTACTAATGCAGCAAATCAAGTTGCTCTACAGGCGGAGAAAACACACCCGAGACTGAGTGCTGTGGCAGAGCACGCAGCCAAAGCTTTTGTCCGGCAGTCCCGAGGGTAACAGCTCCCCGGGACTGTCAGCTGTACGCTACAGCCCCAGCCAGCAGCAGTGCCAGGCAGGCTCTTGCTCTGGGGGCTGAACCTGTCGACCAGAGCACATGGCAGTAATAAAGACATCCCACTACAAAGATCTCCCTCCCCAGCAGTGCTCGGCAGTGTGCAAGCTGTTTCCTGCTCTGACTGCATCAGGTCAGAGCACTGCCTGTGCTGTGTGTATCAGGGGGGTGTCTGTCCATCCCTGCCGAGCGCCTAGAGCACCCTGGCAATGCAGAGGAGCCACAGAAGGCCCTGGGGGAGCCCCCGCTCCCTTAGGGATGGAGGGACAGCAGGGGTGCAGAGATGGAGAGAGGCTGCCTGTGCACGTGCTTGTGTGTGCACACAGATCAGCCCTCCCAGGCCTGGACTCACACACGTCAGCTGGGAGAGAGGCTCAGAGCACGGCTCCAAACTCAGCACCATGCATTCCCCCACTGCACAAGCCAGGAGTTCACAGTGGGGAAGAGCCTCCGCTTCCCTCCACTCTGCTTGGCCCAGAGACCTGCTGATTGTGTGATGGGAGCTGGGAAACTCCTTCCTAAGATTACCCTGAGAGCTCCCTGGGAGGCCAGGAGCTCCCCTACCAGCACCCAACAACGCCACAGGGCTCATCCCACCTTGCAGCAGGCAAAGAGGCTCTGGAGGCCCTGGGAAAACAACAGAAGGCAAAACTTCCCAGCAGCAGGCAGCGGGGGCCCCTCTGGCTGTTGTGCTGTCTGCCTGTGGCAGGGTTCATCCCTTCGGTGCCCCAGGGGGTGCGGAGTGGTGCTGGCCCCAGCCTTGGCTGCTCCCCACAATGATTTAGCCCCGGGAATGTGGATGTGCCTGGTCAAGCTGGAGAGCTGAGCATGGCCTGGAGCATGCAGTTCTCCAGTGATGTGCCACTGCTGAGCCCAAAGCTCCCAAATACGTCAAGTCCTGTCCTCCTCCCTATACCAGGCAGCTCCATGTCCCACGAGGACAGGGGGGAGGAATCACCCACACAAGGGGAACATGGGATGGCCGTGAGCAAACACCTACACACAGAGCAGGGCAGAGCTGGACCATGACTGTGGCTGACCCGGGCCAACCTTCTCCAGCCCCCTCTGGAGTTACAGGACCTCAATGCCACAGGGAGGATGCTCACACTTCCCTGTCCCTCAGCCGAGCCTTTCCCTGCTCTCTGGTGACCACAGCATGGTGAAGGGGGAGCAGCTCCTCTTGTGCCACAGCCACAACACACCCGGCATGGTGCAGCCCTACTCTTTGCCCCTTTTGGCCCTGGGAACAGGCAAGAAATAGAGCAAGGCCCATCTGTGGTCATCGAGGAGAGAGGATCCAGGAGGCTTGTGGCTGTCCCTGAGACAGTCCCAGGGACACTGGTGTCTTCCCTGGGTACCTCTGGGACAGGGGCCTCCCCCAGGGCCTTCAGACACCCTCATCCCTCTGGACGTGGCAATGGCCACGCAGCAGTGAGGTCGCTCTGCTCAGCTCCATCCCATCGATGCCCAGAGTGGGTCCTGGCCCCAGGTGCCTGTGCTGGCAGGGACCAGCACCGCGGAGTGTGCTGCCACCGCCACCAAACCCTGCGCCTTGCCATGCCGTCGGTGTGGCAGCACCAGCTCAGAGAGGCCACCAGCACGGCCTGAGCCCTGCCCCAGACCCAGTGCCCATGAGGATGTGCACAATGGGGGGGGTCCTGTGGTGTTCAGCCACAGGACTTCTGGCTGCAGGGTGCTGTGTGGCTGCTCAGTGCTGCCAGAGGCTCAGAAAGCTGCTGGGTACTGTCCTGTGACCAAGGCCGTGGCCCTGTGACAGGTGGCAGTGCCACCCTGCTGCTCCGTGCCCTCTAACCACATCCTCAATTTCCCCACCAACGCTGACCCCATGCAATGGGGACTGCTGGGGCGCCGTGGGTCAGTGTGATGCCCTGAGCCTGCTTGTGGGGCAGCCCCACAGCCTCCTGCTCATCCAGGTGCCGGAGCTGGGCACGGTCACACCTCCAGCAGGGAGAAACCCCGAGCAATGCCTTCTGCCCACCTGCCCCTTCCCCAAAAGCTCTCCTGTCCCCGGAGCACCTGGGCGAGCGTGCCCATCCCCGTGCTGGTGGGCAGAGGTTTGGCGGGGGTGGGATGCTGCCAAAGGGGCCCCATCCTGCTCCCAGCACAGCATGAACACAGCCTCCTGCCCCCCAAACCAGCAGGTTCCTGAGGGAGGCTCCAGCTGGACCATGGCCGTGTCCCCATGGGATGGGCAAGACGCAGGTGACCCTGCTGGAGGGGACAGGGGACCCTCTCCCCCCACCTGCCTCCCAGTGCGTGCCACCCAGCCCGAGCAAGGGCCCTGCACCCCAGGAGCAGGATTTAGGGGGCCAGGAGGTTCCCAGCACCGGGAGGCTCCAGCGCCGCATCCCTGCCACCACGGAGAGGAAAACAGACCCGGAGGATGGGAGAGGGATCGATGTGGGGGAAGCCAGCTCGGGGAAAAATAGATATCTATCTCATTAAAAATGGATGCTGAAGCGAGTCCTCCCCACTCCAAAGCCACCTCCCTCCCTCTTCCTGGTAGCCGGAGTGAAATCAGCTCCGAGCTTCCAGAGGAGGGGAAATGCCAGCACCACACAGCTCCCGCTCTGCACCCACCGAGCCCCCCCCCGGCCACCACGGCTCGGCCCCAGCCCGGGACCACTGCCAGAGTGTCCCCACCACAGGGTCGCTGTCACCAGCCGCTGTCACCCGGACGCTGCCACCTCCTGCCAGTGCCACCAGACCTGGCACTGGGGCACAGTGGGGCCGAGCGATCCCCCACAACACTGCCAGGCTCCCCCACCTCTGGGGCCATAAGGACTGCCTGGATACAGCCCCAGCTCGCAAACCCGTGCCTCAGTTTCCCAGCCTGCCCCACCACGGGGTCTGTCCTCAGCTTCCTGAGCCTCTATAGGGTGCCCCACACCGAGCTGGGGCCCTGCTGCCAGCACCAGCCCCGTGGGCTCCATCCCTGTCCTGGGCCTGTCCCTGTGTGCCCCTGGCCCCTGGGAGTGACGGTGATGGGAGGGGGCTGCCCCCAGTCCCCATGGCTTCTGTCACCCCATAGCAGAGGATAACCCCACCGGGGTGTTGGGGTGCCAGGGTAATGGGGCGCCATGGTGTCAGGGTGCTGGGGTGTCGGGGTAATGGGGTGTTGGGGTTTTAGGGTGACAGGGTACCAGGGTGATGGGGTGCTATGGTGTCAGGTAGTTTGGGTGATGGGATGTTGGGGTGCCAGGGTGCTTGGGTGCCAGGGATGGAGCTCCAGGGTGATGGGGTTTTGGGACTTTAGGGTATCGGGATAGCAGGGTGCTGGGATCCCCTAGTGTCACGGTGCTGGGATGCTGGGGAGCCAGAGTGCGAGGGTGCCAGGGTGTCAGGTTGGGGTTTTAGGGTTGGGGTTTGCCAGGGTACCAGGGTGCTGGGTTGTCGGGGTGCTGGGATGTTGGCATGCCAGGGTGTTGGGGTGACAGGGTGCCTGGGCACCTGGGTGATGGGGTGACGGGGTGACAGGCTGTTGGGGTTTTAGGGTGACAAGCTACTGGTGTCTCATGGTGGGGGGGGTGCTTGGATGCTGGGGTGCAGCAGGGTGAAGGGCTGTTGGGATTTTAGGGTAACGGGGTGATGGGGCTGATGCCACCGGGGTGGGTGAGGAGCCTGAGGGTGCTTCAGGGACCGGGGGGGGGGGGGGAGGAGAGCCAGCACCCCCACCGCGGGGGCTGCCCCCTCCCCACACCAACAACCACGCTCATCCCAAGACATCCCCCTCCCCGCTGCCGTGCTGCCCCCAACCCTTGGGTACCCCATGCTCCGGTGCGCGCCCCCCTCTCCCCATTTCTCTCCGCGTGTCCCCCCCCCCCCCCCCCCTTTTTCCCCAACGCCGAGCCGGGAGCGCGGGGCCCGCTCCGCCGCCGTTATATAACGGGGCTGCGGGATCCTGCACCGGGGGGCTGCGGCCCCAGCGCCCCCTCCCCGCCCGGCGGGGCCGTGCCGAGCCGCTGGCGGTGGCGGTGCGGGCTTTGTGTCGCAATGGTCGCCCGAGAACGAAGGGAGCCGAGCGGCGGAGGCCGGGGATGGGGAGGGGAGGGGGTGAGGAAGGACGAGAACCGAGGGGGGGTGGGGGGGCTGCTTACCTCCAGCTCGCCTAGCTCATGCCATGCCGTGCGCCGACAGCCGCTCCTTTCATGTGCGGGGAGACATCGGGAGGAGAAGCGGGGAAGAAGGAGAGGAGGAGGAGGAGGAGGAGGAGGAAGAGGTGGGGGAGGAGGAAGAGGAGGAGGAGGAGGAGGAAGATGGGGGCTCGCTGCCTGCCCAACCTCACCGCTCGGCCGAGGGGCCGCCGGGCCTGAAGGCGATAAAAAAAAAAAAAAAGAGCAGCGGGGAGGGGAGAAAGGAGCCGGAGCCGGATCCGGATCGGTGCCGGGCAGCCCGGGCTGGAGGCTGCGAGAGGCTCGCACACGCCGCGCACACGCACACGCGCGGCTGCACGCCCGCACCCGCACCCGCACCCTCCCGGCCCGTTAAAGAGCCCCGGAGCCGCCGGGAGCGGTAACGGCACCGCCGCAGCCCGGCCCCCGCCGCACCGGAGGGGAGCGCCCAGGTGAGGGTGCAGGAGCCGGCCCCGGGGGGAGAACGGGCAGGGCCCGGGGGGGGCTGGAGGGAAGGGTGGGAGGGGGAGGGATGGGGGAAGGAGGGAGGAGAGATGGAGGGATGGATGCAGGACAGATGGGAGATGGAGAGAGGGAGGGAGGGAAGGAAGGAAAAAGGAGGGAGGGAGGGATGGAAGGAAGGAGGGAGGGAGGGAGAGAGGGATGGATGGATGGATGGATGGATGGATGGATGGATGGATGGATGGATGGATGGATGGATGGATGGAGAAAGGAAGGAAAGAAGGAGGGATGGATGGATGGAGTGATGGATGCAGGGACGGATGTGTGGACGGAAAGATGGACGGATAGATGAATGGATAGATGCAGGGACAGCTGGATGGATGGAGGAAAGGATGGAGGGATGGGTATAGGGAGAGATGGAGGTGTGGATGGATGGATAGATGGAAGGACAGATGGAGGGGTTGGTGGTTTGCCCCAGGACAGACGGATGGAGGAGGTGGTGGAGGGGTGGACAGATGGACACAGGGACGGAAGGATGGAGGGGTGAATGGAGGGATGGAGGAAATGATGGAGGGGTGGACGCAGGGACGGGGGGATGGATGCAGGGATGGATGCAGGGACAGTTGGAGGGTTGAGGGGATAGATGAAGGGATGGTTACAGGGGCAGATGGATGGAGGCAGAGATGGATGGATGGACAGATGGAGGGCTAGATGGAGGGACAGACGCAGGGGTGGATGGACAAAAGGACGGATGCACATATGGACGTTTGCTCTCCTTCCCCACCAGGGCACTGGCAGACCAGCGATCCCGGAGCTGAACCCTCCTGCCTGGCAGCCCCTGCCTCAACGAAGCAACCTGGGGACCACCCAGCACCCCAGGGTGCTGTGGGGGCCTGTGCCAGCCGCCCCCATCGAGGGAAGGGTGCTGAGCAGGTCTGGCCCCATCCTGCTGCTGGCAGCAGGACCCACAGATGGGGGGTGCCCCATCACCGCCCCACTCATTCCCAGTGCTGCACCCACCCAGCACCCCAGTGTGGGGCCTGGCTGCACCAGTGCTCCCCAGACTGGGAGGAACTGGTTAGTTGCCACGTTTAACCCTTTCCTCTCTCCCTTCCCATCTCACAGCCCCGTAGGAGCCAGTGGGACTGGCTCGGCTGCCTGCCACCCGGCCGGGCCCTGGGGAGGCTGATGTAACTGCCCGGATCTGGCTGCCTCCATTATTTATAAGGCAGGTCGGGTTTCGGGTTTCCAGCTGGCAGCAGGAGGGTGTTTGGGGGGAGGAGAGGTGCGTGCACACACACACACACCCTCATCCCACCCCACAGCAGGGCTGGAGGTGCCGTGTCCCCACGGTGTGCCACTGCCCCTGTCCCTCGTGCAAAGAAGGGACAGTGTCCAGAGGGGGAGCTGGTCGGGGTGGGGGCTGCTGGCACTCAGGTGTCCCGTTGTACAGGGACAGGGCAGTCCTGGTCACCCCCCCATGTCCAGTGGGTGACAACTGCAGGAGAAGGTGCTGTGACAGGGGACATGTGGGTCTGTGGCCTCGTCCCAAGGCCACACATCTTTATCCCAGTAGCACGAGTGAGGACCTGGGGGTCTTTCCTCTGTCCTGTCCCTACAGGGGTGTCCCCAGGGTGGCTGTCACCCAGCCCTGGTGGCCGTATCAGCCCTGGACACCCTGGGGTGGTGACAGGAGTGAGCCCACTCCCAGCCATGCTGGCAGGAGACCCCTTTTGTCCCCTTGTCCAGGTGCAGTGTCCTGGCACGGCCCCATTCACACTAACCAAGGAGGATGAGCTGGGGTGGCCACATATCCTGGGGACATTTTGGTGCTCAGAAGTGTCACAGCCAAGGGAGGAGACCCTGAGCAGGGGCACTCCCTGGTGGAGGGGACACAGATGGGGCTGCCCCCTGTATGGCCACCCAAAGGGGGAACTGTCCCCTCTGGCTCTGCAGCACCCAGCATGTCCCACTGTGACCAGTGTCCCACTGTGACCAGCCCCTGTGACTTCCCCGGGGTGTCCAATGGTCCCGGGGGTGTAGAGCTGCCCCGGCTCACCCCACAGCCCCATCAGACCACACCTCACAAGTGCATCGGGACCATCCCTACAGCCATGCCACACACCTGGTGGCACCACATCCCCCCTGGCCAAGCACCCCTCCTCCGCGGCTCATCCTTATGCAAACTGCCAGCATCCCATTGGCCTTCGCTGGGCTCCCATCCCCGCCACCCTTAGCCCTGGCCGGTGGCACCGGGCACCGCTGGGCCACCACGGGGGGGACCACGGGTGCCAAGGCTGGACCGCAGTGCGCAGGGCGCCGTCGCCGCAGCAACCGCCGTCGCCTAGCGATGGCTGTCTCCCGGTAACCCGTCGCCTAGCGATGGGGGATTTTTCACAGCTCTGGATGCAGGGCTGAGAGTTATTTTTAGCCCGCCTGCAAATCAATAGGCAGCTCCATTCGCAGCCCGCGAGGATGCACGCGCCGGGGCCGCCGCCGTGCCAGGCCCTGCTTCAGTGGTGGCGGGGGCTGCCGGTGGCGTGGGGACAGCCCGGTGCCACCAGCACGGTGCCATCAGCATGGTGTGTGGCCCCTCTGGGTCTCCTGGGGTTCAGCACCCTGCGGACCCCATCCAGGGCTCGACACCCTCCAGGCCATGTGCGCCTTGAGGGTGGGCGAGGGCAAGAGGCAGCTGTGGGGACCCTCACCCTGTCCCTGGGACCCTCACCCTGTCCCTGGGGGCTTTGCCTGGCCATGGAGACTGTGCTGCTGCTGCAGGGTGCTTTATTTTGCTTTGGGGACACTCGCCCTGCTGTGGGGACACTCACCCTGCTGTGGGGACCCTCCTCCACCCGCATTCACCCTGACCTGGCCGTGGAGACCCTCATCATGCTGCAGGGACCCTCACCCACTGCTGGGACCCTCATCCTGCCGCGGGGACATTCTCCCACCAGTGGGGACCTCTGCCCTGCCACGGTGACACTTGTCCTGCTGCAGGGCTCCTCACCTGGCTGCGGGGACCCTACCCTACCACGGAGCCCCATGGGGACCCTACCCCACATTTCCCCTCCGGACAGCCCCCAGGTGCTTGGGGGCACCAGCAGAGGACAGGGACCCCATGCAGGGCTGGGGCACCGGGTCCTTGGGGACTGGGGGGCCAGGGCACGGCTCTGGGATGCTCGGGAACCAGCTCAGCTGGGAGCTGATGCGAGGCCTCCGGAGCTATTTTTTAGGGACTCTGTGGGTGCCTGGCACAGCCCCGTCTCCTGCAGGCGTGCTGGGATCGGCAGCAGCAGCTCCCCACGCAGCCCCAGGGGGCCGGGAAGGGGATGGGGATGGGGACGTAGACGGGGATGGGGAGCCCCATGCTCCCTAGGGTCAGCCCCCAGCCCCTCTGAGCACCCCCCCGGGAGCCCCAGCCCTGCTCCACGGCCCCCTTTTGCCTGTCCAGGAGGGTTTTGCCCCCCGGTACCGCGCCCCAGTCCCCAGCAAACCGGAGCCGGGGCAGGATCCGGCCCGGGGCTGCCGATGCTGGAGGCCGGGCCGGGGGCACAAGGCGTGGGGGGGGGGGGTGAGACGAGGCCGGGGGGGCGTCGGGAGGCTCTGCCGAGCCGTGCCCGTGGTCACCAGAGGGCACTGCGAGCCCGCGGCATCCCGGCCCCGGGGCTCCGAGCATCGCGGGGACCCCGCTCGTCCCCGGGCATCCCGGCCGGATCCTACCGGGGCTCCGCGCCCCCAGCCCCGGGGGGGGCTCCGCGGGTGCCAGCAGCTCCCCGCCTGTCCCCGGCTCGGCCACGGGAGGGGCGGCTGCGCCGTGGACCCCCCCAAGGGAAGAGGGAGCCGGGGGCGTGGGTGGGCGTGCGTTTTTTTCCCCCCCGCTTTCCCCAGTTCAGCCCAGTTCGGCCCCAGCCTGGGCTCGACCCCTCCGGAATGGACCGCTCGGTGCCCGCTGCACCCACCCTCTCCCGACCCTCATTTTCCACGGATTCCAGCAAATTGACTTCTTTCAGCGTCATTTCATGGCCGGAGGGCTCTGAATCCCGCTCCCCCCGCCGCGCCGGGCCCCCTCCCCTGGCCCTCCCCTCTCTTTCTTCCCTGCCACCCGAATTTACAATCCCTCATTTCCATTCCGCTCCACCCTCCGCCCGGGGACTTTGTTCTCCGCCTGTATCAGCGCATCGCAATTGTTCCGTCTTTATTTCAAACATTTTGGCGGGCTGTCACCCGGCGGAAACTTAATTAATTGGGGGGTCTGCGGGCCCGGCACTGCGCCGTCTGAAGGGGGAAAAAAAAATAAATAAATCATAAATAATTAATAATAATTAGGGGCCGGCCAAGGGAGGAGGGGAGATGGGGGCGTGCGGATGCGCAAGCGGCGCAGGCCGGGCGCTGGTGCCGGCTGGCCGCGTTTGGGGGAAAATCCTTCGAAAAAGGCCAATTTGGGGAGCTGGGGAAGGGATTGGGGGTACGGGGAGGGGGGGGGCAGGACCCACGCGCGCCCCACGCGCCAGGCCCGGCAACCCCACGCAGCATCGTGGGGAATTCCCCCCGCGGGGTGGGAGGCACCGAGGGGGTCCCCAGGGTTTTGGGGAGGTTCGGGGGCCGCGCCAGCCCCCTCCGGCCCTTGGGGACCCCCGGAGGCCACGGCCGGGCTCCCACGCCCCGCGTGGGGTACTCGGGGAGGAGAAGGGGGGGGAGGGAAACGGCCCCGCCCCTCCCCCCCGATTGGCCCAAAGTTTGGGGGCGCGGCGCTGATTGGCCCCCCCGGTTCCCACGCCCTCCCCCCCCCCCCCCCCCCACCTCCCCAATTCCCCCCCGCGCTGCGCTCCGCGGCCACGGCCGGGGCCGCCCCGGGGCCGCCGCCACCGGGAGCCCGGAGCGAGCGATGCGGGCGCTGTGGGCGCTCTGCCTCGCCGGGCTGGCCGCGGCCCTCGGCAGCTTCTCGGCGGATCAGTGCAGCTGGAGGGGCAGGTAGGGGCCGGGGGGGGGCCTCAGCCCGCTTTGGAGGGGAGGGGGGAGCTCCGAGCATCCCCGCGGTGGGGCCCCGGGGATGCCGCCTGCCTCAGTTTCCCCGCTCGGGAGAGGCCCCCAAAGATGCTCACGGCCCTGGGGGGGTCGCAGGGCTCCGAGATGCTTCTCCAGAGCCCCCCCCCCCGTCCTCCTTCATCTTCCTCCCCGTGCAGGTGCGCGCTGCCGGCCCCGACCCCCCCTTCCCTCTCCTTGGCCCCGCCGTTTCTCGGGAGGCTGCTGGGGCCCCCAGACCCTTCCCGGGGCCCTTTCCCACCGGGGGAAGGCGCCGAGCTCGGGAACAAAGAGCGGGGGCCCGGCAGGAGGGGCTGCGGCGGGGCCACGGGGCCGCGCAGCCGCCAGCGGCGCGGCCCGGACAAAGCGGCCGCCTCCGCTCCCCCCCCCACCCCCCCACAACCGGCCCCGCTCCCTCTGGTGGGTGCCAGAAATGCCCAAATGTCACTACGGGGCGCTGGGGACGCCGGAATCCCAGTCCCGCAAGCGCAAGGGGTCAGGGTGACCCCCCCCCAGCACCCAAAGGTCCCCCCCCGAAAGGGCAAGGGAAGGGGTTTGGGGGGGGGGCAGGAGGGCAAAGCCCCTCCGTGATGATGTGGCTGCAGCAAACACCAGCCCCATCCCAAAATCATGAGACCGCACCCCAAGTTGAGGTTCCCAGCGGGCTGGTGCATCTCCTCGGGGTCTCCGTGCCCCTCACACCCCCCTCTGTGCCCTCCCTGGGGGTCGGGGGGTCTCTATCCGGGAGGGGGGGGCACCCCGCTGACGGGTGCTGCGGTGCCTTGCAGCGGCTTGTCGCAGGAGGCGGGCAGCGTGGAGCAGCTGACCCTGCGCTGCGCCGAGGGCTCCCTGGAATGGCTGTACCCCACGGGGGCCCTGCGCCTCCGCCTGGCCCCCCGCCTGCCCCCCGCCACCGGCACCGGCAAGGGCAGGAGCCCCCGGCACGTCACCGCCTGCATCAAACCCGCCGGCACCTTCCGGGGGGCTCAGCTCTACCTGGAGCGGGACGGGGAGCTGGAGCTGCTGCTGCCCGAAACGGAGGCTGCCCCCCGGCCCCGCGTGCGCTGCTTCAGCTGGCTGCCCCGCGAGAAGGTGGCCCTGTTCCTGCAGGCCACCCCGCACCGCGACATCAGCCGCCGCATCGCCGCCTTCCGCTACGAGCTGCGGGGGGACTGGCTCGCCCGCCTGGCGCTGCCCGCCGCCAGCCTGCCCGCCGAAGGTGAGCCAGCTCGCCTCCCTTGGACCCTGGTTCAAGTGGGAAACCTCCCCAAAAGGGGGTTTCTCTCGCCACGCAGGCAGGCGGAGGGTGACGGGGGGGGGCTCAGCCCTGGGGAGCTGTCTCCTGGCCCCCACGGGGCACTTGTGTCCCCCCCTGGGGCGCGGAGGTGACGGCTGTGCTTGGCCATTGCAGGGGCGTGCCGGCCGTGCAACGACACCGAGCTCCTGATGGCCATTTGCACTAGTGACTTTGGTGAGTGGCTCCTTGGGCTCAAGGGGAGGGAAAGGAACTAAAATTGGGATGCTGGGAGCGGGGGGGGTGCTGGGACAGCGTGCGCCTGGCTGATCTGAGAGCCCTGCCCCAGCCCCAGGATGGTGACGGTGCCCAGCAGCACCCACCCATCGTGGCCCCATTCGGCACCTCAAAGCCCTGGGAGTGTTCCCCACTGCTCTGCTGCTCCTTCAGCCTGCAATGAGCTCTTTTTCTCCCCGAGGCTGCTGTGGGATGGGGACGGGGATGGTGCTGGGGACGGGACCACGCTCACACCTCTCCCTGCCTTCCCCCGCAGTGGTCCGTGGCAGCATCCGCAGCGTCTCCAACGACGCGGAGCTGCAGGAATCCATCATCGGGGTGAGCGCCATCCGCATCCACCGCCAGAAATTCCCCCTCTTCCAGGCCGGGGGGAGGCCAGGGCGGGCGGCGGGCAGCATCCGCACCCCCCTGCGCTGCGGTGTCCGGCCAGGCCCCGGCACCTTCCTCTTCACGGGGTGGCTGCATTTCGGCGAGGCTTGGCTCAGCTGCGCGCCCCGCTACAAGGACTTCCAGCGCATCTACGAGGGCGCCCGGCGCAGGCGGCAGAACCCCTGCGAGTTCCCCGTGGACTGAGCATCTCGGGGAGGGGGCAGCCCCCGGTTTTGGGGCTGGGAGCATCCCTGCTCGAGAACCCCTGGAAAATGGTTCGTCTCGGCACTGTCCCCCCGCTCGCCCCGGGGGCATCGCCACGTGGAGGGGACCTCTCACCGTCCCTGGGGACGATGGATTTGCCAGCAAGGATGGGCACGTAGGGACACGGGAGCACAGGAGCACGGTGCTTTGGTCTTTGCCTCATCCTCGGGGCAGTCCCGTGAAAATCCTGCAGGAAGGGGAGGGATTTTCCCAGATGCATTCAAGTGGGCCTGGCCCTGGGGGGGCTGGGGGCTCCCTGTGGACGAGGGCACGTGGGGACCCGCGCCCCGGGGGTGCTGTGGTCTTGGGGGTTGTGGGGACGCGGTGGGGCACGGCGGGTGGTGCAGGGGGGGCAGCTGTCCCCTGGGGGGGCTCTGCGGGTGGCAGGAGGAGAGCGGTGGCGTGGCTGGGGCACGGTGGTGAGAGCAGAGTGTGGAAGGGGATTGGCAACGTTGAGGGTGGAAGGGGGAGCGGGGTGATGGCGATGGAGAGCTTTGCCCTGGCCCTGCTGGTGATGCAGGGCATGGGTGGGAGGGGGAGAGGAAGAGGAGCGAGGCTGAAGGAGTGAATGCGATGGTGAGGAGGGAGCAGAGGCAGCACGGAAGGGACTCTGGCATGGCCACAGCTGAAGCAAAGTGTGGAGCAGAGGAGGGGTCACGGGGATGGAAGCAGGGAGAGGTGGGGCTGTGCCACCGCCAGTGCGGGGACGTGGGGACACGGGGATGTGACCTCGTGGCAGCTTGCCACCCCGCCGTGCCAGGGCGCACCAGGAGGGATTTGGGACCGTGGGGGCGCGGGGGGCATTGTATGTGCACTAAAGTGATAACGATACCAAATTTGTGATTTTGTTTTCTATAAACTAAGCTGTATTTGTGGCGCGTGTGGCCTCTTTTCAGCAAGCGGCGGCGGACGGTGACCGAGACACGAGGGGCGAGCAGGTGGGCGAGCGTGGCTGCAGACATCTGCATTACAGCGTCTCTGTAGATCTCTCTTCCCAAATTGCTGCCTCCCTGCTTTTCCCCGGGGTCAGCTGGGTTTCCTCCAGCGGGGCCGGGGGCCGCGGGGCCCCCCCGGTGGTGCCGCTGTCAGCGCCGATCTCGTCAGCACCCGCTGGCCACAAGGCCTCATTGTGCCGAGCTGCCCCGCGCCCAGCCCGGTGCCGGCCGAAATCTGCTTCTCCTCGTCAGGAAACCGTTCCCAAAGAAAACGCTGCCGGCTTCGGAGCTTAATTAAAAGATGCGCGTGGTCTGTTCCTGGGGAGATCCTGCCCCTGCGAGCCTCACCGGGGGACCGCTGCAGAGCGCACGGTGCCCGTGTTCCTCCTCGGTGCTGGCTCCCTGCCTCGCTGCCCAAATGCCGCTGACTATTTTGGGGCTGTGCTGGGAGCAAGGGGGCTGCGAGGGCAGGATATGGCCCTGGGGGAGAGGGGGGTCTGGAGGAAGCCGTCAGCCCGGGGTTTTGGCAGCGTTAGTGAGGAGGCAGAAAAGGGGAAGGAGTGGGAAACCCAGAGGAGGAGGAAAAACGACACTGGAAAAGCAATAAACGAGGCGTGGACAAAGGGACCCGCGCTGCCCACGCAGCCCTCTGTAGGCGCCGGAGCGAAATCCTGGCTTCTCTGACCCCAGCGCATTCCTCGGGGTGAAATTATTGCATTTAATGCGCTGAGCATCCGGTGGGGTGCTGTCCAGCCGCAGAAAATCTTGTTTTTCTTCCAAAATGTTTATTTGGCCAAATCAGATCGTTCTGCCGTGGCGGAAAAGGCTGTTATTCTGCTCTTTGGCCAACGCGGAGTTTTCGGCGGTGTTTTTGGTGCCCTCTGCCCTCGGCCGGGTTCGGCCGCCTGCCCCCGCTTCCCGCGGCGCCTGGGCTGTGGCCAGGGCTCCAACGCTTCCTACGGGAGGTGCTGGGGAAGGAGCTGGTGCTGGGGGTCACCACGGCTGCTGGGGGGGGTGGGACAATGACAACGGGGCTGCTCAGGGATGCTGCGGCACCAGGCAGCCCCATCCTGGCGTCTCCCCAAAATCCCAGCCCAATTCCTGAGGGGCAGCCCGGCCCCCGCTGCCTCTTGGCACAGGGCGCAGGGCACCATGAGGCGGGCTCCGTCCCGGTTAATGTTTCCTCTGCGGGATGGAAAACAAGGTGGGAGCCACCACGGCGGCGCAGAGGGAGGACGAGGGGACGGCGGCGTGGCGAGGGGGGGCTTTGTGCAAACAAGATAAGGGACGGGGGGGGGTCTGGAGGGGTCGGGGGCGATGGCCGTCCCCATTGTCCCCAGGGATGGTCCAGCTGGGGGCACTTGGGGACAAACCAGAAGCCAGCCCCGGGGCTGGTTCAAGCTGGACCCCCTCCAGCTCGATCCAACCCCCCCGGCAGCCCCATCCGTGACCCCGATGTCCCAGCCCAGGGGACCCTCTGGGTGAGCTGGGTGCTGGGTGGCCGTGCCGGCACGGCGCAGTGCTGCGCCATGGCACCGTCAGGGCGTCCCCGGCGCCCCCGTCCCTGTCCCCGCTCACAATGGGAGCCGCCGTTTCCCGCCACTTCCCCCCCCCACCCCAGCCCTTTTATTCCCTCCCGCAGCCCCCCTTTTCCTTCCCCCTTGCCCGGCCGCCAGATAAAAGCCTGGACGTGTGAATCGCGGGGCACAAAGGCGACGCACAAAGGCGGCCGGCCGCGCGCAGCCCTCCTCGCTGCCCGCCCCGAGCAGGGGGATGGAGACCTCGCGCCCAGCTCGGGGCTGTCCCAGTCCCCCTGTCCCCTCCTGTCCCCTCCTGTCCCCTCCTGTCCCCTATGTCCGCACCACCCTGGGGCCCAGGAGCTGCCATGGGGAATGCTTCTGGGAAAAGGGGTGTTCTGTGGGGTCAGGATGATGTCCCTGGGGCTGGGGTCAGGATATGGTCAGGATAACACCTCTGGGGTCAGGGGATGCCCTGTAGGGTTAGATAATGTTCCTGGGGTTGGGGAAGTCCCGTAGGGTCAGTAAGGATAACACCCCTGGGGGCAGGGGATGCCCCATAGGTTTAGGATGATGTTCCTGGTGTTAGGGATGCCCCATAGGGTCAGGATAATGCCCCTGGGGTCAGGGGATGCCCTGTAGGTTTGGATAATGTCCCTAGGATCAGGGATGCCCCATAGGGTCAGGATGACGTTCCTGGGGTCAGGGGATGCCCTGTAGGTTTGGATAACACCCCTGAGGTCAGGGGATGCCCAATAGGATCAGGATGATGTTCCTGGGGTTAGGGATGCCCCATAAGGTCAGGATAATGCCCCTGGGGTTAGGGATGCCCCATAGGATCAGGATGACGCCCCCATGGGCCGGGGGCAACAGGCAGCACAGGGCAGTTTGGGCAACTGCGCAGGGCAGCATCCAAGGGGTCCAGCCCCAGCCCTGAGCAGGATGGAGCGAGCGGGTGAGCCCAGTGACCCCAAGGAGGCCCTGACCACCACATACCCCCCCCCCCAAAAAAAAAAACCCACAACCTGGGCTGAGGGCCCTGCTCGGAGCCCCCTGGCTTGGGCCGAGCCACAGCCGAGCCCCCTGGGACCCCTGGCCCCCCGATCTCGCGGCGGCGCTGCCGACAGCTGGTGGGAAGGAGCTTTCCCAGCGCATGGCGACAAATTCCTGGCGCTCGGAGCCGCTTTGCAGCCGCCGCGGCCCCAGCGGGGGGAGCTGCCCGGGGTGGAGGCAGATTAAAGGCGCTGGGGCTCCCAACTGCTCCCCGCGCACGGCCACCTGCTCGGCCCCGCACACCGGGACACGGCCCCCCCCGACCTCCCCGGGCCGTGCACGGGGGGGCTCAGCCCTGCGTGGGAATTGCTTCGTTAATTAATGCTCCCCGGCATCCCTGGGACCATCCTCCTCCTCCCCGTGCTGCTGCCGCCCCCGGCCCCTCGCTCCCGGCTCCTGTTTCCCCCGATTTTCTGCTCGCTCCCAGACTAATTGGCCCCACCTGCCAGCAAGCCGCAGAAAATCGGTGAAATCCCCATGGCCCCCACTTGGCCACAGCCGCGCAGGGGCCATCTCGCAGCACTGGGGGGGGGGCACCGGTGTTAGGGGGGGAGACACAGCCCTGGGAGAATTTTTCCAGCATATAGCAGTGTGTAGGGACAGTGTTGGTCCCAGTGGTGCGCGCTGTCCCCATCACTGCTCTGGTCTTAATGGGGTGAGCATCACTGGGCACCCAGACCCACATCTTTAAGGTGTGCTTGTGCAGTCACCTGCACCTGCAGTCACACCAGGGGTGGTCTGGGTGTACAGTGAGCACAGGCACCCCATCACGGGGACACCGGGCTGTCCCCAAGCTCCCGGGTCCTGCTGGAGGAGCTGTGCAAACCTCAGCCCCCGGGGGAGAAGGGGAGGAAACCACGGGCTGCGGGAAGCCGCCTGCCCTCTGTGTGCCGCCGGGTTCCCCTAATTGATTCATTATTGTTCCCTTTTTTTTTTTTTTAATTGTGGGTGGGCACCGACCCCGGAGACAGCACCAGGATTTTCCCACAGCCCAGCAGCAGCAGGAGAAGCCACAGGCGGGCACGCGGGCGTGCGAGGCGCACCAAGTGTGCGCGGGCGTGCAAAGCGCACGGGGCTGCCACGGCTGCTGCCGTTTCCAGCAGCCCCAGCCACGAGGAGCCGGGGGGCCAGCAGCCAGACCCCCCCCAAAACACACACACACACACACACACAGACAGACTCCGGGCACTCCGCTGCCCATGGCACGGCGCCCAGCGTGCCCGCGGCACACGCCGGGTGGCGGAAGGCCTCGGCGGGTGCGGGGCCGCCCCTTCCGGCAGCCATGGACACCGAGGCGCTGGATGAGCTGGCCGGGCAGCTGCGGGGGGAGGCCCTGGGGGGGCGCGGGCTGCTGCAGCTGGCGGCGGCCACCGGCTTGGCCGCCTACGCCGTCTGGGCCGCCGTGCTCATGCCCGGTTTCCGCCGGGTGCCGCTGCACCTGCAGGTACCCCCAGGACCCCCCCCCATGCCTGGGACACCCCCCCTCCATTCGCTTTGCAGTGCTGACCGAGCCCCCCCACCCTGCTCTTTGTGTGTGTCCCCCCCCTCCAGGTGCCCTACTTGCCGTCCAACGCCCAGCAAGTGGCCAACGTGATGGCGCTGCTGCGGGGCCGCTCGGGGAAGACGGCGGATTTGGGATCGGGGGACGGCCGGCTCGTAAGGGGGGGCCCAGCGAGGGCAGCGGGCAGGGAGGGGAGCACAAAGGCACCCCCGGTGCGGGGATCCCCAGGAGCAGGGTGCTGGCAGCACCCACAGGGGGTGGCCCTGGGGACATCCAGCAGGGTGGGACAACCTGGGGGGAAACCCTGAGAGCACAGCGGGAGCCTCAGCACCCATGGGTGCTGTGCCCTGCAAGGGGCTGCTGCTGGAGCTCCTGCCCCCGGGCTCCTCTCAGCCCCGACTCTCTCTCTGCAGGTGCTGGAGGCTCATAAGCAAGGGCTCAGGCCAGCTGTGGGCTACGAGCTCAACCCCTGGCTGCTGTGGCTCGCCAAGTACCGGGCTCGGAAGGCAGGGTGCCACGGGCAGGTCTCCTTCCTGAAGCAGGACCTGTGGAAGGTAACGGCCTCGGGGGCTGAGCGCTGGCCGTAGGCAGGGCGAGAGCTCTGAGGAGAGGCCTGGGCGCTGCTGGCCCTGATGGACACGCTGCTAGAGCTGCCTGCAGGTACCCCCAGCACAGTCGGGCAAAATCCACATGGGAATGTGGTGTGGGGACACCGAGACGATGCTGAAGGCAGGTCCCGGCTGTCCCAGCGCAGCCCGCTGTCCCACACGCTGTGTGGCATCCTTGCTTCCCCCGAGGTTCACAGGACCGCTTGCAAAATGCTTGGCCACTCAGGCAGCTCCCCCACGCTTCCCCCCTAGGAGCCTTTTGCTTCTTTCATTCCCCTTTTCCTTCTTTTTAAAGGCAAATCTTTCTGATTGCTACAACGTGACCGTGTTCCTGGCTCCCAGCGTGGTAAGTCCCTCTGCGCTGAGGTGCTGCTGTCTTGTCCTCAGCAGGCTTAGGAGGGAGATTTTTAGAAAACAGAGCAGATCTGGAATATTGGCAAAGATTTATTTTTTAAATAAGACCAAAAATTAGAGACTGGAGGTAAGGAAAAATCACAGAGTCACTCAGGTTGGAATAAAATTTGCATTTAGTCCTGGCCCCAGTGATGCACGGGGCCAGTCTCAGCCCTGCATTTTGGAAGGGCCTTCAGCTGCTGCTGCTTTTTCGCACCCACCAGCCCTGCTGAGAAGCTCCCCCACGTCCCCCGGTGGCACTGCCCCGAGGCATTCACGTGGGACAGGGTCCCCAGGCAGGGCTGCTCCATCCAGCCACATCTCAGGCCCTCGGCTGTCTGTCTCTCCCCAGAAGCCTCCCCTAGCTGCCAAGCTCCTTGCAGAACTCCCCGACGAGGCTCGCGTGGTGGCCGGACGCTTCCCCTTCCCGTCGTGGACCCCGAGCAGCACCCTGGGGCAGGGGCTGGAGCAAGCCTGGGCCTATGACATGAAGGAGGTGCGGCGCATGGCACGGTGCGGAGGGACACCCGGTGTAACGGCACCTCCTGGAGCCTCTCCCACCGGTGGTCTCAGCCCAGGAGAGCAGTGAGAGGGAGGGTGAGAGCGGTGCTTGGCCAGGCTTTTTCCCCACCCCCCCAAAAAAAAGGGGGGGACTTGGTCCCTCCATATCTTTCAGAGTGGTCAGCTTGGGGGAAGCAAGGGGGAGGGAAAATCAGATCCAGAACGATCCCACGATTTAAGGGCTACATCTCCAGTGCCTCTTTCTGTCCGATTGGTGATTTTGGATCATTTTTCCAAATAAACATTTGGACAGTTCTTCCCTCGAGACTTTTGCTGTGCCTTTGAGCCGCAGGGGGGGCTTCTTCTGCCTGGAGCCAGGGCAGCCTCAGGCTGTGCCCCGATGTCCCTTTGAAGCTGGAACAGGACGGCCGTCTGTCCGGCCTGCCTCCCACTGCAGGATTTGGGTTGGCCCTGCTCACATTACGTGGCATTCTTTCTTCCACTCAAACACAGAGAAAAAAGGTTTTCTTCCCACCGTGAAAGAGCAGCTCATCCCCTTTGTGCAGCCTCTTAGAGCCCAAGTGCACCTTGAACCATCCCTGGCCTCTTACAGCTCAGCAGGGAGCAGAGGCAGGAGCAGAGTTCGCCTTTAAAGCGAGGCTGACCCGGGAGAAACGCTGTGGCAGCGCTCTCAAGGGCAGGAGCAGGGACCTGTCCCTGCAGTCACGCAGCAAAACGCTGCCCAGGAGGCTGCCCCCGTGTCCCTCGTCGTGGTGTGCTCAGGGAGAGGCAGAACTCTTCCTACAGCTGAGGGGTCAGGGGCCAGGCACGGCACAGTTGCCCTGTCCCATTTTAGTAGCGTTAATTTGAGACTGAGAACACCCACGTGGGTCCCTGCGCTGCACGTTCCAGCTCTTGGCCAGGAAAGGAGCCTCAGCCAGCCTGCAGAACAGAAAGCCCCCTTCTTTTAAACTGTTTCTTTTTTTTTTTCCCTACAATCGTGCTGCTTTGTGGAGCCGCGGGGAAGAGCTACAGTCCCTGGCTGGGGGTCCGTCTGGATCCGGGCAGCAGGGGAGCGTCGGCCGCCCCCGCGCTGAGCGTGCGGGGTTCCTTGCTGCCAGCGAGCATCCTCAGCCGGAGGATCTCCTGCTTGTACCTGCAGCAGGGGAGCAGCAGCGTCATCCCCTCCTGGTCAGGGCCCTGCGCACAGCTCACGCACAGAGGTGGTCAGCTCACACCGACACTTTCTGCCCTGTGCTTGTCGTGCGCTGAAAACACGCTTCATCAGTTAGTGATGCTGGGCAGCACAGGTGCTGAGCCGCACTGGGATCTGAGCAGCCACAGAGGGAAAAACCACGGCCTTTTCCCTAGGAAAAGCTGCTTGTCACCTCTGCCAGGTAGCAGTGACAGCAACAAGCCCATGAGCTTGATCGAAGCTCCAGCTGGGCCGACTTGCGCCTCGCGTGGGGCGCAGAGCCGGAGCATGGCTCCAACAGATGCGCTCTGGTTGTCCTCGCCCTCCCCTGCCCCAGCAGCTGTTCCTTCCCCCTGCTGCAGGGCACGATAAGCCAGTGGGAAAGTGCAGCAGATCAGGGCTTGCTGGAAGGCTTTGGATTTTAGGCAACTCCTCTCTTCACCTCCTCCTAAGGATGGGCTTAGGCTCACGGGCCAGATGCGCCCCCCGGCACGCAGAGCGAGGCACGGAGCCAGCTGCCCGCACAGCTGGATGAGCTGTGTGACACCGGCTGTGCCGGGCAGTGCTGTGGGAAGGTGGCAGCAAGGTCAGGCCCTGGCAGGGTGCTGGGCACTGCCGTGTCTCTGGCAATTAGCCGGGGAGGTAAACTTGCAGCAGGAAGCGGAGAGCGCGTGAAGGGGGACCCTGCTGCCTCACCTTGCAAGATGCTTCTCCACGTACTCCTGCAGCTCTGCCACCTGCTCTTCTGCCACAATTGCCCGAGTCAGCAGCTGGCTTCTCTCCTTCTCCAAATCCTCCTGGAGGGGCAAGGAAAGCGTGGAGAAATTGGGGAGTGCTGTGAGATGGGAGGGAAGTCGCTCGGCCCCTCTCTGCCAGGAGGGGCTGAACGCTCTGGCTCTGGCACAGCTTGGCACGAAGCTGCAGAGGCAGGCAGGAGACTGACGTGCTCTGAGAAAGGAGCCTGGTGACAAGAGCCCAGCCTCCAGCAGGCTCAGCCACTCTTGGCCACCGGCTGTGCTGACCAGTTGAGCTCTCCTTGAGCAGACCACAGGCACGAGGACCTGTGCCACCCCAGGACACACAATAACCCTCCCCTGCCAATCTAGTTTTCCCTCCCAAGAGCTCTGCTCTGTTTCCAAAGCCCTTCCTCTACTGCCCCAGGTGTGGCAGTCTGTGCCAGCGATCCCCTTTCTCCCCAGCAGCCCCACTGCTGTGATCAGGGCTGGACAGCAAAGCCCACCTGTGCCAAGCCTGCTCACAGCGAGCATCTCCAGGCTCCTGGCTGCTGCCGAGCAATGTTGTGGGTGAAGAGAGCTCGGGGCCACCCCATTCCTGAGTGCAGTGCAGATACCTTTGCACCCCAAGAGAACCAGACTGCGAAGCTGATTCAGATTCAAACCAGACTTCTCATTTGAACCAGGTCAAAAACCTGTTTGTTACACAGATACCTAAATCCTTGTGCTGAAACAAGACATGGATCAGTACAGGCCAACAACCTGCAGCTGTAACGGCTGGCCTGCTTCTTTCAGGAGCTGTGAAAGCACAGCCTCAGTATGCAGCATCACTTGGTCAAGCACTGGTCAAGGTTACAGCTGTGGCCAGAGAAGGACCCAGCACCTCTTTGACACGTGAGCAAAGTCTGAGCTTATTTCAGGTGGGCTGCTCCGGCCCTTTACCTGGGTGCTGTGCGTGAACTCCCGGAGCTGCTTCCTGACCTCTGCCCAGCCCTCCTCATCCAGCTTCCTAGGAGAGAGAAGCAGATTTTGATCTTGCACGGACATTCAAAGCCAGCCCATCTGCAAGCTGCACGGCTCTGTTCGGAGGCTGGAAGCGTTTCGTGTCCAGCAGAGCATAAAGCACAGAGCGCCAAACCTTTTCCATCCCCGTGGCCCCAACTTAGGGGCGCGCAGCGCTGTCCCTGTGCCCAGGCGTGAGAGTCACAGCCCCTCTGCCAACCTGGGTTTCCCGCTGTGATGGCTGGATTCGTGCCAAGCTCACATCAACACTCATACATCAGAGGACTCCAAGCAGAAAGAGTCATTAACCTGACACTGCAAGGCTGAACTTTATGGAAATGGAGAGCGGGGTATGATCAATGCCAAGCGCTGGCGCTTTTCATGTGTGCGAGCGCAGACCCGCTCGCCCTGAGCGCTGGGTGCGATAGGTGAGCTGTCTGCTCAGCCCAGCCGTGGGAAAGTCCTTCCCATTCTGTCCCAGTCTGAACGAGCAAAATACAGGTCACATCTGATGCTCGGGGAATTTTGGTTGTATGAACTGAGGAATGCATTGTGCTCAAGCACGGCAGCCTGCAGACCCGAGACCGCTCCGCTGCGGCCGCGCGAGTTCCCTCTGGTGGCTGCAGTCACCCAGCCCGGGCACACAGAAAATCGTGGCTGAAAGATGTTTCATGGGAGCAGAAGTTAAGAGAACAATAAACAGTGAAGCCACACATCTGAGAAAGACGAGGAACACGATGATAGTTACAGGACTGTGGTTACAGCAGGCTTTGTGTCTCTGCTTAGAGCAGCAGGATAACCTGGTAGCTCTGGTAAAAACCATCAGCACACAGAAGTGTTTTCTGTGTGTTTTCAGGTTCTGCTACTTCTCTGTCCTGCTCCTGTGCTGAGTCTGTCAAAATTAATGTCTCTCTTTAAGCATTACTGTTATTTGTCAGCATCTAAACCAGTGGTAGACTCTGGTAACTCTTCTCCAAGAGACTGCGCTGGAATCCAGTGGCTCAGGCACTGACCAGCTCCTTGGCACTGTTACTGCAATACCTGGCATGTTTTCTAGGCTACCACATTTTAAAAGGCAGAAAAATCCCAGCCTGGATTTCTCTTAACACTTTGTTCTCCCACTCCATGGTTACAGCTGGTAGAGCTTCAGCAGAAGAATGGAGCAGGGGGGAAGAGATTGATCAAAAGAAGAAAATAAATGGCATGTCAGGAACCCAGGGTGGTGTCAGGACAGGATCACCGAGGGTTCCTGCCCAGCTTCTGTGCTGGGAGGGAGGAGAAACGAGAGTGTCCCAAGCTGGTGTAGTTTCACTGGCGTTTCTTGGGTTGTGATCCACCAAAGCCCTCAGCCATACACTTAACTTCAGCTTCCGAAGAGATCAGTGGGACTAACAACATGATTAAATCAAACATGTGCTTAAGAGCTTTCTTGGATCAAGGCCCAAATGACCAACTCATTTCACCACAGGAAATGCTGCACTGAGACGACAGCTGGCTTTTCTTCTCAGATGAGTTCCTGTCAGCTCTCTTTCTCCATTATTTATTACTGTCTCCAAGTAATGCAGAGAAGACCCCTCAGTCCATACAGCAAGGAGAATTCAGCATTTTGAATATCCCAAGAAACAGACAGGACTTACTGCTCAAATGGCAGCTGAAGGTCAGAGGTTTCTTTCATTTTTTTCTGAAGGCAAAGGAAGAACAGTACCTCTGTAAGCATTAGAACATTGCAATCTCACCACAGTCCCCACCACTTTGAAGAAAGTGCCACAACTGTCCCAGCACTCTAACGCTAAGAGTATGAGCAGGACAGCCCTAAGGTTTAGGTCTCCCACCCCATTAATGTTTAAATAAATGCATCTCACACAAATCAAGAAAGATTGATTCTGCCCAGGCAGAACCAGTGGGAGGACGTGGAGCTCACTGGTGTGCTTCTGAGCGTGGTCTCCTGCTTGGACAGCCCCGAGTGAGAACGGGAGCAAGCACTAGTCTGTGTCACAGAGACACAGCAAACCCTCAGGGGATGCACTCAGAAATGGGGAGAGCTATCCTACTGCTCTGTCTGTTGCCACTGAGACTCCCCCCACCCAGTTTCAAGCTGCAGCCACTACCTGCTGCAATTCCTGTAGCTGCAGCTCCAGTTTCGCTTTGTGCTCCCGCAGCCGGTTTAGCTCCTGGGTTGTGTTTGTCAGCAGCTCCGGGTCTGTGATGGCAAAGTGGAGCTCAGCGGGGCCGGAATCCATATCGCTGCTGCCCAAGGAGCGGATCTGCTCTCGCTGCATGCTGTAACAACATGCCAAGAGGCGTTAGACTTTACCTTTGGTGAAGTAACAGCGCTGAGCATTGATGCTGCTGGCAGTGCCATTTGCTTGGGACCTGCTGGCTTCTGGCCACCTGGAAAGGGTAGGTGGGAGAGCCCAGCAGCACGTGCAATATTCCTGGGCGTGCTGAGGGCAGCTCATCCTGTTTGTGGCCTTTAAGCCACAGATTTCTGCTGCTTCCCACAGCCCAAGCTGCTGAGAGAGCCGTGGAGCAGAGCTGGGAACACTGCAGGGAAGCAGGACATGTTGGTGGCACCTCTCCATTTCCACACCATCCAATGTGGATTCAGTCTCTCGCCCTAAATTTTGCACGGGAGGAACCTGGGCACAGAGCAGCTCCAGTGCATGCAGAGCTGCGATACCTTGCTCCTGGCGTGTCAGGAGTATGGAGATAAGCATGTACTCCAGGACCTCAGCTCCACATGGGAGCCCCGTTTGCCTCCCTTGCAGCAAGGGGACTGGGTGCTAGCACCATGGGGCACTTCCACTAGGTCCCTAGCAATGACCTGAAGAGGCAGAGGTAGCCCAGGCCCTGTTTTAGCCCTGCCTGTATGCAATCAGCAGGTTCTCATGCTTCTTGACCAAGTTTTTCATGCGTTTCTTGTAGGCACGTGCTGCTCCAGCTAGTTGCTCCTCCCGAGACTTGTAGGAAGCCCTGATGTCCTGCAGCATGCTGTCCACAAAGTGCTTCATGTGAGCTGGGGCTTTGCTGGGCTCTGTCCAGTCACTGGATTTGCTGTCCATGTAATCCTTTAAACATACAGAGAAGGAAATGGAAGTGATCAAGTCTTTCCCTGTACGAGTAACCCATTTCCACACCGAAGGTCCAGGAATATTTGTGATGACAGCACTCAGAACAGGGCATATCTTCCATTTTCGAAGATCAGGGAAGACTAATTAATTTTCATCAAACCCCTTTCGAGGCAGAGAAGGCACACTGCTGTCAGTGACCCTATATCACGGATCCATCTAGGGGAACATGAGTGCGTCAGGAGCCAACGTCTCTAGTCCTGTATTCTTTCTGTTGTGCCCTGCTCCTTCTGTTGGGAGATACCCTGACAGAAATTAAGCTCTTCTTCACAGTAAAAAATGCTTCTGCATTGTTAACCTCTTGGCACAGCAGTTCCTGCCAAAAACTGCTTACCTATGGGGGTAGAAACAGTTTTCTTCCCAGCCACTGATGGATGCAAGCAGGTACCCATGCCTGAACCTGCCTGAATCTCCTGCTTTGTGCTGAGTCCTCACCGTGCTCTGTGGGCCCTACTCTGCATCAGAGGTGCTTGTTCGTTCCCAGAGCAGGTCTGCAGGTCCCAGGCACTTGTGTTACACAGGTCTGTGCTGACCACAGAGGCTGGCAAAGCTTCCCCTGAGGACAGCAGCAGGGGCACCGTGGAGGCAGCAAACCGAGGAGGCAACAAAGCCCTCAGTGGCACCGCCAGGCCTGCCGAGGGAAGTTGTCAGGGCAATGGGGATTAGGAGCCAACTGGAAGGCAGCCATAGTAAATAAGAGGATCTTTCCGTCCAAGTAATCTGACCAAGGAAGATCGTCCCAGCAGAAACTCAGACAGTTTCGCGTGGTCACACGGGAAATCTGGGCTAGGAGAGAGACCAATTCCTGCTGCAAGCACAGCTCCCCAAGCCCCAGCGCCCCTCTGCCCAGCAGCCCAGCGAGGAGGGGATGGAGCAGACACGTTCTAGAAGCAGGCAGTCAGCAAGGAGAGCCTTCCGCAGGCTGGGGTCTGGGGGTACCCACCGCCAAGTCCTTGACGTGCTGCGCGAGCCGGCAGCGGTACTGCTCGTTGAGCTCCTTCAGACGCAGCTGCAGCCGGGAGTTCTCCGCCTCCACCTCTTGCAGCTGGCTCTGGGAGGTGAGCAGCACCTAGGCACAGCCAGCGTTCACACCGCTGCTCTCAGCCTCCAGCCAAATGAGGGGCACTAAAGTGCTCGATAGGGAAGGGGGACTTCAGTTTCCCTACAGCAGGGAGGTTGGGAAGGGCCTGGGTTTTCATACAGGAGCTTACCAGCAATGTTTACTCTCTATCCCTCTGCTACCTTTGATCTTTTGCAATCCCCTGCAAGTGGCTTCTCCAGCTCTTTTGAAACATCAGTGAACAAAATTCCTCCCACCCCAAGCAAGCAGCACATCCCACCAGGTGCGCTGCACGCCCTGTGCAGGGAGGAGCACCTTGGTGCGATGAACTCCCCGGAGAGGAAGAGATGTCGGAGCACCTCGGTGCCAGCCACCCGCCCCACCGCTAGCTCCGGGTTACGCTCACTGCTCCTCGTGTCCCAGCCACGGGAGGGGAAGGGAAGGAGCCTGCCCTTACTGCTGACTGCTCCGCCAGTTTGCGCTGGGTGTCCCGAATTGCTCGCTTCGCCTCCTGCAGCTCCTTCCCCACGGCGATCCTGTGCACACAGGGAGAAGGCACGTTTATTTCAAACCCCCAAATGTCTCTGCAGGCCCGATACCTCCAGCTTTGAGAAGGAAACCACTACTAATGACAGAAATCTCTAAGCAGCTGCTTACACATTGAGCAGCTCTGCCACACATCGACCACGGATTTTCAAGGCCAGTTGTGTACCTAAACAGACTTTTAAGGAGACATCTAACGCTCTTAAGATCCTCAAAAACATCAGCTTTTACTTCCAGGCCTCGCTTATAACAGTCATTTGCCACCCTGTACCCCACCAAAGGGAGGCTGCCTCCACTCCTGTTCGCCAGGATCACATCCAGCTGCAGTGAGACCCCAAAATGCCCAGCTGGGTAAGAGAAGGATGCGTGTGCCTCAAACACTCACACTTGCTCTTCCAGCTTCTGCTGCTGCGAATCATAGGTTTTCTTCAGATTTTCAATCTCCACTTTTATGCGATCCTGGTTTCCAAGCAACTGAGGGACAAGCGAACAGGAAGATGAGATCGAGGGCTGACATAAACAGAAGGATTCTTCAAAAGGGAGAAGGTGAGGAGAGCCTCCAGCTAGCCCAAATCCAGCCAGCATGGGAAACACAGGGGAAAGGATGGGTTTAGTGACCAGTGCTCTGCAGCACGCCATAAATGACATTTGATCTGGAGAAAGGGCACGTGGAAGGGCACACGTGTCGCTCCTCCAAGTGAGATTCTCACTCTGACAGTCAGATTCTCATCAGGAGCTGGTGGTGGAGCCCAAGCTGGTACCACACAGGCTGCAGATGGAAACAAGGCAGGAAATATCTCTTGTGCTCTCATTTTTGGGTGCTTATCACCCTCATCTATTTCAAGCATCAGCAAGAAGAAAATAACCAAGCATCCCCTGTACTTGTTGATTTTAAACTCCTGCCTCTTCTCTCCAGTGGGCACTGACTGAGGGAGCCACATGTTGCCCTGCACGAGGCAGGAGTTATTCTGATCTCAACTGCATGGCTTAAAGAAAAGAAAATAAACCAAGGCACTAACCCATCCACAAAACGCAAGTTAGTACCAGGAGCTGCCAGCCACACTCCAAATAAATTCCCCCCTCTGCTTCCCCAAGGGCCCCACAGCAGAACCCACACACTCACATTTTTTTCCAGGTTTTGCTGCTTGTGTTCAGAGGCAAGTGCATCTTCTGGCTGATTTGAAGAAGAGACAGAAGAAGGTACCTTTAGACCCCTGTTCTCCAAGGAGCTCAGACTGGGGACGGGGCAGAGAGGTCCTTACCTTCACCTTCTGAGCAGAGACACGGCGCACCACTGCTCGCACTCTTCCAGGCTCAGCAGAGGGCTCATCAGCTGTGGCGTGAGAGAGGTGCTGGTAGCTCCCTGTGCCAGGAAGGGTGCTCTTGGCATTGGCCAGGTTGAGCAGCTCTAGGCTGAGCTCTTCATTCTTCAAGACCTGCCAGGTCAAGCAAGAAGGAAAGAGCATCTGAAATCCTGCCTCTCCAGCTCCGCGCGCTGTTTGTTCAGCACGTACCCACTGCTCCTGGTGTGTACACAAAGCAGGCACTCACATCCCCTCCTGAAAGCAAGTTTTATTTTTAGTTCCCTCTCATATGTCCAGGGATATCAGTGATTTTCTGATTCTCAAGGAGATGCAGGGCGAGCATCACCGCCAGGCGCCAGGCACGGCACGCAGCGTTATCCACACGTAACCTCACTCCCCCTGCCCGTCTCGCCCTCACGCTCACGTTCAGATAGGGATTGTGGTGCCAGCACACCCTGATGCCAGCCCGGCCCTGGGCACAGCTCTGCCAACACCGCTCCATCCTGACCTACAGCTCTCTCCTTACCCCGACTCTACTCTCCGCACAGCTTCCCAACACGTTGGGCATGTCTTTCCCCAAACAATGCCTCCGGACTACATAATGTAAGGGAGAATGGCCAAATATCCATCCATCTCGGCTGACGCCACCCAGCTAATTCCAGTTTTGTCTGAATGCATACCTCCAGAAGCAGCCAGCCCACAGCACCGTGTAGGCAGCGAGATTCAAAGCAGCACTGGTGTGAAGTGACACATTTCCAAAAGATAAAGAGGATCTGAATGAGAAAGGCTCTGTTACAGGTGATCTGGAAGGAACACTGGGGGAATTCATGTCTCACGGGAGGGTTTCTATGTAGATAACAAAGCTTTGATGGAGTTTATGACTGGGGACAAGCTTGAGTAATTGTTACCATGGCAGTGAATCGGGAGGATGGGAGGCAGAGGTCATCTGAGTCATCCGTGTAGAGAATAGCTTATCAAAAGATAGCACAGGGTGGGCTGAGGGAGAGAGGAGAGGAGAAAAGAGGCTGACAAAGAGGTGAGATATACAGCTGTGAAAACTGACAGCTACGCAGAGACAGGCTGCTCGTTCCCCAACCGAAACCGATCCATCTGCAGCTGTCAGCGCCGACAATTTGATCAGAGGGGGTCACACAAGCGCAGAAGTACCAGCTTTTGCTTTTTCTTTTTCTTTTTTTTTTTTTTTTTTTTTTTTGGCCAGCCAAAGAAAGAGGCAGTCCCAGGTTTGTGATGGGCTTCTCTGCCTCCCATGTGCTCCGAGTCCTGGCCCTGCTCCAGGGAAAACCCCGGCATGGGACTGGTCCGGGGCTGCTCGGGTTCCCCGCGCCGGCCTCGCTTTGTAGCACCGCTGTGGGCCCTGCGAGCCCCCCGAACAAAAGAGCAGGAGGAAACGGAGAGTTGAGGAAAGGTCAGGGTCCTGAAAAGGAAGAATTTACAGCGTGTTAGAAAACAGGCACAAAGTGTTGGGCTGGCATCTCCTGCAAGGCACTTCCCCAGGGACGGGAAAGGCCAACGCGGCCGCTCTCCTGCGCCTGGGACAGACCCAGGGCGATTTGTGAATCACGGCGTACAATGGGGGCTGTAACAATTCAGAGACTCTAACTGTTCCCTACAAGGGACCATGAATGAGCTCGCGGAGCTGCTTCTGCGCCAAGCAGCCATGACAACATATTGGCAAGGTCACAAGTAGCACTTGTAATTGGGAATGTGTAAAAGGTTCATTGTGTCCCGCGAAGAGCTCCGGGGAAGGGGAGGGGGCAGAACCGCAGGCTGCTTTTGCCATTTCCTTTGGGAAAGTCCACATTGGGAAAATAATGAGCAAGAGGCCCATGCCGCCACAAGCCCCAGGCTGCCAAGTTGGAGTCTCTTTCGCTTCAGGCAGGGGTATTCAGCAGTCAGAGCCAAGACACCGGGGTAAAGTCCTCACCCTACCAATTACACCCGAGGATTTCACCCTTGGCTTCTGATCCCTGCTCCACCGCTCCAGGCTGCTATCCGAGCATGTACCTTACTCCACGTGCCTCGCTTTTCTCTGAAACGCTCCAGGATCCACGTGAAAACAGTGCGTTATTACCGCTAACCCCTTAAAACCATCATTCCGGGATGTCAGCAGCCTGAAAATCCGATTTTTGACTAACACACTGCACCCCCTTGGGGATGAGAAGCCACAGAGATGGCTGAACGCTGAGCTACTCCTCCGTGAGCCGAGGAGCTCCGTGAGCTCTGTCTCGGCAGCGTGCTGGCAGGCAGTGGCATGCGCTCTGCCTCGTGCTCCTGGGGCAGCAGGGGCTGGAGGGTGGGTTTGCACCCTGCGAGCAGCCGAGCTGGCTTCCTCATGAGCAGTTTCTCAGCTTATGACAAATAATAGCACGTGCGTGCACCCTGTGTGCATCCCAGCTGCAAGGTGCCACAGAGGAGTTGAAACTGGCTTTTCACTTCCCAGCTGGAGCCGGCTGGGAGCCGTACCCCACTCACTGCCACGTCCGTGTGAACGGGTCACTTCACAAGTCCCTAATTCATTGATTGGCAACCGGATGGTTATGACCTTGTATCCTCCTCTACTTGAGCTCTACCTGATGCTCATCATACAGAGAGACTGGACAGACAGGGACAAACGCACTTGGTGGGGCTTTGCCCGTTGTGGGGTGACATTTCGTGTCAATCCTGTATAAACTAGCGTGCCCCACATGCTCCCATCACAGGGCCAGCACGGTAAACTAGGTCACTTGGCTGAACCAGCTGAAATATCTGCCGAGGAGGGAGGCAGGAGTGTGTCAGTCATCCGATCCAATTCAAAGAGAAGGAGAAGTGGGAGGGGGGAGAGGGAGGGAAGTGGGGAAGGTCTATTACAGTAGCTATTCTTGCCAAAGGAATGCACAATTCTGGGATGCAAAAGACTTTAGTTAATCATCACTAATTTAATAGTCACCAGGAAAATCACTATATTTTAAGGGACAATCAGAAACTTGATTATATTTTGTGGTTTTATAAACTTGTCAACTTCAAAAACTTCTAGGCCCCTTCCTGCCACCAAGTGAGATGAGACAGACTACAAATCCGTTCCCGTGCAGCCTGTGCAAGCCATGCAGAAAAAAAAGGGAAACAAAGCGTGCTGGCAGTCCAGAGGGACCTGAAACGTGCACCCAGACCAGACCTGCAACGCCCTTCTCTTTGCATGGGTAGGGATGGGGATGTGGGGTAAGGGAAAAAGGGAAGACTCCGCTAACAGGAGCGCAGTCACAGGGCAGCATGGGCACAGCGCTGCTCCTGGCTTGGTAAGCAACCCAAAGACAACTTTAGATTGGGAAGTTGTGGGGTGGAGTGGGGAACACCAAAGCTGTCTCACCTCCTGGTCGAGCTCTTTGCCCAGGGCCAGGTAATTGCTCTTCAGAATGATGTACTCGTCCGCCAGCTCCTTATGGCTGGTCTCCAGCGTGCGCAGCCGGTCCCGCAAGGCGTCCCGCTCCCCGGTGACTTTCTCACTGCGGAGCTCCAGCTCCAGCACACGGTTCTCCAGGGACAAGATCTGCAGAGGGGGGGGCAGCAGAATTAGACCAGCAGCTATAATAAAGCATTTATTTGTTCAAACAGGCTCTAGCATGAAGGGACATGAGTTTCACATGAATTTCTCAAGTATCTGGGCAATGGGGGTAATTCACTACTCTAGCTAAAGAAAAGCGAGTGTGCCAAACAAGAAAAGATCCTGAATAAAGGTATCTGACAGAGCTGAAACCTTTTGCATACCATATTTTTCAGTTCAAAGTTCTCTGTCTCATACTGCTCCTTCATTTTGTTTGTCTCAATCTGGAGATCAATGAGTTCTTTGGAAATCTAGGGAGAGAAAGGACGTTATAAAAAGGTCATGGACTGACTCTGAGGCCAGCACATTATCTCAACAGGTTGCAACAGGGAATTAGAGCCCAGAGGTGCTGAAAGGACCCACAGTTGCACCTTTTACCTGAGCACTAGCAGAAGAGGAACACTGCTGAGAGCCGAGATCAGCTCCCAGCGCTGCGTTTTTTTGCCACTGAAGCATCCTGTCCCACAGACACACCAAATAAAAAGGTAAAGACACAACCCTCAAAGAGGAAAAGCTAAGGAGAATCAATCCTGAGGTCCTGGCCTCTTTCAGAAGGAAGAGGTGTGGGAAGCCAGTGAGACCACAGTCAATCTGAGCTTATTCCAGCCTAAACACCGCCAGGGAGCAAATGGAGGAGCCTGGGTTTGGAAACACATACACCTCTGGAAAGAGGCCCCAACATTTCCCACCAGATTTTTCACTGCAGATCTATCGGGCTCACACAGCTTCACGGCTCAGTTCTCTCCAACTCCCCAAGTATCTCTTTTACCTTCAGTTTTTCCTCTTCACTGAAGACCATTCTGGCTGACAAATCTGGTTTGGAGCCAGCCAGCGTCCCCATCCTCTCCTGCAGGTCTCCAGGCCCCATGTACAGCCTCTCATTCCTATCCTGCAGCTGCACCTAGAGACACAAAACAGCTCCAACAGCCAGTGCCAGAGAGCAGAGCTCTTCTCTCCTGTCACTGTGCTGATGGAAGAGAAGAGCACAGCATATCCAGCAAGGAAATGCAGCTTCTCAGAGTTTTAACAGATAGCAGATGGGATTTTCAGCTGTCATTTTCCTCCTGTGGTTAGGATTTCATTTGCAGAGCACTGGTCCAGTGACCCAGGAAGGGGCCGCAGACCTTCATACTCACATTTTTGTTAGCGAGATGCTGCACCTGCTCTGTCAGAGCATTTACACTCTCCTTCTCTACAACGCTTCCAAAATCCATGTGCATGAGACTCAGTGCTTGCAGGCTAGGGAGACTGAAGAGCAAAGGCAGGGCCTAAGGATCTCTGCGGCAGCGACTTTCCCCTCTAGGTCCAGCACAAGCGATGTTGCTATCAACTTTGGTTGCTAGAGGGTGCAGCATCCACCTCGATCTGAGGTGGAGCCAAGTATTGCAGCCAGCCCCGGGGCTGTTAGAGCAGAAGAAATGACAGGGGTCAGGAGGTATCTGTGTTCCTAAGACAGCACGGGTCAGATACTCAAGTGAGGAGCTTAGCAGACACCACCAGCAAGGTAATGCTGCCAGTGAGGAGATGCTGCTTTGTTTGTATTCACTCCAAAGCCAAAGCCACTCTGCAGGGATGGCTTCCGTCCACAGGGATCCACAGGGATCCACAGGGATCCACAGGGATCTTAACAGGATTTCAGATCTGGATCTCAGTTTCACAACTCAGGCCTTTAAGCCAGCCATCTGTCCGGAGACTGTCCTGTAGCATCTAGCATCAGCTTGCTTCCCTGCATTTTTTTCTTATCTCTACAGTACTTGTACCTCTTGTGTCACCTAGGAAGGACAGCACACAATTATGAAAGGCCAATGAACTGCCCAAAGGGGATCAGGATCTTTCAGCTCTGACCGAGCTACAGCTGGTGACAGGGAAGACCTTCCCAGATTTATCAGCGAGATGCAATGTTGAAAAATGCAAATTTTAAAGCAAAACGCACACTGAAAGAAACTGCTACAAAAGCTATCTGTGTGCTGAGAACAACAGCCCAGGACACAGGAAGAAGCTCCCTAAATCGAGCAGTGCTAGCAGCTCCCTGAGGAGGAGCTGCTTCCCTTACTGCCGCTGCTGAACTTTGACTTGCTGCAGACTCGGAGGAATTTGCAGCAGCCCATTTGTCAACGTTCGCTCATGGTTAGAGGCGCGCTGGACCCTGATGGGCCCAGACAGGGCTAAACCTGGACTGTTCTGGTCTGCACTGCATCGCCGAATCCAGCTGGCAACCTTCCAGGCACAACTGGGATATCTCCCAAGGGTGCGCGAAGCTACAAGTGCTTGAACAGAGCCCCTGACACACAAGCAAGGGTTACAGAGAGTGTAAGGCACAGTGGTAATGCTGGAAAAACTTGGGGGATGGCAGTCAGGGGGTAAAACAAATGCTGTTTTTTCATCTAATTTCAGGCTTATTATCTCTATTTCTGTAGAGCAGGCGAGTTTAGGTAAGAATTTGTCTCTTAAGAAAAGCGTTGATGATACAACATTCATAAAGACCACAGCTCTGAATAACTTGTTAGTAGCTAAGCTAAATTTATGGCCGAGGGAGAGGGCCCATCCTGATACAAGCACGATGCCAAGCATCGTTCACCAGCTCCTCAACAGTGGCATCTGGTCCTGGCTGCTGTCAAAGATCCTCTAGCACCTCAAAGTGGATTTCATGAATGGCTGCGGATGTGTGACCCAGCAGCAGAGCCCTCTGGGGGCTTAGGGGAAGGAGAAACTAACAAAACATGCAGGCTAACATCTTATTTTTTCTGCAAAAGAACAGAATAGCCCCGAAGTAATTTTATTAAGGTAATGAAAGCGGGGATGAGAATTCACAGTCTCTTCACACCCACTGCTGAGCAGAAAGCCAAATTCACACACGCCCACAGCGCCAGAGCGCTGGGAAGCAGGCAGCGGGCACTCGGGCACGCCGGGGAGAGGAGCGGGGCCACAATGCCCCGGCACAGGCGGGGGCCCACGTGTGGCCAGGGCCCACGCTGGCGCAGGGACACGCAGCAGGCTGGCTCCCGAGGGGCGCCTGCTCCACCTGCCAGCCTTCGCTTGGCTCGTCACGGCACGGTGAGGATAATTAAATAACACACGGTGTTATTTATGGACCTACGCTGGCTGGCGGGCCCAGCTCGGAGCAAAGCCACCTCAGTGCTGGGTGCTGTGCCCACACCAGACACAGCCGTGATGTTTTTTCCCCTGGTTTGGAAAGATGAAGGACAGACGCTGTCCTCACAGCACTGGTGGCAGCGGGGCAGGCACGGCTGGCTTCAGTCTGTCATTGCGACCCAAAGCCTGTGTCCAGTGAAAACCAACCAACAAATAAAGAATGACAACAAACCCACGAAACCCAGACGTGCTTTATTAACCCACAAAGGGCACACATGGTAACTCTGTGCCGAGTTTTCCCTTTGCTCCAGAGTGCGGGCACGCACAGGAGGTGGTGGCTGGGTCACCAGCAAGCCTGCACCTGGACACAGCTCTAAAACAGCTCAAAGGGGAACTGGGGCAGGCCTCGGACACCACACCGCCGGTCCCCACCCCGGCCGGCCCTTGCAGCATGGGGTGCGCCGGGAGGGCTCCGGGCACCGAGCACCGGGTACCGGGCTCGGGGCCTCCCGCGGCCTCCTCCCGCCGGGCAGGGCCGGGCCTGGCCAGGTCGCGCCGCGTCTCCATAGCAACGGGCGCGGGCACTTCCGGGTGGAGGCGGTGTTGTTGTGGCGCCCCCTGGCGGCCGGAGGCCGGAGGGGTGGCGGTGGCAGGGGGTCGCGCAGCCCCTCCTGTGCCCCCAGCACCTCCCAGTGCCACCAGTGCCCCACCAGTGCCACCAGTGCCCCACCAGTGCCACCAGTATGGGCCTGCACGCCCCAGGCTGCAGCGTCCCACCACGGGCTGGGACCCCAGGGTGGGCAGGGAAGGGGGCTGGGGGTGGGCAATGACTCCCGAGAGCTGAAATAGGTCTGAAAGTGCTTTTTTTGGTGATTTTGCTGCTCTCCCTAATACCCTTACAGCCCTCTCCATGGCAACCAGGGCAGGACTTTGGTCCTGCCCGAGCACACCAAGAGCCACGGTGCCAGCAGGAGGAGGCTGTGGCAGCGGGGACCCCTGGCCAAATCCCCGCGGAAGGACCGAGCCCCTCTGGTCCCGGGGTCCCGAGCATCCCGAGAGGATTTGGGAGACGAGGGCCTGAGGACAGCGTGGGAAAGGGGCTGCTGCTTTCCCCATCGCCGTTTGTTTGCTGTTTGCCCAGCGAGAGGCTCTCTGTGCGCGGCGTCACCTTCCCAGCGGCTGCGGGTCGCTTGCTTTTAACATTTACCCCGTGGGTTTTGTGGGTTTTGGCCGGCGGGGACGTGCTGGTTCAGCTGTTTGTGGCTCCCCCATTGATTACGCCCTGTGTCAATATGTGCTTAGCGCCTGGCGGTGGGGGCGCTGGTCTCCATCGCCCGCTTCTCCCTTCGGATCTATAATTTCCCAGAATAGAAGATTAAAATAGAGGGGGAGGAGAGCGCTGCTGCGGGCCAAAAAGAAACTGGAAAAACATTTCTCATTGAGCCGGGCTGCAAAGTTCGATCACGTTGAGCAAAGAACTGCCGGCATCCCTCGCTCGCTCACCCTGACACTTGTTCCCATGGGCACGCTCCCCGGTTTTCCACCGTTTCAAACCTCTGCCAAAATTAAAGAACGGGGACCTGAAGTCCCCTGCGAGCCAGGGGAGGACAAGGTGTGCCCTGTGGGGATGGAGAGGTGGCAGCAGGGACAGACCCCCCGCCAGCCCGGCTGCACAGCATCACTGTCCCCGCATCGTCCCCGTCCTCGTCCCCAGGGACTGGCACGAGGCGAGCTGCAGGAGCTGAAGGGCGAGCGGGGGCTTTTCCCTGGGTTCATCGGGTGGCTGATACCAGGGAGCCAACGGGGCTCCTCCAGCCTGGGCACCAGCGACCTTTTTTTTTTTTTTTTTTTCCTGGAAATTGGTAAAGAATTCTTCGGAAGCCACATTGGACACAGGCAGGTGGGGAAAATGACCTGGGATACAGGACGGGGTCAGAGCGTCCCCATGGACCTGGGGAGCTGCCAGGCGGCTCCGGCAGGGGAGCGCTGCCACCAGCACCCACGGGGACCTCGCGGGCTCGGGGCTGCCTTGGCTTCCCGCTGCCAGCCCTCGGCTCTCCGCATGGACACGCAGAGCTGGGAAGTTTGGGCATCACGGGGGTGCAAACCAGGACCCTGACGAGGAGAAAAGCTCACACTGGAGCATTTTGCATTTCCCCCAGCACTATGGGGAAGGGACATTGATGGGAAACCCCCAGCACGAAACCCCCTACGTGAAGGAAGGAGCGAGCCCTTCTGGTGGCCTCTGCATACGCTGCACCACACCGCAGTGCCCGGGCTGTGGGGACAGCCCACGCTCAGTGCCCTTTGTGCCCCCAGCACGGCCACTGGGACACGGGTCTGGCGCCGTGCTCACCCCACCAGCACCCTCAGCAAAGGGCCGGTGCCACCCGGTGGGGACCCTACAGGAGCCTGGGGCACAGCTTCAGCCACCCCACGAGGTGCCCTCATCCTTCTGCCTCTCCTCACCTCCCACCCAAACCCCATCCCCAGCAGGAGCATCGTCCCCCAGGACCATCTCCCGGCGCTTCACCTCGGCTCCTGTGCTCGGCGCTCCCGCAGACGTCTCCGTGTGCCCCTGCAGCTGGGACAAACACCGCCACGGAGCAGGGGGAGAAGCCCTGTGCCTGTCCCTTCTCTCTCCGGCTGTGGCCGAGCCCAGCAGCGGCAGGGTTAAGGCCAGCGGCGGGCGCTGGACGGGCGTCAAGGTGGTTGCTCCATCCCTGCGCGGGGCCGGGAGCGCGCACGGAACCGCCCGCCACCATGAGCGCAGGCAGAGGTAAGGCACAGGGAGCCAGGCAGGGCGAGGGGGCGCCGGGGGGGGAGAGGCCAAACCCTGCCGGGACTTTGCCGGGTGGCTGCCGGTAACTTTTTTATCCCCCCTTGCTTTCTGCTGCTCAATACTCAGGCGGGGAGCTCCTGCGCCTTCTGGGGCGCGGTGACGCAGAGCCCTCTCTGTGAATTTGGGGAGGAAGGAGGCGAGGGGACGAGGAGCGCTGTTGCTGGCCTTTCTGGGGGAAGGAAGAAGCCACTGCTGTGACATAGGGACAGAGACCCAGGAGGGTATGGGGGGGGACTCGGGACACAGCACTGCACACGCATGGGCTGGGACCAGCCAGCCCCTGGGCAGGGGGACACCAGAGGCTGCCATCCCCTGCGGGACACCGTTGCCAGCAGGCATCCCTGCCCCGTGGTGCTGCTAGGTGACGTGTGCCACACCACGGTGGCACGGCCCAAGGCTCTCAGGTCCCCCAGCCCCGCGTCGTCCCCTCCGGCACCCATCGCCCTGCACGCGGGGGTCTCCACCCCGCGCTCGCCCTGCTCACAGTCTCCCTTCCCTCCGTGCCCCACAGCGGGCAGGGCCCCGCTCCTGCTGCCCCTGGCCCTGCTGTTGGCCGCCGCGTCCCAGCCCCACGATGGGGACGTCCCCAAGGAGCCCGCAGAGCCCCTGCGCTGCCCCAGCCCCTGCGCCTGCAGCCTGGACGACTACAGCGAGGAGCTCAACGTCTTCTGCAGCGGCCGCAACCTGACGCAGCTCCCCGAGGACGTCCCCGCCAACGCCAAAGCCCTCTGGCTGGACGGCAACAACTTCACCCAGCTGCCGGCCGCGGCCTTCAGGAACCTCTCGGGGCTGGACTTCCTGGACCTGCAGAGCAGCCAGCTGGCCGCCGTGGAGCAGCACGCCTTCCACGGGCTGCGCAGCCTCTACCACCTCCACCTCGAGCGCAACCGCCTCAAGCACTTGGCGCCCCACACCTTCCTGCACACCCAGAACCTCGTCTCCCTCAGCCTCAACAACAACTTCTTCAGCAAGGTGGAGGAAGGGCTGTTTGCCGGGCTCTCCAACCTGTGGTACCTGAACCTGGGCTGGAACTCGCTGGTTGTGCTGCCCGACAAGGTTTTCCACGACCTGCCCAACCTGAGGGAGCTGATCCTGGCGGGGAACAAGCTCCCCTACCTGCAGCACCAGCTCTTCTGCAGCCTTACGGAGCTGAAGGAGCTGGACCTGAGCGGGAACGCGCTCAAGGGCATCAAAATCAACATCTTCGTCAAGCTGCAGAAGCTGCAGAAGCTTTACCTGAACCACAACCAGATCAACGCCATCGCACCCCGCGCCTTCATGGGCATGAAGTCCCTCCGGTGGCTGGATCTGTCCCACAACCGCCTCGTCTCGCTCTTTGAGGACACGTTTCTGGGCCTCCTGAGCCTGCACGTCCTACGCTTGTCCACCAACTCCATCAGCAGCCTGCGGCCCAGGACTTTCAAAGACCTCCAGTTCCTGGAGGAGCTGCAGCTGGGCCACAACAGGATCCGGAGCCTGGCCGAAAGGACCTTCGAGGGGCTGGGCCAGCTGGAGGTGCTGAGCCTCAACAACAACCAGCTGCAGGACATCAGGGTCGGGGCCTTCCTGGGGCTGTACAACGTGGCGGTGATGCACCTGTCTGCCAACTGCATCAAGGCCCTGCCCGACTTCGTCTTCAAGGGGGTCACCAAGCTGCACAGCCTCCACCTGGAGCACAGCTGCCTCGGCAGGATCAGGGCCGGCACCTTCTCCGGCCTCTCCAGCCTGCGGCGCCTCTTCCTGCAGCACAACGCCGTCGCCGTCATCGAGGACCGGAGCTTCAGCGAACTGCACGAGCTCCTGGAGCTCGACCTGAAGCACAACAGGCTGAGCCACCTCTCGTCCCAGCTCTTCGTGGGTCTGAGCAACCTGGAGTACCTCTTCCTCTCCTCCAACCAGCTCCTGGACGTCTCCCAGGACGCCTTCAGCCCGCTCCAGAGACTTTTCTGGCTCGACCTCTCCCATAACCAGCTGGAGACGCTGGACAACACCGTCATCTCCCCCCTGACCAACCTGCGGTACCTCAGCCTGAGCAACAACTCCCTGGAGACCTTCTCGGTGGGCTTCCTCTGCCCTTCCTTCGCCCTGGAGCAGCTGTGGCTGGGGGGGAACAACTGGCACTGCAACTGCTCGCTGAAGGGGCTGCGGGACTTCTCCCTGCGGCACCCCGCGGTGGTCCCACGCTTCGTGCAGTCCGTGGCCGAGGGGGACGACTCCCACGTCCCCGTCTACACCTACAACAACCTCACCTGCCGCCACCCCCCCGGCCTCACAGGCCTGGACCTCCGCGACACCAGTGAGGACAGCTTTGCCCACTGCTGACACGTGCCCGTCCCCGCCGTGCCGGGCTCACCGGGGCAGTGCCAGGAGCGACGGCTCCACCGCTGCCCGCGGTCAGCCCGGCCCCGTCCGTGTGTCCTGGACCTGGGGAAGGCGAGGGGGGGGGACAGGCACCGGCTCCACGAACCAAAGTCTTTGAGTCTGGAGGTGTTTAGAGACCAGCACCCATCGCCAGGACAGAGCAAAGCACGCTCCTGACACAAAGCGGGAGGTCGGGTGGCTTCACCCTGTCCCCACCGGTGGGCAGCACCCAACCTCCCCAAGCCCCCACACCTCACCCAGGGCCCCCAGCATCTCCCCCTCCAGCCCCATCCACCAGCAGGACCCCGTGTGTCAGAAAATCAGCACTAGAACCCAGCCCACGGGGTCACCTCCGCCCCGTAGGGTAGGTTTGAGGGTAAAACAGAAATCCCAAATTCCCCGTTGAGCTCCCCTGTCGGCTTGGGGAAGGGGGCGGAGGGCTCGCTTTGAGAGCCCCTTGCCACGGCCGATGCAGGCGGGGTACAGAAAGCCACACACACGCGTCACTTACCCGATAAATCACAAGCAGACAAATAAACCTTTGGAGCTATCGCAACCCGTCTTGTAAGTATGTTTTTTCCAAAGCACGTGCCGCACCCAGCCAGGGCTTCTTATCAGAGCCTCTCGGGGCTCGCAGGCAGCCCAGCTCAGCCTGGGAGCTGCAGGCTCCCCACATCCCCAGAGCCCAGCGGGGCTTGCAGCGAGCTTTCTACAGGATGAGCGGCCGTGAAGGAAGGACCGGGACCGGGCTCAGTGGCCCAAAATCCCCATCTGCGTGCGCAGCCAACAGCCACGGTCCCAATCCCTTCCATGCAGCGTTGCTGCAGAGCAGGATTTGCACTGCAGGCTCCTCCTGCGCTGTGAGGATCGCTGCCACCAGCTCCCTGCATGCTGAGAGCCACGAGGACGCAGTGGGTTTAGTGCAGGACGGGGCAGGGGCACACGGGTGTCACGGGCCAGGAGGCGTCCGGCCGAGGGAACAGCCCCGCTCTCCAAATCCTGGATCAGCGAGCAAAGGTCAGGCAAGGCTTCCAGGAAAGGTGCAATTGGGGAAGCCTAACCCGGTGCGAGTCCTAACGGTGGGTGCAGCACGAGCAGGGACAGATGCTCGGGAGACAGCACGGCCAGAGCAGTGAGCCGGGAGCCACCAGGAGCTGGAGGAGCCCCACCTGTGCCAGGGGTGTAGAGAACGGCTGTGGCAAGGATGCTGCAGAGGACTGCAGGGGCCGGTTTTCAACCAGACAAGGGACTGGCAGAATCCAGAAGCTGGCATGGAGGAGGAAAGACACAGCTGAACCCCACCAAGGAAACGCAGGAGATACCTAGATCTACCTGAAGTGTTCTTAACACCAAGACTCGGCCATGGCGAGGCACAAAGCTGTAGAAAAACAGAAGTCACAGACTTGAATTTTAAGAAAACTGTTTACTGTCTGGAACTTTTAAAAATATTCCTGAGTCACGATAAACCCAAAAAAGACTTTGTTTCCAGTACGGTAGGATGCAGGCTTCAGAAGGGTACCAGATCTCCTAAGGATGCCTCCTCACATGAAGCACATCCCGTGCCCTCAGAGGCACTTCACGTACCAACAGGGAGGTTTCAGAGCGGGCTGGCTGGGCTTGGGCCCTCAGCACAGCGTCCAACACTGACTGGCCAGCCACTGAACCAGGTACCGTGGTGTGTCACGCGAGGAAAGCAGAAGGCAGCAGCACGAGGAGCTACGACGCAGATTATTTGTGTCATTTGGGCTCAGCAAGGGAGCAGCCACCCCAGCTGATGACGCTCGCCACTGGAGCTGCGTTCAGTCATCGTCAGCAGCACCGCAGCGAGTGAGGTGCTGCGGGAAGAGGCTCCACAAGTACCTGGACAACAGCTGGTCGCAGAGGAAGGCGGCGTGTGAGCACAAACACCCACGCAGGGGCTCTTCGGACGCGGGGAGGTGGAGCATCACTTCCCTTTTTGGGTTGCCATAAGCGGCACCGATGCTGTGAGCCCCCCTCCCTCCATCATCCCCCACTGACAGAGCCTCATGGTTAATTAAACAGCTCCTGCAGCTTCTTCTCTTCCCCACCAGCACCGGCTGCTGATGGTGCTGCTGGGCCAGGCGAGAGTCCAGCCCCAAACCCTCCTCAGGAGCTCGGCTGCGATGCGCTGTCCAAGACCTGCTGGGCAATGTGGACCAAGGCGGGGAAGGCGGAGCTCTTGGGAAACTCCCGGATGAAGTCTCGGCCTTCCTCCAAGCTCTGGCTAAGTTGGGGGTCCAGGGGAACGGAGCCTGTGGGAGAGAAGGAAAGGGGAGAGTGACTGCTGGCTCACCCCAGGGCAAAGGATGGAGTCAGGGTGAAGAAATAGCCCTGCCAGAGGCATCTCCGGGGCAGCAGGACAGGCACTGCCTGCACCAAGCCCTTCAGCAGCTGCTTCTCACCTCCCTCTGCTCCGTGGATGGCCGAGGAGAAAACCAAGAACTGCACCTCACCTCTGACCAGCCCCAGGGGCTCCCAGGCCCAGCCCACCCGCCCCAGTACCCCCACAGCACCACGTGGGCGTCATCCCCGATGAGAAGGGCTCTGCTCCAGGGGCCACTCACCCAGAAAGGGGACTCCGGCGTACTTGGCCAGCTCCTCGCCTCCCCCTTTGGAAAAGACGTTTGTGCACTCCTGCAGGAGGAGAAACAGCAGCGAGTCACGCACCCAGCACAGAGCCCTGCGCAGCACCAGCTCCCCTCCACCTTCCTGCTGCAGGGCGCTGCCCTCGCCCCTGCCCTCCCCCAGCTTTTTGTAGGACAGCAGAACCCGTGGCTTCTTTTCCACAGCTCCCCCAGCAGCTTTTTGTCCCCCAGGCTCACAGCACCACCCCCGTGGCGTTTCACTGATCCCATCACCGAGGCGTGCGATGCCCCCAAATGCCCAGGAGCCTCCAAGGGCCCGGCAGCACCAACAAACCCACCGAGCAGTGCGGGCAGACGAAGCCGCTCATGTTCTCCACGATGCCCAGCACTCGCAGGCCCGTCTTCTTACAGAAGGTCAGCTCTCGCCTCACGTCCCCCACAGCCACCTCCTGCGGGGACAGCGGGGGTGGTTAGAGGTGTCTGTCCCTCCAGAGGTGGCTCTGGAACAGGCACGCGCGTGGTTTGTGGCACAGGCGAGGAGGGAATTTGGAGATGTTGCTGGCCATAACTCAAGCCAAGCCCTTCGCTACAGGAGCTGCACACAGGGGCTGTGCTGGAGGACGGGTGACGGCATTATTTGGGGTGCAAACCCCGCCATCAGCCGTGCCCGGGGGCTCCAGGGGGTTGTCCTACCTGGGGCGTTGTGACTAGGATTGCTCCAAGGGGCTTGTAGGGCCGCAGGGCCTCCACCGTGGAGATGTGCTCGTCAGAGGTGCCCGGCGGCGTGTCCACAATGAGGAAGTCCAGGTCCCCCCAGGCCACGTCGGCAACAAACTGCTTTATCAAAGCTGCAGGAATAAAGGGCGCCCTGCCTGAGAGATGGAACTCACCTGGGGAGACAGCCCTGCAGAGCAGGAGCCAGCAGCACCCCCGAGAGGCTTTGCTGACCTCCCCGAGCTCTGGAGGCAGCAAGAACCGACCATACCGTTTTTCTTGGGGCCTCTCCACACCACAGCGTCGTCTGGCTTCTCCAGCAGGAAGCCGATGGACATGAGCGAGATGCTCTTCTCCTGGTCCACGAAGACCGGCACCCAGCCGCTGTCGCACTGGTGCACGTCACTGTCCTGCACCCTGAACATGCGGGGTATGCTGGGGCCGCACAGGTCCACGTCCAGGATCCCCACCTGCGGGTGACGAGGCAGAGCCCTTCAGACAGACCTGAGCACGGCCCCAGCTCAGCAGCAGGTTTGAAGCAAAGTTTCAAAGGGCTGCTTTGCGTTCTGACTGCCCTCCCAGTCTCTTTCCCTCCAAGGAAACACCTCCTGGATATTTACAGGCACTTTGGGGATGTATTTATGGCAGGGACCTGCCAGAAGCTAACAGGCAGTGGCTCCACGCAGCCTTTAAGAAGCCCTCCTGGAACTCAGCTGCCTTGTGCTCGCAGCTCCCCTTTGTCCTTGCTGTGCTGACAGCCAGCCCGCCTCATTCCACAGGGGGCTGTGTCACAGCACAAACAAGGAAATCATTTCCCAGTACCCCAGTTTGGAAAACAACACTGGGAAAAAAAAAAAAAAAAAAAAGCCTTGGATCCTGTCAGCCTCTTGGACAAAGGAGGAAAAGAAAAACCTCTGCTGGGCTTTTCAGGATCAGGAAAACCCAGATCCTTAGCAGAGCATCCTTGTGCTGCTCACATAGAGTACGGAAAGGACGAGGAAAGCCAGGCTGGGCTGGATGTTGGGAAGGAGAAGTCAGAGCCCAGCCACTCGCTCACCTTCTTGCCAGCCTGCCGCAGCGCCAGGGCCAGCTGCGTGGCCACGGTGCTCTTCCCCACGCCGCCCTTCCCGGAGAGCACCAGCACGACGTGCCGCACGCCGGACAGGTTGCTTTGCTCTGGGAGAGGGGGAAAAAAGAAAGGACCGAGGGGTCAGGGGCGGCAGCGCGGAGCCGTCCCCACGGTGCTGCAGGGGCAGGGGCCGGGTTTGGAGAGGGCCCGGCCCGGCCCCGATGACCTCAGCGCTGCGGCAGCGCGGCCACGAGCAGCCGCGGGGCCCCGGGGTGAGCTCAGCCCCTCGGCGCTTCCTGCCGGGGCCGGGCACCGGGAGGGGCCGGGCGGGGAACGCAGCTCCGGTACCGCGGGCAGCGCTGCTGAGGGGCCGCCAGCATGGAGCCGGCGGGGAGCACAGCGGAGCTCATCCGGGCCTGCACACGGGGTAACGGCGGGGGGGGGAACGGGGGGCACCGGGGGGACCTGGAGGGGACCTGGAGGGGACCGGGGGAAACCGGGGGGGGCCCGAAGGGGACCGGGAAGGGAACGGGGGGGACCTGGGGGGCTCGGGAGGGGACCGGGGGCAACCGGGGAGGGCCCGAAGGGGACCGGGGGGGGGGGCCTGGGAGAGGCGGCGCGGGGCCGGGTGCCAGCGGCAGCCCCGCACCGGGGCACCAGGGCCCGCCAGGCTCCGGTACGCGGGGAGCCAAGGCCCGGTCCCGGTCCCGGTCCCGGTCCCGGTCCCGGTCCCGGTCCCGGTCCCGGTCCCGGCGCTCACCGCCCGCCGCCGCCCCCTCCATGCTGCCGCTGCCGCACAGCGCCGCCCGCTTCCGTCTTCCGCCGCGGAAGCCCCGCCTCCCTCCGACTGGCAGGTGCCTCCCCCAATAGCAACCCGCGCTCGCAGTTCCACCCCGCCCCTCAGTCTGTCGCCCGACCAATAGGCTCCGCGCTTTCCCCTCGCCGGCCTCCACCCAATAGCTCTCCTCCGTGATGATTGACGCGCGGCACAGCCAGTAACATCGAGCTCCGGGCGGGCTCCTCCCACCTTTCCCTTACCCAGCGCCTTGAGCGACAGCCCTACGCACCAACCGCAGGGCGGCGAGGCGAGGGGATGAGCCAATGGGCGCGGGGGAGGGGCGGGCCCGGGAGCGGATTGTTTATGTGCCGGGAGGGGAAAGTAGGTCGGGGCCGGGGGCGGCGGGGGGGGCCCGGGGGGCTGGGCCGGGCCGGGCCGGGCCGGGCCGGGGGCGCTGCGGGAGCGGGGCCCTGTGGCGGCCGCCCCCCGCTGAGGGAGCCCCGGGGGCGCCGGAGCGGGCCCCGAGGCCCCGGCCAGGCCCCAGGCGCTGAGGCCCAGCGGCTGCGGGGGGCTGGGGGGGGGCCGGCCTAGGCCTGAGGCAGGGCCTGGGCCTGGGGCAGGGCCTGAGGCAGGCGCCGGGCCTGGGGCAGGGCCGGGCCGGGCCGTGCGGTTCCCCCCCCGCCTCCCTCAGCGGCCTCATCCGTGCTTGGGAGCCGTCAGCGGGGGCTGGGCGAGGTGGGAGCCCTGGGGCTGTGCCCCTGGGGGAGGCCAGGCAAAGGGCCGGGTGCTGTGGGGTGGCAGAGGGGCGCTGGCACCGCGCCTATCCTCATGGCCCCTTTTTTCTGCTCCGTCCCCTGCAGCCTATCTGTCCCGGAACGCCATGGCTCGCCGCACGCGGAGCAGCCGGGCCTGGCACTTCGTGCTGAGCGGGGTGCGCCACGAGGCCGACAGCCGGGCGGTGGCTTTGGCCAGCGGAGCGCGAGGCTGGGGCTACGACTCGGATGGGCAGGTAGGAGGGTGCTGGGGCCGCGGCACGGCACGCCAAGGGGAGCTTCCCTCTCCCTCCACCCCGACACCCAAGGGCCGTGTAAGCAGGCAGCTGGTGCTGCAGCACGCAGCTGGCCAAAATCAGGAGATACTCCTAATAAATTATACCAGCAGGCTGGTGAGATGGAGGTGGTTGCTGCCTCCAAGCTGTAGTGTGGGGCTCCCAGTACCTCTCCCCAAAGCAGCGCTCAGGGAACTTCATGATTGTGCACCACAGCTCTGTGTTTTCTGGCTGGTCAGGCCAGGAAACCGACTCATACTGAATTAAACAGTTTTTAAAAGCACGTAAAGCATGCGTATGTAGGGAAATAAAGAATATATACAATACTTTTAAAATATTCATTTAGTGATCTCAACATGCATTTAAACTGCATCCATTCTCCAGTGTGGCTCCCTGTACGGCTGTTCTAACTTCTGGTTGTTGTGCAGCTGGTGCTGGGGGACTGCTTCAGTCTGTGCAATTACAGTCTCAAAGTGAGGTGGATTTGCCTCAGCCATCCTTCACGTTTTTCCCCAGTCCTTCCTGCTTTTCCCCAGTTCTTGAGTGCGTGAGCTGAGCTCCCCGCACAGCCTGTGCAGCACTGGGAATACAGGGAGCTGGAAGCCCGGCTGAAGCACTGCAAGGCCACTGCTAGAGCATGGGGCCCAAATCCAGGCACTGCGCTCCCAGAAAATGTCAGCACAGCTTTGTGTTTCTGCAGTCAGGCTTCTAGGCAGCTGAGTCAGGAAAGGCCAATGAAAAACAAATCAAGCAGGCCAGGGAAGGAGGGGGTGAGCAGCAGATAATTAAACTCGAGTCATTTCAAGCCCCACTGTCTTACGCAGCTGCAACACCCTGAGTTTAAGGGACTGTTGTCTTTAAATACTGATGACAAAATCCACCGTGGGTTTTGCCAGCTGCTGAGGGAGTGACTAACGAGCAGGGATGTCTGACAAGTTAGTAAGCCCGGAGTAATTCACTGAGATCTGTAGTAAGAGACCCCGTTAGGAAACACCAAGCCTCTTGTAACCTGCGGGGCCCTTCCTCTTATGTTGTCTGGTGCCGGGACGCTCCGGGGTCTCTTGGCGTGGAGGAATGGTACATCAGGATTTTGTGTTTGTGTCTGAAAGTAAACAAAAACCTTTCAATCCTTCACCAGGTTCCCCGTGGGCCTGTCCGCAGCACTGGCGTGAGGAGCTGCAGCCTCACTGCCTGCCTGCTGCTCCTCTCTTCGGCCCTCTCCCCTGCCTGGCCTCCTGTCCCCTTCCCTCCTCTCTCCGGGGCAGCAGTTTCCAGCAGCCTGGCTCTTCCCTGGTTTGGCAGCGAGGTGCAGAGCCATGTGGAGATGTACGGGGTCTGTGCCCAGCCGTGTGTTATGCATCTGCTCTTTTTTGGGGTTTATTGGCTGGCAATTTGCTCAAAAATGTGCGTGTGGACTGTGGTGCTGCTCACCTCCCTGCCCCTGGAAGCTGCGGGGGCACAAAGCAGCAGGTCCTGAAGCAGTGTGATCAGGGTGGCTCAGCCCCTTTGCCTTCCTACACGGCAGGGGCACGATGCAGCCGTGCTGCCACTGCCACGAGCCCGGGGACGTCCCCAGGGAGCCCTCTCTGAGCAGCCTGGCTCTGACCCCGGGGACGCGGGGCAGTGACGTTCCTCTGCCTGTCCCCGCAGCACAGCGACTCGGATTCGGAGCCGGAGTTCTCCTCCCTCTCGCCCTCCATCCCGAGCGCCATCCCCGTGACGGGGGAGTCCTACTGCAACTGCGAGAACCAGAGCGAGGCTCCCTACTGCTCCAGCCTGCACGCCCTGCACCGCGTCAAGGACTGCCAGTGCGGCGAGGAGGATGAGTGTAAGGGAAGGGGGTCCCAGACCACCCGCTGGAGTCCTTTGGGGTTCGAGGTGGGTGCGGTCCTGGCCTGGGGGCACGGACTGCGCCTCTGCGTGGATCTTTGCTTCTCCACGGGGCCCTTATCTGTGTTCCAGCACCCGCTGCTCCTTTGTTTACATCTCAAGGCCACGTAGGCTTTAGGAAGATTACAGGCACGTGCGTCCTGTGGTGTTCCAAGAGCTGGGCGCTCAACTTGTTAACGCATCAGGGTTCACCTCTGGAGACTTTCAAATCCAGCCGAGGCCGCCAGTGGAGTCAGCCCCTGTGGTTCCAGCCCCGTTAATGCTGATCCCTGGTAGAGCTGCCAGGGCGCCTGGGTGTACAGTGGGGCTTTCTCAGAGCAGGCAGAAAGGTAGAGAGAAGGTGGGCCTGGGCTGGCTGAGAAAGTCCGTGGCACAGCAGAACTGCTGTGGTACTCACGCTTTGACCCTAGCCCCATGAGCCAACGAGAAGTGAGTGCGATTCCCTCGGAGGAAAGGAGGTCTGTGGAGCTTTGTGCTAGCCAGAACAGGAACTGGCGGTGTCAGGCAGGAGAGAGCACTGAACCATCCCCACTGGGGCACTGCAGAACAGTTCAGCCCTCAAATAATTCTCCCGTGTGCACAGCTTAGGATTTAACCTCTTAAACGGTTTAAAAAAAAAAAAAAAAGTAAATCTTGACAGGCCCTCAAAACAACTGTCCATCCGTGCTTTGGCTGGGAAATAGCTCCCTGCAGGCCTTTGCCCATCCTTGTCCCCTCTGTCCTTCCCGAACAGATTTTGACTGGGTGTGGGATGACCTGAACAAGTCGACGGCCACGCTGCTGACCTGCGACAACCGCAAGGTGAACTTCCACATGGAGTACAGCTGCGGCACCGCGGCCATCCGGGGCAACAAGGAGCTGGCAGACGGGCAGCACTTCTGGGAGATCAAGATGACCTCTCCGGTCTATGGCACGGACATGGTACGTGGAGCCAGGCTGCTCACAGGCGTGCAGAAAAGCCCGCTGTGCTCTGAGCAGGGCAGCAGGCTTCCTCCAGCAGCTCACCTGGGCGTCCTCGCTTAGCAGTAAGGAAATTGAGGCTGGGAGGGTAAATGGTTTTAGGTGAGACCACAGTAATTAGGACCAGAACCTGATTTTCTTGCTTCCCTTTCACACCACTGGTCGATCACCACCGATAAACTCAGTGAAGATGAAGGTCAGGCCTCAGCACGGGGCAGTGTCTGGGCAGGCTGTGGTTAGCAGCAGGGCTCTGCTGGGTGCTGCTGAGTTGCTTCCTGCCCCCGGGCCTGGAACTTGCCTCCTGCAGGGCTGGGCTGGGTGCCCTGCTGTGACCACCACTCGTGTGGCTTGTGACCAGGGCCCAACCTCGCTCCCCACCATTAATGTGGGAGCCACGGCCCCGTTAGCTCCCCTAGCACTGCTCAGGCTGCTCCTCGTGCTGGCCCCCGAGCACTGAGCACCAGCCAAACCCTTCAGGGGAGATCTGACACCCCCAGCTTGGCTTCACCCAAATTCCCAACCTGTGGGGCTGTGCCAATAAAGGAGGGGAGACCTGGTGCCCCCGCAGGTGCTAAGCCTGTGTTCTTCCTCCCAGATGGTGGGAATTGGGACATCGGATGTGAACCTGGACAAGTACCGCCACACCTTCTGCAGCCTGCTGGGCAAGGACGAGGACAGCTGGGGACTCTCCTACACAGGTGACACGGGCAGGGCAGCCGGGAAGCCAGCAACAGGTTCAGGAATTCAGTGGCCTGAATGGGATTGCAGCCAAAAGGGCCACCTGGCCTGTGAATCACGTAGTTAACTATAATGAGCTGCTGCCTGTTCACTTCCCCAGTGCTGCTGCACACCTGTGGGGCTTGCCTAAGCATCGCATTGCGTGGGACAGGCTGCTTCCTGCTCCCAGCTCTCGGGGCAGCAAACTGTACCTGCATTTTGCAGACCCCTTAGAGCCAGCATGTGAATTTCCAGGGCCTCTGGCTGCAGGTTGAATATCACTGAGGCAGGTTTCAGTGCTGCTGCCCGGGCTCTGGTATTCCAGAAGCTCAGCTTCCCTCTTCCCATCACGCACCCTGAGGCGGAGGGCAGTCAGTGAGTGGTTAGGGGACGGAAGGCTTTGGTGGGCACTGACAGGCTGTGCCAGAGGGAGCTTGCAGTGAAGCGTGTGAGAATTGGGGCGAATCTGTGGAATGCAGACTTTCTATTGACTGCAAGGTGTGTCGTTTTAAGGACTGCTGCATCACAAGGGTGACAAGACAAACTTCTCCTCGAGGTTTGGCCAGGGCTCTATCATCGGGGTGCATTTGGACACGTGGCATGGGACACTCACGTTCTTCAAAAACCGCAAGTGCATAGGTAAGAGCAAGGGCAGCCGTGGTGGCCGTCAGGTGCAGAGGGGAATGGGTTGAAGTGCTGCAGCTTTAGCTGAACTCAAAAGTTTGGCTGCAGCTGGGCTGCAAGGGAAAATACTGGCAAAGCAAGTCAAAACTAACGTGAAGCCTCCCTGATGCTGTCCCCTGCAGGGGTTGCAGCTACGAAGCTGCAGAACAAGAAGTTTTACCCCATGGTGTGCTCGACGGCAGCCAAGAGCAGCATGAAGGTGATCCGCTCCTGCGCCAGCTGCACGTCTCTCCAGTACCTCTGCTGTTACCGCCTGCGCCAGCTCCTGCCCAACTACGTGGACACGCTGGAGGTGCTGCCGTTGCCACCAGGACTCAAGCAAGTGCTACACAACAAACTGGGGTGGGTCTTAAGCATGAACTATAGCACATCAAAGCCTTCCTCCTCATCGTCAGGAAGCGACTCAGATAGCTCCTGTGGCTCGGATGCAGAGGCCTGCCAAAGGAAGAGGTGCAGGAGGACATAGTGTCTCTTCAGACGAACTGCTCTGAGGGAGTCGGGTGGCGTTTTGTTCCGCCGCCTGCAAGGGCAGGCCAGGCCTGACGCACCTCATTCTTCACGGGGACATCCGTTTCTACTTGTTTGTGAAGATTTCTCTTACTCTGGTTGAAATCTTTAGCCTAAACATCCGTCACTTGCGTTGAAAATACCTGCTGACTAAGAGGTCTCAGCTCTGTGGAACAGGTAAACTGCAGCCAAGTACCTGGGGTTAATCTGCTGGCTCGGCATCAAAGCCATCACCTCGTCCTGAAGGAAGCCTCCTCGCTGCAGGCTGTCAGCAGAGACAAGATTTAAGGTGGCCTCCCGGTCTCAAAGCATACTTCTAGCAAACCCTCGTCAAATAACTGACTTGATTCATCAAAAGACGAAATCAAAGAGCAGTCCCCCTCCTCCTAACCGTTGTGTGTTGGTTTGGTATCCGCCATGAATTCATCACACTGTGGGGCATGATCGAACAGCAGCACTTAGGGAAGCGGGCTCCTAGGGATGAATCTGTGCCACTTGTGAAAGAGCAATTACTTAAAAGAGTTGAGCTGTTAGTGATCATTCTTGAGCCCCCCCATGACTTTAATTGCTTTGCATGTTGGCTACTGCTGCTTCTCCTGTATCAAAGACTGTATTAAACTGTAATAAAAAAAAGTATAAACTGCCTTTCATTCCTCTGATGGCCCTTAAAGGCACGATTCTGAATGTGGTTGACAAAAATAGCCACGCTAGCAAAGCCAATAGCCCGGAGGGGATATTTTAAATACAACACTTGTTTGTGAGGTCTAGATGAGGTGAAGGAGGTGGAGATTACCTTGCCTCTGCCCTGCTGAGGGTTCTTGCACTTCTCACTGGACCACCACAGCCTGGCCTCGATGGAGCTCCAGCAGAGCCATGCTGACGCCTGTGGCTGCAGACAGGAAGGGAGGGCTGCAGCATTTGGTAAGAAGTGTGTTCTGACAGATTATGGCCAGAAAACCCCAAATGCCCACCCCAGAGCCTGAAAGTCAGAGCAGCTTGTGTGTGCAGGGCAGGCGCTGACCAAGACCTGCGTGCTGCCTGCAGCAGGCCCCTTCTCCTACGTGCTGGAGAGAAATGCTGGATCGGAGCCTGGAACAGAAATAATCCAGTAGTGGCCTGGTACTGCTGCCAGCAAGTGGCACGCAGCAGAGCCTTCCTGCTCTTTTTTTTTTTTTTTGCATTTCAGCTGCTCTAAGATTTTAGACAGGAAAGAGGAGGGAAAAGTGCTTTAGTGGCTCCTTGCAGATTAGGCCATGAGCACTGGGAGCGAGCAGCACGGTGAGGGGTCAGGTACTCGAGCACTTCTTGCCAGGTTTCTGCCACGCTGTCAGGACAGCTGGGCTCCAGGGACTTTATCAGTCAGCAGCCTCCCAGCGTTGCTGCTGTGAACACAAGTAGCCACCTGCAGCCTTTTCTCCTGGTTGTTGTAGACCTGCAAAAGCCTCATGCAAAGCCTTTTGCTCCGCCTGCATTTATTCCCCACGACTGTGCCTTTCCTTCCTGCATCATGAATCTTTAAACAAAGATGGCTCTGGTGTCTCTGGTTACAGGCTTTGAACGCGAGCTGTAATTAAGCAGGGCAGGCTCTCTGTCAATCCATCTGTAGTCGTGCTCCAGCCAGAAAAAACTGCCTTGCTGGATTTCTCCTCGCGGGAACTAATTCAAGCCTTAGCAGATGGAGACAGAAGAATCACTGGCACAGAGGAACTTTCTTCTGAGGGTGCCCTCCCACTTTCACAGCACTGGTTGCTGTTGGTTTGAGCTGGCGAGCTGTGCTGCACGGGAAGAAGCTCGGGGGGTTCCATGTCACTATGGAAGGCCCCAGTCAGCATTACCAAAACCTAAGTTTGGGGTCCCCCATCTCAGCTGCAGCTATTTCCGAGTGAGAAGGAGAATTTTTGCTTTGGGAAAGGAGAATCCCATCGTAGCTCACCAGTCTGTGTGGAGTTTTCTGGAGCTTATGTGGTATTTCCTTGTGTTGGGAGCTCAGCCAACAAACTCCCCTGCCCCGCTTCAAGCTCCGTGTTACCCTAGGATGGATGTGGTTCCTCTCTGGCCAGCTGGCTCTGATGGCTGGTGGACATTTTCCTAAAAGCAAGTCCAGCAGGATCCACCTGCCTGAGGAGGCCGCAAGAAGGACCTAGAGTAACAGGAGGTCCGACCTTGATAAGGAACAGCAGGGAGCAGGGCATTAAAAGTCAGGAGACAAGGGCACAAAATATTGAGCTTGTTTAGCACCACACCTGACAGGCAGCATGGGACAGACTTACCCCATGGCAGTCTCGGCAGAGGAGCTGACCCTGTGCTGCTCAGGGACAGCTCACCACCACTTTCAGACCCAGCTCCTGCTCCAAACACGCCTCAACTCTCGAAGGAGCCAGCCTGCTTTCCAGCCAGAGGGATATTAAAGCTAGGGCAGCTAAAAGAGGAAAGGAGAGCCAATAGGCTGAAGAAAGCATCTGTAACAAGACATTTATTGATGTGCAAGTCGCTGTTCTGAAACAGAATCAGCTGCTTCCACTGGCCGGGCTCCCAGCTGCACGGCCATGCCAGCAGCAGCTCCGCGACTGCTGAGTTTTGGCAGATAAAAAGGACGGGGCTGTCCAAGGCAGCCCACGGTCCCACTGTGCCATCAGGTCCAGGACAAGGTCGGGGTCGGTGGAAGAGGTAGACGTGGTGGGTAAGTCTGTCCCAAGGCGGCGGTCCTGCCCACCAACGTCCGATTTCACTGGGATGTCTCTCAGCAGAAGTAGCCTCTCATCATCGCTGTGCTCTTTGTAGGCCTTCAAGTGCAGAAGAGAAGGAAGCAGTTAACGAGGATGTTCTGAGCGAATACTCCCATCTCCACCGCAAGGCTCAAGCCCATCACTGCACTGAGGAGCCCCGACTGAGCCTTCAGCCAGACACACAAGGGTCAGGGGATGAAACTCAGAAGAATCGAGACCTGCAAACAGGCCTCACGCACACCGAGTTGTGTGTTGCCCCTCTGCTGTACAATGAGATTGCTGTAAAGCCACTTCTTCTGAAGAGGGTATGCTAGGGACAGAGATCAAAGGGGAAGTAGAAGAGGATATTTGACTATGTGAGACTTAAAAAAAAGTTCTGTCACAGTTCCTGATCTGATGGAAAGAGCTTAAGTGATTAATGCTCACACAAAATGGAAGCGAGCACGTGCTGACAAAACAAATGTCTTTATAAATGGGCTAAGTTGCTGTTGGAAGGGTCACACAACACCCTTGTCCAATCCTGCTCCCCCAGCACCTCACTGACAGCTAGCTCACAAACCAGCAGGAAGCTAAGGGCAGGAGGGAGAGGGAGAATTGAGCGAGCTAAATCAGCTCCCTGAAGGATGAGACGAACGTAAAAGCAAGGGAAGTGTGGGCATGCTGCTGGTGACAGCTCAGGTGCCTTGTGGTCTGTAGGGGCAACACACGTGTTCTGCTAGGAGGGATTTGGAGCTGTCCAGCTAATGGCAGCCACCCGTGACAGTGCTCATTTCAAATAAAAGCAAGAAAAGCTGATGGACAGACTGCTGGGCAAGGGGAATGGGTTGTATACAGCAGACGCTTGGCTGCATTTGCTGGGATATGCAGCCAAATAGATAGCCAAGCAAAAATGCAAAGAAAGATGCATGAAGCTGGTCCCTCTAGGCAAGATGAAGACAGAAAGAGGCCTGGAAGGGCTAACGAGCAGCTGAAACGTAGCTTTTGTTTCAGCTACTGCTGCAACAAAACCATGGCTTAAGTTGAACACCGTCTGGACACAATCCTCTCTTTTCTGGAGAGCTGATTACAAACTCAGGACTTGCTTGCTCCATCCACAAGGACCTTCAAACAAGGAAACCTGTGGCACCCCTCCCTACCATCACCTTCCACGCAGCAAGTTAAAACAGGACACCAAGGGGTTTGAGGGCTTACCTGTACCAGGAGGCTTGGGGAGGGATGTGCTTCTGCTACCGCTGCTGCTGTTGCAGGGCTGACCCTATTACACTGCTGGATTTGTCTCTCCCACACCTGCCACAGTCCCGTGCCATCCTCCTCCACTCGCACCCTGCTGCCTGAGGTCCTGCAGTGCAGAAAGGCAACTCGTGCATCTCCTGCTGCCTCCTGCAGACAGACAGAGTGCTGAGAGCAGGACCAGGGGACAGTGTGTGCTCAGAACGTGCCTGCAGATCCCAGATCCTAGCACTAGGCTTCCTTCTAAACCCTCCCTGTGTTCAGGACTAATATTTATTCCTCACCATTTCCTTCCTTCCCTGAAAAGCTTCAGAACACTTGGGTGAAAAGGTTTTCCTGAGGCTCTTCTTTTCCCTCTATTCTTGGTGCTGAATCACAACAACACTCACCGTGACAGCTGGGTGATTTTCATCAGCACAGAGGACTGAAAATGATCTAGTCCAAGCCCTTACCCTGACCAGCACACACTGGCAGTCACAGGTAAGCGTTTCTGTAGCTTCTGCTGACATTTTCCGAAGCTCCGGGCCTGGGACTCGACCAAATCCAGCAACACAACTCACTCGTACGGGCGTTTCGCTATCACCTTCGTCAGTGCAGAAACGTGTTTGCCAAATTCCTGCCACATGCCTAGGAAGAGTACATCGGTGTTACCCCACAGCTGGAGCACCACCAGTGCCTGGAGGAGAAGAGATGCCGTAAGACCAAGCAATGGGAAAAAGACAGGCTCAGGTGGGCCAGGACAACCTGAGACCCTCAGCCTCCTTCAAACGCACACTGAAACTTCAGCCAGCAGTGTTAGCATGGCTCTGGCCACCCAAGGGACCCAGAGGCAGAAGCAAGGGAAGCCCAGGGTAGTACCACGTCCCTCAGCAGGGCTGGAAGGGGAGGGAGGCAGCACTGAGTGTTTGGTTGAGCCCTGTTTACACAGCACAGCAAAGCCTGCTCATCCTTCTTAGCTCTCAGTAAGCCAGCGGGTCATCGCCCCTTTTGGGGCAGTCAGGCAGGGCAGGAATTTAGCTCAAGGGATATCGAGCAAGAGTTAGATCCCATCTGACCTAGTTTATGACTGCTGCGGCATCACAAGGAGCGCTTCTGCTCTGCTGCGGGACACAAGTTTTGCAAGGCAGGGACCTGAGTGAGAACCCACAGTGAACCTGGCAGCTGCTGGTGGGACTGGGGAGGGGAGGCTGGGTCAGCTCCGAACCAGGATCCCAGGAACAATGAGCTCCGAGGATGCACGTGGAGGCAACTTGATCCAAGCCAGCCCCCACCTCCCCTGGCAGAGCATTCCTTACACAGAAGGGCACCCCAGTGGGAGCCTTTTCCATACAGTTCAACCATGAGGGAGACAAAACATCAAGGAGCATGAGAAGTTTTACCTCCAGTACCTCCCGTTGAGTCACGGACAGCTCATGGCTGGGCTGGGATCCGGGACGTTGCTTTGCAGGGCTCCGTGCCTGCTGCCTGCCCCGCTCCCGGTTACACCGGTAAGCAAGACACACAGCTCCCAGCCACGTGCTGCGGATTCACGCCTCAGGCTGCTGACTGATGAAGAGGAAGAGGCCAGACTTAACGCGCTCACGTTTGCCACCTCCCAGCCTGACTTACAGGTGGAGACAAAGCTCCCCTGAGAGGCAGCACTGCTCCTGCAGGCACACGGACACGGCTCTGCAGGCTGTGCACAGCCCCTCCGGCTGTGAGCTGGAAGGATGTGGCTGTGAGAGGAGAAGGTGAGATCCAAAAGCAGGGTGAGCACTGCTTGGTTCCTTTGGTGGCAGAACTCAACAGGCCACAGCTGATATTTTTTTTTTTTTTTTTAAAGAAATAACACTCTTGGTTAAATTTATCCTCACTGGCTTAAGTGAGAAAGAGCCCAGGAAGCGGTGAGGCAAGAGCTCTCCCTGGGAAATACTCCCTGGGAAAGAGGACAGGGCAGACCTAGCTACTGTGGCTGCATCGATGTGGGGAAGCTCTGGGTGATCACAGTCTCACTACAGAGAGGGGATTCCTCTGCTGTGCATGCACACAGACAGGAAGGACTCAGGCACCAAGAGCAACAAACAAATGAGACATTCAAGGTACAAGAAAAGAGCTCCAGGCACTGAACCTCCCTCTGCATGAGCTGCACAGCATGCTGAGAACAGAAGGGCCCCGTGCACCAAGAGGGGCTGTGGTGTAATTCAGCAAGAGCCGTATCACTGCAACCCTCCACCTGGTACGGAGTAGCCTTACCTGCAAACACCTTCTCACTACGAGATCCTCAGAGTCCGCTGTGGATGTGGACGGATTTACAAGACTACAAAACCCAAGCCCCAGCCCCCCTGAGCACGAACTTTGCTCTAGCCAAAGGCAATGCTTGGTTCAGATCAGGCTGACTCCCTGCTGGGGCATCGACAAAACTCTGAAGCAAGACAAATCACACCCGAGAGTGCAGCAGCCTTCCTCTCTCAAATAAGCCCTGAAATAAGCCCTCCCCGTCTCTAGCAGGGGACTCCTCAGGAGCAAATCCTCACTGGGAGCGTTGCCTGTGGGCACAGGCTGCACACCACATCTGCCAGTATTCTGCTCACCTCTCTCCTGGGGCGTTAGCGCTGACCTCCTCTCAGACACCACCTAGTCTAGCCTTTCCTTTCCTTCCCTGGTCTTGGGCTGGGCTGGACGGCTGCTGAACTTCTCAGGGCAGAAGCACAGGCTGCCTGGGCAGACACCCCAAACGCTGTGTGACTGCAAGTGAATGAGAACCCACCACGAGCCTCCCTGCTTCAAAACGCAAGTGGTTCCAAGGGCTGTGTACTTGGATTGATTCCTTCAAGCGCATCTTCTACGAGCACCACGATGATGGAAAAGCTAAACACAAGGAAAGGCAAGTCTGGCCTGCCCAGTCTTCCTCTAAAGAAAGCAGCATCCTGGCTTGGGGTTAAAGGACTGCACATCATCCCTAAAGACCTGCTGCCACACTCAGATACTGCTTCTCCCCCAGGTTCTCTCATTCCAAACCACTGCATCTCTAACACAGCTTTGTTTCAGGGTGGAGCAATGGCAGTTTTGGGTGAACGCTCCCTCCCCTTACGTGGTTCTTTGGCCAAATGGCTGCTGCAGAGTGCTTTGTATAGGTCTGGCTCAGAGATATGGATCAACTGGGTTAGGGAAAGGCGGCGCTTTAGAAAATCTGGCTCCACTAACACCAGCATCTCCTTCTCCTCTTCAGTCTTCACCGTGGAGTCATCCTAAAGAAGAAGAAATCATTTCCAACACAAGCAGGTGTCCAGAGAGAAGGCAGGCAGCAAGTCTCCACCCAGGCAGTGCCCATGCCGTGAGGGGCACTACCACTGGCAATGCTGTGTCAGTACTACACTGGTGGAAGACCATGGCTGAACCGAAAAGTAAAAAACCTCCCCACACAAGCAGATCACTGAAGGTGCAATAACCACCTGGGGAGGAAAGCAGTGACAGCCGCAGAAACTGCCATGAAGCTGAAGAGACAAAACAGGCTGTCTGCACCACGTGCAGTTATGTGACTACAGATAACGTAGGTACAGATATTGTGATCTATTGTATGACCACAGCATCTGCAATGTTTTGTCCAGAAACAGCCAAAATACAATTCTGCCTTTGCCTGAAATTCTTGTGGTGGGGGTGAGGACAAGAACAGCCTACCTCTGCCTCTGCTGCTGCCACGCAGATACTGTTTACACAGTACCTGCCAAAACCAAGCTGAAATGGGCACTGTAATTGGTACCAGCAGGCACCTGCCAGCTTCCAGGTTCCCAGCGAGCAGGATTCAGGGAACAGTCACAAGGCTTTCTAAACTGGGGGCCCTAGAGCAAATTTGCCCAGCCTTTTCCAGCCGTGCAGCTGCTGCCTGTGGCAGCACGCCATGCACAGCATCTGCTCTGGAAAAGCTGCTGCCCTCCTAAATAAACCTCCATAGTCATGAATGACTTGTGGAGGACTCATTCTCGCTTGCTACAGATTCCCCAGACCTGCCTGAAACAATCAGGTGTAGATGTTGAAAAGCCGTCGGCTTTGGAATAACCTGAATGAGAATCAGTCCCATCTCCGCTCCCCGCGCTAACTGTGGTCACCAGCAATCAGCATTTCTGAGGCTGACGACGCCAGTATCCTGCCTAGGAAGCCAAGTCAAAGCCTTTTCCCCACAGCACATCTGTTGCCAGATTGCATTTACCGCGGAGAAGACGAGAGAGACTCACCGGAGCAGACGGAGTGCTTGCTGTGTTTCTTCTCCAGGTTATGCCGCAGGGAATGGCCTGAGGTTCAAAAGAATATTTACAGTCCAAGGAACTTAAAACCTTGATCCAAACGTCTGAGCCAGGATCTTTGAGGAGACCTGTGGAGAAGGAAAGAACAATCAACAACCCTGACATGAGAAAAAGAGAGAGTTCATGAGCATGGAGAACGTGCTCTTAATTACCAGCTCTGTGATGAGCGTCGGGTGTAGCTAACGTGAGTGGACACCACCCACTGCCTGCCTTCCTTACAGCTGCCTGTAACCTCATCACACTAACTGCTTGCACTGTTTCCTTGGACAGGTGCCTGTCCTAGACTGAATTTGAGATGTTTCAAGAAAATAGCACAACTGTTTCAAAGAGTGCAAGGGAAGGGTTAAGAACATGCTGTTTGGAGGGAGGTTAATAATGCAAAAAAACAAAACCAAAACCAAACCAAAACAAACAAACAAACAACAACAAAAAATAAACAAAAACAAAACAACAACAACAAAAAACCAACGACCCCCAAACCATCAAAGACCATGAATGGGCTGCCCAGGGAAGTGGCTGAGTCACCGTCCCTGGAGGTCTTTAACAGACACTTAGAGCTCAGTGATATGGTTTAGTGGAGGACTGGTTAGTGGTAGCTCAGAGGTTGGACTGGGTGATCTTGGAGGTCCTTCCAACCTCGGTGATTCTGCGATTTTGGGATTTTAAAAGCAAAGATCCCGCAGCATTTCCCCTCGGGGGCTGTGCGTTACACCAAGGGCCTCTCCCCGGGGAGAAAGGCCACAAAAACGCCCTCCTGGAGCACGGGGAGCAGCGCAGCCTCCCCAGCAGCGGCTGCATCCCCCACAACCCAGGACATTTTGTACACGAGCACATTTTGTACAGCCCGAGCACAGCCCAACGGCACTGCAGGAGCACGGGGCGGGGGGGGGAGGCTGCCGTCCTCGGGTAAGAACCACGGATCTCGAGGCAAAACCCCAGGAATTGCTGCAAACCCACAAAACCCGGCAAAAAAAAAAAAAAAAAAAAAAAAAAAAAAAAATCCCGCAGCCGCAGCACGATCGTTCCGCGGGGGCAGCGGCGGGGACGGGGCGGGACCGGCCCCGGGAGGGGGGCGGCGGGGAGCGGAGCCGGCGCCATGATCTGCCTGCTGCTAGCCCTGCTCGCCAGCCTCCTGCACGGCGGTGGGCACCGGGATGGGGTGGGACCGGGACCGGGATGGGGATGGGGACTGGGACGGGGACCGGATGGGACTGGGAGGGCGACGGGGATCGGGATAGGGACGGGGATCAGGACGGGGAGCGGGGACGTGGCCGGAACAGGGACCGGGGGACGGGGATGGAACCGGGATGGGGATGAGGACGGTTGTGGGGACAGGGATGGGGACCAGGACCGGGACGAGATAGGGACGGGGGAGGGGGACGGGGGATGGGGATGGGGACGGGGACCGGGACCGGGGCTGGGGCCGGGGCAGGGACGGGGACCGGGGGAAGGGAACGGGACCGGGACGGGGACCGGGATGGGACGGGGACGGAGACTGTGACCAGGGGATGGGGACTGGGACCGGGACGGGGACCAGAACGCCAGGACAAGGACAGGGACAGGGACCGGGATGGTGACCGGGGACGGGGACCGGGACCTGCGATGGCAACAGGGATGGGGACCAGGGGGATGAGGAGAGGGAGGGGAGGGGAAAGGGAAAAGAAAGAGAGTGAGGAGGGGAAGGGTGAAGGGAGGGGAAGGGGCTGGGTCGCGGTCCCGGTCCCAGTCTCCATCCCGGTCCCAGCTGACCCCCCGGCCACCCGCAGCCCGTCCCGGTGTCACGGAGCGCACCTTCGTGGCCATCAAGCCGGACGGCGTCCAGCGGCAGCTGGTCGGGGAAATCATCCGGCGCTTCGAGAGGAAGGGCTTCAGGCTGCTGGGGCTGAAGCTGCTGCAGGTGAGCGCTGCCCCGGTGCCCCATGGTGTGCCCCGCTCACCCCGAGCCCTGCTCACGCTGGGTGCTGACCGTGGGCTCCCCGTGCCCAGGCCTCGGAGGAGCTGCTGAAGGAGCACTACGTGGCCCTGCGGGACCGACCCTTCTACGGGCGGCTGGTGAAGTACATGAGCTCGGGGCCCGTGGTCGCGATGGTGAGTGCTGGCCGGTGGAGCCGTGCTGATCCTGATGGGGTGTCCTCTGCGGCGAACTGAACCCACAAGGCAACGCCGGTGGTCTTCAAGAAGTGATTTGGGAAGGCAGCTCGCTGAGAGACCCCCGGTGCGCCGTCCCCTCGGGGGTCAGACGGCAGATTTTGGGAGCGGGTGGTCGGAGGTGCCAGGGGAGCTGTGTGAGCTGGCTGTGTGCTGTCACGTAGGTCTGGCAGGGCCTGGATGTGGTCAAGATGGCTCGAATGATGATCGGGGAGACTAACCCAGCTGAATCCCTGCCCGGCACCATCCGAGGAGACTTCTGCGTTGATGTTGGGAGGTGAGCCTGGCTTCTTGTGCCCTGGGTGTTTTGGTGCACTCCGGGACAGCGCTCCCCCTTCTGTGCTCAGATCACCACCGTCACCGCTGTCACTGCTTGCAGAGGGACAGCAGCCAGGACACGCTGACCTCTGCCTCCCGGGCTGGCTCTGCCAGAAGGGAGGAGTCTGGGTTTGGGTCCTTCGTGCTTCCTGAGGCCTCATCTGTCTGCATGAGGAGGGGTTTGCTCGGCGTCTGCTCCAGCACCCAGGACTGTCAGGCTGCGAAGAGGAAGGGAGGAGCGCTCTTGGTCATCTCCTGGGGAGCAGGGCAAGCCTGAGGGCACTCTGCTCTACCAGGCACATGAGTCTGAACCCAAAGCTGAGCAGGGGTTTTGCAGGCGTGTTTTCATCACCGGAAAGTCACCAGTGGTGACCTCTGGTGGCTGTAGCCGAGCCTGGCCTATGGTAGATGAAGTTTTTATCTCGCCCTCCTGTTAGGTTCCTGCTCCCTGCTATCCGATTCCAAACCTGCTTCACAAGACCTATCCCCCTGAAAGAAGGGGGAAGCCTGGAGGCAGAATTTCAATTGCTAACGTAAAAACAAGGTGAACCCCAGACTGACAGCCACTTGCAGCACATAAATAATTTATTACGGAAGAGAGGGCTGCCGGAAACTGGCAGCTCCTCCACATACATGGCCTGACCCACCTCACGAGCAGCCGCGGAGCTGGAAGGAGGAGGGCTGCGGGGTGGCAAGGAGCACAGTGTGATGTGAGCGGCTCAGCAGGCTGGGTTAAATTGGTCAGGGTGAAACCTTCCCCCCTGCAGCTCCCCTCCCCAGCCTCTCTCTGCGTGGTGCTGCCTGAGCCCTTTCTCTTCCCACACAGGAACGTGATTCACGGCAGCGACTCGGTCGAGAGTGCCCGGCAGGAGATCTCGCTCTGGTTCCGCCCCGAGGAGCTGACGTGCTGGGAGGACGCGGCCGAGCACTGGATCTACGAGTGATGAGGGAGCCTGAAGGAAGCAGGGGTCTACCTCACTCGGGCACAGGATGTTTCTGTGTTTCCTTCTGGCCCTGAGGCTGACTGGGGGCTCTGCTGTGGTGTTGCTGTGGGGTTTCTCTTCTGTGTGTGTGGAGGGTTCTGGGAGCTGCTCTCTGACTGGAACTCAGTACTTCAGCTGACTGTAATAGCACCTATTTTTTTTTTTTTACTCCTATCTGCTGCACTAAGTAGTTAGTGTAGCTGCTTTGCTTGCTATGGCATCCTAAAACCCCAGGCTCAAGGTGATTTACTGGTGGAAAGCAGAAGCTGGGCCCCGTTCCTCTCCCTGCCTGGTGCAGGATGCACTCTTCTGGCCACGGGGAGAGGTGTGCTGGTCACTGAGGGGTGATGTGATTCCTGTCCTCATCTGCAAGGTTCCTCACCAAAGGGTTTTAAAGAACTGAGCTGCCATGGGATCAGTGCAGGGGCTGCTGACCCCGCTCGGCAACCCTCCTCACTTCACGTGTCCCCTGCCTGCAGGGTGCAAGTGGCCTCTGGAGGAGGATGAGGCTCTGAGGACTCAGCCAGGCTCCTGTGAGTGTCAGGAGGCGATGTTAGGACCTGCTGCAGGAGAGCCTCAGAGCCACCCACATGAATGTGTTCCTCTGTCCCATCTTTTCTCACTGTTCCTTTTGTTTTTCACACCACTGCCTGTTTCTTTACTCTCTGAGCCCCCTGAGCCTCCTTCCAGAGCATAAGGGCAGGGACACTGTTGGTGTGTTGTGCTGCGGAACAGCCGTGGTGAAACCTGAAGGAGCGAGGCTCCCAGGGCTTTGCTGCATGCGGGCTGAGACATTCTGAGCTCAGCTCTGCTCTGGCAGAGCTCCTTCTGCCTTCAGGGCCTTCTCCAAGCAGTTGTTTGCAGCTCTAAACATCTTAGAGATCGTTTGTTCCCTTAAGTCATCCACATGTTCTGCTTTTTTTTTTTTTTTTTTTAAAATAATAAACTCTGGAGAATCCCATCATCTCTTCCACTAGTTGTTTCCCAGGGGACTTGGAGGGTGGAGGGGGAGGCTCTAGGCTGGTGCCAGCATGGATGTGAGCTTGTTCCCTGTGCCACACAGCTTCATGAAACATGCTGCTAGGGGCAATTCTGTGCCCTGGAGATGCACAGGTGGAACAGCTAATGGGGAAGCAGCCACGGTTTGTCAAGATACTGAAATCATTTAGGAAGGTGATTGAGTTAAGGTGCTGCAATTAACCTGTGTGATGGAGTTAAACACCTCTGGAGCAGGACAAACAGCTGCTCTGGTACCTGCTGGGATGGAGACCCTGCGATGATGGCTGCAGTCAGGCAGCAGGTGAGAGGACTCCGCACCTTCTCTTTCCAAACCACCCTAAACATAACCCTAACTATAACACCAAGCCTAACCCTAATTAGGACTCTAAAAAACACATATGGTGCCACTTTCTCTCATCAAAAAGTGCTTCCAACAGAAGTCTTTGTGTGCATCTCTCACCGAAGTTAACCAATGACATCTGCAACAAGGCCAAAAAGATTGTCTCAAAAGCATTAATTTAGACCCATCCGTCTGTGGTACTAATCACAGGGCAGTCTTTATTCTTTCTCTGCTTATCAGGTGTTACAATCCATTAGTTTTTGTTCTTTAAGAAATGCCTTTGGAGGCCAAGACTTGAAGAATGACTTAATTAACCACTAATGCTGTATGACTGAGTAACTCTGACCTTCCTGACACACAAGCAAAAAGTCATCTTGCCTCTGAAAAAACTACCCACATAAAAGTAAATACAATGTAGTATAAATTGAGACAAGTCATTTGTAGGAATGTGCCAAATTGGGTTCAGTCCAACATCTTTCCAATTAGTTGCGGAAAGCTTGCAAAGTAGGAAACAATTGAGCATGTCTTACGTAAACTGCATCAGCACATACCAGGCTTGGACATGGAACAGTACCTTATAACTTTGAGGAAGTTGCCTTTTTTTAAAAAACAAACAAACAAAAAAAAAAAAAAAAAAAAACAAGAAAAACACCCACACAATTTTCTTCCACTGCAGAGATAACTTAAATCCCATCATTAACATCAAGCTTTTCTGTCCTGAAAAATACAGACTTGTACTGCTGTACAAAAGTGCTGTGTTGACCAGCTGTGCCCATTCGCCCCTGATCTTAGGACTCTGCAGATGCTTTGAACTAACTTTGCAAGAGTGTATTCAGTAGATGTTATGCAGCAATCTGATGCTGTAATTGCTGCCTTGCTTCTCTTGCCCCAGCATTAGCAATAACGACAGGATTAGAAAAAATTACCAGCCATTCAAAGACAGAAGAATCAAGCAAAGTGCAAAGATCCGAGTATTTGAGCCTACCTTTTTGGAGATGCCACACTGCAAACAGGAGGGGTGCAGTAGGTGTGCAATTGACAGAAGAAGAAAGTAAAAGACAAAAAAAGATAGATCAGTGATTTTCTACATCCATGACAGTGAGTGTAAGGAGCCTGGAAAGAAACAAAGTACAGTTTGATTTGAATCACCAAGCAAAAGGAGAAAAACCCAACAGGTCATGTTAAGATATTTTCTATCTTCCACCTTTTATTTTTTCCCTTTTTGCTGCCTGCTCAGAGTTATTTGATCGCAAAATAATTCATCAACTACTTGCACAGGCCAAACACATCTATCTGGACAAGAAAACTTATCTTATTGAGCAGTGGAGAAAAGCTCACTTCTGTGTACACCAGAATCCAAATTGAGCCTCGTTCACAGCAGCACCCAGACAATGGAGAATGAGAGGTATGTTCGCAAGAGTAAAGATGATAGAAGTTTTTCATTAGCAACTCTGCCTGGTGAGGTAATTACTACTGGACTTATTTGGGTATAAATTTACTACATTTTTCTCTGAAGGCACCACTGTTCTGAGTGAGAATGCCTCTACAACATTCAGTGCAGCTGGACCTTCTGTGTAACTCACTCTGTTGCTGACTGATATACTAATATATTCAGAAAGGATATTACAACTCTTCTGAACTTCAGTACACAAATGAAAGGTAATATACACAAACTGCAAGAGTTCATACTGCTTGTTGCAAGTCCTGAATGCAATGATCAGAATTCTACCCAACGTGACCTTCCAGTGGCTCAGCGCCTTGGCACGTTTGAGACTGGCAGAACAGTCTCTTCCAAGAGAAAAGCAAGGTAAAGCACAAGCCAGGTGTAAACCAAATTGTAAATCTAAAAATAAACCCTCAGAGAAGTCTGCAAGGTTCATGGAGATAACTTTCTGCATACAATGTACATGTAAGAAGTTCAGCTAACACGTAAGTTATCTTGTAGGCTAGAATTGGGTAAGGCCATTTCAATACCACAGAACACACCCGTTTGCAACTACTGTGACTTACTCAGCAACATAACTGGCTGTAAGACACACACATGCAGAGGTCTCTTTGCTAAGCTTTTATTAAGGCTACCTATTGTAATGGACCAAGATTTCATTGGTCTATTGCTCCCAGCGGGCTTTTCCCCCTCTTGTTTCTGAAAAAGAGATAATGCAATCACCTTCTGGATTGGTATCCTCACTTTCCTTTTTCGTTGTTCTTTCAAAATCATTATTTCAAATAGCACATGTACCTGTCACAAAACTAGTCATCTCCTACCTATGGTTGCTATGCCCTTGATTTTCAGGAGGTTTGCAGTCAAACTACTTTTAAAAGTAAACTGCAAATAAGACTTAGTTATTTCTCCCCTATTAAAAAATAAACTCCCTAGGTGAGGAAAACATTCCCACCTCAGACAGTGTTTGCCTACTTGCAGTAAAGAAGCACCTAAGTTCACAGTACTGGACAGCACGAAATTCATGTTTTATACTAATAATCTCATCTTAAGAATCTTCATATTTGATTAGGTACTTTTCTTCCCAGTAAGTTGCCAGTGCTTTTCCAGCTTTAATAAATGTCTTTTGTTTTAAAATCAGCCTGTGACAGACACTTTTGAGACGCAACATTTGCAATCAACATATACCTTTAAAAAGTAATTATGAATTCATCACACTTCTTGGTTCAATCCCAGCAATGCTTAATTTTTGGGCTGATGACTTTTTCTAACCAAGTCCCCACAGAAAAAGTCAGCAGAGGTATCAGCATGCACCAGCAGAGCTCTTCATCTCTCCCACCAGGCACGCAAGACTAGCAGACTGTTCATCAGACTGAGAAAAGCTCGGGATGTCAGGTTTGTGGAGATCACTCCGACTACCTGTGGGGAGACCCCTACCTTTTCTGTTTGACTGTGATGCCCTTCTGCTGCAAAGCCTTCTCGTTGGCCATCTGCAGCAGCTGGATCTCCTTCCGTGAGAAAGGGCGGATAGCAAAGGCTTTTTCCAGAAGCCTCTCTGGAGACACTGACTTCACGATGTCTCTCACAAAAGCCCGAATATCCTGCTGTACGCTGTCAGACTCCATGGGCTGCCCAGCTCTGACTTTGTGAAAGAATTTCAGAATAGCCAGCGCAACACGATAGAGAACTTTGTAGCCCTCCACCAGAAACACATCGAAGACCCGAGCAATGTATACCATGGGCAGCTCTCCGAAGAGCCACCGCTGCCAGAGTATACCTCTAACACATCCTCAGACACTGCCACCAGCAGCTTGTGTGCTGCCTGACAGTACTTGTTAACCAGGTCCCCGAAAGTCATGCACGAGGATTCAAAGGCTAGGAATATCTGATCAATGAGCCAGAAGCAAAGACCTTTAAATTAACTTCTCACTTACAGAAGAGAAACATCCCACTCAGAAATATCCACAGCTTGTCCAGTTTGCAGTCTCTATTCCTAACTCTCTGGGGAAGTAACTGTTATTTACCCTGAAATTGTGCAGTTTAAAGAGCAGTGTAAACTGTTCCAAGACTGTGCAGCCAGTAAAAAGAGACGCTGACCTCCTGCTAGACACAACCATGTGCTCCTAGTTGCTCCTTTATGCTGGCACCGGCTCTCATGTGGTCACACAGTCACAGAGACTGGTTTGTTGATGTGGTACAATTCTTCCTTGCCATTTGGTAAGTAAGATGTGCAGCCGTAGTGTCAACTAGGTCAACGTTAGTGCCAGTGCAAAGATGACAAGGCAGAACCACCCTTTCTGATGGCAATATGGACTCACATCAGCTTAAAACAGCTTCATGAAAGCGATTCTTAATCCTCTTGAGCACTGCACTGGACTTCTGGTTCTGATTTTGCATCCCTTTCTATGATCAAATCACCCTCTAGAGGGCCTGCTATCACCAACATTAGACCATTTTAAAAACACACCAGACTCTAAGAGCAGTGAGAACTGAAAGATCAGGTTCTAGCCTCTGGTTCCTCAAACCACATGTTAACATGATCTACCAGCTGACTCCAGCTTCAAAGCACACCTGTGTCCCAGCAGACGGCATGACTGCAACCATTAATGCCCATACGTGAATAAGCTTTCATTTACTGCCTCTCCCCCTTTAGTTTTCCACTGAAACACACCAGTGACAGCAGACAACAAGGTAGTCCACTGCAGGAACATCTCTGTCAATGCGCCCTCAGTGTTGGGTTAAAGCTAGGGAGCACACCCCCACTGACACTGCAGACTCTGCAAAGGCAGCTGAGCCCTATAAAATGCAACAGGCCTGTGAAACTGATTTGTACAATTATGGCCTTATGTGCAAAGGTCAAAGCAACAAAAACAGTTACTGAAATGCTTCCAGAAAACCTTTAGTCATTCCTGTATCAACAGACTGGACAATGCATAGAACTTGACATTTACTAGCACAGACCATGGCCTTTTTTTTTTTTTTTTTTTTTTTATATATATAACAGGTGCATTAAAAGGATTTGAAACTCAAGGCAGACACACCATTAAGACAGATGACTCATCCTTCCTACTTTACTACAGAAAAATAAAACAAAAGTTCTGGTTCAAGTTCAGAGAAGTTCATAAACATACAATGAGCATTAGCTTGGACAGCCATACATTTAATTCAAATAGGGTTAAATTATGGCTAAAAATTAACTTTTTTTTTGAACCACATGGTGGAACTCCAAAATTACATTTCTCTTTAATAAGGTTGTGAGCACATCTTCAGGATCTGCAAAGAAGTCACAGTGAGATACCAGTCCACTGCAGAGTCAACATAGCTCTGTTAACATTTTTTCAGAAAAGTTACAACTTTTCTGTCCTTAAACTTTCTTCTCTGTCCTTACTCTTTGCCTTTTCTATCATTCACACACTTCATATCATATATTCATATGAATTCATAGATATTTTCTGTCATTCAGAATCACAGGCATATTTAAATGTTGCATGTCATATTTACCTCTGGAAGTTTCTCCAGAAACTAACTAATTTGGTGAGTGCATGCTCCTCAGCAAGCTCACTGAAGTCAGTGGCTAGGGGATGGAAGTCAGACTGGCAGAACTTTTGAACACACTGGCTGGGAGAAATCTGCTGGCTGTGCAAGTAGGTCAGGCTGCTTGCGCTTCTTAAAGCTCTAAATGCTGCAAGAAAAAAATGATAGCAAAACAAACAGGCATTGTCGAGGCCGCTAAAGCATGACCAGCTCTTAACTGCTTGCAAAACCAACAGAATTAGTGTGCTTCAGCGTAATGGTGCATAGATCCTGACACTGTGTCAAAAGCTACTGCAAGCCAGCAGGCCTCGAACCGGGAGTATTTACTTGCCAAAGGAGAAGAGCCCAAGAAATTTCAGAAAACTAGCCTGCCTTTGTCGTCTCCTCCTCCCACTCCTTCCGAATCTTCCTCCATCCGTCCTTCTGTACAAGTTTTTTCTTCTGGCAACCACATAAAGAGCAAAGTTTAACTCTGAGTTGATGGTAAAAGCAGTCAAAAACAGTCTCATTTCCAGTAGCAAAGAACAAGCAGGTCAGGGGGTGTGTCCCACCCACTTCTTGCAGGTACTGAGACTCATTTCTATCTCTTTATTACAACACTACTCCTTCCCTCTTGGTAAAGTAACTTTAGGAAAGTTAGCACCACATTGCAGCAGTATCCTCTGCCTGGATCTCTAGATAACAGCGCCTCAACTGCTGAGAACTGGAATGCTTTCAAGTACTTCTTAAGACAAAATTGTAATAGGGTTTTAAAAATTAGCAAAGCCAACTACATTACTTATGACAATGGCAAAGCTTGAAATTTCCATACACTTCCCTTAAGGAGAGGCTCCCCTTTTCCTTTCTACTTTGACTGACTTCTACAAAACAGTAAGGGTGTTGTTCTGTTCTGCACTAATTCTTTTTTAGTAGCAACCACCACACAAGTTTGAGATTGTTGGATCTATTGGTGTATTATGGAGCTTCTCGCTCTTCAGTTAACTGCAAATTAAAAACAAGTGAAAAGTAGAAAAAAAGCATATTGAAAATACACCAAAAATGGCTGCAGTAAAGACAAAAGATTTTCCGAGGTTAAGTTTAAAACTATGAAGAAAATAATCATTATAATTCAAAACCAGGCAATGACCATTGAACTGGAACTGGCACAACTTCAAGTCAATGACTACATTTTTAAGAAATAAGCTTGCCAGTCCAGCCACATTTTTCCATTCCACCCCTTAATTCTTCCCATTGTTGTGTAGGCTACTTTCAGAAGATGTCTGAAAACTGCACTGAATTTTATAGAGCAATGAAGAAAATTGTGACAGTCAAAAGTCTGATACTGCCTTTGAAAAAAAGTCTATGAAAGCATCTAAAAATGCATAAGTCATAAAATAAACAGTTTGAATTATGACTTCCCTTCATCGAAGGAAATATAAGGTCACAATATTGCTAAAGCTAACATGGCTAGGGACAACTTTAATAGGCTTCATTACAAAAGCAATCTAGTAAATTTTGCAAGATGCATTTCAATATTTCAGTCACAAAACTAACCAACTCTACTTCCAGTTCACTAAAATAATCAATTTTTGCTTTCCCAAATGCAAGAATCAGCACACTGAAATACCTGAATTACAACTAACATGGAGTACCAATATTTCTTCCAAATCCAGAGTACATATATCTACATCAGTGAAATATTTATATTCTAAACTTTTTAGAAATAGATTTCAGCTTTGATTAAAACCCGAGATTAAACTACTTGGTACTGATTTTAATAAATACAGGAAAGTTCCTTAAATTGTAATCAGGAAAACCATGTTCCCTATCCTATTTAAACAATCTTACAATTTTGCCTTCTCAAAGTTGTATGATAGATTAACAGCTTGTTAGGATACTTCACACGCATCTACTGTACTTACTTTATAACATGAAACCTAAACTTTGTGCATGGGTAAGATGAAAATGTTATCAATTGCACTGATTTTAATGGGGATGACTTTTCAAACACCTCTGATACAGCTCTTTGCTATGCACTGTACAGAACAGCTAGATACTGACAACTGATATTTTGGCACATTTTCATAACGTGCTAACAGGAAACAAGTACTTTCTTTTGCTGTACAACAAATAAAGACTACTGCTAACCTCCCAGACCTGCAGCATATTGTCTCCTGTTTATGCTGTAGTGATGTAGCCAGAGAAAAGGCTCAAGTTCACTTTATTTCATAACTTCAGTAAACTAACACATGCAGAAGGCACATGAACAGATGAATCTTCTTCCTTGAGATTTCTAGCCATTAGTCCTCACTCCGGTTGAAGAAAATTAAATCCAAAACCCTAAGTAGATGATTTCCCATCCTTGAGCAGTACTGAATCACATCTGAGATTTTTGCTTTATATACCAATGAATCTGATAGAAGAACAAAGCAATACAGCAAGAAAGTAATGCTGACAAACAGTCACTCTTTCTTCCCCAGTACTTCAGTGCATCCTGTGGTTTTCTCCAAGTCCAGGCTTACAGCAGCATACCTTGACATCTCTGCTACATGGATCTGGAAACAAGACCAGATATCACAGTGCCATCCCCTGTGACATTTACAGCTTCAATTACTTCCCATTCTGCAAAGCATTTAGGAAGATATCAGAGCTAAAAATTAAGCACTCCATTCAGCACTGGAACAAGCCAAACACAGTTAGCTCATCACACGTAGGAAAGCAGTTTGGACTGTGCTGATGCATTTTGAATTGACGATCCTTTTCAGTGGAGTACACAAGAGTTCAATGGATTGCTTTGATGAGGTTAAATGCAGTTTGATCTCTTCATGGATTGCTCCAGGCACTGTCCACAGTATAAGCTGGGTTTCTGCTCCTGCATAATGCTCTAACACTAGTTTATCACTCACAACAGGGGCTGAGACATTTGCTCCCCATTGTTTTTCATGCTCTTTAGGGACAAAGTCTAGAAACCTGTTGACACAAAATGAGTACTCACTTCTGATTTCCCTGAGAAACTGCTGAAGACCTGATAGTGTCTGACAGCACTGGTAAGAGTACAGGGCAAATCATTTTAAGCATCTAGATGATTTCTCCGTGGATGTCACCATTACAGATGAAGCATAGTCACTGAAGGTTTGCCTGAGAATCTCGTGCTTTCATTTATAAGTGAAAGCACAGGTAACATTGTCTTCTTAAACAGGGACTTTTAATTATCTCTGATTAATCAAGCATGTATTTTATTATAATAAAAAGTTCAGAAACATGATGACCTATGCTGGCCTGATAAACGACAGTAGCTTAAATTTAAGAGAATGTATAGGCCTTATATCTACAAACATTTCAACAGAAAACAGCAACCCCTTGTTCCCATCTCCTGTCCTGGGACAACACGAGCACTTTTAATACTCAATCACTGTTGATTCCATGAGCTGTACTTACTAGAAGATACCATAGAGGTAGAAAACCCAAACACTCCCAAAACAAACAGCATAAAGGTCTGAAAAAAAAAAAAAAAGAATCTTGTGCAAAAAAAAGGAAGAGAAGAAAAGGTTTAATGGTTCCACAAAGGGTGCAAAATGCTAAAGAACAGAGCATTTTAAGAGGACACTGGATAGTAAATGTTATCAAATACATAGATCAAGAGCTTCTGGCCTGCCTATATCATTACAGATATGAGGACCAACTAAGGGGAGAATTTTCCTTTACACAAAACAAAACACTGGATGTAAGCAGCAGATCTATTTGATACAATGAATTAAGTGTTACCCATTTAAGAAGTTTACTCTGAAACCAGAAGTTTCAAAATATGAAGTGTGCCATTTAAAGTCTATCAAGGTAATAGACCAGTGACCCAATTCCCAATGTCATCTTTAAAACGAAACGAAAGTAATTTAATCAAAGCACTACAAATATTGGTGTGGAAACTTACAAGAATATAACTTTTCTATCAATTTAAATGCTAGAATGTGTTTAAGTTGATTTAAGATATCCTAGTGTAATATATTAACATACAAAGCCTTAGTCCAGCAGTCAGAGTGCTTAAAGGAAACCAAAGGTAGATGATGGGCAGCTGAACGAGCTGCCCTAGGCTAATCAAACACAAAGTCCCTACAAGTTACCTCCTCTGCTGTGTAATCTTCCATGTCGATAACTACCCCGTTAATATCTCCCCAATGAAAATAAGAAGTCTCATATAGCAAGACGTGATTTAAAATGATTACGATTTATTAGCTCTGTGAATATTCAAGGCACTTGATTCTTTATACCTGCCTAGGGACTGGATAATACACTCAAGCTAAAGAACTTCGAGCAACCTGGTCTAGTGGCTCCCATGGCAGGGAGACTGGAATGAGATGATCTTTAAGGTCCCTTCCAACACAAACCATCTGTGATGCTATGATTCTTACTCTGAGCCTACAGAAATTGCTGCATGTCTTCTTTGCCTTTGTAGTAAGCAAGGAGGGAGGTGCACGCCATGCACACCAGCAGCTATCAACAGAACTTGTTTATTCCAGGATAAGTTTTGCAGCCCCACAATTTCAGCTGGCAGCTGAAAATGGAGTAGGAAATTGTTATCGTATCAGACTACTTTATTATTTTCTGCAGCAAGTGCTAAAGGCATAGAGGTTTCCCCTTGGAAAACAAGAGCTGATTTACAGTAACATAAGCATTATGAAAACTACAAAATTAAAGCTGTCAATTTATAAAGAACCTGTTCTCTTCCAGCTCTGTGAACCTCTGTATCTTCTCCCTCTTCTCAAGACTGCTCCAAAGAAAAGCTTCAGTAATCTAGTACCCTGGTGATGGATTACCCCTCTTCAGAAACAACAAAAGTTAGATTATCTGGCACACAAGGGAAAACCTAGACACCAACACCAAACCAGCTCCAAATACACTGTACAATTAGAGGAGGATCTAATCTTGGGCAGAATGCCAACAATTACATTTCAGGGAACTTATATCAAAATAAAGCAATATATTGTTCTTATTTCTGCAGTATTTCAAAAGTTACGCACTACCAAAATCCCAAGAGTAATACGAACACTTGTCCTGGAGCAGCAAAGGTACAGACACAGCATTTTATACTGTAAAAGCGATCACTGCAGAATCCTAAGCTAGTGCTACCTTATTTCATTAAAAATCAAATGGCATTTATAACCACAGACTGGTTGCTGAGATTTTAATTTTACTATTATAGTAGATTGTTAATCTCTAGTCTTACTAGTGGGTAAAACTTTGGGAAGCCTAGCCTTGTCAGAGGACCATTAAGACAGCTGAGGGCTCAGAGCACAGGACAGATGAGTCGCCTTGCAGTAGATGGTGTTCCTTATCCACATGCTCATTCTGAGTAAACTTAAAGGAACTTAAAGTATCTGACGTCTGCTCTGCCAAATGTCACTGCACGGATCCACAAATGCTCGTCTCTCAGCTGGAAGAGATGGCTTACAGGCTTACTGAGATGTAAAGCAGGAATCTTGTCCCCTTGGGGAACTACATTAGAAAACAAACATTCCCTCTATACCGTGAGATATTATAGCAAAAACAAACAACAGAAAAACAATAGCCTTAACAACCCTCCCTCCCCCAGGCTGAAGGGATTTTATTAATCCTTACTGCAGAACTTATCTTCGTATAGATCTTCTGACTTGCTCCCTTCTGCCACGTCTGCTGATGAGGAGAAAAAGAAATGAAATCAAACCATTTAAAAAGAATGTGATAGGCAGCACTCACATGCATCAAGTACACCAATGACCTCTGTAACTTCTAAAAGATATCTGCCTGTACTTCTGCATGGCTTCCAACCTTCATATTTGCCTCTGGAGTATAGAGAACAAGGGGGCAAATACCCTCACAATAGAGAACAGCGGCTAAATAACCATACTATTAAAGTGCTTACAGCATAAACAATTCATTTCAGTCTCTCAAACCACAAGCAGGATTACTGCTTGCGGCACCTTTGTAATAAATATTTTTAGCCAGTGTTCCCTTTGTGGTTTATTGCTGGTTCTCCTCTGCCCCCGCTCTCCCACAGTGCTCCCCAGTGTTTTGAGCTATGAAATTGCCTGTTTAACACAGAATTTGGCGTCCCTCCTGTAATCTCTGAAGAGCATCTCTCCTCATAGGGCACAGGCAGTTTCTGCATGGGCAGGAGACTTGAGAACACCAGCTCTACAGCTTACGCTATTTATCTTTTTAGGTTTAAGATCCCCAGTTCTGAAACAAAATAACTATATTCTGGAGATATGTAGTGCGGTACAGGTTCAAATCAGCTTAGTAAGCTGATAGTGGTCACTAGACTAGGCTCTTGTCCTATTAGGTAAGAAAGTTGGAATTAATCTGATAAACATTGGTTTTCTTTACAAATGAATTATATTCAGCCTAGCAGATTTTGAAATAACATAATTGTAATGACAGCAAAATCTAGTTGTGAGAGCATCTTTTTATGTGAGTTATTTCTTCCTTCAGTCATTTTCTCCTGGAAAACTCTAACAAAATAACCCAGCGCTGGTGTAGCCACACGGATGTTACACCTATTTGGTAACAGAACAGAGCTGTGCCCATACCAAGCACGATAAAACAGTCAGGCTATCAAACTCCTTCTCTGAGACAGTGGGAATCAACAACGCCTGGTCTTTTGCAATGTTTGAAAACTCAGGTAGCTGTCCTTTGACGCAAGAAGTTTCAGCAAGAGGAGAACAAATGAGATACGGTGAAGCCTAAGTGCATGAACAACAGAGATAAGAAGAGTGCTTACATCTGTTAAGAGAAACAGCTGACTCCACAGCTGGATGCCTCCAGCACATACTCCCACCCATACACACAGAATCCAAGCAAGTCAATCATTAATATAGTGCAATTAGCTCTGCCTATCTTTATATGAGACAGGTTGTGTGACTGCTTGGTCAGGTACAAGGGAACTAATTGGCTGATGACCAGCTTTACATAGATGAACTCTACTACAAGCTCTCATCCCCAAGCTACGTGCTATACAAACATATCCAAATATTCCACTTATACCTGCAAATAAAGGCATCCCCAGATGAACACATCAGACTTCCAAAACAAATTTTAGCTCTTTAATTCTCAGTCACAAATCAAAGCCATAAGTGGAGACCAGCAACGCTTCTTTCAGGCCACTATCACAGCTCACCTATTCCAAGCGTTACCATATACCCACCTACCTCGGAGCATGTACCCACACAGCCTAACACAAACAGCTCTAACAGCCTCCCCAACCTCAGGGGTGAAGCAGAATGCAACTTAAAGAGCTACAACACCAAGGACCAAAATCTATGGTCTGTTGCCAATAATTTGCATGTTACTAACTCCATCCAGCTTCAGCACCAAAGCAGAGGCCCTTACAACCTAAACAAATTCCCAGGCAGTATTATCAGATCACAATAACGTGATGTTGGAGACAGCAAAAGACACAAGCAGCGTGGACTGGTTTGCTTTAACGCTTGCCTGCCTTGAATTTCTGGATACAAAAATTTCAGTGCAGGTGTAACTCCTTTCAGGTTACTTTAACAACCCAAATGACACAGCTGATCAAGCTGATTGGGAGAGGCTGTTTCAAGGTTTCAGATTAACAAAATGAAGATGGAAAAACACCCAAGGGGAGAAACAAAGGGCTGTAATGGAAGGAGAGTTAGGATGAGCAGAAGCACCTGAATGTGGAAGGTTCACAGATAGCTTGCTACAAACTTTACTTGGCAATATTTAATTATTAACAGCAAAAAAGAGAAGCAGAAAGCTCTTCCCCTAATGTTCAAACTCTAGCTGCACAAACACCTACACTTTTTCAGATATTAACAAAAGAAAAGCCATTCAGTACAAAGGCTCTCAATAGCTAGCTGTTGTGCAATATTATCCACAGCTATTTTACAAATTACAAAGGACAGAAGTATAATGCATTGCTTGGAAGCAACAAAGAGCTGATATAAAATGTGGCTGGAGCCCTTCAAATCAAGTTCTCAGTGCTGCTTCTGCAAAGCAACCATCTTAAGATAGATGCCTATGGCAACACCACCTAACTACTAGTGATTGTGTAACGAAGGAGGTTCTAACAAGGAATTCTTTCTTCTGGTGATACCTAGATGCAATCTGTGTTAGTTTTGTTCTCTGAGTGTTCCCAGACACTCTGACAATCCTACTTGGCTTCTTGTTACGCCACACAAGCTTTCAGATGCCCCAGCTTCCTTACAGAGCTGGACACAAGCCCAGCTTGGAGGCAGTGCATTTCCATACAGAGCCCCCCCTTTCCCTTCATCACACCCGCAGGCCCCCGGCCCTCCCGGTGCCTCTGACACTGCCGGGGCCGGGAGCAGCAGCAACCACAGGCTGTGCCCCCGGTGTGTGCCCGTGTGCTGGCACAGGGGGGCTGAGCAGCTCCTGGTTAAGTTATGGAAGGGGTCTCGAGCTTGGCATTCAGTTGGGAAATGCTCTGTCAGCCCCAGCATCCCTGCAGCCATCTCCCACATCAGGATGCGGTGTGTGCACACACGCAGCTCCTCACTGAAGAGGTGGGAGCGCTGTGAGGGAGCACGGCCCTGGGGCTACTTTGGGGGCACTTTGGGCCCGCTGTGGCTCCGTGCTCGGTCCCGGGACGATTGTTTTCTTACTGAGGCTGCAACAGCCGGGGCAGAAACCAGCTTGTTGCAAAGCCAGAGGATGTCTGCGGTGGTTATTTGGCTTGGCTCGGCAGCCGCGTGCTGTTTACGGCTGGATAAATAGCCACCACGTTAAAGATTATTAACTCGGCACGCTTAAGTGACCAATAAAGTTCTAATCTTTTATACGGCGTTGTAAACGTACACGGCGGTGTAACGCAGGCTCTTGCCAAACAGATAACAAATCCATTCCCCGAGAGGGGTCCAGCCTGATGGGAGGCACGAGGGGCCGTGAGGAAGGCCCGGAAGGTGATAACAAAATGTTGGGCACAAAGGGGAGCCGCGCTGATCACAGCTGGGTGATGAACGGGGTGCTGGGGGAGAGCTGACCTCACTTGCCCCAAAGCCTCTGCCCCCACTGACCCCAAAGCCTCCGCCAGCAGGCAGGACGGGACAGGCGATGTGCCCTTCCCCAGCCACCTGAAGGAAGACAGGTTTGGGAGAGGACAGAACTGGCTGGAGAGGTGTGGGAGCAGCAACGTGTGGGCAGTGTTGGAAGAGATTTTGTGGGAGGATGAGAAACTTCCATCTGTCCCCAGTATTTATAGCATCTTGTCACAGCAGCACGTGTCCCGTGCAGTCTGTGTGCGGGCTCAGAGCACCCCTCTGAGGTGAAGCAGTGCTGGTGTTCCCGTGCTTCTTGGGAGAAATTGAGGCAGGGAGAGGGAAGGTGTGCTCCTGGCGTGCACCCGGCTGGGGACCGGCAGGCTTTGGAGAAGCACGGCACAGGGAAATGCACCAGGCTTGAGGAATTTCTCTGCTAAAGCAGAAACGATGATTTGAGCTGAACATACCCTTTAGACAAATAATTGCTCTCAGTGTTCAAAAAGCAGAAGTAATCAAAGGCTCTCTTCAGATTTATCTACTGATGTTCCGTGGCGATTTCAGAGAGATTTTAGGAGCACAATGAGGACACTTTTGTCACCGAAGTCTGTGCACTGCCTGATAGTTTTACCATTCCGGTCACCCAGGTGCCACAGGGGGCTGGATTCCAGCAGACAGAGCCCGGCACAGAGCTGAGGTCAGCGCAGGGAGATCTGTCAGAAGGGGAGCGCTGTGTGCGTGAAGGGGAGAGCAGCCTGTGGAGCGGTAGACGGTGAAGAAATGGCAGATGGTGTGGACAGGGTGGGTGCCGTGAGCTGCCTTAAAGCCGTGGAGACTGCACGGCCACGTGAATAACCTTCAGTGCCCTGTTCCCAAGCTGTTGTGCTGTCTGTGGCTACGTGAGAGTGGGTGAAAACCATGCTCGACTGGCTGAATGCTGATGGGGAACATGTTTGAGCGCATCTACTTTTGTTTCTGGAGAAAGATGTTCATTGCTGGCAGCTTTTACAGAAACCAAGGGATGCTCGGGCTCCAAGCACTGCAGCAACTCAAATAAAGAGCAAGATCCAGTGACTGCCTAGGCACCAAGGGCAAAGAGCCTGCAAAGGCTTTCTGGGGATTGATGAAAGATATTGGGTTATAGGGCTGCCAGTCAACAACTCCCCTGAGTTTTGGAGAACTTTCACGTGGTGCAAAATGAATAGTCCCACGAGTACAGTGTTCAGTGAAACCTGGTTTCCTATGGCTTTGTGTCTTGACTGTGTTTTTCTTTTGTGTTTCTGAAGCCTGAAAATGGGTGAGCTGATGCTGAGCCATTTATTTGCATGGTGATGCTCTTCCACCTCACCTCTCATTTTCCTGGAACGTATTTGAACAGCAATGCATGCAGTTGGACATACCTCATTTTCTTATGAAGCCATGCTAGGGTTACGGTCTAGGCATGTGTGGATGTAACGGAGTCTTTCTGTCAGTGGCAACAGAGGGACTGAGTGACTGGATGGGGAAAAGAAAAGGGAAAATGAAAATAAAAAGCAAGGAAACACTGAGGAGGTGGAATGGGCCATCAGGTGGGAAAGCTGTCCCCGCGGGTGTGCAACAGCTTTGGAGAGGGGCCGGCACCCTTACAGGGGGTAGGAGAGTGGCTGGAGCACTCAGAGGAGTCCAGGACGTGCAGAAGGGATTGGGCCAAACCCTGAGCTGGGCTACTGAAGCTCTGGCTTTGCTGGTTCCGCGGGGATGCTGTTTGCACAGGGCTGGTTGCATCCAAAGCTGATAAGCCTGGCAGAGTGTGACCTCCTGTGGGTAAAACCGGGAATTACCGTGGGATAATTAAGTGAATCCTTTGCGTGTCACATAGAAAGGATGCTGGGATGCTTGCCCAGCGGTGTGATCACCTTCTTAGCCATCTGCAGCAGCCAGATCTGGATCCCTCCCCCTGGATGATCTGCTGATGTTCTTCCTGGCAAAGATTAAAACCTACCAAAATCAGGAGCGTGCTGGTGGACGTTTCAGCAAGAAGTCCAGGGGAACTGTTTTGAGGGTGGCTACTCATTTCTCTGGCTCACACCCTGTACTTCGCACTTAGCTGGACAGATTGCAGTTGGCTTTTCCCGACTCTTTGTCACTTCCCTCTCCCCAGCCATGGTACCTCCTGCCTGCCAGGGACAGGCGCTCATCCTGTCATAGCACAGACGCCATGGGAAATGCCAGCTTTTGGTCCTAGGCGGTCCTTCTGGTATGCACAGGGGATTCGTTAGGGTGGGCTCAGCAGCCTCCCTCCTGGATGGCTTTAATCACCCTCCAAGAGAGGACCAGGACATAGCTGTGGGTGGCAAAGTACGGCATACCCTCAGTGTATTGCCTCAGGTATTCCAAAATGCTTGATGATTGCCTTTTAAGCATGTGGCTTTGTCTACATCTATTACACGAGATATCTTGCAGTGTCAGACCCACAGAGATGCCTCCAGCTGCTGGGCACTCTTGCCAGCCTCTAGTAGCTGGAGGAGGAAAATTCATTGCAGAGGGATCTTGCAAGTTTTCTGCCACCCATGGAGTGCCTGCCTGCTGACCTGTGGGGTCTCAGGGAATGCCTGTCTGTTTTCTCAGGGTTTGCCCTGAGAGGATGATTTTGAAGGAGTTTGGTTCTTTCTGAAAAGGGGTTTATACCACAGAAGTGTCCGGGGGCTGTTGGTGATGCACGTGCTGCAGACCTGGATGGATAAATATGTGTTGGCTGGATTTAGGCCCCTCACTGGCTTTGATGTTGTCTTGGTGCCTTTCTTCACCTCATACCTCTCTGCACCAGCCCCTTCTGCTGCTTCTTGGGGGACTTAGTGGTGTTCACCAGGCTCCTTGGATGCTGACATCCCATGCCCAAGCAGCCGGCTGGGCTGTGCCCGGCCCTGGGGAGCATTTCCACCAGCATGATGGAGTGGGAGTGGTGAGGACCCAGCAGACTTCCTGGGGCAAACAAGTGCAAAACCAAGTGCTGTGATCTCGTGGTTTTGCTTTCTGGAAAGCTGAGAACAGGCTGGGCCCACGCTGGGAAAGAAAGAGGAGAGGGTGCATCGCCCAGTCTGGAGCAGGTGCCCCCCAGTCCCAGCCTGGTGGCCAGGGCAGGTCCCTAACTCTGCTTGGCAAGGGGGCTTCACCCCAAAACCCACGGCGCTGGGTGCTCTCAGGCCTGTCTCTGGTCCCCCCGAGGGCAAAGCAGAACCTGCAATTAGCATTTCGAAAAGGTGTGAAATGAAGCCAGAGCAAAAGCAGGCTCGGTGGGTGCTCTGACCCCGGGCCTGGTCCTCGTGGCCCTCGCACCTGTGCTGGAGTGTGAATCGCCACTCTGTGCCGGTGCCCCTCTCCCCCTCCGCACACTCTGTTTTCATTAGCGTGTGCTCTTGGGTTAAGGACCGTTCTCACTTCCAGCTGAACAAACACTTTCCATTGCATGTAAAATCCAGCCTGGTGCTAATAGGCGTCCCCCCGCCTTCCTGCTCCCCTCTGCCACCTTTTGTGCAGTTGGCAGGACAAAAAAGTGGTGCTATTACCTGACTTATTATCGGCACGGGACTGTAATTTATGGCGTATGCTTGGTAAAGTGCCATGCTGAAAACATTTATGGCCCACTTAGAGCCCTGCGGGGCGGTGGGAGGGAGATGGCTGCGGAGGGGAAGCCTGCTGTTCCTCCTTCGCAAAATCCTGCACAGCCTGAAAGCCTCCTCTGCCCTCTGACAGGGACCCTGCGGGCTGGCCCAGCACCCCTGCCCCATGGATGTTGGACCTGGCTGAGAGGCCAGCACTCGGGACAGACATAAAACCTTACTGTCCTTAGCTTAAACCAATTTTCTCTCCCTTTGGGCATTTATCCAATTCCCCATCTTTACGTTCTCTGGCCCCATGCAGTCACACAGCCAGAATCCCAGACCCTGCCTTCCTTATCTTCATAAGGCACGTGACACCTCCTCCTTGCCCTGTGGGATCCAACGCCTTGTCCTCTTGTGGAATAAAAAATGCCAGCCTGTTCAAGCTGCTCAACATGCAGCATGTCAGGCAGAGGAGCCACGAATAACTCCTCCTGAGGATGGTGCTCCAGTAATTTAGCTGCTCTCTAGTAACGAGGTTCATACTTGGAAGCAAACACTCCAGAATTTGGTTTACCATGCCTGGATTTGACCAGGCAAGGTGCTGTGAAGAGGAGACAAGCGAATCGTCAGTGCTGTGTGTGGGCTGGATTTGAATAGCAAACTAGGAGGGTGAGGGGAAAGCCAGTCCCAGCAGCAGTGACTTTTCAGTGCCTGACCAGAGACTTGTCAGGAGTGGGAGCTTACACCCTGGTCCTGCGATGTGTGCCATGGAGATTCAGCACGGAAAAGTGTGTTTGACACCAGGCTGTTTGCTGCTTACCAAAAAGTTAATGTTGCCTGTTGAACTTCTCTCGAGAAAACGTCATCATTCATCATTTAGAAGTATTTGTGTACAGTGAGCCAGGCTGTCTGTACACTGTGTAGAACAAACATATGTGAGTTCGTCTTCCTTCTTCTGTCTTTGCCTGCTGGGGGAAAAAGCAGTTGTTATGAGCCTTTGGCCACGGCAGTGCATCTGTGTGCTGGTGTTAACAGGGGTGTTCTGCCTCTGGCTGGGGAGGTGCGTGGGTATCAGGCACTCTCTGCTGGCTGCATCCAAAGCTTTGCAAGATAAAACCTTGGGAGTCTGGTGATGCAAGGAATCTGCATGATGCCCGCAATGCCTCTTCCAACTCCAGTTATCATCCTCCTGCTGTTATTTCTGGCCACCCTGTCTGAAGGGTCCCAGGGCTGAGGTTTTGGGCTGGGAGAATGCCTTGAGCTGGAGCTGCTTCACTCATGCTGCGGTTGGGCAGAGCGCATGTTTTGGATGGCATTCATTTCCCCAAACAGTAGCTGTCTAGAAGTTTGCCATCTGGTGTAATTTTGCCCTTTAATCTCCATCTGCACTATGCAGTGGGGAGAGATGGAATCCTCATGAGTGAATCAGCCCCTTTGTTCTGAGCACTGTCGGATGGAGCAGCTTGCTCTGGAGTTGCTTTTGTGTCTGCTCGCTGGAGCTTTGCTCTTCAGGTGCTAAAGTTGGAGGAAGGGGAAAGCCACCCTTTGGGCTTTCCATGTGAGCGAGGGATGGTGGGAAGCTCCCATCACCTGCAGTGTCTGAGACACCTTTTGGCCTGGTTCTGTTTACCAAGTTTGGTCAAATCTCCCCCGAAATCCCAGAGATTCCCTTTTCTGACATGGCAAGAAGTGGGCTGGTGGCAGGGCTAGGACTGGATTCCACAGGCAGCAGAGTAGAGCCGCTGTCCTGAAATGTTTCAGCATGTCCCACAGGGTGAAAACAGCTTGGCTGATAATAAAACCTTTGCTGAGTGTGAGATTATTTGATGGGAAAGGGAGGCGGGAGGGATGCAAAAAATACCTGTCTTAAGAGGGTTCACTGTGTGTGCACCTGATAAAAATCATAACATGGGATCAGCTTTCTTCTCTGCTTGCTTGGCTTTTGGCATGCATAACCAAGCTCTGGCAGGCAGGGCAAATTTCCTTCTCCCCAGGGTCGTTAAAAAAGACCATTTCCCTGTTGAAGGAGAGGGAGGGAGGTGGGGATGGAAAGGGGAGCTGAGCCAGGCAGTGGGCTCGCCCTGCCCGCGCTGCCGCAGAGCCTCGGCTCTCCCGCCCCCACCGCTCTCCGCAGCATTAGGCACGTGGGATTGAGGGGGGCTGGATGGGTATGAAAGCAAACACACATCTGGAAGTTCCTCCAGTTAATTGGGCAATTATTCATACCACTCTTGCTGGAAGCAGCCTGCTACCGCCGAGCCAAAACCAACAACAACAGACTGCGGGCGTACTCCGTCCCCGTTCGGGGCAGGGAGGTGTGTGTGGCGAGGTGGGGCTGCCGAGGGCAGGGTGAGCCACGGGGGCACGGACCCGCTCCTGGGCTGCCCCTCTGGGCCATGGCCATGGGTGGGAAGCCCCCAGGTCCCGGGGAGGTGCTTGCTTCACTGCACATGTGGGCCCCGGGCTGGGAGGGGGCGGCTGCTGCTGTGGAGCACCAGGAGAACCCAAGTCAACCTGTGTTGGGTTTTATTAGGAGCTTGGCAGGCCGTGGTGTTGGTGAAGGTAGTCCAGGCCCAGCTGTGCTCTGTAACACTTTACTCCTCGTAAATAGTGGGTTCGCTGCCATTCCTGCCCAGCTCCCACCTGAGGAAGGCTCTGGCAGCCCACGTTCACCTTTTCCATCCCTCCTCCTTCCACTTCCTCCCATCCCTGGTTCCTCCTTAGCCGGACAGCAGCACTGGGGCATGTCTTCAGGCCCTGCTCACCTCTGGTGTGCTGTGCAGGTGGGGTGCTGAGGGAGGGCAATGCTTGCTGGCCTTGGCTTTGACACTTCATTCCCTGCAGTTTGCCCAGGAGCTGCCCTGAGCACTGGTTTTGTAGCACACCGTGCTGCAGTCAGAGCGGCTTGTCCCAGGGCAGAGGTAACAGGCTCCTGGGGAAATGATGTGCAGGGCTGCCCCAGACACTATCAGCTGTGAAATGTTGTCTCTCTTCTTTCTCGTCTCTAAATCCAGCAGGATATACGATTGCTCCTAGAGCTGAGTGTGCCAGGGTTGCCCATCAGTGGGACCGAGCCACATCTTGAAACCATTCCCCTGGAGCTGCTGTTTGAATGCTTTGCCATGTTCCTTCCTCTCTGCTGAAGCTCACAGGAAGCCTACCCCCTCCTAGCAGAATATATCCCCTTCTCTTAAACCGTGCCTGCCGTGAGGAGGTGGGGGTGCTGTGTTCAGCCCCTCTGCCTCCCACTTTGCCTGAGAGCGTGTCTCTGGCACTGGGGGATATGGTGGCAGCCTCAGAAATGCACACAGCATTGGGCTCCACCGGCATACTTGGACCCACCTCCAGCCAACCCCAGCTGGGATGTGGATGGAGAAAAGTTCCCGTTGTTCCATTTTTCCTTGTCTTTTTCCTTGTTCCATGAGCTGGGTCTTCTTTGAAGAACTTTGCTGCCACTAACTCAAGATCTCCCTTAGGATAACGTAAATCAGACAGACAGTTTGGCTCCAGGATGAACATGGGAATGTAAGCAAGGCTACACTGGATCACACCATGGAGCTGCTGAGTGCGGGATCCTCTCCCCAGCATTGCTGGAGTGAGTGCTCTAGGAAAAGACTCGAAATAATGCATGCATGGCGTGCTTTCTCCTGCTCTTTCCTGGCAGCCCACAGATGTGATGAAAGGTTTATCTAGTGAGTGATCAGCTAATATTTTGCATCTTTGTTTGCCCATTTTTGAAGTGTTTTAGAAGCAGCGATGGTGCTAACTCAGAAAGGCTTGGGGACGTGAAGTTCTCTGCATGCAATTTTCGTAGTGCTCTCAAAAGTACCGCGAGGACATCACACCACGAAAAACCACTGGAGAGAGGAGAGCACGATTCTCTCTTACAGGAGAGAGCAAAGAATTGAAACGGCTTGTCTGAAATCTCAGCGGGGATCCTTAGCAGAGTGAGGTGTTGAAACCAGATGCTTGGAGTTCTGGTGACAGTTCAGCCTTCCTCTTTGATAGTCACCCACACAGAGATCTAAGGATGGGAGCTGCTCGTCGAGGAGCCAACGCAGAAATAAAACTAACTGGAGTGAAAACCTTCCTTACCTGTAGGAGGATGAAATCGTCCAGTTGGAGAGGTCAACCAAGAAAACTTACTTTGTCTGTGATTAAGAAATGGAAACATTGCTGAGGGTCCAGCTGAGCTGGAGGTGCTCAGAAAATCAAGGTAAGTGGTGCAGAGCAGATGAGAGAGGTGTGGTGTTGTAATGAGGAATGAGTCCGGGACAGGACCCATCAGCCAGCCAGGAGGGGACAGGCTAGAGCCGCCAGCCATGCTGAAGGGATGAGAAAGGTATCGTTTGAAGTAGGAGGGTGTATGGAGCTGGGCATTGAAATGAAACAGCCGAGATACAAGCACCAAGGGACAGCTCTTGCTCTCACTGAAGGGAATGGACTGACTCCCATTGACGTCAATGAGGGCTGAACTGGGACCCTTGCGAGAACTATATTGAACACAGACAAATCCAGCAAAGTCAAAACAGATGATGCAGGCCGCTTAACACAGTCACAGGGAGCTTGTTGCGAAACCTCCTAACGAGGCAGTTCTGTCAAGCAGCCATTTCCAAGCCCAACAGGCTCCAGCCTAGGAAAGGAACATGGGAGGCTGTGGTGCTGGAGAAGGCACGCCCAAGATGGTAGGCAGAAATGGCACGGAGCGTGTCCTCATGGAGGCTGAACATAACCCCGCTGGTAACCCGATTTCCCCGACCTCCTTGGCTACCTCGCCGTAGCCCAGGGTGCTTTTTGTTCAGGTCTCCCTGTCCCGCTGATGAAGCTTCTCATGAAGCTGAAGGCGCGGACAGACCGGACAAGTTGTCATGGAGGAATCTGCTGCCATACATCAGCTGACGGCGGGGGGCATCCGCGTGCACACCCTTAATCCATGGCGCCTGCAAGCCAACTCGAGTTCGCCAACGCGACAGAACCGCACTGAGCTGGCTGAAATGACCTGATTTGCACGGACTAAGCGAATGCACATGGACTGCACTGCTGACGCAGTCAGTGGTTGCCGCGTGATAGCCTGTTCCTGTGTGTGCCTTCAGCCTCTGACTCATCGCCCCAAACTCTTCCTGCGCTGCACTTCTCAGCCTCTTGTTCCAGGTTTACAGCGCCTGCCTTCCTCTGGGTCGGGGATGTCTGTGATCCTACCCAGCCTCTTGTATCTCCAGAGAGTAGTTGTGGCAGATCTCGTGCCCTGCCCTGCAGACACACGGCTGCCTCCCCAAGGAAGGCTGTCCTCATCCTCTTCATGGCCAAGGGAACTTGGGCAGCCAGCTCCTCCAGGGGGTGCTGGACATGGCTTGGAATATATCACCCGTCCCCACAAACGTCCATCCTTTTCCTGTCCAGCAGGCCTCCTTCATCACCATGACCCACCTCTCTATCTTTGCTTTTTCCCTCCTCTCAGAGAAAGCCAGAAGATGTGGAGCACCCCAGTCAGGTCCACGGGAAGATCTGGGCAATATCCGCTCTCTGGCACAGTGGGACTTTGGAAGAGGTGAAGGAGTTTAAAGGAGAGGCAAGATGAAGTTACTAGTATGGATTGTTCAATTGAAAAGAGAAGAAAATGAGTTTTTGGATGCTCCTCTGAAAGCGACCTGGCTTGTCCATGAGGGAGGCCTGGCTTGGGCTGTACAGATGAAAATTTGCTGGAGCCACATTTCCTCCATACCACATCAAAGCAGAATTCAGTCCTGGAAGTTCCATCACCCCTAAACCTGGAGCTGCATGTCCTGGCGGTGGTATGAGAGAAGGGAGAGACCTAAATCAGGTCTAAATTAGCAGCCAGAAAATGGAGTGGAAAGAGAGCACTGGGATGGAGACAGGCAGGGGGCATTGTTGCTCTTAAAATGGTTCTGTGGCTCATGCACTGCTTAGCTGTTCGGGGAAGGGGGGAATTTCACCCTTGATTCCCCCCAGACGGATTGGGCCACAGCTTTGCCTTCTTTTTCACCCTGGATCCACTGAAACAGCAGCATCTTGGGCAGGGAGCAGCCTCCTTGATGTCAGAGTAGTGCTTTGTGGAGGAACCTGACAGGGAAACCCTGAAGGTGGGGGGAAGCAGGGGCTGCACTGACCACTGAGGCATTGCCTGAGCTTGCAGGGATGGAGCGAGGAGAGCCAAAAGCTCAGCAGTGTTGGAGCTAGCAGATGTGAAGTGAGCAGAGAAGGGGCTCTGAGCATCTCAGCAGCTAAATGAAGGCTGAGCAAGGTGTGGACTTGCTGCTTCCTGGGGCAGAGGACTGAGAAACAGGATGGGGAAAAGGCAGAGGGACTCGACACTTATTTTGATGCTGGGACCAGTAACGTTTAGTGTCTTTATTAATGACTCAGAGTGCACTCTCAGTAAGCTTATGGTTGATACCAGATTGAGGGCAAACAGTTGATACATTGGAGGGCACAGCTGCTATTCAGAGGGACCTTCACAAGCTGTCATCTATTTTATGCTGTGATGTGCGTTTCAAGGCTGATGGCCTGCCTTTTCCCTGCTGCCTGGGCTGCTCGTTTGCTTCTTGATTGCATTTCAGGCAGCCTCTCTCTGGAGATGATGGAAACAAGTCTCCTTTCTCAATGTAAGCAGCTGAAGGGACTGTTTCGGACTTCTCACATCTCAAAGCAAGTGGAATTTGCACTGCGAACCCTACTTTCATGCTTGTGGATTTCCTGCAGTAGCAGCATTGCCAGGAGCCACATGTAAGCTACTGTACCAGCCCAATGTGTTTTGCTGATGACTTGCCTGTGGGCCATAAAGTGGGAAGGCGGCTGTGTCTGAGAGGAGGCACCCTCTTGGAGGATCCCTGCCCCAGGTTAGCTCTCCAGGCACAGCCTGGCACGGAGCTGCATCTCTCTCTGTGCTAGCTAGCAAGGGGACCGTGTTCTGTGAGAGGAGGAACCGCAGAGGTCCACACTGAGTTGCAGAGCAGTAGCAAAGGTGGTGGGAGCACATCAGCAGTGCCACCTTGTTAGCTGTGCACAGCACATCAGCACTGCTGCATCTTCTGGGCAGCATCTGGGACAGCCTCCCCCGGCCGTGCTCCTCCTTTTCTTTATTAATGGGCACATTGTAAGATGGAGTGGTATTATTTATAAGACTGATTTTTCTCTCTCCTTTGTTTCTGCCTAGCAAACAACGTCCCCCTCCGCATCCCACAACTGTTCGCCTCCTTCAGATATCCGTGTGGGGATGTTTGTTGATGTGACAGCATGCAGCAGCCAGCGCTGCCAAAGTCAATGCGTCCTGTGTCCATTCTGAGCAGGCTGGGACTGTTGGCTTCGAGTCTCCTGAGAGATCCCAAGGCTGTTTGTTGACTTTGCCCTTGGCCAGTGTTAGATAAATAGTGAACGTGTATTATTTTTGTGCTTCTTCCTCTGAGCAGCTCAAGCGCTACAGTGTCAGTCACTGACATCAGTTGTTTCCCCTGGATTGTGTTCTGAGTGGAGAAAAGTGATCTGTGAAACCTGCCTGAAAGGGTGAGGAAATCGTGGCCCTTCCTCCTGTTCTGGGGCCTAGATGTGCTTAATGCTACCTGCCCTTCTTGGGCGCTGCTCTCCCAAGAAAGGGGGCTACTTCTCTGCGTCACATCCTGGTGTTCTTGGTCATTTCTCAGCGTTATCCACTGTGTTTTATGGCTCTTGGACTCTGTGTCAGATTTGGGTGAAACAGGTCAGCGGGCTCCCGAGCTGTTGGGGATGGATGAACAGACATAAATAGCGTGATTGCATAAGTTTCATTTCTGTCGCAAACCAGACCGAAACAGCCAGCTCCACCATTCCCCGTTGGATAGCTTGCAACCGAAAGCATTGCCGAGGTAATGAGAACAATGCTTCCTGGTTCCTGGACAGGATCTTCCCTTGGTGTAAACTATTTCTATGCCATTGGAAGCAGTCAGCAGATGCTGATTTGCAGCAGCTGGCTTGAGACTGCAGAGCACACTGCCCACTGGACTCCAACCAGCAGAGGACAGACACGATGGGAGAGGTGACCCAAACTGTTTCTGGACTGCTCAGCTTTCCTGGCTACGTGGAGTTTCTGTTTGTGGCAGTAAAGTAGAAGATGAAGGCTAGCCTAGCCCTGCAGCACGGTACTGTGCTTTGGTTCTTCATCCTATGTCAATAAACTGTGCCTGATCTATGGGATTAGGTGAGGTCACTGTTCCCTTCCCTTCTGTGTGCCCAGCTGCCCTTCCCACAGCACTCAGCAAGGGAGAGGGCAGGTCAGACAGTCTGTAGTTGGCGTGGGTGACGGTTAGCACAAATACCACATTATAAACCACAAAAACAGTGAGCAGCGGGGCTGCTCTGGTGCGATTCAAGGCTCTCTAAGAAGAACAGGCGAGATAAGGAAAACCAGGCAAAGTGTCCTTGGAAAGATAAACGGAACAAAACAAAGCAAGTTACAGTTGAGTTGGGAAGCAAGCTCAGCGCTGAGAGCAGTGAAGGTGGTTCTAGACAAAGAACTGCAAAAATTTTAAAAGGGAGTCAGAATACAGAAAATATGAGCAAGTGAGCGGGCTGTAACCTCCATGGAGCCTGCAGGAGGCATGGCTCCCCAGCACAGCCTCTCCACCTTCCTGACACTCCAGAACTGTCTGCCCAGCACCCTGAGACACCCCTGCCCGACACCCACTCGCTGAGGAGAGGTTATTAATGCAGGTGATTTTGAGCACGTGGGCATAATCATGCCAAGTGCTTTTCCATCTGGGTTTCTCTCCTTCCAAGTGTGAATTGCCCCTCTACTGGGGGGTGTACATGGATAGGTGCCACGGCACGTGGGAGCTGTGTGATGCTCACAGGGGTGGCTGGCAGTCCTGAGTTAAAGAGATGTGCATCAAGTCTTTATTTTAACAGGAGATGGGCTCAGGGAACTGGGTGCTCAGGGGACAAATTATTCAGGGGCATAACACTGCTGCTTGTGCTCCCATGGAGGAGCTGGCCTGGAGAGCAGGCGCGGTTCAGAAGCAGGCAGGACAGCGGGGATGTGTCCAGGGGCTGAGCAGCACAGTATTGAGCCTCCAGATGTTGGCCTTCGTAAAGCTGCTCCTGGGATCTCCTGGAGATGATGGTATGTGCTCACTGTCTCATCCGGGCAGGCCTGGACACCCAGACACCATAAGATTTTGGCTGCAGCACCAACCTGAAAGTCTTACTTGGTGGCTGTGTGCACCCCTGCCTCCCGAGGCTGAGAGTGATCTGTGCATGAATGCATTTTGCAGGATGGTGGGAAATGGAGGCACTGAGGTGTTGCTGTCGAGGCATGGGTGTTGCTGAAGGAAACACCTTCCCTCTGCCCCACGTGTGGGCTGCAGGCCATGCTGGACCACAGAGGTTCGTGGTGCTCATTGGGATCCTTCCTTGTTTTTTGACTGTACACCTGCGCACACATCCTGCCCCAGGGAAGGATGATAGGATGATGTCCTTACATTACCCAAACCCTTTCCATTTGGGCCCAAGGGCATCCACGGCTGAAAGAGGGGGACATCATAGTCGCCCCTTGTCACAGCAGCTCTTCCCAGTGCCACCCACAGCTGCTGGGAGCAGCCCCGCACACGGGTCCTGGCTCCACCAGCACCTCCTGTGCTGGGAGCACGCTGCCTTCAGCCAGGCTGGCCCCAGGGAGAAGTGTGGGACAAGCACACAGAGCTAAAACCTCTCTGCAGCCCTGCCTTGATGCTGGCCCCAACACGGTGCCCTTGCTTTGCTGCTGGCAGCACTGGCCTCCAGCCCTGTGCCTCCGTGCTCTGATCAATGAGCTGCCTTGTGCTGATGAGACCGGCTCAGCAAAGTGGTTTTTTGTCCGTCCAAGCAGGGCTCAGGGTTCTCCTGTGCCCGCACATGTGCCAGGCAGGGGCATGGTGCTGAGAAGACAAGGTGATGTATCAATTGCTGTAAAGAAATTGGACAGTCCCAGGGCAGAGGGAAGCGAGTAAAAGCTTGCAGCGAGGAGCTGCTTCAGAGGAGCCTCCTGCTGAGCCACAAAGGGCTGCCTGGGGGCTGAGAGCGGGTGCTGAGCGGCTCTGTGCCACAGCCAGGACCCGACACGCTCTGGAAAATGCTCCTGCTGAGCTGTGTCCCTGGTGGCACACCTGGCCCGAGCTGCTCGGAGCGGCTGCAGGGCTCTCGGGCCGCGGGAGGGAGCAGCATCCCAGCTACCGCGCTGCTGGCAGCGCAGCCTGCCAGGGAATTACGGATTAATGTGGAACTGATCTGAGATGAAACACTTTGGATCAGGACCACAACCAAAAATATTTTGAGTCGGATCAAACTGAACCAAACAAATCTGTTTGTTTCCTGCTTTCCCAGCAGACAGTCAGCCTTAAAGGTCACAGAGCTGCAAAGCGTGGCTGGGCACAACTGCATTTTTCTTTAGGAAAAGGAAAAGGACAGAAAATTCCTGAGCAGCTGCCCGATGGGTGAGAAAGGGGCTGAGTCACCTCTCCTGATTTTAGGGCATTTTTTGAGGAGCTGAGGCTAGGAGCCCTAGGATGGAGAGAGCCAGGCATCTCCGGAGGGGAGGTCCTGGCTCCCCAGGGGACACAGCCAGCAGGGGTGCAGCTGACCACCTGCATCCTCAGGGATGCTGAGGAGAGGCTGAGGCTCCTCCGAATGGCTGTTTGAGCTCCTGGTGTGGGGAAGCAGGAGTCTTTCCAAACCTTGGAGACTGTGTCAACACGGCACGAAGGTATGCAGACAGGTTTAGGCAAAGAGGGAGGAGAACAATCAGACTTATCCATTCCGACAACTGCTGATTTGATAACTCCCTGTGCTGTTAGCTGGCATTAGCCCGTGACCCAGAGGCAGAAATCTGCAGAGACAGGCTTTGTGGCCATTCCAGCTGCTGATCGCCTCTTCTGAAGAGCAGGGTCCCCATCCTGTGGCCATCACCCTGTGGGGATGCTGAACCCTGCACCAGGCAGCCCGGGGGCTGTTCTCACTCACGTGCTGCTGCGGGGAGCTCCTGGCGGGGAGCCCTTCTGGAGGGGCTGCTGGGGGGCTGGGGAGCTGCTGGCTCCCACCCAAGCACTGGTTCCCTCTGATTGAAAGCTGAGGGCTCTGCTGTGCTCCCAGCTCAGTGCTGTGAGCTCTCCTCAGCTGCCGGCCGGTCCCCGGGGCCATCTCACCCGGCACTTTTTCTGCAGGTGGGAGCAGCCCGGAACAGAGTGGGCTCCCAGCGAGGTGTGTGATGCTCCACACGTGGCCGGCTGCAGCCCCTGGGGACCTGCAGGGCTGCCGCCAGCTCCTGCAGCCTTCCCGGTTCCTGTGCGAGCCGGGATCTCCCAGGCAGGTGCCTGAGGGAGCAGCCTGGGAGGTTCCTTGTTGCAGCTGAGCCTGGCGTGAGCAGCAAACCGGGGATGCTCCTTCTGGAGAAGCAGAGCAGGAGCCAGACACGGATGTGTGCGAGCAGCTGTGTACACGTTCCGATGTGCGTAGGGACTCACGGGGTGTGCTCAGCCTGCGTCCTTCGTCCCCGCTGGTATACTCGTGTTTACTTGATGCAGGCTCGTTTCTAAACTAAGAACATGCACTTTAAATTTGGCAATGTCTCTTTAATTCAAAGAGCATTTAAGATGCTCAGATGGATCTGGCAACTGCGGTCTGTTTTTATTAGTAAAATGATAGCGTATGATATCAAAGTCTGTTTTCATTGCCCTTGCTGAAAGAGATGCCAAATGCAAATCCATTTAGAGACGCAAACCGGATTTATAAACTTCCTTTTGCTGTGCCTATTAAACCGGTGACAAGCCAGGGCCTTGGAGTTCCTCTCCTCTTCCAGACTGGGAGCTGGGTGCTGCCTTGCAGCGGTGCCTGCCGGAGCAGCGGCAGAGGGTGCTCTTCCCCAGCCCGGAGCTGGCCGCAGGCAGCCAGGCAGCGCTGCCTGCCCAGGAGACACGCAGCTCTCCGTGCCCGGAGCCAGCTGGAAAGTGGACGGGAACAAACTGGCAGGGCTCCCCAAGCAGCTCTGGTGGAGGCAGCAGGGGAGGCCCACGGAGCTCTGCTCGGGGAGGCTGCTCGTGCCTCCCCGCACCTCCTCCTGGCTGTGCCCGCAGGCTCACCGCAGTCAGCTCGGTCACCATGGCCCACGGGACAATCCTGGGGGTGTCCTGGGGTGTGGGGATGTGCCCAGAGCCACCCTGCAGCCTGTGGCACAGGAGAGCTGCTCTCAAACCTCCCTGTCCTTGGGAACATGCCTGGCTGCTGGGGATTTCTGTGGGTTCCCTTGGGCAGCCTCGTCCCTTCCTCTCTGTTTCTTGCCCAGGACTCAGGGCCCTGGCAGCCACGTTCAGAGGTTGGACCAGGCGATCTTGGAGATCTCTTCCAACCTAGATGACTCTGTGGTTCTTTGATTCTGTGATCCATGAAGCCCAGGGAGGACACCTATGTACTCATCTCTGTCTCCGTGACCATTCATCCTGCTCCACGGAGGGGCTCACATGGAGCTCTCCTTGACATCCTGCCCCCTGCAATGCTGTGCTGGGATGGCTGTGCAGGGCCGAGGTGCTGGGCAGGGTGCTCTGCCCGTGCTCACTGTGTTCACCCTGTTGTTGAGCTCTGCACTGGATCGAGCTGTGGTCCTCCACCCCTCACAGCCACAATTTCAGTTAAATGCAGAGTACATCACGTCCCTGGGTAACGCCACCTGAAAGGAAAGTGTCAAGGGGATTCTCGTCTGCAGATGGGCCCTCACACTCCTCCAAACACCTGTAAGGGACCTCCCCAGTCTCAGCATTTCTGACTTTCACATTGTCTCCTTGTAACATCCCAGCAGCTGCTCTCCTGGAAGTTCTTCTGGGAACGTTGTGACCCTGATCCCAAATGCTCGAGGGACGCATGTGCCCAGCACAGTGCCACAAGGCACAAAGGAGCAGCACCCCACAGCCCTGTGGGTGCAGCCCCCCTGCCGGGTGGGCATCCACACTATTGTAAGCCCAGGAGATGAAGGGCTTGTGCAGCGTTAGCAGCATATACTCATTATGATGGTCCAGAATATTCATTATTATCTTTTTTTTTCCCAAAGCATCTGCAGTCCTGGGGACACCGCTGCTGAATCTGACCTGAATCTTCCACCTGATGCACCTGGCACAGGGAAGGGGAGAAGAGAGCCCAGGCTGCCTGTGACTGATGGAGCACATGAGGCTGCTCGAGGCAGAGGTGAGCTCTGGGGTCATGGGGACGGCAGAGGGGTGCTCAGGATGCAGGGGAGAGCTTTGGTGCCTGCAGCATTGTCCCTGCTCTGCCTGCAGCAGGCAGCACTTTGGCCTGGGTATGGTGCAGGGCATCAGCCCGCCGTCCTGTCCTCCTGTGAGGGGTCGTGGCCTGCCAGGTACATCCTTGTGGTGCTCAGGAGCGGCCGCTGCCCCAGCTGGCACTTCCCAGCTGAGAGCACAGGCGGAGGGAAGTGATTCACTCAAAGCCACCCAGTGAGTCAGTGGCAGAACCGGGAATAAAGCACAAGTCTTCTCCTGCTCAAACCACTAACTCAGCCAGCTCCTCCGGGGAGGTCGGGTGCGTTCAAGGGGACCATGAACTATTCTCTCGCCTGTTTCAGCAGTTTCCAAAGAATCAGGGCTGTGGAAATAATCCAGTCCCAGCTTCTCAGCAGAAACTCTGCTCCAAACTGCACTTGTGAGATCAGTTGTTTAGAAAAACATAATGAGCCCAAGTAACGAGGCTGCTGCTCCTGCCAGGGTGTAGCACGAAGGTATTTGGGCAAGGGAGAGAGCAGCGAGCTGGGTACAGAGACCCTGGCTTCAGCGACTGTGCAGTCTCAGGTGAGTCTGAGGTGCCTGGGGACTTCTAGCATGGGTTCAAACAGCTCAGCCACAGCAGCTTAATGACTTACTGCCCTTCCTTTCACCACTGTCCCTGTGCACACTCGTCTGCACAGCCTCTGGTGGAGCTGGCTGCAGTGTGAGGAGATGAGGCTGCTCCCTCCAGCCCAGCCAGGCTCATCCTCTTTCCCTGCTGCCCTGCAGCTGGGTTCTGCACCACACAGCCAGCAAATGAAGCCTGCCCAGGCCAGCAGAGCTCCTGCCTGCACCCTGTCCACGCCGTCCCTGGGGTGCGCAGCTTGCTCTGCCCCCCAGCATCTGGCCATGCCGCCCTGCTGTGGGCTGAAGCCTGACAGCCAGGGCTGACTGGGGAAATGAACTGGAGACATGATGCTTCTCCTTCTCCTTCTCCTTCTCCTTCTCCTTCTCCTTCTCCTTCTCCTTCTCCTTCTCCTTCTCCTTCTCCTTCTCCTTCTCCTTCTCCTTCTCCTTCTCCTTCTCCTTCTCCTTCTCCTTCTCCTTCTCCTTCTCCTTCTCCTTCTCCTTCTCCTTCTCCTTCTCCTTCTCCTTCTCCTTCTCCTTCTCCTTCTCCTTCTCCTTCTCTCCCACCTTCACCATCGCAGCACCCAGGGGTGGGAGCTGGCACCGGGCTGGCCACTCTCCTGTCCCATGTGTGGCAGCCCTGCTGCCCTTTCCACCCAGCTCTGCTGCCTGGCTGGGATTCGCCTTTCAGAGCAGCTTATCTCTGTTTCCAGTGTGCGGGCTCAGCCAAGTTGTGCATGTTTCTTGTTTGTTTGTTGTTTCAGCCCTACGCTCCGCCAGCCGTGGTGGCAGGCAGCGCCTGCAGCCAAGCCCACAGCGACCACAGGGGTGGACCTTGCTAAACCTCGCAGCCGTGCTGCTGGCGTGGCCGGGCCAGCCCAGGCGGCTGCCGTGGCAAGCGGCAACGGCCCCCGTGGAAAGGCTGTTTGTTTACCCTGGGCCACAGGCGCGCTCGTGCGGAGTCTGTGGGGCATGGGCCAAGCCGCAGTGTCTGGCGAGCAAATGCGAGGGGCTGGAGCGCGCAGGACATGGGAGCTGTGGTTTCTGCAGGCAGAGGAGCTGGTGCATGGCTCCGGCGGCAGCTTGGAGGAGAATTCGCACCAGGGTTTGGAAAGGAAGGGATGGGGAGAGCCCCGGCCCTCTGCGGCTGTTTGGGTTCCCATCGGCTGCTCCGGAGGTTGGTCTCACATCTGCTCCCTTTCCTGTACCATGGTGGTGGGAGCCTGTCCTGGCGGCTCCTGCTGCTCCGGGCAAGGGCTCAAGGGGTGTGAGGAGGTGCTGCTGTCTTGGCTCAGAGAGCCCAGTGGCTGCAGCCATGTGGATGCCTTGCTGGCCTGGTGATCCTGCTCGTGATCCCAAGGTCTTCTCAGGATGGATTGCTCGGCTGGAGAAGCCAGGCCAGCAGGTGGACAGCGCTAACCCCTCTGCATCTCCACTGGAAATGAACTTGCACGTGCCCAGCCTGGCGGTTCCTTTCGGAGGAGAGGATGTGCCTCCACCTTCCTTTCCCCGGTGGAACCAAAGCACAACCTTTTCCTGAGGAGGCAGGGATGGAGGCCTGCTCTGGACGGGCACCCTACCTGCACCCCTTTGGCAGGCACCGCTGCGCTGAGTGTGCAGAGGCGTGAGGAAGCGCAAGGCCTCCGGTGCAGCCAGCACCCGATGCCACCCCGACCACCCTGCCTGATGGACACCCCAGGCACCCCGTTGGGAACATCTCCCCTTCAGGTGCCTGTTTCCTCCGGCTAGCTGTCAGGCACTGGTTCCCAGCCACGGAGGAGCACTGGGCCGCTTTGCTGCTGCTCCAATACCCAGCGAAAGCTGCCGGGGCGGCTGCGGAGCCAGCGCCCTTGGGGAGGCAGGGGGCGGATGTCTGCATCCTCTTCTGCACCTCATTAACAACAAGGCGTCCCCTGTCACCAGCTCGCCGCAGAGCCCTGCGTGGGATCCCACTCCCCCCAGGCTGCAGCGCTCAGTTCTCCCCCGCCTGCTGAAAACACCAGGGGGGCTGCTAATAACTTTGCCAGGCCGGGACTGAGCTGGGAGGGCTCCAGCTGGCGTGCTGCGGTTAGCCCAGGGCTCAGCAGTCCTCTGACACTGGAACCCCAGTGGGAGAATTATTCCCACACGGGCAAGCAGTCAGAAATCAGGGCCAGGCTCTGTTCGCTCACCCTGGGTGCTCTCAGTGTCGGGATAGTGTTACTGTCATTGCTTAAATTGTGCTGCCTCTCACAACAGGCAGGGGGAGAGGGGAAGTCCGGAGGGTGCCCCTGTCCCCGTCATGCGTGCTCTGGGATGAGGTGAGGGGACCCTGTCCTGCATGTGCAGCCCTCAGCCCCATAAATGAGCCCTGTCCATGCTCAGGAGATGTGGTGTGGACCCAGTGCAGAGCCCAGCCAGCTGGGCACGACCTGGGCCCTGCGTGGTGTAGGGTCCAGCAGCTCCTGTTGGAGGTGCTGCCGTGGCAGGATGGGGTACAACAGCTGTCTGGGACGAGTTATTGCCCTGCAGCTGCTGGTAGTGGCAAGACCAGCACCGTTATGCTTCCCCAACAATCTCTTTATACCAATTTCATGCCTTGGATCTGCCCAAGATCTGCCCTTTTTCTATACGGAGAATGGCACGCAAGAGGCTCCTCCTCCACCCACAGACCCTGGCCCGCCGCCACTCTGTTTGGAGACCGTGGCAAAGTCGTGCCACACTTTAATTACATCAATTAATTCCTGAATACCAGCCTTACTGTGGCATGGGGCAGGGCAGGGGGGCTGGGAGCTGGGCGCACAAGTGGGCTGTTGTATTGTCCTCCTGTCTCATCGCCTGCCAGGTCCCACTGGCCTGCCCCCGCTCTCAGAAATGCCTCAGCATCCTTGTGGCCTGCCTGAGGCTGCTGGCTGCAGCTCCTCTCCGAAGTGGATGCTCTGCACCATTTCTGAAGGCTCCTTGTGCTGGGGGAAGGAAGAACAAGGGCTGAGACCTTCGGAGAGGGCTGGGGCCCAGGGGAGCTGGCAGCACCGTGCCTGTGCCTGGTGCTGCCCTGGTGCCACTGTCTGGGGGTGCAGGTTCTCCTCCTCAGGGCTCTGCTGCTTCCCAAAAGGCTGCCCATGGTGCCGTGCACTGATGTGGAGACCAAGGAAGAGGGACCTGAATGCTTGTTGGACCTCCCTGGGGAAAAGATGTGCCCTCTGCAGTGATGCAGGTACCAAGCTGCCCTCCTCCTTCGTGAACCCCAGGAGCTTTGCCCAGAAACACTCTAGAAAATACTGCCTGGCCCTTGCTGTGCTGCTCTCAGGGTCAGGGCTTGCTGTCAGAAGCCGCTGCTCTTGCAGGCTGGGCAGGACCCACTGATGTCTCCCCATCCCAAGGGCCTCGCAGTGGTTTCATGGCAGAGCCCCTGCTCAGGTTGGGCTGGTCAGGGAGCACCCTCACGGCTCCTTTCCCCTTGTGCCTAGGAGCCCCTCTGGAGCCCCTAGCTCCAGAGTTAAGGCCACCTTCCTCCTAGGTTAATCCTCTTTTGCTCCGAGGGTGTTTTATCTGCAGCCATGTAAAGATTCCCGGCAGGGAGCTGGGGCTGTGCTGGGGGGGAGCAGCCCTGGGCAGAGGCCGGGTGGGCAGAGCTGCCTGCTGGGTGCTGCTTCGGCAGCAGGGCCAAGGCAGCGGCTGTTGGTGGCCCCCCTCCTGGCAGAGAGCATTTTGACAAGGCAGTTAAATTCAGCCCATTGTGATGCTATCTGCAGGAGCTCCTTTTGTGGAGGGTTTTTGCTCATTACGTGGGGGCATCTGCCAGCATTTCCCAGCCGCAGGTCCCAGCCTCAACATTGCTTCGAGTGCTGTGAGGTACCAGGAGCTGAGGCTTGTACTGCTGCCCCCCCTTCCTAGCCCCCACCCCAGCCCCCTGGTGCTCTGCTCACGTGCTGGAGCCCTGCTCACAAAGTGAGCTGGCAAATGATTAACGTGTGTGTGAAAGTCAGATGTGCTTTGCATGGATTGCATGCAGCTGGACCAGAAAGGAGGGAGAGAATGAAAAAGGGGAAGAGGAAGACAGAAGAGAGAAGAGAAGAGAAGAGAAGAGAAGAGAAGAGAAGAGAAGAGAAGAGAAGAGAAGAGAAGAGAAGAGAAGAGAAGAGAAGAGAAGAGAAGAGAAGAGAAGAGAAGAGAAGAGAAGAGAAGAGAAGAGAAAAGAGAAGAGAAGAGAAGAGAAGAGAAGAGAAGAGAAGAGAAGAGAAGAGAAGAGAAGAGAAGAGAAGAGAAGAGAAGAGAAGAGAAGAGAAGAGAAGAGAAGAGAAGAGAAGAGAAGAGAAGAGAAGAGAAGAGAAGAGAAGAGAAGAGAAGAGAAGAGAAGAGAAGAGAAGAGATACAAAAGAAAGAAAGACAAAAGAAAAGGAAAAAAGAAAAACAACAGAGATCAAAGCGTCCTATGGAAGCAGCCCAGTCTCATGTGCTCCCTGAGGTGCTCTGGTGTTGGATGGCATGCCCTCAGAGCTGTCTGGAGGAGAAAGACAGGGGCTTTGCTGTCTTCGTCCTCCTGGATGAAGCCCGGAGCCCTGAAGGGTGCTGGGGGGGAGCTGGGGGTGGCTGTAGGATTCTGCAACAATGTGTGTGCAGGTGGCCAGCCCCTGGGGAGCCTCTGGGGGCCAAGTGGAGCCCCAGAGACTGTCATGAGAATGAGTGATGGGAGGAGGCAGGGTGCTGGTGGGGGACATCCTGCTGCCCCCGATCCATCCTGGCACAGCTTTGTGCACAGAGCAGCCCCTTGCAGTCCCAGGGTGCTGCCGTATGTGTGCTTGGGTGGACTCCTGGGGGCCACGGCACCGGCTGGGCAGGAGCCCTGCTGGCTCTGCTGTCTTTTCCCAAAAGCACTCAGCCCCCGTGGCTGCCTCTGCGCTCGTCTCGTGGAGCTGACGCCGTGTCAGCACACGCAGGCGCCGGATCATTCGCAGCTAAAATGTTCCGTTTGCAGCAGAGGGTTAGAAAACAAACAGCTCTTCCAAAACAAATGGGACTCATCGGCCCGAGCAAAGGAGAGAGCTGCCAAGAGGCTGCTGGGAGTAAAAGGCCACACAAACATTGGTTTAATCCCTCCGTCCTCCTGCCGTCAGCAGGGATGCTCTAGCAACATCCCTGCAAGCTCATGCCCCGAGCTGCTGAAGGGCACCAGGGGCTGCCTGGGGGTCGCTCCTTGCCCCCATCTCCTGAGCTCCTGCCTGTGCCTTTGGAGGGGAGCAACCTGCAGGGGCACAACAGCGAGGACCAGGGGCTCTTTTCCTCTTTGTTGCACGCTCCCCTGCTCAGTTGTGGTGAAGCACAGGGCACCAAGCCCCCTTGGGCTGCCCCAGTCCCCAGGATGTGTCCATCCACGTGGGGACAAAACCGGGAGCATCTGGTCCAACAGGAGAGCAGCAGAGGGCTGGCTTCGTCTACATGCCCCATCTGTGGCCACCGAGCCAGTGCAGTGCCCAGGCCATGGCTCTGCAGGTTCTTGGGATCCCAGGAGTGGAGCTGGTGAAGGAGAGGAAGAAAGGTGGAAGGTTTCCTTCAAGGTGCAAAGAGAGAGGGTGAGAGGTGGCAGCATGAGCTGGAACAAAGGAAATTCACAGTAAATGCAAGGGCAAATCATGAGGCCATCGTGAAGGTAGTCAAATATTGGAGTAGGGGCCTGGAGAGGGGTTGGAATCTCTGCCTTTAAGGACACTCAGGTCTTGGCCAGGCCAGCTTGGGAGCAGCTTGCTTGGAGCTGGCTCGGGTGGGAGTGGGGCTGGGGGAATCCTCAGAAGGGGCCAGAGCCCTGCAAGCCCTTCAAGAGGTGTGGAGCTGGGCTGGGGACAGGGTCCCTGCTGGAGGGGGCTGTAGGTGAGATCCCCACACTTGCAGCCCAAATGGGGCAAGAGCAGGGGGGCACAGGGACTGCTCCCCTTGCTCCCCTGCTGAAGCCCTGCGTCTGTCTGCTGTGTCCTTGCACCCTTGTTCCTGGATTCATGCTTGGCTCTCGTGGCCTGGAGACCACCCTGCTTCCTCCTGCTCCTTTGCCTCCTCTCATTCTCCTTCAACATTTTGCTCCCCAAAGGCCCAGCATAGGTGCCCTATGCGCATGGTGCCTTGTGTTGTCTGCTTCGATCTTGATCACCAGAACCACCGAAAAGGCAAATGTCCTCTGCAGAACCTGGTACAAATCTCAGCAGTATCTGGAAAGTGTAGAATCCGCTCAGAAAATGTCTATGGAAGCGGAAAAAAATATCAAAAGGTAGAGGAAAGAGAGAAGAAGACAGCCCAGCAGACAGACAGCAACCCCACGAGACCTTCCCCTCGGGAGCAGGAAGTGGGAAACATAAGGAGCCATTTATTTTAAGTAAACTATAAATATCGGACTACAACAAACGCATGTAAGAAAAGAAAAGTTGGTCCAAATCCAAAGATTTCCAAGAGGTCTTGAGCAAACATGTGTGATTGAGTCTGGCAACCCTGTGTGTGCGTGTGTGCTGGTGCGCGTGCTAATCAAGGGCTGCAGAGCAAGATAGAGCGTAATCCCCCCAAATGAAAACCAGATCGAATTAAAAATCAAGACAAGAATGCAACGGAGTCTCGAGGCCAGTGATAAGATCAGTGTGCGGGGGGTGGGCCATGTCCCCTTTTGGTTTGTCAGCGTCTGGTGGGCGCACCCGCACGGGGCCTGCCACGGTCAGGGAGGAGCTGGGGTAGCGCTTCTCCACCACCAGGACCAAAAATGCCCCTGGAGGGGTGCTGGGGAGCGTGGCCTGGCATGAACAGAGCTCCTGTTTCAGGGAGACCGCCGAGGTCTGGTGGCTGGTCATTTGGCACTTCCTTGGGGGTGCCCGTGTGCGTTATTGCAGTGAAATGGGGGGTCCCGCAGGCAGCAGAGCCCGGCCGTCAGTCACCAGGGTGTGGTGGGGGCCCAGACTGTGGGCCAGGAGGGACCACTTGTCTGTGTGGTACTTTGGCGGCACTGTGGCTCTGCTGTAGCCTCAGCTCAAAGCCAGCAGAGCAGCTTGTGGAGCCAGGGATTGAGGCACACCTCGTCCTGGCTTCTCGATGGCGGAGCAGCTCTGTGCCAGCACATGCCGCCCCTGGGCCCTGCCTGGAATATGGATGGTGCTGCAGGCGGCTCTGGGGCTGGGCCCAGACCCAGCCTCTCACCTCTGCTGCGAGGCATTGGCACTGGGATGCCTGCTGGCATCACCTACCAAATCAGTCCCTCACGCCCTAAACTGGCAGGCTCAGAAAGCAGGTCCTGGGACACAGAGCTTCGGCCTCAGCCCACAGCCCTGCCGCCCGATTGCACCTTGCCAGTGCTAGTGGCTCTGTGGTCATACTTGGGCATCTTTCAGCTGATCTGACGAGCTCAGTTTACGCCTGTGTGCGCACAGGCCTTGGCAGCCTGCTCACAGAGTCCTGCTTTAACCTCAGGCTGGGAATAAATCTGATGGGCACGAGGTGCCGGCCCTTGTCACGCTCCCAGGCTTGATGACAATTAACATATTGCTCCGTGAACGGTGCCTGCTTTGTGTGACCGCTCTTATCTCAGCGAGCTGACATGTTTTGCCCTGTATTTTCACCCATGTGAAGTATCACCCTGGCCCTACAGGCCGGCTTGGCTTTCCCACACTGCCCTCCCGGCAGCGGGATGTGCCAGTGGTTCTGCTGTGAGGTACGGCCCCATCCCTCCTGACAGGGCCCGAAGCTCAAAGGAGGCACAGGAGGGGGGACAGGGACCCCTGCAGCACCCCTGGGGCTGTGTTGGGGATATGAGCGGCTGCAGAGCCCACAGTGAAACCTGTGGCAGGTTCACCCCAGCAGCCTGGCTGCTGTGGCTTGTTGTTGTTGGATGCCCACCTTGGCGGGTGGCTCGTGGGCCTGCGTGCTGCTGGCACGGGGCTGCTCCCTCTGAAAGGGCTGTGCTGGGGTGGGCGGCCATCACCTGGCAGCCAGGACCCAGCAGGGCTTTGAGGTCCTGGTCCTGCTGTGCTGGGACAGTCCCGCAACGTCCCCACTTGGAAGCCCCAGGATGGGGCAGGATGTGATGTGCCACCTCCAGGGTGACGGCTGGTGGCTTCCCAGGGTGGCCGGTGCCCAAACTCATCCCACACAGCCCTTTTTGTTCTCTCCAGCTTTCACCAAGTTGGAGGGTGCTGGAGTGAACCAAGCCTGGCCAACACTCACTCCACAATGCCTCATGCTGTGCACGGGAAGCCACCAGAGGGAGGTGTCCATCCCCTCAGCTCACAGCCATCAGTGCTGCCTGTTTGATCCTTCAGGAGAAGTACCCAAGTGTGCTCAATGCCAGATGCGTCTGCGGTATTACAAATAATCCAAGTAACAGATTACTGTGTCACCACTTGTTTGCTCTGTGTGCCACCAGCATTGTCTTACATCTCTGTGGTCACTGCGGCCTCTCCAGCTGCCATCACTTGTCACCATCAGTCACACGCACTACCCTCAGACTTGGCCATTAGGCAGATTAGCCTTAATTGGTACTGCCCGTCATCACTAATCATTATCTTCATTGTCAGCTTCAACACCACCCAACGCCTACAATTTCCACTTATTAGGAGCGTGGAGGATTCTTTGGCGCGTGGTGTCTCTGATCCCAGATCAGATATCCTGTCTGAAGGGGACTCCCCAGCTGGGCGTCACGTGCGGGGACCCCAGCTCCGGGAGCGGGGTCTGCTGGTGCTCCCAGCACGTTGAGCAGCTTTGTCTCCTCTTGGCTCCGAATCCCGCTCTTGTTTCACCTGCTGCTGGCGATGGGAGGCAGATGTGGTGAAATGGGACCCATCTCGTGCTCCCTCGGGGCCTGGGTGAGCTAAGGGGGCTTGGGCCATCACACCAGGCTGCCCCAGGTCTCTGCTGGGACTGCGTTTTGCACAGGCTGGAAGTGGGACGTGGCAGCAGCCAGCTCCCTCTCCATACCCCTAGGGTTCTCAGTTGGGTCCCTCTCTGTTTCCACGGGCTTTTTGGGCAGGAGCAGGCACCCAACGGGTGGGCACATGGGACTGGTGTCCTTCGGCTGCTTGAAGGTTTGCTGCCAGGGTGCTCAAAGCAGGGCAGGCGCAAGGCAGAGGGATGGTGCCCATGGGAGGGCAGAAGGCACAATTCCTGTCTGATGTGCTGCCAGTCCCGGAGAGGGGGGGAGCAGCTGTGGCGTGTTTAGGAGGGACACAGAAAATATCGAGGTGGGCTATGGGGAAGGTCAAACAAACCATTTATTTTCAGTCACAGTGGTCAGATGTGAGCGTCTCTGTTTAGGAATCACATCCAGATGCTGAAGTTAAACATCTGGGCTTCACCCCTGTGTTTTGTCTACACCCCCTGAGCGCGGCACAGCCTTTGGAGCCATCTGCTGAGGCGCTCTCACCTCGTTCATCAGCCACCCCTCACCTCCAGCCAGGGCTCCCAGATCCCCTCCGTTTCCGCAGCTGTCACTGGTGCAATGAGCCCACAGGCCTCAGATTCATGGGTGTTTTGCTCTTGTCCCTGGGGAGGTGGGGAAACAGCAATGTGGGAGCACTTTTGGTACAGCTTTGAGTTGGTCCTTTCATGTCCTGGAGAAGAAGAGGGCTCTTTGTGCCAGGAGGGGGGTGGACAGAGCATTCTTGTCCCCAGCAGGGAGCGAGGCTTGGTGCTCGCTACGTGCCTCCAGCCCTGCACCCACGGGGTGCCAGCCCTTCCATGGAGGTTTGTGTGCCGGGCATCTGCTGCCCAGGCAGCTCACGTCCTGTTGAGCAACTCAGCTGGCACAAACAAATCAATCTGTGGGAGGAGGTCTTGAAAACCTAAGTGCAGCCAGTGCTGGAGCATAGCTGGCGGTGTGGCCATGCTGCAGCGAGGCTGGTGCCGGCCAGGCTTGTTCCTGCAAGGCACCAGGAGCAGGGTGACCCTGGTGGAGACGGGGCTGGGTGGGCAGGGGGCTGGGACTGCCACAGCTGCCCCCACAGTTCCAAGTTCCTGAAAATCTCTGCAAGAGAAAGACTCTCCCGGTGTCCCCAGCCTGCTCACATCTGTCTATCACCCAGTTTCCAGTGCTGCAGGCTTGGGAAGGCTGCAGTGGGGCATTGGAGAGCCCAAAGAGGGACCTGAATTGCAGCTGTGGTGACAGTCCTGCTTTCCTGTGCAGGAGCCCGAGGCTCAGTATATTTTACAGTCTTGTACCAAGGACACTCATCACCTCTGGAACTGGCTGAATAGTGAAATTGTTTCCTTTCTGGAGGTTAACCATTAGTGACTGATGGCAGAGATGGGGTTTTGAAGCAGAGCTGGACAAACACAGCACTGAAATCTTCCTGGGTACCATGGAATCTTCAAAATTCGGATTTCAATTTAAATACCCCAATTGATTCTTCTTGTTCAGAAGGGACTAAAGAGCAAGAAGCCCGTTGTTCAGCTGGAATCCTCCATCCTCAAAGCTTGATGGTGGCAAAGCATCCTGTGCTGCCTGTAATAGCTGCACTGTGTATCAAGGAACCCTGCACTTACTGCTTCCCACCCAGAGACCTGGAACAGGCTTACCAAGAGATGTCCCTTCTGTTTCACACAGGGAAAACAAAGCCCTGAGACACGTCCCCTTCCCTAAGGCAGGCAGCAGAGCAGGGGGCAGAGCTCTGGTCCCCAGCACCTCTCTGTGATGAGCCTGCTACAAGGGGACCTCTCCAGCAGGGTTCTCGGCTGCTGACAGAGGAGGATGAGCCATTGCCAGGAGCAGAGATCACAAACCTGGATGGGAAGTGCAGCTTCATGGTCAGCGCTTCCTTGGCTCAAAACTTCAGGCACATAAAGATCAAAGAGCTTTCCCATGCTTTGCTTCATTCTTCTGCTGGGAAACTTTGTAAATGTTCTGGCACAGGCAGCCTTGAAGCACCTTCTCAGTGAAGATCAGATCCAAGATAATAAAAGAGAAATTTGGTTCCTTTCAGGGCTTCCAAGGGGAAGGGATTCTGAGCACAAGCTGGAGCATCAGAGCCTGGGTGTGTTGGCAGTGCCCCCGGTCCCATCTCCTCCAGCTGGGGCTGGGAGAGCCGCTGGCTCTGGGTCCTGGATGCAAGGCCCAGTCCCTATTTCCCAATGGCTGGCTCCGTGCACAGGCAGCTCTGCTCGGGATGTGTCAGCTGCGGGCAGGCAAAACTGACCTTCATGTGTCTGGCTCCACAGGGCGCATCGTCCTTCCTTTGCTTTTTTTTTGGTATTTTAATCCTTTCTTTCTTTTTTTTTTTTTTTTTTTTTTTTTTTTTTTTTTTCCCCTGAGACTTCAGTTCCACCATGCCGAGGTGCAGTCACACGTGGTGGTGGGGCTGATGCTTGCCTCCTCCTGCGGAGGGATGGAGATGGGGGTCAGCCCAGCAGGGCCAGCAGCCCCGGTGTGCTGAATGTGCTCTGTCTGCTGCCTGCCCATGCCCTGAGCCTGGAGAAACGTGGGGACTGGCTGCAGGGAGCTGAGCAGCAGCCGCAGGGACCATGCGTGGTACTGCTATCAGCAGTCCTGGCCCTCACCTGTGACATGAGCTCTGTCCTGCCATCAGATTTCTGGCCTCCTGTTCGGGCAGGCCAAGCCTGAAGAGACATTTGGAGCTGATTAATTAGCCAAAGGCAAATAGGTCTAGAAATAAGGAACAGCTGGCCACCTGAAATGGAGACCAGCAGTAGGTTTATTTCAAGGCCAGAGGCAGCAAGCAGGAGCTTAGGAGGGTTTGGGGATTTGTCGCAGCTAATGGCTGTGTGACAAAGTCTCCTCATCCCTGGTAGCAGTCCCCTCGGGGCTGGCTGGTGATGCTCTGCAACACCTCAGCTGCAGTTTCTGTTTAGCCTGGCCAGCAGGAAGGCTTGCCTTGTGCCTCCAGTTGGCTGTGGTTCAGAAAGGGATCAGAGAAATGCTGGTGAGTGGGTGGCTGTTGAGCTCAGTGATTTGGGTGTCCCGGAGAGCCGACTACTGCTGGGAAGGTCTCTCTTGAGCTCTTCTATTTTTCCCCAAACATCCACAGTTAGCTAATACTGGACACCCAACCCTGGCCACACAGGCCTTCTGATGTAACCCCGTGCGGTGAATTGAAATGCATCCCCGTGAGCTCCCTACAAAGTTCATCTTTCTGGCCTCTTTTTTTGCCTCTTCTTCCTGAGCGTAGGTCCCAGAATTTGCTTTTGTCCTCAAGAGGCTGGAAAAATCAACTTGTTAAAATCTTCTGTGGGATGGAAAGTTCCAGAAAGAGGGAAAAAAAAAAAAAGAGGGCAGAAATTCTCAATTCAGCAAACTTCATTTGCTTATCCCATGCTCCAGGCTGTGCCCTCCGAGCTGGCCAGGAGGCTCCAGCCTCTGCACCGAGCTGCACAGGGACTTTGTCCCTGCAGGCTGGGGCCCTTGGGGTGGGACTGGTGGTGTGCAGCAGCAACCTGCGATGCCAAGACGGGTCACGGGATGCTGCACGGCGAGCTGACCTCAGACTGCTCTGCTTCGGCTCTACAAGCCTGAGGCTTGGCCTTTGGGGGAAAACCAGAACTTTCTTGCGGGGAAAAACATTACTTTTGCAGAAGCTGTGTTTTCCACCAGAAAACTGCTGACCAGAAACGCTGTGGGCAGACAAGGCTTGGCTGAATAAGAGTGCAGCCCTTGTGTGGGGTGTCCCAGAAGTGGGGTGAGGCTGTGCCTGCTGTAGACACCTCTGCTCTGACCCCGAGCTCATCAGACGGGGGGCTGAGGAGTCCAACCACCCGCCCTGGGGCAGCAGCTTGTCCCTGCAGGAACGACAGATGACCAGCCAAAGGCTCCCTCCTCATGTAACTGGAGTCTGTCATCATCACACCAGTTATCTTTCTCTGTCCCAGTTCTCCCACATGGGGAAGAGGCTTAAAAGCACGTGTCTCTGGCTAGGTTGCATTTTCCTGGTGGAGGAGGAGGAGGGGAGGTCCTAGATCTCATCTCACACCTGGGCTCTCACTGGGTGCCCCCACTGAGCCTCTCGGTCCCCGTGAGGCAGCAGGACGCTGAGCGGTTCTCGACGGCAGGCAGGCACAGAGAGCATGCAGCCTGCACCTCGGCCAGGTCTGGCGTTTCTTCGTGGGAGAGCAGCAAAACAAAATGTCTTGTCTCTTTAATTCCCCTCCGGACTAGGTGTCTCCATGGCCTCCTGCCCCCTCTCAGTGTTGTTATTAGGCCCAATTTGTGCAGCAGATTAACTTGTCCCTGAGGTTGGAAACAAGTTTCCATTTTCTGTGAAAACACATTAATTAATAACACTGGAGATGTTGCCGTTTTGTCCATCTGCAGAGAAGCGAGGTCTGACAGCACCTAACACGAACCAGCTGCTCCCTGCTCCGAGCTGCCCCGGGCACTCCCCCTGTCCCGTGCCCAGCAAATTACAGCGTCTATTTTGGAGATTTGGGGCCGGGGAAGCCACGTCCCCTCCGGCTCACCTGGGCTGCAGGGGAAGAGGTGCAGGATGTCGAGCACGGCCACGCTGAGAGCTCAGGCTTGCGGTGATGCCACGGGGATGAAGCACCGGGCACTCCGGGCTGGTGCTGCTGGCATGGTAGGGGACAGGCTCCCCATGGGATGAAGGGAAGAGCTTGGATTTTGCTGCTCATGGGGCACTGGCTGGGTTGCAGGTGGGCACCATGAGCACAGGGCTGGGCGGTGTGGGATGAGGTACAGCTGCGCTGCGACTGCTTCCCCAGCACTGGGCTGCTCTTGCTGGAGCCGCAGCCTGCCGAGGGAAAGTTTCCAGCCACTGTGGAAAACCCAAAATGATGAGTCAGAGGGCTCAGAAACCAGAAGGTGAAGGAACAGACGGCTGTTTATTAAAAAAATTTTGCAATCTCACAGTTTTTAAGCTCATCTTGTTGTTTTTCTGGCTTTCCTAGACAATCATGTTGGAAAGGTGTGGGCATGCCTTGTCTGTGCCTGTCCTTGGGGACTTTTTAATGGGTTGGCAGGCTTCAGACCAACTCCGACACTGGATCCTGCAGGTTATGTGGCAAGATGCCACTGCCTCAAGATCCAGACCAGAGCAGCTCCTCTTCCAGTGACCAGAGGGATGTGGTGGGAGACGGCTTCGATCTGGCTCCCTGGTGGGCACCGGTGAACCCAGCCAGGAGGCGAATTCTTGGAGAAGTGGCCAAGCTGCTCCTGGGGCTGGTGGCATCTTTGTGTGGATCTCACCTGGTTTCTGAGCACGTGGGGTGGAGCTGGAGCATTGCTGTGAGCTCTGGGGGTCCCCATGTGAGTGTTTGGTGTGGGATGAAACATGTTGGGGTGCTCCCAGGCTGGTGGGCTCAGTTCTGCAGGAGCAGGAGCCCACTGCTGCCTTCCTGGCTGCCACGGGGCTGCTGCTGGGCAGAGTCAGCCCCGACCGGCTCAGCGGTCGCGGGGTGGTGCTGAGGGGGGGTCTTTTCTCTCAGCAGACTGCCACTTCTAAGCCCATCTTCATAGCGCGGGCTGGCTTTGAAGGAGAGCTCCCAAGTATGCGTTTCATTAAGATTTAATAAAGCAGCTGCCTGCTCCTGAAGCACAAAATGATTATTAGACCCTTTATTGAGGATTAATAGCTATGTAATCAGCACGTATCTGGTTCCTACAGGCATCTATTACATAGCTTCTAAACCTCAGTGAATATGTTTCTAATTGGCCTTTAAGAACATGCTGTTGCTTTATTAAGCCCTAATTAAATGCATATTGGGTGAGGTCCATTCAGAAGTGGTTATTGTGAACTACTTGTCATTACCTAATATGTGCAACCTAATGTGTGTTCAGCTTATTTGCTCTGTTAATTATTATATTTTATGGCCTTTGTTTGGGCTTTGTGTCTGTAATTTGGATCGCATATGTTGTTTTCCCCCCTGTTAGAAGTGTTCTGAAGCCGTGGGTGCTACTGTCCAGGGAGCAGAGGACTGAGCAGGCATCGCCAGGGCGGGTGGCAGAGGTCCTGCAGAGATCCTGGTGTTGGCACGGGCTGGCTCCTGCCTGAGCTCCTGCAGCGAGGAGGCCACCACTCGGACCTCAAGCAGCTTTCCTCCCTGCCTTGCTCCTGGTCTGCCAAGCAGGGGGCAGGACTCCTTTGCTGTCTGCACGTGGGCTCAAAGCTCCGTCAGTCATCTCCTACAGGTATGCAAGCCCGTTCCTCAAAACCTTGTGTCCAAAAGCTGTGATGCACCAGGTATGATAATTAAGGGATCTAGAGGAGATCAGAACATAGACGCTGGCTGCACAGCAAAAGGGTGGATGCAGTGGGGATCTCAGCAGAAATGAAGGGCTGCAAGGGCAGCTGGTCAGCAAGGTGCTGACGGGACAATGCTGTGTCCGACCAAGCAGGTTGGCTGGGAACCAAGTGTTCTGGGAAGCTACTTGGACAGAGGTTTGGTTCAGGACCTATTTTTTATTTTTGTTTTTCAGTGCCAGAACATCTCAACTCAGCAGGTTCAGGACAGGACAGGTTTGGGAGGAAACGACACTTTACTGTAATTTGCTGTTGTGTCATCTTGTCTAAGGCAGAATGGAAAAGTCAAAAATCAAGGAAAGTCGGAAGTGGAGCAAAAATCCTTCAGTTTGCCCAAAGCAAGCCTTTTTTTTTTTTTTTTTTTTTCTTCTGAGGGAGAGAGGAAGGAATTTTCCATTGTTGGAGAATTTCAAAACTCCCCAGAGCTGCTGGGAGGGGACCGTGCCAGCCGTGAGCACTTTCCCAACACCCGGTTCCCATCCTTGGCTTGGCACTGCCGCTGCCGTTTCCAGTGGACGGGGGCAGTGTGGGGATGCCTCCACGGGCAGTGCCATGAGGGCACGCGTCTCCGTCCAGCTCTGCGGGGAGTGCATGCTCTGCATGGCCAGAGGCACGTAATTAGGCATTTAAATGGAAACCAGCTCATCCGGGGACTGTGCTCTTTGCAATTTGGGCTGCCGCTGTCCATCCGTGCTCCGGCATCCTACATGGGGTTAGGTTCAGCTCTTGGCCCCGTGCTGCCCTGTGTGGGCTCTGGTCAGGTCCCTGTCCCTCCCGGGCTGCCTCTTGGTCCTCAGCCTGGGCTTTCTGCAGCTCTGCCGTGTGACTGCTGGGATAAATACAGGCGGATGCTCTGATTCATGGAGAATAAGCACCTTGCCCCAACTTTCACCTCCAACTTGAACTGCCCCCAAGTCAAACTCGCTAACATTTGAAAACGTTTGGTTAACTCCCCTCCCTCGCCTTTATTTTATTTTTTTTTTAAGGTTTTGCAGCCTTTGTACTTTCTACATCCCTGCTGGAAGCAAAGGTGCCAAAATACTTCGCGAAAGCCTGTTCTTGCAGTACTTCCCAGACCTTCCCGCACTAGGAAATGCCGGAAATCGTGGGAGCAAGGCTGCTCCCTGGAGAGTCCTGACACAAGTTTTGCAGACCCTGAAGATCTGGAAAAGCCTAAACTTCCCAAGACATGGACTTCTCTCCAAAGCCAACAGGAACTCGGAAACTTTGGGCCTCTTGGTTTCGTTGCTCTGTAGACCCTGAATCTTTAAAGTCAACCTTTGTTTTATATTTATACGTTGCACGAATATACCCTTATTTTTCTAATTAGGGAGTCTGGGTCAAAAATTCCTCGTTAAAGCTGCCTGCAGGCCAGAGTTTGTCTTGCTTGACTTGAGGCCAAATCGCAGAGGTATCTGGGCTTGGAGCTGAATCTCCTCGCCTGCCTTCTGAGTTGGTGGAGTAAGACAGAGCTCGGGGCAACTCTCCCAGCAAAAGGGCTCCTCTTCCCTGTGCCCTGCAAGGGAGACCAAGCATCAGCGTGAGCCAGCCTGGTGTGGCTGGACACCCAGCTGCATGCTGGTGGCATGGGGAGAAGGATGGAGCCTCGATGGGCTGAAGCAGCATCACTGAGGTTAACAGGATGGGATACAGGGGATGTTCTCCTCTTCTGTCTGAATTTCAGTTGGCACAGAAATCCCCATCTAGCTCCCACCCATGACCTCAGATTTGAAAAAGAGAGAGTTCGTTTTCCAGAGAAAAAACACTGTGGGGGATCCCATTTTTCGGGGCAGGGCAGAACTGAGGCCCTGGAGCTCGGCTGTGGGGCCACTGCCTTGGGCCAGATGCAGCTCCTTGGCCCAGTGCTGCCAGGCTCGGCTGGGGAAGCATCAGGGTGTGTAGAGCGCGTGGGTAGGCGAGGGGCGTGCGGGACGTGCTCTCCCCAGGCACACCAGCTCTTCAGGACTGGTTTGGGTTGAAGTTTAAGAACAGCAAACTATTGTCTGTTCATTTAACAGACCGTTTCCCAATGACTTTGCTCCAGGCTAATTAATTTCAATGGGTTTCCCCTTCCTGTAGATTTATCTTGCCTTTCTTCTCGTTCCTAGAAAATGCAAGGGAAAGGGGAGAAGAAGATGCTTCCTTTGGAAATATTGCACTGCTTACCTGCCCTGGAGGGGGAGAGATGAGGATTCACAGGAAAGCTGGAAAAGGAATCTTCCTTTTGAAATTTCCCTTAAAATAAAAAAGTAACAGTTTTGGCAAAGCCTTCTGGCCGCAATCTAATCTTGTTCCATTTCCAGACAGGGATAGAAGCCTTGGGGTACATTTTTCTGCTGTGTGGAGCCTCCTTTCAATTTGCTCCCACTCTGGTGGCAGCGTGGGGCTGTACCCTGGCACAAGGCACCCTCAGCCCCTGTGTGGGTGAGCCCAGAGCGCCGTGAGCTGCCGGCCTGGGTCCCTGTCCTGCTCCCCCCCACTGGGGTGGTGGGCTGTGGGTCACTCCCCAACCACCAGACTTTGTTCAGCTCATCCCGTGCACGGTTCCCATCCGTGCATCTGTGGTAGCTGAGGGCTTGAGCGACGTGATTTCCAGAGCTTTCCTGATGTGTCTTCTTCTGGTGGAAGAAGTACATGCCATGGTGCCCCCCGGCCTCCTGGCTGGTGCAAGCGGCCAGCAGTAGCCGTGCTGTGCCCCCGCGGTGCCCCCCAGCCTGCTGGCAGCGGGTGGAGGTGGTGGCCGAGGTCCCACCTCTGAGCAGAGCTGGATCCCTCCGGTCCCCCCTCCCTTGACGTTCCCCTTGGCCGTGGCTCAGCTGGCGGGAACCAGTGAGTCTCGCAACAAAGATGAGCAAAAAAATCCCTTCATGCCTCTAAAAGGAAGAAGGAGAGCACGGCAGAGACAGGCCGGCTGATACAGCTCCTCTCGCTGCTGCGGAGGCGGGGAGGCTTTCGGACAGGATTTATTTTGTATAGTCTTCCATGCAAACTGGATCCCCCTCCCCTCCCAGCCCTCTCCAGCCTTAAATCATATCCTTTGTAATGACATTTCATGCTTGTGTGGCGCCTTGCTTCTGAGCATCCCCAAGTGCTCCATAAATAATGGACGACTCCGAGCCTGCCAGGAGGACACGGTACCACCCTCCCGGTGCCCCTGTCACCAAGAAAAGGTGACAAACCCTTCCCAGGGCCTCACCTGGAGGCTGGGCCGTGCCAGGATTCGGGGTGCAGCCTCCAGCCTCCCTCCAGCTTCTCCCTCAGCCCCGGCTGCTCCGGGGATGTCCCCTCTGTCCCTGTCCAGGTGTCTGGGGTGAGGTGCTTGAGGACAGGCAGCACCGGGTGGTGGCCGAGGGACTCTGTCCTGTGGCCCAGCAGGCTCTTCACAGCCATGCCTCCTCCTGGGGTCCTGCAAAAACCCTTGTTGGGGCCACAGGACCAGTGATAGAGACACACTCCATTTTCCCAGCCCCTTTTTTAGGTCAGGGATGGATTTGTCTGGCACACTGGGTCCTGGCGCTGGAGCAGGGCGGGTGTTAAACCACATGGAAGCCTTGCTCGCTAATGAGTCCAAATAATACAACGTCTCGGGTTCCCTCCTCCCTGTCCAAGCCCTTTGCTGTCATCAGGTCCTTCTCAGTCCTGTCCAGAGGTTTGTTCGCAGCTGCAGCGTCCCAGGAGATGGAGCGGTTTTCATCGGACACCGCTCTGGCTTGGCCTGGCAGCAGGAGCAGCCCCAGTCGCAGATCTGCTCTGTGGCCTGTCGGCTGCCTTCCTCCTCCTCCTCCTCCTCCTCCTTCTCCTCCTCCTCTTCCTCACGGACCAGGCCGTGGGGAGGAGAGAGCCCGCCGGCCGTGGGGGCCGAGCAGCAGCTGGTGTTGTATCTGCACACAGGCGGCTTAGCACAGGATTTTCAGCTGCGCTGGGTGGTTTTGGAGGCTGTCTCAAGCTGTCTACGGGATTCTTCTGAAAATTGCCCCCCTGGGAAGAGGCTTTCTAACTCGCCTCACAGCTGGAAAGCTGCAGCCCAAGGCCTGGCCTGGCAGTGAGGCCTTCTGCCCGGCAGCCGTAGGCGTTGCCAACTCTGCCACAGTTTTTTGGGCAGACTGTGGGATGGTGGCTGTGAGGGGTCTCCACTGGCCTGGCACGGAACATGAGTCCCTACGGCCTCACCTGTAGTGGGCCAGCAGGGTGGGGATGGGAAAGACTGGGGTGCTTCTTCCAGCCCCAGCTCATTGTCCCCCAAACCTTCATGGGCACACGGGCTGGCTGCACACCCCGATGGTGCCGGTGTCTATGGGGATGCTCGGGGCTGCTGGGCACTGCAGCAGCCTCCACACGGAGCAGACCTGATGGCTCAGCCCTGCCAGCTGTGGTTTCTTTTTCCTAAGGCACGTTGGGGAAAATGGCTGAAATCTGAGAGAAGATTTGTGGTGAAAAGGGGAAAAACAAGCCCTGTCATCGTTGCGTTGCAACCTCATTTCGTCTTGTCCCATCTCATTTCATCTCATCTCAACTCATCATCTAACCTTTGTGTTCTGCCCCATCCCTTTCCACTCCATCCTCCCATCCCACCTCCTCCAGGCATCCATGCCAGCCCCCCGGGCAGCGCTCCCCTTGCCAGTGGTGCAGACCCACTGGTGGTGGAGGCCCTTTGGAGCATTTCCTTATCCAGGATGGATGTCGGTGAAAACAGAAACCTAATAAGTAAGATAAGGAGACGATTTATAATGGAGTTTGTGAACTTTAGGAAAAAGCTTTACAGCCAGATTTTGCAGACCACACAGGGAGAGGTTATACTCTCCAAAACCTTGGAGATTTTTTAAAAAATATTTTTATATTAAAAAAAAAAGAGTTTCCAAGAATTAAATAACACGAAAGTGTATGAAATATGATGTAGGGAATGTTCCCATTGCTCTCACATCTGAAGTTAATTTGGGAGACGCTCTGAATAGCTTTTTAAAGAGTGGATAAACATTGGCATCAAAAGTGTAAATAAAGTTACCAGACAAAGCGGCCGTTCAAAGAGAATTGTCTCTGGGATATTGGCTGCGCAGTTTTAATGGCTGCACACAGGAACATTTGGAGATAAAATAAGGGCCTTGCTGATTAGCTCGGGAGTGAGCTTCTCTGCTTTGTCTCCCTCTCATGATGTCAATTGCAAGCAGTGCTGGCAGCCCTTCTGAAACCATTTCCTACCCGGAGGTAGCACTGGCGAGGGGTCCTGTGCCCATGAGACCCCGGCAGCCTCGCTGCCCCGCACCTGATCTTGGATGGCTCATTTCGGCTGCTGAGGAACGAGGCTTTTTTGTTTGTTTGCTTGTGGCAGTGCCAGGGGTGGCCTGCCAGCACACAGGAAGAGAGAGGTGCTGAGTCCCCCGGAGCTGCGGTCACACACCTCCAAGCAGGAGCTGCTGAAGGCCCAGCTTTTAATTTGCTGAGTGCTGGGCTGTCCAAGGACAGATTGCGTATTTCATACTTGGCTATACCACAGCAAAATCTTTACTTTCATCTTTATGACTTTATTTCCCTTTTTGGAGGGTTGGTACTCTAATTGCAGCGTGATGCTTCAGCTCATGGAGGCTTTGGATGGTCTGTACCACTGCTCCACCTGATTATCCACCTCTGCTACCACTCAGTGCCTCTTGCTGTGCTTTTTGCAGCTCCCACAAGGAAGCTGTGTCCATTTTTAACCTTAAAAACTTTATATCTGGTGAGATATCGACCTCCCTGTGCATGATGGGGTGTGCTTCCATTCACTTTGGCCACGGGAGGCTCTGTCTGTGGTCACTGCTGAGAGGCTAACAGGCTGCTCCTGCTGCTGTCCAGTCCTGGTGACACCAGAGTGCCACATCTTGCCTAGCCCCTGCCTGAGGAATTTGGCAGAACCATCAGGTGTATGCCAGGGCTGTTGCTCCCATTGCAGTACCTTGTATAGCTGTGGTGACACCCTCGAGGAGACAGCTCTGAGATGCGTTAGCTGTGTACTTTCATCTCGCGTGTGCTTCCGAAGCTGAGCTGCTCCTTGGTAGCTCTGTGAATCCCCCCGGCCCTGGATTTTTCCCAGCAGCAGCAGCAAGTCCTGCCTTGTCCTGCTTTCTTCTGGAGACCTTCCATTTGTGGCCTTCTGGTGTCTCCTGCCAAAACAAACCTCTGTTGTGTCAAACCCTGACACCAGAGCACCAGAGGAAACAGGACGATTTGAAGTTTGACAAATACGTGGTAGGAGTTACTGGCTTCTTCTTTTTAAAGAAAGACTTTGCATTGGTGTGGAAGCAATGACACGTGTGTCTCTAGCTGAGCCCATGCTGGCAAAGTCCAGCAAACTGGCAGGGCTTTCATTGGGGGCTAAAAGCCCTCGGGGAGTGGAAGTGGCACCTTCCTCCTGGCTTCCCATGGCAGGGAACTTGTTCCTAGGGCACACTCAGCTCCAACCTGCTGGGGCCTTTGGATGTGGTGCCTGGGGCCAGCCACAGCCCTGAAATCCTGGGCAGAGACAGGCCCCATGTCTCCTGGGAGGATGTCACCTCACAGTCACCAACAAGATATTACTTGGGTGTTTTTAAGATGGATAAACCTGGGAGGACAGGTTTACTCTGTCCTTTGCCTGGGTATAGCAGGGGTTAACACCAGCCATAACTCTTCTGATCATTTTAGTTTTTAGCCTTGACTCCAGAGTCTCTTTCCCAAGTGATAAAGACCAAACCTTGTGTCCTCCTGGTCCCACCCTGCTGCTGCCACCCACAAGCCACAGGAGCTCTCTCCATGCACCCTGTGCCAAGGTGGCACCCAGCAGGACCAGGCTGTTGCTCACCAACTGGAAGGAGCACCTTTACCCAGAGATCGTGGCAAGGGTTTTGTTGCAAACAACTGAATAATTGCACTTGTGCTCGTCCTTTTCCTGGCACTTGCCCGTGAACAGCTCAAGTGTTTGAGAGGTGGAACTCCTGATGGAGGATTCGTGGGCGCCTTTGGGGTGGGAGAGAGCTCTGTGTTGAGGAGCTGACCCTGAAGGAGGAGGAAGAGGAGAAGGAGGAGGAGGATAACGAGGAGGAGGGAAGACAAAGAGGAGGAGGAGGATGCCGGGGGTGCAGGGTGTCACAGCAGGGTGCCAGCAGGCCAGGGGCCGGGGCAGGAGCTGGCCCTCCCTGCCCGACCCAGCCCATGCATCGGGAGGCACCGGCCTTCGTGCCACTTGTGTAAACTATTACAGCAAAGGGCAGAGGTTAAATGCAGCACATGTGTGGCATCAATTAACAGGATTTCAAGGTCTCTAGCGGAGTTTCTGTTCAAATCTCCTGTGGCAGGTTCGGTTTTCTTAACCCCTTGAATGCTGTGCGGTTGGCAGCCTTGGCTCTATCTGTGGTGGGGACAGCTCATGCTGGTCCAGGGGGACATCGGGGACATCACACCCCCCGTGCCAGCAGCCTGTGGGGCAAGTAGGAGAGGATGTGCTGCTGCCTGCAGGAGGAACCCCTTGAGCTTGCTGGCTGCTCTGGTGCCCCAGGTGCTTCACCTGCAGTCCCTGCCCGTGAAGTGGACAGAGCCAGGCCCCCCTTCCTGCGGGTACTGGACAGACCACCAGCTGCAGTCGCAGTTTGGAAGCTGGGAAACCTGAAATGTCACCATTTCTGCCAGCGTGCTGCATCATGCAGTCCCCGAGCAGCAGTTTGGGGCTGCCCCCAGGCAGTGCAGCCATTGACAGTGCCTCATCTGTGGTGCTGGGGTATGGGGACAGCGGTAATTTAAAGGGCAGTGGTGTGGCTCAGACAGCCCTTGGTACTCCAGACAGGGCAGGAGCTGCATCCAGTCAAGGGAGAGTGGTCTCCCCCAGCAGGATAACCCATCAGATGGCTGGATGCCATGACTCTGCACTGCATCTGTGCCCACTTTGTCCTTTTTTTCCTGCTAGGGGCCAAACTCTTGGAGTTGAGGTGCTTGAGGGTGTTTCCACTGTGCTTGGTTGGGGGTTTTTAGCAAGGATAAGGAAGGTTTTCACTCCCATGGCCATTGAGAAAACCTGAAAACATGATGCTAACATGGTCTGAAGGCTCAGAAACTTTCAAGCATTAAAAAAGAAAAAACCTGAAGTGTCCTGGACTGATTGTACATTATGGCTTTTTTTTTTTTTTCCTCTCTCTCTCTATTTTTTTTTCCCTGTCCATACAAAGTGTTCATTTGCTGTGAATAAGTGCAAGTGCTGCAGAAAGGAACCTTACCTTGGGGTTTGGGTGCCCGGGGTTCCCAGTCCTGGTCCAAGGCTGGGGACAGCTGAAGGAGAGGGACAGGCCTGGAGGCTCCACCAGGGAAATGTGTTCCAGCAGTGTCCTGGAGGAGAACTGCCCAGGGCTGTGTCAGGGCTGGCTGGATGAGCTGGATGTACCTCTACACCTGTGTGCCCTTAGCAATTTGCCTGTGTACACTTCTTTTTATTTATTTTGTTATTTTTTTGGAGAGGAATGATTTCAATCCCCTGCGTTAAAAAACAAAGAAACAAAATTTAAACGTGCTGGAAAGCCATGTACTTTAGATATCGCTTGATGAGAGATTTAGGTGTATTTCTCAGCCCTGCATCCTGTTTAGAGGAAAAAAAAAAGGCTTTCTGAGAAGGAGATATTCAGTTCCTGGTGTCATAGCTATGGGGAGACTTCTGGATGAAAGATGTGTTTGACCTGGACAACTCCACACGAATATCCCACTGTTTGTTAGAAAACCTGTAAAAACCTCGGTAATCCCCTTGATCTGAAACAAATGGGCTCTGCTGCCTAGCGCTGATTTTATTATCAGACACTGCTTAGTATCATCACACGGCTTGGACTCGTGCCTAAGGCTCCACGTCAAGTCAATCGTGCACTGGCTGGCAAAGGTCTCCGCTTCAGTCTGGGTCGGTTCTGGTTCTCGGCACGTCTGGTGCCCCAGGTCCTGCACTGACCGAGGCACAGAGAGGTTGGGCCCAGCTCCCTGCCCATCCCTGCCCTCCTGGGAGCTGGGACCCAAGGTGAACCTTGGGCATCTGCAGACTGAGCTGACCCTTTGGGCTCCTCTTTGTGCTGGAGGCTGCACAGATGCCCGGCTCCTTGCCCGCGGCGTGCTCCACAGCCCTGCCAGCAGCACCCCCGAGCCCGCACTCCCTCCCCACTCCCTGCAGCAGCTGAAGGTAAGCTTAGAGCCCCCAGAGACCCCCGGTCCGCCACACGAGCCCCAGACGGTTTTGTTTTGATTATACATTTGTTTCCTCCCCCCTGGGAGGGTCTGACACAGCTTTTACCTCTCCGCGCGTCAACGCTTGGCTCCCCCCCGCCACCGCGGATTAGCCCTGACCCCTGCTGAACTCCACCGCCAGCAGAAGTGTCAGCTCCTTTCACTTTCCAGGAGCTTTCCAGCCCCAAACACTGCACAGGGAAGGAGTGTCCTCAGGTCACAAACCTCCCACATCACTTTTTTCCGACTTCTTGCTCTCACAAGGAGCGGGCGCGAGGCACAGCGGCACGCAGGCAGCCCCTTCTGCCCTGCTCAGCCCTGCTCCAGCCTGGCCAGCGTGGGTGTGAGCAGGAAAAAAGGCATCTTTAAGGAGGGTTTGCTTAAAAGGTGGGAGAAAAGGTGACAATGGGGGGCTGGCTGTGACACAGCCTGTCACAGGGGCCAAGGAAAGGAGCCCTCAGGCACAGGTGAGACAAACAACGGGTGCAGTTCCGTCCTGGCTGGCTGGTGCTGGAGGTGTCACCAGCCTTTTGGGGTCTCACTGGGGCGGCAGCAGATTTTGTGCTTCAGAGCAAAGTTGCGGTGCCCAAGTGAGGAGCAGCATCTCTCCGTGGGTCAGCTCAGTGGGCTGTGTGGTCACTGCCTCCGGTCCCGGGTCCTAGGAGCTGCCCGGCTTCTTCCCCAGACTGCAGAGATACTGGGGCAAAGCAGGGTAAATCCAGGCTGAAACACGCACTTAGGGCTGTACTGACCTCATATTTTCCCTTGTCTCCACCAGAGGTAGGGCAGGGCCTGGCCAGGCTGCTTGGGCATCCCTGGCTGCAGGGCAGTGGGGTCGGCACCCCTTGCATCCCTGGGCACAGGGGAAGATGAGGAGGTCTGAACCTGGAGCCTTGGCTCTGCGCTGTGCTTCCAGGTCGGTCTCGCTCCTTCCTGGGTGCCAGCTCTCCAGGACGGGCACGAGTCCCCTGCTTGCTGATGGACACCCCAGATGAGACCTTTGGGACCCACTCTCTGCAGGTTATGGAGTGCTTTGCACCTGCAGGCGTGGGGCTTGCTGCTGGGGCTGCCCAGCAGTTCCTTACTGCTGCTGCAGCTCCTCGGCCCCGCTGCTTTTGGCCCTTGCCAATGGCACATCCAGCAGCGCCGTGAGCTCGGCCCGCTCTGACGTTTTCATTTCCCCGCGTTTTTGAGAGACGTATTCATTTCTTTGTTCGGGAGGGAGAAACAAAGGTCACCCCTCGCTAGCAACTCATTAAAGTGAAACAATGGGAAGAGCAGCAGCCGGCCGAGGCACTGGCTCTGGGGCCGGCTCCTTGGGGCGAGTGTGACGCTGCCTTTGTGGGCGCAGGAGCGGGGCGGCCACCGGTGGGGGGGGCATTGCAGGGAGCCCCCCTCCCACAGACCGGTTCAAGGCATCGCTGGAGGACCTCAGTGTGTGTTAGGGCTTTTGTTTGTTTGTTTTGTGAGAGTGTGTGCGCGCACAATGCACATTAGCCCCACTGTCATTAGAAAAAAAAAGAAAAAAAAAAGAGCATTTCATGAAAATTTTCTCCTTGTCCCCTCCCGAGCTTCCCGGCTTTGACCAGTTCTGTTTCCTTCATGTGGGAGGCAGCTGCATTTGTCTCAATAATTGCATTTCCCTGCTGCTATGTACTGCTGAGGACTTGGTGACACAATGAAGATGTGAAGCGTTCCTCTTTCCCAGGCCTGGCACTGGAGGTTTGGCTTCTGGGGACATCCTGGCCTCCCTTCTCTCCAGGATGCCCGTGTGGGGTTTGAAGTCCATCTGGCATTTGCAAGGGAGAAACGCCGCTTGGAGCTGATGGTCGCGCTTGGGACTGATGTGGAGAAGGAGCCGCTGCTCCGTGTCTGCAAGGCATCACTCGCCTTGCTGGAGTCCACTGCCTGTCCCAGCAGGAGGAGGTAATGGACACCATGTGCATGGGGGACGGCCTGTCTGAGCACAGGGGTGCCTGGCGCCTCCACACGACCTTCCTGCTAGGCCTGTTGGCCTCCGGACATCCACAAAACCCCGTCAGTCCCCGTGCCAAATGCCATCTATCTGGGCTGCCCCTGGGGAGTCACGGTGCCATGCATGGGGGGAGCGGGTGGACGCTGCCGTGTGCCACCGTGCAGGTTCCTCGCCTGTCCCTGACTGCCCTGGCCGTGTCCCCAGGGGGCCCTGCCACCTCGCAGCACCCTGCTGGGGTGGGAAGCGTGGTGAGGGGAGTACATCCCTGGCCTGGGTGCTGGGTGGGCACCGGGGTACTGGGCATGAGCACGGGTGGGAGCAGGAGCAGGAGCCCCGAGGGGCTCAAGGGGGTGGGTGACACCCAGCCAGGGCCTGCAAGGCGTTCATTACTCCTTAATAATGCATCTGTAAGAGCTGGCAAAGCCTCTCGAGGCGGATCAGGGCTTTTGCCTGGGAAGGCTGCGAGGCTCTGGGGCCGGGCAGCTCCCGGGGCCAGCTCCCGGCCGCTCGCCGGGGTCCCCGGGGCCGCGCTGCGCTTCCCCGGTGCGCGGGGAGGTGGCAGCAAAAGCCCTGCGAGAGCCGCGAGGGGCACCGGGGGGCTGCCGGGTCCCGGTCCCCGTCCCCTCCGGGGGGCGCCCGGGACGCCCCTGCCCCCGCTACAGGCGCCTTCGGGGCACCGGAGCCGCTTTTAGGACCGAGATCAGGGTTCGGCATCTCGCCCCCTTGGCTCGACCCGGGGCTGCCTCCCGGGGCCGGGAGCGGGGAGCGCAGCCCGAGAGCCCTGGGGGCTGTCGGAGCTGAGGCTGAACCCTGATCCCAGCCTGGCCCGGTGCCCGCAGCCCAGCCAGATCTCATCTGGCTCTGTGCGCTGCCCATGTTTAATGAGGTATTGCGTACGGATGTGTCTGAGAGTGTGTACGCACACGTCCCGGGCTCCGGGTGGCTCGCTCAATGTTTGCATCTGTCTGTTAGCGAGTTCGGGCATCTGGGGCTGTTCCCCCTGCCTGATGGAATATCTGCTCGGGAGCGTGTTTGTGTATCCGGGGAGCTTATCGCCCGCGTCTGTCGGCACGTGGAGGTGTTCGCAGCCGACGGCATTTGCACGCCTGCCGTATTTGCACGGTGCCCGTGGGTCACGCTGGGAGCCTCTTTGTCCACCCTGGGGGCACGGTGATGAGCGACGGGGAGGGGTCCGGCCCCTGCAGGTGGGGAAGGGCCGGCGGCAGGAGGACGGCAGCCACCCGCGCATGAGCTGCCCACCCTGTCATCGCCTCCGTGAGGCACGGCTGGAGCTGGCCGGGGGATGTGCCCCCCAGCCCTCTCCCTCTGTCATGGAGAGCCAAGCCTGCATGCCGGGAAAATCACCCAGTGGTGGAAACCACCCCCGCTGGAGCGCGACACTCCCTGCTCGGCGCTGTGGCCGCGGGGGTGTTTGGCTGCAGATATTTACCGAGCAATTTGCATTCAATTACAGAAGCCGGAAGGACTGGGAGGATTTTCCTTCTGGTTTTCTCTCAACCGAAGCCAACTTGTCCGAATTACAACCTAGGAAGCATCTCATTAGTGGGAAGTGAGGTCTCCAAAACACAGAGCTCGCAGAAAACTTTCCCCCGAGGGGCAGGGATGCGGGCTGGCCGGAGTACGCGAGGATGAGGGCTCATCTGCACGCCGCTGCCTCTCACCCGTGGTCGTCGTCCCAAGCCAAACCCTCTCCCATGGCACCTGAGCGGAGAGGAGAGAGGCTTTTTCAGGCTGCCAGCACATCACGTCACGGCTCCATCTGGCTCAATGGGTGCTTCAGTTCTGCTGGGCTGAGGTCTGGCTGTCCCTCTTCCTCCTCCTCCTCCTCCTCCTCCTCCTGCCCGCACCTCGACCCAGGCCAGGAGGTGAAGGTCGAGCGCGGTGCTGGGGAAGGTGCTGAAAGCGATGCCTTCAGCCTTGCTGACAGCAGGGCTGGGGCTCGGTGAGAGCTGTCATCCGTGGCGGGGGGATTCCCTCACCCAGCCTCTGGGAGGTCTGCGTCCCACCAGGACCCACACCTCGTGGGGGCTGAGGCCTCTGTGTCTGCCTCCCCCACGGGCTGCTGGGCACCTCTGTGGGGCTGTGCCAGATCTGGGGACCTTGTCTCCATGTCCCCTTGAGGAGACAAAGAGGAGATGGGATGGATGGCAGAGGTGTCTTCTTCCCTGGTTTGAGAACGGGAGAGCTGGCAGCTGTGCCTGGGTTTACTTGGCTGCGAGGCAACTTTCGTGCCAATAACGAAATGCCCTTCCAGAAATGCTTTCCTGGATAGCGCTCATGTGCAATCTGCTGAGCCAGCTTCTTCCAGGGGCCGAGCCTGAGCCATGGGGGGAGGCACGAATCCGTCACCCTTCCCCTGACCGTGGTGCTCAGGGGGGCACGTGCTGGCTGACGTGGCTGTTGCTGGCCGTGCTTGTGGGGCACTGAGTGTGCTGACCCCGCTCACCCGGTCACCGCCTCGTCCTGGCAGACCCCGTGGGGAGCTGCGGGGACCTGTGCCACCGCACTGGCTGCTGGTGTTGTGCCCAGGCGCCTGCTGGCCCCGGGACCCCCAGTGCTGCCTAACTGGCCCCCCCCCGCTAGGCACTGGGACGGGGGTCCCCCTTTGCTGGGGTGGGAACCGGGAAGCCCTGGACCCCACAGCATGCAGGGGCTGGGTGACAGCGGTGCCTGGGACAGTGCTGCAGCCCGTCTCAGCTCCTTGCTCCATTTCCTGATGGCTGTAAGGCTGTAGCTGCCATTTCAAGGTTGAATTTGAGGAGTTTCAGCTTCCCAATGGGCGATCCCACAATGACTTTGCCTGCAGATGAGCCCCGCTCCTGCCTCCCGCAGCCGTTCCCGGTGCAAGAACCAGGCACGGCTCCAGCTCCCCTGAGCACCGGGTGAAGGAAAGGCTCAGACAGGGAAACCAAACCACCTGGAAGAGGAGCATCTGGGTGTCTGTGCAGCTCTCCTGCTCTTTTCCCTTGACAAGACCCAGGAAGGCTGCCTCGGAGCCCCCAGCTCCCCGTGAGGACCCATTCCTCCTGCACACCCAGAGCTTTCCACCTCCCCAGCAGCGGGGGAACAGAGCGGTGCCCTGGCACCGTGTGGGGACATGGGGCACGGTTCTCCCTCAATAGGATGGAGGGGTCCCGGTGTGCCTGACCCGCTGGGAAGGGAGATGGGACAGCCCCGCAGCTCCCCTCCCCGGCCCCGCCATCCCGTTCGTCACCCCAGCCATTCATCGGGCCAGACAGATGCCCCCAAATAAAGGGCGCCGTGATTGATACCCAAAGACAATAGGGTGGGAGGGGCCAGGCGGGCTCCTCGTGAATAAACATGAGGGTCTTTGGACACAGCTTCCTCTCTTCACAAAATGGGACTGATTGTGTGGCAGGCATTTAAAATTCAGCTGCGGTCGGCCCGTCTTCCAGTGCCCCCCAAACCGCTGAGGTGCTTCATTTATTTAATAATTTCCCCTCCTCCCCCTTTGCGCTCAGTCAGTGACAGACCTGGGTCCTTTCACGCTTTGTCCTCCCTCTTTCTTTCGTTCTTGCTCGCGCTCCCTCTCTCTCTCTTTTTTATCTTCCTTCCTTTTCCTACTCCTTGTTTCTTTCTCTCCCTGGCTTTTGTGCGGGGGGCCGTGACGAATGGCTGAGAAAAGAGGGTGCTGTGAGAAACTGGAGCTGCGCTGGCGGAGTGGGTGGTGAGGACTTGGTGCTGGGGGCGAGGGGGGTCCGCCTGGAGCGGGGCTGGGGGCAGCGGTGGGGGCCAGGGGCTGCGCTGGGGCCTTTCCCTCTGTGCCTTTTAGAAGCCAGGCACCCAGGGCTGAGGGCAGAGTGTGGTGGTGCAGGGATGGGGGTGCCCCCGTGCCACCCAGCACCTCTATTGCTGGCTCTGTGAGACCATGAGGGGCTGCCCCAATGCCACCTAACGTGGCCTGAAGCAGCCCCAGGGCTGGCACAGCTCCTAAAATTTGGGAGATGCTGATGGAGAGAGGTTGGGGTGGTTTTGGTGCAGAGCGCAGGGTCCGGGACTTGTGCCCTCAGGGTGCTGGGATGGCCTGGCCAAGCAGTGCTGGTGTTCAGGCCCTGTACAAGTGGCTCGCTGCAGGCTGTGACAACGTCCCCACGGCTGGCTGCAGCCCCTGCTGCCTGCACACGTCCGAGGGAGCCACAGGGAGCCTGGGGCTGGTGGCACCACGGCTCCTCTGCCCCGCTGGTGCTTGGGGAGCTGTGCACCACGTGCTGGGACCACAGCACTGCGCACCCCTGGGGGGACCCTAATGCACGAGGGCTGGGTGTGGGACTCTCCGCACGCCGTGGCACCTCGTACCTGCCCTTGGCACTGTGGTGCCTGTTTCTGGGGTGCTCGTGGGCCTGCAGGAGGACCCTGACACCGGTCCTGTGCCGTGCCCACCACGCTGAGCGATGCCCAAAGCCCCGGGGACAGCTCCACTCTCCTGCCCCATACCAACGGCCCCCTGAGCCCAGCACCCACCACGGCCTGACCCGGGGATGGGTCCCCCCCATCCCGCTGCCCACGGCGGGTCCTGGCCGGCTGGCAGCCCGCAGGGGCCGGGCCTGGCAGGCTCCAGCAGCGGGAGGGCTCCTGCATTACAATCCGGTACAATCTGTCCCCCTTCCCGCTGCCCAGCGGTAGGGGAGACGGTTACTGTTTAATCCCATTTGACAGCTCTTTCATCATCTGCCTGCCTCCCTCCAGCTTCCCCGTGGTTCCTCCAAGGCTCCTTTGTGGCTGTAATCAAAGCCTGGTGAGTGATGGCTGTTCGGGGGGGAGGGAAGGAAGAAGGGGCAGCGGAGGGTGGTTTGCCCGCCCTGGGAGCTGCTGGGGTACTGGGGGCAGGACCGCGGGGCGCTGGGTGCCTCTGGGTGCTGGTGGTGGGTGCTGGGGCACCCCCGGCACTGGGAGGCTGGCAGGACACAGCATCCCCAGCACTGGGAGCTGGGCACCGTTGCTGTGCTTCTGCTGGACCCACAGGGCTCTTCAGGGGCTGAGGGAAACGCGCTGCTGCCTGTGTGCGTGCCTGAGAGCCAGGGAATCCCCATCACCACCCGCCTGGCTGCACCCTTCATGAAACCACCGTGGTTTTTGTCGTGGGTTTCAACAGGCATTGCACAGCAGTGCCCTGCCTTTGCCTAATTATAAACCACTGGGGGGCTTTATTGCCCCATCTGACACCAGGCATGGCCAGGAGATGGCCCAGTGCACGTTTTGGGTGCCTCCTAGACTGACTGGGCAAACCACGGGGTCTGTACCGAGGCGTCTCCTTGCTCAGGAGCAGCAGAGCTGGGCAGAGTGGGAACCCCCCCCCCTCCCCAAAAAGCACCCCAAGCCCCGACGGACGAGGGAGAGGCAGAGGCAGGGCCCTGCGCTTCCCAGGGAGGGAGCCTGCACGCCCATGGGTTATCGCCTGCATCAGGGCTCGGTGACTGTGCTTCCCAAGAACACATGTTCCCTCGTAAACCCGGGATCCGCTTATCTCAAAGGGCACATCCGACAATTAGCTTATCTGCTGTGAAAGTGAGGAACAGCTTTGGTTATCTGCCTGGCTTCCGCAAGCCGAAAAAAAAAAAAGGGGGAAAGAGCCCCTGGAAGGACGAGGCACATACGCGGCATCCTATAAATAAAGTGACTGCGCCGTGAGTGTGCTGCAGACGGACTCCATGTGCTTGCAGCGGGGAGCTGGAGATGCCCCCAGGTTTTAAGGACTCTTGGTGCTTGCTGGTGTCAGATCCTGCCTTTGGCTGCTGGCAGCTCTGCCAAACCATTCTCAGGCTGGGTGGCAATTTTTATTTTTTATTTATTTATTTTTTTTCAGGGTGGGTTGTGGCCTCCAGTTAAACTTTGGGGGAAAATTTCAGCGAGGGAGGCAGGCTGTTTCCAAGAGTGAGGGCACGGGAAAATAAAGCATTTGTCCTTATTTTGTTTTAAAAATCTGCCTTTGAAGCAAGAGCTTGAAATTTGGCAAGTGGGGAAGGGAGAGAGGCTGAGATTTGTCTTGTGTCCCTGGAATATGCTCAAATTTGACCAAGTCAGAGCACTTTATTTGGGAAAAAATGCACTTAGTGCAAGCTGGCCGTCGGAGCGGCCCCCGCCCAGAGGTGCTGGCTCCCCCCTGCCAACACCCGTGCCGGTGACACCAGGGGACACCAGCCATGGCACGGCCGCTCGCTCGGCTCCTGGCCGGGCTCCTTCACCCCACAGCAGCAGGGCAGCAGCAGCAGGGCTGATTTTGATTCCTTCCTGGATTAATCCTCATCCGCTGGCCTGGCTGAGCAGCACAGGTGCCTTTGGAGAGGGGCTGCTCCTGCTGAGCACCTGGAGCACCAAGCGCAGCCTGCGGCACGGGGATCAGTGACATTGAGGTTTATCAAGGGCTTGCCCTGATGGGGTCTGCGGGCAGGCGAGCTTCTTCGTGCTCAGCTCCTTTTGGGGTGACCCGTGTTGTTTTTCTCTTGTCCCCCAGGAATCCAGCTTGAATCACGCAGAGCTCGGAGTGTGAGCAGCCCAGCACCACGGCGAAGCCATCCTCAGAGCCACCAGGCACTGGTGGTGCTGTGCCAACAGCCCGGCCACTGTGAGGGAGCAGAGCCCTGGCTGTGGGGTGCCGGGGTGCCCTGGGGAGACCCGTGTCACTGTGCCTCGTTGCTGGCCCCCAGCATGCTGTCCCCTTCATCCCCATCAGCTGCCATGCGCACAGTGGTGCTGGCAGGGAGCGGGGCTTCTCTCCGGTGGAGAGGTTGGAGAGGAAGCTGCCGAAAATGCTGGTGACAATTCCCAGCCTGCCTACGGGGCTGGGCGACCACCTGGGCAGCGGCACCCACCTCCCTCCCAGCCCCACCACCTCCTCCATGTGCCCTCCTGGTGAGGCTGGCGTGGGGGCAGAGGGCACCTTCCTGCCCAGGGTACCTGCACAGGACACCAGGACACTGCGTCCCTCACCCTGAGGGAAAACGAAGTGTTGCCTGAGCTCATCTGCTGCAGTTTATCATTCGAGGAGCCGGTGAGCAGATGCGGTGGTGGAGATCCCAGCTTCCCTCCATCAGGCTCCTTCCTCCTGGAGGCTGGTGCCTGGCTTGGAGGAAGGCTCTTGGGGCAACTGCTGCCCAGTCGCGGCTGCTGCCTGCTCCTCCTGCCCCAGCCCTTTCTCCCCGCTCTCCCCAAAATCTGCATGAAGAAACAAGTATCTTGTTTGCAAGCTAAAAACTAGAAATGATTTATATGTTTATAAGCCCAGCTCTGGCTCTCTTTATTTTGGCAAAGGAATTGTTTGCATCTTTTCAGAATTCCTTCACCCAAACCACTCATTAGATATGAATTTCAAAACAGCCAGAGGGAGCGGGTGACTCAGGGGAATTAGCAAATGGCTTCCCAAAGCCTTTTACGTCAAGGCCGGCAGCTCCCTTCCAGACCTTGATGCCAGTGGCCCAGAAGACACGCGCTGTCATCCAGCACTGGGTCACCGACCCGAAGCCAGCGGGTGCATCTGAGGACCTTGGCCTCTGGTCCCCAGCTGGCAGGTGTCTTCGTCACGAGGAACCCCAGCCTGAAGAAGAGGGCCTGGAACTGATGTCTCCATCCCAGAGGTTTCGGCGACCACGAGGACTTCGGCTGCAGGCGCTGCCCGTGGAGCTGGGACATCCCCCCCAGTGTGGGTGCCCAGGGGCACCGGGAGGATGTCCGAGGGTCCCCGGTGGTGCCAGGTCACCGTGGTGCCCACCTGGCAGCAAGGAAGAAGGTGGCACATGGTGACAACAGCAGTGATCGCCTGCCTCTGTGTGGCTGTGCCACCCGCGGGCACATCCGTGGTGCCCTGGGGGCGCAGGGCACCTGGGGGACACCGGGCAGCTGGGGGTCTGCAGGGCACTTGGGGGGCTCAGGGCCAGCCCCAGGCAGAGGCAGCCTGGTGCTCGTGGTGTTCCTCCATCCCGTGGTGCCAGGGGGCTCCCGCAGCCGTGGTCCTGGTCCCTGTGCCGCTCTGCAGGCTCCGCAGTCCTGCCCCAGCAAACCCGGGCCCTTGTCTCGCAGGCAGAGATGAAAATAAACTCCAGTGAAGGGTCCTTTAACTTTCTCTACTCGAGTGAAAATAAATGCGATTTCCCCGCCACCCGGCCTTGTAAATTCCCCTCACTGTGAAATATCTTCCAGATATAGTAAAGAGACGGCTTTTGGCTATTTTTTTAAACATCTTTAACTGCTGTATATATTTCCAGGGAGACGTAATAAGCGCTACAGCTAATTTATCTGCATGTACTGTAAATATTTTCAGGAGATAGCAGAAAGGATTTCAAACACATGGCTTGGAGGATTGGCACACAGCATATGCTGGGTGGGAAGGACACCTTTAACCCTTCACCTGCCGCTTCCCTTCCCTCCGAGGATGGCTGGCCACCTCCATGCCCCCTGCGGCGAGGCTCCCTGTGGAGGGGGGCAGCGGCTGCTGCACCCCCCCGGGGTGCTGGCCCGTGGCTGCTGCTCCAGCTGACATCTGAGCGATGCTGGGAGCCGTGGTCCTCCAGCGCAAAACGAGTTTTGGGAAGGGAGCAGCTGCAGTTTTACCCTCTGCAAGTCCCCTGCAGCCCCTGCAGCCCACGGGTTTCTGCAGAGGTCCAAGCCAGGGCACCCCGTTACCCCTAAAACAGGCCAGCAGCCTCCTTTGGGTGGCGCGTCTCACTCCTCCCCCTTTCACTTGGGACATTTGTCTCTTCCCAAGCAGACGGAGGTGCAGAGGTGGGGATGAGGAGCACATGCAGTGCCCACCACTCATGTCCTGCTCCCGGCCCCATCTGTAACACCATCACCCACCGGGGGCCGTCACCCTTTGGGGGTGGCACCCCCGCACGGTGCCACCGCAGGGCACGGGGCTGTCCTCGGGGCAGGGCTGGGGAGGCAGCGGGGAGCTGCTCAGAGCCGTGTCCTCGTGCGAGCCTGTGCCTGGTGTCAGCAGGGAGCTTTGCAAAGCACACGTCTCAGTTCAGTGCCTGCTAAGAGGCAAACCCAGCCCTGTGGCACGCACGGCCTGTCCCGGAGCCGCGGGTCACCGCAGCGGGACAGTCACCCCGTGGAGGGGTTACGGGCTGGCTGGCCAGGCAAACCCACCCTGGGCACCCCTTGCTGCTGCTGCCTGGCCCCAGCAGTGACCTCGGTGAGCCCTGTGGCCCCACAGCCTCTGTCCTGGTTGCAGGTCCCCGTCTGCATCCCCCGACCCCTGCTCCCACTGCACCTGCCTGGTGTGGCTGCGGGGGCGACCTGCGGCTTTCTGCTTGCAACGAAGGAGTTTTTTTTTTCACTTAGGCTTGTGATGTGCTCCCAAGCCTCTTTTCTTCATGATGTAATTTAACACAGAGCAAGGACACGGAGTACCTATTGGCTTGGAGCCCACCCTAAAAACCATAAAAAGGAGATAAAAGCCTTTAAATGCTAAGCCCGTCCGAGGAGACAATAAAAGGCAAATGTCTTCCCAGTTTTATGTCTACGTCTTTAGCTTGATTTATGGAGTTTTTTGCCATATTCCTTCATGGTTTGTGACTCTTCAAGCTGTTTGACTGTCGTAAAAGGACCACGGAGGCAAACTGCACCCGCTGGAGGCTGCTTGGTCTCCGATCCCACCATGGCATCCCACCATGGGGCTGCCATGCCCCAGCGGGCGGAGGGGAAGGAGGATGAGGAGGGCAAAGAGGAAGGGCCCGAATGTTTCCATTCAGCCTCCTCGCAATCGGCACGGTTTTGGGGAGAGAACAGCAAAGAGGATCCAGATGGGGAAACCGCAGCTGCTCCCTGCAAGAAGCGCTGTGCTGCCTTTGGGGAAGGGCAAGGGGCAGCTCGGGGCTGCATGAGGGGCAAGGGGCCGGGGGGACCGAGGCCATCATGCAGCCAGAGCGTGCGGATCTGGAGATCATCAGCCCAGAGGCAGGATGCGTGCATGCCTGGTGGGGCAGGGATGTGAAAGCAATTGCTCTCAATAAAACAATGCTTCCCTCCTCTGTTTCTTTCGGAAGCGGAGCTGTGAGCCCGAATGTCCTCGGCTGACTCTGGTGGTATGCCGGCCTCCTCCGAGGGGAGGCACCGCGGGAGCCTTGGGGCCTGGAGCAGCCACGGAGGTCTCGGCTGGGGTGGGAGGACCTGCACCTGACACCCCGGGGTGCTGTGTGACGCCGGCTTGGCTCTGTGGGCCCTGCAGGACACGTGTCCCCTCCCTGGTGCCACCGTGCGCTGCTGCACGCCGCAGGACGCATGCTCACCACTTGGCTGCATCTCCATTTACTTCACCCAGCAAGAGGAAGGTGTTGGCGCACACCAATTGCACTCTTTTTTTTTTTTTTTTTTTTTTTTTTTTTTTTTTTTTTTTTGCCCATTTCTGGAACCTCTGAGCTCCCAGGTCCAACTTGTGCAGCTCCAAGCAGTGACTTAGGGTCTTCCCAGCTGCTCTGCGGCTGGGACCCCCAGCTCACCATCACACCTGCGGCCAGCTGGGAAAACACGCAAGGTGTGACGGCGTGTTTAGGGGGTGCTGGGGGAGCAACATGGGGGAGTAGGACTCGGATTGTCCTTAAAAGTCTCTAAAAATATATATTCTTGCCTGTAAAAAAATTAGTAATTTTAAACCGCAGGCAAATGCTTCACATTCCTGAGCAATGCTGCCCTCTGTTTACTGCCCTTATTGTTCTCAATGAGCTGGAACCGTGGAAATGAATATTCGCTGCGACCCCATCCTTCGCCCTGAGAAAGAAAGGAAGAAAGAAAGAAAAGGGAAAAAGAGCTAAAACTGCTGAAGGAAAACAGAGTCATTCTCCCCATGATTGAGTGAAAGAATAACATGGGACCGTGGAAACAGAGCTGCCAGGGCGCAGCAATTGATTTAAAGCCAACTCTGAATGCTGTCACCGTGGTGGTGCGCAGGGCCCGGCCCAGCCGGGGGTGGCTGCTGGGGTCCCCAAGACCCCCCCAGCACGGAGGGGACACGGGGGGTGAGACACTTGGGGGTCACTGGCAGAGGGAGGAAGATTTAAAGCCCAGCCCGGGGCTTCCTGTTCTTAGGTTATCTCAGGCTGGGGCATTGCTGCAGACCACACAGGCACATGCCGAAATAATTTTTACTGGTTCCGCAATATAACGTGCAGCACATGGGGCCCGGAGCCATGCTGTGCTGACAGGCTGCCTCAGCACGCCAGCACGCCACGGGGCTGCCAGCAAATGGGGCGTCGTGGGGCTGGGCACGGGCACGCAGGGAGGGTGCGCATCGGGATGGAGTGGGATGAAATTGGGGACGTGCATTGGGATGGAGTGGGGACGTGCATTGGGATGGAGTGGGGACGTGCATTGGGATGGAGTGGGGACGTGCATTGGGATGATGTGGGGATGTCTATTGGGATGAAGTGGGGATGTGCATCAGGATGAAGTGGGAATGTGCATCGGGATGCAGAAAGATGTGCGTTAGGATGCACTGGGGTCGTGCATTTGGGTGCAGGAGGATGGGCACTGGGATGCAGCGAGGAGGTGCAGGCTTTGTAACCTTGTCCTGCAGTGGACCAAAGGCTTCCAGGCTGCTGGAGGTCCTCGAGCCAGGAACCTGCAGGACTCCTCGCCTGGTTTTCTCTCCCCAGGTCATGAACCCACTGCCTGAGGGCTGGGAGGAGCAAAGAAACCAAAGAACCTTTGCCCCAGACTTGTGGCCCCATTAACCCACATCCGTGTAGGGACAGGACCGGGCTCTGCGGGCACTGGGGGGATGCCAGGGACAGAACAGGGACCCAAGAGCACGGGGCGGGCAGAAAGTGCCTCCAGAGCCCCAACCCTGCCGTGCTGGCACCCCAGGCTGTGGGGTCTTTGTGGGGAGACCCACGGCCCCAGTGCCCGCTGCTGGCCCCAACACGGAGCTTGCTGTGGGGGCAGAGCCGGGGGGCCCTGGGGATGGGCCCCATGTCACCTGCGCCTTGGGACGAGGGCCACGTGCTGCTGGCAGGGAGACGTCCCCGTCCCCATCGCGCTGCCCCCGTTAATCATCACGTCGAGTAATTGGGTGAGGGACCGAGCGGGCCTGCAGGTGTGGTGAGAGCCGGGGGCCCCACGGCCGTGGGCCGGTGCAGAAAGCTTTCAACTGGAATAGGGTTACCGGCAGGCAGCCCAGCAATGCCAGGGATGCGAGGAATCCCCTACCTGCTTCAAAAGGATGCATTCTTTATCGGCTAATTAAAAAAAAGGGCAGTGGGGGGGGACGGGACACCGGTGTGCACCTGCTTGGGCAAACACCCGGCCAAGGAGGGGGGCGAGGGAGCGGGCTGGGAGAGACCCAGAGCAGAGAGCACCCACACTTGGGATTTATTGGCAGGATTTGTTGTTAAACCACTGGGATGTCTCCCGTGGGCACTGTGTCCAGCTGGCACATCTCCCTGGCCATTGTTACCTCTTTCTCAGGTGTTGTTAAGATGTGGGAAGGAGGTTTTAAAATCTGGGTTTGGGTCAGAACTGTTTCGGCAGCGAATCCATCTCAGTAGTACTGATCTGGGCAAAATTTCCAGTAGAAAAGAGGGAATTGTTCTCAGAGCTGGTAGGAGGTGGATGAACCTCACTTGGGCGTTTGTTGATCCTGCTGAATCCTGTCCTTGCCTTCCCACAAAACACGTGGGGAAAGAGCATCCCTGAGCCCTCCATCCCTCTGCCGAATCTGGATTAAATTGGCTTTTAAAAAAGTTACAGAGCTGGACAGAGATACCCACACATATTGTGACTGTATAAACCTCATTTTTGTTGGAAACCAAGCCAGAAAAGAGAGGAAGAAAGAAAGAGAGGAAGAAAGAGAGAAAGAAAGAAGGAAGGAAAGAAGGAAAGGAGAAAAGAGGGTGATGTGTAGTGGAAACAAGCCATGCGTAAGCTGTCAGAGCAGTTTGTACACACAGCACAGCACTGATTTAATGAGATCATTTCACACCTTTAATTAAATAGGCACAAATGGGAGCGGAGGAGCTGGCGATGGAGGATCCCAGTGGAGGACAAGAGCTGGTGGCTGTGGTGGTTGTGGGGAAGGAGATGGATCCCTCATGGGATGCGCAGGAGGAACCACGCAGGGTGGCTTGGCGGGGACGGGCTGTGAGCAGCAAGGGCAGGCGCTGTCCCCAAACCCTGCTGGAGCCTGGTGGCACCTGGCCAGGCCAGAGCTGGGACCTGGAGAGCCCCAGGAGGGGATCCCGGGTGCTGGGATGGGGTGGAGGGAGGACCCCTAGCCTGGATCCCAAGCTGGGGATTTGGGCAGCCGTGAAAACGCAGCTGGAGAGGTGGCTGGCTCCTCTGAAATGTGGCTGGGGTTTCCTGGGGGTCCCCATCGGCCTCCTGCCCCACACCCGGAGGCATATCAGCAGCAGGGCTGGGGGCTGTCTCTGTAACACCCACGGTGCTGAGGGACTTTCCTGCTGGTCACCGCACCCAGCACAGTGCCCGCATCAGGTAACTGGGGCTTGCCCCATGGGTCACATCCTGCACCATGGCGCAGCCCCTACCCGTGGGCAGCCCTTGCAGGGGGCACAGGCAGATGCACAGGCAGCAGCGTGTGGCACCTGGGGACGGCTCCTGGAGCCCTTTTCTCACAGGGCAGTGGGGCCCCGATGTAGCCCCTGTGCCTGGGGCTGACACAGCACCGTGTGCCCGCTGCGCTGCCCTGCCCCACTCCTGGCCCTGCTGCTGTGGGGATGGCACCGTCCCACCAACCACTGGGGACAGGAGCTGGGGACAGACAGATACCTCCTGAGCCTCCTCCCCTGTGCCTCTCTCCTTGCTCTTGGCTCAACCTCCCCACCGCTCTCCGCCTGGCTCTGCGTGGCCCCGTGCCAGCTGAAAATTAATGTCCCCTCCCTGGGGACATCTCTCGCGCTGGCACAGCCGCGCTGGCTGCTGCTGCTGGCAGAGCTGGGACCAGGCAGCAGGAAGGGCAGGGGGGCAGGAGGGCCAAGAAGCCCCCCCAGGGCGGGCAGCTGCACACCCTGGCAGGAGAGGTTCCTCCAGGGGCAGGACGGCAGCATGGCCCTGGCCATGGGCACACCGTGACCCCCCCCCAGTGCCTGCTGTGGGACCTGGAGATGAGCCTTGGCAGCGGCCCCGAGCAGCCAGGCAGGGACAGATGGCTCTCGGGCGTGCGGGGAAGGGCGTGCGAGCAGGGTGTGTGTGGCACCCTGATGCTCTTTTGGTACCCACCATTCCCCGATTCCTCGCCGGGGCAGTGTGGCTCCTGGTTTTCCATCACCTCCCTCCACGCCAGGGGATGTCCTCACTGCTGCTGGCAGCAGGGCTGGCTGCCTGTCCCCATCAGTGCTCCCCGGGGACAACATACTGCTGCTGCTTGTGCCAGCAACGAGGAGGCTCTGCCACCAGCCACCACCCCGTGTGCGCACACACACGCAGCTCTGCCCCGGGGGCCAGCTCCATCCCAGAACACCTGCTCGTTCCCCGCGAGCACAGCACATGTGCCGGCGGTCTCGGGGCCACCCGGGACTGGGCTGGCAAGTGGCTGGGGACAGCTCTTCCCCAGCTGCGTCTGCGAAGCCACCAGGTGGACAAGAAGCAGTGCCGGTGGCGTGGCCGCACTTCCGAGCCATCCCCTCCTGCCACCCTGCTTCAGGTGACAAGTCCCAAAGGGACATTTCAGGGCGAGGGCGCAGGGACCTTGGCTGTTGCTCCAAGAAGAGCCTGAAGCCGAGTACAGAACCCGGCCAGATTTTGCAGTGTGTTCAGCGCTGTGCAAGCAGCTCACGTGTCCCTTGCTCTGGAGGCGTGCTTTTAACTTAGCACGCCTGCACGCTGGAGCTGGGGACACTCTGCTGGGGGAAAAAGCCAGGTTTGGCCAAAACGCCCATCCGTGGGGACCCCTGCGCTGGTGGCACGGGCTGGCAGCCAGCCCCTCGCCCCCTGCCCATCCCTTGCCGAGGTCGCCGTGACATCTTCAGATTTTCCGGCAACAACGTGAGAAGCTGAGCTGCCCCCGAGGAGCAAGCAGGGGCGGGGGGGGGAGCCGTAGGAAGAGGGAGGGGGCGCTTCCCCTCCTAATTTCAATAAACTAAATGAAAGGGGTGGAAAATTGGTATTTCATGCAAAACTTGGCAAAGGTTAAACCACTTCCAGATGCTGTCTCAGAAGGTTTTGCTCCAACCTGATCTGTTGCAGATAAAGCTGTAGACGCCCCTGCCAGATATTGTGTTACACGCCAGTGGAGTTTCCAAGCGGTGCTGTGATCCAGTCGGCATTTTGGGCTACGTTGTCCCATAAATGGAACAGGAAGGACCCAGCAATATCCTCATGGCCGCAGGCCTGGCCTGGGGCAACGCCGAGCATCCCTCGGGGGCCTGTGGTGTGGCCAAGCAGGGGCAGCCTGGTTGTGGCCCCGGAGGAGGGGACCAGGCACAGGACAGCTGCTGCTGGATTTTGAGGTTGGGGAAACTGAGGCACGGCCAGGCCAAGGCTGGAGAGGGGCTGCCAGCCCCACCAAACCGCCTCTCCCCTCCTCTCCTCGCTGTGCTGGGGAAAGGAGCCTCCTTGGCCAGCTCCGGGCTGGCACACCTGCCCATCGCCAGCGTTCCTGCCCCCTGAGTCTGCTTCCTGCCCCCCCTGCCCGCCTTTTCGCCCCCGCTGCCTCTCGGCCTCTGCTTGTTTTCTTAGAAGGCGGCTCCTGCACTCACCGAGCCCAACAATTTCCTGCCCGGGCGAGCGCATTCCTCTCCCCCAGTGCAGGTCCCTCCCGCCGCTTCCCCACCTTGGGGCTGGATGCTGCCGCCAGAGCAGCCTGGCCCCGTGTCCTCCCCTGCCCTCCCGCTGCCCTGCCTCAGTTTCCCCAGCTGGAGCCCCTCGCTGCCTGTGGGTACCGTGGGGATGCAGAGCCCCGCGGGCTGCGTCAGCCTCCTGGGGAATTGGGGTGCGCCGGGGGGTGCCCCTGTCCCCCGTGGCGGTGCCGGAGGGGAAGGGATGGCTGAGTGCTGCTGGCACCTGGGGACCAGGAGGAGCCCAGCCCCAGCGTTGGCTCAGGGCACGCTGTGGGAGCTGCAGCAGTGCTGGTGGCACCGGGACGTTTCCAGGCACCCCTGGTGTCCCCTTGCCTGTGGTGTTTGGGGGTGAAGTGGCGACAGCAACAAGGCGATCCCTGAGGGACCCTCCTGCCCTGACCGGTGACACCTTTCCACTGCACGAGCCGGGAAAACCCTGGAGCAATGGTGGGAAGGTCACCGAGCACAGCCAGGGTGGCACCGGGGACACCCAGCACAGCAGGGTGCCACCACCTTGGGGCACTGAGACTTGGCACCCATGTGGGGCTGGTCCTGCTGGGGTTCTGGGGGCAGAGCCCGTTGGGTGCCCCCAGGAGGCCACCACCAGGTGCCTGGTGGCCCGGGCGAGCAGGCAGCATGCCCGGGGGCCCTGACGGCTGGGGCTGGGCGGTTTGGGGCACGGGTGCACACCGGGGCCGGATGCGCCCTTCCCTCTGTGCGCTGCCAGCGCAATACCCACCCGTGGCCCGAAAAGAAAGAAAAGCCCCAGCCCGCCTGTCAGGAAACCTCAAATCAGGGCCAATGTTTTCGAAAGGCTTTTTTTTTTTTTCTTCTTCTTTTTTTTTTTTTTTTTTTTTTTTCTTCTCCTCTCCCTTTTAACACATCTGCCAATATAATCTGACCTTTTCCAAATAAATAAAGCCCGCGCGCTCCGGCTTTGATCCCGCGCTCCAAATTTTCTATTTACTTAATTGGCCCATCCAAGGTCTGAGCGAGCCGCGGGCCGGCAGCTGCCGCCGCCGCATTCCTGGGGGCTTATCGCCCCCCGCTCACCTGGTTGTCATTACCAAGGGGCCGGCTGCGCCCCCGCCACGGCCACCACGGCCCTGCCCCAGCCACCCTGGGGGCTCCCCGGGACCCTCCCCGCTTGTGGGGTGCCCATACTGGGCGCCGTCCCCGTTCCCCTGCCCCCGGGGCTCTGCTGGCCCCATCCCCGTTGAGGGTGGGGGTTTTTAGGGGCAGCGCAGGCAGGGATGCTCCTCGGATGGCTGGAACCTGATGCACTGCACCGAGGTGTTTCTGTCCCCGTGCAGATCACAGGGTGGTGATCCTCCCTTTGGTAGGGACTGTAAATGTCTCCCCCCGATAGCAGGAGGGAGCGCAGAGCTCCGTGCCATGCGGGTGCCCAGAAGAGGCCACTCCTGAGCAGTGGCCATCCCTTTTTGGCCAAATAACTGCATGGCATCAGGCACCAGGCCCTCCTGTGCAGCCCCCTGGGGACAGCCAGGACGGCTGCGGGTCCACGGGGAGCACCCCTGGGAAGTCGCTGAGGCTGGCAGAGCTGGGGGGCTGGATGGTGCCAGGGAACTCTCCCAGGAATGGGTTTTCCCCTTGCCCTTCTGCTACACGACAAAGCCAGGGCAGAGGAGGCTGCTAGACCCCAGGAGTGGGAAGTGTGAGGTAGCTCCTTGCCCTCTGCTTATATTTTTTGGTCCAGGAAAAGGAAAGATGTTCAGGAAGGGCTGAGGGCAGACCCAGACATATTTCTTGCTCCTGTGTTTTTCCTCCACATACTGGCCAAGCTCATCCCTGCTCTGAAGAGGCAAGAGGCTGCTCTTTCTGCCTGTGGTTTCTCAGCTTCTCCAGGCACTGAGCACAGGCAGTGAGCACGGGCTGAGCCTTGGAGCACGCAGCAAGCAAGCGTGCTCACTGTGCAGAGCTGTGCAGGGTGGGCACAGGCACTGTGACATCCACAGAGCCCCTGGGGGGGCTGCTCCTGGCCACAGCAGCCCCCCAGCCCCGTGGTGTGGCTCAGCACGGCCACACGCAGCGGGAGGCACTGGGCTGTGCTGTGCTGCTGCTTTCTCGTGTGCTCCTTCACCCCTCGACACCCCTAGCTCACCTCTGCTGGATCTGGTTCTGCTTTTTCACATTGTGCATCACAATTTATAAGCTGGAGCAGCCGGTGGACAGAAGGGATGTTGTGCTCCTGGGCATGGCACGGCCGGGCACCCCATCTCGGTGACGGATGGGGACCACGGCACAGGGCCATGGGCTGTGCCCAGGACCCTGCAGAGGAGCAGGAGGCCACTTCGGGAGCAGAGGGCTCCTGGGCACTGGCTGATGGCTGCCTCCAGCCCTCCGGTGTCACCGCCACCACCAGCACCTGCCGGGGATTCACAGTGCTTGGAGGGGACGTCACCCACTCCTGGCTTTCCCAAAGTGCTTCCTTTTTCTCCCCATCCGTTCCCCTCCTGCCCAACCACCTCTGGAGCTGGGATGAGTCCTCACAGCCTGCTCACACCGCTCCCAGTGGCTCCCTGGGTGAGGAGGCTGATTGGAGACGAGTGACCTGTCCACGGGCTCCATTCTCCAGGGAAGGGAGGCATGCCCGTGTCCTGTGGCTCCCTGACGTCCACCCAGCCAAATGGGTTCATCTAGGGGCTGAGAAAGCTCTGTGCTTTCTCTCTGTGCTCCTTGCTGAGCCAGGCCTGCTGCCAGAGATCTGGGATGGCCTCACTGTCCTGCTGCAGCTGCCTCCTCATCCCTGTGAAACCTCCCCGGCTGCCTCCTGCGTTGTCTGGCTCTGCCTCACCCGCCCCAGGCAGGCACCGGGAGCTCACCCAGCCCCTGTGGATCCCTCTGCCCGGGGGGCTGCTTGCATCCCAGTGACCATCTCAGCCTGGCAATGCCTCCTGGTGACACCCAGCAAGGCCCCAAAAACCTCCCCTTCCTCCAGGGGGACGGCGTGGGCAGCACCGGGAGGCAGTGGGGAGGGAAGGGAAGGGAAGGTGGTGTCGGGTGGGATTTCCACGTCTTACATGCTGACATTTCCCAAGTAGAAGCCAGTCACTCAACATCTGGCCGAGAATATTGCATCTTGCTTAAGAGCAACTCCAGATGTTCCCGAGACCTTTTTTTCATTATTTTATTTCTTTCTTTCATTCTTTTCTTCCCCCCCCCCCCCCTCCATCCCTCCCAGCCACTCTTGACTCACTAAATCAAGGGAGACAGGCTTTTAACTCTCTGGAAAGAAATAAACGACTCAATGGTGAGATGAAACGAATTCTCTAGAACCGTGTGAGCAGATGTGTGCTGGGGAAGGGCGAGGGGGGGCAAGGTAAGGGAGATCAGCAGAGAGAGGGGCACGTGCACGTGGCATTGTCTTTAGCAGGAGGTGTCCCAGCTGGGGACAGACCCACGGTCTGATGGCCAGAGGGATGTGCAGCCTGCTCCCAGTGTGCTGGGCTGGTAAAGGCAGGACTTGTGGCTGGAGGGAAATGGGGAAGGGACCGGTTCCTGTTTGGCTGGGTGGACTGATGATCTCTCCAGCGTAATTGGGTCCAGTTCTTACCGCCTGGAAGTGGCTGGGAGCCGAGGAGGTCAAGAGAAGGATGAGTCTGGTATGTCGATGACGCTCATCCAAAGAGGTGATTTATCATCACTGATGGGAAGGGGAGAAGGAGCAGCCAAACAGCAAGAAACTGGGGAAAAGAGAAAGTGTGCTGGGAGGAGGGGAGAGGTCAGAGGCGAGGGAGATGAGTAAGGGAAAGGTGGAGGAGGGTGGTGGGAACGTGGAAGGAAGACCCGGAGATGCAGAGACATCTGTACATTTCTCTGTCGTGTTTCTTGACTCCTGCTGAGAATCTGTCCTGGTCGGCCCCACAGCATCGGTACCGACCACGTGCTGTACAGGAAACAGTCTCAGATGCCTCTGATGTCCTAGACCTGCTCCGTCTCTTCAGGTGGAGAACCACTGGCGTGCAGCCTGTTTGCCATTACCCATGCAATCCCCTCCTGAGCCACCAGCCCTGGCTCCATCCGTCTGTCGGAGCTGCCTTGCCGAGGTTTGAGGCTCCCAGGCTCTGCCAAGCTCACCCCTTCCCTGTGGGGCTTTGTATGCTCCTTACAAAAAGACAGGAGGCTTAAACCATTGACTTTCTTCTTTTCCTACATCTGCCAAGTTACCCTGACAAAAGGAGTTGTGGGGGGAGCACCAGACGATCTCACCTCGCTGCCTCTCCCCTCGATTCACGAACCAAGCTGCTGGATGAGCACTGCTGGCAGCCAGGAGAAGCGATGGCATTCACCTCGTGGAGGCTGGAAGCCAACCAGGAGAGCTCATCTCAGAGAAACACCCCGTGAGGAGGGAGTTAGGATGTCAGAACCCAGCTCCACCTCACTGAACCAATGCCAAAACCCAGCGTTGACCCAGAAGCAACCAAGGTCCGAGCACCTCTAAGGCAGTGCTCGGTACCCAGTGCTGATCTGCTCGTACCAATGTCTCTGCGAGGCTTTATGAGGCTGATTCTTCATCTGGTGAAGGTCAAACCATCAAGCATGAGGAGTGCTTCCTCTTGCTTAGGCTCCCTCATGGCTATGACACAAAAGCTTCTGTTTTTTTGGGGGGTTGATGCTCAGCATAGCCTGGCAGTCGGGTCTCCAAGAGGTCTGAGGGCTGGCGCCCTGGAAATGAGAACACACACACAGCTGTGAGGAGAGTTTTCATTGTGCTGTACATGAAAAACCCTCTGAGACCTTCTGCCTGGTGCTAAGAGCCGCTCAGAAGATGATAGACAAGGTCCCTTTGGGTCTAAAGAAATGAAAGCCAGTGCCCAGCTAGCACAGAGCTGATAACACAGTTGTGCAGAGCAGCTGGCCTTGTTCCTGAATTAACTCTGGAGCTCCTCAGCATCCAGCCCAGCGATGGCCCCGGGTGGGCTCACGGGGTCCTGGACCTGCAGGTGGTCTGCGGCTGCTGGGGATGTGGCTCTGAGCACTTCCAGGCTTCCTGCCCCGGACCGGGGGTCTTGGCTCCTGGCTCCCGGCTCTGGAGAGCGAGGCTGAGAGGCCATCCTGGCTCTCAGAAGGACCCGCGCTCCGAAATTTTCCAAACAAATCACTTGGATTATTTCTAACTGACGTTTTTTGGAGGGCTTTTCCTCCTGCCGGAAGGGAACGACTTGATTTACTCATTTTTCAAAAATTCCTGGGGAAGTTCTAACTTCTGACCACTCCGTGGAAAGCTTCACCCAGCTGCAAGCAGCACCCGCGTTGCTCCAAGAGCTCCCCCAGGACCACGACCCCAAATCCACCCCACCTGCCCCGGCTGCTCGGGGGAATGCACCTTGATGGGAGGAACTGGGCTGCCAGAGCTGAAACCCAGCTGGGTGCTGGTGCCAGGGGGTGGCAGTGATGGGGACAGCCTGGGGACATCCGTGCCATGGCCCCGTTGTTGGTGCCACACTGGCTGGAGCTCGGATGGGGATGCAGAGGGCTGGCACCTGTCAGCTCACCAGGAGGGGACAGGGCAGATGTCACCTCTCTGTGAAACTCAGGTGGAAAAAATATATTTTCCAACCATTACACTTCACAAAAGGAGCTGTTCATCTACTTAAAATATAGGTGACAAGTACAAAAGGCATTTGGCATTGTAAAGCAGGCCAAATCTTCAGGAGATCGAAGATATATGGTATGCAACCGAGTCCCAGCTTCAATCTGCTTCTACGCTGTAAATTCCAATTACATCATGCCGCCTTGTTTAAATACCGTGAAACCTGGCTCATGCCCTAAGTATGTTTTATATATTGCCACATCCATTTGAAATAGATGGGCAATGTGTTTTACGGCACATGTGCAAATATCTCCGTATTTTTCCATCTGGGGGTTTATGGGATCTTTCAGAAAATTAATAATGGGGCTCGGAGGAAATGTTCGACTCGGAGGCAGTAGCGGAGATTTACGGCCTTCCTGGTGGATGCCAGGGAAAAGTCTGAGAGCACCCGGAGCAGACAAAGGCCCGCGGTTTCGCCAGGCGCTCCCGGAGAGCTAATTTGGCTTAACGGATGGAGGAGCTGGGGAATTTCCCCGTGTGATCCAGCAGGTTGCTGGAGAGGGATTTCTCGGGAGGCACAGAGTGGCTGGGGGTGGGAGGCAGGGACCCAGCCCTCAGCCCCAAGGCACAGCATGTGGCTGGGCTGGGCTGCTCCCGAGGAGGGCTCAGTGGGCAGGAACCCACCCCAGGCACCCCACAGCTCTGCGGGGATCCCCCAGATTCCCCAGGATGCTGCACGTGCCGGTCTGAAACCCCAGCTTTCCTCCGAGCACCCTTCTTCCAGCCTCCCCGGCACCAGGCGCGCTCTGGGAGTGCTGCACCTCCCCGGCCCTCGCGATAAACAAAAGCCGATTATTTCCCCTTGCGTGGGTCCTCTGCGGGGGAAGCAGTGGGTGGTGTTTATTTTGACAGCAGAGAGGCCTGTTCCCCGAGCTTTCTGGGTAGTGCGCGCTGTCCAAGATGAAAACATCGGCCGTTTATTTGAGTCTCGCGCTGGCTGTGTAAATACAGGGCTCGCTTCGGCAGATGCCGGCTGGCGGCTCTGCAGAGCAGGGCTGCTCCTCGCATCCCCTGGGCAAGCAGGGCCACCCGGCCCTACACCCCACGGACACAGGCAGAGAGAGCTGGGGACGGCCGTGGCTGTGCTGTAGGGTCAGAGCTGTGTGGGGCCAGGGGTGAGGAGCATCCCGCTTCCAACATCCCGGAGCTGGCAGAGCAGGGAGCTGCCCGCAGGTCTGCCTGCACCCACGCCGCCCTTTTTGGGGTGGCCTTGTCCCTGGGGACCACGGGGACTGCTCGTCTCCTTTGCCTCGTCCTCCCTGCTGCAGCCGAGGTGGGAAGCCCCGGCAGGGGGGAGCCGGCGGGTTTCTCCAGATGGTGCCCCGCTGACCCCAGCCGTTCCCCGTCTTTGGCTCTTCCTTAGAAAAACACAGCGCAGGCCAGCTCATCGATTAATTGTTTCCTCATGTTCCCCCCACACGGATGCCGTGGGAAGCTGCCTCCCCGTGCCCCGCCTGGAGGGGGGCTCCCCCTTTTTGGGGTTTGCTTCTTGGGGTGGCTGCGCTGCTGCTTGGGGACGGCGCAGGGTGAGCGCACAGCTTGCCCTCCGAGCTGCTGCCTGGCTGGGGCAAGGTGGCTGGGTGCCCCGTGCTCAGCCACTGAACTGCACCCTAAAAAGGATGGCTTGGATGGACAAATTGGTGAACAGATGCATGAATGGCACGGTGATGAACTCTGGTGGAATAAATGCCCTGAAAGCTTGTAAAAGTGCCCCGTGGAGCACAGCACCTTCCTCACCGCTCGCCACCCATTCTTTGCGCTGCTGGCAGTGGCTGGAGCTGCTTGGGGGGCACATCCTACCCTGGTCCCTGCCTGCAGTGAGTGGACACCCAGAGGTGTGCTCAGGAGGCAAATCAGGGAGGTCGATGAGGCTTGTGGAGGCCACAAAACGTGGAGTAAGAGCAGTGCTTGGTGAGGGGGGACACACAAAGCGCTTAGTGCCAGGGGCAGGGCGGAGAGCACCCGCGGCACCGTGAGCCACGTGCACTTGTCGCAGTGCCACGGGAGCCCAGCCACCCCTGTGGGTGCTCAGCAAGGGGCTGAGCGATGGCCTCACCCCTGTTCGGACACACAGCCCAGGTTGAGATGCTCTGTGTGTGCATCTGTGCGTCCATCCGTCCGTCTGTCCACGGCGGCTGGGGCTCAGCTGCCAGCACTCACGCGATCTCTTGTGACTGGAGCTGGCTGGAGAATATGGAAAAAAAAAAAAAAAGAAAAAAAAGAGCATCGAATTTTCTCGTAGTATTCTCACATTTTGCTTCTTTCCTTGGCCAAATTCCGGCTTTCCATGAAAAAAATGTCCATCAGTGTTTTGAAATGAGAAAAATTTCAACCAGCTGCAAAATTCAGTCCCAGAGCAGGGGAGATCTTGCAGACTTGGCCTCTCCTGGAGACACTTTGCCCCAGCTGACTGCAGCAGGCTGGGAGAAGCCCAGGAGTCTGCTCGAAGAAGCGCTCGTGAGAAAGGTGCTGGGCCGCCTTGGCACTGGCTGCATTTGCAGATCTTTTACTGAATTAATTTTTTTTTTCTTCAAGAGCTGTTTTGGAAAACACGGATCTTCATTCCGGAGAGGCAGGTGCCCGCTGCAGTATCCCTCGCCCAGGCAAAGCAGGTGGCTGCTGGCTCTGTCCAGCACAGTTTCCCCCACTGCCACCCCAATCCCCTGGCCCATGCCACCTCCTTTTTCTGCCCCAGACGGAGCCACCCCAGCCCCGTCCTGCACCGATGCAGCTGGTGTGAGCCAGCCTGCCCTCGTGGCAGCACGGCTGGGGAGGCAGCGCCTCGCTTGACTGCTAATTACCCTTTATCTCCCCCACCCCCCTCAAAAAAAAAGCAGTTAATCCTACTGGAAATTTGGCTCGATTGTTCTTTGTTTTAACTGTGGCTTGGTTTAAATATTAACATCACGAACAGCAATGAAATAATTACATAAACCATTAACGATTATATAAAAACAATACCTAAATAAAATAAACAGCGAGCGATATCATTAGTGTTCCCGCTTTCCTCAATTATGGCTCTTGGAGTAAAGGAGAGGAAGACGGAGCAACATGCAAAGAGTTTTCCCAGCTGCTTCACCCCCGGAGATGCAAAGCCCTTCGGGTTTGGGGTAATTCCAGATGCTCGAGCTGCCGGAGGATTGGAGGCGGGTGGGTGGGTGGGGGGCTTGGGGAGAGCCCCCTCCCTGCCCGGTGAGCTCAGAGAGCAGGAACGCACTGGTGGGGGCCGCTGTCCCCTCTGGTGACCCAGTCCTGGTGACGTGGGGGAGGTTTTTGGGGCCACTTGTGCACATGGAGCCAGGAGCCATGGGGCCTTGGTGCCCTGCGGTGTGCCCGCTCCAGGGGCACGCAAAGCAGGGACGAGGCTCGGGCAGCTCTTGAGGAACCTGGGGGTCAGCACAGCCCCGACCTGCAGGGCTGGGTTAGGGGCACAGCAACACCACAAACCCCTTGGCTCCACAGATCCTACTGAGAAGGCACAGAATTAGGTGGTTGGTGCTTACTAGACTGGTGTTATTTAAATCACTACAGTAAAATAATGAAAAACAAACATATGAGTCTTGTGTATGTTATGCTATTGACCATCGCATTTTCTGGCTTTTCTTTGTACATATTACACACGGGTTTCATAGGGGCCCCAGGTGGTTACCACACCACACATCTCAGCAGCCCCAAAAAGCCAGTAGAGCCCCCCAAACCTGCACGGGGGTCTCAGCAAGACCCCATCAGCCTCCTGGGTCTGCCCCATCCATTCACGGGCTTAAATTATGAACCAGGTGGAAATGGGGGACAAAAAAGTGCGTGGCCATGTGAGGGTTTACACGCACACCTCAAAGCAGCCCTGGGCAGTGCTGCTGCTCCCCAAGCACCCACTGGATCCTGACCTGGGGATACCTCCAGCCACAGCCGGTGCTACTGGCAGCACTGAAGTGGTTTTGGGATGCATGGTGCAGAGCCCAGCAGGACACATACGAGCTACCCTGGCAGATGTCCCATTTGGTCACCACTGGATGTGGTGGATGAATGGAGGGAAGAGCTGGTTGGGAGGATAAATCCCAAACTGCAGCCACCAGAGCAAAATCCTCACTTTGCTTTGAGAACTGACTCCGTGGGAAGAGGATTCAGGTGCCAAGGGAAGCCCCAGAGCCTCCTGCCCAGCTGGATGTGCAGAGTGGGTTTTGGGGAGCATGAGCACTTCATGCCTCTCCTGAGGGCTGTGTGGGCTTGGAGGATGCATGGCCATGGAAGAGAGGACCCAAGCAGTCCCCAGAGCACCCTAGGGTGATGCTGAGCCCTGTCTGGGGCTGTATGGGTGACCCTGACAGGAGTCCCACAAAGCACAACCAGGGGTGCCCCTGTGCTGGCTCCTGAGCTAGGACCGCAGGGTGCACCAGCCAGGGCAGCAGCTCTGCTTCCAGGGCTCCTTGGCGCAAGCAGTACTGTGAGGAAGAGGAGGGCTGGGTGGCCCATGGAGTTCAAGGGACATCTTGTGGCAGAGACTGATGGCGTGTGACAACCAGAACAAGTGGTACCAGGGACAGGAGGGGCTCCTTGGCTCATCCAGAGCAGGGAAGGAGGCTGTGTGCCAGGAGCATGGCACAGGGCCGGACCACGCAAGCCCAGGTGGTCCCACACACCCTCTGCCTCTCTGCTGTCCCAGTTGTGGTTGTGCCCTGTGAGACCACCCCAGCATCCAGGGAACCTGAAAGATGGCCTTGCCAGGGGGAAAGCTGGTCCTGAGCATCTCTGAAAAGCCACTGTTAACATCTCCAGCAGCTTCAGCAAGTGCCTACATCCTTACTCCCCAAACTCCCCTGTCTTGACTACCTCTGGCCTATGCCTGTCTCATCTGCTGCAGGCTCCATGGGACTCATCCCTGGGACGGGGAGTTGGCTCAACATATGGTAAGTCTCAGAAGTGTGAAACATCCTCCTAACACATTGGAATATTGCAGTGTGGGCTGAGCCATTCAGTGATCCTAAACAAGCAAGGCAAGGTCTGCAGTGAAATCAGTCTCTACTGTCAGAGCGACTATTGTTTCCACGCATGTTTATTATGCCAAGACCACTACAACCTCGACATGGGAAGAAACTGATGTCTGTTTGAACTGGAGACTAATACAGTATGAAGAAGGAATAACAGCTTATTGAGGTCGGACAGCAAAAGCTCTTCTCTCTTCCTGCTGCTCTGCCTCGCACACCTCCTCCGCCAGCCCTGGCCACAGCCTTGCTTCCACACACAGTCAGGCCCTCGAGGATGCACACCGAGGTTGGCAGTCTCTTGGCGTCAGCTCAACAGAAATGGGTGGAATTAGCCCGGTTGGTACCGGCTGAGGATGTGTGTCCACAGACCTGGGTGGTGCTCGGTACAGATGCTGGCTCTGGGCAGCCTGTCCTCTCTGCCCTGGGTCCTGCTGGCAGGGCAGGTGATGGGCAAGGGAGGAGAAGCTGAGCGTCTCCAGGTCGTTCATTTTGGGCCACCAGGAGAGGCAATGTCTGTGCCCTGCTCCCCGGTGAGCTCAGCTTTGTGGGACTTTTGCCACCAACCCTCCAACAGGGCTGTCTTGCCCCAGGGCACTGCAGCTTTGCATCGGTCCTGCCCCGGGCGGTAGCACCGGTCCGTGTAAACCTGAGGTCCTGGAGAATCAGACCTTGAGAAAGGTCCTCCCGGTGGAGCTCCTGGGGCTGGCCTTTGCAGTGTGGGGCGGTCTCCACCCGTTCAGTCCATACGTGCACCGGGATGATGGAGCAGTCTGGCCTCGCAGTGCTCCTGCGCAAGGAAAGGGGCACGGAGAGCTGGCAGCAGAGCGTTTCCAGCGAGCAAGGAAGAGGCAGGCCCTGGGCACTGGAGGAAGGAGAGCCACGAGTTCAGACAGCAACACCTGTCAGAAGATTCTTTTCAAGGCAAAAAAAGGACAGGAGAGCAAGGAACAGCATGCCTGGAGCGAGGAACCAACCTCTTCAAGCTCCCGCAGGCAACAGGCACCTGTGCGCCCCCCCTCCGCTTTGCTCCTCATTAAAGGTTTGTCATTACTGCATTACTTTTAATACACTCTTAGAGAAGAAGACCCACACACACACACCCACGCGTGCACACGCACACCCAAAGGGGACCGTTGCCAAAATATACACTATAGACAGAAGAGTCCGTTCACACTATATATATGTACAGCGTCTCTGAGCGCAGCCCGGCAGGGCTGGGGCTGGGGCTGGGGCACGGGGCGGGCAGTGAGCCCTCAGGGCTTCACGCACTTCCCTTTCTTCTCCCGCCGCTGCAGTTTCCGAAGGCGGCGGGTCCAGGCGTCCCGCCACTGGATGACCAGGCTGTTCTTGTCGGCCATCAGTCCCGGCCGGTCGGTGGAGTTTTCGCTGATCCCCATCACCAGGTACTTCTTGCTGATCTGGATCTTGGGGCACTTGCAGGACAGGTCCTTCAGGTGGATCCAGAGGAAGTTGTCGCCGCGCTTGACCCGCTCGTCGCGGCACTTGTAGACGGAGAGGATGTTGATGGTGAACTTGGCCCAGTTGGCCACCGTCTCCATCTCCAAGATGTTCACTTGGACCACTGAGGGGACAGAGGGAGAGGCAGGGTGACAGGGATGCGCCGCCTGGGGCGAGGGGGAGGCTGCAAGCCCCTGATGGAGCTGGGGAGCAGGAGGGAGCCCTTACCGTAGTCCTTCTTGCAGTACTTCTTCATGTTAATCTTGTAGTTGCCTTTGGCTGGTTTGCAGTAGGAGTCGCAGTCTGCAGAGGAGAAGCAGAGGGATTAAGAGTGAGGGTGTGCAGGGCAGCACCGCACACGGGGTCCTGTCCCACCATGAGGAAGGGGCTGTGGGGGTTCCCCAAGACTGTGAGCCAGCCCCAGGACTCTGCTAACAAGGGGGGGGTCCCTGAGCTCACTGCAGCCCCACAGCTCACACGGACTGGGGAGGGCCCCGCTGAAGCCCCCATGGGCAGCCCCCTGAGACCCGCTCTTTGTGGGACCCCAAAGCCCCCAGAAGGATTTGGGGACAGGGGGAGCCAGCAGGCAAGGTCAGTGCAGGATGCCCTCGGACTGACTGGGCACAGCAGGGAAGGTCACCACGCTGTCCTCCTGTCCTCCACAGGAGCAGAGAGCATCCCTCCCTCCCCGCAGCATCCCTTCCTGCTGCTCCCCAGGCTCCAGGAGAGGCTCATGTCCTCATGGAGGCTTTTTCTTTTTTTTTTTTTTTTTTCTGTGCATTTCTAAAGGCCCCAGATTTGCATCTCAAGCAGAGGGAGGGCAGGCCAGGAATGCCTCTCTCCTTCTCCCCAAAGGCTTTGATCCAACAATCGCCCGAAGCAGCCCAGTTCTCCTCCTTTCTTCGCCCCTGCCATCTTCCTTTGAACATCTCAATTTGTCTCTTTCCAAATGGCATGTTTTTCTAAGCCCATCTTTCTTCCTTTCTCTCCCAGGTTCTCTGTCCGGCTTGGCAGAGCCGGCCCCAGCCCCGGGACGAGCGGGCAGCCTCTGAGCTCTCTTTGTCTGCGGGTTGCCACAGCGATGGCTCGGGATGGAGGCGGGGGACAGGGGGGGAAACAGCAGCACCCGGTGCCAAGGGCAGGAAGGGGGAAGAGGGAAGAAAGAAGCCCAGGAGCACAAACTCGTCCCGAGCTCTGCTGCTCCCCTTTCTGCCCGGCTCTCTTTCACTGGGGACTTTGTGCCGCCTGCTCCAAATTTGTCAGCGATAGAAGGGGCTCAGCACGGAGCTGATTCCTGGCAGAGGGGGGGCTCAGCCTTACTTTTTGGCTCAAACTCCACTGCCAAGCATGTCACCACATCACCCCTGCTGCATAGCCCCGCTGCTGGGCTGGCACCGCCACCCTGTCCCTGTCCCCATCCCCATCCCTGTCCCTGTCCCGGCAGGTTACCCCAATCCCCAGCACCATGGGCGCAGAGAATTGCCGGGACCACCTGCCCTCTGGAGCTGAGCCTTTCAGTACCAGCATGACTTTTTAATGCCCCAAGCTGTAAAGTCATCTGGGGGGGCAGAAAAGACATTTTGTGGATTGGAGAGTTTTTTTTTTTTAAAAAAAAAAGAAATCAGAAGGGCTCCAAGGGAAAAGAGGGGGACATAAAAAAAAAAAGAAAAAAAAGAAAAAAAAAAAAAAGGAAGGAGGAGCAGCAGGAGTGATTAATAGCAGCATTCTTCTTGCAGCTCGACAGAGTGCCCGGAGTCGTGGCCACATCCCTGCCCGCGAGCCCAGCGCAGGGACAGAGCTGGGGCCATGGGTGGCTGTGGGGACAGACCCCGGGGGCACGGCACGCCGCGGCCGGCCGCACGCAGCATCTTCAGAGAGGGGCCACGCTTTGAGGTGCCTCTGAAGAGAAAACCCCGCTGGGGGCCGCTTTCAGCTCCTTGCAAATCTGGCTAGAGCTGCCCGAGCCAAGCTGCGTTTTCGCAAGGACACGCAGGACCATATGGGCTCGCCGTCCCCCCTGCTGCTGGAGACGGGGCTGGGAGCGGAGCCACGGCAGCAGCCAGCCAGCGCCACACAATGCAGGGCCAGGCGGCGAAAGCAGGCGGCCGCGGGGCACGGAAACCCCACTGGGGCTGGCCCCGGCCACGGCCCTGCCTCGGGTCCGCAGCTCCTGGGCAGAGGAGGGTGGCAGGAACCGGAGCTGGCAGCACCCAGCAGCAGGATGGATGCTGGATCGGTCCTGAGCTGAGCTCAGGGGGTTGGTGATGGAGATATGGAGGGGGTGATGGGGCTCTGGGGGGTGATGAGCTGCGGGACAGCCTTGGCCAACCTGCCAGCCCCCCCCCCAGCCCTCCCCTGGCTCTGTGCGCAGGAACAAAGGAGAGGAATGAAAGAGGAAAAACAATAACTGCCCTGGGCTCCCGCGCATGATTAACATCATAAAACTGTGATTCTGAAGAGCCCGAGACGGTATGTGAAATTAACGATTTGGGATTTTTTGGGGACATTTAACCTCAGCTTTAGGCCGGGGAATATTTCTCAAAGATAAAACCAATTTCTGCTCAATTTATGTTGGGAAAAAAAAAACTGAGAAGACCAAGTAACTCAAGGCATTTGCTCCCCTTCCTTGCCTCTGCACACAGGACTCCCTTACCACACGTGGGCTGGGTGCAGGGGACAGAAATGACCGTGCCAGGGGTGCCAGGTAGGGTCTCAGCCCCACACCCCTCACCAGGACAAGACCATGGACCACGGTGGGCCCCATCCTCTCACTCCCCATGGGGATACCCACTACCAGGGCATGGGCTGCTGCTCTTCCCACTGCATGCTCTCCACGATGGCAAAAGTGCCCGGAGAAGCTGCTACCAGAGGTTCTCCTGCTATTGCAGTTAGTGGAGACGCTGCTTTCACGAGCACCTCCCTTGTCCCAGAGCATCCCTCACCTTCCCATCTCCCCTACAGCCCTCCCCTATGTGGTGTTACGCGTGCTAAAAGGATGCAAAGAGATCCAGTTTAACCCCAAAAGCTGCCCTAAGCAGCCTAAGCAGCCAGACCTCCCCTCCCAGCTGCCCTCCTGCCCATCTCTCTGCCATGCCCAGGGCATACGGAGGGACCAGGGGTAGCAGAGGCCATGAACATGTTCCCACACCCCTTGAGATGCTGCTGCAGCCCTAGGACATGCCAATTCCCCATTGAGGTACCGCTGCAGCCCTGGGACAGCCCCAGCCCCAACCAGCAATGTGACCCACACCCCATCCTGTCCCACGCCTGCGCGGGGGGAGCGCAGGAGAGGTGGTAGGTTTGCACATCTGGTTTACTTCGCCTCGCCTTGAAAAAAGAAGGAATATTTTGTTTTAAGAGAGATGTAACTTAATTAGGTGTTACGGCTACAAATCTTTTACTGCTGACTTTGAATTCCTTTAAAGACCTGTTTTGCGCTCCACTAGTTTTGTTAATTCTGCTAACGGGGAACGAGATTTTTATTTTTTTCTCTAAGTGGAAAATATTTTAGAATAATAACAATAAAAAATTACAAGAAATGGACGCGGGACGTTTTGCTGCTGAGCAAGTCTGCGCTTGGGCAGGGATCAAAGCCGGACCTCAGCGGCTGCGAGGGCCCGGGGAATGCGATGCAGGGGATGGGACGACGACGCCAGCGCAAAGCCCAGATGCGAGCGGGGCCAGCAGCCGGTGGGGGGGAAGCACCTGAGCAGCAGCAGCCCCGAACAATGCCCCCCTGTTCCTGCAGGCGGCTGCAGCCTGGCACACCTGCTGCTGAGCACGGGAGGGGAGAGGGCTCCGGGGCTCCTGGGGGGGGCAGAGCAGGGGGGTGTGGGCAGCGGGCAGGGTGCAGGGTGTTGGGTGCATTGCTCTGGCCAGCCCCTGTCTGGGTCTGATCCCCCTCAGCAGGTCCTGCAGGACCCAGGGTGGGTCCCTGGAGAAGGTTGGGGGCTAAGCGAGCTCCTTTGCATTAAGGATATTTGAGCTAGAAGGTAGAAATCTTAAAACAACAGAGCCACAGATAAACCTACAGGCTGTTTAATGCAGAGCTGCTCTGCTAAAACAAAGTAAATACCAGGGTCGCTCTCAAGTGGCATTTATTTTTATGCAGCTGGAAATATCAGAGATAATTCTAAGAATATTCCTACTTATACAGCACTGGAGGGGAGTCACCTTGATTAACTCTGCTCTAATTGTCACTCTCTGCTTGCAATAAAACTGTCCAAATCCCCTCCAATTTCCTTTTTCCAAAGCCCCTTCTCCAGTGTTCCCAGCTCCCAGTCAGGATCACCATGGCCAAAAAGCAAAAGAAGCCAGAGAACAGCCTTGACTTCACTTCCCTCCAGCCTCCATGCCAAAACCAGAGGAAAGGAAAGAGAAATGCCTGTGCCCAGCCCCTGGCCTTTCTGTGGGGGCTGAGTGCTGAGGAGACCCCAAAGGTCCTGGGTGCACCTCCTGGTCCCTGCAGGAGCCAGGCACAGCCTGGGTGGTGCCAACCCTGCTGCTCACCACCCGAGGAGCAGATATGCCAGGGTGATGGGGGGGATGGCTGGGCTGTGCAGGGGGTAATGGGGAAGGGGAGAAAACCCCATTATTCCAGCTCAGACCTGGACAGCTTCTCCGTGCCTCGACAGAGCATGTCCCATGTCACCACGTCCCTGGGGAGATCGGCAGCCCGTGCCTGGCATGGGGCTCCTGAGCCAGCCCACGGCCACTCCATGGGCATCCTCTCGACACCCTATCCTCAGATATTTATACACACTGATGAGGTCCCCCCTCAGTCTTCTCTTTTCTGGGCTAAACAGGCCCAGCTCTCAGCCTGTCCTCATGCGACAGCTGCTCCAGTCCCCTGGTCATCTTCATAGCCCTTTCCCTTCCCAGAAGGGACACAGAAACCCCTTCCCTGAGAAAGCCCTGGCAGGTCAGCTGGTCCCTTTCTAGAAAACCACAGGATCTCCAATTTTTTCACTAAAGGCAAGCTGGTGGCTGGCACAGTGGGTTTGGAGAGCTGTCTTGGCACTCTTGCTGGGTGTCTGGAGGGAGGAGAGGGGGCAGAGGGGGATGTCCCTGGGAAGGGCTGGGGCCAGGGGGTGCAGAGCACTTACCCGCAGGCGCCTCTGTGCTGGTGACCAGGGAGGTTGGGTTGATGGCAGGGATCTCTGGAAGAGAAAAGGGGAAGATGTCTTAAAGAAAGGGGTCCCCAGCCCTGGGGCACTAACCCAGGGCAGCTGCCCCCTCCCAGCCCAGCCCGGGGCAGCCCCTCTTGGGTGGGACCTGCCCTGCGTGGGGCCTTCCAGCCCTGGCCACTTTGCCGAGGGACTTTGGGTCTGTCTGGATCCAGGGAGGGCTCTGGGGATGAAATGCAGGCAAAAGCCACCCACAAACATGGTGCAGAGGGGATTTGGTGGGTCACCTCCAGGGAGCTCGCTAAGAGAAACAACAGATTGGGTGAGCCTGGCCTGAATATCACAGGCCATAAAATACCCCTGGAGATACCCAAACCAAGCTTAATAAACTGGGACAAGTTGGGCCACTGACACTGCAACCCCAAGAGCCTTGAAATGCTGCTGTGGAGGGGACGGATAGTTTAACCCCTGCTGCCACCTCCAACAGTGCTAGTGGGTGCTGCAGGGAGGGACACCGTTCCTCTGCCCTTTGGGGTAGAAGCAGATCCACTGAAGTGCTTTTTGAAGTGCTTTTACGGTAGCTTCAGCGCACTCAGGACCTGACCATGCCCAGCCGTGTGTGCAGGTGGAAAGCACAAACCCCAGGGGATGGATCCGGCCACCCTGCCTCGGCCGGCACCCCAGCCCGATGGGGGACTCACTGATGCAGGGGGCCACGGGCGAGCGGCTCTGCTGGAAGCCCTTGGCGCAGCGGTTGCAGGTGAGGCCGGTCACACCGTCCTTGCACGGGCACTGCCCCGTCGTCTGGTTGCAGGTCTTGCCGGCAGCACCGACTGGGTGGCAGTCGCAGGCTGGGTGGAAAGAAGAAGGAGAGGCTTTGGTTACATGGGCAACGAGTGGCACAAGCCCAGGGCTCAGCCGTGGTCCCGCTGGGCAGCCACCAGGGCTCAAGCAGCCTCCCTGCCTCTGCTGAGCAGGGTGGGCAGGGAACAGAGGCAGCACGGGGGAGGCAGTAGAAGGAGGGCAAGGGGTCCCCAGCTTGGCCTCCAGCCCCCATGGACAGTGGTGCAGGGCTGAGCTCTGGGGAGAGCCCATGGGGGTGAGGCCCTCCGAGCTGCTCCCCCATGGAGCTGAAGCAGCTTGGAGGTTCTGCAGAGCCTTGGGCCTTGTTTTGGTGCCAGGATGGTCTGAAGTGGGTCTTCTCAATGCTTCCCAAGCTCACGAGCCCCAACACCTGCCCTGTCTTCTGGAGGAGCCCAAACTGTTTGCTGGAGGACGCTGTCCCTACGACTTTCCACCACAGCCTCTCCAGGGGACAAGCCACACCTGACCCGGGTGGAAGCTCATTTTCCACCCTCAGGATGGATCTGAGGTGGCTCATTGTCACACCACAGGCTCATAAACTGGATGACAGACCCACCAGGGCTTGCCCACGAGAAGCGATGTGGGAAGGAGAAGACAACACTCAGTCGGGAGAGGAACTCCCATCTGCCAGCCCAGGGCTGGGCCTGGCTATGAGCTGGAGGAGGTTATCTTGGCCTCCATCAGTGTAAGAGTTGAACGTGATTCCAAAGCAAAACAAAAACATCTCCCCCCCGCCTGCCCCCGCAGCCCCTCGATGTTATCGTTTCCCTAATTTTCACCAGATGGGGCCGGTCACAGCACCGCGGCACGGCTCCCCGGGCTTCTCCTGCACGGTGAGAAACCAGAGCAAGCGGCCTCTAATGGGGACCAGATGCCGCGCTTCTTATCAGATCCTGGCTGGGGCTGGAAACGGACGTGTTTCTGACAAGGATATTTTGGGGGCTCAGCTGTGATAACAAATGGCAGTGAGCGAGAGGGCCTCGGCGTGGCGTGGGGAACACAGGGCCTTTCTTCAGCCACAGCCTGGGCTCCTGCCGGGGCAGCCGGAGCCACCAGCACCTCCACGGGTGCCGCGGGCTTGTCCAGCTCTGGGGCAGACACCTTGTCAGCCTGCTCCAGCCCCGCGGGGTGAGATGCAAAGCCAGCAGCAAAGTGCTGGGGCCAGGCTGTGGTGCTTGGCGGCTCTCCCTTGCTCGCACACAGCCTGCAGGTTCCTCTGTGCTGGCTCTGCGGGGTCTCGGAGGACGCAGGTGCCCTTGACGAGCTGGCAGGTGTGGCTGCTCCTGGAGAACGGCCACCACTTTGTCTCTCTTCAGCCAGCAAAGGCTTGAATATCTGTCAGCGAGGCTGGGCATGGGGCGCCGGCTTCTCTCACCAGCACCTGGCACAGCCCTGCTGCCTGAGAAGGGCCGTGGCTGCCAGGTGAGTGTGGGCTCTGCCACAGGCAGTACGGTTCTGCCGTGCACACAGAGAGAGACGGTCCGTGCCCTAGAAAATTTACGGCTCAAGGCATGTGTCCAGCAAGGATTTATGTAAGTGCTTAGCTTCACACGTTGCGGATAATCTCCCCGGCTTCGGCAGTGTATTCCCGGTGTAAAGTTTAAGTACATCCATAAATCTCAGCTCAATCAGGATCCAATTCATCTAGTGGGATCCTCCTTGTGCTGTGAGGAGGCTTCCGATGACTTGGCCTTTTACCTGGATCAGCAATCAAGCCAGCTTCGTGCATCCCATGACCACAGGAGACGGCTCTGTCCCAGAAGATTCCTTTGGGAGATGAGTTTTGCCGGACAAGCCCAGGCTCTGGCCCTTGCTGTGCCCCCACCCCACCACTTCCCAGGGTCCCATGAGGGCTGACTGCTGCTTCCAGCTATGGGGCAGCCCTGTCCCCATCCAGTGCTGCTGGCTTTGTGCCTGCTGCCCACGCATGGACCGTGCTGGGTGCCAGGATGCAGCCCATGGTATTGAATGGCGGAGGGAGTCACTAGCCTGGGGCTTAAGTCATTGAGCTCTATTTGCCAGAAAGCATGTCTTGCACCTAATATTGTGGGTATTTTTGCTTCTTAAGGCTTAGCTGCTGCTGCTTCACCGGTTTTCATTGGAGAAAGCTCACATTTTACAGCTTTGTTTAAATTACGGGGATTAATGCACAGCCATTCTTTATTTGACTTTTCAATTACCACCGCTGGATTAATCCTGCAGGTTCTGCGTTTTCCATCCTCCCAGCTTTTCTGCGTCGCGGCACCCAGCAGTGAGGCTGGCTGCTGGCGGCTGGTGGCCGGAGCGATGCTCGCCCCTGCTCGCCCCCAGCTCGCTGGCCAGAGGCCAAGAGCTCCACTTGTGTGCTGCGGGGGGCGCAGGGGTGTGAAATCTGAAAGCTGAATGTTTTTGTGCCCATCTTCAAAACCTGGGCAGACGTTGCATCCTAGCAGAGACAAACGGTTTGGACAGTTATTTAACAAAACCGTTTGGGTTTGTTGAAATCTATTATAATGGTTACTGGTCCCTGGGCTAGCATTTCAAGACCTGAATATGAGCTGAGCTTCATTCCAATGTTTTCTTTCGCTGGGTTGCTCAGCTGCTGCCCTGGACCAGCACGGCAGTGCATGTGGAGACCTTTGCTCAAAGCCCTGGGCTGCAAGGAACAGCCTCCTCGCAGCCTCCAGCTCTGTGTGTGCTTTCCAGATCTGATCTCACAGACCTTGCTTTTCCTTCTCTCCCTTTCCTTCGCAGAAGGATGGCTACCTTGAGCTGCAGGTACACAACGCATCTTTGGCAAAAATGAGCCCAAACCATCCTGTCGCAGCTCCAATGCACGGGGCTGGCAGACCCCGGAGGATACAGGATCTGTGCCAAGGAGCTCCTGATCCACAACAATCCACTCCTGCATTAGCACGAGGAAAGGGGGAAAATGTTCTCTGCCTTGCAGGGGAGGGACAGTCGGAGGAACAGAAGCATGAAGGATTTTATTATTAACTTGGATCCTTGGGGTAGAGCCAGGAGCTGGCTCTACGGAGCCAGGGCACTGCTCTACTGCAAGATCCTCCTCAACATATGCCCCGTAGCAGGGGACAGGCTTTGTGCACATGTTCATCTGGCTGGGCTGAGCCTCTGCAGCATTTCAAAACCACTCGCAAGCCCTGCCAGCCCTCAGGAAGCGGCACGCACGGCCTCGGCTGGCAGGAGCCTGCCTCTGGCTTGGCACAGGACCCACGGGAGGGGTTTTCTCTGCAAGGGGGGCCCTGCCGCAGCCCCCCCAGTCCTCTGCAAAGCTTTGCTTGCTGGCTGGGCGAGGCTGGGTACCGCTCTCCCCTGGGTGATGCCTGGACACGGCAATGCCCAGGCCTCAGCCAGGGGAAGAAATGCATCAACCTCTTCCTGCGGCTTGGTTACTGCAGCCATAAAGTTGTCGGGCACTCGGAGTCCTTGTGCACCTGTGTACTCCTGCATCCCCGTGGCTGGAGGGCACTTCCCCCAGCTCCAAGCACCGCAGGAGGAGTGGGGCATTCCCCTGCAGCCCTGGCACGGGACAGCCTCTACGGGAGGCTATGGGCAGACCGGGGGGAAGTGCTCCACAAACCTGCACCCAGCTCTCACACCCACACACCAAGGCTGGGCCGTGCGCAGCTGCCTTCCTGTCTCCAGCATCTAGCCAAATCCTGCTTCTTTAACTATTTTTTTATTTTTTTTTTCTGTAAGTGCTCTCTTCCCTGGTTGGAACAGAAAACGGGAGCTCAGTGCACAGGAGAGGGTGGTGCTGGGGACCCCAGCCCCAACAGTGAGGGAAAAGCCTGCAAGGCTTCCACTTTACTTGGGATTTTACCAGGCAATTATGGTAGAAAAGCTGGAAGGAGACGGACACCACGGAGGCCAAAACCCTTCCTTTGGTGGGGAGGACCATTCCAGCCCACAAAGGATGCTTGGTGAGGTGTGGCAGAGGCAGCACCGCCACCCTGGTGCCCTGGTGCCTGTCAGGGTGAACTATGCCTGCCCCAAAGCCCCGGTACTTGAGCAGCCCCATGCTGAAATCCTGGTTTCCCCATGCTGGGTGCCCAAAGCTCCTCTTGCTGCCACAGGGGCTGCAGGGCCTGGTACCGAGCAGGAGCAAATGCAGCCCCATCCACAGCCCGGCTGCGAGGAGTGCGCACGTGTGCCGGGCTGAGGGGGGGCTTCGCCGCGGCTCTGGTTCAGGCAGCCCCCTCTCTGCCCCTCCGGAGGAAATGACTCAGGGCTTTTCCACGAAACCACAGGCTGACAGGCTTGCCGCCTGCCTGGCTGCTCCTGCGCATGGAGATCGCTCGCCTGGGGATGTGGGGGGCACCCCCAGGGACAGGGGGTGCTGAGCGCAGTGCTGGCAGGGGGGAAATCCTGAGGGAAAGGGTGATGGTGCTGAAGCAGGAGCTGGGCCTGCTGCCATCCGTCTTGTCCCGCAGCCGCTCAGAGTCACGGCCTCGGTCAGTGCCATGACTTTTCTGCAAGGGAGCTGAATTTCTGGAATAATGGGACACTGCTGGCAGCGAGAAAATTGGGGGCTGTCCCCAGCGTGCCCAGTGCTCCCCAGGAGCAGGGCGCAACCTGTGTTGGGGTGGCACAGAGCCTCGGGGTGTGCAGCTTGCCCCGTCTCCTCCTCTTCCTCTCTCCCACTGTTCCCTGGAGGATGCTGGCACCTGGCGTGGCTTTGGGACCTGGCTGCCACTTGAGGGGAGCCCTGGGAACCAAATTCTTCACTTCCACAAGGTTGCTGCCCAACACCAACTCCAGCAGCCATGTAGGCCCTACATAAACACACGTAGACAGTGCTCGCCTGCTCTGAGGGTGCTTCATAAGCCCGGGAAGGCCCCGTCCCCGTGACACCCTCCCTGTCCCCAGCACAAGCAGGGAGGCAGCTTCCACTGCTATCTGCACGGCACGGTGCTGGTGCCAGAGGGGAAGCTGCACTCCCTTCCGGGAGATACTTGCAATCTCAGCTGGAAAAAAAAAAGGGATCAGGGGTTAGTTCCTGGCCTCACAGAAGCCGTGGCAGAGCCTGCTGATGGGGCCAGCGTGTCAGCCTGCGTGCCAGCGGTCCGGGGGGACGGTCAAGGTGTTTTGTCATCTTACGGTCTCTGGTGAAACCATTGTTTGGAGGCTCCGCAGAGGAAAGAGGATGGACAGAGAGATAAGGCAGGCCAGATGGGAGAGGAGAGGTTTGGGTTTGGCACTGGCCAGGATCTGTGAGGCCAGGCTGCATCTCTCTGGCTCCGGGCTGGCTCAGGGACAAGCTGCTCTGCCCATCGGTGCAGAGCAGCAGGGAGCTGGAAATCACCACCAGCATCACCCTGACCATCCGAAGGTGAGGAAGCACTGCAAATCCTTTAGTGAAACAGCCTGAAGGCATCCACACATGTCTACTACGCTGGGAGTCTTGGAGTCAGAGACCAAATCCCAGCAAATCCCAGCACGCCTCCTCCAGCACCTGCCCAGTTCAGCATCTCTCCAACACCGACCACCGGTGGCTGTGCCTGCAGTCACCACAGGGCCAAGAGGCCAGACCCCCATGGCACTGGGGGCTCCTCCGAGCTGCCTGCTCCTGCAGGCCATCCTCCCCATCCCTTGCGGTTCTGGGAGCCTGCAGAGATGCTCGGCTCACACCCATTCCCTCCCCGGTGCCCTGGGGGAGGCGGAGAGGTCCTGGCTCACCTTTGCAGGCCTTGCGGTCCGTGATGGACTTGCTGAGGTCGCGGTAGAAGCCCTCCTTGCAGTAGTGGCAGTGGCGCCCCGCGGTGTTGTGCCGGCAGTTGAGGCAGACCCCTCCGCTCTTCCTCCCCGACAGCTTGTACAGCTCCATGTTGAAGCGGCAGCGCCGCGCGTGCAGGTTGCAGTTGCAGGCTGCAAGGGAAGGGGAGGGTGAGGCAGAGGTGCTGCCAGGCAGGAGGAGCCAACAGCACCCAAATCCCTGGCAAGGAGGGGGCAGCGGGGCTGACCAAAACGTCGCAGCCCACCAGTTGGGCTGCGGGCCCCCGCTGGTCCCCGGCTGGGCCGCAGAGGTGGGGAGCAGGGCAGGCAGGGCTCGGCACAGCCGGCCCCAATGTGCCGTCCAGATGTGCAGCATCCAGAGCCCCATGGGGCCGGGGCTGGGAGGTCAGCGCGGAGACGGGGCACGTGTAGGGACGGCACACGGGGGAGACCTGGCTGAAGGTGGGACGGAGGGAGGGCTGCCACAGGAAAGAGGGTGTCCAGCAGCACCAGCTGGGCACCTGCAGCCCTGCTGGCCCCTCTTTCTGTCCCTGTTTGGGGCCAGCCCCTCCCCAGCAGCCCGAGCACAGCCACCAGACCACCCTCCTCGTGCTGTGCTGCTGCGGCCCAGCACGGAGCAGTGCCGGGTGCCAGCCCCAGCACCAGCAGCAGAGCCCCCAGGCTGCGTTTTGTTAGGGCTCTGCCCTGCGTGCACACACAAAAACACACACAGGATCCCACACAGTGACACGCATGGACACACACATACAGGTGTGCACGAGCACAGGCGCACACATGTTCATGTGCATGTGCGCACACGCAAATGTGGGCACGTTCTCTCACGCGTGCACACATCCACGCTTGCAGCACAAGCATGTGCATGAGTGTGCACGCTCACACGCGCACATTTGCACATTTGCACACGCACAAACATGCATGCCCAGATGCTTGCACGTGCCTCCCCCCCGCCCCCACGAGCGAGCTGATGTGAACACACACACACACACACACACACGTTATTTCTTTCATTAGCCACAGGAACCATGAAGAACCCCCCCCACACCCCCCCGCCCGATTCCACGTGTGTGAGATAAAAAGGAAAAGCAGTGCCAGTTCCTGTTTAACACTCTCACAAAAAGATAATGGGAACAAGATTTCCTTCAGCGAAACGTGGCGCCCGCCCCCAGCCCCCTCCCCGCGCTGGTAAATTGAGGCTGGGTGAGAGTTTTTCCAGGCGTACTGTGAAATTCATTAACATGTCAGCCCAGATTTAACTGCTGGGCCTGCTTGTCGTTTGTGTGAAGTTTCCCCCGCTCACCCCCCCGGGGCCGCCTGCCCACCACACCGCCGGGAGCACGCTGAGAGCTTCAGCCCGTGCAGATCAAACGGCCGCCGGCCGCCTCGCCCCCCACCCCGCTCGCCCGGCCGGAGACCGTGCAGCAAACCCCAGCCTGGGAGCCCTCTTGGAGGCTTAAAGGAGTTGGGCAAAAGCCCGTTCCCGGCCTCGGCACAGCCCTGCACGCTCAAACCTCGGCTCCCCCGAGTTACGAGATGAGTGTAAAAATCACACGGCAGGCACAAAAGCGATGCTTGGGCAAGGCGGAAGGTGCCTTTTGGGGTTTGTGCCTTTTGAGGTCGCTTTTTTCCCCAGTGCTGGTGGGAAACGGAGACTTTTTGAAGCAAGTTCTCACACGTGGCTGGATGCTGAAGAAAGCAGAAAGAAGCTGGGTGGTGGGGGTGCTGCTGGCGTGGTGGGGATGCGGCTGCGCCAGGGATGCGGCTGCACCAGGGATGGGGCTGCACCAGGGATGTGGCTGCACCAGGGATGTGGTGTGCAGAGGAGCAGTTCTGGGGGTAAAGGGACCTCGTTCTTGCCTTGCTGCACTCCAGGAAGGAAGCGCAGTCGGGTGGCAGCTCTGCTCCCCACCGCGCAGGGTAAGGGCTGTGCCCCCGCCAGCTCCCCGCACCCTCCGGGGAAGCGGAGAGGATGTGAGGGGTGGCAGAGGAGGAAGGTCGGGTAAATGATTCGCCACTCTCTCGTCACGGGTCCCTCTCTGCCCGTTTAATTGGTGATGGAGTAACTGGCCCGGCCTTTCTGTGTCGTGGCTGGCACAGCCAGGGGCTGGCTTGCTGCCCGGCCACCCTGCTGGCATGTCCCCACCAGCCCCAGGGCCACCACTTGGCAAGGGGGGCCACCAGGAGCTGCCCTGAGGGCTCGGGGGTGGCAGGGGTTATGGGGGGGGGCTCAGTATGGAGATTTGGCTGGGCTTGGCCATGCCAGGATGGGGAGGGGGGCACAGCACAGAGCACCCAGCACCGGTCGGAGCAGACGGGTGCCCCCCATACTCGGCTAAAAACTTGTGCTGTTCCTCAGCGCTGACTCGGTCGCAAGCTCTGTCTGTCTCCTGTTAATCACTAATTAAAGGCTTGAATGTTCCCTGCTGTTTGGGGTATTAATAAGATTTTAATTGCACAGTTTGGGGCTAATTACGTGGTAGTTCGCTTCCGCCCTTGTACAGTATGCCCAATTAAACAATCATATGATCAATTAAACAATCACAAGATCTAATAATTTGCAATAATAGACTAATTAAACGCCAACACCTTGCAATAGAGCAGCCTCCTGTCCTCCTTTTGATGGTTTTGAACCTCTGCCCGGGCCCCAGCCTCCCCGCCACCTCCTCCTCTCCCCAGCGGGAGTCGAGAGCGGAGCCCGGGGTGGGGGGCGCGGGGCTGGGAACGGGGCCGGGGGGCACAGCACGGGCAGCAGGCGCGTGGTGGGTGCTGGTGCTGGGGGGCAGGAGGGGGCCGGCCGCCCCCACGAGCTCCCTGGGAATAATTAGTTCACGGAGCTGGCTCAGCGAAACCCTAGACCGGCCGCCGCTGCCAACCCGCAGCGGATTCGAGCTACGCCCCTGCTTTGGCTGGAGGGGCGCCCAGCCGGGAGGCAAGGCTGCACCTCGCCCCCAGGACGGGGATCGGGGCCAGGGGAGCCCCTCTGCCCTCCCACTGCCCACATGCAGGCAGGGAAGAGCCCACCCCATGGGGCTGGGGACAGGGCTGGGGATAGGGCTGGGGCTGGGAGAAGCAGCGGGGGAAAGGGCTCGGGGAGGGGGATCGGGGGCTTGTGGCTGGGCTGCCAGGAAACAGGAGGAGAGGAGGAATCCCAGAGCAGGGAGGGGATGAGGCTGAGCCACCCCGTCCCAGGAGCAGGGTACACGAGTGCTGATCTCCTGCACCACAGCTGGACACCTTGTCCCTGCTTGTGGCACCAGTGAGAAACAGCCCAGGCCAGGATCCCCTTAAAAAGGGGATTTATTAGGGGATTTCGCATCGGGAGCACTGAGATAAAAGCAAGCAAGAAAATACACATGGGAAGGGGGCAAAGGAAATGGGTGAAGTGTTGGGGAGCCTGCAAATTCCACCACCACTTTGGAGACTGGCATTTTTGGGGCACGGACATCCCGGACTGATGCCCTCATCCCCCTGCCACACTGCTGCCTGGCCAGAAGCGAAAGGAGCGAGGTGCTCCCAGGCCTGGGCAGCCCCTTCCCACGGAGCCCCGGATCAAAGCGAGCCCCGAGCATTGTCCCTGTGCTCCGTGGGGTGGATCCTGCTCGTGGAGCAAGGTCTCCGCTTTGTGCCGCGGCACTGACAATGGGAACAAGAGCTCCAGCATTACCAGCGAGTGGATCAATTACTTCCAGTGGCTGCCTTGCACTAATCGGCTCCCCCCTGCCTTGGGGACAGCCTCCTGACCAGGGGACTGGGCTCCTGGTGGCAGCGGGGACCAGGAGCAGGGGGAGGTGGCACAGCTCTACCAGAGTAACGCTGATTCATCACCCGGGGGGCTCTGGATGCCAGTGCCCCTGCTGCCGCCTGCCCTTTTGCAGAATTATTCCACACCAGGCACCCCCTGAAACCACGCGGCACGGCGGCACCCCTCTCCCCACCAACACCACAGTCCCCCCGTGGGGCACTGCCCAGATCTCAGGCTGCGAGGACCGCTCCTCCTCCGCACTTCCCCGTGCCAGCCACCAGCAGAAATTCCCACGAAATAAGGAAAGCACAACCCACGGGAACCCCGCGGGCTTCCCCAAAACAAGCAGCCACCTGCCTAGGCCTCCGTCCTCCTCCGAAACCGGGGGCTACGTCAGCCTCTGTGCAAACTCCCAGGAAAGCTGGGAGGGGTTCTTTTTTTTGTCCCCAGCCCCAGAGGCGTGCGTGGCCACCCCAGCACCGCAGCGTGGAGCAGGACGGCTGCTCGTCCCCAGCCCAGAGCAATCCTGGGCACACAGCCCTCCACCCCTGCCCCTCTGCTGGCTTGGGGCTGCCAGGCTCCAGGCGCACCTTCCTCCTCCTCCTCTTCCTCCTCCTCATCCTCCTCGTCCCCTCCTCGGCCAGGCGCAACCTTCGGCACCGCGGGGCTGGGGCGCGGGACGGAGTCAGAAACCCCGCGGTCTGGGCCAAGCAAAGGGAACTTCCCGGGCGGCCTCTCCTTTTAATTGGTGCTAATTGCTGCGTCTGTTCGTGCTGGCTGGGGAGATGTCATTGTTGAAAGGCACAGAGGGGAAGGCTCGGGGAGCTAATCCAGCTTTCAGCCGCTAAGCTCTTCGGAGGCGTGTGATGGAGAAGCTCTTTCAGGTCCCTTCAGAGAGGGCACAAAGCCCGAGAGGGGAAAGGGAGAAAGAAGGGGATCGAATCAACAGGAAAAAACACTTTCACACGCAGCTTGGCTACGGGCCTTTGTGTGTGGGGCTTGTCAGGGTGTCTTGAAGGGACCGCTCTGCGCCCCCACCTCCTCCCTGCCTTTCTTTTCTCTCCTTCGATTATCTTTTCAGCCCCATCTGCCAAAACGGTGACCTGGCTGGGGGCGGGGAGGGCTGCAGCCGGGATGTGCAGGAGCAAGGCCTCACACGGGACCCCCTGCCCCGGCCAAGGATGGCAGGGAGCTTCTCTAGCGCTCCCCCAGCCCCAGATCCTTCCCCCGGGTCTGAGGCCGGGGTCTGCTCCAGTTTAACCCCCCCGGAGCTGGCAGAGCCTCCTCTGCTCGGCTGCGTCACTCAAACAGAGGACACAGTGTCAAAGATGTGCCCCAGGATCCCAAAACTCCGGACATTGGGGTCGGGGCTGGGGTCCTGCTTTTGGCCCCCACCTGAGCCATCCCCAGCCACACCTACAGGCACTGGGGGCAGGGTGCGGAGCAGAGGCGGTTTCCAATTTTTGCTCCAAAACTCGTCTTTCTGAGACAAATGGGGAAGCGCCGGAGCTGACACATTCCCACAGGGCACAAGGTGTTTTTAAAGCATCAGCTCGGACACTTCATTTGCATCGACTGCCTTTTTAGCCATTCTCAGAAGAAATCCTCTGCAACACAGATATATTTAAGCCGACAGCTGGGATCTCAACAAGACATCGATCACAAATACTAACAAGTCCCTCTGACCTCTGGCACATCCAGTGAGCCTTTCAGGGGCTGATTGATGGTATGGCTTCCCTTGTCTCCATCCTCCTGCCACCCCCTGGGACCTGGGCTCTGGTCCAGGCAGAGCGAGAGGTTGTTCCCCCTCTCCCAGAGCTTTGCAGGGCTCTGGCATCCCTCACCCTGCACAGATCAGGACAAAAGGCAAAAGCCTCCACAGAAACCCTATAGAAAAAGATTCGAGAGTGGGGCAGGAAAACAATGTGGGTTCAATACTTGTGAAAAGTTTCCGTAGATTACAAGTGCCTTTGACTCACATAAACCTTTTTAAGGAGAGATGAGCTAAAACCACTGCGCACTGCACCGTGCCAGACCGAGCGAGAGGGCTAACAGGCTGAAATGGGGTAGCTCAGACATTTCCTTAACCCCTGCTGGGTGGAGAAACCCAGCTGCTGCCTGCTCCCAGCCCAATGCAGGTGACCTCCGTGCTTCCCCTGGGGACGAGCAGCTCGCTGCCCAAGGCAAACACCCCTTGCTGACACATCTCAGCACACTGCACGGTCCCCGTGTGTGCCAGTGTGCCAAAAAAACACCGTGGTGCCTTTGGAGGGTTTGGGAGCAGGTAGCCAAGCAGCAGAGCAGAGGAAGCAGAGGCTCAAACCCGTGCCAGGCACTCATGCTCAGCCCCACGGCCACATCCCTTGGGTGCTCAGGGGTCCCAGTGCCGGGGAAGGGGGGCGCAGCGCGGCGGCGACGGCGATGGTGGGGGTCACTTACCCAGACACTCGTTGGCCTCACGGGCGCTGGCCCTCTGCCAGGGCCGGTCGTAGTGGAAGGGCTTGCAGCGGTCACACTCGGGCCCCTCCGTGTTGTGCTTGCAGTCGCACACCAGCTTCTGCTCCTTGTCCTTGACGCAGCGCGAGGCGTGCCCGTTGCACTTGCAGCGCCCGCCGACCTGCAGCTCGCCCACCGCGTAGTAGTAGGGGGCCGCGCCGGTGCCCCCCTCCTCCTCGCCAGCCTCGCGCCCCCCCAGCTCCCGGAATTGGTGGGGGCGGCTGAAAACCACCCTGATGTCGGTGGCCGTCACCCAGTCCTGCAGCACGGGGCTGCTGTCGAAGTCCTGGGCGGAGGGCCGCCCGTCCAGGGTGCTGAAGGCGATGAGCCCCCCGGTGAGCGGGTAGAGGTCGGTGAGGCCGTCGGTGCAGAGAGCCTCCTGCTCGTTCTGCTTGGTGACGGTGGCTTTGCTGGGCTTGCCGTAGATCTTGCGGCACTGGGAGGAGTAGTACTGGTAGGGCACCCACGTCTTGCCGTAGTCCATGGACTTGAAGATAGCGGTGGACTCGGGCCGGGGCGAGCAGAACTGGAGGCTGACGTAGACCACCTCGAACTTCTTGCCGAGGGAGAGGGTGAGGGTGACGTTGTGGGGCGAGTGGTGCAGGGTCTCCGAGCGCCAGCACGTCATGTTGGAGGCGGTGTTGAGGTCGGTCAGGTAGGCGGGCGGGTGGGCTTTGCGGGGGTCGGAGGCGTTGCAGTGCCGCGTCGGGGGCTTCCCGCAGGTGCTAGAGGCGTGCACCTCCTTCCCGAAGGCTGCGTTGACGAACTCGGGGATGCAGCGGCGAGGAGCTCCGCTCTCGTCGTAGCAGGGGTCCGGGGGGGTCTGCTGGGCCACGAACGGATTCACCGCCTGGGAGAGGCGCAGCATGCTGGTGGTGAGGAGCAGGCGCAGGAGCTGCAGGACCTCCATCCTCCCGGGGCCAGGGGAGCGGCTCCTCCCTGGGATGAGAGCACACAGAGTGAATTGCAACCCGGTGCAGGGGGCTGGGGATGTGCCTGACACCCAGGCCCCTCGACTTGTGCCCATTCCCACCCCGTGCCGACCCACGGAGCACCTGGGGAGGTGGTTAGCTCGTGGTGCCGTATTTACAGCATCAGAATGAGGAGGGCAACACCAGTTTCCAGACCTTCCCTGTAGGAACACCTCCTGGGTCTCAGGCAGGGCGGGGATGTTCACACCTGCCTGTGGCTATCAGGCTTTCATGCACGGCCCCGAATGCACAAGGTGATGCCCCCAAGCTGAAGCAGATCGACTCCGACAGTAGGACCATGGAGATGGGAATTAGCCCCGCGACGCTGTCACAGCTGGCCGAGGCCACAACCCTACACCTCTTTGCCTTCCTGTGACCCTGCAGCATCAGGCGTCTCTCTTACCTCTGACCCCGAGAGGTTTACGAGCCAGTAGCCCTCCAAATCACACCACCACGCATCCACAGCTTTCCCACTGGCAAGAGGTCACTCTTGCTGCCTCTGCCCCACAGGAACTGCCTTCTCCATGGCACGGTCAGGGGAAGACACCCCTCACCCCCCAAAAACCCAGCCCCTGCACCTCTCAGCACAGCACTGCAGGGCCCGGGGGTCTGCATCGTGCCAAACTGCTAACGGGGGATCCTCCTCACTGCCCTGCCCAGCTGCCAGTGCACAATGCCCAGCTCCGAGCTGGCCAGAGGGAGCAGGGAAGGCGATGGCACCCCTGAGACCTCCCCGGCACAGCCAGCCCTGCGCTCTGCTCCCCCCGCTGCTGCTGGCAGGGGAGGTTTCTGCTGCTGAAAATCAGCAGCTGCCTTCGTGGCCTGCATCTCCCCAGCAGCCATATCCTCTGTGCTCGGTGGCCAGGCACCCAGCAGAGTGCAGGATAAGGGATACTGTCCCCGGGGTGCCCAGGGTACGGAGAACCCCCGGCTCCAAAAGCGAATGTGGGCGAGTGCTGTGGGAGCAGAGGTCACCCGAAAGGTGATTCTTAAACCATGCCCAAGACCATGCCCAAAGGCAGGTTCCCGTGGGCAGCAGGGACGTGGCTGTCACTGCAGTGGACGCACTGTGCCACCCGGTGTGCTGCAAGCACTGCTGCACCGCGCTGCAGCCGGGGGATACGCCTCTCACCCCAAACCATCTCCTCCCCGGGCAGACTGCGATGAGAACACGACCCAGTGCCAGCACCCCGACCCAGTGCTATCCACCAGCAGCTCCTCTCCAGGGGGCATCCCTGCAGCCTGCAGCACACCTGCAGTGCCCGGTGAGCAGGGTCATGGGAGTGGTGACACCAGGAGACCAAGGACCTGCACACAGCAGGGACAGAAACGGAGCAGGGGTGGCACTGCCAGCGCCTCACTGCCTTTAGCCAGGTTTGCACCACGCATGGCAGGTGAGCACCCTTGTGTGCCCAGGCTTCCACAAAAACACCTTTCCAATCAGGGAATAAAGACCAGAACTCCCCCGGAGGTTCAAAACCAACTATTCCCCCCTGCAAACGTAACAGCTTGGTGTTACAGAGGGACACCCTGCGGGAAAAGCTCGGAGCAGGGGGCAGAGAGCAGAAAGCCCTGGTGGTGACGGCGCCCCAGCAGCCAGGAGGTGCATCCAGCTGCCCAGGGCACCCTCCAGACCCTGCCCAGGGACGTCTCCTCCACCCGCAGCCGCATCCTGCTCGGCGCCCCCGGATGCAGCCTGAAAATGCTGAGAAACCACCCAAACCTCCAGCGTGTAATAAGCACGCTGTCGGCTGGGATCCGGCAGCAGAAGCTGTGGGAATGAACCCAAAGGCTGCTGCTGGGAGGAGGCCAGCCACGGACACGGCTCTGCTGCTGCCGGCGGGGGCCGGGCCCCCTTCCCCTCCCGTCCTGCGCCCCCGCACCCGACGGCAGCCAGGGGACGAGGCGGAGGCGCTCAGCCTCAGGGCTGGGTTAGCTCTGCCTTTGGGGTGCATCGGGGACGGGAGATCACCCTGCACTGCCTCCCTGCCTCCGACACCCATGGAGAGAGGCTTTCCCTCCCGTGCTCCGTGGTTTGGTGCCCAAATTTTGGGGCTCTGCTGGGGAGGAGCCGCTCGGGAGCCAAGGCTCCGGCGTTTGCCGAGTGGCGTGTCGGCGCTGCGGAGGCACCGCGTGAATGGAAATCATTATCATCCTCGAGACCACACACATGCACACACACGCTCCGTGCACAGCTCACCCCATTATCCTGCTGAAAGGGAGCCGGGGCCGGTGGTCTCCGCGGGCCTCACCTCCGTATCGGAGAGGAGGGCAGCTGCAATCTGCTCCCTTTTATGCATATTCAGCGTGACCCCTGGGCTGCCGGCAAGCTGCCAGGGAGGCCCGGCGGTGGGTATTTCTCTCCCAGCCCCACCTGCCCCCCTTCCAGTCCCCATCTTCAGTGCCTCCAGTCCGAACCAAGTGGAGACACCGCTCCCTGAGCGAGGGAGAAGGCGCTGAGCCAGCCCCAGGCACGTCAGCAGCACCAATGACCCCGCGCCGGATCCACAGTATCCGACTCCAGACCCCAAGGCAAGGGTGCCCTGAGGGTCAGGGTGCCCTGGCATCTTCCAGCCGGGCTGTGACAGCAAGGCCGTGGCCAGTGGCCACCAGCTCAGGGCCACTGCCGTGTGCTGGCAGGAGCGCAGCGGCGCAGGGCTCGCCCTCCCCGAGGAAGCGGCCGCCACCCCAGCTGCCGCCGCCGCGCTCCTCCCCAGCAGCGGCTGCATTTTTGAGGTGGGCGATTTCCTCACTTCTCTGTTTGGGGAATGCTAATAGCCGTGCGGTTTGGAAGGAAGTCCCGATGCCTTAACACTCAGAAGTGCTTTGCGCTTTAAAAATTAGCTACTACGCACAGCACCTCCACACCCTTTCTCCCCGGAGCAGCTGCCTCCGGAGGCGCTGGTGGCGGCTCGCTGCCACCCCAGCCCTGCCAGGGGCTCCCTAGGGTGCTGCTGCCACCCTGCCACCCCCCTGGGAGGCACCATGCCACCATCCGTACTGTGTTCGGGTGCAGACATGAGTTCTCAATGCCTATCGGTCCTGTTAGAAAGACCTAACACCCCAAGGCAGGTGCAGCAGGTGAGCCAGGACAGGAGGAGCAAACCTCCCCAAAACCCCGACCCCGGTGCCTGCCCCAGGCCCAGGGTCAGCGCGGAGCAGCGCAGGGCAGCGGCAGCTTTGCGGAGGTAATTACGGGATTAAGTGGAACAGCACGGGGAGGGGAGGGAAGGGGGTTATTAGTCAGATTTGATCCCGGGACCTTTGCGGCACTAGAACAGCCTTCTCCAATTAAAGCAACGGGGGAAGCCGCGAGCGGCCCGAGTGATGGCCGGCCGCACGCTGCAGCCCGGCCACCGCAGTGGGTCACAGCGTGTCCCTCGCAAATCCCCTCGGGGCTGCGTTGGAGGCCTGAGTCATGTGCTGAAAAATGTGGCTTCAGCGAGGGAGAGCACTTGCTGTCGTGGAGGTGGAAGGGCAGGGGATGGGGATCCCTTCTGCATGGCCCTGCTGGGCCGGGGGGAGCAGCTGGGCTGTCCCCGTGGGCCATGAGCACGGTGCTGGGCTCAGCCGGCCCTTCTGGGGAGAGCGTGAGCCTTGGTTTGGTCAGGGGATGCTCGGTCCCTCCCAGGTGCAGCTTCATCCCACATGGGGGGCGATCCTGGGTGGCAGCATTGAAAGCATCCCTGTGGTGGGACACGGCCACGGAGCAGGGGGCAGGAGGGCAGGAGACACCTTCCAAGGGACCCGAGTAGATAAGGGGGATCCAGCTACATGAGGATGTGGGAACTCGATCCAAAGGATTCAGATAGGGCCAACCCACACGGCCAGCTCATCCCAGAGCTGTGCTGGCCTGGGCAAAGCCCCTACAAAGCTGAGCTGCCTGGCTCAGGTGCCTGCAGAGCGGACAACTGATGTGCTCAGACAGCACTCAGGAAAGCTGTAAATGGGCACAAACCACCAGGGCGCGTCCCTTAAACGGGATGGAGCTGCTACCAGCACTTGTGCATTGCCACCTCGTTATGAGCTCCTGCTGACGACAGCATCCCCAGTCCCTGGCTGTGGGGCAGCCCTACGGAGGGGCTGCCCCAACCCCACAGCCAGGGGAGCCGCCAGGCCCCCGGGCTCCTCGCCCACCCCTCCGTGCCCACCCGCCGAGCCGGTGCCAGCTGGGGGGCTTTGGGCCCTCCCAACGAGAGGAATGCGTCAGGACCAAACCGGGCTCTGGACACGGATAAATCGTTCCATGTGTCGCTGGGCTGAAAACACAACTGAGAAATATTTAAAATGAAAGGAAAAACCCCACGCAGCCAAGGCGCTGGGACTGAGCTCGGCTTTCCGGCAGGAAGGAACGAGGCGGAGGCGAGCGTGTGGCGCAGGGGAGAGGCCGGGGACGCGGGCGTTGGGGTGGCAGCGGCAGAGCCGTCGCGCTCCCAGCCCACACCAGACACGGCCGAAGGCTCCTGAGCGGCCCTCACAGCACTGTAGAGGTCCCCGTGTTCCCTTCCGAGCCCCTTCTCCGTCCATGTCTAAGTTCAGCATCAGGAGGCTGTAAATGTGTGGGTGCCCATATCTGCTCTCGCTCGTGGAGCCGGGCGCTCTGCGCGGCCCCTCGGGCTTTCGGCCTCTGCTCCGCAAAGTATGTGTGACTCGTGGGCAATTACGAGGCGGCGTGTTCCCGAGGCAGGCACTCACGGTGATAGATATTGCAATGCACTCTGGCAGGCTGGAGAGAGCATTACACAAGCCATATGATACTCCAGCGGTGCCAGGAGACGCATACAAATTACACTGCATGCAGGAAAGGATGGGCCAGATTCTGACCTCAGCCCCTCTGGCATCAGACAGAAGCAGCTCCATTCAGACCAGGCCAAACAAGACGTAAGCGACTCCATTCAAATTTACACTGGCATACCTGTGGTCAGCATCTGGCCTGGCTTGAATTAACTTCGGCCTTACATTACAAAAGGGTGAAACGGAGCCCAGATTTCCTAGGTTATCGAAAACAAAAAGAGAAATCCACCCAGAACCAAACCGTGGCGAGGCCGCTCAGACGTGTGCGTGAAGTTGTCAAAGGCGGGATGCTCGGACGCGTCACCCGCTCCTGCTCTGGTAGCTTCCCCCTGGGAGGACGGGACGGGGCTGTGCAAAGCACCGCAGCCTCCCTGGGGTGCCCTGAGCCAGCCCCGCTCCCCGACAGCCCCGAGCAGAGCCGTCGCTCTCCCCAGCAGCGAGCTTTACGCACAGCAGTGTCCACACACCATGGAGCTGAGCCCATCTCGCTGCCACGCTCAGTTTGTTGCACTGCCGGGTGAGGGCTTCCCAACAGAGATCTCCTCCTCTCCCAACACGATGGATCCAGGAGGTCCACAGCCTTGCAGGAGCAAAAAGCTGCCTCGACGCTGCCCTGTTGGTTAACCCCCGCCACCACTCGGCTGGTTGCTTTCCGTGGCCCTAATCCCATCCCAGCCCCCGAGCCCCCTCGCACATTCCTGCCGTGCCGCTCGCTCCGTCACGCGCTGCCGGGAGAGCCCTCGGTGGGCAGGGGCTGCCCCCCGCTGCGCCCAGCGGGGGCACGGGACCGGCGGCCCCATCGCAGAACCCTTCGTGGCTTCTGCCCCTTCCCGCTCCATATGGGAATAAAGCGATCTGGTTTCCATAACGTCCCTTGTTGCCTTTTCATAACATGCCGGGCACAGATGTTGAAAATAGTCTGGATGAATATTTAAAATGGTATTCAGAGATGACAACATTTGGCCAGCTTTGAAAGATCTCTCACATCGGGTACGGGATGGCTCACGACAACGGGGCCGGAAACACACTGCACTCTAACATCTCGTTTTTTCTCCCTGGCTATTGGGACAATATTTCATGCCCCTGGTGTCACACAGCCTGTTACTGCTTGAGTGCCAGCCAAGTCTGCAGCATTTGGAAGAGGCTGTCACGTACGTTTTTAACATCACGGGGCAAAGCGGAATATGGAAAATCTGTCGCATTTCCATACCGAGCGCAAGTGTCCTGCGCAGGCTCGGGGAGGGGCTCATGGGGGCACAAAATAATTGCTTCCTTATGGAGCAGGGCCTGGCTAAGAGGGTGGGGGAACAGGAGATGGGGGTGCTGCGAGCACCCTCAGTGCAGTTGGCTGCTTCTTTGGCAGAGGAAGACGGAGCCATTCCGGCACACGAGCACATGTCCCAGGGCCTGCGCTGCTGCTCGCCTCCTCCTGGGGACCCTGCTCTGCCCCGTACCTCCTCCGGCTGCTGCCCAAAAGGGGCCTCGGCAGCAGGCCCTGGCCCAAACCTCAGGTGCCAGTGCCCCGGGGGCAGCACCAGTGCTGTTTGGCTTGGGCTCTGGAGCCTCCTGACTTTCTGCAGGGCTCCTCATCGCAGGCCACAGCGCACTCAGCTGCATCCCTGGGCCTGGATCCTTCTCTCCCAGGCTACAAACTCACCTTGGCTGCTTCCAAAGCCAGCATTGCACCTGTCCTCTCCTTGACAGAGACCTACCTCGCCTTCCTCCTCCTGCTTGCGCCCACCAGCACCTCTGCCGTGGGGCTGGGACCCCTGCAGCCCACCGTGCACCCAGCACCGGGACTGCAGGACCTCCTGTCCCCTCGCCAGCTCGCTCCACCGGGCGGTCAGAAAAGCACAGCAGCTCCCTCTGTTTTATAGAGGGAATACTGCAGAAAATAAAGGTGCCCACCATCCAGCCAGCCACCTTGAAGGGAATGTTTGAAGCACGGCTCAGGCCACTTCCCCACTGCACTGCTTACAGGGCACGCCGATCCCTCAGAGAGCGGGAGGCTTTGTGGGTTGTGGGGGAGCAGAAGGACGGGTGTCACCTCCAGCCATCCGGGGTTTGCACGTCCAGGTCTGGCCTTGGTATCATCTGAGCCCGGCTATGGGTCCCACAGCCTGGCTCTTGTCTCATCTACTGCCTGGACACATCCCCAGCTGAACGCACACACAGGCACTGCCCTGCTGTGCGGCAGGACGTCCGTGTTGCCCCTGCTCCTGCCCAGGGCCTTCCTCACCCACCCAGCTCTCCATGCTGAGAGCCGGGCTGTGGGGGACTGCTGAGCACCACGTCCCGCAGCACGGCACTTAGTCCTTCCCCCGTAAAGGTATTTCCATCCGCCCACTCCCCGGCAGGACGGGGAAGCCAGGGGAGGGACAGCGTTTTGAAGAAATGAGGGTTCAGCAGGATTTCCGAGGCAGAAAGGCAAACCCACCAAACGCAGCCGGGCTTCCCATCCCCTCTCCCTGCCCCACGTCCCGCTCACACACCAGCCACGGTGCGGGGGTGCCCAGGGGGGTCTCAAGCAGCCTGGGGTGCCCTCAAAGCGAGGGGGCTGAGCGGGGGGAGCTCTCCCTGGGGGGAAGCCCCCCTCCTGCACAGGGGTGCCCCGGAGGTGGCCGCACCGGGCTGGGGCAGAGCCGAGGTGCGGGGCCGCCTGGTGCCTGCCCCGTGCGCCCCCCACCCCGGGGCTGGCACCTCGGCAGCCTGGCTCGGCTGAGCCCCCCCCTCCCCCGGCAGCTCGGCTGTGGGGCTTCGTGCAGCGCCGCGCACCCCCCCTGGCCCCCCGCCCAGGGTAGCGGCAGCGAACGGGGCCGAGCCGGGCCGGGCCGGGACAAAGCGCCCGGAGCTTTCCCCCCCCCACACACACACACACCCCCTTCCCCGGCTCCGTCCCGTTTTTTGGCGAGCCCGGAGCCCGGCTCGAAAGGATGAAACGGGAAAAAAAAAGGGCGGGTGGGGGGGGTTGGGGTGGTGTGGGGGGGAGAGGGAGGAATAAAAGGCAGCGAGGGAGGGAGCGGTGGGAAGGGAAGCTGCTCGGCGGGGGCCGCCGTGCCGGGAAGTTGGAGGAGCAGCTTACCGCGGCCGGGCAGGTAGCGGGCTCGGTCCGGTGGCAGGTCCGGGGGTCGCGGTGGCGACAGGAGCCGGGGCCGCCGCAGCAGCGCGGGCGGCAGGGAGCGGGGGCCGCTCCCCCTTCCCTTGGCTGATGGCAACAGGAAAAAAAAAAAAAAAGAAAAAAAGAAAAAAAAAAAAAGGAGGGTAGGGAAAAAAAATAAAGAAAATGCAATAGTAAGAATTCGCCAGGAAATAAAAAGAGAGAAAGCAAAATAAAGGGAAATAGTGCCAAGCGGGAGTGCTGCTCCGGCGGTGCGGGCGGGTCCCCAGCGCCCGCCCGCTCCGCCGCACTGCCCGTGTCTGCTCCGGCTGCGGGAGGCGGCAGGGAAGGAGGGAAGGGAGAAAACGAGAGGAAAGGGAACAAAAAAAAAATAATTACAAAAAAAAAAAAAAAATAATAATAATCTAGAAGTGGAGAAACTGAGCCCCGGCCGCTGCCTGGAAGCGGAGTAAAAAGGCTCCAATAAATCCCGGGTTGAAAAGAAGGGAAAAGTCACCTCCCCGAGGAAATCAGAAGCAGATTTCGAGCCATTTAATCACATGCAGGGAGGTGTGTGTGCGTGTGTGCGCCGCCCGCCGCGCCGCTGCCAGCCCTGCCTCCGCCCTCCCGCGGCCGCGGCCGCCCCGCCGGGAGCGCAGCGCAGCGCAGCGGGCCGGGAAGGGGCCGGGCGGGGAGCGGAGCGGGCAGGGGAGAGAAGGGAGCGGAAGGGAAGGGAAGGAAGGGAAAGGAAGAGAAGAGAAGGCAAGGGGAGAGAAGGGAAGGAGCGCAGCGCCCTCCCCGTCGGGGCACCGAGCCGCTCGCCGCCCGGCCCGAAGCGGGGCAGGTGGGAGGCAGCGCTGCTTGCCCCCCGGAGCTCTGGGCAGCCCCCCCAACGCTGAACTGAGCATGGGAGAGGGCTGTGCCCGAGCTGTGCCCATCGCCCGGCCCTGCTCGTCGTGCCCTCCGACCCGGCTGAGAGCGGGGAGTGAGCAGCCCCGGCAGCCGAGGGCTCAGCTGGTGCCGCAAGGAAGGTGGCTGCTAATCCTTCCCCTGCTTCCCAGAGCAGAAGAAAAGAGGGATTTACCAGGCGGGGAGCAGCCCCCTCTTTACAGGATCGGCTCCATCCCGTGATGCGGGGGCTTTTCACGTGTTGCTGCACCAAGGCTGGACTTGGCCTGCGATGCTCGGTCAGGAGGCAGGCGAAACGTGGGCATCTCCAGAGCCTGGGACAGCTGCCCCCAGGCTTCCCCTGGAGCTGCCTGCCCCCCAGCCAGCCCTGTGTTCAAGCTGGCTCCAGGAGTCCTGGAGTGGGGGGGAGGAAAGTGAAACGAACTTAATCAGCATTTGTGTGAGGCAGTGGAGGGGAGCAGAAAACCTGGATCTGGATCTCCCCCCCTGCTTAGCTGCCCCTCTGCAGCACAGCCCCCAGGCTCAGCCCCACATCCCGCCCGCAGATGGCCTTGCAGGGAAGGCAGGGGCTTGAGGAGAGAGCAGGGGAGGTGGAGGGGAGGGCAAGGTGCCAACGCGGCGCTGGAGCTGCCCACCCGCTGCACTCAGGGCAGGGACCACCTGTGCAAGCCCCCCCCCAGCCCTCCTCGCCCGCTCCCGCAGGACCTGGTTAGCCACATCCTGTTGCTTCGGGGAAGCAGGTTGCAGGGTTGCTCTCCCCTGCTGGGCTGGCAGATGCTTGCTGGAGGAGGAGACCCCAGCTGGCCACAAGGCCCGAGGGAAATGCTGTTTGCAGCTCTCGCAGCCTTGATGCGCAAAATGCATTTCCCCAGCTCCAGTGGTGGGGACAGGCACAAACAAGGGGAAAGCCACCGGGTGACAGGGAAGAGGAGAGCTGGGAGATGGGCAGGGAAACTCAGGGCTCCTGAAGTCAGATGCCACGGGTGTGTTGTAGCTCTGTCATCTCTTTCAAGCACTTTGACAGCCAGGAGGCCAAGCCACAAGCTGCGCAGCCCAAATGCAGATGCTGGAGGGGGAGGCCAATGCAGGGCCAGCCTGCACGTTTGCCTTGCACGTGGGCCAGATGTGAGCATGGTGCAGAGCGAGGCCCGTGATTGTCAGGAAAGTGCAGGATTTTGTGCATGGGCCTGAAAGCAGAGTGGGATGGGATGGCCAAGGAAAGGGAGTGGGAGGGGTACAGCTCCAAGATCCTGTGGTGCCACAAAGCTGGAATTGTCCCAGTGACTGACCTGGGGGCATTTTCCCCACCAGAAAGCACAAGGACTATCACGGACATGAGCCACGATGCTGAACCAGCATGGCCTGGCTGCCACAGGGTGGTGCTGAGCCGGGAGCTGCATCATCTCCCACAGTTTCCATACTCAGAGGAAGATGTCAAACCCCTTGTCCTGGGGTCTCACGAGTCACATTAGAGGGACTGGCCACCATATGGGGAGTCCTGGAACTGGTGTAAACAGACTTCTCATCAGCAAAAGCCCAGCTGAGAAAGACAGAATCTGGCTCCCTGTTTCCACTGCTCCCCATTATCCACCACCTCCTTCCAGCAATGTGCAAGGAGCTCAAGAGAAAAATGTGGATCTGGGCTTGGCACACGAGGTGCTGAGGATGTCAGCAGGGGCTGGACATTTGCTGTAGCAGGAGCTGGGCCCTGCTGGGTGCTGGTGTCTGTCCCTCAGCAGGCCAGTGTCACCAGGGCAGGGTACCCACCAGCCTAGAGGTGCCCCCCACACAGTGCCACCCCCTGCTCAGACAGGCAGGCAGGAGGGCTGGGAGGAGAAGCAGGAGAAGGCAGCACATTGTCCCCAACACCCTGCTGCCTCCGGGGACCTGTGGCCCCCCAAATTTCACCGCTCTTCCTCTGCCTGAGCATCCAACCCCTGCTCCCTGCGCTGGCTTGGTGGGGCTGCCTGGTGCCAGGCAGGCTTCCCTCTTGGCGAGAGGCTGCTGGGGGGGGACAGGGGTCGCACAGGAGGCCGGAGCAGTCCCTGCGGCTTTGCTCGGGGCTGGCATCCCGCACCCCCGATCCAGCCGCCGGGGAACCTGCAGTGGGAGCGAGCTGCGGGGGGGCTCCGGGGCTGGCGGCGATGCGCGGCGCTCGCTTGCCCCCTGCTGGTGCCGGCCGTGCCGGGACCCCCCCGAGAGAAGAGCATCCTGGTGTAGCTTGACCACCAGCTTGTCCTCGGGGTGGTTCCACAGTCCTTGCGCTTTCCTCCTTTCTCTTCCTTTTAGGGTGCTCTGCCCTCCACCTGCCTCAGCCTCCTGGCAGAGACACCTCCCCTCCCACGCTGTGTTCGGAGCCTGTCCCCACTCCTGGTCTCTTCTGGAGTGCGAGCCCCCCTGCTGCCCCCAGGAACAGATGGGGTCTGCCTGGGGCACTGCAGAGAGGTGCAAACACCCCGCGGGAGGAGGGGGATACACCTTTACCTCGGCCTTCTGCATCCCCACTCCAGGGGGGTGCTGAGTGTCTGGGGCTTGGGTCTCATTTATCCACAGACTGTCTTAGCACTGCCATAAATCCCTGTTTGAAGCAAGAGCAGAAAAGAGAAACAGACCCTGGGGGGTGCAGGAATGGTTGACTGAAAAGTGTGCAGCGAACGTGGCTTGGGAAGAAGAAACCAAGTGCAACATCGCTGCGAAGTGCAGCGTGTAAGAGCACTGCAAGGTGATGCTGTATGGATTTTTTCCCTGCTCGGAGGATGCTGTGCATGAGCGTAAGCACGGGGCAGGCCTCCCGAGGAGTGCTGCAGGAGGAGAGGGCTAGGCCAGGATGGAGCTGCAGGGAGGCAGTCCCAGACCTGGCCAGAAGCTGTTAGCGTGGGTCAGCAGCAAGCACCAAATTATTTTCCTGTCTCTTTCCCTCTCCCTTCAGCTTTCTGAGCTTCGCCCCGAGCCGGTCCCTTTGCAGCCAAGCCAAGGCTGGTTCCCCACTCACCGCGGGCGAGCGGGACGTGTGGCTGCGAGGCCCGATCTGGCCCCGCCGCAGCCAGGAGATGGAGCCGTCTCCCCGCCGTCGGCAGCCGTGGCCTGGCAGCACCGGGAGAGGCTCCGGCTGCCTGGGCACGGTCCCACCACCGCACCGGGATGCTCATTCCCCCGGGATATTTGTGGTTCAACTCGTGCTGTTGGTGGCAGCACGGCTGCAGAGGAACGGAGCTGCCTGGGCTCTCGTGCACATCCACACGCACCGTGCCTGGGCCCCTGGGTGCTGTCCACAGGGCTGGAGCCAGCAGCAAACCTTGGCTTCAGCACAAGGAGCAAGAGGTGTTTTAATGAACCTCATCACCTCCAGGTGCTGGGGACCCCCTCCTGGCTGCTCGCACTGCCCAGCCCCACGCAGGTGCCCACCAGCCTCACAGAGGAGGAGCAGGGCAATGTCCTCGCGCCTTGTGCTTTGGAGACACCTGAGCCTGCTCCTTAGCACAGTGCTGGAGAAGAGGGTGTCCACCACAGAAGGTGGCTGCTGGTGTCACCATCAGAGCACCGTACGCTCCCGGTGCTGCGGCAGCAATGAGGGGAAGAGGTCTCCCAGCTGTGAAAGCTCCTGGTGCAGCTCCACGCAGAAGCCCTGCTGCCTCTGCTGCCTGTGCTGGTGGCTGTGCTGCACCACCAGCCTGCCCGTGGGGGGGCCTTGCCCTGTCCCCGAGTGCCAGCGGGGTCCACGTGGCAGCGTGGAGGCACTGAGTTGAGTCCCTGGGGTGGCAGGGCCAGCTGCTTCCCCGCTGCCATCACGGGCAGGCCCTGTGTGTGTGTCTCCACCAGCAGCCCACAGCTCCAGAGCCTGAGCGGTGGGGAGCAGCAGCATGGTGGGAACAACCCCGGGGTTTTGAAGTGCTGCTGGGATTTAAGGGCCGGCTTCCTCAGCCTCTTTGGGAGGGCTGAGGGCAGGCCCTGGGGGGATGCAGGAGGAGGGTGAGCACCTGCTCGAGCCTTGTAGGAGCAGCAGCTTCACGTGGACGTTTGCTGGTGGCAGCGGGGTGCAGCTCGGTGCTCCCAGAAGCAGGCAGTGCAGGAGGGCAGTGCGGTCACCTTCCCAGCACAGCCACTGCAGTGCTACTGGGGCACGACGCCCCTCACCGTGGCACCTGCACCACGCAACGTGGTGCCAGGAGTGCTCCTGGTGGGGTTGGCGCTGCTGGTTACTGCTGGCTCCAGCGTGGGGCTGAGCAGCCACCGCAGCACAGCCCAGAGGGGTCTCGTGGCGTGGCTGCGTGGCAGCGAGCGGGCAGCGCTGCCGTCCCTGGTCAGCGGCTGAGAGGCTTCGTTCGGATCTGTCCTGGGAAGAAGTCTGCCTGGGAGGTGCTGGGGGTGCCCTGCAGTGCCGAGATTTGGGGGAACGGGGCTCCCCGGGGAAGGGCCGGGGTGATGGGGAGGAAGGGAAGGACCGGGGTGGGTGGGAGAGGAGGCAGGAGAGGGAGAGGCAAGGTGGGAGGGGAAGGAGGGGAAAGATCAGAGGAAAGCGGAGCACGAGGGGGGGAGAGAAGAAAGACGGGTTGGGGGGAAGAGAGACACACACATAGAGACAGAGAGTTTTGTAACAACTTAAATTCATTCCAGACAATGTCCAAGGAGCCCTGGCAGCACGGGTTGAAACAAACCCTGCCTTTGATTTTATGAGTTCATTATATGTTGTTTGGGACAGTGATTCACGCGTCTTGGCTGCTTCACATTTTCCCTTGTGTCACAAATGAAGAGGGGACCACGAGATGGATTCTTTGGGTGGAAAATATTCCCTCAATTGTTAGGTAGACGTCTCTGTGCCACACAGAGGTCCCAGGAGAGTGGTCTCCTGGGCTGCCCGAGCTCTCCGCGCAGCACACACAACCTCCAGCCCTGTGCCCAGCCCTGCGGCTCCGTAACTTTTAAAGGGAAAGCTCTGGGACCGGCTGGGCAGGAGCAGGCGAGAAGGTGCCTGGTGGTGGCCACCTATGCTCTGCGCCCTCGCTTTGTGCGAGGCACTGGGAGCAGTGATCTGGGAGAGCCTGGGCTCACTGGGGAGGAGAGGCAGCCACCGACACTGTCCGATGGCTTTTGGGGCATGGTCTCAGAGGCCATCTCTCCCAGGGGTGAGAAAGGCTGGCTCCAGCTCCCCGGCACATGTCCTCAGGGTCTAAATACAGCACTGTGGTCTCTTTGCCATGCTGGGTGGGTGTCCTCACTCCGGTCCCCATCCCGGGAGCGTCGCCGTGCCCCCTGGTGACTGGTGCCTAAAGGCATGAGGCACTGGATGAGCTCCAGGGAAAACCATTCAGGAACGGGTCGGTGGCTTCCCTTGATCGTTTTGGTTGGATATATTCACAAACCGAATACAGGCCCTGGTCAGAAAAATAACAAATCCTGCCCGAGCCAACGCCAAAGTTTGCATTGGAGCTGATTGAAAAACACCAATGACTTGGTTGGGCATTGTTACTATTTTTAGCCGCCTGTGTCATTTCAGGTTTCCAGCAAAATGAGAGGAAAAAAAAAATGCACTGATTTTTAAAACATGTTGTTGGTAGAGAAAATAAAGGCTTCGGAAACTGAACACCAAAAGCTGTTTGCCCAGCATTTTCTGGTTTTGATTTATAATTTCTCTCCCAAACCCAGGCAAAGTTCAGCAAAATTTTTCACGTTGACCAAAAAGCCGTTTCTCAGCGTGGTCAGTTCTAGCCTGAGCCCAGGGAAATGACAGTACCAAGCCCAACAGCCACGAGCTTCCCATGCTGGTGTACCCCATACTGGCCAGCATGAAGATGACACAGAGAGCCACGCACTGCTCATTGGGAAGCTTTGCTGGTCTGTTTTAAATCTTCTTTGAGAAACAAGAGGGTGGTGTTGAATTTTGGAGAAGATTGAGCGATGCCCGGGAAGGAAAAGTGCTGTGTGGAGGAGATGCGTTGGGCTTGGGGAGCGTAGGCATCCCTCCTGCTCTTCCTTGGGTATTGCTGAACCAGAGCCCAAGCGTGGCTGGAGCTCTGGAGCGTGCGCTTGGCCTCTGAAGAAGCAAAGGAGAAACTAAGTCCTGGACCGAGGACTGTTAGCCCAGCCCTGCAGCCGCAGAGATGCCCTGCTCCGAATGAGTCCCAGAGCCCAAACTGCTCCAAGCTCCCTTCTTCCCCCCAGCAGGGCTAAGTCCTGCAGGGAGTCTCTTCTGAGGATAAAGTGCAGCCTTTATTCTGCTGGGGTTGCAGGCCATCATCTTTCCTTAGCACAAGCTTCACTTCAGGAAAATGAGGGTTTCTTGGTTTGAATGTTGTTGTTTTTAAAGAGAATTCTTAGGAAAAACACTCGTTGAGATGGATCAGCTCATTTTCAAAGTTATCCTGGGGCAAAAGACAGAGGGTGTGGGCTGCGATACACACCCACATCTGTACAATAAGGAAGGCAACAGCGCAAAGCAAAAACAATTGCATGAAAAGCTTTCCAACAACAAAGTTTGCAAACCCACAGAGCCCAGGCTATTTCTTGTGGTCGGTGGGTAAGAGTTCCCAGATAATGGGGCCTGACAATGGAACAATGGGGGCCGAAAGACGCAGCTCATGATTAGGAGTTATATAACAGCGGCTGGCATTTATTAATAACACTCATGTTGTGCTTTATTTTCTTAGTTAGCACTTTTCAGGTTCAGAGCACTTCACAACCCCTGGCTATTCCAGTTTCGATGCTCGGAACGAGGTGACTAGGAGGAAACGTCCTGTAGCAGTAGGAACGCCCTTCGTGCGTACTTCTGGTTTTAACCTTAAAGGGGAAAAAGGGGAAGCAGACAGCGATGGGCTTGCACTGGCTACTAGGGACCTCTCCTGTTCCCCACAACGGGTAGCATAAGACCACAAAGAAACATCGCTGGAAAATGGGTGTTATGGACCCTACAAAACCTTGACGTTTTCAAAGTGCTCCTCTTCCCGCAGAGCGAGCAAAGCTTGAACCTTGGTTGGGACCAGGAGTATGCTGGGGCATGTTCCCAAATGGGGACCAGCCCCGGACGAGCAGCCCGCAGCCAGCCTGCAGTGATGTCTTTCCGCTTCTTGGCACGGCTTCAGGAGCAGGAGGGAGACGTCCCGCTGGAACAAAGACAACCCTGGTGGCTGCCTACCACGTCTTGGGGACGTGCAGACCGAAGCAGCGACCATGGCTGCTCTTTGAGGACCCGCTCGGTGCAGACCGGGCCAGGCTGGAGGCGTCCTTCCCCCGGCACGCACGGGACCTTGACGCAGAGCAAGAGTCATTCTGTCCGGCGCAGGGGATGAGCGGCGCAGTCTGAACAGGTTGTCTCCTTCTGGTCTGGGTAGGCTATTTATTGCTCCTCTGACTGTTGCTCGTGGTATGTGCTGACCGCTCAGCCTGCTCATGAAAAACAAGAGGATTCCCGTCCAAGCTCCGGTGCCAAGCAGGCAGCGACAGTTTTCTTCTGAGCAGGCCTGGGAACCTCTTCTCAGCCCTGGGCGGCAGATGTCTCACAGCAGCCCAAACCTGGGAGAGCTGTAGCCTGGGACCAGGCCTAGGACTCAGACACCCAAACAGCTCTTCAGAAGGTCCCTGGGCTTGTGCAAAAGCAGAAGGAGCACAGATGTGAGCGAAACCTGCCCATGTGTGTGCAGGTGAGAACGGAGGCGTCCTCCTGGCCCCCAGCTTTACTCCTAGCCAAGAAGCATTGGAGAGCTGCAGATCCCCATGCTACAGCACTTTGCAAGGAGAAGGTTGGAGCCAGAGCAAGGGCTGGGACCTTGTGCTTTGCTCTGCTGGTTATTGGAATGCACATGCTGAAGCACAGAGGTTCACACTTCTAGCAGTTACCCTGACAGGAAAGGCTCGGGGAAAGTAAACCAAGCCAAGGATGAGGATCCACTCCAGGGACAGCCCTGTGACAAGCCCCGGGGAGTCCTGGGGTGGTGCCCGTGCAGTCCTGGCAGCAGTTCTCAGATCGCTGGGCTGTGATGCCGAAGTGTAATTCCCAGAGCGTGCCGAGCAGCAGCCAAGCTGATGTATCCTGCAAGGAGGAAATCTCATTTGTTGGTGTGATTGAAATCATTCACATCTCTCCAGGCGAGAGTGAGGTAGCAGATCCTGTGACACTGCTTCTGTTTCACCAGGGGTCTCAGAGGCTCTGTCAGCACGAGTGACCCACCCCTGGCTGGGGGGAAACCTGGGGGCACGGCCAGGCACCACGCCTTGGTGGGGAGCAAAATAACTGCAAAATAACTGCCCGCTGCGCTCTGAGTGCCAGAAGCAGACCCCGCCATCTGCCGGCCGGCAGCTTATCAGCTCCTTTTAGTTGCAAGCGCTTGGAAAGGAAAAGGCGAGGTGACCCCAAAAGCCGAGGCAGAGGGATGCTGGCTGCTGGGCATCCTCTGGGACCCGGCCAAGGGGACGAGCAGGGCTGGTGCTGGGTGGCACCGGTGACACACGGAGCCTCTCGAGCCCCCACCTCAAGACATCTGATCCCCACAATCTCACCTGCAGAGCGGCTGGGACAGATGTGGAGACAGGGTCTGGCTGCCTCTGCCTGACTGCAGGTGGAGCAGGCTGAGGTGAGAGGGGCTCGATGAGATGGAGATGATGAGAGTCACTCCAGGACTTCTGAACCAAGACCTACTCATGCCCTTGGTGGCTGAGTTTGGAGTCGTGACTCTCTCCAGCTTCAAAGAGAGCAAGCATAAAAGGTCAGAGTTTTGTTCTGTACCTCTAACACGAGACCTATAGCTAGAAATGACTAACAGTGCAGTTCTTTGAGGCAGAAAAATAATTTTTGCTATGCGTCCTGAAATTCTGCCCAGAAAAGGCTTAATTACAAAGAGTTTTCTTTGGGGAAAAAGCAAAGCAAAACAAACCCCAACACAACACATACTGACTCAAGCAAGTTGATGAGGAATAAAATATCCTCCTTGTAGTTACTGGAAAAGAATCACACCCACCATCCAGCCTAGAAGGACCTTTTGGTTCTTCTTTGCCTTAAGTCTCTGCCACCATATTAGCACCATCATCTGAATATTCAGAATTTTGGTGTTTATTTTGGTGTTAATTTTGGTTTGCCCTTTAAGTTTAAAATGGATCAAAAGGCTTTGGTGTTGTCTGAATGAACTTCCTGGAATGCCTCATCATGATTTTTTTTCCTAAAATTTAATTTGGTTGTAAATTGAACAGATAGACAAATAATATATTTCCAGGGCAAGTTTTGTCTGAAGAAGCTTCCCGTCAACAGCAATTGCAGTTCCTAGGACTGTTTCTTTCCAGTGTGGGTCTTGGTGACTGTCTTCTGTGCCTTCACAATTCCTGCTGAGGTGCATTTAACAGCATGGCTCCGGCTTGAAGTCATCTGGCTCCAGAGGGAGGTCTTGCCAGATCCTAGGGACACCTACTGAGGGACCTCTTTTCTTGTATTTCTTGATCAGCTGTTCTGGGTTGTAGGGTTTCACCCTCTTGGAGGCTGTTATTTTTGGGCCCATTCTTCTGAGCACGGGCTCTACCTTGGAGATCGAATGGAAGAGCATTTTAGAGAGGAGAATGGATTCTGTGTTCTCTGAAAGTGCCCATTGCATCGGGATTTCCTGGCTGGGCTCTGACTGCGCTCCAGGGAAGGCAGAGCCAGCCTTCCTCTCAGGAGCTCAGCACCGTGGCAAGAGGAAGGGAAGATGCATGGTAGGGTTGGTCTGCAGGTCTGCTGGGCCTGTGGAAACTACTGCTGTACTCACCAGGGCTCCTTTCTGTCCAGGCTTAAGTTCTCTCTTCCCATACATTAGCTGGATTCCCCACAGCACGCAAACAAGTGCTCTTATCCTCATGTCTGTACGCAGCCACAGAGACATCTCCAGTCCTTGCTGCAAAGGGATGAAAGTCTACAGATGGCCTTTCTTAGGCAGCAGATGTGCTGCATCCTTTTTATGATTTTTTTTTTTTTTTAATGAAAAATTGCATCAAAAATGAAATTTTGATGAAAAACAGAGGGAAAAAGAAAACACACACACTGAATTTTCATGATTCCTTTCCTGACTCCTGGCTCACTACAGAGTTGGTCAAATGTTTCTAAAATCAGCAACACTTCAAAAAATTTGACCAAAAAAACACAAGGATTTTTTTTTTTTAGAAAAATCTTTCTCAATTTTTCCCTCTGGTTTGGCCATGTGTCCTACTCACTGAAAGGAGACTCCACTTGGTTTCTGTGACTAGAACCACGCTTTAAAGAGCGCAGCCATTCCCTTAATTGGGGCTGATAAATCTTGCAGGCATAGATGAAGATAAATCACATTTTGAGCCCAGAGTACAAATTCTCAGGGTTGAAACATTTGTGTGGTATGTGTTAAGCAATTTGAAGGCTTATTGAAGTAACTGAGCTGGACAACAGGGCTGGACCTGGACCAGGACAACAACTGTGTACAGACACTCGGAGCATAGGCAACAGAGATGGAGGAGCCCTGATGAATCCCACTTCACTCGGGGCATTCATGGAGGGTATCTCCTTTCTTCTTCGCAGGGTATCTTTGCTTGTGTTTCTTCCACCACTCCCTCCGGGAGGACGGAGGGCTGCTTAGTCAGTCCCCTCGGGAAGCCTTTATTTTCAAGGCATGCTAAAGTTCCCCATGATGAGCAATTTCACTTCAGCCCAGAGGAAAGCCATAGGGAGCTTTGGACTTCTTGGGTCTCTTTGTTGGGCACTGGCCGCCACTGCTGCCGCACAGGCCAGAGAAAAAGGATGCGCTGGCTCCAGCACAGCTGGGAAGGCCGGACAGGCTGCCTGGGACTGGTGTTACTGGGAGAGAAGTGCCCAGATGAACCCTACTCTAGTATGTACCCAACATGTGTTGCCCAACCAGCCTCAAAGCTTTGCAGAGCCAGAGAACCCCTTAGGCTGGAAAGGAGCCTTCAGACCACCAGGTCCCATCACTGCCTAACGCCACCACACCCCGAGCCCAAGTGCCACGCTGACACAGCTCTTAAACACTGTTCCCGTGACCGAGCACCTTATTTTGGGGGAAAAAACTCTTTCTAACGTCCAACCTAAACCTACCCCGGTGCAACCCGAGGCTGTTTCCTCACATCCTAAACAGAGCCCTCGGGGGAAACACTCTCCCCTCCAGGCTGGGCTGTGCCCCGGCTACCAGAAGAGCGGGTGCCCAGCTCCCCCAGCCCCCCGGGGCTGCGGGCTGCTTCCCCTCGGAGCCCCCCGGGGCTGGGATCGGACCCCCCGGGACCCCCCGGGACCCCCCGGACCCCCTCAGGCCGCAGCCCCGGAGCGGGGCCCCGGAGCCGCCGGGCCCGGCGTGGCCGCCAGGTGGCGCCCGGCCCCCGGACACGGCGCCTGCGGCAGCGCCCGGCGCCGACCCCCGGCTGGGCCCTGCCCGGTCCCCGCCTCGCCCGGCCCCGCTCCTGGTCCTTCCTCGGGCCCACGGAGCCCCGGGGCGGGTGGAGAAGCTCCTGGAGCCCCGAAGGGGGTCGTGGGTCTTAGCTCCGCCGCTTCCCCGGGCACCTGGAGCCAGCCCCGGGCACTCGGAGGCTCGGAGGGGTGGCCCCGGGGGAGGTTGGCTGTGGGGGAAAGGGAGGAGGCGAAGGGGGCTCTGTGCTAAAATGTGGTCGCAGAGCAGGACAACGAGGCCGGGCTGGTGCTCGGTAACGGCTGAAGGGTGAAATATGGTCCTCATCTAAAGAAGGGAGATCAACGGAGCCAGTGCTTTTGAGACACTCTCCTGGAGAGAGCATCTTCTGGCTCTTAATGGGGTGGAAGCAAACCAGGCAATGCCTGAGGACACCAGCAGCCTTCGAGGGGTCTGACGGCTCCTGCACAATGCTCTGAGGAACACACGGACTCGAAAACACCTGTACAGGGCGTCCCAGCATAAGGCAGCATCTGTGACAAGGAGCTCCCTCCTGCAGGACCTCTCTTCTCCCTTCCCCATGCCAGGCTCAGAGCCTGCTCTGGCGCATTGATGCAGCCTTTACCTCATGTGGACTCCCCAGAGGCTGCTTCCAAGGCAGCAGATTTTTATTTATTTATTTATTTATTTATTTATTTATTTATTTATTCCCCACTGAATTCAGCAAACTTCCTAGTGGGTTTTAGGATTCCCTGGGGAGGAAGGTCCAGACCCTAACTCACGGGGGTGGCCAGTGCTGCAGATTTGGTAGGTGCCTGACGTGATATCCATCACCCCAGCCTCCAGATCCCTGCAGCAGCCCTCCCCATCATGAGTTCCATCGTCTTTCTCAGCCTGTGGGCTCCCCTCCCTGTTCAGGCCATCCTTATAACACCGGAGAGCAGGTCTCCTACAATACCTTGGTGGTAGCTCTTCCACCTGGCAGTGCTCTCTGGTGGTGCCTGGCCCTCTAAGGCCTGTGCCCTTCTCCATGGAGCTTGGAAGGAGGCCGAGGTCCTCTGGCCAGGGTACGGCACTGCCCCGGGAGGAACTTGTGGCCTGCAGGCTGAGAGAGCCAGAATCATCCTTCCCCAATCCCCTGCACCTATGCACAGCTTGGGCACAACTGCACCAGCCACATCCCACACCATCTGCTTCAGGGCTTGGGTGTCTCCCTGGCAGGCTCATCCAGCGTGAATAAATAAATAAATAAATAAATAACGCAGGCTGTTTTGCTGTTTGCAAACTGGCCTTGCTTTTTTTTTTTTTTTTTTTTTTTTTTGTGAATGGATTCATTCACCGTCTGCCTGAAAGAGCCATTTTAGCCAATGGTCTGCGTGCAGGCGCTTCCTCCCTGCTAGTTGTGATTTGCTCTCCCTCGCCCTGCCTCTCGGATTGGGCTCCCGGGCGCCACGTGGTGGGGTCTCTTCTTCTTGACGGGATGTCTGACATTTTTAGGCAGAATAACAAGCAGAGAATGCCGAGGAGCAGCCATGCCTCCCGGATGGCACTGCTCTTAGCCTGTGTTTCCAAGTCAGCGCTGGGGAGAGAGTCTCATGCGTGTTTTTTGCAGATGAACTGGCAGTTGTCTGATGCCTCTGGAGAACCCCTGAGAGCCCCCGTGCCCTCTCGCTAACTTCCTGGTAGAGTTGGCAATGCCCAGCTCTGCTGAGGAGCAGCCGGGCACGTGGTTGGGTTTGCTGCAGGTGGGAGCACAGGGTGCGACGGAGGAGTGGAGGAGTGAGGAGGAAGGCAGCCTGCGGTGGGCCTTGCACAGGAGGAGTGGACCCCGCATGCTCACGGCCAGCAGCCCTGGGGAGATGGCAGGGCCAGAGCCCGCCGCTGCCTGTTCTATGAGGCCATCTGTCCGCCCGTGTGCTCCAGCCTGCCAGGAATGACACCGACAGCATCAGTGATGTCTTGTGTTTGTCATCGTGGGGACGCAGAAGGGGCCGGGGTGCCAGGAGGAAGCAGGTCCCACATCCAGCACTGCTCGCCCCAGCTCACCAGGGACCTGCGGTGGGCTGAGGAGGTGTGCTAGGAGTCTGTCCTTCCCTGGCAGCTGCTGGTGGCCGTGCCTGGCTGGAAAGGTGACCGGCAGCAAACATCCAGACGGGGAGAGGAGGGGAGATAAACGTGGTTATGCACATTGAGAAGAGTCCCACTTCAGCCTGAGCTTGAAAACGTGAGGAGGCCAGTTATTCCCTGCAGACCGCTTGCCTGCCTTTCTAGGAACGATGAGTGATAGGCTTAGATCATCACCCAGCCTGAGTCAGATATCTCAAGAGTTGGCATTAGATGCCTGAAAGCTCTGGCCCTGTGAATCTGGGTCAGCCTGGCAGAGCCAGCGTGCCGACAGAAGCGGTGTTCCCAGAGACTGGCCACAGCTAGGGAAGGATCTGCGTGGACCAGAGCTAAAGAGTGGCAGGGTGGCACAGGAACATGGGATGAAGTAGACTTTGGTAGTGGAGATAAGAGATTTAATCTGCTGCTGGTGCCAAAGTCAAACGGGATGTGAAAGGTGAAGGAAAAGTCCTCTGTGCCATGGATTCAAACGTCAGAAGCTGTCCCAAGCTCTGACTCTCTCACATGGCAAACAAATCAATGCCTGTGGCTGGGGTGATCTAAACCTGAGGCTCAAGCAGTGGAAAAGCCACTCACCTGGTGGTGGAGTGGCCTTGATACATGGAAATGGTGATTGCAATCTTGGCAGACCCAAGACGGGCTCTCTGCTCCAAGCTGGCCTCGGTGGGGACTACGAGGGGAGAAAGATCCAAAGGTGATCCAACCACAGGAGCTGCCTGGCGCAGCCCCGTGGTGCTGGAGTGGGTGAGGTTCAGCCGCTGCTGGCCGTGCAGGGAAAAGCTGCCTGTGCTGCCCTGCCGTGGTGGTGGATGCATGCCTGGGACAGCTGCCGGGACCCATGGAGCCTCCTCTGCCACGTGCCCTGCCCTGCCCAAAGGAAGACAGGGTTAAGCAGTGAGCTGCTGAACCTCCCAAATGCCGCCCCATGGTCGCTGCTACTGCAAATGCCCTTTGAAATCGTGCTCTGTGCTCGTGAATGCAGCCCCTGCCCGAGCAGGGGAGTGGGAAATCGTGTGGGGGAGCAGCCAGCAGGGACGGCGGGTCTGGAGGTAGACACGCCACGTGGAGCAGAGAAAGGGGACGGACTGCAAAGCAAGCAGCTTCCCGGGGCAAGGACAGCATCACCCTGCGAGTTCCTGAGGAGCCGGGTGACCGGAGGGACCAGCTGGGTACCCGGCAGCGGGAGTGATCGCGCGTGCACGTGTGTGGCCACGGGCGTGCACGTCTCTTGCCAACGCGATGACAAGCGTGACCCAACCTACAGGACGCCGCCCAGCCCCGGCGCTCCAGGCCCGTCTCCAGGGCCACCACCCCAAAGCGCGGGGGGAAAGACCCACGTCTGCAGAGCTGGCACCCACCGCATCTCGGGTCTCACGGAGGCCCGCTCTGCCCCTCTCTCCCCTCCAGCCTGTCCCTTAATCACAAGCAGCTTGGGGAGACAATGAAGCAACCGCACCAAAGGGCCAGGCTCATTCCCCTTTGTCTTTCGCTCCTTTGAGGCTCGGCAGACGGGGCAAAGCCATCACGCCCACGGCCCAGCCATCGCACGTCCGACTCATCGCCTCCCCGGGCAGCCGAGCAGGCGGCGCAGCGGCACGAGGGCGCCGGGTGCCCTGGCACCGCGGCGGCTCTGGGTGAGCCAGCCCGTGCCCCCCGGTGGCCCATGCCCCCCCGCCAGCCTGCAGAAGGTGCCAAGCACCTCGGGCGCTCGGCGCTCTGGCTTCCGCCCCCAGACAGGCTGTTGTCTCGAGCGGGACCACCGCACGTTCCCCAGGGATGCAGGCGGCCCCCTCCTCCTGCCAGCACATGGCACGGAGGCTTTCAGGCTGGTTTTCTCTGGAGTTCACACAAATCTCTCCTTCCCCGCTCCCACCCCCCCCCCCCCTTTTCCCCACACAACTGAACTCAGCCATTGAGTCCAGCGAATGGTTTATTTCCCAGGTTAGCACAAAGCAGGGGTCTCTGTGTGCCCCTGGAACCAGCAGAACAAAACGCACAAAGACGTTAGAGGGCCATTTGTAACCAAATCCCAACACACCAGATACTGTTGGGATTATGTCAGAAATATTTTCCCAGAATGCCCTCCCCCCATGCTCCCTCCTACAGATGTTCGGCCCCCACACCACAGATGTTGTTCCTCTTGCAAAATGAGCTTTCCCCTTCCTCTCCCAAATGCCCCTGATGTTTTGCACATTGCTGTCGCGAGGTCTCCCTTCCACCCTGCCCTCCGCATCCCCCCTTCCCCGCTCGCTTGCGGACAGCCAGGCGGGAAGGCCAGCCTGTCCCCAGTGCCAGCTCCATGGGGACATCGGCTTCTGGGCGTCCGTGCCCCTCTTGCCTCCAACCAGCACCTCTGCCCGTTAGATAAACCCTCTCCCTCTCCCTGTTCCCTCTCTCCTTCTGTGTGCGACCTCCCAGGCCTCACCAGCCCCAGACAGGCTCACCAAAGGGACCTGCACCGGGAGGTCCTTGGCGGAGATTTGTTCCTGGAGGAGGAGTGGGGGGGGGGATGCTGGGCACATTTCAGACACCGGAGAGAACGGCCCGACCTTCCTCTCGCCACCGACAGCCCACGCGGAGCACTCAGGGAGACGCCTGGCAGGGTGTCAGGGCCCCGCTCCAAGGCCTGCGACAGATCTCCCTGCGGCCGGAGAGCCCGGAGCGGTGCCGGCCTCCTCCCCACCGGCCTTGCCGCGCCGTCCCGGCTGCCAGGGCGACACGGGGCACCGGGAGCTCCCAAAGGAGAGCGGGGCCAAGCGCTGGTGGCACGCAGCACCCTGGCAGGATGGGTGTTTCCTCCCGAGCCCTGCGCCCTGCCGCCCCGTGGCTCCGTCGCAGCAGGCAACGGGACTCGTCTCCATCCTTCCCTGCTGTGCCGGGGGGCTGCAGCCGGGAGGGGCGTTCGTCCTAAAGCAGGGGGCCACGGAGCTGCGTCAGCTGCTTTGGTGGCCGGGCCGGGAGCCTCTCCCATTTCTTCCGCCAGCGGGAGAGCTGGATCCGTGAGCCGTGGAGCACGCGGGGAGCCAGGGCAGGCGACACAGAGCGGGGATCTCCCAAGGACTTGGGATGGTGCCTCTTGTCTGGGGGCACCGCAGCTCCTGTGCACGTTATGAACCGCTTCTTTCCTGGCTTTTCTTGCCTTGCCAGCTTACCGAGGCAAAAAGGACCCGGAGCGGGGTCCCCGGGAGATGCAGCCCGGAGCAGCTCCGGCAGCCCCATGGCCTCTCGCTGCTCGGCGTCAGCGTGGCCCGGCCGTGGCCCCGTGCTCATCACCTGCTCCCAGCAAGAGCCCGACTCCGCTGGGCTCCCACCGAGCCGGCCGCAGCGCGAGGTTTTTCTTCAAAGATAGAGTTTATTGCTAAAAATGTTTTGATCAGTGATAGCTCATATTTACATTGATATGTTTTTTTTAAAGGAATATTCAAGTAAACATTTCCAATAGTTTCTGGCATAATCTCTAGCTTCTTTTTTTTTTTTTTTTTCCTATACACAAACATTAAAAATAAATAAACTGTACACAGAAAATTTCCTTTAACATCTCTACATGACTATATGTATTCCCACACAACAAAACGATTCCACTCTTTCATAGATTTGTACTTTTCTTTAAAATTTCCTCCTTAATTAATTGTTATACACTTTAAAAAAAAAAAAAAACCTAGAGAGCTTGGCGAATTAGTTGAAACACCAGTGACAAGGTCTGAAGAAGACGGAAAAAAAAATACAGCACAGAGGAACAACTGTCTTCAGGGATGCTGCCGTTCTTTCTTTCATTCTTTTTTTTTTTTTTCTTTTTTCTTTTCCCCTCCTTTTCCTTTTGTTAAAATCATCTTTACAGGAAATTTCTGCCCTTCCCTTCAGCAGGGAAGCGCTCAGGTTCTGTGGGGACAGGTTTAAAATGTGGTCCTATGTTTTTAAAATAATAATAATAACAATAATAATTATAATAATAATAAAAAACAGCTGCAATTTTCCCCCTTTCCTTTAAAATCTCTCTATTTACACGACTGGTATTTTTTTTTATTATTTTTTATTTTTTTTTTCCCTTTTGTTAGAAGGCTATATACGTATAAAAATAGACATCTGATTGTAGTGCTTTACTGTGCCTTTGGCCTGCCCTGCAGTTCCTGGGTTCGCTTTTCCCCCTTTCAAATAAAATAACATTAAAATAAGTCAAAAAAAACCGGTTCCTCCCCCCCCCACCCCCCCCCACCCCCTTCCCTCTTTCCCCTCCCCGGGCGCCCAGGAGGGGAGGAGGGGGGGGGGGGGGCGGCAAAAAAAAAAAAAAAAAAAAAAAAAAAAATAACCACGAAACATCCAAACGAAAAAAGAAACCAGTGCAAGGGGCCGAGGGAGGCGGCGGGGCCGGCGCCCGGGCGGCGGGGCCGTGCCGTGCCGAGCCGTGCCGAGCCGTGCCGGGCCGGCGGCTAGCAGGAGCACTTGCACTCGGAGATGAGCGGGTACTGCACGGGGATCCAGGTGCAGTACTTCTGGCTGGACCAACCCTGGCAGTGCCAGCGCAGGAAGGTCTTGGTGACCGACTTGACGGGCTTGCAGAACATGCCCTCGGGCAGCGAGCAGGACTTCTCGGCGAAGCAGTTGCCCTCCTTGATGTAGCGCGGCCAGAAGCGCACCCCCAGGTCCTTCCAGGTGTAGAGCACGGGGCAGTAGGTGTACGCCCAGAGCCACTGCAGCACCTTTCGCCTCGCCTTCTTGCCCACCCGCAGGCGCGGCCCGTGGGGCGGTGCGCCCAGCTCCAGCCGCCGCAGCTCCGCGGGCAGCGCCCCCCGCGCCCGCCCCGCCGCCGCCGCCGCTTCGGCGCCCGAGGCGTTGGCGGGGCCCGGCACGGCCACGGCCATGAAGCCGGGGTCGAAATGGCTGCCCAGCTTCTTGCGCAGAGTCCTCTCGTCCAGGTCCTGCTCCTTGGGGTCGTACTCGGGGTCCGGGTGCTCCACGATGTCTTTGACGGGCAGGTTGTCGCTGGGCGAGGGTCGCAGCCGCAGGAAGGGCTGCCCGCCGCCCGGCCGCAGCAACCCCAGGCAGGAGCAGAGCAGGAGCGCCCCGATCGCCGTCATGCTCCGGGCGGGCCCGGCCCGGCCCGGCGGCCGGCCCCGCCGCCCCGGCTCGGCGCTGGCTTCCCCCGCGGGGCTCGGCGCTGCGGGCTCGGCTCCTAGCGCTGCCCGGCGGCGCCTGCCGGCTCCCGGGGACTCATAAATAGGCAGAGACAAAGTCCGGCGAGGCCCGTTACTTTAAATAGCTCGGCCGGGGTTGTGTGACAGACGCATCTGAGGCTCGCTGCGCGGCCGCTGGCTCCCCGGGGCTCCCCGCCGGGCCGGCTCCAGCCGCGGCCGAGAGCGCCGGGGGGTCCGTGCCTCCCCCGCGGGCGGCGGCGGGGCAGGGCACGGCGGCAGCCGAGCCTTCCTCCTCCTCCTCCTCCTCCTCCTCCTCCTCCTCCTCCTCCTTCGCCGCCGCTCTCGCTCGCTCGCGCTCTCCCCCCCAAAATTCACAGCGGACTCGTCTCCATCGCCATGGTGACAGCTGGGCTGAGCCCCACGACAGCTTGTCTAGACGGTGTGACAGGGTTTGGCGTGAGACCGGAGCCCGAGAATAAAACCCTCCTTTATAGCCGGGCGAGCCGGCCGAGGGGGCGGGGAGGAGGGTCACGGCGGCGCGGCCCGCTCGGGCGGCCCCTGCGCCGCGCCGCCTGCGCGGGCACCGCCGGGGCGCGGGGCTCAGGCGGCGGCGGGCGGCGGCGGCGGCGGCAGCGCCCCCGGCCCGGCCGGGCTCCTCCTCATAGCGGGCGGCTGGGGCGGCCCGCGGCCCCCCGGGGCATCCTCGGCGGGGGGCTCCCCGGCAGCGGCGCGGCGAGGCGAGGCGAGGCGGCGCGCCCCGGCTCCCGGCGCGGTCCCCGGCGGCTCCTCGGCGACAACGGGCGGCGCTCAGCACCCCCGGCGGCCCATGCTGCCGCCCCGCTCCGGGGGCCCGCTCGGCCCCGCGCTGCTCAGCGCATCCAGCCGCGGGGCAGCTCCGGCGCCCGGCCCGGCGCGGCGCGGTTCCGCGGAGCCCGGAGGGGTCCTGTCCGCTCCGGTTGGGTTCGGCTCGGTTCAGTTCAGCTCGGCTCGGCCCCGCTCCGCTCGGTGCCGCTCGGTGCCGCTCGGTGCCGTGCTGCCCCGCTCCGCGCCGCTGCCCGCCCGCCGCGCACTGCCGCGCGCCGCCCGCCGCCCAAGTTAAATACGCGCCCGGCTCGCGGCCGCTCCGCCCCCGCTGTCACTTTCGCCGCGGCACCGGCACCCGCCGCCCCCCGCCCGCCCCGCCCCGCCCCGGCCCCGCCGCCCCGGTCCCGCACGAGGCCCCGCGCCCCCCGCCCGCGGGACCCGGGACCGGGTCGCTGCCACCCCCCCTCTCCCCTCGCCGGCACCGGAGCGGCCGCCGGTGGCCGGGCTCTGCCAGCCGCAGCCCCTCCGCGGGAGCCGGAGGAGCCGCCGAAGCCGGCCCGCAGCGGCCGAAGCGTCCCCGCAGCCCCCCCGGGGCAGGCCGTGGGGCCGGGCATCGCCTCTTTGCTGCGGGGTGCAGCCGGCCGCGCTGCGGCGCCGCTATCTCGGCACCCTCTGCCGGGCAGCTCGCAGCCGGCCCGGGAGCATCCCTGCCTGCCGGCCCCTCTGCCCTGCGTCCCGCAGCGCCACGCGACGTGGGACCGAGCCGGGTCACATCAGAGGCTCTCGCTTTGCTCTGCAGCGTGGGGCTGGGGGAACGGAGCTAAAGCTCGCGGAGAGATCCGGACCCGCAGCCTTCGAGGCGTGGAGGGTGGGAGCCTGGTGTGCATCAACAGAGCGAAAACCCAAAGCCTTCTTACCTCCTTTACCTCCACATTGCTCGGCGCTGAGCTCACTCTTGAACCATGTCCAGAAATTGGACACACAGCTGGTTCCTCTAGGCCGACAGTGTGTAAGAACATTCCTGCCCATGCCAGTCACTCCCTCCCAAAGGCATGAGATAACCAGCTACCCACTGGGGCCAGGGCAGGGCGTGGAGGGTAGCGGCAGATCGCCGTGCCAATTTCTCACCATGCCGTGCTCATCACCCACCCAAAAAAACAAAAGGCTGCAGCCACAGCCAGCCAGGAGCACCCAGCGAGCTGGGTGCACGCAGCAAACTAATCAAGGGCGCGGTTCTCCTAGGGTCACATCTCTTTGTCATCCTAGAAATGCCAAATGTTGGGATCAGGCAAGAAAAGAAAGCAAGACCCTCAAAATGGACAGGTCAAAGATCCAGCCCCCAAAATGGACAGGTCAAAGATCCAGCCCTAAGTCTGCGTAAAGTCAGAGCAGCCCCTGGCCATCACGAGACGAAGCTGCCATGTGCTGGCTCAGGAGCTTGGTCCCAGGGTGTCTGGGTTGTTCGCAGTATGTGGGATTAAAGCACACGGTTTAAATGTACTCAGCCTTTCTTCCCTTGCTGTCGTGAGCCTGGCTTGGTTTGCTGAACTCGTAGCCTTTCTTCGCTCATTTGGATCACACACGCAGAGATTCTGCAATTACAGTAACAAAAAAAAACCCTTTTCACCCCTTCTTTTATCATTAGCACCCAAAACAATTTGCAAAAGGGATCGGTATCATTAGCCCTTGATAGAGAATATTATCAGTATAGCGTTCTCGTTACTCATTCCCCGAATCCAATCCTCCTGCAGCAGTTGAAGCGAAGTCAGCCTGGATGTGCAGGCAGATGTGTGCTCTGCGTTCACTCGCTGCCGGGTGGGAAAACGCGGGGCTCTTCGCAGTGTCAGAATTAAAGCAAACACAGTAACGAGAAGCAGCTCAGGGAAGAGACACCCAAGAGTCAGGAATGGGGCAATTACTCAGCGAGATGTAGTGCTGTTGGCACTGCTGTGTTAGTAAATCCCGGTGAGGGTATTAACATCTGCCTGTAATTGTAATAATAAAATCCGACATGTATACAGCATTTTTCATCCTGAAGGATCCCAAAGCACTCAAGTAACTTAATTCCTTCAGCTGTCTCCTGGACTTTATAAACATGCTTCTTAATCATCCCACACCAGGCGAAGATGGCTTTACTCTGGGCACAATCACGTCACTTCGACAAGTCCCCCTGGGGAGACGAGAGGCTCTCGGGGGTGGGCTGGGAAAAGTTTCCCCTTTCGGAGAGGCAAGATCCAGGGAAAGTGTTGCCTGGCACGTCCCAGGGCAGGGGAGAGACCCCAGGAATAGCCTGCCTTCACAAGCAGCCAGTTCCCGCCCCAGCTAGCACTGCAGAAGGGGTAGAAGAACATCTTAACTTTTCAAGGTGGGAAAAATGATGACAAGCCCCTAGACAGGACACTGAAGGCTTCATTCTGTCCACCATAACATCCAAAGGCTGCTTTTCCAGCCCCTTCCCGTTCTCCTCCTTTTGGGACTCGAGATGCTGGGGCACAATCCTATTTATGGCCGTGTGTGCAGGCTGGCGGGCTGAGTGGTGCTATCCATTCATATATGTTCCTTCTCGCTGCTCTCTGTGGGCACACAGCCCAGCTCACAATCTAGCCCTTAATTAAAGGATTTAAAGTTGGAAAGGCTACATATCACATACAGAAAAGCCTTATCAAAATAATTCCTTATAAAAAGAAAGACGTGATGTTAAGGGCACCTTCTGGAGGATAAAATGGTCTCAAACTACTTATTTTTGCCTCTTTCCCTTACTTGGCATCTTTTTGTCATCTAAAGCAGACCTGAACATTTTTGTAAAAAAAAAAAAAAAAAAAAAAAGGCATTTTTATTTCACATTTGAAACTTAAGCAATGCCTACTCTGTTTTCACTGGAAGGCTCCACAAGCAAGTAAATTCCTAGTAGAAGTAAAAACACCAGTGGTACTGTCTTGGCAATACATTTATTCAGCTGACAATGTGCTTCATCTTCTAGTTTGTTTCAGGTAGCACTAATATAACTCAAATGCCAGAGATAAAGAGACAGAATAAAATATTCTTTGTTACCAAGTTGTTCCTACCCCTTCAGTTCTAGTCACAAAAGCTTCAAATGCAGACCTTAAACTGCTGAAAAGCCTTCTGGCCTGTGCAGGACTGCAGGAAGCCCATGCTTGGAAATCTAAAAATGGAAGAGAAGAGAAGAGAAGAGAAGAGAAGAGAAGAGAAGAGAAGAGAAGAGAAGAGAAGAGAAGAGAAGAGAAGAGAAGAGAAGAGAAGAGAAGAGAAGAGAAGAGAAGAGAAGAGAAGAGAAGAGAAGAGAAGAGAAGAGAAGAGAAGAGAAGAGAAGAGAAGAGAAGAGAAGAGAAGAGAAGAGAAGAGAAGAGAAGAGAAGAGAAGAGAAGAGAAGAGAAGAGAGAGGAGAAACTCACAGCCAAATGTCTTCTATCTTTCTGGGGGCTTTCTATTGCTTTCTGACTGTTTGTTTAAGTTTTCCAGGCTCTCTTTATGCTTGAGAAATAAAGCTGATGGGCTGGCATGGCAACCATTGGGAAAGTCTTGGGTCTGACAGGACAAAAGCCCTAATTTTCACTAAAGGAAAGAAAAAACAAAAAAAAAGGAACTAAATAATGGTGCACCAGGTTTTCATTAGAGATATGTTTATTTTCCAGTAGAAATACATTACCCTGCTCTCATCAGTGTGTCTAAAGGAGCGGTTCCCAAAGTATGCCCTGGCAAGTGGTTGGCAAGGGGCCATGGAGCAGACTCCGGCAGCAGTTCGTGGGCTCGCAGCTCCCTGTGGGCTGCCACGAGCAGGAGGAATCCAGCGGCTGCCCCAAAGCCTGGGTGCTCCCTGTGCTCGTGCCAAGGGAGGTGGTGAAGCCCCCAGACCTGGCCAGGGCTGGCTGTGCCTTGGCAAGATCTGCTGTGCATCAGAGGTCAGGGGCCAGAATCAGGTGTCTCCAGCTGGCCAGGTTCCCTCAGGGCAAAAATGTCACTGTAAGGGTCAAAAGGACAGGACACAGACGGGGACACCCATGGACACACACATGGTTGCGTAAGTTTAATTTCTGTGAGCAGTTCAGCAGTGAATGAAGTCATTCACCAGCTCCCAGGTTTGTCTCCCTGTCCCGCTTCCCTTCTGCTTTAGGGACCTAAATCCGTGCAGGTCTGGTACCTGCCCTGCTGCACCCACAGCTGCTTCTGCACAGCCACCAGCACCGCAGCCCCTGCCTCCCCCTGGCTGCCCCACGCTGCCTGTGTGCAGGGGGGGCACAGGGGAGAACCTGGGGCAGGTTTGCTGCAGAAAGCTGGGCTGGTGGCACCAGGCATCCTGCAAGGGACACGGGGAGACCTCAGTGATGCTCCTGGGGGCTCAGCGGCTGCTGCGGCACCTACCCCACAGTGAGCGCAGACGTGCCAAAGCACTGAAGGAAAAGAAAAAAAACACCCTTGAAGCTCCAGGGAGGGGATTACTTGTGTCTCAGAAATACACTTTCTCTATACCAAGTAGGGTGTTTTTGCTATTCTGAGCTTTCTGCCTTCCTTCTTTGTCCTTATCGCGAGGCATTTTTCTGCTTTTCAAGCTTGTGGTGCCTTTATTCCACTTGGCACTGTGGTACCGTGCCCCGTTCCTCACTGGCTCACCCACTTGTGATCCAAGCTGTTCTCCTGACCCCATTTCTGCCTATTTCTGTGCAGCCGTACCATACGGCCCCAACGTTTGCCTTGAGCTCATCCTTTACTATCGCATGCACTGCCGGTTTGGGGACAGCAGCACCTCGATATCCTGCACCCGATGTCACTCGCTGCAGCCCCCTTGGACCTGATGCCCCCGAGAACGCATCCTCGTTAGGTCTGCAGGTCCTCGTTAATGGGCTGCCCAGGTCCTGGCACACCTCCTGTAGCGCCAGATGTGCTGAATGCTGCAGAAAAACCTCCCATGTCACCATTTCATCTGAAGAAGTCCAAGGGGGCTTGCGTCCCTCCTCCCGTACAGTCTGGCATTGTACATCAATCAGGAAAACTGGGACAGGTAATGCCCAGGGTGATGGATGAGGCTGCGCTGGGCAGAAGGATTTATCTTGTTGGCCTCAGCCCACAAGCAGTGACCCTAACACTTACCACCTGACCCTCCTGAATGGGCTGGTGGCTTCCGTGCAGCTCCTGGGCAGGTTGTGGCACTGCAGCAGGGAAAGGAGGCAGCCTCACGCAGCTCTCAGCGGCTGTTTTGCCACTAGCCCTGGAAGAATTCACAGGCAGCAGTCGTAGTGGCCTGACACTCATGGGCAGGAGTCCCAGCCTCAGGTGAGCGAATTCCAGAGGGAAGGTCCCTGCTGAGACAATTTTTGGCCAGCCCACCGTGCACACAGGCGCTGGGCTGTCCGGAGCCAGTCCCCAGAGCTTGCCAGTGCAAGCCCTTCTCTCCTGGGGGAGCTGGGGGAACGTCCTCAGTGCAGGGCCCAGAAACGGCCCCTGGACAGCCGCCAATGTTAAAAAACAACAACATGGAGCTCTGAGATTTCTACCCACTTGGCATACATCTGTCACCACATGTGTTGACACAGAGCAATGCTGCCACGTCATGATGTACGTGGCAGTCGCTGTCAACACTAGTCCAAGGCAGAGAGAACTGCTCAGGGCAGCTATTTTTTGAAAATGTCCTGAATAAAAGGGCCAGAGCTCGCCTGGGGGACATGGACTGCCACTAAGGGTGGCCACTTCTGGCTTGGGGACTCCTGAGCCACTCTCCAGGGAGAGCACTGCCAGCATAAACCAAAACCAAATGACCCGCCCCAGGCCAGCCTGGTGACACAAGACCTTGCCAAATGTGCCACCCCTTCCTTTCCTTGCTTGTCTTGCTCGGAGGAGCCCTGCTGATAGCACCACAACACCATGGGGACAGGGAGTGACAGGAACTCTCACTGTGCAGACACACAGGACATGCCCCAACCCAGCACAACGCACCTGGGACAGTCATTGCTCAATGCAGCCACAAGGAATCTCCTTCAACTGCAGCAGAAAACCCAGCTGCAGCATCTCTCCAGACCACTCCCCACGTGTCTCTTCTTGCAAGCAGCCATCCTCCAGCAAATGCTGCCAGAGGACGAGGTACTTTCCTTCTGCTGCTTCTCCTGTCCTGCCCCGCATGCCAGCTCGAGCTCTCCTGTCCATGCAGCATGGGCAGGTTGGTCCCAGCCTGCCCTCAGGCTCTTGCCCCACACAAGCATGCTCCAGGCTGTAGCCAGGGTGCAAGGCAATACTCGTGTACAGGTGGCTTCAGATCGAGGGCAGCAACCACGGTGATGATGCTCTGGGGACACCAGATTGTGGCTGCACCGCTGTGGGATGGAGAAGCACCCAGGGGAGCTGCAGCTCTGGTGGCAGCCAGGACACAGGGGACAGAGGTCAGCCAGTCCCCCAGTGCACAGGGAGCACTCAGGGGGCTGAGGTACCCACACTCTGCTCCACAGAGCCTGGGCTGCATGCTGCTGCCTTGGGACCCCTCTGTGCCGAGGTTGCAAGGCACTGGGGCGATCTGTCATGGTGTGTCTGAAGCCCAGCTCTTCTCCCCAGCTCATCCCAAATGAGGTGTGAAAAGCTTACCTAAAAAGGGCGAGTTAAATTCTAAGCTGTGGCACAGCTTTTCACCCAGACATGCTTGTGCATGCTTTGTTCCTCTGCCTGCTGCAGAATGGAAGCACGAGGAAGAACGAGGCTCCTGCCTCCTTCATAGCCCCATTACCGGGCAGACAGGAAACTCACCACTGCAGATGCTCCCCCTGGTATTTCTCACTCCAGTCTGCAAATTCAGTTTACTGCAGCTGAGGAAGATGAGGGCTGGAGCCCCAGCTAGTGAACAGCCTCCAGCTGCACCCCGCTGGCAGGCCCAGCTTGGCTCCGTGCAGTTGCAGCTTCCCGGTGCTCAGTGTGCTCTTGTCAGACCCAGGGCCATCAGCATCGCACTCGAGTGGCTTTCTCTTGCAGCCATTTCTTGCCAGGGTGCTTGTTTTCCCTTGATTTGTTTCCTGCTCCGCTTGCCCCTAGGACAGCGTGATAACCAGGAGATAACCAGGGGACAGAGCAGCAGAGGCAGCTGTGGCTTGGAGGAGCGGGTGCTAAATTCTCCCCAAGTTCCTCTTTGAAAAAGCCCAGACGTGAATAATAAATAGCTCAACATCACAACATCATCTCAGGCCACAGGCGAGCAGCCCTGAGGGCCAGGATTTGCCCCTCCATGCCCCCTGGCTGTGCCCCTGTGCTGCAGCCTGAGCCAGGCTCCCCGGAGACCCCCAGCACCACTGCTGGGGCCAGCCCCGCACAGGACATTTGCATTTTGCCCAGATTCGCCGGTTAATCAGAAACCTTCGGTCTAGTCGGCTGCTTATTTTTTTTTAAAGCAATGAAAGATTTCCCAAATCCAGTCGGATCTAGGATTACAGGCAGGCAGAGACACCATCAGTCTCTGTCAGTCATTCCCTCCTGCCGGAGCGCGGGCGCTGAAGGCGCTGCAGTGCCTGAGCAGCGCAGCGGAGCCCGGCTGCTGCTGGACACACGAGTGGAGGCCGGGGGGGCTCAGCCCCCTCGCTCCCCCCTGGTAACACCCGAGGAAGGTGCTGTGCAAGCAGGATGAGCATCCAGAGCCTGGTGGCTCTTTTCTCATCCTGGAGGGGACCACGAAGGGAGAGGGAGGGACGCGGCGGGCACGGCTGGTGGTTTGAGATGGCCTTTGTCCAGGGGGACGTGTCAGGGGGCAAAAGCAGCAGCAGGAAGGCACGACGTCCAGCATGAGCACAGGCAGAGCGTGGCTGCTCACTGCCTTGCCCTTCTGTACCAGGGCTGTGCCCCAGCTCCAGCACGGGGTGTCCAGATCCACTCTGCTGGCCGGTGAGAGCGCCCCGACCTCAATCCTACCGAAGCTGTGCCCCTGAGCATCAGCGCTGCTCCCAGCCAGCACCAGCCCTACACCAGGGCTGGGGGCTGAGGGGGTGCTGGGGGGGCTGGAGGGGGCTCTGTCTGCTGCCACCAGGGTCCCCGGCTGTGGCTGTGCTGGCCGGGGCTCCAGGTTCAGCAGCCGAGACACAAAATTGCGGGTGGAAAAGCTCTGTGTTTTCTCATCAGAATGAACACTTCCTCTCTTCCCCTAAAAGTGTTTTTTTTTTTTTTTTTTTTTTTTTTTTTTTTTTTTTCACATGGAAATGGTCCATTTAAGTTCTGTTTTCAATTTGCTAATTTAAATATACACACAAAATTTAGCTAGATCTGGTCTCAAAATATTGTTTCAAAACAAAAATATGAATTATTTCATTTTTTTTTTTATGTCTAAATGAAACTTTTCCAGACTTCTCATTTTCTCCAGAGGAAACCATTAATTAATTTGATCTAAATTCAGGAAAAGCCTGATTGCTCTGAATCTGCATTTAACAGAAAAAGCAACAAACTAGTCATCTAAACTATTTCTTTCAGCACGATCCAGACTTTCCTGCTCCAGCCCCCAGCTGCCTTCAGGGATGGTCTGAGTGGGAGAAGGGAGGCAAGGAGGGGGCACACAGGGGCAGCCCAGAGAGGGAGCCCTTGGGGCACAAGAGTGCCCTGTCCACCCCTCCACACCCCTGTGGATTCGCTGATGTGAGACCCAGACCTGACACTGCTACAGTTTTTGCCCAATAGGTGAGTCATTTATTGGATATTCCTGACCTGGGCACATCTTGCTTAAAAGCAGGGGAAGACTTTGAGTTATCCAAGTCAACTTAGAGACAACATACTGAATGAGATAATCCAGGAAAATCAAGTCTCCTACTCTGTAGCCCATCACCTTGTGTCTCATGTTTTGTAAATGTCCAGCTTGACTGGAAGAGATTTGGACACTCCAAGCTCTATATTGGTTATTCGGCAGTATTTCTCATATGCGCTATGCCCCCTTCATCCACCAGAGATTAAAATCAGATTTATCCAGCGGCAGTGTCAAGGGGAGCAGCTGCATCAACCTCGCTCAGTCCCTGGGCCCCCTCGTTGCCCTGCCTGCTCTGGTGGTCCCAGGGGAGCAGCAACCCCTCAGCAAAGGCTCGCCTGCCCATCCTGGTGCTTCTCAGCGAGGCCAGCCCTGCCAGAGCCTCCTCCAGCTCAAAGGGCACTGCTCAGAGGAGCCCAGCGCTTTGCTGACTAATTTCCACTGGAATCGGGAAGCTGAGGTTACGGGGAGAAATTATGAATGAAGGAGCTGGCCCTGGGATCCATGCAGACCAAAGGCATCGCTCCCCTACACAACGTGTAATTAAATTGTGGAACTCGTTGCCACAGGATGCCATGTCGGCCAAAAATATACACAGCTTTGAAAAGAGATTAGACAAATTTGCAGTGGGCAGGCAGAGCGGTGGCTGTTACACGGGACAGCACACAGACCGCTCTGGCTCGGGAAGCCACCAAGGCACCAATTGCTAGAAAATGGAGGGTTTTTAGCAAAGGCAGATCGCTCGCTTGTATCTGCCTGCAATTTGTCACTGTCACCGGCTAGGACGGAGCTACCTCAGCTGACCCAGGCGCTGCTGCAGCCCATCCTGCTGCTGCACGCAGCTGTGCTCGCAGGTGCCCTGTGCTGGGGTTACCAGCAGCAGTGGCAGCCCCAGGCACCCCGAGCACTCTCCCACAGCCCCTGTGCCTCTGAGCAGCCTCCGAGCCCTGAAGCTGGGGCTCTGATCCCTGCTTTGCTGTGTGCAGCCACGCAGAGATGCTGGTACCGAGGGTCCCCAGCACCAGTGGTTGCAGCTCTGCAGGTGTCTCACCAGCAGCTTGGTGGGGCTGGTGGTGCAGAGGTGCTGCGTGGGGCTTTGCTGATGCCTGGTCTGCAGTCAGCAGGGCTGTGATCACCTCTGTCCCAAAGGGTTCTGTCCCTGCACACCCTGGGGCTTTCTCCAGGCTCTTACAACCCTCTTCTTCCCTGTGCTTTACCCTGCTTCCTGCACGCTGGGGATTTTTCATGTCTGCTGGACCATGGTGGGCTCAATTGTCCCTCTCTGCCTCAGATTCCTCTGGTGGCCACTAGCCTTTTGTAGGCTCAGGCAGCAGGACTGTGGCTGCTGGCTTCAGGCAGCACCTCTGCAAGCCCTCCTGAGCTGGGAAGGGTCCGCAGCTGGAAACAGCTTCCCGGGATGCTCAGCCCTCGCTCGGTCATAGCACATCCTGTCCTACACTGATGAGCTCAGTCTGAGCTTGAAACTCAGCTGAGTTTCTGCTCCTCAGCCCCAAAGGTTGAGCAGGGGAATCCATGCTTGAGATGAGTGAAATTTTCTTCCTACAAAAACATGAAAAAAAAAAAAAAGCAAAAGAAGCAAAATCAGCCACAAGGAAGAAAACAGAAAATCAAACCAAAAGCAGCCCCTGCAGGAAATCACAGGTGTTTAATGTAAAGATGGTGAAAGCAGGAGGCGACGTGGTGTAAGGACTGTTGGTAAGATATGAGGAGGTCTGGGGCTGCCCTTTGGTCTACAGGCCAGTCCTGGCCACTGCACATCACAGCCAGGTTGGGGACTAAGCTGAATACAGCTGGGCACCCTCATGTGGAAACCTTCCGAGGAGACAAAGCAAGAGCTTGGCTGCTGCAAGTCCTCGCACCACCAACACAAGCGGTGTCTGGAAGTCGTGTGGCCATTCCTGGGAAGTATTTCCCTGCTCTTTGCTTTGGGGCAGGGCTCGGATGTGTTATTTTGAGGCAGGAGATGTAGGCCTCCAACAGCCAAGGGGCAGAGGAGAAGCACCAAAGCCACCAAAGAAAGCAGGTGCTGAGATGGGAGCGGGGCCATGCACACGATACATCCAGGCTGTGGGAGCATCTCCAGCTCTGTGAGTTGGTGAGAGCTGCAAGGGCAGCCTTGGTTGAGTTATCAGAGCAGCAATCAGGGAAGGTGGCTGAAGTGTGTTTGGCTGCTCTATCCCCCTTCAGTTGCTTATTTTATTTTATTTTATTTTATTTTATTTTATTTTATTTTATTTTATTTTATTTTATTTATTTATTTTATTTATTTATTTTATTTTATTTTATTTTATTTTATTTTATTTTATTTTATTTATTATTTTCTTCTATTGGAAGCAATGACATTTACTTTGCTTAAAAAAAAAGTCTGTCCTCTCAACCTTGCTGTAAGCCTGTGCTCTCTGGGACATGGTTTAGCCCCCTCCTGCCCCATTCCCATCCCAGTCCAACCATACTCTCCTTCTCATCCCATCCCATCCCATCCCATCCCATCCCATCCCATCCCATCACACCCCACCCCACCCCACCCCACCCCACCCCACCCCACCCCACCCCTATTGCCCCCTATCCCCATCCCATCCCCATCCCCTCCCTCGCTGGGGACGCTCCCCCTCGGCCGTGCCCTCTCCCCAGTCCTCCCAGCTCCTTCCAGCTTTCGCCCAGCCTCCTGCCCTGCCAAGGGCCCTGCCCCCTTCCCAGGCCCGGAGGTACAAATGATTAGATTTTCAGCCCAATTAAGGCAGGCTGTCTCCTGGCCGGGAGAGAAAAGGTTGGCTCTGGAAGGTGGGAAACAAGCTTTGACAGGTCCTGGCGTCCCCAGTGCCCTCCAACGGCACTGCCCGCTGGGCCCCTTTGTGCTGCGCCAGGAGCGGGGCCAGGCCGCAGCTGGGGGTGCCCGAGGCTCTACCCGTGCCCCTCCCGGCCTCAGTGCAGCCAGAAGAATGGCTAATTAAGAGCTCTCAGCACCGGCACAGCTAATTCCCCATTCAGCCATGCCACGGGCAGCAGGAGGGCGGTGAGCCGGGAGCGTGGCATTGCCTCGGGGTTAACCCTCTCCTCGCGGCCCCAGGGGCTGAGCTGCCCCCAGCCCCAGGACTGAGCCAGGCCCTGCAACAAGGAGCCCCCTCTTCAGGGTGCTGTGTCCTTATCTCGATGTCTTTATCTCGTTCCTGAGGGCTGGTGACTGTCCCCTGGTACCAGACAGGGGGTCTGAGAGCAGGCAGGGAGGGCATCCTCTGCACCCTCACTCCTCCACTGACGGGAGCCAGAGGCTACCTGCAGAGGGATGAGCCCATTTGAGGACAACGAGGCTCCAGCACGAGGCGCTGCCCTGTTGGGAGTGATGAAAGGTGCCAAGGAGTGAGCAAAAGCTGTTGGCTGCCAGAGAGCTGGGAGCACTGGGGCCAGGCTGTGGTTATGAGACGAGAGCCTGCGGCCCTGCTCCTGGGAGCAACCCCACTGGATCCCGGTGTCTGCGGGGTCAGGAGGGTGGAGGACAGCCTGGAGCCTTGTCCTCGGCTTGTCCCTGCACCAACAGGGTGTGGGGGAAGCAGGAGCTGGCTCTGAGCAGCAGCTGAGCTGCTGGTACACCGGGGGTGCAGGGGAAGGAGGGCTGCAGGTGGAGCAGCAGGTAAAGCCCACCAGTTTCCAGTAGCTTCCTTGTCCCTGGGGTTCTCTACTTAAACCAAAACAAAACAAAAAATCTCAGCGTGTTTTGTCCTGCTCCTGCCTTTAAATGACACGTTAATTGCCATTTTACTTGTCTTTTCTGAAGAAAGCCCCCATCTAGCGTGCATTGAGTAATTGGGTCCCGTTGCACTGTCACAGTTGCTTGCACTGCGAGTCTGCTGCGAGTTGCCTGCAGCCTAAGGAGACAAGCCAGACAGAGGGTGAGGGGAGAGACCCATCTCTCTCTCTCTCTCTTTTTTTTTTTTTTTTTTTTTTTTTTTTTTCCATTAAAATAGAATTATTTGCTTTAAAAGGAACTGGGGGAAAAGCATCAAGAGAAACCTGGAGAATTTCCATGATGTTTTACGACGTTGTGTCTTTCAAAGTGCTTGCAAGGAACTGGGTAATGTGCTTTTACTTTAAAAGCGCTTTTAGCGATCACAACCGGAGGGCTGGGTGAGATGACCAGGTGGTGTCACATCCTCAAACCTTCAGGTTATGGCCCCTGAGGCAGGACAAGGAATGAGAAAAGCACCCAGAAACATCAGGCAGCATCTCCAGCCCATCCATCCCCAGGAGGAACCCAGCCACGACCGGGGGCTGCTGCAGGGATGCTCGGGGCCCTCGGGCAGGAACAACCTGCCTCCTGCCTCCCGCCCCGCTCCGTGGTGTGGCCGTTTCCTTGGTCCAGGCCCCAATTAAAAGAGCCAAAAGGAAAGGGCCGGAGAGAAAGAGTGAAAGAAACAACATTTCCTGCCTGAGGAGATTAACTCTCCAAATTACATGTGAACAGAGGGGGAGGCGAGAGGGGAAAAGGAAACCCAGCTTCCACCCCAATAAAAGCCAGTCCATTTAATAAAGGAGGAGCGAGGAGGGGGAAGGTGGCTGAAAGAAAATGAGGCTGGGGGGTGTGGAATTAGCCTTGTCAAACAAGGGGCTTTGCTGTCCCAGAACTGCTTCTTTATTGTTCCAATTTTTCATGCTTACTTAGCTCTCAATGCTGCACAAGACAACAGCTCATTATCGGGGGTGGGGGGGGCGGGGGGGAACGGGACGGACACGGCTGTGGCAGTGCTGAGAAGGGGAAGGGAAATAAAATTTTAGTAAAAGGAGCTCTTTCCCCGGGGCTGCGGCCTCTCCCCCCTGCCTGGAGCTGCAGACGCGGTGGCTGGGAGGAGCAGGGCATCGGCCAGCAGCAAAAGGGCTTTCCTCAGCCTTCGGCACCAGCACTGGGACAAAAGCAGCTGAGGCTGAAATGCCACCTGATGGCCCAGGAGGGGATGAGGGGTGCCACGGGGTGACACCGAGTATCTGTGCTCCTGGCCCTGTCCTAGCAGCCCTGTGGCAAGCGCGTCCCTGCGGATCAGGCGGCCAAGGCACATCTGTGGCATCCTCGTCGAGTGAATAACTTGAGCTCTGACTTTGGAAAGCTGCTTCCAGCCTCCTCCCGGGACTCCTTGTTTGTTTTCTCCCCAGGATTTTCCTGATCAGATTGGCCTGGATTACAAAGCCAAGCTCGCACCAGAAAGGCTATCAGGATGTTTGTGGGGAGGAAGGCTGTGCTCAGGAATAGTGATGCTGCCTTATAAAGCCCTGTTTGCACAGGCTCATAACTTTCCCCAAAATGCTCTCTTTTAGGGTCAGAGAACGAGGATGTCTCTGAGCTCCCATACCACCGAGCTGAGGCTGTGCACCGTCACCTTGCAAGAGCAGCAGCCGTGGCCAAGCTGGGCAGTTTTCTGTGGTTCTTGGTAGACATCAAGGTAACAAGAGCCTTGATCTTCCAAATACCTCCAGTAAATGTGGAGATTTCAGCCACTGGCCCAGGCAAAGGGAAGAGACTTCTAGGATGACAGGGAGCAGTGACAGCTCCAGCCAGGATGCTGAGACCAGTAGTGGATGGAGGGGTCACGTTAGGTGTTTATATGTGTTCAGCAGCCTACCAGCTGCCCATAGCTTCACCAGTCACAGGGTGACAAAATATCTCCACACTGAAGCTGTTGGGAGCACGGAGCCCTGGCAGTGCCATTATCCCCAGTACACCCAGTGGGAGCCATCTGCTGCTGGTGGCACTGGGCTAGGAGACGACCCACAGCCACATTCACACACTGCGTGCTGCAGGGTCACCATTTCTCAGAGGAGATGGTCAACTCTTCCAAAACAAAAGCTTCTGCAAAATGTCATGGATGTTCTCCAAGAGCTGAGACGAAATGTTCCCCTATTCACCCCAAGCTGCTCGAGTTCTCCAGTCACTGCATGAAGTTCCCACTTGGGAAGCTGTAAGGGCAGCGAGGTCTATCCTAGAAATAAGAGTGAGCTTCCCTCAGGAAACTGGAAAACTTCAGTACCTTTCCTGTTTTCCAGGTGCAATCCACACAGATTCAGCCTGCCACAAGGGCAATAAAGGCCCTGGAAGTGGTACACAGATTTTGGTGCCCAGGAATTAAATTTGGCGCCTTTGTAGCCCATCAAGCTCCTGCTCAGCCTAACTCCAGATGCATAAAGGCCGTGGTGGGGGTTGCACGGAGCCGACCCGATGCCCTGGCTCCCTGCTGACATTCCCAGTCCCTGCCCTGCGTTGGTGCTCAGCAGCACGGTGTGACAGGTGCTCAGCGTGAGCAAGGTGCGGGCTTGGATGAGGATGGGTGTTTGGTCTGAGGATGGAGGCACGCTTGGCATGGACAGACGGACAGACACGCTACATCCAAAGCCTAAACACGGGCTGAGCCCTCTCATCACTGCTCCAAAGCTTGCAGGATGACTGCAGCGGCCTCTCCATGGGAATCTGCTCCTCTGTGTGTCCCTGTCCCCGCTCAGGTGGGCTGAGCTGGTCTCTGGAGAGGGGCAGCCACCCTTGCCTGGGGTGGGGGCCCCAGAGCACAGCCCTGGCTCGTGCCCATCTGCCCAGGGGCTGGCACCTCCTGTTGCTCCCACTCTCTCTCCTCTGCAATCTCCTCCCTTAGCTTTGCCTTCAAACAGTAAGGAACAAATTCCAGGGATTTTGCCTGGGGGCCCACGGAGCGGGGATGCGAGCTGGTCTCCATCTGACTGCGACCGAGTCTCTCCCCCTCACTGGAAATTGAAAGCAGAAGCCGTGGAGCGGTGACAAAAATCTGCATTACGTTATGGCAACTGGATTTTTTTTTTTTTTTGAAGATTTTATAATACATCGTTTTGAAACTCTGCCAGTGATCATCATCAAAGTCAGAAGAGCGCCTTGGAGAGAACAATGGTGGTGGAGGGTGGGGGTGAGCAGGGTGGCTGGGTATTGATGTGTAATCCTTTTTAAAGCCGGTTCTAGAGACAGCATGGGATTTTTTTTTTCCTGAAGCGCAGATACAATTTAGCATGGTAGCAGCAGCCAGCAATACCCGAGCGCGAGATAGAGGCGCTGGCTTGCGTCGGGGCCGTGCTGCAGCTAACCCACCCCTCCCTGCCACATGCCCCCGCAGCAGTGTCCCAGGAGGGCAAGGCACAGGGCTGGGGGAGGAATGGGAAGTGCAGAAGTGTCCAAAACAGAAGCTCAGGAGAGACCAGATGGAGAGGAGCGGGGGGAAGAGCGGTGCGAGCTGTTCCAGGCAGGGCCAGGGCTTGGGATCCTGCTGGGAATCAAAACCCAGAGACATCAACACCTCAAAGGGCAGAGCCTCAGCCTCTGCCAGCGCGGTCTCACAGGCTTCACCAGTGCCACAGCCTCCTCAGCACCTCGGTCTTCAAAGCCCTCCGAAGCCGGGTAAGGCTCCCGTGGCTGGCAGCACCTCGCTCTCACAGCCCTGTGCCCAGCAGCTGCTTCCCTGCCCCGATTTCCCTCGCCGAGATGTTTCTGGCAGCAGCCAAGCAAAACACGGGGCCTTTCCCAGTCCCTGTCCCACTGCACAGAAACGGGGAGGTGGCAGACCAGCACATATCCCGGTGGCAAAAAACACTGCGAATGTCACAGCCCTTGGGGTGCTGGGGGGTTCCCCTGAGCCTGACTTCTCTTGGCTTGACAGAGAGAAATAAAAAAAAAACACAAATGACAACCCTTTCTCCCCCCACCCCCCCAAATCAGTCATTAGCTGTAATTTTGTCAAAGCAACATATCAGAAGCACAAACCCCTAGGGATAAAGCTCTTTGTTTTGGTACCTTCCCAGCACCGAATGCCCGTGGCAGTGGTCAAGATGTGATGGCACATCACCTTGGACCTGGTTGTACCCCGCCTTGGCCAGCCAGGTGTGAAAAGTGATGGACACACAGCACTTTGTGCCACAATGCTTCCTTCATCATAAAAAAATAAATAAAAATAATCATAAAAAGCCCCTGTTTTGCCATGCCATAAGGGACATCAGTACACGTGGGCTGCCTGCTGGTCCATCCTGGAGCGTGCAGCCTGCAGGCTGAGGCCGCCAGTGCAAGGTCCTGTTATCACATCCCATCCAGCAGTGGGGACAGGCTGGACGTGAGCGCTCACACTGGGTGTGCTCGAGCTGGTGTGCACGCTGTGCCTGGCTCACCTTTGTCTTCACTCTGCCTCTCTGCTGCCACGTCCAGGCGCTGGCCCCCCGTGCCTTGCCAGGTGTCCGTGGCATTGCACAGCAGCAATTGCTGGGTTCCTTCATGCCTCAGTGAATTGCACATCAGGAACTGCAAATCTTCTGGGTAAACTGCAGCCCACCTTGTTAGAAGTGACTGATGGCATCGGCTCAGAGCTTCCCAGCTTAGGAGATTCCTTGCTAGCTAACGATGTGCTGATAATTAAGTCCAGTCCTCTCCGAGAAGAGCTTCCCCTACTAGCTAATCCCAACAGCAAATAATGGGGATTGACTTTGTCTCGGTCTGTAAATGCAGGCTGGGCCCTGATGGCTCTATCCCCTAAGCTCTCTGCCCTCCAGCACAGAAAGGTGCTGCAGGGGCTGCCCAGCTGGGACAAGGTGCAAAATGCCTCGACGAGGTGCGAGCTCAGCCAGGGCTCCGGCCACCCCTCGCGAGCTGTGGCGGTGGTCCCGGAGGTGCAACGAGGGGGACCAGGGAGCCCCCAACCCGTGCTCTGCTCCAGGGCAGCCTGGGCTTGTTGAGGAAGCTGCATCCAGGGCAGAGCTTGGCCATGAGAGCACCTCAGCTCCTGCTGCCCTGCCCTGCTCCTCCGGCATGCTGCCGCTTCTGCCATCCTCTGCCTGGCAGAGCATGGTGCTGAGATGCACAATACTCTGGGCTGGAAGGGCAGAGAGGTCTCCTCGGCTCAGGCCTGGTGCTCTCTGGAGATGGTCTGGAGACAGCAAGCCCATTAGGATGCTGAGAGCATCTTGTGTTTATGGCAAGAAACAAGGGGACCTTCAGCTTACAGAGTGCCGAAACCCAGACCCCATCCTCCTGTGCAGAGGGGAACGGGGAAGGGCACCAGCAGCAGCAGCAGCAGGTCTTTAAGGATGGTCTGAGATAGCCACGGCTGGACCAAGAATCCCTTTGCCTCGGCGATTCCAACCCCCTGTCCTTTTCTCTCTGCCTTTCCACCTGCCCCTTGCATGCACCCCTTTTACAGGACGCCGTGCTCGGTGCTCGCCCAGCCCCAGCTCCACTGCCTGCCCAGAGACCCCCCAGCCCGGACCCATGCCCACCTGGCGTCCTGCTTGCTCTGTGTCCCCTGCAGATGGCATCCCTGCAGGGGAGCCCATTGCAAAGGGGCAGCTTTGGTGCCCCCCACCATGAGGGATGTGACAGGGCTGTTTCTGTCCCATACCTGCAGGCAGAAGGCGAGGGGAACTTCTCCACGGGCATGTTAGGGGGATTTCCCTCATGGCACATGAGAAAGGGGCCAGGATGGTGGGGACCAACCCCTCACTGCCCTCTCAATTCGGGCATCTCAAAGGGATGACCTCAGGGTGCCGTGGAGGTGCAGGGCTGCTTTCTGCAGGGTGCTTGCTCTGCTCCCTCTCCCTGGTGCTGCGGGGGCACGGAGCACACACACACGCATGCACACACACCTCGGGACGGAGCAGGGTCTCGGTAATGAAAAGCAGCAGATGGGTGTAGCTGGCAAGTGCTGGCTTTCGGCATGGGGGTGCCGGGGAGGGGAGGGGGGGCATTTAATGATGTCTTTAAACATTGTGAGCGTGTCTGTCTCTCACTCGTGTCCCTTCTGCTGTGCTGTGGGGAAGCCTCTCCCCAGGCCGGTGCCTTGGGAAGCGCCCTCCCAGCAGCGGGGCAGGTCAGGGAGATGAAAGCATGCCTGCGAGCCCCGGCTCCCACCTCCTAGGAGACGGACATCGCCTCCCAGCGCAGAGGACAATGGCGGGGTCCGGTCCCTCCGCGTTGTCTCTAGGTGATGTCACATCTATCAGAGCGGCCGCACTGAGCAGAGGGCAGCAAACGCACACGCACACAAAGGGCCCTGCTTTGAAGTCCCGCGCGGGAGCGTGCCTGCGGCCTGCGGGCTGCCCCGAACAGACGGGAGGGCTGCGGCCCCTGCGTGCAGAGGGACGGGGATGCCACTTCCCGATGCCCTCGGCAGCCCAGATCTCCCTGGGTTTGGGCCACGGGCAGGGCAATCTCCTGGGGGCTGCAGCATTTCGTGGATGCTCAGGGACCTGGTGCTGCGCAAGGCTCCGTGGGGTCACTCCAGGTCCGCAGCTGGTGGTGCTTCGCAAGGTACTCAGCCACACACGGTCAGCAGGCCCATCAGAGAAAGGAATTAAACACTTTTGGGTTCTCTGCATCTCTGGGCATGCTTTTCTCGGGGGCTGAGAACCCTGGGAGATGGCCAAGTGAAAACTGAATCTCCTGTGGCACTGCGTGGCTCCGGGAGCTGGGTGTTGGGCAGAAAGGTGCCAGCATGGGGCCACGGGCACTGGCAGTAGAGCTGCCCCAGCCCTGTATGCAGGCAGCTTTCAGCTCCTTGCAAAGCTGAAATGAAATGGGCCCATTTATATGTACATATATCTATACCTATATGCACATACTGCAGGATAACTTTATGATTTATATACACACAGTGTCTGTGTACACACAGGATATGCACCGGACGCATCACCGGGACCACTGGGCCCCTTCCAGCTGGAACAAAATACATACAAATCCCGGGGGAGAGCCCGTGCCAGACATGTGGGTGACTTGAACAAGTGAGATGAGCCGCACTGCATGGGGAAGCTGGTCGGAGGAGCGGGGAGTAGCCCCCTGGATGCGTCAGATCAGTGCCTGGAGCAGGAGAAGCAAGGGATGGAGAGGAGCAGCTCCCATCCTTCACTCCAGCATGCGCTGCAGCACCACAGGACGCGTCCCCAGCCGGGCAGGAGTGGTTCCCGCTGACCTCACAGCTCATGCCAGAGCTGCCTCTGGTCCTTGGAGAATAACTGCCACATTGGTGTAATTTTCACTCATTTTACACACCCACTAAACGCCGAATCAGTGCCAGTCGCCCTGGTTTCCCACCTCCGCCCCGAGCATAACTGCTGGCCCCGGTCACATCACAGCTGAGGGAAGCAAAAGAAACTGTTGGCTACAGTTTTTAAAAGTGACTAATTGTTTTCAGCATCTTTCTTTTAATTTAAGAATTAGGGATAAAACCAAAAGAGCCCAAGAATAATTCAATTTTTTGAAGGAGTGGAGCACTTGTCATCTGGAAAAATCAGACAGCAGGCAGCTAAAAATAGAGCTCTCCAGAACTTCTGAGAGCTGTGCCCACTCGCCCTGTTTGCCTTCCGCTCCAGCCACACATGAAACCATCCCGACTTTTTCCTCCACTCCTCTGTTTGGGCACCGGTTTAATCAAACAGCCCCGGGAACAGCCTGCATCTGCAGCTGCCGGGGGGGCTGGCAGACAAACACCGCCGCCGAGCCGGCCCTCTGTAAACCGTGGCTGCAAAGTTTGTTTACAGTGTTAAATGGCCATGAAAGTGGTGGCGATATTTAAAAATAAAGATGTGTTTTCATCTTCTGACCGTCTGTGCACGCGCTGGGGATAGTGGCTGGGCCATGCCAGCAGGCACGGCACGCTGGGGGCAGGCGCGCTGCTGGAGCCCCCCGTGTGGGCAGAGGTGCCCACCTGGCATTGTCATATTTGAAAATGGTGGCACATATATAACAGAGTCCCCTCAGGTAAAAGAGCTTCTTGGAAGCTTGATGCCAAAATCTTGGTGCCAACCCAGCGGCTGGCCCTGCCTTGTGCCCGTGTTTCAGGTCCACTGCGCTGTGCCAAAATGCAAGGGACACCGAGCAGTGGCAGTCCTGGGAGAACAGGAGGAGAGAGAACATAAAAAATTATCCAAGCTTTCAAACAGGATCCTCAGGTCAGCCTCAGATGGAGGAGGTGAGAGCCCAGCCCCGTTACACCCTCCTCCCTCTGCAGCCTCGGTGCCCCCGGCACATCTCCTCTCCTTCGACAACGCCGCGCGTTATTGCCCCCGTACGTGAGCAAACACACCCGGTGACCAGCCCATGGAAAACGGTTGGGCTTTCATTTTCCGCCGAGAGGGTACATTTCTTTGGCATCCTGGATGTCAGGCATTCCTGAGGCATCCCGGTGGAAACACACTCGGCTGGCAAACCGGGGATGTTTCGGGGCCGCAGTAAACACCAGTGCTACTCCCTTTCGGGGACTTCTCCTCCCCTCTCCGTAACCCAGACTGCACCACAAAGGAGCAGATGCTAGAGCTGCTGCAATTTATTTTAATTCCAACCCCCCATCTTTTTCTTTCCCCCTTTTTTTTTTTTTTTTTTTTTTTTTTTTTTTTTTGATTTTGCGTGTGTCTGGGTAAATTTAGTTCCCATAAAAGTGAAGGACTGTCAACACCAGCTTTGGAGCCAACCATACTGCCGGCAGCTGTTGTGCGGGCTGTGCACACAAAGCCCCCGAGTGCACCTCGGTCTGTGTCCCCCCTCCTAGCCCCCAGCAGGTCCCGCTCCTGACCCCCCCAGCCCTGCCCTTTGGCCCTGCACCCCAGCTTGGCCCAAATCCCACAGCCCCCCCCTTGCTCCTCCTGGACCCCTGGCCCCCACAGCCTGAATTAACCCTCCCTGACACCCTGTCTGTCCCCACACACTGGGGTTTGGCACCGGGCACCTCGGGGTAGCAGCCCCTGTGCTCGGCGTGGCACCAGCTGCTCATTATTTGGGTGCTGAGGGACCCCACTGCGCTCCAAGGGGGACCCAAGGGCTGTGAGCCTCCTGCCAGATACATTCAGCTCCAGGATCCCTTGCTGCCTCCCCACACCACAAGACGTGGAGCAGTGCCTGGGGAGCAGTGGGTTTCATGGCTGGGCCCTAAATGCAGGTGTGGGGACACCTTATTTTGATCCAGGTTTGATGCAGCTTGGCTGGAGCCTCCCCTCCCCATCCTGCCCATGTCAGATAGCAAGCGAGCTTTCTGCTCCGGGTCCCCCTTCACACTCTGCTGTGCATTTGGGAAATGCTTGTGCAATTTGCTGTAGTTCATCTCTCGCTCTGAGTCCCTTTTGCATCCCCCCGCCGGAATGGCCAAATGTCAGCCTCCCACAGAGCTCCTGAGCAGTCCCATCTCCTTGCCCTCCTCTGAGCCTGGGTTGCTGGCCCCTCCTGTGCCTCTCATGCCACATGGCAATGTGGCTTTTGGAGGCGAGGAGACAGCAGCACCTCGGGGATGGCTCTTCTCCAGGCAGGGGGGAGCAGGGGAGCAGTCAGTCCCATTTGGCTTCTATTAGACGGCCGGAATAGCTCAGGGCATGGATGGAGGGACTTGCTCAGGGTCAGCAAACTGCCTAAATAAAGCACCGAGAGGCTTTCCTAAGCACTCACATCAGCTCTGCTCCCCCTTCCCCATGGGAGGCACTGAGATGTCTCCACAAGGACCCTGCAGCCCCTGCTGGGGCTGTGGAGCTGGGGGCAGAGGACGCGTGCACGGTGCCGTGGAGGAGCAGGCAATGCAGTGCCAGGAGACACGTGCTGCCTTTGCAAGGCACTCCCAGGGGCTGGGGTCCACTGACAGATGTACCCAACCCCTCCGAGCCCCTCTGGTTGCCCCTGCTGAGGACACATCCTGCTCCAGATCTGCCGACTGTGCGCAAGGCAGGCTGAGCTCCTTCGTTCTCCTGCTCCATGCAGCCAGAACCGTCTCCAGCAGCATCTCCCGCTACCCACGCTGCCCTCCAGAGAGGAGCCACGGCTTCACCCACGTCCTGCTCCCCTCCATGCCCCTCAAGCACGGTGGAGCTGGGCAGCTCCACGGTGGTGGAGCCAGGAGGGGCAGCCCAGGTGCCCACTGAGGCGGGATGCTCGCTGGGGACCGGTGCAGAGTCACCTCGCGTGGAGGTGGCGGCTGGGAAGCGGTTAACGCTTTGGTTCTGGATTGATTTCTCCTGGAAGGAAGGAAGTGTCCTCACACAGAAAAAATGCAGAAATAACAGGGTTGGGGATTTTTTTTTTTTTTAAATAGCTATTCTCTTTTTCCAGCCATCTGTGCCATTTGCAGCTGATGGGAGGGGGGACGGTGCTGGATGGGGGGAATCATTTGGGTTTGAGACCAATATTGCATTTACAGTGTACAAAACAAGAGAGGACATCTGTCCCCAGTGGAGTATTACGCACAGATCTAGGATTTTAGCATTGCGCTCACGTCCAGTGCTATCATTACAGATGCACGGAGCAGAGATGGTCATGCACAACTCCGTGCTTCTTCCCCTTGCTTCTTCTTGACTGCAATTGCCCTGTCGCCCTGCGCCCATGGGCTGCTCCAAATCCTTGAGCATTTTCCAACAGCCAACGTCCACTCATCTGCCTCTTCCCCTTCTTCCCCTGTTCCTTTTCCCGTGCATTAATGCTTCTGGGGAGCAGGCAGACGATGGCTGCTGCCTGCCCAAAAGTTGGTGCTTCACACCTCTGTGAAGCTGGTCGTGGAGGAGCCCTCCCTTGCAGCAGGAGGTCTCCAGGCCTCTTGCAGGAGCAGCCCTGAGCGTGCTGCTGTCCTTCAGCAGCCTTGGAGGCAGCACGGCAGGCAGCATCGCCCTACACCCGGCCATGTAGCGCGGTGCCTACCCTAGAGGGCACCCTCAGAGATGGATGGCACAAGGCAGCCTCTTCCTCTTCTCCAACACCTAAATCATCCCTGCCCCTGGCCTGCAGCCCAGGCAGCATCAAGGCTGCTCGAAACCCCTCTTTAGCAAGCCTGCTCACTGGCTGTGCTCCCTGTTAGCAGCAGCCGGGTATTTCTGCACCCAGCCAGGCACAAAACCCGCCAGGCGCATCTGCAGGCACAGGGCTGAGTGCTCCACGAGCGCCTCGGCAGTGACCTTGCTGGCTGGCGAGGAGCAGCCCTGAGGCTCCCTGGAGTGCCCTGCTCCACTTCTCCTGCCACAACCTGGTCCAAATGGGAGCGTGGCAGTGCTGGGATGAGGCTCCAGCAGGGATGTCACTGGGCACGGTGCTGGTGCTGGCATGGGACGGGTCCCCATGAGCACCGAAGGGTGCACAGAGAGGACTGGGCGGGCTCCGACTGTGGGCAGCGCAGCCCTGCCAGATGCTTTTCAACAAAACCTTCAGCCCGCTGCTGCCTTTCCTTCTGGCACGTCCCTCTCCTGGTTGTTTCCGACAGTGTGATCGCCCATGCAGGATTTTCAGTCGCCTGAGAAGGGCTGAAGCTGTCAGTGAATGCCAAATGGATGGAGATGCTGCTCTGAGGGCTTGGGCAAAATGGAAAATGCACTGGGGCAGGGTGAGGGCTTAAGTGAGGAAGGGATGTGGGGAATGAGGCTCTGCTGAAGCTCCAGGTCTCCTGCTCCTGCCCTCGGCCTTGGAGGGCAGGGAGGAGAGGTGTTGGATAAACCGTGCTGTTAGATGGACCACAGGGAATAGGAGGCAGAAGGGGGAACTGCGGGACCGGCGCAGCCCACGTGAAGTGCATCACCTATACACAAAAAGGATTCACACGTGCCAGCTGTCTGCACTGCTCCAGAGAGGGTGAAGGGGAGCAGAGGTGGTTAGGAGCAGAGACAGTGCTGGCACAGGGTACACAGCACCAGGAAAACCCGCTGCTGCCGCAGGGATGGGAGCTCTCACCCGGCGGCTGTTGGAGCCCTCCAGGCAGCTGAGCTCTCCTCACTTGCCCTGGGTCTCTGAGGGGGAAAAGCACCAGACTGGTGGCTAAGTCCTGTGATTTACAGCACATCTGATAGTCCTAGTCCATTAGCAAAACATGCAGTTGGCCATGAAAGGCACATCTGCCTATTTTAAAGACTATAGTAATGGTGAAAGCTCCAACACATGGATTTCTGTAAGAAAACTTGCACTGTAAATTGCATTCCAAAATGATGTCTTCCATCAAATTCAATGGGACAGTTATTGTATGGTAATTAAACACTACTGAACTATTCAACCATTGGATGGTGAATAGAGACCTGGTTGCAGAAAGCCACCCAAGCCTGCAGAACACCCACAGACTCCCACCGTGCCTGCTTTGGTCCTGAGCCTGTGATGGGCTCTGGCAGGGCCAGGCAGAGGGCAGGGCTCTTGAGGGCCAAGTGGTGAGGGCACCGGGACGCCTGCACAGCCACAGCAGCTCTCCAGGTGGTGACATGACTGCAGGTGAAGTTTTTGTGGCCTTCCCCCTGGAATTCAGCTGTCCGGAGGACAACGCGTTCCTCACTCTTCCCGAGACCTCCTGGTTGCACTGCTTTGCACGGCTTTCTTCGCTTTTATTTACCTGGGTGACCTTACTTTGCCGTGTGTGGGGCCCTCCAAGAGGTGCACGTCTCCACGTGTGCTGCAGATACCCAAAGACAGGCCAAGGGGAGGCTGCGGTGGGGAGGGAGCGTGCTGCAGAGAGCGTTTGTGCCCGGCCCTGAGCCCAGCGCTTTGCACCCAAGCGCAGGCTGGCAGGGGCAGCGAGCCCGAGGTTCCTCGAAGGTTTCTTTATGAGCAGCCAGACCGAATGATAATGAAGTGGAGACACAGACAGGGCTGTTTCCAAATCTTTACTGGTGCATGACATTATAACCCAACCCGTTCCACCCAGCGCCTTGTCCAGGAGCTTTTGCACGCTCCAGCCCAGGACTGCCAAGCTCTCTGCACAAAGGCAGTGCGCTGATAAAGCCTGCGGACACTTTCAAGTCTGCTAAAAAGATGTTTTGAGGTGACAGATCTTAAGCTACACACAGAGCCGAGCGCTGCTCTGCTCTCCACACCCTTCCCCGCTGCCAGGGGAAAGCAGCCACTATCAGTGATAGCTGGATCCAATTTATTAGGCGCTTCGAGGAGACATTCATCAGGCAAGGAGATAAATAATCTTCAGATGGAACAATTAAATTTAATTGCCTGAAGATTATTTGTCTCCTTCCCTGATGATTGTCTCTGCTGAGCGCCTTATAAATTGGATCCAGCTATCAGCAATATTAACTGTGCTTCCCCTCAGCATTGGCCCAGCTGCCCAGACCAAAACACTGGGCTCAGAGGAAACTTTCACTGCTACATTGAACCCTTAATGCTCTCGTGTGCCTTTTGTTTTGTGGTGAGGCAGGCGCTGCAGTCCAGGTTGCTGGCTGTGTCGGGCTGGGGGTGCTCCTCGGCCACATCCTGAGCCCAGCGGTGCTGCACGGGGGCTGCAGGTGCTGGCCCTGGGCTGGGGCTGGCCCTGCAGCCTGGCGAGGGGCTGGAAACCTCCCGAGCCTTCCTGGTGCTCTTTCTGTAGGTCTACATGACAGCGGTTCCCTGCTGGGTAAGGGTGTTAGGAGGGACAGGGTGATCCCACAAGGATCCTACAAGACTTTGGTGAGCTGGGGCTTGCCGTGGCCAGAGGAGTGAAGAGCCCAGGTGGGGTTTACGGCGCGCAGCAGAGCAGCACTGGTGCATGCAGGAACCTCCTCGAGCTGGCCGTGAGAGAAATGGTGATGGAGCCGTGTCTCCAAGGGTAGAGACCTCCAGCGTGCGTGTGGCCGCACTGGTGCCTGCCCTGGTCAGCCTGCCAGCGAGGCAGCCAGCGAGTGTGGGAGCGCGGCACTTCCCAGCGAGGCGCAGTGAGGGTAGCCACCACAATCGTGCTACTCCAGGCCGGGACCAAAGCTGGAATCTCTTCAACAACCCAAGAGCCATCAACTCCCTCCTCTGAATGTGTCTGAAGTCTGGAAAATATCTTAAATATGGGAGAGGAAAGGGAGGGGTTTGATCCTCAGCTGGTGTAAATCAACGGAGCTTCATTGACGTTGTTGGACGATACTGAGACTCATGTCCTCTGACCCCAAAAATTTCTAGAGAGGGAGGTAATGACTTCAGAGCATTCCAGTGTTGCAAGAGATTGTCCTACAGCCCGGCAGAGGGGAGGCCACAGCTCCAGGGGCTGGGAAGCATGGGGCTAAGCATCTCCACAAGGGAAGGGGAGAAAATCCCCCAAAGGTGCTTGGTGCTCAGTGGAAGGCAGGCTGGAGAGCAGAGCAGCTGGGCTGCGGGACCACAGGAAGCTCTTCCTCCCGCACCTTTCTGTGTGTGCAAGGGCTCTGGGTGCGTGTTACCACGATGCCCTGCCTCAGCCCACCTCTGGACACGGGGAAGTCCTCCCATGTCAGCCGAGCAGAACCCAAACCCACCGGTGCCTCCCCGCACACGGTGCCATGGGCGCTACCAGCGGCTCTCCCCACATCTCCCCTGCCTGCCTTGTGACGACCCAGGCTGTTGGTGACTGCCAAGAGCCACGGGCAACGTGACCCCCGGCTGCAATGTGCCCACTCCCGCGACAGACGCGCCGTGTCCGGGCGTCCCTGCGCGAGGCAGTGCTCAGAGGTGCGGGCTGGGCGCCAGCGCCGCGCTCCTTCCTGCGCGGCGCAGAAGAGCCCCTGGAATCAACATGTTTACTGACAGGCTCCTGCTCTGCTGGCCTGGTTTTCTAAGGAAATGAAGCTTGTGCAATCACATTGTCTGGGGGTGTCTGTTCCTAATAACTTCTGAGTCCACCAGCCAATTCCGAGCCGATCTGACAGGGGGAGAGGTCTCAAAGCGCTGCGTCCTCCCGAGCCCGCTGGCGAGCAGGGCCCAGGTACCTTAGGCAAGGCAAGGAACAGAAGCATCTTCTACTCGAGATCACAAAGGCAGGAAGCAAGGTCACGTTTGGCTGCCACGAGGCAACCCAAGGACCAGTTGGGAAGAGGACCTCCGCCAGCAGCGACCAGAGCTGGATGCGCCGTGGGCTGGGAGAAACATGCGTGTCCGGAAGGACGAGCGCTCCAGCTAAGCAGGGCCTGGCGCTGCCTGCAGTTAGCGCACGTCTGGGCAGGGAAGGACAGTGTCTGCAGCGAGCCATGGCTGCCAGAACGCGTGGAGCTGAGCGCTGAAACGCCTCCAGCTCCCCGAAGCGCCGGGGCTGCGGGATCCTCGGCCGGAGCACCCCGGCGGCGGAGGAAGCGCGCTGCCAGGAGCGGAGCAGGGTGGCGGGCACCTCGCCAGGTGGAGCACGACCTGCCACAGCCTCGTCCTGCCTCGGTCAGGGTGGGATCTGGGGACAGCAGCGCCTTCCTTCTCCTTGCATCGACGCTGGTTTAATTTGCTGAAGGCGTTCGATGGTGCACATGGTGTCTTGAGCTCAGCACTGCCAGTAATATGAGCTGAACAGAGCTGGAGAGGGCTTTTTTTTTTTTCTTTTCTATTTTTTTTTTAAGCGCCTATACAAACATGATTTGTTTTGTAATAACTCTTCTTCTGTTTTGTTTTGAAGGGGATGATGGCTCTGGGATCTGAGGGGCTGGGAGACAGCTCTGAGCAGCTCAAATTCCTCCCCACGTGCTATCAATTAACGTCTTCATTAAACACCCAGATCAAAGCCGCTTCCAGCCAGAGCATGACGGCACAACAGAGCCCGGCTCTGTGAAGTCACCCACAATTGGTGACAAATTAAAAAAGGGCTTGGCTTGTCCTCTACCAGCTACACATGGAATGGGAGATAGCTGAGAACGGAGGGAGTGAGTGTCTTCCCTTGGCTCCCCATCACCGCTTGGACCAGAAAACAAGACCTAACCACGGTGCATGACAACAGAGCTGCTGCATGTGTGCTTGCTGAGAGCCACCCTGGCCCAGCAGCCTGCTCAGGCCGCCTCTCTGGTGCTGCTGGTGCCCAGGGCACCTCTCCAGTTGAGCTGTCGAGACTTGACCTGGAGTTAACCTAGCAAAGCACGAGGGCTGGGAAAGTCATCTGGAAGAAAACAAGACCACAAAATTGTCCAGATGGATGTTTCCTAGAGGCTCTCCAACATGTTCTCTGCCTCTATTTTATTCCTTTACTTCTCTGTGGGCTTCCAGGGACCCTGACCCGCTGGCATCCCAGCTGCCATCCACACATCCCAAGCAGTGAGGGACCTGCTGCTTCATCCTGCTGGTGCTCCCCCCAGAGATGCTTGCCATGGCCATGTTTGCCACCAGCTGCTGCAAGCTGCTGGTCCCCAGCCCTCGGCTCCTTCCTGGCTGTGCGTGGTGGGCTCTGGGGTCCTGGAGGTGCTGGGTGGTTTTGCCCACGTCTGTGTGGCACCCACCGATGCTGCCTGTGGGGCACAACAGCACAGTTCTCCATCTCATTCCTGTGCCCAAATGCATGCGGCGTTCGTGGCTGCCCTGCCTGATGCCACCCGAGGAAATTTGTCTTCAAAGATGCCAGGACCAGCAATTAATTGGTCATTTCCTGGATCCCTCAAGGTAAATTTTGGAGGCTTCAGCACCTGGCTTCAGCTCACTGGTGTCATTACAGGGCAAATTGTGTGGGCAGCGTGGAGCCGCAGCACACACAAAAGCATTGCCCTCATCTGAGCCGTGCTGCTGTAGGAGAGCCTCCAGCCGTGACCCGCCGAGCTTTGCATCGATGAGCGGCGCAGCAGGAGGCAGGGCTGCGTTTGGCCCTAACACAGAGAGATGAATGGAGCGTGCTGCTTGTGAGGGAGCAGGAACAGCAGTGCCGGGACCAGGAATAAGAGATAACATCTCCCCACACACTCCCCCACCACGATGCACAGTTGCAAACTGCAGCAGCCGCTGCTCGTCCTTCCCAGGACACCTCGCCCCTCTCGCCTCCTCCTCTGGGCTGCCTGGCTGGGAGCACACAGGACAGATTTCCAGGAGCTCGGCTGAAGCACCTAGCACATCTAGCTTGCAGTTTCAAGGTGCTGTCAGAAGCCAGATGCCACATGGAGCACCAGGAATTGGCTGATGCCACGGTGATGGGCGACTGCGGGCAGCAGTGGCGGCTCTGTGCACTGCACTCTGCTGCGGTGCTTTGGGGCTCGGGGGCAGCAGGGATGTGGCTGGCTGTGGGAGCAGCACACACATCTACCACTGCCAGGGCAAAACGAGCCTCAGCAGCGAAACCACCGCGCTGCCGTGATGCTGAAGCCAGCCCCAGCCCTGCTGCAGCGGGACGGGCACGGCACCGCTCACCGTAGGATGCTCCGCTCCAGCAGTGCTGTGATGAGCCTAGGAAAGTGGTCCAGCAGCTCAACCACAGCCAGTGAAGAGCAAAACCGTCCTCTTGTTGCTATCTTAATTCACAGACCAAATCAAACTTCTTCAGGACAAGTATGTCTGCATCTCTTTGAAGCCTGAGTCAGCAAAATGCACGCTCAGCCCTAAATGTGTGGTTTTAGGTCTATCGGATTAAGCTGGGGCTCGAGGCAAAACCATAGAAAAAAAAGTTGTTATGACACATCATCTGCTGGGTTGTTCTTTTTTCTTCCCACTAAAAACACCATTTTAGCCACAATATAAACGTTCATAAAGGATTGTTGGTTTCAACAAATGGTATCTTCCAAAATTCTTGAGTTAGAACAAACTTGTAAATACTCACACTGTCCTGCCCATCTGTTTTGTTTGTTTGTTTGTTTGTTTTTTTCTTTTGAAGGTGAATGTTACTTTCTCTAAGAAGTCTTTTTATTTATTTTTTTCTTTCTTTCTTTCTTTCGAGTGGGAAATCAAATCAAATCAAATAAAGCACTCTTTTCCTCATGAGTTTTTTACCTTTGTGCTTTTGGTTCCTGTTTTCATGAGGTTTTATTTTCCAAGTCGCTTAGGGAACAGACCACTTCCCTGCATCCCGGGAGTCTTCACGGGGTGGAAAGATCTGTTTGCTGCCCAGTCTTTAGGTGGGTTTGAAGAACCAGAAATCCTAGACACACTGAAGTCAGCCGGGGCTTTCCGATGGTGCTAACGCCACCAGGACTCCCATCTCCTCCCTTCCAAGTGTCCTCGTGGTTGGGAAATTACAATCTTGGTCTGAAACCTGCATTGTCCAGCCCGGTTCCACATGGGAAGTGGCTCTGCCCACAGCGTACAGAGTACACCAGTGTGTGGCTTCCCGCAGAAACCTGGGCTGTCTGGGGAACGGCGAGCCCCTGGCCAGCAGGGCTTTGCTCGGCGTGGCTGCGTCCTCAGCGGGCATCTGTGCTGGGGACGGAAAGTGTGGGCACGCGGCAGCCCCCTGACTCAGCCAGCACAAATCCGATCACACCACAGTTCAGTTACAAGGCGATGCTATTTATAAGCTACCTGGGTAAACAGTCCGCGCGACTACACAGTAATTGCACAGAGTTCCTACAGATGATAGAGCGGTAATTAACTTAGTAATTGCGTGTGCCAGAATAACCCTGGAACTTCCCCTCTCCTTTGGATGCCTGGCACGGCTCTCGCGCGCTTTTCTCGCCTCCTGTTTGAGGGAGCTGGAAGAAAGGCTTCCACTGACTTCAGCACATCTTGGAGCAGGCTCAGAGCATCTCCCATCTGTGGAAACTGCAGCTGCTTGAACAGAAAGGGTAACTCCTCAGCTTTCCCCAGTAACCAGCACTAAGGCAAGAAATTCTACAGCAGGGACGCAAGAGAGAAGTGTCCCAGGGAAAATAAACAAAAAGCAAACAAACAAAACAAAGCAAAACAAAAAAACACGTCTCAGGCTCAGCCAAACCTCGGGAAACACAAAGCTGGATTTGTTTGAGCAACTCCCTTTGGATGGGAGAAAAGAAATGCAGATGCTTCAGAACTGATGCCAACAAGCTCCTGATTTGGGGGAGGAAACACAGAGTGTCACAATTTAGGTTTACTTCTGTGAATCCATACAGTGCGAGCAAAATACCACGGCGTGGTGGCTCTTCTGGCGATATAAATTCACGCAGTCCCGTTAACCTTCCTGGAACTCCGCCAGTTTTCTCCTGCTCAGCTCCTGGACCTGGGCCTACCTCCAGGTGGAGCGAGCAGAAGGCCTGGTCGCAGGACGGGACAAGCCGATGCGTGCCTCTCGCTGTCACACAATAATCCGCTTTCAAACACTGCTCCTGATGGAAATTATGTCGACAGAGACAAAAAAAAAACGCCCCCACCAAGCGCACAGTGTTCTGCAGCGGCATCTTTTGGTGCTCCCAGTGCCTGGAAGAGGAGCGCCTGTCCCCGCCGAGGGGAGCGGCCGCAGCCCCCAGGGCAGGGAGAAAATGCAGCTCCTGCTGCTGCTCTCGGGCCCTGCCACATCCATGCTGATGCTGGGGTCAGGAGAAGCCCCAGACCAGTTGGTTTGCTGTTGGTTTAACAGCAGGGGACGAGCGGTGCTGCCAAAGCAAAGTGTTTTCTACTGGGTTTGGGTTCATGCACAACGGGCTGCTCGTGAGGTCTCCCAGTTCCCCGTGCTCGCGGTTTCTCCCGGTTCCCCAGATCAGCGCTGCTCACATCTGCCCTCCCATGGATGAGATATTCAGGGATGCTCCAGCCACCAGGACTCGGGGTTGGCTGCGTGAGGTACGCACACACGTGTGTGTGGATGGCCCCAGTGCGGGGTTTGTGTGTGGTGGACGCTTTCGCCTGGGCTCAGGTAGGAATGGGGCACGCAGGCGGATGCCCGAGCCACTGGGCAGGGTGGTGTTTGCTCTGGGATGTTGGCAGTGCCCACAGCAGGCAGAGCTGGGGACATGGCACTGCAGGGATGGGGGTGTCTGCACCTGGAGACACTGGTCTGCACCAGCACGGTCCCCCTGGGCTCCTCCTGGACTCCAGCTTCCTTTTCTCATTAAAATACTGGGGAAAAAGGGACTGCTACAAGCACAATGACGCCTCTCCCAGCTCTGCTGTTTCCTAGTACCAGGAGACAGCAGGGCTGAGGCCAGGTGCTCTGGGGACCTGCCTCCACGGCACGCGTGACAGCATGGACGTGAGGGAAAGCCCCTTTGCCAAATTGCTGTCACCAGTGCCACTAGCCCTAAGTGAGAGGACAATACCTGCCCCACCTGTCCCAGAGCCTCAGTGCCCCTTCTTGCCATGAGCTGCTGAGCCCCAGGGCTGTGTTTCAGCTGTAAGAGACCATCCTGCATGTGCAACAACCTTCCAAAGGGGAACCACCGACCTCTGCGCACACAGCTCCCGGCTCCACGCGGCTTCCAGCAGCCACACGGGCTCCCCACGGCCGCACACAGAGCCCGCCTGGTGTCTGCTCCCACTCCTTGGCTGTGGGGAAGGGCAGGACAGAAGGCTTCAGGACCTGGAAAGAAAACATCGGGATGTGCCTACGGAGCCACTCAGGAAGAGATGAGGTGGACATGGCCCTGCCCTAACACTTGGCACAGGCTGTGACTCCCAGGAGTTGTCCACCAGCCCTCTCCTGCCCCAGTCGGAGGTGCCACCAGGGGATGCATGTGGCCAGGCCGATGGGGGGTGTCACAGGCCCACGCTGGCTCCTCACCGTGTGTCCCAGCACAGTGTGGCCGACCCAGTGAGGCCTGGAGAAGGGGAACCTCACCTGCGAGGGGTGCCGGCCCCCTGCCTTGTGCGCTGCCTCTCCTCTGAAAGCGCTCGTGGCAGCTGCAAGGCAGCTCTGGCCACCCTCCATGCTCTTCTCCAGGTGCTTGTCTCTCGGAGGAGGCTGCAGGACAGGAGCAGGGTGTGTAACTGCACACCTGTGGGTGCTCGGGCCCTGCAGCCACCAGGTTTCCAGCACCTGAAGGTGACAGATCGCTGCCTTCAACTTGCCTGTTCCTCTCACACACAGGGTGTGTGCTAACACAAACCTCTGCTGGGTCGAGAGCATCCCATTAACCACTTCTGGGAAAGGCAGGCCCAGGCACTGAAACTAGGGATAATTTGGGGGACGTGGGTTAAGGACAGAGGCCCTGCTCATCAGGCCGTGAGAAGGAAGAGAGCAATACACGGTCAGCAGCAGTCATCTTTACTATGGACCACAGGATCAGAAAAATAACCTTGTGAACAAGAGACCTAGTTGCTAACAAAGTGTCATGCTGTAGGACATACAAGAGAGGCCACTCACAATCACCAGAACAAAACAGCAACCGAGGAGGAAAGGGAATCCCAAGGTGGTGCTGGGTGTGCTGCAGCAGATGCCCTATAGCAAACCTCTAGTGGTGGTGTCAGCACAGCTGCGTACACGTGCATGTGAGTGGGGGGCTGTTGGCGTGGCTTCCTTTTGCCTCTAAAACAAGAAAAAGGGTCTTCACCTCCTATACAACTCCAGTGTCTCTAGCACAATTATTTTTTTTTTTCCAGAAAACAAAACAAAACAAAACAAAACACATTCTGGTCTGAGAACTATGTGCAAGAACTGTTTCTCCAGGTACAGTGAAACGAGGACGGATAGGGAACACCCTTCTCAGTGCTGTCCTTGTGCATCATGCCCTCTCCTCATCGACACTGCGACTCTAGCCAGCAATCCTCCGTGGCTCTTCCTTCACTAAATCCCAGACAAGGATTTTCAGAAAAAGAAAGGAAAAAAAAAAAAAAAGAGTATTGCTGCTCCTTCGTGTAATATTTTTTCCTCTCTCTCCCCCCCCCTTTCCCCTTAAAAATGTTTGCTTTCAAAAATTCCATTCCTGCAAGGATTCCTCCCAAGCTCTGAGGTCTCCGCGCTCCACCCTCATCTTCTGCAGTCAGAAAAAACGAGTCTCGATGTCTCTTTGGTTAAAAAAAAAAAAAAAAAAAAAAAAAAAAAACGAAAAAAAAAAAAAAAAAAAACAACAAAACCCAACACAAACAAGTAACACACAGCCCGGTATGATCCCATTCCACCCCGCGGACGCCTGATGAGAGGGTGTCTGTGGAAGAAGGAAGCATCAGAGACGCGCTGTCTGCCGCAGGGCCGAGGCCCCCGCGCCGCCGCCGCTCCTCTCATACGGTGGTGGCGGGCCCGAACTGCAGCACCAGGGGCGACGTCTCCTTGATGCGGACGAAGAAGCGCCCCTCGGGCCGGGCGGCGTGCAGGGCCAGGGGCAGGAAGTCATCGGGCAGCCACCGCTCGCTCTCCTCGGAGGCGAACACCAGTCCGAAGTGCTCCAGCTGCTCCTCGCCGTAGCAGAAGGCGGCCGAGCCGCCCAGCACGCCGCGGGAGACGTCGTTCATCTCCAGCACCACCAGCTTCACCACCTCCCCGGCCGACGTCTGGCTGGTGATGTGCAGCTGCGGAGAGACAAAGGTGGGAGAGACGGGCGGTCAGGGGGGGACGAGGAGGGCCAGGGGCAGCGGCCGCCCTCCGCAAGCTGTCGGGGGGCAGGAACGGCCCCAACGAGGTGCCCGGGGACACGCGGCACGCCGGGGCGCAGCTCCTGCACCTCTCTCCCCCTGGCTGCACCCTCCGTCCTCATCCTCACAGCTCAGCGTGGCTGTCCTGCCTGCCACCTACGGCTCGCCCGCGCTGCCCCGTGCCTGCAGCTTGCAAGGGCTGCATGGTCTGAGCCCTGCTCCTGCCAGCTCAGAGGTGTCAAAGCCCCTCCTGCGAGCAGCACCCAGGCCCCCAGCACCACAGCACCACAGGCGCCCTGGTGCTGAGCTCCTTGGGAAGCGGGGCTCAAGTTAATCCCCTCGGAGAGCACCCGGGGGGGCTCTGCCCACCAGCTCTCCTTGCCCTCCCTCACCGCTTCGCTGGGGATTGCCCTCTGAATCCTGAGGCAGGACAAGAGCACCAGGACTGCCGGGCTCTTGCTGCCAGCAGCCGTCAGGAGCCCGATCCTTCCCTTCAAAGGCCCTCGGCCGGGCAAGGCGACGGTTTCCTTTGGCACATCCGTGAGGGCCTGCGGAGCGCCGCGGGCAGTGCCCCGGCAGGGTGGTCCAAGCCCTCGGCCCACGTGAAGCCTGCCAGCTCCGAACAATCATCATGGGGCTCAGCTGATTTACGCCAGCCGAGGAGCCTTTCCTTTGAACTCGGTTCTTCGAGGAGAACATCGTAAAACGCTTTCAAGCAGGCATGTCCCGAGCTTTGCAACTTCAAAAGCCACGTGGGCAGCCCGCCAGGAACCCAGGGCTGCACTTCAGTTGCATAGAAATCTATGGTAATTTCTCAAATGGAAAATAAATACTGCGAGTCAGATTTCCCTCTGCTTCTAACATCCCTGCTGGGTGAAGAGAAACTGGCTATCAAAACTGCCTGGCAATAAACCTCCAGCCCTGCAGCCTGCTCCTTCCTGCACCCTTTTGCAGACGAGCCGCACTCGGGCTGCTCCATGAGCCATGGCACCGGGAATTTCACCAGGGAAGCTTCAAGAGGGGAAGGACTTGGTGGCTGGAAGCAGAGGAGGTGGCAGAGCACAGAGGGGACCTGCCTGGGCTGCGTGCCCGCGGGCTCCAATGGGTGCAGGCAGCCTGGAGCTTCGGGAGCCAGCTCAGCTCCAAAGCCCTGCCACAGCCAGGGAGGGAGCAGAGAGGACCCACGGGGGGCTCGTGGGCCCCGGTGCCCCCGGTGAGGAGGCAGCTCTGTCTGCCCCTTCCAAGGGCTGAGGCAAGCTGCCCTCTGCTCCCTTCCCCATCCATGTGCACGTGGCTGCAGGGAGGGGAGCAGAGACCACGGAGCTGAGGCTGGTGACCCCGGATGGCACTAAGCAGTCAGGCTGAGTGCCAAACCCCAACCCTGCCTTCTGTCCTCAGAACACCCTGCTGGCTAAGCTGGTGGCCCCATCCCGGCCCCTGAGCAGCAGAGATGGGCACATGGGCTGAGCTGCAGGGGACGTGGGGTCCCCCATGCTGTGCTGAGGGCACAGGGACACGGGACTGCAGCGCTGGGGGTGTCCTGGGGACCTGCCCCTCAGCATGGCAAGGATGGAGACGGCAGAGCCAGGAGAGGGCCACGCAAGCCTGCAGTGCCTGCCTCCCCCATCCTGGCAGCCGCACCGCTGCCTTTAGTAGGCTCCGGTACCTTGACACTGGTCTCTTTGGAGAGTCCGGTTTCATACTGAGGGCAGACCCGCAGGGTGACAGAGCCCGGCTTCTTCCCGCGGTCGGCCAAGCACCCGGGCTGCTCCAGTGGCTCCTGGCAGCTCGGAGTCCACTCCGCCGAGCGCGTCCGGCCGCGCTCGGGGCTGGGTGCGGAGCCAGTCCCCATCCTGAGCTGGCCGCTGTGGCCCCCGGGGGTCCTGCTCTCCGTCGGGGAGCTGTCAACGGAGCCGGGGCAGGACTTTCTGGCCACCGGGCAGAGGGGCTTGGGGAAGTCCAGGCTGCTGGTTCGCACGCAGTACGCCTGCCGCTTCTCCGTGATGCGCAGCAGCTCGATCTGCCGGCTGGGCAGGACGAAGTCGCTGTCGTAGAGCTCGGGGGGCGGCCGGGGCTCCGGCGGGGGCAGCGGCACCGGCTGGAGCTCGTGGCTCTGCAGGACGTCCGGGGCGCTGTCCCGCAGGCTGCGGGGCGCCCTCCTGCCGCAGCACTCGGGCCCCGAGGAGGAGGACACCAGGTCGAGCTCCTTCGGGCTCTGCGCCCTGCTGGAGTCGTAGTCGCTGTCGGTGGCCAGGAACACCTCGGAGGAGCCCTCCTCGTCCGACAGCCCGTGCAGGTCTGCAAGGGAAGCAAAGAGGTCGTCGGCTTGGCGTGAGGGGGAGCGGGAGCTGTGCAAAGCCGGGCCCTTACCGGAGTTGAGCTTACGGCTGGTCTCTGGGGAGGGCGCCGGGGAGGGAAGGAAGTCGAGGTGGGACGAGGAGGATTGGGTCTTCTCCTTCATGGCACTGCTGGAGGTGCTGAGGAACCCGCTGAGGGACACCCCACAGGACGGCTGCTTGTACCGGGCGTGCTGCAGGGCATCCATAATCCAGCGCATCTCGCGCCATATCTCCTCCATTTGCTGCCAGAAGAGGAAATAAAGGATCCTTTTCAGAAAGCAAACAACCACCATGAAAAAATCCCCCAACGAAACCCGGCCTCTCCCCACACACCTTTCCCAAGAGGCAAAAGCTCAGGGGAACCCCCCTGGAGCGCGGAACCCCCCGGCAGTGCTTTACAAACCTTTAACGAAGGGATCGCAGCGAGATGCTGCCAGACAAAGCCCTGACACTGTGGGGCCACAGTGGGGAGAAGGGGACAGACCTACTGGGGCATTTCGGTCCCGTGGGCACACCGTGGCCAGCCTGGCTGGCTCCCAGCGCCTGCGCTGCGCACCTGGATGTAATCCTGCACCTGCTGGTGCCTCTGCTTGGCCGTGGAGAGCTCGGCGTCAGAGAAGGCTTCCCTGAGGCTCTGCTGCGAGAGGAGCGACTCCAGCTCCAGGAGGGCAGACACCTGGCAGTACTGCATGATGAACTCCCGGTCGTATGTGAAGAAGTGCACTGAGGGACGGAAGGGAGGAGGAGAATGAAAAATATCAGCTCCCTAGGGGTTCCTCCGTGCCCACCCAAACCGGGGAGCCCACCTGGAGCACTGGAGAGCCCTCAGCACTCCCTCTCCCCCCTCTGCTAGGGAGGTGACAGAGCACAGCCACCCCAGCAGCACCTTCCAGCCCTTCCCAGGCTCAAGGAGAGCAGCACGAGGAGACCCTGGCAGTGCAGGCCACCCCTTTTCTCACCCAGCTCGAAGATCTGCAGCGGCAGCGTGAGGAAGCCAGACTGAGGGGTGTAGGGGTTGTTCTGGCCCGGCGCCGTGCAGACGTCATCTGAGGGAGGCAGCAGCAGCAGGAAGGAGACCTGGCCCCCAAAATCCAGCACCTCTTGGCTGTACAGGCGGAAATCTTTGGCCTGCAAGAGCCCGTCCAAAAGACACGACAGGTAACGGCTGCAAACGTCATCTCCCTCGTCCCTGCACCTTGGCTCCCACCCACACCTCTTGCAACGGGATGTTGACCAGGGTCATCAGCTCCTTGATGGCCGCCTGGAGCTCCTGGAACAAGTGGTTTTGGGATGTCTCAGCCTCTGGCTCCGCAGAAACGGGCTCCTCCATGCTGGCCATCTTCTGCAGCCATTCCCACTCCTCCCTGGAGAACGGCAGACAGAACGTGCTGGAGGGAGCAGCTCGGGGCTGACCTAAACACGCCGTCCCGACGAGAGCTGTGTTTGCTTAGCTCTTCCACCAAGGGGACGTAGGAGCTGTGGTGGCAGCAGGGGGACCTCGGCTTTCTCCAGCCCTAGGCAGGGCTTGGCAGGGACAGGGCTGGGCGGTGGAGCTGCACTGCTTCCTCGAGTCCACACACAAGAGGCAGTGGCCACAAGTGCTCTTGTGCTGGACAAGGCAGAGAAAAAGACCAGATGCCCCCCGAGCCCCACCTGGAGATGTTGGGGTTGGAGCGGATCTTCACGTGGCACAAGATGTTGGGGAGCTGCTCGGGCACCAGCACCCGGATCTGGTCCACGGCGCTGCAGAGCTTCAGGTAGCCCAGGTAGAGGCCCGGGGAAAGGGCATGGCTGCTCCGCTGGTGGTAAGCCAGCTTGTCCTGAGGAGACAGGCACCGCTGGAGTGAGCCAGCCCTCACAGCAAGGTGCTCTCCAGCCCTCGTGTTGGGTGCTGGAGGCGTGAGGGACAGCCCCAGTGTGCTGGCTGGAAGCAGCCCCCGTGTCCCCAGCCCCCTCGCTCAGCACCTGCACAGAGATGAGCAGCGTGTCCAGGGCCGTGGGCTCCTCCGGGGACGACACGGACTTGCGGCTGGTCTGCAGCTTGCAGATGGGAACCCAGCGGACGCTCTCGAAGGTCTGGTTGGTCTTCACCTCCTTCAGGGTGACGATGAGGATGTTGCCCTGCTTGTCTTTGATGGGCTCGAAGAAGACCTGCCCCAGGTCCTGGATGCCCAGCAGCCCCTGCACACCGGGATGGGGGACAGGAGAAAGGTCAGGGGACACCACGCTGCCTGCTGGAAACCTGGCAGAGCACCCACGGACAGTCCCCAGACCCTCCACGTGCTGCAGAACCTGGCACCTGGGGACCCACGGGTGATGGCAAGGCTGTGGCCCAGCTGCAGCCCGGTGGCACAGAGCAGGCAGAGCTGTTTTTTTTCCAGCACTCCCAGAGGAGCACCCCCAAAAATCACTCTGGGAGGCAGAAGGAGGACAGGGACCCCCCCTCCCCTCACCTGCATCTGCGAGATGGCCAGCAGCATCTTGAAGCGCGTCTGCAGGATGCAGGAGCAGGACGACTGGGAGACGGTGACGCACTGCCGCAGCCACAGGATCTCGTCCCACATGCACGACACCTGCAGCACAGCCAGGGGCTGTCACCGCCGGCCGAGCTCCCCCAGCTGCCTGCTCACACGGGGTGGCCCTGGGGACAGCCATCCCTTTCCATCCAAGCTGGGCGAGGAAGGTGCACGCGCACACACCGCTTTCAGCAGCAATGGGGACATTTTTTATGCGCTCCCCTGCCCGAGATGCCTCCCTTTCTAGGAGGGGCACCTTCCTGAGTTGGAGCAGAGCAGTTTTCAGCCCCCACATGTAAGGGTTGCAGTGGAGGTACCCCCCGCACGGTGACACCCCTGGAGGACACCGCGCTCACGGCGGTGGCTGCCCAAATCTCACAGCGTCAGGACGCGCGGCACAGGGCGAGGGGGCTGCCTACCTTGGTGAACCAAAGGAAATCCTGCATGAGCAGGCACGAGTAGGTGTCGTCGATCTCCACCACCGGGATCTGGTCCTCGTGGGTCACCAGGATGTTGTCGTCCTTGTAGAAGATGGCTGTCAGGTAGAGGCCCCTGCGCGGAAGGGAAGACAGGCTGCGGGGTCACCCCTGGCCACCAGCTTCAGTTCCCAAAGGGTCTGTCTCCAGGAGGCAGGGGAGGTGCCCCGTACGGGGCTGGTCCAAACATAAATGTTTGATTTCTGAGCGATGGGACTGAACCCCACTGACAGCATGGGCTCATCCCAAGGAGGGGCCCACCCCAAGCACCTGCAGCCCTGGCTGGCCAGCCCTACACCCCTGTGGGGCCACAGGCTCTGCGACACCACCCCCCTCACGAGGCTCTCACCGCTTCAGTGTCTTGAGGAACTTGCTGCCAGCGTGGAAGAGGTGCTTGAGGCTCTTGGAGACCGAGTGCTTCCTGCTCTGGGGCTGGTTCTTGCAGGGCTCTGGGAAGTGGAGAGCAGAGGGTGCTGCGGCGTGACCCCAAGAGCAGCACCCACAGCCTGGGGGGAGGCGTTGTGGGCTCCTGGGGGGTCACTGCACGAGCTGCCCCGCTGCTCATCCAATTCCTCCGTGCCACCCCAGCTCTTTGTGCTTCAGCAGGTGACCCCCGGAGCCCTGGGGACCAGCAGAGCCCCCCGGGACCACCAGGTGCTGCAGACTCACCGTGGCACACGCAGTGCTGGTGGACGGTCTTCACCTGGCCCAGCAGGTGGTCCAGAGCTTCAGCCTGGCCCCTGCGCCGCGGGGCCCGGCCGTCGTACTCCCTCCAGTCTGCAGGGACAGAGCCGGTGTCACCCCCTGACACCCCTCTCCACGGAGCTGCTCCCCACCCCACGGCACCTCCCGGCACCCCAGACGTGCCCCACAGCACAAGCCAAGGGTCCCGGGGCATTCAGCACTTATGGGGTTTTGGCAGATGCTCTGTTTTGTGCCCCTCTTCCCAGCCCGCAGAGGATCCCCTGGCACAGCACCTCCCTGTCCCCAGCACCATCGCCACGTGCTGGGAGCAGCTCCGGAGCCACCAAGTTCTTTCAGCCCTAGGAACCGCAGCAGATCGGGGAAGCTACAACACGGCCCTGCCATCCTCTGCTAACCCACAGGGTCGGGGTGTGAGGGGCACTTTTGGGGCCGTGCCCAGGAGCTGGCAGGGAGAACGGGGCCAGGAGCTCCCCGAGGCCACCGGCTGCCCCACAGTGAGGGTACAACGGAGGTCAGGAGCAAGGTCCCGCCTGCTCCCGCTGCCCTTAACCTAGCTTAAAAAATAAAACTCTTTCCAGTGTCTTCCCTGGAGCTGCAGCCTCGTCCAGGTGAATGCAGGAGCGGAGCTCACCCAGGCAGACACCCAGGCAGGCTCTCCTGCCAGCCTCACCCTCTATACAGTGGTGGCAGGAGCGGCACGGGGCCGCCAGTGCTTTTACATTAGCTTTAGGTTAATTGCTCTGAACACCCCCTGTCCTGCCTGCTGCTCTTTTCCATGGAAAGTTCAGCTCTGTTAACTTTGGCTGGGGCTCGCCACTATTTTTAGGAGCTTTAAAAACACCCGGGGAGGTGCCTGGCTGTTCTGCTGGGCCAGGAAGGGATCTCTACCGAAGGGAGAAATATTCACGGGGACAGAAATAAGAAAAATCCGTCCTGCTTGATCCCCGTGGATCTCGTGCACACAGAACAGGACCCGTGTGGGACAGCAGAGGGGCTTTAAGGGTGCAAACGTGAACAAACACCCGCTGCCAGGGCAGAGCAAAGCCAGCCTCACACAACGCCGGTTTCTTTACCTGGGCAGGACAGGCCCCTCCAAAAAGCTGCCCCACGCTAAATTACAAAGCTCTGCTAAAAAAACGCAGGGATGGTTTTCCTTCCCCCAGAGGTGGTTTCTTAGCTCAGAAAGCAAAACATCCTCTGTCCGAGCTACCCTAGGAGCAGCTGGCCCAGGTGGCCTCAAACCTCTCCAGCCTTTACCAGGCAGCTAGGCTAATTTCGGGCTGAAAAATAAATATCTGGCAGAGCTCCCAGGGGCCAGAGACAGCATCCCCCAAAGGGCAGCGCTGATGGCTCTGTATACAAGCCCTGCACCCCTTCCACCAGGCACAGCCACCTTGTGGGGCCCACGACCCACCTGCAAACCCTAAATACCACACCCAGCTCTGCCCCTGCCCCAGGGGCCATAATGCCCCATCCCAAAAGCTCCCGAGCCCACCCCACCCCAATCCCACAGCCGGGTGCCACCTCTCAGCTGTACTTACTGGAAGGGATGGCGAAGGGGGGCACTGAGGCCTGGGGGGGACCCCAGCCCTTCATGTTGTAGGCAGACACCTGGACGTAGTAAGCTGTGCCCTGCGAGGGGGGGAAGGCACACTCAGGATGCGGGTCCCTCTCCCGGCTCAGCGTGCAGGGCGAGGAGGTGGGGAGGAATCGAGCACACCACGAGGAGCACAAAACGGGGTCCCATGGCCCGGGCTATGGGCTCTGACCCCCCTCAGCCACCCTCCAGCAGCACCACTGCCTTGCCCAAGTCCCCCACAGCACACAGAAGGGTCCTCCCTGCTCCTCAAGCCTGCAAGTCCCTCCCTCCCTGCCCAAAAGCATGGGCGCAGCACCCCCATGCCTGCACCCCCAGCCCCTCCCGGTCCCCCTACCCAAGCCCCCTTCCTGCTGCTGTCCCCTTGCCCACTGCCATCCCACCCATCCGCCCCATGTGCAGGCTCTGGAGCTGCCCCCGCAGCCCGGACCCCCCCAGCTCACCGACACCAGCCCCCGGATGGTGTAGTGCAGGCTCTTCAGCTTGTCCACCACGGCCTCCCCCAGCAGCGGTGAGAAGGTGGGGGAGCAGCTCCACTCCACTGCAATGAGAGAGGCCCCGATGTGCCACATCCCCGGGGTCAGACCGAGCCACGAGGCGAGGAGGGACAGGGAGGAGGAGCAGTCCAAGCCGGGGGACCCAGCCAGGCTAAGCAAGCAATGGGCCAGGACTTAGAGGTGCCTGATGGGGGGGGAATTCTCCCAGAAAAATAAATATCTGGTTTAAATGGGTGAAGGCACCATCTGGCTGGTGGCCCTGCCATGCCATAGCGTGACAGCGCCATGCCACAGCTCAAGAGCTCAGCACCCTTACAGCCCCCAGGGTGCTGGCAGGGTGAGCACAGGGCAAGTGCCCCACTGCATCCTGCTGGCACGCCCCGGGTGCTCAGCAACTGCACAGGGACCCCGGTCCTTACCCTTGTATTTGGTGACAACGGCCGAGTTGACACTCAGGGGCTCCCAGAAGGTCACCTGCACCGAGGAGCTGCTGGCCACGGAGAGGTGCACGTTGCTGGGGGGGTCCGGCACTCCTAGGGACAGAGAGCGCAGGGCACTGCTACAGCACTGACGGTCACTCCAAACCCCACAGCATCCCTCCCGTGCCTCCCCTGCACCCAGGGGTGCGTCCCCAGGGTGCTTGCTCCCTCACCCACCCGTACCACAGGCTGCAGGGTGCAGGGTCCCTGGCAGGTACTGGTGCAGTCCCGTGGTTCCTCCCCATCCCACACCCAGCCCCGCTCCTACCCCAGCCCTGCTTGGGGCACTCACGGGCGTGCTCAAAGCCTGCCTTCATGCGCTTGTACAGCCGGTATCGCCACTCCCAGGCCTTGAGCTGCTTCTCCTTCTCGGAGCAGTCGGCGTTGGGTGCCTCGTTCACCACCTGCGCCGTCAGCTCGTTGACGCGCTGCTCCGCTTCCCGCAGCAGCGTGGAGAGGTGCAGCGAGCGGCTCTCCAGGCTGACAACTGCTGGGCAGGCACAGCCAGGGGCAGGGGGGAGCAAGACGGAGGGATGAGAAGGTGATGAGGAGGTGGTTAGAAGGTGGTTGGGGGAACCGGCTTTGGAGCCAGGCTCTGCTGGCACCAAATCCCAGCCCAGAGTCCCCGTCCTTGCTGCAGTGCCCTGCTCACAGGGACAGTGGCGCTCCCCAGTGTGTGGCTGGGCAAGCAGGGAGCAGGGTCTGAGCACCTCTTCCCACTCCAGCATCACAACCCCCCTAGTTTCCTGCTCTGAAATGAGGAGCCAGCACCGTTCCCAGCTGCCCCATGACACATGCAGTAGGCAATAGGGTCTGCTGCCCGAGCTGGAGATGTGGGTGCTGCACAACCCGCTCCAGCCCACCACACACGTGGACTCCCAGGAGGCAGAGGAAACCCCAAAGCTGACAAAAGCATCACCAACACCTTGCTGCTTCTCCCTGCCCTCCAGCCAACTCACAGTGCGGGCTCTCCTTCGCTCCTGCCTGCAGCAGGGCCCTGGCGATGGGAGCGTTGTTGGTCATGATGGCGATGTCCAGGGGCAGCAGCCCCTCGCTGTTGGGGGTGTTGAGGTCCAGCTCCTCGGGGCTGTACTGCTTCAGCAGCTCCTGCACCCGGTCCAGGTCCTGCAGCTCCACGGCCTCGAAGAGAGCAGCATTGCTCTGGAACTGGATGGAGAGAGAAGCGCTGGTGAGCTGGGCATGGAGTGCTCCTTCACCCCACCCAGCACCCCACCAACCCAAACCGGGCTTGTGGCTGCCCCCAGAACCAGGGAGACCCAGAACCAGGGGCTGAGGAACATCAGCTCTTGCAGCCACAGATGGGTGGCGTTGAGCAAACACCCTGCCCCCAGGCAGCTTCACCTAACGCCCACCCCACCCGTCCCCTTCATCCCCTGCCCCGGCGTGGCTGGGGGGACCGGTGGGCACCCACCAGGTAGGACTTGCGGAGCTTCTCCTTCTCGCCCCGTCCCGCCAGGCTGCCCTCATCAAAGGACGTGTAGTTGACTCGGAACTTCCCCGAGAGGTTTCGGTAGAGCCTTTTGGCCGCGTTCGGCGAGGAAGGGCCCGGCGGCTTCCTGGCCTGCGCCAGCTGCAGGTCCCGCATCTGCTGCGTCATTTTGGGAGAGGACGACCTAGGGCAGGGGAGAGGCAGTGAGTGACGGGCCGGCAGGATGTGCTGGGAAGGCAGAGGCAGGCACACGGCAGCTTCAGGAATGGGACGTGAGCCAGGAGAGCCAGAGTCACCGACCCTGCAGTGCTGGGACGGCACCGATGCAGGGGGCTGCACGGTGGACACTGGTGCCAACAGGGAATCTGTTGCCATCAGCCAGGCCAGCACCTCCTGGTCACAGTTGCTGGGTCTTTATGGGTCCCAATGGGCTCCCCCAAACCCTGCAGGTGAGGATTTTCCCTCCAGACCCTTGAGCTGGGATGGCCATGGTTGGTGCCGCACTCCGATGCTCTGCATCTCCAGTGCTCATCAGCATCCCTCAGTGCTCGTCTGTGCTCGATTTTCTCAAGGCCCCAGGGCCCTTTATTCCAGCCAAGGAAACCCTCTGAAAGCAAAGTGAGCATGGACAAAAGCCTGTTCCTCATGGCACCAAGGAAAAAGCCAGGCCCCTACAGGGACCCTCAGCCATGTAAGTCCCAGCCTCCCATGCACTGGGGACCCAAGCTGTTGGGTCATTCCTCAGCCTCTGAACCTCATCACACACTAATAAAGCTAAATTATCTTTTCTCCACTGTCATTTTGGCTTCCTTCTTGAAACAGACATGACAAACATGTACATGTCCCCAGGAAACCTGCTGCCCTCTCCCTGCAGCCAGGACCCCACACCCCCAGCAGCACCGGGCGCAGGTCCCCAGCTCGGTGCGAGCGCGGTGGTGTGGGGCTTTTACTCATGACCCATCAGCTGCAGGACCGAGGGTTTTCACTGGCACCAAACATCTGATCCCCCTGTTGCTGTAGCCCATGGCACAGCTCCCCATTAGGGGGCATCAGGTCTGAAGAACATTGAGAGCAACCATGCCTCACACCATTTCTTGCAGTTTTGACCTCATAGCCCAGTGTGTAAGGCCAGATATCCTTGGGCAAGGTCTTCCCCAAGAAGATAAATAACAAGCACGACAAAAGGCATGGCAGTTGTCTAGAAGGCAAGGCCAAAATGGTACTGCAAAGTTGTGAGGGTGCTGGTGATGGATATAAAGCCATCATCGGAAGGCAGGATATTGGTAACAGCTTCACTACGTGCTCTTCACCACCCTGATTTCATGCACAGTGGGCTGCAGAAGTCCTGCAATGGTTTTACCTTTCATTTCCATGCTGTTTAAAAGCAGTGACGGTGGGGAGGCTGGGTCCTGCCGAGGAGATGGGTTGGGTTGGCTCCCACCTCACTGCGACAGCCCCGCTCGCAGGCTCGTCCCCTGGGCGCCCTGTCCCCATTCCCTCCATCCAGGGAGGCAACGATGCTCCATGCCAGGAAAGGAGGAGCCCAGCAGTACCTCTCCACATTAACTGCATTAAACCCTGCCGTAACAGATCCCCGCTGCTGCAGCCATGCCTGCAGGATCAGGTTTTAAAAAGAACGGCTCTTGGGAGCAGAAACACCTTTTTCTGCCAATTAGACTACATGGCAAATGACCCAGCACAGGCAGGCTGCACAACTTGGAGGAAGTTATCACAGAGATGGCAGAAACAGAGGAGCCACGGAGAAATTTCTCACTGCTTTCCCTCCTCCCATTGGCTTTTAATGAGAAGTAAAGAGACAGAAATTATTCAGAGCTCTGGAGCAAACGTCTATCTATATTAAACCAGCTGCCCCAAAGATAAAAGCGCTCCCGGACCTGTGGTCGTGACTCATCGGGGCTCGGTGAAATGGCCTTGATTTATCTGGAGCTAAACTTTGCGGTGGAGCAACTGAGAGCTGAAAACAACACCCGCAGCCGCCGTGCCCTGGAGGTACGAGCAGCCGACACCAGCTCTGGGGGCACGCGGTGGGAGGAGGTCAGGGCCACGGCAATTAGCTCCTCTGCCTTGCCAGTGTCGGTGCAGCTTAGCTCAATCTCTCCCAGCCACAATCAGTTCTTGCTGCTAATTACCGACCTACCCACTGCAGCAGCACCTCGCCGGCCCCAGCTTTTCAGCTTCCCGGCCGCAGGACGTGGTGTGGACAGCAGCTCTGAGCTGCTGTAAACCCCACCAACGCAGCGAGCCCAGAGCTGGGTCTCCAGCCCTCGCCCCTGTTACGCCTGGAGAAGGCTGGGGTGCTGCTAAAAGATACCTCGGGGCTGCCCAGGCCCCTCTCGTGGAGCTGCTGTGATGCTGTTTAAAGCGCGTGAGGATGGATGTGCACAAGACAACTTCATTTGATCCCTCTCTTCTTCTGTAATGAACACAGCCAGATTCACTGGGTGGTTTACAGCGCTGTGGTTTCTGCATATTCTGGGGTTTTAATGTTTCCAGCGCTGCACATCTTGGCCCAGTAAACAGTGTTAATAATTGTTGTAATTATATCATTTTAAGTGCATTTTGTTTAAGGGCGTAGGCTCCCCGAGGCTCCAGCACAGAACCAGTCCGTGTCGGACAGGGCTGCCCCGGCCTGCTGCAAGGAGCCTGCCCACCCCGGGGGGGGACACAGCACCCCAGGGGGCTGCACCCACCCCAGCACCACGCTCCTGTCCATGGGTACAGGCTGCTGTCACCTCCGGGAGCTGCTCTCCAACACCAGCGGCTCAACACGGCACAGGGAGAAGCTGCGGGGGCTTCGTGCACAAGGCTATTTTTTTTTTCCTCTTTTGGAGCCCAAAAGACAGAGGCTGAGAGGTGTTAATTCTTCATAGGAATGAGCTGGCTTGGGGTGGGGAAGGGCTTAATGGCTTTGAGGTAAAAGAGGGTAGTTTTAGATTAGATAATTAGGAAGGAATTCTTTACAGTGAAGGTGGTGAGGAGCTGTCCCAGGCTGCCCAGAGGAGCTGTGGCTGCCCCATCCCTGGCAGTGCCCGAGGCCAGGCTGGATGGGGTTTGGGCAGCCTGGGCTGGTGGGAGGGGTCCCCGCCCATGGCAGGGCGTTGGAACCAGATGGGCTTTAAGGTCCCTTCCCACCCAAACCACTCTGTGACTCTATGACGAGAGCAAGGACTGGGTCCTTGCGGGGCTCCTGGTGGCTTGGTGGCATGGGGAACACCCCGATGTGGACGGCTTCGTGGTGTCTCAGCACCGGCTGCCTTCCTGACCTGGTTCAGCTCGGGGTTATCCACTGAAGGAGCAGGCAAAGGCCAGGAGGAGCCTGAGAGCCAGCTACCAGGGCAAACCCAACCCAATCTGGGCAACCTCACAGGGCAAGCCCAACCCAGGCTGGGCAACCTCACCCCGAGCTGTGAGCTCGCACCAAGGGGTCAGCCAGAAAGCTGCCCGAGGACACCGGCGTGCAGACTGCTTCAGAAGTCAGCACGGGGGAATTTTCTCTTTCGAGCACCCTCGGGCTGAGCACACGACGAGCCCACGCTCAGCCTGGGGGCTTGGTGCATGCGCCCTGCGGGTGAGCGCACGGCGTGGTCACTGCCACTCGCTGCAGAACCCGCTGCAGCCCGCAGCCAGCACACGAGTGCCTTTTGGCTCCTGTGGCCACCAAGCAGAAACGCAGCTTCCAGCAGACAGGAGCTGCCGACGCACTCGCATTTTCCACTCCTTTCGCCTGAGCATAAGCAATTTTTCAGGGCTGGGGAAATAGAGGATGGATCCAAAGCGGAGCACGAGTAGGGAAGCACTTCCAAATAGTGGGATTTCATAACCCACCAAGAGGCACGCTCAAACCTAGGACGAAATTCTGCGCTTGGCATCCTGGCACAGCAGCACAGCTCATGGGAACAGCCTGCACACCAGCCACCCGCATGAGGAGGATTTCCCAAACAGGGACCGCAGCAACTCCTCTGAGCTCCAGCCTTAATGGCAAAGGTGCTCCCCTGGATGTGCCAGGCAGTCTGCAAGCACTGCTGCTCATCCCACTGCCCAAACATGTGGGTGCACAGAAGGTGCTTGCTGTGCAGGACGCAGCCCCAAGGCATTTAAATATCGTGCAGACCGTGGGTGGTGACCAGGTCGTGCCAAGACGGAGCAAAACCACTGCACAGCGGAGCACCCCAGAGGCTGGGCAGGCTCCTGCAGCCTCTGCACCCCAGTACCTGTGGCTGGCCGCAGCCGTGCACCCGCCGGAGCTGGCACATGCCCCAGGCAGCATTTCTGCACCGCAGAAGCATCTGCGTGTCTGGAAAATGCACTTGCTTATTGAAACCTGGGTCCAAGGAAAGGCAACAAAACAGATCCAGGGCTTTGTTTGTTTCCTACAGATTCTCTCTTTTTTTTTTTTTTTTTCCCACTTGGCAAACCCGCTGGGTTTTGTTTTGAATGGAGCCGAAACGAGCATGCCTCTTTTGTTTAGCAATAACAACTAACTTATATAGACCCCACTGCTGCCAGCACATTTTTGCGTGAGCTCCGGAAGCCCAGCGCTGTTAGCCCAGTGTCAGTACAAGCAGTCGCTGCGCCGCACCCAGGCTTGGGCAGCGTGTCCCGAGCACCAGAGCCTTGCACCTCTGCAGGGGACTCACCGCGGGTGCAGGACAGCACCAGTCATGCCTCGCCGGGCAGGCTGCCCCCCAGCCCAGCAGACTTCTGTGTCCCTTGGGGAACACTTGCACGGGGAGCTGAGCAGCTGCAGCACCTGGTGAGGAGACCCTCGGATCTCCTACAGCTCACGCTCTGATTCTGGGAGAGATGGAGGCTTTAAGAAGCTGAGCAAGGTTTGGAGCTAACCGAGTAGATCACTTGTGGAGACCCCCCAAACAACACACCATTTCTGCCGTCCAAGCAGCACGTTTGCAGGAGGAAAGGAGCAGAGACACTCAAGCAAATTCTGCTGCAACACAATAAAGCTGCTGCTTCTTTTTTTTTCCTGTTTTTAATTTATTTATTTTAATTAAGCATTCAGATCGGGGGTATTTAAATGAGCCCAGAAAGAGCCTGTGGCTCAACTCCCATTTAAGTAGGGCCGAAATTAGCCTTTCAGTGCCTTGGCCATCCCCGAGAGCCTTCCATCAGGGTCAAGACTGCTGCCACGTGAGCACTGCAGGCTGTGCCCATACCCTCATCTCCTCCTGCACTGCTCCTTCCCCACCTGCACACACACGGCACACGCAGCAGCCCCACGGCACCGGGATGCCTCTCAGTGCTCCCAGCCAGGGAAGGTCTGCAGCAGAGGGCTGCAGCTACCCCACCAGCACCGCGTGCACAGCCCACGAGGCATCAGCCCGGAGCTGCTGTACGGAGCACGGGTGGCACAGGATCCCCCCACACCCAGAAAAATCCACATTTCTGCTTCAGTGCAGCTGCATTTCCACGGGGATTGAGCCAAGTGGGTGCGTGCGCTGCAGACCAAGGGTGCTGCTGCCTGTAGGGGCTCAGGAGCTGCTGCCTGGGGCGCGGTGTCCCCCTGCCACCCACGCTGCCTGTCCCCCCGTGCAGACAGCCCCAGCCCCGTCCCCGTGGCACAGCACGGGCAGGCAGGTCTGCCCGCCACGGGGCTCGGTCCCTCCTGCCTCCCAGCGAGCGCAAATGCTCCTCGCTGCGCTCCGGCAACGCCGGCCTCTAATTGCTGCTTGACATTAAGCATCTGAGCAAGGAAGTCTTGGGTAAATGTTCTTGCTATGGGAACACGCAGTGCTGAGTCTCTTTAATTACATTGTTTTTGTTTGGCTTTTTTTATTAGTTGTGCTGTGGCTTCCCCTCCCTGACAGGCCGGAGGAGCGCACGCTAAATATGGCTGGGTTTAGAGTCCGCAGTGAAACCCGAAGCTCGGCACCAGCCTGGCTGGACGCAGGCAGGGTGACGGGGGGATGCATTCCAGCCGCCGCGCACGGCTCCGGCCCCGGCCCCGGCCAGCGCCACGCTGCCCTCGGCGGGCTGGGGCAGCTCCGGGCTCCTCCAACGCCCTGCAAAAACGCGTCCCCCACCTCCCCGCTCTCCCTTGCCCGCTGGATCCTGCCGGGAACACATCGCAGCCATGGCCCACAAGCCCCATGCTGTTGCCAGCAGCCCCCGGCCCCGCTGCGCCCATCACGTCCCTGCGGCGGTGCGGAGCTGGTGCCGCACACCTGCCGGCCCCACGGGTTGCCCCAAGGGCGAGGGAGCCCTCTGCCCACCGGCCACGCTGCTTTTCATCTTCCTCTGCCCCCCTTGTTATTTTAAAGGCATTCCAGAGGATGCTGTCAGGCTTGGATGTGGTTTGGTTGGGTTGTTTGTTTTCGTACTGGAGGTTTTATGATCGCGTTGGGAACGAGCCCTAATTGAGCTGCAATTCGAATTGCAGTCCGTGGGTATTTGTTTCATTTTTGGAAGGGCTTAAACTGCAGCACAGCTTAGGCTGGAGAACGCATTTGGTTTTAACTGGAACCTGATGGGGACAGGGCTGAGCAGGACGGGCCTCCCCGAGCCACGACCGACGCTCGCCGGGGAACCCCGGCGGCACCAACAGCCCTGCAGCCACGGGGCCAGGAGGCTCGCAGCCACCCTACAAACCTCGGTGCCCTCGTGCCTGCCCAGCTCCCCTGGGCTCGGGGCACCTCGCTGGACCGGGAGCTGCCTCTAGACCTAAGCTGCTCGCAGAGACCGGGCAGCAGAGGCAGGCAGGACCTAAAGGTCAGCGCCCAAACTGCCCTTCAGGGGATCTACGTCGGTGTCATCTTCTGCTGACCGTGCCCCACGCCGACTGCCAGAGCTCACGGCTCGGCCCCAGCACCCAAAATGTGCGTGACGCTGCTGGCACACACAAGAAACGGGACCTCTGCAGGTAGGGACAAGAGGACAGGCAGATCCCCAAGGTGCAGGGGGCCCGGCCGAGCACCTGCCCTGCTCCTTAGCAGCGCTCCCTCACCCCTCGCAGGGCGTCCAGATGCTGGAGCAGGACGGCAGCGCTCTGGAGGAGGCCCCGACCCACTGGCACCATCCCGGCTAAATCCGACTTCCGCATGTCAGGAGCGGATGAAGAGTGGGGACTTACTGCCTGTTTCAGGAAGAAACCCTATCCCTGCGCGGCCTGCCAGGAACAGGCACCGCTCTGTGCCACGGATGCATGTGTGCAAACTCTTCTCGGGGGTATCAAATGCAGAAGCTGAGTCATACGACGCCTGGGCTCAAAGAGCACTGAAGGCAAAAAGAGGGGGGAAAAAAAAACTCTCCCTGTGGTGTCACCGGGCCCCAGCTAAGCCCCAACGGGAGCAGCACAGGGGAAGGGCTGGGATGTGGAGATGGGGACACTCAGCCCCACAGCCAGGACCCAGCCGCCCTGCTGGGAGGAACAAGGATGGAGGTGAGGCCACGCTCAGCCTTGCCTGGTCCTGTCCCCACGCTCAGGTCCCAGCTCCAAATCTTGGATGGAGGAGCCGCTGGAGGACCCCAGCCCGTGTGGGGTCAGCACCTTCCTCTGGGCACCGTACCGGTGAGAGATGGGGCTGTGGGACCGGGGTGGTGCACTGCGGGCCACCAGCATGTCCCTGTGCCTCAGGGACACTGCAACCACGGGCTGTGGTGTGTGCAGGAGGGATGCTCCGCCAGGGTGCCACCCGCACGCCTTCTCCTGGCCCCGCAGCACCCTGCTCTGCTGGCAGCAGGCTCCCCGGCCGCCCGCTGCCATGTCCCGGGGCGCAGCCGCAGGGGCTGAGGCCGACGGACTCATGACAGCAGTGAGAGGGATCAATTTGAACCCAGACCTGTGCAGATGAAAAGCAAATCCTTTAACCTCCTGCGCCACCTTGTGCCACCAGGAAGAATACGCTGGTGAGGTCTGGCTCTCGTCAGAAACCACCTCTTCTCCCTGACCATGAAATTCCAGAAAATTGGCCGGAGGAGGACTTCTGGAGGTCATCTGAGCTCGCTGCCCCACACCTGTGGCTGCTCTCTGTTCCCAGCCGACACATCCACCCTTGAACCCCAAAGCCCCCAAAGACGAGCTCCTGCCCCCCTGCAGACCCCTGCTGGGATGTCCCTGCTGGTGGAAGCCCACCTCCAGCCCATCGTCCCACCCAAGCCATCCAGCTAGACGGGGACCAAGCTGCTCGAGCGCGCCAACGCTGCACGATGAAAACCAGCACCACCGGCTGAAGACTTCCAGAGCTGCACCCAAAGGGGTTATAAAAGGCAGGCCACAGACATTGATCTCGGCAGGGAGGAGGAGACGACGGCCAAGACACAATGGAAGAACAGACAAACGCACACACCCGGCTCCAGAGCTGCTGCCCAGCTGGTAAATGTTACTGGAGTCAGAAAACCCCCTTCCCGCTGGAAGGCACCCAGCAGGACCCGGCCAGCAGCACTGGGCACGCTGGATGCTGCCCACACGAGGTCCCTGGCACCGTGTCCGTGAGCGGCCACCCCCTTGGGGATGTCCCTGGCCCCACAGCTCCCCGCCCCTCACGCTCTGGGGTCTCCAGCCCTTGCCAGAAATCACCCCACGATGGCACGAGCGGTGCTCGCTGGAGCTTCCCACCTCGTGCTGTGCTCCCTCCAGCTTCAGGGAGCTCTCAGATGCTCGAGCTCAGGACAGCAGAGCCCACGGGGGAAGTTTTGAAGCCCCCAGCAGGGCAGGTAGCTCTGCTTTCCACCCCGATGTAAAAGAACAAAGCCAAATGAACAAATTGCCAGGTCGCACCTCCAACCGTCAGGACTCTCTCTCGTGTCCCCACGTTGCAGTGGATGTGACCAGGCCCGCAAAGCACACCCGTGGGAGACACAAGGGGTACAAACACCCCTTCCCAAGGTCTCGCAGGATGCAGGAGCACATGGAGGCTTTCTCTTTTCATCACTCATTGCCTCAGCTTCTCCTGGCTGCTGGAGCTGTGCCCAGCTCCCAGCTCAGCACCCCGAGGTGCTCGGACACCCTGCGCCATGCAGCTCCTCCTCCCGGTGCTTACACCCACGGGGGCTCTGCCAGCAGACCGGGCTTCAGCTTCCAGCCATGGAAACAGAGATAAAGACACGGTCACCTTCTGTGGGATGCTTTGGGACTGTCTGATGAGGATCACCAAACCCTGCTGGGGGTCCTCACGGTCACCGCTCCTCACCCAGACCAACGAGGGCAAGGGGCTGCTGTTGGGGACGTGGGGACGTGAGCCCCATGCCCACCGCCTGCGGGGTGCTCGCCTCTTCCAAGCTCTTCCGAGCATGCACGGCCATGCTTTCCAGAGGCTAACAATTTGACCAAATCTGGGTTGATTTCCACCAGGAATGTACCAACCCTGCCAAATTTCAAGTCTCTTTTCCAAAGCATGGAGGCACCAGAAGTCCTTAAACAAAGAGACGGAAAAAAAAATAATATTGGCAAAGCTACCGTTTTTCCCCAACCTTCTGCTGAAACTTGAAAAAAAAGAAAAAAAAAAAAGGAAAAAAAAAAAAGGAGAAAGTTCAGCCTGAGGCAGAGTGAGCATGGAAAAATTCAGCCCTAACAGTTAAGGTCTGGCAAAGGTATAAGCAAACAAACTTCCGCTGGAAAGTGTCGAACAGCCTCAACAACAAGCGCCTGCTGACTCTATCCACAGCAATCGTGGCGAGCAAGAGGTGCCCTCCTTGTCCCTTCGCCTGTGCAGCAGAGCACGTGAGGATGTCTTGAGCACTGCCACCTCCCTGCCCAGCCTGGCCAGCCCCCTGTGCTGTTGGTGATAATATAAAGACCTGACACCACCGTCCTTCCCCTCCTGGGGATGTCACAAGGGGCCCGAATGGCTCCACGGGCTCCTGGATGGACGTGGCACAGGACAGCCACTGGGCAGGGATGGGAAGAAAAGGGTTTTCCTTCCCTGCTCTGCTCTCGGGGCTGATCTCTGAGATCTCCCAAAGCACCCAGGAGATCCCTGCTTGCAGTTACACCAAGTGGGAGATCTCAGCCAGAGCTGAGGGACTCGGGCTCCTCCGTCACTGAGAGGCTGCAAACACCTGGCAGAGTTGGTGGCCCCGTGCCTGGCAGGTGCCACTATCCCCATTCTCCCTCTCGCCACCTCTAGACCCTGCGCCAGGGACACTGCTCATCCCTCCCTGCCTCTCCTGAGGGCTGCGGGATGTGCCCAGTGCCCAGCCCGAGGCTGGGAAGCAGTGGTTGCAGCTCTGGAACAGCTCTGGCTGGCTGCTGGCGTTTTTCCTCCCGGTGAGGAGCGGCTGCTTGGGCAGCAGAGCCCCCCTCCCTGGCACAGCAGGAGGACGAGGTGAGCGCCCCCGTGGCAGGCAGCCTCGGGTCCGGCATCCTGCTCCAGACCTGCCTCGTCAGCGAGGAAATCAGCCAAAGAGCAGCCCCAGAAGAACCTCCACATGGGTTCACGCGGAGTTCACGAGGGGAGCTCTGCTCCACAAACGCGGCTGCTTTTCGGCTCGCCGCGAGCCTTCTGCAGCCGGCAGGGCCAGGACGGGTGCCCCTGGCAGCACCAGCCTCCTCCTGCGCCGAGAGGTGAGCGCTTCGTGGGGTCCCCCACCGCTGTGCTCACGGGAGGACGCTCGCAGCCGAGGTTCCCTCGGGCAGCCCCTTGGACAGCCAGCGAGACAGCGGCGCAGACAGGGAGAGCAGCATTAGCTAAATGTCACCCCGCCTTATCTGCAGCCAGCAGCAGCCTCCTCACTTCCCGGGATTTGGCTGGTGGCTTCGTGGGATTTTGCTGCACGGAGAAAGCCGACGCGTGCCCTGGGTTGGGCACGGGATGGGGATGGTGCTGGGCACCCCGGTGACCTGCTGCCCAAGCACCGTGCCTCTGCCCAGGGCCATGCTGTGGCACAGACCGGAGGCAGAGTGGTCCCGCCAGCACCACGAATGCCTCCCTGGGATGCCGCTGCCCCCGAGGCTTTTCCCCTGCACCGGGTGGCACGGAGTGACACCCGGACACGGCACTGCTCCATGGCTTGCGCCTTCTGACACAGGCCAGGCTGGCAGAAAGGCTCGAGCCTCCACCACACCATAGTCTGGATAACCATACGGCAGGAGAAAGCACCCTCTGGCTCCAGAGCCTGATGCACAGCGGTATTTCAAGCCAAAACAGGCAACATTTTAATATCATACCTGCCTGCACCTCCCCAGCCCCAGGAGTCACCTACCCACCTCCGCTCCTGCCACTGCCTCTGACCAGAGGAACTGCCTCCTCCTCCCCGGAGGAGATGCTGATGGACAAGAACTCTGCTCAGGGGAAAAAATAGAAAATAAAAAAAAAAAATCTCGCTTTTTTCAGCATCTGCTGCCCGGCCACAGCAGGCTTCTGCCATGCCAGACCCAGCACGGAAAGCTGAACATCAAGGCTCTTTGCAGAAGTGGTCACACAAGGTAAAGGCTCCAGGTTGTGATCCCAACCTTATAAAGCCTCTGGGCAAACTTCATCTGGAGCTGCCAGCTCCAAGAGCTCCAGGCCAGCCCACAGCTTGTCCCTGGGCTTGGGGAATGGGATTGCCAGCAGAAGACCCCACGTACAGAGCATCCTGATAGCACAGCCAGCTCCTTCATCAGCAGATCTCCAGGTGCCTGAGAAAAGGGATGATTGGGATCATTGCTGCTGGGCTCCTTTAAAACAGCAAGAAAACAAGGCACAAAGAGGGGCAGATCTCACCCTCCGTGGCTCAGCAGGCCAGGGGAATCCAGGTCTCCAAGCCCCAGGCCAGCAGTTCATCCTCAGATACCCAGAAGCAACAGACCATAAATACAGAGCCCTCCCCGAGCGCAGGCAGGAGAGATTTCCCTCCCAGCTGCTAACTGGTGAGCCCTTACCGGCCCTGCTGGGATTCCTCCTGGGTGGACACCAACCTGTGTCCGAGTGTCTGGGGGGCACTCGGGTGAAGCCCTGCACTGTGGGCAGAGCAAAGAGCACGTGCAGGTTCTCATGATGCTGCCAAGTGCCCACATCCACTCTGGACAAAGCCAAGCACGAACCTTGCCTTCCCTAGCCCTGAAACTGGAAATTTTTACCCGATCTGCACTGTTCTGTGCTGCCCACGTGGAAAAACCTCCTTCGCCTTGTCAAACAGCTCTTGGTGGCAGAAAGCCTTCATCCCTGGCTGACTCTCCCCGTTGAAAGCAAGCATGAATAAAAGCAACAGAGGCAAAGTGGGATGGGGAGGGGAACACCGCAGGGCTGCCCAGGGGTTGGTGGAGGAAATTTCTGTGGTAGGGAGAACAGAGAGCCCTGAAAGGAAACTTGAAAGCGAGGAGAGAAGGGAATGTAACCGCCTCCCCCTGACCTCCAGCAGGCACGGGGCTCGGCAGCTGTGCAGGTCCCTTGGTCTCACAAAGCTCCTCGGAAGGTGGATGAGAGGGATGGGAGTGAAGCAATGGGCACGAGGGAGCGTGCAGATGGCAGAAAGGCTCAAGGAGAGGTGGGGACAGAGCCCAGCACACCCAAGGGGCAGGTCCTCGGTGTCCTGGTGTTCTGGGCTGCCTCCTGCCTCCAGTTTGGCCGCCCCACTGAATGCTGCCCATCCCAGCCAGCAGGTCCAGCGCTGAGCTGGCACCGGGACAGGCTCTCCAGGAAGACAAACAAGAGGTTCCCGAAGCTCTGGCAGGCAGAAGTGCCTCGGCCAGAAGGGAACTATCTAAGAGCAGAGAAAATCTGTGCAACAGGGATTGGAAAGGACAAGGGAGGATGAGGAGCACTCAATCCCTTGAAACAGCTGGCGGAAAGGACCGGGGAAGCAATGTGAGGATGCGTGCAGCTGGGGGGTACAAATCCGGGCAGCGGGCACCTGGGCATGGCTCCATCTGTGGAAAAGGACCAGGGGAGACCCTGCGAGACGAAGAGCATCTTCCCCGCTCCTTGGCAGAGACCAAAGGCATCTGTCCTGCTTTGCAGATCCAGGCCGGGGGAAATGGCAAATAAATGATGAGAGTTAAAACAAATCAACTAGCCCAAGGCAAACGGGCTGCTTGACAGAAATCAAAATGCACTGGGGATAATGGATATGCTGCACTGAGAAACAATCTTATCACAGCTTGGAGGTGTCAGCTACCAGCAGAGGGAAGTGCCCAGAACAATGCAGGGGCACAATATTTCAAATTTGTCTTTCAAATAAATGACATTTCCTCCCCGTGCGCTCAACGAGGCAGGGATCTGGCTGAGGGCTCTGGTCGCAGACGGGGAGAACCTGGACATCAGTCTCTGAAATTTTTTCTCTGTCACCTTCCCAGAGGGTTCGGTTTTTCCCACTGAAGCCTCGTGAGAGAAGCAAATGGGAGCTCATTTCCCCTGAGTGCAGACAACCGGGACGAGCTGCTTCCTTGGGGGGCCCTGGCACGAGCTGGGGCCTCGGCTAATGCCACCAGCACGGGGGGCAGCAGGGAGGCAGCGGGTGACAACGCTGCTCGCAGGGAGGATCCAGCCCCTGCTCTCCTCCTGGTCCGGAGCTGCCCAGCCCCTCTGCACCCAGCAGCCAAGCTCCTTTCCCTGCTGCCCTGGCTCCTCTGCCCCTGCCGATGCGCTGTGGGCTGGGGACCGCTGGCAGCAGGGGCACCGGTGCCACCGTAGGAGGCGATCAGGCTCGAGCCTCTGTCTGTCTGCAGGTGACTCACAGACAGCAAGGATAAAAAGGGATTTTATGTTAACACATTATTCCTTTCAAATGTTTTCCTAAAGGTAACCCCAGCCTTCAGGGAGCTATTCTGAAGGCTCGTTTATCCCATCAGCGAGTCCCTCAGCCACCAGCAAGCCCCGTCCCCAGCCCCTGGGAGGTTCCCCATGCCCCCGGGCACGCAGACTGCAGCCATCCCCAGGGTGCCAGGACAAACCCAGGCTCTCAAACCACATCCCCCTGCGCCCCATGCCCTCTGCCCAGCACCCCTGTTGCCCACAGAGGTGTCCCGGGCACTGAGCGCAGCGGCTCAGCCCCTCCTGCCTCCCTGCCAGCACTCCCCACAGCCGGGGAACCTCGCTGGCTGCATGCAGCTCCTCTCGACCACGCTCAGCGCACATCCACGGGCGTCTCGGTGCAGCAGCACGCGTGGCTGTGCACAGCCGAGGGGCACCGAAGCCCCCGGGCAGGGCCCTGCCACCCGTCCTGGCTCCGAGAGCTGCCGCGTGCTTGAGCAGACCACGAGCGCGGTGCCCGAGCCCGTTTCCACACGGCTAATTCAATAAGTCCCAGCTAGCATTACTTCATACGGCAGAGAGGCTCCACAGCTATTAGGGGAATTGGGAACGGGGAGGGGGGGGTGTGTGTGAGGTGGGGGGGAGGAGCTGAAATGGAGAAGGGAGAGAGACAGGGAGGGTGGAGAGGGGGAAGCTAAGACAAGCAGCAGAACAAAACATCCCATAAATCATGAGGAGCTGCTGAAATACCAGAACAAATGACCCCATAGCTTGGCCATTGTTCCTGAGCGATGGCTTAAAGCGCTCCCAGTCAGACAAAGCGCCTCTCCTTTCATTTCAGCGCCGCGCCAGCCTGTCCAGGACCTGTGCTCAGCACAACCGAGCGGGGAGCCAGGACGGACGGACAGACAGCACCAGTGGGATGGGGGGGGTGAACCCCCCGGAGGGCTGCATGCCCGTGCCACCAGCGGGTACCCACACCTCTCCGCTTGCCAAGAGCATCTCTTGGCTCCCAGGTGCCCACACAGCGCCTGGGCTCCGATGTGTTTTGCTGAACACATCAGGGGCTGTTGCTTTCTCTTGTTGCTCCTTGCTCAGGCTGGGACCCACTTGGTTGGGAAGAGAAGCGCATCCACATCTTCTCGTGGACATGGAAGCCAGGAGTAGGACCCCACGGGTCAGGCTGTGTTACCCAGAGCAGCACGGAGCCCTTCGTGGTGCTGTTCCTCCCTGGCTCCCCAAAACCTGCTGACAATTCCCTTGGTGCTTGGCAAAGAGACAACCAGCCAGCAAAGAGCTGCATCAGGAAAGTCCTGAGTGCCAGGTTGGAAACAGCAGCTCGGGGCCCTGCAGCCCACGGGACGGTGGCATTTCAGTGTCAGGAGGTGAGCACCCTGTGGGCATGGGGCACCCACGCTGCCTGCCCACGGCAGGAGGCACCTCCCTGGCACGGCTGCGTTACAACGGGGGCAGTACAAAATTCCGAATAAATCCATGGAAGCATTTCCACGAAACTCCTTTTGCTTTAGAACCAAACCCACGATTCGGAGCAGCGTAAGAGCAGGACGAGCCCAGCGGTCACACGCCAGGTCTCCGCTCTGACCCGCGCTGCCGCCAGGCTTCTGCGCCTCCCTCCCCTTGGCAGAGGGGAAGCCAGGGACTCGCTCAGCACCTCGCCAGGGGCTGAGCAGCAAAAACAAGGGGCTGGCTGCCTCCCGCATGTCTGACCACCAGACGACGGGCTCCTGCCAGCAGCTCCGGCAGCCTGCGGTGGGCAGCCAAGGAGCAGAACCGAGATAACGGACGGGGAAAGGAGGAATGCGCTGCATTTTTTCCTGAACCGCCGGGGGAATAGAGAGCTCCGAGCACAGCTCGCAGGGAGGCTGCCCGGCACGAAGCACGTGGAACGGGGAGGGGGGGGCAGATAGAAATAGCAAGGAGAGAGGGAAGAGCGAGACAACAAAACAACAAGAAACAGGTGAGACAAGGGGAGAGTATGGGAAAATAAACAGGGCAGCAGGAAGGCAAGCAGAGGTGTGGGTGGAAGAGGGAATACCAGAATGAGAGGTAGGAAAGGAAAAGAAAGACACAAATGGATGCCAGGAGGACAAACTGCTGCTGGGTGCCAGAGCTGGAAGGGCACGGCGGGCCAGAGGATCCCAGGCTCCACATGTGCAGGAGTGGATGCAAACAGCAGGTTGCAGCCTTCCTGTGTGCTTAAGGCTCACTTGAAAGAGAAATGTGGATCATTTCCTAGGTGGCACACACGGGAGAGGAGGCTCTCCCTTCACCTTGGTTCACCCTAAGGGGGAAAAAAGGATCGCTCGCGTTTCTCAGAGGGCTCTGCAGAGACACCGAGAAGTCTCCGCAAGAGCTGCCAGGTTTCTGATTCTTAACTCCAACAGCAGAAGGTGTTGAGCTGCAAATAAAGAGCACTTTTGTCTCTCATGCCTTCGTGTTATTTAGGGTTTGGAGCTAGATCAGTATCACAGACAAACAGAGAGCAGAACAGCAACAAATCAGACCAAGAATCCTTCCCTTCCTCCATTGCCAGTTTTGGCCTCATTTGGAGCTCGCGCCGCCTCGGACATCCACGAGCCGTGGTGTGTGCTGTCCAGCACAGGGGATGAGAGAGGAGTCAGCAAAAGCTGTCCTGATAAACACAGACACGAGCAGCCTCCAGGCCTGTCCCCTGAGTGCACAGGCTTCGTGCCGCGCGGTTCCTGCTGATGCACCAGCGTGGGGCTGCTGCAGCGTGAGCGAGCAGCGCCCTGCGGGGCCACGGCACGCTCACCGGCCCTAACAGTGGGGACTTTGTGGCCCTGGCTTTAAAAAAAATACCCTAAAAAGCCTAATAATGAAGTATTTGCTTCAGTAAACAACATATGAATGAAATAAGTGTTTCCTCAATACGTCTCTTTTTCCCTGCCTTCTCTCCCTCCCCCCCCCCAGCAATTTTTTTTAATAAGTGGAACTAACGAGACTGCTCTCGGTTGCTGCTGAGCTCGGGACAAGACTGTGCCCCTCTCGCCTGGTATAGCACTGGGACGTGTGCCGGGCTAATAAAGCGTGCGTTGTGCCTGGCAGAAGCGTGACCCGTGAGCACGGCTCGCCTGGTGGACGGGGGAGATGCTCAGGTGGGTGCTGGGACCCTGAGACCCTGAAACCTGCGCCTGGGATCATCCACACACCTACGGGTGAGCACACGGCCGGCCAGCACATCAGCTATCGTGGCAACAAACAGCTGCACTGCCCAGCCCAGACTGCTGCCAGCACCCAGGGGGGAGCCAGGAGGGACAGGGAGAAGGGAAAAGAGAGGCTCAGGGATCTGCTGTCCCCATCCCGATGGCACTGCTCCAGGCAGGGGACACGGTGTCAGGCAGGCACGGTGGCACTGCACAGCGCCTCCTCTTTGTGCTTGGCTTCATCCAGCCCCCCTGAGCACCTACTGGGAATGCTGGCAAACTGACTCAGCTTGCCCTGAGTGAGGATGCTTTCTGCTGTGGCAGAGGAATGAGGAGTCGGACTGGCAGTGTTTTGGCAGGGGTATCGGGTAGAAAACCCTCCCCCAGACTGACAGCCAGCTTTTCAAAGCAATGGGTGCCAGTGATTTAATTCTCCTATTCTCTGAGTCTGCCTCGCAGTGCAGAGAGGCAACAGGTGGTGGCAGGTCCCTGAGGCCTTCCTTGCCTTCAGGCCTTGGGCTTAGACGGGCATGAGTCTCAAAAGCTGCTGATTTGGGAAACCAGAGTAAATTCCTGCACTGCTCCCGGCTCTTCTGCTGAGCCACGGCAACGGGAAAGCCTTGGCAGCTGAGCTGAGCACACCAAGGTGGATGGGCTCCTCTCCCCACGGCCACAACACGTCCAAAATCTCCTAAGGCCCAGCAGCTGACAAGGCAAAGGCGATTTATCCTCGCCAAGAGCTCGTTTGCAGGCTAGCTTACAAGGTCCCCATAAACCAGCATCGCCCACCGCTGCTGCGCTGCCCCTGCCCTACACGGTGCTGTGCAGACCGACACGGCACAGGCAGCACCCCCGAGGAAAACGCTGCTGAGCAAGCAGAAACACACCTCGAGACGGGGGAAAAGTGGGACCCGGGGGGTTAAAAGGGGCACTACAAGGGAGAAGAGAGACTTACTGACTGCTCTGTGCTGAATAAAGAGAAACGCTGTTGGGTTTTAATGAGCTCTTTGCTTGTTTTCCTGATTGATAGGTTATAAATTCACATATTTGTCTATTTGGAAGACTCAGAGGGACTGAAGAGCAGCTTTTCTGATGACATCGTTTCAGCAAAGGGAAGTTGCGCAGCTGGAGAAGAAAGCAATCTGTCACCAAATAGCTTAAATTCTTTGTCTGGCCTCATTAATACCTATTTAGCTTTGATGCCTAACAAACCTCACAGATAGAGGAAGCCTTTGAGAAGGCCTCCACAGCCTCACACGTAAGTGTTAGAACATAGAATAAATGCCAGAAAGTTCTCCAAAAAAAGCAGGGAAAACGAAAACCAAACTCGACATTCTTGCAATTTCTAAGCATTTCTTTTTCTCTTTCTTCTTCTTCTTTTTTTTTTTTTTTTAAAGCCTTACCCTCCTTCATCCATCTAAGGAAGCGGAGAGCAATGCAATTTCCAGTTCTTTTAAATATCCTTAGCAGGTCACCTCCAGCACTGGAAGGATTGTGGACTGTGATCTGGTTCCAAGGCTGTTGCATCAGAGCTTAGAAACCCGGGATAAATCCCTCCCTGCTCCAGCCAGGGCTGCAGCCCGAGCCCCGAGCTGAGCGGGGGCCCCACGGGGTGACACAGAGCAGGGTTCATGGGGCCGGGGGCAGCGCTGCCCCATGGCTGGGCTGTGGGATGATGATGGCCCCAAAAGGACCCGGCACCCAGGGGCTGGGTGTCACCCCCAGGCTGTCCCCCAGGCTGCAGGGACCGGGCACAGCGGGCTCACGGCCGCTTCCCTGCAAGCCCCGAGGGATGCTCTGCTGGGGGGCTCCTTTCACCCCATAGCAGAGGAGCCCGTTTGGGGCTGCCTGCTGCTCCCAGCACCGGGGTGAGGGGGATTTATGGCTCAGTGCCCCGGGGGAGCTTTTGTAGCAGCTTGGATGGGTGTTGTTGGGAACAGGGGAGAGGAGGGGGACTGGAGAGGCGGGGGCTGCGTGCCCCCAGCCCTGTCCTGCAGCTCTTACCATTCAATGCTCAGAGACCTGGGCCGGAAGGCAGACAGCTCGGCCGAGGCATACTCAGCTTTCCTTCTCTTCTCCTGCTTCTGCTTAACTGACAAGCGGTGGGCAAACCTAGAGAGGCTGCTTTCCGACCTGGGGAAGGGGAGAGGAAAGGCGTTAATGTCACTGCAGCACCCCGGGGCACGGGGCCACCCGATGCTGGGGGCTGCGAGGGGCACGGGGGGGCTCTGGGAGGGCCAGCAGCACCGGGACGGGGCAGCACGAGCCTGGGGGAAGCCAGCTGGAGCCAGCAGAAGCTGCAGGAACACGGGCTGCTTCTGCTTCTTGCAGCACGAGGACGGCAGAGCGTCGGGCGAGGGAAGCGAAGCGGGGAGGACGGGCAGGCTGCTGCCAGCCCCAGCCCTGCCACACGTGCCCGCAGCCCCTGGGGGCTCCGGCACCATCCCTGCTGGCTGCACAGCCCCTGCCGAGCCCCCTGGCATGGCCAGGGCGAGGAAAAAACCTCTCCTCCTCCTCCTCTGCAGCAGGGAGAGGCCATCGGGACATCGCCCACCGCCACCTGGCACCGCCGACCACTGTGCACCATCAGAGCCGGTGCTTCTGCTCCCCGGAGTCCCGACCGGCTTCAGCCGAACAAAATACCTCTTAAAACGCAATAAAATGAAAAGAAGGTATTTCTCAGAAACGAGAGCTCCCCGCCTTTCCTCACAGTAATTAAATAAGCCATGAGCAGCTAACAGTTTTTGTGCTTTTTTTTTTTTTTTTTTTTTTTTCTCCCGATACATTTTAAACACGGACATCTTCAATTCATTAACTCTGGTTATTGATTTATTTTTCAGCTTATGAATTGCTGTTGCGCAGGACGGGGTGGAGACAGCTTTCTGGAGAAGGCACTTGTCTCCACCATCACCACCGGGAAGGAGCTGCTCAGGCCTTCCAGGGCCATTCCTCACATTCTTGAGAAGAAATGCTACTTTGATGGCAAGGTTTGCCTTTAAAGAAACTCCACGAGAAACCCAAACCCCGGCTTTCCCCCTCGGAGCACTGGAGGAAAGGGCGTTGGGCGAGGAGCAGCTCAGGCACCCCGGGGAAGCCCCCGGAGCAGAGCCTGCCACACGCACCCCATCCCTGCAGCCTTGCCTCTCCCTTCAGCCCGTGCCAAAGTGCAGCTGAGAGGAGCAACGTGCTGGGCTGGAGAGGCTCAGGGCACCCTCTGCTCCTCTCCAGATGGTCTGTGGGCTTTGGGACCTGCCTGGGGCACACGTTCCTGTTGGCTCTGCTCGCCCCATCCCCACCACTCCATGCCCAGCCCTCCCTCCCGATCTAGGTGCCCACAGCTCATCCCCATGCCAGGATATGGGGTCAGGAGCAGCTCAGGAAATCCCAAACCAATGGATGTCAGCAGCCACCAGCCACATGGAGCAAGCTCCTCATCCTCCCTCCTCCCTCCAGCCTGATGGTGTGGGTGAGGAGGGCGTGCGTGGGCATGGGGAGACCCAGGGAGGTGCTCAGAGGGCTCCAAGCAGCTGGACCCCAAAGCTACGGCAGAGCCTTTGTTTCCTTTCCCAGTGAGAAAGCCCCGAGCACGTTACGGTCTCATCTGGCTATTTATACGGTGCTGCTTTACATAAACTGCGCTGCAGGAGAGGGAATGAATCATACCTGCTCTACCCGGGCTGCACGAGCACCAGCACAGCCGCAGCCGGCCCCGCTGCAGCCAGCCCCGTCCTCGGGGCCACGCGTGGCTCTGCGCCGAGCTCCGCTTTGGGGACACCCCCGGGGATGTTCCCAGGTCCGTGCATCGTGCCTGGGCTCCGGGGCTGATGCCTGCAGCAGGGTGAGCCCCTAGCACCACGGGGATGCTGTGGTCACTACGCTTTCACCCCCCAGGTGCTCTCCAAACTCTCTAGATGCCTCTTTCCCCTGATCGGCGTTAGAGCCCTTAGGGTAAGGACAGGGAAACTGAGGCACGGAGCAGCCGTTTGAGCAAGGAAGGTTTGCCTGTGGCTGCCAGCATCCGTCCCCGTGCACGCTTCACCGGCCAGCAGGATTTTTGTGCCTCCTCCCACGGCACCCGCACGCCCTGCCCGTCACAGCAGCACCCGCCGGGCTCCCAGGGGTCCCAGACGCCGCCCGGGAGCCGAGGGGATGAGCAGCAAAAGCCATGGATTGAAACATCAACCGCAGCGATGGGGAGAACCGTCTCCTGACAACCAGAGAAGGTTGTTCAGCTACTGTGCTGTATCATAAATCACACCTCTCTGACTTGCCATCTGTCAGCCAGATTACACATGTTCAGAGTCCCATGTCAGCGTTTAAGTCAGAACACAGCATCTTTTTCCCAGAAATAATTACCGGCCCTGGAGACTCCTGCAGCAATGCCCGTGGAGTGCCACGACTCGTCCCTTCCCTCGCGGCAGCAGCTCGGCGGAGCAGAACCGGCAGCGACGGCGCTGGGGACACGGGGACACTGCTGCCTGCAGGGTGGGGGAATGGGAAGACCGCAGGCGACTTCTGCCCCATAAAACCACAGCGCTGTGCCCACGAGGGGCCAGCAGGACCTGCACAGCCCCCCGGCACCAGTCTCAGCCAGGGCCAGGCCCAGATGCTGGGGCTGAAGGCAGAGGAGCCCCGCAGCGCCTGGCTGCGCTCCCCGGGAGCTCCAGCAGCACGAGCCTGGGGGGCTCAGCACGGTGCTCCGACCCCACAAAGGGACAGGCTCTGGCTCGGCGCTTGTGCCGTTGATGCCCAGCCTTCCACAAAGGCTTTTTTTGGGGTCTGACCCCCGCACAGCTGCCTGGCAAAGCCCCAGCTTGCTGCAGCAGTGCGAGCAGAGCAGGCGGAGCGGGCTGGCAGCCTCACCGAGGTGTCACAAGACGCAGCGTCCCCGCGCAGAAACCTGCGCAGCTGCCCTTTCGGATGAGGACAAGAGTCTGAAGTGCTGCCCTCCGCCCCCTCGCTGGCCGGGCAGGCAGATGAGCAGTGACATTTCACAAAGCTGAATTAGGACAGAAAAACCCAGGGCTCGCTTCGTCCTTCTGGCTTCCCCAGCAGTGCCTAGGTGTGGATCTGACCAGGGGCGTGCAGTGCCTCGGCACTGCCTCCCCCCGCGCCACACCACAGCGGGGAAGTGATGACAAGCAGGAAATAAATCACAGACCCGGGCAGCCCCGTGCCCTTCGGCTCCAGCATCCCACCTGCCCCACGCCTGCCCTGCAGCTGTCCCTGTCCCCGACAGCACCCAGCCATGGAGGTGAGGTGACAGCAGTGGCACCTGCACCCGCCGGGAGCAGCCGTCAGCAGTGGCCCCAGCAGCACTCCGGTCCCACCAGCACGGCCAGCCCAGCCCGAGCCCCCTGCCAGCAGCACGGCACGAGGGCTCGAGGCAGCCACGCACCAGCCAGGGAGACATCTTAGCCCAGACAAGAATAACTCCCACTTGTTGCACTCGCTAGCCTGCGACTCGGGAGCTAGCATGTGCTCGTACGCCACTGCAAATTAATCCAGCTCCTGCAAGGCAGCTGACATCCTCCTGAACGGGCACGGGCAAGCCAAAGTCCCAGGACGAGGCATGCGGTGGCTGTCAGCAGCCCGGGCACTTCGCAGCACACAAACAAGCAGCGTTTTCAGCTGTTCCTCCCCTTGGGAACAGCGACTGCAAAACCAGCTTTTGAGACGGGTTCGTGCCTGCAGGCACCCCCTGGCCCGAGCGCTGTGGGTGTCGAGGCTGGGAAGGGGCATCCCCGGGGTGGGAGCTGGCGCAGCTCCTGCGCTCCTGGCAGCTGGGCACTTTGGCTCCTGGAAGTGTTTTATTCGCACAGGTGCAGCCAGAATAAAAGAGGGAAAAAATAACTAAAGCCGGAAAGGTGCCTCCTGAGCAGGCAAAAGCTTTCGGGGAGAGAGCGGCTTCGGAGAGGGGACGTGCACACAGACACACGGCCGCACACATGCAGCCACCCCCCAACACGAACACCGCACGGCAGCCCCCGCTCCCTGCCCACTGCCACGCACCTGCCTGCACGCCCTGGGCACGGCTCTGGCCACGAGCATGTCCCCAGAGCAGCAGCTGGGGACAGGACCCCCGTGAGCCGGGCACTGCTGCGGTGTGCCGTGCCGTGCCGTGCCGTGCCGTGCCGTGCCGTGCCGAGCCATGCCAGGACAGATGCCCAGGAGCCCCGCGCTGATGCTCACTCACCTGCACAGCCTCTGCTGCCTTCCCTCCGGGCTCCGCAGGTCACCCCCCTCTGGAGCAGCAGCTCAGCCAAGAGCAGCTCTTCGGCAGCGTCCCTGTCCCCTCGACGCACAGAGCCGCACGCACGCTCCCATCCCGGCCGGGAGCACAGCCCCGCCACGCCGCCCTGCTCCCACCCGCGCTGCCCGAGCTCCTCAGCCACCACCTCTGCCTCCCTCACCCATCACCTCAGGTTTCTCGCTTGGTCTGTGCTTGGCTCTTTTCTTTTTTTTTTTTTTTTCTTTTCTTTTCTTTTTTTTTTTTTTTTTTTTCCTCCCAATCTTGTTTCTATAGAAACCAGATTAGCAGAGGGGGAAATAAAACAGCCCCATGTGACTCAGATTCCGACACTGAAGAATCTCCCGGTCGCGCTCGCCGGTGCTTTACATAACAAGGAGCCTGCGCGGGCTCCAGAGGGGACCTGGTGCGGCACCGGGGGACCAATGTGTGGCAGATGGCAGCAATGCCACCACCTCAGCCCCGGGGCCACCGGGACCCCACTGGTGGCTTTGGGCTCCCTTCATCACACCCAACACAGCAATGTGCCACCAAGCCTGCTCATGTCCCCTGAGGACACGGAGCCTCCACCACAGCCCCTCTTTGTGGTCCATTTGTCTCAGGTGTGGAAGGGGAGAACACAGAGAGCCACCGAACGCTGCCCTGGCTCTCACCAAAACTTCTGGGGTACCCAAGTGAGGCTTGAGGCAGGGCACCCCAAGAGCCCTGATGCTGAGGCACTGCCCTGCCCCTGCCCCTGTGGCTCGGGATGTTGGTTTTGGTCAAGGAACTCCAGTCGTGGTGGCCTGGCCAGTGAAAGCACGGGGTGGAAGCGCTGGGGACGCCGTGCCTCTCGGTGTGCTCCTTCACCTCGGGGACAGATCTCACTGCAAGGGTCGGCGGTTCCTGTCCAGGTGACACACTCAGCACTTCTGCTGCTGATCCCCAGCCCGTTGGCTCCGCACCCGTGCAGGGCGAGGAACTCAGCAGCAGCTTCTCCTGGTGCCCAGGTTCCCCTCGGTACTTCAGTGCCCCACTTCTCGCGCTGACTCAGCCGTGATTCCCGGCTGAGAGCTGTTGACACCAGAGCCCCGGGGCCTGCCCTTGGGCTATCACAGCAGGAACCTCTCCCCCTGGAGAGCGGCACATCGCTCCCACAGGCGCTCGTTTGCCAGCGATGAGCTCAGGACAGATGAGGCAGCGTGACGGAGCAGCTGCTGGCAGCCACGGCTTGAGCAAGAGACGGGTTCAGGAGTGCCCACCCGGCCAAACCTCTCCATGCCATGGGCTTGTCAGAGCTACAGAGGGCTCTGAGCTGAGCAGGGGATGCTGAGGGGGTGTGGGGGGGTCCTAGGCCTGGAGGGGGTCACGGCGGGGATGCCACAGTGGGGAGAGAGGTGCAGAGGCAGCAGCTGGTACAGGAAGAAGCTGCAGGTCTCGACAAGAGGGAGCAAAGCGAGATCTGAGCCAGCCCAAGGATGCAGTGCTCAGGACAATCGGCTGTGCTGGGGGCCCCCGAAGCACTCCTTGACCAGCTGCCAGGTGAAGACCCGGGGCAGAGCACGCCTGGGGCCGGCTGCTGACATTGAGCACACGTTGGGAGCATCAACAGGGCTAAAACATCGTGAGTCCACACGCACGATGGGTGGAGGCAGGCAGACTGAGGCCAGGCTGCTTCCCCAGGAAGGGCAAAGCCACACAAGATCCCCTGCGCAAGATCCCCTGTCTGAGGTATGCTACCGGGGCCCCAAAAACTTCCGCCAGCAGAACGGCTTTGATACACACGGCTAATTATAGCTGGCATTATCAGGATGCATCACAATTAGCAAGGCAGTGGATATTTTCTATTTCTGATCCGTCACGCCAGGCGGGTAGGTAGCCCCGAGGATGAAAGGAGAAGGGAAGCAGGGGGAAGAAGGACGGAGATGCCGTACGTGTGTGTTTAAATCAGCAGCGCAGCTGTTTCTGAGCCCTGTGGAAAACCAGGTTGTCGATGGAGGGTATTTATAAAGCAGGCCAGGAAAGCAACTCGACACATCCTTCCAGCGCAGCCCCCTAAGCATCCCTGGCAGCCCCGCTGCCCACTCGCTGCCACCCGGCTCTCGGCACCTTCTGGGTGCAACCCGAGGTCCCCCCGGCCCCACGGTGAGGCCTCGGGATGGTTTCTCGGGCTGGCTCTGCCGTGCCATTTAGAGGCTGGATTAAAGCAGCAGCCAGGAAGAAATCCAGCCTCCCACCCCGCTTGCCTCTCCTTGGCCTCTGCAACATCCAGCACCAGGCCATTTGCTTCGGGACCGCGGAGCAAATGAAAGAAATAATAATTCCTGGAACTGGGTGACGTTTTTAAAACTTTTTCTTGTTTTCTTTGAAAAAGGGAGTTTTGTTAAACTTACAGCTTTTGCTGCATAGAATTTGATGCAAATCCAAGCAGAAGGAACCGCCTGATGAGTCCTAAATTAAAATGTTCCTTTGTTTTGGCTTTCAAACATCGCATTTTAATACCAATCCACACTCAGAACGGAAGGTAAATTTGCATGTCATTCCCCTAAAAATTCCTTGCCAAAGCGATGATTTCGTTCATTTGCATTTCCCTGACAATGCCAGCTCTCCCCTCTGACCAGCAGCTGTCCGCTCGCAGGGACGGCGATGCTGGGCACGCACACCCGCGGCACCCGGCTGCACCGTGCCCGGGGCAGAGCCACCCGCGTGCCACCAGGCCAGCACCGTGCTCTGGGGTGACTTTATCAACGCTTCCCCTGCTCCTCTTCCTGCTCGTGGGGAAAGCTTGGGCACACACTCATTCGTGGCACATATTCAGACTGTCATGGCTCGTACAGAGAGCCTCAAAACCCAACCTGTTTTTGTGTAGGGGATTTCTTCAGCCAGTCGTGGTGCTCAGTGTGAAATAAAATGGGCAGAAACTGTTTTTCTCATGGAAAATCCTTGCCATTTTGCTTATTTTAAAGGACTCTGCCATGGAAGTGCTGGGGCATGCTCCTCCCCGAGCAGCAGGACAGAGCTTGGGCTTTGGTCACTGCCAAGGGATGGACAGAGGAACATGCAGGCTTCCCTTCTTGCCAGGGGCCAGGAGGGTGCCACACACAGCTCTGGCAGCTAGTTGTCATGTTAAGGCTTTTATCTTAATTAATAAGATACCAACGGCCTGGGAAAATCAAGAAGGAAGAGAAGAGAAAAATCCAACAACTCCCTTCTCTCGCACGCAATCTGCACAGGCACATGATGAGGTTCCTGGGGGAGCTCAGCCCTCCCGAGGCGTTTCCTCCCCACAAAACCTTGGTGGCATCTTGGGGCACCCTCGAGATAAAACATTTCCCGAGCCAGCTGGAGCACATCCCCCTGCTCGGCGAGTGTAGAAGAGGAGAAGCCCTGGCAGGGCACGAGCGGTGCTGCTGGCCCTTTGGGCTGGCACCCAGGGCGCTGCTGTGCCACAGCCCAGCTCCTCCAGCTCCTGTGCTGCTCTGCCGAGCCACGCACAGCCCCGGCATCCCCACCCTGCCCGGCAGACCTCAGCCTGCTCCCCTCTGCGGGGGACAGACTGCCCCGGGGGGACCTGCTATTGTTTAGTCTGAAGGCGGCACTCACGCTGGAGCCAAGCCTTGTTTTAAATGGCCCTGCATCCAATGCTCGGCGCAGGAATGGAAAAGCTTGTTATTCTGGGCTCCCCGTCCACCAGGGTTTTCCAAGTGCAGGAGAGGAGTGATGTGGTTAACGCGAGCTGGCCGCAGGGCCTCCACGGTTTTCCTTTTTGGATGGCCATCAACCTCGGGTGGACCACACCGCCTGAAGCCCTCGGCCACCGGCCGGCGGGTGGGCAGGTGCCAGGAGCTGCACGGGCACGTGGGCACGCTCGTGCAGGGTGCCGTGGGGAGGGCCAAGCAGCATGGTGGAGCCGGGGGGCTGCTCTCTGCACCTCGTCTCCTGCAGAAGGTGAGCAGTCACCAGCGCCACCAGTTGGGCTCCCAGTCCCAGGATGGGCAGTGGGAGGGTGCTGAGCCAGGGGCTCACATGTGGGACTCGTGCACAGCCTGGTTCGTGGGCAGATCTGCGCCAGGGCTGTGGACGATGCGGTGAGCCCCGGACCCGCCAGGTCACAGTTACAAGCACATCTCCACGCTAAAGCAAAATTTCCCTCTCCGATTTGCATCGAAGCACGCTGTTCTCTGCTCACACTGCTCCCTGAATCCTCAGGTCTTCCCAGTCCAGCGAGACCCCCTCACCACCGAGACTGAGGCACTCGCCCGGTGCTCTGCCCAGCACTGAGCTCGTGGCCAGGAGGAGAGCTTAATGGCCCCAAAACCACCAGGGATGGGGCAACAGGCAACGCGTCCCTGCAGGCAAACTGTAGCTCATCCAAGCTTCTTCCCGGTGCAAAGGTCCTCTCCAAAAAGCATGGTGAGGATTTACAAAGGAGAATGGACCAAGAAGGGGAGAGGAGAAAAAAGCACAAGAGAAGAGCCCTTGGCGTGCCGCCGGTGGCAGCCTCCAGCCCCCGTCTCCTCCCCACGGCAGGGAAGCGCCACAGAGGTTTGAGGGACTTGAAGGGCTTTGCAATGCAATAAAAACATTCCTGCCGGCAAAGCATGAAACCCCAAAAGTTTATGGGAAACCACTGTCTTCGGATGTCTGCATATCTTCAGGCATCCTGGGAGCTGTAGTTCAAAGAAACCAAGAAAAAAGCAAGCAGCCGATAATGATGGTTTCTGGACGGAGGCTGTGTGACTATTGGCTCCCACATGAAAGCCCGCATTTCTGGGATGCTGAGCACGTTTCTGCAGCCAAGCGAGAGGAGAGCTCGTTGGCGGCTGGGGCACGAGGGACCCAGGAGGGAGGGAGGGCAAGAGGCACCCGCAGCCAGGGGGCCGAGGAGGAGTGAGCGCCACGCTTTGGAGCAGGCACGGGGGGAGCCAAAAGCCGGCCACCCAAGGGAGCGACGTGCCGCAGGGCTGGGAGACCTGCTGGGGTCTGTGGGAAACGTGCTCCCCAAGCGGGACGGGGCCCTCCTCCAGGCCAGGCTGCAGCACCACAGCTTCCTCTGAGCTCTGGCACCCCACGGCCTCACCTGTGAGCTCATGCTGAGGTGCCTCGGTTTCTCCTTTAGCTCCCAGGTCTTGGTGTGTGACCACCACCGGCACTGCATGACCCCGCTGCATCTTCACGACCACGTGGGCCTGGACACGAGGCAGAAAATTGCCATCTCCAGAGCAGAGCCTCGGTGAGGGAGCAGGAGAGAGCGAGGCTGCTGTCACAGCCCGTTTCCGAAGGGAAAAGCAGCCATATGGACGCAGAGCCTCCTTCAATAGCTCCGAGGAACGCGCGCGCGCTGCCAGGGTTTGATACAGGTTGGCTCAGCGCTCCCCAGACACGTAACGCACCTTCTGCAGCCCGAAACGCAGCCATCTCGCCGAGCCTCTCTTTGAATTAACGCTGCTCTAAAGATCAGGTTAAAAACGCTGACGTCCGTCCATTACACCAGGAGCCGTTCCCAAAGCTACTGTCTCTTTTTCAAAATGAGCCAAAGCAGCAAAGGGTTATTAACCGAGGGGAAAACGAGGACAGGGAGGGAACGTGCTGTTCTTTGATGGGAACTGCGCTAATGAGCATTACAAAAATACAGATCAGAAAACCTCAATGACAACTTCAACCCTAGAAACGCTGCGGTGAGACCTGCAGCAAAACAAGGGGGAGAACAGAAGGAAAAACCAGCCGTGGCCCAAGCGCCGTACAGCAGAGGGGACCTCACGCGAAACCCCTGGGTCCCAGCAGCAGGTTGTCGGAGTGAGCTGTCTGAGATCTTTTACAGGACCGGGTCCAGCAAAGCACCTACTCGTGTGCTTATCTTGCAGGGTAAGGGTGGCCTGGGAAGCGCAATGCTTCATGAAAAGGCACTTTTTTGGACTGGGGCCATGGCGATGGAGCTGAGTGCTCCAAACCCTAACCTGAGCAGGACCTCCCAGTGCTGCCTCTCCCCTAGACAAACAGCGAGCCCATGCTGAATGTCAACCTATATTTCAGGTGTTTAAAAATAAGCAAACTCGCCCCTCTCTACAAAATAACAAAAATCCTGGAAAAAACAGAGCACAAGCTGTGCCTTCACACCTCCCCCACCGAGCGCAAACCCAGGACAAGCGAAAGGAGGCTAAGTCCAACGAGAGGCAGGTTTTCTAACCAAAATGTTAGCACAGCCCTGACGCTCGTGGTGACAGGTACCGGCGCTGCGGGGAGCCCCCGGGCTCCCAGCGCTGCGCGGGCTCCGCGGGAGACAGGGGCTGGACCCCGGCGGGACGGATGCGCTAAATTAGGAACGAAAACATTCCCCCCTTGGCAGAAGGGGAGGCTCAAAGTGAGCCCTTGTCCAGCACAGCCAGCGGGTGAAGCAAGACGACGACGACAGCTCTGCCAGAGTCCAAAACATACTCGAGACTTGTTTTGAATGACTCTACGCGCAGCTTTAAAACGCTTAAAAATTTCCATCTGACCTGGCTGCAGAGCTGGGGGGGGGGGGGGGAGGAGAAGCTGCGTTTTGTGTCATACTCGGTTTTGTTTCCACGCAGCCGATGCGCTGACCCCGACGTGAATTTTTTTCACCAGGCAGTGAAAAGAGAGACCTGTCGGGGAGGGCAGTGCTGAGAGGAGCAATGGGATGTCTGTGCTGTGGGTGCGGGCAGCATCGGGTGCTTGGCAGCCCCCGAGGAGCAGGGTGGCTCCGGGGGCTCGCACTGTGCCAAGCCGTGGGGGTGACGAGCCCGGCGGGCAGGGCAGCGGCAGCAGCCGGTGCCCAACGCTCCTGCCGGCGGCTCGGCACCGCAAACAACCCTGCAGGAGGGAAAGGGAGAGGAAGAATCCCTTGAGGGATCCGCAAGGCACCAACGGAGCTAAAAATAAGCCCTGACAACAAGTCGGTGTAGAAACAGAAAACCAGGATCCCTAATAATAGAGGGCTGTCAGCCGGAGGAGGGAGACGCGCGGCACCCCGTGCACCGGTGCTGCCAGGCCGCGGTGCAGGGCTGCGGGGTGTCAGGGCTGAGGGACAGCAGGGCAGTGCTGGGGGGGACAGCAGGGACCTCGGGCCTCACCTGCGGCACGGACAGAGCCCGCTGCCCCGTCTGGAAGAAGCAGCAAACATATCTCCGAGGTCCTGGTGGCTACCTGCAGGCAGCGCCCCGCTCTCGGGCAGGGAGGTGTGTCTGCGGGGTTCCTCGCTGCTTTTCATCTCTGTGTTTTCCAGTTCCCTCTCAGGGCAGGCCGGCCGGCTCCTAGGAACCGGGATGCTCATGCCAAACTCCTCGATCCCTCCTCCGCTCCTTTCCAAGCTCCAAAGTCAAAGCCAAATCTGTCCTTCCCAGTGCCGGTCACCATCTTCCCCACATCCCTCGGATGAGATCAGGCCGGTGCCGGGACTCATCCCTGCAGCTGTCCGTGTTCCCTTCAGCTATCCTCCCCTTTCCAGGCCCCTCCAAGGATGCGTGCCCTGATCCAGGCTTTCCATCCCCCTGAACATGTGCCATCGCAGACAGAAACATCGGAGCTCAGGCCACGGTGAGCTCACAGCTATACGGCAACAGAAACATTCTTGGAAAGTTCATAAAGGGCTGCGGGTGGCAACTCGCTCACACCGTGAAACCCAAATGGGAATTTCAGGGCTTCACGGGACCAGAAATCCCTGCCCTGGATGCGAGCGCAGTCGATGAGGAGCACGCAAGGGCCTGGGCTTCACCCACCAGGCGCACACAGAAATCCAAGCACCCGCCCTGGTGCTTGCTGCTGCCCTGCGCAGCCCCGGGGAGGTGGGGGGACCCTGTTCTTCCCCATCCTGCTGTGCTGTGGGGGAACATCTGCGGCCACGGTGGTCCCCTGCATGCCTAGGGTTGGTGACAAAGCGCAGGGCTGGAGGGACGCAGGGCAAGGACAGGCCACCGGGGAGAGGGGCACCGGAGCCGGCGGGGAGGTAACTCGATGACTTTGGCCACCAAGTGCCCCCCCCGCACACCGCCCCCGGCGTCAGGCTCGGGTGACTAATGCTCCAGGAAGGGGACGCTGGTCTCCTGCAACGCTACCCGCTGCTAATCCCGCGGGTTTATCTGTCACTTCCGCGCGCCGGGAGCCAGCAGCACCCAGCCCGGCGCTGCGGAGCCGCACAGCGCCCGGCCCTGCTGCTCCTGCTCCCTGCTGCTCCTGCTCCCTGCTCCTCCCGGCTCTTGTGGTCCGGCCAGGGACCCCGTGTCCCCCATCCTCCGTATTCCTGGCACCTCTCCTGCGTCCCTGGAGCAGCCACGGGGACGTGCTCGCCGCCACGGGCACCAGCACCGGGAACCTGCAGCCGGTGCCGGCCGATGCTGTGCAAGTGCCGGGGCGTGTGGCTCGGCGCTAACCCAGCTCTCCTGCTCAGGAATGTCCAAATAAATACCGAAATGCATAAAAAGGACATAAATAAGGTTGCCTGAGATGGCTGTTTGTCTCCCGCCTGGCCAGGACCCCCTCGGCCTTGTTACTGTTTGGCTTGGCAGATGACAGCCGGGTAATTTGTTTCCATTGCAATGAAGTTCTAATTAACTGGAATAAACTTTTTACACTAAGTGTGTTTGTTTAACAAACTGGCTCTTTCAGAGCCTCACCGAGACCTGATTGATGCATGTGAGGGGAGTGGAAACACGCTGGGTGCTCGGGCATTAAAGATGCAGTGTCTGAGCAGGCCGGGCTGAAAGGGCTCTCTCTGTGTTTGGGAAATCAAAAATGACACCCCCGATGTCTGGGCCGGGGTGCGGGTTTCAGCGTGGCCTTTGTGTATTTAGGGCTTCGCGTTCACTTGCAGAGCCCAACAGGTCTCTGAGCAGCGAGGCACGCGGGGACGCAGCAGTCTCTGGTGCCCCGATGGCTCCGTCCACCCCCGGCTGCCTGTCGTGGCCACGCCACCGCCAGAAAAACCCCCCTGTGCCGTGCTGCTGGGGGTGTTGAGGGTGAAACCCCCTGGAGGGACCCCACAGGATCCTCGCTGGTGAAGCCAGCAATTGATAGCAGTGAGAACAAGGCAGTCGGGAAGCAGGCGGAGGGGATCTGGGCTCCCGGTGGCGCTGGGTGAGGAGAGGCTGGCAGGGAGCAGGGACCTCCTCATCCCCACAGAGACCCGGTGGGCTTGGGACTGGCAAATCTGCAGGACAAGGCTCCAGCACAGCCGGGCTCCTGCGGGTGGCAGGGTGCCGTGCACAGGCAGGGGGACTCACTGGAAACATCTGGGAAAGGGCAAAACACCCGGAACGGCAGCACATGAGCTGCACCCTCAGGACGGCAGCTTCTCAGAGCTGAAAACAGAGCAAGGACCCTCGGGACGAGCACTGATCAGCCCACCCACTGGTGGCCTGGCACCCTGGGACACAACGTGCTGTTAGAAGAGGGACAAGAGAGGAACACAGCGGGGAAGCAACAACAACCCCACTGCCAGGGCGCAGAGCCCCATCCCGGCCACCGCACCGTGCGGTACGGCCTGCGCCTGGATGCGCCCCGAGCTGTGCTTCAGCTGTCTAACGAGACAGCAGCATGAATAATAAGCGCTTCTGGAAAACAAAGCATCTCTGACACGAGGGGAGAAGGAGCACAGCTGAGCTGTCCCTCGCTGGATGCGTTTTCTTTCCTATCTCCCACCACAAAGAAAAGCCTGTAACAGCCCCTGCTTGAGACCTGTCACCTCCGGAGGTTTTCTTGAGGCATTCAAGCTTTTGGAAGGCTCGACTTTTCTATTTTTAAATGTAAAATTGCACATTGCGCTGGTTGCGGGTGGGGTAGGGTTCATTTTGCTGCCTCCTTTACCTCGTTCTTCTCGATGCACTGCAGGCGTTTCCATTTGCCCAGGGCATGGAGCCATTTCCTCATGGCTTTGGTGGTGGGCGCAGATGTAACCGTGTGGGTTGGGAGCAGCCAGGTAGGGACAACGGGACCTGAACACAGCCCCACTGAACACAGAGGGATCCCCAACAGTCAACCTGCCTGTGCTGGCCACAGCTCGATTCAGCCAGGTCTTTAATTAGGTTCTAATAGAACTATCCAGTGTTTCTTCAGCAATTGCTGTAGGCTCCCCCTACCCTCAGCTGCATTTTATGGATGTGTCAGAAGCCACAAAGTGGCAGGACAGGTGGCAGAGATTTGTCCAAGCCACCCCTCCAGGCTCCCTCTGCAGTCAGGGGCAAGGCTGGGCACTTCCCAAGTGGGATTTGTTTCCCCAGGAGCTGGATGGCGATGCTGGAAGTGGCGCCTTTTACATGGTGCCCCAAGCCAGAAGAGACACCCAAGCACCCATGCCCTCTTGGCTTCCCACTCTGCCCCCCGTGGGACTCAGCGTGCTGGTCTGCCTCCTGGCTTCGTTAATGACAGGAACCTGTGGGAAAACTCCAAGCCTCAGATCTCACCTTTGCGCACGCTGCTGTTAGGAAGCAGCAAAGACAACAAATTTCCCTCCTTTAATGTCCTTAGACGTACTGTTCCCTGAGCAAATTAGTGCCATCTACATGTCTCCCCACAGTCTGCTCAGCGCAGCCCAGGTAAATCAGCATACTGCCTGATTATCCCCCGGCTTCCCCGAGCAAACCACACCACCAGAAGCACCACACTTGACAGAAACCTGAAACCTGGCTGCTTTCAAGGCTAACGCTGTCATTTCCACCGCCGTGGGCAACTCTTGCCTTTGGTTCTCTTGGAGCTCCAGGGCCGCAGCGCTCCGCACCCCGTCGCTACTGGAGCGAGGAAGGAGGTCACCGAGCTGGAGGCAACACGAAGGCTTGGAGAGCCTTGGATGGGCTTGGAAGGTGGTGTCCCAGGAGATTCTGCCTGCCAGGCTCAGGAGCACGAAAATGCTCTCCTGCAGAACAGCATCTCTGGCAGGCGAGCCCAAGAACACCTCCCGTGCTGTCACACTCCAAGGAGCCGCTCAGACACAAGCCAGGCTGGTTGTGCAAAGGCTTAGGTGAGGACAAGCTTTTGAAGGGCGTGCTGCCTGATCTGATTTCTCATCACTCTGTGGCCCAGCTGTCTATCTGGCACCGCAGGTGAAAGCATGGGGAGAAAATACCAGGAGTGTGCGTTTGAATAAAAAGCCAGAACAATCTGGTTGTTCCTTTTCTTCCTCCCTTCCCTACCAGAAAAGCATCAGAAATGGTGCTGGTGCTTTGCTGACAGGCAAGGCAGCAAGTTGCCGTGCCACCAGCACATGCTCTTGACATGACGTGGGGCAGTGAGGGTGAGTAAGGAGCACGAGGAACTGGAAATTTTCACTCACGGACAGAAATTTCACGCTCTCGACACCGCTGAAACCTGCTAAATGAGGTCAGGAGGCAGAAGCCTCTGCACAGGAGGGGTGAGCAGGGTAGGGGAGGACACTGCATATTTATGATGTGTGCTGGTTTTTCTCTACAATTACAGATCTTTTACTGGTACATGAAGATATATAGATGTACCTTTGCACCAAGGATCAAGACAAGACACCGTGCTGCATACCTGAGCCGACACAGGGCGGCACGAGTTCAGCCTTAAATGCTTTTTCTCAGCGGACAGCAAGAAGCAGTGGGTTTGCAAGTCACATGCGAGGAGACTCAGAGAGCCAGCAGCAAAACACCATGTGCATTTCTAAACACTCTAGAGGATAACTTCTCAATCTGAAAGGCACAGCAGTCAACAGAAGGTCAAGCAGTCGCTGGCTGCCCGGAGACACAGCCGAGGCTGGCAGCTCTCTGCGTGGACCAACAAGAGGATGGTGGCAGCAGAGCTGTGCACGCTCCCTGCTGCAAAACAGCTGTTTTCACAAGGCAGGAGATGGGAGAAACTGATGGTAAAGAAAAGCTTTGAAAAAACAGAATGAAAAAAATAAGAATTCCGTAAGTGGGGTTTATTGAACGTCTGTAAAGCCCCGTTTTGCAGTTAGGAAAATGAGCAAGTGGCTTAAAAACCCTGTTTGCTAAATGAAGGCTCAGAGTGGGAATGGAATACACAACAAAGAGTGGACAATCTCTACGAAAGATTACAACGTGTAGAAAGCTGATAAGGAAAACTAAAGATAGAAGGGAATAGAAGAAAATGCATGGCTGGGACAGGCTCCGCACATCTGCTATTTGGAGCCCAACAAATTTTCTCAACTGGCCCATTTTTAGGCAGAGGCAGTAGCCTCTGATAATGATACAGAAAAAGCAAACACGGCCAATAAATACTTATTCTGTATTTGGGGAAAAAGGCAAGAATAAGGCACTTCAGAGGAGAGCAGAAGCTTTCCTAACCCATCGGTAACCTCGGAGACATCTCCGAAGCCCAGCACCACCAGCAGTCAGCGCAGGCAGCCTGCGTGGGGATGCTCCAGCAGCCCAGGAGAGCTTTTGGGCACTCGGCTGGCTCTGAGCAGGGCTCAGGCTGCCGCAGCCAGATGGCAAATGGCTCCGCTGCAGCAATACGCGGAGCCAGCAGTAGGGGTGACCTAGTTAACTACTACATGGTCAGATGTAAGACCCAGAAGCCAGGGCTCATCTGGAATTAAATTAAGAAATAATTAAAGGATGCAGGTTATAATTAAAGTCAGTCAGCAGGTCTTTGTGGGAAAGAGATCTTGTCAAATGAACCTGATTTCATTCTTTAGTGAATCCAGGCTGAGTTGAAAAAGGCGCTGCGTACATTACGTCTGTGCAGTCAGAGCTCTAAGTGCTTCACCACACTCAGACTTTAAACGATAGTACTATACAGTATCCATAAAGCACATTAAACAGATTAAGAGCCGGCTGACAGGTCTCAAACAGAAGTCGTCAACGGGGAATCGTTAGCGAGGTGTTTTCAGCGAGGCTCCACGGGGAGCGCGCTAGTCGATAATTTCACCAATGATCAAGAAGAAAATACAAAATCCTGGCTCGGAAAATTAGCAGGTGACAGCAAGATTAATGTAACAGTAAATATTGATGAGGAGAGAGCGAAATGAGGGTTGCTTGGTAATGTCGAGCCCATTCAAACCCCGTGTACGAGGGAGCTGCCCAGCGCCACCGCACACCTACGAGGACGAATTCTCGGCCGCGGTTGTGAGCAGGGGCTGTGTCCCAGATGGGGGGGAGACTCCAGGAAGGCTCAAGGGTCACCACGGGTGAACAGCTCAGCACAAGGCCCTAATGTGATGCTGTGATGAAAAGAGCTGATGCGGTTCTTGGGGGAGAGGAGAGTTATATATATATATATATAACGCTGCTGGGACCGATAGCGAAACACTCGTGCAATTAAGATGCCCGTGTTTAAAATGGGACACTGAAAACCAGAGAGGCTGAAGGGATGAGTCACAAAATTGATCCGAAGGCTGGAAAAACGTCCTGCTTCGAAAGACTTGAGCTACATTCAGTTTATCGACAGAAATTCTGCCCCCCTCCCCCCCAACCAGGGTGCATTTCAGAGGAGGAACCAGCAGGTGCCAACCACCCCGAGCCGGCAGACACAGAGCCAACAAGCTCCAACGAGTTTCAGGTCAGGACCAGGTACCTCTCTGAGAAGCCTGGAGGGTTGGATGCCACAGGGAGGCCAACCACAGTCGTTTCAGCTCACAGAGGAGCATGTGGGCAGCACCTGCAGCCCAAACCCTGTGAATCTGATGGTCCCTTCCCCACCAAACCCATGCCGGTGAAGCGCAGGGGGGCCCTGGAGCTCTGAGCCAGGTGACCCCAGAGGGAGCAGCTCTGGGGGGTCCCCATGAGGACATGGGAAGGCAGCGAGCAGCAGGCAGGGTGCTGGCTCCTGGAGGACGAGGTTGGGAGCCAGAATCCCCAGGGCTGTGAGGAGTCCCCCGTGCAGGGCTCCTGCCAGCACCCGGAGGATCAGCAGCGCACCGAGCGGCGCGGGGCAGACCGCGGCCACTTCTCCCCCCCAGCTGCGCAGGCTGCTGCGGGTGGGTGGGAGCCCTCCCATGCCAAGAGCATCTCTGCGTTGACTCACTGCCGCAAACACTTTGCTCTCCTGCTCGGAGAACACAGGCTTGGTTATTTTGTTAAAGAATGCCCGTCTTCCTACGCCTGATTCCCTTTCCGTGATTAATGCCGAGCGTAGCTAATGTGGAAGGGCTGCAGCTGGTGCATAGGTGGCTCCTGTGCTGCTCTCGTGCTCCCCACCCAGAAAGAGGCAGCACAGCCCCAGCTTCGATCTTTTCAGTGCCCCCACCACCAGACCAGGGACCCCCAGCACCCAGCCATCCCACAGCTCCTCGGCCCCTCTGCATCCCCCTCCCCAGCATCTCTCCAAGCTGGACGCGCTGCCCTTCTCCTGGCTGACCCAGAAAATCCTTTTCTTTGCCCTCAGGGAATGTCTCCTCCACGTTTCCCCCGAGGGAAGAGGGGGGCACAGTGTGAGGACCGGCCCCAAGCCCCCTGAAGCCAACTTGGCAGCACCAGGAGAGCGCTCAGCTCACGGGACTGCACAGGACGGGACAGAGGAAGCACAACGGCAAGACACCAGTGCTGGAGATGGGCATCGGGGCCAAGCAGGTTTTTAATTGGACTGGAGGTGAAATTACAAAAAAAAAGAAAAAAAAAAAAAAAAGATTAAAAAAATACAGCTTTGGTTTAAAGAAAGGGGCTGGGGGGATAAGGAGAAAAAAGCCCTTCAAGTTTCTATGACAACCAGCACAGCAAGAGCCTGCACTGTAATCTCACTTAACACATTAAAAGCTGCACAGAAACAACTAAACCCTAAACTTAGTTCTGCTGGAGCTGGGCACCGTGGGCTCCTCCAGCCCCAGCCGTTCCTCCTTCTGTCCAGCAGGGCTGAGGCCGAGCAGCTCCTCGTCCCCGCTCCCTCGGGCTCGGATATGGTTGGGCTCCATGTGGGCACGGGGAGAGAAGGGGGTCCCTGCCCTCGGGTCTGGGTGCGGAGCACCCCACCATGATCCTCCCGCCCCATCAGCTGGAGGGGCCTGGGGCAAGCAGTGCCATACACCAAGCACCCAAAAAGAAAATGGTTAAGAATTGCATTTCTTCTTAGTTTACCAAAAATGTGTTCTTCGGTAGGACCTACCCAGCGTGTAACCTGGTGCTATTGGAGAGGTGCTCAGCACCTGTGCAGCACCGGCCCCCAAGGGCAGGAGGCAGCAGGAGGTCTCCAGATGACCCTGTGGGATCAGAGTGCTACTGGCCAGGACCAGGCCACCTTATTTTACAAGGGCTGGGGAGGCTTCCCAAGGTCCAGGAGGAAAGCAGCAGAGCTGGCCGGAGGCTGCAGCACCGATTTCTCCTGCACTCCGCAGACATCCAAAGCTGGGAGCCATCTCCTGCCGCTCGCACCCATCCTGCCAACCCTCCTCTCCTCGACAGCTCCACTCCAGATCCATTCTCCATCCCCCTGGCCAGCACTGGGCACTGCTCCCCCTCTCCCCAGTGCTCCCCTTGCACCAGCTGCACCACCTCTCACGCCCCGATTTCCCTGTGCTTCCTTCTCCCAGTGCTTGGCACTTTGCAGGTGAGTCCGAGTTACTCGACGAGGATCCCAGCCACTGCAAAAGAAGTCAGACCGTGCATGCATGTCCATGCCATTGTCATTACCACTGTAATAATAATGCCTGAGTCAAGGAGGCAATCAAATGAACACCCCACTTAGGGACACATCTAGATGATTATGACGGCCTTTGATGCTTCCAAGATGTAAATACCGATTGCTAGATCCTTAAAGATGCCAGGGTTTTACAAGATAATGATTCAACGATGAAACACTCACTTTCATGTAAGCGCTGGCACGGAAGAGCCTTGGTGTAAAAGATGAAATGTTCTACCTTAAGAGCAGGGCGATAATGAATTAGCTGCAGAGACGTCTTGGCAGAATGAATACTGCAAGGCAAAACAAACACAAGATGCTGCTTTACGTAAGGCGGTTTCAGAGGTTGGTTGTGTTTACACCTCTGAGGCTGAAGCATGGGAGGTGGGCGGCAGTCTTTCATCCGAAATGGAGACAGAGCCATAAGGTGCGCCTATAAAAGGGCCGTGGGATGCTGCTGGCGCGAGATGTGGGCTTTGAGACATCGGGGCTCTCCTGCACGACCACGTCCTCCCTGGGGACTGAGCGAGCAGATCAACCGAGAGCCTTTTGTGTCGCTGCAGCAGCCTTGACACCTCCAAGTGCCTGGCAGTGAGCTGCTCCGCAGCGAGGCCGCCCTGACAGCTGAGCACCGCTCCCAGCCGAGGAGACAGCCTGGGCAGGCAGCTCCGGCAGCGAGTCGGTGACACTTTAATTAAAACCAGGTATTTGCTAGGGGGCTTTATGACTGCTGTTACAACGAAAATTTCCTTCTCCGTTTGAAGAAAGTGAGAAACTGTCAGTCCGCGCCTGACATTGAAGAGCCAATATATGCCACCGGGAATCAGCCGTCCTCAGCCCCTGCCAGGGCTGCTGAGTGAGGCCAGCCCTTCCCGCAGCCATCGGGCAGACGTGCCTGTCCCAGCAGAGCCCTGTCCTCTGTCCTGCCTCTCAGCACGGCAGCCCCTGGATCCAGCCCCTGGGGTGCTCCTTCCCCAGCTGATGCCTGCCAGAGCCCAGCTGGAGCGGGGCTGCGGGCGGGTTGCGTGGGGAGCTACGTCCCCAAGCTGCATCGGATGAGATCGATTAGGTTGGGATGTATCAGACACACAGCTCAGCACGAGGAAGGTGCTGTGCCTGTTCTCATGGGATGCAGCAGGAGGCTGGAAGAGCCCTTGCAGGCGATGAATCCTGCACGGCTGGCGCGGTGCTGGACTCATGGTAGCCCCCAGTATGTCAAGCTCCTCTCTTGGGAATTTCAGCTACAGCAGCTCTTTGTGTGCCTGTCCTTCCTAAGGTGCTTTCTAGTTCATTCAGTTCTCAGGTGACATGAGTCTTTAAGATTAAGCCTTCTTGATCCAAGCAGCATTCTTGCATGTAATGTGGAAGAGGGAACGTTGCCTCCCGGACACACAAAAAAACAGGATCTGCAGCTCCTGACATGGGCCAGGAGCTGGAATGACCCTAAACACCCTTGTGAAACCCTCAGAAGTCCAAAAATCTCCCCAGAGTGGGCAGCAACATCATTGCAGCTCTATCTGGGACCCCTGCCTCCCCACTGCACTGTGCTGGGTGCTTGCCCCATCGCTTTGGGGACATCCCAGCAGGAAATCTGTGCCCGGGACAAGCAGTGGCAAAACCCATTGCTCAGAAGACTTCTGGGACCCTTTTCTTTTTCCTTCCCTTTTCTTTTTCTCTAACCTAGACCTGCTGTGAAAGCCCAAAGGCACCAAGCAGCGAGCAGGGGGATGCTCAGCAGTGAGGCACCGTCTCTGAGCACAGAAAAGGAAAAGCAGAGGAAAAACTGCCAGGTTTGCTCCAGTAGAGGTGCCCCTCCAGCCACCTGCTTCCAAGCTTCTCTCCGATCACCAGCCTGGCCATGTGGACGTGTTGATATAACCCCCAGCTCAGCTCAGCTTTGGGAGCCAGCCACAGGCTGCAGCCTGCGCTCCCATCCCGCATCCCGAAGGGCTCGAGGAGCACGGCTGCTGGGACACTGCAAGGGTGCTGTGTGTTTATGTTTCAATACAATTACTAAGTAGATTTCTGTATATATATATATATATATATATAAATGCTAGATGAGATATGTGTGTACATAAACCATGTATGCCAATATGCACAAATATTTAAGTGATAAGCATTCGCCCTTCTAGTGTAAAACCCCTGTAGTGTGAGGTTAATTATTCTTTAGTTTCAAGGCAAATAATTGTCAATAAAAACATACGGGCACAGAAGGTGTATGAATCAAAGAACCACAGAATGGCTCAGGTTGGAAGGGACTTTAAAGATCACCCAGCTCCAACCCCCTGCCAGGGGTTGCCACCCACTAGATCAGGTTGGCCAAAGCCCCATCCAGCCTGGTCTCGAACACCTCCAGGGATGGGGCACCCACGGCTGCTCTGGGCAGCCTGTTCAGTGCCTCACTGCCCTCCGAGTGAAGAATTCCTTCCTCACGCCCAATCTCAACCTTCCCTCTTTTAGTCACACGTAACTTTACAAAACACGAGTGATATCCCAGCAAGTTAGGTAATGTAACATCCCTCAGCAGCTCGGCCAGACCTGCCTGCATCTGGGCTGCCTGTGAAGTGCCACCAGCTGCTGGGGACCCGGCGCTGAGCCCTGCCATGCAGGAGGGCTGCGGTGTCAAAAGCGCCTCTGCCTGGGGCAGTGGCGGTGCTAAAAGCATCCGGAGGATCAGAGCGGAGCAAGCTGGGGGCAGCAGAACCACGAGGCACCACGGACCTCTGCTGCAGAGCAGCCACCAAGGAAGATAAATAGGGTGAGAATTAAGCCAAGCCGGATTGCTGTGATGAGACAAACCACACGGCCAAATTCACGGTGGCACAGGGAGCCAGAGAGCACCGACGAGCTCCTGGATCTGCAGCAGCTTCTGTCTGTGCCTGTACCCACTGCCCTGACCTGGCCCCGCTGCACACGCAGGGAGGTGGAAGGCCTTGTTCTCCATTGTAAGGTAGAGAAATGCCCCCCATTCCTCTGAGGAGATGAACTACAAAAGCAGCACTATGGTTTTTGCTATCATCTACCACCACAACCCCCCTGCGGGAAAACTGACGAGTTTTCCTGCTCTTTTTTATGTTTTCTCCAAATCTCTGACAAAATCTCACAAAAGCTCCAGCTGGAAGAGGGACGCTAGAGATGCTTCAGTCTTTTCTAAGCATGCTCGTCAAAAACACGCACTCTACATGAGCACACAACAGCGCTGCGATAAGAAATCTCAGACGACTCTTAGTAGGGGTCACGGGCACACATTTATAAATCCCCTGCCAAACGTGTGTTGATTTTGTCATCGCATCTACGATGACTCCACAGCCTCCTGGGATACCCCTCTGATCTCCCACAAAGCTCCGTGGGATTAAACAGCCTGGGAAATGGTTCTGGCTGTGTTTTCAGAAGTCTTTTGCTGCCAGTGGTCTTGGGAAGCTGGTGGTCAGTGCCTTGGGGCAAGCGGACAGAGCAGCTCTGAAATGAGACTTTTTAGCAGGGACCCAGGAGACTAGTGTTGAGCTTGCAAAAACTTCCAGTGCTTAAAGAGAGAGGAGCCAACAGATAACCAGGAACACAAAGGAACTGGCACTCCCCATGCCAGGCAGCAAGCCAGCAGCTCCTGAAAGGGTTTGGGGACACACTCTGGCATCCCAGGACACTCCAGATGCATCTGCTCTAAGTGTAAACGGGATCAGGAGGGGAGGGAGGATGCAGCCACAGTGCTTGCTGTGGGCTCAGCAGCGCTGGGAGCACCTCTGTAGGAACGTTTGGGAAGCAACAAGGAAAAAAAAAAAACAAGAGCAGAAGCCCAGTGAATTTTGGAGGAGAGAAGATGTCCTCAAACCAATTCCCTTTTAACTCTCCAAACCACACCCTCCACTGACGATCCTGCATGTCAGAGCACTATCCCACAACTTCAGAAACATCTGTGGCATTTTTTTTCAGAACAAAACAGGCGATAACATAAGGATGCTTTACTTCTCCCAGACAGAACAGGAGCAGTACAGGGTCCGACACGCGAACGTGCTCAGCAGCACAATGCGCAGCTGTTTCGTGGTCAGGGCCAGAATTGAAATTCTCACCATGGGTTTTCGTAGAGTTCGCCTCCATCCAACCCATCGTGCTATCAGACACATCCTTCCAGCAAAGAGACAACCTTCTTGCCTCGAAGGTGCCATGCTGCCACAAGGCTCTGGAAGTGCTGGGTGCAACAACATAACCGGCCCGAGAGCGAGCTCTGTTTGCATTTCAATACGGGTCGCAGAGGTCGACAGCACTGTAAGTGCTCCGCTTGCTCTCGCTCGCTTATGGACTGTCGCAGCTTGCTCAGAGCCACGGCCAAGGGCACACACCAAGTCACCAACTGCTCGAGCTGGTGGGGTGATTTGCAGATCCTTTGTTTGTGTTCATGAATACGGTGGCCCCAGAGAGCCTCCTCCTTCTCTCTCACCCCTGCGGCTCGCCGCGATTTGCACTTAAGCTGACGGAGGAAGACAGGCGTCAATGTCAACGCAGGGGTTGTGGAGATGCGCGAGACCAGCCCGTTGCGACACGGAGCGAAACCCTTCAGCTCCCCACAGCAGCGCAGCTGTGCAAAGCAGGAGCAGAGGGAGCCAGGGGTGGGAGAGGTCACCTCCGCATCCCCGCTGCCCGGCCGCCGGGTCCCGGCTCTGCTCCCCAGGCTCAGCCAAGCTGTCGTGACTCCTCCTGACCTGATTTAATGATCTGCGTACGCCCCGAAGCCAAAGCGATTGACAGCCCTTCCACTGCTATCCTCGCTCCTGTAATTGCGGCAGCTATTCTTGTACGCCAAAATGTCTAATCTTAGTAAGCCACAGAGCTGCTTGATAATATGGACCAACCGGGAATTTCCATGCGATTACTCACCGCAGCTACTGGCACTTACTTGGGCTGGTAAAAGTCCTTCTTGTCTGCTGACCCCAGGCTCTGCAAGACACAAGACAAAACAGAAATGTTTCTTTAACCCTTTGCCAAGCAGGTTTCACTGATGAAGACGCGTGGCGAGCAGGCAAAGCTGTGCCTATGGGTGCGTGGGGGCTGCCTAGGCAGGCTCGGGGCACCTGCAGCCACTGAGCATACCGCGGGCAGGGCCCGCAGGCAGCCGGGGCTGTGACAGGACAGAGTCAAAGCAGAGGCACAAGGATGTGTTAGGTTTGAACCCAGTGGGTCCAGGCACAGCCAGGTCTGCCACCATGTGCAGAAGGGTGGCACCTTGCGCCAGGAGGCTGGAAACAGGACGGGGTGCAGGGCCGGCAGAGATTTCAAACCCCACAGCCACTCCCCAAGGATAGGGCCACAAAATTCTTCCGCCAAGAAAAACCACACCAGATCCCAAACACATGAAAGCCTACCAGGGACAGCCTGGCGCACTTCAAGTCTCCCATTTGCTAGCACCTGCGGAAATGTCACAAATTCCACCACCACCATGATCTGCTCAAAGTCTGACACCGCCCCAGGCACACGGGGGCTGCTGGAGAGCTGGGCCAAGCACAGAAGGGCCACTGCCACCCGAGGGCTGCAGGAGGGCAAGCTGCGCAGGACACGGAGGATGCTCGAGGTGGGCCAGATGGACAGCCAGACCCACCAAACCTCCCCCTCCTCCTCTGCTCGGGGACAGTCCTCACCTCACGCCCCGCCAGGATGGGGGGCAGCAGCCCGCAGCGCGGGGTGACCCCACCACCACCGTCCCCGTCGTCCCCGTGTCCCCACAGAGGCATGCCGGCTCGCGGGCAGCGCTGGGGCTGGGGCTGGGGCTGGGCCGGCCGCCTGCTGGAGTTTTGCTCCACGGTTGCCAGGCAATGGCGAAGGCAAACTCTGCTTCTGCTTCAGCGGGGAGCAGCGGGCCCGAATGCTGATCAGGGGCGCAGGAGCAGTCCCGGCCCCGCACTGCCCCTGCCAGCACCCCCCAGCCTTGTTCCCACCCGGGGTCAAAGGAGCAGAGGAGGAAGGCCCCAGCTTTAAGCAGGCAGGGCTGAGCCGGGCCCAAAGCACCCCACGGCCCCAGGGGCTGCCAGGCCAGCAGGCAGTGCCCTGGCCGTGTCCCCCCAGGGTTGGGGGGCACCGGGAGCATGGGGCTAGGTGTATGTGGTCCTCACACTCATCCCATGATGGGACAAGCCTTCCTCCAGCCTCCCCACAGGGAAAGGCTCCTCGCCAGCCCATTTGTTTCACCACCCTCGTGGTCTTCCTTGGGAAATGTCCTTGCACTGCCTCTCCCCAGCACTTGCCTCATTCTCGCTCCACTTCACCATCAAAGCAGGCAAATTCCCCGACGCAGAGCTGCAAGCAAGCCCCCACCTCGGGAACACCTCCACTCTTTTGGGCACAGCACTCCCACGAGACATTTCATTACTTCTTTAAACTCGACATCTAAACCACAGAGGTACGGTTCCCAAACTACGGCTACAACACAGTTCCCGAGCCACAACAAATTCAGCTTCATAGGATCCCTGTGCCAGCAGGGATCGCGGAGAGCTGGAGATATTTAAGGAGAAGCTGCAAGCAGCTTCCTCAGCACCCTCCAAGCGACACATGGGGAATGTGCATCCTGCAGCCCGACCCCAGCCCAGCTTCAACAGCTCTGGGCCAGCAGGGAGCTGGTGAGGAGCGAGCAAAGCCATCGGCCACGGCCAGCAGCAAGAGCCCCCGTGGGCACGGCCTCTCAGCCCCGTTTGCAAGCCCCTGGGCAGGATGAGCTGCACGGGCATGCTCCCAGATGGTGGTGGGAGCTTGTTGAGCAGCTGGTTTTTAAAAGTCACAGGAAACTAGCTTTGGAGAGGGGAAAAACAAAACAATAAGATGGGGCGCGATTGTAGCAGGGACTAGCCAAAACATCTGATTTTGAGCCTTATTAAGAACATAACTATCGAGGAGGGAAAGCCGAATTCCAGCAACATGTCCAAGGAATCAGGCCTGGAGCAAGGCCCAGAGCTGTGGATCAGCTCCTGGCTCTACCACCACCCCGCTGGCTGACCTCAGGCTCTTTCTTCCCTCTCCGTGCCCGAGCCTCCCCAGTTCCTTTGCCTCATCCCTCTCTTCCCGGAAGAAAGAGGGACCATGCACGGCAACCAGGCAAAATTCCCACCGCATTTCAGGACTTTCTGCTGAGCACACGCAAGGGGCGAGGACGTGCTTTGACCACCTCTGCGAGAGGTGCAATTGATGGGTTAGCGGCAGCTGGAGGTGGCCGCAGCATCACCCTGGGGCAGCGACAGCTCCGGCACCACCCCACAGAGTATGGCAATTTTGGCTGACAGCAACAGGAGGGGACGATGGCCAAGAAGTGGTCGAGGGAAGGACCCCTGGGTGGAAAGACCACCGTAAGGAAGCAGAGCGGAGTGAAACAGAGGAAGGCAACACAAAGCTGGAATCTTAGGAAAACCGTCCTGGCGCTCAGCTTGAGCAGAGTTTGAGCCAGCTCCAGAGGGGAGGGGTAGAGCAGCATTTCTATGGGCTTTTAGAAAGCTGACCTGATAAGGCATGGAGACATGTGCCAAGGGGACAGTTCCTGGCCTTACAGGGACCTCGGGAGAGCTCTTCTTTTCCTGTCTGTGCCTGGGAACTGGAAGAGGCAGAGAGCTCCCAAAAATGAGCAAAAGGTGGCTTAACATTTTTCTTTGCTTTCTGAAAGGAAGGATAGTTCCTCCTGAACCGATACAGGCTATGGAGGCTTTTATCTGTGCAGTCATACAATAAAAAACCAAACGCCTGCCTTCGTGCTTGCATTATTACTGGTGGTCTACTGGCTGCCAGGAGAGTCATCTGCTGGTGGTTCAGGCACATCCGTGCATAGCTGGGGTCTCCAGAGGCTGCGGCATGACAGCTCCACAACCAAAATAAATCCGGGAGCCACAGAGGCTCTGGGAGGCTTGCTGATGCTGCAGGGAGACCCTCGCCTTCCCGGGGGGACAAGGGGAGTGGCAGCATCCCTGAGTTCAAAGAGCCCCCCGCGTGCTCCGAGCCTCCCCACGCAGCGTGAGTCACCCTCCAGCGGGGCCGCGGCGCTGCCTCTCGTTTGCTCACTTCATTGATGACTCAGGGTTTAGGAAGCACGTTTTAAATCCCTTAATGAAATAATGGAGAGAGTCTTTTTTTTTTTTTCTTTTTTATTTTTCTTTTTTTTCTTTTTTTTTTTCTTCAGCATGTATTTTTAAAACAAATACTTGAACGAGGCTTGCGCCCTTCTCCATCATTCCCTCCTGAGACACACGGCTAGGGGGACTGAGCCTGGGGCACCCAGGGGACATAAGCAGCCCCCAGCACCTCCCAGTGGGGATGGGCAGGGAAGGAGAGAGCCCATGACTGGCCTGGACAAGCCCTGCAGAGCCCAGCGGTGCCCTGGGGCATTGCTGAACAGCGGGGCTGAGCCTCGGGGGCACACACCCTTCTGAATGCGGATGGGCGCTGATGGTGACCTCCTGCCCCTGCAAACTGCCCCAGCAAAACAAGGAAGCAGCAGAATGGGATGCTGGCACCGCATCCACAGCTCCTGGGCCAGAATGCAGACTGCCAAGACCGGGGATTGTCTGCCAACTTGATTAAGAAAGTGTTGTCCCAAGCATGGCCAAGGTCATTACCATTACCCCCAGAATCCTCCCCATGTAAGAATAACTGACCCAGGCTGGTGCTGCGCTTGTTTTGAACACCAGACCTCTCTGTGTGATGCTCACAGCCCTTCTGCTCTTGCCTCCAAAAATGCAACATCACAAGAAGCACCTTAGAAATGGTAAGAGGGTAAAAGGAAGGTAACAGGATGAACTGAGAGATCAGAGTGGTTTTATTACCATAAAGGAACCACCATAAGGCCACTTGCCCAGATTGTTAAAAAAGCAACCCTTGCAGGTTGCTTTTAACCTGCCTGTAAAAGCTCAGCCCCCTGGGCTAGTGGGGCAGCACCAGCAGCACCTGGACCCTCTTGGAGGCTGGCCCTGTAGCACCACGATGCAGAGAGCAGCACCTGCCTGCTCCCCCGTCCCCAGCGGCGTTCCCATCGCTGCTCTTCCCAAAGCTCCCACAGGACAGAGCAACCCCACAGGAACAACACAGCACCCTGGCTGGCTTCAGCACTGCCCCAAAATCCCCTTTTAAACACCACATTTTGTACAAAATGTCAAAGGCATCCGTGGGCTTGGCTTTTCGTTCAAACCATGACCCACCACTTTCACGAATCCTTTGCAAACCTGCGAGAGCCAGGGCCAAGCTGAGCACCTGAAATTATTTTCTTAATATCACATTTCAGGCACTAAGTAAACTACTTTGCAAGTTACCGCCAGCCTTGCTGGTCCCCAGCAAGAATTAGCACAACGCGCCGCAGACATAAAAGATGAGACCATTTTAAAGGACGGCACCGAGTTCGGAAATTCAGCCAAGCTGGGGAGATAACAGGCACGGCGCTGCAAACGAGGTTGCCCACGGAGGGGCTGAGGCAGAGGTTTTGCATTATCTGTTTATTCACACCAGCAGCCATCAATCCTCTTGCACTTTTTACTCTCCTAATATGTTGCCGAGCGTAATCTCAGCTCATCTTTTTCCGGGCAGCGTCCCTCGGAGAGCGAAGTTATTAGCGAGGCTGAAGAAGCCTCATGCAATTGTTTAGAAACGACACCAAAATAATCCCCAAAGACAGGCAGCTGCTTGCAGGTGGCAGCTTTCTGAGTCGTTCTAATAAACTCTAGCTCAGTAACTCCCAGAATAATCAATGCCCATACAAAAAGCAGGCAAAAACCGAGGGATGAGTTCTTTTTCCCTGCTAGAAGAGCAGGGAAATAAACCTGTGGGCTGAAGTCCATGCTGCAAAGCTGCCCTCTGCAAACCTCCTCGCCTGCTGGGATGGCTGCACCCGTGCCCGAGGTCCTGGGAGGGGACAGGCTGGCTCCTGTGGGATTTGGGCACGGGGGCAGCTGCTCGGCCCCGAGGCAGGGCAGGGTGTGCTGGGGGCTGTGGCTGCGCTGCCCGTCCCCCCCCCAGCGAGATCCTGGTGGTTTGTGCTGTCAGGCACAGCCCTTAGCCAAGCTCGGCGTATCTGCAGCATGCTGCATTTATGACTAATCGGGAGGCGATGCCTGACTGTCGGAAGGGCAGGAAAATTCAGAGCACGGGGATGCAAGAGGATTGCTCGGAGGTTTTGTCCACCCGTCCTTGCTAACAGCACCCCTCTGCGCCAGGGCTGACCCCCCCAGCGCAGCCCGGCACTCAGCATGACCCACCTGCAGCACAAAATCCAGTACTTTAGCCCCAAAATCTGGTGGCAAGGGAGCTCACAGACCAGGCCACGTGTGGTGGGACAGAGAGAGCAGCAGGAAGGAGGAGGACACGTGCCTCTTGGAGGCTCTGATCTCTTGGAGGAGCCCTTTTGGCAGAGGCAGCCCCCGAGCACTGGTGGGCACGGGGGTGTGCATGACAGCAGCCCCAGCTCCAGCCCTGGCCTTCCGTCGTGATCCTGCCTCCTGCTGGGACCGACGCAGCCAGGGGATGCTGATGGTCCCCAAACCTCCCTGCTCAGCATCCAGCACGTCCCAGCTCTGCTCTCGAGCACGAGTCTGACCCAGCCTCTACCCTCACCTACAGAGCTACCGACACGGCCACGCAAGCGAGGTGCCTTGAAGTATTCCAGGTGCTCCGCAGCAGGGCAGAGCAGCACAACCCGTGCCTGGGAGGTTGGAGGAGCTCCCAGTGTCCTCCCAGGAGCTGCAGGGGCACTGCACAGAGGAGCAAATATCTGCAGGTGGGACCGAGGAGGAAGGGCCCCAAGTGCCAGCACCACGAGCCGTACCGGCACAGCCCTGCAGCCTCACACACCCCTCCCTTGCCTTCGTTACAGCAGGCAATTAAGTGCAGGCAACTGGGCTTGGTGTGGCACAAAACCTTCCTCTCCTCCACCTGGGTAACGAGGACGGGCTCCTTCCACAGCCTGCCTTCCTACAGGAGGAAAGCCAAGCCTGCTAACGAGCCTCTGCCAACACAGCCACCCCACAACAAACACATCCATTTCCACTCCTCGCTGCAGCCCCTGCACCAGCCAGAGCCTGCCCTGTCCCCCCAGTGTCTCCCCGCCTGCCCCGTACCCTCGGCCCCTTCCCAGACCCCCAGCAGGGCTGCTCCCCCACAGCCCCTACCCCACGCTAACACCGAGCAGAGCTTCAAAGCATTTCTTTACAGAGCTCAGCCACGAAAGCTTTCGCTGCACTCATACTGCGCTGCTAGGTGCCTGTGGATTTAACTGATGCGTGCACCCGTGAGTGTGGATGCACGGCCTCGTTATCGACAGGTTTCTCTTTTCCAAGGGATTCCACAAGCTCTGCTGACACAGCCCAGGAGGCATCCACTTGCTGCTGCTTCACAGGAGAGTTTCTCTGCATCACAAAACTTGTAAAGCTGCTGCCAAAACCGCTGCAGCTCGTAAACTCCGCGAGCTCAACAGCCTGCAGGGTGACACTCGCACAGGCACGGGCACCCTCTCTCCGTGTTTGCATTCATCAGGCCCTTAATTAGGTGGGGAAGGAGCTGCAGGAGGAGCAGCAGACAGGAGCTCTAACAAGCAGCTGAGAGCTGTTACAAACAGCACGCTGCGCATGTGCTGGTCTCTACCTTTTTTTTTTTTTTCTCTCTCTTTCTTTCTTGATTACAGCCTGCAAACTATTACTGCAACTTTAAGCACGTCGGGAAAGAGCTATGCTCGGGCTTAAGTGTTTGCAGAATCAGGGCCTAGACGTGCGGATGGATGTGTTGCTATTTATACCAGAAAGCCCTCGGCACAGTGCATGGGGGTGCAGCGAGGCTGAGCCAGCGCTGCCACCAGGACCTGGGTTTCTCTTTTGCTTCCTTTCAGGGGGGGCAGCTGCCTGCTCTTGCATGAATGCCCCGCCTGGTATTTTTATCTCCGGGCTTATGAGCTTGCGCGTGTTTATGCCGGTTTGTAGGTGAAGTTACGTATTTCATCACCGAAAGGGAAAAAAAAAAAAACAAAAAGGAAATACAAAAGGCTGGAAGCCGTGTAGCCAGCTCCCAGCTCCGCGGCCCTGCAGTTAATTACACCCTGTTCTCCGGCAGATCCTTTAAATGCTGCGTCGCAATCCCTGTAGCCGTGCTGTGTGTCATTCATCCTGACAGCAGGTCTGCCCGCCAACCCAGCTAATTATAGTGCGGGAGGCAAATGACTGGGCTCCCGCCCCGCTGCCTGCTCCTCTCCATCAGCCGCATGCTCCCGGGACGCCGGCGACCCCGGGCTGCAGCTGGGGCTGGCGATGGATGTGCCACAGGGTGCCCGTGACGGGCAGCAGGGGGGCACCACGAGGGTGATGCTCCCCAGGGAGAAGCCCAGCAGGGCCCTGAGTCCCCAGGAGCTCCTTTCCTGGGGCAGCAGCCTTGTGGCCCCGTACCCAGCCCTGTCCTCCCAGGCAGCCCACCTCTCCTCGGACGACCTCTGCACCTCCCTTGTTTTCCCCCTGGCCATGGCTGTTGGGTCAACTGCATCGAATTGGGCTCGGGTTGTACCAACAGCATCGCCACCCATGGGTGCTGCTGTCTTGGGGCTAGGAGGATGAGCGTTCAGCTTGGTAAGGGAGAAGTGGCTTTTAGGATCCCTTGGAGCGGATCTGTGGGCTGAGCTGAAAACCAAGCTCAGCCCCGTGTGCCCGCTGGTGCCACCGAGGAAGGCACAAGCCCAGGAGCAGCTCCAGCTTCCAGCAGCCACCAGGAGAACCCTGGGATCCAAAAGGCAAAGAAATACCCCATCTTCCACCAGCCCTCAGCAGGGACAAGCCCCCGAGCACCAGCAGAGCCCAGCACGAGGGTCCCCATGCAGCACGAGGGTCCCCTGTCCCTGCACAGGGAACGAAAGCTTTGCCCCGGAGACCAGGACTGAGGCCACCCAGCACGGTGCGCTCGGCCGTGAAGTCACAGCTTTAGGAACACACCTGGAGAAGGGAGAGGATCCGGCCAAGCTGCACCCCTGGCGAGCTATTAATAACCCTGCACATGCAGGACCTGCAGCAACGTCAACCAGGCTGCCAGTTGGGGACCAAGCAAAACCCAGCCCTCGCGTGGGACAGCGTCCAACCAGCGCTTGAAACACCATCGGAGAACAGGTCTCTCATTATTTTGGCCCAGAAAGCGGCTCCCAGGGGTTATACAATGTCTGAGTCAAAATATGTAAATACAAACCCTCACTTCTGGGAACCTGGCTGCCGACAGCTGGCCCCGTGCCCATCCTTCGTGGCATGATGCAAACAAGACCGCAGCGCGCTCCTGAGTCGCTGAGACCCTGTGGAAAGGCCAGAGCTGCCTGCAAAATGACAGGCACGCCGGGAAACAGTGGCCTCCTCCTCCTCGGTGGCCCAGAGCGAGGCAGCAGGCCGTGCTGAGCACCCTTTTCTCACAGACCCTGACTTCACAGAGATAACTCCACCAGGCAAAGAAAAAAATCTGCATCTCCAGTCTCAAACCCAAAGTGATTCTTTCAAAACCAGGGCTTGAGGCGTATCAGCCAAACCATTCTGGAGTTGTAAAGCTCTCCAAAATTAATACGTTACAGGCTTGTGGGAGCAGATGCCAATGCCCACGCTCCTTCAGCCCCTCCATGCACATCGCCCTTGCCCCTGCAGACTCTGGCTTCCCGGGCACGCCAAGCCCCGCTTCCAGCCTCCTCCTCCTCGCCTGCAGCCCTGCTGAAGGTGCAGGTGGCCCCAGGGATGTAGACACGGCACCAAGCCTGTCAGAGTTTAAGAAGCAATTGGACTGTGCACTTAGTCACATAGTCTAAAATTTTGGGTAGATCTGTGCAGTGCCGGGAGTTGGGCTTGATGATCCTTGTGGGTCCCTTCCAACTCGGGATATTCTGTGATTCTGTGATTCTATGGGTGCCCAGGGGAGCCAGGGCAAGCCCACACGGGACAGTGATCCTGGTGACCGGTGGCTCAGCTGTGATGGTTTTAGGCTGGATTTGCCTCCTTGCAGCACCGTCACTGACAGCTGGGAGACGTGCACCCTCAGAAGGCAATGCCAGCTGCCACCGAGGGCAGAACTGGGCAGAAAGCCCGGGCTGCTCATCGGATGCATTTCTAGGCAATGCAGATACCCCACAAATCGCTCAAACAGAGAGAAATGTATGGCAACATCACTGATGCACGTTACAGGTGAGACCCTAAGCATTAAAAGCCAGGGAAACCCCCCCAAACTCCACACACAGCTCTAGGAATGCCCCTCGCCACCCCGAGGCTCTGGGAAGGACGTGCTGGGGCTCACCGGGACACCCCGGGACCCCTCAGACGGGGTCGGAGCTGCGGGACTCCCGGCACTAAGCACTTACACGGGCTCCGGCCGTCCAACCACCACCAAGTATTTAGGCATCAAACTCCATAAAGGAAGCACAAGACGCACTACAGAATAATTCGAGCGCATTATAAAAAGCCCAGAGGGGAAAATAGATTTTTGGAATGTGTTCTCAATCTCATTAATTGGGAAGACAGCCTTGGAGGGGAAAGGAAAAAAAAAAAAAAGGATTATATTCCTCCCCAAACCATTATCCACTCTGAAGAGTGTATCATATGAAAACAGTTATATAAAAGAATAAATTATATTTGGAATGGCAAGAACCCCAGAATAAAGCTAGAAACTCTGATGTTCCCATATAAAGATAGGAGACAGTTATCTGTTCCAAATTTTCAAGTTTTCTGCTGTGCCAATTCAAATTCACTACATACCAGCATAGCCATATAAAGGGGACTCCACCCATGTAATCTTGGAACGAGCAATAATCCCCCAAACTATCAATTTAATGTATGGGGATACAAAATGAGACAAGAATGTACTAACAGAGAGAGCAATCCATTAACTACATGGCAAAAGGCACCAGAACGTGCGCGCAGGAATATCTATTTAAAGTGACATTTGCATTTAAAGACCGGATCTGAAATTAAGGCTTCTGCACGCAGACATCATCGATCCTGCAAATTAAAAGGCCGTTTCTACATCCAATGTGAGTTTTATTTTTGTTTTATTTTCTCCTATTTGTTCAGCGTCACGTTTCTTGGCCAGCACTGGAAAAAAACAGCTCTTGGTCGTGTTTTTTTTTTAATATTAGCTGTGTTTCTGATCAGCTTTTCCAGGGCGCTCCTGCACCAGCGTGCAGCTGAGGGATGGGGATGGTTCCGAGCAGCTTTCCCAGGGCGCGAGGCTGGAGCCTGAGCTCTGCCAGCCGTGCTGTGAGCATTGGGATCCTCGTGGCTCCGGGTGCCTGCATCAGCCCCGACCCCACCATGCTGCCTACGGCACTGCTGTATGGGTACCAGCACTCGCATGCACCAGCGGCCCTGCTCCTTACCCTGTGCACACTGTGTGTTATGTCTGAAGTGGGCAAAATCTTCAATTTTTGCAGATTTCTGCAGGTGCAGTGTGTTTATACCAAGCCTGGATCCTGTGTGCCTGTCTCTCCGCACCAGCTCAACAACACGCAGAGCTCGGCACACACCGTGCCCAGACCTTTTCCCAGTGGGAAGGGATGGACGGGGGGAGCGCGACAGCGGCAGGAGAGCGCTCATCTGCTGCCAGATCCAGCCCCGGCTGCAAAAACAGCCCCAGCAAGGAGCCCCCTTCTCGCTGGTCCAAAGCAGAAGCCCGAGGAGGAAATTGCTTCTTTTCTCCACCTCTGCCAGTCTAATAAAAGACAACTGCTCCTCCAGAAACCACCCCGGCTTGTTCGCGAGGCCACAGCGAGGAGCGGCAGCCGCGCAAACAGCCCTGCAGCGAGCGTGCTGGACGGCACCCAGTAGCCAGCACGGAGACCAGTCCCAGCCATGGAGATGGAGGCGCAGATAAACCAGGTCAGCTAAGTGTTTCCATTCAAGCCAGACAGTGACTAATAGACTACATGAATTTGTTACTCAACCGAAGTTAAACTTTTCAGGCCCAGAAGAGCCAAATAGTTGTTCCAAGTGAAAAAATCCTGCAGGATGCATTCCTTCACCATGTCCCATGAATACCCAGGGAATCATGGTTTCAGGATGGGGCTGATAGTTCTTTCATATATCACAAAGAATAACAAACTAACCTCTCCTTTATTCTTTTTGCTCCTCAAATGCTATTTACTCGTGGCAAGAGCACGCACGTCATATTCACGCAGCGCCCTGGGAGGTGGAGGGCTGTGCAAGCTCCGCGTGCTGTTACTGCAGCAGATCAAACAAGCAGAGAAAATAAAAATTTGTTTTTCTGGCATTATGGCTGTCAGCACAGACAATAAAAGAGTATGGACGACACAGCATCCACCTTCCACCCCTTTCTGGATTCAGCATCATGGCATGCATGAGCTTTACGCAGAGAAATGGGACTGAAAACCAAAAACGGATGAGCCCTTCAGCACTTGGAAGCTCCTCTGAATTTCTTTGAAATGTGACAGACGGAGCACGTACCCGCAGCATCCACCCCACGCAGCAGGCACGGGGCAGCACCCTGCACCCTGCCCAGCCTCCTGGGGTACGGCTCTGGCGCACCCGTGCCACGGGGCAGCAGCCCAGCGCCTCGTGGCAGAGCCCAGGCACCACGACACGCGGGCAGCGGCCCAGCAGTGTTACAGAAGCCATCAAGGCCACAGCCGTTTTGTTCACTCTCTGCTTCAGAAGATGGCACTCTCCAGGAGCAGCAGCCAAGAGGCAGGCAGGCCTCGCGGTGTAATGCCACGTTACGCACCACCACATCCCAGGCCAGCGGCGGCTGTGTGCAGAGACCGCACGCAGGCAGAGCCTTCACCCTTTCCACCTGGAAAAGCACCGTGCTGCAGAACAAACCCATTGCCACCAAGATTGTTATCTAGAGTCAGCTGAGAAACAAGCTGCAGGAAGGCTTCAGGAAGCCAAGACAACAAAACAGATGCTCGTGACATGATACAACCCAGGTGAAATCCTTGCACAGAAGGGATGACAGAATATCAAGATCTCCTTTATAAAAGTGTGATGCTTTCTTTCGGCAGGGCAAATGTGCAGCTCTGCAGAGCCTGCAGCTCCAGCATCCCTGCTTTGCAGGTCTTCAAAACCAGAAACACCCAGGTGCAATGCCACAGGGCGCAGAGCAGAGCTGGAAAGCAAACCCGCCCCGTAGCACGCCGCCCGCTCTCCGCCCTGCCCGGGCCCCTCCAAGCCCCCTGAGCCCCCTCTCCTCCTCGGTCAGACCCCGCAGGCTGCTCCCAGTGCACCACCGGGGAAATTCAAAGAATCTCCTCGTGGCGACGGGGAAGTGAGTGCCCCAAGCCCCAGAGCTGGGTCACGAGGACCCCGGTGGCTGTCCCTCAGGTGACTGTGCAGAGGCAGGCGAAACGCCGGCTGCGCTGCAGTTTCTGGCAAAACTCCTGCCAGCCCAACCGCAGCAGAGCTGGCGCTGGCACGCAACGCGCCGGGCGCGCCGAACAGACTCACGTTCACGCAGGGCCGTGCCTGGCAAGGGATGCATATCGGGAGCACTTTGCCGAAGCACAGCGGCCTCTCGGGCGGCAGGTGACACATGCTGCATGCAGAAGGCGCACGCCTCGAGCTGCCGGGGTTTTTAGTGCCGGGCAGGATCCGCCCCTCCACCCGCCGCCCACGGCCCTGCCCGGTGCACCTAAGCCTTGGCCCCCGCCCTGGCTTGCCCAGCAGCTCCCACCCGCATCCTCAGGCTCGCCCCGTCCCGCGAGCTCCTGTCCCCGATAAGGCTGTGCTGGGGAGCCTCCAAAATCGGGGCAGCATCCTGGGCTGGACGGACAGACTGCCCGGCGACCGCTTCCCAGGTCCCTCCTGCGTGCATCCTCAGCACAGAGCACTCCAGGCACCACTGCCTCCTCCAGCAGTCCCCCAGGCCCAACCCTCCCCTCCTTCATCCTCTGCCTTTCCGAGCCCATTCACCCTCCTGGCCTCCACCACAGCCACATCCACAACCCAAAAAAATGACTGCCTTTGATTCGTGTTAGCCTTGTCCCTGCTAATCTCTTGGGGTACCCCCTAGCTCCGGCACCACATGGTATGAAATCACTCACCATCTCCACAACGCTCAGGGCTGCACAGGGGCTCCTGCTTCCTTCACCTACTCCACCTCGTCCTCGTCTTCCTCCCCTCCCTGCCGGCAGAGCAGCCGCCTGTCCCCAGCTTCCCATCCGGCCGCCCACAGCCTCTCCCCAGATTACAGGCCTCCCCGGCTGCCCCAGGTTAGGTGGCAATCACAGACCTGGAGGCAATTTCCATGGAAATGTCTTGGCTCAGACGCGGCTTTATCTTCCCCTGCTTTCTGCTGCCTGGAAAGGAGCACCCCACAGCACCCATCCCACAGCACCCATCCCACAGCCCCGGCAGCACGGCGCCGCGAGAGCGATCCCCACGAGCGGGGTGCGCCAGGCAGAGACCCCCGGGCACCAGCACAGCGCCCGGCCCAGTGCCCTGAGGTGTCAGGGTGCTGACAGCGTGGCTCTCCCTAAATGCTCGCCTACCTCCAAGCTCCGGGGCCAAGCCTCATGAAAGCCCTTCAAGCCCCTGCCGAGAGCCAGCCGGGCCACTTGCTGTGGGTGCTGACTGTGCAGGGTACGGTGAGTTCACAGCTCCCCTCCCCAAACTGTGCCATATTCCGAAAGCAATTAATTTCCTTTTTTGATGGTTTCTTCCCTCTGTCCCACGGGAGCTGATGCACTTACCACCTCCCCCCTCGCTGGCCGTGCTGTTCCCACCCCTGCCCAGCAGCACCAGCCCCGTGACATTAATGCTTGCTGTGAACATGTGGTAGCTGTCCTCCTCTTTGGGGACAGGGTTTGTGTCCTAAGCTGTGTCCGGTGCTCCCCTGCTCCCATAGTCCCGCTAAGCACCACCACAGCAGTGACCCCAGCCCCGTGCGCCCATCACAACGCCCCCAGGGGCAGCAGAGATGAAGCAGCCCTTCCTCCCCTGCTGCTGTTCTGGCAGTTTCTTTCACAGGCACGACGCACCTCGGGAGGATGCAGGGGCTCCTGGTCCAGCCCAAGCTCGTGGTAAGAGGAAAGCAGCCGAAAGGCACTGCCCCTCCTGGCAGGGGTCACCACGCACCGATGGCGAGAGTCACCGCGAGGTAAATCATGCGTGCATCTCCGTGCAGGGCGGTGAGGTGGAAGAACTGCCTGAACTGGGATAAAGGAACACGAGGGGGATTTATCGATGCATGGGCAAAGATCCAGGCAAGCGTTTCCCTCCCCGGGAGCCACCCTGACCCCGTGAAGCCTTCGTCCCTGCAGGCTCCAGCACAGGAGCAGCCTTTGTCTCTGCGGGGCATGGCAGTGGGGTCCTGCACGGCAAGGAGGGGAGTGGGAGAGTCGGCTCCTGCACAAAAACCCCACTGGCAGCTAAAAGCCCAAGAGGAATTTGTGTTAAAGCTGCCAATCTTCATCGTGGCTCCCCCACCGGGCATCGCATGTTCACGTATCAGAGACACTCACTGCCTGAAAACAACTTGTGCCCAAACAACAACATAAAAAATGGATACTCCAGGGATTAAATGACCTGGCGAGCCACGGGCACAGCCAAGGGTGGAAAACAAGCAGTCTGGGTCTGGCAACAGCATCCCGACGGCGTGGAAGCCTGGCACCTTGCTGCCCGGGCCGGGATGTGGGGACAGCAGCAAGGTGAGCCGGCCGACAGCAGGCCCCGGGGGAGCCTGCCTGCAATCAGACAGCATTCTGGCTGTTGCAAGGGAAGAAATTAAAGAAATTCATCATATTTGGTTCGTGCTCAGCAAACACTCACTGGAGAGCCATGATTAAACCTTGCATATGCTCTTCCCCAAGCCCGAGCAGGAAGCGACGGGGCTGGTTATTGCGGCGGTCACGGGGAGCCCCAGGGCTGGCGAAGGGCCTGGGGCCCCGTGGGGACAGGGATGGGGCTGCTGGGCCTGGAGCAGCGAGGACAGGGACAGCCGAGAGCTCGGCTGAGGAGATGGGATGGGAAAAGGCACAGATGTGCAGTGAAAAAAGCTCGGGTGGGGATGAGGTGCTTAAAGGGGAGGTGGGGAAGGAGAGAAGGCTCAGCTTGAGCTCGGCTGCTGGCACAGAGGTGGCAGAAGACACCGGCCCCTGTCTGATGGCCGAGTCCTGGCAGCCAGGAGCACGGCCCTGGTGTGGGATGTGGGTCCTGGGGCTCTGGGGCTGGGTGCCCGACCCCGTCTGAACCAGGAGCCCTCTGTTCGGAGAGCAGGGGAAAGCAGGAAACTCGAGAGAAGAAGAAATAGGGGAAAGGGAAGAAAAGACTGCTGTGTTAAGAGATGCAGGAAGAAAGAAAAAAAAAAAAAAGTTGAAAAGAAATCCCTGGGGAATTGTGGAGGAGAAGAAAGAGCGTAGACAAGCCAGGCGAGCCAGCGAGAGAGACAGAGAACAGGAAGCGCCTAACTAGGATGGAGACAGAGATACTACAAACCCGCGTGACGTCAGGCCGGAGTGGCAGCGGTTTCCAAAACAACTCCAAACTCCAGCACGCAGGGAGGGAGAGAGACACGCGGGAGCAGGGGAAACGGGACGGGGCTGTGCCCTCCGAGGGAGCTGGAACAGAAGCTCGGCGAGGCTGCAGCGCTCAGCCTGCTCCCGTCTCCCCTCGGTTTGCATCGGCGGGACGGGCTCTGGGGAGCCGGCAGACACGGAGACAGAGGTTATTGCAGAGCTAGGCAGCATCGGGAAGGAAATTCCTGAGGGTGTTTTCCTAATTGGCACACACAATGCAGCCACAGTCCCCCAGCGCCCCTGTTCGCACAAAGGTAAAGGCTGGATGCTCCCAAAAAGCTGAGCCAAGGAGTGAGCAACAACAGAGACAGGGACCCAGAGGAAATAAATCTGAACGAAATGGGAACCACACACGGAGAATTGTCCTGATGGCAACGGCTTTCCTCTGCCCCAGCCTGTTCAGATTAGAGGGCTTGTAGCTGGGGTTTTCGGGGGCTGAGGATGAACACGGAGGCTGCCAAGGTGGGGAGGACTCTGTCTGCTTGCAGAGGGCAGAGAACAAAATGAGAGAAGAGGGGGCGAACCCCCACTGCTTGGGTCATGGTGCAAGAAGCTGCCTGGTGCCCCGGGGCCCCCAGCCCACCCCAGCAGCCCAGGCGCCCACCCGCTGGTGGAGGAGGGCAAGTCCACAGAGAAGACGACTCTGACGGGAGATTTCTTGGCTGGGTGGATGAGACGGTGACCAGGCAGCTCTGCATCCACGCACAGGAGCTGATTTGACCTCGTTTTGCACAAGGATGGGCAGGGAAAGACCTCCGTGTCCTGCTGGGATCTGCACGGGACGCCCACAGCGGGGACACCCCACGGGCACAGTTTCCAGCACGTCCTTCTGGAAGAGATTTCTCTCCCACAGCAGGGCCAGGAAGATGGGAGAGGCCCATCCTGGTGCCGTTGTGGGCACAAGAGCACGGCCTGAGGGCTGGGTGGCAATGCCAGGGTGGGAAAGGGCTCCCAGCCCTGTGCCACACACCAGGGGAGATGCCACCGGGGCTGCTGCTACACGGGGTCTGCCCGGTGGTGCCACGATGTCCCCTGGGCCAACACCAGAGCAGTGCAGAGCCCACGGCAGCTGCTGCCCACTGGGATCAGCACAGCCCCACCAGGAGCCACCGTCCTCCCCCCAGCACCATCCTCAGCTCCTCGCTTCAAAGACCCCACGGCTGCTTCCCTGCCCGGGGGTGCGGGGAGCCTGACTCATGCGCTAGGAGAAATTAATAAGCGAGCACAGAAGAAGGGCTCATCCCATCCACCAGCCAGCATGAATCACTGCTTTTACTGACTGCCTAACATATTGTTCCAGCACTGAGTCAGTACTGCTGTGCAGGTTAACAAGGGGAGAAATTAAAAGTTATGGCCTATGAAACGCAGTAGCACTGAGAAATTATAAAGCGGAGCTACTGTAAGAAAGCTAATAGGACTACCCGCAGAGTCCCAGCAAAGAAAGGCTCTGAGCTCCAGCTTTTCACCAGCTTTCCCCTGCACAGCTATGCCCCCCGCCAGACAGCCCAGAAATCAAACCCTCGCTCTGCCGCCGGCACGGGCCAGGTACTCGGCAGCGACAGCACTCTGTGTGTTTGAGAGCTGCCACCTCTGCACTTACTGCTTGAAACGTGCAACCCTGGCTGGGAGAAAAGCTGTAACCCACTGAGCTGCTTTGGTCTCGGGGCAGGGGACCATCCCCTTCATAAGGACCAAAACCACAGCTCTGTACTGAGAAATGCCACAGCTACTCTTCCCAAGAGCATCAGCCCCCATTTCCCACCCCAAAACAGCTCCTGCAGTGTAGCAGTGTGCCACCGATGCAAATGACAACTACAAATGGAGCCTCGCAAAACAAATTGTGTGTAATCTCAACATAAAACAAAAGGCTCGGCACTCAGACTGCTGCAGTGACCTCCTCTTTCATGTTGAATAACCGTGATGGAGTGTCTCGAGTCCTTTTAAGACCCTGATTTACCGACAATCTCCGTGCTTTGCGGTCGGGTAAGAACTCAGCTGGTACAGAGCACAGGGCTATCGCTTGTGCTTGGAGAAATGGGGCAGAAGAACCTGACTTCATGGAGCAGAGAGAGAGAGATGAGAAACTCAGATTGGGAAACAGGGTCAGCTGCCGGGCTGCCCTGAAACACGAGCATGAACATACCCTAGAAACAAACGCTGAGCCTCAAGTGGTTCTTTCTGATCATATCATCCACAAACGAGTCTCATCCTTCTCTGACACCAGTTGATGAATTGCCTTTGAAGATACCGTGTGGCAGCAAGTTCTGCAGGTTAATTCTTCGTGTACAAGAAAGCACTTCCCTGTGGCAGCGCTTCATTTGCCTCCTTGCAGTCCTGGGGAATGCATTTATCCCCAGGAGAAAGACCAAGAAGCACAGAAAGGACACTGACTCACGCTCCTGCCCCACAAACACCAACCTCACCATGCGAAACACCGTGCCAGGACCCTGGTGTAGCTCTACCAGCCTCCACCTGCCAGGACGGCCACCACTGCCACCAGCACCTCTCTCTCCTTCGTCACCTCTCCTTTGTCACCTCTCCCTTGTCCCCGTGTCGCAGCACACCTGGGACCTGGGCAGTCCTGAGACGAATGCAGTGTGAAGCGTGCTCCTCCATCCCACCCAGGGTCATCCGATCTTCAGCATCCCCAGAAAAAAAAGCTAATCTCAATGAGCCATCAACTCAAAACAAAATAAAATACGCTCAACAAACCAGCAAGCACCAGATTACCCCCGTTTTCTCCTACAAGGATCTAATTCAGCTCTAATAGGATAGTTGTTATTATTATATATTAACTGAATGGCAATTGATTATTAAGAGGGCATTCATTGAAACTGGGCAGATGTGTAACGAGATACCTACCTATTACATAGCTGTGAAACCACACTGAATGTGCTTCTAATGACCAACCGGTATTTACTTAGCATTCAATATCCATCGCTAGGAGAGGTCTCTCTAGATTTAATAAGCCTCTGTTATTTTATGTTTAATTAAATACCGTCCACTATTAAAAACATATTTAACTGAGGTCGAAACCAGTAAAAACTGTATCTTATAACACAGCTGCTAAACCTCAAATATCTTCCTAATGATTAATTGGGATTTAGCACATGATCGCTGTCCTGCTGCGAGCGCGCGGAAAACGGAAGCTCCAAGATGCGAGGACGAGGGCGCTTCTGCAAACAATCCTGCTGGGTGAATAGCTGGGCTAATAACAAAACAGGGCAGGGGCAGCCTCAGCCCTACCTAACCTGAGTTTTGGAAATTCGCTGTAGGGCACGGGCACTCCCCCAGTGCCTGCTGGATGGTGCCACCCTCATTGCACGGCACTGCAACGGGGGCAGTGGGCCAGAGGACTCCTGCTGGGACACCTCCAGTTGGGACTGCCAACGGCGTCCCCTCTGCTCAGGCTGCTCCTGTGGTTCACCACCCACACCAGCTCCTCCGGCAGAAAACAATGGTGTCGGGAAGAAGCTGGAGATGGATTTGCCACGTGGGTCCAAAACCTTGATGTTACAACCCAAGAGATATTTTCAAGCCACGTGAACACCCCATAAATCAACAGGCTTCCAAAATTAAGTAGCCCATGAGTACAAGTCCTACAAGAGCAGCAGATGAAGGATGGATGCTTCTGGCCCTGCTGCACAGGCATCCTCTGTGCCCTCCACAATGGGCAAACTGGAAGTCACCCCGTCCTGCACACCCACAGCACCAGCATGCTGCTTCAGCTTCATCATCGTGCACAGGGACAGCTGATGGGGAAGAAGGGCCTCTTGGCCAGGGGGAAAAAAGCTTGGACAGGGAGCAGGGAGAAGTCCAAAGCATGTCAGCACTTGGGAAAAAGCCATTCCACCTCCGTGACCTCCTGCGAGAGGATTTGATTTTTATTGTTTTTGTTTTGAAAGCCCTTGAAAGCAAAATCTGATACTAGCAAAGTATTAAATATAGCAGCACATACCCACGCAGATTGCATAAGAAAACAATTCAAAAATAGAAACAGTGAGAACAAATATGAATGCAGAAAAAACATCAAGAGAGGAAATCCAGAGGGTCCTCTCCTTCCATTGTTCCCCTCCTAACCTCAGGCATGCTGGTGAAATTGGGGTTAGACAGTGGGCTGCACGCTTAGATCCTGAGAAATGAGTCAAGAGTCTGGAACTCGAGCTCAGCACCAGGCAAGCCCAGTGGCAACCGTGTTATGAGCTCATCTGCTTCGCTTGGAGGAACCTCAGTGTGTCAGACCTTGGGTCTGCGGTGCTTGGACGAGATGCCCTGAGCAAGCGCCACGACAGAGCCACTCTCCCCAGCTGGGCGGCTGGATGGGGCTGAGATAACCAAAGCTCTACCCCAAAGTCATGTCCGAGGAGTGAATCATCATCCTGCCATGAGTGACATACCGAGGGAGTAAGAAAACATTCCTGGTGTCTGACAGGGCATCGTGCTATGCACTGCAGAGGGGGCAGGACGACACATCAATATTGTGCAGGCACCTCCAGAGGAAAACCTCCAGGTAATTCAGTGTTTTGGAAACTAAAAGAGATCCTGGGAGTCCCAGCACCTTGACCAGAGGGGAACACCACAAAGAAGACGTCTCTGTTACCTCTGCCTCATGGGCAGGCCGCTGAGCAGCTGCCTCCACAGATGCTCCAAGGAGAGGATGTGAATGAGAAATAATCTCCTGGGAGGCTGCTGGAGGAAAAACCACGTCACCAAAGAGCCACTCTCACCTCCCAGATCTGAGCACCAGGAGGAAAGTCCAGCTGGTCTTTGCTTCCTTCTGCAAGTCCTGATGTATATGTACATACACATTTACAAACTGCCTGTTCACAACATCCCTCCCATGAACTGGCCGTGCCACAATCTATAGGAGATACCATCTGTGCTACTTCAAAGCCAGGCAGCGCATTAAGTAAATAACAGGGGTGTCTGTCTGAGGAATATGGTGATTACGGATGTCTCGATCTCCACATCAGCCTTGGAGACCTTGCTGCGATATTGACGACTGCCCCAAAATGCGATGGAAGGAAACCAAAACCTGATCTGTCCTGTCTCATTCTGCAAAAGTCAGCGGATGTGAAGAATCAGGAGGTGCTCCCCAGAGGTGCCTCCCCAGTCCCGTAGAGGGAAGAGACCCTGATCCATACACATCCGTCTGTGCTGGACTGTGCCGGTCTTTTCTCTTCTCCCTCATGTTCAGTCAGGAAGCTGTGCTCATCTCAAAGCAAGTTATTCTCAGTTTTGATTGACTCTTCATAATGACACAAGAGCCCCGCTGAAGGCAACAACCCCAGACTGAATTTTGGTATCTGTGAATGACACCTCTGGGGCACGGGGAGCCTTAGGAGCTGCTCCAGCACAAGCACAAGGGTTTGCTTGCTCCAGCTCACCTCTTTGTATCCCCACAACCCCACAATCCCCAGGAAAGATGACTTTGGAGCCCCTTTTCCAGAGCTGCATGGACATCTCCAGGTGAGGCTCCGGACCACGTCCCACGGAGTTCAAGTTGTCAGGAAAACGCTGCACTGCTGGAAATGTGAAAAGGGCCCTGGTGGGCACCATCGATATGTGGGATGAGGAAATGGAGAGGGGCTGAAGCAGCTCCCGAGGAGAATCCTTTGCAAGTCTGCTCCCATGAGAGCAAAACAGCTCCTCGGCCCAAAGCTGAGGTGAGGCCAGCCAAGCCCTCGGGGTCGGGAAGACAACTAAAATGCACAGAGGGCTCACGACAGAGCCAAATTCCACTTCTGCTGCTGTTTTCTCATGTCACTTGAGTCAAATCGCCAGGCACAGGTTTGACATCTTCCTCCTTTAGCTGTCTGCAGCAGAGGCGTCTGCTCCGGTCACTGGACATCTCTGAAGACACAGTTCCTCTGCTGTTTTACACACCCATGTTTGGAAGAGCCCGTGACACTCTGGAGATGCCCACTTCTCTCCATCATCTATGAAGGGAGTCCAGACACGCAGCCCAGACACCTCCGTCGGCACTGCTGTGTCTCTGTTTGTGCAGACGAATCCCACCCCTCGTGTTTCCATGCCTCAGTTTCCTCTGCTATTAAAAAAAAAAAAAAAAAGGAGACAGACCAAGAACCCCATCCCAACCCAACCACAGCAACATAGCAAGGCTTAATTCATTACAGCCCGTAAACCGCTTTGAGATCCTCGACTGCTATATAAATCCCAAGCTGGTATTTGTTTAACCCTGCCGAGCAGACGGGGGCAGGCACCCAAAGCCACAGCACTGCTGGCTTCTCGTAGCCAGCCCCAGCCCCACGAGGGGTAGCAGATGGATCGGCTGCTGTGAAACAACAACTTCCTTCTTTCTTTTTGCTCAGCTTAACCGGGGTTGAGGCTGGGATTTCGGTTACGTTTTGTGGCCAGCCTTGCTGGAGACAACCACCCGCCTGATGCCGGGGGAGAGCGAGATGCCTCAAACCACGGGCAGTCGTGTTTATTTTGATTCCGATCTTCCGACCGTTCAAAATCCTGGGAAAATTAAGACATGTTGTCGGGGTGAAGTTTTCCTTTTGGAAATCGGGTTGGGTCGGGGGGTGACGGGCTGCCCGGCCAGGCCGGGCTCCCTCCTGCCCTCCGCTCCCCGTCAGCTCCCCGCTGCAGGAGCCTGCAAGGACGGCAGCGCCGTGCGTGGCCTCGGAGACATCCGGGGGCTCGCAGGCCAAGCAGAGCACACAGGCACACACTGAGCCTGCCCTCCGCCAAAACCTGACACCACTCTGGAATGTAGAAAATTGCAAGCGATACTTTAATTCCACAGTCACTCAACAGTAGCTCCGGCCATGGGAAATACTGGGGAAGGCGCATGCTTGGGAGCGCTTGAACGGAGCACGTCCAGCCCCAGCCTAATCCGCCGGGCTGGAAACCATGCTATCTTTATCAAAACTCCCAGCACAGCCGAGTCATCCCCACCTGCCTGCCCTTGAATCAGCACGGAAGGCTGCTAGGTATCGGCCCAAGCGGAGCCGCCAGGCAGCGCACGCCACCTCTCTGCCAGTGCCTGCATAAAGCGGTCGCCCCGCAGCCCTGCCCGCCGAGTGGCAGCCTTCAAACATTTCTGCCCCAGTGCCCCGTGTTTCCACTGAGCCACGGCACCTCCCGATCCCATCGCATCGGCAGGGCAGCACCCTGCACCCCGCATCCTCCGCTCCCCAGGAACTCGCAGCTTCTGTGCTTTTACCCCGCTTCGCACCCCAAGCCCACCCCGCCGGGGGCACGCCTGGTGCTTCTGGACATCTGGGGGGCCCTGCAGTGAGGGAGAGTCAGAACAGACCCAAAATTAAACACAAGAGGACGTGGAAAACTCAGAAGAGCCTGTGTCCTGCCCATCAGGAGCTCAGGAACTGCCACGGATGGATTTATTACCAGGACAATTATCAAATAGAGGAGGATCTGAACTGGAGGGTCCCCGGGACAGTTTTGAATTAGATTTAATACCACGCAGTGCTCAGCCAGAAGAGTTACGAGAGGAGAGGCTCAGCACATCGGGATGAAGGCTGCTCTCACGTTTCAGGAACTTCCTGCTCTGGTTTCAGGTCTTCCTTCCTTCCTTCTGAGCTGTCCCCTCTCAAGTCAGTAGTTTTGGAGACCCAGGAATTAGATGATTCACCTCGTCATCACTCAGGAGGTGTCTTCACACCCCTGCCGTTATTCTCCAAAAGACAGGGGCTGGGGCCCAGCGGCATCCAAGGTCTGTGGGACGGGCACGCCGAGGGTGGGTGTCACATCCCTCGGCTCAGGAGACCTTCCTCAGACCCTGCCTGCCCCCCTGCAACGGGGCCAAGCCACGCGTCCTCCTCCCCAACCCCGCTCAGCACCTGGGCACTCGTGGGGGCTCTATCCCAGGAATATGCCCCGGGTGACCTGTGTTGGATGAGATGATCATGATGGGAAAAATCTATAGTATCCAACATCGGGTCCTCTACTCTTCTGCCACCAAAAAACCTTGGGAGGCTTCACCTGTAAGCAGATCTCTCTGCCAAAACCAAACCCATGCCCTTCAGGGGATGCAGCACAGGCAGGGAGAGAGCAGCGGTGCCCCAGAGCCACCTGTGCCAGTTCTGGCTCCCACGAGCCCTCTGCCCCTTGTACCCAGGGCACAAATTCCCCTTCCAGCAGAGCTCCTGCGGCCGGCTCTGCGGTCTGCGTGGTGCTCTGCGGTGGAGGGGAGAGGAGAGAGGAGAGGCGAGGAGCGTCACGCCGTGCGATGCAAGAGGGTAACCCGAGCTGTGGTCTACCCTACATTCCTTGTGGCTCCAGCTCCCCAGCCAAAACAAAACCAACATTTTCCCTTTTTTTTTTTTTTTTTCCCCTTTCCTTGAGGCCAAATAGGAGGGCGGGGGGGAGGGCACCCCCACAGCACTCAGCCCGAGTCCTGCTGGCTGGGAACCAGCTCAGCTCTGCTGGCTCCCGACACCGTTCCCAGCTGCGTGCGCCGCAGCCCCCGGCGCCCCCCGGGCCAGGACGCCGACCGCGGAGGCAGGCGGCGGCTGCTGCGAGCCACGCAGCCCCACGGCGAGAGGAGCAGGAGGAACACGCTGATTCATCGCTCCACCAGGAGCTGGGGCCTCCGTGTGCGTGTGTACGGGGCCTTGGAAATTCCCAGAGAACAGCCAGCAAGAGGAGAGGCACCACCACACTGTGGCACCATCAGGCACGGTCTCGTCACCCCGCGGACACGGTGGTGGCTGCGCAGCTTTCCAAGGGACGAACTGGAAACCGTCCCCAGCACGATGTTTGCAAACACAGCAGGAGGAGGAGGAGGTGCTGGAGGAGGAGGAGGAGAGCTCGCTCTCCAAAACCCCACACCACGGGGACGTGCTGAGCCCCAGCCCCGAGCAGCGGCTGCGCTGGGTGGGTCTGGGGTGCTGCTGGGTGCCCACCACGCTGGGTCTACACCGCTCTGGGTGTCACCAGCTCTGTTTCACACACTGAAAATGTGAGCTCATGTGCACGCATTCGGCATCTGGCACCTTGGGGCTGTGCAGCCTCATAGGATCGGTGGGGACAAAACAGCCCCGAGACCTGCAGACATGAGGTTTATCTTGCCAACAGAAAGACAGCGCTGAGTGTAGCTAATGAGGGGAAACGTCGGCTGTCCTGGCGAGCAGGTAATGTTGAACAGGACGGAGAGGCAGCACGTGTGAAATGGGAAGGGGTCCGAGCTGAGCACAGATGCTTCCCAGGCTGGGTGTAGGAGACCCCCAGCACAGCCACTACAGCAGCCCTCAACGCTGCTCCTCGGTCGCTAGGGCAGGGAAAAAATCAGACTTTCACCAAATTTCAGCAGCACGTAATGCCTTGCCGTTTAACACGAATACACTGAGAAACCCCACGTGATTCAGTCACTTATCAGCAAAACTGGCCTCGCTCTTCCCCTGCATCACCCCCACGCTGCAGGGGACAGCACACAGCGCCTCGCAGGGACCAGCCTGCCAGCAGCACACAGGGAGGGATGAGGTGCTCGCTGCCCTCCCTCCTTCAGCCAGGGCACCGGGGGCTTTCTTTGGACAAGGGACCGGGTTTTGAGCATCAGGGTGAGCCACCGAGGGAGGATTTGTGGGGTTGGCACACGCAGACTGGCTCTTGTTGCCTCCGTTCCCCTATGCTGCAGCTCTGCCCCCGTCTTTGGGCACACTTTTGCCTCTCACCGTCCCCAGCCCTGGCCACGGCTCGGGGCAGAGGGGTCCGAAGGGTCCCTGAAGGGCCCACGGCAGCAAGCTGCAGACTAGCGAAAGAGTTAACACTTCCCCCAGCCCGTACGCTGTTATTCAATACATTATTGACGTTGAAAAGTCGTCACGTTACAATCCAGCAGTCCACGAGTATTAAGAGGAAAATAGAGGCACGCAGAGCGAGACACACACGGCGGAGCAGTGGGCCCCTCCGAGCTACAGTTACGGCACTGCACACAAACTGATTTCCCAGATTCGGTTTCCTCCCCCACCCCTCCCATTTGGTGCAGGACCCGCTCGCTCCTGACTGGCGTCTAATGCCGCTGAGAATCCCTAAATCCACCTCGCAGAAAGGATTACCACAGGGGGAGGGAGGGCTGCAGAGGGCTTTTTCTCAGGCTTCGGCAGCTCCGACGCTCCCCTGTTGAAACGATGACCTGGGAGGCAGCGAGCGGGGCCGGAGACCCCTCTGTGCCCACAGGTGGGGTCCCTGCACCCCGACCTCCCCAAAACCCAGCCCGTGGTGCCCAGCTCGCAGCCACCCCTCACATCCCTGAGCTCTCCTTGCCCCAAGTGCCAGGCTCTTGCCAGGCTGGCTGGGCAGCCGTCTGCATGACCCCATTGGCATGTTTGAGTCCCTCGCCACAAAACCCCGACACCGTTTTCTCACGGAAATGGATTTATCCCTCGTCTCTTCCTCCCCTGGCACATAAACGCACGGGCTCCAGGCCCTGGTGATTCCCTGGTGATTCCCCAAACTCCCCCGGGAAATTTGGACCAAAACTAAAATGAGATAAAATTAAAAAAAAAAAAAAATTTAGGTGACAGCCCCGTCAGACACCAGATGGGGACAGCAGCACCTGCCCGGCACGGGGTCTGCCATGGGGAGGCGTGAGGGACAGGGACGGGCAGCTCGGGGAGGGCACTCGCCAGGCACGCTGGTTCCCTGCTCGTATTTTATATCATCTCCCGATGGGTGAAATGTGTCCTTAATTTGTCCTAAAAGAAAAAGAGAGTGAGCCGCATTCTCACACCCATAAAGAAGACAACACGCAAAGCCCTTGAAAAGCAGGCGCCACACATACTACGCGCTGCCTTTTTCTAATTAAAGCCGCCTCTCCCGCTCCGCCGGGGCTGCTGCCGTGGTGGGGCTGCACACGAGCTCCCGGGGACGCTGCCCCCCGTGCCCCCAGCCCCTCCGTGCGGGCTGTGCCGTGCCCGTGTCTGCAGGCAGGGCCGGGGCGAGCGCGGGCGAAGGAGCCCGGCCAAGCCCTTCCCCGCCGATCAGCCCCCAGAGAGCTGTTCTGGCTCATCTCGCGCTGCAGAAAGAGGGGTTCATCTGGTTTTAATCTCGCCCCTCGCGGTAGCTGTCACCATGGGTTTGCTGTCAGAGTAAAAGATGCCTTGATGCAGCCCCTTGCCAAAGCGGCAGACGTTCAAACTTCAGGCTGCAGCCAAACCCCAGTGTCCTGGGCTACCCCGGCCCCGGGCCGCACACCTTGGCCAGCCAGCGGTGCCGGGAGCCCATAAAGCCATCGGGGACTCACTGGCAAGGCAGAAAAGCAGCCGCCAAGTGGCATCCCACTGCGTGCAGAGGGGCTCCGAGCAGCACCAGCACACGTCGGGGTCCGGCCACCCCAGCTCGGGGGCTGCCGCCCAGGCAGAGGCAGCGCGAGCCCTCCCGGTGCCGGTCGCCTGCCCGCGGTGCGCCGGAGCCACGGCTCCGTGCTGCAGCCTCCATCCTCTTCCCCTCCCCCAAAAAACACAGGGAACCACAAGAACCACAAAAATGCCTCTCCTCCGCATTGCAGAGCCTCTCTCTCTCTGAAGGGCACGCCGAGCTGCCGGAGGACCCGTTGCTCCGCTGCCTGCCTGCTCTCACCGCCTGGACTGCAGCCAGCTTTTAAAAGCAGCTGTCACATAAAAGCAAACATTTTAAACCATTACATTTACAGCAGTTTATCTTTAATGCCGCCTAAGGTTTTGACGTTGCTCCGTTGTGATCGAGTTAAATGGGTTCCCTCTGCAGCCCCCTCCCCTCCCGCGTGTTCGCGCCTGCCAGGAGCCTCCTCCTCCTCTTCCTCCTCCTCCTCCTCTTCCTCCTCCTCCTCCTCTTCCTCCTCCTCCTCCTCTTCCTCCTCCTCCCGATCTGACGCAGCCTGATGTCACACTGCATCGCATGGTGGAAGTGATGAGGTCAGAGGCTCACGTAACAGCAAGCCCACCCACTGCCCACACAGGGCACCTTCGTGGTGACCCCTCCGTGGGGCTGGGTCCCTCCCCAGGTTCGAGGCTCTCGCCCAGCCCTGTTCCAGCCCCGACACGCTCAGCCAGGCCATGCCCACAGCCTGGGCTCCTCCATCCCTCAGTTAAACATCCCTCAGCTCCCTGCCTAGGACGCAGGCACTGTCCCACACCAGGGGATGCAACCCATGAGAGCCCCCGGTACCAGGAGGCAGCGCTGCCTGGGTGCCCAGCAGCATCGCCAGCCCCTCACGGGGTGCAGCGGGGCCAGCTCCCCAAACCCCTGCCCGGGGGACACATCTGGACCCGCACCAAGTGGCTGCACTGGGGAGTCCCTGTCCTCGTGGCTCAGGCCACTAAAAACTTCACGTGCCCGTGTCCCGCTGGTGTAACCCAGGCTGAGCGCCGTGTCTCCAGCAGGCTACAGCACCTCCGAGTGCCCTGAGCGAGGCACCGCGGCAGAAAGAGTCCCAGGCACCTGCCGTGGGGTGGGAGGACAGCCAGGCCAAAGCAGTTCCCTTATCTTTCCTCTGGCTCATCACACACTTCATGCTCTCCAGATTAATACTGCACAATTACTCAGAGAGCAGGGCAGCGCCGGGCAGCCCAGCCAGCAGCCACCGCTGGGTCCCAGCCCTGCCAACACCGGGTGCACTCCTGACCGCCCCCGCTCCAGCCCCTGCACCCCTCCCAAGACATGACTTGTTGCTTTTAATTATTTTCTAGCATATTTTCTAGCCCTCTGAATGTAACTGAAAACACGGCATGAGAAGAGAACGAGAGCCCCAAACCGTATTTATTTTCTGGTGTCTGATGCTTCCAGGTCAACACCACCCTGCGTAAGGATGATCCCACGCCCGAGCCTAATTGTGACCTCTCATGTCAGCATCCCCACCTCCTCCTGCCCAACAAGGAGATGATTTGAGCTGCCACAGCCCTGCACAAGTCACGCGTTGGATCCCAAGCTGGGTTTTCTCTCCGTTTTCCTCCCTCCATAGGCTTGGAAGGGCGTTACGAGCCAGCCTGCCGGTGTCCCAGGCTGGGGTCCCTCTTCCAGCAGGGGTTTGGCTGGCACCTCCTGCCCAACCAGCCCTCCTTCGCTCCCCTCCTTCCTCCACACACACACACACACACACAGACGTGTATATATAAAAAAGCAACTTCACTCGTGACGTGCTACTATGGCACAAGAAAAAATAGTGGCAGGAAATTAAAAAGGTTCATGTAACAACGTTAACACAGCTGTAAGGCAGAGCTGGTGCGCACAGTAAGGTGTCGCTCTGCCCCTGACCCCGTGGGGCAGGACAGCTTGCCAAGGCCTTTATCAAACCAGGCCGGGTGAGGCACCCGCAGCGCACGGGGAGAGCGCCGCGCACACGCTTGCCACGCTTACACATCTATTCTTGTAGTTTTCCTCGTGGGATTTTTCTGAAGTGCCTTTACCACCTTTTATTTCTACTTGCAGCACCGCAGCGTTTGCTTGCTGAAGCCCGGAAGATGAAAGAACAATAAAGGCAGTCAGACCGTGAGTCCTCTGCCCCACACAACATATACAGTTTCAGCAATTTTTTTTTTTTTTCCACGGCTCCTGTTATAAATGTCTCTTGTTCATGTCTAACAAACCAGCAGCACAGAGACCTCAAAAAAAAAAAAAAAAAAAAAGAGCAAATCCTGCATTATTTTTCTTAGAAAAGGATTGTTCCTAAAGCATCCAAAGCACACTCAGACCAGCAACTCTTCCCCCTCGCCCTGGAATCCAGTTCCCATCCCTCTGAGCTGCTCTTGCCAGGAATGTGCAAGCTCTTCAAGCCCATGGGGCTGGCTGTGAGCAGCCCTTAGCACCTCCATGAGCACTTGCCCAGTATCTGTCCGCTAACCCAAGCACCTTCAACATCCTTGAGAACAGAAAATTCCCATAAAGCACACGCTGGTCAAACCTTCCCCTGCTTTTCTTCCCAAGCATCCCCCTGCGTGAGACCACGCAGCCTCAGGGGACCGGCAGCACAGCAGATGGGTGCCCACGTCTTCCCCATCAACCTGCAGCACCATTTTCCTGCTTTTTCCTGCAGAAATTTGGGCTGATCCTTCCCTGCAAGGTCTCTCACCCTCATAGCTCTGGTGGGGGAAGATGTGATCCCACCCCCATCGCCTCTCCACCTCCCTCCCTCCCCAGGGACCCTGGACCTGCATGAGGAACCAGAAATAAATTAACGCCCTCAAGTCCCAGGGCAGATTTCAGTGCACCAAGGGATCCCATGCAGATGCTCCCACTTGAAACTGGGATGGCCTCAGGAAGCAACTCAACAGACTCCATCTTTTGGGGGTGCACCTGAGTTTTCCTGAGTGCTCCCAGGGGTGCAGGCTGGGTCCCTCAGCCCCGGGTGAGCTCCTGGTGGTACATGGGCAGCCACCAGCTCCCGATGGGAGCTCATTTCTGCAAGTTACGGCCCTGCTGGTTCCTCTGCCTCGCCAGCAAAAGAGCTGGGAGCCGAGCAAGCCCAGCTCTGAAGAGCATCCTGCGCCCCGGTGCCTGGCAGACCCTCCTATGGCCGAGGCGCCGTGAGCCTCTGCTTCCTCAGACACCACAACAGGGCTGGTCCCGTCCTCAACCTGCTGGAGACTAAATTATAAACTGAGATCACAGCCAAGTCTCCTTCCTCGGCTATCCATCTTCCCCAAGGTCATCCCATGAGCTGAGAAAACGAACATAAAAGGAAGGTGGGGAATCAGCCTGCTGCAGTCTGCTCCCTGCCTCTCTGCCTCGCGCTGGGCACGACGCGGTCCTGCACCGGGAGCAGAGCAGTGGCACCACCGCAGGCACCGACCCACACAAATCCCTCAGGACAGCACACAGCCAGGCACGAGAGCTCTCCTCCAAGCATCACCACACAGCAAGGACTTCCCCAAGCTTCTGCTGGCATCGTAACTAAAAGTCCCACCAGAAACAAGGAGGGGGAACGAGAACCTGCAGCGGGTTCAACTCCACGGGAGCGGAGGAGGCAGGGTGAAGGAAACACTTGGGAAAGCAGGAGCCAGACAGCCAAGGGATTTCACTCCACTTTGCCAGGGTCAGGAGCAAGCGCCCTGAGCGCGTAATGGGGTTGTGAGCAGTGAAACCCGATCGGCTGTTAACCCTGGAATGCGTGGAAATGACAACTGCACATAACTCTGGGGAATCCGCAACGGTGCCCCCGGACCCGGAACGGCAGGAATAACCCGCGTGTTTCACGCATGAGCTCATCCCGGGGCTAATACCCTCGCATGAGCCCAGCCTGCAGGAATTCGCCGAGCATTCGACGGCCGGGGGAGCGCGGGGGGACACCCTTCTGCCCCTGGCCCCTTCCCCTCTTTGCACAGCCCCACGTTTCCCACCGGCCGCGCGCTGCACGTGGGGGTCCCCAAGGCCCAGCGAGGCAACCTCCAGCATGATTTGCCTATTCCGTTCCTCCCTCTCCTAATGAAACCAGCCCCGATCCCACTGATGCTGGTGGTGAAAACCCCACGGGGCAGGAGGCAGATGGAGCCCGTGCCTGGGGATCGGCCGTGCTTGTAGGGCAGGCTCCCTCAAACGCATGAAGTGTTCCTCACATCTCAAGCATTGGCACATCCCGTTGACAGTGACTCTTTTAGGGACAGGATGGAATAAAATGGGGAAGTTAAACGGGACCTGCCTGCCCCTTCCATGCCTCAGCGTGCCTCCCCCTGCCAGCAGCTGTCCCGCATCTGCCTTCTGCTGCGAACCGAAGTGCAGCAAAGCCACCAAAACCGAAGGGAGGGCTTCACGTGGCCAAAATTCAAGCCGGGGAGCTCCACCAGTCACAGTCAGGCCAGGGGGACCTGGGTCAGATCCCAGCCGTGCCACAGCAGCCCCCGGGCACTTGGCTGGGTCCTGGTGGGCTCCCTCCTTCCCGAGCACTGAGCTGATGGGGAACGGGACCCCGTGTCCTTGCAGAGGGGCAGAGTGCTTATGACAAAGGTCAGATCTCTGAGTTTTGGATGCAGTTCAGAGCTTTTTGAGCTGTCTCCAGAGAACAGGCATCTCTTACCTTTGAACTGGATGATCCGATCTGTCCGCAGGCGCCCCACCACTGAATCCCTTCCCCAGCAGCAGCCCTGCAGGGGAGCCCCTGATGTCCCTCTCCCTGGCAAAGCCAGTGCAGGAACAAAGCAAGCTCGCCAGAAAATAGCTGAGCTGTGACAAAGATACAGTCTGTCCCTGTCAGGCCAGGTCTCTGACGTGTCCCAGTCTGGCTGGACAAGCCCAGGAAGAAGACTGGAGAGGTAATTTCACATCAGCCCCAGGGAGCAGCACCCCGCTCCAGTAGCCTGGGGATCCCCCGCTGAGCTGACAGCAGGAGGAAGGAGCAGGCAGTGACTGCAGAACCAAGAAATTGAAAAGATGGGTCAAGAGAATGGCAAGCTGAGAGACAAATTAAGAGATTTACCAAAACCCCAAGGGGCGAAGAGAACCAGCAGAGGAGACAGCATGTCCTGGAGGAGAGCAGATGCCGAGCAGGGGTAGCTGCCAGTTTTGGCCCCTTGCCTGCCCTCTGTCCCACCCCGGAGCTGGGTTTGTTTGATCCCCATTGCAAGGAACACCAAGCAACACGGTATGCTGTCTGCTGACACAGGGGTTCCCACACCTCTGCCCGAAAAACACGACTGGGACCACGTCACCACCAGTAAGCTGAGATTTTCCCCGAAGCCAGCCGAGATCCCTGAGCAAACTGCTGGCCTGCAAAGCAGGACAGGGCCGAGCTTCAGACCCCAGGTACATACACCAAGAGACGCTGCAGGGCTGGCTTCATGGCGCTCTCTCCAGCCAGATGAGGTGACAGAGGGACAGGCAGGAGGTGAGGAGGAGGAGGAGGGAGGCTGAAGGTGCGTGGGGCACATGCAGCTCCAGCACGATGCCTGAAAGGCTCAGTGCACGGCCACAGCCGGGTCCCAGCTCCCAGTTGATCCCGCTGGCTGCAGGCTCCCACCTAGGGTCAGAGGAGATTGAGGTCGTGCTGGGCTTTAAAATGCCAGAGCAACTACACCTGCCTCACCTGCATTAGCACATCTGCTTGGCCCGGCTTGCAGGCGGCACAGCCAGGCAGAGAATTGGAGGACAGAGCAGGTCTGCAGCGGGTGTGCAGCTCTGCCCAGAGCCCTGCAGCACAGGGACGGGCTGGGATAGATGGCACGTACCCTGCCCGACGGCCCTTGGCTGCTGACGCAGGATGCTGACCCACGAGGATCCACGTGTCCAGGGCGAGTTCCTCGCAGTGTGCTGACGGGAAGCACGCTGCCACCGCCGAGATGTCCCCAGCACAGGCTGACACACAGGTGACAACGCAGGGTGACGCACAGGCTGGCACCTGAGACCTCCCAGACGTGACAAAACGTGGCTGAAATATTCCAAAGCTCAGGCAGGGATTATAAAACAACCGCACACAGCGTGCAACGGGGAGGGTTTGGGCTGCGGGCACGGTAGGTTTTGCATTTTGGTTTATACAAACCCGGGGGCCGGTGCCACGGTCTCTCTTCATGGAATATCTGCTGTAAAGAAACAAACCTCATGCTGGGCAGCAAAGCAGCAGAGATGGAAACTCGCAGCCAGCGCCTGGTGCTGCGCACGGGGAGGGAGCTGGGCTCACGCCGGGCGCCAGCACCACGCCGAGAGGCAGCGACTCCTACGCACGAGCACTTCTGTTCCCTCCTGCCTTATTAAAGGCATTTCTTCGTAGAGTTGCTTTGTACGCTGTTCAATGCCTTGTGGGAAAGTCCTGCAAGGAACTTCACAGGTATCAAACTAATGGGCTGCTCGAGAAATTATTTGGAAACCTGCAGAGTTTATTCTCTTGCCAGTCTGTTCTGTGTTTCTTCTACACCAGCCTGAAATATTCTTCAGCAGGTGCAAATATCTTTACTGAATCCCAAACAAAGATCTATCCGTAATACTGTTTAAGGTTTTTTTGTGTTTTTTTTTTTTGTTGTTGTTGTTGTTGAACTGCCTGGGAGAGGTTACTGCACGCGGGACTCAGCCTGTATAAATCCGTGGAGATCTGGGGAGCACAGCACTTTGTCCCGGGTCAGACCAAGACATTATTTCCATCAAACGCAGTGGGGTTTCTGGAGCAGCCACAGGCCCTGGCAAGACAGGCAGCTGCTGCCCGGGAAGCAGCATTGCAGTCGATGCTACCCCAGCCCAGCAAACCTGCCCGTGAGCCACGGCACCTTCCTAGGGGCAGAGCCACGGCCCTGAGCTCTCCACTTTGGGGCAGGGGAAGCCCTAAAAGATGCCATCCAGCAAGGGAAACATCCGCATGCTCCGTCTTATCACAGGGAGTGAGCTTTGCCCCTCGCTGGGAGAAGTGTCCCCTCCGTGCCACTGGTCCCCAGTGCTGCCAGAAGCTGGGCTGGGGGGGTGGCAGCGGGGGGGCTGCCTCGGGTTACGCCGCGGGGGGGAGCGGGGCGGCCCTCGGCCCCGGCGGAGTCTCCCATTTCTAAACACCTCGCTTTCGCCTGCCAGGGTTGCATCAGCTCCCGCGTTTGTATTTATAACTGGTTTTAAAACCTGATATTCCATTTCCAGTAGCTCCGCGGGGGTGAGCTGAATGTACAGGGCCCCCAGCCAAGCAGCTGCTGCCAGCGTGATCCCTCTTCCCTTCGCATCCTGCTCAGAAAAGCTCCCCACCGTCAACCTGGTGCCACGGCTTACTGGCATCGTCTCTTTAATTAGCTGACCGAGGCACGAGGCGGCCCTCATTAAAGAGATAGCCCCCAGGTGAGGGGGGGAATCCTGCTGCGACCCCTCCCCAGGGAGAGGCCCCCGGTGCCCCACAGCCTCCCCGAGCCTCGGCTCCCCGGCAGGGACCGCAGGGGGACCCGGCCCTGCCACCGCCCCAGCGCCACTGCAGGACCTCGGCTCCCTGCGGGAGGAAAAGTCCAGCTGCTTTAGGATATAAATAAAAAGTGACCCGATGAAAAGAGCGAATCTTCTGGGCACCAGGATCAATCACCCACCTATTAAATGTACAAAGTGACCTCTCAAAATAACAGCGATTCATAAACCCTGACACCGGGAGCAGATCTGAAGTTTGGCTGGGACCCACGCCGCTGTGCTTGAGCATAAAGCAACTATCCGAGCCTCGTTACAACATCTTCATCTCCCAAATCCCTGTCTCCAGGGCTGACTCCCTGTCTGCCACCACGCTTTTGGGACGGGAGCGGACAGGGCAGCCAGGGAAGAGGCCGGCCACGGCCTCACCTGGAGCTACCTGTCTCTACTGGTGCCAGTCCCCCTCCCTGAAATGAGACCCAGAAATGAGACCCCAGAAATGAGACCTTGCTTTAACTGCATTTGTTTCTGCAGTTGTTTTGCCTCCACTTTCATTCATGGAGAACCATGCACCCAAATCCAGCAGAAAGAGCAGAAAAAGGAGAACTTGGAACTGGGAGTTGGATAAATGCTCCCCCAGCCTCGGCCACACCGCTCGCATCTGCCCAGGCTGAGCAGCTCCATGCACAGGCTTGCTTACGTGGGAAAGGAAAATAGCATTTGCAAGCCTGAGAGGGGCAGTAAAAGGACAAATTGCCTATTATTTGTAAAGTGCTTTGGAACCTCAGCTGAAAACTAAGAGGGAAATGCAGAATAAGGCTGAAATTCTCCAGGCTCCTGCCCTATTCCACTTCATGCTGAGCACCGGGAGAGGTCAGCTTGCTGCACTCACTTCTCCCGTGTGCTTCTCAGCAAGAAAGAAACGGCAACTAGTGGCCAATATAAATAACCATCTTTTCTACCAGCAAGCAAGGTTCGCCCTGCGATCGCTTCTCCCTCTGGTGAGCTCTGATGTGCAGGGGCCTCGGGCACAGGGCCTTGGGACACCCTGATCCCCCGGCTGCAGCGTCCCACACAGTGCAAGGAAACCATCACTTGGGTCCGTACAGAGCCGGTGCTAATCACGGAGCTGACTCACTTCCCTGCCCTTCCAGAGCTGGTTTCGAAGTATTTATTTAGCAGGAGGGAGGCCTGCCTCCATCACCTGCCCCCAGCCACCCTGGCCTCTTTCCTTCTGGGGCTCCCGACAATTTGTGCTCAGGTTCCTGCAGACAGGGCTCTCACCCCTTTTTGGGGAACGTAGCTGCCACTGTCTGGTACCTCCGGGTGAGAATCTGGGCAGGTGCTTGAGGAAGATGGAAAAGAAATGCAAAGCCCAATGGGACTTCTGTATGAGGTCATTCCAAAAACGTGCGGGTGAGTTTCTGATGGGAGGCTGTTTCACACAGAAAGCTTCTGCTGTCACCAGCGGATTGGCAAAAAGTGCAGGGGTGTCTCCCACTGCTCCGAGCTGAGCACCCACTCGACAGCAGCAGGGAGACCACGCAGGGCTTCCTCTCGTCCATTCCTGTGCGATTCCCAAAGCAGCCCCCTTGAGGAGGTGGAGGGGAGGGAAGTGGGTATAAGGAGGTACAAATGTGGCCATCACCAGCCAGCAAGCCCACTCAGGGCAAAGCAGAGCATCCTCAAGAGCCTCAAGCGCCGTGAGGATAAGCCTACACCCAGCGCACCGCACGAATAATTTCTGCTTGAATCTGGAATTATTTTTACCTCCTCTATTTGCTGACGCCGCTCCCCTCCTGTTACAAGCCCTGAGCTAAGCCGTGCCCTGCGGAGCTGGAGGCAGATCCCACCCCCGTAGCTGCTGAACCCCTTCGGAGCGTTTCCCTCCCTTCCCTTCCCCTGCTCCTGCCTGCGCCGTGGGGACTTCTCGCAAGGAGGGCACGGGCTTCAGCTGCCTCGGCTCCCGCTGCCTGCTCGGTGCTCCTCGGATGAAAGGCACTGCAGTGCTACCGAGCATGCCTGTGTTTGAAATCCGAGAGATTTAAGAAATATTCTTATTTATCAATTTTTAAGTTAACATAAAGTCCTGTACTTTGCTGGCTGCCCTGCATAGTACCAGAGGCTAAGGCAGGGAGGTGCCCGCTTAGATCATTACCTGGGAGAGCGAGGTAGTTACACATTATACCGAGAACAAATTTTTTAATTATCTTGCAGCTACCTAGCAAAAATAATAAGCGAGCAATTAGTTTCATTCTCATTCACCTCCTGTATCAGAGGCACCATCAAAGGCAGGAGAGGCAGGTTGCTTCCCCACGCGCAGCAAGCAGAGCACAGCAAAGCACACATTGCTTTCACATGCGAGACACTGATTGTCTGGATAAATTTGGTTCTCCATCTTCACAGCAAGACATTTTTGGGTACCATCTCGCATTGTGGTTAGCGCTGAGCAATCCAGCAGCTGAGATCCGGATGGGAACACCAGGCTGAATTAAACTCATAAATCACCCTAACCCCAACTCTTCGAGTGCCGCAGGAAGTGGCAGCAGGACGTGCATCGTCTCCGCTCAGACATTTGCATGTCCTGCGACGCCTCTGAATGCCAGCGGGCTGGTTTTGTCTCACCTAGGGGATGCTGCCCACGCAGCACGTGGATGCACCCCAGGAAAGGTGCGCTCCCGGCTCCCAGCTGGCCCCTGATGACCCAGATCCAAGAGTCTGGAGGACAAGAGACTTCTCCACGTTTGCATTGACCAGCAAAGGAAAGTGGAAACAGAAGCTGGCTTTCTGTCACTGCTGTCATGCACAAGCACAACAACAAAGCTAATGACACTTTTTTGCTTTGATTACAGGTTTCCCCTGTAATTAAGAACAAGAACTACTCCAAGAAAAAATTGCCTTGCAAATCTGCTGTGTGCCTAACGAGGGCACAGGCACCGAGCCGCTGCCATGGAGCAGGGAGGGGAGAGCCTGCAGCACAGCCTGCGCCTACAGCAGGGTACAGCACGGGGAGGATGTCCAGCTGACACGCTGTGAACTAAAACGTGGGCCTTGCTAGGCTGAATGCCATGGAAAGATACAGCAAGCACCTCTCCTGGCTTGCCTGGGCTGCCCTAACTCAGCTGTACAACCACATGTCCTACAGCAGCGGGGCGCTGCTAGATTTCTCCTCCTGCCCCGAGCTCATCCTGCACATGGGTGAGGCAGGAAAAACAGATCCTGTGTTCGGAGATTGGCACTGGAAACAACAGAACGAAAGCCCACCGAGCTTTAGAGAGAGGCATCTTTTGTTGGTGAATGCCGTCTGGTGATGCCCAGCTAGCGCCTGGCTGCCGGGAAGGACAAAGCGAGCGTTTGTGCTGTGCTGAGAAACGATAATATGAGCCTCCTGCAACAAAGCATCGAAAGGCCACGGCGCCCAGCAGGAAAATGTCAGGATAACCACGGGGCCAAGCAGTCGCCGAAGGCATGAACACGGACCTGAAACCCACAGGCAGGAGGGCAGAGAACAGCCGGTGACAGCAGAAACTCGGGCAGCCGGGGGGCCAAGGAGCCCTCGCAGCACAGAGACAGCCCCAGAGGTCATCCCCCAGCTCTGAAGGATGGCAGAAGGCTCGAGCCAGCACCTCTCCAACCCCTCAGCTCCCCAAGTCTTTGCTGAAAGCCCAAGAAATGCAAGGCCCTGTGCAGCTACAAGACAACCCAGCCACCAAACCTGCCTGCAGATGAGCAACATCACTCGAACATCACCAACATCTCGAACATCACCTTCAGAGCACAGGATCTCTTGGCTTAACCTAGAGCAACCACTAAATGCTTTTTTAAGATATGAAACGTGTTTTTTTTTTTCTCCTTTCCATACACATGATTCCATTTCCTTGTCCTCTTGCAGCAGAAATTAAGACGTGCCCTGTAGTTTAGAGACCAGCAAGTTTCCCAAGAACCAATGGACACGACATCGTAACAGGAACGTGATGCAGCTACCACCAAACAGGAGGGAAAGCCTGATCCTTTGGCTCATTTTGCTAAAAGTCCCGAAGAATCCAATCGTAGGAAGAAAAGCTCTCCGAGTCACATTCTTTAAACTCCGAACCCAAAAGAGATTCCTCTGGCTCTTTCTCAGTTACTGAGAAGCCTGCCAAAAAAAGATAAAAATTCATGATTCTGGTGTAAAAAGCAAGCACGGGTACGTGCACCACCACACGTACCTACCCGCTGCACACCCAGGGCCGCACGCTGCTGAAGCACCGCGCTGCGTGTGGGGGGCGGCAGCACAAAGGCATCTCTGGAGGTTTGGGGTTTACGTTGTCATGTCAGAGGCAGAAATTCATTTATTTCCTCCTACAGAGGCAGAATTACAGCAACTTATTTCTGCCCTGCTCCTTGAACAGCACTCGTACCATCTGAAAGACTTGCTGAGGATGCCCGTGAGAGCTCTTTTCCCGAGGGAACCGAAGCTTCCCGCTTGTCATTACCACATCCATATTAATGAGAGGGGAAAAAAAAAAAAAAAAAAACTCGACTAATTTTATAGGCACATCAGAAATAAATTCCTCTCCCAAGGAGAGTATGGGAACGGAGCTCCACAAGGGTTATTTTTAAAACTAGGCAAGATAGCAGGCTGCCTCCGGGGCTGTGCGCAGGGTTTGCTGCTTCGGGAAGCCCTGGCCACGGAGGATGGACCAGCTCCCTCTGTCCTGGGCTCGGCCAGCTGGAGGGAACCCGTGTGCCTCAGTCCTTTGTCATGGCATGCAGAAAACTTCCTCCCCAGGCACCCACAGACCTCTGCACCACGTTAACGCCGGCATGCAGCCCACGGGCAGGCAGGGCTGGAGCCCCTGGTGAGGGTGGTCAGGGATGTACGGAGCTGGCTCCACACAAGTGGAGCACTTACTGAGCAGAAGGAGCTGCACAGGCCCCAAGGCACACCCCATTCCCAAACTGTTAAGCTTCTCTGATAGCAAGCTGTGAACTGTGCTGACCTAATGATATTCGCCTGCAAGTGCTCAGGAGCAGCCCCACAGCCCACGATGGGCACGGGTGTGTGCTGCAGACCATTTACAGTCTAAAGCAGGCAAGTTCAGGCTGAGGAGCAAAGAGATTAGGTTTGCAGAGCTGAGCAGCAATTACAGGTCTTATCTGAAGTTCCCTGATGCCAGAAGAAATCTTTACCTTGGCTCCCACAGGCTAACATGAAAAGGGCTCTGCTCACCTTGGCGGCACAGACAGACAATCCCCACGGCTGGCAGGGCAAGTGCCAGCCCCCGTGCTTCCAGGCTGAGCTGGCTGGAGGAGGAGACACCCAAAAAACCCATCACTGACACGGTCCAGCTTCTGGGTGAATCCAGCTCCCAGCTCCAGACGATGTGCCGGGGGAGGTCTCGCTGGCCCCTAAGGGAAACAAGGACCGGCCGCTTCCAAAGGCAACCCCATGCACTGCTGGGGTGCTCAGGGGGCTGCAGCCACCTCCTCCTGCATGCAGGAGCCTCCGGCCACTGGGCCTCTGCCCTTGCATCATGTGTTTAACGTGAGGATTTTGACTCAAAAGGCTCCGGCAGCTCCCAGCACCGCCGCGTGCCCACCTGGGACAGGAGCTGCAGGGTAAAAGCACTGCGGGGAAAGGAAACCATCCTCAGACATCTCACAAGATGGTGATATTAGCCCAGTCCAAACGCTGGGCTGGGCTTAAAACAGTGATAACTCCTGCTTTCTCCTCCGGGCAGCATCCTCCCAGAAAACAGACTTTGCGCTCTGCTCCCAGGACCCCACAGTTCTGGACCTCAGCCCCTGTCCCCACGCGGGCACTGCGAGGTCCCCAGCCGTGCTGGCAATGCTCCCCACAGGACAGCACCTCCCTCTGCAGGGAAGGTGCCCTCTGGAGAGCGTTCCCAGCCCATGGGCCGTCAGCGAGGGCTGCACGCTGCGCTCCGACCTCCAAGCCAAGCCCCGCGAGGTGCCTGCAACGACAGCGGGCTCCCGGCCGAGGGCAGCCCGCGGCGGGGAAAAACGACCCCGTGGCTCACACGCTTTTATTTTCTCAGCAAACTCCGCTGTTGAAAGGTGGTCTCCGAGGCTGGCGTGTTTAAAATAACAGCCAGGAGGAGGCCGTGGAGGGAGCGGGAGGGAGAGGGGACGGCGCTCCCCGGCGTAAATGGGAGCTTGTGTTCGGCGCAGCGCGGCGGGGAGCACTGGCGGGGCTGAGCCGGGCATCGCTGAACCTCCCCCGTGCCAAACCCTTCTGGGTGGGCTGCCGGCTTCACTGAGCCCCTGTGTTGCAGGGAAAGCTCAAGCTCACGCTGGGCGAGGGCACGGGGAGCTCCACGACCTGCTCAGACGCCGGCAGGCACCCGAGGGGTGACCCCGGGGTCCGCAGCCCCGGCATCACCCCGTGCTCAGGGGGCACGCGCCTGGGGGGGTGGGCTGGGGGGCAGGCCAGCCTCGAATAAATGCCTCGTTTTCTTGTGGTGGCTCGTGTACAGTAATGTCTAAATATATACTTAATGGAAAGTGTGGAGTGATTTATTTTTGTTATTGTTGGTCTAAAATTATGCTGGCTGAAGCAGCGCCGCCGAGTTGCAGGGCCTCGCCGCTCGCACACCCAAACATTATCAGCGAGATGTCATAAAGCAAATATTAGCAGGACCTGCGGCGGGGGGTGAAGCAGGGCCACCGCTGCCAGGCACGGCCACCTCAAAGCAGGAGCCGGCGCGGAGGTGACCTCACCCTGCTGCACGGCGGGGCCCTGGCCTCCAACCATCGGGGAGGAGGAGGAGGAGGAGGAGGAGGAGGAGGAGAAGCTCAGCATCACCGTGCCCTGGGAAGACGCCAAGATGCAGCAGGCTGCTGGGCAAGGGCCGTGTCAGGCTCCTGGCCACCAGGCGTGAGCAGGAGAAGAATCCCTCTTTCAGAAAGGGTCGAAGCTGCCTGCTTCTCCCCGCAGCCCGTCTCTGGTAGCAAGATGCAATCCCCCCGAGGCACCCCATACGGGAGTTATTAGCCTTTCATCATCAAGTGTGCAGATGAATGTTATAAAATCACAAAGCCACCATGTACTCTAGACACCCAACCCACCCTAACTCAGCAGCGCGTTTCTCTGGGATGTCTTCCCAAAATTTATTTTGTGCAGGGAGGGAGGGGGAGGACAGCGAAACGCGCGGGGGGAACCTCCCTCCTCCCCCTTTCTCACGAGGACGGGGCCCGGCTGACATCGTGCTGCCCTCCCCACCGCCACCTCGGGGAGACCGCACGGCACCAGCACCCGATGCCAGGGATGAGACAGTCCCAAGGGGTAAAACGGCAGCGACCCAGTTGCCCCCTGTACCCCTCTCTCCATGTGCCCGCTCCCCTGGGTGCCCAGCACCTGGAGGGGTAAGGAAGAGGGACGGAGCCTCCCGCCAGGCACCTGGCAGGAGGAATCCAGCCCTCCTCCATCCCCTGGGCAGGGGGTCGGGCCGGGGGGCAGGATGAAAGCAGGAGTCGAGCTCAGCCTCAAAGTTTTGGAGTACCTCACCCAAACGAAACACACAAGCCGCAGCCAACGCCGCGTTTTGCTGGCCATGGGTTTTGCTCCAACCAACAAAAACCTCACGTAGCAGCACCACCATGCCGTGCGCTGTGCCCCGGATGGAGGTTAGGGCTCCTGCACCCAAACGCTCGACCCCAAGCCAGGGACCCCAAGCAGGGAGCAGCCCACGGCCGCAGGCTCCCTGCTCCCGACGCCTGCAGGGCAGCACTGCCACGGCAAACTGGGGTTTCGAGCAAACCTTGCAGCTCTCTGCCCCTCCAACAGCAAAGCACCGCGCTGCCTGGGCTTCCTCACAACACCTGCTGGGTTCTCGTGGATTTCTGACCACCTCTTGTCCCAGCAGCCCTTCAGGCTCCTTTGAAAACCCTGCCACAAACACCACGCCTCAGCTTGTCCCGGGCTCGAGGTTTCCTCCTGCTTTTCTACCTCTTCCCAGCAGACTGGGGTGGGAAACTCCCAGCTTCGGTCTGTGCCCCCTGCGAGCCCCCGAGCATCGCGGCACGCACCTCGAGGCCGCCTGCCCCTGCCCCTCTCCCAGCCCAGCCCCACGGCACGGTGGGCCTGCAGCGGAGACGACAGCTCCAATAAAGCTTCTAGGGTTTGTCCCCACCTATAGGTGCCTTCAGAAGCCTTCAAGGGGATTTTGCAAGCAAGGAGTATCAGGCCAGCGACCCCACGAGCTGCTTGCAGACGGGGAGCTCCGCTCTCCTTTGGCAGAAGCCCCAAAGCCCCAGCTCCCGTCGAGCCCTCGGGGGAAAGCAAGAGGCAAAGTGCTTACTCAGGGATGCTAATTGTTCTCATTTCCCTTCTCCTCGGGACAGAGGGGTGCAGAGTTCAGCGCTTCCCCCTCCGGCGGCCTCACCTTACCCCCCAGCCATCCCATCCCTCCTCCCCAAAGCCCACAGCCTCCGATTAAACTTCACAGGACACCCCCGGCTTTCCCTCTCTCAGCATCCCCTTCAAACGCACGCACATTCGCCCTCTGCGAGAAACAGGAGAGAGGAACGAGCTTCATCTACAGAGGAGAAAATTAAGACAGCAAAATCTCTCCCTACAGATCATCTTTAAAGTTTTTTTTTTTGTTTGTTTTTTTTTTTTTAAATTGTCCCTCTTTATTAGTCCCAGACAGAAATCTGAAACCCCCTTAAAAAAAAAAAAAAAAAAATCAGAGATATATAATGATTTTCAAAGCTGTGTCACATAATTAATGTCACATTTATCTCTTCAGCTGAAGAGATAAAAAGAAACCATCTATCCATGTCCTCGTTATTTTTTATTCTCCTTTTAAAGCCAGTGTTTAAATCCTTGGGATCGGGGTGCTGCGAAGGAGGGGGAAACTCTGACTTTCCCTTTACCCCACACAACGGCGGCGACAGCAAATTCCTTCCTCTCCCCCGTTCCCTTTCTCCGTTGCTGCCTGCCAGCGGGTGGCAGGGCCTGGGGGCTCCTTCGGGCACCTCTCCCTCACCCACCAGCTGCCCCGTCCCTGCCCCACCGCCTCCTCGAGCAGCTGGGAGCGCCGTTCCCCTCCAGCACCCGCTGGGACACATGGATGAGCCCGACAGGAATATTCATTTTTAGAAGTATATCGCAGCCGTGGGCATTCTCCACCACGAGCACCGTTTGGGTTCCTCTCGTGTTGCGTTCTGCTTCGTTTGGGGGGACAGTGCCCACATTAAAATGCTGTTTAACACCCCGCCGCTGCCAGCACCTCGCAGCGAGACCACCACCGCTCTTCCCAGCCTGGCTCCTCTCGCTCAGGGCCAGCTCCTCCTGTATCAGAGCAGAACCTGGTGTTCACGGCCTGATAACCATGTCCCGAGATGCGAGAAGGTCCCTTTAAGATCGCTGCCGAACACGCATCGTCTGGATCTGATCAGCGCACGACAGCTCCAGAAACCGCAGCGAGAGCTCTCCGGGGCTTCCCACGTGCTCTGTGTCCCAGGCGCTCACACCCAGCGTTTCGCCCCCAGCCCCGCACTGCCACGTGCCATCCGCCTCTGGTCCCACCAGGGACCTCTGGCGTTAGATATTCCCACAAATATGGGCTTCGGGTAACGGCGAGCAGCAGGCACTCGGCGAGCGCTGCGTTGAGGACGGGCTGCGCGGTCTCGGGACGTGCAGGAGCCCCAGGACCTCTCTGAGGACAGCCCCCGGCACCTCCCCAGCCACCGCAGGAGCAGCCCTGCTGCTGTCGGGTCCCTCTGGCCACCAGCCCCCCCGTGTCCTGCCCCAGCTTCCCGGCTGCAGCAGCACAGGGCGAGTTCCTTCCCTGCAACCAGAGCGCTCCATGGGCGCAGCGACGCGTGCTCAGCTGTAGACCAGACGCCGTGCATGGGGTTAATGCATGGGGACACGTTCTGCTCGCTGACCTTCTTCAAAAGGTACCCGGAATAGCCAGGAGAAGCTGAACGGCATTTGGAAAACGCCAGGAATGGAGAGCATCAGGTCCCCAGACCCATGCACCCAGCTGGGGAGCACATAAACCGGCTTGGCTCCTCTGCATCGCTGGCACCAGCAGGCAGGATCAAGAATCGGGTCCTTCCTGCCCCAAATGGCACTGGCACAGGAAAAAACCATCTCATCTCCTCTCCCTGCTGTTTGAAGAGCGGGCAAGTGTGCTGCGTGTGCTCAGTCACACAAAAAAGAGCAAGATAAAGCCTCCCCACTTGCTCTCCAGAGCTGCAAGGAAGCGTTTTGTGGTCAGCAGAGCCAGGCTCGAGTGCCAGCTGTTCAATGCCAGGTTTGGGACTGCTGCTTCCATCCCCGCTCACCAACCAGCAGCGTCAGAGCCCCTCTAACCTCAGGTCTTTGGTTTTATCTCATGCCTTTGGTCTAACCAGGGCAGAGGGTTTAGCCAGCTGCCACGCAGCCACCCAGGCCCAGCGGGGTGGCAATGCCTGTGGTCACCAACCCCTAGCCCAAACCCGTGCCTGCTTGGAGAAGCAAAGTCAAAGCAGCTAGCCATAAACCACAGATTGTTTAAATTTCTTCTGTGCTCACAGCATCTTTTTTTTTTTTTTTTTAGGCAGAAAAGTGCACCCAAGGAACAAAACCCAGCCTCAAACAACCCCCTCATCCAGGAGCCATCGGTCATCAGTGGAGATGGAGCTGGGTGCCTGTCCCCAGCCAGCCCAAACACGGCTCATGGCCAGCCTCAGCACAGGGGCACAGCCACCCCTTACGGGGGTCCTGGAGGGTGTTCAGTGAGTGAGAGCACGGCTGGGACCCACCTGCCTCCATCCAGGCTCACGGGGAAGCAAAGCTCCCGGGCTGAACTCCGCAGCTCCAGCGAAGAAACCGAGTGTGAGGTCTCCTGAAGAGGTGCTCCACAGCTCCTCCACCACATGGGTCATCCTAACCTCCCTTCCCTTCCTCTCTCTTTTAAGGAACGAGAAAGAAAAAGAGGCATTGCTGCTGCTGAGGTTTCACACGTGAAAGGTAAGGGAGTCAGAGTGACTCTTCACTTCTTCCCACTGAGAGCACGCAGCATCTCCAAACGAAACAATTGCTCAGGGAAGATATCTTCAAAATGACCCATAATCACCTAACTTCACAGCTAATGCTCTCCCCCGCAATGCCAGCTCTTCTCTCTGCCCCCAGACAAACGCATTGAGCTGGGGAAGAGCATCTGATGGAGCCGCTCCGGCACACGGAGCCGCAGATAAATCGCGGTTACAGACTGCAGTTCCAGTTTGTCCACATAACCGCCTCTAAACGAGTGTGTGGATGGCAGGCAGAAAGCTGGCCTGGCACTGGGAAAGCCTCGCTGCCAGTCCTGACCGCTCCGAGCATCCGCACAGAGAGGCAAGGATGCTCCCCAGCATGCAGACAGACAGACAGACAGACACAGGTCACTGAAGCAAAGCCCAGCAGGAGCAGCCCAGGAGCAGCCCAAGCTGGTGGCACTGCTTCCAGCACCGTCCCAAATGAGCCTTTCCAGAGTCCTTGCTCGCTCCCTGCTCGCTTGCTGGGCACCACCAGGACGTTTTGGCTCTCCAGGACTGCAGCTGCCCCACACGGGTGCCCAGGCAGGGGCATTGTTTCCATGCTGCAGTGGCACAAGCACCTGCACTGAACGGGCAGAGCAGCAGAATTGGCTCAGACTTGTCCAGAACCAGCATCTTCATTTTGCCTTTCTGAATTAACCCTGAGCTGGTGTTTCTTAAAGTTCAGCTCTGCGTCCCAAAGCACTGTGCTCGTGCCCCTGCAGCTCTGGGACAAAACCAGAGATGCTCAGAAACGACTGCACTCAAACCATGGCCCAGGCAGCCCCAGCATCAGCCCCCCTACACACACACACCAAGGCTTGGGAGCCTGCAAGCAGCCCAAATCCCCGACCCACAGACACTGCCACATCCCCACAAAGCTGCAAAAGGGAGCAGCGAGCCCAGCAAAAAGCCCCTCAGGGTAGAAGACCCCCTACACCACGCTATCACACAGGGCTCTGCCCAAGCCCTGGTGCCAGGGGCTGGAGCACCCCAGCACGTTGAGGGCAAAGCCAGCATCACCCCGGCCCCGGGGTAGGCTCAGTGCCCGGCCCTGGGCCACCCCCAGCACCCTGTACCCAGCCCAGTCGGGCCTCTCAGCCCCTTTATTTGCTGAATGAGGTTATTTATGCGAGAGGGTTTGCAGACGTACTACGAGCTCGTTTGCAGGGACGTCCTGCAGCAGCCATCCCTTTATCTGTTTATTTATAGCAAGATATTTCTGTAGGGCAACACACCCACGGAGACGCAGCCACCCCACTCACACGCCGCCCTGCAACACAGGCAGCTCGATCCAAACTTTCTAAGGGAGGATGATTAATTGAACCCAATATCCATGCACAGAGGGAACTCCCCACAGGCAGCGCGGCAGACTGGTGAGTCAAACTCCGGCTCGGAGCACCTGGAGACTCGGAGTCTGGTCTCGCCGTACGTGTGGTCCCAGGCAGGGCACTGAGCTCACTTCCCTGCGGGATGCCAACGTGTGCTTACCTTCGGGCAGCGCAGCCAAGTGCACGGTGCAGGGGACAGCCTCCAGACCTGTCTCTGGCACGGGTGTCCCTTGAAGAAATCTCTTTTCTCCTGCGCCAGCTTTTGCAGCCCTATCGGGACACCAGCGTGCAACATATTTGTTGGGGGAAGCCCCACAAAACGCGCCAGACCCCAGGCTGGCACCAGTCCCCAACCCCTCGCTGTTGTGGTTGCACCTCGGTGTTCATTTCCCTGCCCAGAGCAAGGAGGAGCAGATGGCAGGAGATGCAGATGGGAAGCAGAAGTGTTAAACCATGAGAAAGGGTGGCATTTGGGGAAACAGATACAGGGCGAGAGCGCTCAGACACCGCCTCGCATGCGGACGGGGACGCTGTGCCTCAGCCCGTGGAAAATGACACCCCTTCTACCTTCATAAAAAAAAAAAACAAACACGTGTGTGCCTAATCACAAACGGAGATTTGGGAAGGCTGTAAGGTAGGGCACCCTGTTCCTCATAGGAAAATAACTACAATTTGGTGGAACCGGGGAGAAGAAAACAGGGAAGATGCAGGCAGAACACGCCAAAAGGGTACCACGTAGACTAGGGCTATAGTCATATGGGGTCTGATGGTCGCTCTGGATTTCATCTATCCAGTAACACTAGACTTGAGCTAATCAGCGCAACCACTGCAGGGGAGAACCCAGCACCATCCCCTCAGCACCCTGGTGCCCCATAACGGGCTGGCAGTGAGGAGGGACGTGCTAGAGGGCGTGAAAGGAGGGAACAAGGAGAAGGAAGGGCTGATTGTTGCATGTTGCCCGGGCTGGTTCAGGGGTTAAACCTTCCCCTTTCTATCAGTGCATGCAGGAGAAAGGCCATGGAAAAGCTAAAGGATGGCAGTGTGCCCGGGGGAGCTCTGCTGACACCACGCAGGTTGGTCCCAGCGTGACTTCCATCCAGTACATTTTCACATAACTCCAACCTCACTGACAGCAAAAAGTAACCAGAATCCCTGCTTCTGAGCGGCCCCCCACCAGAAACCTCCTTCCAAAACCAAAAGAAAGAGCACGGCACCTCCTGCTGGCACTGGCCACGGCCCCGCTGCAGCCCTGGGACTGGCCCAGGCAGCCCAAGGGCAACCCAGTAGCGAGAGCTCCGTGAGCGGTGCTTGCACTGCTTCATCTGGGTAAGGACACCGCTGAATTTGGAAGTTTGGGGCTGTCAGGTCCGGGTGCATACTGAGAGATCTATTATGAATGTTAAGTTACTTCATTTTCAATAAAACCGCTAAGGAATGCAGATTTTTACCTTATCACATTCTGCAGGCGAACGTTGAAAAGTGCCTTGGCAAGAGCTCTGCAGCCAGCATTACAAACGTTCCCCTGAACAAATGCAGCAGAAGCAGAATTTGGGACTGCTCACAGCCTGCCACCAAGCACACAGCAGCTTACTGGGCCGTGTGCTGATGCACAGGAGCCACAAATCGGCCTGCACGTGGCCAGGAGTGACCCAGTTCTCACCAGTTTCAGCTAAACCCCACCTGCAGCAGGTAACTTCACCACATAGGCGATGTGCCCGCTCAGAGCCTGACAAATGAAAACAGAGCAAATTAAACACATCCCGATCATACAGCTGAAAGCACAGTTTTCTACATGTTGCTGCTGATGATGCTCAGGTTGGACAGCCTGCAGCAGCCACGTGGGACCTCAAAATGAGCTCCAGCAAGTCCTCAGCCCACCAGCAGCAGGTGCTGGTGCGGATGGCCAAACAGCAGTGCAGGCACGTGCCCTTCAAAGAGACCAAAGAGAGGATGCAGCGCAGGGGACGATGGCACAGACAAGTTGTCCTGCTGGATCTTCAGAACAAGCACCTTCCCAGAAACGGAGGAGAAACCCAAAATCCCCAGGACAGGACAACAAGCGATGTCTGCCTGGTTCGGCATCTCCTCTGCACAGTGGCCAAGCAGCAGCTGGTTCACGTGCAGGGTCCAGGAAGCCACGAAGTAGCATTTATGGGATAAGCTGCCCCTGGGGGATATTTTTTCCTGACCTCTGACACTTAAAAGGTCAGCTCAAGCGCCAGTGCACCAAGTCCACAGCTCTCCCCAAAGCCTTTTTAGCTTTTCCTCAAACCATTTTTATTGCAGCTCATGTTCTTGCTGTCCAGTCCCCTTCAGAAACCTGCTTCCCTCCTCACCTACAGCCCCTGGCGTGGCAAAGCATTTTGTCTTGGGGTTGTGGTTGTGGCTTTTTGGTTGTCTGTGTGTGCACACGCGTGCTTTGATTTACTGCTTATACTGGATAAAACTGTAAGAGGTTAGCCTAAATACAAAGCGTGACGTTCCTGACACCGGTTCAAGAGCGGGCACTGGAGACAGAGGGCAGAGATGTCCACTGGGCGGTTTGTGAGGAGCTGACTTCAGAGCTGCCAAGTGCACCTGCTCGTGTTCTTTAGCATTGCCTGGAATGGAGGAATTTTCCCTGATTTGTTCCAATATGAGCTCTCCACCTCTTCTTTTTTTTTCATCTAGAAAAGGGGGTACAGTTAGAACGCCTCTTTTAAGCCCAGAAGAAGTGAAAGCACACATGCTTGCTGTTGAGCAGGCAGCCGATGGTGACTCATCTTCTCACATGTACAAACACTCCCTGCAAAGCCACCAGCCGGGCTTTGCTCCGTGAGACCAGCCTGGTGGAGCTGGTGAGCCATCCAGCCGTGTTTTTCTTGGAGGGGAAGCAGTCGGATGTGTGGACCTTGCTGAATAAAAATCCTCGCTCCACGTTAACAACAAGCCAGTCATCCAACGTCGGAACAGCTCTCGTAAAATAAGAAGATAACTTCACACACCTCTTTGCTGGGCGGCTCTTTGAAGCCCGCAGGGATCAGCTCTGGCCCAACCTCCCCCGCACATCAAAGGCCAGCACAGGGCTTGGACCCAGACAACGAAACCCTTCCAAGCACCAGAAGATATCATCAGCGCTGCAACCTAGCGGACGCCTCCGAAATCCCACTGGAAAAGGCGAGCGCTTCTCCTGCCAAGCCCACCAAGGAGGAGCGAAGAGGGAGCCCTGGTGTCTGTAACTCGTACCAAGCAGTACAAACGCAGGGCTGGCTGTTACCAGAGACACATCTGCACAGCCGGGCTGACCTCAAAACCCTACCCAGCGACTGCATGCACAGGGAGGTGCCGATGGGGGCTGCGGGTGGCAGATGAGCCACGCAGGGGCTGCACGGGACACCTTCAGCACAGCCTCGCTGGCCCTGACCTTCTGCACCGACCACCCCAAGCCACCACCAGCTGCTTTGCCCTTTTTCCAGGAGCCCCAGCACCCTGAGCCCTCCTCTTCCTCCTCACAGCAGGACCCAGAGCAGGAAACTCTGTCCGTGACGCATCACCCAGGGCACCAGCCCACGGACACTCTGCTCCCACCACAGGACCTTGGCCAGGCTCTGGACCACACAAGGGGGCCACGTGCCAAGCAGCGATCCACCCCCGGTGCTCCCATCCAAGCGCTGACGCCTTTAAGGAAAGAAAAAAAAAAAAACACAACACAAATACAAACAAAAATAAAGCACGCGACGCTCCTCGCGCTGCTCTGCTCCCAGCCCTACGCCGTGCAAGGCATCTCCCCACTTGGCACCCGGGCTTCCCTCAGATATGCAAGCCTGTAACCAGGAATTCGCAGCAGGGGGAATCGAGAGAGAAAGGGGAGGGGTGGAAAAAAAAAGAAAAAAACAACACACACACCACTTTTCCTATTTTATCTCGTACCAAAGCCTTTTGCAGGTCTGCTTCCCTTTGGCTCGCCCGCTCCTCTAGGTCTACCAGCATACTTTCAGTAATGAAATGCACATTTGCTGGTCAGCTCTAATATATCCAGAGGGACTGTTTTTCGCGTGTGTTTGTTTTAATCTTAAGGGTGTTGTAAAGTTGTTCCAATGGCACAGAGATGGGAAGATAAGACATGGCAGGCAGCGACTGGTTAGTGGGTGGCTGTGGTATTAATATTTATCCCATAATTGAAGGAAGACGTGACAACATGAGAAAAGCAAACCACCACGATGTTTCTTTACGAGGCACACACTGAACCCTCGGCGGAGACCACCAGATACTCTGCGTTTCGTACAACCCCTGTTTATTGCAAGGAGAAAAACCCTTTTATCGGCCAAATTCGTAAAAAGAAGGAAAAACAGACCGGGGGGGGGGGGGGGGAGGGGGGGGGCGGAGAGAAGCAGTGTGTTACAGCATCTTTTTCTCTTGAAGGCAGATGGTGGTGGCATGGTGGCACGCTTCTGTCACCTGCTGGCCCATGGGCCCAAAAACGCAGGGCAGCGGGGCACAGTGCCTGCAAAGCTGGAACCAAACGGAAGGACACCGGGATGCAAAATCACAACCCCAGTGTGGAGTGTCAGAGTACAAAGCCCAAACTTTCTCTTACTCGACGAGTCCAGAAGAAGAAGAAGCAGGTTTTGTGACACACAAAGGGCATGCAGAAAGGAAACTTAGCCAAACTGGTGTAGAGAGACCTGGAGAGCAGCTGTCTGCACAAGAGGACTGGGAACACGATTGGGAATTGAAGCCCATCCCCATGCTCTGCGTTGGGGTAACCATGATAACGAGTGGGGACGTAGCAGGACACCCCCAGCTGCCTCCCCCTTCCTGCTCACGTCTGCTTCTCGCAGCCCAAAGCAAGAGGTGGGACAGGAACGCCAGTCCCCATGAACTCCTCCAGCTGCAGGCAAGAATCAATGCAATTAATGATGCTTAACACTTGATTGGGATATAAAGCAAGAACATACCCGGCCAGGCTGCAGCCTCCTGGAAGCAGAGCCCCGAGGCCCCACGGGGACCTTGCTGTGCTGGGGACAGTGAGGAAGGGGCTGGGACCACCGCACGGCACAGACCTCGACCATCACCTGTACAGCCCGCGCACCCCACGTGTGGCTCAGGCTGCCGGAGGATGAGGAGAGGTGTGGAGGCACCGTGCTGCTGCCCTAGGAGCTGCTGGGACCCCTGCAAGGAGCAGATCACAGAGTCCAACAGTGCCCTGCTCCCTACAGAAACCCCACACGGCTCCGTGCTTCCCTCCTGAGCGCCTCGGTAAGAACTGCACACACTGCACAGATAACATACAAAAAAGAATCAGCTCACATGGAAGAAGCTACCTACAGGAAAAAAAAAAAAAAAAGAAAAAAAGAAAAAAAAACACACACACACACTTGAGAGTTAATGAACTAGAGATACCATTTATAAACATGAGGTTTTGGTATTTTCTATAGTCACTTAAAAGTTAAGTGCTAAGCAGCTTCTAACCACAACCTGACCAAAAGCCCAGGGCATCTCCCTCAAGGTTTTTGAGACCACTGAGTAGACAAAGTTCACGCAAATCTTAGAATCTGGGTGATAATTCTCTAAAAGTAATATGGGATTTGGTATTTTTCCCCATTTGCATGCATATTAGTCTATATATCTATACAGACTAATATATAATCTATTATATCTATATGTAGAGATATCTAATATATATAATATTAAATACTATATATATCTATATAGACTAATATAGTCTCTATCTATATAGACTAATACATTAGTTTATATATCTATGTTTGTTAGAATCTGCAGTTTCCCACCTTTCACTCAGATCTCTTACCAGCTGTGCAGAACAGGCCCAGGTCCCTCTGCAGAGAGCCCTGGATTATTCCAGATGTGCTCTAAGGACACAGACGGAGACGGTTTCAGGGGCCCTCCCACCACCCCGCTCCCCTTTCCTCTGACAGCCCCTGCATCTTCCTCCCCTTTCCTTCCTTCCGAGGACAGACAGGGCTTTATTTTTGGTACCCACCCCAGGGATTCAGCTGCTGGCAGGAAGGTGTGAGCACATCTGCACACTCAGAAACCCTCAAGCTTGGGCACATAAATCCATTTTCTCCCAATTTTAAGCTCCCAGACACCAGAAAACACCCCCAGCTTGGTACTGCACAAGGTGCTCTGCAATGCATTTTTTCAGCTGATCTCCCTCAGCTTCCCATTTCTCCTTTTTGGACAAAAACTGAGAGAGGCGACCAAGCTCTGCTCCCCTCCCTTGCACAGGGCACAGCTTCCCACCAGGTTGATGGAGTTTATCCATGGACAGCCTCTGGGAAGAGGCACCAGCTGGCAAATAAATGGCATGAAGTGAAATATTTCAAACCAGCAGCAGCACAACAAACCCAACTGCTCCACCACCACACAGGACTTGTCCGTGGCAGACGATATCCTCATCCAATAAACCTTTTAAAGGTTCGCTGATCACAGTGAGATGTGTCATAAATCTCCCGGAATAGTTTATTATGCCCATAAATCTCTGTAAAACTGCTTTATCTCCTCTGGATTGGCAGTCGAGCAAACTTTGCGCTGACAAACAAGCTCCTGACAAGGCACAACTCTTCCAAAGCGGGTGAGGAGCAGCCTCCCCACAGCCCTGGTCTTTCCCCAGAGCCCACCCCAAAACCACGTGCTGCTGTCACAGCCCCGCCACCGGGGATCCTGCAAGCCCTTACTCAACATCCCCCGCACAGTGAAGCAGCACACGTCCTACGTGTGGTTCCCCTCTGGAAGAGGAAAACTATCAAATAACATTTCTTCCACTTTATCTTCTAAATGTGCTATTTAAAGGGGGGAAAAAAATTAGCTTAGAGGATTACTCAGCCTGACTTTGCCAAAACGCATGCCCTGCATCTAATTCAAAGAATATTTTGCTTCTGAGAGCTTAGCAGCTACTTTGTCAGGAGTTTTTATTGGGAAATGTTGACGTTTTATGGCTTCATTTAAATCAGGTGGATGAATGCACAGCCAGAATCTGCTTCGCTTTTCTATTATAAGACACAGAAATAAACCCACTTTCCAGGTTGTTCTTCCTCTTACATGACTGCTAGCTTTTCTGTTCAGTCCAGTCCTTTTTTGCTTTACAATCACATCAAGCAAATGGATTTTTTTTTTCCCTGTAGGATATGAACCACTGGAAGTACCAACCTGCCTCCCAAGGGGCAGCCTCAGTGGCACGCTGGCTGCCAGCTGCCCTGAGCTGCAACAGGCAGGAGCAAGTGGCCTCAAAAGCCGACGGCAAAGCCGAGGCCAGCAGCTCATTTCAGCATCCCCTTACATCAAACCCAGCAGCCTGCTGCCACTTTTTGCTAGACTAAGACCTGGGATGACCAGCGAGTCCTCTGAGAGGAGGCAAGGCTCAGAAGACGTTTAGGAACCAGCAGCACATGGGTTGGAGTCTGTGATCCATATAACCAACTACTACATCCAATGCAGAACGCTGTCTGATGCATGCAGCTGGCTGAGGGAGCACCCTCAGCATCCCCTCAAAGAGCTGAGCGACCCCCTACAAGCACCCAGCGTTTCACGCAGTGAAAGCCTTTACTGACAAACACAACAGAGACAGTGCCCGAGGAGTAAATGCTTCTCACACACTCCAGCAAGGACAACCCTCACGCAGCATTTTTCATTTAAACTGATTCATCTCCCTGCCTTCAGAGTGACCCTGGAGCCACAGGAGCAGCTTTGTGTCCTGCCTCCCCCACACACTGCACCTCCTTCCAGCCAGCCCCGGGGCACTGCGAGCACACCCACACCACACACCGAGTGCTTGCTGGTGTCCCAATGTGCCCCTCACATCTCATTTATGGGGGAGCTGCTCTCGCCCACAGGCCTGGCCTCTGGGCTTGGCCACACAGCTCCTGCAAGAGGTGTCCAAGGGCTCCCTGCTGCCATCACACAACACGAAGGCCACGCATCCCCTGACACCCTTCCTGGCAGCAGCACAGCCTTGGTCCATGGCCTGTCCTGAGCTACTGTCCTGTCACCAACAGTCCCTACAAAGCCTTCTTGCACTGCCAGGAAGGGGGGCTTAGCAGCCATGCCCATCACTGCCCTCAGAAGGGGCCGGGAGCCAGCACGGCACCCAAAAGAGAGGCCTGGAGCATCCCTGGGGAATCCGATGGGTGCGCATCTCACAGCGGTCTCCTGGCCTCCAGGATGGCCAGGAGCAAAAGTTGAGGTCTCTTCAGGATGCTTTATGATGAGCTGTGGGCTCATTTACCACAAGAATCGTACATGAGGGCAACAGTAGCATGGAGGCAGGGTACAGCTCCCAGGAAGACGAGCTGGAAGGGCCTCGTGGTCATGGAAGCCAGGCGTCAGCAGCCATGGGGACACCAGGACACTGGTCACCCACACTCCCATGCAGGGCACAGGCCAACACTTGTTACACCTGATAAACCCAGGGCATGTGGCAGAAGGTCAAAAACACAGCTGTAGCACTGCACGGGGACACCACACGACGTCCCAGGCCCTGCCACCTCAGGACATGTCGGCCTCCAGCCTCGGCGGTGCCGACCAGCGGCCCAGGCCGCCACATCCCAGCCGGGCTCCCTACGGCAGGGAGGCACCGACCAGCCCTGCCAATTGCCATGGCAACGCACGGATGCCATCAGCAGAGGATTAAGCTCCGGCGGGAGGAGAAGCAGGACCAGGGGGAAGGAGATGAACGAGCACTGCGACAGGGACGCTGCGGAGGAACGGAGGCCCACAGCATCGATTTTCACGCCCATCTTCCCTTTTCAGCTCTTGCCTAGCATGAAAGTCCCGATTCAAACGGCAGACTTTGACACCATTAAAAACTATCAGAGCATTTAACACACTGCCCCTTCCTCCCGCGTCAGCACACCCACGTCTGCCACAGAAATAAAGAGGACTGCAAGATCCAGCCATCTCCCCGCAGTCCCGGCATGAAAGTGCAGCAAATCTGCGTCACACAGAGACCCTTTGAAAGGGGATAAATGCTAAGTGCAGGGAAAAATGATTACTTTATTTATAAAGACCATGTCTCTTGTCATTCTAATTCACTCCAAATCCTCCAGGCGCTGGACAGCTGCAGGTTCAATCATGAATACACAAATCAGCAACAAATAAACAACAAAAAGAGTCTCCAGTTGCAATGCGGGGAGACCAGCATTCAGTTTGGTTTGGCTGCTGCTCTCCCCTGTGCACTGAAAGGACACAGGAATAAGGTGGCTCTCCATCTGAGCCTCTCCTCTGCTTGGGGATGGGGGAGAAACCAGGGAAGGCAGAGACGAGGGCAGGTGGAAGCGAGAGGCTGGGAACTGAGAGCAGCGAAGGAGCTCAGCCAACTCGAGTAGGCAGTCAGGAGGGAAACACAAGCTTTAACCTGTGCAAAGCCAGCGCACCAGGTGCTGGGGAATTGTTCACCTCTAAGAATTTGTTCACACACAGAAACACCCCAAACATCGAGCACAAACCCCAGCACTGCAGGGTCCTGCACAGGCTGCTGCCTACGAGACACAGAGCCCCTTCCCACACATCCAACACCTGCCTTCTGCTGTATCGCAGGTGCTTTCTGCCACTGTGAACGTGCACATTGAGATGTTGTGAAGTTGGCATCAACATGGGGCGGGCAGGAGTCGATGCAGAACAGGGCAAAGCACTCCACACCACCTGGAAGAGAGAGTTAGGAGGGGAAACATCCTACCAGAGCTAGCTAAGGGGCTGGTTTGCAGCAGGGATTATTTCATTTCTCCGATGAAAAAAGGCAGAAACCTAGCATGAGGCAGGGCTGAGCACCAGCCCCATCACAGACCAGCTCCTGCTTCTGGGAGCTGCAGCCCTGTATCTCACCTTAAAGGTTTGCCTGCCTGAACGCAGCAGATGACACAAGATGATTTGCTTTACTGGGACCTGAGACCCTGTATGGCATCATGGCAGAGCCGATGATGGCCTCTGACCAAGCTCCAGTTTTGAGTTTCTTCTTACAAAGGCTGCCTACATTCCCAGAGGCATCCGTTCAGAGAAGAAGAGAAGGGGACAAGCATGGGGAACACACAGAGGCTGCAAGGGACAACGTGTGAGATGGTTTCACGGGTTCTCACCAAGATGTTTCCCGGTGCCAATCTCTTCCCTCGCCAGGCTGGGGCTTTCTGCTTTAGCACGGTCCAGGAACTCTTCAATTCCTCCTGCGGAGACCTCAGCAGAGGAGGGAAACCTTCCCACTGCCGGCAGTGTTTGAGCAACATCAGGAGCATTTTCTTCTCCCTGGCTCTGCTGCAAATTGCAGCTGATCGATGCTCTGCTCATCAGGGAGGGCCAGGGTCAGCACCCAGACAAGGCAGCCCTGCTCGTTCCCCCACTAATTGCCGACGCCAGACCTCAAACCCAAGACAGGGAGCTACACCAAATCAATTCCACCAGCCCCCACTTAAAGGCTGGCAGCGTGGAGTTTTGCTCAGCACCGCAACGATCCCATCTCCAGACAGGCTCACGTGAGGAAGAAGAGAAATACCAGCGGTGTGGGGGTTCAGCTGAGCCTGCAAGCTTTCCACAGCGGCCTCCTGCCTTTCCTCAGACTCCCTGACAAAACATGCCCTGAGGAGGAGGGACAGCAGGGGATACCTGAGATTTTCAGGGCCAGACAGAGCAAGGCACTTGTTGCTGCCCCTCTCCCCAGCCCAGCTCTAGGGAGCAGCATCCCGTCCTGGAGCTGTGCCCACAACCAACACCCTGCTCCCTCACTTCTCTCTCCGTCCTGAGACCATCAGACCAGGCTCCCTCCAAACATTAGGTCAGACTGATCCCCTAACACCCAATGCATACCAGCATACACGAAAAAAAAGTCCAATTCCTCATTCTGGAAAGAACCAGACAAGCACAAGCTCCTCCATTACCGCAGGTGCTGGCTCTGAAGCCTCCAGGATTTCCACCACCACATCAGCTCCGGTCCTTTTAGCAGAAGCACTTCACTGACATGCTTGAAACCTTTCTCATCCACAGCGGTCCCCCCGCGAGCCCAGCACCTGCGGCAGACAACCAGCAGGGCAGGCGACAGCAGCTGCAGGGACCCAACAGCGGGGAGACTGTATGACAAATTCGGTGTCAAAATAAACAGCGCCGAAGAGACTCCGCCAGCTGATCTCTTCCTTGTGCTTAAACTTGTGGTTTGTGATCTAAACAAAGCGTTTGCACTGCCGGTGGTCTGCTGCGGCCAAGGGTTGGGAACCGAGCCCAGCTGGCTCGGGCACCCGGGAGGGGAACGGTGTCACCAGGACACCTGCTGTCCCCACACCACCAAGGGGTGACTGGTGACTGGTAGCTCCAAGCCCAGCAAGCAGAAAAACACAAATATGATGGCTGCGTGGACAAACCCACCTCCAAACCTTCAACCACCACGCTGCCCAGCGTTCAGATGGGGCTCCTGGGCCAGCTGCATGCACCTGTGGGAACCGAGACCTCGGCCGTAATAACACGGCCACGTCCCCAACCCAGGCATTTTACTCCCCACTGTGGGCACGGGCTGGATGTGGCACGGCCCAAGATAACAAAAGTGTCATCCCGGGTGACAACGCGTGATGCTTGGGTTACTCTGGGAACAGCGATGGTGACAAACCCGCTTCCCTGCCTGCTCAGCTCATCCCCTCTCCCTGCAGCCAGAGAAAAAGGGTCCTCCCCCCTCCTTTAAATTGCCTTTCTTAAAAAAAGATTCCTTAAACAAATGGCAGCAAATCCCAATGCAGAGCAGTACAATGGACACTTCAGTCCTGCCCAGGGGGAGGGGGCGACAGGACCTTCAATGCCTAAATAAATTCAATTTGCTCGTTAAGAGGGGGCTGGGGAGGTTAGGCACGGGGTAGCAGTCGTTATTCACTTCCCCCAATTAACATTCCAGTGGCACTGCTCTGCTTTCTAGGAACAATAACTTTTTTGGAAGGGGGAGCGTTGATCATGGGAGCGTTGGATGGTCCTGTAAAAAGGAGACACGTCCATGCCTTAACAGGGTGCGGGTTTCTGTATTCTGGGAACCACTAAACAAAACCAAGAATAAATAAAGATCGAGCCTACGCAGAAAGACCCTGCAAAATAAAACCCCTCATGTCTCCAGTCCAAGATTATTTGCCTTTGCTGCTGATCTAAATACTTTCTGCACAGGCCTTGGCAACACAAGAAGAGGCGGCTTGTCGCTGGTTTGTTTATAAAAGTCTCTAAACGCAGGGTCATTAAAAATATTTAGACCAGGCTTTGAGATGCACCACTGCCAGGGCCCCATGCAGTGGCTGAGGAGCCGCCTGCGTGTTAAAACCCAGCCAGGTCTCAGCCTCCAGCCCGGGGCTGCAGGTGCTGGGCAGCACAGCCCCACGGTGCCGCCTCATCCCTGCTGCACGGGGCCCGTCTCCTGTGGGATGCTCAGGGACATATCCCTCTCCCAGCCCTCTGCCACAGCATCCTCCTGCCCAAAGGAACTCCCAAGACCTGCCCTCTACGCCACAACGGTGACTTACTCATTTACTTCCCTCCCAGGATGAGGATTCATAGCTTTTCTTAGCTCAGTCTTTAATTTCTTTCCCCAATACAATGTTTGCAGCGCACTTGGAGCACCCGCTCGCTCTTTTTTCCAGTGCTCCGACAAGAGAGGCTGCTGCATTTTATTCATCCTCAGAAACAGAAGCATTTTGCTGTTACGATGCACAGAAAAGCAAGGAGCATGAACCAAACCCAAGCGCAGCAGCTCTGGTGGCAAACAGCAGAGCTCTGCGCACACCAAGCACTGCCCATGCAGTCCAGCACGGCTCATCCTGTGACAAGAGGGCTCCTGGGGCAAAGCCCGAGGCCAGACAAAGCCGTGCGTATCAACGTCTCGAGTGCCACGGGCCTGAAAGGAACGGGCTCGCCCTTGTAAAACTGAAAGCGACCACGGGAAACGAACAGGTCCATCGATACCCCACAGGCATATGTGCTTGGGCGTATCTATTTCACTCCGTCGCGATTTTAAAAGATTCCCATGAAAATCTAGCCCAAACAGACAGATGGCCGGAGCTCCGCGTTCCCAGCCACCACACAGCAGCACTAAAAGGGGACCCAGGCACATGCACACTGCTGGCCACGCACCTTGGCGGAGACAGGCCAGGCTCTGCTGCCAGTTAAACCCCCTTCTATCAGCTGGGGATGCCTACGGCCATGCACATCTTGGGAAAGAAGAACTTTACAACCCACTGTATGATGTAAGGAGCTAAAAACAGTTTTACCCTACAAGCGTATCAGTCCCAAGAGAACATGCCCAAACAGCAGTGAACCAAATGTGCCCAAACGAAGCACACCTCTGTCGGACCACCAGCTGCAGCCACCACCACAGTTACGTCCCTTCAAAGTGGCACAAGGGGACGTGCAACAGCCCAGGTCCAAAGATGCTCCAATTATTTAGGTCCCTCGTCAGCAAGACTTCTGTTGCAGACTCGCAGCTTCACGCTCAGCTTCTCAGGTGACAAACAGCTTGCTGACTTACCAGCAGTGAATAATTGCGGCTCTTTGCTCTGGAGGAAAAGGTGCTAATGCTGTATGTCAGGAAGGAGATGGAAGGCCAGCAGAAAGGACTGCATCTACCTGGAAAGGTGGCTGCTTGCAGGCTCAAGGCAGAAAGGCTGGGAATGCCATATCAGACAGTCAGTGCTGTCACTCTGAGGCACTTGGCAGCAGCAAACCAGAACAAATGTGCCCAGGCAGGCCAGACACAGGTCCAGGGGAAAGGCTGGATTTGGCTGAAGCCCTGCTAGAAGTCTCCAGTGCAGCTCTTGCTTCCTGGCCTCAATCCTCCCCGTATGTGAAAATGGGGCCAACAACAGAAAGTCTCCTGGCGGAGTTGTGCTGTTTTGCGTGTTCCTCATGGAAGATCCAAGGCTTCATCCTGGTGCTGAGGAGCTGGTGCCTTTACACCCCAAGCAAAGGTCTCCGGTCAAAATGAATCACTTTGTCAGCTTCATAGAATCATTAAGGTGGGAAAAGACTTCCAAGATCTGGTCCAACCATCCCTCTGCCATCGATTTCACCCACTAACAAACACGAGGACCCTATTCTCCCTCCTCTTTTTGCAGCCAGTGCCCTGTGTCCCACCGCCTGAGCAGCCACTGCATGACCTATTGCTCCAGAGCTGATGCCACAGACACTTACTGGAAGTACCTTAAATGGCCACAAGGAACAGTAATGATGCTTTGAACAAAAAAACAACTAAATGAAACAGCTGAGCTATGGGCTAGATTTGCTGTTGCCTTTCAAGCATGAAAAAATAATCCACCCATAAAACGGAGGTCAACTACTGAGAGGGAAAGATCCATGGAGCAACATGCACCAAGCCCAGGCTCAGCACGTGCTCTCCTCCAGCCCCAGTCCCGTGCACCACTGACCAGGCGTGAGCCTCCTCCACGTGCAGGGCAGTTACTGCTCTAGCTGAATGCAGGAGGAGCTGAACCAGGGCCCAGGTCCAACACAGCATCGGTACCAACAGTATCCTACAGGCAGCTCCAATCCTCGTCTCCTCCAGCAGCTTCCTCCCTCTCTTCCCCAGGAGGAGACAACAGGAGCCCCGTCGAGAGTGTCAAGACCACACCAACCCCCAGGGAAACTGGGCACACACGGGGTCATTCCAGGACAGCAGCTTTCAGTGCCTGCTACACAGTGCCTAGAAGTTTAAGAGCTCTGAAACATCTCAGTGTGCGGCATTTCCACCGTCAGGAAGAGTGAAGATCTGGAATATCGTCACAGTGCCACCCGGGCAGCTCAGGAGAGCTGTTTGCTCTGTCCTGGAAGGCCATCTCCGGACTGCCACAGCAAACAGAGGGCAGATCTCCCCACCCCAGGCCAGCCCTCCTCCTGTCAGGCAGGCTGGAGGTCTCAGCTGGGGACAGCTGCCACACGGCCACCCTGCCACCACCGCCCTGCCGCTAGCCTTGGTCCTCCGGAGTGATCAGGCAGCAGCAGGAAGGATGAGCAGCTCTCTCCAAACGACAAAGGCCTCTAAATGCTCGGTGCTGTGTCAGTGCAGAGAGAAATTTCCATTTCTTTCCAGGAGATGAAGGTCTAACTATGCAAGTGGGGCAGCCTCCAAAGGCACCTTGCTCTTTGTTGAAACCTGTGCTATTTCTGCCTCTGCAAATGTTCCCTGGTAGAGATCGGCTCTGCCTTCTGAAGCTTGCAAGCTAGTCATTAAAAAAAATAAAACGCCAGAGCCAAGAAGTGAGATGAACAAAATGCTAATAGGAACCCCCAGGTCAAACCGCCTCCCCTGTCACCCAGCCCTCCTCTCGCCAGCACATTCCTGCCACTAATGAGGCCCCACCACTTCCTCCTCCCTCCTCAAGTTGCTCCTGGTGATGCAAATCCATCGTCTTTGTTTCTATTCTTGGAGGAAAAACAGAACCAAAGTAAATAGCAAAACAGCTCTTAGGTTTCAGGCTCCTTTCTTTTTCCACCCTTCCCAACAGGGGCAGGCTGCTGTTGCCGTCAGAGCGCGGTGACACCCAACCGACCCCCGGCATCGCCTCGTTCCCACCCAAAATGCTCCACTTTGTCATCAGCCCTTCGAGATCACTGCCAGGTCCCTCCCTGGACCCCGCTTCACTGTGCTCCCGGGGAGGTTTAGGACATCACCACCAGCCTCTCTCAGCCAGCAGTAGTACCCACGGAGAGCCCACCGTGTGCCCCAGCAGGCTGGAGACGTGTCCCCACGAGACCCCCTGCCCTCCTCCAGCCCCTCTGCACAAGGAGCTGACCCAGCTCCAGCCTGCACCGAGAGACCTCGCGTTGCCCGGAGTATTCCCACGTGCCAGGATGCCTGTGCACGGAGAGGAAAGGAGACATGCACGGCCATGGAAATTAGGAACTCCATCTCCTCCACAGGTGCCAGCAGCACGAGGAGGTGCCGAGGCGGGGTGCCTGCTGTCCTGCCCCTCATGCTGCAGGGGCTGGGGGTCAGTGCTGCCCCTGCCCTGCTCCCATGGGGGCTGCAAGCGCAGGAGGCACCGACAGTTAAGGCAGTGTTTTTTTTGAGAAAAAAAAAAAAAAAAAAAAAACAAAACTCTATTGATAAAGATTCTGGTCTGTGCCATCCCCAAAGCCACTTGCTGAGGTTCAGCAAATCAAGGCACGTAAAAAGCCCTAAATTAGGTGCAGCACCCGCTGCACCAAGGCCAGGCTGGCTGCAGGCAGCAGTGGCTGAATGCGCCCAGGTGGGCCCGGTGCCGTGCTCCCAGCCTCACAGCTCCTGCTGGAAAGCAGCTGGCAGCGAAGAGCCGAGCTCCAGGTGCTGCTGCAGGGACGAGCAGACGCGAAGCAGCAGAGCCCAGCACCACTCCTCAGTGATGAACACTCAGCCCTGACCGCTGCCCTCCCCAGCCAGCCTTGCTGCGCTCAGAGACGAGAATGTGAGGATGCAAAGGTGGCGAGAAAGACCTCTCCGGTGAGGAAAAGGATGGGTAAAACAAGTCCCAGTTTCCAGAGGTGGGGGAGGAAGGGTCCGAGCAGCCCGAGGAGCTGCTGCTCAGTGGCAGGCAGCAGCGTGCTGAAGCACAGTGCTGCAGAGACCTCTTGCAGCACAGCACCGCTACTGCACCCGTGCCCCGGCACCCCAGCATCTCTTGGTGCTGCCTGGTTTCTAACAGGGAAGCGAGCTTGGCAGCACGCTGCTACCTTGCCCTGAGCATCCCCAGCTCCCAGCACCCAGCACACAGCAAGTGCCACCTACAGACAGCCACTGCTCTAAGCTGCTGCCAGTTGCAGAGTCACAGAACGGCTGAGGTGGGAAGGGACCTCTGGGGATCACCCAGTCCCAACCCCTGCCAAGCAGGATCACCCAGAGCATGTTGTGCAGGACAGCAACCAGGTGGGTTTTGAGTATCTCCAGAGAAGGAGACTGCACACCCTCTCCGGGCAGCCTGTCCCCGTGCTCTGTCACCCTCCCAGTACAGAAGTGCCCCCTCATATTCAGCCGGAACCTCCTGTGCTTCAGTTCGTGCCCGTTGCCTCTTTCACTGGGGACAACTGAGAAGAGACCGGCTCCATCCTCTCGACACCCTGCCCTCAGATATTTATACACACTGATGAGGTCTCCCCTCAGTCTTCTCTTTTCTGGGCTAAACAGGCCCAGCTCCCTCAGCCTGTCCTCATGCGACAGCTGCTCCAGTCCCCTCATCATCTTCGTAGCCCTAATTTATAAATTGTCTCTCTGAGGGTACCACAAACCAGGAGAGCAGCAGGTCCCCACGCTCAGAGCTGGGAGGTGTAATGCAGCTGCACCCCCCTGACAGATTCTTGAGTCCCCCCGAAACCACAGCAATGTCCAGAAGGGTCCTGTCCAGGCATGGGCATCTCGCTGTGTGAATCTGCTGTCAGGGAAGGTACTTCTCAAAGCGCTGCTCCTTTTCATCGAGGTCTGGGACACATCTCAGACCCCAAAACCTGCAGGCTGCGAGCTCCAAACTGCACGAAGCCAGACTGCAGCACCCAGGTTTGCTGCCTTGTGTCTGGGGAAACAACAGCAGGAGAGCTTGAAAGGAAGGAGAAAGGAGTGTATCTTCGTGGGCACAAGGAAAACGTGAAGAAGGGCCACAGGAGGACCAAGAAGCCTCATGGTCAGCAGGGGATGCGATCTGCTCCACCTGATCTAAGCAGTGACCAGGCTGGGATCGAGAGACCCATAATCCTAAAGCTATTCTAACTGGCAAATCACAGAGTCCAAGAAATGGGAAGAAAAATAAAGTAGGGTAACAAAAAACACCCAGCTGTGCACTTTGGAACCAACAGAACAGCCCGAGCTGCCGGGACTGCTCCGGCTGGACACGGAGGGCAGGACAAACCTGGGTGGGGGACACAGGACCCCTATCAGCATCACGACAGCCAGCCAAAGGCAGGCGCAGAAGCTGTGACATGGAGAGGGCTCCTCACCCCGACCAGCACCTACCTGCCCCTGCCAGCACCAGTCTTTGTGTGCTCAGCAAGGGCAAGTGATTGTTTTTTAAAGAAAAGGGATATTTTGAAGGCTTTGCTCTGCCTGTCAGACTCGCTCCTCTCCAGCACTTTTCCTGCGGAATGGGGAAATCAGGTGGCACCCCTTCAGGCACCAATATCAGCCCAACAGCCGCTCGTGCCAAATGACAGCGGTGGCCGACCCGACCCGTCCCCAGCTCCCTCCCCAGCAGGCGCCCAGCCCCGGCTGCAGCACCCACCGAGGACCACCCCGACTCACCAAATAACACCTCGCTTTTTTTAAAAGAGCCTTTTTTTCGCACCAACTTTAAATACCAGAAGAGGCAGGGTACATTTTTAGCAAGTCTAGCTTTGAGAAGCGGAGTAAAATTGGAAGCTGGCAAAGGACTTGGATTCCTCCCCCCCAACCCTGCTGCTCCCCCGTTTGGGTCCGCGCCTTTTGCTGCTGCAAGGGCAGCGTGCGCCCACCCGCAGCCCCCTCCAGCACCCCCCTGCCCTCTGCCAGCTCAGCCTGGGCTGCTCCGTCTCAGTGCAGAGCCAGCAGAGGGAGCAAACACTATGAGTTTGCAGGGAAATTGAGGTTTGTGGTGGTTGTTTTTAATTGTGGGTGCTGTATTTTTCATCTCGAGGTTATTCCCTAGCATTTTGCTGGAAATACGTGGACAGAGCCAAGTTAGGACCAAATCCAACCTGCATTTGCTCTTCTAGGAGCCCTGAGGAGAGGTGCAAAGCTCACGCTAACATCCCACCTGCAGAATGGCAATATTCAACCCAAACCCAAGCCTGTCCCAGCAATAAACACCTTCCAGTTCGAGCACAGGGACCTGCTGCTCTCCTGTTTTATGGCACCATCAAAGACCGTACTCTCGCACCCCTGAAAGACTCACTGCCCATCTGGGGCTCCTCAAATCACTTCCAGCCACCAGAAGAAACTCCCTACAGGCAATTTACAAACACCAGGCGTTCCTGTCCTACATGAAGCATTAAAAAAGTATCAACGAATAGGTTTAAGAGACAAACTGCTGGGCATTCCCCCTTCAGAAACCTGGCAAATCTCCCTCCCAGCCCAATTCACCCCCTTCCTTTGAGGAGGGAACACGCACTCCTGTTGTGTCTACAGGTCTCCTAGGCCAGGAGAGGTTTGCTGGTGAAGCCGGTGTTCGCTGCCAGGCTGTAAAAGCTTGACACAACTGGGCACCATCCATGTGCCCACCCCATGGGTGCACTGAGCCTTCTCGTGGCAGAGGGTCTGGGAGCCAGGGTTTGCAGAGCAAAGGGCAGAGGAATCATCTTCGTGCCATGTCTGCACACCTCAGGTGCTCGTGCAGTGGTCACGCTGCCGTCTCACTCTCCTTCCACTGTTTTTTTTTCAGGAACCTGCAGCGTGCCGTGCGTCAGCGCTGACCAAATACTGCAGACGATGGAGGCAAACCATTACAGCACCTTCACCTGCCCCTCTGCAAAGCCCTCACACCTCCAGTGCTCAGAGCGCCACGTGCTTACTCGCTGCTCTCCTGCGGGATCTTCTCCACTACTGTCAGCGTTGTTGGCACGGCTTGGAACATCTCCAGACTCACATACAGGCTTTGGCCACAAAAAAATCAGCCACGAAGCCATGGTCCCTGCATGGGAGCAGGGAAATCCAGGGGCAGGGCAGGGCTGGAGCAGAGCTACGCCAGCTCCTGGAGCAAACATTGCAGCCCGGTGCTGCCCTGGTGGGCTAGCAGTGTGTCTGGCCATCCTGCCCTGTGTGACACTTGGATTTAATTTTCTTTTCCCTATTCCCACAGAAAATTCACCACTAAGTGCAAAAATGAAAGGGAGATGCTGAAGTTAAGCACAAAGCAGCAGCTGAACACAGTTTAGGAATCGGCAGCATTAGGCTGATGTTCACATGCCAGATAGATGTGGTTCCAGAAACGCAACGACTTCTGATGCCCCACATTTGGGGTATTTAAAACAAGAAAAATACATCTTTATGAACTTTATTGAAATCAGCTCCCAGCTCCCACTGCAAGCAGATAACCAGCACAGAGTGGGGGCTGACAACGATAAGCAGAACTCCCCCTCCCGACCATCAGAGTCGCATTTCCACAAGCAGGAGATCAAAAGCCCTTCAGCGCAGCAGAGCTCCTCTGTGCCACCGCTGTAGTGCCTGGGAGAGGATGCAAATGCTAACAGTGCTTTGTGCTTCTCTGCTTTAGGGATGCTCAGCATACAGTAAAACACCCCGACGTGCCCAGATCCAGCCTTTCATGTACCAGATAATGCAAAGGAAGGCGGATTGGGGTGAAGGCAGTTCGGCTGCATCTGCCCACCTCTTCTCCACCCAGCCATCCTCCTGGAGCACCACGCAATGCCTCCGAGATACCCAGCCCTCGCCTGCATTGGGATGAAGCTTCCCAATATGCACGGAGAGCCCTGGGGAGGGCCAGTGGGGTGGGAAGGGATGAAGAGAACCAACCTCCACTCAAGAGGAGAGTGAGCTAAAAGCATTCCTGCATAACGGGGAACAATCCTGGAGTGGTCCATAGACCAGCTGGGAAGGGCTGGCAGAGCCAGGTGGATGTGACAGCGCAGAGGCAGGGAGCGCTGGGCCTTAGCAAGGCAGCAGAAGCTGGGAGGAAAGGAAATTATTTGCCTATCGTTCCCGTCACAGCCAAGCCCTCCAAGGCATTTGCATTCACATGCATCAGAGGAACAAGAATTTGACACCAAACGCCCAAGGTGCAGAATAAATTCTTGGGCTGCGCTGAGGGATCTGCCAAAGAAAGGAGCAGGGTGCTCCTCGTGGTGTCCTGCTCCTGTTTATCAGCAGGAGCCTTGGTTCGCTCCCGTGCTTGGTGCAAAGCCGAGTGATTCACGCACGGGCTCCCCCTCAGTGCCTGCTACCAGGGATTGTTCAGCTGCCGGTTGTGCTCAGTGAATAAGCTGCTATCCGGCACAAGAGTCACATTATTTATTAGGTTTGTGGGTTGTTTTTTTTTTCTGAATACTCATCAATGAACAATAGTCAGCAAGTGAGCAATCTGCCAGGGCACGGTTCCGCGCCACGGGATGATGCAGTGTGCATCTCTCATCTACCTTCGCATTTAGCTCCTTGAGGCAGACACTGCCTTTGTGCTTTGCAAAGCCGAGGACAGCGTGTGCGTAGATGCAGCACAACGCCTGCTGCTTTACTCAGCCTCTCCACTAACACAGTTGACCTGCTTGTTGTATGGCTCCAGCCTTTTTTTTTTTCCCCCTTATTATTTTGTTGTTGTTACACTGAAGTACAGGGCACAAACAAGTACCAGTTGGCTGTTTGCTAACATTTTGCTGTGAGAGAGCAAGTGGCTCTGTAGCAGTGTCAGAACAGAACCGAATAAAATAAAGCAACCAGGAGAGTTTCGGTGATGTCAGTGGAATGAGAGCAGGGCCAGGTCTGTCTCTGCTTTCCCCGCAGAGCCTCCGGTTCCAGTCGCACCCGACAGACCCAGCAAGCCCCCGAGTGCTCTGAAACCAAGACCCCTCACTGCTCTGACACGAGGAGGCTCCTGCGCAGACCCCCACACTCCACCCAACATCACCACAGTGCCCAGCAGCAAAGGAAGGAGGTTCTGAACTGATCATTATTCCACGGGAATGGGAAAATCTGGATGTGTCCATGCCAGACAGACGCTACCTGCCTCCTCCAGCAGCTCAGGCACTGCTCGTGACCTCGGTGAGCCCCACATTTGATCAGGTTTCTGCCAGGAAGAAGCTCCTTTCCTCACTGCCTCTCATTACCAGGCCCGACCGTTTGTTTAGTCTTCTCCTCCACGTTACCTCCAGGGGGGTTGGAACCAGGTGATCGTTAAGATCCCTTCCAACCCAAGCCGTTCTGTGATTACCAGGTCTGTAAGGCAAGCATTAGCTCTGCTCGACTCATCAGAAGAGCTCCCAAGACAAACAGGGCTCTCAGCCTGTCCTGGAGGGCACTGAGACATCCAGTAACAGAATGACTGCCTGGAAAAAAAATACTGTGCAAAAGTAATAATTAAAAAATAATTTAAAAAAAGTCAGTGCATAAGAGGTAAACAGCACAACCTACTTGAAAAATCTTCACTGTGGCAGCAATGCAGCATCAGCCTCGACCACCCTCCTCCTCCCAGAGGAACAGGACAAGGGTGGCCATGGAAGGTCCCCTCCCTGCTCCTCGAGGCTGCAGGACACCCCTGGACCATCACCTGCAAACAGCAGGCACGAGGTCCCAGCTCGAGGCAGGGAGAGGGCACACTGGCAGCCCCCCTGAGCCAGGGGGGACGCTGCTGAAACTCCTTCACCTCTCCTTCCCAGCCCCAGAACAGGGGGGGGCACAGCAGCCGTGACAGACGGCTGTCAGGAGCCACCGCACGCTTCCCTTTCTCCAAGGCAAAAACTTTGCCAACGTCACCAGCCTTCCGGGAGGGAAATGGAAAGGCTCATTAGAAAGAAAACTCATTCTGACAATCACAAAAATCGGAATTCATTTAAAATTCAAATTATGCAAATCCAAGCAATCTGTACGTGCAGACCCGTCACATGCCAGCAGCGGGACTGCAGACATGCCACCGGCGACACGGCTCGGGGAAATCCATCCTGCACCAGGGGACGGCTCCTAGGGGTGGGCCCCGGGCACCACTTTAGGGGCTCCCCTCATCACCAGCAGAGAAGGGAAAAGATCCTACAGCCCCGCAGGCACAGGGATGCAAGCCCTGAGACAGCTCAGGCTGTCAGCACGGGAAGAGCGAAGCTGGGAATTTAAGGCTACGAGCTGGGTAAGTGCTACAGCCCTGAAAAATGAGCCAAGCTTTAAATTGGGACTTTTAGGGGAGGTCCCAGGTGAGCTGCTGCAGAAAAGCCAGATCACATTCTCTCCTCTAAGTGCTCTGCTGTGCACGAGGAGGGCAGTGCACACCTGGCCCAAATTCCTCCCCAGGGCAGAGCAGGCATCATGACGGGGGTGAGGGCTGAGGATAAGCCTGGGCAAAACCCCACCGACACCAGCACAGAAAGGCACAAGCGGAGCTTGGGAGGCCACACAGCCCCGTGCCAGCCCGCATCTTCTTCAAGAAACCTTCCCCACTTGGCAGGACCTTCACTTTGAATGTGAAACGCTGGCTGTCCAGCTGCATGGGGGTGCCCAGCCCTTTCAGAAAGCCCTGCTCATGCCCTGTAAGGTAGGGTGAGCCTGATTTTCTCAGCAGGTCTGACAAGGCCACAGCCCATGGCTGAGCCTACGGCAACAACAGCCTTCAGCTATTAAAACTACCCAGAAATGACACACCAAGGAAAAAGAAATCTACAAAACCCCTGCTCTGCTCTTTGATGGACAGCATTACTCAGCTCCACGAGTGCACCACGGAGAGCTAAAGGTCCCCGAAAGTGACTGGCAAAAACCCTCACGAAGTCAGAGGCCAAAGAAAGGCACCCGCAGACAACGCTCAGAGCTGCCAGAGCACAGGCAGGCAGGCTGCAGATCCGGGCTGAAATCCCGAGAAATCAGGTATCCGCTCCTTACCCCACAGCAGGACTGCCTCATCCGAAACACCTCTGATTCTTTGGGCAGCTCCTCGGATGCCCTGTCCCACTGCTGCTTGTTTCCTCCCCGGGATGCTGCTGCTGCTTCCCACACCCGCAGAGATGGGTCCCAGGGGCCGCTCACAGCGCCGAGGTCCCAGCCAGCTCCCCAAAACACCCTGCCATGGGCAGGCAACAGCAGCCACGACCAAGATCCCTGCCCAGGGAGGACGGGATTTCCTCTAGGATACAGGAAACTCAGCAGCTTCAGGAGCGGGCGTTGCAAAAGACGCGTTGTGTAGATCCAAGCCCTGCGGCAGGGTGAGCACCGCCAGCCTTGGCTGGCAGCTCCCAACCCCACTTTGGGTTGCACAGGTGCCCGGTCCCCGCTCTGCTCCCATTGTACGAGTGCCCTCATCCATTTCCAACCAACACCGAGCGCTTTTCAGGGTGGGGACACTCGAGCCCTCATTACAACCCCGAGGCCAGTAAAGAGGCAGGAGGAAAGCCACACGAATCCCTGTATCGAGTATCTCTGGGGAAGAGGAGACGCAAAGCCCATTAAACATTGATCGGGGAGCGTGAGGCACCCGATCCAGCCCCAGGGTGCTCCGAGGGGTGTCGGGGCCGCCTCGCTGCCCTCCCTGAAAGCGCAGCCCCCTCCCACACCCCTCTGCTGCCATGAAGCAAACCCCTGGGAAGACCAAATTTCTGGCGGCCAAGGCTCAGAGCACAAACTCCTTTATGCTTTCAACCTCGTTTTGTATTTTGAACAGCAGCGTCCAGAGGTGTAATGAGGAGATTTCCACACCGCACATCGCCCGGCCGAGCAGCAGCCACCTGCGCCAGCACGATCCCCGCTGTTACAGCAAACCCGCAGCACGGCGGGGACGGGAGCCACAACGCCTGCCCAGCGGGCCCAGCAGGCCTCCCGGCACAGCGTGGGCAAACCGGAGCCACCTCAGCTCTCTGCTCCACCCAGCTGCAGGCACCTCGTTGCCATTTCGCTAACGCTTTACACAAACCCAGCTCCGCGCCACGCCGGTGTTTTTGGGAACCCCCCTCAGCACGGCGCCCCGGTACTCACGAATTGCCGCCGCAGCTTGGTCCTGACGCGCTCGGCCTTCGTCTCCGCGGGGTGGACGGCGTAGCCCAAGGACCCCAGGTGGTTGTCGACCGACAGGCTCTTCCGCATGTAGAAGGAGCGGGTGCGGAAATGGCTGAACGGGGCGTCCTCCACCGCCGTGCGGAGCCGCGGCTGCAGCTGGGCATCCCCCGGGGGGTCCATGCAGTCGTCCTCCAGCCGCCAGGCCTCCCCTGGGGACAGAGGGACACGATGAACCCTTCAGAGCTGCGGCCATCCCTGGGTTGTGCCCCCCTGCAGCCCAGAGAAGGGGTGCAGGCGGAGATGTCCGCCCCAGGCCGCCTCCACCCATGCTCTGCACCACGGGGCTACGTGGGATGGATGCTGCCACACACGGGGTTTAGAGGGCACGGCTCTGCCACGAGCCCCACGGAGTCCTTGTCCCCAGTCTGCTGAGCTTCATTCAACCTGCCCCACGCTGGTTTTGCCCAACCTTGTTCACCAGCACCCACCCTGTCAGTGCTCGGTCCCAAAGTCATCACAGCAGGAATCAACCACGTACTGCTGAGCACAGTGATCAGAGCCAGGGCCGCCAGGCTCTACTCTAGTATAAATACTATTTCATAATTTCATATATATTTATATAAACACTAATTCATAAACAGAGGACCAAAATCCCAACACTTAAAAACTTCCTATTATTTAATTCCAATAGGGTCACACATTTGAAAGGCTCACTTGTGAAGAACTCAAAAACCTCGCTCATTCTCCATCACCCCAAATTCAACACAATGTTCCACATTAAGAGAGAATGTTCTAGTTTTATCTTCTAAAAGGAATAAAATTCCTGCAGTTGAACTGTAATTGAATCCTACATACCTGCATCAAGCCCCTCTCCCTGCAGGTATTCACATGCTTTGCAATCAGTAACTACAATACATCTCCCTTTGTGAATAGGGAAACTGAGGCATCAGAAGTGTTGTAAGCTGGAAAAGGATTTACAGGTACTGACTGCACTTCATTGCAACGAAAGGGAAAACGGCAGAGCAGAGGGTAAGCATCTCCACAACACCACTGCTCTGCTATTTTCCGAGCAGCTCGGATATTGTGTGCTTGTTGTTGCCAATCCCGTCCTCACAGCTGGCAAACAGCGAGCTTTCCCTGCTCCTCACCTCCCAGCCCAAATCACTTCTTGATAGCCATAATAAATTAGCAAGAACACCCCTCTTGCTCAATTATAAAAACAGATCAATTATTGGCCATGGTGGTACTGAAGGGCACTTCACGGGGTTACCTTCACAACCCTCTCCCCTCCCACTGCCTGTTCATGAGGCAAAATCATTTTTATTTGCTTTCTGAAAAACCCAACATCTCCAGGCACAAATGATCGTGACCCTGCTAACCCAGGGCCGAGGAGCAAAACCCTTCCGGAGCTGAAAGCAGGTGAAGGCCCTAAGGTGGAAACCAGCCAGAAATCAGCCAGTGAAGTCTGGTTTGCCTCGCAAGGCTGCGGGATTCACATGGAGCGAGACACAGGCTGGACTTCTGCCCTGCTGCCCTCTGCTTTCACAGCCACCCCTGCTCCCCAAGCTCCTGCAGCTCTTCCAAGTGTGAAGGCATCTTCTGGGTGTGAGCCCTGCCCGGGGCAGGGACACACTGAGCAGAAACCAGCACAATCAAGAGGACAAGGGAGAAGAAGCGATTAGAGCTGCCAAAAAAGAGGCAACCCTGAGCACATCACTACCTAGGAGCGTTTTTTTTCCCTCTTTACCCCTGCTTTCACTTTAATAAGCCGCTGCTGCTCCTCTCCAAATGTCAACTCATCCAACACAGGAACTGCTGTTTGAAAGCTGTGATTATTCAACGCACAAACACGTCAATCGGCGCCCAGATCCCGGCTGCCAGCGCACGGCAGCAGCGCTCGGGGACGAGGCAGGAGGGCCGGGGCAGACACACCGCTGACAGCAGCGAAACCGTGCACCAAGGAGCCGGCCCCGCTGCCCCAGCTCATCTCCCGGCCCCACGGCGAGCTGGGCACAGCCACCACGTGCTGCCCCGGAGCAAGGACGACCCAGGCTGCATGCTGAGCTCTGCCTGTGCAGAGCTGCTCACCCCAAAACCCAGCCTGATCCGCCTCATCTCCTGCCCCACTCCTCCCCTGCTTGGGTGTAAGGGGTGCAGAGCCTCCCCCTTGGGCACAGGGATGTGGCACAGAGGTCAGGACTTTATCTATCCCTAAAAGGTTTTGTACATGCTGAAGGAGCTCACTCCTGATTTCTACCAAGGAAGTAAATCAGTGATGAAGCCCAGAGCCTGGAAAGGTCAGAGGGGAAGACCAAGAGCAGAAGTCCCTGGAGGGGAAAGAGCAAGCCCGCAGGCTGGAGGCCACCTACCCTCGTGATCTTCCACCCTCCCACCACCCAGCGCTACGCCTGGCAAATTGGGTACCTCCAAAAGACTTAAAGCATCTTCCTGGGCTTGGCACCTGTGACTGCTGCAAACCCTTTCTTCTTTCTGGACTTGAAGCATTAATCAGGAAGTCAGAAGGACATGAGAGATGGAAGGGCAGTGAGAGCACAGGCCCTCCAGCCATGCCACGTGCTCAGCGCAGCCAGACCGAGCACTCAGCCCCGTGAGCAGCACGAGGCTTTCCCCAGCACTCGCAGCCCGGTGGAAGAAGGGCCTCGTGCTCCTCCACCACGTGCTGGTGGCACGTTGCCCAGGTCCCAGGCTGCAGCGTCAGAGCCCTCCCTTCACCAGGCAGCGCAGCAGCAGGGAGAGGAGCAGGGAGCCAGCACCACCACCCTGCTGCGAGCACACCACGGGCACCTGGGCAAGGAAAGGTGTTTCAGGAGGTGGCCGCGTGCCCGTGCTGAACTTCTACAGAGATGTAAGGTTGGCACTCCTCCAGTCTTTGTGGGCTACCCAAAACACTCCGGTATTAGAGAAGCTGACTGCAGGGTTCTGCTCTGAGCTCAGGGTCCCGCTGCAAAAGGGAGAGAAGAGGGGGCAACAACAACAAAATTCTCAAGCCCATCCCCAGGACTTCCCATGGGCACGGAATAAGGGGTGGCAAGCAAAAGGCAGCACATTTCTCTGCTGCCAGCATGCAAGGCTCCCAGTGCAGTACCAAATGGTCACTGGTTTGGGGCGAGGCAGGTGCTGGGGAAGCCTCCCTTCCCCGCCAGCACACAGAGGGCTCCGTAAGCCTCTGGCCCATGCAGTGCTTTGCTCTCGTCCTCCTGTCCAGATGTCACGTTCCACTACTACACAGTCCCTGCAGGCAGAGAGATGCTGCACCCCTGCAGGTCAGGCCAGGGCTCTGGCATTTACCTAAGCCACCGTTTGTTGTTCCAAGACTAAATTTATCTGAGCCCTGCCTATTACAGGTAAATACTGCTAACTGCGATCCGGGCTGTGAGAGACTGATACAATAACTAGGCAATGCTGAGAAAAGCATCTTTTCTTCATGACAGCATGCTGATAGGCTTAATGAGTAGCTAATTAGCAGCTCCTGGGTGTCAAGGAGCCAGATAAAAAGCATGGGAGGTTCTGGATAGAAAACAACAACTCATTCATTCATCTACAGCTCTGGCTACGGAGGGAGCTTCCAAACTGTTTCCATACTCCTCTTCCTATCATCCTAGCCACCTTCCAGCCACAAATAAAGCAATACCCTAGCCAGGTGTCCGTGCAATCAGCTCCCACCCCTACCCCGCTGCGCAGGGCAGGCTGCGCCCAGTTGCTCTGGGGTGGCTGTTTGACGTGTACAAGGCAAAGGAGGTGTTTGCAGCAGGTGATGAGGTTTGCAGAGGGTCTGGCTCTTGCTGGGATGTCACCCCCCAGCCTCACACCAACCTCCCCCTCCAGCACAGCTCTCTGCAAGCACCAGCACACCAGCCAGAGACCTGCTGCAGGTGCTGCGCCCTTCGCAGTGGGTGCTCTTGCACACCCGAGGCTTTTTGGGCACGTCTTTTTGCCCTCTACCAGGACGCAGATCTCCACTGCGCATTCAGGTCTGTCCTTGCAAACCATGCCTTGGTGGCCCAGGAGATTTGGAGGGCTCACAGAGTAGCACGAGCCCTCTGATTCTACGCACAGAGTTACGTGCCGTCACCTACCCACTCCCAAGTGTCCCCGTCCCTCCTGTCCCCAGGAGGCAGCTACACGAGCTTTCCACAGGTCCTCCCTCCTACGCCCAGACCTGCTCTTTTGGGAGAATTAGTAGGACCAGGAAATGAAACGCAGTCTGCAGAGCTTTAAAATTAATCCAGGGCTTGGACAGCTGCTCTGCTTGGTAGAGCTTGCAGCAATCTGACAGCGAGGGGGTTAGATTTAAAATATTTTTTTTAAAAAGAAATTAAAAAAAAAAATCAAATAGTGCTGGTAGACGGGAGCTATTTTATAAGGGTTTTATTTTGCACTGGATTGTCAGCCCTGGCTCGCGAGCCTTATCTCTGTTTCAGTGCTAATCGCTTTCCCCATCGTTCTTATGGCCCCAGCGTGATTCTGCTGGCACCAGAAGCGTGAAACACTTTGCCCATCAACAGTTTTGCCAATAAACTTGCTCAGAGCAGCTGGTCCAACCATATTAGTATTTCATCAGGATCAGCACAAGAGCAGAACACGGTAAAAAATCCTCTGTTGACACGAAGGCCAACGCACGCTCCCAGGCTGGGAGCATCTGCCAGAGCAAACCCCCACCGCGGGCCAGGACAACGGCACAGCCACACGGTGCCACCCAGCCTCTGCTCCCCACGGGGACAGCAACGAGCACCCTGAAGCCACTCGATGCTGCAGAAGGAAGGCACCTGGGTCTGTTGGGGAGGCCAGAGGAACCCGGAGCAGCAGCTCGCGTGTGGCCAGGAGACCCAGCTCTGATGCTCTGAGCATCACCTCCGAGCCAGGGGCTCTCGCAGCCCCATGCAGCTTTTTTCATCAGTGTAATAAAAGGTGGGAAGGTTTAAGTAACAGGCTCAAAGAAAGGCTCAGAAGTGGATATAAAAAAAAATATCTCACCAAGAACATTTGTTTTTGAGGCAGCATAAACCCCCCACAGACAGGGACTGGATTTACCTTGCTGTTCGCACCCCTGGAGAACAAGGACTCGTTGGGTAAGATTTTGCTGGCCCCCAGGCAGAACGGGCAGAAAGCTCTCCCCGGCACTCACCAGCAGATGGGACCGTGCAGCCCTTTTGGCCATCAGAGGCCGAGTGCTTCTTGTAGGACTTCTGCTCCGGCATCTCCTCCCTATATGCCGTGGAGTCAAGGAGGGGAAGCCTGCTCAGGACCGGGGACTGCGGGATGCTGGGCAGCGTCCGGGACTTCCCCAGGAGCGGTCTCTGCAGCTTTCTGTCCAGCGACCTGCAGGGGAGAAAACAGAGGGTAGGTGCATTGCAGCAGGTGGAACTGGAAGCAGGCTGCCTTCAAGGCAGGACCTCCCCTGCAGGACACGGTACGGCCGCTGGACTGACAGCACGCGGCTCCTTCCAGTGCGCAAAGCCGCTGCTATTTCAGCAAAGCCTTCCCCAGTGGGAATTTCTTCCCCAAATTCCTTCCCCAGTGCATTCTAAATAGGATTTGTATCTTCAGCTGCGAGCCACAATCAGCGCTCTGACCATTTAGCACCTCCAACCTAGCCCACCTCAAAACTCACAGTCAGAAGTAAGTAAATAAACCGGAGGGTTCAGGGCTGGAACAATACGGGAAGCTTTTAAGGGAATAAAACCTCCACAGGGCACTGAGTATCATCCAAGCCAGCTGATGCCTTTTGTGGTAGAGAAGCGTTGCCTCCAAAAACCCAGAATAAATCAGTTTTAGGGGGGTGGAGAGAGCCAGGGAGCAGCTCCCTGTTCGCTGAGCTCCATCCCGCAGCATCCCCCAGGGAACAGTCCCCACGTCCCCAGCTGCTGTCCTTGGGGACGGTGCTGGCCCAGGCCACGCTGCTGAGGTCCCACCCAGGGGTGGCAGGGTCTCACCCATGGCCACCCAGCCCTGTCCCCTCCCTGTCACACCGCACACACCCCGCTGGGCTCCCCGCACACCCCAAGGGGCTTGGCAAAAGGCTCTTCCCAAATCCCGTGCTGAATGAGAAGGAACTTTGAATTTCCACCTGAAATTCAGCTCTCAGCCTGGTGGTACCCATTTGTTCTTGTGCCAATATTAACCTTTAGCTTAAATAATTATTTTCCCTCTCCGGTGCTTGCTCCCACGGTTAATTTCCATCATACAGCCCTCATATCCCCTTTTTCCCTGCGTTTTTCCAAGCTGATTAAGGAGGCTCTTCCAGTCTCTTCTTACAGAATGAACTTCCCTTCCCTGCGGTTGCTCCCACAGCCCTCCTCTGTGCTCCCTGAGCACCACAAGGACTGGGGTCGAGGTCCCGGTGCAGACCGTGTGTCCAGCACCCCACCTTCCTGCAGCGCTGAATTTCTCCCATTTCCCCCGAGCGACTCCTCAAGGTGACGCAGGGAGAGCCGATCGCGCAAACGCTCCCGACCCGCGGCGGCTGCCTGTCACGGCTCCATTTGTTATGACGATCGTTTTTCACTCCCTTACAAACGTGGCAGCGGTGCCTGCCTGGTGTCAGCATCGGATGTGATTCACGGGCAAGCAGCGACGGCCTCAACCCTTCGGTGACCCTGTGACGGTGCCAGGCAAGGCGCCGAGCTGCAACCACCTCCTGCAGGATGCACAGAAGGCAGGGGCCTCGCAGCCAGGCCTGTATGGGGGCACACCAGGAGGTTTACAGAGCGGTGGTGTTGGTTGGATTCACCCTGGATCCACAGGCGATGCTGCCCGGCCCCACGGAGCGGTCACTGAGCGCTGAGGGTTTGGGGACGGCCGCAGGGACGGCACCGCTGGGGCTGCGGAGCGGCACCGTGCCAGCCCTCCGACCCCAACCCTTCCCCCTGTTTCACCTGCACCCACGTGGAAGCGAGCTACGCTGGGAGAGGCGAGAATAGAAGCAGCACCCCGAGCTGTTCCTATTTCAGTAAAAGCTACATCGCTCCCACGGTAACACATCGCGCTGGCACAAGACAAAAGGGGTGCAACTTCGCACACTGCCGCGCCGCAGCAACGAGCCCTGGGCTCTGTCCAAGTTCAAAACATTTTCTTTTTTTTTTTTTTTCCTGGCATGTAAATCTCGGTGCTTTTATAAACGCACCTGCGTAGAGCTCCATCGACTGCAGAGCGGCATTAGCATTTTAAATGCTAACACGACTTTGTGCCCACATTGCCGCTCGCCCAGACTGCACGAGGGTAAAAAAGGGAAGAATCCATGCCCTTGGAGGAGATATTTTTAAGCTGCGTAGCTGAAGACAATGATTTATATCGGAAATTGCAAAGACTCCAGCGGCAGCCAGAAACCTGTTTCTCTCTGAAATCTGACTTGAATTCCCAAGCACAGCCCAGCTCCGTGCACCTTCCACCCCAGGCACGGCCTCGGCAGCAGCTGCCAGCCGGGCCCCGACGCCTTCCCTGCCACCAGGCAGTCACGTTGCACCGACGGATGCTTCCCGAGCAGGCTCCAGAGCTTTGTGTTATCAAGGATGCCACATCCCATTAGTGAAGATCCCTGACGGGAATGTAAAGCTCGATTAGAAAAGCCATAATCAATGCTGTTGCAGCCTATAAATAGCAGCTGTTTGGTGTTTTGGTAGGAAGGAGGGCACGTACTCGAGTCCTGACAAGGGTGGAAAAATCCTTCTGGCTGCACGTGAAAGCTGAGGCAGGAGCCTGGTGATGGCCCCATCGCTCCCAGCCCACGGCCAGATGGGGAAATGTGACACCAGGCACCAGGGCCAGGTCCCTGTCACCCCCCCGGGACAGCCACAGGGCACAAGGGGGTGGCACCAGGGTGGGCACAAGCACCAACTGCCCCAGCTTCGCCCTCCCTACCTGAGCCCATGGCACCCATGGGCACAGGTGCTGCTTTCCCTGGGCTTTTCCTGAAAGCAAACCAGCCAGCAAGAGGAGCCGCTGTGACGAGAAAAAAGAGGCAGAGCACATCTCAAATCGGGGCTGCAGCCAGTGCCCCCCTCCCAGCGATGTCCTTACTGGCGGTGTCCTTACTGGGTGGCTTCTCCAGCGGCTGGAACTGCAGGGAGGGAGAGCGAAAGGGCTGAGCAGAGATAAAGGGGCAGAAAGCAGGTTAATACAAGTCACCCAGGGAAAGCCAGAACCCTGCAAGCAGCACCTGCTTCCCCCCGACCTCTCCTCCCTGTTTGTTTTGGTGTGGAATAAGCCACTTCCCAGCCTGACCCGGTTTATTTTCATTTTGAAAGAGAGAATAGAGTGCCTCTGTCTCACCCAGGGAAAGGATGGAGAAATCACCACAGCAGAAAGCCAGCGACATAACAGAGAAAACAAACAGGAGGGAAAATAACCCCAAGCCACTGTTCACACAATCCCAAATCCAAGTGAAGATCACCGACTCGCAGGTCACCCCCAGCACAGCTCCTGGAAGCGTTTGAGTTCGGCGATGCTCCAAAGCCCCCCTGGCCACAGCTCCCAACCCCAGCAGCTCACGGGCGAAACCCACAAGCTCATTCTCCTCCTCCCAGGGCGCAGAGTCAGGCAGTCCCCAAAAACTGGGGACACGAGGACGAGAGCAGGGCACGGAGCAGGGCTGGAGGTGCTGCTTTTCAGCGACTCCCCTGCGTGCTCTGTGTCAATCCATTCCCTAAATCTGTCGTGAAATAGCTTACGAAGCTGAAGGTTTGGGGGAGAACGGTGAGATGAAGCACAGGGGTGAGCCCAGATGAGGGACGGGGACCAGGAGAGCCCAGCTATGGCACGGGGCCCCCAAATCACACCCGTGCAGCGGCGCCTGCTCCTGCTGCACCGGCGCTGCTCAGGCAGCTCCTCCAGCGAGGTGTCACTTAGCAACCCGGCCTCAAAAACCAGCACGGGTTCCAGCTGGATCCAGGAAAGCCAGAGATGCTGCGAGCTGGGAGGAGCAGTCCCCCACCACAATCCTATGCTGGGAGAAACCCAAACCCCTGCAAGCTGCTCCAGGGAAGGGTGCCAGGCACGCGGGTAGCCTCGGAAACCGAAGCCGTAGGAATCGGGAGCAGCGCAGCCTTCACGGGGCATCGTTGTGCTTGGAGAATCACCCGAGTTTGCCCTGAAAACCTCGGCCATTCTCAGCAGCCCCGTGAGTCACTGCTGCTTTTCCAGCGACCCTGCGAATTGCGAAGCCAGCACAGATGGCTGAGAAATCCACCCTGAAATCCACCCTTCACGCTCAGGAGCACCCACCCCGAGCCGACCTTCTGCTCTTGCCCCACGCTCAGCCCAAGCTACCCAGCCGTCAGCTGCAGCCCCACACCTCACCAGATCCCCCCGGCACATCACACGGAGCCACCGAGACCCCCCAGCACCGCACAGGGCACGGCAGACCCCTGCCACCCACCCCACACCGCTCCCCACCACCCCCCAAGGCACCGCTGCCGCCTGCCCCCCGCTCCCGAGAGCATCCCTGGAGCAAGAGGAGCTCGGGGGGGCCCGGGGAGGCAGGGGGCACGGCAGGGACCATGCACCATACCCGGTGACATCCTTTGGCTGTTTGGGACCAGCCCGGAGGCAGCAGCAAGCCCTTCTGCTGCCTGAGCCGGGCGCAGTTGGAGGAGCTGAGCCGTGCGGCATCGCTCTCTTCCCAATTCCAGCCAAGCCTCCGCAAAGCTGTCTTCACGCTGCTAAAAGGTAACAAGGGCTGCGGAGCGGAGGATGATAGCTGAAAACAGAGCAGCTTTTATCTGGCTGCGAAGCAGTTTCAAAGCAAAACAGAAAACCAAAACAGTATTCAGCTTATAAGTTCAGGAAGGGGGAAAAAAAAGAAAGGGAAAAAAAAAAAAAAAGCATGCGAAGCTATAAAAATACCTTTCCCAAGCTCAGCTGCGAGCTGGTAAATATCATGATTTCTACCAGCTGGTTTGCAAAAGCTTCCTCTCCTGCTGTCTCTCCGGAGTGAAGAGCATCGCTCCGGCAGGAGCCATCGCCCAGGCACGGCACAGAGCAGCCCGGGGCTGGGGGCACAGCCACCACCACCGCTGCCAACGTCTCCGTTCGGATGGGTACCAAGGACCTCGAGGGTCCTGGGAGGTGCAGGAGCAGAGCTCGCACACCCCGTGTGCCCCAAAACGCCAGGAGGAGCTCAGGGAAACGCTTTGGGAGAGCGGGAGGAAGAGCATTCAGTGCCTCTTGCATCCTCCAAGCCCAGCCACGCACCAGAAGTGGCCCACCAAAAAAGCACCAATTCCCAAATTGCCCAGACATTTGCCACTTCCACTGCGTGGGCACCCACCCCCAGCACCACCACCACCCCCGTTGGGTTTTGCAAAGCCAGTCGACAGGAAAAGACAGCAGCAGGGGCCCAGACGGCCCCTCTCCTTTTTTTCTGGGAAAATATACAGGTTTCAGATGAGCAGTTCGGAACCCAAGCACCGTGGCCGTGCTTTACAAGGCTTCCATTTCAACGTCTGCTTGTGTGCTGAGTCTGAATGGGAAAATCAAATACTCTGAGGGCCCCTCGTTCGCTCCCAATGCGCTGCTGTCTCTCCGTAAAAGCACCGCGTACCCCAGCCGCGTGCCCCAACGAGATCCCAGCACAGATACACGCTGTCCCTGCCACACTCCAGCAGCCGCAGCCGTCCTCAGAAAAACCCAAAGTCCAAAAACAGACAGTCCCCAGGGCCGGGGAAAGCAGCAGAAACACGGAGGGGGTGTGAAAATTCCCCCAGCTCGCAGAGCTTGCCGTGGTAAGCAGGGAAGGAGGGCAGGAGAAGGTGAAAGCTCGGGCACCCGCAAAGCAGAGCAAGTGCTGAAGGCATCTCGAATGCTCAGCAGGGGAACGCGAAGGGCTCACGGAGAAGAGCAACACAGACAATTATGCAGAGTTCTTTGTTTTAAAGAACAAACCTTTCAGCCACATGCTGCTATTAACGGTTTATCTTTAAAGGCTGGGGAGAGCAGAGATGAGCAGAGGTTGTGTGACCTGCCAAAACCTGGGGCAGAGAAAAATCCTCCCCGTTCCCAGACACGCACGATGCTGAACCACAGCCCTGGCTCCCGCTTTTCTATCATGGCAATTATTCAACTCCTGCTTGCCCTTGAAAAATTTCAGAGACAGAGGCTAATGAAGCGTAGGTAACACGGAGGATGAGCATCCTGGCTGGTACCCTGCAGATAAACACGCAGCGGCCCCCCGCACACGTGCCAGCACCTCCTGGAGGTGGTGCCACCACCTCCAGCACCCGCTGGCCTCTTCCCACTGACTGCAGGCGGGCAAAAAGCCCCGCAGCAGGAGAAGAGCAGGGCTGTGCACTCACTGCCACCCGGCCCCCCCAGGTGCTCGCCGGCTGCCTGGCCGAGCTCCCGACCCCATCTCAAGCCTCCAGGCACGGGGCTGGCTTCCCCTTGCTGCTCCCAAATCCAAGTCACACGGCAAAGGAGACAAAGGAAGCTGAGATCATCTCGTACAGGAGACTGCTGCTGCTCGCAGACATGGGCGAAACGCTTCAGGCACGAACTCTGAATGCTCCGACACGGAAAGCTTGGCTCGTTTTAAATCCCCTCGTTTCTGCAGCACGACCGAGCCTTCCAGCGTTTGAGGTTAACAACGGCAAAGCTGGCCTATCTCTACTGACCCCTGGCAAAAAAAAAAAATAATTATTTGATATTTTGGTCAAAAAACTCATTTCTAAGCACAGGTTTGCGCAGAATATTGTTGGTTTAAAGCTTCCTGGGCACCATAGGGCAGCTGCCTCCCTCCAGAGCCTTTGGCTGTGCTGGGTTTTGTTCTGGAGCACCAGAACGGCAGCGGCGACACCGCCACGGCTGGGAGAGCACCAGCCCAGCCAACAGGGCAGATTGATGACACATTGCAGTAACACCCCTAAGAAATGGGTTTTGTTTGGTTGGTTTTTAAAGACGGAGTAACAGATGCACCAAGGAGAGGATGCGAAGCCTTCAGCAAGGACGGGGCAATTCCAGCCCAGCAACCACAGATAAAGGCAGAGACAGGTCCGGCGAGGGGAAGCACGTCTGCTGCCCCCGGGGAAGAAAAACGCTCCCCAAAAATCATCATTTTGAATAAACTCCTGCTCTCTCCACCTCTCTCTGGAAAAGGCTGCTCTGCCATTAGAAGCCAGCGCAGCTGCTTGCTTCAGAGCCTCACAGAGTAGAGCAGGCTGGAGATGTGCAGGTGGTTTTGTGCAGACCAGAGCTCACCGGAGATCAAAACCCCGAGCAGCACAGCCCAGCCAGCACCAGAGTCAGAGACGGAGCAGCTCCGGTTGGAAAGGTCCTCGGAGACCATCCAGTGCCACCCCCCTGCCACAGGCAGGGAGCTTCCTCAGCAGAGAGATGGAAACAGCTCCTGGCCCCACAAGTGTGCCTGCTGGAGGGCCAGCAGGGTGGTAGGCATAAATAACATTTATTTTAATGCCTATAGCTCTGTAACCACGGGGGCGCCAGCCGGGGGTGCAGCTCAGAGGAATCCCACACCGCACCCCAGGACAGAGTCCTTGCAAAATCTAAATTTTAGCTATTATTTCCTGTAACAGAAAAGCACGTTGAAGCTCCCCAGTTTTTCATAAACGTCACAACAGGTGGGAGTTTGGCCTGTGTAATGAAGGCGGCCACCCAAGCTCCCAGAACACACCAACACCAGCACCGTTCAGGCCCCAAGTACTCTGCCCTTCCTATTTCAAACGCTCTAAAATCTCCTTTTTTTCTCTTTTTCCCTTTTGAAATGTTTCTTCCTGAGTCCAGACGTGGGGTGTCACCCCCTCTTGCCCCTCCAAGGGCTCTCAGTACCTGCAGACAGCCGCCTGCCCCATGCACCCGAACCAAGGCTGCTTCTCTTCTCCCCTGCACAACCACCCGTACGTGACCAAAGCACACCCCAAAGGCTCGAGGCAGCCGGGGGGCTGCGAGCAGGGGGAGCTGGACCCTGCTGAACTCCGCCACGCCGCGCTCCCAGAGGAAGAGGGGGACAAAATACGATGGGAAAGGGCTCGGGGGTTGAGATAAGGACAGGGAGATGGCTCAACAATTAGCACCAAGGGCAGAGCAGAGTCAGCGGAGAGATTAATGTAATTTATTGCCTAGCACTAACAGGCTAGAGCAGCGAGAAACTAAGAGCAAACTGAAAACACCTTCCCACCCCCATCCACTCCCTTCTCCTTGCTCCCCCCAGGCGGTGCAGGGCAGTGGGGGCTGTGGTCAGTACCTGATGCTTCACCTCTGATGCTTCCCCATGGGCACTCTGCCCTGTGCCATGGGGTCTGTCCATCCCCCAGGAGCAAACTGCCCCAGCACGGGTCCCCCACGGGCAGCAGCTCCCCCCAGACCCCCTGCTCCTGCGGGGGCTCTCCACGGGCTGCGGCGTGGAGATCTGCTCCATGTGGGACCCATGGGTGCAGGGGGACTCCTGCCCCTCCATCACCCACCTTGGTGCCTCTGGGACTGCTTCTTTCTGTATTCTCCGGCTCCTCTCTCCCAGCTGCTCTTGCACAGCACTGTTTTTTCTCTTTTAACCCTTCCCCAAACCTGTCCTCCCAGAGGCACATCCAGCACTGCGCACAGCTCAGCAGCGGGTCCCTTGTGGGACCTCCCTAACATAGGCACCTTCTCTCTATAGGGCCAAGTTAGCATCTTCTCTAACTGCCTGAGGCAATCTCTAGGCTCCCGCTACCAAAATCTCACCCCAGAAGCCCCAACACAGCCAGGTAAAACAGGGACACAGCCCTGCCTGCAACCTTCCCCTCGCCAGCCGCCGCTGGGATCAGAAGCCGCTCGCGCTCGCATCCTTCCCCGCGCAGCCCCCGGTGTGTGCTGCCGGTGCCTCTGTTTCCTACCTGCACACCCACCCGGCTGTGACTCAGTGCCAAAACAGCGGGGGAATGAGGCATCAAACAGTCTTTCTAGCAACCGTGACTCACAGGCCGAGGCTGGCTGCCGGAGTTTTCTGCAGCCGTGCGACGTGTGTAATTCTCCTTAATACCGGTACGACTTCCTCTTCCTCCCGCTGGGCCACCCAGCTATCACTCCCAAATAAAGGATGACTACCCCTTTTCTGCCTAATCCAGGCAAAGATGAGCTTCGGCGCGTGCAGAAGGCTCTCAACCTCATCTCCTGGGCTGGCACTGGGCTTTAAACGGAGCTCAGGAGCCAGGCGTGGAGGAGGAAACCCCACTGCTGGGATTTGGGTGGGACACGGCCCCCAGACCCAAAAGGGGGATGCTGAGAGCACAGAGGGGCTTCTCCAGCCTGTCTGAACCGGCAAGCCTGAGGTGCCCAGGCAGCTCAGGCAGCCACGTGCATGCGATTTGGTGGGAGACACCACGCCAGGACACGAAGAGGGGCAGCCAGCAGCCCCCCGGGTAAGCAGGCAGCGGGGAGCCAGGGCACACCGGGGGGCCCCGTGCAAGGGCAGGCTCACTGGGACGAGAGATTTCTTCTCCACTCTGCTCCCCAAACCCCTCCTTCTATGGCACAGCCAGAGCAATACAAACAAGAGGGAAAAAGGCTCTGAGAGCAAAGCCAAAAAAAAAAAAAAAACCCTCTAGGTTCACCATGCAGAGCCCAGGCAGCTCACCCCAAAAACCACCACCAAGGTCCCCAGCAGCGCCCCGCTGCCCTGTGCTGCTGCCAGCACCTTCAGCTCGGTCCCCTTCAGCGCTGCTGCCTGCTCTTACACGGCCACGCAGGGGCTAAGTCGTAAAGATGCTGAGTGTCCGCCGCTAACTTTAACAGGATTAACTTCTGCCAAGCAGGCTGGGGCTCTGAGTCACCAACACGGGATTTAGGACTATTTCCAGCTTGGCCTGGTTCAGCACCCGCATAGAGCAGCTCCATGCATCAGCAGCGGACACATGCATTCATTTTTTATTTTCGTTTTTTTTTTATTTATTCTTTTATGTAGGTTACAGTGATCCGTTGCAGCAAAAATGCAAATACACGCACCCACACACATTTTTCTGCTGGCCTCTCCGCAGGCGAGGTGGGTGTCAGAGCTGGGAGAGCAGCGAGGTCTCGCACACAGCTGCCACAAACACTTTTCTTGAGTGTCAGGTGGAAACTTCTTGCTCAGCCTACAACACAACTTAGAAACTTCCAAGCTCCTGACTTGCTTTCTCTTTTAAAAGACATCTCTCTTTCCATATAGAGCAGTTATTTGGAAGCAGGAACATTTCTCTAAGTGTGTCGACATCCATCAAGCTACCAGCTGTTGGACCTTCGGTGCCCCACAGCGATGCCCTTGGGGGAAGTTTTACCCAAAATTCAAAGCCTGCAGCCCCCAGAGCCATACCCCACGTGTCGTGGCTCTGCAACACCCCCCAGGGCAGTACCAGCGATGGGGACTCTTGCAGGGCTCGGCCACAAGCCCGAGGTAGAAGACCTGCTTCCATTTTTACCCATCTACCTTATGCCCTGAGCAGCTGGCACGGGATTTTGTTCCTTCAGCGCAGTTTTCCAGCCCCAAACTTGCCAGTTCCTCCTCTTCCCCATCACGACCACATGCCTGAACACAGACTCGCTGCCAGAGCTGAAGAGATATTTTTAAATACCCGAAAACAAGCGAGCACAATCCTGCCAGGAAAACATTGCCCACCCCGCCCCCCCAGCCTGGTAGCACCGCATTCGGGTCCAGACCAACTTCGGTGGTGTCCTCGAGAAACCAGCCAAACCCCAGCAGCTCCACCAAATGGTGCTGGATCCTTTCTGTCCCAGGAGGGCTGCAGGTCCCCGCTGCTAACCAGCAGCCTGGAGAGGTGCCCGCCTGCCTCCAAAGCCTCCACCTTGTCCTGGAACCCACACCATGCGCAGCGAGGCCATCCTCTCAGCTCGGTTACAAGACCGACTCCTTCATCAATCTGCTGGTCCACTTTCAACAGCTGCAGGGACTTGACATCAAGTGTCCAGCCCTTTCTGTTTAAAGATACCTACGTGAAGATGAGCTATTCCATATAGCATATCTTTTCCTTTTGTTACTCCACCGTGCCAGACACGCGGAGCAGCAGGCGCGAGCACACCGATGGTGGTGCTGGGAGATGAAGCGAAGAACCAAACCCCACAGCCCAGCGAGCAGCCCCAGTCTGACCCCTCCTGCCTCTGCCCGAGCCCATGGGCACCTGCACCCCGTGCTGCGGCCTCGGAGGGCAGGGAAATCCACCCCGAGACAATCCAGGCCCTCGTCCTGCAGAAACCAGCACAGCTCCAAAGGAGCATTTGGCTCATTTATCAAAATTCCAACTAGATTGCAAAAATTGCAACTAGATCACAATAAATCAGCTCTGGCTGACGTGTTTATGCTCATCACAAGCACCAGGAGAAGCTGCCTGCTGAGGACGCCGATCCCCAGCTGGTCACAGCGCCTGGCTCTCCACTCCTACACATCTTACCATCCGTTTGGTTCGGCAAAGAGGGCACCGGTGCCACAGCACCACAGCAGAGCACCCACCCTCCTGCCGAGCACCGCCGGCAAGTCTGGGGCTGCAAAAGCCTCCTGCTGGGATAGCAGAAGGTGCAAATTGTGACACAGGTCACGGCAGAGCAGGAGGGCACAGGCACAGGGAGGCTGAAGAGCACCTGCGAGCATTTTGGCCACGCGTTTGGCCAGTACCGCCTGAACGTGGGGAAAGACAACGCGGCTGCTGTGTTGGTGTTCTGTTCTGCACACCAGTTCAATCCCTGCTGACTTAAAACACAAATTCCCAAATCCAGCAGACTTATCCAACCCACCACGTACGCGCTGCTTTATCTGTGGGCGTCGTTTAAAAATGCAGGCATATTACTTAATACCACAACTACACACCTGCTGATATCTTTCGGGCCATATGAGAATGAGTGGGACCGCTATATTTAGAATTTAATAATTCCAGTTAGCGCACCCTCTGAGCCGAGGACCTGCCAGAGGTTGTTTGCTGTGGTCCCAGTGGGCACCACAGCTTTGGCAAGCCCGGTGGCCCCGAATCACACAGAGCTGGGGCAGAGAGCTGGTGGGGTCTGGTAGACCTCGAGCTTTGGAGTCTGGAGCTCAGGGTCTCCTTGTTCAGGACCTCCTCTGCATGAAGAAAAGAAGTAGCTTTGGTGTAAAGTGACACTGATTTCAAGAGCTTCAATCAATGCTAATTTTTCCTTCCATCACCAGCCACACGCAATCACGGAACAGGCGCAGAGCCGGCAGGAGCACGCAGACACCGCGTCGCCGGAGGAGCTGGGAGCATCGGGAACGTCACCGTGCCACCCAGGGGTGCTGACACACACGGCACAGGAAGGAGCAGGGACAGCACAGCTCCCTGCAGCTGGAGCTCAGGCGTGCTGGGGCCATGGGGGCACGTGGGGAAACTTCTGCTGGTGGGAACGCCGCCCTCCAGCCTAGGGAGCAGAGCTCTGCCACGCAGCACCCTGACAGCCGCGAGCACCGCGGGTGCGGCCACACCTGTGCGATGGGGAAGTGCAGTGCTCGCATGTTCACACCCAGAAATACCCCAGAAATTTGGTACACAAGCAATGCGCTGGCAGTGCCATTTTGTGGTTAACAGCCTGGAGCTGGCAATGCACTGTGACATCTCCCTTCACACGGGAAACCACCCAGCTCCCCACAAAGCACCGGGTCCAGGACGATAGCACCCCGTGCACAGCTGATGACAGGATACGGGGCCCCAGGAGCGTCACCTCGTGTCCCTCCTGCCCGGCAGAGGCAGGGACGTGGCACACACTCACTCTCCATGAGGCATTCAGCTGCACGCCAGCAATTCCTGGGGACGCACGCACTTGGCAGCACCCGCAGACCCAACCTTCCCCACAGGTGCTCTGCAATGGCACAGGTAAACCTGGGGTTTGCACCTTCCAGCTCCGGCACTGAGCTGCCCTCCCCTAGCACAGTGCTCAGGAGCAGGAGGACAAAGCACCCAGCTCAGCCACAAATGTCTCTGTGCTTTAGGAGAAAATGTGCCATGCTCCAAGCGAGCCAAGAGGCGACTGTCCCTGTGAGCATGAAGCAGGGAGAAAGCAGTGGCATGGCACACCTCGCCGCCTCTGCGACACCTCAGAGAGCAGCAGGAGGGAACAAGCACCAGCTCACCAACTCCTTAATGTCCTCTACAGGGCACAAGATTCTCAGAAACCAGGGCAGAAGGTGAGTGGATACCTCGGAGCTGTTTTTCCCACGTCAGCCCCACCTGGTGCAGGTTCGGTTCTGCCTCAGCTGGCACACGGGGACAGCAGAGGCAGCAGGAACCGGCACCAGCTCCGCGTGCCAGTTCAGGCACTGGCCACAAACCACAAACACAACCCCGACCGTGCTGCCGACAGAGCACAGCTTCTGCCCCACGCAGAGGGGCTGGGGGCAGCCGGAGGAGCCCCTCACATCACCCCCATCCCCGAGCAAACCTGGAGGGGCTCGGGCAGGGCAGCCAGCGCACACGCTTCCAACTCCACCTGCAAGGCAACCTGTTGCTGTCCGTGCAGTCAGGGGTTCTGCATGTGACAGAGCGAGAGGCAGAGGAAGGAAAGGGGGGATCACGGCACGTAACCTTGCCACCACAACGAGGGAATGGGCACAACGCAAAGCCGGAGACAGGAGCAAGCAGGGATACGTGCAGGCAGTCACACAGCAGACACCCGACACACACCGCCGACACCTCAGACGTGCCCTGGGCAGGGACACGGACACCAGGGCGCCGCGCCTGCCACTGCCATCCCCAGGCAACGAGCCCTGCAGGGTCTGGCACCACAGGCAGCACCGAGACACCGCTTGCAAAGCTCCTGGCTCGTCCCCAGCCCCAGGTGACGGGAGATGGCAAGAGAACGCAGAGTACCAAGGGCTGTACCTCCCACCCCCTGCCCCGGCTGCGTGCAGCCGCACCAGGACAGAGGGGCCGCCGCCACCCCGTACCTGCACTCGGTGACACTACAGCAGCAGCTCCCGCTGCGCCGGCCCCGCCGCTCGGAGCGCAGCTCCGTCCTCGACTTCCTCAGGCTGAAGTACTCCGTCAGCTTCCCGAACGAAGCCATGGCCCCCGCCACCTCCGAGCGTGCGCCCGCCTGCAGCCGTGGGCACCGGTCCCACCGCACGCTCACGCATGCTACGCTCTCGCTACCCCGCACGCTCCATCAGCTGCAGGAGCAGGAAAGGAGAGCTGCGGGTCCGGGAGGGAGCACGAGGCCAGCCAGGAGCCACTTGTTGGACCGTCCACAGCGTGCTTCACGGCGAGCCCTTGAGTTTCGAGGCGAGGACGCCCTGCCTGCCGGAGCCGTTCGCGGGCACCAGGCTGCACAACAGCAGCTCGGGTCAGCACGCTTATTTGTTGTAATGTTGCAGCTGCTGCAGAGCTGAGTTAAGAAGGAAGAGAAAAAAATAATAATAATGCCCTCTGGAAAGGATCCCTTGGTGGTGGTGGCACACGTCTGCGAGCCCCCGTGGCAAGCCGACGCTCAGCATGCGCACACAGGATGAGGGAGCCAGTCCTCAGCTGGGTGAGGGGATGGATGATGTCCGGATCAGCAGCAGGCGAGGAGAGACCCTGAGAAATCAGCTGTTGAGATGAATTTCCAGGGAGTCTGTTCTTATGGCACACAGAGACCAGCACAGGAGGCGGAGAGCATCCCTGCTCGCTCTTCTTGCTGCTATTCAGAGTTTACCAGCTCTCCTCCCTCCCTGTTTTCCAATGCAAAAGGCATCGCTCTGCCTCCTGTAGCACCTACCTAACATGATTTTCCAGCTTGTCACCGAACACCTAAGCACGAGGAGAGGGACAGACATTTAAAACGAGCAGGTCTGATCCATCTAGAGGTCACCTACGGGCTCTGCTCCAGCACAAAGCATTTCTACAGCAGGCAGCAGATATAAGGATGCTGCGGACCTGGAGGGAAATCCTGCTCCCAAACCTCCCCTCGTCAGGAGGGCTCATCTCTGCTTCCTCAGTGCCTGTTGCCGCCTGGGTGGAGGAGAAGGAAAAAGGGCTTCAAAAGCTCGCTCCAGCCTCACCAACCACACCAGATCAGGTCAGCGAAGTGTGTCCAGAGGAAAGGGAATTGCTGGTAACCCCCAGCCATGCCAGAGACCCTCGAGGAAGCAGCAAAGAAAGCTGGTATTAACTCAGCAGTAGATCAGCAAGCTACCTTCACCTCCTCTTGATCCCAGCCTTGTGGAGGCCATGTTCAAAAAAACAAACAAAAAATCATTCACTGCTATTTCCCCGCTCGGAGCCGTCCGCTGCGACCAGCCTGCTTGCGACGAGGGGCAACCAGCCGCTTCCGACAGCCTGCTGCTGCGTGGCTTCCCGAACCCCGCGTCCTTCCTCCCTCCTCATCTTCCTCTCCCTGCCGGCTCCTTCGCTTCCCGCTCCGAATTAAAAGCGGGAGCAGCGGGGTACGCCCCGCCGAGCCCCACCGCCCGCCGTCACCTGCGGCCGCCCCCGCTCGCGGGTCTCCCCGCGCCTGTCAGCAGCAGCCTGCAGTTTTTTGGGGAGGGGGGGGGGGATTTAATTTGTTTGAACCGTCCCCGCACCTCCCTCCCCGCTCCGGGAGCTGACGTTTAGCCCGGCCAAGCAGAGCGGCAGCCCCGCAAAGCTGGGCACGAAGCAGTGGGCGCAGCAGCACCCGGTGATGCTCGGCGGGGCCCCGTGGCCGTGCCCGGTCCCCTCCCTCCCTCCCTCCATCCATCCCCCCCCCAGCACCCCTCGCCGCCCACCTTCTCACTGCGAGGGGCTCCACCGCTGCCAGGGGAGGCTGAGGGGGGGCGGAGGGGGCGCAGGGTGCTCCCCAAAAATCAATCCGTTGGCGGAGAGCGGGGCGAGGCAGGGCATCGGCTCGCTCAGCGCACGGCTCGCCCGTACCGCTGTCTCCCCGGCTCTCTTATCGGCTCCCCGTTAGCATCCGCAGCGAAACGGGAGACGTCAAAGGAGGTCAGCGGGGCGGGGGGGGGCAGCGGAAAAGCAGCTGGGGGGGACCAGGCAAACGGGGGGGGCAGGAGGGGGCAGCTCCACTCCTGCGCTCAGGGCGCGCGGTGCCGGCGGAGCTGGGATTCGGGGCGCACGGGTGCCCTTGGAGGAGGGCGGCGGGTACCTGGCAGGGACGGTGACATCGCTCACATCGCTCACATCGCCTGAGCCCTGCTGAGGCCACCGGAGAGGGCGGTGGGACCGGGAGAAGCGGAGAGGAAGGGGGGGGAACAAAGCTGAGCAAGGTTCATTTAAATGCCTCTTTTCCCTTCCTCCACAGCACCCGATGGGAGGGCAGAGGAGCGCGAGACCCTCCTCCGAGGGCTGCTTCAGGCACTGCCTTGCAAATGGCACTGCTCGCTTTGCATTTGCTTTGCAAAGGGCCAAAGCAGCATTGTTTTGGGGACAAAAGGGCAATTTGGAGGACTGTAGAAAAAGCCCAGGCTCCAAGGAGCAAGGCAGCACCCGGCTGGGCAGGGGACACCCCGGTGCCTGCGCACAGCCCCCAGCCCTGTGGGTCCCCTCCCAGGCCTCCTGCAAGGCTTCACCTGAGGAGCCCGGCAGCGCTGGCACTGGAAAAGTGACCAAGAGGAAGCCGGGGCTTTATAAAACCCCGTGTCCAGGGCAAGGTGCCAAGGTCTGAAAGTTCAGAGCCGGGCAACTCCACAGACACCTCGACACTGATCCCGGGGTGAGCGCCCTGCCAGCACATCCCACTGCCCACCCCACACCCAGCACGGGGCAGCAGCTCCCACATCTCTCCTCCATCCTCGGAGTCTCCGAGGTCCCTCGGGCCGAGGGAAGGCGGTTTCCTACCCTGCAAGGCAGAGGAACAGCCCTCAGAGCCTGCTCAGGGAACAACGTGGTCAGCCCCTTGGGACGGGGCTGTTGCAGCCGCCTGTCTCCCAGCGGAGTTGTGCTCCTTTTATTAAGCAGAGACGACCTGCTGAGCTACTGCTGAAGTCTCTCTCATTTCACATTAGCAAGCTGCTGTGCTGGGGCTTGCAGCCTTGTACTCAGCGATGCGAAAGTCAGCTTCCCACTTCCATTTAACAGGGGAATGAAAAACTTTAAATGAGAGCGTAGTTAAGTTTGCAGGGGACAGAAGCTGATGGGTTTGGTTTTGTTTTTAAAGAGCTGCGGAGGAGACACCGGGTAAAGCAGAAATCAAAACCCATACAGCACTGGGACTTTGGGCTGTGGTGATGCCAGCCTCTGCCACATGCACCCTAATGCCTGTGCACGGCGATCCCCAAAACATTTTTACAAGCATCTCACATTTTTGTCTGCAGACAAGCTGGAGGGGAAAAAAAATACAAAAAACAAGCCACTTGTCCAGGTCCATCTCACACTCTCCTGGGCACGTGCTCATCAGGGCAACAGAGACCAGGATTTCCCAGTTTAAAGCCCCCAGTTTAAACAAGGCGAAGGCACAGGAACCGAAGGCATGGGAACCGGCACAAGTCCCAGCTTGCAAACAACCACACCGGAGCATTTTTCAGGCAGAAATCCTAACAGCTACCTCGCAGGAGCCTGAAATGCCACCACACTTGGCATGCCCAGCTGCAGGGGCATGGAAAGCATCTCTGCTGGGCCCCCTCTCCACCAGCCACCGGGGAGGTGGCTTCTGCACCACCCCGGCGAGCGTCCTCGCAGCCGAGCGCCACCGTGCTCCCGAGCTCTGGGCACACAAACCATCCCCGGCTGCTTCGCTGTTTCCCTGGGCAACTTTTACTCCGAGAGCTCTTCTCAGCAGTGGCGAGGCACAAGCAGGGAAGGAGGGAAAGGGCATTATTCAAAGAGAGCTGACAGCTTTATCTGCGCCTGCAGCACCAGAGGGCTCCAGCCCCGTCTCTCCAGGGCTTTGGTTTCACGCCGCCACGCCGAGACCACTCGGCACGAGGCACAGACAGCTGCCCTCCGAGCCGTGTCCTGAAGAGCCAGGCAGCAGCCAGAAGGCAGCTGATGCCGACCCCATCGCTCCTTCTCCATCTGCACCCCTTTTAGCAGCTCGTCCCTCCCCTGAGGACAGCGTTAACACGGACCAGGTGATGCTCACAAGTGCACCAGGCTGGATCGGAGGATTTCTCAAGAAGCTTTCTGCCAGTGCCAGCTGGGGAAGGACCAGGACAGTGCCTGGCTTCTCTGAATTACCTGGGAAACCCACTGAAAGCACCACAGGAGCTTCAAGGAGTTCTGCACAAGAGTTTTCTGACGTGCTAAATGCTGGCCACTGAGGTCAGGCTTCCTATCAAACCCCACAGGACTGAATTAAGCCGTTAATGGAGAATTTTGATAATCACTTTTTTTTTTTTTTTTTGGAGGGCAAGGTAAGCTCTGAATCTTGTAAGTAAACACTTGGGGTTTAGGCAATAAAACTGTTCCGCCCTCCTTTTGAGAACACCCAGTGACTGAGCCACCATTCTTCACATCCAATTAATCCTGTGTACCACAGTGCCATCAAACGCTGCAGAACAGTTGAAAATATGCACAGAACACATTAATTCACGAGACGAACAAAGCCAGATATCACCATGCGCACAGAGAAGCGTGTTAAACGCAAACATGAAGCGATTGAAGAAGTAAACGCTCAAAAGACTGCTAGCAAGTACTAAACGTCCCCCTGTTAAATGCACACACACACTCTCATCCCTACTAAAACACCGCATTGCAAAGTTCTCCAAGAGCTTACCAAGGCCTCAAGTCATTTGGGCCTTTGGGAGTTGAAAATATTTCTGCAAGCACCCTACGTGCAGCTGGACCAGCGGACAGATTCAGCACCACGTGCAGAAACCACACGAAGTGAAAACACAACAGGGCAGCCCTGGGACTGCCACGTGCTTCCTGGCGGGGCCATAAAGCCCTGTGGAAGCACTGCACTTCCACACAGTCGTAATAAAAAGCTAAGTATGTGAGAGGCGCTATAATTTCAGGCTAACTAGGCACTTTTCTTTAATTGTCAGTTCTATTGCATTACACACAAATTTCAGTGCCGATACCTAGCATAAAGCAGCCACGTCAATTTACTAATTTGCCTGGCGTATTGCTGCGTTAGAACTCATTTAGTACAATTACTCCGACTCCAGCAGCAAATCCAGATGTGCTGCCCGAGTTACAGCTAAAATATCCTCCTTCTCGTGAACAGCGTTCAACTCCATAGGGAGAGACTTCAAAGACTTTTTCTGGTAAATTTGGGCCACTTTTGGGTGCACGAAGCACGGTGGAGAGGATGTGAACCCCATTAGGGAGTTCGGGTGCACTGCAGCACCCTATAGCTAAAAGCCCCCCAGGGGCTGGCAGCACCCTGCTGGCAGCTCCTCGCCCCACAGGGCAATGCGCACAGTGGTGCAAGCAAGCATTTAATGCTGAACTTCTCAAAATTCAGCACCTGGGAGGCAGAGGCACGGCCACCAGCAAAGGGCAGTCGGGTTGGTCCCACACCTGGGTAGGAATTACCAAGTTATTTCATCCTGCTTCGAAAGCTTCTCCCCACGCGCAGCACTGCACGGTTAAATGGAAGCGCACGCAGGGCCGATTACCTCCCAAAGCACAGACATCCCTTGAGCCTGCTCCTTGAAGATGGCACAAAAACCTGGCTCAGGCTTGCAGGGGAAAGATAAGGAGAGGAAAAAGCAGGCCGTGGCACAGCCAGCTGAAGGAGCGGCAGGGGTTTTTGCATGCTTGCGAAGAGAAAAAGAGAGAAAATTAGTCAGTCTCTCCCAAACATGATGGTTTGCTGAGTTCAGAAGGACTACAGAGAGCATAAAACATCAGCGGTGATGTGATGGGAGGAGACACAGCAAAAGGAGAGGGAAAGGCAGAATAACCTGAGGGTGCTGGAGCTGGCAGAGGTATCTCACAGCCACACCGTGCCCAGCAGACATGGGAATCACAGCTCTGACCCCACCACCCAACGCTGGCTCCGTTCCTTCACACAGAAACCCCCAGGCTCTCTCTGACCGGGGCATAAAGGGGATATCCCATCCCCACGTCCTCAGCCAGCCTGGCAACAGACACAGCTCAGCACGTCCCCAAACAGCTGTTCTTTTTCCCTAAAAAAAGCCCTAGCAAAACCCCAAGCAAAAATTGGAAAACCTGTTAACGTGAGCAAGGATTTCCGAAAATAGCAAGGAGAAAATTTCTTGTAATTACAGCACGGCAAACGTCATCTATCTTTAGACTAACGATCAATATCTGCCCCAAAGCCCGGGGCTGGGCAGGAGGAGGTGCTGGGAGAGCACCAGAGCACAGATCCCCCCAGGAGCGTGGTGTTCAGCGCTGTCCAGCTCCATCCTTCACCCCGCTCTCCTTGCTGACCACCTCCCGGTGTGCCTGTGACCAACAGATGCCACCCGGGCCATGCCAGGCTTCAGGTGACCCCCGGAGTCCAGGGGCTGCCGAGGGAATTGCCAAAAACACAGTTAGCTGCCCGGCCAGGGAGGGCACCACCACGCGGAGCACAGCCAGCAGGATGAGCTCCCAGGGCTGTCCAGGGCCAGGCAGGCAGCGGGGGAACAGGCACCCCCACCCCGAGGAAGGATGTTTTTATTTTCAGCCTCCTTCTTCTCTCCTTTCACCCAGTAATTGTCCCATTTCTGCGTCAAAACAGTCTATTAAAATCTCAGCTTCTTTCCCAAACAATGGATTATCGTAATCCTCTTACTCCACAGAGCCGGCCATGCCTGTTGCAGTCGACGATTGCAAACTTTCATGCCCGGAGTCAAATTTTAACTTTTCATGTCAGAACTTGGAGCAGCGCAATCACCAGATAGATGTTGGATTTACTCAGCGTACGGCTTTTCGTTCAAATTAAGCTGAACGATTTCCCCGCAGGTCATAGCAATTTAATTAAAATAAAGCAAAAACAAACCTCTAAAACTTCCAAAATGCTAGTTGTAAAATTAAAACCTCCAGGACTGCCAAGCAGAGCACAGAACCTAAATAACATCCAAGGGAACAGAAACGCTCCAGCCTGTTTCAATAAAAAAGCTGACAAGCTGGATCGCACCCCGCGGAAGAAATACTGAAAGCCACCACCAGGCAGACTGAAGACAAGGAGGCAGATGCTCACCACTGCCAAGATAACTTTATGGGCAGGGGTTTGCTTTTATTTCGAGGACTTCACACCCCGGGCAGGAGTTGTTCCCATAAGCTGCGGCTTAGGGAAGGGAGCAGCTCTTAGGAATACCCTGGTGAGGCCATGCTTTGCCGCAGGGGTGGCACCAACAGGCAGGGTGGCAGAGGGTCCAGAACCACAGCCCCCTTCACACCAATGGGACAGACAAAAAAAAAGCCCACAGCAAGTGCTGTGCACAGCAGCTGGGCAATTCTGCTCACCAGGCTGATGTGGAGAGGTTGGGCTGTGCGGAGCTGGGGAACAGCCACCAGGCAGAAGACAGGGCGCACCTCTCGCTCGAAAGCTCCAGCAACTTCAGAACTGGGCCTTCCTCACCAGCTGCCACTGGAGAGGAGCTGGTGGAGCATGAGGCACAGCTCCCCGTGCCAAAAACCCAAATACCAGCACTGCTTCCCCCACAGTGGGCTCCTCGGCACATCTCCCGCGGGCCATCGCACGCGCAGCCCCCACGCAGCCCACCCCTTCCAACAGCCCAGATGGGGGAGCAGCAGCGTTACCTGCGGGCCAGGAGCACCTCACCACCCCGGTCAGCATCCAGCAGGTCCCCACGCTGCAGCACGGCCTCACCAGCACCCACAGCCCCCAGCCGGCACCCCTGGGGCAGGGCCCCGCGCTCCCTCGCCACCTGCCGCTTGCGCAGGCGGTACGTGGGAGCTGTGGGGGGCACCATGGCTGAGAGCTCCCCGATTCCTCCTCGGCTCCAAGCTCCCTGACCTTGCTGAGTGAAGGAACTGGGGCAGGGAACAGGCCCCAGCCTCAGGGGATTGCCCTGGACGTCACTGCCCCGGGGCGGGCAGGGCTGGCGGTGCAGCTGGGTTGTGCAACGCCCGGTTACGATCGGATACGTGCCATCCTGCGGGCCCCAGGCACAGCCAAGGTGCTGCTCTCGTCTCTGTGGGCTCCTTACCTGCTGTGTGACCTCCCCAGAACCCAGCAGCTTCTCCCACCAAGGGCTGTCCTTGCTTTGGGTGCTTGGGAGAGGTTCCCCAGCTGGGACACCTCATTGCTCTGCCGTCACCTCTGCTGCCGAACCCTCACCAAGCCCACGGCAACCTCCACAGACAATGCGACCAGCAACTGGCTCTGCGTGCCCCAGACCCACTCCCACACACGCCAGCAGGCACACAGGGAAAAACCCATCACACCCAAAAACCCTGGGAGAAGCTCTGGGAAAAGAAGTCAGGAGCGCCAGCAACACGAGCACTCATTCTCCAGGGAGTCTTCCAAAAGCACCCGGAGGCTGACCACAGCTGCACCTGGTCAACACGTGAAATGCAAGGACTGGACCCGTGCAGACAGACCCAAGCCAAGCACTGCTGGGTTTCCCCATCAGCAGGGCATCTCGGGCTTGTCTCCATGCTCCCAGGCAGCATCCCCCGGACACCCAGCGCTGGGGGTCCCAGCCCTGGAGTCCCTTGAATCAGCTTCTGGGGAGCAAATCCACCCTGCGCACAGCTCGGTTCTCCTGCGTGATGCTCCAGCACCCGAGGTGCTGCCTAACCTGGGCAACGTTTCCACCCCAGCCGTGCCCTTCCAGCCTGGCAGGCCGATATTGGCCAAGACGCACCAAGAAGCAAGCTGCGATCCGAGCAGCCAGACCTGTGAAAGCCTCATGGATGAATGCGTCTGTAACAGCACGAGAAACCCCATGGGGCTCAGGAATAAGATTAAGCGATAATAGGGCAGCTCCAGCAATTTAAGCAGCTTTCACGTTACAGTCACTTCATCAGCCCAGAGCACTGAGCATCGGTGTCAGCGCTGAGCTCCAGCAGCAGATCTGATCGGCCGCGCTGGGTGCTGCTGCCTGCTGGTGGTGGGCACGGCCCAAACCTCCGGGAATGCCCCCAGGAGCTGCCAGTCCCAAGTACAGCCCCGGAGCAGATGTCCGAGGTAACCACCTGGTATGTGCGGATGAACAGAAGGTGAGACCGTGAGACTCCAGGCACCAGCTTTGAGCCTTTGGTTCACTCTTTTACAGGTCAGCGTCTCCATAAAAGTATATCCAAGGGGGCTGTCGATACAGCAAACAGCTGCCCTGGCGGCTCAGTGTGAGCAATGAACACGGTTTCCTCCCCAATTACTCCCTGCCTCGCAGAGCTGCACAGATGGAAAGCCAGGGAGAGGAAGGAAGAAGTCCGACCAAGCGATGGCACACAAAGCAACGCGAAGGTCGGGGCTGCAGCAGCAGGACAGGGAGCTGGGAGCTGAACCAGAGCCCTCCTCTCTCTCCTGTCCCCGGCACGGCCACAACGTGCCCAGCAGCACCCGTCCCTCCTGGAAAACCCTCCGCAGGAGCAGTGCTGGCAGCATCAGGCTCAGCAGCACACCGGCAGATTTTTAAGAGGCCTTTAATAGAAAAATCCATCCAAAATGACAGCTGGCAAGCCCAAAGCTCCTCGGGAGATGCGGCAAGCAGGGATTTTTGAGGAAGGGAGGAAAAGAAATCGAAGGCAGCGGTGACCTCACTGAGCAGAGCTGTTCGCAGCGGTCCTGCACCACCACGTCTCAATCCCTCTGCAGTTTATTTCATGCTGCACAGACCCCGGCTGATGTGACCCAGGGCCACACGGCACGGAGGGTGACCTGCCTGCCTTCCCTGGAGCAGGGAGGATGGGATGTTACAGAGAAGGCGGAGAAGAAAGCACGGGAGCGATGCCACCTTTGCCACCTTGGCTCTCCACCGAGGACTCGCTGCTCCAGCACCAGCCCCGCCACAGGGTAAAGCCCCTGGGGCAGCATTAGGGCCGTAGAGGAGATCAGCAGCAAATGCAGGGCATCTGAGTGGGGTCCCTTAGCAGCTTGCTGGATTAAAGATTTAATGCAATGCGTCCCTCTGGAAGAAATTACACAGGCTATTAAGAAAGATGCGCCTCGCGTCTGATGAAATCCAGCCATCATTGCAGCAATCCGCGCACACTAAATAGGCTCTGTAGAGCAAAGGGAAAGCTGCAGTTGCTCTCGTGAGCCTTTTCCGGAGACGGGAACCAATGGGTACAGCAGCAGCTCCATTAGCAGTAAAGTGAATGTGCAGACAGCCGTGCCTGTGGAGAGCGAGGCGGCCCCTGCTTCCAAGGGAAGGAGGAAACAGCGCTCGCCAGAAGCCACCCGCTGGCATCCAGGGGCTCTCCGGACCACCAGCAGCCAGCCCTCTGACACCTCCCAGGGCCTTGGTTTCCAGAAAAGAGCAAGGGGGACGCCAGGTCCCCAGCGGGGCAGTGCCTTGGCACCTTGGGAAGCCAAAGCGTGAGCTGGCACGAGTGGGAATTAATCGCAACTCGCTCACCCACAGCCAGCAGGACTGGAGGAGCACAGGCTGAGACCCCAACAGGAACACCAGATGCTAAAACATCTTCTTATCTTTCGCAGAGAGCCGCAGTTTAACAGCCTTCTTCAGGGTGCCTCTTTCTGATGAGCTCCGTGTTGCACTGCAGACTGCAGCAGCTCGCTGGCTACATTAAATTCAGCTCCGACATCTCCTGAGAGCATTCACCGCAGCTGAACCCAGCCAGTCGAACAGCAGACTTGACCGAAAGAAACCGAAGCAGGGGAAGAGCTCACATGGCAGAGCTCACGTTTGTATCTGCAGAGCCCTTCTCCGTAGCAAAACCACCCGTGCAAGATGCACCTGGAGCTATTTTCTCAGGGAACTCGAGCTGAGATCCCCACACCCCAGGGGCTTTGGAGAGGCACCAAAGAGCCTTGGCATGACCCTAGGGGTGCTCCCAAATTTCTGACCTCCAACAGCAAGAAAAGTGGAGAGCTGGGAAATAGAGAAGCCAGAAGCCACGTCAGCTTGAGGTCCGTGCAGGAGACACGGGCAGCCTGTGGGCAGGGATTTGAGCTGGACCTTGGGAAGGGGGTGGCAGCAGTTGCTCACCCACGACCCCAATGCGTGGGGGCAGAGCCCCCCTTAGTGCTGGTTTTGGGGCTGAGCTGCAGCAGCCAGGTCACCGCAGCCCCGGGAGCCGGCAGCAGCCGCGTGCTGCTGCTCTGCCCACGGCATTTCTTAGCTAAACATGTCAGCCAGAGCACTGGCACTTTTTTGGCAGCTCCCTTCCGTCTCAGAGCAAGCCTCCAGACAGATCCCGCGGCTCAGCTGGTGAGCAGCTATTTGCAGGTTATTAATGAAATCATTTACTGCTTATTGCTAGGATTCTGCCAAAACACAAGGAGAAAAAAAAAAAAAAGAGAAGAAAACCAACTGTTACTTCCAGCAGAACTGCCAGTTCACTGCAGGTCAGCTATTTGTGATGCCTTCTAAAAAGGGGGTGTGCAGGACCCCATCCCTGGCACGGGGTCCTCCAGGCACGGCTGTGCCATGGGCAGGAGGTGCGGGTGACCACCAGCCTCTCGTGCAGACAGATGCCCAGCAGCAGAACGGCCCCGCACAACCCAGGCGATCACCCCAGGAGCTCTGCCCGCAGAGCCACGAGTCACACAGCCCCGTGCCCGCGGCACCAGCAATTGGCCCCAGCATCCCAGTAAGCAAACGGGGACGCAGCTCCAGTCCCAGAGCACGAAGCTCGCCGTCTTACACAGCAGCGAGGCTGCTGCTGACAGCCTCTTTGTGGGCTTTCCTCCCCAAATAGCACGGGGAAGCAGAGCAGCAGATAAAGCAAAGCAAACCTGCCCTTGCCTTGCTGTTAAACAGGGGATCTGCTTTCAGCAGCACATCAAGGGCCTGTGGAGATCAAGGAAACGCATTCCTTTATGCGCTCCCTAGGGCACGCAGCTATTTGCAACCTGAAAAACACTTGCTGCTGCCATACGTATGAGGAATCATCACCGAGCCGAGCACAGCAGCAAGGCTTTGAGTGAACAAGTGCTCCCGAAAGAGCTGCACGTTGTGTGCTCCCTCCAACAGGTCCCCGTGCCCCAGGAGGGGCCGCAGGAGGGACACAGGCACAGCCACAGGTCCAGCAGCACCTCACCTGGTGGCCTCCGGCCAGGCACCCCCTAGCAGCAGGATCGGGAGCTTGGTATGAGCCCAGGAGCAGCCATCACCCTCCCCTGCCCATATTCACGGACTAATTAATCCTCCAGAAATCAGTCAAGTCCTGAACTAAGCCAGCTCAGCAAACACCGTGAGGAATTTCTGGGTCAGAACAACAGGGGGGGTAAGGAAAAAAAAATACAAAAAAATACAGCTGTCTTCTGCAGGACTTTTTCCTTGTATTCCCAAAGCTGTAACACATGGACCGAGGATGCAGAAAAAGCCCCAGGAGCATCACATTTCACAGCACCAGCAAGAAAAACCAGCAGCCCTCCAGGAAACCCATCGGTTATTTGCTGAAGATGTGTCCTCCATGAGACGGAGAGCTTAATTTTGGGGTACCCAAAAAGACCTAAGGCTGTGAAAGTTGTTGCTAGCCGGGGCAGGAGGAGGGCGCTGGGGTAGAGTGGGCGAGGGGCACCAGAGCACCCCGCTGCCACCCAGCCGTGCGGTGTGAGCAGCGGCACCACGGTGCGGCACTGCCATCTCGTGTCCCTCACCTGGGCAGGCACCCACCGTGGGGACCTTGGGAGCACCTGGTTTGGGTGTACAGGAGGGAAACTCGACGGGACCACATTTCTGCCAAGAGCCAGGGGTGGAGGGACGCTCTGGACGCTCTCCCCCTCTTCACGCGTGCTAACCCAGCCCCGATCCCCAGCGCCACAGGTCCAGCCCTGCTCCCAGTCCACCTTCTAACTTCTTCCACGTGTCGAGGCAAACAGCCCAGAAAGGGGCAGGGGGTTGGAGAGGAGCAGGGCAGAAGGCCAGGCCCTCTCCTTAGCAGAGGGTTCCCCTCGAGGGGCTCCATCCCTGCTCTGCCTCACCACAGGGGGTGCCCAGCACCCCTCGGGCACCCAGGGGGCTGGGGAGGCGCACGCTGCCCGATCCCCCCGATCCCCCCAATCCCCCTGTGCGAGGCGGGGGCGGCCATGAACAATCCCAGCATTGAGAAGCCGCCTGTCCGGGCCCATCTGCAGCTCCACGGGCCAGCAGAGGACAAAGCCAACGTTAGCCGCTGGCGAGCCTTGCCAAGGCGGGGGAGACAAACCGGCCTTTGTGCGCGCGAAGGCGAAGTTAGCTTTGGGGAACGGAGCAGATAGCTCGGCCGCTGGGGCCTGGGCTTGGGCTGCTTCCCACACAGAGGTCACTTACCTTCTTACCGTATGCTCCTTCCTCCCATCTGCCAAATGTGGGATGAGCTGGGGGTCCCACCACGGCTCTCACCTCGGCCGTGCACGCCAGGCCCTTCAGCACGCAGCACCAGCCCGCTGGGGCATCCTTGAGCCACTGGGGAGAGCAGCGTGAGGCGTGGTGGGGCACATCCCTCCCAAAATCCATTTACCACCCCTGTTCTCCTTCTCCTGGGCCAGCACGCCTCAGGGGCAAGCCAAGCAGAGCTCTGCGCTCACTCTTGGACCCATCCCATCCCCTCCCAGCACTTCAACTTGAGTCCGTGCCAGCAATGATTTCCATATGAAAAGAAGAAAAAACACAAACACAACCCCCCAAGGACAACAGGCTTTCTCCCATTTCCTCCCTTCCTATTTTTGCTCGTTGCTGGAGCCTCCAGGAGGAGGCGAGCCCCCTCACCCGCAGGGAGCCAGCAGCCACGTGTCCTCACTGCACGAGCACCAGGTTTGCCTCCAACCCACACATTGCTCTCAGGTGATCCCAGCACGGACCTGAACCATGGGAACCTTTAACGGCACCCACCGAGGGCACCAAGGACAGCCCAGCACTGTGCACGCTTCCCCTGAGCCGGGGAAATCCTGCCCTCAACTCAATGGGAAAAACCTGACCAGAAACAAGGGCAATCAGAACCTTTTTCCATCAATCAGCATCCCCAAGAGAAAGCTGAAATAATTGACCAAAATGCTGCAGTGAAACCACCAGGTTTGGCTGTGTATATGCTACTTGTATACGTACGTACCAAATCCTAAACTATACTAAACTCAACGCATACTATATCCTAAAACCGGGCCGTGCTGTCCTCTTCCTGGACGATCACCGGTCACTGGACTGATCATGGATTACATTCGCTAATTGATTGCATTCATTGCTTATTCAACAGAAGGAGTAGATGCGTGAGCAACAGCGCCGTGCTTCTACTTCCATACGGCCTCCTCCCCTCCGCTTGGCACTAGCAGCCAAAATATATTAGGGCTTCCTACTGACCTCAATAAATATGCATGGCTTGGCAAGAACACCCGATGCATTTACTTACTGCCAGGCTGGCGCTCGTTTATTATTACAGGGACACATCCTCATTAGCCTGAAACCCGGTACGGTAAGAGAGATGAGATGCCCCATTAAAAAGCCGAGGCAGAAGCAGCAACCACCTCCCACAGGAGGAGAAAAAAAAAAAAAACAGCAGGACAGGGAAATGCAGAAAGCTAGAATAAGAGGAAGCTTTAGCATAAACTCTTCCTCCATTAGCGATAATAGAGGAAAAAACTCCTAAAAATAGATTTTTCGGTGCTTTTCCCGACACATCACAACACCGCTCCATTTTCATATCTTTCTGCTCAAAGTGCCTTTGCTTTTAGCCTCCAAGCCTTAATGCACATATCACTGAGCTGCCTGCTGCCGATTTGCCCTGTGATAGACTGATAAAGGCAGCTGCCAGTCTTCAGCATCACTGAAATTCAGACAAATGTCTGTCTAGCTTCAGCCTCCGCTGCGGAACTGCTTCAGCATTTATAGCACAGGGGAAATTTGTTGAGGAAAAGAAACAAACACAACGAAGAATGCTATTTACAAGCCCTGATTTTGCTTCAGTAAAGCTGGACGCTGATGTAAAAGAAATATTTGAGCTGCATCCTCTGCCACTCCTGCTCATCAAGGAATCTGCCCTCACCAAGCCAGGACCACGGCGCTGAATTTAATGCACCCGGCCAAGGGAGCCACTTTGGTCCTGTTCTGGCTGTGGGTGCTGAAACAGAGGAAGGCATCTGGCCAAAAATTCTTCAGAAAAACTCTTGCAAAACCTAGACCAATCGGCGGGTGGAAGCCTGGAAACCCTGGGTTCAGCTAGAAACATCTTCCTGCTTGTGAATTGGGGACGGCAGCCTCAGCCAAGTAGTTAGTGCTCTAATCACCGCGTCTGACATGGAGAAAGATGCCAGGGAAACATAATTTACGAGGCAGCTAAGGGGCTTGCCCTTCAGCACTGGGAAAATCTTCCAGCTCATTACCCAACGTAAGAATCACTTGGACAAATTAGGTAGTGGGAAGGCAAGCCCGCAGAGCAGCTCTCTGATTTACCTTAAAGTGACCTACAAAAGGAAGAGAGCATCGTGCACACCCTTCCTGGCCATCCTGACAAGACAGCAGCACTATTGTTAACATCCAAAATGCACAACAGAGTTTGGCATTTACTTACAAAGCTGTTTTCTGTTCTTCTGCATCTTAACTGGCACCTCTCAGCCAAGAGAGGATGCTCTCGGGGCAGGTTTGGTCCCGTAGCACCACAGCAGCTGCTCCTGGAGGGGGATTCATTTCATACCCCAGGACGTTGGGACCAAAGGGCAGAGACTGTAACGCACCCGGCAGCCCCTGCGGGACCCCCTGCAGAAACAGGCCCACCTGCCTTCTGTCAGTGGGGTTTGACCCACACACCTTTTGGTAATTCGTCAGCTTGGTACATTTATAGCCAAATCCTTTGCCTTACTCACAAAATGAGGGTCGCTGGCCCAGCAAATGCTGATTTTTACCTTAATGATTCTGACTTCTTTGCATGAAATGGTCACGGCCAAAAGCAGCATAGAAATCAACTGCTTCAAGAACTCTCTTCAAGGAAAAGGAAGGGAAATCACGTTTTGCCAAGTACGGACCTATTTGAGAACTCCTGGGGGTTTGGGTTGTTTCCTCTTGCTTTTAACTCAATCCCTGAAGGAGTTCTGTGCCTATTCACCACCAAACCAGCACCTTCACGAGAAGGAAGCCGGAGCCGCACGGTCACTGCTCCGGCATTCCCAGCAGCTGCCGGGCAGGGGGAGGAAGGAACAGGGGAGCAGAGCTGGCAGCCCAGGGCTGCTGCCAGCTACGAAGCCTCCTGCTGCTGGGAGAGGGAGCAGCGATGGTCAGTGCACAGGGAGGGACACGGACAGCTTCTCACAGCCCCTACAGCACGGCGTCCCCCTCCCTACCCACAGCATTAAGGCACGGCGAGGGCCAGGCGGCGACACAGCACCCGTCCCCCTCCGCGCTGCTGCCCAGCAGGAACTTGGTTTGCCACAAAGCCCCCGCCAAACGCCTGCTTTATTAAGGCTGGCAAGTGCTCAGGAACAAGCTACTCCCTTCCCTGCCAGCTTGAGAGGATGGGAGGGGAGGAAATTCATTCCAAGCACCATGCGGTCGCTCCCCGCGCAGGGAACGAAGGAGCGAGCCACCCCGCTGGGATGGGAGCCGTGCCGTGCCGCTGGTGGCAACCCAGACAGTGCCACCACCTCCCCGAACCCGCAGCAGCTCTTCCAGATCCTTCCCAGCTCGCGGCTATACCCATCTCCTGCCCGCAGAGGCAGGCAGCCAGATGCAGACCTGAGGAGCCCGAGGGCAGGAGGACCCTGGCAGAGCAGGGGCTGTGCCACGCTGCGGCAGTCCCGGCTCTCTGAAAGAGCCTTCGCTGCTCTCTGCATGAACTTTGATTGTCCGTGCAGCTTCCAGCCACAGAAACAGCCCGTCCCCAGCAGCACACGGCCCCTGCAAGGTCTTGCTGGCCACCAGGCCAGCACCTGCCACCACGCCACCTGCCCACAGCGTGCTTCATACGAGGCTCCTTGGCCTCAGAAGCGCAAGACAGCACAGAGAAGGAGAAAGCCCTGGAGGAAAGCAGACAGCAACCCGCCCACCACCCCGCCAGGCCCCCTGTGCCCGGCAGGGAGCCGGCAAGCACAAACCCAGCTCCCACCGCAGCCCCGCTCGCCGGCACGGCCACGAGGAACACACCTTTAGGCTCAGCTTGGTCTTACGGCTTCTTTTTGGCAAAAGGAGAACGGGGGCATTTCGGTGGCAGGCGGGGATGTCTGGTGGGAGCAGGAGCAACCAAGCCGCAGGAACACGTCTCCCCAGGACAGCCCGTGCCTCGCCGCAGCACCCGAGGGGCAAAGGAGGAAAAAGATCGGCACGAGGGGCTCGAGCCGTGCCGGGGACCCGCTGGGCACCGCGACCGCCGGAGTTGTGTGCAGGAAGGACGGCCCCAGGAGCCCCCGCAGCCCCGTGCTCACCACCGCCAGCGCCACACCGACGATGATTTCGTTCCCCGGTCCAAGACAACCGAAAAGAAAAATCGGGAAGCTCTTCCCCGCCCCGGGGCAAACGGCTGCTAACAAAGCAGCCAGGCACAGCTGCGCTCTCCCGGCGCAGGGAGCCCGGCTCTGTGCAAGCCTCCAGTGTGTCTGTCAGCAGGCAAATCTTCTGCCTACAGGCGAGGGAGCTGAAGGGGGAAGAAAAAAGCATCAAGAAACTCTTTGTCTGCGAGCATCCCGGCCGGGCGCACGTGCAGCGTGCGCTTCCTGACAAGGGCCGGGGGTGGGGGGAGGCCTGAATTTCAGAGCCCCCGTTTCCGCCTGCAGCCCGACCCGCTCGCTTATTGTCTTCTAAAAATAAAAAGTAAACACTGAGGAGCTCTTTGGCTCTACGTCTGCTGTGTCAGAGTGTTTTCTGGTAGGAACGAGTCGTGGGACCTCTTCCCAAAGCTCCGGGAGCTTCCCCCGAGACCAGGGCAGCCCCAAAGAGGTAGCGGTGCCCTGGGGACCAGCAGGTGTGGGCCATGGCCTCCTGCCTTATATATTTTTTTATATATAAAAATACACATATGCACACACATCACTTTTTTTTAGACTTTAAAGTCCTTCCCAAGGCAGAGTTTGCTGCCTGATGGTGCCAGCCAGAGCCCCGACGTCCCCGCTCAGCCGACACCAGGGGCTGAAGGCAAGCACAAGCTTCCTCCCCAGGCGGCTGCCACAAGCAGAGCACCTCGCTGCCCGGGCAGTTGTTTGTTCAGGCTCTTCCTTCACCATTCAGCTGCTGCACGGAACTGCAGGGCAACGAGATGCAAGCACAAGTATCTTTTTCTTTTTTTCTTTTTTTGGCCTGCCCATGGATTAAATCCAGCATCAATTAATAGCCCAGAGCTTTCGCTGTCCTCCCAGACTTCATAAAGTTGCTTACTTAAGCAAAACGCTGCAGGGAAGAGCCTTCCTACCCAAAGCAAAGCTCTTCCCCCGCACTCTCATTAGCGCTCTAACGTCTGCCAGCTCCAAGAACCAGCCTGTGAAAAATAAACTACAGAGCAGACATTTATTCTCCCTGTTTGACTGCTCTAGCCACTTGCACCGTGAGCTGTGCCAACAGCCCGTTAAGGAGCCCTCAGCCCCGGGGAAGGGGTTGGTAGCAGGACCCCAAAGGCAGCTCGCAGGGACAGGAGGGGACGCCAGAAGAGCCGTGGCAGCTGAGCTTGGTTCCCTTGTGCCAAGTCCTGCTGTACACCTGTGTTCAAGAGAGGCTCTGCTGCCCACCTCGTGTGGGGACAAACACCAGGCCTCCCAGGGTCCTGCGCCTCTCTCCTTCATATCTGAAAGCCCTGGCAGTCAGGAGAAGTCCCCGGTGACTGGAAAAAGAAACATCACTCCCATTTAACACCAGTGACAGGACCCGCGGGAACGGGGTTAAGCTGAGGCAGGGGAAATTTAGGCTGGACGTCAGGAAGGGGTTCTTCACAGAGAGGGTGGTTGCACACTGGAACAGGCTCCCCAGGGAAGTGGTCACTGCACCGAGCCTGTCTGAATTTAAGAAGAGATTGGACTGTGAACTTAGGCACATGGTCTGAACTTTTGGGTAGACCTGTGTGGTGTCAAAGAGTTGGACTTGATGATCCTTAAGGGTCCCTTCCAACTCAGGATATTCTATGATTCTATGATTTTTAAAAAGGGTCGAAAGGAGGACCCAGGGAACTACAGACCGGTGCCTCAGCTCTGTGCCTGGGAAGAGCATGGAGAAGATCCTCCTGGAAGCAATGTCACAGCACGTGCAGGACAAGAAGGGGATCCAGGACAGCCAGCACGGCTTCACCAAGGGCAAATTGTGCCTGACCACGCTGGTGGCCTTCTGTGATGGAGGGACTGCATCAGTTGACAAGGGAAGACCAACCAGTGTCATCTACTCGGACTTGGCTCCATGACTGCACCCAGAGAGGGGTGCTCAATGGCTCCTGGTCCTGGTGGAGGCCAGGGACGAGTGGTGTCCCTCAGGGGCCTGTCCTGAGACCGGTGCTGTGCAATATCTGTATCAGTGACACAGGCAGGGGGATCGAGCGCACCCTCAGCAAGTTTGCAGGTGACACCCAGCCCAGTGGTGCAGCTGGTACACCCGAGGGAAGGGATGGCAGCAAAGGGACCTGGACAGGCTGGAGAAGTGGGCCCATGAGAACCTGATGAGGTTCAACAAGGCCAAGAGCAGGGTGCGGCACCTGGGTGGGGGCAATCCCAGCCGTGAGCACAGACTGGGAGAAGAGCTCACTGAAAGCAGCCCTACAGGGAAGGACCTGGGGGCTCTGGTGGATGAAAAGCTCAAGGTGAGCCAGCAGCGAGTGCCTGCAGCCCAGAAGGTGAACTGCAACAGGAGAGGGGACTGTGCCCCTCTGCTCTGCCCTTCTGAGGTCCCACTTGGGGTCCTGCATCCAGGGCCAGGGCACAAGAAGGATGTGGGGCTGTCAGAGTGAGTGCAGAGGAGGGCTACAAAGATGATCAGAGGGCTGGAGCACCTCTCCCATGGGGACAGGCTGAGAGAGCTGGGGCTGTTCAGCCTGGAGAAAAGGCTCCAGGGAGACCTCACTGCAGCCTTTCAGTACTGAAAGGGGGCTTAAAAAAGATGAACAGCAGCCTTTTGCTCAGGCAGGCACTAAAAGGACAAGGGGGAATGGTTTTAAACTAAAAAGGGGGAAATTTAGATTAGACGTTAGGAGGAAATTCTTCACTCAGAGGGTCGCGAGGCACTGAACAGGCTGCCCAGAGCAGCTGTGGGTGCCCCATCCCTGGAGGTGTTCGAGGCCAGGCTGGACGAGGCCCTGGGCAACCTGATCTGGTGGGTGGCAACCCCTGGCAGGGGGTTGGAGCTGGTTTGGTATTTAAAGTCCCTTCCAACCCGTGTCATTGTATGACTCTGTGACAGGTAATGGGGTTGGCAGAGGCCAGCCCTCTGCCAGCAGCTCCAGAAAGGGGCCCACCACCACCAGCACCCTCCCCAGGGCCCCGTCACCCTGTGCAACAACCAGCCTGCGAACGCGCACAGCAAAGCCTGACAATCAAAACACCAACCAAAACACCTCAGCTCCTCAACTGTTCCCTTCCTGACTACCAAGCTACGCAGAGCGTGTTTGCTTCTTGTGTTTTCTCCTCCAGGAGGAAGGCCAGCGACCCAGGACAGGGAGCAGCCAGCCTTCAGGCCCTGCAGGATGCTCACTGCGACGGGCACCGCTCACCCGTGGGGTGGCACAGCCGTGGGACGGGGCTCCCCTCCCCAAACTCTGCACAGCTTCCCCCAAACACAGCAGGACCCTGCAGCTCTGGTGTACGAGGCAGTGAGTCCTGGGGTACAAAAAAAAAATCACCATTAAGCAGCATTGTGTGCGTGTGTCAGGTGGTGACCTGGGTTCAGCACTGCCTACCCCAGCACCCGGCTGTACCACAGGATGGCTGATTTCCATCACCCACCGCAGCACTCCCTTTATCTCCACCCTCCAGGCTCTCAGAGGCCAGGTACTGCCCCGCTGACCTGTCACCACTCCATACAGCACAAAAAACCCCAATCAAATCCACAAAACAACCACGCTCATCTGAAAAACAAGAGAGAAATAAGCTTGGCTACTCATTAATTCACACGTGAGCCAGAAACCCGAGCCATGCCCATAAAACTTGCCAGCAAAAAGGCTCCGCAGGCTGTTCCCCATCCAGCATCATCCCACGCAGCACGAAGGGCTCCCAGCCCTCCAGGGCCGAGCAGGGGGCGAGACCCAGGCACCCACCAAGCCCCAAGGGGCCGGAGGCACCAGGGCTGCCCCACAGCATGAGCACACCTCATCTCCGCGCAGCACACGCTCGGCACCGAAATCCCAGAGGCTGGGAAGCAGCGCTGGGTGCTGAGCCAGCAAAGCGCAACGTTCAGTAAAGAAAATCCACAGTTTTTCAGTGCCCCAGATAAAGGACTTACCAGCTGAAACACTGACAAGGTGAGAAGCAGCCTGACACACCGGGCTCGCTCTGCGCCAACAGCCCGGTCCCCCAGCAGCAGGGAGCAGGCAGTGCCAGAGCTGCGCTGCCTCCAGCCACAGCAGCAAAAGGGGAAGCTGGGGCCAGGGCTGGAGGCAAGGAGAGGGAGAAGCCAGCTGCCTGTCTGCCCCAGGAAGCACCCCAGCAGTGGTGTGAAAGAACAACACCGTCCTCACATCAGGACCCGTTTATTGCAGCTGTAAACTTTTATGATGCCCGATGCCCTTATCTCACAGTTGTCCCAGGATAAGCAGCAGTCCATCATTAAGTCGTGCAGCTACAATTTCACAGGGGTGTGGATCAATTTACCCATCGGCTACTTCTCGGTCTGTCCTGCAGCACAGAGCAGCCGAGGCAGACACCTCTCTCCTTCAGCTCTCCAGCCAGAGCCATGGAAAGGCTTTGGCTTTCCTCCAGCCCTCCTCTTAACTTATTTCAGCATGCTTCCTGACGCTGGCATCAGAGGCAAAAAAACAACAGCATCAACTTGCCAAAGCCGTCAGCACGGTGGCTGCAGGCAGGGCGGGCGTGGGCAGCCCCCCGGGGCAGGTCACATCCTGCAGCCCCAAATTCCCCTGGGCAGATCCGACCGGGCACCGTGCCGGGATGCGGGCGCTGGATGTGGGACAGGCTCTGCTGGGTTTGGACCCAGTACTTCCAGCTTTTATGCCAACAGCTGACCTCAGCCGCTGCAGGACCCTTCGTGAAACGCTCTCACCAGCTCCTCTTCTCTTTCAAGCCCATGCCAACGTGCCGCAGAGACAAGGCACCAGCAGCAGAGCGCAGGGCTGGCTTTCGCCCTGGTTCTGCCAAGCCTAACACACGTCCCTGCCAGCAGAGCAGGTCCCAGCTGGCAGATGAGAGATCTGCAAACCCAAAGGCTCTTCCCAAGGGATCCGCACAGCACCACAGCTCCACACGTGTCACAGAACAAGCCCAGCATCTGAAGTTTCCACAGGGTTTTGTGCCTTCACTGGAGAATGCTCAGAAAACCAACAATCAAAAGAGACATCGAGAATTATTTTGTATCATTAAAGGGAGAAAAACGAGAGAAAGCAGCTAAGATAAGATCAAGTGCACATCCTCAGAGCTTCAACCAGCCTCAAAATTAAGTCCCTAGGTAAGCATAGCTAATCATTTTACCTCACTAAGAAGCTTTCCCTTTACTTGTGACGAGAGCATTCATGTTCAGGGCTGGCTATATTCAAGGGAAATGCTCTTTAGCGCACTTATTATGGTACCAAGCAAGAAAATAAAGAGGCAAGCCCATCGCAAACCTTTCCTCCACAACATCATATTTCCATATGGATGCTCAGTGTAAGACGGGTCGTATCTTCCAGGTGGAGAGCCGGTTCATTCACACGTGTCCTTTGGAGCACTGCAGCCCCTGGGACAGTGCCTGCACCCCAGGGCAGCACCCGCACCCCCAGCCGGCTGGCACCCAAGCGGAGAAGCCCCAGTGGAAGGCGTAAGCATCCCCACCTGGTAAGGAGGCTTTCAAGCAAGCTGAATCTAACACAGCTCGACCCCCCTGCCCTGAGAGCACGTACACCCAGTGACCTTCCTGAGGCACCGCCGCTGACTCACCGCGGCTCCGGCAGCGTTGGCTCAGCTGTAGGCAAGGAGATGCCATGGTGACACCGGCTGACCGTGACTCCCTAACACGGGAGCCTTGCAGGACCTCCAGCAGAGCAGAGGCTTTGCTGGGGACAGCCATCGCCTCCCTGCCCTACCCCACCTCCCCACACCACGTCCTGCAGAAGCAGGTGAAGCCGTGCCACCATCCAGCACACCAAGGAACCAAGCAACAAGCAGCAGAAGGCCACACCATCACCCAGAGCAGCAAACCCAGGGCAGAAACAGCACCCGGCCCGTCCTCAGCCCCCTCTGAGCCCCCTGCTCCGGGTACAGCCCCACACCCAGCCCCACTCGCAGGGCACAAACCCCACTCCTTGTGCCGAGCCCCCCAGCAGAAACCCAGCCTTCAGGGATCACTGCCTCATCCCAGGCAGAGAAGGGAAGAGGCATTTGCCTCTGCTGTCCCACCTACACACACACCCCTTGCCAACACAGAGATCTCTTCCCAGGAAACACGAAAGGACTGCGATGGGCACTTGCTCAGGGAGCAACTGACAGAGGGTCAAAGCTCCAGCTTCAGAGCAAAGAAGATGACGGGAGGATAAGGGAAGGAACTGGAGGGGAGCTGTATAAATAGCAGCATTGTCCTGACTTCGTTTCGCAGGGCATCAGATGTCAACTGCAATCTTTCATTGCGGAGGGGAAGCCTCTAATTGATTCCCATCTGACAGTTTCTTATCCAGCAATTATCAGCCGTCCAAACAAGGCGAGTAAATACGCTGTGCCCTACCGTTAAGGCTGGCAATGAATCATTGACTTGCAACAAAAACAGCGTCAACAGCAGCATTTCTCCAGGGCCAGAAGATCTCCTGCTGCTCCCCAGCCTCCCTGCTCAGCCGGCCCTGGTCCTGGCAGGCGTGGGGACCCCCCGCAGCCCCTGCCCAGCTGCAGTTCAGCACCACCATGAGCCTAAGATCAGGGTTGGAATCAAGAAGTGGGAAACTGCCTCCCCCCTGCAAAAGCAGAGGTTATCCCCTGCTCCTTGCCCCGTCCCATCACTGCTCCGCACACCTCCCCTTCGCACGCTACTAAGAGCATCCACCACCAGTGCAGCTGCTTGGGAGTCGGTGCCAGTCCCTGCCTGCCAAAACCTTCAGCAGCCTTTCTGGGGCTGGGACAAAGCAGAAATTCATGAAAACATTTGAGGCCCTTTTTCTTGGGAAAGGGCTCTCTCACCTCGAGATGGTTTTGTGGTGTGACCTTTAGAGGAGGAACAGTGAAACCTGCCGCCTGCTAGCTCAGGCTCGCAGCCCACGTGGGAAGCTCCTTGGAGCCCACTTTATTGCCAGCTCCATTTTCACACAGAAGTAAACAAAAATATTTCTGGGTTACTGAAGGTTCTCCCATCCCAGGAAAGTTTCTCCTATCCCAGCCACTTGGCTCCAGCACACTACATCAGGCACAGTCACTTTTCTCGCTGCTGTTCACAAACCTGCTGCCCTTCTCCACAACACACTGCAAACAGCAATAAAACCCTAAACTGTTCAAAACCCAGCAGTCCCAAGATGACTGCAAAGTCAACCCCTCGCCTTCTGCCCCTCAGGCCCCCAGAAGAGCCTTCTTGCAGCCGCTGAGTGCCACCAGTAGGGAACCAAGCACACGGGACCGCACGCTGCACCACCAGCAGCTGCGGGCACCTCTCCAGGCGCACCCCGCTGGCACCGCGCCGACCCACGCACCCAGAGCCAGCCCGAGAGGCTCTTGGTTCTGCTGATGATTTGCAGCATCCTCCAGCACAAAGCTCCTGACTTCTGCTGCTCTGACCAACAGCACAAGCGTTGCTCGAAAAGCCATCGCCCACCCCGACACAAGACCGGTGCAGCCGATGAAGCCGAACGCTTCTGCCCCAGCCTGCGCGGCGGCCTCACCAGAGGGCTTTGCTTAAACGCTCCGTGATCCCAGTGTAAGCTATGGCTTTGCTTCTTGACATTTGCAAAACCCCAAAGCACTCAGCTTGAAAGAAATCCAAAGCAAAAAAGAAAAGGAGGAGATGGATGTTTTTCAAAGATGATTGTTGAGAGCTCCTGAGACCCTGCCGTTTTACAAAGGTCCTTCATTTGAAGCACATATTGCTTCCCAAACACGTGGCTTAAACCCAGGCTAGAACAAAACAACAATTTCATACCAATTCCATCACAGTGATCGGCACCTCCAGCGAGCAGGGGAAGGGAGAACCACATGAAGGTGGGTATATGAACATATACAGGTACCTGCTATAAGGACCAAAGGTCCTAGCTTACCATATGCCTGTAGAGGGACATCCCTGAAAACCATGGAAGCACAAATATAAACTTCTACCTGGAAACAAACAGTATAGTAGAAAATTTCATAACTACCATAGCGTTGACGTTTGAAGTTTTCCTAAAGAGGCTGAAATCACAGGTTCATAGCACGACCCCAGAGTGCAGGAGCCCCCAGTACTCACCAGGTACAACCACCCAGAGGACAAACAGACCCTTGGAGATGTGCACAGCCAATCTATTTCCTTCCCAAACCTGCTTGCAGGCTCTGACATTGCCCTGCCCAGGGCACCCCCATCACACAGCCCATGCGCACAGCGTGCCCAGCTCCCAGGTGCTCCGACACCCAGCACTGCACACACCCCCACCACGCATCCTGCCCCAAGGGGTGTTGTCCAGGAGGACAAAAGTCCCTCCAGCAGCTCCAAAACCACCCAGCCCAGCCCTAGCAGATCTGTGGGACTCCACATGTGGCTGTGATATCGGTCCCCTGAGCAAGGGGCTCAGCACCCATCACACAGCCAGCACCAGACACCAGCACGATGCGGGGCACAGGAGGCAAAGCCCTACAGCTCCCTTGCTGGGAAAGGCTCACCTCCTCCCTCTGCCAAGCACTTCAAGATCTGTACCTGGAAAGCAGAGCAAAAAAGGGCCGCACGTGACACAAGAAGGCAGCCTGAAGTTTCTCAGAGCTCTTCTCTCAGGGAACTACAAATATTTGCAGTGTTTTATCCAATATTCTTCCATATTTGCCCAACAGATGAATAGGTCACGTACTCCGCAGATTTAACGATTTCATAAGGTTTTAGCCTTTTCTCTGCACCAGTGACTGCTGTCCCCGCAGCCTGGCAGAGGACTGAGCCGGGGCTGGCCCCTGTTCCTGCCCGCCCGAGCGAGCGCTGGCACCGTCAGGGGACGTTGCCCCATGAACCTAGGGAGGAATAACCCCAAGCACCAGTACAGGCTGGGGGCTGACCTGCTGGAGAGCAGCTCTGCACAGAGGGACCTGGCAGTCCTGACTGGGAGGGAGGCAGCAATGTGCCCTTGTGGCCAAAAAGGCCAACGGGATCCTGGGGGGCATTAGGAGAGCGCTGTCAGCATGTCAAGGGAGGTGATCTTCCTCCTCTGCTCAGCCCTGGTGAGGACAGGCTGAGGGAGGTGGGTCTGTTTAGCCTGGAAAATAAAAGACTGAGGGGAGACCTCATCAGAGTGTATAAATATCTGAGGGGAGGGTGTTGGGAGGATGGAGCTGGTCTCTTCCCAGTTGTCCCCAGTGAAAGAGGCAATGGGCACGAACTGAAGCACAGGAGGTACCGGCTGAATATGAGGGGGCACTTCTGTACTGGGAGGGTGACAGAGCATGGGGACAGGCTGCCCGGAGAGGGTGCGCAGTCTCCTTCTCTGGAGATACTCAAAACCCACCTGGATGCCATCCTGTGCAAGGTGCTCTAGGTGATCCTGCTCAGACTGGGTGACCTTCAGAGGTCCCTTCCCACCTCGGCCATCCTGAGCAGTGCCACAAGCAGTCACGACTCTCCTGATGAGTTGGTACGGCAGCACCCAGAGCTGGGCCTTCATCTCCACGCGGGCAGGCAATCCATCAGCAGCAACAAAACCTGCTCTTTTAAAACACGCTCGTTTTCTGCTCTGTTTCTTCAAGGAGCACTCCTGACTGCAGAGCTCTGCCCGCATCCCTACAGCTTGTTTCCAATCATGCGCTAAAAGGGCAAGTAATGCAGAAACAAATCTGCACGAAAGGTCAGGGAGCTTCCCTGCCCCGCCGAGCAGAAGGAAAGCCTTGCTTTCCCCTGCTCTCCTGGACACACAGAAGCCCCCCCATTGCTGCTCAAGAGCATCACAGCCAGCACCAGGAGGGACGAGATGCCAAATGCACTGCCACGGCAGCCCCTTCAGCAGCTACAGCAAGCAAAACAGCACAGGGCTCATCTTTGGAGCTGGGAGTGTGAGGGCAGGCTCGGACATTTCGGGAGGATTTCCTCCCTGGGCTGGGGATGCTGCAGTCGGCGCCCCAGGAGCAGCAACAACCAGCACAGCCCCACAACAGGGCCCGAGCTGGGAAGGGAAAAGCCTGACCCCGCTGCATGGGCTGGATGGCGCCCGGGACCGAGCCCTGGCCAGTTCCTGCACCACGAGATAAGGAGCTGGGAGCAGCACGAGCACCGCTTCCCACCCAACGCAGGCCGAGCAGGGGGGTGCCAGCAGCAGCACCACGGGCGCAGAGCCAGGCAGGTCGGCTTGGATCCGCACCCCAAAATGACCGGGGGTCCCCACGGCTCGGGAGCACCCAGGGGAAGGAGGCTGGGAGGAGAGAACGGATTCTCAGAAGATTTGGCTTCACACACAGCCAGCTCCTGAGGTCAATGCTCTTGCAGGGGCTGGGAAACTTCAGCGAGGATGTCTGCTATTTTAATTGCAAAACGTTGTTTTTTTTTCTAATTGCAAATGTTTGATGACTCAAACGGCTGCTCCAACACCGCTCCCTGCAGAAGGGCAAATCAGTGGGCTACACCCCAAATCCCCATCCCGACACAAGCCCTGGCTCCCCCAACTTCACCCCCGAGCAGCAGGGACTTGCTGCGAGCAGCAACACCAGGGCCCTGCCAGGGTCCTGCTGGATGCTCCCCGAGGAGCTGCAGCGCTCCCTGCCAGGGCGAGCCAAGCTGGAGCACGAGCTGCTGCCCCTCACCCGGGCACTGCAACAGGGAAAGCTGCCCTGAGAAGAAAAAGCTGCTTTTGAAACAAAACTAAAGGCAAAGCCAAATTACTACCACCAAAAACAAGCAGACACAGGATGGGTTTTCCCCCCAAACTCACACTGGGGTGGTGTAACATGCTCCTTTCCCCCAAGACCCCAGACAGCAGAGGGGGCCCCACAGCAAGGGCCCGCACGATGGAGACCAGAAAAGCTTCAGCACAGACGCAGTTCAGGCTGTACTTAGGGTGCTTTTATCACAGCACGCATTTTTGTCCAATTCCTTTCGCTACAAAAAGAGCTGGGAAGGTATACAGCAAGCTGCAGAACGAGAAGTTAAAAAAGACAAGATCAAAGGTCTGTCATTGAAAATTAATTAACTCAAACCTGAACTATTAACATAAATTAAAAATTCAAACCACACACACAGCTACATTCATCTCCAAGTAATTTTCAAGAACCTCCAGCGCTGCAAGATAAGTTAATCTCACATTCCATTAATTTGCAGCATGCACGGAGGTTAACCTCCACTTAATTAGAACTAATTTTAATTTTGCTGGGATAGGGCAAGCGCACTTTGTAAGAAATCCTCCTGCCGTTACACCTTCCCGAGGGGCAGCAGCAGCTCTCAGTGCTGTGTCTCCCCTCCCCGTACACACACGGTGCCCCCATGGCCCCGCGCAGGACGCGGCTGTGAGCAGAGCCAGCTTCACAGGGAGCATGGCCACAGGAGAAGCAGCAGCGATAGAAACAGGAGAGTGTCCGATTCACTTCTGCAGCATCCCTGCTGAGGGGGAGAGGCACACCGACACCAGAAGGGCTCCTGAGGGATCGTGAACCAGATGCATGCCATGCCCCAGCTCCCCTGCAAAGCAACACGGGCAGAAGTGGCTGTGTTTGCACCTACGCGGTGTAACAGCGAGAGGAGATGCCAGGGAAAGGACCAAGCTCCAGGGAAACCTCACCGCTCACCACCTCCTGCCCCAGGAGGCTTCACACCAAGCCTGCTGGCCCTCCCGTGGCTCTGAGCACAGCCAGGTCCAGCCGCAGCGCGATGCCCTGCTCTCCGTCCTCGTCCTCCTCACTGGGAGCTTGCAAGACAAGCACACAGGGCTGCCTGCTGCCTGTTAAATCCCCGTCGTGTGAGCTTCACAGCTGAGCCCTCTCCTGCTGAACCAGCCCTGCCAGGAGTGCAGGACCACAGCGGCAGCCTGGGAAGGCTCCCGGCACCTCCCCACGCTTCCACGCACGCTTTTGTTTTAACCTGTGCACGGGGAGGCCTCCAGCCCAATTAACCCAAATTGATGCAAACCAGAATTCGAAGCGAATTCAAGGCATCCGCCCTGGAATCTTTGTTCGTTTGCCTAAACCAGTCCGCAAACCCAAATCCCCATCATGACTGGGACTGCCTCCACAAGCAGGCCTTGCTGTGGGGTTGAGGCAGGCTCCCCATCCATCACCCTGGACCAACACCACGTCCTGCAGCCCTCGGTCCCCCCTGGCAGCTAAGCAAGCACCCCCAAGTGCTGTGGGGTCACCGAAACTGCCTCCCCTGGGGACTAACGTCAGCCCCGCTGTGCCTACCCAAAATCATGCCCAAGCTGCAGGCCCACAGGGCACGGCTCACGTTCTGCTCGCACCCAGGGAAGGGGCAGGAGCAGCTCTGTGGGCACAGAGACCCCTCTGCAGTGAGTGCAGCGTTAAGCAGTGACCGGCCCACCCGCAGAAGTGCTCAGCAGGCCGCCAGCCCGAGGGCAGCGACAGGAACCCGTGCACACAAGCCCGAGGTGCGCGTTTGCCTTCTCGCCGCCTTGGCCCTGACCTTCTCGCCCCGTCCCCACCAACGCTGCCAGCAACACCTCCCGCCACCAGCGAGCCAAGCAAACCAGTGACTTCATCGCCGCTTCCTTCACCTAACTCGTCCCCGGAGACCCCGCTGCTGCTTTCCAGCAGGCGCAGCATCCTCCGAGCACAGCTGCGCGGCCCCCGCTTCCTTCCTGCCACAGGCCTCCGGCTCCTGTCCACCGCTGCTTTAACCTCGGCCGTGCCTGCACGCCCGGGGACAAGCAAAAGCAGAAAGCAGCCTGCACCCTCCCGAGCCTGCACTGCACTCGGGGATGATGCTGGTTTGGAGGAAAACGCTGCTCCAGGAGATAAATAAGCAGCTCGCCAGGAAGAGCGGCTGACCCAGGGCAACATCAGATATTTAGACCTTTTGCTTCAGGAGTTGGCAAGAGCAATACTGGGGTAAAATATTTATACTGGCACTCTGCAGTGATGCTACGTAGCATTAGCAGAAAGGTTAGCATTTCCTTAATGAGCTTCACTTTCATCCTGCCTTCCAAAAATTCTCCTTTCTCAGGACCTAAAACCCGCTTCTTCTCAAGGAGGCTGCGCACACACCTCTTCCAGGTGCAGCTTTTTGGTGCACTTGTGTTTGTATGCACAGACGGAGAGGCTCCAGAGGCTCAACCTCAAACCCGGGGCCCCAGGACAAGCAGCCCCTTCGACAAACCCCTCCCAGGGTAAGGGCCCAGCGTGTGCCGGCGAGCAGAGGCACAGCTCACCGTGCCCAAGGACACCCAGTGTTAGTGGCACATCCCTGAGGCTTCCCATGACCCTGGCCCGGGCTCAGCAGAGATAATTAAAGCAAACACACTCGGAATAGGATCAGCCCTTAGCTTTCGGGCTCATCTGGTAGCTTTTACCAGGACTGCTTCCCCAGCCCAGAGCTAATCCATCACCGAAAGCACCACCACTGACTGAGGGGCTTTGGCTCCGTGCATGAATTTCAAAACACATCTGCCCCCTCGCACAGTCCAACGCTGTGGGCCAAAATCGTTCTTCAGACAGAGCTTTCAGCCTCAAAACCCTCCGCAGGTTTTAGCCAGGCTGCCCTGCCAGCGAGCAGAGTTTAACCTCGGGACAACACACGCCCTGCTCTGCTGCTCACCGAGCGATGCTGCTGCTTTCAGAGCTGTGCACAGGGTGAGGGGTGGCTGCAGGCACCCACCGAGAGCCAGGGCCGAGAGCACCCAGGGCTGTGAGTACTGCTTGGTGAGGAGAGGGGGGCTCTCAGCATGCACTTCAGCTGCTTTGAGGGATAGGGGATGGTTTAAACTGACCCCATTTGAGATGCTGACCCCGTGCAAGATGGCCTGCAGACCACAGCATAACGTGTTTGTTGCCTTTTTGTTGTTGTTGGTATTTTTTTAGGTTTTATAAGCTTTAACAGCTCTATTTTCTCCTTAATTGGTGCAACTGTTTTTAACCCTGCTCCTGGAGCCACATTGCCATGGTTACCCGCACAAGCCTCAGCAAGCGAGGGGTATTTTTAGAATTGCCAAAATGCACATCTCCAGTGGAGCTTCGCCGTGCAGAGCCCTCCTTGTTCCGCAGCACAGGAACAGGAGGCGTGCAATAGGATGAAAATGTGGGAAATTCAAACCCAGCCACAGGAGAAGCCGATGGAGCAGCCGGAGCACAGCGGCCCAGGATGCTGGGACGGGGATGGGGATTTTCCCCAACACCCCCAGCCAGCTCCCAGGCACGGCTGGGGACTCACCGGGACCCCAGGAGAAGGCAGGGGTGAGAGAAGTCAGCACGAGCTGTCCTATGGGCACAGGACAGCTGGGAGCACCCACACTGGAGCTTTTACTTGGCAAATTTAATGTCACTGAGCCACGCGTGAATCGGTGATGTCTTGGTTCCAGGCCAAAGAGGTCTCTGCAAGCAACTGCTGCCCTGCAAGCTTCTGCCCAGCCTGAGATCCACCCCCAGCATCATCCCATCTCTTACGCAGGGCAGCAACCAACACCAGATACACCATCCCACCCCCAACCCAAGGGAGTTGGGGTCATCTCCAAAGCCTCAGCAGCCCCAGTCTGTCCGTCAGCAGCTTTCACAACCCAGACAGCAGCAGAGGAGCAGGCCCGTGCAGCAGCCAAAGCTCTGCAGCTGGATTTGCATCCAAGAGAGGCGGCGTTTGAGCATTGCTTCCCACCAGCTCTTACCAAGGGAAGAGGACATCTGTACAGCACCTCCACCCGCGGCAGGGGAGCCCTGATGGGGTGCTAGATGCAGTGAGCCTCACGTGTGCTTGGGGCAGGTGATGCTTCGCTGCTTGGGGCTGCTCAGACAGGCAAACCCTGAGGTACAGAGACAGCAACCCGAGAGCTGCTTCAGTCCCACAAGACACCAGGAGACACCTCTCCAGGACAGCGACACTGCCCAGCATCAGCTTGTACAATATCAGGGAGGAATGCATCTGAACCAGAAGAAAATACCTCAAAGGAAATCAGGAAGAACAGCAAGAATTAGCAATATTCCAGCTAAAATCAGCACGTGGGTTAAGGGTAGACAGAACTGGTGGCTCCAGCAGGAGCTCGTCCTTCTGCAGAAAACCTCTCACTGAGAGAAGGGCAACTTCTGATCAGAAGCTTCTCTCGTTTTTTTCTCTGGCTCAGCTCACAGGTACAAGTCTACCAGAAGAGACCGAGGGCATGGAAGGACCTAGTCCCAGAAGAGCTGCTGCCAACCACCACAGCTTTTCTCTTGCCGTGCAGCAGCTGGACACGTGCTGCATGGCACAGGAGACAATTGTCTCCATCACCCGTGAGGAGAAGCAGGGCCCGGTGTCAGTCCTCTGTCCCAAGTCAAGCCACCGCCGCTACGCAGGGACAGCAGCTCTCAGCACCCCCTCCCCACGAGCTGCATTCAGCCCTCTCCGTCCACCCAAGCCCCCACAGGTGGATGTTTCAAAGAGCACACCACTCACACTGGAAAAAGGAAAAGATACCAGAGGTGCAAAGCCCCGGGAGGACATTTTCTGTTTCAGAGAGCAGATGCGTTTGATAGCACCCGGGGGCTTAGCAATGTCCATAGGTTAAAGGAAGGAAAAGTTCAGAGTCCTCACGTGCTGTTTGCAGTCCTGCTTAGTATAAAAGAAGACGTTTGCAGCAGAGTCCCAAGAGGTTCCTGCTGCACACGCTTTCCTGAGCACCCCAAGGACGGCTGTGTACAGAGGAGCAAGGCTCCAGGCACAGTCACTCCTGGCCGCAGCCGGGATCTGACAGCATCGCTCCGGGTGCAGCATGGATCTGGAAGGATGCCTTCCCAAATAATCTGCACAATTCGTTTCAGAGCCAGAGAAGTCTGCCAGCAGCTATACTCATGCTGCCCTGTCTCTTTCATAAGGACACAAGTAATTATTGAGCACTCTAGCTACTAAAACTGATTAGAGCAAAACAAACTAATTTGGTTACAAGGCAATGAGCTGACCTCGTTAACGAGGTGAGTAACTCACTGACAATGTTTTGGTCTTACCCAGCAATGCCTTTCATTAGCTCTCAAGCTGCTCTATAAAGGAGCCCGGTATGTTCCTATGAACCCATTTCACATGGGAGGAAACCCATACCAGCTTCCATGTACCCAGAACTCTGTTTCCTGGGAATCAGCGGGCATCTCCTGCCATACCACCAGAAGGAAAACACCACCCGGCCTGCCAGAACCACCAGCCCGAGGTGCTGCCATGCAGAGCAGCCTCCCCGTGCCTCTCCACAGCAGGCACTGGCTGAGCGGGTGCGCCCAGATGCACACAGCCAGCTTCCTCCCACCTCATCACAAACCCAGCCTCATCTGCTCTTCTGGAATGAAGAGAACACCTTTGGACAGCCAGACTCGCAGTAAAGCCCCACAGTGGTTAGGGACTTTGCCATTTAGTACCTTGTGACATTGCACACCGTGCTTATTAACCCCATGAAACACCCTGCGGAGCCAGCTCTCACATACTCTCACATCTCTCACATCCTCTGCTCGGAGACATCAGTCACAAAACAAAGCTGCCACCTGCCCTCCAATCAGTCCCCTCCTGCACAAGGGAACTGCACACCAGCAAAACTTTGCAGCCAGCAAGATTTAGCCCACCTGACATCACCAAATCATCTGCTCTTGGGTTGGAGACACATGCCATCCCCACAGTCCAGGCTCCAAGGCCAAGCCGAGGTCTTCCTTCTGCTTGTGACAGTCGGGACAAAAAGACCTTGAGATATTGCTGCCACAACCCCCTCACCTTCCATCCTTACCCCAAAAACTTCCACTGCTTGCTGGTCATTAGTGACCAGGGTGTTACAGCTGTGCTCCTGGGAAAAATGTTTTTCTCCATCTCACAGAGAAGGGAAAGCTCACAGTAAGAGGTGGCTCATCCGTTTGGGGTCCACAGCACGCAGCCATGGCTGGAGCTCAGTCACCCCGGGCACCTGCAGGCACGTGGCTTTGCAGGGCAACATCCAGCAGGGCAGACCGAGCACCTGCATCTGCTGGCAAGTCACAGGGGTTTCGGTGTGCTTTGCAATCCCCAACCAAGACAGATATGTGATTTAATAAGCAGTATGCATTACGCTCAGCTTATGACCCAAAAAAAAGCATTTAAGTAAGACTTTAACCAATTTCCCCCCTGTACCCTGTTAGAAAGGAATGTTTTTGCTGCAAAAAGGAGAGAAAAGAGAGTCTAAGAAGCTTGAGCACAGCCAGAGGACAACTGTACTCTCCCCATTTCAATCACACACCAACATACAGCAAAGACAGCAGAGCTCACAAGAGGAAGCAGCAGAACAAATACCTCAGAGGGACTTCTGGAGTCTCTTATCCATATTTGCACACTGAAACACTTACAAAGCACTACACGTGGGACAGACAGCTGAGCTGCCCTGCCTGGCTCTTACCATCCACAGGCTTCACCACATCACTGCAGCCACACCACGAGGCTGAGCTGTCCTTTGCCACGGCCAAGGCAGAAATGATGATGTCCCCGGATGAGTTCTGTAAATAAAAATAGAGAGAGTATAAGGTTTTGTACCACATTCAACTACATCCCACGCCCACCCCAAACCAGGTAACCACCATGGCAGCAACTCGCAGGCACACCCAGGGCCTTAATCTGGGCCCTCCACAGATTAGCTGCCAGGGGAACGAATCCCCAGGAGGAAAATGAGGTTGCTGCCTTTCGTTTGGGAGAGGGCTTAGGAACGCAAGCCACAGAATGCTCAGAACAGGGGCAGCACAGACTCTTACACCCCCAGAAAGCTAAAGAAATGGTAAGGGAAGAGGTGACAGCTCAGTGACAGTCAGAGCTGCACACAGAGCACAGCAGGACCAGAGCCCCAGCGGCCAAGCACCACAGCTAGCAGGGTGTCAGAGGAGCCCCAGGAGGATCCAGGAAATGTTTCAGGCCATGCCCAAACTTCACCCAGCCTCAGGAGCAAGCAGTCCTCAGCCTTCCTCATTTTAGCATTTCATTTCTCACTGAAATCCTTCTCCGAGACCAGAAGCCCCTGCACTTTGGTGGCTCTCCATGAGCACACCCCGGCGGTACCGAGCTCTCCCGATTCCCCTTTCCATCTCTGCAGACTCGCAGACAGACGTTCTGAAATGAAGGAACACAGCCCGGGACCCAAGCCCTGCTTCACGCTAACCGAGCTCTGCCAGACATCCGACAGATCACGTCGGTCATTCTTCCCCAGAGCCAGCACTCGCTGTTTCTCAGCACGAGAAATTTCATTTCCTACACGTAGCTCAAGCACGAAAAGCTTTCAAAAGGTCAAAAAAATGAAGCCATCAGTTTATCGCAAGAAGTAACTTCCTATTCCAGCTCCTGAAAGCCTGGGCTCTCCAGCACAAATGCTCCACCTAGAGCACGCCGTGCCAGGGCCTCTCGCCCAGGGCTGCCAGCACCCGGAAAGCTGGGCTCGAGCAGCCTCCGGGGAGGCAGCGGAGGGGCGAGCAGCCAGCAGCCCCACCTAGCCCCACTCTCCCACCCCACCCAGCAGCAGAAGCGGAGCAGAGACCACATCAGCTGGGTCCACCCGAGCTACAGCATCCAGCCCTGCCTGACGCCCTGCCCGGAGCGTTTCAGTGCTGCCCAAATGGCACTGCTGTCCCAGCGAGGCTCCGTCCCCAGCCTTTACGTGTGTTTTTCAGCATTCCCAACAAACAAACAGTGCCCTGGCTCTCCAGGGATCACCACTCAGCCCAAGTGCTCTCGTTCTCACCCACTGACACGTGACCGTGCAGTTTGGAGATGAGGACATCAAAAAGCAGGAGGCTCCAGCAGGAAGGCTGGAATTAGATGATTGTTGAGGTCCCTTCCAACCCAAACCATTCCCTGATTCTACGATTTGCTGAGCCAACAGGCAGGGGGACATAGGAAAGTGGCACCCCAAGGCGACAGGGGTATCCTGGGGGGGATATTTGTCCCTTCCTGCTCTAGGGACTGCAGCCTCCATCAGAAGGCTGCCTCAGCACCACGCACCTGCCCTTGCAGATGTCCTTTACCATCTCACCTTGAACCAGGGAGAAGCTGGACACAAATCAAAATAGAAAGGCAAGCGCAGCCAGGAGAAGGTGCAGGCTGTATGGAGGAGAAACCCCCCAAGCTTAACACAGCCCTGGCCACCACAGCGTGTCAAGCTCAGCCTGGGGCAGGCAGAGCAGCTGACAAAAATTTCTCCTTTTGGAAGGAAATACGAGCCCCAGGAGCAGCAGACACCACCTTGTGCTGCAGCAGATGGGGAGCAGCCAGACACCAGGACCAGCACACCGGAGGGCATCCATCCCCTCGTCCCCTGCTGCCGGGGAGGGGACAGCTCTCGGATCTCAAGCAGCAGCCCCTGGGGTCACATTTGTGAGCACCAACTTCAGACGTGTCCAGAGCCGTGGCACAGGGCTCCGTGTCCACCGCCAGGCTGCCAGCCCCAGCTCGGTCCCGCACTGCTCCCCGCGATTCCCAGCGCTAACGATGCTGCCAAGCAGAGGGCCATAAATGAGAATCAGGGTGGCTGAGCGCTGGGTAAACGGCAGCGGTGCGCCCTCTCCGAAAATTAAATCCTTTAAGCTAACAAGAAGCGTGTTTGCTCTTGAGCTGGAGGGAAAGGGCTGGTAATTAAAAGCCCCGTAGTCATAATGACTGCCATACCGGCTAACGTCTCGCCCTTTTCTGACTATTAATTTAATTAGCCTGATTTAATTATCCTGCAGGAACACGATACATGGCCACACGAGTTTCTACCCAGATGAACACCAGAAGCACAACTTCTCAAGTAGCACCTGAGAAACGCCTCACCCCGCGTGCAGCCCGGGGCAGAAGGTGCCTCCTGCCAAGAGCTGTTCTCCAGGAGCAGATGCTGAGATCCTCACCGAGCCTGGGGCTTTTCTGGGGCATGGCCCAGCCTCCCCAAAAACATTTGCTGCCCTACACTGCCAGCTACCTCTCTGTGCGCTGGAGAAGCTCTCCTGAGAGGGCACAGCTCCACGGCACAAACATGACCCCAGCTCTGGGAAGCGCTCGGATGATTTTTGTTAGCATCAAAGCAGATCTGGATTTTTACTTAGTGGAAGGGGAGAGGGAAGGATGTAAGCTAAGTCATGCGACTATTATGGGAAATATGTTCTCATAATTTTAAATGAGACGAGCAACTCTATAAAAAAAAAAAAAAGTCAACCAAGGCTACCTTTGGTGCGGTGGGGTGAAAGCTGCGACAAAGGTCAACTTTCCACCCTGTCCCCGGCAGTCCGAACAGGAAGTTCCCACCTAACAGCGCTGCCCCTTTTGGGGCAGAAGAGAAGCTACTGAGCAAGTCCCAAACTCCTCAAAATGCAGAAAGACTTCGGGAACCACACAGGAGTCCTCAGTGCTGCAGCAAAATTAACTCGGGCAACCAAAGCAAAACAGCCGCACCCGGGAGGATGATACCACCGGGGAAGCCCAGGTTTAAGATGTACAAAGCATCTCCCCTTGGGTTTAATTATTTCTAGAGTTACTGCTTGATAGGCAGAATATTTACAATGAAGAAGGAAAGCAAACAGCTCCCTCCCTCCCTGTTTTACTGCTGTAATTATCTGCTGAGAGCAAGAAAAAGTAGCCGTGGGGGAAAGAGAGCGAGGATAAGCGAGCTGCTCCTGAACATCCCCCCCAATATCTCCTCCTGCCCTTGGGAGAGGAAGGCACAGGGAAGGAAAGGGGGCTCCCAACGGCCCCTCCTTGGCATGGCCTTCAGCAGGGTGAATGCTTAGTGGTGGCCCCAGCCAGGCTGCTCATCCCATCCCATCCCATCCCATCCCATCCCGGGGACTCCTGGCCTAGAGGAGCCAGCAGCCAGAAACCCACTCCTCGGTCCTCCTTCCCTCCTTTCTTTCAAGGGCACAGAGCTTCTCGTTTATATTCCAGAAGCGTTTTACAGGGCACATCTGGACACTCCGTAGTCTCACTTGGCTGGCTGAGCTTCCATGTCACCAACATGGGAACCTTCCCTATTCCCCCATTCCCAGCTGAACCCGAGGAAACCCAATTTTCAACAAGGAAAAGGAAAAAAAGAGGAAAGCAACCTCTGAGGGGACAGGGCAGAGCCAGGGCTCCCTCCCGGGTCTGTCACCGGGCTTCACGTTTTCTGCAGAAATCTGGAAACAGCAGAAAAAAGCCCCAGTGCTGGAATCAACCTGCTGGCCGAGGAAACCCCAGAGCACACAAACGCACCAAAAGGCCCGCAGGACCTGCTGAATGCACCATTGAGGAGAACAAATCCCCTCCAAAGCCAACTTAGCCGGAGACACAATGCAATCTTTCTGGAGAGCAAAGCCCCGCTCGGAACCAGCGGCGCAACGGGGCGGCCGCGGCTGAGCCCTTCCACGCGGGAGGACTGCCACCGAGCAGCAAAACAGCATTGCAAGAGCATGAAGTAATCCCACCCCTGCAGTCCCTGTTTTGCTATCCAATTAGCTACTCCAAGTGTAAAAGGGGAGGAAAAAAAAAAAAAAAAAAAAGGAAAAGGGAAAAAAAAAAGCAGAAAGCGTGCTGCAGAGCCAGGAGATGTTTTGCAACGCGCGGACTCCTGGAGCACGGCCCCTGCGATCCCAAAGCCACGGGCGCGGTGGAGGAAAGGGGGGGGACGGAAAGGGGGCAGCAGAAGTGGGGGGGAAAGGGGGTGGCAGAAAGGGGGAGGGCAGCAGAAAGGAGGAGGGGGGAAAGGGAGAGGGGAGGCAGAAAGGGGGGCGCGCAGCGGAAAGGGGAGCGCGCAGCAGAAAGGGGGGCGCAGGAGGGGAGAGGCAGAAAAGGGGGCGCAGCAGAAAAAAGGGGGGGCAGCAGAAAAAGGAGGGGGCAGCGCCCAGCACCCACCGCACCGCTCACTCGCTCCGCCGTCCCTCGGGTCCCTCCCGCACCCCGGGGCCCGGCTGCGGCCGCGGCTCGGGGGGCGCGGGGGAGGGAGCGGGCGGCGGGGGCGGCGCGGGGCGGGGGCGGCCCCGGGAGCCTCCCCCCCCTCCCGGCCCGCCCGCTGCCGGCCCCCCGGTGCCCGGAGCCCGGCCGAAAGCGGCCGCGTCCCGGCTGGGTTCAGAGGCTCCGAGCGCAGGGGAAGCAGCGGCAGCAGCCCCGCGAGCGCCCCGGCCGGAGCCTCCCGTTCCCGGCCCCTGGGTGACACCGGGAGCCCCCCCGGGGGGCTGCGAGGAGCGGCCCCGGGGCGGGTGGGTGCTCCCCGTGCCTTCTGCCAAAAAATTTGGCAGCCGCAGGAGCGAGGTGTCACGGCACCGAAGCAGCTGGGGCAGGAATCCGGCCACCCCGAGAGGAACCGGAGCATCGGGTGGGTGCTCAGCACGGTGCTGTGAGCGCTGTGCCTCTTCCCCCTGCTTGTCCCCTGCTCGCTGCCAGCTGGCAGCCGGTTGAAGCAGCTGAAGCTGATAACAGGTCCCAGCTGCAGCCCGCAGCCCCCCGGCCCCCTGTCCCCTCCGCCAGCTGCTGGCAATCCCCAGGGACCCGCTGCACCTGCAGCCTGCCGAGCTCCAGGAGCTGCTGGGGCCACCCGGGGCTGCAGGAGGTGTTTTGGGCACGTCCGCCTGCTGCGCTGCACAGCCGCAGCATTTCACCCGAGTGAAAAATTTAAAAGCTCTAAAGCATGTGTACGAGCCAGCCTGAGAGGGTTCTGCTGCTGCTTTCCATGGGCACTGCCTGGTGATGGGGAGGGTGAGATCTCTGTGGTTTCCCAGGAGCACACAGGTAAAGATGCTCACCTGCAGCCCAAGGAGCATCCTGAAAGCCCCGCGTTGGCACTGACCTTCAGGCCGTACCCTCTCCAAAACAGCCTCACCCTCACGCTTCACATCTGGCAAACCACGAGCACTAAGTGAACCATGCAATTCAGCAGGGGAAAACACACTCTAGGACTAAGGAGGAGAGATTCGACAGCGAAAATGTTTTCTGGGAAACACAAATACATTTTTCTTTGTATGATTAAACAGGAAAAAAAAAAGAAAAAAAAAAAAAAAAAAGAAAAAACAGGCCCACGTCTGGCAGAGGAGCTGTGGTATGGGCTGAGCTCCCAGCCGAAACGCCTGAGGCATCCTCTGAATAAGGAAGGAAAAATGTTTTCCCCTCTCAACTGAGGGCACCCTTGATGGAAAGCATCCGAGCCAGGGGAGGGCTGGTGCTGAGCCGTGGCTCTGCTTGAGGCTGGGGGTTCATAGTCCTGGCGTGTAAGGGGAGGACGGGGCTCTGAGGTGCTGGCTGCATCTCACAGCACCTCCAGGGCACACTGCTGCCTGCATGGACAGGAGCAAGCTCCAGGCACTGACCATCCTGGCGCTGACTCCGGCAGCAGTGTTTGCTCCTCGTGCCCACAGACGAGGCCGTGTTGTCCCTGTGGGGCTTTCCACAAAGAGAGCAGCAAGCTCAGGGATCAGTCCCCACATATTTATCCACAATCCAGCTCCACACAGCTGCTGGAGCTGAGGGAAGCTGTGTTGCACCAGGGACACAGAATCATTGAATGGCTGGGGTTGGAAGGGGCCTTAAAGATCACCTAACTCCAACCCCCGCCAGGGGATCCAACCCACCAGATCAGGTTGGCCAAGGCCCCATCCAGCCTGGCCTTGAACACCTCCAGGGATGGGGCATCCACAGCTGCTCTGGACAACCTGTTCAGTGCCTCACTATCCTTACAGTGGAGAACTTCCTCTTAATGTTTAGACTAAATCTGTCCTCTTTTAATTTAAGAGCATTCCCCCTTGTCCTATCATTATCTACCCAATTAAAGAGTCCTTCTCCACCCTTTTTATAAGCCCCCTTCAAGTACTGGAAGGCTGCAGTGAGGTCTCCCTGGAGCCTTTTCTCCAGGCTGCACAGCCCCAGCTCCCTCAGCCTGTCCCATAGGAGAGGTGCTCCAGCCCCCTGATCAATCTTTCAGCCCTTTTTAAAAATGGGAGCAATGTTTCTTTTTCCAGTCACCAGACACTTCTCCTGACTGCCAGGACTTTCAGATCTGATGGAGAGAGGCCTGGTGACTCCATCAGCCGGTTCCCTCAGGGCCCTGGGATGCTGTCAGGCCCCACATCCAGACAGCATTTCTCTACCCTTCCCAAGGCACGCGGCCCTGCTTCCACTGTCTGTGCATTTCCAGTTTACCAGCAGATCCTTGTTCAACCATGCCGGTTTCCTACCTTCTCTGCTTGATTTATTACATATGGAATAGAGAGATTTGCACTCCAAGGAAAATATCCTTAAAGAGCTGCCAGCTCTGATCACATCCTCTGTCCCTACAGAGCATGTCCCATGGGATCTCATCCGCTAACTCTCTGAACAGCTGGAAGCTGACTCCTCTGGACTTCAGGGTCCTGACTTTGCTCTTGGCCAGGCCAGATCACAAACTCAACCAGTGTGTGGTCACCCTGGTTGTTTGCTAATGCATCACAAAGAAAAAGGGGCTGGCGTGGTCAGGGCGCAAGCAGGCTGCTGGGCTGCACACAGTGCTTTGGGGCCAGACACGTCCTGTGTCACTGCTGTCACTGCAGGCAGTGCCCCAAGGGGAATGGCAGCAGGGCACTGCCTGGTGCCCTGGGAGCAGGAGGTCCCGGAGTGCCAGGAGACAGGAGAGCTCTCTGGACAGGTAGAAGGAGCAGCACATGCCAGTGCTTTTTGGCTTAGTTGATTTCTAGCAGTGACAACTCCGTTGCTAATGGTTTCTGCAACAAAAACCACCCCAGGCACCACTGTTCATCATCCGGGGTGTGCTGAGCACCCCTCTCCCCCACCTCGTTCTTCCTATTTTAGATAGCTTCTCCACACAGCGGGACAAAACGGCTTCTGACCTCTGTTCAGGCAGCTCCGACTCAGCTGCGAAGCAGTGAGCTACCAGAAAAATGGGCTTCAATTAATGCTGAAAGCCTCTCGCTTTCCAGTCCTCTGTATAGAGCTCAGACAGAATGATCACTCACAACAGAAGGGCAGCCTCATCACGCACAACAAAGCCTTCCAGAGCATGTTGCTTTTTCAGGGTCAAGACGCCAGCAGTGCTTTAAATCCTCAGACAACATGTGGCCAAGGACAGCAAAGCTAACTCAGACACTGGCACTGTGCGCCCGTGAAGCCAAATCCTGCCCGCAGGTTAACCCTGCTGAGCCCACGGACAGGGAGCAGCTCCCCGTGCACGGCTGCAGGCTCGGAGGGGCCAGGTCACCTCCAGAGCAGGTCCTCCAAGCTCCTGGTGCCACCCATGGGAGCTCCTTGCTCCTGCTGCAGTCGGTGCCCAGCCTCCCCAGCGGGCTGCACCCCGCGGCGAGCGCAGCACCGGTGCATGCACAGGCACAGGGCATGCAGAGAGCACCATCACCCCTCATCCAGGGGAAAAAAAACAGCAGACACGAGCCTAAAAGAGGCATTCTCAGCTTCTCGGTGTCCTCTTCGGCCCCCCTTCCCAGTGGGTTTGCAGGGAACCATGCACCACGTCTCTAAGGACCTTGGTGCGTGCAGCATGCTTCACACAGGTAACGCTAATCCCCGCCGGGGGCTGCAGGTGAGACATTGACAGAAACTCTGTCGGTTTGATAGAGCCCTTCCCTTCTGGGCAGTATCTTCTGCTGATCAGACTGCACCTTCATTACAAGGCCTCGTTCATTTAAACTGTCAGCATGTGGTTCGAGACCTAGCTACAAAAACCTTGTCTTACCCCTCCTCTCGCTGCCAAGGCTTCCAGCGTGGTCTGTAACGAAGGTGACACCTAACGAGCTGACACAAGACGCAGTGATGGATGGCACTTGCCTCATGAAGGGCTGATCAAAGAGCCGTGCTTTCTGGTTGGGTAGCGTAATTAACAGCAATTTCTAAAAAAATCAGTTTCAGGTTGATGAAAAATGCCAGGTCTGACAGCCCGTGAGTGTTAAGCCATCCTGTGATCTGCAGCACAGGCACGGCAATAACCCAGCACGCTGCCCCCCTTCCCCAGCACAAATACCTCCTTCATCTCCAGCGCCAGTCCCTGCCAGCAGCCCTGACCCGTGGGCTCACGGGGCGATGGGACCAGCCCCCAGGGAGCTGTTTGGCTGCTGTGGGCCCTCCTTTGGGGCTGTCAGCCTTGGCCCTACTCCCAGAGCTGTTCGTCAGTGCCTGGTGGAGTTGGAGGGGACTCGCATCAAGGCAGAGTCTTCTCCAAGAAAGGGGGCAGCTCCGGCAATGGGTTGTGATATTTCTGCCTTAGATGCTGGTTCCAAAAGCGGAGAGTCAGAAAAAAAAGCTGTCAGGAGCTGCAGGAGGTGCTGGGAAAAGCGTGAGAGATGCTGTTCTCACAGCCAAGCAAGCTGGAGTTATCCTAGGACGAGCAAGGAAGTAACAGAGGCCTGTGAACATCTCAGCAGGGAACAGGGTCGCTGCTGATGCTTGGTGGTGAGGCTTCAGAAGGCACGTGCTAATCTCATTTCTCACCACCTTCAGCAGTCACCAGAAAGGTTTCCTGCTGGCATGGCAGGCTGCAGAGGTAGCTCATCAGTGTGCCCACAGGGCAGCACCCAGAGCCTGGGCAAGGGCGCAGGGACAGGCAGACACCTTTCAGCACAACCGACTGCTCAGCCTGGCCGTGCCTGCAGTCCTCATCTCAGACGTGGAGCAAATCTGCTCAACACCACCCAGGATTGCCTGGGACCCCAGGGAGCTCTTCTCCAGGTGTGCTGAATCCCTTGAAAGCCCTGCTCAGAACAGCGGTCTTGATACTTTGGATTTCTTGCCAGTCCACAGACTCACAGGTTATGTTCAAGCTCCTTGCCCCCCTGGGTTCATCTGTGACCTCCCAAATACCCAGACACTTAACCCCCAGCTCCTGGGCTCCCACTTTGCTTTGAGCCTTCCTGCTTACCTCTTCAGACGTGTGAGGACCAGCTGGAGCAAACAACCCCCAGCACGGGCTGGTGAGAGCCCCTGAACACACTGCTGGCACCCGCCCTGCCTGGCAGGGAGAGAGCAGCCTCTGAAGGAAAGCAACAAATACCTGACTGCAATATCCCTGCTTCTGTCCTTGTGAAAAGAGCCACAGCTTTGGGTTAGTTCCCTCGTTTCTCAGCTCCTGATATAACACTGACCCCACCTGACACACCGAAAATAAAGAGAGGGCTCCCGGCCTCTTATACCTCACATTCAGTCCAGGCGATTTACCTGTCAGGGACAAACCACAGCCCCACAGGCAGAATTAGCCCCTTTAGGATTTGAAGGGAGGCCATCTCCACTCAAGGCCCCCCTGCAGTGAGGCTCAACCTGGAGCTAAAAACCTAACCCTGAATACAGAGGTGGTTAAGTGCTGGCTGATCCTCTGGGGTTGAAGGGGTTTGGAAACCCTCCCAGCCACCCCATCAGCAGCTCCGCACTGATGCCTGCACTCCCCATCTCCACCGGAGCAGCCACGTGGCTGCACCAGACCCTTCCTCGTCCAGGCCAAGGCTGGGCTCTGCCCTAGTGAAGATAAACACCAAATTCACAGGGAATTCACTTTGTGTTTTCGCAGCTGGGTGTGGAGCAGATCTGGTGATGTTTGCTGGGATGACGTGTCTGATTTAATATGCTAAAAACAACAACGGTTCAAAGCTGCTATGGCCTCACAGAGCACTGGGCATGATCAAACTGCCTGGGGAAATCAGGCAGTGAAAGAGGGTGTCTATAGCTGGCCCATCTTAAAATAGCTTCCTTGGAAAAGCTGGAGCCACTGATTGGGAGACAGCACCTCTGATGGCTCTTAATCAGTGCTCGCTTCAAAGTACAAAGGAGAACCGAAGCAACTTTTTCATCTTCGGTCTGATATGACCTCCCATTAAGACCTAATAACTGCTTCGACTGATGATTAGAGTCTTAGCATTTCAACACACCCAGTGGGGATACTAGAGGAGCGTGAAACAGCTCGAGAGATGGAGGATGACTGCTGCAGGCAGATGGCATGGGATGGAAATATCGACCCTTGCAGGATGATCCAGGCACACAGCACTGATACATACATTTTTTTTCAGAGATGAGGCCTTAAGAAAAGAATTTACATTCCCTCACCATTCAGAAACAGCAGATGGGAACTTTTATGAATAAATCCAAGAGCTGGAGCTGTCTGATAATGCCGACCTTGCTGACAAGGATGAGAAACGGAAGGTTGTTCTAGTGCAGATATCAGCAGGGGCTGCAGGGATGCCCTCCTAGCAGATGGGTGAGTGAGAAGCTGAGTGTGAGATATGATCAGAGAGCAGAAGCCTTTCCAAGGATGATGTGCATGTGTCTACATGTCTGGAGCAGTTCCGGATCGATTGATTGGAAAGGTGCTTCCTCGCTTTCAGCTGAATGCACTCAGAGGGATGAAAAACGGACAGTTGAATTTGGAAGCCTTTATAGCTTAAAGCGCCTTGAAAAGCTCCATCCTATATGCTAAATCAAGTTCAGGGGTAATGAAACGGAGATTTCTAGCATATGGAGACTTGCAGTGATTTTTGAATTCCAGATGGGGAAGATGAAACTGAATAAAGTAAATCAATGAGCTCAGCTCGAAGTGTGATTGCTGCCCACAGGGAACGGGACAGAGCTCATCAAATGCTCTTACCTATGCAACAGATGATGTGATGGCCTGGAGCTGAAAGGTCTTGTCTGAGTCCGCTGCCAAAGATGAATATGATATTAATTTGATCTGATTAATCAGGTTTGAATCTGACAGTAATGTTTGCAGGAATTTAAACACCTTCCTCCACCTGAAACAGTTCTCTCTGTCATTAGCTTCCACGTACAGCCTGTCCTAATCGCTTTTGCACAGCAGACTTTCTGAGACAGCATCAAATGCTCTATTAAAATCTAAATATATTACCGCAGCCTCTTCCAGTATCAGTCACTGCACCACAGCAGAGGCAGGGATGGCACTCAGAACTGGCATTTCCCTTCGCCTCTAACTCCGTATTATTAGCTAAAGAAGGAGAATAATAAAAGAGCGATTAGGAAAAGCATCTCCTAAAGCCATGGCTTATTGTGCTGGCTTTGCTGCCAGAAAAGCACAGTGAACTCTGCCTGTGAGGACCTCTGTTTATGTGGATATAGAGGTGTCTGGAGGTTTTTCTTCCCCACTGGTTGTTCCATTCCCAGTGGAGGGAGGTGTTGGGTGTGTGGGGCGGCCGGGCTGAGCCCAGCTGTGCTCTCCCCATCCCGCTGCACGGACACTTCCAGGCAAGTGCAGCAAAACAACCCTCACGTCCTGGCCAGGAACATCTTGAGGTGGGAAAAGACAGACGCCATGCAAGTGAAAGGTTTGATGTTCCTTCCTTTAACTGGAAGGAAGATATGTGTGAATAAATGTAGTCATGTTTGTCTCAGAAGCCTCACCTCTCTCAGGTACATATGCCCCGTGTTTGGGCTTCTAATAAGCAGAGAGCCAGCAAGGTTTTAGCCTTTATCTGTGAGTATTACAGCAGCAGACGAGAAAATAAATTTGCTTTCCACTTTACCAGCAACTCAGAGAAATAGGAAAAGATTTCCTTTGGCTTTTGCTCCCCTCCATACTCCACGGGGCTCAGACTCAAACCCAGCATCTGTCAGAGCCTGCGCTCGCTCGCATCAGAGCCTGGGGGTCATCGGAGTCAGCGCGGCTGAGGCACCTGCTGCCCCCAGCCCTCGTGTTCCTGGTTAAGCTTCCCGAACACAGGAACACCACCGCAGGCCAGAGGCTGCTCACCGTGGCAGGGATGGGGAGCTCGGGGTCGCAGGCCTTATGGATCATGCTGAGACAAACACAGTTTCTACCTGCAGCAAGCAGCAGAAGCACGGGACGCAGCACGCAACCAGGCAACGGGCAGGGTTATTTCCCCAGCAAATTCTCCCCTGCAAAACATGGATCAGGGATTCCTGCCTCAGAGCTCAGCTCTTTGCATTTACCTTCTATTGGTTTTGTATTTTTATTTTTATTTTTTTTGGTCTTTTAATGAGTTTCTCCAATGGCTTCTTTTTTTTTCCTTCCTCGGGGTGCAAACACCCCAAGCACCAAGCGGTCATGCCAACCTCCTGGCAATGCTGTCTGGTGGGATTAAGGCTTTCTGGCAGAGAAATAAGCCCTGGGTAAAGAAGCTGATCGCTTCAAGGGACTCTGCTCTGCTGGGGCCCTTCCCCATCACAGCTGCAGTGAGCCTCTCGTTTGACAGCAGCAGTGCTGGTGCTGCAGGGGCGCAGTGAAGCAGCCCCCAGGCAGCGAGGGGTGGGTGAGGATGCAGGCGTGAAGGCTCCCTGACACATCACTGCACACATTTCAGGGGCAGGTCCAATACTATCCATGTGTGAGTCTGCAGCAGAAGTCCTGGTCCACGGGTGGGTGCTCTCAGCCCCACAGAAACCCCATCTCCCCCGCCTCATGAAGACCCGTGCTGCGAGAAGGCTGGGAGAAAGGAAGGAGCCCTCGGGTTTCCATTTGGCTGTGCTTTCCCAGGCTGTAAATCAGCCAGCGAGAAGCCTCGAGGGTAAAACAGCCCCATAAATTCCTCAGCAATACAGGGACCCTCTGCACAGCACTGCACCAGACCTATTCTCAGTCTGACAACTCTGAGCGACACCGTGAGTGTTTGGTGTGAACCGAGACCTCAGCTTGGGTTCAGGATTTTGAAGACGTGCTAACATGATCATCCTTCACACGTTCACTCCCCAGCAGGGGATTAATCCACTGCTTCCCCTGTGGCAGATGCACTGCCCGCCTGGTTTTATGGGAACTGCTTGTGTTAAGGGCATCTTTTGCTACCAGGACAGGGAAGGAAAGACCCTGGTGCTACTGCAGCGTGTCAGAAAACACAGCCACCGGAGGCAGAGGGCTCCTGCACACGGTGTTCGCAGCGTGACAAATCGCTGCAGATGTTTTTCAAACACCCTGACTGAGTCTCCTTGACCCCGAGACTCACCCCACAGCACAGATCTCCTGGCTGAAACACCCTTCTCTCCCCACACCACAGCACCTCGCTTCCTTCCATCCTCACGGCCAAGCAGGCTCTGTGGGGAGCCAGACCAGGTTTGGACACCCTGTGCAGAGATCCCCCTCACTGTGACCCAGAGCTTCATCCCCTGCTGCGGACGGGCAGCCCCACAGTGCCACAGACCCCCTGTCCTGCCCGTGGCCAGCTCTGTGCTCCAGCACTGCAGCCGGAGCCCCTGGAGGAAGGCTCGTCCCCCCATCAGGCCACGGCAGCCGCTTGGTGGCTGCAGCATGAGCAGGCACTGCTGGAGCCCACACAGCAAAGAAACCCAGTTGCCAGCACCCTGCGTGCCCCCCATGGGGGTGCTGCCTGCCCCAAACTCCAGGCCGATAGTGGAAAGTGCTGTTCGGACACCCCATGCCCCAGGAGACCACTTTTGGAAAGATATTCCCTCCTCTTTCTGCATCTTCCCACCATTCCCAGCATTAACATCCCGGCCAGTTTCACAAAGCTGTTGCTTGTCCCGATTTTACAAACGCCTGCAACCTGTGACCTGCAGCTCGGGAACATGCCTGCGGGCTCACACGGCACCGCCGGGTACCCCAGGGAGATCCACGTGCCCCCTGCACACAGGCATCCCTCGCTCCCAGCTGCCGACAGCCTCTTCCCAGGGCGCTCTGCATCCCTTTCCCACATCTCGCTGATAGCCCTGCGAATTCTGCAGGGATTTCACTTGCAGCAAAATACAGGGTTTGGCAATCTATTTATAACCCACGTTTCCCACAGATTAATTTCCTGGAGTCTTTGCTCCAGAAAGATGACAACAAGGGCTGAAGAAGGATCTCTGGATATTTATGCATTTTTACAGCAGCACAGCAACATCCACAGGCTCACACTGGAATTACCGTGAGGCTTTCCCCTCCCTCCCTCCCTTGGCTCAAACAAGAACATTTTGGGACCCAGAGAAGAGTGTGTGTCAGTTCCCCAGCCCTTAAGGTGTCTCTCCAGAACCTGAGGTGTCTGTGTAGGACATTACCCTGGGGTATACAGGGAGGATTTTCCCATGTCAGCTCAGCAGATGCTCTCATCTCTAAGGGCAGCACGCAGGAGGACTATGGCTTGGATAATATAATAAAGTTTGTGTAGGTTTATTAGGGATGAACTGCCAGATGCAGTAGTCTAACAGGACCGTTTAGGACTCTCCAGCACAGAAATAAGCACTGGGTGAAGAAGCAGTTCACTTTAGGGAATCTGCCCTGCTTCAGTCTCTTACTTTTTTTTCCTTGGTGTTCATCCAAGTGTGATGCCTGCTTGAATTTTACCCTAGGGACTCCTGCCATGATGGACTCTGGGCTGAGTTTTCAAAGGCCTTTAGGCACCCAGCAGGAGATCCAAGTGTATGGACAGCTATATTTATTAGTTTCCAGGCATTTGACGGTCAGGCCATCAGTAAAGAAGGAATATGGATTGCAGAACACTACCGGGCATCCGTCAATCTAAGCAAAAAATGCTGACACCATAACTTCCCCCACACTTCACCTACACAAAACACATTACCAGTGCAGGGACTGAAAACAACTGGAGCAGCTGCCACTTCAACATTACACAGGTATTTTAACCTACTTGTCTTTTGCAAATAGATCTTTAAGTAGTAATTAGCATCAACTTAAATGTTATTTAGCGTGTGCTATATCACAGCACCCAGCATTTTCCCAGCAAGCACTAACATGAAATAGGATGATGGTTTAGACTCTGTTAGTTTGAAACACAAGCACTCAGTCCTGGCCTAAATGTCTCCTGTGCCGGCACATCAGGTCAGTGCTGGGTCAGGGCTCACTGCTACGTGAACAGAATGCTGCTTTTTGCCCTTTACCCCTTCTACCAGGAGCTGCTGTCAGTGAAAAAAAAAAAAAAAATTAGACACGATTACCTTGGTTTTGCCAGATGAGCCACAGGAAAGGCGACCAGCCACAAGAGAAGGTCCCACTGGGTTTGCTCAGCAGCTGCCCTGTTGCAAGGCTCAACAAAGGGCAGCAGGAGCTGGTGGCAGAGGTGCAGACAGAGCAGGAGAGGGGCTGCTCACACAGGACAGGAGCACTCTTACGGCAGCAAGGCTGCTCTGTCATGGGCAGGTCTCGAGCTTCAAGTGCTAGCAGAGTGCTTTGATCCCTGTCAGAAAGTTCCTGCTCTCCGCCTGCTAATTATCACCTCACCCCAACTCTTGCAGCACAGTTTCGCTCCACAGCTTAACGATCACCACACTCGCTGCTGCTGGAAGGGGCAGCTCCGGCCTCACCCTCCTGACACACCACCCCTCTGGTGGCAATGCTGCTCGCCCAGCCCTGCTCCGACTCCAGGCCAGGGCCAGGCTCTAGCACTGGTGACATGAAATGGCCACCTGTCCTTCTTCCCAGTGGAAGCGTCCTTTCCAGCCTTCTTCCCAACATCGCAGCTTTCTTAGCCTCGGCAGGCATCCCGCTGCCTGCACAAAGCTCTGGAGAGGTTGCGTGCCTGGTTCATCTCTAATGCTGAGTGAAACTTGGTGGTGGGAGCCTTCCTTCCTCAGCATTTCCAAACCACGGAGATGCAATGCAGAAGCTGGTGACATCAGATCAAGCCTCCCGTGACTTTCCTACAGTACAGCGGACTGATCTTCTTTCCAGCTGTTTCTAATGGCTTAAATGTCAACAGCATGCAGGTGCCGAACAAGATCTGTGCCTCACCTCCTGCAGCACGTGGTGGCTGCAGCAGAGGCCGGCCCTGTGCTGTGCAGAGGCAGAAGCACCCCTCGGCAGCTGTCCTGGCACCACATCTGCAACCAGCTTTGAAACCCCCCTGGGAGAAAACTGTGGCAATAATTCTGCCTAAAGATGGGAGTCAGGAGACGCTTTGCGCGCTTGGAGTTGGGATGAAACAATCGGTTTGGCCAAAAACACCTTAGGGACTCGTTGTTTGCACAAAAATGCCAATTATAGTGTTATGTTATGTGGTGATTCCAAGCCCTTTCTGTCCACAAGGCCTGCAGGAGCTCTGTGACCTGCCCGGCACTCCGGGTAGCACCGCGGGGCCCCTTGGCCCACAGAAGCACAGGCTGGGCGCTGCTTGGCCTCAGAAAGCCGAATCGTTGGGTGCTGTGGCAGTGAACTCAGCCCAGTGGGAGACTGACACAATTCTCTGGTTGTTGCAGAGTTTGCAGAAATCCGTTCTTCGCCCACCCCAGGCGCACAAACGGCTTCTGGAGGCAGGCTGGGACGGTGCTGGTGGCAGCCTAGGACCCTGTGCCATCAGCTCCACAGTTTGACTGCCATAAAAACAAGGCGAGGGGCTTCCAGTCCTGGCTCCCCAAGCGCTGCGGGGGCACCGACAGCCCCCAGCTTTCTCTCCACAGGAACCTGCAGTTACGGGGCGGCGGGGGAGCCCCGCACACCCCATGCTGGGCACCCAGCCCTGCGAGGCGAGGACCCCTCAGGCTCCCTTCAGAGCCCCGAGAGCTCCGCGCTGCGGGCGGGCAGGGCCGGGCCGTGGCGGCCGGGGGCGGGCGGCGCAGCGGGGCCGCCCCGGAGCCCTTGGGCGGCGCTCCGCGGACTGGGGCCGCCCTTCCCCGGATCTCCCCGGCCTCGTACAGGGCCTGGCCGGGCAGGACGGAGCTGGGGAAGCCTGGCAGAGCGGGGCCATGCTGCCTGCGGGCTGCGGGAGGCGGTGAGCGGCTGCGGGAGGGTGCGGGGCTGGATGGTGGCGGTGGCTGGGGCTGACGGCCCCGGATGGGCTTTGCAGGCTGGCGGCGGCGCTGGTGGAAGCGCTGGGTGGCGGAGCGGAGCGGCGGAGGGAGCTGGAGCGGCTGGCGGCCAGGAGCCGGGGCCTCCTGCAGCGGTGAGTGCGGCCCCGAGCCCGGCTGGAGCCCCCGGGTCTCCCCGCAGCCCCCGGGATGAGGCTCCCGGGGGTGCAGGGAGCGGGCAGGGGGTGTGCGGCAACGCCGTGTGCTCTGTGTGCACCCCCCCGTGCAGGGCCGGCCAGGACGATGAACAGCCAGAGACAGAGGCCAGCTCCAAGGATGGATGTGGTGAGCGCTTCCCTCTCCGCGTGGTGTCACGCAGGGCCTTGGCTGAGCCAGCTGGGCTGTTGGAAGCCCTCCTGCTGCGCTGCCTGCAAGCCTTCCTCCGCTTCTCCCTCCCACCGACACCCCCGTGGTGCAGTGACCAAGATGAGGGGATTGATGCTTGTCAGCCGAAGGGCGAGGATCTTCTTCTGTGACCCCCATCTGTGCTGGGTTTTGGGGTTTGGGCGTTTCTGCCCGCTGCTCGGTGGGTGTGTGGCCACAGAGCCTGTCGCACCGTCCAGGGGGCTCCGCTTCATCCCACCACAGCTGGAAGAGCGAGGTAATGTAGAGAGAAACGGGGACAAGTCGGGTTTGGATCCTCTGATACGTCTTCTCCTCTCGCAGAGAGCAGGCCTTCACCGAAGGAGCTGGAAGAGCTGGAGCTGCTGAACAGAGCCTTAGAGAAGGCACTGAGAGTCCGGAAAAGCATCTCAAAAACTCCATTAGAGGCCCAAGTAGCTCCCGCAGAGAAACCCGCAGGTGAAGGATCTGCTTTCGAGAATGCTCAAGAAAAGCAAGTGCCTGTGTCTGGCAGAGATGTGCCTGTGTCTGGCAGAGATGTTCCTGGGAGCAGGGAGGCGAGGGCTGTAAGCAAAAAGCCTGCCTCTTTGAAGAAGCCCTCTCCATACCAGCTAAGAGCACCTTACAGGACTGACCCAGATGTGAAAAAAACACAAAAGAGAGCCCCAGCCAGATGTGTTTCTCAGGGTCCCAGGACAGCTGGGAAGAGCTCATCAAAAGGGGTGGCTTCCAGACAAGGAAGGAGTCATAGGCCAGCCAACAGTGCCAGTGACCAAGGGGTCTGTGCTGTGACTGAACTCCGAAACGCACCTGGGTCATCCAAATCTGCCCTCAAGGAGCAGCAAAGCTCCATAAGGGATTCAGTTGGGGAAAGGAACTTGGTAGCTGCTGGTAGGCAGCTAATTGATGCAGGGGGGAAAAGCTGTGGTTCCCATGGAGTGTCCAGCAGAAAAGAGAACCCAACAGCTGAAGGAGGGAGCACCTCACCTCGGACAGTCACCGTCCAGCAACAGGGGTGAGTGCTGGGAGATGGGAACCTTTGTTCTGCTCTGCTGGACATTTAGCCTGGCACATCTGCCAAGTCTGCTCTGTTGTCCACTGCTCCGTAGGGCCTGCTTTGGTCTCACAGCTCCTCAGATCCTTCTCAGCAGAAAGGACTCTTTACAATTTAGACTAGCCCTGCCAGCTCCTGGGCTGGTATCCGTTTTCCCCTTAGAGACAGGTGGGACCCATCTGCAGTTAGCAGCCTGGGTACCGAGTAAAGCACTCCATGGTCAAAAAAGAAAAAAAAATAATAAAATAAAATTCTGTGTTGGCACCAGCCCCTGAGCCACATGTTTATCAGGTGGGCTTTCCATGTCCTCTCTGTATTCCTCCCTGCCACTGTAGGGATGGAGGAAAACACCACCTGAACTCCCTCTCCATCTACTAATCATGCCAGTCCCCTAAAGTCCTGTGTTCATAGGTTGCACATGACTCTAGCCGTACCTGCCAACATGCATGTTTTTGCAATTCCAAGTTAGGTTTTATTCTACTATGGAGTTAGGAGGAATATACCCAGAGGAAGCTGAAATGTTCCTTTTGCATTGCTTTGTGTCATGTGGCGCTAAGCAAAGCTGCCTTGTTGTGCTCAGGTACAGCAGTACAGTTGGGAAGGTTTGCACGTGTACACATTTTTAATGATTAGCTTCCTTGAAGGTGTTGCTTCTGTGTCTTTACTCTGCTCTGTCAGGGCTTGGTCCTGGCTCTTCACCTTGGATGAAGTGCTGGTTGCTGGTGGGAGGATGTAGGAGCTTTCCCAGGTCAGCTCCTTTGATGTTTGTGGAAGTGCCTAATCCTCATGCCTTGAGGACAGGCTGCAGGCAGTGGTGAATTCCATCTCCAGGGCTTTTGACATCTTCCGTTACAGCTAAATTAATTTCAAATTTAAACAAAATGTAACTTTCTCTACGAGAAAACCAGGCTCTGCTGACCTCCGGTAGTCAAAGTTAATGATTCTCTTGTTCTGCAGATGCCAGCTGAAGCTACCTCATCCCTACAGGAAAGCCTTCTCCAGGAACTGCAGGTAAGCCCTGCCTGGTCAGTCCAGGCCACGGCTGCCCTCTGCTGAAGGGCTGCGAAGGAGATTTCAGGCTGGGGGAGCCCTGGCTGGTTTCTGGGGCAGGCTGGGCATCGGCCCTGCGGTGTTGGAGCAGGAGGAGCAGCCCCACATGGGTGTCTGCAAGGCTGCTCTCAAGTGTGTGTGTGTTTATGCTGATCTAGCCAGAAGTTTTACATTTGTTTTCAGAGTTTTAATCCTTGTTAATCCCCAAATTGAAAATGTACAGCTTGTACGTTGAGGAGCCTAAACAGAGACAACTGCGATGTTACTGCACTGGTGGTGCAAGTAGCTGGGTTTTTGGTGAGCTTGGTGCTTTCGTCTATTCTCCAGTCCCCAGGAAGGATTCTCTCACCACTTCATTTAGGAAATCTTGTGATAATTTAGCATATTTCTAATTATGTGATTTGTCCAGATATTAAGCTTAACTCTAAATCTAGTTACAGCTCTTTGTGTTACCCTCAAGAATGGCTCTTCCTGTGGGGAACTGTCATTTATCAGACAGCAATTTGTCAGATGCCCTTCAGCAAGTTGTAAAGACTTGGTTCCCTTAATTTTCCCTTGTAAATTAAGCCTTTCAGCATCCTAATCATTCCAGTACAATGTTACACTCTTCACAATTACTTTCATCTTAGTGACAAATTGAAAATAACCTTTGTGCTGAAGATCACTTACAGAGAGAATGCATCTTGCCTGGCACTCCTGGTAACCTCTGTTCTTTTCTGTTCCATTAACCTTACTATTTCTTTGCATAATGTGTTTCTGAAAACTGCATTTTCTACCATGATTTAAAAGATCCATCCAGATGGAGAGAAGACACATGCACACTTGGGTTAGACAGTCATGTACTACGTAGCTATTTTTAAGCTTCCTCCTGATGGCTCTTGCTGTTTGTTGTGGCAGGTTTGGGGAAAATGGCTGAGATGCACCAGCTCTTTAAAGCTGTCGTTTGAATAAAGGATGTTTTGGGGTCTGGGCATCAGTGGGAATGTTGAAGTCTGTAGTTTAAATGCACCTTCATGGTAGCACTATTATTAGCATAACATTTTCTTCTAAAACCTGGTCTCTGATACAGAATCCTGTCCAGATTACTTCGATACTGTGCTTAAACCTCTGCTTTTTGTGTCCATGATACTGGTGCATGGCTGTCATGCTTCTTGCCAAAAATGCCACTCTGTCTCTAAAAAGATAAAGTTAAATTAAATAAGAGTCTTGAGGAAGTTTAGCTGATGAAGGAATCATGGTGGTAAAAGCTAGGGTGAGGGTTTGTCCTGTCTGCTCTACCACAGTAGCCTTTTTGTACACGTTTGCTAAAAGAGCAAATGTACAGAAATGCAAGAGACTTGTCCCCCACCCCAAGACAAAAATGGAAGCTTATTATGTTTCCTGTGGGATAAAAGCACATGTAGGGAAATGCAGCAGAATTACTGATGTGCTACAGGTTCACATTCTGTTTTATGGAAGTGTGTTGTCTCTTCTGCTGGCTGCAAACCCTGTGCCTCAAACCAAGCTGAGAGAAAGGACACAGGTGTTTTGCAGTGTTTGAAGCTTTCTGTAGGGAGTTATTGTTGGTCTCATACCAGTCTGAAAAACTGAGGGGGGAAAAGCTAGTGAACAGCCACTTTGTCTGGTAAAAGAAAGTGGCGAGGAAGATGCTTGTGTTTGAAGTGCAGATGTGGTATCGGTGTGTCACAGCTCAGTGTGAGCGTGGTCTTGCACAGCATAACTCTTCCACGTCCTGTCCCTTTTGAATTTCCAGGGCATGGGAGAGAAGTCGTCTCTGCCAAACAAGTGCAGATGCAGCAGCTGCAAGGAAGCGTTTTACAGAGAGGATCCAGACTACTGTATCCTTCCTCAGCTCGCCACCCCCTTCCAAGAGCGTGTGGTGCAGTGCAGCAAGCAGCGGGCTCAGGAGGTACTTCCATTTGGAGAGTTACACCTCCAGTAACGGCAGTTCAAGTCCAGTCTGTAGGAAGCATTTTTTCTTTTTCGTAGTGCAGCTTTTGAATAGTTATAAAACTTGGTATCCAGACAAACAAGGCCACGAGGTAAAGAGGCCGCAGACAGCTGTGCTGTCCTCTCCTGCTGTCTGCAAATGACACTTCTTGGGCCGCTTACCCTCTGCCACTGCCCCTGATCCCAGCTGCCTGGGGCTCAATGTAGTGCACAGGGTTTGTGCTGTGTAATGTTCCTTAAGTTGCTGCTGTTTGAGTTTTGTTCACCGATGCCAGCACTCAGTCCTGCGGAGATAGAGGAGGAGTTAAAGGTCCTCCAGGATGTCCCGTCCCTTCTGAGGCAGTATGTGGAAGCTGAGCCTGCAGGTAAGAAAAACGGGAAATGGGGGACGAGGGCAGAGGATGGAGTAAGGATGATTTGGGTGTTCCAATTCCATGCATCTTTTGCTCTTGGTGTGTGCCAGACATCAGGGACAGGGACAGGGACAGGAGCCTTCTCTGTCCAATGTACTGGCTGGTTTAACCCAACGTCACGCCAGGAGGTGATAAGTGGAGAAAAGTTACAGTATGCTCATGCTGGTTTTCCTCTGCTTCTCTTCTAGACCATCCCACTCTGCAAAGAGAGTATGAAAGCCTGCTAACCTTGGAGGGTTTGCAAAGCACAGTCTCCCAGTGCTTGCGTAAGCTGCAGCTTCTGCAAGCAGGTGAGCCAGCCCTTGTGTTTGTGGTCAGGTGTGAATGTGGCCAGCTGTGCTTGAACTGTGGGTTGCCCTCTATGTTCAGAGCATTATGGACCAACATCATTTTTCTCCTGGTTATCATCTGTGGTAAAGTAGTTCGTAAAACCCTCTCTAGTGGCAAGTGAAGCCACGGTACCTGTTTGCCACCCATCTGTGTTTGGGAGAGGCTCGAAAGTTTTACCTGGTGCAATTCAGAAGAGTTGGTGACGAAACCATCGAGAGACTGGGGACGCTGCATGCCATAACTTAAGATGTCCCCATTGTGCCATGTACGAGGAGCTTACCCTGACAAGTCCAATGTCATTAGTCATTAACTTCTAGGGACACTAAGTAGATGACAAGTTCTGTGAGTACAGGTTGAACTTGCATATTCCTGTCTCCTGCCAATTCTTCACCCTGACAGCTGTGGAGTCCCAGAAGAGGCTGCACCCAGACTGCAGCGGGGATGTAGGAAGCTGCTGTCCCGCCTGTGTTCCTGCCAGGGGTCGGGCATGTGGCGGTGCAGGCACGCTGGCTGTGCCTCTCCTCTGGTACTCCAGTTTCCAGGAGCTGAGGGACCTGTTTGCCTTGAAGCTGCAAGTGTCAATGCTGCACCAGGAAATTGCCTTACAAAAGGTGAGTCTTTAAGGTTGTTAAAGCACTCTTAAGGCAAGTATAGGGCAAGAAAAGGGCAACTGTGGTGCAGAAGTTGGGATAGTGGATCCTGATGGAAGAGCAGTAGTACAGCAGGCTCTCCCAGTGGTGTTTCTGTGTTTATGCTTCACTCTGTGTCCCGTGAGTGCCTCACTTTGCAGATAGCCAGACTTACTCTTTTAAGACCACAGCAGAGCGCTTTCAGTGTCAGACCCTTTTTTTAGCCACTGTTTTGGAGTAAGGCAGTGGAGGATGTTGGTAGTGCTTGGAGATTGCTTTTGGCAGACCTTTATAGTCCCCCTTTTAATTTCAAACCACTGTGCTGCTACTCTTGACTCTACCTTCCTGAGACTTCCTGTAAGAACATGAAAGGAGGTCAGCTTCTCCACCAGAGAGCTTGCTGCACAGAGATCATTTGTTCTTCTCAACCTTCAACAGCAAAGGGCAGAGATCTGTGAAATCACATCTACCCTCTTCCTTTGAGACATATCAAAGGCTATGTCAATGACAGAGGCTTTGGAAAAGCAGGGTTTTTTTAATAGCTTGGGGAAGAGTTATTTGTAAGTGGCCATACTTCCCTTTCTGGCTGAAGATGGACTGTTGCTTGTTTTCAACAGGGCTTTTAGTGCTATATCCTTGATTTATGGGTTGTGAGATCTTTGCTATCTGTGTGCCCATAATGTAGTAGTTACTGGAGCCTGATGCTTCATTGACTGGCCCTATTTCCTCTGCATGTGTATTTAAATAGATGCTTTGTGTTGGGTGAGCGCTGAGTATCTGAAGCAGCTCTGTGTAGAATATGCGAGATAAATAAAATTATTGGGACAGGTGAAGTAAATGGACATGGTACAAGATAAATATACTGGGAAATGAGCTTCATGTTTCTGGGCCAGCCCTGTCCATTGGCTTTCTGTAGAGAAACAGCAAGAATCATAAAACGTCCTGTTAACTCTTAGCTTGTCTTTGGTGAAGGTGTGTTTCCCTCTATTCTTCTGCATTAGGAGCAGATCAAGAGGATGGAAAAGAGAAGGGTCTTTCTCATAGGAAGTGGGGAAATGTAGCACTTCTTGTGCCAGTTTTCTCCTTATGTCCGCAAATCTTAACTCTTTCCAGAGATTAGCAACTGTGCTCTGTCCCTGTTTCCTGCAGAGGTTTGTAGAGGACTGGAGAGGGGAACCCCTGCAGATGTCCTGTACCCTGTTCTGTTTGGGTCTTCCTTTGTTTCCACCACTGAACCACACTTTGAGGGACGTGATTGTCACATGCAATTGATTGTCCACTCTTCTCCTGGGAAGGCAGTGTGCGTAGTAGACTGTGGAGTTTTAATGAGCAGACTGCTTGGTGTTCATTAGCAGATACTAGCTGAAAAATTCCCAGGCAAAATGCCTTTCTGAGTATTAATTCAGGACTGGGGCATTAAAGGGTAACTTTGTCCTTCGACAGGAAGTACACTTCTGCTTGGGTTGGCAGTCCCAGCCATCATCCCAGAGCTTTGTGCTGCTAATTATACCATGAAAGGCCAGCGGTCATTTGGGAGTGTGGACTGAGATCACGAGCTAGGCTTAATAAGCCCGGGGTCAGATCAGGGAAAGTCAGACAGCTCTAGCATCCCCAGCAGCATCCCTGTTCTGCATGGGCTGGAGCTGGCCTCTTGCCCACCTGTCTTGTATTAATGTGACCCAAGTGGGAGGAGGCAAGAGCAATCAGTCGTAAATGAGGAGCTGAACTTAGCAGTGGGTGAGTAAGCTGTTGGCTGTGTGGTTGCAGAGCTCCCAGATCAACTTCGTACGTGCTTGCTTTGAGTTTCTTGCAGAGAGCTGATCTCATCCCAGCGCTGGGCCTTCTCTGCAGCACGGTGCTGTCAGAGCCCGCAGAAGAAAAGCTCTGCCACTTATCTCACTGGCTGAGGAGCGCTGGGTGGCTGCTGGTGTGCTTTATGAGCAGGGGATGAACAGCTCTGTCACTGTTAAATGTGACAAAAGAAAGCATTTATCTGCCAGTTAATGTGGTATTACTCATACTGCTCTGGTTAGCTCTCGCTTGTTATGCAGCCACTTCAGTTCCAGGAATCCTAGAAGTGCACCCTGGCCCCGCTCTGGTGACGTGTCTTCTTTGTTCCTGCCCAGCTCACGATGACAGAACTGCTGCCTGTCCTGGAGTCCGAGGCATGCCCAGAGGCCTCTGCAGCTCAGCTCTATCGGGCGATTTACACACAGCTCTGTGAAGGCGGCAAGCGATTCCCGGTGCTGGTGAGAGATGAGCTGGCAGACTGACTGGTGAGAACCTCCTACCAGCCATTCACATAACCAGGGACAGTTTTAAGCAATAAATCTTTACCAATAACTTTTTTTTTTTTTTTTTTTTTTGCTCTGCTTGTTTGTCCGACTAAAGGAAACTAAATTCCTGGCTTTTGGCTTTTTCTTTGTATATGAGTCTTATAACCTGCTGATTCTGAGGCTCTCTGAAGCTTCAGAAACCTTCAGTGTTTCCCTGGGTACTGGTGTTGGCTTTTCTTCAAAGTCTTCCAAGGTCTTTCTGTCCAGCCAGCTCTGGATTCTTGACCTCCTCAGCCATGACGCTGCCCTTGTATTCAGACTGTAGCTATCCGTAGGATGTAATTTACACTGTTAGCAGTATACTGGGGGCACAGCTTTCCAGTGTCAGTAAATCCAGAGAACCCAAGCTTCTGCTTCCCTATTACCATGTCCACAAATTGATATATAACCAGCACGATAGTTGTGACTGACAAATATTCACTGACCAGCAACGTTTCTGATGTCTTCATCCACAGAGGCCTAGGTTGCATGCAGTGGTGCCTCTTCAGGAACCTGTCTGGTTTCCAGACAGCCAACTGCTTGGCACCTGCACCACTGCAGCTGGAGCAGTCCTTTCCTTTTAGAAGTGCCAGCCACGTTGCTGCTCAGAGCAGGGGCCTCTTCAGGCAGTTTCACAGCTCGCCAGGCTCCTTTCTAACGACTTGCACTAGCCTACAACTGAAATACTTTTGCTGGATCATTTTAGGTGGTGATCATGCCTGAGGCAGCAGTCTGAGATGGGTTGGGCTATCTGCACTCGGGGGAGATGTCAGGGAAATCCAGCTGCAGCAGCAGAGCTGACAAAGCAGCCCGGTAGGTGGCACTCAGCGCTTTGCATTGCTGCCGAACCTGTGCTGGTGGCTGCTGGAGCCGTTTTCCAGAGTGATTAGTGCAATATCCTGCCCAGCTATATAAATACAGGTACTCAAGCAGTTCTGACCTTATCACCACAGGAAAACTCTAGCTTTGGTTCTTCATGCATCTTAGGTCTGCACTTGTGGGCCCTACGTCCCCTGGCGTTGCTGTGCAGTAATTTAAGCAATGCTTTAGAGTCATTTGGAATACTTCTGCATTTTTAAGTCCATTTAGAGAAGGGCCACTGCAGCATTTTAATTCTTGTTAGTTTGACTTGCACTGTATCTGGACTGAGCTGTTGGTTTGGAGTGATTTGGCTCTTAGCAATGCTGACGTTGGTCATTATTTTTTCTTGGCAGGAGATAAGGTTGTCTCTCTTTTCCAAATATTTGGCCCTTTCTGACATGCTCCCAATTCGCTGAAAATTATCCAAATATATGAAAATCAGCATCTCTTACTTTCGCTTTTTTTTTTTTTTTTTATGGGATTGCATTTGTTTGTTCATATATAGGATTTCATTTCCCATGGAGCTGGCAGGTAGGGCAGCTCTGGCGTGTGCAACAGAAGCACGCAGCAGCTACCCAGGGCTGTTTGCTTTTCAGCCTGGATGTATTTTTTATGAAGGACTGGCTTTTTTTCCTGCATGCATATGTGGAAGCATATGCGTGAACAGATGGATGTAGTACAGAGCTGCTGTTTGGGACAACTGTATATGACCTCTTGACTTTGTTGAAAAGGTTGGGAAAATGCCGATTTATCGTGATTGTGTAGGTGGGAGAGGGACGGAAGGCTTGACCCACGTTTTTCTTCCCCCAGACCCAAGCCAGCTTTCTCTGTGTGACTAGGCATCTGCCCCTTCAAGATACCTGAAGGGGGCTGTGTGTGGCGGCATGGGAATTCGTCTGAAGTCTGGGGTGAAGGAAGAAGCCAGAGGCTCTTCACCATCAGATCAGTGAGACCTGCCACCAGGCATACCAGCAGCATGGGTGAAGAGCTGCTCAGAGCAGTCTGATGTAAATTGGCAGCCACAACAGGGACTGCACAGGTGTGAAAGGAGTGTGAAAAAGAGACCAAGCCCCCAGGAACGTGATCTCATGGGCAGGGGTTGTTTCAAGCTCAAAGGAAAGCTGCAAATGTAGGAGCAGTTGCAGAAGAGTCACCAAGATGTTGATGGCAGGTAGCTGGGTAATTCTGTGCCTCTGGGTGCAGTGTGGTTTTGTTATGCTTCCTACACTATTTGAAAGGCATTTTATAATTTTGCCAATTTTCATAAATATGTAAGACTTTAAATCATCTGAATGACTCACTTTTTCAAATGCATCTTGTGCGATAGCAGATAGGAAGATTCAATAGCAGCTTCGCTCTGAGTTTGGGAGGTGTTGTTCTTGATAGAAAATGTGCCATTGTTACAGGAGAAAGTTATATTTGTACTTCAAATTGAGATGAAGATAAAAGACAAGATTATATTTGTGATGGCAGGAAATAGTACTACCATAAATGCAAGAAATATATTGTGTTTTGTGAAAGTAGTAGGTGATACCAGTGTTGTGCAGACTTGAGCCAAGCCAAAGCAGAGAGAGGGTCATGAAGTATGAGCAGATCTTACTCCTTCCTTGCCCCTTACAGTAGAGTCTTGAAAAGGTTTTGGCTTTCACTGCTGAAGGACATGAAGCCAAATTGTGGGTAGAGATGGTTTTGTTGGTGGTGGTTGGTTTGTTTTCCCATTTCTTCACAGAGCCTGCGGTATTAAAACCCTTCCAGCTTCTCTCATTTCTTTTCTACCAGCTTCCTCCCTTCCTTCCCCTCTGCTGCTTTTATGCTTACTGTTTTTGTTTTTTAAATATGATTGGCAAGTGGGAAGAAGAAGTGCTTCTGTCAGTGCACACTGCAATCAGCAGACCCTCTTACAGAGTTTCACGTGCACTAGTTGTTGGGTTAGGTTTGGGTGTTTAGTGTTGAAACCTTCAAGGGTTTTATGCAGCAGATATTCTCAGATATGCCATCCAGTGCTTGCGACAGCTCCTTTTTTGAGAAATACAGGACGTAGAGAGTAAGCAGCATGCATTTAGGCATACTCCATCTAATGCAGAAATAACAGGAGTCTTCCTCCCTAGGAGACAAGATGAACCTCAGAAACTGATGTGGAGGAATATTGTTCCTCTTCCATCCTTTCTGAGGGGATCTAGCAGTGGGTGATTGCATAAAGCATGGCCTTCAGGGTCCCACCCCCGCAGCAAAAGGAGGACAGGTTTCCCAGCTGCCCAGGCATCATGGTTTGGAGAGGCAAAACCAGACTGACTGTACAAGAGAGGTGAATTTCATCAAGAAACAGTTTAAGTGGGTAAGTGTCGAACTGGGGGGAGAACTCCCAGCTCACTCTGCAGGTAACAAATTTGCTGCCAGCATTATTCTTGAAATGAGCTTTCTGTATGAGCTCCAGAGAGCAGGCTGCTTAATTAAAACACTGTATATAGTCAAGTCTGAAGCACATAAACCTGAATCAGCCATTTGTTAGGCCGTGTGCACTCAGTTGTGCTGGTCAAGGATTATTAGAAAGGGTAGCAGTGCTTTAAAATGCTGAGTCCTTGCTTTCTGGACAGCAAACTTGTAGCGGAAGCATTGAGACACGCACACACATTTTGATATTTTTTTTTAAACTCAAGGCTATCTCTCCCAGAGTTACAGAAGTTGGACTGACTAACGTGGTGCCTAAATGGAAATGTTCTGCTACCAACACCCAAAATTTAGAGGATTTATGGTGGAGAAAACAGTGTGCTTATCAGACTGTCTTTAGTGCAAGAGCTTGATTTCCACCTGAAGCTTTACTGAGAACCCTTATGCCCACTTCTGATAAATTTGAAAATAAAGCTAGTGTGTCACATGTGAGTGCAACCCATACAGAGGGTGCTGAGCGCTGGTAATGCAGGAAGTGTGGCGCTCCTCCAGTCTGTCCCAGAGTATCTAATTCTTGGTACACCGCAAGCAATGAGTTGGAAATGCTTTAATAGCCTTCTGAGAGCAGGGAGAAAGGGCCAGCATAGATTTTGGGCAGGAAGCCAGTTCACAGCTGTGCGTTTCCAGTCCTGAGTCCTCTCACCAGGTGGGGTCACTGAGAGGCTGCAGCAGATGATGGATCTGACACCACAGGCTCTTCACTTATCTGTAAAATGGAGATTGATATTATTTCATTTGCTCATTAGCTTGGTTCTGCCACATCTGTGATCTCTGGAGCAAGACATCTTTTAAGCATATACACTGGGCCTGGCACAGCTGTTTCACTGGAAACTTCCTAGTCCTCCTTTACCATGATTTAAAAAAAAAACTTGCAAAACGAAAACCCTAAGTGTGACTCAGTCTGACATGAAAACAATTCATTAAATCGGTATTAAAATTTCTATTATCCACCGTGCAGATCGAGTACTATTTTTGTAACATCAAAGCTACCATCCAGAAGAAAAGATCTATCATCGTGTTTTTAATTTGTGAAAAAAGAAGGTCTTTAGTATTGTAATCGAGAAAAATCTATTGCTTGTTAATTAATCTGAGCCCAGTCAGAGAGAAGAGGGCAAGCAGCACTGTTCTGTGTGTGCCAGAATATAAAGAGCTGGTAATGGGGGGGATGGAATTAAAAGCAAGTTTTGAACTGTAATTTCAGAAGGCGAGAAATTACAGCAGCGGGCTATTTAGGCACGCAAACGGAGATGTTTGACTTATTTTTAGAGAGAACAAGAAAGATAATCAGTGGATCTGGAATTAGGATGGGAAAAAGCAAATAGAAGGCAAGCTCTGAGTCAGCAGAGAAGACCAGCCCTGGAAGAAGCCTGTCTGCAATCTTTGCTTCTGGTTTCAGAGAGCAGAAGCTCCTAGCTGTGCTTGGGCTTGCTGGCTGTGTGCCTTCAGGCTTCCCCCCCTCCAGTCCTTGTGTGTTACAGTGAGAAACGATATATTGGTCTCATTTTGTCTCCAGTTTAAAAGGAGAAAACAAGGGAGACGTCATGCACGTGTTCAAGTCAGAGTGAGGTTGCTCTGTGCATTGTAAGCGAATTTTCACTGTGAATTACATTGTAGTGATGCTCTGCAGCACCTCATGACCCTTTTTCTCCTATTAAAGCTGTCTATGCAGCTGGCATACCCTCGTAACTTCAGAATTCAGAAAATTGCATTAGCTGAGGATCTTGCACTGTGTGTGTATGTATATATTTGCTCTGGGTTCTAAATTTCCAACTATACCATACTTCTCTATGATACGAAGCCTCTTATGGGACACAATAACAGCAAATCTTGCTTTTGAAATTGTTGGGCACTCACTGCAAGGTGATGGGAACCTGCAGCTCTCGCTGCCTTCAGGAGAAATTGGGTATTTGCTACAAAAAAGACAAGTGAACAGGGCAAGAGCACCAGAATAATAATTTTTTAACGGGAGGATTTTTTAAGAAAACCATAAACAGTCTGTGGCACTAATTATGATTGTGTGTTGGCTGCATAATGGTACAATGGGACAGAATTCAAATTGCTGGGTGCGGGTATGAATCAGGCGTAGTATTTTTCATATTTTAACAAGTTTGGACTGCATATAAGTTACAACACAACTGCATACTTGTGCGCCTGGAAGGCTTGCTTTTAGCATAATTAGGAAATCCGGTATGCTTAGCAAAATCCCTGCAATTATTATCAATCTTAACTACCTGGTTTTGTCTAAGAATAAATGGTGCTCTTCGTCAGGGCTCATCACTACGCTGTTCTGGAGTCTTCTCTTTGAGGGTGACGAAGCTCTACAGTTGTCACGTCGTCCTTGCAAAAATAGGATTGTTTGAGTGAACAATCTCTTTAGGACTTTGCTTTTATCCCTCACAGCAGTGCCTGAGTGCTGCAGCCTCCATTTATGGATGATGAGTAAAGAACTTTGCTTAGGAGTGGAAGTAGCAATGTTTAGTTGTTTTTAAGTCACTAATTGTAGAAAATAGCTTTTTCTGATGTAGTAAGAATATTTCTTACCTGCTAGCCTCAAAACTAGCGTGCCTCCCCTATGAGTTGGGTAAGGTTCTGCTGTGGGCTCGCCCCGTGCTTTGTTTAGCCCTTGGGCCAGGAAAGCAGCCAAAGCTCAAAGACAGTGGCACAAAGGTGTCCGTGGCCTCACTTCTTCGGAGGCTGAAAACTCCTAAAAAGTTGCTGTGGATCAGCTCTGGTTAGTGGGACTTGCCCATTTCTGTTTCGTACCCGGTCCTGCTGCGGGCTGAGGCTGGGTGCGGGGCTGGGGGTGCAGCGGGAGGCACGAGGGGAGGTCCCTGGGGTTGCAGAGCTCCGGGAAGCAGGCACACAGAGGGCACGCAGCTGGAGACAGGTGGTTGATGGAGTAATTAGTTTCCATCTGCTCCTGTCTGTATTTGAAACCTCAGGAATGATCCTCCTTGTAAGATGCGAATCTAATTTCAAAAGGGAGCACTATTTCTGAAGTGCAGCAGCTTCTGCAAGCCCTGGCCTCCCCTCCTGCGAGGGGAGATGCTCCGGTGGGGCTCACCGGCGGCGTGAGGACCTGGACCCAGAGCAGGAGGCAGATGTCACCTAGCAACTTGTCCCTGTTGCAGGAGTCTTCGTCGGAGGGGATGAAGGTGACACTTGGCTGCTATTTTCAGACCCACGCTTCCTGGTGGCTGTTGCTGCTTTATTTATTTATTTCCTTTTGCTGAATCATAGACCTGGAGAATACTTCTGAGGTCACCAGAACGCTGTCCTCGGGAGGCAAGTCCGAGATTGTTTGTCCTGATGTATTTTGCTGCCTGCTTCCCGTGGCATACAGTCCCTTAAAATGGAACGTGAGAGGCCACCTGCGCTTCCCTAATGAAGCTTTCCTGCTGCGACGAGTTTCTTCCCCACTTCTTATTTTAAAATTAATGGAGGTGCCCAGAGCTTAACACTGGCTTTGCCATCAATGTTTCCCCAGCTGGGCACAGCCCCAGTGTGACTGCAAGCACTGAGTGAGGGCTGCGTCCCCTGGCACCACCACTGCCCCCCGCTCAACCCAGATCAGTTGTTTTTTTTCCCATTTCCTCCCCTGCGTGCTCCCTTTTTCCAAGTTCGCAGCCTCTTAGCACTTAAGAACCGTCCTTGCATATTTAGGTAACTTTTGTCAGCTGAAGACAGGCAGCGATATTAAAGCTGCAGCTCAGAGGAAGCCCCAGTCCTGCTCACAGCTGTGATTTGGGCCACCTGCGGCAAGGGGCAGTTGCAGCAAAGCCGTTAACGTGGCATTCACCTGCTGTCACTGCACTGCGACTGCTTGCTGCAGTCAAAGTTTGTTTATTGGGGGGGATCCTTGTGCAATAAATAGTTATTCACTACTTCTTGTCATAGCCTTAATTTAGGATATGGCTCATGCATTAACAGTGCCGTACCAGCCAAATACATGGCAGGATTACTGATTTCCTTCCAGAGCAATAGAAAAAAAAAAAGAATAAAAGAAAAAAAAGAAAAAAGAAAAAAAAGAAAAAAAGCTTCTAAGTCTGCCTCAGTTCTTATAAACTCCTGTGGCAGTTTTTGCAGTTCCTCTTGTGGTCTGGCAGTGTCTGGTTTTCAGACACCTGAGTGTCGCTGGTTCAGAGCACGCTCCTCGGGCTGTGGTTTGAAGCATTTCTGAAAGTCAGGCCCCGTGACACTGAGCTTCGTGTCCCAAAAGTGAGAAACGGGGTGGGCACGTGCGAGCATTCCTTGTGGCTAGTGCAAGGGTGTATGTGGGTGGTGCAGCAGAGGTTATCTGTAATTATCTCTGCCCTCAGGTGGTGTTCGGTTCTTGTTTTCAGGCCTATTACCTCCTTTCTTTTATGCTGTCACTAGGTGTGAGGCCACCCTGCCTGCAGTAGGACTGGTACCAAACCCCTGCCGTGTGCTGAGGTGCCGGGTTATGTTTGGTGAAGCTGGGATTGGAGCAAGGGGGCTCGGCTCACACACCAGTGCTCTGGGTGTGGGTGTCTCTGCATCCTGGCCCTGTGTTCTTTGAGTATTTCCTTGTGGGCTCCAAACTATTTTGAATCTCTGTCATCCACTTTGAAAAGTAGATGCTGATATCCGTGCTTGCCCGTGCAGTTACAGGCAGCCGGCACAAAGCTGCTTCCTGGCACTGGGCACGGGGTGGCAGGGGACAGACACCCCCTCCCCTGGCCTCCCTGGGGTGCTCAGCATCCTCTTGGGCTCTGGGTTTTCCTACTTCAGAAGTGCAGTAATCCCGCAGCTTTACAGAGAGTCTGGGTTCCTCATCCAGCCTTCAACAAGTCTGTTTCCCTCCTAGGAATCTGCATTTCTTACCCAAAAAAAGCAGCTTTTCTTTGCCCGCTGAATTCCCCTCCGTCTCTTCCCGTACCTCTGAAGCAGAAGTTTCTATTTCCAGGTGGCGTGGGGGTCTTTATTTCTTGTTGTTGTTTCTCCTCAGCTCTTTGTGCAGTGCTGGTGGCTGGGCTCTGCAGCCCTTCCCCACCCGGGGGACACCGCGGCGCAGCAATGCCCGGCTCTCGGCAGCATCCAGCACCCGCCGTGGGGCTGTGCTGGGCGTCCTCCTCCTCGGCTCCTGCAGCGTGAGTCATCGGGGCCCAGCTGCGCTTTTCTCTCCTGTAGGAAGAGGGAGGTGGCACAGGCGAGTCCCTGTTTCTGCCGTGCAAATTGCACCCTTCGGCTCGCCGCAGGAGGAGCGTGGAGGAGACGAGCGGAGGGTGCGGGCGGAGGAGTCCGTCTGCCACGGAGCAGGGTGCTGGGCGGGAGGCTCAGTGCAAAACAACCACCAAAAAAAAAAGGCAAAAGAACAGGCTGACACCGTTGCTGCCCAACTTGAAGCTGTTTCCTCTTTCCCTGAGAGCATGTGGGGGTTTTGCAGAAATCCACTGTGCAACTGGAGAAAAATTTGCCCGATTTTGGCCTCGGGATGGAGAAGGGCGAGTCCATGGGGCTGCTCTCTGCAGGCAAGGGAAAGAAATTTCCTGGAGGTGACCCTGAGCCCTGCGGAGCTCTGGCCTGGTCCTGCCGAGGCATTTTGCTTTTCTGTTCAAACAAGAGGGCAAAACCAGGACACCTCTGCGATGCCCTCTGCTTTTTCACTGTTCAAAGAGCAAATTTCTTTTAAGCTGTCTTTGGAGTATTAGGAGGTCCTCGTGGGACGCGAAGGCTGCGCTCTCTGGGTGCACCGGGGGCTTTGCTCCTCTGCTTGGAAGTGCTGCACCTGCTGAGAGCGGGGAAAGTCCTCGTCCCCCTGGGGTGCTGTCCTCAGGGCTGCAGCTCCCCGTCCTCCTTTCAGCCCGAGCTTTGGGGTGGGAGCAGGGGCTGCTGCGGTGTGGGGGGCTCCCGGCAGCCCTGGCTGGCGCTCCCAGGCTGCTTGTGCAGCAAAGCTCCAACAGCACAGCAGAGAAAGGTCCCACAAAATGAGCTGGCAGAAGAAAAGCATCCCCGGGGCAGCTCAGCAGGGTGCCTTGGCTGGGGGAGATGTGCCGGGGCCCAGGGCTCGCTGGCACCCGTGCACTGCTCCGGGAGCAGCAAAGGGCACGGGCTCGTGCTGCTGGCTGTGGGCATCGAGCATCCAAAGCAAGTGGGTTCGGGCTCCCCGAGCCCCCTGGGGTTGTGCTCTCCCTCCGGTTGCCCCCACTGCTGCATTCTGATCGGTGCAGATGTGCTCGGCTCACGACACACGTGGGCGCAGCTGCGGTGACACAAATCCCTATGAATAGCAGCACAGCCCCTGTAAAACGCTCAGTCCCCTTTGTGAGCCTCCTGCTTTCCCAAATTGCTTTGTGTACAAAGAAACACAATTCTTGCAGTTCCCCTGCCTCCGAACGGCTCCAGCTGAGGCTGCGGGTTCCCTTTGTGGGTGTCGGCAGCGCGGGCTGGCGGAGCAGGGCTGCTCGGGGCACGGTGCCTTTTCGCAGCGAGCAGCAAGTGGGTGGCATGCCTTGAAAGAGCCATCGCTGCCACGCGGAGCGGGGAAGGTCACCGTGCCCGGTGCTGCGTGCGGCCTCGTGAGTCCTGACAAAGGAGAGCTGGGCAGCCGTGGATTTGGGACCGAGCAGCAGCAAGGGGAGCCGTGCAGCCTGGCAGTGAGGATGGGCACAGCGTGCTGCGGGGTCCTTGGGGCCAAAGCCCTCTGCACAGCTCTGGTGGGCACGGGGAGCGAGGTCCCTATACCCATCCTGTACCCAGAGTAACACCCAAACCTCTCCTGTCCCAGGTCACTACATCCTGTGGCAGCTCCTCTGCTTCTTCACCTTCTCGCCTCGCTGTAGACCCCACTCTCTGCACAGCTCAGATTTTGTCCGTTCCCACCGCAGTGTGGGCTTTCTTCCCTGCTTCTGCCTTCCTCCGGGCCTCCTGACGGTGCAGGGAGGCGGCTGGGCCCCACAAGCTCGGGGGAAGCTCTGACCTGGGAATGGCTCCAGGTTTCGTACGTTTGCTGCAATGCCTAATTCCTTTCCCTTCTCCTTCAGGAAAACCAATTAAAACAAAAAAAAAAAAACAGTGCAGGAGCAAAGAGTGCAGATAGGAGCTGCTCCCCCCAGCTCCGGCCTCTGTGTCCCTCTGGTCTCTCCCGGGCTGTTCACATCCTCACCCCGTCCTCCTGCATCTCCCCACCAGCCTGGGATGGAGCTGGCCAGGACGGAGGCAGCTTTCTTGCCGTGCTACAGCTGCTGCAAGTGCGTGATGCTGCGCTGGAGCAGGCTGCAGAGCCAACCCTGCGTGTGTGTAGCATCGCCGTTCCAAAATCACTCATCTTTATTCAGGATTTGGGCGCTCGAAGGAGAGGAAGCAGGGAGTGCTGTAGGGGAGAGGCCCGGGACAGGAGTGCTGCGGGTCTTTGAAGCCTCTCTGCGTGTTGTGCATGCTGTTCCCACATGTGCTGTCCTTCCTGCAGCTCTGCCCGTCCGCAGCCTCAGCCTCCTCCAGTGCCACCGGTGTCCCCTGGGGCTCGCGGCGAGGGTGCCCTGAGCCCCGCGCCAGGGGACGGAGCTGGCACAAGGAAATCAGGGGGTGAAAGGGGAGAAAGGGCACCTCGGCAGGAGGCAATAGCAGTGCTCCGAGGGCAAGGAGTGCTTGGTGCTGCTGCTGGGGGGCTCTTTGCAGCAGCAAACCACACAGACGTTGCCCTGGGAGGCTGGCACTCGCCTGGCCGCGCTGCGGGGTGTTGCAGGGGCCGGGGCGATGTGGGGCCAGCGCTGCCCGCCCGGGCCCCAGGCTGGTGGCAGCAGACACAAAGCAGGGAGAGAACAACCTGGGAGCGATCCCAGGCTGCAGGCAGCTGCCTGCACAGTGCTCGAAACAGTTAACAGGCAGCGAGCCCGCGCTGGTCCTCCCACCAGCATGAGCTCAGCGCCGCTGCCGCCAATCCCCGCTCCCTGTGGCAGCAAAAGAGCCGGGAGCCCAAGCTGGGAGCCAGAGCAGCGGCTGCCCCAGCTCCAGCCCGGCCGCACGGAAGCGTCCCGAGCCCCGGGCAGTGCTGGCCATGTAGGATCCGGCCTCGTCCCTCCTGCGTGGGCAGCAGGACCGCGACCCGCATCCCGCCCGCGCCCTGCGCCCGTCATTCCCAGCTGCTCTCGCCAACATGATGGGCTGCAAGTCCAACTCACTCACTTGCCTGCAGGGAGGAAAAGCGGGGCTGCCGCTCGCCACGGCCACGGACTCCACCGCCACGCTCAACAAGCTGGCCCTGGCCACGGGTGGGACTGAGAAATCCTGGTACCGCTGCATCTTCCCCTTCGGCATCGTCTCCGTGGTCATCGGCGTGGCGGCGACGTGCATCACCTTCACCATCAATGGCCCGCAAATGGACATCGCTAAGATGGTCTCTGTGGCCACCCTGATCTTCGGGGTGGGCCTGCTGGTGGCCGCCTACGTGTGCTGGCGGGCCAAGCGGGAGAGGCAGCGGAAGAGGCAGCGCCAGGAGCCCGTCTCCTTAGAGCAGGGAGCCCTATGACACAGGCTGGGGTCAGAGGCTCGGCTCCACCTGGAGACCCTGCTCACGGACCCCCCTCTCTGTTCCGTGGCACAGGGGGCACAGCACTGGCTTTGAGGCACCCGAGGAGGTCCGGACCCTGCCCGAGGACAGCCTGCCGCCATCCTCAACCCACCGAGCCACGGCACGGCCGGCACGCAGCCATCCCTGCTTCTGCCACGGGCTGCAGGCAGCTCTGTCCCCCAGTGCCCACGCTGTGGCTCGCCCAGCCCCTTCCCACAGCCAGCGTGGAGAAACCCCGCAAGCAGCTCTGCAGAACGCCACCGGGTCACCCGGCTGCTCCGGACCTCACCGGCCCCACGGCTGCAGAGCCGACGGAGCTGCTCCGAGCCTGGGGATGTGGCAGCTTGCAACAGCCCAGAAACCTCTGCTCAGTGTCAGGAGAAGCCAGCGGCACTTTTGTCCCCTTTCTGTCGGTGGTGGCACGAGGACCCTCGCCTCTCGGGACAAGCGGAGTTTGGGGAGATGCTCGCTGGGTGCGCAGAGCGCATGGGGAGGCTCGGGGGGGCTCAGGGAGAGGCTGGGGGGAGGCAGCAAGCATCGGGGCGTGAGCTGGTGGCATGAGAGTGGGGGACGGGGCTGACACCCGTGGGTGCTGTGGGTCAGGCAGGCGGGGGGCAAGGGAGGGGGGCTCAGCCGCAGGCAGGGCGGGTGGGTGTCTGCTCGGCACGGCACAGGGGGTGGAGGAGGACACCCACCGGGCCCTCACTGCCCACCCGGCGTGACCCTGCCACAGTTTTTTTGGGGGGCAGGTCCCCTCCGGGGGTCTCTGTCTGCTCGGGATGCCTGGGGAGAGGGGCTTGTGCTGTGAGCTCACAGTGGCAGCCCCCGGCTTGGGGAGTCTGAAAGTAATCGTGGTCTGGTTCCCAGCGCTGTGGTTGGATAAGGAGCTGCAGTTGCATTAAAAAGGAGCAATTCCATCTTTACTGCTTCTTTGTAAACTGTGCAACGAGGCTTCTCCTTCCGCTCTTCGCACGGAGCTTGGAGCTCTTTAAGACCAAGCAGGAGAGGCAGCGGGGGGGTTCCAGCTCCTGGGGCTCCCCGCCACCGTGCCCCCAGGCAGCCCCACACCCGGAGGGGCCTCCCAAACCCAGCCCTCCTCCCGGCTCCTGCCCGACAGACGGACGTGCCAAGAGCTACAGAGAGCAGCCGCGCTCCGTCCGCCCGGCAGCTGGAGGCTGTCCGTGCGCAGCAGGAGGCAGGGAATGGGGCCAGGAGCTGCGAGCAGGGGCAAGCGGGAGGGAAGCTGCGCTCCTGCGGGGAGCGGGGGGCCTCTGACCCAACTCAGCTCTCAGTCCATCCCTGAAATTAAACCTGGAGGAAACCTGTCTGTGTCCTGCATGGCACAGCCAGCGTGCTCCAGAGACCCGTGGGGGGATGTCGGGACTTGGTGTCCCGGTGCTGGGGCCGGGCTCAGGTGCCCGCACGGTTTGGGCCGCTCAGGGGCAGCTCGGCCGTGGCTCCTCTTCCCCAGGCAATGTTAGAGAGGCCAGCCCCACTCTGCAGTGGGTGATGAGTTTAGCAGGTACCTCAGCCTCAGCAGGTTTTTTTGCAAGCCCGATGGTTGCTTCAGGGTGTTGTGTATCCAGAGTTCATGGTTCTGGTGTCGCTTTGGGAGGCAAAGCAATGGTTTCACCCGCGCTCCCTCGAGGTGCCAGCCCCCTGTCCCCCAGCGCTCACTGCCATGGGAGCCATGCGATGCCATGCAGGGGGATGTTACCACGTATTATTTTTATTTTCTCCTTATTGCTACAAGTATTCCAGCCACCACGTTTGCTGCTGCCTGCTCACACCCCCTGCTTGCCCCCTCCACGTGCACCCTGCTGCAGGGCTTCCCAGTGCCCACCCCCGGCCAAGCAGGGGGCTGTGTCCGCAGTCTTGTCCGGTGGCACCCCACAAACACCCTCCTGCTGCTCACCCCGAAAAGCCAGGGCGGCAGCCGAAATAGCCATGGCATGAGCTGGGGGGGCCCCACGGGTACAGGCAGGCAGCAGACGGCGCTGGGAGCGGGGGCTCAGCGGGAGCCCTGCGCGCACAGACGGGCGCTTCCAGCCTGAAATCGCTGGCGCCGGGCCCTGTTCCATCACGCCTGCTTTGATCTCAAAATAGAGCTCCCCGGTGCCCCATTGCCTCTGTCTTTCTGCTCAGAAAGAGCTTGCTTGGGGCGGCTTGAAGTGGGGCAGTGCTCACCTGGCGAGGCGGAGCAGTTCCTGGAGAGAGCGCGGGTGAGCCTGAGCCGCTCGGGCAGGGAAGCGTTGTGCAGGCTGCTCGTTTCCTTTGTTGCTGTTAAAAGCTTTACTGGATTTGAGTTCTGTAGTAAGACGCACACACAAAAATCCCTCCTACCGTCTTCAATAGTTTTATTTACGTGGATGGACTCTGGCAAGTTCCCCCGTGAGACACCGCTGTAGCACACTCGTTGAAGGGTGAGATCTAAAGAAAATTTACCTCCTTAAAGAGCACAGAGTTATTTTTTTGGCTGCAGGAATACATGGCTGGAAAGTTATGCCCTGCTCAGTAAAGACACCGGGAGCAGGAAGATAAAAGACCTGCGTGGTCAGAGCTCACACGCACAGCACCCAGCTGCCCGGCTGCCATCCCCTGGTTCCCCGCTGGCACCGCCGTGTCACCCATCCTGGGGCAGCAAGAAGGATGGCACTGGTGGCTCTGTGCTGGCATTATCCCTTGTCCTCAGGTCCCTGCTGGTGCCATTGCAGACACCTGGGAGCTTCCTGCCCGCAGCTCTTCCCTTCCCTTTGCAAGCCAGGGAGGCTCTGGAGAGTATCTCACTGCGCATCCCATGTGGCATCCTTCCCACTCATCCCACCCAACCATCCCAGACACGCACCCCACCCGGGGAACCTATTGCACATCCCAAGACCACTTTGTGGGGTGCCTGGGAGCCGTCCTCCACTCTTTGTGCCTCAGCCCTGGTTGGTCACAGAGGGCAAGAGTCTGGGTCTCCCATGGGAGCGCAGTTTGGGGTGAAGTTGGCTCAGGTGGCTGCCTCGTGGTCCCAAGCAGCAGGTCACTCTGTGGCCAGGAGTGGGGCAGTGCCTCGGGCACGCAGCCCTGTGGCTCTCCTGTTGCCATCTGGGGCTACAAGACGCTGTTTGCATTTTCTAGGTCGAAAGAATTAAAAATGAATAAACCTGTAAAGCTCGCTGTAATGGCAGTCTTTGTCTGCTTCGCTTCCGACCCCCACCAAGCCCCTCGGGCTGCTTTTGTGGCTTACAGTGTAATGGAAATATTCCCCTGTTCTAAGGACCCCAAACTTGCCTTGAGTTATAGCCTCCCCAAGGCTTTCTCCATGCTACCAATTTCTCCACATTACTGCGTTCAGCTCTTGTGACAGAGATGTGTCCCGTTTCTGCCAGCTGCAGCCAAACCCGCTGTCAGCATTAACAGGCTTAAAAGGAAAAGAACGGTTTCGTTGCGCCTGAGCAAAGGGTTAAAGTCTTTGTTACCAGATTGGGAACAGCTACAAAGGGGAAGCTTAAAAATAAAAACACGCATCCTCACAACGCGGCTGACGTTAGTTTCTTGCAGCCGACGTGAGCGGCTGCCCCAGCTGGAGCCGCGGCCGCCCTGGCTGAGCCCAGCACGCAGGGGCCACGCGGAGCTTCGCACCACGTCCTCGGGGCTCCTCGCTTCTCCCGATGTGTCCCTCTGGGCCTGGCTTTCCAGGCACGGGGCAGCCGGGAGAGCTGCTGGTCAGAGCCTGGTCCGAGTCGTAGGCACAACGCGAGTGTCCTGCACCCGGCGCTGCTCCCTGCGCGTTAAAAACAAGCCCACGTGCCTGGGGAGGTGAGGAATTGCCAACAGGATACCTGGCTCCAGTTCCGAGCTGCCAACAAAATAATGAGTAACTCCTAGACAGCTGGGCCGAATTCACGGGTAACAAGCTAATTTATTTACTCCCCTTGCAGTTATTTTTTTTGCAGAGAGGCGAATGAAATTTTTAACAGCTTTCTTCCCTGCCTCTGCGTGGATGGTTTTGATCTCCCAGGGCAAGGAGCAGCGTCCTCCCAGGGGAGACATGCAAGGGGCTGGGGCTGGGGGGCTGAATGCCAGGCACTGAATCACCATTTGGAGGAGAGTTTTGAAAATAGGGAAATTACCAACAGACCACTTATCCCAGCACCCCCTCCACCAGGACATTGCTCAAACTTTGGTTTAAGAATCCTCCGATGGGCAATCTCAGAATACCTTGCTCTTACAGGAAGGTTTTTTTTTTCCAAGTAAGTGCCGTCTGTGCTGCACAGGAATATTGTAAAGCCTCGGTGCCGTGACTCAAACACAGGTGCAAAGGAGCAAATCTGGGCAGGCCCCGCTGCAGATGGAGCCGGGGACCCGCAACCCCCAGGGAGGTCCCACGGGGGAAGCCACTGTTGCAGGCAGGCTGCAGCCACGGGTCCCCACAGCAGGATCCCTTGCAGCGCTCTGGGCATCGCCCATCCCCAGTGGATGGGCCAGGGCCACCACACATCCCTGGTCCGGGCTGGAAATGCCTTAGGTCAAAGCCATCCCTGGGCTCCCATCCATCCTGTGCCCGCTGCAGGGTCACCCTGCCCCGAAGCCGCATTTCCCCAACGCTCCCAAGGTTTGGAGGTGCCCAGCTGTTGAGTCAGCTGAAGGTACCTCCCGCCTCAGCCCCGAGTTTATTAACCTTGTTTGTCACCATGGCACCAGAGCACATCTTAAATGAATGCTTAATCCTCCTTGCACAAACAGTATCATTACATCATGAGGCATTTCCACACTCTGCCAGCTGCGGAGAGCAAACCTCCGGTGACACCGGATGTCAACAGCAGTTCCCCAAGCTGGGGTTAAAAACAATGTGTGTTTTACCACAAGACAGAAAAAAAAATCCTCTATAAGCGTAATTGCTGGCAGCAAAGTTATTGGAGCAGTGCCCAGAGACTCACCGGAGTCAGGAACCCTCGCTGGCAAGCGAGCAGCGCAGCATCCCTGCCTGAAGATGCTCACACAGCGAAGGGAACAAGGCGTGAGTTGCACTCTCCTCCTGGCAGAAAGGAGCTGAGGCACAGAGCAGGGATCTGGCCATGTTGTACCTGTGGTATCTGACACAGCTGCGGCTCGTGCTTGGCTCTTCCACGTGCTGAGCACCTGGTGAGGCTCCCAGCAGCGGGATGTGCAGAGCCAGTGCGATGCAGCCAGGCACCGGCCCTTCTGCAGTGTCCTGCTGGTTACAAAATCCCCATTTTCACCCCAAGAATGCACCGCACTCTCCACAAGCCCCACGTGCTTCGTTGCCTTTCATAAACTCCCCCATGACCTCCCTGCCTGCATCTGGGTGTTCCCTTCTCCGCTGGAAGAATTTTGATCTGTAAAAGGATTTTGTTTTCACTCATTGATTTTACAAAAGTCAGGTACCAAACGGCGTCAGGCAATGAAATGTATTAAAAAGGCTATAAAGACCGTGACATTATCAGGGTGAAATGCCAGAGACCATTACATCATTACGGCTTGCTGCTCAGCTGCAATCGGTTTCTATTAGGGGTGTGGGCAGCCGCTGAGCCTCGCCAGCACGGTGCTTTCGCACGTCCTGGTGGTTGCTCCCGTGCTCCAAGCTGCAGTCATGGTGTAAAACCTCACTTTTGTACTTAAAGGTGTGAAAAACTGGACCTACCTGCACTAAGTCAGGTCGCGATATAAAGTACGCGCTGAGGTATCTTAAAAATCCAGGCCAACCAGCAGATATTTAATAGTAGACGAGTTGGAAATGGTTAAGGTGGGGGTTATGCAGGCAGCCAGGGGCTGCATAAAACTTCGTCACCCCTCTTAGTGACAAGCAGGCTCCCCAGCGACGCGCTTGGTGCTGCGGGCACCCCTCTGCAGAAGGCACAGGAGGCGCAGAGCGGTCCCGCAGTACGGCACCATGGCTGTGGCTGGCCTGGGAGCTGGTCTGGAAGGGGCAGGTGGTTTTCAGGCTTTGGAGAGGAGATAAGAAGTGGGAGCCAGGAGAAGTAATGGCAGCAGGAAAAAAAAAAAAAAAAAAAAAAAAAAAAAAAAAAGAGAGGCCAGCGGAGAGGTTTTGTTTGAACTGAAGTGGCATTTGCTAGCGCTGCCGGGGCTGTAGAGCTCTCACCGACATTTCTTGCAGAGCAAATTTACTCTAGCTGAACAAGATCAAGGCAGTGACACTTCTTTAAAAGTACACCTCAAATTATACTTAACTTTTTGTTTGTCTCCATTGTGCAGAGTTCCACTTAGAAACTCAAAAATAAAGCGTGAATGAGTTTGTCCTCTCCTGTCGAGGTGTCAGGAGGTGTGCAAGCCCCTCTCTAGCTGGGCGATGCCATGGTCCTGACCCGCTGAGTAAGGGCACCCCACGAGCACTGCTCCCCGCATCCAGCACCCCTGCCACTGCAGCTTTTTGCACTGCGTCTCGCTGAGGCTTGCACAATGCTCTGAGGACTTCGTTGTTTCCTCATTCTGCTGACAACAAAACGTTGTTTTACTTGGAGTCCTCTGTCCTGGACTGCTTTCTTGAAGAGCTGCCCGGTGGAAACCCTGTGGGGCCAGCACAGCAGTTAGCTTTTGCTCAGGGCACTCGCTGAATGAGTTGTTTGCTCTGGTTTTTCATTACGCAGAGCTGTTACGGGTATGTAGTACAAGGTCAAGCTCCTTTGAAGCATTTTGTTATTTTTCTTCACATGGCACCCAACAGTCACTTTTGAGGGAGAAAAGCATTAAGCCATGCCAGAGCTCAGCAAAACGCATCTCAGTGAAGGCACCACGGCTCCAGCTCGTGCCCCGTGGGTAGTTTTTGGCTGCCTGGTTTTACTCTTGTTTAGCTTTTGTTTGCTATATCTACTTTTGCTGAACTTCACGAAGTGCCCGATAAAGGCTGAATTCGCAAAACTTGAAGGCTGTAGGCAGAGGCACATGACAGTGCCCCAGCTTGGTAAAGCACTTCCGTGGGATTTATTTTAAGCCTCTGTTCAAGACCATATGCTGAAGCGTTTTGCCAGAGCTAAGAATGGATCTGAAGCTGTTGGGGTTTTTATACATCCTTAAGTGATTCCCTGAATCCAGCCCGAGCTGGTGAGTTCACAGCCTCCTCCACCCGGGGAGCAGGGCTCTGACCCTGCTGGGACAGAACAACGAGCCGGCAGCGCTCAGACTGCTGGCCATTCAGGATGAAAAAAGGTTCAGCCTTCCCAAATGTTCGGTTTGGGGGTGAAGTAGGCAAACAAACACAAATATTTGGAAATTCCTGGGCAGTGCCACTGCACTCCCTGCGTCCCAGGGAGCTGGGCTGTGCTGGGGGCTGCATCACCCTGCTCCCGGGTCGCCACGCACATGGTAGTCTCCCTGGGAGGGAGCCACCAGGGAGGAAAAGGATTCCCTGTGCTGCAGGCTGAAGAGGAGCTGACTGGCATTTCTAAATCACCACCACTGCATTTTTCTGTCATTTGGGTTTTGATAGCTGGGCTTTCGTGGCTCCCCAAAGTGGGAGTGGATGAGGGACAGCCACGCGCAGAGCCATGCGCACCGTCTCCTGCAGGCACAATGCACAAAGCCAGACCCACTGGGGAGTGAGCACCAAAACCAAGGGCTCCATTGTTCGCTGCTCGTGTGGATCAGCTTTCAAACCACTCAACTGAGATGTAATAAAAATAACAACACGCTGGAAAGCAGCTTGACCCTGTACTACGGCCTTCACAAAACTCACTCTGGCTGTTGTGAACGTGGGCACTTCTGGAGTTGGAACTTCAGTGTCGAAATTGGTTTCTGGAGTTTGGTGTTCAAAATCCTCCAAGCTATGGGAGCCCTTCATGCAGCAGCAGAGAGCAGTGGCACACTGTCACTGAAAATGGATATCCAGCCTCGTACAATAGAAAGACAATGCCAGCATGAACAGGAGGCCTGGTGACGGATGGCATTTTTTCGGAAGGATCTGTCTGAATCCACCCAGGCCTGCCTTTCTTGTGGGCTAAGATTTAATAAAACCATTAAAAATACACACTTCATTTTTGGACCAGAACCTATTATTAGGGCTGAAGGGGAGCCATGCGAGCCTCGGAGAGGTGATGGCACAGGGTCAGAGTGGAGCAGCCTCAGGGCTGCCCTCAGTGGGGCTGGTGGGCACCGGACCTGACCTCTTCTGTGCTGGCTCCTGAAGTGCTCCAACTGCAGCAGCCCAGGGCCAAGGGCCTCTCACCTCTCATAATGGACCTGGGAGCTCTCAGGCATTTGTGCTCTAGAAGAAAGAAGAAAGTTTTAAAGCCTTCTGGCCTCTGCTCCTTGCCTGTGCTGACTGGGAAGTCTGCAGTGCCCAGAGGTGAAGGCAAACACCGTGCTGGTGCTGCTGGGGCTCGGCCACGTGGCCAGCATCCAGCATGGGCTGCCAGCCACGGGCAGGAGCAAACCCCAACACAACCTCTTTTTGTGAATCTTCCTTCTGACCACACATGAGGAGACCTTGACCTGTGCCTTGGTGTCCTGGTTTCAGTTAGAACAGAATTAATTTTCTTCCTAGTAGCTGGCATAAGGACTTGGGCATAAGGACTTGTGTCCCTGCTGCACTCCTTCCCCACACTGCTTCCACGCACAGGTCAGCCTGTGCACGGCTTTTTGGCTTTTTGGCTTCTGCAAAACCTCTCCCTCCCTCCGCAGCAATGCAAGGCAGGGACTTGAGGGAGCGTAGCTGGATTTCATGAGACACCAGTTTTAGGTTTGCTGTCTTTCAGCCTGATCTCCCTGCTGCTCATTCATTAGGAGACAGCAGAGCACAGCAATCTTCTTCGCGACATTTCTGTTGTCCACAGCTTTCTGTTGTCTCCCTTTCCTGAGGACCTATGCGGAAGCAGGAGCATGCCTTCAGGGGCAGCACACATAGAAGCTGAATGCCTTTTGCTAAAGGCTTTTAGGACTGAACAGTGAAAACCTTTTAGTGCTGGCACATCGCGCAGAATTAAATCCAATCAATCTAGTCCAGACATCACAGTGCCCCTATAGTGAAAGGAAGTTTTCATATTTGCTGCAAGAAGCATAGGAAAAAACTGATGATCTCATGCACAGGAAGAACACAAAGGGCTTCCTAAATTGAAGACTGCACCCACATACAGTTGGCAAGTGGCATTTGCCGTCCAAAGTGATTGGCACTCATGGCAGGAGGCAGCAGCAACAAATGTGGAAAGGCAGTGACTGACTGGGGAAGTATATGCCGAGAGCATAAACAAACATGAAATCTGTATGTTTTATCCAGAGGAGACCCTCATAGCTGAAGGCCGCTCGGGAACAATTGTTTTTCTTCCAGATTTGATGTGGAATAACAACAGCTCCATTTTCCTGGAAGCCTTAGCCTACTAGCACGCAAAACCCATCCCTGCACACAGGGCTGTCGTACCGCCGGAGCTGCCAAGGCATCCTTACTTTTTCCAGTTGGAAATCTGCTTCAGGCTGAATAGGGTGGGTCAGGGCACTTGTCTGTGTTTTCTGGACATCTGGAGTATGTTGGGAGAGTGGTTCCCGCGGGGCTGGAGGATATCTGGAAAATTCAGACATGTGCATGGGTACAGCAACGCCACAGCAGGACCAAAATAAATGTTGCCGTCTGAACCGAGGGCGGACCTTGTGAAGAGTCTGTGACTACGAGCTAACGAGGAGAGGCACTTTACCAAATTGTCACACCAGAGATACAGAAAGGTGGCTGCAAGCGTTCAGGTTAACTTGCTTTAGGAAGCCAGCACAGCTGAGGAGAAGGCTGGCTGCTGATTGTACACATGCTCCGGCAGTGCCAACAGAGAGAGATTAACATCACTCACATCGGCAGGGCACGAAGCTGGAGCAGGGTTAACCTATTTCACATGGCATTTGCAATGCCTTGCTTGGCTGAGGGACGTGCTGACACGGTCACACACAGCTGCCTGCTCAGAGCCTGTGGGTGCATTAACCCTGACACCAGCGGACAGCGCTCTGCTGCAGGTAAGAAGCAACTGGACTCTCCAATCACCCTTGGGGCAAAACGTGTGGGCTAAATTAATTACGATTGACTTTTTATTCCCCTTGCTCTGGAGAATACCTCCAAACACACCCACAGAGCTGCTGACCAGGGCCATACCCTTGTGGTTTCCTCCTCCCTCTGGCCACAGGCTGCATCACCGCAGGTGGCTGGGGAGCCCCAGGGATGGGGCCTGGAGCTGCTGTGTGGCTGCCCCGTGTGCTGCACACGCGTTGTTGCTGCCCAGGGAGCTCCCAGGCACCAGGCCAGCAGCATTTATTTTTTTCAGTGCAACGATCTACTTCATCCCCTATGGGAATATTAGCAGGAAGGGGCTGTGCAGAGCCAGAAATCCCATTCTCCATTGGTACTCCCCTGGGGATTTTCTTAGAAGCCCTCTCTTGGGTCAGGGACCCCAGAGGCATTTCTCTGGGATTTTAATGCTCCACCTTCCCCCAGAACAACCAGCTTTCAGCTGCAGGCAAGAGCAGCCTGGCAGCACTTGTGGCACACAGCAGGGATCAGCAGTGTGTTTCGCATCCCTTGGGTGTCTCTGAGACCACTGCTCCGCTCCAGGGTGCCCCACACAGCCCGGGGGAGATGATGGGGCCTGGCTTCCACCACACAGCAGGTCCCCGGCCCACGACCAGCAGGCCTGGGCCTCATCTCATTTCGTGGCCACTCAGCCCCGCTTCCTGCTAGCCCTCGGCCTTTCAGCCTCCAGGCTTGGCCAGCAGACAGCAGGCGGCCCCCAGACGGCGTCTAATTGGGAATGTGCTCGCGTCGTCGTGCCGGCTCTGCTGCCACACTGGGAAATTTTGTCCTTAACCTTGCGGTGGGGGTGGGAAGCAGGGTGAAAAAAAAAAAAAAAAAAAAATTCTCCTGACAAACAAGCGGGGATTTTATTACAGCTTGTGTCACACCCGAGGAGTGAGAGCTGAGTCACTGCCAGGTACAGACAGTGACTGTGAGTCACCGCGGAGCCCGGCTCATCAATAACCCCAGTGCTCCTCGCCCAGCTCCGGCCCCGTTACAGGTGCCCAGTGCCGGGGCTGTGGTGCCGCTGGCCAGCTTCTCCCCCTCACCGAGGGGCCACCGGGCAGGCCTCACCCTGCCGGAGGTGGGAGCAGGAAGGCAGCAGGCAGCCAGCCATCCCCAGCGTGACACGGAGAGAAACTGGGGGCTGTGAAAGCGCTAAATCAGCGCAGAAATGCCAGCTGGTGTCTGTCGTCCTCCAAGCCCCAGAGGCCAAAGCTCTCACTCACGTGAGGATCTGCTTCTCTGCTGTGCTTCCTCACCCGGCTGCAACCAGCACCTCCTTGCCAGCAGAGCCTGGGGCTCCCCTGGCCGCCCCAAGCTGACCAAGGAGCTGCTTCCATGAACACCAGAGAGAAAAGAGTGCTTTTTGGGAGAAAAATGCACCCATTTGGTGATCTCGGGCCATTTCCTGACGGCAGGTGCTCACAGCCTAATTGGCAGCCAGCAGTGCCGGCGCTGGCTGTGCTGCAGGGAGCCCGGCGGCGAGGGGAGAGCCGGTGGCCACCCGCAGAGGGTGCTGAGTGTCACCGGGACCTCGTCCCCGGGCTGGCAGGGCTGGTGCTCTCTTTCTGCAGGGTGTCACGCTGAAAGCTTTGACTTTGCAAGAAGCCCCTTTTAGAGATAAACCAGACAAAATGAAACAATAAACCTCTTGAAAAAAAAAATAATAATAAAGGAAAAGAAGGGTAATTTAACACAGAGTTAATAAAGGCAATGAATAACCTGCCAAGTACCCAGGGGACAGGCATGGCATAAAGCTATCACTTAACGTCTGCGCTCGATTTTCTTTCCTAACTCAGCTGCCATTAGCATCAGGCCCCCATTTGCTGCCCTTGTCCTTCAGCACCTTTTATACCAAAGGTGCCCAAGCACTTCCCATTCTTTCATGTGCATCAGTCACCTCACTTGGTCCCAAAATACATCTGATAACGTGGGCGGCGTACGGCAGCATGCGATAATTAACATTACACAACAGCCTTAGGACCAGAAGCAAAGGATAAACTTGGTGCTGGATTGAAAATAAGCTGGGCTGTGTGGGACGAACCAGCCGAGCTGGAATTCAGCCACAAGCTCCCGAGCCCCGTGCGTGCCAGGGGTCTGGGGCTGGGCTTTTGCCATCAGGTCGGGAAGCCGCCAGCCTGCCCTCAGCCGCCACCACTTCACAGCGCGATGGGCTCGGCCTCGTCTCCAACAGAAGCCCCTTCCTAACATCTTCATATTTCCAGGAAACATTGGAAGGGGGCCCAGCCTGCCAGACGGCTTTTTAGAAATCGGGAAAGCAATCATGGTTTGAGAAAATTGCATTAGTGCCTCCTTGCAGCCACGGCCCGTGCATCCGCGTGAGTCACGCCTAGCAACCCCCGGCCCGCTCGCACCAGTGCGAGCACCGGGCTCTGCCTCCAGCCCCGGCTGATGGATGAGTGCTGAAGCACCGAGGCCGCACGCCTGGTGCGATAAAGCAAGGATGTCAAACGTTGCAGAGAGCACGGCGCACGCCAAGCCATCCCCACACGGAGGTCCCGTGGAAGCCCTGAGAAGTGGGTAAGGCGGCTTCTGGGCTTGCGAGGTGATTTATTGCTGCTTGGCATGTGAGATGCTGTGCAAACAGGGAGTGCGATGTGATATGGGGCCCTGGAGAGCTGCTCCCGGTGACCATTGGTGGCACTGCAGTGACAGGATCTCACACTGGGGTGACGCCAGGTGGGCACAGGGAGCCCAGGAGGACAAATGCCAGGAGCAGTTTGCTGATAGCAATGGGCTGCCCCTGCCCAGGAGGATGTGTCTGGGGGCATGGGCAGCCCCATCAACCCCAGAGCTGTCGGCACGGGCAGCATCTGCCATCGCCTGCCAGCAGCGCCGTGCAGCAGCGCAGACACACTGCTCAACTTGTCGCACAGCACAGAGAAAGCAGGCGAGGTGTCAGCACTCACACCCAGCCTGGCAAGGCATCCGCACATGCATGCAGTGCTGCAGGACACACAGACACACCTGGGAATGGCCCAGCTGCAGCAGGGAAGAGCCTGCGGCAAAATTCCCCTTTTGTCAGCGTCCAGGCTGGCCCACACAGGGGGTTTGGTGAACGCACTGCTGGCAGCTCTGTGTTCAGCAGCCTCAGCGAGACCAGCGATGCTTTCTGCTCCCAAAAGAGCTGTCCCTGCTGTCAGAGCTCTGCAGCCAAGGACGGTCCCGGCTGAGGCTGCCTCTCCCGTGGGGAGGGAAGGAGGCGCTGGCTGTGAAAGCTTTAAGCTCGTTAGCTGCTGCCGGAATGGGTAATTAGGTTGATTTGTGCAGGAAGCACACAGGGAGCAGCTTTCTTCTTCAGGAAGCACCCACAGCGAGGGCAGGACTCCCATCTCCCCTCGGAGCAGGGTTAAGGACAGAAGCTGGCTGAGCGACCGCTGTGCTGGGGAGGTCACCAGCGGCTCTGGAGCCCCCTGCTGCATGGGATGGGGTTGTGTGGCAGCCCAGGGCTGTCTCCTGGTAGTCTCTGGGCCCATGCAGGGGATGCAGGAGGTTGGTAGTGGGATAGCCCTGCCCAGGCTGGCCCCCATGGAGATGTAACTAGGGCTCTGGTTGCCGGTAGCTCCATCAGAACAAAAAAATCCACTTGTACCAGTGTGCCGTGAGGGCTCATGGTGGGTGCGGGGGACACAGCATCACTGTCCGGGAGGATCCTCACCAGGAGGGACCCCCCTGACCCCTCTGGCCCCCTACAGGGCGCTCAGCACCGGCTTTCAACAGGCACTAAATAGTCCCTGAGCTTTCTGATGTGGGATCAGACCCCAAACCCTGTCTGCTTTCTCTGAGCCTCGACACCCCGTTTCTCTCCCCGGAGAAGAATGTACGATCCGTTCAGTTAAACCTCATCATTAGTGGTGGAACCAGAGCCTGGAAATCTGGCACCGGTCCGCAGCTCTCCTCCTGACCCCACACATTTGTGGGGTGAGAGCGGAGGCAGAGGAGCGTTTCCTGCCCATGCCTCCAGCAAAGCTTCTCCCCTGCCCACGTGAAGCTCCTGCCAAAACCGTGGCTGGCACAGCAGAGGCACTGTGCTGTCGTGTGAGAGCCACGTGTCCCCTCCTGTGGCTCCATCCTCGTCCCCACCGGCTGCTCCTGGCACAGGCTGTGTCCCTCCCCGTGCCGAGGAGGAGACAAGGCAGGGCTGCCTGGTGGCCGAGCGGGGCTTTTCTGGAAAGCTGTTAGCTGGAGGCTGCCGGGGGAACATGGCGAGGTAATTGGGGAAGATGGGACTAATCTCATTTTTTTTCTTGTTGTGAAAAGGGCGTGAAGAAGAGAAAAGGAGATGTACTGCTAAATTACCATCAGGGCTGCTATAGTAACACGGCTTTAAAGAGTGCCTAGCCGGCCTCCTTGGGGCTATAGAAAGCTCTTCAGATTGTTCTGTAGTTTTCCACTTTCTCCTGACGCAGGCTGCCCAGGGCTGGCTGCCGTGGCCATCCCCCTGTGCCGTGCCCCCGCACGGGACCCAAGGGTGCTGCACGAGCCGGTCCCTGGGGACCACAGCCAGAGCACCCTAAACCCATGGGATGCCCTGGCAGGGCAGCACAGAGCTGGAGGGCTGGGGCTGGCAGGGGGACACCAAGAAGGGACACAAAGGGAAAGGTTCACTGCTGAGTTGTTGCCCAGCCTTCAGTGGGACAGCTTCTCTCTCCTCTTTTCAAAGGAAAGCCCCAAACCTCAGAGCAGTGGTGGGATGCCCCGGTGTGAAGTGCTATTAACTGCTGCAAACTGAGGCAACAGAAAGCGTGGGAAACAGCTGATTTCCTCCCGTCTGCCATCAAGCAGTTTGATCTTCTGCACCGACCATTTATCTTTCCAAGCAGTTCTCATTTCTGTCAAGCAGGATGCTTTCCTCGGCATGCTCAAGAGCAAGCCTTGTTTTCAGTGCAGTCAAGGTCAGGGTCACAATGTAATGCTTAAGTGTGTTTGCAGGATAAATAGGATTTAACAGAATTTCAGGCTCCAGGTACTACTCATGAGTGACGTAGAAGTCCTGGAAGAGAGACAAGTCCTCTCCTAGCACTCCTGTATTTCAGTATTTTTCAACTCTAGCTTAGCGTGTGGAGGCGTTGGTATTTTATGTCTTCGTGGCTTTGAAGTTCCCTGGGATGGAGAGATGCTAATGTTAAATTTACATAGGAGGGAGAATGTGTTAAAAAACAAGCCTTGCAAAGGTAATTTAGTAAAAACAAAAGGCTGGTGTGGATTTTGCCATGAAAAGTTTGAAATCGATAGGTGTGCTGGCCTGCAGCTTGGAGCATTTAAGAGTTTTGAGTTGCGCACTTTGAAGCCACAGAAATAATCACTCTTACCCTTTATTAAAATAGCACCTAAGGTGTTGCAAGGCAATTTTCTTTCAGATGAGATGGATGTTGTCCCCGTGCTGAAGACCTTAGGGCCTTCTCGATGTGCTGCAATACAGAAAAACAGGGATGAGTGAGGTATGATACAGGGAGCAGAGCTCAGCTCGCAGCACTTGGGGCCACGGAGATACTCAGGAGCAGGAAAACTCCAATTTACAATAAACCAGCCACACACACACCTGCACACGTGTGTGCATTGTAAGAAGGAAGCACAGTCACCATCCTCCCCAGGATGCTGGCTCAGATGCCATGAGCCCCTGGTAGAGCAGAACGAGAGGATGGAGGTGGCTCTTCAGTCCAGCACCACTCAGGGCCTCAGCAGCTTGTGGCGTTAAGACACCACCTTTCCACCTCCCAGAGCAGCCGTCAGTCTGTCCTGCGAGCAGACTGGAGCCTGGAGGAGATGCAACATGCCCACGGTCGCTCCACACACCAGGAGATGTGGGGATCAGAAGATGCATCCCGCGGGCCTTGCTCCATCACTCCAATTCCTGTGAAGCCAGGCAGCTCAAGGCACCTTGCGGAGCCAGGTCCGACCCTCGGTGGTTCGATGCTAGAGCAGCATCAAAAAAACGTAGCTGAAAGGATCTGAGAAATGTAGCTGCAGATCTGCGTGGTGGATGTCAGCTCCGTGCCTGTGGCAGCTGGGAGCACGCACAAGGACTTTGCACAGCCGGCAGCAGGGCCGCTGCTGGGAGTGGGCGTTGAGGCACGCGGGGTCAATGTCAAATCCTCGCCAGCTGAGAGGCTCTTGTATGCATCAGCCGAGAAGCAAAAGATTCGTGAAACCATGAACTTCTTAAAAGATCAAGAGAAACAGAGAGGAGTTGTTTAGAAGTGGCAGCAGCAGGACTGAATGCCACCCGCAGCAGGTGCCTGCTGCCAGCTCTGCTCCCAGCACAGCCCAGACGTTTTTGGGGACTCGCACTCAGCCCTGGCAGGAGCAAGAAAGGAGCTGGCATGGTCTGAAGCCTGGGAAAGCAAGGAGCCATAAAACCAGGAGTAGATCCTCTCCCGGGGCCCTGCTGTTAGGTGCTGTAATGCTGGAAACGCTGCACGTGTTAGAAAGCATTCTAAAACAGCAAACCTTTCCCCCACTGTTGTGTTACCTTACTCAGCTTTCATAAAGCAATCTGATTTTTTTTCCTTTCTAAAATTTTGCATCTGAAATGTTGACTTCTGTTCCTGCTTGCTCCTTCTCTTTCATTTTTCCCGTTCCTGATTTTTTTCTGCTTGTTTGCTAACAGAGCAGCTGCCACCTGCCGAGTGCTTGGTTACTCTTTAATTCAGTTTGATTTCCTCAGAGGCTGCTGGGGATGGATAGCCACTGAGCCCTGACCAAGTACAGTTATTTCTGGGGTGAAACAATGCAGCCCATGGAAGGAGCACTGGATCCAGCTGATCTCCTCTCCTGGCAGGGTCTGATTAGTGTTTGCAGCCTTGTTCCATCCATCGGATGCGGTGTCACCACCAGGTGCTTGAGCACAGGCATGTTTTTAGGGAGCAGAGAGCGCGTTCCTCCTGTGACATGGGAGGAGAAGAGGCCAGGACAGGGCTGTCTGTCCCGACGGGTGTGAAACCCGACCACGGGGTCCCGTGGGGAGTGAACGTAAAAGTCTGGTGGAGCACAGGTTGCTTGGGGTCAGTCACACAGGATCCTCTCATCCCATCTGCGGGATGCTCCCAAGAAGGACACCACCAGGTGACTGCTGAAAATTTGCTCCGGCACAGAAGCGCAAGTCCAGAGCCACCACTGTACTGGCCTTGGCAAGGACCTGGAGACCTTCCTGATTGATGGGACCGATGTCGGAGCCCAGGAGGCTCCCTGGCAGCCGTACGCCACCTTACACATTTCAGATAGCCGATGGAAAAGGAACATCCCCTGGCTCCCGTGCTGAGTTTGTTTATCCTCTCCTCCAGTTACAGGAGTCAGATGGAGCACATCCATCTTCAGCAGGGAGACCGGTGCCCACGGAGAGGGCAAAACTGTAACCAGAAACTTGCTGATGGACACAGTGGCACCGCAGCCCCTAGTCCAGCCCCTGCATTGCTGCTCTGCAATTTTCTGCTCTTCTGCAAGCAGAGGAAGGCTCCCGTCTTCTGCTGGTAACCGCAGCCATAAATCTCAGCTGTGACCAGACCTGAACTCTCAGTAGGCCCATGTTCTCTCATGCAGGGTAGCACTGTCGCTCAGGGAGGCAGCCGGTGCCCTCGGACTTTTCTGCTGTCACTGCAGAAACCGCTCTCTGCAGCTGAGCTGGGCTCCTCCAGGAGCAGCTCTCCCCGGCTGCAGCGCACGAGTGCTGGGGCCGCACAAAAGAGTGCACTCCTAGGCCTAGGAAAGGAGAAAAACTATCTTTTTCCTTCATGTTTTAATGAAAGGATGCAGTGCCCAGAAGGTTCCTCCATTTCTATTCCGAAATGTGTGGTTTTACTGTGAATGTGGTTACTATTCACTGGTTTGCAGCCTTGCAATCTGCAGGGTGAATTATTATTAACATTCTCTCAAACAAAAGGACTCAGCCTTGGGGTTTCATGCATATTTATACTAAATGCTAGGCTTGCAAGGACGTTCCCCTTGACATTTCACTTGGTTTCTCTCTGAGCACAGGAATCTTCCCACCCTCTTGCCTAAGCATTGTGCAATATTCAAGCAAAAACCAGATGGAAAACAGCCTTTGGCTGAGAGAGAGATCTGAGGCCCTGACATGGAAGTCTCGCTCTCTTGGAAACCAGGCTGCAGTTCCCCAGCAGCTTGTGCACGACACAATTTCTCCAGGAGCACAAGGAAGTCAGTGTAAGAAACTTTCCTGCTGGTGGCAAAAAGATGACTGTAAGGCTTTGCCTTCGGGATGGACATCTGGAAGTGGTTCCCAATTCTGCCGCGGGCCCCATGTGTGATTCCGGGTGAATCCTTTGCTGAGATCCCCTGCTGAAACTGGGCTGTAGGGCAGGGACTGCAGTGCCGTGTGTCAGAAGATGATGATTTAACACAGCCTTTGGGTGCTCTGATCAGGTGTCGTGATGATTCACAGTAAATGGAAGCCGTCTCTGCTTGGTAGCTGGCACGGTGTCTGTGCTGGCCACAGAAACACTTCGTCTTCTGCCCCTCCTAACCTGTGCTCTCCTACGAGACGAGGAGTGACACAGAGCAAGCTTTAGAGGCACAACCCTCACTTGCAATTTGTGAAGCTTTTGAATTGCTTGGGAAAGGCAAAAAAAAAATAGCTCTCAAAGCTTCCCATTGCTCCTTTATCGTTTCCCTATTGTGCACCTCAGGTGAAACAGGAAGGCCAGGTCAGCTCTGAGAGGTTTTTTCCTGACCTTGTCTCCGTGGATATCCTAGACAGAAATCCTTAGATGAACGTTTGTCCTCCAAGTCCCAGGTCTTTGTAGCAAGTTCTTTAACCCCCACAAGCCGTCCAGAAAACCTCAGTGTCGGTAGACAAATCTCAGTTCTGCCCGTGTGCTTCATCTCAGACAGCTTGTGGCAACTCAGCCCCTCGTTCTGGGGGCTGTCTGCCTCTGTCACACCTTAAGCTTACATCTAAATTAAAACACTTAATCTCCAGCTCTTCGGGTTACAGAGACTAAAAGCCTCAAGTCTGGAACAGAGTGTAAATAGATCAGCATCTGTCTCGGGGCTGCACATCAGACGCACAGAGGCTGGCTAAGTTGAACCAGTGTTGGTGCTAGAACAAGTGACCGACCGCACGCCCCTCGGTTCAGCTAAGCCTCTGCTGATCAAAGCTTGGAAGAAAGGAGAGAAGTGGGGGTATCACGAATGCTTCTGTGTTACCTCTCAAATGATGTTTGAACGTTGCTGAGGCAAAGCTATACCCGCCACAGGAGCTGCAGGAGTGTGTTTAGTTTCGTGTCAACACCCTCAGCATCACTTCTCTTTTCTTGTTTTTTTACTCTTGCTTGAGAAAAAACTATCAAGTTAATATTTAATGCAGCCTCACAAATGTTTATTGTTCCACTGCTCTAATGTTTTTCTACCTTTCAGCCCTGAAAAGCTGGGCTGCAGGGTGCTGCCACCAGCTGCCTGCCAGGGACGAGAGCATGAGACCAGGTGCAGGGGCACAAGCTTCAGCCTCATGCCAGGCGCTCTACAACAAGACCTGCTTCGTGCTGTGGCAGTGATAAATCCAGGTGTCCAGGTTCTCACAGGAGTGCCTGAAGTCCTGCCTGTGCCCACGTCCCTGGTGTCCCCTTTTTGGTGCCGGATCCCAGGGATTCCACTGCCACAGCCCAGCCAAACGCCTCCGCTGAGAGACCAAACTTGCCTGAACCAGGGCTGCCTCTGCCGGATCACAACCTGAAGCAGAGCGCAAATTTTGGCCTAAGAGTGGAGGAGGGACCCGCTGCGGGGACCAAGGCAGAGCAGTGAGCCCCCCAGCACTGTGCTCTGCTTGAGCCCAGCCTGGGATGGCTGAGGCTGCGTGTGGGCGCGGGGCTGCCAGCGGGGCCCCTTTCTGCTGACGAAACCTTGACCGGAGGGGGCTCAGCCTGCTGCAGCCGTGCGGAGTTCCCCGGTACATTCCCAAGAGGAGGCTGTTAATCCCACTGACCTGGCTTGATTTCAATCAGCGTCGGAACACTCTGCCTACGCAGGTTGTTCCGATAGGGTTACTTGGCTACAGCAGGCTTCCCATCCTTTTTTCGTATTTTATGTGTATTTTGTAAATGCAGTGTGTCACAGATGCCTTCTGCCTTGGCAGTCACTCATGCTCTGTCCCCAGCTGTCTGCGGCACCCATCCCTCATTGTCCCATTTACAATAACATATTTTGTCTCCCTAGTACATTTTCTTTTTAATCATGAAAAAGTTCCCCTCAACCTTACGCTCTCTGGCTTGAGCTGCAGGTGACACCAGCCCTCATGGGTAAAGCCACCTATGATAGCAAACAGCAGTCCAGGGGCCAGGAGCACATTTGCCTTCCCAGTGCCTTCACTAGCCCTTGGTTTGGCCACGCAGTGAGGGGCTCACAGCCCTCGCTTTCTCCCTGCCAGGGAGAGAAGTGATGCCCTGGCTGTATAGCTCTCTCACATTGCACAGGACAAACATTTTTAGACATGAACCCAATACAGATTTCATTACATGACCACTAATCATTTAGTCATGTGCTGCATCTCTGTCCCTAAGATACTTCTCTGCAGTTAAGATGCATACAAAAAGTTTGTCTCTATTTTTCTGGAGATAACTTCTTTTCAAAGTCCTTGCTTTTTCCGGCCAGCTTCTTAGCCCTGTGCTTTGGAGCACATCACAGGCTTTGAATATCCTGCTCTTTCCATACTCTTGGAGCACTTGATTAAGACAGAGTGGCTTCTGACTTTACATCAGCAAAGTGTTGCTGGGTGACTCTTAATGAGCACAAATTGTCAATCATTAACCACATGGTGCTTCGTGCATGGGTGGTCACCCAAAGGATGCTGGTTCTCTGTGCCTCAGCTCTGCCTTCTCCTGCATGACCAAAGAATGGGTCTTTCTAAACATGTATGAGATATATGCAAGCATGATCGTGCCATGGTGTCCATTCTTACCCATGCCAGGGAGCTGGCAGGGCAGCAAGAAACTCCATCCTCCTCGCCCAGCCCCGCTCTTCTCTCTCCGATGTGGTTGTCCCCACGGGTTTGCTGCTCTCCCCCAGTGGGCCTGGTTCTGGTGCCCTGCCCTCACACACAGTGGGGTGTCCTGGGGAACACCACCTCTGAGGAGGAGCTGAGGTGAGGAGGTCAGAACTGGATTTCGGGAAAGAGAAGCTCCCTCTGCTCGAGTCACTCCTGGGATCCATCAATGAGCTGCTGAGCTCCCCACCTTCCATGTGCCACCCATAGCTGGGATGGCCACCTCAGCCCAGTCTCTCTGGCTAGTCTTATATGTTCCATCCTCAATTTCAGATCACCCTTCAGTAAAGTTATTTACCAAGCATCTGGAAAAAAAAAGAATAATAAAAATAATAATAATAATAAAAAAGGCAGGTAAAACTGTTCTGTCCCCCCAGTGTCATCCATGGCTTTGCCACTCTTTTTCCATGCAGGTTCTGCACTCTTCCAAGATGCTACATGGCACTGTCCCTGCCTCTGCCCCTAATTCAATGGCATCGGGTGATCCTTCCTCTCAGACATGAGCTCTGGAAATATAATCGTTTGCTCTGGCAATTGAAATAGGTATCCTCTGGGACTGCTATGATCTGATTAAAGAAAGCACTGAAGTGAAAGACAGCAGCAACACTAATGAGCTCGTCTGAGAACAGATGAGGCAAAAAGGTCTGCCTGCTGGCTTTCGAAAATTAAGCTGTGCTGTGGTTGTGAAGACACAGATTACAGGGAGCACAGGAAAGAGCAAAACATGACATCCCTCCTCATGCAAACACACACACAGATGCACCTCTTGTTCTTCAGCTGGGAAGTGTGGCGGGGACCTGAGGAGCCGCTGCTCATGCAAAGCATGTTCCTGAGAAGGGGATGAAAGCTGTTCTCCACAAATGCAGGGGCAGGCAGCATTCTCAACAGTGAATGAAAATTACCAATCAAAAGAATTGTAATTAAAGCAATTACCGTGTTCTCTGCATATACACACCCTGCATGTTTCATAAAGTCTAATGGAGTATAGTGTTGGGCCATGATGGATAGGAAATTGCTGGTTAATCACTAGGGAATGGATAACTTCCTCAGCCAATCTTCAGCTAATGCCTTTAACACGCTCTTTTGAACACAATTTGTACCGGCTGTGTTTATGGAGAGACTGTTCAGTGAAATAAAGCTGGTTAATAAAGTTACTGCCCCCTGTGCGTATCAAAACAAGCCTTTGAAGCCCTACACAAGGTCCAGCTCCATTCAAGCCACCTTGCTTGGGTGCCTTGCTTGGGTGCTGTGGGCTTGCTCCGCTCACAGCACGGGGATGAAGGACAGGCCCATGGCTCCCCAGCAAGGCCCCAGGCACTGAAGGAGGCCACATCCACTTCATCTGAGTCATCCACTGGCAAGCCCAACTTCCCAGGAATTTATTTTGCTTCCTCTGCCTAGTGCCAACCTAAGACCTCTTTGAAGTCATATTTCTTATATTATTACAGATTAGGAGGCCTTCTGCCACAGGCTCTTGGTGGTCCTGTAAGTGAAGCGATAACTCTAGAGCATCTGAAGCCTTTCTGTCACAACCTTAACTTTTTACCCTTCACTGACTCTTTTTTTTTCCACTTGTTTGCTTCTTGGGAACAAATTCTTGCTGATACCCCCGAAACCTCTCCAGGAAAGCTTTATCCCTTGGGGACCTTTGGCACAACGCAAGAACGCAGCAGCTGAACCCTGACGTAAGGCTGCCGGGCAGGATGCGATGCACCCGGGGGCTGGTTTCTGCACTCTCAGCAGAGAGGCTGTGCATTGCCCTAACCATCACACCAGCTTCAGAAGTGCTTTCTGCAGTCCCTCCTTGCTGGTCAGTGGCCAGGGCAGCTGCCTTGACGCCAGCAGCTCCCCAGCATCATTCCAAGTGACAGGTGTGGTGGTTTTACCCAGCCGGGTCGCTGAGCTCCACCACAACCACTCTCTCACTCCCTCTCCTCAAAGGGAGAAAATACAATGAAAAGGGCTCAGGGGCTGAGATAAGAACTGGGATATTACTCAACAATTATCGTCATGGGCAAAACAGACTCAGTGCAGGGACGTTAATGTAATTTATTTTCTATTACTAACAGTCTAGAGCAGCAAGAAACTAAAAGCAAAGTAAAATCACCTTCCACCCATCCACCCTCTTCCACCTCCTCCCTGCAAGTGGCACAGGGGAACGGGCAATGGGGCTGCGGTCAGTCCCTGATGCTACAACTCCTCACAGTCCCTCTCTGCCCCTGCTCCACGAGGGGTCCCTCCCACGGGATGCCGTCCTTCACAAACTGTGTGGGCTTCCCACAGGCAGCAGCTCTTCAAGAACTGCTCCCACATGGCTCCATACCATGGGGTCCCTCCCCCAGGAGCAAACTGCTCCAGCACGGGTCCCCCACGGGTGGGTGGCAGCTCCCTCCAGACCCCCTGCTCCTGCATGGGCTCCTCTCCACGGGCTGCAGCTCCAGCCCAGGGCCTGCTCCTGCGGGGGCTCTCCATGGGCCGCAGCCTCCTCCAGGCCACATCCACCTGCTCCACCGGGGACTCCTCCACGGGCTGCAGTGGAGATTTGCTCCATGTGGGACCCATGGGTGCAGGGGGACAGCCTGCTCCACCAGGGGCCTCTCCACAGGCTGCAGGGGAACTGCTGCTGTGTGCCTGGAGCACCTCCTGCCCTCCCACCTTGGTGTCTGCAGGGCTGGTGCTCACTCCCTGCTCTCCCAGCTGCTGTTGCACAGCATTTTTTTCCCCTTTCTTAAATCATCTCTCACGGAGGCACAACCAACATCACTTATTTGGCTTGGCTCTGAGCAGTGGTGGGTCCCTTTGGAGCCAGAAGAAACTGGCTCTTATCAGACATGGCGCAGCTTCTGGACCCTTCTCACTGAGGCCACCCCTGCAGCCCCTGCTACCAAAACCTTGCCACATAAACCCAATACAGCAGGAAAGAGACTTCTCAGCACCTTTCTCCAAGAGCATTTGAATTCCTGGAACTTGGCTCTTATCTCAGCTTGGGAAGTCCAGGCCATGCTGACCAAAATCCATCTTCGACAAAGGGCAGGAAATGGCCCTGTCAACTGCAAGGAGCGTACAGCAGCAAGAAGAAGCCCACCGCCACCAACGGGGCCTGTCAAACACCCATCGTGAGGTGCCCCTCTGGGAGAAGAAGGGTCCATGCTTCATCCAATGTTGCCTCTTTGGATGGAACTTGGTTACTTTTTCTATGGGTGTCTCATAAAAGATCTAAAATAACTGTCTTCAGAATACAGTTTTATTTCCATTCTGGGAATACTTCCAGCTTGTTGAGTTACAGCATCACCGCAAAGAAAACGCGATTTTACGAGTGTAATTACTGAAGACAGCTATCAGAAGATGGTAACACTTTAACCGTGGAGCTTCTGGGAGCTTTGGGGCAGTGCCCTGGAAGGCACATTCAGAGACTTCTGGCCTGATTCCACACCCTCTGGGTACCATCAGGGCTCAGGGTCAGCCCTTGGAAGTGCTCAAGATTGTTTCAGGCTGCTGCCCAGCACTGGAAGCAGCACAGGGCTCTCTGCCTTGACCTTGACCCTGGGCTGGGGGATGCTGTGGGACAGACACAGAATGGGGTAATGAGCTGGTAGGACTTGGCACAGCAGCACTGGGACAACAGAACTTTTACAGCAAACACTTAAACATTTGTTTCTATTTGCAGTGAGTAATATTAATAAGTTTGAATTCATTTGGCTCTCCATTCTCATCCCCCAAGTGTTTCTGTCTCCTGTTGCTTTTGCTGTTCTTCAGGCTGCCCCTCCTCCACCGCATCTCCTCTTGGCCAGTCACTCGCTATCTTCCAAAGCCCTCCAGCAACCTTTTTGTTTCCGCAGCTGGGCTTATTGCTCTTCTCTTCCTTCCTGTTGCGTACGCACTCCCCTTCCTGCCCCAGTGATGTCCTGGCTTCAAGTTTGCCAGTGTTGGGTTGCAGATTCATTGGACGGGGCCCGGACCTGGCAGCGTGCGTGGTGTATTCCTGGCCAGCTGTCAGTAACGTTACGCGCCTGAGCCCGGAGCAGCTCTTTGAATGCGTTCCCATGCTCGCCTCTTTGGCTCTGCTTGGCCAAGCTTCTTCTGTTACACCCTCAGCCCACTTGCAGAAATCACTTCTATCCTTGCAGTTCTTAAAGCCAGAAATGTAATTGCAAGCATATCAGTGACTTCCTTTTCTCAAGCCAGAACTCCCTAGCAAATCTTTTATTTCACAGGATGCTAAAAAAAAATTATCTTGATTTACAGCAAAAATGAAAAATGTGATTCCCAAACCTATTGTATATGACTACTTGGATTTCCTGCATAGGTCATTTTTTTTCTTCTGACTTTGACCAGAGCTTTAATGCATTGCCACACTTGTCAGTGCAGGGATACGTGAGCATGCACTTCAGGCAGGAAACAGTCTGCAGTGTTTGTGCGGTGCCAGAAGCAGCAGGGTCTCACCTGCAGCTAATACTATTTAGTGATAATGTAATGCCAACAACAGTAATTAAACATGAGTGTAATTTAGCATGAAGACTCTTTTAATTTAACTTTGTCTAACGCCAGAGTGAGAGGAAAGCTATTTCAGCAGCTGTATTATCAGCCTCTGGCTGGTATAAGGCAGGTTGCATTTCCAGCCTCAGGGACATCACCTGTGCCTGAACTCAACCCCTGTCATGCATCCAGAGCCTAGCGACTGGGGTGCCTCTCCTGGAGAGCTCTGCAGAGCAATTCCACCCGCACGGCATCTTGGTTGTGTGCCAGAGACGCCTGTCCTTCGCTGCAGGTTCCCCTGAGACTGGTGGCTGCCAGCACCTGGGCTGGGTGCTTTAATTAATGTATACAAGTCCCTAATGCAACCGGCACGGGGACTGTTCATGTTCTCAGATGCAGGCTGGCAGCTGTGTTGGGCAGGAACTTCCACATGCTCTCTGCTTCTGGTCACATTTTGCACTGTTGTGTGGATTCAGGCAGGAGAAATCCAGAGCTCCCTTTACAAACGTGCGGCCACCAGACAGACAGGACAGGACGTAAGCAATGGCATTACAGCATATAGGTCAGCTGTTGAAACACCAAAAAGCCTGAGAGGCATAGGAATATATGACTACTGCTGTACTTCTTGGCACTGTGGCCAGCCAGAAGAGGATGGTAGCAGAGGGACAAATCACCACCCTGCACTCATCTCCTCACCTGATGGGGTTCTTTACCAAGGGCTGCAGAGATGTTTAATGGCCTGTCCTGCGAGGGATAATTGCTTGCGTTTTGGATGTACCATGTAGGATGCCCCCACACTGATCCACTGCAGCAGTGGGGTAAGGAGTATCAACTAAATAAGGAACAAATTCTTTTTTTCTGAACTAGATTTTAGAGATGTCTGCACCTGTGCTGAGCTGGCTGAGCCTGTGGCTGGTGTCTGTCGCCGCAGGAGGCCGACATTTTGCTCATACTGACTCAGAGAGGCAATTTCTGGGAAGCAGACTGAAACAAAAGTACCTGGGGCTGCAGGCGAAATGGAGCCACATTTTTATGTCGCAATTAACTAAAAGCAGAGAAAGTGCCTATGTCCTGCAGTGATTTCTCCATGCCTCATGGACTCCAAGAGGAGCTGCAATTTCTCCACTTGTCTAAAGGTGTGCCTGTAAATTATTATAAATATATATGTATTATTTGCCCCAAATTGGAAAAAAAAGAAAAAAAAAATGTCAATTAACAATTTAAAAGAATTTTGTCATAAATTGCCCAATTTGAATCTGTTCTGCAATCCCAAACTTTCCATTGCACAACAAGTCATGTGGGAGATTTTTGCCAGCCTAATTCTCACCCTTACCCTTCTAAGTACAAAGATGGTAGTGTTGCAGCTTGATTCTGTTTTCTGTTCTAGTCAAACTGTTTAAGAATGTGCTAACGGTTCATTCTTCTTGCAATTAGAATGACATGCAGCAATCAGATACTTTCCTACACTCCTGCAAAGTTTGCTGCAAAGGGGGGCAATGTAAGCACAGTGCTAGGAAACAAGTTACATATCTGTACAGAAAATCAATGGCAGTTAGCTGGCAAATTCCTTCTGGGATCTAGACCTGTATTTAATGCATGCCATTGCCTATTTGCAGGAAAAGAAAGACATGAGGGAAAGATGTTTCTTTCTTTCTGTTGAGTTCTCAAAGGATATTCTCAAGCATTTCATTTTCCACTTGGTTTTTGTATTAAAAATCCGAGTCTCTAAGGATCTACCTTTAAAGATTGCCTCTGAAGTGTAACAGGAGACACCACGAAATCCTGGCATCGCAAAGCTCAGGGAAATGAGTTTCCATTGTGGATGTGCACAAATCTGCTTTTTGTTGAAGCGGAGCCTGAAAGGTGGCTGACGTTTTTATGGCTTGTGCTTGCAGCGCTCTGAGGCTTGTATTTCCCAAGCAGTGCAGATGCACCACTGCTAGCTCCTTGGAAGCTGCACTGTTTACAGGGCTCAAACTGGCTGGGTGTGTTTAACCCAAGTCGAGTCCCAGCAGATTGTGTTCCAGCCTTCTAATCACCATCCAAACAATATTTTGACGTAGGCTACCACCGAGAAAACATTGCCTGTTTGGGAAGGAAGGGTCAGCAACTTCTCGGTAAAGTAGGGCTTGGTCCAAGGTCAAGGCAGGATGTCAAGTCAGCAGGCCTGGGTCTGAACCAGAGAGGGACACGATCAGGCATGGCCAGAGCTGCAAGCTCACGCAGGGCAGCAGCCCGAGCTTTCAGCAGCTCTGAAGACCCCCAGAAGGCTTCTCACTGCACCCCAGGATCTGCATCTGTGCCATACTGGAGCTAGCCTCGGCCACAGGGCACTGAGCCCCAAGGATGGGATGAGGTGTGCAAGGCCCATGTATAGGGGAGTGACCTGTGGGTCCTGCGGTGCCGTGGGTCCAGGCCAGCTCAGCAGCCACCGCCGGGCTCCTGCAGGGCCCAGGCAGCACCGTGGGACTGAGCTGAGTCATAAGACAAATATAAATCTTATTGACTGAGCAGGCCTGCACTGGCATGCAGGCAAGAAGAGGAAGCATCCACCATGGGGTTAGCCATGGGCAACGTTATATGGTAACGTTATATAACGTTCGTTGCAGGAAGGAGAATTAATTTTGCTGGTGTTGCAGAGAGCAAACCCAGTCCCACACAACTTCTCCTTCAGAGCCCTCGTCTCAGGCTGACTGGAGGGATGCTCCGGCAGACGTCACGGCACTGAGTCACACTACGGAGCGTTTGGAGCTATAATGGTGAAAGAGCTCACTCCTTTCTTCTGTTCTTAAACAGCAGCTTAATTTCCGGAAGAGGTCATAGATTACAAGAGAGGAAATACTGACACAGAAAGCTGCCAAGTGCTTACACTATCCTCCAGCTTGTCTTCTTCACACTCTGTATGAACGTTTCTCAAAGGCGCACTCTCCCATTATGTGCCTTGCCTGTGCTGCTGCTGCCTCAATAACCACACATTCACCATGTCCCTACGTCTATCTGGCAGGGTGAGGGGCAGCAGTGCTCGGGCACAGGCTGCTGCTCCTTCCTGGCCACCCGCAGAGCTCCCAGGTCTCGTGATGCTCAGCCCCTTTCCAGGCAGGGCACTCCGAGAAAAGGGGCTCTGGGCTGTGTCTCCTGTGTCTCCCCCTCTTGCACCTCCTCTCCCGCCTCAAGCCCTGGCGTTGCCCCTGGCTTTGCAAGGTCTGGGAAACGTCTGTTTTATGGCTTTCCTCTCTATAGCTCCTGCCCTCCAGAATCGCTGTCGTTTATCTCCCTGCATCATCAACTCTCCACCCCTTTCAAATTCAATTGAAAGCACATTTTCTCCCTTGCCTGTGGTTCTTAAATTATATACTCAGCTCACTTCAAAATATCAATTCAGAAACTTGGCGAGGTGATTATTAATAACAGCTCTGTTCTCCTCTGGAGGAGAAATAATACTAGAAATATGTGAAATGTGTACACAGTTGTCATTCTCATTCTCCTCTTTTGCCAAACGCTATGTTCTTTACAGGAAATAAAAACAACCCTACACCCAGTATTAAGTGGCTGAGACCGTGTAATCAGCGAGGCACCACGCAGGATGAGGGCTGTATTCCTTCACATGTCCTGAAGCTCAGGGTGTTCACCACCCTCTGCGATGAATTAGTGCTTGGCAGTACGTAGCTCAGCAGCACATATAGGGCTAGACCTTAACAAGCTGCATACGCAGCAATCTGGAGCCCAGCTGGGCATGTGTGGTCTCTCCATTCACTTGTGTACACGATAGATATAAATATGCTTAATTAGTCATGGCAAATTGTGCTTCAGCTGTATGGTTTTTATCCCCGGGGTTCCCATGGAAGGTGGGCCAGGGCTCCCCAGGGACCCAGTGCTGGCAGCACTGAGCTGTGGTCTGGCCTGCAAGCTGGGCTGGAAACTGCTTAGGTACATTTTTTATTTCCTTTCCTCTTTTTTCTTTGTTTAAGTGTGCTTATTAACATGCAGCAGAGTAGTGAAGGCTGTTCCATGGCCCATAACACCACAGCATGTGCGGAGAAGAAGCTCTGGGGTCTGACCCAAAATAAACCCGTGTGTGTGTATGTGTGTGTGTGTAAAAAATCTATGAGTGTCCAGGCACTTTTAACTCCAGGTTAGCTCTGGGAGAGGAGAGGCCCCGGCCTCCCCACTCTGAACCCTCTGGTGTTCAGAGACTCGCAGGATGATGTGCCAGCACAGACCAAAGCTCCGGCCCGGCACTTCAGCCCCCAGGCGCCGCGTGTTACAAGCATCTGTGCCAAGTACCTCAAAATTATACTTTTTTTTTTTTTAATAAAAAGATGTAAATTGAATATTTCATATCAGCAAGAGCGTCCGGAGGACAAAGCCTGGTCACAGCAAGAGCCTTTGGCTCTGTGACGACAGGCAGCACTCGGCTGGCAGATGGAGACCTGCTCCCTACCCGCGTGCTACAAGCACTCCTGCCGCTACTGCTGATCCGCACCGGGCACTCCCCTCCCACACAAATACGTTTTTTAAAGAAGTGGTGCCCATCCATTATTTGTAACACTCCTGTTTCAGCTCCCTAGCATGGCACTGGGGCCATACCACATGTCCACTGCAGCTTTGGGACAGATGGTGGAGGGCACCAGCAGCCACGCAGGATGGTCACCAGCACACCAAATGCTGGGAACCACAGTCCCCTGCTCAGGAAAATGAAGCCCATCGCAGGCTCCTTTGCCATGTCACTTGTTAGAAGCTACATTCACTGTTCCTCTGGACAGGCCTCAGTTTTGATTATCACTGAGTTAACCTGCTTCATGCAAACGACCGTGTTCGTGTTCATTTATTAGCAGAGTAGCATTTTCTCGTGGAAGGCTACGAGGTTATACACAGCAGTACTAAGCCCGAAGATGTGTGAAACAAAGACGTTCTGCTGCTAAAATACTAGTGCACTCCTCGGGTTAGGACTGCACTGAGATGTCCTCAGATTTGGAAAGACAAGCCAACAGCTGAAGGTCTCATGTCCCATAGTATGGGTTTGATGCCACCTCGTGGTAGTTTTATGTCCTGGTTTGAAAGGGGAGGTTTTCACTCTGAGGATGTTTCTCAAGTGCATTCCGTTCCCTATGAAAGAGAAATACAGTTTGGAGAAAGGAAGAAGACATTACAGGCATCCTGCTCTGTCCTTGCCCTTCATTGCAGATTTGCTGCACTGTAACCCAAGGAATTGTTAACAAATGTTAGTACAAACTAAAAATATTCTCCAAACCTGGACTTCAAATTAAACTCACTACTATCGTGCTGAAATTACCTAAAGTACAAGGAAGTGAGCATTAGAGGATACACTGAGATACCCTGACTTAAAACTTTAGCCACTGTTGTCTCACCTAAGGACCTCAGATGAACACTTCCACCCAATTTGCAGCTAGATTTGGAAAAGCTCCCTTGGGGAGCAACTTCCATCTCCAGCCCAGCAGTCGTTATATGGTGTTACAGGTGTAATAAAGAGCTGAGTTACATCACCTTCTTAAAAGCAGGACAAGAGAATTTGAAAGGCTGCTACCACCATTTCAACTGAGGATTGGCTCTTTCAAGAGAAAATTGGTTCCTCTATCCTCTCGGTAATTTAGTCGTACTACAGCAGAGGATGATATTTGCCAGGAGAATTCATAGAGCATTTCAGCCTTTCATGCAGTAAATGGCCTGTGGTTGCTTCTGTTTGCCCTTTGAACTGTGGAAAAGACACTCTTTTGCAACTGACCAAATGCATTCTTCAGATGTTATAACATAAAACTGTCACATTTATCGAGTGAGTGATCATGGTCTATGTAAAAATCATAGCAAAATGACTCCTGGGTGCCCACTTCTTTCCTAGCCTCAGGCATCCTCAGATTTGAAATGGCACCACATCAGCCCCTGCAGAAATGCTAGATCCTGAAGGCAGTAGAGCTGTGATGCTGCTGCAGCAGAGCTAATTACTCTTAGGTTTCCAGTTTGCTAATTAGCTTCCTTGTAAACTGTAATACCACAGGCATTTCATTTTTGGCTCCAGAACTATCTTGGACAGTGCCTGTCTTGGGGGAAGAACTTCTGCAAACCATGGCACTCCACTGTGCAGTGTACACAAGTGCTGTTTTAGTGTAAAGCTTAATGAAATTATGTTGGCAATGGCATGCAACACAACCTTTAGTATTCAGTTGCTTGTCTGCAACAAGCTGAACACATTCTGGATGTCTAAATTAAGTGGCTTGTTAATTTGTTCTTCAGATGGGATGCTGCACTCGTTGTTATCATTTTGTGATAAGACCTATTCGACTGAAACTCTTCATCTCTGCTCTCTCCTTGAAATCTGCATATATGAATCTAATCACAATCCACGTAAACATTATGGTGAAAAAATATACTAGCTCTAAAAAGACTTTCATAATTGACCATATGAAGAGGCTTAAAAGGCTGAAATTCCTGAGAAAGGGGACACTGATGAGCAGCAGCAATACATGTATATCCTCTTAATCCACAAATGGATTTTGAAAAATGCAAGTTGATATATGCCTTATTAACAGGTATATTTCAGCAAACTTACAGGCGATACTTTAAATGTCATGGGAGCTTAAAGACTAATACAGGAAAACCAAATCTAACAAGAGATTCTATGCGTGAAGGAAACCAAGTGGACAGACATTTCTGACAAGCCTGTTCTGCCCAGAAAAGCGACGGGGCCGCCACCGTGGTGGCAGGACTCCTCAACTCCCTCCTGCTTGATCTGCCACAGGCAAACTTCCCAGCGCCTGCAGGAGAAAGGGCTCTTGATGGGCTGTAGGCATCTATGAGAATCTCTTTCCCTGTAAGAAAATTGTCTCCTAGCCCAACAGACCTTGCCTTGGAAATAAAGATGTTTTGCCAAGGGAACGTATTTGCTGGCCATGCACATAATGCTCAGATGCCATGGTCTCAGACCCTTGAATCACTTCATGAGAGGAGTAAACACCTTGGCTGAAGATTGAGCAAGTGTAGCAGCATCTGTTGCCCCCAGAAGAACTGCCTCACATCTTTGTTGAGCTTTGTTTAAATCACAACAATTGAGGCAAATAAAAGGCTTTCACTGTGTTTAGCTTCACTTCCACAGCCAACAGATGTGAAGGGAAGAAAGACGTTCTGCTGTTCAGTGGAGACACGGCAAACAAGGGGAATCCAGCTCAGGCAACAGTGATTAAAACACACATGAATCAGCCTTCCTCTCTTTGGGGAAAGACTCATATCTGTGTCATGCCTTGCTGAGAAGTACAGGAGTGTGAGAGAGGTGCATCCAGCCTTGTCCCCCTCCCATCCCAACCTGGTCCCTCTCCCATCCCAACCTGCCGACTCCAGGCAGGGCTTGCAGACACCACAGGGTTTCAAAGCTCTTGCCAGATGGCCATGTTTAAGCAACATGAATCCCACTGCACACTGGTCTGCCTCTGATCTTGTATGTCAGAGATAAAGCCATCTGGATGTTCTGCCATCGGATTCCAGAGAGGACAAACCAGGACAAAGTTCACCACTGCTGAAAATCTCAACCACAATTATCATTTTCACAGAAAAGACAGAATATTGCTCTGAGTAATATATCTTATTAGAAGTCCTTTGTCTTTGTAAACCTGCTATAAACCCTCTGAAGATAGCCACAGAGAGACTCCCACATTAATTTCACTTGACTTTGTGTCAGGCCCACACAAGGTCGGCATAGTTGTTCCAGTAAATGAGCAATGCCTTTCCAGTAATAAGCACTGGGAGAATGGTATCTTCTGGCTTTTGGCAAGCAGCATCCCTTTAGCTGCAGCTGCTTTGGGGCCAGCTCACCAGTTCGGGTGTCAGAGCACTGCTGCCATGCCCTGCCCCAACCCTTTCCTGCATCTAGTCACGGACTTTGTGTTCCTGCCACCTCACTGCCAGCTCCCAGCTCTGTGTGCCCGCCTGGGTTTCTGTTGTAAGCTGCCCCCTTCCCCGTGGCCTGCCTTCCTCTGCTGCTCCAGTTTCGGGGAGGGATGAGATCTACCTGAGGGCACTCTGCCCCATGACTCACGGAGCATCTCCCGGGGGTATTTTAGCTTTCTGCGCAGAGCGGATTATTCACGTTTTGTTTGCTGACTCAACTTATTTTTAGTTGACAGAAACAGCTGTGAGGGGGAGAAGAAATACGGAACAAAAGCCGACAGCGTGATTAACTCTTTCACTCAAAACACTTCCCAGCTAAAAGGAGCTAAATATTTCATGAGAACTCGATGCCACTCTGCCATGCCCCAGGAACGTGAGGCAGCTCTGTGGATGGAGGTAGTGGATGTGCACGGGGGGAAGCCTTCCACAGCAGCTCCTGCATTCAGGGCTTTATTCACACCCGTGGTCACTGCACGGCTCTGGGGTTGGCACGAGGGGCTCCATCCCGGCACAGCATCATGGAGCCACCCGAAATAAGGCACCGAGCCGCCTCAGCTGGGCTCCCCCAGCCACCAAGCTGGAGCACCGGTGATACCTCAGAGCCCCCCAACCCCTCCCGTGGGAGCATCCAGAATGTTGTGTGATGAAATACGCTCCTAAAACCTCGGGGTGTCCTTAAATAAAACTCAGAGACACTCTACCAAACAGGAAAGTTTATTGAAGCTATGCTGGGCCCTGCGGGCCCCGCCTGGCACCGCCTGAGGGGAGCGGGCTCGCAGGCCGCGCCTGTTGCCATGGCAACGGCCGCCCCGCACACGGCGGGCAGGGTGGGGGGGATGTTGGGGGGGGGGGGGGGGGGGGTCCTTGCTCTCCGCACGCATGCGCCGCAGCCGCCGTGCCCGCGAGGTGCTCGAACCGCCAACTGCCCCGATTCGAATTCGCATCCTCGACGCCCAATCGCGGCCCGCGGGGCGGGCCCGGCCCCGCCCCCCCGCGCCCCGCCGGCCAATCAGGCGGCCCGCTGTGTTTAAAAAAAAAAGTGCGCGCGGCCGGCAGGCGTCGCTCAGCGGAGCCGGGCCGACGGCGGAAAGGGGCGGGGCTTCCGCCACCACCACCACCCCTCGGGGGGGCGGGGCCGGCGGGGAGGGGGCGTGGCTTGGGGCGGGGCCGGCCGCGCGCTCCTTCCCTGACCCTCGCTGAGCGCCGAGGGGGCGTGGCCGAGCCCCGGGGACGGAGCGGGCAGCGCGAAGCCCCGCCCCTCCACGACTAAACCCCGCCCCTCCTCCTCTAAGCCCCGCCCCCCGTAGTGATGCCCCGCCCCCGCGGCGCCTTCCCCTCAGAAGCGCTCCGGGCGCCGCCGCCGCTGCCGCTCGGTCCCCGGGGAGGCGCCGCGATGAAGGCGGGCGGTGAGTGCGGGCCGCGCCGCCCCGGCACCCCCACACGAAGCCCCCCGCGGCCCCTCAGCTCCCGGGGAATTCAAACCGGGGCGGGGACGGGGCCTCGGTGGGCTCCCGGGGTGGGGGAGGCCGGGGGGGGACCGGCGGGGAGGCTCCCGGAGGCGGCCGGGCCCCGGCGGCGCTGCCCCTGCCGGGAGGGCTCGGGCTGGGCTCCCCCCGGGGCCTGTGGAGCCGGGAGGGGTGCGGGGGTCCCGTCCGTTCCCTTCCCGGTGTGTGTGGGGGGAGCCGCGGGGCAGCGCTGGGCCCCGGCTGCGGAATTACGGAGGAGCAGGTCGAGGGGAAGGGAAAAGGGAGAGAACACCCCCCAAATATTCCCCGTGCTCCCCCTTTATCCGCCTCTCTCACCGTGGGGAGAAGCAGGGAGCGGTGCCGCGGGCTCAGCTGCTGCCTTCGGCCCCCACAGATCAGACAGGGCGGTTTGGTGTGTTACAGTGCTGCTCTCACCTACATCCAAATATCTCCACATGAGAAATGAGCCGGTGAGAATAGGGCCGACAGCGCCAGCTCGGGCGTGCAGCACGGTGTTGGGGTCTGTAGCAGAGCCAGAGAGTCTCCTAGGAAGCTTCTTTAGGAAGAAAACTAAATAAATTTCCCAGGTATAACCTCTTTTTGTGTGAGACTTGAACCAGATTTGAAAAGTACAACCAAGAAGCCCTCTGTGGCCAAAATGAAGACCTTTAAGTGGCCCTCTGATTCGTGGGGCTCAGGTTTTCACTTCAGAATTTAGTTTTGGAGCCCCCCATCTGTGAAGGAAACGTTCAGCTGCCTTTGGTCTCAGCAGTGGCCTCTGTTGCCCGAGCCTCTGCCTGCCCTCAGTCCGGGTGGCAGCCCAGCACTGTGCTCTCAGTAGCAGATGGAGAAAGGTTTGGGTTTCCTGTCCTCAGAGAGCAGTACGCTGTGCTCCCCTTGGGTTCGCCCCTCTCGGCTAATGCAGTGAGGGTGAACTCTTAACGAGCAACAAAAGTAGCCAGCGCCCTGGTCTGTGAGCTCTACAAAACGGTGAAGACTTCAGAGAAAGGTTTCCTGGTTCTTAGAGCTCTTCTCTGAGTACCCGTGGCAGCAACTGGCTGCCCAGGAAGGTGGGCTTCTGGCGTCAGCAGGTTTAGTGGGTCTTAACTTCCTAATCGAGCCGGTCACATTTCAAGGTCTGTTATCAATTGAGGAGGAAAAAAGTTGGGAGGTGGGGGAGGTAAATGGAGTTGTAGTGGTGACAGTTTAACTAAACAGGCAAATGGTGGAGTTAGGGCGCAGGAGGCTTCTCCTGGATGAGGAGTGTTTGAGCTGAATGGCGCGAGCCATCCTTCCTGAGCATCTCAGCTTAACTGACTAAACTGAACTAAGAAAAATGGAACCAGTCGCTTCTTCGTAGCTGAGTCTTACAGCATTCTGTGACGGGCTCAATCTCTACAGTTACTGTTTGAAGAAGTATTATATGCTGCAGTCAATAGGTACTTGATCAGATGTGTGTTTATGTGTGCATGTACGCTGTAAGTGCCTTTTTTACTTGTACTATTGCCTTTTTTTCTTGTACTATTCCATCACTAACTGAGGTGTTCTGTGGTTTTGTTTCCCAGTGATTCACTGTAGGTGCTCCAGGTGCTTTTCTTTCCCTTCAAAGCGGAGGATAAGAAAACGGCCCCGCGTCCTGACGTTGCTAAGCCTGCCCGAGGACGTTCTGTTTCATGTTCTGAAAGGCCTTCCTGCTGAGGACATCCTCTCGGTCAGAGCTGTGAGTCTGCAAGTGCTTCTCCTCTGTCGCATGCAATGGCTTATTTCTGCCATTAGGAGCCAGGACTGCGTACAGGAAAGTCTGTGTCCAAGTAAACCTGAAGGAAGGCAAAAAATACATGAAGTAGCTGGGTATTTGGTATCCTAGTAACTTTATTTCTTGCTACTCCAAGCTTCAAAAGAGTAGCAGTGATATTTGTTTGATTTGTGCTACTTTTCTGTGGAAATTGTCTTGCCAGCTCACTGGGACTGAACAAGTTGATTTGGTTTAGCATCTTTTGCCTTAGTGATGGTTAGACAGCAAGAGAGTTATGATCAACTTGTGATTAATTAGTTACCTATATAAAATTAGATCACAAAGAACTATTTCTCCTTTGGTCACTTTACTTTAACAATTATTATTTTACACTTCTTCCCCCACCCTGCAGGTGCACTCACATCTTAAATACCTTGTGGATAATCATGCTAGTGTTTGGGCATGTGCAAGTTTTGAAGATGTATGGCCTTCTCCAAAAAACCTGAAAGTGTTTGAAAGGTAAGTTCTAAGAATCAATATTCCCCTGAAGTTGTAGAGGAGGATGTTTCAAGCTAGATACACAGCTCTAATAAATCTTCACTACAAGTGAGAAATCTGGCTACCCTTTTTTTTTTTTTTTTTTTTATGGAAGTCTTTCCATAGGGCAATGAAGAATTATTGATTTCACGTGTAAGCTGCAAATAATTGCATACACTGAAGTTATTTCTCTCCAAGGGCATTAGTATTCCATGTTAGAACATGACACATTAACTGAAACGTTACAGGTGCTTCCATAGGAACGTGCAAGTGAGATCATAGGATCAAGAGCATAACTGTATTTCTGGGTCCTGGTTGTTTTGGTCACTTCTTGTGCAACCCACTGTACTGAAAAGCAGATAAACTTCAGTGTTAAAACAAGTGCAGTTTAAATGGGTAAATTATAAAATTAAAAAAGGAAGCACCATAAAAAGGAAGGAGAGTGTCTTACTCATCTGATTTGAAGGCGATGAATCAATATAAATGTCATGCTAATTGTTCTGCTTCTGGTTATTGCCTCTGCTCTGATGCATGTATCATCTTCTTTCTGAAGAAGATTTGTCTGAAAATTGGTCTGGAAGGGAGGAGCACAAGGGCTTGAGGCATGTCCTCGATGGTGCAAGTACTGAAGCATATTATTGCTTTCTTGTATCAGATGTTGCATGGGGCTGGGACACTGTTCCTGTGAATTGTCAAATTATCCTGGACATGGACATATGAAAGGGTTGCAGCAAGAAAAGCCACAGCATAATTTGCCTTTAAGTTAGGTAGTGAAAGCACGTATGCTGGTGGCTGGTGAACAGCAGATTCACAGCTTGGCCTCCACTGAAGTAACTTGTCTGCTGATGTGGGCCTGAAAACACCTACTGACTTCAACCTGAGGTATCTTCTGTGTTCCCATTCAGGGCTGCTGAAAGGGGTAACTTTGAAGCTGCTGTGAAGCTGGGAATAGCATACCTGTACAATGAAGGCTGTAAGTGTGGGAGCTTGTGCTTGGGTCCTTGGGGAAGACGGCATAATGGAAAGAAATAAAGACAAGCTGATGGCTTGTAGCTGCAGATCAGACTAATTCCCTCATCATTTTCACTGGCGACTTGCAAAACTATTTCTCCAGTGCCTTGAGCACTGATTTTTTTGTACCCAGGTTCTAGAGCAGTGATGTTCAGAGCCAATTTGCTGTCTTAAATGCGTGGTTAGGTCTTCTGTGTCATCATGCCTCTTCAGTTTTATCTTTCAGTACAACTTAAGAACTGGGCACTAAACTGCCAGGTGTCCAGTGCCATGGTGTATGGTGCACAGGGCTTTTAAAGCTACAAAATGAGTCTGTGCAAAGCCTACGAATTCATGTTTAGAAGTCATCTTTTGTAAACTCCTGGTCAAACTTGGCTACTTAACTAGTCTGTTGGTTGTAACAAAAGGGACTGATGGCAGGAGGAACCTCCTTGCTGAGGGTGCTAGCAAGGCAGGTAACTTGCACACTAATTCGTTTGTGCAGTGACAGGAATTAACATTGCTTTGAGTGTTGGTATTTGTAGAATGCCTCCTGGGTTTAGGGCTTTATGTTCCTACAGACTAATTATAATAAGATTTGTCTTCTCTTGCCATCTCCCTGATCTTTAAAGCTTTAAGGGGAAAATACAATCCAATCTTTTCCTGGTGGTATCTTATTTTCTCTCTCAGCCTGACTAAATGCCAAAACCATGATGTGAATAAACTCTGAACTCTTTCCTTTTTTTTTTATTGTTGTTTGTTTAGTGTCCATCTCTGATGAAGGTCGTGCAGAAGTGAATGGATTAAAGGCGTCTCATTTCTTCAGTCTGGCAGAGCGTTTGAATGTGTGCGCAGCCCCATTTATCTGGCTTTTTATTCGTCCTCCCTGGTCCTTGAGTGGAAGCTGTTGTAAAGCTGTGGTCTTTGAGAGTCTTAAAGCAGAGTGTCAGTTGGAGAAGGTAAGACTGCTTTCTGCCCTTGACTTTAAGACAGGCTGGTAGCTGCACCTACTTCTTTTGGAAAAATTGTTTTCATTTCCCCAAGGAGCTCCTATGCTCTTGCTGTTTAAGTGACTGAGGATCAATCATCTTAATGAATCTGCTGCCAAAGTACACAGTATATCATGAGTACCAGAGGCCTTGTGCTGTCTTCTGAGAGATTCAGTACTGTCTCAAAGATGACAAAACATTGAGAAAAGCCAGGGGGAAGAATGAAAGAATGAAAGGCAAACAACTTTACTCTGGAATTAATAGCAAAAAGTTGCTATTGTTCCTTGTTTATCTTTAGCAATACTTTATCTTGATGCTTTTTTTTCAGGCTCAGAAAGGATCTATTCTCTACTGCTTGGCTAAGGTCTTGAGTCTCTTTGAGGTGAGCGGTGTTTCTGATTTGATATGTTTGAGGATTCTGAAAGTGACTTTTATTGATGCTAATGCTGTGTTTGCCTTGAGTGAAGAAGAGAAAAATCATCCAAATGTTCTTATCTTCCTCAAGTGGCGTAACAATTTCTGCTCTCATGGGCTTAACCCAATAATTGTTTAAAGGAACATTATAAACTTAGTTTATCCAATTTTAGAAACAATTACATTAATTTTAGCACAATCATGGGCTTGCTGTGTGGTCAGGTCTTACAGGAAGCCTTCCATTCATAATGAGCATCAAACACAAAAATGGCCTTCAGTAGTGAACGAGGTAAAACGATTTTGTCTGGCTGAGGAAAACCACTGCTTCCTGAGATGGAATCTTTAAATGCTGAGTGGATGTTGGAGCAGCCCTCATAATCTGGAGTGGACTCACAAGTTGTTGATTCTGCTCTCCAGTTCTTAGTACAGAGCCATTCTGTAGCTTCTGAAGTATTGAGATCTGTCTGGACAGCATAAATACAGTCACGCCTTTCCTTCTTAGGATGAAGAAAAAAGGAAAGAGTCCCTTGAAATGTTTGAAGAATCTTCAAAGCAGGGTTGTTTAAACAGCTCCTACCTCCTTTGGGAAAGTAACAGAAAGGTTGCTGTAAGTAATTTTGTTTCTCAAAAAACATTTTCACTGCAATGTCTGAACCTTTGTCCTGTGCAAGGAACATATGGAGAAAGACATCGCTGTTTCTCAAATCTTACTTTCTTCATAACCAAGAATAGTAAGAACATTCACAAATGAGCTCTGGTGTCTGTCTTGGTGTTTAAAGTAAATGAGTCTACAAGTAGTTGTAAAAGGTGTTAGCAGTTCTTTCATAGTGAGCCTACTAAAGGCATAGAGACAGCTGGCCAGTGATCAGGTTGCTCACTTGGGAACAAGAGTGGGGAGATTGCCTGCGTTGTCATTTAAAAAAAAAAAAAAAAAAAAAAATGCCAAAACTAGTATGTTGGAATCTCCTGTAACCCTTCTCATTTCCTGCAAGACCCTGGGCAAGAGCTGAAGAAAGTTTTTCTTAAAAACAGTGTTGTCATGGTGAGAAACAGAACAGGCAGGTTGCTGAAATAATAGAGGTACCTGCAGGTACTGTTTTTTTTCTTTGGATATTAGTACTTCAGTCCTTCTGTTTGTTCTGTAAAGGTAATGGTTTTTGAAACGTGTTTACATTCTCCTCTACAGATGTCAGATCCCGGCAGGTACCTCCAAAGTCTCAGGAAGCTACGGGACTATGCAGCAAAGGGCTGCTGGGAAGCACAGGTAAGATTATTTATTTTTTTTCAACCCTCACACCAGAAAGCTATCTTCATTTGGTCTTATCTATGCGCTGTCACTATAGGCTTAGACTTCTCCCTTCAGAAGCAAGGTCAAAATTGCTGAATAATATCTATGTGTGTGTGTATATATACTCTGCAAATCACCCTCCTTTGGAAAATCCTGCACTTCTCCTTGGTACAATCCAAGGGTTAAGCTTGTGATAGACGTAAAAGCCTGCCCCTGAATTACGTGTGCAGTGTTGGGTATTTTAGCCAGACTAACAACTACTAATTATCTAGCAGTTCTCTCAAGTAGTTTCTCTTGTTCCCTCTTCTCAACAGGAAAATTACAGGACCATTCTAAGCTGCTTTATTTTGCATTTGGTAAAAACCCTTTCTTTTGTGTTTTCTCTACTACAGATAGCTTTAGCCAAAGCTTGTGGGAATGGAAACCAGCTAGGATTAGAGCCAAAATCTTCCAGTGAAATGGTGTCTCAGATCTTTCAAGCCTCCCTTCCTATCAGCAAGCAAAGTATCTTCACTGTGCAGAAAAGAATAAATGAAACAATGAGGTAAAAACTCAGATCCGGGAGTCAGGCCACACAGCAAAAAACTATTTCCCTTTACATCTGTAGAGGGGAAGCACACCTAGAATGAGGTCTGTTGGAAGATGAAATCTTTAGCTTTACTCCTCTGCAGTTCATTATGTGCAATCAGGTGCAAGCTAGTGCGTCAGCAGTGTGAATACTCAGCACTCCGGTGCCTGGGCACGCTCCCTGGCCTCCTGTTTAGGGGATGGAGGAAGGATCTTGGGGCAGGCTGGGGGTAGGTGGGAACGCCTTGTGCACAGTGTGGAGTTGTGTAACCACAGCCGTGCCCTCTCATGCGAGTGGAGCAGTAGTTGTCTCAGAATTCAGGTTGGGTATCAGGAAAAGGCTCTTCACTGAGAGGGTGGTCAGGCACTTAAACAGGGCTGTGGTCTTGTCTTTGAACTTTTAATTGGAGGAGGAATTCAGAAAACTAGGGAAAGGGAGGGTGTTTGGGACTGATTTGAATGGCTTCTAACAGGGCGGGATGTGTCTGTCTTTGCCATCTAGGTATATCCTGATTGATTGGCTGGTGGAAGTGGCTACCATGAAAGACTTCTCTTGCCTGTGCCTGCACATGACAGTGGGATGTGTGGATCGCTATTTGAAGCTGCGACCTGTACCTCGATCTCGACTCCAACTTCTGGGAATAGCCTGCATGGTTATTTGCACACGGTAGGGTTTCTGACTCATGCTGAGAGGTGGTTACTGTGATCATTCAAATTCATTTGTGCAGCTCAAGCTTTTTTCCCCCATGCTAATAATAGTACTGGAAAGAATCTTTGGCTTCCCTCTACAATGACTGCTGCTTGAACTGAATTCAAATACAAACAGTCCCAGCCTCTGCAAATGAGGCACAGAATATTCCTTGAACATGTTTTTTAATATGAAAACAACTCCATAGTGGTGGATAAGCCTAAATGCATTCCATCAATAACTGAAATCTTTCACACTCTCATCAGCATGAGTAACCCTGTAAGGAACAACTGCAGCAGTGTTGTTACCTAGTTCAGTCTGTTATGCTCAGATGAACAGAAGGGTGCGGTGGATAATTACTCTTCTCTGTTAATTACCTCAATATCTTGCATCTTAACCTAAGAAAGGTTTTATAAATGAAGAATTAGCAATGTCCTAGTAGGTGGTTTGAGCTAAAAGGTGAAATAAATGAAGAATTGCTATTTATTCTTTCCCAATCAGTACTTGACTTTATAAGGTACTTATTAAAGTTTAACTCCTTGGCCTTCTTGAATGCATTTATTGGCCACAGAAAGAAACAAATAGTGCATAAGTGCACAAGCTCACTCTCTTCTGGGGTTAACTGTTAGTATTCTTTGATATTGCAGTTTCATCAGCAAAGAGATCTTGACAATACGGGAAGCTGTGTGGCTAACGGACAACACATACAAATATGAAGACCTGGTGAGGATGATGGGCGAGATCATTTCTGCCCTGGAGGGAAAGATAAGGGTGAGTTTGGAAAGTGGAGGGAATACTTTGCCTGTAGGGCTCTTGTAATTAGTGCTTCTTATCTAAGACATTATTGTTTTATGCAGGTGTTCTTTATTAGCTATGGAGGCCATGCATGTTTAAGAGCATGCAGATGCAAAGCTCTCTCTCTTTCCGTAGTGATTAATACTTAGGTCTCTTGAGACAAGTTGAAGACACTTTTCTGCTGGAGAATATTTCAATGTTAGTGTAGTATTAAAAAAGGAAAGAAAACACGAATGAAAATGATGTCTTCTGGAAACAACTGTTCTAAATACTTGGTGTTTGTCTTGTATTGCCAACCTCTGTTATCCTTTGTATTAGATACCTACTATTGTGGACTACAAAGAAGTACTGTCAAACATAGTCTCACTGGAGAGAAGAACTCTACACCTTTACAGCTTCATTTGCGAACTGTCACTCTTAAACACAAGCCTTTTTGTGTATTCCCCAGCTCGCCTGGCTGCTGCGGCACTGCTGCTGGCTAAGATACTACACGGTCAAGGTAAGGAAAGCCCATTCGGAGCAGTTTGTAGTATGTCAGTCTGCCTTTCCCTTTTAGGGTGCCTTTTGCTTGTTTACTTGGAGTTTAACCAAGATGTCCCAGTCACTTTGGGGAGGCCGGGTGGAGAGGAGAACAGGTGTAAAATTTGAAAAATTAAGAGTTCAGTCTATTTGACTTCTTAATAGCTGTGATGAACAAGAGTATTAGCATCAGCCAATGCAAGTCCAGTGTTTAAACAAGTCTGAAGATTTCTGCCATTGTCTACGATGTAGGATTATATTTAGGTATATCTTAGGTTTTTCACGTAAAGCTATCCTTGAAGCTAATTCTTAACTTAAACTGTGTAGAGGCAAAAGCTCATGGCAATCGTTATCGCTTGATCTTTATCCCATAAAGAAATCTGATTATAGAACATGAAATGGTAATGCCTGTTCTCTTCTCTAGCACATCCCTGGACCAGCCAGTTGTCTGAGTGCACTGGCTTCTCTCTTGAAGACCTGTTGCCCTGTGTGCTAAGCCTCCACCAAAAATGGTAAGACTTCTGGAACTCTTTTGGGAGGAAACATGAGTGTGTGTATTCCAGCTCTCGCATCCATGCTGCATCCATAGGCAGCCCTTCCCCATGAAGGAGGTGGCTTTGGGGAACTGCCTTGCTCTCTCTACCATGAGGCACTGAAGTTTAGGGGCCGCTTCACTGACAGTTACTCTGTTTGTCCTGGTAGTGGCCCCAGGTTACAAAGACCTGGTGCTCCTCAAGTTAGTTCCCTGGTGAAATGCCAACTTCTTCAGCACAGAGCTAAGGTGGACAGAGGGAATGCACATAAACTGCTAGGTTTTGCTGTCACTGTTTCATGTAATTCATTCTAAGACTAGGACTTCAATCTGTCTTTGCAGTTTCCATGATGAGGTCCCAAAGGACTATAGGCAGGTGTCCTTAACTGCTGTGAAACAACGATTTGAAGATGAGCGTTATGAAGAAATAGGCAAAGAAAAGGTGGGTTAGCTCTTTGTTTCATTTGCTGAAGCTGGACACCCGGAGCAAAGCTACCATGTGGCAGGATGTACAAAACTTCACATAAGGGGAAGTGGGTTTTAACTTCAGGTTTTTGGAAGCGAGAACAACTAGGTAAAGTTGTGGCTTTTAAACTTCCCCTGCTGGGATTGCAACTGTAGGGTTGAGAACGTGTAGGAAGAACTCACCAGGATAGCTTACTTCTAGAAAAATAAGGATAAAATAGCTGTCTCCTGGCAGAGGGAATCACTTGATCTAATTCTTACTGACCCTTTATTTTTCAGATGATGAGTTACAGCCAGCTCTGCTCAGTGTTGGGTGTGAAACAGGAGGACCCGGAGCCCAGTCCTTTGCACACGAATGTGGTGGAAATTGAGACTTTCCTTAGCTCTCCCTCTGGAAAGAGAACTAAAAGGCTAGTATAAGTCATTGCTTTAAATGTCTCTGAAGACATGAAGATGTCTCCTCTTTCCTCCCCTCTGGTATCCTCAGGTTCTATTCTTAGATAAGATCATTTTTTCTGTAATCGCCTTAATTGGCATACCTATTAAAAGAGCTGGAAAAGTAGATCTCTTTTTTTAATGCGTGACTTCTGCATTTCTTTGCTACAGGAGGAGGGAAGACAGCATTCAGGATGACAGAGGCAGCTTTGTGACTACGCCTACAGCTGAACTGTCCACCCAGGAAGAAAGCCTTCTAGACAACTTCCTGGACTGGAGTTTAGATTCCTGCTCAGGTTATGAAGGTGATCAGGAAAGCGAAGGCGAGAGAGATGGAGATGGTGAGGCTTTTATTCTCCTTATTAAAAACTAGACAAGAATTAAAACTGGCTTGTTATCTTTGCTTAAAACTGTTTCTCAGGCACCAGGAGCCTGAACTTTCAGCAGAAGGTCAGCTGGAAGAACTCTTCCCCCTTTCCCCAGTGATTATAACTGTTAAACTGGTTTAGGAATATACAGAAGAAAAGGAACATACTGCTTCAGAACATAATGAGGGATTTTGGTAGTGGCTTAGCATTTCAAGACAGTATTTTCAGATACAACAGTAGGCCAAACCTGATGAATGGGACACTTGTAGCCAATTAGACACTATTATTATCTGTTTGTTCTGCTGATGCAGAGACTGGCCTTTCACTTTGCAAGCAGTTGTTAGGCAGTACCTATCCAAACAGGCTGATGGGGAAACAGTCTACCCTCCTGTCCACGTGTAAGAAGACACACAGTTCATATTTGTATGTTTTTTTTCTGCTTGACTGTGCTGAATGCCTGCTTGGTGATGCCCAAGTCATAACCAACCTTTCTCTTTTATCACCCTTGCAGTGACAGGTCCCAGTGGAATCTTGGATGTGACGGTGGTGTACGTGGACCCAGCGGAGCACTGCTGTCAGGACTCCAGCGATGAAGACAACCTCTCTGCAGAGTGGTCCGAGCATGCGGCACCGCAGAGGAAGGCCAAGACAGCGGATGACACTCACAGAGTTTCAACATATCTTGCCCCAAGAAACCCTAACCGGGAAGGGAGCTCGGGCTACTCTTCCATCAATGGTGCTAGTCCTACATCTTCTGTAGAAGGCAGCTGTGGAGTACCTCTCAAACCTACCTCAGCACTGTCTCTTGGCAGCGCCATGAACAAGGAGCCATGCCTGCCTCGTTACTTGGAATCATGTTTACAGTCAGTGTGTGCTAGGTCTAGTGATGGCAAGTGTGACAGAAGGCAAGTCAAACGAAAAAACATAGCGGAACACAGTGAAGGAAGGGTGAACTTGGGCTTCTTAAGCCTCTGACTTCACGCTTTTTACTTCTCTAGGTTTCCTGGAAACAGTATTTCTGTCATAGTCGTACAGGGATGATAGTGAATAATTGACAATACCTCCAAAAAGAGCCCTTCCCCTCAACTTTGCCTATCATGATCTGCAAGCCTGTCTTTTAATTCTGTAGCTCACTTCTGGGCTGTTTCCTTCCTTGATATCTGTCTTTTTTTAAGTATCCCCTATTGTCTGGTCCTGTGCAAATTAAGATCCTTTTCCACTGATGAAATGTTATAGCTTGTCATACCTCACCAGTTAATTCTTGGTGATAGGAAACTTGTCATGTCCCTTGCTTCACTGTGAGGCCTGGCACTATAAAAGAAAGGAATTTATTTTTGGTTGCCAAGTTACTAGATGTAACACTATGCTTGAATTCTTTCATTTGAAAAACCTTTTTGAGGTTGTGCTGCCTTTTTTTTTTCCAGCCAGGTACTATATCAAGTCAGCTGGTGCTTCCCTTGTCTGTGTGTGTGTATATATACCCTTTGCTGCACTGATCTAAGGTTTTTATGGATACAATCAAGAGGTAAATGAAGGCTCACAGCAGGTCTGAGCTTTTATTTTTTTAACCTACCTCTCACATGGTTTTAAGCCCTATTTGCCTCAGGCCTTAGTTGCCATATGTTCCCTCACCTGAAAAATCCTCCTCCTGTGCCTTATGCTTCACTGCCCAATGCTACAGTAATGTGATCTCCGTGAACTGTTAGTCTATGCTGGAACTGTGTGGTTAAGCTGCCACCTCCAGCCAGTGGCAAAACTTCATTTCCTGTCTTGCACAGTCTTCCTTGCTATTTCTATTAACGTGTCCTGAAATAAAGCACAAATCACTTGAACACTAGAAACAGGCATCAAGGTAATAATGGCAAACATTCTGTCGTACAGAAAGCCTTAACTTAATTTTTATTGTAACTGGATCCTAATTCACAAAGGCAGCATCTACTTTTCTTACAAAGAAATTATCTTCTGTGCTGTATCCATAGTGATGCTGACCCCAGCCTAGCCAACCCTGGTTAAAGCTCTGTCAGCCTGTGAATGTTGGGAAAACAGCCTTCTTTTTAAAAACATAGTGAGCATTCAAATACCAAGGTATAAGACTTCCAGGAGATGTCAATGAACTTAACACTGGAACTGGACTCCATGATTCTTCCTTTGTTTAGAATTTACTGTGGCAGATGGCAACAGTTCAGATACACACAATGTAGTGACTTTTTTATAAAACTTTTTTTTGTATAAATAGATGGCTCCTTGTATTACTTCTGTGGATGGTATCCCCTTTGCCTACTGCACTGAGCTGGAGCTTGGAGAGTTAAGGTACTGCTTAGGGATGAAGTCAGGGTTTAGCTCTGAGCCAAGTTGTTAGGATTGAGTTCCAAAAGGGACAGCCTGTAGGCTATTTACACGAACAGCATGAGCAGTTGGGAGAGCATCCTGCAAATTGCCATTACATGGCAAAAAAAAAAATTAGATGGGGCTCAAATCACCATCACAGCTCTATAGTATCCCCAGAAAGAAAGCCTCCAGAAATGCCTTGAACATGACAAATAACTGCATGACAGGGGGCCTTAGGTGCTTGTCTGTAAAGTTTATTATAAAACAACGTACTGCCACTGTTGTCACTTAAAAAAGTCCCTGATTTAGTTTCTTTGTGCCCTTCTCCTGGTGGCTAGAGTGCATTTCTCCAGCTGTTTACACTAACTTGCCATGCAGGAGCATCTTCACAGTAGCTTCTTACAGCAGTGGCTCAGCATTCAGTAGCACATTACGTTAAAATTAGAGGAAAATGCTTTTAAAAAGTCTTTCTCTAAACCAGGTAGGTAAAAGTTAAATGTCTTCTGAAAAGGGGCTCACACTGCAGAAAGTTTTGAACTCTGTTCTCCAGTCCAAGTTTCCTTGATCTAAAAGAAAAGGCACAAACAGGAATATTAACCAGCATTTGTACAATTCCTTCCCAGAAATCTGTTCCTGGGGCTCCTGCTTAATCCAGAGGCAGGCCCAGACTAGACGTAGATTTGTCTTTGTATTTATTTGTATTGTATCTCTTATCAAACCTTCACCTTGGCATGAAGTGTTTCATGGACAAAATAGAGCACTTGTGCCTACAGAGCTGCACTAGAAGCTGGCTTTATGAAAAAGAACTACAAAAGGTACAGCCCAGATTCTGGATTTTCTTTTTTTTCTTTTTTTTTTTTTTTTAAAAAAAAGACCACATCAATCTGTACTTTGTTAGCACCTTCAGGGCCCTGCAAACTTCAGCCTTTATTGCACCTGGAAGAAGGTGGCAAGTATAACGCCTTTCTTCAAAACCTCAAAGAAACAGATGTGACAACTGCTAAGCTTGGCCTTGCATAGCACTGGACTGGCCTCTTAGGAGGGAACGGTGAAAGAACAGTGCTGCTTTCACAGTCAGGAGGAGCCTCGTGGTCTCGGGTGAGTTCACAGACCACCCTACTCTCTTCTCACCTCTTGCTGCTGCCTGCAGCACCCCAGGGCGTACGGCACCGGGCAGCAGTGCCGTACTGCTCAAAGCAGCACAGGGGCACAAGTGTTTTGCACTGTGGCAGTCTGAACTGCAGGCACTTACTTAGGGCACTATCGTGATAGCCACAGAGTCGTAAGCTGATGCTTTCATCTTCTCCAGTGGCTTTTTGAAGAGCTGCCGCAGGAACTCATAGTTGGGCTTCTCCTCATACTCCAGTGCCATTACTTGCTGCAGGTAGTGCTGAAGGGCATCTGCAAAATGAGGAATGTCACTGCCCGGAGCAGCACGGCCACCCATCATCTTTACAAAGCTGCCAAATAGCCTCTCCAGACTGCATTCCCTGTAGACAGCTCACTCACCTGCCTTGGCCAGCTGCGGAGAAAAGAAAACAAAACCTGGACTGCATCAGGAGCAGTGGGAGCAGCAGGTACAAGGGCAGTGATTCGCCCCCTCTGCTCTTGTGAGGCATCACCCGCAGTGCCCTGCGTTCAGCTTGGGCCCCCAGCACAGGAAGGACAGGGAGCTGCTGGACTGAGTCCAGAGGAGGGCCACGAGGGCAACCAAAGGGATGGAGCACTTCCATTATGGCTGAGAGAGCTGCCTTGTTCAGCTCAGAGGAGAGAAGGCTCTGGGGAGATCTTACAGCGGCCTTCTAGTACCTAAAGGGGGCTACAGGAAAGCTGGAGAGGGACTCTTTGCCAGGAGCATAGTGATAGGACAAGGAGTCTTTAAAAGAGAGTAGACTTGGATTAGATCTAAGAAATTCTTCGTTATGTGGGCGGTGAAACCAGATGATCTTTAAGCTCCCTTCCCACCCAAACTGTATTGTGGGTCTATGAAAACAAAAGACTAATACGAAACTCAAAGATAGGATGGGGAAGTGACCCAAATCCTGCATTTTTAAAGCCCCCAGAACACTTGCCTCTTCAGCAAGGCTCATGAATACAGATAATGGGCAGCAGCCCTCCTTGTTTTGCTGCAAAGAAAACAAGGGATTCATTCACAGGGGGAGCCTGTCAGCTGCTCCATGCAATGCTTTGCCACCATCACCACTGGAAGCCATCCCAGCTAGCACGCCAGCACAGGGAAGGCTCTGACCTCAAGTACAGTCAATCCTCCCTCCACAAGAAGCCCACAGGAAAGCAAGCCCACACCTGGAATCGCTCTCTGCCCGATGAAGCACTGTCGGAGAAGGCATGTCACATCTGCTTTGTACCTGGAATAATCAGTGCAGAGTGCTGTCAGATGAGAAGCAAAGGAGCAGGCCCTCAAGCAGCCCACCTTTAACAACAGGGACAAAAAAAGGCTGAATTCAGGTGGCCAGGTTCTAAATGGTGCTGAACTCTGGGTTCACCAATAACCCTTTTGTTTGGGAGACACAACTTTGGCCACCTGCTTCCAGTCTCAGCCTTTACAGTGGATTAACCCACATCCCAATAGCGTACTGTGACCATGTGGTTTCTCTTTAAGTCATAGAACATTCCTCTGCACTTTCTGCTGAGCATTTCCCAAAAGAGCAGAAGATTTCTCCTACTTCTCTTTCTTCTCCACCACAGCTTCCACGTTCTTCAGATCATGAGACCAAGGCAAGAAGCCACAGAGCCATTTCAGGAGACAGTAGCCCAGAGATTCCAAGTCACTCCGTCGAGATGGTCCTGATGGGAAAGAAGGGAGATTGACACATGAAAAAATGTTTGGGAGGCTAGCACCTTTCCTTCAAATGAAAGTAGAGACTAGCACGCATTGCACAACCTCGGAAGTCTCTATTTTAAGCGTTCTTTATGTAAAACAGGCAGCCTTGTGACGGTGCACAAGCCTAAGGAGCTGAAGTACAGAAATGCAAGAGTTTCACTGCTAGAGGATATCGGTAGTTCTGAGAGCCTGCTGCCACACAGCTGAACGAGCACATCCCAGCCCCTGCACGAACATTTGCCCAGTGTGAACATTGCAACCAAGAGAGGTACTGGCTAATTTAAATACCCTTCCAGCTCTCACTGCTTCAAGGTCAGAGCAAAGCCAGCTTGCTTCAACTCTGTTTTGGGCAGGGATCCAGTCTGGTTTGAAACATATCCCTGCTAAGCCAGCAGGAAGCAGCCCAGTTTTCTATTCCTTGCATGCCTGCAGTAAAGCCAAGGCTCCAGATGGAGCAGGAACATCTCTGCACCTCTTGCTGCTGTTGCTGAGGAACCTGGCAAGTCCCAGCACAGCAGCCTAGAGAGAGGTTAGAGGGAACAGCCCGACCAGAAGCTGAGTTGCAGGTGATGATTTCCAGGCATTTTTACTGACAAATGCCAGCTCCAGAGAGCAATGCCACAGAAACAGCTCTGTGGCAAGCTTGACTGGCTTGTGTCAGAAATAGACTGACCTGCTCCCCTGTGGCTGTCCAGACTGATAAACTCTATCGTGCCTTCGTGAGGGGTCCTGCTGCCTTCGCGCTGAGCCACGTGCTTCCCTCCTGGGCAGTAACGGAACGCAAAGCAGTAGCCCGCTAGGGTCACCTACAAGACACCAAGGAACACACGTCTGAGCATTAATGCTTGGGGCCAGGACCCCGAGCTGTGTATCTGCTCCTCTTCCTCCATAGGTCTGCAGGACAGAGCCTGAAACTTCCCTCCACGGAATCTCCTTCTTGCAGACTCCAGGTGGCATGGCAGGTACCACGTCCACTCCTTCAGGTGTTAAATCTGTGAATTCCCCAATCCTGCACTACAAAACCTGCTTGAGCACTGCACAGAACGCATCGTTCCCCTGCTCAAGAGCAGGATCCTGGGTGTTCTGTCCTGTTTCACAAGCCCTCCTGCACTGCCATTTCCTTGCAGCACGGCTCCAGCTCCATACCTGCGTGAGGTCTGCTGGGTTCACGTAGATGTTCTCAGCCGTGATGTCCCCATGCACGTACTCATTTTCATGAAGGTACTCCAGGCAGTCTAGCTACAAGTAAACAGAACATGTCAACGTATTAGACCCATGCATTCCTTCTGCACACGGGCTTTCCCTAAACTGGACTTTCCAACGCAGCTCCTTGAAGCTGTGTGCAGGTACACATTAGCACCAAGTCTCACAGATTCTGATTTTCAAGTGCCAGGTTTCTTTCATTCTCCTTATCTCAAATTCCTTCAGATTTACATACTGCTCAAGAGATGCTGCTCAAGTTCACAACAGGCTCAAGTGATTCTGCTTTAAGACCCCAGCCAAGCCCCTGGGTTAGCTTTAAAACATCTTTAAAAGATTAGGGAAAAATTGTATGCCTTTTCTGAACAAGTCTCTTGGAAAGAATTGGTTCTCTACGTACCAGCCGGACTACGATCTGAAAAGCTGCCTTCTCATTCAGGCGTACGCCATCATTCAGGATGGAGTGAAGAGTTCGCCCTAAGTCTGAGAACACCAAAAACCTACAAGAGACAAGGACTTGGCAGTACCTACCTGGTTCAGAAACCCTACAACAGACACTCATCAAGCATTCTACCTGGATTAGACCTGTCCCCCACTTCACGTTGATGTGGGCAAAGCTTTTCTCATTTCTTATATATAACAAAAAACTCTATGAAAAGGAGAGACACGCTGACCACATATTACAAAGTCTCGTCTCCCCTTTTGAGTTAAGTTTAAAAGGCAGCAATAAGATGTCCCTGGGCCTGAGGAGCAGAAGCAGCAAAAGCAATGACTTCACCAGCAACACAAAGACTGAAGGGAACAGGTTATTGGGAGAGGCCATAATTTTTGGTAATAAATAATTTTGGTAATAAATGAAATAGGAGCAATACATACTTAGGAGCCTGTGGACAGCAAGAAATGAAACAGCAGAGAGCAAGAGGGAAAGAAAGAAAAAGCCCAAGAGGATGGCAATTGTGGACAAAAGAGCTCAGCTGTGTCCTTCACAGAGTCACCTCACCTGTATTTATCTGCATGCAGTCCAAAGCCAACACAATTGGGGATTCCCAGCAGGGGCAAAGAGTGTAGCTTCTTCCACTTATCCACTAGAAGGCAAGAGAAGAGGACAAAGTGCAGCAGATGCTGCTAAGGAGCTCCAAAACAAAGGAGCTCAGTCAGGGATGGCCTTTCTCCAAAGGCCTGATCTGCCCTGGGCAGCTCAGTTAAAAGTCACTCTCCTACTGATTCTGTCCTAGAAATGCCAGCCTAATATGCTGGGGTGTTAGCATGTCAATGAACACAGCACTGCAGAGCAAGAATACGACAGCAGGGATGCTGGAAATACCAGAGCAGGCTAAAGCATGTGCGTGCTATGGGGCTATGTAAAACAAGAAGGGAAGAAGAGAGAGTCAGAAGCAGTGATGGACAAGCAAATTCTACACATAGTCTTGGGAAGGACTTGATTGCAGTCTTCCCAGAAGTGCAAGTTTGTCAGGAATTCCCCCAAAACCCCTGCTCAAACACCTGCTCATGTTCCCTGGTCAGATTTGCCCGTGCTCAGGCTTTTGAGTCAACTGAGTAAATACTTGACAGCAGCTGACAGAAATGAGGAAGCAGCACAGAAGAGAGAGCGAGCAACGGCCAGCCAGGCTGCAGGATTCAACAGCTACCACCGAGATGAAGACGAAGCCTGGGTAGAGCAGGAGAGCAGCTTCAAAATGCCAATATTACAGTGTCCTGAAGGCAGGGACAGCCTGGGAGAGCAGGCTCTTGGCTGAACTGCTCAGCACTCTGGCACAGATGAAGCAACAAATTAGTTTATTCTAGCCTTGCCTTCTGAGAGACCGACAGAACCAACGAGAGAGTGATGCCAGTTTTCCTAACAAGCAGCCTCGTCCCCACCGTTCCAAGAAGCACCAACCTGTGTCTTTCTTTGCAGCTCGCTGGAAAAAGTTCTGTTCATTGTAGATCTTGCCATCTTTGGCATCCTAAAGGAAACAGAAAGAAAATGCATTACTTCAGCAACACACCCCCTGCTGGAATGGCAAATTTGGGCAAGACTGCTATAAGACCTTCACTAAATATTTTAAAACCTCCCCCTTCCTACCCCCAAAAAACAAAAGAACAGACAGCAGAAGAGCTGAGAAGAGAGTTCAGGTCTTTTGGCTCGCTGTTTAACGCTGCACCTGACAGCTGCACCAACTCCAAGCATCAGCATGGAAGGAGGGAGCAGCTCTCACACTGCACGTTTCAAGCGCTACCACTAAGAAGCATCCCTCGGTTAAGAGCACCTAGACAACGTGAACCATCTGGCAGCCTAGAACGAGCTCTAGTCCTGAAGCTGTTATGTTAGAAGGAGACAGAGGCAACCTTCATAGCCACAACACAGATGAGGTTCTTTCTGCGAAGAGGCAAGTCAAAGCTATTCCATTTTATGCTAGCTGTCAGAAAACGAGACAAGTATTCGCAACATTTCCTAAGTGTCTGGGTAATGTGTTGGATTCTTAAAATCCATCCTTTTTACACCAGTCAGCACTACTGCTCATTTACTACTGCTGTTATCAAGTGACCTGATGGTTTACAATCAACGTATACACGTCTGTGTGCCCACACACGTTTATACAGACATACACAGAAATATGCTCAGGACACTGCACGCTAACTTAGGGCAGATGCTACGCATGGGAGGAGGCAGCCGTTTCACATCCTGGCTGGTTTGATACCAAAGACCCCACCCACGAGCGGCCCTGGTTTCTGAGGGATCAGCAGTCTCCAGACAACACCAACGACCACGTTCCAGATATTTCATTGTGCATCTTGCCTGGAAAGCCAACCTGAACCCAAATGCTCTCGTGTGCTCTACTACAGACCGCTACAGCCGCCAGGGCTGGGCTGCAGTCAGAAGACTGCTGATCAAAACACCAGAAGGTGCAAAATACAGGAGCTGGGAGCGTTACGTACAGAACTGAACAAAGATCCCCACCTACTGGTTCTAGTTTTGTGGCAGCTAGCTGTCTGTTCTCATTAACGCTCTATTCTTTCTCCACTCTCTTATGTAGCTCTCCTCTGACAGAAGAGTGAATAATTTTACTAGCACATGTGAGTGGGCACCACCACGTCCCCCACAGAGCCATCAGTCATCAACTCAATTTCAACTGCAGAACAGCAATTACTGAAAATAACACGTTTCCGGAGAACACAAATCTTTGGAAGCGCCTAGGAAGCTGGCTTAGAATTACAACTTCAATTACTGTTTAATTTAAAGATGTGCTCTGGTGTTAAGAGTCTCTCAGTATAACCTCAGCGTAACCACCAAATGCTGTCATCTCCAGTTCTCCCCTGATTTCAGCAGGATTTATGCCCTTGCCATACAGGAAGAAAGCAGGCCTGACATTAATGGAACAAGAACTCTATCCTACAGCACTAAATTCAGGTTTAGAGATTACTGAGCCTTGTGGATTGAAGGGGCAGTCTTCTGGGATGAAGGGGTTTTTGTCTGTTTGCTTTTAAATGAATTCCTCGTAGCTATTTTTCTTCACACCTCTAGCGGAACAGCCAACGTCTACTGAAAACCAAGCAAGAGATTCCTGGGAAGTCTTATCCATCTCCTAAGCAATGGTGTTATTTTCCTCCCTCTGAGGGATTTTACCTATGGCGATGAGGACAGTGAAGCCAGTGCACACCCCACGAGGTGGCACAGCCTCAGGCTAGAGGGGGCCTCTCTGCCCACCTGCCCTGAATGCCACCTCTAGCCCTACAGGTGGGTGGGTCAGGCCCTGGACACAGCACTACACACTACTTCTTACCCAAACAGATCAAAACTCACAAGTTTGAGGGAGAATCTTTGCTTTTGAGGACAGGCTCCAGATGCTGACTGTGCTGTGGAAGGATGGAACAGATGTGGTTACAGAAGCACAGAAAAGAGCTACTCGCAGTGTCAGCTATGCCATTAAACACAGCCTGCACAGCCCGGCTTTTACTTAGCCTCTGCTTCTTTCGCTTGGACTTTGCAAAAGCTTCCTCCGTGACAGCGCCTTCCCATACTGCCACAAAATAATTCTTACCTTGCTCCAGAAGCACAGCACCCTGACATGCTTCAGGTGCAGATCTGCTTAAGTCACAGCAGCATCTACGCATGGCTACAGTAGGGGGGTGCTTTGAAGATGGCACGCAAAGAACAAATCATTAGTAGAATCTCAAAGGCATCCCCAAATTAATTTGATGAGAGTTCCCTCTGGCTCACTATGTAGTTTTTCCAGTCTGTAAGAGATCGCAGTCCCTCCTCCTCTGCGTAATGTTATTATGCACATGTGACCTTCCTCCTCCAAAATGTGCACCCACTACTTTGCCTTGGGGAAGGTTCCTTTCTGCTGCTCGCAGCCTGGATGCCACACAGAGGTTATCAGCTGCTCATCATCCAAAAGGTGTCTCTGTAAGAGCACCTTCCACTGCAGTAACAGCATTGATCTGCTCTTTTTCTGCCATCACGTCTGTGGATGCCCTGCCTTTGTTACGAAGTGGCATAACCAAGTAGAAGGAAACTAAAGCCGAACATCGGGCAAAGTGGGGACAATTCCTCCTGAGCAGTGTGTTCAGGGTGACGGTGGGGAATGGGATCAAAACTTTTCCCATGGAAATACAGAACTGGAGTGGTGAGAAAAGCTCAGCACGCACTGAACAGCCGAGACAATGCCCTGATGATTTCTCTGGTTCCTTTTGGCCCTGAAACGGGGAAAATCCCCACCTGACATTTACACAGCCCCGACAACACCTGCGGCACAGGAACTCGTGCAGGGGGCTCACGGCCTGTGGGTTGTGAACCTAAAAAAACAGGAAACGGCAGCACGGCCTGCAAGGCTTCTGGTCCCAGCACAGATCCCCGACCCCACGGGGCCTTTAAAACCCGGTGTGGGGCCGCCAGCCCCCGCCCCACAGCCCCCGTGGACCCCCCGCCAGCCCTGCCCGGGCCGTGCCCCCCTCACCCCCAGCTCCCCGTCCCCGCAGCACCTTCGTACATCAGCCCGGGCCCGCCGTGCTCCAGCAGCCGGCCCAGCCTCCAGCGCCTCTTGCCGTGATCCTCCAGCACCTCGGCCTCCGGGAACGGCACCGCCGCCACCGGCCGCGGCTTGCGGGGCGAGAAGGAGCCGCGCTTCGCCGCCGGGGACAGGGACGGGGACGGGGGCGGCCGGGAGGCCCCCGAGGGGGACGAGGAGCCGGGCCCGGCCGCGGGGCTCCGGGCCTGCCACGGCGCCGGGGCCGCCGCCCGCGGCCCGGCATCGCCGCAGCCCCGCCGCTGAGGGCCCGCGAGGAGCCGCTGCTGCCCGGCACGGGCACGGGCATGCGCGAGGCGGGGGGGGACGGGGGGGGACGGGGAGGGGACGGGGGCGGCTCCTCGGCACCGAGGGGGTCGGCGTGGAGTGGGGTGGGGGAAAGGGGGTGAGGAAGGGGAAGGGGAAGGGGGTGAAGGAGGAGAAGAGGATGAGGATGGGGAAAGGGGAGGAGAAGGAGAAAGTGAGGAAGGGAATAAGGATAAGGATTAAGATAAGGATAAGGATGGGGAAGAGGAAGGGAATGAGGATGGAGAAGGAGAAAGGGAAGGAGAAGGAGATAGGATAAGGATGGGGAATGGAAGGGGATGAGGATGGGGAAAGAGAAGGGGAAAGTGATGAGGATAGGAAAAGGGAAGGGGATGAGGAAGGGAAAGGGGATGAGGAAGGGGAAGAGGATGAGGATGAGGATGGGGAAAGGGAAGGGGATGAGGAAGGGAAAGGGAAGAGGATGAGGAAGGGGAAGAGGACAAGGAAGGGGAAAGGGAAGCGGATGAGGATGGGAAAAGGGAAGAGGATGAGAAAGGGGAAGGGGATGAGGAAGGGGAAGAGGATGAGGATGGGGAAAGGGAAGGGGATGAGGATGAGGAAGGGGAAGGGACAGAAAGAGAAGGAAGGGGAATGCTGCCAGGGGCTGCCCCTTCTGCCTCAACCAGCCTTCCCAGGTCCTGGCTCTGGAGGAAGGAGGATATTTCTGTTACTACCTTCTTGGTTTCAGGTTATTGGTTTGTTATTTAAGAAATTATAATAAAAAGCTACATAAAAGTGAATTTAGGACTATGAAACGGGTTCTCCAAAGTTCATGAGTGCTGGGGTTAATCAGACAGTGTCGGGAGGAGTAACAAGGCCCGCCGCTCTCTGTACAGCACACCATGAACCTCGGGCCGGCCCCACAGGGCCAACACAACAAATGCGGGTGGGCTGCGGCCGTTCTGCCCCGGGTGGGCACAACAGGGTCGCATGTGAGGAAGGTGCCGGTGGGACAGGCACAGGGGGTGCTGTCACGATGGCATCGCCCTCCAGACCTCGTCCTGGCCAGCCTGCAGCACCTCGCGTGCAGGGAGCAGGCTGGCAGCAGGCTGGGGCAGCAGCTGCCCTCACCACAGCTCAGCAAGACCAGAAGGGAGCTGGATGATTAATGGCAGGGCCAGGAAGGAGCTGCCTGAATAAAATGGCAGGGCTGGGAAGGAGCTGCCTGAATAAAATGGCACCTGGCATCAGCCCCACGCCAGGGCCCGGCTCAGGAAAGACTCCCCCAGCCAAGGCGTGCTGCACAGACCTTGTCCCACCTCAGGCTGGCTGCCCATCCCAGCCCCTCCAAACACCAAAAACATTCCTAACACTCGCTAAGCACTTGAAGTGTTCCCAGAAAAGCCCAAACTGCGCCAAGTGACGGAGGAGGCCCAGCACGTACTCGGATTGTTTGCTGCCGTCTGTTGCCGGCACTTTTCCATCTGCCTTTGAAGCGTGTGGACGCTGCCAGCAGCCGTGGAGCAGGCTGGCTGGGCTCCCACGTCCCTACCTGCGGCGTTCATCAGGACGCAGCACGCACTTGGGTCACTTTGTCATTTTTTCCTGGCACTGTGGGTGCAGCAGGGGTGTGCAGAGCTGGCTGCCCCCGCAGCCACCCCCCAGTGCGCCAGCTTCTTCTCAGTCCTAGCTATTCCTGCCCCTCGTATGGGTGCAGATAGCAATTCCTTTGTTAATCAGAGCTATGCGTCAGAATTTCCTTCATCAGATTTGGCTGAACACACCTTTACAGGCTGGTGGCGTCTTCACCTTGCTCCTGAATTAAGATCTATAATCGTTGCTTTTTCCTACCGAAGCCACCAGCTGGTGGCCCCGACGTGAATGTCATGTTTCAGCAACAACATATTAAGCCCTGCAGTTACAATTTTTTTTGTTGCTGTTGTTTTTGACTTTTTTAAATGGTGTTAATTCATGATCATAGCTCTATAATTCTGGTGGTGGTTGCCTAGGGAACAGTGATCATGACCTGATTACATTCAATTTGGGCAGAGAATAATCCATTCAGTAAACCAAAATACATATTGCTTTAAAAAGTCAAACCCCAGAAGGCCGAGAAAAAACGCTGAGAAAAATTAGTGGTGGGAAAAGGCAGATGGGAAAATGTGTGTGAAAAAAGGGGAATTCTTTAAGATTTCTTTCCAAGTGCCCCCAAGCTAGTATCAAAGAAAAAAAAAAAAAAAAAAAAAAGAGAGAGAGAGAGAGAGCCTGTCAGTGCGTACACAAAGCACTATTTTTTATGTTGCCTTGAATTCAGTTATATTGAATCACATTTTAAGTCTTTCTGCTCAGCCACTTGACATCACGCAACCCCTCCCCAGCTTTTCACAGCCTGCTTTCATCGTAACCACCCTGAGGCCCTGTGCATCACCAGCAGGAGCTGTTCTCTCGTGGACGTGTTGACCAGCGCAGGTCTGGCACACATCGTGCCCATTTATTCCCACACCATCTCCTAACTCCTAAGCAGTTACTTTACAAGCAAAAGCTCACTGTAAATCCATCCTTAACGTTGTGCAGAGCTTCTGCAGTGAGGCCCCAGCACACACCTGCCCCATCCCTGCCAGCCACAGTGGGCTCCCAGCAAACTTCTTCTTTCTGACGGGTTTGCAAACCCTGGCTATAATTTTTGTGTGGTAAGCAAATTACACTCAAAATATTTTTTGTCTGTGTGAACGTGGCTTTTAACTTGCTGAGGGTTTTGCATCTTGCTGTTTTCCTTGTTTGAAACAGAAAATGCCAGTATCTGAAGAATTTTATTTTGTGTATTTTAACTATTTGTTTGCATTTTGGCTAGCTTGCCTTGCTGTTAAGCCATCCCCCAGCAGGTTCACCATGGCAGAACCTCTGTGTCTTGGTGGCGCACTGGCTAGATGATATCTCCCCATCACTTACAAGAACTTTCCTCTGTATTTCATTTTCACTTCTCCCTGTGAGTTTCTCTGTTTTATGTAGTTCCTCCTGGCAAGGTTAAGTAAGCTTGCCAAGGGTTTTTGCCCTTACCTGTGCCCATTTTGCAGCCTGGCAGCTCCTGGCCGAGGCAGTGGTTGCCATCCCGTGATAGCACCAGCACGGCCTGACTTGCTGCTGAGAACTGAGCCTAGCATTAATGAAGCACAGTCCCAGCCATATCAGGTCACACTAAAGCCCAGATCCTGCCATCAGTGGTGGGTGATATCTGGGAAAGCGTGCAGAGACCAGGGGTGCATATACATGTATTCGTGGAGGATTCACGGAGGATTTTCCCAGTCTATGGCTCAGGGGATGCCCCTCCTTGTGCTTCTCCAGATGCAGTCATTTGGGATGTCTTTGCTGTCACATTTCTCCTCATTTCTCCTCCCGTGCACAGCGGTTTCTCGCTCTCACAGCCTCGTGGCCTCCCTCAGCAGTTTGGGCACATTTTCCCCATCCTCTCTGGGTGGAGTGCCCTCCTCCCTCATCCTCTGTGTCTCCTGGGCCACTCCCCAGGGGTTTCTGCAGGTTCCCAATGCACCTCACTGCTTCCCAAAGCACCTAACTGCACCCCACGCCTTCACTTGCTTGGTCCCGTGCCTCCCCCAGCCCTTTGCACACCCGGTCCTCCACCAGCTCCTCCTCTCCTCCCACCCCGGGCTGTCCATTTCACCAGTGCCTTATCTTCATCCAAACCAGGCTGCCTGCTCCTCCTGCCAGGGCTGCAGGCACGGCAGAGCACCACCTGCATCTCCTCTTGCCCTGGAGGCTGTTTTCAATGTCTCTTCTCCTCTGACCCTTGCTGAAGGAGCAGAGATATGAATTTACCTCTGGATGATTCCCTGCACCACTGCCCACCAACCCCACCCCATCCTTGATCTAAAAGCCCTCCTGGCATCGTTTTCAGCTTAAGAACTGATTTGGTTTCCATTTAGAGCTCATCATTCCTTGGAATGCTTTCTCTATTCTGAAAATGTCTCTATTTTTTTCCTAAGACTAAAGGCAACCAGCCACGCTGGCTGCAGTGTATGAGGTTTCCTCTAAAGCTGTGTTTTAGGTGAACTTCTGACTCTTCCTGCAGTGCTCCCAGATTCTGCAAGACATAATGTGTGGATGCTCACCCTGAGGCTCTGAAGCAGCAAGGCGCTGATCTGCTCCCCACTTGCACAAGGAACATCCCTGGCATCTTCTCTTGGGAGGTGGCGCTCTGGGGTAACAAACGCAGTCCCCAGTATTGCAACAGCCGGCATTGCAGCTAAGCCAACAAGTGGGAAGAAACTGGGACAAAATGGGAAGTGAACCCAGCAGAAGTCAGCTCTGTTTGCCTGTCTCTGACCCCGGGTTCGCGGTTTGGGGCTGTCCAGGGAAGTGTCGCTGGCAGCTCCTGCTCTTTAGGTGGCGGGGAGCACAAGGACATGGCCTGGTTCGTCCCTGGGTGCTGCACGGCCACACTGGCATCATCAAACAGTGCTCCCCAGCAGTAGCTGAGTGTGGGTATCCTCAGCACGCACCTCAGCCCCCTGGCCATGCAGCCCAGGGGCTGTCCTGGGAGCTGGTGTCCCCAGGCTCGGGGACACACAACCCGGCTCTGCCAGCATGGAGAGGCTCCCTGGGGACAGCTGGGTTGATGCTGGACACAGGAAGATGGTTGCAAACTGGAATTTCTGGAAGGAGGAGGTGACCAGCAGGTTTTAGCAGCGGGGTTAGCAGCTGTGCCAGCACAGGGGCTGACTTCTCATCCTTTCAGATGTTGCTGACGAGAGTGACGGAGCCATGGGGGGGACACACCCACAACCAAGCCCTCTTCAGCTTTCCGACACAGGGAGGTGGGAAAGCTGTCCCTGCGGTTTGTCTTCTGCCCGTGCCCAGTCCTGGATGGGATTGCCCAGTCCTCCGTGCCCTGCACCCGACTGCAGCCTTGGTCCTCGCACCTTGGCGTGCTGCTGCCCCTCTCCGCAGGGCAGCCCTGGCCCTGCTCCCGTCTCCTGAGCTGAGTCACCGCGATGTCACCCTGCCTCCTTGCAACATCCCTCATTTGCTGTTCCAGGAGCAACGAGGAGCCTGTAAATACCGGCTTTGGCAAGACTTATGTTTTGATCTAATCGCTCCGCTTCCTTCAAAGCCAGGCACAGAGAAGAGCCGAGTGAGGCAATAGGGAAGGTCACGGGGAAGCTGTAATTGGGGAAGATCAAGCCACGCTGGAGGAGGGGCGTGGACGCGGCAGGGCTGGCTCAACCCAGGCTGACGCGAGGCCGCAACGCCGTGGGCCTGCCTTCCACAGGCACCAGCTGCCCCAGATACCCCCCAGGACCCGTGGCCACGCTGCCGAGCTCCCTGGCACCGGCACAGAGCTCTGCCCACCCCGTTCCTGTTACACCTGCAGTAGGTCGAAAGCAATATGTTTGCAGCATGGTCCCAAGCGATGGTGAGAAGCCTCGAGGAGCCCACCAAGCCCCAGCTGGCCACGCTCGGAGTGCAGGCTCACCCCATCCCACCCCGCCAACCTGCACTCCCTATCTCCTGCCCCCGAGCCCTGCCACGAGCCCTGCTGGGGGTGCCCAGGGCTGGTTTTGGGGACGCTTCCCCCCCGGGCTCCCTATTTCTTGCCCTGCCTCCCCCCTTGCAGCCCTGCTCGGAGCCCCCAGCCCTGCCCGGGACCCCTTCCCCAGCCCCCAGGTGCCGCAGGTCCCCCCGCGGGCACGCGCGCCCCTCGCGCCCCCCCCCTACCGGAGCCAGCGGGCGCAGCCCCGGCGCGCGCGCGCGCTCGCGTGCACGCGCACGCCCGGCGCGTGCGCGGGGCGGGGCGGCTCCCGGGATGGCGGCGGCGCGGGCGCGGCGCTGAGGCCGGAGCCGCCCGGCCGGGGGGTGCCGGTGAGTGCGGGACCGGGGGGGGGGGCTCCGACCCCATGGCCGAGCCCCAGCAGCACCGGGAGGGTCCCCAAGGGGGGTCCCCATGGGGTCTCCGGGGGGTGGCGGCGGCGCCGCCGCCGCTGCTCGTGCCCGCTGCCGGTGCTCGCCCTTGGGGAGCGGGGAGCGCCGGGGGCGCGCACGGTGGGGGCCGCCCCGGGAGCCGCCGGTGCCGGTTCGCGGGGGCGCGCGTCGGGGTTCGGGCTCCGTGCGCACCGCAGTGCGCTGGGGCTGTCGGCTGCCGGGCGCACGGCTCCTGCGCTTCCTGCAGCAGCGAAACGGGAAAGGGACGGCAGCAGCCGGGAGCTGGCGGCTCGGGGCAGGCGGTCCCGGAGCCCTGCTGGAGGCAGGATGGCCGGGAGGTGTCGGAAATGGCTCCCGGCTCCCAAAAACGCTGTGCGCAGCTTGCCCCGTCCAGCCCGGGACGTGGCTGCCGGCACCGTGCCCGGCCCCGGCTGCTGCAGCCCCCCCAGCCTGCCGGGGATGCTCCCTCGCCGAGCCGGGGGGAGAAGCGATTAAAAAAAAAAAAAAAAAAGCCCCGTCTGCCATTTCCAGGCCGCGTTCCTATGGCAACAGGGCAGCAGAAGAGCAGAAATGAGGCGAGGGAGCTGAAATAAGTGCTGCATGGCCTTCACCCGGCCCTTCGGGGCGATGGCAGCGGGGTCGGGATGTGGCCACCGTCCCTGCCCGTCCTCCTGCCCCGATCCGAACCCATCAGGTCCTCGCGGGCAGGAGGGTGGCCACGGGGCCAGCCCTGTGCTCAGCAGGCTCGCTGTCCCTCGGGGCTGCGGTGCAGAAAGCGGGGGCTTTTTGGGGAGGTGGAACTGGGGGACCACGCGTTCCCCAAGCTGGCCGTGTTCCTGCTCCCCCTGGGCTAGTCGGTCCTGGCTGGCAGAGCGAGCGTTGAGGTCAGGCAGGAGAGCGTCTCTGGAGGTAACCTGATCTGCCCCGGCACCACGGGGTTGCAGGTGAGTTGCGTGGTGTCCTCCTGCAAGGTACACGCGGTGCCTCCCATGGTTGCACGGATCCGCCTGTGCACAGCCCCGCTTCCCAAGGGTGGCCATCCCGCTGGATCGCTGCATCGAGCGGCCCCAGGAGCAAGGCTGGGGCCTGCTGGGGCAGCAGAGCTTGCCTAGGGAGCGCCTTCCAAAAAAAAAAAGGCTTTCCCTTCAGGTTTTGCACGTTCTGAGTTGAAAAAATCATTTCTGGGGATGCTCAGAACCTGGGAAACCATTTTTTTTTTTTTGTGTGTGTTTAAGTCTGTAAGAGCAGCCCTGAGCGCCTTCCTGCTCTTGTTCCGCAGCCAGCAAACGGTTCGGTGTGGGTTTTCTTGGGGCACTTCAAAAAGGGTGGGCAGATTTGATTGGCAATACTGGAGTTTTCCAACGTTGCGTAGCATTGGCGTTACCCAAGAGGTGCTTGACACTTTCTCAGAGAGGTGAGAGCCCCGCTGGGAGCAGCAGCGCCGCGCGGGCACTCGGGAGGTGTCCGAGGGTGCGGCAGGGCGAGCAGCAGGTAGGTCGCTGTCGGATCGCCTGTGAGACAAAGGAGCAATGGCTTTGGTTGCCTCGATTCGTTCCCGATGCCCTTTGAGGAAGTGCAGGAGGAGGTTTTTGTGTTCAGGTGGTTCGTGTGGGCGCGCGGGCGTCCTGTCGTCTGCTTTGCTGCGTGTGGGGCCGGAGGGGTCCCGGCCCTTCCCGTGGCATTTCTGCTACGGTGTCACCTGGGGTGGAGAGGGCCTGGGATGGGCTTCGGTCTGTTTTAACCGAAATCTAGCAGCAGCCACCTTGGCAAAATCCCCTTTGCTGTTCCTCCCCTGCCTGCCGCCTGGGAGGGGGGTGTCTGACGGGCTCCTTCTGGAGCTCTTCTTCTTTTTCTGGGTTACTGCGCAGAGCAGGACAGTCTGGCGCAGATGTTGCTTGCTGCTGCAAGAATCGAACTTCTTTGTATCAAACGGGGAAAAAAGCAGATGGTTTTCTGCTCAGAGCTTGCACCTGGAGTTTGATTCAGGGCTGGACAGAAGTGTGCCAAGCCAGGAGGACACCTGGAGGGCTCGGGGACCTGGCTATGTAGGGCAGGCTGGCCAAATGGATGCTTGTTGCTTTATCCACGGATCCGTGTGGATTTTAACCTGCTCTTGCTGCTGTTCTGATACTCCCAGCTGCTGGCGCTGTGCTTGTGGCATGTTTTTACCCAGCTCTGGCCGGGTGGGTCACTGTCCACCCCCTGGCCTCGTTGGGCTGCTTCGCCTTGTACTCGCAGCTCTCTGCAGAGGCTATGGGCACTATTAATCTCCGGAGGCCCGGCTGTCTGTGGGTGCTTTTGGCCACAGGAAGCAATCACAGTGGCAGCAGCCCGGCCCCACTGCGGCCAGAGGGAGGAGGAGGAGGTGGCTGTCGTCGCGGGGGCAGCCGGGTGAGGCACGGAGCAGCGTGGCCGCCCCTCAGAGCCGGCTTTCCTGTGTCTGCAGGCGATGCTTTTGTGCAGCGTCTGCTGAAAACACAGCCTGCCTGCCTGCCTGCCTTTGCTCGCACGAGTGCAGCAAGCCTCCGAACCCGGGGAGCTGGTGCTGTACCCACCAGAGCTGGAGAACCTGCTGCCGAGCATCTCCCGTGCTATTTCTGGGAGGCAGCGTGTCCTTCTGTGTGCTGCCGGTGCTGCCAGCCCGTGGACCAAGCCGTGAGGCTGGGGCTGGAGCACGGGGCTCCTCGTGGCAGAGGGCACCTCCGAGGTGAAGCTGGGAAGAGGGGACTTGCTGGGCTCAGCCTCCGAGCACAGCAGGGCTGTTGTTTGGCTCAATGGCTCCTTTCCCCCGACTTTGTGGTTTGCGTTTCCCGGCTCCAGTTGCCGAATGTGATGTGATGAAGTGAGTTCAGCTGCCTGGCACAAGACCTTTGAGGTCAGGGATTTGTGAGATGATTGTTTGGCATTTATCCTGAGCTGCTGGCGGGGCCGTGCTACCTCCTGTCTTGTAGACCCAGGGTCAGCCCTGATGCTGGCTGGCTCTGCTCGTGCTGGGGCTGACCCCCTGCACTGGGGTGATGGGGTGAGTGCCAGCACAGCTCAACTCCTGCTGGGGCTGGAGAGTTTCCTCGGGGAACCCCTGCGTGCCCTCGGAGGGATGGCTCAGCTGGAAGCGGGAGGGGGGCTGGTGGGTTCCTCCAGAGAGGGGAACGGCTTGGGTGCAGCACCCTGGGGTGCTGACCTCTCTCCCCTGTGCTTTTCTCAACCTTGCCTCTCCTCTGGGACAAGAGTTTGTTCTGGGCAAGCATTGCTCCCGTTGCACAACCAACACTTCTGCCGCCTCGCGTCGCGGGAGGCGGGGGCGCAGCCTGAAACCTGAACCAAAGGAACGGGCGACAAGTGCCTTCCTGGCCAGCCTCGGGCCGGTCGTGGTGCTGTAATCCTGTGCTCACACCCCTTCACTACAGCTTTTCCCTGCCTGAAGGACCCCTACGAGGGGGTGCAGCTGCCCGAGCGCTGGCTCCCTTTGCACAGCAGCCTTCGGGGTGGCTTTTAGAGCCCTGGGCAGCAGCATGCTCGCCCAGCGCTGCACGTGGGGCTCCTGCCCTGCTCCGTGTGGTGGGTGCAGTGCCCCGGGAGCTCTGTGGGACGTGGCTGCAACACCTCCTGGTGCTCTCAGGCTGGGTTTCCGAGCAGCAGCCTCCCTCGCTGCGTGTCCAGATGCTTGCAGCTGCCTCGAGGCCGTGCGGATGGCTGGGACCAGATAGCACCAGAAACCCAAGGCGCCTCTGGCTCTCGAGGGCTCCTCGTGACCCTTGGGGAGGGAGCACTGTGGTTATTTTCCACTCTTTCGGGGCTGAGCCGGTTGTTGCAACATCGTCCTGGGAGCGGCGATAGCCACCCTCAGCCTTGCTGCCGACGCCTGGGATGTTTCCTGGTCTCCTCACACCATCATCATCGTCAGCTCCTGGCGCTCCTTGTGGCAAAATGAAACCCTGCTGCCCTGGGGGGGCTCAGCAACCTCTGCCCCACCACGCAAGCTCCTGGGCCTTGGCGGTGGGGAGCTGCCGGGGTCTGCGAGGGCACCGTGCTCACTGCTCTCTCCTCTTCCTCAGAGTCCTGCGAAGCGGCGGCGGTCCCCGTCCGATGGGAGGATGGTTGTTCTCAGGCAGTTTGGGCTGCTCCTCTGGAAGAACTACATCCTGCAGGTAGGCCGGCACGGCGCTCCTGGGGGGACACTGCCTTTGGCACTGCCAGACTTGGTTACATCAGAGCTTTTCCTGGCGTCCCGGTTCTTGTGTTTCTGTGTCAGGGCAGGCGGGCAGGGATCAGCGCCTCTCTGCCTCTGTCCCCATCCCCTTGTGCCCGCACTTCCCCATTTCCCTCGCTTCTGAAATCAGGCAGAGTTCAGCTTCCTTGCTCGTGGACACGATAACCCCCGTGCCCTCCTGTGCGGCGTGGCTTTTCTGAGCTATCTCCTTACACAAATCCTTAAAGGATTTGGCAGGTCCTGAGCAGTGTCTGTAAACCGCCACCCAGATGGTTTTACCCCATTACTCTCTGCTGCCCTCAGAAGCAGCTTTTAGGGGTGCGTGGGCTGCCTTAAACCACCGCTGTCCTGGCACCTGCTCCCAGCCCAGCTCTGTGCGTGGCAGCCCGCTAATTATGAGGGATTTAGGGAGCCTGGAGCTCGCTGCTCATCCTGCTGCCAGCCTTGCCCAGCAGAGTGGCAGCAGGAAGGGGCTGCAGCCCCCTGGAGCAGCGTGGCCGTGCCTCTCACCAGGCCTGGGCAGCACGGGAGGAGGAAGCAGCAGGCTGGGCAGCTTCAGTCCCCATTTTGCACATCAGCACTTGGGTAAAAGTAAAAAGGGGGCAGAGGGAGCTGGGCTGCTGCCTCGGTGCTAGGAGCAGGGCCAGCTTGCAGCATCCCACCAGGAGCATCCCCTCCCAGCACAGGGAGGGGAACACACCTCCACATGGAGCTGGGTGTTGGGGTGGGGGCACACGGCTTGCCCCGGGCTGGCAGCAGCAGCTGTTTGTGGTGCTGGCTGTGGATGGGTGTCCGTGGTGCCTCTGAAACACGTCAGCGTGAACGACTTCCGCGGTAGCAAAAGCTCGTGCTGGTAAATGCGCATCAGCCGCCAAGTTCACGGAGCCAGGCAGACCTTCTGGAGAAAGTCCAAGGGACTATTAGAGGGTTAATATGGTAGTAAATCTGCAGGAGGCAGCTGGTCTGCGAGAGCTGCATTATAAAACCATCAGACAACTGCAACACTCGCTTCTACGAGCGTCGCCTTTGGAACGCTCCTTTTCCCTGCCAGCCCAGAGCCTCCGCATCCCTCCTGCGATGCCAGGGCTGACTCCGTGCTCCTTGCTCTGACAGGCTGCCCAACTTGCTCCTTTTTCCCCTCCCGTCTGAAAAACAAATCCTTCCTCCAGTCTGCAGAGAGCCTGGGAGGTTATAACTTGCTGGGCAGCGCCGCTCAGGGGCTGATGGTTGTGGGTCTGAAGGAGCTGCTGCAGAGCACGGGGCTGGAGCAGCGGGCAGCGCAGGCAGGGCTGCACCCAAAACGCCCCACGGTGCCGCGGATCTCACCGGGGCTTGCTGGGCCTGGGTGCGTGCAGAGAAATCTCAGGAGCCGTGGCTGCAGCGATCGAGGTCGGGCGAGATGGGTTTGCCCTGCCTGTGGGCAGCTCGGGCTGCAGGAGGAGGCGCTCCTTGCCCCCGCGCCGCAAACCATCCTGCACGAGGCTGGGCGCCTGCCAGCAGAAATGGAGGAGCCCCATTCTAAATGCTAATTAATGCCCAGGCTGAGCACGTGCTTGCTGGCAGTTCGTTTTTGAAGTCTTGCGAGGAAGCCCCGGGGGAGAACTGAGGGGCTGGAGGGTGGTGCTCGGGCTGCCTGGGACGCGTGCTGAGCTCAGGCTGACTCTAAAGGCACGCGGCTCAGAGCCGGACGGAGGTTAGGGAAGGGGACAGGAACCGCCGTGGCTGGGAAGTCCTGGGAGCTGTGGGAACCTCCTCGGTGCAGCCATCAGAGCCCGCTTGGCCTCGTGGTTAACTTGGCTGCTTCCTCCGTTGTGGCCAGCTGCAGGAAAGCCCCGGCTGCGAAACCTGCGCGGCTGCAGGCGCTGCGAGGAGCGCTTCGGGCACCCGGTGTTTGCGCGCCCCGGTCGTCGTTGCTGCACTCGCTCTGCTTCCAGTGTTAACATCTCGGTGTGGTTTTTGTTCTCCCCTCCCCTTGGCCTCGCTGCAGAAACGGCAGATTTTGGTAACGATCATCGAAATCTGCCTCCCGCTGCTGTTTGCTGCCATCCTGATCGCGCTTCGGCATCGGGTGCACTCCATCAGCCACCCCAACGCCACCATCTACCCCGCCGAGTCCGTGGATGACCTGCCGGGCTTCTTCTACCGCCGGCACCCGAGCAACCCCTGGGAGCTGGCGTATGTCCCCTCCAACAGCAGCGCCGTCAGGAGCATCGCTGAGGCGGTGGAGAGAGCTTTACCCATCAGCATCCGAGGTGAGAGGGGCCAGGCCACAGCTCGTGCGTGGTCACGGCTCCATCCTGCACCGCCGCGGTGGCGTGGACGGGGTGCGATGTCCTCGGCTTCATGGGTGCCGGGGCAGCGCCTGTGCTCTGACGGCCGGGGTGAGGAGGTCTCCCAGAACAGCCCTCTGCTCAGCAGCCTGGTCTTACAGGGAACGGGTAAAGCAAATGAGGTTGGAAAAAGGGCATCCAGCTGGACGAATTTAGGCTTTGTCAGTCTGCCTTCCACCCTGGGACCAGAAATTCTCAGACAAACTTCTATTCGGTTAAATACCCACGCTCGGTTCCAAGGATGCCTCGATTTTGTCAGAACATCAAGGCAACGGTTTTCCTGTGTAAAGCTGCAGGGTTTAGTTCTGATTTTTGTCACATCTTGTTGCAGTTTCTATCTAGAAAAATACTGGCTTAAAATAGTTGAAGAAAACTGGCTGTCGCTTCCCTAAAGCTGAGCATTTTGGAAATCTCCTTGCACAGAAAATCTTAGCACTTCGTGTTTCAAACTGAAAATAACGTTAGGTTTTCCTGTGCAAGGAGATCTAACTTCTGCTTCCTGAGTACCAGCAGCTCATGGCCCGGCTTTCCTCCCTGCAGCTCAGGGCTTCGCCTCAGAGAGGGAGTTCGAGGAGTACGTCAGGGTGGACAACCGCTCGGGCAGCGTGCTGGCTGCTGTCGTCTTCAAGCACCGCTTCAACCACAGCACGGCCCCACTGCCCCTCCAGGTGAGTGCTGCGGGACCACAGGGACAGCGGGGCTGGATGCAGCCCCCGGCACCTTGCAGCAGCTGCTCCTGGGACGGGTCCCAAAATTACCCCTTTGTGGTCGGTGCGTGACGTGGTCGTCCTCCCTGCAGGTGGACTATGAGCTGCGCTTCAAGTACAGCCCCAGGAACGCCCCGCGGAGCGAGCAGACGGGCCTGAACCCCAACCTGGACCGTGACTGGCACACCAGCTACCTCTTCCCACTCTTCCAGCTGCCCGGCCCCCGAGAGGCCAAGTTTGCGGATGGGGGAACGCCAGGTGAGGCCGCCGGCAGGTCTGCACTGCTCTGCCAGGCGAGGAGATGGGCGTGTGGATGTTCTTCTTTTCTATTTTTAAATGGGTTACTGGAAAATATATTTCAGGGTCCAAACTATCTAGGATTTATCGTGCTATTTAAATGGTTAAAATAGAGCAATACTGTGGTTTGAGCGCGGGTTTTTAATGAAAGCCAGACCACAGCCTGAGCAGGAGGCAGCGGCCACGTTGCTGGAACTGGCACCAGTTTCAAACCAGCCCAGCTCTTGATTTTGGGAGCTTCCTTTCTGGCTGTGAAAGGGATATTTCCCCCAGCCTGGTGTCTTCTTCCTCCTGATTTCATGGCGACATCAAGCAAAAGACTGAAGGACTGAGAAGGCAGGCAGACTGTTCTTGCTCACAGAGTGTAATGAAAACCAAGCACAAGAGAACAATACCTGCTAGTTCAAATATCTTGCGGGACAGGGTGACCAGAAGCTGGGATCAGTTCTCTCACTACAGTGTTTGTTTAGCAACTTAGTTAATATATAACATCGACTAATCTCATATTCTCACCTTTTCCTTACCTGTCTAGCACGTTTTAAGCAGCCAGCTTTCAAAATGCTCGCTTGGGGCATTCTGAACAGAATCTGAGTCTCAATTTCAGTAATGTGGCAGAAATCCCAAGTGACAATAGAACAGTTAAAAAACAAAAATAAATCTTTCACTATTTTCTAACGCACAAAATTTTTAAACCAAATGTGTCCGTAATGGGATATATTCTTCCTCACCAAAACATACTGTAGTTTCCCATGTTCTTGGTTTACCAAAAAAAACAAACAAACACCACAAATAAACTCTGCTCGGTGGCATTGTTGATGGTTAACGATGACCGAGAATCTTAGACAAATAAAAACGTGGGCAGAAAAAGGATTGCAGGTTATTTTGAGGATCTCTGCTAGCTGCTTTTAAATTATGATTGCTAAAGATTTAAATTCCTCTGATTTAAATCTTTCCCAGCATCTGCTGGAATGATAGAGAGTGTTTTCATAGTAACGTTTCCTTCTGTTTTGAGTTCTTTTTATGTTTCCTGCTCTTCCCAAGAAATCCCTCCTTCTGTAAAGGCTGCTTCTCTTCCAAAGGCGCCGTGCTCTTCTCTACTTCCTGGAGAGCACGCGCCCATCCCTACTTTATGGTGTTGTTGCCGTGCAGGTTATATCCGAGAAGGTTTCCTGGCAGTGCAGCATGCTGTGGACAGGGCCATCATGCAGTACCATGCCAACGCCAGCGCCGCCAGCCTGCTGGAGAACATCACGGTGGTGGTGCAGCGCTTCCCCTACCCGCCCTACGTCAACGACCTCTTCGTCCTCGCCATCCAGAACCAGCTTCCCCTGCTGCTCATGCTCAGCTTCACCTACACCTCGCTCAACATCGTCCGCGCCGTTGTGCACGAGAAGGAGAAGAAGCTGAAGGTAATGCAAGGGTCTGTAGGCATCCAGACAGGCCTTGAATATCTCCAGAGAAGGAGACCCCACAGCCTCCCTGGGCAGCCTGTCCCAGTGCTCCGTCACCCTCACTGTGAAGAAGTCCTTCCACGTGTTGGTGTGGAACTGCCTGTGATCTATCTTGTGGCCATTACCCCTTGTCCTGTCCCCACAAACCACTGAAAAGAGGTTGGCCAAATCCCTCTGTCTCCCACACTTAAGGGATTTATAACCATTGATGAGATCCCCTCTCAGTCTTCTCTTCTCAAGGCTGACCAGACCCAGGTCTCTCAGCCTTTCTTCATAGGGTAGATGCTCCAGGCCCCATATCATCTTTGTGGCCCTCTGCTGGACTCTGTCCAGGAGATCCCTGTCCTTTTTTTAGCGGGGAGCCCAGAACTGGACACAGCACTCCAGGTTAAATCCCCGCTGGGTTCAGAGCCAGCACACAGGAGTCAGGGAGGCTCGATGGCAGCGGGATTAGCAAGGCACTGCGAGGAATGTCGCTAATCCTGCTGCTGGGACGCGGCTCTGCGCTCCGCTTCCCTTGCTGTGAGGGTGCTCGGAGGGGCAGCCCACAGAGAGGCAGCTCTCATGGGCGCAGGAGATCAGCGTGTGGGAAACGGGACTTTTGTCTTTCCAATTTGGAACCCCGTGTTTCCCTGCTGTGGTGTGTGGGCAGGGGGGAGCTCGGCCAACAGCTCCTGTGGGGCACCCGGGGCTGCCACCTCCCTCGACAGTGCTGGGGGGCAGAGGGGTCTCCACCTCTCCACCTCCCCTTGCCGTGGCCCTGTTCCCCTGCCCGGGAAGTGTGGCAGCAGCCCCGGGTGACGGCGTGACCTCCCTGCAGGAGTACATGCACATGATGGGGCTCAGCAACTGGTTGCACTGGAGCGCCTGGTTCCTCATGTTCTTCCTCTTCCTCCTGGTGTCCGTGTTCTTCGTCACCGTGCTCTTCTGTGTCAAGGTGAGTGTCTGCCCTCGGGCCAGAAGCTCTGTGGTGCCGGGGCACGAGGGTGACAGGGCTCCTCTGCCGCGGGCTGGGCTGTCCCGGTGACCTGGGACTCGTCCCCGTGTGTCACAGAGGCTGGAGTTGGCCTTCTGCTGAGCTGCGTGGGCAGAGCTGGAGCTCTGTGGGTGAATGCACGTGGAGGGCACCCAGGAGCCTGTTTCAGTTGCTCCCAGCTTCGGGATGTTGCATCCACAGCCCCATAGCTGCCTCTCACGGCAGCAGTGAGCTGCCCAGGAGGCTGGGTGGGAGCTCTGCGGGCGCAGGCACTGTCCAGGCAGGGCCACCCCACCGCTCAGGGCTGCGTCCTTGGCACCTCGAGCTCTCCTCTCCTCACGTCTGCGCTGCAAGAAGCAGGAGGTGGCTGTCTGGATGCAGAGCAAGGCATCCCCTGCCTTGTAGACCCTGCATCACACAAGGACAGCCCAGTTTCCTTCCTCTGGACTGCTCTGGGAGGGTCTGGGTGTCTCCACCTGCCTCTGTTTGCCTTTACCCCACGGAGGACACCAGGCTCGCAGTGCCAGCCCCACGCCTGACCCCGTTTTCTCGGCAGGTGAGCGAACAAGGAGCGGTGCTTACCAACAGTGACCCCACGCTGGTGTTCACCTTCCTCGCCATCTTCTCCATCTCCTCCATCTCCTTCAACTTCATGGTGAGCACCTTCTTCTCGAGAGGTGAGTTCCTCCCCGCCCGCCTCCTCGCAGGGCTGGGTGGGTCGGCATGCAATGCCAGGGGGGTTGTGCTGTAAGACCTTCAATTAATTTTGGTTGGGAGGGAGTTCTGGAGGTCATCAGTGCGTGCTAAGCAGGGCCAGCTCCAGAGTTACATGAGGTCGCATGGGGCTGCGTGTAGAATAACTTGTTTTGATATGTGGAGGGAGGTTCTTTCCTCTGTTTTTTGGCTGCGTTTTCCACACCGTGCATTGGAAGTGTACACTGGCACTTCCCAAACCAGATGGGCTCATGTGTTAGGGCCTCGTCCAGCTGCTGCAGCCCCGGCATGCACTGGGTTGGGCAACTCATCATCCTGCCTCCCTTGTACAAAAGGTCTCAATCTCTGGATGGAAAGCTGGTGAGAAGTTGGTTGATGTTTTCCCTCCCTCTTTTCTCTGTGCTCGCAGCAAATGTTGCGGCTGCTGCCGGTGGCTTCCTGTACTTCTTCTCCTACATCCCCTACTTCTTCATCTCGCCTCGCTACGACCTCATGTCCCACAGCCAGAAGCTGGCGTCCTGCCTTATCTCCAACGTGGCCATGGCCATGGGGGCACAGCTCATCGGCATGTTTGAAGGAAAAGGTGAGCACGTCCTTCGGTGCGTCAGAGCTTCCTGCGGTGGGTCAGGACGGGCTGGCAGGTGGTTTGAGGGGCAGAAAGAAGTCAGGGAGAGGCTGTATGAGAGCAGGACGGGTACTTTCTGGATGCTCCACAGCTCTTGTCAGAACCAGGGCTCTGCCCTCTCCAAACCCATGCATCTGGCAGTCACCAAATGGAGTGTCTGCTCTGCACAGTGCTGTCGCATGCTGCTTTGGTGGCAAAGTTAATTCTGCTCCAAGGGATGGGAACTTACTGTGTTTCCTCTCCATTTTTTAATTTCTACATTAGTAAGAATCCTCTGTTGGTTCCAGCAGAGGAAGCATTTTTGCAAAGTGGTGGGACTAAAAGGAGGCTGCAGGGATGGAAGGGCAGTGGCCGGAGAGGAGATGGTTTCTTCTCAGGGCAGTTATGGAGAATGTGATAGAAGTTGGTGATGTGTGCAAGGGACAGGGTGGGAGCCTCCAGGTTTAGTATGCTTCTGCTACGTCTTTATGTATTTGAAATGGAGGTTGTCGGGCTGTGCATGTGCTTCTCGTTATAGAGCACTGAATTAGGGTCGGGGGTGCTATCTTGCAGCCCTGGGAACACTTGCTGCTCCCCTCCGTCCTTCTGGGGGTGAGCAGTGCCCTGGGCAGGGGTGAGCAGTGCCCTGTGTCACTGCAGGGACTGGCATTCAGTGGAGGGACCTCATGAAGCCCATCAGCGTGGACGACAACTTCACCTTGGCACAAGTCCTGGGGATGCTGCTCCTGGACTCGGTGCTCTATGGCCTGGTGGCCTGGTACGTGGAGGCTGTCTTCCCGGGGGAGTACGGTGTGCCGCAGCCCTGGTACTTCTTCCTGACGGTGAGCACTGCCTGCACACCCTTTCCACCCTTTCCAGTAGGATTTACAGGCATTACTCAGCGATGTTTTCTGGTTTGGCGTTGTGCAGCAGGTCAGACTAAAGCAAAATGGTGGCACCACCAGCTTCCAAAACTGGGGGGCCTGCAGTGCATCTGCGGTCAAGGGTGATGCTGCCAGATTTTTGTCTATGACCTGCAAAACATAGTTCTTCTTGTCTTTCAATCTTTGTCCCAACACTTCTTGGCACACACGTTGTTGCTAACCATGTCTCCATGCCCCAAGCAAAGGCATTAGAGAGAAGACCCAGGTGAGGGTCAGCAAACACAGTCGCTTGAGACCGCCCTGAGCAGCAAGGTGCAGCGGGGTCTGTCCCGTGCTGTCACCGCTGGCCTGGGGAGGCTGTAGCTGCAGGGCCAGCCAGTTGTCACCCGTCGGCTCTGCTGCACTCACTGCCAGGTCTGATGTCACCCCAGCCTGTCCCCGTGGTGGTCACTGCAGCTCAGCTGCTTGCTGAGAATTGCCTAAGCTGCACTGAGACATCGCTTGTGATTGCATGAATGTTGGGAGGCTTTTCCTCCTCCCCTCTAAATCCCCTTATCCCAGCATAATTGCACTCGAGCATCTGACTTCCTCTTGAAGCTAGACCCACGCAAAGCTCTTGGTGGAGTGGAGATGCGGGTGTTGGGATGGTGATTTGGGGCAGAAGGCAGTAGTACCCCAGGGCAGCCCTGTGCTGGGCACCTTGGTGTGCTGGCACTCAGATGCCCTAGGCCCGGGAGTTGCTGACTTGCTATTTACACAGGGTTTTAAGGTCCTGGACATTTAATTCCTAGAGAAGCAGGTCAAAAAGGGTGTAACTGCAGCAAGTGCATCCCAGGCCTTTTCCATTTAGAGCATACAGGGTTTTGGGGGCTGATTGTCTCTCTGCCTTCTCCTGTCAGCCCTCATACTGGTGTGGGCGCCCCAGGACGGTTGTGGGAAAAGAGAAAGAGGAGGAGGAGGACCCTGAGAAAGCCCTGAAGAGCCAGTACATCGAGGAGGAGCCTTCTGACCTCGTGTCAGGAATCAAAATAAAGCACCTTTCCAAGGTACTGCCTGCCCAGCGCCAGTTCTGGTCCCGTGCTCTCCCTTCCCCCGTGCTGTCTCGGCGTTCGAGCAGTCCCCGGCCATGCAGTTCCTGCAAGGAGCAGCCAGGTGTGGTGGCCGACAAGAGCACAGCTCAGGCCTTTTCCCACAACCATTTGTCAAGCGATCTCACAGCACCCTGAGCTCACGGGGTGCCTTGATCCCTGCTCTGGAAGGGCAGTAGGCATGGCCTGCGTGGTGGTCCAGGCAGAGCAGCCCCATTCTTCCAGCACAGCAGGCCTGCAGGGCTCTCTGTCCTGGTCCCCCCGGGCTGAGCTGTGCTTGCCCATGCAGCAGCAGTGCCTGTTGCACCTGGTGCTTGGTTTTCTGAAAGCTCCCACCTCTGGGGAGGTTCCCCATCACTTACTGCCCTCTTCACCCAGGGGTCTTCAACCCCACGTGAGCGTGACAGGCTTGGGCTGCCTGGAGGGCGCAGGCCTGACAGCACTCGGCGTGAGTGCAGCATCAGCTCAGTAACGTGATCTCTGCAGGTCTTCAGAGTGGGAAACAAGGTGAAGGAGGCAGTCAAGGACTTAACGGTGAACATGTACGAAGGGCAGATCACCGTTCTGTTGGGACACAATGGGGCTGGGAAGACCACCACTCTGTCCATGCTCACAGGTAGGGGCTGTGTCCAGCCTGCGGGCTTGCTGGGCAGGGCTGGGTGGGGTCCTCTCTGTGCTTCCTCTCTGAGCCTGGAGAGGGTTTTGCCCTTCCTCAGAGCACCTTGGGTTTGCTGAGCTGTTAGCTGGGGATGGCAGGGTGTTGGGACGCACATCAGTGCCTGGGGGAGATGGAGGGAGCCTGGGGGATCGGCCTGAGGGTGTCCTCTGGAGGGAAAGGTGCCTGGAGCAGATCGCAGCCGGCACTGCAAGGAGAAAGGCTCGCTGTAGGATGGGTCGCTGTGGGCTTCCTGCACACACAGCAGCACCAATTTTGCCTGTGGTAGCCTCTCGGCCTCCCTTGTGGGTGGGAGGGAAGAGCTCCGTGCCCCAGCCTCAGTGGGTGCCAGCTGGGCAGCGCCTGGGGGGGCTCGTGGCCACGGCAGGGCCCTGCCCTTTCCTCCAGCTCAGCCATGCAGGCTCAGCACAGGTCTGCTGCTGTTCCTCGCAGGTCTGTACTCCCCGACGAGCGGGCAGGCGTACATCAACGGCTACGAGATCTCGCAGGACATGGTGCTGATCCGCCGCAGCCTGGGGCTGTGTCCCCAGCACGACATGCTCTTCGACAACATGACGGTGGAGGAGCACCTCCACTTCTACGCGGGGGTGAGCCTGGTGCTGGGGCAGCCTGGGGCTCGTGGTGCAGCACTGCACGCTGCTCGTGGGGCTGTCAGCGGGCAGGCGAGGCCCTGGGTGTGGAGCAGGGGCTGTGATGGGGCTTAGCAGCTGGTTGCTGGTGAGGTGGGAAGGGTCTTTGTCAGGGACGCTTGCCCCTGCAGGTGTACCTAGCCCTCTTTCCCCTTGTCTGGCAGCTGAAGGGATTCCCAGCATCCAAGTGCCCTGAGGAGATCAACCACGTCCTGCGGATCCTGAACCTGGAGGACAAACGCCACTCGCTGACCAAGGCGCTCTCCGGAGGCATGAAGAGAAAGCTCTCCATCGGCATCGCCCTCATCGGGGACTCCAAGGCAAGCATCCGTGGTGGGGCTCGCTTTGAGCCTTTCTCCCCAGGGCTTTTTCTGCAGCTCTGAGGTTGTCCCTCACTTGTTGTTTGTTACTGGAGATGCAGGGGCAGTGAGGAGGTGGAAGCACTGCCACGAAGGGAAGCAGCTCTGAGACTGATGTCCTGAGGCTGCAGTGCAGCTCTGCTGCCTGGGAACTCCCCCAGACAAGCCCACTGCATGGACATTGGGGGCTCAAGGCTCATGGGTCCCAGGTTTACCCCTTCCAGCACTGCTGTGCCTCTCCCAGAACCATTTTGACCAGCGCCCATCTCCCATGCACAGGTGGTGATGCTGGATGAGCCGACATCGGGGATGGACCCAGCCTCTCGCCGAGCCACCTGGGACCTCCTCCAGCAGCAGAGGAGCAACCGCACCATCCTGCTCACCACCCACTTCATGGACGAGGCTGACCTGCTGGGGGACCGCATCGCTATCATGGCCAAGGGCGAGCTGCAGTGCTGCGGCTCCTCGCTCTTCCTCAAACGTAAATACGGTAAGGAAGGAGCAGGCAGGCTCTGCTGGAGTGTTTGTCCTCTTTCTGCCTCCCCGTCACGCTGTTACGCCTTTCCTGAGGCCCATACCCTGCTTATTTCTCACAGCTAGTCGCTCAGAGGTGGCTGGTGCTGTGAAAGCTTTGCTCCTTGGCTGGCCTTCAGCCCTTCTCGCTGGCTTTTGCATTGTGACCACAGCCCACGCAAAGCCAGCAAGGCCCTGCGGTGCCTTGGCAGCCTCCTTGGCAGCCCCTCTCTGTGCTCCAGCACTGAAGGGCCAGGTCTGGCTTACCCTCTTTTTTCCCCTCTTCCCAGGGGCAGGATACCACATGGTGATGGTGAAAGAGCCTTACTGTAACCTGGGGGAGATCTCCCGCCTCATCTGTCAGTACGTGCCCAACGCCACCATGGAGAGCAACGCCGGGGCAGAGCTGTCCTTCATCCTACCCAAAGAGAGCACCCACAGGTAATGGTGCCACCTCCTGCTCTCCCTCCCCAAGCGGGTCCCCTGTCCCCATGCACTGGGGGATCTCTGCTCTCTGCATCTCCTGGGAAGCCGCAGGTGTGCGTGAGCCCGTGGCTGCAGTGCTGGTCCTGGGAAGTCGAGTCGGGTTCCTCTTCTCACTGCAGTCCCCCCCTGTGTCTGCTGGCACGTCACTCTCCTGCCACCGTGCCTGTCATGCAGAAACTGCCTGGGCAGGGTGTGGGAGGCTGGGGGCATTGGTTTCTCTGGATGGGGCAATGGCATGAGGGTGGATGAGGCTGCCTGTGACAAGGGAGAACAGCAGAAGACGGAGACCAGATGCTGTTCCTGGGGATAGAAGGACACCCAGTGCTGCAGGCAGCCCTGAAGCTGGCTGCAGGACTCAAACCATCACTTTGAGTTCTCTCATCCTCTTCGCACCTGTGGCTGTGCTGAAATCCAAGCCCCAGGGTGTGCCTTTGGATGGGTGCTGCACTGCACGGCTTTGTCTGCCATCTGTGAAACCACATCCCGGTGCCCCCAAGCAGGGGGATCTGCCCGCTGGAGCTGGCTTTTGGCTGCAGCAGAAGGGATGAGCAGCAGAGCCTGACACCTCGCTTGTCCTTCCAGGTTTGAGGCCCTGTTCACGGAGCTGGAGCAGAAGCGTGAGGAGCTGGGCATCGCAAGCTACGGTGCCTCGGTCACCACCATGGAGGAAGTCTTCCTGAGGTAGGGGGACAGGGAGCTGGGCTGTGGTCCAGCTGGTGGGAAGAGCAGCCTGTGGGGGCACGAGCTGGGTCCTCCATCGTGAGCTGAGTCCCCCCCCAAGAGTGGTGGTCAGGGACCCTTTGGGGCTGGCTGCGCAATCCGTGTGCCTTAGTCATGTCCTGCAAGAGTTTTCCAGAGGGTAATGGGACTGGGACCATGCAGCGTGTGGGCAGGGGTGGCCTGGGCTCTGTGAGCAGCACTGGGACAGTCCCAACAGCCATCTTGTGGCACAGCCCCCATGGGCATCAGCAGCAGTGGTGTCCAGCACAGCCCCACAGCTCTCTGGGCTGGAAACAGCAAGTCCAAGTGTAGGTGTGAAGTCCCACTAAGTCATGTTTTTACTTTTTCCCTGCAAAAACAAACATTTGATTTTTAATGGATTAGGAAAACAATCAAATAAACAAACAAACAAAAAAAAAACAGTTGCAACTGTGGAAGAAGCTTCATACGGACAGCACCTTTCTGCCAAAGGCCCTTCCCAAAGTTCTGTGTCTGAATGTCCAGACTGGGGGAAAAACACCTGCCCTGGGGAGAGAAGGAAGGTTGGAAGGGTCAATCCAATGCAGGTTGCATTGGGCTCTCCACAGCACACGTGGGTTTTGTCTCCTGGGTTTGGCTTCTCCAGCTTGATCCTGTCTGGGTTCTCCTCTCATCCTCCCCTGTCCCTCCTGGTGCAGAGTTGGGAAGCTGGTGGACTCCAGCATGGACATCCAGGCCATCCAGCTGCCTGCTCTGCAGTACCAGCACGAGAGGCGTTCCAACGACTGGGCCATGGATGACTCCAGCAGCCTGAGCGGGATGACGGACATGACGGATGACAGCGGAGCGCTCATCACAGAGGACTGCTCCAGCATCAAGCTCAACACCGGGGTGAGTGCTGGGTGTCGGGGCCCCAGGGACAGGACCTCGGCACTGGGGTTACTGGATGGAGCCCCCCACGGCCCTGTCTCACCTTGTGTGAGTTGGAAGTCACTAGTGGAGAAGCGGAATCCTAAACTTCAGCACAAATTATTTTAAGGGTCGCTTGGGGTTGGTCACTGCCAATCTTCACGTTAATCCCGTGCTCTGTAGAGGTGCCACCTTGTGAAGATGTCTAGGTGATCCCAAGTGTTTCTCATCTGCTTTTGCTACAGCCCTTGGCATTTCCAGCAGGGAGATGAGAGAGGCTTCTTTCCCTCGCTGGGTGTTCCAGATCTGCTGCAGTCCTTCATGGCCCGCTGCCTACATGCCTGTGATAAGTTGCCCTGTCCTTCTCAAGGGCATGTCTCACACTAGAGGGAGAAAGATGTTTATGGTTTAAAAAGTAAAGAAGGCGTTCACATGCGCTGGGCTTGGGAGCTTCGGGCCTCTCAGCTGCCTTGGCAGGCAGCCCTGCCGCAGCAATCCTATTTGAGAACCTCCTGTGCTGAGAGTTGGGCTGAGGTGAAGGCCGTGTCTGAAGCTGCTTTTCTGAGCCCTTAGATCCCAAAGTGGATTCTGAACGGCTGACCAGCTGTACCGAAGTCAAGCAGCTGCCCTGCTAACCCCTTTGCTGCAAGCAGCTGGTGGCACAGCCTGGGAGCCGGAGGGGGACAGGGAGGGGGCTCTGGGCTCGTTCCCTCCCCAGCCGTGCGTGGTGGTGCTGGGCCCGGTGCTGACCTGCCTTCTCCCCTGCCAGTTCTACCTGTGCTGCCAGCAGTTCTACGCCATGTTCATGAAGCGAGCCATGTACAGCTGGCGCAACTGGAAGATGGTGGCAGCGCAGTTCCTCGTGCCTCTGATCTTCACTGCCTTTGCCCTCATCGTGGCCAAGACCTTCCCGGGACCCAGGGACTCCTCCCTGCTGAGGCTGACGCTGGAGCCCTACGGCCAGACCATTGTGCCTTTCTCCGTCCCGGCCACCTCGGCTCTGTCTCAGAAGCTGGCAGAGCAGTACGTGGAGCTACTGGATGCCCAGCGCCAGTCGCCGCTGGAGGTGCCGGGTGAGGCTTGGCAGGGCACCCGGGCAATGCCCAGCGATGTGTGCGGGGGCTGCAGGCTTCTCTCCTGCCAGGGCTGGGGTCCCATTTGATGCACCCTGTTGCATCCTGTCCTGCACAGGAGGGTCCCACAGCGGGCTCCTTCCCCTCCTCACCCAGACAGAGCTGTGTTTTCAGGGCTGAGTGGGCCACCAGGGCTGGCACTGCCTGGGGGTTTCTCCAGGTGGCCCCAGTCAGCTCTCATTGCCTGGAGTCCGCTTGTAACAGCAGCGGTGTTCAGCAGGTGGCCTGGAGGAGTACCTCATCTCGAGAGCATCCGAGGAGGGGGGAGCCTTCAACGAGCACTACATCGCTGCCGCCTCCTTCGAAGGAGCTGGAAACCGCACGATGGTCACCGCGCTCTTCAACAACCAGGCCTATCACTCCCCCGCCACGGCCCTAATGCTGGCCGACAACGCTGTCTTCAGGGTGCTGGCAGGCCCCAATGCCTCCATCACGGTCACCAACTACCCGCAGCCCCGCAACATCACCGAGAAGGCCAAAGACCAGCTCATGGAGTACGTCCGATCGCGCAGCGCTTCCTTTCCTGCTAGGGTGTCTGGCAGGGTGGCTGGAGGTTTGTGGTGTGCCAGGAGGGCTGTTTGTGCCCTCGTCCCACAGAGACGTGCTTTTTTTGGGGGCATTCACTAGTGTAGACTCCATGGGAAGCACGGTGAAGGTGTGTTGTCCCCATGCGGCCTCCGTGTCGGTCTGTCAGGCTGTTCCTGTTCTAACCAGCCCCGCTGCTCTCCCACAGGGGCCAGACCGGGTTTGCCATTGCGATCAACCTGCTGTACGGCATGGCCTCGCTTGCCAGCACCTTCGCCCTCCTGCTGGTCAGTGAGCGGGCCATCAAGGCCAAGCACGTCCAGTTCGTCAGCGGCGTCTACGTGGTCAACTTCTGGCTGTCCGCCCTGCTCTGGGACATCATCAACTTCCTCATTCCCTGCGCTCTGATGCTGGTAGGTCACTTCTGACAGCCCAACGCCCTCCTGTCTCAGTGAAACCCCTGCAGCTCATGGAAAGTTGCAGGGATCTCCCAGATGAGCTCCAGGTGCTTCTTGTGGATCCTCTGGGAGATCCGGGATGTGTGTTGGTAGAGCCCAGCTCCCCTGATCCAGGTCTGTTGGGTGCAGCGGGTGTGGGCACTGGCACTAGAAAATCTGACGTGTGGGAGCATGGAGAGAAGTTCCCTGGATTCACCCTTAGGCGTCTAAATCTGCAGAAAGAGGGCTTTCCTTGGGGATGGGCATGGGCTGCTGGTGCTGCCAGCAGGAGCTGTGTGTGAGCAGTTCCCTGGTCAGGGCGGTGCAGCCTGGGCCATGGAGGCAGGATGGCATCGCTTGCAGTCAAGACAAACATGCGCTCTCCTCACCTTGCTGTGCCCCAGGTGATATTCCAAGCCTTTGACGTGCAAGCCTTCACGCAAGACAGCCACCTCGTCGATGTGATGCTGATCTTCCTCCTTTATGGCTGGGCCATCATCCCCCTTATGTACCTCCTCAGCTTCTTCTTCTCGGTGGCAGCCACTGCCTACACCCGCCTCACCATCTTCAACATCCTCTCGGGCACAGCCACCTTCCTCGCTGTCACCATCATGAGCATCCCAGGTGGGTGGCTGCCCTCTCTGCACACCCAGCACTGCACCCTGCAGTCACCGAGAAGATGCAGCCCCTAAGGGGACTCCTTCACACTTAGGCTCTAGGGCCACATAGCAGAAAACCCCCCAGGCAGCCCCTTCTCACCCATTAAGCAGAACAAAATGTGTTGTTTCTCCTTCTGAGATGCGTCAGGGTCTTTCTCTAAAAGCAGCTAAATCCAGCCTGTTGATCCTCCTCTGGTCCTCTTTCAGAGCTGGGCTTGGTGGACCTCTCCAGAACCCTGGATAAAGTCTTCCTGGCCTTACCCAATTACTGCTTGGGCCAGTGCATCAGTGACTTCTACCAGAACTACGAGTTCATTCAGTTCTGCACCTCCTCCGTTGAAGCCATCTTCATCTGCAAGGCATTCAGTGAGTCTCTGCCTTGGTCCTGGCCGGCCCCTTTTGGGGTTCTCTGTGGGGCAGGCGATGGGGCTGGGGGGGCTGGGAAGGCTGGTGTGGGTCCAGCAGGGCTGTGGGCAGCTCTGGTTCTGTTCTGGAGGAAATCCAGCTGGAGTTGGAGGGGTGAGCTTTGCTCTGCATGTGTCCTGTGGCAGCTGGAGGTGATGGAGTGGAGTTTGTAGTGGGGATGGGGCTAAAATCCACAACAGCATCTGGGTCTCTGCTGTGGGGGTGCCTGTCCCCAGGCTGCTCCCAGCCGGGGCTTGGGAAGGAGATGCTCGCCTGGGGAGGTGGCTCCAGTGTCACCAGGCCTCGAACCCGACCTGGGCAGTAGCTCCAGGTGTCATTTTAAAGCAAAAATGGGGCAGCATTGGACACTAATGGAGTGATCTAGATAAGGAACCTTTTTTCTTACTAACGAGAAGCCAGGAGTTGGACTCGATATCCTTGTGGATCCCTTCCAACTCGGGGTATTCTTTGATTCTGTGATTTGGAGGAAAATGTGGACTGGGGAAAGTTTCATGGACTAGTCAGGAAAAGCCAGGCACGGTCCTGAACGAGTGACTCGGTCTCTTCTGTGTCTGTGCCCAGCACCTTGGTGCCAGATGCCCTCCAGGACCTGAATCCTCTTGTGGGAAGTGCTGGAAAGAGCTGTGGGCAGGGAGCCCGGTGGGGGTGGGGATGGGGCTGGCAAAGCTCACAGCTTTCTCTGAAGCTTATCTGCCCTTCCCCAGAGTGGGGATTGATCCAAGTTTGGTTTTGTTCCAACCCTGCTCAGATATCAGCTATCAGATGAACTACTTTTCCTGGGAATCGCCTGGGATCGGGCGGTACTTGACCTCCTTGACCATCCAGGGCTTCTCCTTCCTCTTCCTCCTCTTCCTCATTGAGACAAACCTTCTCTGGAGGCTGAGAACTTTGGTCTGTGGCATCTGCAGGCGGCGGAAATGGGTGAGCTGAAGCACGTGGGGGGGAGAAGCAAGGTGCCCTTGTGACAAAGCAGGAGTCCCCGCGGGCTGGAGACAGGGCTGTGTCCCTCACTTGGATCAAACCCTAATGCTGGGAGTTCGTGGGGTCACTCAGATGTGGTGGTTAGGGCTCCAAATTCTGCTTCTGCCTCCATTTGGTACTCTGCATGAAGTGTCACGTGGCTGGGACGCTTCAGGAGCTGCAGCTCCCAAACCCCACGGGCTCTTGGCCTTTTTACCTCAATCATCTTCCCTGGGGAGCAGCCGTGGGGCAGGTTGCTCTGAGGGGCAGGTCCCGTGGGACGTGTGGGTTGGAGTGGGGTGCCCCAGAGGTGGCTGATGGAGGGGGTGGCTCCTGCCAGGGCAGCCCAGAGGAAGCCCCTTGTCCCCCAGCAGCAAGGTGACGGTGCTTTTTGTCCCCGTATTCAGGTGGCACTGCTGAACAGGGTGTCCGTGCTTCCTGAGGACCGTGACGTAGCAGATGAGAGGAAGAAGGTTTTGGAGTCACCGCCAGAGCTGCTGTCATCTCTGAGCAGCCCCCTGGTCATCAAGGAGCTCACTAAGGTGAGGAGAGCGAGGTCTGTGCTGGGCATCCTGCTGGGAGCAGAGCCGTGCTCCCTGGGGGCTGGGGAAGCCCCCGCCAGCCTGGCTGTGCCGTCAGGCACCTGGCACGTGCCCTGACCTGCACGCTTGTGCTGTGCTCTCCCCCAGGTCTACGACAGCCGGGAGTCCCTGCTGGCAGTGGACAGGATCTCCTTGGCGGTCAGCAAAGGGGAATGCTTTGGTCTTCTCGGCTTCAACGGAGCGGGCAAAACCACCACGTTCAAGATGCTGACAGGTGATGAGAGCATCACGTCAGGGGATGCCTTTGTGGATGGCCACAGCATCCTGGCCAACATCAAGAAGGTACCGAGGGCTGCGGGGGCGGTGTCTGGTGTCCTGCTGGGCTGGGCCATCTCAAAGTGCCTCTGAGGAGGGCATGGTTGCGAGTGTCAGGGGTGATGTGATGCCCCAGGGATGTGGTGTTCTCATCTGGCTCCCCGTTAATTTGTTCACCTGGAATCAATCCCCTCTCTACTGGGTTAACAGATGGGAAACAAAGGGAAGCCTAACCTTGGGAGGGTGGCAGAAGCTTTAAAATGGGTTAGCTCTGCAACTGGGCACGTGAAAAATGTGAGTTAGTGCCCACGGTCGGACAGTGGTCTCCCTAAAACAAGCAGGTGAGATGCTTCCAAACCCCTGCTAGGTCTCTTCTTGCTGGGAATCACCCACTCCCTGTGGCAAGGCAAGAGATAAGTCACAACCTGAAACACCCCGGAGCATGGGTCAGGGGTTTCAGCCCCATCCCTGGGTGCACCTACCTCTGTCAGCCCTGGACATCCCCATTACACGAAGCCCATAACCTTGCGGAGGTGCAAAGCGACCCTCTGGGGGGTGCCAGGACACCTCACGGTGCAGACCTGCTGCCGAGCTGACCCCCTTGGCTTCCTCTCTTCCCCCCCAAGGTCCAGCAGCGGATCGGGTACTGCCCGCAGTTCGATGCCCTCCTGGAGCACATGACGGGCCGCGAGACCCTCAGCATGTACGCCCGGCTGCGGGGCATCCCCGAGCGCTACATCGGCAGCTGCGTGGAGAACATGCTGAGGGGGCTGCTCCTGGAGCCCCACGCGGACAAGCTCGTCAGGACCTACAGGTGAGCAGGGACTCAAACGCGCCCCTGCGTGCCCCCACACCCTCTCCGAGGGGTCCTCTCCACTTTTCCTGGCGTGGTTTCTCCGTGCTCACGTCGGGCCCCTCTCCGTCTCCCCCTGCAGCGGTGGCAACAAGCGGAAGCTGAGCGCCGGCATCGCCCTCATCGGCGGCCCCCCCGTCATCTTCCTGGACGAGCCCTCCACCGGCATGGACCCCGTGGCCCGGCGTTTGCTCTGGGACGCCGTGACGCGGACGCGGGAGTGCGGCAAGTCCATCATCTTCACCTCCCACAGGTGACTCCTCTGGGCAGGGAGGTTTTGGGGGTGCGGCGGGCAGAGCCGGCACGTCCCGGCGCCCCTGCCCCACTGAACGAGCCCCCCCTCCTGTCCCGCAGCATGGAGGAGTGCGAGGCCCTGTGCACGCGGCTGGCCATCATGGTGAACGGGCAGTTCAAGTGCCTGGGCAGCCCCCAGCACCTGAAGAGCAAGTTCGGCAGCGGCTACACCTTGCTGGCCAAAACGCGGAGCGACGAGGAAGGCGAGCTGCAGGCCTTCAAGGCCTTCGTGGAGAAGACTTTCCCAGGTACCGGGAGCTGCCGGGCTGGGGGCCGGGGGCTTTGGTGAGCTTCAGGAGTTTCTTAGCTCAGAGCCTCTCTCTCCTGGTCTCTCCCAGGCAGTGTCCTGAAGCACGAGCACCAGGGCATGGTGCATTACCACTTGACCAACAAGAACCTCAGCTGGGCACAGGTAAGGGGGTGCCAGAGCACGTCTCCTCCCTTTGCAGGAGGAGGCAAGGGTGGCTGCGGGGGTGGCTGCGTTCCTTCGCGTTCACACGCTGATTTTGCTTGTGTTCATCTCCAAGCATTTCCTGAAGGCTCTGCGACAGCAGGGCGCTGGAGGGGCTGTGTTTGGTCATCACGTCCATCTCCCTGCCGGGAGCACAGCATGAGGTTCCCATGAGCCAGCACAGACCCTCCAGGGCCTGCGGGGTTTGAGCCTCGCTGCTCCTTGCTGCTCCCCGGGGCTGCAGGCGGTGGCTTTGCAGAGCCACCAGCCCTGTTGGACCCCAGCCCAGGAAACGTGTGCATTTTTTTAATGGGCTCGGGTACTCTGCTAAATAATGGTACTCTGCTAAATAATCCGTCTCCTGGCTTCTCACCACCCTCCTGCCAGGGAAGGTTTTGCTGCCCCGTGGTTTCCATGGGGAAAAGCTTTGCTCTTTCAGCCGCAGCCTGCTGTGGCTCTCCCCAGGATGAGGGATCTGGCAGTGACTGGTGCTGCTGTGCTGTCCTGTGCAGGTCTTTGGGGCCTTGGAGAAAGCCAAAGAGAAGTATCGCTTAGAAGACTATTCGGTTAGCCAGATATCCCTGGAGCAAGTCTTCATGAGCTTCACTCGCTTCCAGCACTACACAGAGGACAGAGGGAAATGAGCAAAAGCCCCCTGGTGTCCTTCTCCATGGACTGGCCCTGCTGCCTATACATAGTATATATAGAGACAGTAATTTATATATCAGCGTGTGTCTTAAATAATGTATAAATGTAAGAAAATTTTCACTGGGGTGGGGAGAGGATGGAATCGTACCCTCTGCTCTCGGGATACACGAGCAGTGCGTGTGCACGGGTGTGCGTGTGCCTGCGTGCGCATGTGACACTTCACTCGTCATCATTTGTCCCCATCTACAAAAAAAAAAAAAAGCCCCCGAAGCCAGGGAAGGCACGGACGGGTGCAGGCAGGCGTTGTGGGCTGGGCTGGAGCTCCGTCGGCAGCGGGGCGCAGGAGCTTCAGGTCCCCACACACCCGTCCCGTCCCCCCCACACACCCTGCCCGGCACTCACACGCACCAGGAGGTTGCTTCATGGTCTGTGCACGCATGCTGAATTGTATTCTGTTCGCTGTTTTGGTTTGCTTGTGGTTTATCAGGATGCTGTTGAATAGCTTAGATCCAAAATGTTTGCTGGGTTAATTGGGGTGCTCTGTGGTTGCCCTCGGGGGCGCTTCGCCCTAGCTGGAGGGGACACAGAGGAGCAGCCGCGGGTTTTCCCCAGCAGCAAAACTCCCACCCCGAGCACGAGAGGTGCAGGGAAGGCAGAAAGGACAGGCTGTGTCTGCACAGCCCTGCTTAGTGCAAGCAGCATGTGCTGAGTCGTCTCCGTTGGCACCAAAACCCCTGGTGCCACCACCCAGGCTCCTGGTGCCATGGCAAAAGGGAACCCCGACACCTCCTCTTCCTCCTGCTGCCCAAAAACCTCTGTGGATGTGGGCGAGCCGGGCAGCAGCCCGAGTAGAGTGCGAGGCCGTGCGGCTCTGGCGCTGGGCCGAGGGAGGACACACCGATGGCGAAATGCCCAGCGCGTGATGAATCCTGCCCCGGGGCTCAGCGAGGAGGCAGCAATGGGTTGGAGGTGTTGCAGGCTGCCTGGGCATGCTGCCTGGCTCCGTGTTGCATCCATTAAAAGGGTGAAACAGCAGCACTGCCCTGGAGCCTGTGACACAGGCTGCAGGACGGGGCTTGGAGGCTGGCAATGCGCTCAGTGCGCTCGGGTCCTGCTGCTCTGCCCCCTCCTCACCATGCTGGGCTGCAGCCCCTGCTGAGCAAAGAGCCCAGAGGCAGCAACGGGGATTAATTTTGGTGTTTCCCAGCGTTGCTTTTTTTTGTTTGTTTGTTTTCCATACGTGTTTACTCTTGTCTGTCTCTAACTAGTCCCTGTGTCACCTGCGGGCAGTCCCCTTCTGGCTGGCTGCTCCGTGATCAATGCAGAGCTATTTGCACTATAGTAATACACACAATTGCACATACTAAATGAATTAATATTTATGGCAAGGGGTGCTGATTCCCTTCCTGTGATTGCATTGTCAGGGGTTGGGCTACGTTTTGGGTTGGGTTTTTGTTTCGTTCCTGTAACCAAATCGTTCTTTCCTGTTCCATCCTTCCCTTTGCCTACTGTTGTTGTTTAAGATGATGGTGCATCATGTTACTAAGAATCTCCCTGGATCTTAACCAAGTCTGTTTTTATTGGTGAGCAGCAGCCCCCCGGCACCCAGGAGCCCCCTTGGGCTGTGGGTGCAGGGGATCTGCTCGCTGGGAGCATCCCCGCACCACGCGGGGGATAATGAGGGAGCCAGGGAGGAAAACCCCAGCACCCCCGACCTTCCCCTGCTCTGAGCTGCTCAGTTGCAAGGAAAATGTGTGGTGCTTTGTTGGGCTGTCCTGGATCTGCCCAGAGCCTGTTGAACTTGTGGTGCCAACTGGGGGCAGAGGGAGACGAGTAGGACAGGGCAGAGCTGCACCCACAGAGGGGAGCAGTGGGGCAGGAGGGCTGGATGGCACAGCCACGCACCTCCAGCACGGGTCCTGCTGGGGCAGGAGGGACCTGACGGGGTGCTGGGTGCCTGCAGGTCCCTGACACAGGACCAAGAGCGCTCCTGGCCTGTGCTGGAGCTGGCCCCAGGTGGGCACGGCCACCCTGAGGCACAGCCAAAGCTGTGGGGTGGCCCCCAGGACCCTGTCCCGCACCTCTCCTCCTGCAGGGTCGGGATGCCGGGGGTGCAGCTGCTGCTTGGCCCCAGGCAGGAGCAGCGGGGATTGGGGATGTGGCTGCTGTGCCCAGGGGGGCTGCAGCACTGTTCTTGTGTTCCCACCATAGGAATAAAACAGATTTTTTTTCCAGTGGGTGTCTGCTGGCCTCCTTCAGAGTCAGGGGCAGCTCCAGCCGGAGTCCCGTGGCAGAGGGGTGGGCTCCAGCCTGGGAAAGCAAGGGAACTGGGGGCTGGTGGTGGGCTGTGGGGCCCTGCACTCACTGCTGGGGCTGCAAGCACCCCTCTGGGGGAAGTGTCCCCCGTCCCTTCCCCTGCAGGATGGTGCTGGCCCTCAGCCCTTCTCCCTGCTGCTTTACCCCCACGTGCTGGAGAGACGATGCACAGCGCGGTTCTGACACCCCCCTGCCCCAAAGGTGCCCCCACAGCAGCCTCCCTCGGCCTGTACGGGGTGGAAGAAGCAGGAGGCAGCTCCGAGGAGGGCCTGGAGGAAGCCAGGGGGCTGCCCCAGCTCAGCCTCAGCTGCTCCACCGAGCAAATCCTCCCCAGCCCGCCGCAAGCGCCTCGCCACGGGCAGTTTGAGCGCTTTATTGTCTGGCAGTCCTGCTACAGCCACCTGCTGTCCTCCGGGGGGGAGGCTGCTCCTGCCTGGCCCCAGCACGGCACCGCAGTGTCCCGGGGGGGCTGCCGGAGCCGCAGACGTCTCAGAACTGGCACTTGAGGAATCCCGGCCGGGGCCGCTCGCGGCTCCTCCGCCCTGCGCAGGGAGCAGGCGCGTGGCCGGGCATGGCTGTGGTCCGGTCCCGCCGTCCTCGGTGGGCTGGCAGAGAGGGGTCACGGGGTTGCTGACATCTTGTAAAAAGGTGTTTCTAAATACCACCGAGTCCAGGGTGTGACCAGAGAGGCTCTTAGTTTTTTGTTTTTTGTTTTTTTTTTTTTTAAAAAAGAAGAAAAAAAAACTTTCTTCCCTTTTATGATATGGTTCAGATTTTGGCCAAAAATTGTTTTGCCCACCACTCCTCCAGGTCGATGGGAACAAAATCTGAAAGAGAGGGGAGGGAGAGAGCATAGGAGAGCAGCTGGAGAAGGCAGCAGAGCACAGCCTGTTCCCACCAGTGTGCATTCCCTGTGTCTGTTTGCCACTGGGAAAAACACCACTGAGATCCCCCCTCCCTGGAGCCCCCTCCCAGGCTGGGGCTATGGGGTCCTTCACTTTTTGGGGCCGTAACCTCCTCGGCTGCTGCAGGAGCCCCAGGGTGGCTGCCCAGAGAGCTCACACATGTTGTCCCCTGCCCCTGTGCTGTGTGCCTGGGGCAGGGGGAGCAGCTCCTCGGGGCAGGACTGGGGGCTCTCTACATGGCATCGGCTCCCCTTTGGTGGCTGGAGGAGGCACCGCTCTGAGACGAGGCAGCAGCGAGGCATCCTGCTGGCTGGGCCTCCAGCAGGGCCTGTGGGACCCCCCCACATCCCCTCTCCACCCCACCCCCAAACCTCACTCACATTTCAGGCTGGGGTCCGGGGTTTTCTCTACGTACTGCACGGGCCCGCGGGCGCTCTCCCCTCTCTGGCTGTCGTCCAGCTGCTGCTCGACCTCCTGCCAGGCTGGGGACAGAGGGCAGCGGGTGAGGCCCGGGCCAGCAGCCAGCGCCCCACAGGGCCTCCCCCGAGCCCCCTGCACCTTCGTAGACGAAGCGGACGTTCTCCTCGTGGGCGGCCGTGTAGCACTCCTCAGGCCCCGCGGCGTGCGGCAGCAGCACCTGAGGCCGCTTGCCGTTCACTCTGTTGAAGACGAGCTTCGGGAGCGGGCTGCGGGGGCAAGGCGAGGGTTGAGGAGGAGGAGGAGGAGGAGCCGGTGCTGGACGGGTGCCGCAGGAGCTCGTGGAAGCGATGCACACACAGCCAGCCCCAGCCTCGAGCCTGGCCCGTAGGGCTGCCCGGGGACAGCAGGGACACGGCCGCACAGCACGGCAGGGCCACCACGGCTCTGCGCCGTCCCCTCCCCATCGCTCCACAGCACGGAGGGGCAGGACGGACAGACAGACAGACAGGGTGGGCACCCAGGTCCTGAAGGCAGTGCTCAGCGATTCCTTCTCCCCCAGGAAAAAGCTGAAGGAGCTGCTCCAGCCTGGGCCAGAGGGTGCAAGAAGGCTGCGGGTGGCCCCAAGGCAGTGCCCACAGGCAGGTTCCCGGGCCAAGCAGGGACATTTGCTTTTCAGGTTTCAGCTGTGCCCCCGGTGAAGGCAGAAGGGTTGCTGCAGGGTGACAGCACGCTCGCTAGGCTGGGGGCACAGGGAAGCAGGCTGGGCCCAAAAGTAACGGGGAAAAGTGTGCCAGGGTGCACGGCATGCTGCTCACCCCCCCGCCGTGCAGGGAGGCACACACGGCCCCTCACAGCCATGCAGGGGACACGGGGGGGGACACACGAGCATGTGGCACCAGGAACCCGCCAGCTGCTGCAGCTCTGCAAAGCCTGGAGTGCTTCAGGGCAAACACCTCCACCTCACGGCGAGGGGAAACCGAGGCACGGAGGCATTAAATGAGGGTAGTGCACAGCCACGTGCCCGGCCAGGCAGCCACGCAGCCTTGGACTGCAAACCTTGGGAAGCGTTAAACTGATGCAACAGGCGGCAAGGAAAGGTCACCCAGCCCGAGAGGAGCCTGCGGAGGGTGAAGGGCACCACGGGTGGGGGAAAGCCCCAGGGGAACTGTGCCTGCAAGCACCGGAAGGGAGATGACAGCAAAAGCAAGAGCTGCCCCCTCCCGCCCTGGCACAAAGGAAATTTGCTGCCAAAGAGGAATTGCTGAAACACAAGGAAAATGGAAGTGAGATGTTGTTTGGGCAGTGGGAAGTGCTCTGAGCACAGGCAAACATCTGAACTCGTGATGCCGAGCTCGCTGGAGCGGCCCTGCTCCTCCTGCTGCAGCAGCGGGGTGCCCGGCTCCAGCAGCACATCCACAGGGCACTCGGGGAACTGGGACCAGAGCGGGCTCCCCGCGACCTGGCACCCCTCCTGCCCAGAGCAGGGCACTCGAACCCATCTGGAAACCCTGCGAAGCCAGCCAGACCCAAACTGAGGACCTGGAGCGAGGCTCGGCAGCGTGCTGCACGCCAAGGTTCAGTATTTGAGCTGCCCTTGAGCAGCTCTGGGGCAGGACACGTTTGCAGCGGTCACGCTTCTCACGGGACAAAGTCTGAAAGGCCCCAGAGCACGTGGGGGGGGGGGGGGGAGGTGGAACATGGTTTGGAGAGCAGCAGAGCTGGAGCAGGCAGCCCCTGCCCGTGCCCCTGCAGCCTGCGGGAGCTGCCCCAAGGCATGGGGCAGGGGAAGGCTCCCCCAAAGCCACGCAGCCCCAGCCCCAGCCCCACACGCACGCCCCAGGGCACCCAGCACGTTCAAGCACCTGCTGCGGGGAGGGAGCGTGAGCAGGCAGCCTGCCCTGAGGAGGGAGAACGGTTCAGCAGTTAATTTATGAGATGACAGGCAAGAAAGCAAGCTGGAGGTGAAGCTTTTCTTACGCATTTCTTGAAGATGGAGGAAAGGGGAGAAAGCAGCATCGCCTCCTCCCACTACAGCCAGCCCCAGGGCTCGCCCCAGCTCCCCAGCCCCACGCCTGCTGCAGCAGCACCCTCCTTCAGGGAGGTTATCTCCCCCCTCCAGCCGCTTAACCCCCTTCCAGCAGCTCCTGCTGAGAGCTGGGAGCCCATCCCAAAGGCTTTTTCCCCCTTCCTTGGGGAGGGAAAGGGACAGGTGGCGAGGGCAGGGAGCAGACCCGGGCTGCAGGAGCTGCCTCGCGCAGCCGACAAACCGCACGGAGCCGGGGGGAGCCCCCTGCTCGCAGAGCCTGGGGGGGCCGAGCACAGCCCGGGGGGGCCGTAACCCACCGCAGCGGGGCCCTGCCGGGCTGCTGGAGGCGCAGCGGGCACCGATTGAGCCCCGCTCCCTGCCCGGCCCTCCCCGCCGCTTGCACAACTCCGCCGGGGCCGGCCGCGGGGGGCTCCCAGCTCCCGGCGGGGGGGACCTCGCAGCCCGGCACCCCCGGGCTTTGAGGGACCGACCTCGCACCTAGCGCTGCCCGGGGGGGGCGGCGAAGCTCCGCGCCCCCTCCCCGCGGCGCTCAGCCCCCCGCAGCCCCCCGGGGGGCAGCCCCCAACCGGGACCCCCCTCCCCGGCGCGCTCCGGTTCCCCCCTCACCCTCCACACTCCCTCCCTTGCCGGGGGGCTCCGCGCCCCGTCCCGCTCCCCCCCCCCCCTTCCCCGTGGCGTCCCGTCCCGTCCCGGCGCCGCACGGCCGCGGTCACCTTTCCCCAAGGTCACGGCGCTCAGAGGGGCTCACCTGGCGGGGGGCCAGGCACCGGGCTGCAGCCGGCCCCGCGGCTCGCCCACCTTGCTCTCCACCGGCTGCTGTGTCGGACCTGCGGGCGGCAGCGGCCGTCAGAGCCGGGCGGCGAGGAGCCGGGGGGGCACCGGCACCGCCGCTCGGCCCCCCCCCCTCTTCCCTCCGCCTCCGCCTTCTCTCTTTGCTCCGTGTCCCCCCCCCCTCCGCCTCCCCGGTCCCCGCTACCTGTGCGGCGCTGCGTGGCCAGCTTGCTGGGGCCGCGTGTCAGCGTGTACATCCTGCGGCCCCCCCCGACGGCACGGCCCGGCCCGGCCCGGCACGGCCCCGCCGCTCCTGCCGGCCGAGTGCGCTCGGCGCCCCCCCGGGGCCTTTAACCGGGCCCGCCCCCTCCAAGGGGGCGGTTCGCAGAGCGCGGGGCCGTGGGGGGGGGGTGGCCGTGGGAGCTCGGGGCTCGGGGGTGGGGAGCTGCGAGGTGTCCCCCACGCGGCCGCGTCCCTGCGGGGAGCGGGGAGGGGGGCGCGCGTGGGGCGCGTGGGGGCCGTGGGGGCCCCGGGCACGTGGAGGGCGCAGGGCGCACGTGGAGCGCAGGGGCGGGGAGGGCGCAGGAGTCACTCGTGCGACACCCGGGGGACACGCGCGGGACCCCTGGGAGGACACATGGCAGGCGCAGGGGACAAGGAGGAGCGGCTGGGACGCGCAGGGGACACGCAGGGGACAGCGCAAGGTGCCAGGGCACGGCTGAGCGCTGCGGCTGGCACCGCGTGTCCTGGGCCGCAGAGGTGCCACCACCCCCTGTCCCTCTGCACGAGGGGACAGCGAGGGGCCCTGGGTCTGGGTGAGGGCAGCACCTCGCTCCTGGCACTCTGTGTCCCCAAATCTGCACAGGGCTCGGGGACACCCCTGGGTGCTGCCACCCACTGAGCCCGGAGGTCCCTGAGCTGTGTGAGCAGGAGCAGTGTGCCCCCCAACACTGCACCCCATGGGGCCACCCCACAGCACAGGACGAAGGGCTGGGTGGGTGCAGCCCCATCCTCGTGCCGAGGTGACCTTTGGACGGGGAAGGTGCACGAGGTCTGCGGGCCAGAATGCACGGTGGGAGGCGTGGGGCTGGGGGTGGCCCCCATGTCTGGGTGGTGTCACCTGCCCTGGGCAGTGCTGGGGGCTTTGGGGAGAGGCTGTGGGACAACTCTTGGGGTGGTGAAGATGCCTCAGCCTAGCTCTGGGGCCTGCACAGCCCTCCCGTGCCACTCATGTGGTGGGGATGAGCAGGGCCGGATCCTGCAGGGTGCTGGGCACCCCTGGGTGGCCCACGGGAGTGCAGCCAGCAGCCCCCCAGAGCTCCCCCAACCCCTCCGGGATACCTCACACGGCAGGCCCTGGTTAACGTGACTGTGACCCTGCAGCCCAGGGGACCTCAGTGTTCCCATCCTGCCGCCCGGGGGGGTCGTGCCTCAGTTTCCCCCACCCGAGACAGCAGCAGATGGCCGAGGACACCTGCGTGCACCGCGTGGCCTCCCCACGCTTCGCCACGCACAGGCCCGGAGTCCCGCAGCACCCCGGGCTTCGGCGGGGGCACCGCGGCCGTCGGGGGTCGTTGGGGGCCGTCGGGGGTCGCTGCAGGGGGGGGAGAAACGGGGCCGGGAGAGACTCAAAAGGGACCGGGCTGGGTTTTGTAACCAGCGGCGCCGCTGGTGTAGTGGTATCATGCAAGATTCCCATTCTTGCGACCCGGGTTCGATTCCCGGGCGGCGCAGAATCTTTTTTTCCCTTATCTTTTATTTTTCTTAAATCTCGACGAGATTCCCTTTTCACCTTTTAACGTAAAACCTCGGCATTTTTTTTGCCACGTCCCGGGGCCGGGACGGCGGCGAGGGCGGCTGTCGGATTTTTTTTTTTTTTTTTTTTTTTTTTTTGGGGGGGTGGAGGAGGAAGGAGGGTGGCAGCAGCGGGGCGGGCTGGGAGCTGTAGTCCTGTGCCCTGCGACTACACTCCCCAGCGTGCCGTGCCTCCCCGTGCCTCCCCGTGCCACCCCCAGCCCGCCCCGTCCAACCATGCTGGCGCCGGCGGCGGCGGAGCGCAACAAGGGCCCGATCCTGGCGGTGCTGCGGGAGTACGCGGGGCCGGGCCCCGTGCGGGTGCTGGAGGTGGGGGCTGGCGCGGGGCTGCACGCCGCGCACTGCGCCCGGGCGCTGCCGCACGCCCGCTGGCTGCCCTCCGACGTGGAGCCCCGGGCGCTGCGCAGGTGAGAGGAGAGGGGCCGGGGGCGGCGGCTCCGGGCTGCCCGGGGGGGGGCCGCAGCGGGAACCGAGCTGGGGCTGAACCCCCCCCCCCGGGGTCTCCGGTTGGCAGCGTTTGCTTCTGGGTGGCTCCCGGGGGGAGGGCGTGCGACGGCGAGGGGATGCGGGGGGCACCGCGCCCCGCTGCCCACCGGCACTGCCGGGAACCCCGACGGAGCCGCCAGCCCCCCTGAGGAGCCCCCAGCCCCCCCGACGAAGCCCCCAGCCCCTTTCCACGAGCCCCCAGCCCCCCGAGGAGCCGCCAGCCCCCGGTTGTTCGCGCTGCGGGGCTGCGTGCGGGGGCCCCGCCGCGCCCAGATGCCCATTCCAGGCATTGCAGCGCCGCACGGGATCGGTTTTCCATCGAGGAAACCAAAATAAACGCGGGCTCTTAAAAGGAGAGGAATTCCCCAACAGCAAATCACTCCCTTCCAGCGGCCTGCTGCAGAGGGGCAGAAATAGCCACCGGGGCCGGGGGGCTCAGCCTGCATCCTTCCACCCGTCCCCTCGTCGGGAGCAGCCCCGAGCACTCGCTGCCCTGGTTAAAAATACTCCCCGGGCTGGGGCAGAGGTTCAGCGCGGGGCCAGACCGCCGTGCGGCACTCACAGCCCTTCTCTGGCCACATCTCCACGTCCAGGCTGATTTTCAGAGCCAGGGTGGAGGGGTTGTGCTGCTTGCCCTGAGCCCTTCAGGGACAGGGCTGGAAGAGGCAGTGCTGGGACCTGGGAGCGGTGTCTAGAGGGTTTCTCTGGGATTTTTCAGTGTGTTCTTAAAGCCAGGTTTGCAGGAGGCTCTCCTCCTCGTGGCTGGGAGCCGTGCCGTGCGTGGTGCTGTGCGGGCTGGGAACCTCCTGCTCTCCAAAGCAGCTCCCTGGATGTGAGTGGAGGCAAGGCTCATGCAGTGCCCCGTCATCCCGCAGCCCCTGAAGCACCAGAGCCAAGCTGGTGCCCCCCTCCTCTGCTGGGTTGCGAGCACAGCCTTATTACGAGACATCAGAGACTCCACCTGGGAGACGCTGCCGGCAGCCGGGGCGGGTGGGCTTCGGGTGCTGCTGCGGGGCGGCGCTGGGGCTGACGGGGGGGTTGTGCCCGCAGCATCGCTGCCTACGCAGAGGCCATGCAGGTGCCCAACATGCTGCCGCCCATCTACCTGGACGTCTCGCAGGGCTGGGAGACCTGGGGGGGCACCCAGCCCGCCACCCTCGACCTCGTCGTCAGCATCAACATGATGCACATCTCGGAGCTGCGCTGCACGGAGGTGAGCGGTGCCCGGCACCCCTGGGGGCGTGGGGGGCTCGGTTGCAGCTCCCTGTATTTATTGGGGGGCTCGGGGTGAAGGCTGCAGTGCCCGGGGTTGGGAAATCAGCTGCGGGGTGTCCCTGGTGTTCTGACCCAGCCCCTGCTTCTTTCTTTCCCCAGGGGCTGTTCAAGGGGGCCGGGGTGCTGCTGAAGCCCGGAGGCGTGCTCTTCACCTACGGGGTGGGTGCTGCTCCAAGGGCTGGGTGGGAGCACGGTGATGGGGTGAGGGGTGGCCCTGGGCATGCTGGAGCTCCTGCTGGGGGGCAGAGGGGGGGATTCCCTGGACTGGGAAAAGGGGGGCTCAAGTTAAGGGGGGATCAGTCTTCTGGGGAGCGCTGTGAGCTCTGGATGGGGCTGCTTTGGCCATTCGCCCCCAGCACTTCAGGGGTGCTGTCTGCTGGGTGTAAGCACTCCTGCATCACCCCAAAACACTCTGCAGAGGAGCAGAGCAGAGGCTGGGAGCCCTGCGGTGGGTGACAACATCTGTGGCTCCTTCCAGGGCCGTGTCCCTTCTTGCTTGGCCTCGGGGGGACAGGGACAGGGACTGGGGATTCCAGCAGGGAGCCGTGGCTCGAGCCCACAGCTCCGGCTTTGTGTCCCGGCAGCCCTACGCTGTGGATGGCCAGATCAGTCCCCAAAGCAACGTGGAATTTGACCGCAGCCTGAGGCAGAGGTAGGAGGGGGAAGCCAGGGGCTGGGGGTCCAAGCAGCCTGCCTGGGGCTGCCCCCGCTGCCCGCCCTGCTGGCACTGCCCACCGCGTGCCCACCCTCCGAGTGGGATCCCTCGGGAAAACACCTAAAGCAGGGGCTCCTCGGGGCACCCGTGGGAGATGGGGTCATTTTGGGGGTGAGGTGTCTGCCTGCCCGTCCGCCTGGCTCACCGGTGCCTCCCTTCCCGGCAGCAACCCCGCCTGGGGCCTTCGGGACACGGCGCTGCTGCGGCAGCTGGCTGAGGCCAACGGGATGCGCCTGGAGAGGATGGTAGGTGCTGAGTCCCTGGGGGGGACGGTCCCCGTGATGGTGGCCCCCCCCCCGACCCCAGCTCTGTGCTTGCAGGTGGACATGCCGGCCAACAACAAGAGCCTCATCTTCCGCAAGCTGTAACCCGCTGCACCCTGCGGGCACCTCCCAGCACGGCTTTGCGAGGGGCTGGGCACAGCAGCGAGGGCACAGTGCCACGGCTTGCCCCGGCCAGAGGTCTCGGCTCCATCTCCTCTGGCTCCTCCGTGGGACTCCCTGGGTGGCACAACCTGGGAGGGGGCGCAGGGGGCAGCTCTCTCCCGGTGCTGGTTTCCATGTCTCCAGGCAGGCACCGTGCCGAGCTGTGGGACCCCGTTCCCCACATGGGACCACGCTGCTGCCCCCAATAAAGTCTGGGGGGCTGCGCCCCACCAGCAGCTTCCCAAGAGCTCCAGCCTGGCTGCCACGCACTGTCCCTGTTCCAGAGACACATTTGGGGTGGGGGCTCTCCCTCCATCACCGCCCCCCAGCACTGAGGCTGTGGGGCACCAGCCCCTGCCCAGAGCCCTGCAGCGCGCAGCCACGGAGCAGTGCAGAGCTCGAGGGCATCACGCTGCACCCGAGGCTTCGGTGCTGCGGGAAGGTTATCGTGGGTGGGGGGCCGGGCAGACCCCTCTGCAACCCAGCCCAGTCCTTTATTGCTGCTGCCCAGGCTGGGGGTACATGGGGAGGGCATGCGGACAGATAAATTACAGGGGAGGGAACTACAAAATGGTGATAACTGCTAAATAAATGCGGGCTTGGGCGTGCTGTCCCCCCCCAGCAGGGGTCTGCAGCCCCGCAGCCCCCGCGTCTGCGCATCCCAGCTCGCCCCTAGTCCTGGAAGCGGTTGAGGAGGTCGCAGGTTTTCTTCTCCATCAGCTCGTAGATCTTCTTCACCCGCTTGTCGTTGGCTGCCCGGACGTAGCTGCTGGGGTCCAGCGTGGCCATGCCGTCGTGCACCTCGCCCATGATGATGAGCGGCCCGTCCTCGGCCGTCATGTTGGGGCAGGGGCAGCTCCAGTCCATGTCGGTCAAGGTCACCTCCAGATACTTGATGTTGAAGAACTTGAGGCCCATCTTCTCATCCTTGAGGACGTCCTCGAGGGCGAAGCGGGCGATGCCCGAGTCCTGGTCCTCGACGATCTCCATCAGCCGCCCCACGATGGCGAAGTCGCTGCGGCAGAGGCTCAGCACCATCTTGCTCTTGAGGCGGCAGGCCTTGCACTGCAGGCTCTTGGGGAAGGGGCAGACGTCCTCGCAGGTCTCCTTGCTGTCGAAGTTGTTGTTGTTGCCCTCGCAGCCGCCGTAGACGAAGGAGTGGCACTGCTTCAGCAGGTGGTTGTAGGCCCAGCGGGGCTCCCAGTTCTGGCAGGGGCCCTGCACCATGGGCAGCAGGCAGGTGGGCCGGGCGCTGCCCAGGCAGGCGGCGCGGCACTCCTCGTACGTCTCGAAGTGGTTCCTGTTGGCGCCGCAGCCGCCGTAGCGGAAGGTGAGGCAGGAGCCCTGCTTGGCGTCGAAGTGCCAGCGCACCTCCAGGGCCTCGCAGCGGCGCCGGTCAGGCTCCTTCAGGCACTCGGCGCTGGGGAAGGGCTGGGGGCTGCTGGCCCGCGGGGTCCCCCCGGGCTCCCGCTTGAGCACCGAGAGCGGGAAGTCGGCGCGCAGCAGCCCGGCGGCGTTCCTGGCCGTGCAGGTGTAGATGCCGGCGTCCTCCTGGCGGGCGTTGTAGATGACCAGCTGCCCGATGTTGGTGACCACCACGTTGCCGTACATCTGGTCGGGCCGCATGATGAAGTTCTCGGCCCGGTCGCTCTGCTTCTCCCAGGTGATGTCGGGCCGCGGGCGGCCGCTCACGTCGCAGCGGAAGCTGACGGTGCCGCCGGCACGCACGGCCTGGTGGAAGGGGTTGCTGTAGAGGGCGGGGGGCACCGGCACCTCGGGGCCGGCGCCTGGCGTGGGCCGCGCCGTCGTCTCCCGCGGCACGGGGCTGGTGTCGGGCCAGGTGAAGATGTACTTGCAGGGCACGGTGGTGAGGCGCGTGCCGCGGAGGCACGCCTCGGCATCCATGTAGCACTTGTTGTAGTAGGTGAGGCCGTCGGAGGCGCAGGTGAAGTTGGGCTCCTTCTCGCAGCGGTCCTTGCACTTGCAGACGGGCTGCCCGTCCCAGATGTCGCAGTCGGAGCCCTGCTGCGCGCACACGAAGCTCTCGCACGAGGGCCCGCGGCCCAGCTCCAGCGCCGGCAGGCTGCCGTCGGCGAAGCGGGCGGCCACGCAGCTGCGCAGCCCGCAGACGTTGGTGCAGCACTTCTCGAAGCCCTCGCAGTCCTGGCCGGGAGGGGAAGGGAAGGAAAAGGAGGGGAGAGAGGGGGTCAGCGCCATGCCACCGCTGTGGGGATGCTCCCACTGCTGGAGAACCTTCACCGTTCCTGGGCTCCTCTGGGTGCTGGGTCCGAGTTGGACCTTCCCTGCACAGCTGTGTGCCCGGACCCAGGTTGAACTCAGCCCCCCAGGATGGTGGGGGTGAGGCACAGACAGCCCCCCCTGCACAGCGATGCCATGCCCTGGGGCAGCGCGGTCACCCGGTGAGGACCTGCCACCGTGGGTGCACTGAGAGGGGACCCGGTGCTGTCCCCCCCCCCCCATGGGTCGGGGAGCCTGCAAGCTTTGGCTGGCTGAGGGGAGGCAGAACTCATTGCAGTGATGAACTGCGGCGTGCTCAGTCCCCTGGGATGGGCAGCACTGGGCTCCTGGGAAAGCTGAGGGGCTTGGTGGGGGGAGCAGTCGCAGTGCACCCACACCCCTCGTCTCAGCGGCGGCCCCACAACCAGCTGGGAGCATCCTGGGGGTGCATGGGGTAGGGGGGAGGTCTTGGACATGGAGAGTGGCTGGGGGGGACACGGTGGGGCAATAAGCCGTAGCTTTGCCTGCTGCAGGGCTTGGGAACAGCCCCTGGGCACCGCTCGTGCAGGGCAGGGTGAAGTTGCAGAGGGGCTGAGCACGCGGGGCACCGGCTGCAGCCTCCAGCGCTGGGACCAGCCATCCCGACACACCGGGAACCAGCACCCCCTGGGGACACCCCAGCCCTACAAAACCACACGGGTTTTTCCAAGCAGCTGCGTGCAGCCCCAGCAGCACCCAAACCCATCCCATCCGTGCCCGCAGCCCCCATGCAGCCCCCCGCTCACCTGGTCGGCCTGGCACTCCCGCTCGCAGGTGCTCTGCGCGTCCACCCAGAGGTTGGGGTTCAGCTGGTTGGGGCAGACCCCCAGGTGCCGCATCCTGGCCGGCTGCAGGCTCAGCCCGGCGGCGGCGGCGGCCAGCAAGGGCAGGAGCAGCGCCGCACGCATCGGCTCAGCCCTGCCGAGCTGCCACCCGCCTGCGCGCACCCGGCGTCCCGGGCGGCCAAAACTCCGGCGAGGCATCTGGCTGCCCTGTGCCCTGCTGCGAGGCTCGGCACAAATCACATTGGATGGAGGGGAAAAAAAAAATCAAAAAAAAAATCAAAAAGGAGGCAGGGAGGACAAAGAGGAGGAGGAGATGAGGTCCAAACTGCCGTGGTTTAGCACGCCTGCAGCGTGCTGGCTCTGCAGGGATGCTGCCCAGCACCTCCGTCCATCGCTGAGCCCTCAGGGTGATGGGGACAGCATCGTGCAGTGGTGGCTCAGCCTCGTTGGTGTCCCTGTGCTGCCGGGGGGCTCACTCCATGCCTGGCACCCCGAAGCCGTGGCAGCGGCGGCAGGGCCAGGCTCCCAGCACGGCGGGAGCGGGCAGTGGGGCTGGGGTGCAGCCTGCGTGTGGGGCAGGGGTGGAAGGGGAGGACGGGAAGGTTGTAATCTGAATCCCCTCCCTTCTCACTGATGTTTCTGGGTGTTTGGAATGGAAAAGGCGCTGACCTCAGCCTCTAACCCCGTCTGAGCCGATCGACTGGGCAAACACAGGGGGGAGATCAAAGGCAGAATGCGGAAAGTCTCCAAAGAGAGAGAGTGAAAGGAGGGGAAAAAAATGCCCGGCCCATGGAGCCGAATTCCTGCAGGATGAGAAAACAGCCAGAGCCTGTTGTCTGCCCGCCGCGGCTCGGCCACCCCGGGTCTGCTGGCGGGGAAGCAGCCGCAGCCCCCAGCCCCACGGCACCGCCGGCCGGAGATCCAGGCTACAGCAGCCGGGCAGTGGGGCTGGGGGGCTGCAGGGCCATGCTGGGGGCTGCTCTGGGACCCCCACCCCACGTCTGCCTTCTCCTCTGGGCACCTGCAGGCTCCCCCAGCCCCCCGTAAACCCACAGGTTTGTAGCTGGCCCTCCCTCCCTCCCCGCTCCAGCGGCAGCCGGTGATGATCTGCAGCTGGGTTTTTACGCTCCGTATTTTTCTGCTCCGGGGAGGCAGCTCCTGGCCGTGCCAGACCCCGGCCGGACCCTGCGCCGGGGCTGCAATCCCACCGCTGCCTTGCACAGCACCTCCCGGAGCCAGCCCTAAGCTGGCAGGAGCCTGCCCTTGCTCCCAGCCAGATTCCCTTAATCCCTGCTGGAGACTGACCTGGGGCAGGAAGGGTCTCGGAGCGGCCTGGGGAGCATTAACTCCTGCAGCACTGGCAGAAGCCGCGACCTGAGCTTTGACCTGGGAGCTGGATGAGCACCAAACCCCTGCCAGGCGCAGGCAGAGCTGGGTGCGCTCCCTCCTTAGCCTTTTTTTTTTACCCCCAGCCCGTCGTAGTGCTGAGGGGTGGCAAAATGTGCAAGTCAGCACCAGGTCCAGGCTGTCCCCCGGGCATCACCCTGTCCCCCAGGCGCAGGGGGAGCTGGCACGGCCACTGTCAGCCCCAAATGTGCCGGCTGCAGGCGCCCAAGGAGGAGCCGTCGCCTCCTGCCCCAGGCTGGGCTCACCCCGCACGGCCCCGCTGCAGCAGCTCCCTCCCCGCAGCCCCTGCTGGGTGGTGTGGAGGGGTCAGGATCTGGCTGGGGGCAGACAACCCCTTGGCTGAGTTGGCCTGGGGTGTGCAGGGGGGGTTGTGCTGCCCTGGGACACCAGCGGGGAGGCTGGCGAGAGATTTTGCAAACGGAGAATTGCATCCGAGCAGCCTGAGGGGCAGCACAGCAGCCTGGAGCCCCCTGCACCCCCGGTACACAGCCACAGGGCTCTGTGTGGAGACCCCACACGCCCCCAGCCCCAAATCCCCCTCGCTCCAGCCGAGGTGCAGCCGTGTGGGCATCGCCACCTGGGGACCCTGGGGACGGGACGGGCACATCCAGCACTCGCCTCCCCCAGTGGTGGTGCTGCTGCTGCTTCAGGACAGGGTCGACAAGGCAATCCTCCTGCCCCCCAGAACAAGCATGCTATAAACCCTCCTCATCTAAAGGCTTTCAGGAGTTGTGACTTCACAACTCCCCGTGTCTGCACACCAAGGTGCCCAAACACCAGGGCCTGGGACACAAGTCCTGAGGGGAGCGGCTGAGGGAGCTGGGGGGGGTTTGGGCTGGGGAAGGGGAGGCTCAGGGGAGACCTCATTGCTCTACAACTACCTGAAAGGGAGGTGTGGGGAGCTGGGGGTCGGCCTCTGCTCACAGGTAACCAGTGATAGGACCAGAGGGAATGGCCTCAAGGTCCACCAGGGGAGGTTCAGGTTGGAAATGAGGAGACATTTCTGCTCACAAAGAGCAGTCAGGCATTGGGACGGGTTGCCCAGGGAGGTGGTGGAGTCCCCGTCCCTGGGGGTGTTCAAGGAAACGTTGGACATGGTGCTTGGGGACATGGCTTAGTGATGACAGTGGTGGCAGAGGGTGGTAGGACCAGGTGATCCTGGAGGTGTTTCCCAACCCTGCTGTTCCTATGGCTGTATTACTGTTCCCAGCTCTGCTCCCAGCCCCAGCCACCGCTCAGACACACATCGTGCACCAAAGTGGGGATTTTTGGGGGTCATTTCCAAGGTCACAGACGCTGATGGTGGCTTTTGCTCAGCAGCCCCAGCTGAGAGGAGCAGCTCATCCCGTGCCACAGCGAGGACGATAGCTCCTGCTCCAGCAACGCGGCCACCGCACCCCAGCACTGAGCAGCCCGGGTAGGGGCAGGGGAGCACTGCCTCCTCCCCACAGCCCCACGGAACAACCCGGGGGGCACAATGAGACCAGCCAGAGCCACAGCATGCTGTGTATGGCATCTCCTTGCCCTGCTCCCCCCACAGAGCTGTCTCCTGCTGGCGCTTCCCCCACCTGAAGCCACCCACAGCCCTCGGCCAGACCGTGCTGATGAGGAGCAGTCGCTGCCAGAAGCCACCCGGAGAACAAAAAGGGCTCCGTGACTCTTCCCCGGCCAAGCTTTTACCTTAGTTAAGGGTTTTCCAGGCTGCAGACGCTATCTGATTTCCCCCCTTGCCCCCTCCCAGCCCCAGCAATAATTACTTAAGCTGTTAAAACAAGCGTGGCCGGTCTGGTACGAAGTGGAAAATCTGATCCTCGGGAAGTGAGCAGCCAGGGGAAGAGGGAGGTCACGGGGAGGTGGGCTGGGAGCAGAAGAGGATGGGGCGAGGAGGTTTCCTTCCAGCCCTGCAGCAAGCTGCTGGCTCTGGACTCCAGCACCCAGCTCCCAGGGCCATGGGGTGGCTGCACAAACCCATGGGCACCACAGGGAAGGCGCCTTCTTGTAGCACTCAGCCCCTGCCAGGCCAGGCTCTGCTTGCTTAAAGCTACCCAGCCTCAGCCATTGTGTGACAATCGAGCTTTTAAAATCGAGAACAATTTTAGCTTTTGTATGTATGGAGCAGGGCAAAACACCAGAACCGGCGTCGGGAGTTTAAGATTCCCACCTCCCCAAAGGGAAGCTGAGATCAGTGTCAGCTCCTGTTGCTGGATGGGGTACACACCAGCATCACAAGCACACCTGCTTTTGCCCAGTTTTGGGCAAAACCACCACTTTTTCTTTTACAGCTCTTCCCAGCCTCCTCCCACACCCCCCCAAAAAAACCCTGATACAACTCCTCCACCTCCTGGTTGGCAGTTCAAAACAAAAAAGGCTTTAATTTATATAAAACAAAACCATGTATAATCAGTTGAACAACATTGACTGTACAAAGGAATAAAAAAATAAAAGGACAGTCCAGGAAACAAAAACAAAACACAACCCTCAGGAATGGTACAAGTGTTGGAGAGCAGCTAAAGACTAGTGTTGACATCAGATGCAAGAACCTCTTTTCCTTTTTAAATTAAAAAAAATAATAATAAAATAAATTGCTGAGCAAACATTCCGGGTGAATCTTTCGTTCTCCCTCCAGACAGGATCTCTTGAACTTTACAGGATGGAAAAAAAAAAAAAAAAAAAAAAAATCAGCTTTGGGCAAAAGGCGCAGGAGGTGCCGCACGTATCAAAGCAAAACCAAGCAGAGGTACGTCGAGTTTTTCTACACATGCAGCAGCTTTGTGACTTTGTGAAGGAAACCTTCGTGCCTCTCCGCCTCACGCGCCGCTGCCTGGCTGCCGCGGAGGCGAGAGGCCGCCTGCAGCCCAGCCCCGCGCTGCCCAGGAGATGTTTTCCAGGAGGAGCTGCCTTCTGCAGCGCTGGGGTGCATCACCTGTTGGCCGTATATCCCCAGCCCGCCGGGCTGCTGAGCCAGCGATTGTCTTCTGCTGTGTGTTAAGTGATGGGAAACAGGTGCCAGCCGTCCCAGACAGGTTCCAGAAATCCCCCGGACTCCGTGCCGAAATCGGCTGCAGCTTTGCTCCTGAGCCAAATCACCACTACAAAGGATTCTTCTCCCCCCCTCTGCCCGGGGTTTAATTCTCTCCCCGCTCATTTGAGCTGGGCAATAAAGCACACCAGGGACAAGCCAAGAAACCCACCCCAGCGCTGGGTTTTGTTCCGCAGAGCGGGGAGGGGGAAGGCTCCTTCCTCGCCCAGGGCAGGGGGCTGCCCGCCCGCCTGCTGCTTGCACCAAGGGGGTCGTCAGCCTCGCAGAAACTGCTGCAGCTTCATCCTGCCCGTGCAAGGCGACGGGGAGCTTTGGGAGGAGAGGAGAGGAGCACGCCGAGGCCCCGAGGAGTTGCTGACAACAGGAGGAAGATGGCAGCACTGCACCGCCGCTCTCCTCCGCGGAGACGAAGAGCAGTTCACTTTCTGCCGCGGTGCTCGCAATCCACACGTCCTGGCTGGCTGCAGGGACCTGTCAGCACAGCTCAGTACCACTGCCAGGCCCTGCTCTTCTGCTGCAGTAAGGTCTAGGCGTGAGTTTTCAGTTTCCAGGTGAATTTCCATCACAAACCAATACACTGCCAAGGGACTGCGCCAGGGATGCACATGCCTTTGTTTGACAGATCTTCTCCTGCCCCAGGCGCGTATCTCAGGCTCTCGCCACCGAGCCTGCACGTCCTCTAAAACCCAGGAGCAGTCCCACAGGACAAAGCAGTCGGCTTTCCTGATCTCTGCCGTGGCCACGAGCCCAGCACGCTCACCACGGCGGGACGTGGAGGCCGGTGACTGCTGCCTGCTGCGCAAACGGCGCCCAGCGTCCACCCCCAGCCACAGCCCCACTGCTGCTCCTTCACCTCCAGCGGGACGAGCTGCATCTGCCCCTGCCCGCTTTCATCCAGGAGGAGCCACAGCAGCACGAGCTCAGGCAGGGCATCTTTGGGAAAGCAAAGCAAAAAAGGCAGGATTCAGGGCCAGTCTCACGGGGTGGCAATGCGAGGATCCAGGAGGTGCACAAAGCACATCGTGGAGGCAGGGCTCTGCTGCGCTGCTCCCAGTACAGGACAAGGTTGGCACCTTCCTGCTGCTTTAGGCTCGGGGCTTCCCCCCTCTGCTCCTCAGCCCCTGATCTCCTCACATCTTCTAACGTGCACCTGATAGAGGCGTCAGTCGGTCGCCTGGGTGGGTTCAAACCTCAGAGCTGCCTCTTTGTCCTGCCCGCTGAAAACAAAATCCAGCCCCAGGCCCTTGCTCTGCCCTCGAATCGATTCTAAATCCCACCCTGCCTTCGGCACTCAAATTTTAGGGTACAATCAGAGTAAAGCAGCTTGGGGTACGTAACACGCCCATCGTTCTTTCCTTCTGCATATGTAGTATTTAAAAAAAACAGCATAAATCCTGGCAGCGACTGGAAGTCTCTTAAAGCATTTGTGTATTTTCATCTTAAAATCCTCCATCTTTCCCCTTTTGCTGACACTGGTAAAGTTAATCCCGTGCTTTTATTTACATGGCTGCATAAAATTTTCCCTGACTGCTTCTTAAAAAAAACCTTAAAAAACAAGTGATATATATATATGTATAATATTTACATAAATAAACGAAGAAGGCAAGCAGACTGCTTCCTTCAGCTTGCCAATCGGCCAACTCCTGCCTTTTTTTTTTTTTTCCCCCCTCTTTTCTTTTTGGCAACAGCAGGTTAACATCCTGGTGGAAACGGTCACTAGTCCCCTGTCCCCATTTTCTTTACTACATCCAACAGCCACTATTGCACCAGCAATCTGTTCAGGAGTCCAAGAGTTAAAGTTGCAGCACAGACTCTCCTTGCCTACTCCCTTAAGCCTCTCAATCTGCCATTAAATCCATTTCTCCATCGAAACTGGATGAGCTTTTTCCCCTTCCCCCCTCCCCAACCCGGCAGCTGCTGAATTTTCCACCCCGGGCCGAGAGGCAAAGCCCAAAGCATTCTTGGAGGGTCACTTGGCAGAGTCCTCTCCCCCCCGGCCGGCACCGCGCTTCACATGCGAGGCCAAACGTGAGCACGTTCCCAACGCTCACACGCGCCGTCAGAGGAGCAGCCGAGGCCCATCCGAAGGGATCCAGTCGAAAAGGGTGAAGTGTGCAAACATCTGTACATCGGTGGGTGGGTGCGGACACGTTCGGAGCTCACGGCGCCTCCGTCCTGCTAAGAGATCTTGCAGTTGTTGCGCGAGCAGTTCTGTGGGGGGCTCTGGGGCGGCCGAATCGACTTGGATCTCTTCAAGCTGTTGCCTTTGCTGCTGCTCCCGCCGCCGCTGCTGGCCAGGGAGTACGACCGGCCGTGCATCATCACCGCGTTCATCCCGTTGGCCATGGAGAAGGATTTCAGGTGACTCTTGATGGTGACGGGCAGCGGCAGCTTGTCGATGAGGTGCACCGGGGTGCAGGAAACTATGGCTCGGCAGCACAGGTCCTGTAGGCTGAACACTGGTGGGAGAAAAAGACCGGACAGTCAAGGCCCAAGAGACCTCAAGGGCTGCCTCCTTCCTGCACCCATTCTTTACAACGTGCAGTTTTTGCTTAGAAGGGGAGAAGAGCTAATAGTGACTGCAGGGGAGCCCTGAGCAGAGAGCAGATCAGTTAGGGTAGGTGTGGGGTAGGGCTCAGGTAGGCTCTGCCTGCGGAGGCCAGACTTTGCAGGAGGCCAGCTGTAGTGTCAACCCTGGGCTCAGATGCTGGGCAGGCTTGTGCCCCTGCTCCACGCCTGGTTTCCCCCTGGGCAGCCTGAAGGGGAGGCCAGGGAAGGAGTTCTCTCTGTTGGCCAGCCCTGATGTAGGATGTTCTCGTTGGGGACCTACTTGGTGAGCAGCAGCCACGAGCTGCCTCTCTGCGGGGTGCTTGCAGCAGCGGGATCCCATCCAGCCAGGACAAGCTTCCCAGAGTCCTCGTAGCTCAGCGTAACCACGTGGATCTGCCTTGGCAAGTCGGCTCGGATGGGATTTCCCAGCAGCCGGCCACAGGAGGGCACACGTTCACCTCCAGCTGGCTGCTGAAGTCTCTCTGCTGCTCCCAGGCAGGCAGCAGTTAGGGGTGCTGCCCTCTGGGAGAGTCTGGCAGACACTTTGGTGAGTGGGGCCAGCAAGTGGGATCGTCCCTCCCTAGCGAGCAGGATGGCAGGACCCCGACGAAGGCAGGTCATCCCTCGTGGGGTGTTAAACTCCTGCTGCTCAGCCTGCCAGCAGGACATGCTGCTACCTCCAGCCAGGAGCGTGGGGCCTAAGGGTTATTTCGCTTCTAATTCACTGGGCTGGGACATCAGGTGGCCTCTGCTCACTGCCTTCCGCCCTGCAGCACATGCACCTTGATACACAGAACATCCCAGCCCTCTGCTTCATGCCTACAGCAGGGACACGGTTTATCCCTTTTCAACTCCTTGTGCTGCCCGGGGCTCACTCTGCCCCCACGTCTTGCCAAAACAGGAGATACAGGCTCAGGCAAGGATAAGGACAGAGTTGCTTACACTCGGGTTCATCCCACACAACCATCTGACTGCAGTACTTTCAAGCTGTGAGCTTAATCACCCTCAGCCTCATCTAGAGTAAACGCAGAGGTGCAGGATGTCCCAGAGCAGCTCAGAGCCCAGACATGCTGAGCTGCCCTCTGGAGCTGCCCATCCCTCACTGCAGGGCTCTGGCACCAGCACAGGCAGCTTGCTGCAGCTCAGCTTCAGCATTTCACCATTTCACCAGGTCAGGTGCTTTCAGACCCCACGGGGACAAGCACACGAGCCTCCCACCCAGGCAGTCCTACCCCTCTCTCCTTCATCCCCTCCAGCTGCCCACGCAGAGCGCCCTCCTCACCTCTGTTGGGTCTCCAGATCTTCTCCATGCCGTGCCGCATGAGGACGATCCGGGAGAGCTCCGTGAAGGACTCTATCACGTTGAAGTTGCACAGGGGGCTGACCTCAAAGAACGTCATGCAGTTCTTCTCCGCGTAGGCCCGGGCCTGCTCCGTGGGCACCTGCCGCTTGAAGGCGAGGTGAAGCCTGTTCCCCACCAGGATCCGGGGGACACCAGGGGCATGCTAAAAAAAAGAAAAAAAGAAGTGAAGAAAGTCACAGTTTGCCTTTAGCCACGGCAGCCGACACCTGGTGTTCTACCTGGCTTCAACAGCAGTGACAGGCAACGGAAGAGAGGCTGCTCTGACTGCTGAGCAATCAATACTACACGATGAAGACAACTCATTTATCCCTCCCACAGTCCACTTCAGAGGGAACTTTCCTGTCTTTCTTGCCATTCCCAGGCCCTTTCCTGCTACTCCAGGATTATACCGAACCGATATTGATGGACAAACATTAAACCCTGCCTCTGCCTGTAGCGGCCTGCCATCACCTCCTCTCCCCAGCCGAGCCACGCTTGTCCCCAGACCAGAGGTGGCATCTCCCTGGGGTTTTGTTGGACTGCTGCCCTCCTGTGCCACGTTTCTCCCCAAACAGTCCCACACGTGTTTTGGGACACAGCTGGCACGGTAGGAAGCTGGTATGCTCCACGGGTTCTTCCCTTTGGCTTACCTCATCTATTTCCTTGATCCATCGATCTATCCCATCGAAGGACCAGCGGTTTGTGATGTCGTACACCAGGAGAATTCCCTGAGGGAAGAAAACACGCGATCAGTAAGTCATGTAGCAGGCAAACTAAAAGGGAGATGCACCTGGAAGACCACTGCTATGCCCAGAACCTAAAAGGCTAAGGAAAGGTTTCTCTAGTCACATTATTTGCATTTACTAGGCCTAAAATTCACATAACAGGTCTGTATGAACTTAGACCTGCTAGGGAAGGTTTTACTCCCGTTTCCAACAAGAAAGCAGCTCTGGAAGAGACACCGGTTTGTTTTGGCCTGAACAGACCCCAAAACACTTCAAAGCAGCAGGCTCTGCAGAGGAGGAACTGCCCCAGTGCCTCTGTATCCAGAGGAGAAAGGCTCTGCTTTGCACACCCTCCTCCTACCACAAACCTGATACACATTCACAGAGGGAGGAACAGTTTTTTTCTCTTCCCCTTATGCAGCACACCTGCAGTGAATGGCAGCAGCTCCCAATAAAGCAGCTCACCTATCTTCAAAACCTGTTCCTTTTCCATCCAGAACCCGTCTCATTTGGTCCTCCCGTTGCTGCCAAGGAAGCAGTGCAGTGACTGCAGCAATCGAGAGCTCTGGAGGACAGAGACCCCCAGCCTGGCACCCACACCAGACCCACCAAGGGCAGCCCATGCTCGCAGAGCTCCCAGAGGAGCGACGCTGGCAAACCCCCGAGGTCCTGCTGCAGGGTGCACAGCTCAAGGGGACAGTCCCAGTGCCAGCTGCAAAACCCAGAAGGACCAAGGAGGTGCCGGAGGGAGGAGGCAGGGGTAAGCCGCGTGCAGCCCAGCCCAAGAAATGTGCCCAGTGCCCAGGAGCAGCTGGGGGCACGGGGAGCTGCCTCGGTGCTGGGCAAGTCAGCTGCCAGCCACCCTCTGCTGGGAGCTGGGAACTCCAGCAACTCCACGAGCTGTGGCACAGTATTTTCAGCACCCTTGAAAAAAATAAAAATAAAAAAGGGTGCCTCCTGTGTCCCCATGCCCAAACACACCTTCCCTAACGCCACCCACATCTCACTGCCTGGCCACCTGCAGGGCTGGCAGCTGGGACAGGCACGGCCCAAGGAGGAAAAGTTTGTGCCTGCAGCCCCCACTGCAAGCCCTGGAGCATCGGCCCAGCTGATGCTGAGAATCATTTCAAGCAAGCAGTGAGTGCTGCAGTTGGTGTTCTGGCTTCTTGGCACCCTGTAATCAAGGGCATTTCAAGTGACAAGAGGCTCTTTGAGGTTACTTCGGAATTGGAACTGAAGATACCCTGAAGTGGGGACTGCAGGAGGCAGGGAGGGCAGGCCGGGGGCAGCCTGCACTGAAGCCATGCACAGACACAGGAGGGGGGCAGGAGCATCTTCCCTCCCCTCCAAGGAAGGTCTAGAGCTCATTCCTCAAGTCTATGGTCTTTTTGCAGCATCATTCCTAGAACAGTGAAGTCTTACACTCAAAATGAATGAGGCTTTCCCCCTCTCTTCTTCTGAAGGAGTGAAGGGGGTTCTCCTAAGTCTCGACAGGAGAAAAAAAAGTCTAGGAAGAAAGTTTTCACCCAAATAAAAAAGGCTCACAGAAACTCAAGCTAGTGCTTTTCAAGAAGCCAATCAAGAACTACCTACTATCAGGATATATTATGTTAAAGTGCATTTTGAAAAAACAAAAAGCAAGACTCAGCTTTCTTTTAATTATTGTTACATCTGTTTTGACTTCTGGCTTCCAAGGCTGTGCATGTGAATGAATGATAACCAGGAAATAACAAAGGCAGACGTTTGATGACCCCCTTCCAAGACAAATTGCCAGAGAGCTGAAGTCTACTTATTTTATTTCTGGACTGACGGCTTCCTTTAGCCAAGGGAAACAGACCAAGACCTAGTTTGTGAAGACTGCTTCTGCCAGAAATTCGCTCTAGGAGAACAGCGCTTTTCAGCTTGCTGGCAGCTCCAGCCTAGATCTGCTTTAGAGAGGAACACGGATTCACCACCAGCCAAAACACAGCCCCCAGTTCTCGGGAGCAGGGGGAAGGTCACGGCCGTGCTCCCTGCGAGGAGAGACGCCGTCTGCCAGCTCATCCCCAAGGTCATAACACAGCTCCGTGCGTGACATTTGGAGTTCAGGCTGTCAAGTCAAGCTTGCCAAAGCCACAAGACACCAAGGCCACGTTGTCTAACGCCTTGATCCTGTCCCCATCCTGCCCAGCACGGGCTTTAAGACCAGCTCTGCTTTCACCAGCACAAACTGGAGGAAGCAGCCCCAGAAGTGCCCAGCCCGTGGTGGCCCTGGGCTTCCCCAGGTGGCACAGATGTGCTCCAGACACCACATTTCCAGGGCACACATCCCCAGAGCACGCTGTCATCGCCGCGTTCTGCCCTGCAGAGAGCAGTGCGCAGACACGCACACAGACAGGGAGCTGGCTCCATCTCTGCAGACAGCTCCAAGTGAGATCTGTCAGGTTGTCTTTTCTATTTTTAGTTTTTAAACAAAAAAAGTGTGCAGAATTTTAATCAACTCAGCTAGAAAGATGAACAGATCCCCATTTGCAGCCTAAATCATCCCCTAAGTGCCTCGATGGCTGTCAGCACTTGAATGTCTCCATCCCTCTCAATATTTAGTTTCACAAGACATCCACCTCCGTGTCTTGCAGTAACACCTCGTGAAGGTATCCTGGAGCCCTCACCAACCCTCAAACAGCCTTTCCCCCTGCCTGCCTAGAGGTTTAGGGTGGAAGAAGAGTGGGCTGACCTGTCTCAGGTCTTTTCAGAGTTAATTTTCCAAGTTCGTTTCCACTCTGCTTTTGTTCCACGCTGCTGGGACTGCTGCAAGCCTGAGCACTCCAGTGACAAATTTCCACATGAGCACACGGTGCCATGAACACAGAGATCATCTGCTATCGTATCCAGCAGCACATGTGGACACTTAACTTTGCCAAAATCAAGCTTGTTTTCAGCAGGAGCTTGCACAAAGATCCGTCCCCATACCCAAAGGGGGAAATCAAATCCCGCCCCTGCCTCCTTGCTGCAGGTGCCTCGAGCAGGTTTACAAGCGATGTGCTTTGGAAGGTGGCAGACACAGCGTGCTCGCCCAGCAGAGCAGAGCAGAGCAGGCTTCTCAGCTGCGAGCAGGGGGCTCCAGCTGCTCACACAGGCCTGCAAGAACAAGGCTGGGAGAACTGAGTGCTCGCAGCAGTGCCAAAGCCTCAGCAGAGGACAGGGCAGCCAGGGAAGGACACTCGCTGGTGTCCTCCACAGGCAGAGCAGAGCTGAAGCTGCCCAAACACCCCCCCCGGCTGCACTTCTCCAGCCCGTAGGACTATCCGGCCCCAAACAAGGATCTGGCAGTGACGGCAGGCAGAACACTCTGTCCTGCCTTCTCCATCAGGGCCGGGCTCAGCCGCAGCTTTCCAGCTGGCACCGCAGGCCTTGGCTCGCAGCACAGCTACACCCTGCTGCCAGAGCGTTTCCCAACAGCGTTAACACATCGTGGGGGTTATTTATCACCAAGCTTTCCATAAACGTTTCGCCTGGCAGGGCCAGCTCCCCCAGCAGCTGGGCAGCCCTCTGAGTGACCCGGGGCAGGTAGGGTATGTGCAAGGCGCAGCAGCGCCTGCGTCTCGGAGGCTGCTGAGCTGCCAGGAGCAGCCAGCAGCGCCCTGCATACTAAGATGCCCCCACCAGGATAAACAGCAACTGCTCAAATCAGCTGCCTAAGCAGAACTCGACAGCATTCGTTATTCTGTTAGGGCTGCAGCTCTGCTGGAAGATGGGAGCATTTCTGAACGTTGATCACGACTTTCTGTAGGCAAACTATTCCTGAAGGACTTCATCCAGCACACTGTCTGGGACGTGCTGGCAAGCCGCGTTTCCAGCAGCAGTTTAAGTCACTGGCACATGAGGAGATCAGAAGTGACACTGGATCTGCGTCTTCCTTGCTAGATCAGGATGTGCCACCAGGATTCCTGCTGCCTTCAGCGATGACTGCTGGAAGAGACGCGTTGGCTCCCAGCAGCCGTCGGAGCAGCTGCTGCACACACGCAGCAGTTGATGCCGGTGTGCCTGCTCTGCTGTGGGTGTGCTGGGACCTTATTGCCAAGCAGAAACAGCCCAAGAGCAAACCAAAAGAGCTCTGAAGCACCTTTAAGCATCGCCAAATACCCTTCCCCATGCACCACACTGCAGCAGTACACAAATTCTGCAAGCCCCTGATGTTCCAGGTAATTCACTCCTCTTGCAAAGCCCAAGGCCAAGTGCCACCTCCCAGCTAAGCCTCCCAAGGGGCTAGAAGTTGGATGTCACACAGCTCTTGCCTCCCAGCGGAAGGGGATCACAGCTCTGCAGCTGTGAGAGCACCCAGCACGTGCCACAGCTCTGTCACAGCCAGCAGCAGAGCTGAGAGCTGCAGCCCAGCGGTTCACAGGAGCAGATGCTCACTGCTTGTTACCCACCTTCATTAGATCCGAGCCACAAAACCAAAACAAGAGCTGAGTTAGTTAACTCCTTACACCTCGGTCTCTTCTTTTGGCCAAGGAACTGGTTAGCGTGGGAAGGTCCCACCACACCTCAGCACCACCTCACCTTCAACATGGGTAGCACGAGATGAGATGCCAGTGCTGTTCTGAAATCAGGGACACTCCAGAGCATGTCAGTGACACCACAACACCTCTGCGTTGCGTTCCCACCTCCACCTTGCCCCTGGAGTCAGCACAACGTGGTCTGGGTGATGCTGCCCCCACCCCACCAGGCTCCTCTCATGCCCCAGAGCAAGACCCTGGAGCAGCATGGTGCAGAGCTGCTGGCACAACAAGCCCCAACGGGGAAGGGATGATGAAAGCTGCTGGGTTAGGAGAAGGGAAACGCAGACCCCAGGGAAGCAAGGAGAGAAAAGGAGGGAGGTCCCAGGCACAGTATGCCACAAGCCCCTGCCTTGAGCCAAATAGCTCTCTGCGTCCCTGAAGAGATCAGATCTGCCAGGCAGGGCAGGGAGGGAAAGCAAGAGAGATCTGTGACCCCAGCTGCAAATCCAGGGGTAAATGGGATTGTCCGACTTGGCTCAACAAGGGGCTGCTCCTCATTTAAAGCCGGTTCATCTGGGACAGCAGAACTACTTTGAGGTCTAAACAGCAGTGTGGAAACTAAGCCACGGACAGCCGGTGAAGGCACCCAGGTGCTCGGGAAGAGCCCTTCCACTTGGGAGGGAGCTGCCTGCGGCCCAGGCTGAGCAGAGAACAGCTCCGCGCTGTGCTGCACCAGGAAGGGGGGCTCATAAGTAGGTCTGGTTCCTGTCTGCAGGCTGATTTTCCCCTTGGCAATCAATCTCTGCAGGGTTTAACTTCAGAAGTTCTTATCACTCCACTCAAGAAACCACGAGGTGGGGATGGGAGCCAGGTGCGCTTCCCCTGCTTGAAGGCACTTCTCATTCCAAGCAGCTGTTTTGCCTATTTTCTGAAGCACTCGCCATTCAGATGCACTTACCCTCTTCTCAGTCAGCCCTGGGAAAAGCCAGGCCAGCCTCCTGCTTGCCCAACAGCCTCTCAAAGACCTCTTTGGACACCCAGCTCTGAGCCACTCTTAAAGCTCCCCTTGTGTTCCGTGCAGGAAGCTCAGCTCGGAGCCTCCATCCTCTACTCAAAAAAAAGAAACCCTTTTGCTGGGTTTCAGCATAAAGGTGCTCACTGCCAGTTTATACCAAGCTGTTCTTGAACAAGTATCACACTGCTCTTTAAACTGAGCTTTTCCCCCCGGCATCTCTCTTCTCTGCTGTATTTATTCTTCCTGAGCTTTTGGTAAGTTAAAAAATAAAAAAAAAAGAGCTGTTTCTCTTGCTTCCAGCTGGATTTGCATCAGGCTTTCTACATCAGAAGTTTTGAAGTCTGACAATACCAAGACAGAAGAGAAGAAAGACTAAAAGCAAAGCAGTCCAACACACAGCATCAAGTGTACCTCCAAAAAAGCAAGCACAGGAGCACTTCATTTTTTCCCCTTGCCTGAGACCACACAGGGTTACACTGCCTTTACGCTGTCAATAAAAATGGTATTGCCAATCTTCTAAGCAGCAGCTTTCACTGAGCAAGGAGAGCACTGCCCAGCTGTGCTGAAGTTGGCTTCTGCACACCAAAAATAACTACAGCTATTCAGGTCTGCTCCTGCAAAGATATTTGTCGTTCACATTTAACATCACTCCTGCTTTGGTTAACCATTAGGAGTTTAAATTAAGATGCTTTCCTTTCACTGAAAGATGTGGAGAGTCATTTAAGAGACAGAACCTGTATTCCTGCTAACGCAGGGATGTTGCTGGATTGCCACGTGGACACCAATCACCTGATGCCAAAACCAAAAGTTTTACTTCAAGCCACCTGGAGAAGACTGCAGCAGGACTCCAGGTGCCAGCCTTCAAAAAGCACCCGCTGATCAGTGCTCCACACAAGACCGTTTTTCAGAGGGCAGTGGAGATTTTTCACTTGGGAAGCTCCCCTCCTCCCCTGGGCAGGCTTGCTGCTTGGGCTGTTTTGTTGTTCTGACGGGTAGAGGCTGACTGTTGTGGCACCGCAACAGTTGTTTGGAACAGGGAGTTGTGGCACAAGCCGAATTGAGACCTTGAAGCATAAGCTACACTTTGCTGCCCAAGTAAGGTGCATGCTCCAGCACTCAGCATTAGAGGATTCACATTAAAAGGGCCTCTGCCAAGCCGGCTGATGGTGTTTGTTGTGAATGTCTCGAACCAACACCTTGACAAAGGCAGGCAGATAAGACGGATGAGGCGAGCTTTCCAGACTTTAAAGTGGGAGTTCCTACAGCAACACTGATGAATAAAACAGAAGGGCAAGATGTTACCTCCAAAGCAAAGAAGATCAAGAGCCTCACTGCGAGGACAGGAGATAAAAGCAATCCATTTCAAACTTAAGGCCGGCCACGTATACACCTTATCCCATCCAGCATCAGATGTAATAGCACAGAAAACAGGCTGCAGGAATTTGACGGATACGCTCTAGGTGCCTTCCAGCTCCACTTCAGCTTCTAGACAGACGTGTACATCATCTATCCAAGTATTCCCATCACTACTTTCATCTCTCCCATCTGCCCCAGATCACCACATGGCAGCTGTGTCCTGGCAGCAAGGTGCAGGCTCTGCTGGGCGAAGCCCTATGGAGACGTGGTGTTGCTCAGAGGAGCTCAGTCTGCACGAAGGGATGAAAGGCTGCTGTGCAGCAGCTTGGGAGAGCAGCTCATGCTGCAGATGGGTAAAAGCTCTCATTAACTTTCTGGACACATTAGGTGGAAGCCTACCCCTCTCTTCGGTTTCTATTGCCGAGTTGATTTGGGCATGGTGAGGGAAAGGACGCCGTCTCAAGCACAGGTTATATTAGGACCAAAGCGCTAGAGTATTCTGAAACAGCATGGACAGAGGGAAATTTCAACTCCCACATTGGACCAAGCGTGCAGGAGATCCTGCTCTCTCCCACCGCCCGTGGCACACCGCAGCACTCCCCACCCCGCACCGGGAAGTTGGCCTCCTCTTCAAAGCAGCTGCCTCAAAGCCATGCACGGCACCGGAGGCGTGCACAGACAAGGCTGAGACACCGGGGGAGATACCAACGGCGCATCCCAGGCTAAGTGCTTTCATGTCTAAAGCCCAAGTGAATATGCAGAACAGCTTAGGGAAGGAGAGCGTGACGGATTTTGCCAGTTTGCAAAGCAAGTCCGCAGCTACAAGAAGTGAAAAGCCAAGAGCAACAGTGGCAGAGGTTGAACAGAAATGGCAAATCTCCCAATGGCTCGGGAGCTGCCGGGATGCTGGCTCGGTCACTAAGTTGATGTACAGTTTTGGACTCAGTGCGTAGAAGGAAGAGAATTTTCCCAACTTTTTAAATTGTAAAACACCATCATTCATTTCACTTACTGAGGCTCTACCTAGGGGGACCCTGCCATGTTACTCAGGGGATGGCTATTGATACAAGAAAGCATTATAAACTAGCAGCAATTTTTCCAAAGGAGCAGAAGATTTCTCTAGCGTTCAGAACCAACGTTATTCTGGAGAAAGCCCCAAAGAAGCAGCTCAAAATTTAAACAGTTTCACGTTTTAAGGAGTCTACTTTAAGATCCAGTTGAGCTGCTCTAGTTTCAAGTTTACGTGCAAGCAGGAGAAACCTTATTTTTGGAACTGACTTGGAGGCAACGCAGACAAAGAACTCCTTTGGGAAAGCTGCTGTCATACTGAACCAAACCTAATAAACCTTGGAAGTTAGCATCCACATCAAAGCTAAGGGAGATCTCAGATTAGAATTGCCATGTCCTCTATAACCCCACCTTCACAGCCCCTGCCTAGAAACCAACAGCCTCCAACAGCCCTTTTCCACAGCTGTCTAGGAAAGTGTCACTCACTCCCATCTTCCCCATCGTTTCATAAAATGAGAAAACTAGACTTCAGGAATATATGTGGTACCTCTCCCTATTTATGGTTCTCATCTTTTTGATGCTTGATGCATTTCTCCTCAGAGCTCTTAAGGCTGTAAAAAAATTTAATGCCATCGTAAAGAAAAAGAAAGTGTGCTCCTGTCAAATAACTGAGGGCAGCACTTACCTGGGCTCCTCTAGAGTACGATCTGAAAATGGTACAAAATCTTCCTTGCCCTGATGTGTCCCTGCAACAAAGAAAACTAAAATTACACCTGTGAAATTTAGGAAGGAAAAAAAATAAAACACAAAGGACGAATTTCTCATTGGACTAGAAACCAGCCAGGGTAGATCTCATCAGTTCTTAGAACACGTGTGGTACATGAATTGCTCTGCAAGGTGTTTTCGGGAAGAATGTGAAGACGTGTGCTGGGTGCATCACCACCTTTGGTTACAGTCAGACATGCAGAGCTTCCTCACTGTCACTGTGCTTGTGACGTACAAGCATGTAAACCATTTTCTTCTCTCGCACAAAGCATCTTCTTCCTGGTTCCCTACAGTCCACTGGAATTCAAAGTACAAATGAGACTTCAGATCTCTTCTGTCACGGAGGAGCTGGCGTATCATAAAATGAACCTAACCACTGAAGATGGGAGAGACTGTCCTGCACTGTCTGGTCTTGTGGATTTTTTCCAACGTGTTTTAACCAAAGTAAGAGGAAGAATACACCTGGATCTGACAAACCTGGACCAGCATACCCAACACAGAGCTCAGAAACAAGCCTAAGGAAAAATGTTTCTAAAATGCTGTCACAACAAGGGGCTGTTTGGACACTGACTGCAACTCCTGACGCAGGAAATACGATTACATTACCAGCACCGAGCAGCGCCTCTGGGAGCATCTGGGACGGTAAGCCAGAGCTCAGCACGCTGAGCTGATTTAAGCAGTATACTCCAAAATGCATCAAGGCCGTCAGAGATATGGGATGGCGTGGGCCGTATTTGCTTCATACTGGCCCAGTGAAGACACGTTAATGACCACTGAGGAAGTTAATGAATCCCTCATACCAGATATGCACCAGATAAATGAAAAAGGCAGTGACCTCAAGCTTTAAGAGAGTCATTCAGGGATCTCATTGGTCCTGTACACCAGCCTAGCAGCCTGTGCTTTAATCTCCTTCCCTAACAATCAGATATTTGGTTGCATGAGGAAAGTAATGGTAAAAGATTGCATTAAGACATCATAAACCAACACTACCAGCTTTTCAGGTAAGGTTCTGGGCTGGTTCTCCAACTCTAGGATTCTCTCTCCAACTCAAGGATTATACTATAGAATGAAGATTTCAGGAGGGAAGCAGTGGGTAACTATATATACATGGAGCTCAAATGTTAAAATAGAAGTCTTACAAGAGAAACAAAAGAATATTAAAATCATATATAAACATATGGGTAGAAGAGATAAATTAGCTGTTAGAAACATGAAGACATTCAGCTCCTTGGAGATCAGGATTATAATTAAGCCATGAAGCTATACACTGTTAGAGTCAGTCACTGAGGCTGTTCCTCTTTCCTATTTAGGGAAGGCTGTTCCTCTTCCCTAATTTAACCAGTCACATGGATCATTAGCATTCCAGTTATTTCATACATGCTTTGGTAGACGTTTAATTTAATATTTTAGGGCCTGTGTCATTTCCTACTAGATCCAGGTGAAACGCAGAACAAGGGCAGCCTGTCTGTCCTTCCTATCTCATCTACAGGATTCTTGAGGCAGCTTCTCAGCAGTTTAAACCTCAGGACTCGAGGTCTTCTTCCAGTGCTGACAGATAAGGAAGGAACCACCCCTCGTGTGCAGTGTTCTCACATCTCCATCCCAGTGTCAGGTCACTCCAGTAAGCCCTGCTCTCCAGTTATTCACCGTACTCTGTGGCTGAGAGGTCTGTTCATCGCTCTCATTGGAAATTTCTACTCCAGTCCCTGAGCGATACCCAGGCTTCCACAGGAACTGAGGGCTTCACCCCTTTTGTCTTCCCAATTCTCTCATATTGATTTCTCATCCTAGGATTTCAGGGAAGTATTTATTTCCAAAACACTATCGTTCCCCAAGTGACTGAGATCTGCACGGGAACACAGTCAGGTATGACAGAGAAAGTCTCACGTTGGACCACTCTGGCAAAAGATAGCAAGCTGCTTGTGCTGCTCAGGAATGGAGAGGGGTCTGATTTGCCAGAATAACACTCTGGTACAAGGAGCTAGCAAGCCTCACCACCTGGCTGGGGCTGCTCTGCGCTCTCCACACCTTGGTGCCGCATCCCACTCGCAGGACCAGCTGCTCCGCTCACCAGTAATGTGCTCACAGCCAAAGCAGCTCAAAAACAAAGCTCACCAGAGTTCCAGCTTGACCCTTCTGCCGTCCAACAAGATGGTAGTGGTCTTGTAGTCAATTCCTAGAAGGAAAACAAAACAAAGTTGAGTTAACACTGAGCATGTCTTCAGAGATGGACAAGAAATCTGCTTTGCCCATCCACATCCATCGTTTCGTGTTTACATAAAGCGATGTAAAAACCGTCTTGCTCTGCTACATGGTTAGGAAGGATTACACAGCCTTGACAGAGCAGATCTCCTCTTCAAAGCAAAGCTTACTCCTGTGGAACTCTTCTCCCTCCTCCCTAAAAATACTGTTAACCCCTAGGAGGCTTTCTATTTCTCCATTATTGAGCAGAAGCTGTGAGGGCTCCAGCTGTAGGAGATGCAGCACTCTGCAGCGTTATCCCAGGTGTTACAGGATTCTGGGGGGTGAGCCAGAGATGAACAATTTCAAAGCATGACCTGCAGACCCAGCAGCCCAAAAGAACATCACTATCCGAAACATTCAAAGTACATTTTGGGAGGTGGTGATGCTGAAAAGCCTGTCCAGAGAATACAGTTTCTTCTTTCCAACTACGAAGACAAAAAAAATTGAGAACTCCTACAAGGCATGCTCACCTGCTACACTCGCTAATAAAAATACACAAATTAAAACTTTTCACTTCATTCAAAAGTGAAAACTCAAACTTGGTGGCAGATGAAGAGACTCCAACATCGATGCATTTTGGGACAACATTACTTTCTCTGTCGTCACCTACACTCATCCTTCAGGTTACTGCAGCAGCTCGTAGTGCAGAATAACAAGGGGCACAGTCGACGCGAGTGCCAAGCTCCAAAAAGCAGCCAGGGACGAGCCCAGCAGCCCCTCAGCTACAAACTCCACCAAGTCAGGGCAGGCTCCATCATTTCCATACCTTTTTTTCCTCCTTCTCTACAGAAAAAAAGAACTGAAGGGCTTCATATCTGGGTCACAGGGGGCTGCGAACTGGGTCAGGAAGTGAGGCTGACGCAGCTTCAGAGAAGGCTCCTGGTGCAGCTCGGGGCCATGCCCAGCAGGGCTCTCACAGAGCGCTGCCTCCGCACCAAACAGCACGGACAGGGGCTCCTCACAGAGCCCCAGTGCCAGAACAGGGCCTCCCCAGCACTGCCCCCCAAGACTGTGCCAACGAGCAACTCATTTGCACTGGAGACTGTTAAAAGCAGAGCCTGGTGACAGGCTGCACCCCTGCCATGCAGAGAGGAAGGTTGCAGCAGGGCAGCTCGGCTTGCAAGCAGCACCTCTGAGCCAAGCTGAGGGTGCTGCTCCCCGCCACCAAAACGTAGGGGCACAGCCAAGAGGATGTGCCCGGGGAAGCGGCTGTCCCACGGGCTCCAGCTGTGAGGTCTGGAGGCAGCCTGGAAAGCAGGAACAAATTCACAGGCATCTTTAATAACTCCACGCACCTCCACTTGGGTTACATCAGCTTCATTTTCTCCTCCAGCCACTAGATACCAAAGTCTGAACCTAAATTAGAGACCCACTCGTGTTCCTGCCCGGATTTCCCTTCCCCTGCACGAACGCCTCCCCGACAACCAAATGGGCAAGTTGGTCAATAAAGCAAATGGATTTGTTCCTGAGCCATCAGCAGGAATCCCGTTAGTGAACAACAAATTAGATTTCAGTCTTCGCAGGGTGCTATAAAAAGCAATAAAAGATAATTATCTTAAATTCCAACTATTTCCAGTGCTTTATCACAGAAAGGAGACGGTTTACGTTTTATCTTCCTCCAGAGGCGAGGGAATGATTTGTATTTGTTGTCAGGCAGACACAAATCTCCCCATGCCCAGGGACAGCGAGCGGGCCCGCCTGGCAGCCAGCAGGGAGCATCCTGACACCTCCCGATTCCCAAAGCGGGGCTGACCCCCCAGCCACTGCTCCCACCCAAAACGACACCGTGCACTTCAAAGCAGAGTAACACAGCCCTTCGGGAAGGACAACCACCAGCAAAGCACACAGCCTCCAGAAAGCACCAGCCAGAAACTTCCCGAGCTCCTGCTTCAACTGCTCCTTGCTCTGATGGTGCTCAGGGAAAATACCTGGTGGTGGTCCTTCGCTGCAGCGTCTGACACCTACAAAATAGGCCAGATGGAGGCTCCCAGACAGCCCAAGGAATTAACGTGCATTCAGGTGAAGAGCAGAGCTGGTTTGCCTTTTTATTCCAGGCTACATTCAGTACTGAAACATACCTGGTAAAGCAAGCTGGAAGAAAGCGATGCGCTTTTTACCTTGCACGTCTTCAGCAAAAACCCACCGACAAGCTCACTGGGGAGGACAAAGGCTTGCAGCCGCACCATCTGTACCTAACTTTATTTTTTAGGTCTGTTCTGTGGTTAGCTCAGTGCTCAGCCCAGGTCACACGTGCAGTCCCCACCCATGCAAGCCAAACGCAGGGCCCTGCAGTGCTGCTGCCCCCACGGGTCCCCAGCGTCCCTAAACCCACGGGACTCACCGGGGAAGCTGCCACTGGCTCCGGCCACTTCCTTGGGCACAGCAGCACAAATGGAAGGAAGGATGAGGGTTTTCCCTACAAAAGCCTTCTCCTAGGTGCTCGCCAAGCAGCCCTGCCTGCAGCAGCTCCCAGCTGGGGCTTGCCCCTTGTCCCAGGGCTCTGGGGACAGTGGGGACGGGGGCCACCGCCCCGCGGGGCGCAGCGGCCGCTAGATGCCACTGTCGCACAGAGGCTGCTGGCAGCACCACGGCTGCTCTTTTCTCTTTTGTCTTCATTTCAGGCAGCTCGGAAGCTGGTGAAGGGAAGTTTTTTTTAAAAAAATTCATTTCTGGAGTTGGCAGGGTTTCCCCCACCTGAGCATCACCTCTGCGCGCAGCAGCGCACAGCTCATTTCGAGACTGACATTTCGGCTCCGCCGGCGCAGGCTTTGATCCCCCGGAAGGGATGCGTGGCTGCAAAGCCCACGCGATGCTCCTGCGGCTCATGCAGCACCAGCCACCTCGCCACCACAGCCCCACGGGGCAAGCAGCGCTGTGGGGAGAGAAAGCAGCCTCGCTGAGAGCTCGTTTGTGTCAGCCCATCTCCTTCCTGACCGATATCTAGCATGATGCAACAAAACGAACGAAGCTTGGAGAACAAGTCCGGGCTGTTCTCTGTAATTGAGCATTCAGTTCGACTCCTCGGCTATTTTTCCAGCCCTGCTTTAGGCTCCTACCGACGCTGACGCCATCTCAGCCTCGCTCCCGGAGCAGCCGGGCGATCTGTTGTTGTCACACGGCTGCTGCCAGACATCCCGCTCCCCTCCGTGGAGCTGGGCTTCGTGCACGAGCATGGTAATCGCTCCCAGGCAGGGCTCCAAGGGATCCCAAACCTTTATTCGCTTTGCCACTCGGTACAAGGGAAACCTAAACACAAGCCACTTTCCCATGGGAATAGGCAGGGTGTATGTAGGAATCTCTGACCTGTTCCCGATTACTCATGCCGAGCACAGGATGCTTCACATCAACGAGAGCTGAAACAAAACTTGGCTTAGTTAAAATTCGGACTTCCAGCTAAAGCTTACACCTGACGTAAGCAGAAAAAGTAAAGCCACACCAAGAAGGGGCATTTTCTTCCAGCACGTGACAGTCAGTGCTTTGTGATCCCTTCTCCTGGGAACTTGGTGCCCTCATCGTGCCCCAACAGAGGCAGCAGCGGGCAGGCAGGCACACGGCCTGGGAAGTGGCACTGGAAAAGGCAGAGAGACAATGGGAGCAGGTATTTCATGCTGCTCGAGCTCTTCTTTTAAAGAGTAAGACATCACGAAAATTGCTTTAAATAGTTTAAGCAACCAAGGTTCTGTAAATGTCACTGCTGTAAGCACAGTAGTGTCTTGGCTTTATGCAAGATTTTGTTTCAGGAGAAAGAAAAAGGAGAGAGTTTGGCAGATACAGACTCAGGACTGACCCTGCCTAACGCCTGTGCAAGGGACCAGACAGGTTTCCTCTTCTTGAAGAGGAGGATCTGAGCCAAGCCTTCTCCATTTTCCTGTGCAGCAGTAAGGAGAGCACGTGGGTTTTCTCTCCTCTGGATTTCCCAGGTGATCCTCAGGCAGTGCTGGGATGCAAACAAGTCCAGCTCTCCGTAAGCAGAGGCAGCGAGGCCACTGCTGGAGCCAGTACTGCATTTCAGGTTTGTTATCAGCCCCGATCAACCATCCTCTTCCAGAGAGGCTCTGATAAGCCAACCCCAACCGCCAGCCCCACCAAACCCGTGTACACACACAGGTGGTGCTGCTGGAAGGAGCAGAGGGAGGAAGGAGCTCGCCCCACCTCGCAGCAAGCCCTCAGGGGTTTGCCTCCAGCCTTTCCCCAGGTCTGCTGCCAGCCTGCTGCAGTGCAGAATCTCCAGCTTGCATCCGTGGTGCAAAACACACAAATCACCTACGGATCTGGGGCAGAAGGCATCCCAGGTGACGTCCAAGAACTTCTTCCCAAAGGAAAGAACAAATGCATTCGAGTGAGATGCTGACACAGTTTTAAGACAAGCTTGCTTTCTGTCCTGGAGATGCTCTACTTCAAGTCCCTCACAGCTGGTGCTAATCTGTCCGGCCAGAGACGCTGCTGCCACTTCACTTCTGCAGCAGATTGCTTTCTGGTCATGGCAGCAATGAATCTACCCCTTACTTTGTTAGCCTACCCACAACAAAAAAACAACATACATTAGCTGAACTTCATAAAAAAATCTAACCCAGCCCCCAGCTTGCAGACATGCTCTGTATCATGCCATCTCAGCCTGTTGGTTTTTTTAAAGCAGGTTTTAGTTCATTTGTAATTCAAAAGAATTAGAGCCCATTTGTGATATAGGCTTATATATGGTCAGCAATCAGAACTTGGGGTATTCAGTGATGAGTCGGGACCTATCCTTCAATCAATGCATTATATAAATAGGAAAACAAGATAAATTGAGTAGACTCTCATTGCCCAACTACTGCTTTTAGACAGATTGGTATTTCATCTGTACACACAGCCAAGCAAAAGCAACTCCATGGTGTAACCCTCCCAAGAAACAAAGGCACCTGAGGTCTGAGGGAACACAAGGAAGGAGATGTGCCTGATCCATTGGGACCTGCAGAGGAACCCTGCTGCACTGGAAGTTCCAGTAGAGGCTCCCAAGCCACCCAGAAGCAGTCATCGTGCCATTGGGGTGCCTTTTGGAGCAAGCCCAGGACCCATTTCCATTTGGGACGGGGCACCTCTGCCATCAGCACTGCCAAAGCCACGACACCACAGCTGTCTGAGGACGCTGCATTATCACCCAAACACTTCTGGTTTTGTGTAGGTCTAGGACAAAGTTCTCAGGTAATGATTTTCGTAAAGCTTCCTTAGATTGCCAGCCCTTGATGTTGGGACCTAAACCCCAGCACCTCCTCATGGCCATGACTTGAGTCGAATTCCCCTCTGCACGGCTGCCCCAGACGTCCTCCCCCACTCCCGTGGGGTGCTTCTGGAGCAGGGTGCAGCACACCACGAGCCGCGAACCCCTGAAGAGCAAACCTCAGCCAGCTCCATTGGGAGGAGGAATTAAGCCCCATTAAGGAGGGGAAGAGGCTTAACGCTACCCTGGCCAGAGCCTGCTGGGATCTGTGGGGAGAGCAGAGCTGGAATCAGAAACACAGCACACGTGCCCAAGATTTAACTTTCTGCAGTGTCCTGGTGACCTCAGGTAACCGGCTTTGAGGAGCTGGTTGTGATGCTCTGTGCTGAAGATGCTCAGGAGAAAGCGATGTAGTTCCCTATGAGCACCTGGCAAATAAATACCTGAAAGAAAAAAAAAAAACAAAAAACAAAAAAAAACACACACACACACAAAGACATGCTGTGTTTGTAAAATAGGAGAACGACATCAAGGGTACTGAGCATACCCCATTTCTCCTGTGCCTTGGGCAGCACTGAACACCTCAGAGTCAGCGTGGCAGACTATGGAGAGAGACTGCAACAAATCTATAGTACCAGTGTCATGGAAATCCTTACTGACACACAAGGATGGATCAGAAGTCCTGAGCATCTAGTATATGGCTGGTCTTAAGGAAGTGAAAACAAACGCTTAGAACATAAGCCCAAAGAAATAATATAGGGCAGGCAACAGAATGTAAATAGTCTTTTCTTCCTTTCTGTAGAAGGAAGATGTTACGAACAGATCTCCAGCACAGCTTCTTGGCAGGAAGGACTTCCAGAGCTGCAGCTAAGCAGAGATGGGTAAACCTGACTTATAGCCTTTTACATCAAGATACAGCCTTGGACGAGAACACCGCACACAGTTCTGAGTTCTCAGAAGGAGGTGTGAGAGCAGGGCAGGAGGCTCAGCAGTGCCGTAACCCCGCTCAGCTCCCACTGCAGGATGAGGACCAGCAGCAGCTCCGTGCCTGAGGGGCAGCAGCCGAGCACACGTCCCCAGCAGGCAGGGCCAGGAAGGTCCTTGGACAGCTGAATCAGATGGTGCTGATCACGGCCAAACGAGCTCAGACCATGCAGCACGGTGCTGCCTGGGCATGGAAAGGAACAAATTCACCTGTGCACACCGGAGAGGCACAGCCCACCTCCGCAGAGGAAACGCACACTGCGTGCGAGACACAAGCTGCTGAAAGCTCCCTCCCTCTCCTCCACGCAGGGCTCGTGCCGACCTTTCAGGTGGGTTAAAAGAACAAACAAACAAGGTGTTAAACTTGCACCAGGAGCAGCGCAGCGAGCGGCGCACACAGCAGGCTCCGTACCGGCGTGCTTCGGTTCTCTGCTCCAGCCTGAAGCAGTCAGCGCAGAACTTAATTTATCCCAAATGCCAGCAATAGCTGAGAAGTGTCCAAAGACGACTGCTTGCTCTGCCAAGTCCCTGGGTGCTACAGATGTTAACAAAAAGCTTCTCAGCCACGACCGACGTGGCTGGGTTTTGAAGCCCAAAGCCCTGCCCTTGTGCGTGCCGGCCGGGCACGGGGAGCAGCCGGGCACAGCACCGGCCACGCGCTGGCAGGGCAGCAGCACGGGGCCACCCGGGACACAGCAGCTCACATCCTGCACTTGTCCTCTGTAGAGCAGTGTATGGTGATAAATACGGCCGGTAACAGTCATCCTACAGCCACTGAACCCAGCAGCCAAGTCGCTCCAAGCAGCATGAAACAGAACACGAAGCCAGCACCATTAAAAGTTCCACGTACCTTATCTTCAGTTGTTTTTTTTGTTTTGTTTTGTTTTGTTTTTGTCCCCCCTTGACTTGTGCTTTTTGTGCCTTCACCAGCCTACAAGCAAAGGACAGCCAGGGCTGAAGATTCGTACCAGAATTGTTCACTTGTGGGCGAAGGTCAGCACAGAAAGCGCTGTCACTCCATTGCTAGTCAAACGAGGCAGATGAGCACAGGAGTCACAGCAGCCCAAAAGGTCCTTGTAAGCCACTGGACGGAAATTCAAAGCACACATGCTAGGGAAGGTGTCACTGGGCAACGTGCACTGACTGCTGTGCCAAAACCAAAACCCTCCTCCCAGGCAGAAGGCAGCTGCCGGGGCCAGCACGGGAAGGATTTGCGCACCGCGGATGCATCATCTGTAAGTTACACCGAACTGTTTAGAAAAATGTGCTATGAGCACAAACAGCAGCTGACGAAAAAACCAAATTCAACCCATTCAAATAACAACTAATGAAGTCATCCGACCTTAAAAAAAATGTGCTGTGTACGGCAGCACATTAGCAGCAGCAATGCAGCCAGTCAGCTCAGAGCTGCAAGCCACAGGAAAAAACCCTTCCAAACAACACATGAGCTCATCGGCTTGAGTCATGCATTCAATTACCCACTCCTTAGATTGACAAATAACAAATTATCTTCATCAACAACAGGGGTCAACAAAACATACGGCTTGGAAGAAGGATGGAGTCCCTGCAGCTCTGTGCCTTCCAGCGCGGACACGAACCTCGCAGCACCGCTGTTGGAGCGTGGTGGTGAGGTTCCCAAACAGCATCGCTGCCCTGCGCCCCCGGCTGGTGCTGGCAGAGCTGGAGCTGAGGGTCCAAAAGCAGGTGCTTGTCCCACTGCCCTGCGCCGCTTTGTGGAGCAGAAGCTACGTCAGGAACAAGACCAAGAGGTCTCGGTTCCTACTGGGCACCTAGGAGACCAGCGGCGCATCGTGCTGGTCACAGGGGAGCGGGGTAGGTGGAGGCCGTCTGCTCTGCCCTTCATCACCTCCTCCTCCTCAAGCAGGAAGGACAAAACCCATCCCTGCTGTGCAGTCGAACGGGAAGCACCTCACCTTGGTTGTGGGTGCTTCACAGCTTCACAAAGCCTTTCGCAGACCCAAGAGACCGCTCCCAGGCAGCTTCATCTCCAGTGGCAGGGACCTCGAGCAGTAACTGCTCCTTCAGTTTTGTGACCAGCCAGAAGTAAAACGTGCATTCAGAGTGCTCGGGGAGCCCAGACCTGCAGAGCACCCACCAGCAGCCTGCTCCACCTCCCTGCAGCACCCCGGTGGCCACGGGGTCCAGCACTCAGCTCCGGGTGACATCCGCATCCAAAACCGCGCCTGGAGCCAGGAGCAAATCTGTTCCTGCAGCTCACACCACAGCAGCAGGCACCCGGGACGCCACAGAAACAGTCAGAAGTCAGTCCAGAATCGGGAATGTCGAGTGGGTTTGTTCTTTAGAAGAAAATCAAGATTGGTTTTATGCACAGAAGCTCCCACGGACAAAAAGAGTTTCTTCATGCCTCGCAGTTCAGATGTCCATAAAAGCGGCACAGCTGCACGCGGAGACAAAGGCAGCCTGTGAGGAGGCATCACAGGGCACCAGAACAATCCGCATTGTTGCTGGACCACCAGACAAACACCGAGGCACGCTTGGGGACAAAAAAAAACATTCAACAAGGCCCGAGTGACTGCGTGAAACACCTCCACAGCGCCGGCCTTGCGGAGTTGGCTGCCGCCAGCTCCCGAGGCTGTCCCCACGAGGGACAGCGGCACCGTGCTTGGAGGCCGGCAGCCTGAAGCCTACACGGGGAGCGGAGGCACGGGGCTCCCAGGCTCCCAGGAGGGAGGCCACAGCTTGCTGAAGGGCTGACACGGCCGAGCACCACTGCCTGGTGCCAAGACCTGGCCCCCAGCAGGAGCCGGCCCTGATGGCGAGGTGAGCGCAGCCCGACACACGCTGCCGAGCGCTCTGCTTGCAGCCCAAACGGAATCACAGAATCATAAAGGTTGGAAAAGCCTCCGAGATCATCTGGTCCAACCATCCCCTACCACCATCACCCACTAAACCCTGTCCCTAACACCACATCCAGCCTTTCCTTGAACACCCCCAGGGACGGGGACTCCCCCACCTCTCTGAGCCACCCGTCCCAACGCCTGGCTGCTCTTCTGAGCAGAGATGTCTCCTCATTGCCAGCCTGAACCTTGAGAGCACAACCTCCAGTCCTACCTCTAGTTATCCGCCAGCCTTCCCCTACAGCTGCTGCAGAGGACACCTCGCCCCAGAACCTCGGCTGGGGTCACGAAGCATCGCTTTGGCTGCTACGAAGAGAAAGGAGGGATTGCACCTGGTTGGGTTAGACAAAAGCACCGAGCGTTGCCCTTACAACGCAGACAGCCCCTACAAGAACAGGCACACACTGACCCGAGGAGACATTTAGGACGTGCCTGCATTTTGTCGTGCAGTGAGCAGCACGGGCAGGGCTCTGGCCAGGTAGGATCAGCCCTGCACGACTTCTCCTCGTGCCTCAGCACAGACAGTGCCGGCTCCCTGTACGGAGCTGAGAATCGGCTCAGGACACCTCACAGTCCAAAATAAATAAATAAAAAATCCCACACACAACAGAAAACACACGCACGGTTCTTGGGACAAGAACCATGGGCAAAACAGCCCGACTGCTGCCAAAACCAGCAAAAACCAAGGGGCAGTCATTGCTCTGGACGTGGCTGTGAGAGTGTGCGGGGAGCGACCTTGTGCAAAGCCAGGAACGTGGCATAAAAACCCCCAGATCTGCTGGGCAACTCAGAAGGAGAGATGGAAAGCAAGTTAAAGTGATGCTTAAAAAAAATATTTGTTTCCTTGAAATGGAATAAAGTATTATTCCAGAGACAGACAGCATCATATGGTTTAATAGCCATACAATCTATGGGTATGTAGGAGGCTTCTCACCAAGCAGAAGCCCCCTCGGACCAAGCTGAATCTCAGAACCGATGTCACAGCCTTGCTGTGAGCACGGCTCTTGCAGGAAGCAGCAGACCCACGCTGGTGGTGTGGAGCAGACCCACGCCACGGTGGCCCTCCATGCCCCAAGGAGGGTTTCTTCCAGACTGCCTCAGGCAAAACCCAGCTCTCAGGAAAGCATTCAGCAAAACAGCAAAAACAGGCTGAGGATTTTCGCCTCAGAGCTTCCTCCCTCCTCCTCAGCCTGAAATCAAACAGAAACTGGTATAACAGAAGGAATCTGGATCACTGCTCCTATGGTGATGAGCCTGGGCTGTCGGAGGGAGAAGAGGGGTAGAGGAAAGTTTGGGGAAGAAAACGAGAGCAGCGAGGTTGTAAAACCCCAGCTCTGAAAGTTCAGCTTGCAGCGTCGCTCTTTGTGAGCCCAGCAGAGAGATGCTCTGCTCCTCAGTGAGAGAGGGAGGCAGGGAGCTGCCTGAGGAAAACGTGCCAGGGAACAGCTGGAAACAAAAGCTGAAGGGGATGGGGCGGGGAAGGAGGAGACATTTTACACGGGTTTTCCTCTGCAGTTTATAGCCAAGGCCAACAGACGCAGACAAGTTCATCTCGCGATCTAGAAAAATCAAAACCTATTGGCGTTTAAAAAACAAGCTCAAAAAATAAAGACAAACTTCATTTCTGTTATTAGGAGAGCATCCCACCCACTTCAGATTCATCCCACTCATTCGACATCACCTTCGTGGACCTGAGGCTCAGGCATACAGCAGCCACCTAGAAGCAAAGCCTTTATGCAGTGTTAGAGGCAGTGAGAACTGCCCAGGCAACCGAGAGCTCAGCAGAATAAGTGCCCAGCATTGCAAAAACACAGCCCTGCTGGAAGGTGACGCATGCACAACAGCCTCACACGCTGAGCATCCTCCGTCCCGACCTGAGAGAGCAGAAGACATCCAGGCCTGCCGGGGACTTGGTCCCCTGGAGCAGAGATGGAGCTGCAGGACTGCACGTTCAGAAATAATTTTACCCAAAGGAAAAGTAAATGAGGGAGAACTACGAGATACCAGAGTGGTTTCCAACCCAACGCCTGCTCCGATGAGATCAGTTCTGCATCCCTGATGACCACGGAAAAAAACAGTCCTGAAGGACACTGATGCGAGCGCTGGCAGCCGCGAGGACCTGCTGTAACAAACCCTCTCTGCTCTTTCAGCAGCTTGAGGAGATTCCCAGCAGCACGATCAGCCTGTCTGAGCCGGGGCATTCCCCACGGACCCATCCTGCAGCCACGACAGGGACGTGATGGCGAGGCTCCTTTTAGAACATCCTGCCTCAAATCCAACTCCCAGCAGAGCACTAAAACCTCAAAATGAAGCATTATTCCCGTTCCTACAGCCCTGCCCCAGATCTTGCCAAGCAGGGGTGCACCCCACAATATTTGCTCATATTCTCAGGGGGGATGGCGAGCTGTCAGGTGTACAGAGCTGCATGTTTAAAGCAGAACTGCTCGCCTGTGTGCTTCTGAGCATCCAGAGGTGGGTCACTCAACGACAGCATCCTCGGGTACCACAGCACCACGAATTGTGCTCGAATGCAGACATTGAGCCCCAGACGGGGCCGGGGTCTCCCTGCAGAGGGGCCGGTGACATCCCTGCCCTGCAGTGGCACCTTCCCGTGCTGCTGTACGGAGACCAGAGCGCAGCAGACCTGAGCTTCCCTCCTCATGACTTTCTTAATACAAACTGAGAACAGAAAAAATACAAAATAAAATAATCTATTCCCCTTCCAATCAAACCCATCTGCTCAGAAACATGCTCCGCTCCTTCCCGAGCACACGGCTCTCCTCTCCCATGGGAGCAGCAGCAGGTGAGGGGGAAGACTCAGCCACAGAAAAAGCATCCGATCACGTGAGGCTGAGCGGGGAGCACATTGCATTCGTGTCTGAGCGCTGAGGGCAGCCCAGGCCCTACTCCTGCTGCACACCGAGCACCTTGGCCCACGCCGCGGCGGCATCCGCGCCTGCCGGGCAGCGGCTCCGGGTGAGTCAGGCCGTGGGGCTGCGGCACGGCGCAGGGCAGCCTCGTCAGCAAGCCAACTAACGAGCTCGGCAGGATTGTTTCAGCACGCTGACAATGAGATGGTCCAGAGGGGACGGGTGACACGGCGCTGACGGGGCATCGGGGCTGGCTGCGGGCGAGCACACGGCCACTGCTCGGCTCAGCGCTCGCAGCCCCGCAGAGTCCGGCTTCCACCCGTCCAAGGGCCAGGACAGGACCCTCGTGGGCAGCAAAAGCACTGAAGGGACAAGCGAGCCGTGGAGGTGGCTCCTGTCTGTGGGCAAGGCATGTGGTCCTGCTCCGAGGCAGCTCGGACACCGCCACAGGGCTGGAAACCTGCCTGCTGCACCTCGGGAGCACGGCTGAGAGGGAAAAGCTTTTGGGGAAAGGCAGGGTTCTGGCTCGCGGGTGAGGTCTGCCAGCTGCCAGGAGCAGTGGGGGGCTCTGAGAGCAGCAGCCTGCTTCCACAGCAGCAGATTTGGGAAGTTTGAGGGGGAAAAAGCTGGGAAGGACAACGCTGGAAGCTCAGAAATCAGAACCGTAGCGTTCTCCCGAAAGCTCACATTTTCCCTAAAATACTAGGGAGGATGCTTGCTTAGGGCTTTCTGAAGCTGAGCAAGAAGCAGCAAAATACAATTCCACCTCAGCTAGAAACCCTCCTGGGGCAGGGGTGCCAATGCCCAGCCACATGGCACAAGCAGCAGCCCCTGGGGACAGACCCTGCTCCTCACCAGGAGCACGCTCAGCCTCACACTCCTCAACGCCAACACTCAGCGGCTTCAGCAGCAACCCAGTGAGGAACACAGGTGAGAGCTGGACGCCAAATCTCCGTTCACACTGCCTCTGCTGAGCCTCCAGAAGCTCCGTTCCTGGTGTCTGGTGTCGCACAGGGTGCCACGCTACAGGGAGACGCTGAGAAGCAGGGTTTTGGGATCCTGGACGAGGGCAGAGAGAAGCAACCACGATGCTTTAAGACTCATCACACAGCCCTCCAGGCTTTCAGAACTGGGTGGGAGCAAGCAGAGGCTCCCTGCTGCTTAGAGCTCCCAAAGGAGATGCTGGTAGGAAAAGGGCTCTCTTATCCCTTGGCCGCCCACTTCTCCAACACCTCACTGCTCGCGGAGCGAAGAATCCCTCTCACTGCTTTCTAGACATCAGGTGTAGGGCAGGTAAGCAGGAAAAGATCCAGGGCTTCATTTACAGAGTTTCCCTTTTAAAAGGTGTGCCTCCCCAGAGCCGAAAGGAAGGTATTTCACCCTGCATTTCTAAAACTTGCATCCAAACAGCTGTCCTCGGCCAAATGACCCTGATGGGACAGCGCGTGGGCACCCTACTTACCCCTTCCCCAACACAGGTTGGGTACAAGGGATCTGAGCATGAGCCGAGACACGTCCCTGTCACCATGCGACCTAAAGCACGCTCCTTTTCACACCGATCAGGGCAAGTTTTGTCTTCAGGAGAGAAAAAAAACAGGCATGTGCCTGCGCATCGAGGGCCAGTCTCCATCGGGGCACAGGCAGCACACGCGGCGAGGCTTCCCCTGCCGGTACGCACACCCCAGCTGATCAGAGACGGAGGAAACCTGACTGCCAGGGCTGTCAGGAATCTCTCTGGTATCAAATTCACTCAGATTTCAAAGCTGCTCAATCTGATTATCCAAAAGGCATGCAGTTGCAGAAGCAACAGAGACTATCGAGGCATATATTGCTGTAATAAAAACAGCACGTGACCCAATTCCCTAATTAGCAATAGGTTCAATTGCCTACAGAAGATGAGGGGAGGTTTTGAAAACGTTATTTCTTTTTCAAGAAATAGACAGCGTTACCTCGTTGTTACGAACAGCAGGTACAGAGATAAACCTGCTACAGCCACAGCGACAGCTCTTTGGGCTCTGCACATGCATCAGGGAGCCCACCACACGCTCCCTTTCCAATTGTCCGCATTATTCCTGCATCACTAGCCTCAAAATAATGGTTTTATTGGAAGACAACTCCATTGTTAACACCCCACCTAAAACAAACGCTCCTCACCCCTCTCCATGCAGCGGGCGCTACGCTCCGGGTGCTTCAGGGATGCAAAGGCTTCAGGCAGCTGCCCAGCATCTCCTCGAATGCAAACCGCACAAGCGCAGCCAGACATCCAAACAGATGAATGATCCCACAGCCTCCTAGTTCCAGAATTTGCTACTCTCGTTTCACAACTACCCTGACTTCTGAGTCACTGCCTCCCCGTGAGTATCTGCAGAGCAGGTGCGCTCTTGCATCAGCTCCTACGGAGATGGCAGCAGCTCGGGGGGCCGAGCACAGCATCGGGAGGAGAGCCACGCCGCTCCTGTATGCTCCGTGTTCAGCCAGCTTCAATTCAGAGCCCCCAGAAGCACCCAATCCTCCCAGATCCCTGTTTACAGACAGAACAGGGCACCAACCGCTCCAGCCCTCGGGCCAGCTGCGGCGCTGGGGCAGGATCTGAATTGCGCTGCTTCTGTCGAGCCCCTGGGGCCGTTATTTCGCATCGAGGCCGGGGAGAAGGATGACAGATTGAACATCACCCCAGGACCTGCACCCTGCCAGGCCGTGTTACGCTTTGACTGCGGCGAGGGGACGCAGGAAATAGCACAGCGCCACTCCTTGGCTCTTAATTACGGTCTTGTGACACTGTAGTTAATGGTCTGTCAGGGGCTCCATTATAAGCCGTGATGTTTGCAGGAGGGGCACAAACCAAGCCGTGCTCAGCAGCCGGCCACCCAGCGCTACCAGCTCTGCTCTGGCAGCACCGCTCCCGCTCTGCTCCCGTTCTTTTGTTCCGGGCCCCGCTTCCTTCTAGCGCGGCTCAGCCCTGGCGTTAACCCCTGTGGAGATAATGGAGAAGCTGCCCGGGCTCTGTGAGCAGGCCGTGGAGGCAGAGCCCGGCTCGGTGACGGCCCCATAGACCCGAGCTATGGGGTCGGTGCTTTGTGGGGGCACTGACTGCTCTGCCAGACCCTTGGGGGAACCCCATAAGCAGTGGCAGCCTCCCTGCTGCCAGGAGCACACACCCCGATGGGAAGCATTGTAGGGACACAGGGACAAACCCAACCCTGCAAAACCAACCCCATAAAACCCCAAATGACCCAACCCAACCCAAAACAACCCAAAAAACCCACCCCAACCCCAAAAAAAACCACCCAAACCCCCAAAAAACCCACCCCAGCCCCCCGCTCACCGTTGCTGTAGGCGTAGGGGGACTCGGACGCCCCGTCCTGGAGGCTCTCCAGGATCTCGCCCTTGCCCACGTCGCTGTCCCCCACCAGCAGGAATTTCAGCAGGTAGTCGTAGCTCTTCACCGGGCTGCCCTGCGTCCCCATCGCCCCTGGCTCGGCCGGGAGGCTCAGGCCGCATTCCAGGGCTGCTGCTGCTGCTGCTGCTCCGCCGCCGGGCTCGGGGCAGCCTCGGCTCTGGGGGCTGAGCCCCGGAGCCCCGCCGCCACCCCCGCTCCTCGGTCCCTGCCCCAGCCCCGGCCCCGCGCTCAGCTCCGCGCCGGGCGCCCCGGGGCCGGGCCGCAGCCTCCGCCTGGCGCCGCGCAGCGCCCGCTCGGCCCGAGGAGAGGCGGCGGCCGCGCCCCGCCCCGCGGCTGCCAGCGCGCCTCGCCATAGGGCGGGAGGCACGTCCGTCACGCCGCGCCCCGCCCCTCTCGCGGGGGAGGGGGTGGAGGGAGGTGCGGTGGGGAACTACGAGTCCCGGCGTGCTCCGCGCGGGTGGGGGCGGTGGAAAGAGCGGGCGCGGCGGCGCGGGGAGTGATGGGAACGCGAGGCTGGGAGGGGGGGCGGAGGGGCGAGGCCGGGAACCGCGCCCCCCCATGGCTGCCCCCGCGGGGACAACGAGCCCCGGGCAGGGGGACCCCAGGGACACCCCCAGGGCCCCCCTGGACCCCCAGAGGGACCCTATGGACCCCAGAGGGACCCCGTGGACCCCAGAGGGACCCCATTGTCCCCCCCAGGAGGACCCTCTGGATCTCCACAGGGACCCCATGCCCCCCCCGAGTGACCCCATAGCCCCCCAGGGGGATCCCACGGACCCCCAGCTCCTGCTCCGGCTCTGGTGGATCAGGAATCAGGGTCTGGCCCCACAGCGGGGCTCAGCCCCACGCCATCTTGTAGCCCCTCTGCCTGCCTGTCCCCCCCAAACCTCTCCTCTGGTCGTTCCCAAAGCGCTGTGGGGGTGGAGTTGCCCCCCCAGGCCGGGGTCCCCTGGTGCGTGACAGCCTGCGAGGGGAGGCAGGGCACGGAGCACGAGCTCAACCCTTACAAGCCCTCAGAGAATCCCCTCCACTCAGCGCCACTGCTTAATTCCTGGAGCACCCCCAGATTCCCTTGGGTGGAGCGGGAGGGCGATGGGCTGGATGGGGTGGGTGGGGGCGCTGGGCAGGGAGCGGGGCAGTCAGAAGGGGCTCAGGGGGCTGGGAGCCGCAGGCACGGGGATGCTGGGCAGCCCCATGGCAGCCTCTTCTGCCAGGAATCAGAACCACAGAGCCATTAGGGCTGGGAAAGCCTTCCGAGATCATCGGGTCCAACCGTCCCCCTACCACCAGTGTCACCCACTGAACCACGTCCCTAAGCACCAGGTTCATTTAACCTGCTCCAGCTGCGAGGGTTTGGAAGCCTCCCCAGAAGTGGGGCAACCTGCAACAGGAGCAGAAGGGGGAATGACCACCAGCACCAGCCCTCAGCTGAATGAGGAGCTCCGGGCACCGAGACCCGAGCACCGTGCACGGGCCTGGGGCCGCCAGCTCTGTGCCTTGCTCCCCGGGGGCACGGTTGGCTCTCCCCGCCCCGCTGTGTGTCCGTCTGTGTCCGTCTGTCCGGGCTGAGCCTGCTGCCACATCCCAGGGCGCTCGCTGCCTTTGTTCAGGGCCTGGCAGGCGGCTGGGAGCCAGCGCTGCGGCAGGGCTGGGGGCGAGCCGGGGGGAGGCCTGGCGGTGGGCACGGATCCAGCCCCGCGTGCCCCCGCCTCGGTGGTCCCAGCCCAGCTCCCTCCCCGTGCCGAAGGGCTGGAGCTCATTTGCTGCCTCGGAGCCGCACGATCTCAGCTCCCTCGGGAGGGCTTGTTTTGATGAGGCTTTTGTTAAAATAACCTCCCCGCAGTCACTGAAAATGCATGAGGAAGCGCAGAGCGCTCAGCTCGCAGCCGCGGCCCTGGTGCGCTGTGTAAAGCGGCACAAAATCACCCCCCCACAGCAGGCCCGGGCATCCTCACCCAGCACTGCCTGGTTTGGGCCATCCCAAACGCAGCAGAGGAGAGAAGTCATTCCCCGTGGTGCTGCTCCCACCCCACCCAACCCAAAGCTGTGGGAGGAAGAGGCCAGGCAGGCGTCTCCTTGAGTTTGCTTCTTTTTTCATTGCCTCTCCTCCTGCCGCTCTTTCCAGGGCCAAGGTTTCCAGGCGAGGTGTATGGCTGTTGGAGTGCTCCTCATCCCCCTGGTGGGACGGTGGCACACCAAGCAGATCCCACACTGACAGTGATCCCCGTGGGAGAGGAGAAGGCAACCCAGGTGGCTCCAGGTGCTCCCAGCAGCACGAGGTCAGGCAGATGCCACGGGGTGAACCTAGCCGGCTGCACCCTGCCCAGTGGGCACGAGGCAGCTGGTGCAAGCTGCTGAAGGATAGGGAAAGGAAAAAAGAAAACGAAAACGAAAAAGAAAAAATGAGAGGAGGAAGAGGAGTAAATTCAAGGGTGTTGGCTGCTCTCATGTGGAAAGGAGAGGAGCAGCCCCAAGCACCCCATTCCCAGGCATGGCACATATCCCTGCTCAGGTGGTGCAGCTTGTCCCCTTGTCCTGCCTCTCACCTCGAGCAGCCACATGTGGTGGAAAACTGTGCCACGGGGAAAGTGGAAAGATGGCCATGGCCATCTCCCAGTGCTGGGGCAGGATCTGCTGGATCTGTGCTCCTCCTTGCAAGGCTTTTGTGACCTGGCCTCAGCAGAGCACTCTGCTGGGGGAGCGGTGGGTGAATTACCCCCTGTGTGTGGGGAACAGAGATCACGGCCAGGCCGGGGGGAGCAGCCCAGCCCTCCCGCAGCCCCCCTGCTCCATCCCCCTGGCACCAGCCGCTGCTGCAGGCAGCCACGCAGGGGTCGGCATGCAGAAACGAGAGGGAAGAGCTTGATTTTTCTCCCAACATCTTTATTCCAGTGTAATCAAAAACCAATTAAGTTCCGATTAAAAGGCTTAATTAACCAAAAAATCCACACCTGTCAGCAGAGAAAACATCTCCATCCCTATATTGTCACCCAGCAGCACCTGCAGAACCTCTCTGGTCCCTACTGCACGTGGACCAGCAGGTACAAACCCCACGAGCATCGCCGTGCCTTTGCACAAATGGTGCTGGGATGGGCACACAGCAGAGCTGTTTGCTGAGCTGGATGGCTGTGCTTTGAGTGGTGCTAACAGGGGCATTTTAAAACAAACGCTGCCTTGCTGCTATGTGAGCACTTTGCTCCTGCCTAGCACTTGGTAACCAATGCGAATGCAAACAGAAAATGGGCCGGTGCTGTTTAACCAGCACAAGACTTCCTCATCATCTCTGATGTTCACATACAAACACACACGTCAAATTAAAGTACAAATGTTTCAGAACTTCAAAAAATAATTTAAAACTGGAAAGACTGTAAGTAGAAGGATTGACTACAACAGTTGTGGAGTTCTCATGAACTTCCCCAGTCCCAGATGCTGCTTAAATAGTGCTACGGCCAGGAGGTGCACACGCAGCCTCCCTCCAGCCCTGCTGGATGCAGCCCAGGCTCTGGCTCCTCTGCTTCCCCGGGCACTCAGCGTGCCCAGCACCACCGCCTGCTTTCTGTGCCACGGCCCCCATTTAGAAACGAAGGGTTTACATCCTGCTGCCTTCAGCATTTATAATTGCATGTGGCCTCCTCACACGCAGCTTGCTGGGACAATAAGCGGGCAGCTGGCATGTTCTGGGTTTGAGGTCTGTGCCCTGACGTGGATGAGCACTGGAGGGAGGCTGCCAGCTGCCACCAGGGCTCACGGGACAGGTTCTCTGAGCAGGTCTTCAGCTCCCAGTGAAAAAAGGTGGGCCAGATGCAAAGGGGATGGGATGGGTGCACCGTTCCCATCTGGGAAGGGAGATCAGCTGCTCACATAGGGTTTGGATTGCTCTAAACATGTTTATCCTGCACAGTGGAATATAACCTGGAAGATCCTGAATGAGCTGGAAAGCCCAGTGGCCTCATGTCATCTGCTGAAATCCAGGCACGTCCCCGCTGTGTTCACCAGCATCCTGCCACGGGGTACCCTCGGAGAGCCCCAGAGCACCGCGCAAAGGCAGCTCCCAGCTCCGTGCAGCCTCACACGCTGCCAGCCTCGGAGGGTCTGCCCCACGGCCCACAGGGAGGCAATGGGCATGAATTAAAACACATGAAATGGTCTAAACATCAGGAACACTTATTCGTGGTGACTGAGCACTGGCACAGGTTGCACGGGGAGGTTTTGGGGTCTCCTTCCCAGGAGATACCCAAATCCATCTGGACATAGTCCTGGGCAACCCACTGCAGGTGGCCCTGTCTGAGCAGGGGCGTTGGACCAGGTCCACAGCCCCATTCCAGCCTCAGCTACCCTGTGATTCACAACGGTGTAATCACCAGGTCTGGGCACAGGGTAAATCAGTAAGGGCTTGAGATAAGGAAGAAGGTGTTGTCGCAGCGCTGGGATCAGGCAACACATGGCAGGAGGAAACCAACTCATTATCTGCGTGATGACAAACAGGAGATTTGCCTGCTTTCATTTCACACTATTAAACAGAAGAAACCTGCCTACCCTTGTGGATCCTCTGTGAAATTAGAGCAGCTTGGGCAGGCAGACAGACTGCCCCGTCCCTAAAGCCCAGGGCCTGGCTCGCACTGGAGACACCGCTCCTGGTGCAGCTGGAGCCGAGGAGCTGCTCCCAGGCTAAGCAAGGTGTTCTCAGAGCTTAGGACCCACATGCCTCTGTGCCAGGTGTCAATTTTAATTGTGGAGTTGCACAATGCCAGTGAGGCTGACACGGCTCCTTTGGGTGCAAGAGCCAAGCGGGAGTCACCATGCCCTGCCCTCCCGCTGGCTCCAGGGCTCTCTGCGTGCTGCACTGCTCTGCTCCCTGCTAGCTGCTGCGTGGGAGCCCACGTGTGGGTTATACGTACGTGCGATGCTCGTTTTCCGTGGGTCTGACGATGTATTTGTATGTGCCAGGAGAATAAAGCACAGTCTAGCTGCAGGATGAGGGAAGCCTCCCAAAACCATAAACAGAGTCTTTGGTGCAGTGTAATTACCGAGATTTCCTTTCAGCATCGTCACAGGCTATTCTGGTTAGGAAAGGAAAGTATTTCTCAGAGGCAGAACTGTCTAGGATGGAGTTTTATGTGCAGTGAGTTACATTTTCCTTCGCAAAAATCATGCCTATGTAAAGAGGCACATCAGATGTTGTGCCAGCACTGGGAAACAAAAGGTAAAAGGAATAATAATAATGCTAAGGAAATGCAGTATTATAAAAAACCCTGCAAGATTACAGTCTTTGAATGATGCTTGGCAAAGACGGCTTGCTGCCTGCTCTAAGTTGTGGCACAATAAATGAGTGCCATAACCTTATCAGCAGCCTCTCCCCCAGGGAAATGCCAGCCTGCACTGCTGTAGCAGACGATGCTGATCCCACCTTCTCATTAGAGATGCCGTAAGGTCAGATGTTCCTGAGCAGGATGTCTGCTAAGTCGCTGTAATGTCTCCGCGCAGAATCGGAAAAGGGTGGGGGAAGGCCAGTTCACATCAGCGACTGGAAAGGAAGAACAGAGACGTGGCAAATATCCAGCAGAAGGAACTCGCAGCCTCGGACACCATCACAGGCAAGGAGAACGGCGAGCACCAGAGGCAGCAGGACAGCTCCGGCACCAGCTCTGCCCAACACTGGAGAATTGTCCCCACCGGGGGCTGGTACTTCCAGCTGGGTACTTGAGGCCACAGAAGATTCAGGCTCCAGTTTGTGGAGAAGCTTTTTGTCCCTTTGATATCTCATCACCCCCAGAGTCAGTACCAGACGCTAGCGAACAGACCCAGTGCTGGAAAGTCTGACACGCTTGGCAGGTTCCCAATAGGAAGGTCACGTTTGCTGTTTTGTGCTGTCCCTGATGCGTTCAGGTCACTCGATCCCAAAGGACAGCCAGGATCAGGACCATCATGAGCTGTTTTGTCTTACAGAGAAATTTCAAAAGCCAGGATATTAGGAACATTATTTCCACAGTACCAAAAATAATAAAGTGGCCCTCAGCAGTTCGTAAGCCAAACCATGCAGGCATGGGAGGAAGCAGGGGGAAAATTGTTGAATTACTCCAATGGAAACACAAGAGGAGGTGAAATGTAAACCTGCCCTGCTGAGTGGCAGGTAAGGCTGGCTCTCCAGGACGGTGACTTAGCTGAAGCACAAACCATTTCTCAGACCCACAGCCTGCACCTACTCAAACCTGGGGTGGAAGAAATACTCAGACAACAGAGTTCCAAAAGAAGATGCTGTATTTGTACAGGAGTTTTAAGCACTGATTGTTAAAGAACAACAAGAATCTCTGCAGTTTCTGCAGCTAGTGATGGCCCATCCAGAGCCAGAGGTGGCAACAGTGGTGGAGGGGCTTTTTGCCACCAGGGCCCTGGACAAAGGAACCACATCATCACCTTTTGGTAGCAGTGCCTGTGCAGTGCTGCCTTCCTTCACCATGCCCTTAAGAAAACTGCCAGACCTCGGCAGCTTCTGTGCTTGCCTGCTAAGGAATGTCTGGACCAAACACTTGCCTACAGAGCTGCATTTTCCTTCCATCAAGCTGTGACTGCAGAGGCAGTGGCTGCAGTGCCAGAGGCTGTCAGCAGCTACAGACAAACGAAATGTACCTGCCAGGGACGCTGTAAAGCAGCCAACATTCCTGGGGCTGTAATCCTGCTCTGCTGCGCTGTCTCCAGGCACACAGACGAGACACGGGGCTGGGGAAGGAAATTCTTAACCTGCGAGTGGAGGTGCAGACCGCCACAGCACACACATCCTCCTCCTCTGTCCTCTGTGCCCTTAGACAAACAGAGCCTTCTGGGGCAGAGGAAAAGAGGAAAGGATCTAGCACACCATTTAATGCAGCCATTTGGGGAGTGCAAAGCAGCAGCAGGGTGCCGTGACACTACATCGGTTTCAGTCAGGGCAGGAGGAGCTCGCAGACCCAGAGTCTGTGTACTTTCAGGTAACGACGGTATAAAACTGTCTGCACAACAGCAAAGTACACAGCGGGACATCGCACTCTTGTACACAGAAGCACTCTCCCCAGGACAGGGAAGAGAAGACTCACTGGGAAGGGGAACAGATGTCAAAATAAGCACGCAGTCAGAACAGGATGCAGCAAAGCCAGTCACTGCTGCACTGCAGAGGTAGCATCCAAAGCAGGAAAATCCTCCTGAGACAAATGTGTCTACGGCTACAGGGAAAGAAGTGGCTTTAAATACCTCATCTGAAATCACTACAAAAACTCTTTGACCACCAGAAAGTGCAAAAGATGAGGCAGCACAAGAAGAGGTTCTCATCTGGGCCCTGAGAAACAGGGAGATGTACTGACCCTGCAAGGGAACCCAGCACACGCTTCCCAGCGCTGCTTGAGCTGCATACCAAGCCGGGCTGCTGCAGTCCTCTGGCAGACACCGCAGCCGGAGCCGGACTCAGCAAAGCTGTGTTTGCCTTGGACTGCGACTGAGAAAGAAGCCCTGAGCCTTGGCAGGGCCCTGAGCTCTCTGCTACCACGGCTCGCTGCCGTGTCAGCCTGGGCAGGCTGGGGTTTGAGGCTGTGCGCCCTGCACTTCCAGTCCTGGTGTCAGCTCAGGGCTCAGCTCTCCCCAGATCTGCTTTTGAAAAATGTCGATGAGATCCTCTGCGTTTCATGTAGGCACAAATGAACCACAGTCTATGTTTTTGGGGCTTCAGTCCCATTGTTTCTATGCTCATACCTGCTTCGGTGCTGCACTGGGCTGGGGGGGGGGGAAATCCAAGCCCAACCAAAAGGAAAGGAATAAATATCCCCTGAACCTGAATAATCCCACTGTACAATTTTCAGTGTGTGACTCTAAAAGCCAATCCTCCGTGTTCACTTTGATCAGCTGGCTTGAATGCTGAAGCATAAAAGGTCCAAAATACCCTTTGGTAGAATGTACCTCAACATTGTGACTTTGAACCACCTGAAGGGCTGGTTCATGCGACATGGAAAGATATATACAGCGTGAAACCATCCAAGAGGTACTTCCTTGATTACACTAAATGCTGGTCCATGAGGCACTGATGGGTTTCACCTTTTGCATCAGAAAAAAAATCATTAGCCCCTGGTGCCAGCAGGCAGACATCTCGGGTAGGATAACACTGCATTAACAAGGAACAGCCTGCAAACCAAACCAGCTCAAACGTAGTGTAGGGGAAGGGGAAAGTTGAAGAACAATGTTTAAAAATACTTGCCTTTAAGAATTCAGCCCCTCCCACATTAACAACATCTAATTAAAGGGATCCAGCAGCTGTTGGCTCTGAGATACCTTTGGTCCAAAAGCATTAGGAATCAATGCGTTTTTCTGACCAAGCCTTTCGGTCCTGGCTCTTCTGCTTTGCTTAGTCCTGCTTCTCTCCTTTGTGCTTCCAAGGGTAGATCAGCTCTCCAAGGAACAGCTTCTTGCAGAGGGATGTCCAGGAATCCTTAGGGTAACAGCTGTACGTAGGCAGCCTGTATGTCTGTACCACGCTGCCATACGACAGAGGGTTGATCTAGGAGGAGGAGAAAGAGGGACAGCAACAATGAAAATGCGTTGAAGCAGGAGGTGCAGGCAGTAGAGGCAGGCAAGTGTGACTTTGGTGTAGAACCAGCCTCTGTTGGAACATCAACACCACTACTCACAAAATGCCAAACTCCCTTCCAGGCTGGTCACATCTATTTAGCCTTGAACACTAACAAATCCAGCTTGGCAAGGAGTATTACTCAAATAATTTCCGAGCAGAGAAGCAGATGCGAACATCTGAAGGATTTGAGAGTGCTGCTCAGTTTACAAGGGTGTGGGGCTGTCACCTTGTTAAGGGGCTGCAGTGGTTGGAGAGATGCAATGCTCCTTTGGGGATGTACTAAGACTTGTAAGAACTATAATGTGTCACTTCAGCCATCTCTTTTACTGGCCTACTACTTCAAGCCGCTAAGCCCTTGGCCCACAGCTACACTTTGAGCTGAACCTGGTATCACTTATTCAACACGTGGTGGAATCGTCTTCTAGCAGAGCAGTACACAGACCACACAAAGGGCTGCTCATTACCATTCAAAATTAAGTCTCTTTGGCTGAATTCACAGTTTTCGATTTGATTTCAATCACCATCCCGAAAACGATCCGCCTGCAGTCCCTACCTACGTAAGCTCGTAGCCTCTGACTGCAGTTACAAAATTGCTGTGTTGGTCTTTTGGAAGATGGGGGAGTCAGACAGATCTGTTAGCTGGAGAAGGGGCAACAGAAGCACATGGAAGGATGTCCTCCTCTAGTGAAAGGGTCCACTTATGCTGGAACAAACCATGCAGATGAGTGAAAGAAGAAAGAGACTACAATTTGTGGTAGAAAATCCAGACACGAAAAGGATAGAGGCAGCAAAAAAACACACACAGTCACTACTTTGTCAGAAGCTGAGTATTTCCTTTGCCCACTGAAGAGTGACCAGATTTCTGGGAGTTTGCTTACACCCCCAGTTTGCTTCACCTATCTGGTGTTCAAGAAGAGGGGAAGGATAAACTAAGAGATGGAGCTCCAGAAAACAGCAATTAAGCAAAGAGTTCACTAGAATTGGTCTCGGAGACCTTTGCCAAGTCTTTACTGTTTCGAAGTACAATACTGTTGAAGGACAAGGAGAAAATGCTTGTGTGCAGAAGCATCCCTAAGAAGTTTAGGGAAAAAAAAAGTCGTAGCAGCAGCTCACAGAGGCTGAGAGAAGCCAAAGAAGAGCCAGTGGGGTCCAGCTGTGGGACAGATTCAAACAGATGCACAGAAAGCTGGTTCTGAATGCCATCAAAATGAACATTTGTACCAGAAACCCAAGAGCTGAGCTCATCCCACCTGAGGTATGTGTAACCCAAACTACCGCAGCTCATATTTCAAACACACTCCACAGCCTTATGGCCAAGGACTGACCACAGCATTTATTGGATGTTACGCATGACTGTAACCAACCTAATCACATCGTGGTCACAGACAGCTTAAAAAAAAAAAAGACCAAAGAAACCTTCCCCTGCTCCAATTAAAAAACACACCACCACTATAACCAGTAAAACTTGAGTAACTATTTCTGCTTATTTCATCAACTCTACACAAAACAGTATTTTGTAAGTGAGAACATACTGGAGGAGGACAGGAACTGCTGCTGTATGAGGGAGATGCACGGTGTACCTGCCCCTGGCTATTAGCAATGTGGGCTGGAAGGTTTGGACATGTTTATCCTTGAAAATCATCTCTAGGCAGTGATGATGCTGAGTGGTAACACTTGCCTACTGAGAAGTAACAGGAAATTTAAGCCCAGTGCAATATATATTTCTGTCTCTCCTATTATAAATGGAAACAACCAAAACAAAAGCAAATGGTTATTAGTGAAGTGGCAATACGAGGTCCTTTTATGCAATTACTACAGTTCAAATTTATATTATATCCTTATATTAATTTATATTATATCCTGATATAATGTGCTCCCCTTGTTTCATGACGGAACTGTTCCCTTTTCCTTTCCTCTTTTGCTTAACCCTTTTCAAAGCAACTGCTGTGAAAGATGACATTTCTGGCAGAAGATATACAGATGAATTAAACACGTCGTGTCTTCTCGCTGGGCTATCAGTCAGCTGAGCTATGCTGCCAGAAATATTTCTTCTTGTGTACCAAAATGAATGATTTTAAACACTAAAGAAAATACTGAACTACGTAAGAACTCCTGGAGAAATTAAGTAGCATTTGGGATGGAAATGTCATCCCCTACCCTCTGCCTGCCTATGCCTGGACTTTGCATTCCAGCGACACTACCTTAAAAGTCAAAATAATCCCCTGGCTGAACCACAAGCTGAACATGAATGCTCAAAACCAGCATTATTGATTTCTAATCCATTACCAGTGCCCCAGAGGGCAGCTGTGAATGTATCAGTCACCTGTAGCTTAAATCATTTGGGGCACAGTTACATGCATATGACCCTACTGCCATCACGCATGCTTCTACAGAGCCACCATATGGGGAGGGGACAAAGCCACGGTGCAAAGTATAGAAAGGAGCATCAGCATGTACCATACATAAGAATCTTAGCATGTCACTTAAAAATAGGCTTTTTAGATTTTCCTCTCAAAAGACCTATCATAAAGTGGTATATTCAGCAGAATTTCTGACATAAGCTCATTTTTCATTTCCACCAGCACAAAGAGAACAAAAAAAGTGCCTTTACTGATGCTGTGCTCATTATTATTTGAACAGAAGGCCAAAAGAGACATCCACTAAAGCACTTCCAAATCTTGAAATGATGACTTATGCTATATTCTAGATAGCAAAAGGATCTTTCTGCAGTGGTCCAAGGAAAATTCATCATATTCATATGACTCACTGCCTCTGCTCTCTATCTAAGGCCTGATATTTTTCCTCTGGAGAAGCCATCTACCTTGGCTCACAAACACGCTGGTGCCAAACTGTCTGCTCAGCTGCTCCTGTGCCTCACCACTGGTGTCCACAGTTTCCTTTTTACGGACTCTTCTGGGCACGGAGAATGATAGATTCTGGTTCGTACACCACTGTCCTACTGGAACTAAGGAAGTGGGAAGACAGAATGCCCTGAAAATGCTAGTTTTGCTCCAGAAGACATCTGTGGAAGGGATTCCCTTTTGAATCACTGCTAGATGATGTGCCAGTTCTGTGCAGATCTGACCTATGCTGAAATAGGGCGAGGACTGGATCGCTGATGGAAAAAGCAAAAGAGCTGGGAAGCCATGGTTAATTCCTTCCCACGCGTTCCACCAGTGTGCAAATGTTTTTTATAAATTCTATATGCTGCCTCTCAGACTTTCCTCGTAGGAAGCAAAGAGCAAGAAAAGTCATGTTGTGATACAGGAGTAGTCCTGCAAAGTCAAGAAATAGGAGTTTCACAATCACTCATGAAAGCATAATGACAACTCCAATGCTACCATCACATCATTTCTTTTCAGAAAAATTTTGCTTTATTATATCTGGCGACAGAGCATGGAAATGCAGTGTTACAAAAGTGCAGGTAACCTTTTCCTACACACCTTGCCAGAGTCAACTCAGGAGAGTAACAGGAGGCCCTTCCCTCTCTTCGCTCACCCATGTACTCATCCTGACTGCATCACAGAACAGCTATGACTTTTCAACACATCTGGAAAGGAAAATCTTTTCCCAGCCCTTCACTGTCTTTCAATCTGAATGGTTTTACTCACCTGCATAAGGAGTCGAAGAGGTTTTCCATCCTGCTGTTCCAGGACTCTGAACTTCACACCAGCTGAAAAGAAGCAGAACAAAGAAACCAAGTCCAGGCTAGAGAAAAGCCCATGCTATTTGCTGTTCAGCTCTGTTGGCTGAGCACTGATTTCCTAGAACTGGAGTTTTCCACCTTTCTTGATTTGCGAACCCTTACCCATTTTCAACAGGAAACACAGATTCTCTCTAAAATGGTTTCACATGTAATGATAAAGGATGTTTCTCTCAGCTCTGTTAAAACCAGCCCTCTGACTTCCAGGCTTAAAATACAGTACTGAAGAAAGCACAAAGCCCAGAATCAGCCAGCCAGCACTGATGATGACAGGGTCTGCAGTAATCAGCCTCTGTTCCCAAACTTCCATCAGGATGGGAACTTCATGGGAACAGGAGGCAGAGATCACCATTAATTTTCACTCATGGGGGATACGGCATGTCTGCAAATCTTTCAGACTAAGGGAGGAAAGTGGCTGGCCTACAGGCATTATAAACATTTCAAAGCACCCACTACCTATTAGAACCAGAATTCGTATGTTTTTAACACACTACTAAGCCCATCAAACCTGCCACTTTTATATTCCCTTTTGGACTTGCTAGAGTCCCAATACTTTAAAGATAAATAAACATTTCGGTTTCCAGTGGTGACATATTGCACATGAACACTGAATGAAATCCTTCAAAGAAAGGTAACCATTACATCTGAAGAGGCGTTTTTCTTTGAAAGATGACAAATCACAGAAATAAAACCAATCCATCTTCAGCATACCTGCACCAGCCAAGCGTGCCCCTGTCATTCCTTTCTACAGGTGAGAAGATGAGGCAGAGCAATGCAGCGAGCTGCCACAGATCAAACAGTGACTCAGGAGCACAAACAGAAACAAAGCTCTTCATCTGCGTAGGCACTGTCACTACAGTATCTATCTGACCCTTGCACATTAAAAAAAATTAATTCTTTCTTCCCTTCAGCTTTGAATTAACTGAAATTATATGGTTTTATTTGTCCTTTAGGGAGCGAATGCTCTTGTCTAGCAGAGAGCTCTTCCCAAATCACAATGCCTTCTTTGTACAGGGCAGAGAGGAATTACCTCTGTTTTGCTGGGTTATACCGAAACACGGGCTTCAAAAAGATGTTGGAGTACCCTGGGTCTCAACAAGTAAATGTGCTGGAAGAGAAAAAGTCTTCAAAGTGATTCATTGAGTTCTGGCTAAGAGGAGGTGTCTGAGGCATTCCAGGAACTTGTCTTCAGGCAGGCAATTTGTGAGAGAGGGAAACAAGCGGGCACTGAAGTTTCAGGTGGGTGGCCTAGCACTCTGCAGGCTTGTTCTAAGACCAGTCCATTAAACCAGCAAATGCCATTTCTCTACGTCATGGCCACACACACCCCTTCCACAGATCTTAGTCTGGAGAAGAGGAGGCTCAGGGGAGACCTCATTGCTCTACAGCTACCTGAAAGGAAGGGGTGGGGAGCTGGGGGTCGGCCTCTGCTCACAGATAACCAGTGATAGGACCAGAGGGAGTGGCCTCAATTTGTGCCAGGGGAGGTTCAGGTTGGCAATGAGGAGACATTTCTGCTCAGAAAGAGCAGGCAGGCACTGGGACGGGTTGCCCAGGGAGGTGGTCGGGTCACCGTCCCTGGGGGTGTTCAAGGAAAGGCTGGACGTGGTGCTTGGGGACATATGGGTGATAGTGGTGGTTGGGGGATGGTTGGACCACACGATCTTGGAGGGCTTTTCCAACCTTAATGATTCTGTGCAAACTAACAGTCTCTTGATTTAAGCACAGGAAGGTACGTCTGAATATGAGGGGGCACTTCCTTACTGGGCAGGTGACAGGGCACTGGGACAGGTTGCCCAGATAGGGTGTGCAGTCTCCTTTTCTGGAGATACTCAAAACCTGTCTGGATGCCGTCCTGCACAACGTGCTCTAGGTGATCCTGCTCTGCAGGGGGCTTGGACTGGGTGATCTTCAGAGGTCCCTGCCGACCTCAGCCATTCTGTGATTCTCTGATTATTTAATTGATCAAGAGTCTTAAACTTTATATATGAAAATACAGATTTATTTTAGAATAACCTATAAGCTATAATGCTCAGAAGCCTCTGAGCAATTAATTTCACAGACAGAGCAGGAAGATCTTACTCCAGATCTTCTCTTCTCCAGCAGAGAAGAACCCTCAGCTATCCTCTGAAATTGCTAGCCAGTTCCAGAGCTCACGGTTCAGCATTTTTTGTACACAGCCATCACCAATAGCACAAGAGAGGTAAGGACATGACCCCATTTGTTTTGTTTCACATGACAGTGCAGTAGAGCAAGCTCAGTGCTTGTTTGTGTTCCTGTTATTATGGAGGCAGCACTCAGACAGGACCTACAGAACCATCCTGAGAGTGCCAGAGCTTGCCCCAAAGTTTGTGATGTGAATCAACACTGGGTGAGAGTGACAGAGAAGTACTGAAATGACCTGTTCACAGTCAAACAGTGCATTGCTGACTTGGGTGTGGGGCAGCCTGGGAAGCCTGGACCTCATTGCTACGCCTTACTTCACACTCTAAATCAGCATCACACTGTATCCATCCCAACCACCGTGTCATCCCTCGAGCTGACACTGGCAGTCAGAACTCTTGCACAGAGGACATCAGCTTTGATGTAGCTACAGTAATTTTTTCAAATCCAAAGAATTTCACATCATGAGGGGAAAGAAAATACGGATTTAATTTCTGGTGTGTGGATTTAGATTGTACATCTACCTTGGCCCAGGCTTCATCAATATCAGATTTTGTTAATTCAGAGGCTGAGTCAAGGAACTTAGAGTCCGGATGCCAGCACTGAACTGAGATGAACTTAAACAATGCGCCAAACCCTTGCTGATAGGAAAAGCTATTCATTTGTTTTGGTAGAACCATGTTGATGGTGCTTGTAAAATCAGCAGCCGTAACATACACCAGAAGACTTCTAATGTGAGTCTGAAAAGGGAGGCAAAATCTAAGCATTGGGGACATCAAGTGATGTGTACTCTCTAAAGTCCTTTGAATTTGATTCAACTGCTCCATCTGTCACCATTCCAATTCTGTTTTATATTCTGGTGCAGGCTGCAGAAATTCTCAGAGATGCCTCTTCATCTAGCAGACAGCATGGTATTGCAGTGTTCTCTTTCTTAAAGTGTTTAAGAGAAACAAACAAATAGCCAGCAGCAAAAGTTTGGTAACAAAAAACTGAGCAGACAATCCTCTACCTGGGTGGAGGCTTATCACCCTGCAAAGGGTGGCTGGCTAAAACTGAGAAGTAACCCCAGACTGATGAGAATATAGGGGCTTACAACTCTCAGAGGCATCAAGATCTCCTTCTAAACTATGACCTGCTGTCTACCGGATCAGTTTTCTTCAGCAGCATTTCCTGTTCTCCAAAAGCAGCTCTGAAAGGCTAAGAAGCTTCTAGTAGGAAATTCATAGGAACATGCAGAAAGCACGCATGGAAAAACAACAGCCTTGGTAACATCACTCAGCTCTACCTTCCCAAAATCAAACCTGGCACCACTACAACATACAGGGCTGTTACCAGTTCCCTTAGGCTTCCTTTACTTTTGATGACTAGCTTTCTTTTGATGATGATAAAGCTTTTTCTTGTTTTTTAAAATTCCCACTGCATGCTCTTTAAATGGATGGAAGATAATGATTTAGACTGGCCTGGTTTTAACTGGATCAACTCTATCTACTGACAGTGAAATACAATTCAAAATGATCCCTTACTCTGATACTAACCATGGCTTGTTGTCAAAAGGTGAGAAATGATAAATAGTTTAAAAATGATGATAGGTTAATCTCAAAAAGGGAAGGATTGTCTGAAACCTCCCCAGACCTCTGAAGTTGAACCAAACATCTCAGTTCAGGACTTCAGTTTGTAAAGTCAGCCGAGAACTGGAGCTCCAGTGATTCACATTCTCTGTCAATCCAGCCCACTGAAAGAGCAGACTTCCCAAGTATTTTTGCCATTTGTTTCATAACCAAAACACACCAGGTTAACAGCTTGTTTACCTCGCAGATGTTTTACCTGGCCTAATACACTAGAACTGAAATTAAAAAAAATAAATAACTGATTTGAATGGTGTTTGCTTGGGTGTCACTTTTCGTTATCACAGGCTTTGTAAAAGTGCTCGTGATTCTGATTCAGCATCAAATGTTTTTCCACTGACATTCTCATCGTGCTCTTGCAGGAGCTATTTAACAGTATGGACAACAGAATGACTTATGCCTTGGGTTCTTTCCCAGCCCTCTGCATCTTTCTATTTAGAAGCTATCCATTCCATCAGAATGAAATGCATAATGCAAAATCCGTGACCTTTTGCTTATCTAGTGCTGAAGGACTTACCTGCAAGTCTGTAGGATCTGCAGAGCCGAAGGATGATCGAATAAAGAGGCAGAGAGTCAACCAGATCAACTAGCAAGTGTATCAGGCCTTGCACGATCACCACCAGCAAACGGAGCTACAGAAAAACAGTTTAATAAGCAAATCTCAGAGAAACAGGAGATGTAACCCTTGAAAACCCATGAGTTAATCTGCAGTCTGACATTGTGTGTAATCTAAAGCATCCCAAGGTGGGTCTGATGTCTAGACAGGCCCTGCATGATGTTCTTTGACCATCTCAACTTTCAACTGTCAGAGCCTAAGAGGGAGAATTCAGGCTTCCATTTCTAGTGAACTCCATCAGTGAATGCAAATTTCCCACTCTCCAGCAATGAGCTGAAGTAGCTAATTTCTGCTTGAAGAAACCTCGTGTAGAGCATTTAAGCAAAAGCAAAGCAGTCAAAAATGAGCTTTCTGCTTAGTGCTTTGTGTCCCCTGACTAAAGCACCTCCTTTTGTCAGACAGCATTTATTTTTGCTGTCAAGCTCATCTGAGAAGAGAGAGCTCATAAAAGATGTTGAAATCATGTGAAGGCCTCTGTCTGTGGAAAATTTTGCTTCAGGCAGGCTGCAGATAGGACTGGTTGTATTGGGGGAAGAAAGGAAAAATAAAGAAGTCCAATCCTCCAAGCAAAGCCTGGCTGACAGCATTTAACACAGAAGGTTAACTTCTTGAAGAAGTTATTCTGGATCAAACTAGAGGGGTCGTCACCCCAGACATGGCATGGAAAGATTAAAAATAACTTCTGGGTGAAGGAAAGCGGGGGAACAGCATGTCCTGCTGACCTGGATTTGCTGGGAATTCCCTTTGGAGAAACACAGACACGTATCCTGAATTCCACTTGCTTGGCCTACATGGGTTGTGTGAGAACCCTTCCTGTACACTCAGATAAATCTTGGATTCTCTTTGTGGATGACAGTAAATGACAAGGAAGCATTAAAAAAAAAAAAAAAAAAAGACAAAAAAAGACCTCAGAAGACATAATACCATTAGCTTCAGGGATGAAATCTTACCAGGGTAAACACCAAATAATACAGTGCAGTTGTAGGCAGGAGGAACAGGAGGATTGTAAATAGCAATGTGCCAATAAATAACTGGGGGAAAAAGAAACAAACAATCATTAGTAAAGCAATGGCAAAATAAAATAAAAATAGGAAATGGTGAAACAATGACAGATTGCAAGATTCTTAACTTATTTGTATTCCCTATTTGAATAATTCTGTTACCTTGAATATTTTCAGTATTACTTCTCTTTTTGGGCCTTTTTTTGAGGCTATCTTCCCTGTGACTACGTTTGGAAAGACAAACAAGCTGGATCCTGACAGCACTCTTCCTTTATAGACAATGCCCAATATTTCCTATTTTAGTCTGGCTTCCTTAGGAAACAGGGCTTATGTGACCATGCTGTTTGTCCGTCCTCTACCCCTTTAAGTTTTAAAGCCACCAGTCAGTTTTTACCATAAAAAGGTGGAAGGGTAGGGAATGTTATAGACGTTTGAGAAGTATTTTTGTTCCTCCTTGTTTCAGGAGAGCTGGGTAGATAACCATTCCCACAGGCAGCAGCTGGCTGCCCAGTTTGCATGTTTGCAGCTCCACAGCGGCCACAGGACTTCAGTATCCTGCTCAGTGGGAAATAAGTTAGAGTTACTGAGTGGGGGGTGCAATATTTAGACTATATAAAGGAGAAAAATCCATAGGAAAGCAGGTGTCATTAGCTCCACTGCCCACAGAACAAGTTATTTCCATTTTGGGCTGGCCCAGCTGGCTGAAGTCTAATTAATTCCAGCTAGAATCAGTGGAGAAATATGGATTTATGACAAATAAAGATCTGACTCTTCAGTTCTTAGTCACAGCTTCCAGAACAGAGAGGCCACAGGAACACAGGGCACTGCCATTTCTGCAGGAAGAGAACATGGCCACGGCATGTTATGAAAGCAAATAACCCAGACACTCCTGTCACAGAGGTGGATCAACATCCCAGCTTTATGCATGTAACCAGAAATAGATCGCAGTCCAACCCATCCTCCTCACAGCAGTTGCTTCTCGCCTCCTCTGTCACTGCACTGCAGTTGCTTAGCATCTCCAGAAGTCTTTTAAGGTCAGCTTTGAGTGCCTCGTCCCACTCAGGCCAATGACAGAATTCCCACTGGCCTCCGGAGCAGCAGGATGAAGCCTGCAGTGCCAAACCAATTCTCCTCAAAGCACACAGGGCAGAACCCTGGCGTAAACAGTCAGCCTGACACAGAGGCTCTTGCTTTTCTTGCACCAAAGAAAAGAAAATTAGCTCCCCCACTGCAGTGCCAGAAGCTCAAGCTTATCTGTTGCAACAGAGAGGCACTGGCCCTGGAAGTTACCAAATATTATTTTATTATTTTAGCAATGTTTGCAACAGCAGGTGTGGCGCAGACAGGCTCTGCTGAACTTTCATATGGCATTTCAGAATTTCAATAGAGATTACAGTGTTTGACAAAAAAAAACCTGCCTCTGCTGTTTGAGCGAGAACGTGTGGGCCAGGATCCAGCACAGTGTGAATGAAACGGGGCCTTTTAATAGAAACGCTGGCGAGTCTGTTCCTACGGCAACACTGCTGGGCACCACTTCTTAACTTGCCTCCTTCCCCGTACCCAATCCTGTGCTCCAAGAGCCACAAGAATCCGCAGCACCCAGCGAAGCTCAGCAGGGCAAACCTGAGCGTGCAGAGTGCAGGGGTGCTGCAGGGCCCAGCGTCTGCTTGAAGGGGATGCAGCGCTGCACAATGTGCTCGTTTTGGGCACCACGGAGCCTCCCATGGCCTCCCTCTCAATATTACCCAAAGCAGAGCAGGACCGCATTGCCTGCAGGCGGTGCCCTGCAGCGAGCCCCCGGTGCTGCAGCACTACCTGGTCCAAGTCATAGGAGCAGGAATCCACCCGCTGCCGGAGGACGTTCCACTTCTTCCCACGGAACAAGCGCCAGAGAGATGACAGGCCGTAAATCTTCAGGCAGTAGAGCCTGGGCAAAGAGAAGATGTTGCGCGTTAGAGCTGCGAGTTCCCGAGCCATCATCACTGCACCCCTGTGCCCACTCACTCACTGCACCACGCAGCTCGGGGTGGCAGGAGAAATCCACCTGGGGAAGACTCAGATAAAATGCTAACCACTCGCTGGGCTGTCCCGGGGCTGACCCTTGGCTGCTGCAGGCAGCTCCGGACCGCTGGAAGGCAACCCCCTCGCCATGCCCACTGTCTATGGCAAGTCTCTGGATTTCTGCTCCTGGGGAAGAGGTTGGCATACGTGCAGTGGTGAGCGCTGCAGGAGGGCAGACACTACGAGCAGCAGCCACCGACAGCCCCATGCCACTGCCCTTCCCGCAGCAGGAGGAGCAGCAAGGTGGTTTCCCCACGCACACCTCAGTCTGTAGGGTTCAGACCTGCCCTTCCCGCAGCTGGGGTGGCCAAGGCCCTGTCCTTCACACTTGCATCAGTACAATTCCATTTTACCTCTGCAGCAGAGAGGCAAAGGAGGGGACTGGAGCCCTTGCACCTTCATCCACAAGAGTGGGAAGAAATCCACTAAACAGCTGGTGGCACCCCTACCGCGTCCTTTAAGGCTGTTTCACTCGGTGCTGCGACACTCAGAGCTCTCCAAGGAGAAGGGCAATGGTGAGAGATGCTTGGGTTGGTAAGAGGTGGGAAATAGAGTCATCTACAGAACAACACAGAGGAAGAAAGAGCCCCTGGAAGGGAGAAGAGTCACCAAGAACCCTGGGCAGCAGTGTCTGACATACAGGGCTGTGAGGAACGGGGACAGAACCAACCCGTGGGGCAGATCAGAGCCTGAGCTCCAGCAGCCAGACCGGTCACCCAGCCTACTTCAAGTGCGGAGGCTGCTGAGCCTTCAAGACAGCGTTGTGAAAGCAGCGGTGAGGAGTCTTACCCCAGCGAGGAATCTGGTTTGAGGAACACCAACTGCTTCAAGGAACTGGCAGGGTGCCCGGGCTGGCAGGCACAGCTCAGCGCTCTCATCTCGGGGCCAGAGGGTGCCGGGAGCACTCCTCCAGCTCGCTGGCGCACACCTGACACGGCTGGGATGCAGGCTGCCCACCGCCCGCATGCCCCAGCACGACACCAGGTGTGTGGACCTGATGGACCTGCTCTGCCTTCACTGCTGCCTGCACACACATGCCCGCTCTCGTCTCACTGCATGGGTTGTTTCAGAGGTGGAGCTCAGACCTCAGCAGCACCTGAGCCAGCATTTGTTCCGCCAGCTGCACGAAGGTGCTGCAGTGGCTGTGCTGGTGTGGGCGACTGGTACCCGCTCCTGACTCTCTGTGGGGACACCAAGCACAGCAGGGACAGTTTGGTGCCAGCAGCAAGGTAACGTACAGCTGCTCTACGCTTCTAACACACAGCCCAGGCTGGTAGACGGGCTCCCTGCAGCTCATGATGGGAAAGCAATCAGCAAAGAAAATGCTTTTCCTGTTTCCACTCACAATTGGAAAGGACCAAGGGCACTTTTCACAGCCCAAAACAGAAATTCTAGTGAACTAGAGGTGTTGGGAAGAAACTCTGCTTTACTGACATGACTGATTTTGGGTGTAAGCCCTACGCTCACAACAGAACCAATTCATATCCCTAAACTACATGTAACTGAAGTGCTTCTATTTCTGCTGTTTGCAATGCGGAGCCCTCTGCTCAGAGCCTGGGGAGGAACAACAGCAGTTCTGTACTTTATAAGCCAAAGGTTCCATTATTCATTACCTTCTATCTCGTCTCCTTGGCAAGAGCAGCTATTCTCCAGCGGCCTGTGTGATGCCTTGCTGCAGCACTTTTTAACGGAGGGCAGGAACAGAGCATGGCAGCAGGCACTGCTTGCACAGTAACCCCAACGTGCCCAGCACAGGAGGTGCCCCAAAGCCACACGCTCCCCCAGAGCCCCTGCCTAGCTCCCTAGTAAGGCCCTCCAGTAGGCCCAGACAATGCCACCCGGATGGTGTCACAGTCCTGCTGTAACCCCAAAGCTGCCACCTGGGCTCCACAGTCCAGACAAGAATCCCTGAAGCCAGGCAGAGATAGGGACTTATGGGTTTCTCCGGAAGAACAAGCATTCCCCTTTTTTCCTCCTCTCTTCTAGTTCCCTGAAAAAACACTGAGTAGAGTGCCACTGAAGAATATTAGGAGAGGTTGAATCAAAAGGATAGGGTGAACTTGCCCTCTACCTGTCACGTAGTTCTATTTTTCCAGATCACTAAAACAATAAGTAAATATTTAAGAATAAAACGAGAACTGAAAGATAGATTGCTTGCACTGCTGTGGCTATCATTTCTACATGCATAAAAGAAAGCAACAGATTAATTTCTGGCTTAAGCTGTGAATTCAAGAGAACTACAGCAGGACTGAATGTACCTAGTATCATAGCTGGGCCTGGGATCAGATGATTCATTGTCTCATAGACTTGATATATCAAGGTTTAGGTTTTGTGGATTCTTTGGTGAGGAATCAAGCCACAGTGGCCCCAGGTACCCCCAGTCCCTGCTTTTTGCTAATGCTTTCTGTATATTGAGTGTCCATCTGGTTTTAGCAAGAGGCTTTGACTCCATCGGTAATCAATAGCTGCCGCAGCAGACAGCTGTTAGGTGCAGTGCTCCACAAAATAACGATAGGCCCTGAATGTCCATCAGACTTTCTCCACAAACATACCCAACACACAACCAAGTGAGATCAACTCACCTTGCTCCATAGACATAGAAGCAGTAGATGTGGAAGGTCAGAAGGGCAACGATGTCAGAGAGGATGCAGAGAGCCACGGTCAGGCCCAGACAAGCCGACAGACCGACATACCAGAGGATCATCTCAATGAATGGGGACATCAGGTGAATGTAGCCTAGTGGACATTGCAGGGTCAGTGTTTGACTGATACATTTTATGATGACAGTCTCAAAGGACTGATTTTCTCCCCGTCTGGTTTCTCCCCTCTGTTCAAACATTGCTCCAGAAATCATAGCCACAAAAATATAGAAGTGAAACTGGAAAGTTCCTTTAGATGGCCATCTTCTGCTTAGGAGGACAAAAAACTGCTCTCTTTTCCCCTGGGTTTGTGTTCAGGTGTGGCAGCTCTGTGAGGAAGGCAAGGATGTGCTCAGATTGAGCAGAGCAGTCACCTTGCTCCACACAGAGCTTACCTTTTTAAATTTGTGTCCAGGTTCCTGATTACATTTTTAACTGCACATGTCAAGCTTTACTGAAGTGATCTCTCTTTTCTTCTTATTCCCACAGAAACCATCCCAAATGAATTTTGTAAAATAAAACAGTCTAGAGACACACAGCAGCTTTCATCACTGAAGTGGAGTAAAGTCACTTACTTGAATGTCAAGTAGACTACGTCAGTATAATAACTAAGGAGTTTGTTCCCATCGTGACTATTTTCCTTTATCAAGACACTTACTAAGGATAACAGCAGTGTGGTGTTTCAAGGAGGGAATACACATAGAAAAGCTCTAAAAAACTAAATTGAAGTCAGTGGCAGGGCAGGGTTTGTGTTTGCATCCCAAAAACACATTTCTCTTCCCTATCCTATCACCTGCCTCTTACAGGGCAATGCCTACATAAGACCTAAAACCTTCCCTTGGACACTCACCACCTATGGCACCAAGAAACCAAGATCCATAGTGACTTGCACTTCTTGCAAAGCACCACGACAAGCACTTTATTTAATATGCATGACTTCCTTGTGTGGGAATCCAACTTTGGCTTGGGTTCCCACAGCGGGAAGACTCACAGACGAGTCTGTACTTGCAGGAGTGCATTTTGATTCATTCACCTCTAGGCAAACATTAAGCACTTGGGAGGGAAGAGATGAAAAGGGAGGCTGAAAAGTTAAACAACTGCACTTACTAATCCAAAGATGGATGTGGTAAAGGAAGAAACGGCCCAACACCTGATCCAAAGCTCGGTTCATTTTCAGTCCAGCTGGTGCTCCCATTAGCCACTGGAGCAGGTCCTGGAGCTCTTCAGCTACATGCTACAAACACATAGAAGCAAACACGTAAGCAGCCTGAGATAAATTCCTACCACATCAAACAAGTCCAGTGTACTGAACATGTTACCCCACAAAAAACTATTTCACCACACCCTTCAAAGCAATGGAGAAAAAAAATCAAACGACTATAGAAAACTAGTTAACTCAGAAACACAACTTTATCGGAAAATGACTCTTTACTGAACCTAAACGTAACAGCAGAGAGAGCTAAACTGCTTAAATGGTTTCTGCTGGGAACATGAGCCTAGGGTTTGTTCATGGATGTGTTTGGTAGACTTGTAGTCTGATTTCTTCGTGTAATAAGTATTCTTGAAATAGATGGCAAATGCTGGTGTACAAACGAATTTAATTGGATGGAAAACTGAAAAGTCAGAACTGAGAGAGCAATCTCAGTATGGGGAAAGCAGCCAGGATCTGTAACAGGGCAGGATGGCTGTGTGCTCATGGACAAAACAGGAAAATTTTACAATGAAATAACCTGTATGAGTTTACGGCAGGCTAGAAAACACAATTATGTAAACGTGCTTCATATACAAACTAGCTTGCTTTCTACTCTGTGGTAAACCACTGTCTTGTCTCACTTGTAGGCTTCAGAGGGATACCCATGGCATCCCAGTAAAAAAGAAGCCTTCTGAATCACTGAGAACAATGCTGATGGAGTTTGTTCCCAAATCACAGAGGGCTTTGACTCTCGATTTCTAGTGATTTAATCCCAAATTATTTACTGATTTTCTCTCTACACCACACTGCTTTGACTGCAGTAGGCAGGGCAGAAGATGGTTCGGCTCTGCTCCTCAGAGAGTGCTGGAGGCAGCAAAGAGGTGGGGAACATACCTGGAAGAAGTGACCTCACCCACTGTCCCACATGAACACAGATTGTGAGTAAATAAGTGTGCATAAGAGTCAACACATGCTACCTGAGGCTGATGTGCTATAGCCTCATTTCCCCATCATTTGTAGGGAAAGTTTCCCTAAGAGGAAATGTCTTCCAATAAATGATTACATTTCATTGACCATCTGGATCATTGCAAAGTGGATTTGTAAGCATTTACTTTTAGTGTAGTGGCAAAACTCAGAGCTCCATCTTCACTTTATCCGAAAATCCCCTGAACAAGATTGCCTCTTTATTTCATTCATTTACCCTCTGCCTCAACGTCCCTTAAAATATCTTGCAGTAAGTCAGAACTGATTTGAACCCACAGATCTTACCTCCACCACTGAGAACTTTTAGCTACTGTATAAATAGACTGGTTTTAATATTTAAAGTGTTGGATTTGTAACTTGGAAAAAGCATTTGGGGATTTTAATGAAATATTTAAATGCTTGAAAGCAGTCCTTCAGCAAGGCTGTTTTCCAGCTCTGACTACTTCTGAAGGCTTCCAGTTCCAGTGGTACCACTAAATTCTGACAGGGGCACGTAACCCTGGGAAGGTGCCCTGGCTTGCTGCTATTTAGCTGGGCAAAGCATTTCAAAACACAGGCCTCAAGCATAACCTTGCAAGCTATTTTGCAGCCAGATATTTTAGGACTGATCAATAGCAAGCAGGATCGTAAAAGGTGACTGGGAGTCTAATCCTCTTGTTGCAGTCATGCATACTGAATGTGACCAGTGGTACTAAATAAGACACAGTGAATTACATGGAAGTGCTTTCATAAAGGGGTGTAAGGACATCACCAAACCAGAGACTAAAGCTAACATGGCTGGCAATATTTTAGACTGGAAATCTTCACAGCCATGTTCTTCTTGCTTGTCTCCATGTGTCTTGTGGTGCTGTGACAACCACGGAGAAAGACACACACAGCCCACTGAGGGCAGGCACCGTGGACACTGGGAAGTGCAGTGCAAACTGAGTGAAGCATCTAGCACAAGGCACTGAAAGCAGAGCCAAAGCACTCCCTGCCAGGCACCTACCTGTGATTTTATAAAGTAACACCGAAGAATATTTTCCAGGCAGCGTCCTCTCTACTAGCTTTGTTTATATATTAGAAAACGTAACTAAATAGGAACTTGCATCCAATTATCTCTAAGCTCCAGTCACATGTTTGGAGGCATGATCTATGATAAATATTTGTTTCAAAGAGATTACAGCCTAAGGAAAAGAGAACACAGCCAGGATGCAAGAGGTGAAAGAGGAAAAAATAAAAAGGAGGGTTTGTAAGCAGTTCTTCATCTCAAAACAGAAAAAAATGTAGCACTTTGAATTGGATATTTTTGTGGAAGGCAAAAACAAGGACTGCTGTTGGGAAGCCTGGTGGGAGCAAGCGGAAGGAGGAGGGTAGGAGCTGTAAGGGCACCTACAGAGAGCAGATTATTCACATTTTCCATTCTTGTTTTTTAAAGCCTGCTCCAAAATCAGTCCTTCGTGTTGCATACAGCTACTCCCCAGTCACTCCCTAGGTGTCTGAATCACATCTGCTTCATTTACTGACAAAGGCAACTTGTTATTACAGTCAGCACAGCACAGCTCATCAAGCTGTGAAAGTGGGAGCTGCAGTCAATGATGTCTTGTGCATCATCAACAATTGCTAGCTAAGTGCTGATTTGAGAACCATTATATCAGGGGATGACGAATGACAGCTAGGGAACACGGCTTGATCCTCACGTCAGCAGGCTGAGCTTGTGACCCTGGCAATTGTTGAGAGTCAAAATAATCTACCTGCACCTGCTTTCTTCCAGAAGGATGTTTACTAGGAAAAAAAAAAAAAAAAGAAAAAGAAAAAGCTCTGCTTCCAGCCCCCAGACAGCTAAAAATTTGCCAATGTTAAAATCAGTCAAATCCATAAGGTTACAATGAGGTTGTACATATATACATATTATGATAAGATTATTAAAATATATATAATGTTCTGTTTACTAGCAGATACAGAGATGTAAGAAGGTCAATGCCATCATCAGATGTAGGGCACATCAAAAGCAGAGTAGCAAGGAGCTTTAGGGAAGGAATAGTAACTTGTTCTGCACAGGGGAAAGTTTGCATTACTGAATTTGGCAGCACAAGCACTTGAGAAAGCCCAAGTGATGGGAATAATGTGTACCAGATGGACACTCAGCAGCAAAGTGGAAACCTACTGTTGAATGGCTAAGGGGAGATTTTGCTGTCATACCGGAAAAGAAGTGGTGCTGGCTTGCACACCACACGCTGAAGTCATTGGTATATTTTGGGATCACTCAAAACTGCATTTTTAAGGCCTGCACATAATGTACATAAATCGATGCCTACCAAAGGCAGTAAAAGGACTCCAAATGATTATACGTCCACAATCTAATAAGCTTGAAAGAAGAAAGTACAGCTGGAAAGTCAGAGGAGTTATAAGTGGCCTGAACTGATAAGCTTGGAGATACTGTGGAGAAGAAAGGCACAAACCATACAGGGCCACCCATACAAGGGGAAGTTTATACTTACAGAAAAGTAATCAAACAGCTCTTGGTGACACTGAGGTAATGAAGTCAGCACACGTAGGAGAAGTGATGAAAATAACTGGTGCTACGATATGAAAGTGGAGTGACAGGTGAGCTAATTTTTTGAAAGAGGAATGAATGAGCAACTCCCACAAGCGAGGCTGTCCAGGACAGGTGCTGGGATCAGATACACCTTGAGCACAGAGAGCGTCCATCTGCCAAAGACACCGGGCAGATGGAACCCCTCCTGGAGCCACCTGTGCAAATGGGAACACAGCCAAAAGCCACTTCTTTACAGACTTGTTAAGAAATCAGATTTTTGAGAGTTGGACACTTGGAATAATCCCACGGGGTGAGTTTTAGAGAACTTAAACTTTTCCAGCTGAAATATCTGCAAGGGTGAAGACTTAGGAATAAGACTTACAAAATGATTCTTAGCTTTTAGCTCAAATACTACGGGAGTAAGTGTATTGCAGAAGAAATGTAGTCCTTCCTATCCCAACGTTGCTTCTCAATAACGTCTGCAGCACTCCTTAAAACATGCTGTCCTTAAGCTTGACTATGAAAAACAACAAAAATAGCAATAATAATGATTCACAGCTATGCTGGATCTCCATACACACTCCATACACATTTTCTGAAAGCACAGCGTGTACAAGAATGATCAGAGACATATGGCTTGTGACAATGAAAATGTTAGACATGGACCAAGCAGATCATTGTCAAGGGAATTGTGATCTCTTCCCAAGAAAGACAGGATTAGTAAAAAACAAATTGCTGCTGGAATTCTCTAATCAGAATAAAATTCCTCCCAACCATGAAACCGAAAAAGAGCGATGAGAGGATGTCTTCCAGCTCCCAGAAAGAAACCAATGGAAAGATTCATTTTCTGTCCCAGAAATGAAAGAGAAGTGAGCAGAGAAAGGATTAGGTTGTGCAGCTGTATGACAATGCTCAACGTTGGCTGCACATGTATTCCCAAGACACAGAAGCTCTAAAACCAGAGCTAACTTTAGATTAATGGTCTGGCCTCCAGCCTCCGAAGTGCATTATATGTTCCTTTCTGCCACTACGCAGATATATTGGAGCGAAGCACTTAAAATGAGCCACCAGAAAAGCAGGGCAGTATGAGTCATACTTGTTCTTCATGAATTTATGCTGATGCTGAGGGATCTCAGTGGGCAAGAGGAGTTGTTTGAGAAAAGCACAGGACACAGCAAGTTTTCCTTGTTTACCATCTGCACACCAGAGTTCTTAGGATTTCAGGTGTTTGCATCCTGACTAGCGAATACCTTTGGATTTCCCCATGAACTTCCTCTTCACAAGCACAGCTGCATGCTTATCAGGTTTGACTTTTCAGCAGTTTATCAGATTCAACCCAAGTTACAGCTTTCTTTTCCCAAATGCCCCATAAAGCAACTTGACGATACTTCTGTGAACTTGATAACCACTCCAACCTGCAGCTGCACGGCTCTGCCCAAGCCATAATTGTTACTTTGGGAGCTGGAACAATCCTCGAGTAAGTATCTAATTACTATTTACTGCACACTCAAGCCAGAGCTGTGTTCCTTTTGAACAGCCCCAGGAGGCCTGATTTGAAGATTTCACTGTTCTTGCGGAGACCTAATTTGCATGACTTCAGACAGGACTCTCTCTGAAATCCTTGTGTTTAAGGCATTGCCTCCTTACAGGCACTTCAGGCATCACGAGCTGGTCAGTACCCACAGAAGCTGAAAGAGGAATGGCTCTGACCAGACTTACATCAGCCACAGGGATGAGGGTGTCAGCAAGGTGACCGATCCGGTTCTTTCTGTACAGCCAGGACATGAGCAGTATTCCCAGAGCCACATCAATCAGCAGAGAGACAAAGATGTTGGCTTTCCTGCATGCACGATAAAAAGAAACAACGTTAGAGCAAAAGAAAGGACAGCACTTCAAGTTTCAATGACAATTGTTGGCTTCACTTACATAGCATCTTTCATGTCTCAGGAACACCGGGACAATTTACTAAAGAAACGTGGTGCAGAGTGCTTTTGACTTTCACTGATGTGCTGCTACTTCTAGGGCCAAACACCAAGTGACTCCGAGCCTGCCACACCATGAAACCTTTTTTTAAATAAGGGGAGTGAAAAGCGGGGTTAAAGCTACAAAGAAAAATAACGTTAAACAAAGTGTATGTGCACACCCAGCGGGAATTTAACAGTACTAAGGGCACCGTCACTTGGAGCACCCATGCTGAGATTAGCTTTCTAAGAAGTACCACCTCTAGTGGTAGGTGAACTACTAAGCAATGTAATAAACTGTGTTTCTGGGTTCATAAACATCCAGAAGGGCTACCAAGCTGCCCCTCACTGCTAGAGTTTCTGAATGAAATTCCATGACATGAGTTATTCTGGAAACCAGATTGAATGATTCCAGTTACTTTTGGCCTTCAAATCTACTAATCCATTTTAAGCATTCCCTGGAAGTCTATTCCTGCAGGATCAGGGAACTACACAGCACAAGGCTTGCTGTGTAATGGCCATAGGACATTCAGGATGACCTGTCTCAGATCCCTGCCTCTCCCTGTTCCACTCACTGTGCTGCACGTTTGCTTGTTCTGTTACACTGACATTGTTACTGCTGCTGGAGTCTCTGGTCTCCAGTAACTGTATGTAAAGAGTGGGTGAAAGAGGGCAGCATTTAAACCTTTCTGCTCTTTTGGAAAGTGTCACTGAATACTGATTGCAGGTTTTGGTTAACCTTGGCAACATATGTGAAAGCAGTGAGCTTGTGGGAGTATTGACAGCAACACGCCGCATGTGGGTGCGGTACAAACTTTTCGGGGGCAATATCCCAGTCGTCTTTCCCAGGCTAGGGAAGAAGGCATACATCTGGCAAAAGGTGTAAGTGGTATAAAACAGAGCACAAGGCAGAAATCTGCAAACTAGCAGAGAGTAGACCAAGCAAGGCAACACAGGGTGGTGCAACGAGGACCCCACAGTGTTGTCGTGTCAGCCAGGCCAGCTGCAGATCCCTGCAGTGGGCAAAGGATCCATGGTTTGGGTTCCCCAGAGGAGACAGGGCTAGAGCAAACACGTGCATGCCTTTATGGGTACTCCATACCTCATTAGCTGGGTCTGGTTTTGAGCCTTCTTGTTGCTGCTGATGACCTGGAGGTGCTGCAGGCGATGTGCCAGCTGCTCACAAGTTGAGAGTTTGCTCCACAGGAAAGACAAAGGCCAAAACTTCAGCATCCTGCAGAAACACAACAGGAACCTCCTCTTTTGCTTCTGCCGTATAGCAGGCTGCATGTTGTTTGTACAAACTCCATGCAAAACATTCAGTGTAAAGGTCAGGTTATGTAACCAGAAACAGCATCAACATATTACCATTAAAGAATATTACATATTCACCACTCTCTTAAAGGTTAACAGAATTAAAGCAACCTTTCCCAGACCAAGACATTTAAAGCAGACAACCCAACCTCTCATTTCCATTCTGCAGAACCAAGTGCCTTGCTCTTCCTTGGAAGGCAGAACGTGTTACTGATCCCACCCTGGGCTCTGGGATACAGCACTAGGGTTGCACCCCGCTCCAGGTTTTCAGGAGACTGGAATCAAGGCAGTTCTGTACATACTGCAACAACACAGCACAGCACAACTGCTTCACAGACCCCAACGTGATTAGTAAAATCACAAGTGAGCTTGGTATAAAGGACAGCTGCATTCTCCCTACAGTTTGTCCCTTTTTCTCCCTCTTTTCTTTTTCTTTATTACTTTTAAATGCCCTTCTCAGGGTCTTCAGTCCTATCTTCTCTCCACCCCCTTGGCAAGGTTGACCAGCACTATGCAGATAACAAACTTTGGAATCCTAATTAAATACTGAATGTCAGCACCCACTTTAAGCTTGTAGGGGAGGGAACAGTCACATGTTTCATTTTTTAATGACTCAGAAGGAAAGTATTAAATGATGCTCAATTATCTTTGGGAGTTACTTTTATTACCACACAACATACAAAAGAAGGAACAAGTGTGATTTGTGTAGTCCAAAATGACACCACTGGATGCAGGTTTGTCAGAGTGCTTAATAGCAGTGCAGTGACACAGAGTACCGGGGTTGTTGTGGGGAATAAATTCTGATGTTCGCATAATTGGGATCGCTTCTTTCCTGTCCACAGCAGTTGTTTCACTCATTAAAGGTCCAGAAATCAATATTCACTCTTAGTTATTTCTTTCACCTACTTGTTTTATTGCTTTGGCATGTTCCTTCAGTTTACATTCATTCTGAACGCTAAAATTATTCCCGGTATCCTGCTTCGCTCTTGAAATTGTACAGCTGTTTGGATTGCTCGTGAGCACGGCCTGGAGATGTCCATGAAAGCGCACATGCCTGCCCCAGACCTCATCAGGAGGAATTTAGCCTGTAGTTTAGCACAGAGTGTCATCAGGACTGGACGCAGGACAGGCAGACCAAGGCCCTGGCTGCTGTTTATGCCTTCTACACAAATCACGGGAGTACGGCTGGTTCAAAACCCTGCTTGGTTCACCGGGGCTGCTATCCCCTTGCTCCCCCCAAACCCTTCTGAGCCCTTTCAACCAGGCTTCAGGCACGGTTTCTCAGTTCGACAGAGTCCTGAAGTCCCCTTCCCCCCAGATTTCAGATAGCTGGGTCCTGAAATACACGCAGTGTGCCGTGAATCATTCTTCTCAACTCGAGGCCTCCGAGTTACTCAGCTCTGCCTCGCAGCCTCCCACCTTGGAGACGACAGCACGCTGCTTCTCAGCTGCCTTGCCAGGAGGCGACACCCGACGTGTGCCGGGGAGGTGGGCACTGCCCCCCCCCACCTCACAGACCTGGGTTTGCAGATTCGCCAAGGCACAGGTGCAGGCGAGGCTTCTCCTCCCATTATATCCCAGCCTGGCGGCTCCAAGTTCTCTCCTGGAAAACCTTTGCTAAAGCAGAGGGTTGCACTTGAAATTCAAAGCAGGGGGAAGGGGGACGTGCTGTGCCCGTGCTGTTATGCCCAGGAGGCTGACGGTGAAAAACCACTGGTCAAAACAGCAGCTGCCAGAGCACCCTGAGCCAGGTGGCACGCGATGGCTCGTGGCCCCGTGCTGCTCCACGGCTCCCCAGCTTGCAGCGGCTCTCAGCTGTGCCACCTCTGGTGTCCTCTGCCAAAGGGAAGGGCACGCTGCTGCTCTCCTGCCTGGGAAACATGGGTGAGACAGATCCCCAGAGCAGCCTCGTCCCCACGAGCACCCCATGGCTGCTCAAACGGGCCAGGCCAAGATGCTGCCCCGCGTGTTGGAAGGGATGCACCAGGGCTCTCTGCTTCTCCATACCATGGCTGACTCTCTCACTCCTTCCACTTGAGCGAGCCAACCTCTACTCCACTTAACATACTTTCTTTGGCAAGTACGTACACGTTTATTTAAATCAAAATACAAACACACTGCAAAAAGCTTGATATAATAGTTCAAGATGTGCTCTGGAAACTCCCATCTGTAAGGGGACTGATGAAGAAAGCCAAAAATATTTCTTGTGTCGTCTCCTACCCAACGCATACCGACTCTGCATTGCCATAGATGCTGCCACCTGTTCATCACACAGTATACGGAATGATTTTTACAAGTGTGATGGAAAACCAATCAAACTCATAAAAAAAAAACAAGAATGACGTATCTCTGCATTATTTAAACAGCAGGAGATCTTTGGGATACTTCCACACATAAGGAATTTTAGCAATAAATTAACATAGCCTGCATGAGTAAAACTCAATTTTCCAATTCAATTATTTTTTTTTCCAAGGATTTTTTCAGATATCAGATGAAAAACAATCTTTCTGGACCTGGATCCCATGCAAATGCTACAGCTTCAGAACCCACAGCTGCCTTTTGCTCTCTGCTACAAGCCGCAGGAACAATGCCTCCCTTCTGGGTGAGGAACCAGAGGTCCCAGTGTCAGTGAGAGGCAAGTAAATGGATTTCTAAAAACAAACAAGCCAGAGCACACCGAATTTATTGCCCCGGTACTAAATCACTCTGACCTTCCGAACAGCCCACTAGGGACCGTCAGTGGCAATGGGAATTCTGCACCCTCTGAAGATGGAGTTGCAGTGGCCACCCCGGAGCACAAGGTGGTGCTGAAGAAGTGCCTTACCGTGAGATGAGAGAACATTTGGTAAGCGTGGATCAGGGCTGCTGCTCGCTTTCTGAGACTTGGAACCACATTGCCCTGCTTCCCCAGCACAAATACGCAGCAGTGGCATAGCCAAACAAGCCCCAAGCCCCTGCAGCCTGCGTGGACATCACAGATCTTTTCCTGTAGCTCTTCCAAGCTGACCATCCTTTAACATCCCAAAGATCTGGGAAAGAAATCCTGTAGTAAGCCCTAGAAGGGAAAACATGTCGAGCAAAGGAAGAAGGGAACTTCTTAACTGAGAATCTTTCACTGTTTGTCTGTGCAGGACCTTCTCCTTGCACCAGGGAACAGTTAGCCTTGCGCCTCAGTGACTTCTCCAAAAGGCACCACTAATATTATACATCAAATAACTAATTGCTATAAATTAGTTAAAGCCTAAGTCACACAAAATGTTTCAAGTGAAAGCAGGCACCCAGGAAATCTCCTCAGGCAATGGCTCCACTGTCACCTGCTCTGATTTCAGTAGACCCCATTTTATGCTGGGTACGGGCTGGCCCAGCACAGGGAGAGGGGACGGGAAGGACACGTGCATTTGACATCCTTGAACCCTCTCTGCATCGTCGATGTTGGCACAACGAGGCTGTACCATACAGCACGTGGTAAACAGAACCAAATTGTGCTAAATCTGGACGAGGGCATCGAGTGCACCCTCAGTAAGTTCGCAGATGACACCAAGTTAGGTGCGTGTGTCGATCTGCTTGAGGGTAGGAAAGCTCTGCAGGAGGATCTGGATAGGCTGCACCGATGGGCTGAGGTCAACTGCATGAAGTTTAACAAGGCCAAGTGCCGGGTCCTGCACCTGGGGCGCAATAACCCCAAGCAGAGCTACAGGCTGGGAGAGGAATGGTTGGAAAGCTGCCAGGCAGAGAAGGACCTGGGAGTGATGGTGGACAGTCGGCTGAATATGAGCCAGCAGTGTGCTCAGGTGGCCAAGAAGGCCAACGGCATCCTGGCTTGTATTAGGAACAGCGTGACCAGCAGGGCTAGGGAGGTGATCGTCCCCCTGTACTCAGCTCTGGTGAGGCCGCACCTCGAGTACTGTGTTCAGTTTTGGGCCCCTCGCTACAAGAAGGACATCGAGGTGCTTGAGCGGGTGCAGAGAAGGGCGACGAAGCTGGTGAGGGGCCTGGAGAACAAGTCCTACGAGGAGCGGCTGAGGGAGCTGGGCTTGTTCAGCCTGGAGAAGAGGAGGCTCAGGGGCGACCTTATTGCTCTCTACAGATACCTTAAAGGAGGCTGTAGAGAGGTGGGGGTTGGCCTGTTCTCCCACGTGCCTGGTGACAGGACGAGGGGGAATGGGCTTAAGTTGAGCCAGGGGAGTTTTAGGTTAGATGTTAGGAAGAACTTCTTTACAGAAAGGGTTGTGAGGCATTGGAACAGGCTGCCCAGGGAAGTGGTGGAGTCACCATCCCTGGAAGTCTTCAAAAGACGCTTAGATGTAGAGCTTAGGGATATGGTTTAGTGGAGGGCTGTTAGCGTTAGGTTGGAGGTTGGACTCGATGACCTTGAGGTCTCTTCCAACCTAGAAAATTCTGTGATTCTGTGATTCTGTAAATGACTTCGAAGGTCAAGCAGGAGGTTTGTCAGAAAGCCGGGTGCTAACCTATTTCCTCCAAGAACAATGTTTTAAAACCTCAGTAAAATAAGCAAATATCACATTGATACTATGGGTGAATAAAACAAAGAAGAAAGAAACCTACACCTATGTCCCAAGGTTAAGAACAAGCTCAACCTAGGTTTAAGCACAGCAAACCTTGCGTTCTGCCTGCTGCTGTGCGCAGCTGGCTGCTAGCCCAGCCACTGCTCTGCCTCCAAATGTCTGCCCTGGTTTTTAGGAAAAGCTGAAAAATCAGAATAGCTGCTGATAAACTGGGCAGCAGCATCTGTGCCCAGCCTGCCAGACTGCAAGGAATGGGACAGAGCTCCCAAGTTATGCTTGGCCTATGGCCTTCTGGAGACCTGTGAGGCTTGGACTGGACCTGACTGATCAAGGTGAGCAAGGCTGGCTTTTGAGGGTGAGGGCCTGCATGGCAAAGGATCATCCTGCTTGTTGGTTGTCAAACGTAATCCACGCAGGGCAAAGGACCTTCAGAGCTGACTCCCAATCTTCTACCCAGCCACAAAGCTCTGCCTTCATTTCCATGAACAGCCAAATGCATGCTCAGCATCCACAGAGCCATCCCTGGAGGTACTGGTGGTCCCTGATTACATCACGTCTGAGATTGACCCGAAGTGTCTTCCAGCGGAGTAGTCTAACAATGGGCAGTTCTTCCTTCATACCAAAGCACGTAACCCAGCTGCTCAGCAAACCCTTGCATATGAAGAGTTTCACTGTAATTTTTCACGACAGCATCATACAATTGGAAACCTGTTCAAAGACTGTTCCCCACACCCTTAGGCTGCACTTGAGAAGATTTATCCATGAATACAGTAGTAGCTGTTATCCAAATCTGATCAATCAAAGTGTCCCCTTGCAGCACAGAATCTGACCTGCAGTCCCTGCCCTGGCACAGCCTCGCTGGGCTGGCTGACCAGACGTGTTATCTGACAGCCTGCAGAAGCTTCTGCCCTTCCAGTCTGCTCAGAAGCCCTCTGTAGCACACACATTTGCCACGTGGTACATTTCAAGCATCCTATTCTGTTTCATCATTTAGATTAAGGGATTTCACCAAGGCTTCACGTAGACCAGCACTGCCTGTAACCTGCTGTAAGGTCCCAGAGCTGCAACACCAGTGTCTCTTAGGGGGATGATGGATTCAGACACACCATTAACTGATGTTTCACAGCCATGGAGGTGTTCATAGCAAATAGGGAGCAGGAAGTCGTGGCTATTGAGCCATAAAGAAAACCCTCACGTCATCCTGCCAGCCATGCAATAGCTGGAAAACCAACATTTCAGCTGTGACAAAACTGAAGTAGGGCTGAGCTACCCCTAGCGCAATGGGGAAGAGCTCAGTGCCTCCCCAGAAAGCCCCCCCACCCGTCCAAGAGCTCCACCATGACTGAGGTACCTTGAACCCCTTGTTTTCAGTGGAGCTCCCCACGCTTTAATACCAGCTCTGCAGCAGCCTGTTTCCAACAGCAGGTTCATTCGGGAGCTTCGCTGCATGCCGCTGCCCACAGAACCTGACACACCACTGGTTTATACTGGGTTGGTCTGCGGACGTGGTGTGACTGGCACACGGAGCAGCCCTTCCCGTCACCCTTCTCACATCTGAGACTCGTATCAGGGGGTTCCCCTTCTGGCAGCCAGCTCTGCACTTTGGCTGGTCCCTGCCAGCAGCGTGAGGTCCGTCAGCCCGATCCCCAGCCCCTGCACCGTGCCTGCCGGGGTTAAGGCACAGGAGAGGGGCTGTGCTGCAGCTGGGACTGAGGAGCCCCACAGGAGGCACATCCACCTGTCAAATTAGAGCCCTGCTCTGCAGTCCATACCTATTATATCACCTGCTGTACCACCTAAGGGTAATTTTACAGGCTGGTGACCTCAGATCAGAAAAGGAGACGTCTTGGAGGCACACGAGGTCCATAGAACTAAAAACAGTACCGGAGATACAACATGAATGGTGCTGATGAGTAAACTGACTTTTATATAAAGTGCTCCTATTGGGGTTGAGCAGGAACCCTACACTGAGGTATGAATGTGGTATGAAACATGGTATGAACCACATTTCCTCACAAACTCAAGCTGTCCCATGCCACGCCACCTACCTGCTCTTGCAGGCCCCAGAGATCAGCGAAAGCAGGAATGTCAGCAGCATGCAGGCGGGCACAGAGGCCTGCTTCATCAGCTCCACGATGATACTGGCTTCAACGCCATCCGACTGCCAGTGGGTCAGCTTGATGGGCCCATCATCGTATTTGTCCGTCATGAAGAGCACCTTGCTCTTTGCCACGGTGTCGAAGATGGCAGAGAGCCTCGAAGCATCCTCTGCCTCCTGGGCAGTGGTGGCAGCCGTGTCCAAAGGGGGGTGCAGACAGGACAGCATAACTTTGCGCTGGTCATAATACACCAAGATGATTTCTTCTTCCCTGTGGTTATTAGACCGTTTCTGAAGGGTGGAACAGCTCCAGAATTTGCTGTCTCCCTCTTTGCTTATCTGAATCCAGGGCTCATGGGAGAATATTGTCCCAAGGTCTTCCAAGAACTCACTCAGGCTCTCTTCTTTCTCCTGCTTGCTGTTGTTCCATGAGCCAAGCACAGAAACGTTGACCTTAGTCACCCGCTGGAGTTCACTGAGATACTGCTTCACCTGAACGGGAATGAAAGGGAAATGGACCACAGCAAGGATAACGGCAGAGTTCTGTTCCGAGATCCAGCGCCCGATCAAAATGCCGCTTTCTGCTGAGGAGCAGCACGAAGGGAAGAACACCTTCAGTACCATGTCAGCGATCCCTGAAGAACAGCACACCTGCCAAGAGACACAGAAACAAAACTTGGGGATGGCAATTAAATGCAAGGCAAACCTCAGCTGGCTAAAGCCACCGGTAAGGGGGCCCAGCCGAATTTTAAAACACTAAGTCCAACTACTTGTCTCTGCACTGGAACGAGTCAATGACATTAGTGACAGCCACCAGGCCTTTCGATCAGAGAAGCATCTAGGAGGGCCCTGATAATCTGCAGTCTTTGCAGTGAATTTTTCAGCAAAGCCCTCTCCCAGCCCCGGAGCAGCCTTCCACGATGGCACACCGGCCTCTTGGACCACCGAGACCAGGAATCCATCCAGCTTTGGAGCTTGGTTCTGACACTGAATGTTCCTGAGCACTTCCCACACTTGCCTAGGCAGTAGCACACCACAGTGCCTCTGGGGAATATTTCCTCCTATTACTGACAATGAACTATTGCTTTATGCTATAAAGGAGGATGATTTCAGAGCCTCCTTTATCAGCTAGGAACCCAGAGCCGTGTTCTGTAACAAACCCACTGATCACTCACCTCCTGTAGTCTCCCTCCCCTCATCTGGAAACCAAGACAATTAGCTTGCTGTGGATGGACTACCCTGATTAACTCATTAAAGTTTACATAGCGGTGTCAATGCATTAGATCCCAAACCAGGAGAGGCACATCTGTTTTATCAATGTCCCTTATCTAAAGTATTTTTCTTCAGGTCATCAAGAAAACATCTCAATGGCTTTATAGGTCTTTTGTAAAAAGGAGCTTCGAGGCGGCTGACAATGTCTCTTTAAATAAGGTGGAGGTTTCTAACAGAAATATAATTGCTGTAAGGAGGGCGCTGGCACAGAACAATCAGCATCCGGCGCCCGCTGTCCTTTTCTGTCCTTCAGTGCTTTGTTAGAGATGTGAAAACTCCACAGGCCCCCAGGCTGGCTCCTCTGCGAGGGACCCAGTCAGTTGGAAAGAGAAACACAGAGCGTGTTCATAACATGGAGAGAGGGCGCACAACGCAGCGGTCCCTGGTGTTTTTATTTTTCCTCTCTTTTCAATGCAGGACAATTGATCTTGTAAATCTCAGCATCTGGCAATCTGCTAGGGCGCGGAGTAGGCAACGGGGAAGTGGCAAAGGCAAGTGATTAACCTGCTGCCAGACCCACAGCCCTGCCAAATACAGTGGTAGGAGATGTCTGCTCACGGATGAGCTGTCAGCCCCTTGAGGCAAAGGTGAAGTTTCCTTGGCGCACAGCTCACTCCTCCGACCGGAGAAGCCCCGCAGTTGCTGTGCTTGCAAGGAGTAAGGTTTCTCTGGGACTGAATGCTCCCTTTTAGTGCAAAACTCACCCCAGTGTTTCCTCTCAAACAGGTGTAAAGGTGCTCGCGGGGGATTTTGTTAGCAGTGCGCTGCTGAATTGTGTTTGCAGGCACTGAGGGCCCTCCGGCCCATGGCGAGAGCAGCATTTGGAGGCCACAGAGGACTGACATCTCCTCCTACTTGACCAGAGGGATAACCACAGAGACGTGGAGCCTGCAAGGATGCAGGATCTCAGGAGAACCTTAAATAATACATATTTTTTCCAAAGGGTTTCAAGCCTCCAGCAGAAGAGGAAGTGAAGTGGAAAAATGTACCAAAAGAAGGGTAGAGAAATGGCAGATGTGACATCCTGAGACTGTGAAGGTGCAGGACACCAGGTGTGATAAAGACAAAAGACCGGCAGTCCAACTGAAAAATGCAGTCTTTCACCAATATTTAACGACTCTTAGAGCCCAAACGGACTAAAACCAAGACATCCAAGCTTACCTTTCACTTCTATTGAAACAGCTAAGGTCAGGGTGGCTTTTTTTTTTTTTTTTTTTTTTTTGGTGAAAATCAGCTAACACACACAATTAAACAGACTGGCCCTAAGAAAGTGAAATAAAACCTGTCCCCCGCATTTCACATTTCTTTCTTTTACAAACACTCTGAAGTTAGATTTAGGTTTGAAAAAGCACTTTCTTTTTGCTGTCTCATATGTACTTCCAGGTAAAATAAAATAAAAGATACAAATATAAATACAGGGGCTCAAAACCAACAAACCAACCAATAAATCGAGACTGAACACGTTGTGAATATACCTACATACATAAGCTCACAGATTATTTAAAATGATACAGGTTTAGCTAGAGTGAGAGCATCCTGGCTGCACTGCAGTACCAAAAAATTTACAACTAAAGTTTACCAATAACTGAATATTTTAAAAACCTGAATTTGAGCTGAATATTTTAAAGAGCCCTGAGAAACTGATGAAACCTTGAATGTGTTTTTTTTTTTTTTTTCCAGCTTGTTTTAATTACCAAAGCTACCACCCGTAACACTGGACAGATATCTTTTTAAAAGTTACATTTTTATTCTTTTTCCTCAAGAGATGTCAGAGTTGAGTGTATCGCTACAAGACTGCCCATGTTGCTGCACAACTCCCCGCCTTACAGGCTTGGCCATGCAGTGAGGAGGATTATCAGCCGGCTCTTTTCATTCAAACACTTATTTTCCACTGTTCTCTTTTGTTTTGGTAAAAAGAGACGGCCACACTCATCCAGGAAAAACTCTCACGGAGGAGAAACACTTCTTATCTCTCCTATTTTGCTTTTCCCCTTACCTTTTAAAGCCAGCCCACGTTCAGCCAGCGAAACACCTCGGCTGCAGCTCCGGTTAGGGAGCACAGCCCGGGGGCTGCTGCAGGGCCGGCAGGGAAGGTCCTGCCCAGGGGCCGTTTGGGATCTGTGCCCCCCCGGGGACTATTTGGGATCTGTGCCCCCCCTGGGAGCCGTTTGGGATCCGTGCAGGCAGCCCCGAGGCACCCAGAGCCTCCCGTTCCTGCTGCCCCCCCGGCACCGACCCCAAACCCCAAGCGGGGCGATGCAGGGACGGAGGCCCCTGTGCAGCACCGCGACCCACCGCCCCTCAGCCCGGGCCTCCCGGGAGCCGGCAGCGGGCCTCTGAGGGGCCGGCAGGCCCAGTCCATCCCCTCCCGGCCCGGTCCATCCCCTCCTCTCCCGTCCCCTCCCGGCCCGGCCGCCCCGCACCCCGTGCCCGCCGCCTACCGCTCCGCCGCCCGCCCTCTTCCGGCAGCCCGGAGCCTCCTGCGCTCCGCAGCCGGCCCGGGTAGGGCCGAGGCCCGGCCCCGCCGCGTTCCGCTCCCCGGCGTCGTTCCCCCGGCTTCCCCCAGCCCCGCTCCCCGCTTGTGTTTCAAGGCCCGGCCTCACGGAGCCGCCGCCGCAGCCCCTGGTGGCTCCGCTCCCCCTGCGGTGCTGCCCCCGAGGCTCTCCCCGGGCTGGGCGCGCTGAGCCCGCTGATAAGCAGCCCTGGGAGCCGATATCGCTCCGGGGAGGGCAGGGCAGGGCCTCGGCGTTGCTGCTGGCACCCCCTTCCCCCTCCCCGCACCCTGCCCCCGTGAATGCCCTGGCCGGCAGCCAGCGGTGCTGAGCTCCCCTGCAGGCACGCTCCTGGGTTGTGGGGTCAGCAAGGGGAAGAGACCTTCAGTGGGGGTGAGGGACGAGGGTTTGGGTGCCCTGTGTGGGTTCAGAGCCCTGCAGCAGAGCCGCTGCCTTCAGCACATCCACAGAGGCCTCGGTGCTGTCGGTGCACCCTGCCCCAGCAATGCATGCAGCAGGAGAGGAAAACGCCCTTCCCTCCACCACTGCGCCCTGCCAGCTCTCTGCTGATAGCGGCAGGGGCTGTGGCACCCCAAAACCCCCAGCCCTGGGGGTTAGCACAGTCCCCGGGCTGTGTTAACATTGCACATGCACACAGGCGGCCTACGCCGTGCAGTAGTCGCTGCTTCCCTGTAGAGGTCAGGAACGCAGCATGGAATGGTTGCCTTCCATTTCCCCTTCTCCTGAAGAAGGCCTGGCCTTACCCCTTCAGCCCAGCTCTGCCACTGGCCTCAGGAAGGTGGAACTGTGGCCACAGAAAATGTGCGTGTGTGGAAGAGAAATTATTGTTTTATCTTTGAAGAGGCACGCAAGGGGGTGGTGATAACGAGTTTCCAAGACACCAGCACACAACCATTTTTAATAGAATCAAGTCCTGAGTTGGAAGGGACTCGTAAGGATCATTGAGTCCAACTCCTGGGTCCACAAAAGACTACCTAAAAATTAAAACATGTCTGAGAGCACTGTCCAAACACTTCTTGAACTCCAGCAGGCTCAGTGCCATGACCATAGCCATGGGGAGCCTGTCCCAGTGCACGACCACCCTCTCGGTTTTGAGTAACTCAGTCCTTCTTTAGGTGCTCTGGTGGACCCAGGAGGCACAGAGATGATCCTTTGCTGCTCCAGTCCTTGCTTCTGCCACCTGGAGAAGTCGGAACAAAGTTAAAGTTAAGCGTGGGGACGATGCCTGGCTGCAGGAGCAGCATCATTTGCGGACCCAAAGCTCCTCAGGGTTGTGGTGGCACCAGCCTCACTCCCTGCCCGGGCGCTAGGCTGGGGTTGTCACAAAGTCCCCAAGGCCTGGCGGGGCCTCATGTGGTACTTAAAGACCTTGACACAATTCTCCCCTGTGTCTGCCACAAAGAGGTGCCCAAAGGAGGAGCAGGCCACGCCGGCAGGTCTCCTCAGCCCCGTGGACACCAAGCAGACAGGAGCCCCGCTCTCCGGGAACAAGTGGACCGTGCGGCGCTGCTCGTCTGCCACCACAATGCTGCCTTCCACGTCAACACACACCCCCGCCGGGTTGCCGAACTGGTGTCCGTATTTGCTGCCGAGGGAGCAGACGAGCTGATGGCTGCTCGTGAACACCTTGACGTCCCCGCACTCCTCGCTTATCACAAAGCCTCCGTTGGGCGCGGGGCTGACGTAGCGAGGTCCCTGCAGGTTGGGGACCGAGCGGACGTTCGATGTCTTGAAGGCACGGTCCAGCGCAAAGCTGTGGACTTGGCCTTGGGCATAGTCTGCTACCAAGATCTTGCCCGTGGAGTCTACTCCAATGCCCCTGGGGGAACCGACCTTTCTGATCTTTATCCATTCCCCCTTGGAGGGGCTGGTGTGAGGGTTGAAGACCCAGACAGCTCCGTTGATCATATCGGCTACAGCCACCATTCCTGTCCGAGTCACAGTCACGTCCTCTGGCAGGAAAGTGCCACTTTCCATCCCCGTTTGCCGGCAGGGCAGGGACTGCAGTGTTTTGCCTGTGCTGCTGAGGACGTGGACCCAGGGAGCAGCCTCGGCTGTCACGTAGATGGAGCCCTCCAGGGAGCAGTGGATTCCGCTTACTCCCCCATAGCGGCTGCCTGTGGGGTTGGGGATCTGCCGGACCAGGTCGTCCCGGCAGTAGTGGAGGAGGTTCTTGATGTTGTCCAGGTCTCTACACAAGCTTTTGGTCTTGTCTGCCAGCTGGTGGACATGGTGGTGTGTCACCATGCCCATGCCCGGCTGGCTGCTCAGCAGAGGGCTGGCTGTCTGAAACGTGGCGATTGACTTCAGCTGGAGGGTGTAGATGGCTTTCAGAAGCTTCTCCTTCTGCTGGCTGCTCTCCAGAGTGTAGTCCATGGCAAGTCTCGTGTCCCTGCTTGGAGGAATTGATAGGACCGTTACTGGCCCTGCCTGCTGCCATCTCTGGGAACATGCTCTGAGCCCAGGTGTTTGCTGTCCGCCCAGGGCTAAGGTGTCAGTGCTGGGCTGCATTCACCCCCATGCAACAGAGACAAGATTTCAGCCCGTCCCATTGATTAGGAGCTCAGAATATAGAGATAAACAGGGACAGTGGCACAACAATTGAAGAGATGGAAAGCTGGATCCGCAACCAAAAAGGTCCATGGGCTTTGGTCGGAGTTTGGCTGCTGACAGATCTGCCCCGAGGAGTTATGCGTAAGGGAGAGCCCTGCATGTGAGTGCGCTGGATGTGATCTGCACCTCTCCAGTTCATGAGATTAGTGGCTTCTCTCAGCCCTTAACACTTCTTGACCCTGTTTTCTGTAAACCACATCTCCCCAAAGCATTCTCAGTCCACTCTAGCACCTCAGAAACTGAGGCTAACTCTTCCTCCACTCCCATGTGGTACAATTTCACACTTGGCCAGTGCATGCCTTTGCTAAAGGCAGCCCCTCCCTGTCTAAACAAATCAAGTTGTTCCTGAAACAGTTAATGCCTTGACAGGAAGAAAAAGGGAGGTATTGATCTGGTAGCCAGTTTCAGCGTACGCAACCAATTCAGAAACAGGTTAAGCTTTCTGGCAGATGTGAGAGCCACCAGGAGAACCGCAATTTCTTTTTTTTGCCCACTCTCCCTCTGTTTTAAGAACACAAGTACCAAGGAATGAGCCGTCCAAAAAACCAGAGACCACAGCCCTGCTCTGCTATCTGCTCTCCAGGGGCTGGATATCGTATGGCTTCTAACACACAGCCAGGAGCTAGTAAGAAAAACGTGCCCTTATTAAAGTTCCTGAAGAGACAGAAGTTAATTTTGCTTTAAATGTGGTCATCATTATTATTATAAATGGACATGCTCAGCTGTTCTGAGTTGTTTGCAAGCCACTGCTTCACTTTGATTACCCTGGGTCCCGTGAGTGTCTGGTAGCATGTGGGCTTTGGTGCCTGCAAAAGTAAAGCTTCCCCAAACCACAGCTAAATTGTTGTACTGGGCTAAGGCATCCTGGAGGCAAATCGGCCTTCCCAGGTGCAAATATTGCAATTGTCTGAAAATCCATTCCTCGAATACTTGCAGAGATACCAAATGCAACTAGGCAACAGAGGGAATGAGTGTGAATATGGAGGGAATCCAATTTCTTCTGGATCTGGGGCTTGGGGACAGCTTTCCCACCTTGTTCCCTGAAGTGCAGGTACAGTGGTTGTGCTTCAGGCCCCCGGCAGCAGGGACCCGTTGGTGGAAGCAAGCCCTCCACCAGCCCTCCACCAGCCCTCCACCTCTGCTGCAGCAAGGACGTGTTGGGGTCTTCCTTCGGCACCAAGCAAAGTTCAAAATCCAAGAAATTGGATTTTACACTGGGGGAAACTGAGTCACCAGCTGGGCAGTGACGAGGTGGACTTGCCGCAGCACACCCAATGCCAGAAGTGTCCACCTCGCTTCCCTGACACTGGGCACCCAAAGGTGCCATCACACCCTGGTGGCGTGTCCTGAGCTGCTCGTTCATGGTCCTAAGCCTGTCCCTGGCACAGCTCAGTGACTGCACGCATGGCCAGGAGCCCAGCTCATACCTCCTGTCCCGACGTCCCAGGGCTGCCCGTCCTTGCCCAGTGGCACTGCCCTCCTGCTGGCTCTGTCCTGCTCCCTCGCCAGGCTTGGGGCAGCGGGGCCGAGGGTGCTGCACTGCCTTGTGTTGTTAGTGACGGACGATTGCCCTTGAGTCTGGATAAACACGACAGCACCCCGTGCTGACAACCAGAAGCAGCAAGATGAGGGCTGATACACACAGCTTTTATTCCCTGCTGGTCTCGTGCCCGGAAAGAAGGTGCCTTTCCTCCAGGATCCGGGGAGGAGTGACCCCAAGGTACCCAGGTGTTGTGGCAATTTGGGGCTTTTATGTAGAGGTCTCTGTGATGGGAGCGATGTGCTGCACCTGAGTGAGATGGCTTCAGGAGGTGGTTCAGGGACAATCCCACAGCATCAGGACTCCTGGCTTGTCTCACTGCTTCTCCGTGCCCCCCTGTGTGCTCCCAGCCTGTGCCATGTGTGGTTGGGTGCCTCAGTGCCACTGCTCACAGAAGCAGACGGGGGATTTTTGCAGTGCCAGGGTTTGAGGTCCAGTGGAGACTCTCTCAGGAAAGAGCCCAGCTCTTGATCTCCACGTGGCTCAGCCCTGGCTCCCCTCTGCTGGGGAAGGTCATGTTCAGGGTTGAAGGTGGCATTTATAGGTTCAGCTCAAGCAAAGGGAGTGGGGAGTAAAAGCAGAATCAGCTGGGTCCCACCTGCAAGGTGCTGGTCAGAGCCTGCCCTCCCTCCCCAGCAGCGCTGCCTTTGCACGGTGCTTGGTCCACTCTGGCCAGGGCTGAGCTCAAAGCATCTGCCTTAAATGTGGCCCTGGGCTGGAAGAAGTTTGTGTCTGCCCGTTACTCAGATGGGCCAAAGATAATGAAGTTTGGATCAGGCTCCCCCCGCCTTTTGGGGTGCTTGGAGGCGGAGGTGGTTGGGTTTGGCTGGCTGTGGGAGCTGTGGGACGGGGAGCTGCCTCCAAAGCCCAGGGCTGGGAGCTCCTGGCTCACTGCCTGGGGCCCTTCTGGTCCTCTCGGTGTGCTCCCGAAGCTCACAGGGTCTGGGGGCTGCTTCAGACCAGCCAAAATTAGAAAAATAACCTGACATGACAAGTACCGGGGCCACTCCATCTGAGGACAGCAGGCAAGCTTCAAAAACCATCTCCCAGGGCAACAGGGCCTGACCTTTTGTTTCGCCGTGGTGTGCTCCATCACCAGGATAAACAAACACAGCCTGGCCCTGGGGCTCCCGTTCACCTTTGCAGGACCGTGCCTCTGTCACAACCCGTCTCAAAGCCACCCCCAGACCTCAGGAGACGCCCGTGTCACGGCACAGCCCCTGCCCACGCCAGCACCGGGAGCTGCAGGGTTCAAAGCGAGGGGCATGGTCCGGCTGCCAACGCTGGAGATGGAGCAGGGGGAAGAGAGATGAGGAGCGATTCAGGCTTTCCTGGAGCATGGCACTGGCAGGCATTAGCAGAGAACTTCTCCCATTAGAGTTTTCCTCCCCTGACTTGGGGCTATCGGCTTGCCTCAGTGTCCACAAGTGAAGCACAGAGACCGGGGAGCTCAAGCCCTGGATCTCTGCCAGTCCCCGTGCCCAGGGGATGGGCACAGCACCCACCGGGCACCGTGGACATGTGCCAGGAGGTTGGTGCTGTGGGATTGCTACCTAGATGTGGAGCTGTGGAAAAAAAAAAAAAAACAACCAGAAACCCATCTAGATGACACCTGCAGGGCTGGGGAGAGGGAAGGGGGCACAGATGGGCACGGCGTCCATGGAGGGCTCGTTGTCCCTGTGGGGAGATTTTGGCTGAGACTGTTCACAGACAGACCCGAAGCAGGGTGGCGGGCAGGGGTCTGGCTGCCCGTGGTGCCAGAGCTGGACACGAGCTTGTTGTGGCTTTGCGCAGACACCAGGCGGCTCCGTCTGTCCGGACACCCAGGGTGCTGAGCCACATTAATTTATCAAAAGATCAAATGCACCGTGCCTGTGCCTCTCTGCAACAGCCAGCGGGGTCCCGGGACTGCTGTGAGAGCGTTGGGTGGGAAGTCCTAAAACTGCCGTGCCCCCAGCCCCGGGACAACGTGTCCACCTGTGAGACCCCCAGGTCCCCGCTGGCAGTCAGCTGGCCCACCGAGGAGATTCTCTCGTGTCTGATAGCGGCTGAGCTCCCTTGGCAGAGTGATAAGAAAGCCCTGTTCCTCCTGCACAGCCTCCTGCTCTCACGGGGCTCACCGGAGGATTAGGAAGTTAATCTTCTTCAGGACACTGAGCTCCCTGCTGAGTCTGACCCCAAAAAAGCTGTGCGGAGCAGCTGGGTGCTGGCACAAACCCCTTCCTTCCCTGTGGGAGCTGCCCCATGGGTGAGCCTGGCTGCCTGGGACGCAGCCCCCCCATGGCACCCCTTCCTCATCTGTCCCCGGGCTGGGAGAGCCTGGTTCTGGGCCATGGGTGGCTTTGGGGTGGCACCTGGCCCTGGTGCCCAGCATCTCCTGCATCCCCCGGAGCAGAGGGAGTCCTGCTCTTGTTCTTGCACTTGCTTGCTCTTGTTCTGCCCGGCCACCCCTAGGGACTGTCTGGCCCCCGAGAGAGACTCTCTCTCCCACCCGCTCCCAATGAATCTTCCAAGTACTCAAACTCTCCCCGCTTCACTCTCCAGGCATTTGATCCAACTCCAAAGTCAGAAGGGTTCTGCCCTGAGCACACACACACAAACGGTCCATTCTCATCCATTTGGAGGCATTCAGGACCAGAGAAAGGAGTCCTCCGGCTGGAATAACAGATGAGCTGGGCAAAAAACGCAGCAGGGAAATTTTGTACCCTGTGTGCTCTTATTCCTCCCACGAAGCCGAGGAGGTGGGCTGGCTCCCCCTGCCTGCTTGCCCACTCTGACAGCATGTGGAGGGGGATGGAGAGCTCAACTCTTATCCCAGCAGCTCGAGTTGTGATCCCAGCAGAGCCCTGGGACAGTCACTAGGACACAGCAAGAGGGCTGGAGGCAGCGGTGCCACCGAGGCAATTGCGATGCCAGGAGCTGCAGCAAAGGGCTGCGAGCAGCAGGTTCAGGGCAAGCGGGGAGCACTGTGCGTGGTGCCTGCACGGCTTTGCAGATCAGCCACACATCTCAGCACATCTGTGCTGCTTGCAGGTCGCTCCCTGATGTGCCACCAGCCCTGGGGACGTTTCTGCCTGGGGTGGTGGAGGTGGGGAGGGCTGCGTCCTGCCCTGCTCGCTCCTGGCATGCAGATGCTTCCAGGCAGGGCAGGGACTGAGAAGACCTGGGAGGGCGCACAGAGGATTTTGGTCCCTCCTGGCCCTGCTGATACCTTCTAGGACACTTTCAAAACACCACTTCTCCTCACTTAAGGTCCTGGAGAAGCTCCACAGCATGCACTACTCTGGCAGAAAGAAAACCTTGCATGCTTTTCCCTGTCCCCTTTCCCCTCGTGGGAAGCACCAGGCAGGCAGGGGCAGGACCCTTTGGGGCGATTCGTGGTGTGTTGTCCCAGCTCCAAGCCCTGCCAGCCTGCTGTGGCTGCCTGCCCTCAGCTCACAGTTCAAAGCCAGCTCGTTGCCCCCTCCTGCCCAAGACGGAGCAGCTCCGCTCCAGGTCATCTCTGCAGCTTCACACGTCTGCTCAGAAATCTCCTTGCCGACCTTGGCCCTTCTTTAGTCCACGTTTGGTAACTTTCCACTGCTCCGAGCTCCGGCCTGCCCGCGCTGAGGTAGGAGAGAACTGGTTGTGCTGGGCAGGAACCACTTCTCGTGCCCAGCTGGTTCCACCTGGGAGCCCACCGCCACGAGTGAGCGCCCAGCACCCTGCCCACGCCACGCATGGCTCCCACCTCACCATGACATCCCCCCGGCTGCCGACTGCTGTGTGCCTCGACGTGCAACACGCTCCGGGCCCTGGGAGGCACAGCGAGCACGCTGCCAGCATGGCTTTCCATGGCAGCACCCTCGTCCCCTGGGCGCAGGGCTGTGCCTCCATCTGCTTCTTGCTGCTGGCCCTGCTGGGCGCAGCCAAGCCACCGTGGCTGGGAAAGGGGTTTGGGGTGCAGCAAACCCACCCCCAGGGGCCCAGCTCTGCTCCCGGCTTCCCTGGGGCCACGTCCCTGTGCCAGTGGGATGGGGAGGGTGACAACCTCTTCTTGCACAAGGAACCTTGACGTCTTGTTCCTCCTACTGCCTTGCCCGAGATAAGCCTTCCCTGGAGGGTTGTTTATTAGGAAACTTCCCCCCCCCCCCATCCCCGAGACGTCCTTTGCTCTTGAACCCGGAGGAGAAGGAATACCTAAGAAGGAGCAGCTGTACCCACCTGGGGTAAGAAACCCATAAAAGTCGTGCAGCTCCATTGACCAGGAGCTGCTGGGCTCCGCACAGTGCTGGGGACCTGCTGTGACCCTGTGTCCCCCCACCCCACAGAGGGGGGCTGCTGGCCTCGCTGGGCATGGGGGAGAATTCGGCCTCAGTGGGGTCCCCAGTGGGTGATGGGGACCGGCCTTGGTGCTGCAGGAAACTGGGGGGGGGACGTGTGAGCTGGGGGACTTTGGTCAACCGTGACCGAGGAAGATGGCTATCAGGTGGGCTGGCCCTAAAGGGCGGGTGATGGTCAGCTATCAGATGCCTTTAGGGTGACCAAATAGCCGTGTAATGGGCCCCGAGCCCGAGTGGGCTGAGAGCCCCCAGGGTGCAGATTGCAGCCTGGATAAGGCACCCCGGTAGTTCAACTCCCATCCATTATATAAATGCAAAGGTAAATGCTTCCACCTTTGGGGCTGGAATGGTGCCATGGGCTGGCTGCCTCCTGGAGGCACCGGGGCCATGCAGCAGGAGCATGGGGCAGGGGCCACCCCATGTGGCCGTGGAAGGGGGGTCGTCCTCTCCAGTGGGTGCTGCACCACTGGGATGGGGGCAAGATAGGGTGCCACTGGGGGTGCAGAATTTGACCCCATGTTCTTGTCTCTGCTCCTTCCCGTGCTAGCACTGGGGAGGAAGACATGTCGGTGCCCTGCTGCCAGCTCTGAGGATGGGGACAGCCATGCTCACCGTCCCCACAGCCAGACACCAGATCTGCGAGGCATTTCTGCTGACAGCTGGCTTCAGACAAGGCAGTGGGACAAGCAGGTGGGGGTCTCAGTGCTGATCCGGCAGAAGAAACCTACATACACAGAAATACTGACTGCGTGCAGCCAGTGCCAGCAGCTGGCCCCACCTGGCCGGAGGCTGACCCTGAGCCCCCGAAATCTGGAGGTGGGATGGAGAGCTGCAGTGCCCAGCACCAACAAATAGGACAGCAGCAGCCCCCGCTTGGAGGTTTTTCCCTTTAATGGTTTGGTTTTTGTTTTGTACATTCGTAGAACTGTGAACAATAAATAGTGTGACTGACCTCTGCTTCCCACCTGCCCTCCAGCTTTCTGCGGAGGCGGGAGAGGCCGTGAGCAATGCAGCCAGGGCTGCAGGCACCGGCTGCCACCCCGGCACCGCTGAGCAGGGTGGGTCCCAGCTTGGGGTGGTGGGATGGAGGGGAGGGGAGGCGACCTGTGTTCAAGCAATACAGCAGCTGAAAAGGGGGAAAGGTGGCACTGTCTGGTGGTCTGGGCACTGACCTCCTGCTGAAGTCCATGGATGATGGTCACAGAGCCCACTCCCCCACCTGTGTCTCTTGGGCACTCCCAGGTGCCCAAGATTTGCTGGGAGACACAACACGATGCTCGGGGCTGGAAGGAGATGGGGCTCCAGGGCAGGCAGAGGGACACAAAAGTCCTGATATTTCTCAGGGCCAAGTGGGCAGGAATGGATATCACAGGAAAACAGAGCTCCAGCTTCTGTGCTTCTCCCTGGGCCAGGGGCGAGGGGTCTGGCATGGAAAATGCACAGAGAAGCTGGTGTGGGGGAGAGAACAGGGAGCCCTGAGATGGGATGGGGAGATGCTGGTGCAGGGGAGAGCTGTGGGATGAAGGACATGGGAAGGGGTGGGGTGGCAGGATGGGCACGGGGTGACAGGGGCTCAGGGTGGCAGAAGAGGCTGGAGAGAGATGGATAGGCTTTTGGGGAGTGGGTAATGTGAGCAAGGGGCTTGGTATAGGAGAGGGCTGCTGTGCTGGTGATGTTATGGCACCCAAAGATCACAGCACTGTTCAAACCCAGAAAGAAGGACCCAACTCCACCTCTCCTGGGCTCCAGGATCAAGCATCCTGCACTCAAGCCCTGGGATTTCTTACAGTCAGGTCTCCTGATCTTCACTAGCCTTATGGAGCCAGGGCCATGCTGGGAAGCAGCAGGACATGACCCACCAGGAAGATGTGGAGCTGGCCATAGAAGGGCCATGGCGAGTGAGAAATAAACCCCACAGACAAGTTGCAAGCTTTGTTTAGAGAGCAATCTGGTGAGGAGAGTCAGCTTTTTCTGTTGTTTGGGTCCATCAAAGCACCTGGGAGCCCCACGGTAGCATTGTCCTCGTTGTGCCCAGAGAAGAGCCAGTGCCTACAGCTCCCGTGCTGGGCTGTATGGGTCACCTATTTGTGGCATTGCTTTCTGTCCCCTTTGGCTCTCCTCCTGCCCCCATCTGGGTTCTTCTCATTGTGGTAACGAGCAGCCAGGTCAAGTCAGTGGAGGCCCTGGCTGCTGGCAGGAGAACTCGCCATCTCTTGAACAGAGTGTGGAGGGAAAGAAAAAGGGCCAAGGAGAGCATGCTATACCCACCGTGCTAGTAAGAAGCCCAGGAAAGCCTGGCCCAGGCATGGGGACCTCCTGGCCAGAGCAGATGCTGCCCAGCATGGTGGCAGGGGACAGGGCGCTTGGCTCCCCACCTGGCTGGGGAGCAGCTGCTCGGGGTCATTCCAGCATGGGACAGGCCAGGTAGCCCCCTATCCCAAAGTCCCCTTGCAGCTGTTTTTCAGGTGTTTGTCCCTTGAGCAGTGGGGTTCACGGCAGCATCGCCTCACCCATTTTGCTGTCCCATTTAACAACATTTTTGGGAATTAGGAGCAGTGGGCAGGAGCTTGTGGGAGTGGTACCCTGCAGGGGCATGGGTCATTTTGAGGAACGTGCATCGTGTCTGCATGGGGAGAGGCCGAGGGGACAGAGGGAGGGAAGTTCATTTCTGTGGAAAAGGCAAGAGAAGGAGCCAGACACGGGAAGAGCTGTGGGCAGGAACGTGTCCCCACAGCCCAGCAGTCCCACGCATGGCAAGTCCTCATGGAGCCTCTCGGCAGAGGGCTCAGCACCCAAGTATGGAGCTGTGGATTGAGGCGAGGTGTCTCTCACCTCTTCGTGTCATCGTGGCTGGGAGGATGTTCTTGTGTGTACAGCGTGGAAAATATTTGTCCTCTGGGTGGGTCCATCTGGGCAACCGATTGCCTGCTGTGACCCTGAAGCCACCAGGAGACGAAGCAGCCACGGCTTTGCTCTGTTACAAGGGTGACAACCAGAACCTATTTGAGCACAACCACATCTGGACTCAGGCTTGGCCTTGCAGACACCCGTTTGTGGTCCTGCCCCTGTCTGCAAGCCACGGGAGCTGGGCTGCACAAGTCCCTGAATGTCTCTGATGAGAAGGGTGGACGAGCGTCCTGCTGAAAGCCCGGTGCTTTTAGCAGCTTTCTTTTCTTGCCTGCTAGTAACTTCCCATTCAAAGCAAGCTCCAGGACGGGGGAGCTGAGGCTGTTGAGCATGCAGAGCCCAGGAGGATGGTGGGGAGAGGGGCACAAGGCTCTTTTCTTGGGCCTTGTGGGGTCGGGCAGTGGCAAAGCTTTCAGCTGTGGGGAAGAGGGGGAGCGGAGAGGTGGGACAGGAGGAAGGTCAAGCATGAGGTGGCTAGTGAGATCCAGGAGCTTTCAAGCAAGGTGGGCTTAGGGGTCGGCATGCAGAGGGCTGTGGACACACACGGCGTCTGTCTCGCTGGGGAGGCCGCAGGACAGGGAGCGCTGCATGGCCCGGCAGCCCAGGGGCCCGTCCTCGGCGGCCACCGGGAGCTGCGGGCCCTGGGTGGCGCCAGATCTGCCGTCAGAGCAGAGCAGGACGCTGGAGTCTGCCTCGCACTTGGTGGTGCGGCTGTAGTAGGGCTCCATGACGTGCCGGAGCTCCAGCGGCACGCTGAGCGGCAGCACCTCGGCCTTGATCACTGCACCCAGGTGGTCCTCGGAGGAGGACGCCCGGAGGCTCTCGGAGCGGCTCATCTTGATCAGCAAGTCGATGGTTTTGTTCTCGGCCTCCAGGAGGCAGCTCGGCAGCCCCTCCTCATCTCCAGCATCACCCGTGGCTGTGCATTTGGTGAGGGTGCCCTGGTCTTTGCCGTGGAGCTTCTCGCTGGCCAGGCCCATATTGCATGGCTCCTTCTTGGCCTGCTGGCCCTTCTCCGGACCCTCGGAGGATCTCTTCACCGAGAGGTCCAGAGGCCCCTCGTGGGGTTTGGTGGCTTTCTCCAGTGCCTGGTGGATGTGGTAGAGCTCCCTTCGGATTTTGACTAGCTGGTCCCTCAGCTCTTTTTGCCCGGGAGTGTCCTCCTTCGCCAGATCAGACAGTTTCTTCTCCACCTCTTGGTACTCCTCTAAGGTTTTGGACAGGTCCCCGATAAGCACGGTCGTAGCCTCAGAGTCTGTCACGGTGGCAGAAGTCTCTTGTGGTCTGCTCTGCTTGCAGAGGCTGGGGTCTGGGCCAGCACCCCCCAAGGGCAGGACTTCAGAGTCGTTGCCCCTCTCCGGTTCCTCAGGCCAGCCTGCAAGGACATCCGTGTGCCAGTGATCCAGGACCCTGGGGATGTGGCCGGTGTTGGCCCTTGAACCACTGCAGGGGAGAAATGGATACGGTCACTAGGGAGGGCACTTGGAGGGGGATCTCTGCAGCCAGCCTGAGAACAGGGAAGAGGCAGGTGGAGACAGAAAAGCACGGAGAGCTTCTCCAGGGAAGGTTCCTCTGGGTGCCAAAAGCTGTGGTTTTGACCGTGACATTTTTCTTGGAGCCACAGCTGGACGTGCACAATCAGGGGAGGAACTGAAATTTTGTTAAAAGGAGCTGTGCACATTTCTAGCCCCGGGTAAAAGGAAATGTTTGGAAGCGTGACCCTCCCTCTGGGCTTTGAAACCAGAAGGCAAATCAAAGGAATGCAAATGTGGATGTTTAAAAATAGTCAACAATTGTTCCAGCAACTGTGGGACGCTTGGGGACCCCAGAGGAGATTCCCTGGTGCCTGGGGAGAGCAGGTCCACACTGCACAGACCCCACATAGCTTCTGGCTCCGTATGAGATGGGGAAAGCAAGGGGCAGCAAGGCGTGACACAGCCCAGGTGCCTGGACACACCTGAAGGCTGTTCAGGTCCTGGAGGGCTGAAAGCCTTGCCGTGGGTGGGAGCTGGCTGGCTGCTGGCTGGACCACCAGCATGGAGTGTGCTGAGCCCTTGGAGACTCACTGCATGGTCTAGAGGCAAGGGGTGGATCGGGGATACAGCAGGGTACGGAGGTGGTGCTTAGGGCCAGCCAGATGTAAGGAAGAGGCAGAAATCAGACACCTTACCTGCTCTGGTAGCTGAGTTTTCCAGGCGTCAGCATTTCAGGTCCTATCAAATCCAGATCACTGGAGGTAAGCTTCCTCTTCAGGTTGTTGCCCGCGGGGCTGCTGGTCTCCAGACAGGTCACTGCTGGCAACTCTGCCTTCCGGACGGCGCTGGGGACAAAAGTGCCGTCCTTCATCCCTGCCAGATTTTGGTAGATGTCAGTGGCCGGCTTTTTGCGTAGGTTGTTGAGGCCCAAGTCTGTGTTGCTCTCCTTCTCTTGGGACAGCCACTTCTCCTCTTCTTCCTGCCCCAGCATGGCTCCGTGGCTGAGCTCGGAGGCGGCCTCCTCCCTGCCGCTTTTGGGCCAAGGAAAAGTCGTTTTCAGAACCGGGACCTTCAGCAGCCCCGCTTTGGTTGGCTCACTGGGAGGTTTGGGCTGGGGAGGTGTGGGCAGGACGGAGCCCACCAGCTGCTGGGCCTCCGGCTTGCTGGAGGACATTTTGCCTTCGGTGGAGCTGAAGGTGTGCTCAAAGAGCAGGGGGTAGTAGAAGCGGGGCAGGAAGGCTGAGCGCTCGGGGCTCTGCAGGGGCTGGAAGTGGGAGGTGTGCGGGTGCATCAGCTGGGCCGTGGAGGCCAGGAAGGGCAGCTGAGCCAGGTGTGGGTGAGTGGTCGCGCTGTTGGCCACGGTGGGGCTCAGGTAGGAGAAGAGACTGGGGTTCAGCGGGTAGTTAATACCCAGCAGCGAGAGGTTGAGGCCCTGAGGTTCGTGGTAGTCACTGTACGCTGGAGGGGGGTAGCAAGGGATGATGTTGCTGTCAGTACAAGGTGGGGAGACCTCAGGTGTGTTCCTTCTTTGCCCATTTGCCACCAGTTTCCACTGCTCCATGAGGATCCCACTGCTTGCCAGGCATTTCTTTGGCACTTTGCAATGCTTTGGCTTAGCTTCTAGGTCTGGGGAGGCCATTTCCCTGCTTTTCATGACATGGTTCTTGAGGGAGAAGACATCCGTGATGATGAAGTCGGGCTCCACCTCCTTGCAAGGTTTGTCTCGCTTGTTCTTGAAACCAAAGACCAAAGTGTTCACTTCTGGTTCAGCTGGGTCACCTTGGCAACCCGCCTCTTCGTTTTTCTCCTTCTTCTCCCCCGCATCCATCTGCCTCAAGAGGCCAGCCACATCCTCCTCCTCCTCCTGGAACGGGCCGCCTTCTTCACCAGCCCCTTCAGCAGGCAGGATCTCCACGCCTGGCATCTGCTTCTCCTCGTGGCCATCCCTGCCAGGGGGCTGCTTGCTCCTCCCCGACCCTCCCAATGTGGCCGAGGAGTCGCAGGTCTCCGGCTCGTCCCGGTGCCCACGCAGCCGGGTGGCCTCGGTGGCATGCAGGAGCCGCAGCTCGGGGTGGAGCAGGTTGCCCTTCTTGTAGGGCCAGTCGGACTCGATGAGGAGGGAGAGGGAGTTCTTGCACAGGCTGTACTTCATGTGGTTGTAGAGGTGGGACTTCTCCATGCAGGTGAAGGGGCACTGGAAACACTTGTAGTTGTACGGCTTGCCCCATGGCCTCGGGATGTAGTGGGGCTTTTTTGGCTTCCTTTCCTTGTGCTTGTAGACAGAGGTCAGCTTGCAGCCCACGTCATCCTTGGACATGGTAGTGGGTACCTGGAGGCAGCTCCTGGTGAGAATGGAGGGGCTCAGCGCCTGAATCTCCCTGCACCTCCCCGGGGACTGCTGTGTGCCCTGGAAGGAGACAACGTGGGATCTGGTGAGCTGTGCAGCCTTGCCAAGTCCTGCCCGTGCACAGACGTTGTCAGAGAGGATGGTCAGACAGACAGACCTGCTGGGGAGAGGCAGACGGACTGACTTTAACCTGACATTGCTGCTGGATATGGACAGCCCCATCTCCAGATTGCCGAAGGCACCTGGGGCCATGCAGAGAAACAAGCTGGGACACTGGGGACAGCGTGGTCTGAGCCCAAGGGAGGCCCAAGGCAGGGCAGCCAGGACCAGAGCGGCCAGGGCAGGTTCAGGCGGCCGCTCCAAGCTGCCATGGGCACTTGTCCCCACCAGACTGGTGTGCACCCAGCCCAGCCCAGCCATAGCCTGGCTGCAGCACCCGAGGGCTGATTCAAGGTTGCAGAGTCCCGGGTATCCTTAGCATCCACAGGCACCCTCTGCTCATGGGCCCTCCTCATGCCCTGTGCCCCCAGGGACAGTGCCACCAGCCCTGCACTCAGGTGGTGGCTGTGCTGGGCTGGAGGATGCTCTCACGTGCTGGGGGCTCCTCCACGTTCTGCTCATCACCAGGACCAGCTGGCATCACCACCCACCTCTTACATGGAGCACAGCAAGAGCATTTGTAGGCCAGGATAGGGAAGACCTGCGGAGGACCCTTCCCACTCTCATACTGAGATCTGTCATCAGGCATCCTGCCTGCAGTGGGGACAGGGGGCAGGGAATGGGACTTGGGGACAGCACTGCATGCCCACTGTGCCAGTTGGAAGCTGACCCTGCCACTGAGAAAAAAAAATCCCTGTGCCATGAACCCATGTCCCCTACTTTGATTGGAACCTGTTGAAGCTCACAGGGGAGCAGCGGGTACAGAACTGGCCCATCTCAGCAGGATGTGCAGGCAGCGCTCAGGGCCTCCTGCCTGGGGGGGTCACCAACATGGGCAATAGCCCCCCAGCACGCCCAGAGCCCGTGGCTTGTCCTTGAGACCTCGGCCACCTGCGTGTGTCATGGCTGGGAGCTGTGGTAGCCAGGCGAGCAGAAGGGATGTGGAGGTGGCTGAGCAGGATGGGTGCCCTCCATGCAGCCACAGCACCTGGCCACATCCTGCCTGTTCTCCCCAGCATCACTCCTGGCTCCAGCCACCAAGCTCCGTGCAGCCTCGCGGGCCCTGGGCTGGGCTGTACCCTGTCCCCCCTCCCCATCAGAGGGCGAGAAACACGGAGCAGCCGAGTGGGAGCCGTGCCTCGTGCCGCACGTTTGCAGGTCAGTTGAACAAACACTTGCTGTTTATACACCAGAGGCAGATTAAATCTTTCCTGGGAGACTGGAACTGCTTGTTCCGTTCCTGTACACTTGGTCTTTCTCCTCCAACCCTGCTGCGGGATCCGTTCCCCCTGTATCTGGTGCTGTGGGGACAGCACGGAGCATGGGGACAGGGAGATGTGGCCACCCCCACTCCCAGCACAACGGAGAGGAATGGAAAGGGGGGAGCAGAGAAGATGGGGATGGGGTGGGAAAATGCCCCGCTTGAGAGCCAGGGGTCGGGGAAGAAGGCTCGGGTGCAGTGCAGGCATCCCCAGAGCTGGATCAGGCCCTGCGGAGCCGGGAGCCAGGCGTTGTGGCTCCTGGTTGCTGAGCAGTTCCCGCACCAGCAGATCTTCGTGGTCTGCTGAGTCTCGCTCTGCCACAACGCATTATTTCCAGTGGGCTGTCAGCTGCGGCCGTGCGGGGCCGTGCCTGGGGGCAGCGCGCGGCAGGGACTGTGCACCTGTGCCTGGGAATTGCAGCATCCCTGCTCTCCTCCCCGGGATGCGGGGAGGGGGGCACGGTCAGATGGAAGGAGTGGAGGGGCAAGGGGAAAAGAAAGAGATGGAGAAACAAAGGGAGCGAAGAAGGGAGAGATGCTCAGGAAAGAGATACGCAGTCTCTGGTGCTCCAGCGCTTTAAAAAATCTCAGACCCAGCCTGAGCTGCAGGGTTATAAGCGATCCATGCAACATTAAGGACAGCTGGAGTGGATCTCATCAACAGCCCACCCGGCTCATGCCTCTAATAACAACTGAAACAGATGCCCAGGATGTAGGGCAAGCATCTACAGTACTGCTCCAATTTTCCCCAAACCTCAGCCACCGCAGCTCATCCCCAGGGCAGACACGGTGCTTCTGGGGCACCCGCTGGTGACCCTCCATGAAACTACAGGGGCTTCTCTTGAAGCCTCGGGAATGTTGAGCCCCCAAAACATCCCGCAGCAGGGAGTTCCCTGCACACCGTGCTGCTTCCTGAGCTGGTTCCTCCCCCAAGTTCCCTTCGATGTCCCCCAATATTTCGGCTGCAGAAGACAGAGACCGCAGTCCCTGACCTCGTGGGGGGAGTCTGAGGCTTGCCATCACACCCCTGCTTCACCACCTTCTTTCCAGGCTGAAGCTGGACACAGGGCCAGCCGTTGCAGCCCTCTCCCCCCTTACATAGCCATATCCCAGCACCCTGCTCAGGGAAGGGAGAGACAAAAGCACTGCTGAAGTGGAGAGGGCTGCTTCAAAGAGGTCTTCACAGCATGTCCGTCGGAGAAGCCCTGCCACTGAGAACCTGCCCTGACGCCTGTCTTTGCAGACACCTCAGAGCTTTTCTGGCTGGAGCAAGGAGCCCACTCTCAAACTGCTGTCCTCCCTTTGCCCTCAAAGTCCTCCAACGCAGTGCGTAGGCTGCCAGGGAGCCACACCACCATGGAAATTGGTAGCCATCAGCCTTTCCCATAGCACAAGGCAAGGAATAAGAGCCATGGGAGAAGCGCTGAGGGTCCTGTGCTCTCGTGAGCTGGTTCCACCCTGCACAGCTGTCACCCTGTGTGTCAGGGACAACTGCAGGGCAAGACACATCCCCACACATTGGTGTCCAAACCGCTCGTGCTCCAGGGTCTGGGCATCGCCACCACCTCTGTGGTCCCTGCAGGGCAATTTGCCAGCAGCACGTCCTGCAGCAGGGAGCTGGCTGCCCAAATGGTGGTGCTCAGCAGGACGGCACAGCAGCTTTTCTATGGGATGTGCCACTTACCCTGATCCAGCCCCACAAACCGCCCCTTTCCTGCCATTACCCAGAACCCCCCAATTTGGGGCTTCCTGGGGGGTTTTATCCCATTTTCAGCAGTGCCGAGCCTGGAGCTGGAAGAGAGGCTTTGCAGGGAGCGGGTGGCAGCGGGGAGCCGCCGATCAATGCAAACCACTTTCCCTACACTACATGCTTTTGCTGCAGGGGCTACTTGGCTATTAGCGGCTATCGGGTCCTTTTTTGTTTTCATAGCCTGAGGTTGTGTGATTTGAGCTTTTAAGCGTTTATCAGAGGCTGGGGTGAGGGCAATTGGCCATGGCGAAGCAGCAGGCACTCGGACGAGGGGGGAAGCCTCGTGGGGCCCGGGAGCTCCCAACCTCCCTGAACCTCAACCCGTGTGGGGGCTGAGAGCTGAACTGCTCTTGTGTGCCATAAAACAACTGCGTGAGGCCATCCTTTGGGGTCCCTGTGTCAACAGATCTGGGACAATGCCCACCTGGATGTTTGCCTTCCTCCTGCTTGGTCTCCGCTGACAGCACTCATCTCTAAATATTTTTTTCACCTTTTTGCAGCCCAAACGGCTTTACAGGCAAAATGTCCAAACCCAATTGCCTAAAAATCTGGTTGCATTTGGTTCCCAACCTTTAGACTTCCAGCATTTTGGAGGATCTGGCGTTTCTGCTTTGGAAAGCTCATGTCTACGGAGAGCTTTTGGTGAGGGCCACCTGCAGCCCCAAAGCCAGTCCGACCCCAAACACCAGCCCAGACATGTGGTGGCTCCCAGACATGAGGAGTCTCGGTGAGCACTGCTGCCTTCTGGAGTGAGTCCTGCAAGCCCCATGATGAACCTGCTCCCTGCTGCATGCACGAGCCACAGCACTTTTGTGTACACAAGCCTTCCCTACTCCTGGGTCCAAATTTTCTCCTCCCTCTTGTGCCCTTGTTCAAGAAGCATTTCTACATCTCTCACCTCTCCTGAGCTCTCTGCCTCCAGCCTGGCCCCAAAAAGCAGCCGTCTCTCCCTGAGCCTCACTTAGCCTGAAGTCCCCCCGAGGCAACCCCGGCATGCCGTGGAAAGCGGCGTGGTGGCGAGCGTTCAACCAAGCGCCGGTGGGTCAGAGCCTTGTCTGCTGCCCTCCACCCGTGACACGCAGCTCACAGGCTCCAGGAGAGATGAGACGAGGCCGCGAGAGCCTCCAGGCTACTCCCCATAGAGGCGAGCGTGCTCCACCGCAAAAGGCTTTCCTCCCGCAGCCCTCCGTGCCGCAGCCCCCCAGGGCAGGAGGCAGGTCCTGCTGAGGAGATGTAAGTCTGTCTCTCCACATCACATCAGCCACCCGCACGAGCTCGTGTCTGGGCCCCACCGCAGGGTTTCCCTGCTTCTCCCTCCACCTCTGCTTCCACCTGCTCGTGGAGCCCCAGGAGAGCACAGGCACCCCGCCATGGATTTCGTGGCTCAATTGCACACAGAGCTGCAGATGTGAAGACAACATCAGTCTCCAGATGAAAATGTGTGGCTGAGTAGAGGGGAAGTGGCTGTGTGCAAGCCACTAGGGTCAGCAGTGTGGCTGGCACCCAAAGGCGTGCAGAGAAGGTGGTGCCCCCAGCTGGCATGGTGGGCAGGGGACAAGGACAACCATCTGGAGAGGGCTGGAGGGGTTGAGAAGCCCATGAGTCTGGAGAGGAAGGCACTGGCCAGCTCTCCTGTGTCATGCCTGTGATGTGCAGGGCTCCTGGAGGTCAAAACGGCCCCACAGAGTTACCCTGCCTGTTCCCAAGGGCTGGAAGGCTGCTTTGATGCAACCTTCGTGCTTGGTGTGATCCTTGGAAGGTTCCCATAACTTCTTTCATTTTCTGTGACCTCTGAGGTTTCTTTCTCTGCTTACAGGTTTCTTCTTCTCTCGCTGGCCTGATGTGAGGTCTGACAGCCCCATGTTGGTGTCCCACAGCCTGGGACCACCTGCCCTGGGGATGTCCTCGCAGCCTTCCCCCTGGCCCACCTCTGGGGCTGGTGGTCCATCTCTATACTCTTTATGAGCCCGGGTCCCCACAAGGCTGGGGACACAATGCACCCCACCACCTCCCCTGCAGAGCAGTGAGCTCTGTCCTACAACGGGGTGCATTTCATCACCCCTGGACCCTCCAGAAGGCCCCACAACCTTCTGAAACTTCTGTGGTCAAGTCCCTGAGCACCAATACTAAGACACTTTCTCCTCCTTTTCACTTTCCACGTACCCTTGCCCATTTCACTCTCTTTAAATGCACTGGGAATGGGAGGGTAAGAAGTGGAGGAGATCTCCTCCTTCCTTTGCTTTTTCTGGGCTGGCAGAGGGCAGCTCTCACAGTGTCACCTAAGGCACCCCAGAGGTGTCTCCTTGTCGATACAACCCTGCTCACACCCCGTGCTTCAGCCAGCTCTCTCCCACGAAGAACCTGCTGTGCTTGTATGATCTGCTCATGCGTCCTGCTCCCCCGAATCAGTCTCCATTTAACAACCAGAAAATTCACCATATTCCAGCTCAACTCCATGCAATCTCCTTTGAGAACTGGGGCACGAAACCTTCACCCCTCCGCTCGCAGCCCACCTTCTGCCTCGCAGCCCAACTTCCTTCTGCTCCTGCATGCGTCCATTGCTGCACCCTCACCTCCTTTCCCTCTGCTCCAGGAGAGGCTCTCCACGCATGGACATTGCAAGCACTGCCCTCAGCTTTCCCCATCCCAGCCTTTCCGTCCCCATTTGATGCTTCCTGCTCTCTTTAGGATCTTTCCCACCCTCGTGTCATGCATCTGGCTCCACGGCTGCCTCACACCCAGACGTGCTCCTTGCCTGCCTTATGGAGACCACAGCAAAGACCCTGCTAAATCCCATAAACATCGCATCTCTCCCCTATCCAGAGAGCCCCTTTTCTCCTCACAGCAAGTAAATCCACCCTGGCTGTGCCCGGGCACCCTCTCGGCATTCAGGAGGCTGGCAATATTCAAGGCAGAAGGTGAGGGGGGTGTGGGAGGTGATGCTCCAGCTCTGCAGCACGCAGCACGGACTGCAGCACCAGCCTCAAGGGCAGGGTCCGGTGCAGTTTGGAGACCACATCCCACAAAATCCAGCCCAATCTCCTCCAGCTGCTGAATAAATAACGGAATGGCAAGTGGTGCTCTGCTGTCTGAAGGGGCTGTGGGAGCAGAGAGGGAAGGTGTGGGCCGGGAGGGACCGACCCTGCTGGAGGTGCAGGAGATGAAGCAGCCAGGAGCATGGGATCACCCTGACTCCGGGCCAGCAAGGCGGGGACACCCCAAAGAACTTTCTACAGAATTAAAATGAGTCTTTTCCCGGGGGATAATGTGCTGGAAGTGCTGTCTGTCAGCAGAGAGCACCAGGGGACACGGCGCAGGCAGGGAATACCTGTGCAGGAGAGGTGGCACCGCTCCCCGCAGCCGCTTTGCGGGCGGCTCTCCCCCAAAACGCACATTTAGTCTCGGGCAGGAACATTTGCAGTGCTGCAGGCCACTCGCTCCCCTGGAGGCAGCAGCAGCCGCTCTGCTCCTTGGCGGGGCCGTTGGGTCTGTGTCAGCGTGGATGAAGGCAGCTCCCTGCTCCCTCGGGGCCGCCCCGCTCCCAGCTCCCAGCTCCCAGCCCGGACCCCGCGCCCTCGGCATCGCTGGGGCCCAGAGGTGACCCTGCCTCCAACAGCGACCCAGCCGGGTCTGTATGGCCAAGTAATGACCGGGAAGACTAACGGCCTGAGGCAGAGCCACTGGGGCTGGATGCTGGGTGTTATTAACTGGTGTAAAGCTGGGAAGGCAGCTTTTTAACCTCTTGTGTGCCGTGGGACCACAGGAAACGGCCGTGGAGCCGCATTTTTGTGTGTCCAGCACCGCATGTCGGCTCCGGAGGGGCCATTTTGTGCCTCCCTCCTCCAACCCAGGGTTGCACCGCAGCACTGCTGGGCTCTGAAACACCAGAAGGGGTGAGAAAACCCAGGGGCAGTGCCCCAAGCCTGCCCGTGTCAGTCCTGGGCTTTGCCACTGCTGATACACATTTGGGATCTACCCACCTCATTTCCTTAACCCCCTTTTTTTTAAGAGCCTGAGAATGCTCTGTGCTGTGAAATGCTCTTCATTACATGATCCATTGATTTAATTGTCAAAATTATTGCAAACATTCATTCTCTGGTATGAATTCTCTGGTATATCTCTATTCGGCACCATTAAACATCGCAGTAACTAACCTTCAAAATTCAGCGGCTCAGCTTAGTTTTTGCTCCCGTTAGGAAGAATTTAGAGGGAAAAAGATGGGTAATATGGATAATATTGTCTTACTTCTAAGTCTCATACCTTCCCTCCATTTGTGTTTGTCTTTCACGATTACAAACATTTATCACATCTCCAAGCCTAAAAAAAAATAATTGCTCTTCTTGATTTTTCTGTGATCACAGAGAGGAAAATGCAGTCCTTGGGAAAGAGCACGCCAAATGAATCCGTGCCCTGTGCGTGCCCAGCCTGATCACCGACACATTGCTTCGCTTCCCAGTCGGGAGCAAAGTCAGCCCTCCGCAGCACGCCACACGGCAGCGGGGAAAGCGTCCAAAATCCGCCACAAACTTTCTATTGTAAAAGACTCGCGTGAGCAAATTCCCGGCAAAGGCAATTGGACATGTCATTAGGAGAGCAATCCAAGCAGAAAGGCCCCATATGACCTCCCGGTGCCGAGCGCCTTTAATAAGATGGAGCGGCAACACTTTGCAAAAATTTCGGTGGCTGGATCAAAGAGCAGCGCTTTGAAATGATTTAAGCCCCGTGCCGAGCGGTGTCTTTCCCCGCAGTGCCCCCGTTCCTACAGTTCGCTCAGCCCTTTCCCAGCGCCCACACATCCCTCTGGCACCTGAGCCCCTGCTCACGCTGCCGGGCTCCCCGTTTTCCTTGGGCTGATTTCTGGGGGCAATGCAAACCGGTGGGATATGGCAGCCTTCGCCTCGGGACAGCTTCCCCCTCTGGGTCCTCGGTGGGGTGCTGTCCTCGGGGTCACCCCTGCCCCTCGGCCCCCTTGTCCACCAACCCCTTCCCGCCCCAACGGGCCCCGAATCGGCAGGACTTACAGCTCAGCCCGCTCCCCGCCTGCGCTGAGCGTCCGGCTGGGCCCCTGCTCTGCTCTGGGACGGAGAGGAGCGGGGCAGGTGCCTGCGGATGCTGCTCCCGAGCATTTACAGGGCTGTTTGCAGACAACATCAAACTCGGGAACAGAAGCGCGAACCCAGGAGTCATTCCCCCCCCCCTCACCATCCCTCCCCACCCTCTTGCTCGGTCTCATTTGTACCGATTTGCCCCGCAGGCTTCTTTCTGATTTGCCATGGCCCTGGCAGAGCTGCGGCCAGGGAGGGGGAGCGGCCAGGGGCTGGCGTGGGGCTGTGTACCGGGGCTGGGGAGGGCGGTGGGGAGAGGGACAGGCCAACAGGAGCCCGGCTTGCCAAAAGCAGTTCAGACCTAGAAACAGCTTTAATGCGCGCAGACGGAGCAGGCTGGGAGCAAAACCAGCTGGGCTGGAGGAGAACGTGCTCGGGAGGCAGCGCGGCACACTGGTTTGGGGCTGGGTGCGTGAGCAGCTCGGGGCCGGCTCCTCGCACCAGCCCTCGCCCCTGTGGGGTGGTGTGGGCAGCCCTGGGTGCAAAAATTCCCCTCCTGGCGTCACCTTCTCCCATCGACACACGATGGGCAGGGTGCCAGGCTGGCTCTCTGCGGCATTAATCATTTACCTGCTGCAGCCCGTGCCCTGATGCCTCGTGCACCGTGCCTCCAGCGGTGCGAGATGACCCCTCTGTGCAGCCCCTTGTACTGGGACAGCCCTGCCATCATCCTAGATCTTGTGCCCTGGGACCCCTGTGCATAGTTTAATGCAATTTCTGAAAATCCGACCCTCCCCAAACTGTCTACTGCTCTGGCCTGGCTTGTCTCTTTGGGGCCGAGCGAGGGAACCCTGCATCCCCTCTCGCTGCTGACCCACAGGCTCCCCATCACCGGGCTGTGTCCTCGGCTCAGTATTTTACAGCTCAGCAGGTCTCTGGTGCCATTACCGGGTCTGGCACCGTGCACGGCGGGCACAGCAGCGCGGGGACCTGCAGCTGTCCCTGCTGCCCCCTCGGCTCCCCGCTCCCTGCCTTCGCTCTTGTCCCCGAGCCGTGGCGGGGACGCAGCCCTTCCCGGGCGCGTAGCAGGCAGCCGGCCCCAATCTGCCGCGGCACAGGGCCACCTGTGCTGGCTGCCCATGCCATCTGCGCGCGGGAAGGTCGGGGACAGCCGGCTGCCACCCCCCACCCCGGGCCAGTGAGCAGAGGGACAGCTTGGGGCGGCTCTGGGGCACGGCTGCCTCCCCGCACCCCAGGGTGCCGGCACCTGGTGAGGGGAACGGCGACAGCCCCCATGCGAGCCTCTCTGTGGGTCTGCAACCATGGGAGCGGTTTGATGGGGTCTGAGCCCCCTGGGGGTGCTGGATGCCAGCCAGCAGAGGGGACAGGGACGGCTGTGGTCTGTCCTCTTGCCTGTCCCAGCTCGGCATCCCAAGAGCTCCTGGCCGAGCCGGGCACCGGTGAGTTAATTCCCAGCCCCACGGCGCTGCGGCAGTGGCTGCCCGCTGCTGGCCAGCACACTGGCCTTTGATGAGATGATAACAGAGCCCGCCCGGTGCCTTGCTACAGGTCGCCGGAAACTTTTCTTCGTCACCAGCTGCTGGAAAGGTCAAGGTGTCCTCCTCCCCGTGCTAATCCTGGCCCCTGCCCTTTTGCTGCCGTACGCTGGACCCGGTCGAGATGTCTCAGTGCAGCCGCATCCCCGGGGTGCGTTGGGAGGGCTCAGGGCTGGGAGCAGTGCGGGGTGATGTGGCTGGGGTTCCCTGCTCTGGTCCCATGGGGTTTGAGCCCATGGGGTGCCCGGTGCTAGGGACACAAAGAGGAGCACAGGTTGGGGGAGGTCCCTGCACCAGCCCTCACCCAGGGCCCTGTCCTTCAGCACAGCTGTGTGGCAGCCTCCCTGCAGCGGCCAGGCCAGCACCAGTGCCAGCAGGGAGAGTCAGGGGGTGCTGGCAATGATGCACAAACCATCCCACATCTTCCTGCTGCCACCCAAAACCAGGGAGCAGAAAGGGACCTCTCCCCTCCCCATGGACAACAGGGCAGGATAAGGGGATTCTCCCTGAAAATTGCTCTTTGCCCAAACACAGCGTTGTTTTTTTTCCCCCCTAATTCTGGAAAATGCCCAAACCTTCATCTCCAGCCTCTCCCGGGGGATGCTCGTGCAGCTGCGGGGAGCAGTCGGTGTGTCAGTGATGCTGCTGGCCGGGCAGGGACCCGCAGGTTTGCTGCTGCCCCGGGAGCTGTCGGAGCCCAGCTCAGCACACGTAGCTCCAACGGGGCCCCAGAGGTGCTCGGGGCCGCAGCTCGGGGTGGCTCTGCCCCATCCCAGCCAGCTCAGCCTGGCACGGGGCAGCAGGGCCGTGGGGCCGGCAGGAGGTGCCCAGGAGGAGCCCAGCCCCAGCCTCCCCTTCCCTGCCTTGCCCCGACTGCATGGCGCTGAGAGGCCTGGGCTGGCTGTACAAAGCCCGGCCTTCCACAGCTCTGGGCCAACCTGAAGAGGCTGAAGAGAAGCCCTGGGGAGCTTTCTCATGCCTCTTTGTTCGTGGAGCAAAGATATTCCCAGCCCCGAACCTATATAGATTGGCCCTTAAACTAAAACAACCTCCGGGGACCAAAGAAACAAAAGTGGGTTTTGGTTGTGTTTTGTTTTGTTTTGCGGTGTTTTGTTTCCTGCGCAGACAGCCTTTGCCCAGGAGGGGTTAGCATGAAAAATGCATGTGGGGATTGGGGGAATGGGGGAGCGCGAGGAAGCAGCTATCGATCAAGCAGCTCTGAAAGCCACACAGCTGTGCCAGCCCCGCTGCCGCCGCTCGCTGCTGTGCCGGGGCTGGGGGCCGAGAGGTGCCGGCACCCAGGGGCAGCCGAGTGCCTCCGCAGCCCCTGCCCGCCCCCCAGGCGGGCTCCTTTCGGGTGCCTTCTCTCCTCCTGTCACTTGCTGCTGCCCCCGGGTCAGATCTGCAAGGCTGGGGGGGCTTGGTGGGGGACATCCCCTGGGGGACCCCAGCTGTGCTTGCCTCTCCCCATGGAAAAATCCCCTCCTGCACACATCAGAAGGGGGCTCAGGCCCTTTTCCCAGCTTGGCAGTGGGATCTGGGGGCTGTTTCCCCAAGCAGTGCCAGCACCATAAGGACCTAAAACCCAGTGAGTGCTTTGCCTCCTGTGCCGACCAAGACCCGTCCGCCAGCCCCGCTGCAGCACTTCAGCGGCTCCTTGCACGTAGCAGGTCCCCAGACCCAGGCTGGAGCTGGGTCTGTGCCACGGGTCCCCTCGGTCACAGCATCAGTCCCGTGGGACCGGTGGCAGGGAGCAGCGAGGGGCCAGGAAGGGAAAAAAATCCCCACTGATGTCCATGCTTCTCCCTCTTGGTGGACAGCGAAGAATCAGCACTATGGGTTGGGGTTTTTAACCCCTCTGAGGGCAAGCAGAGCTTTTGCCAAAGCCTGAATTCTCCCACAGCAGGGCAGGCTGGATATGGGAATTGCAGATTGTCAAAGGGTGTAACACAAGGTTCAGGGCCCCAAAATCTCTGCTGTGGCACCCTGTGCGGCATGTGCTTGTCACCCAAGCGTTGCTTGGCTGACTTTGCAGAGGGGAAGGTGCTGCTGCTGGCAGGGCACAGAGTGAAGCCAGAATGGCAGAAGAAAGAGGGTCGGAAAATCTGAGAGCATCTGCCACCATGAAGGGCTTTAAAAGCTGGAAACACCAGCAGCTCCCCCCTTCCACAGCTGCACGCAGCTGCTGTCCTCTGATGTCCCGCAGACAGGGACCAAGCACGAGCGGGGGGCAAGGGGCTCCCCAGGACTTCCCAGTGGTGCTGAGCTGTGGAAGGGAATTGGATTTCCACCTATGGCCAGGAAAAGTTCCCGGCAGCAGGGGGATGCTGGAGAGTTTGGCCCAAATTGATGACACCGCAGGACGCCCCACATGGACTGCTGAGGTCCCACGAGCCCCCGGCACCCCGCAGGTGCCATCTCCTGCAGTGTCTGGGTGTCCCTGTCCAGCAGGGTCCTCCGAGTCCCCTCTCGACAGTGCAGCTTTAATTATGATCTAATTTCTGATTGCCCAACAAAGAACAAGAAATGCCATCCCTGCCTGGGCAGGCACAGGGCTGTGCAGCACAGGCTGGCATCGCGCGGTGAAGTGAGCAGGGGGGGAAACTGAGGCACAGGAGCATCCCCTCGGGTTCAACTTAGCCCCCTCTCCTTTTTTCCACTCACACAAATTTTAGCACATATAAACAGAAATCCACAAATGTATTCAATTTAACCTTTCTGCCCCTCTTTAACCAGTTCGCAATGACAGCCGCCTGCCTGGGACCACGGCAGCTTGCTCAAGTTCCTGGAAGTTCACCGAGGTTTCCCAGCCCCGAATGCAGCCCGGGCTCCTCAGCCCCCACCCCGCGGTCAGACACAGCCAAAACCCCAATGAACAGCAGAAAAAGAAAAAAGAAAAAAAAAAAAAAAAAAAAAAAAAAAAAGCAACAAGAACTCTGCACGAGCATCGAGACCGTGTAGCTGTTGCTAGGAATATCTGCCATTCAGCAGGGCACAAACTATCCCAGGCACGAAGTCTGTTCCCCCCCGTGTGAGAACAGCTACACGGCACAAGGAAAGCCCCAGCAGGTGCTCTGCAGGGACCCCCCCGCGCCCAGACAGACAGACAGACACTGGGTGCTTTGTTTGCTTCGCCGTTTAACCGCGTTATCTCCAGCCCACATCCCCCATTCAGCCCCAGCTGGGAACAGTTTCCTTTGCAAAGGAAATTCCAGCGCAGGAAGGTGAAGGCATCCAGGCAGGCGCTGAAGGATTCAGGCTTAGGAAAAAAAAAAAAAGGAAAAAAAAAAAAAAGGAAAAAAAAAAAAGTGCTTTTTAAAGTTGTTTGCTCTTGTTCTGCTCTGTTGGAAAAGGCAGGGTGCAGGGAGCCCCGATGCCTGGAGATGTCCCAGAGCAGCGCGGGTGTCCCAGGCACAAGAAATGGGAGCGAGCGGAGCTGCTCGGGATGCTCCGCAGCTGACGGCATCTGCAGGGAGCAGGGCTGAGCCTGGGCTCTGCCGCACACCCGCTCCTCACCTCCTCGGCTGACTCGCACGGGCACGGAAAAGGATTAACCCCCCCCCCCCCAGAATCACACCCCGACCCCAGAAGTGCTGCTGCTGGCACGAGTCCCTCGCACCTTCCCCTTCCCGAGCCGGGCTGCAGGCGAGGAGCCGCGGGGACTCACCTGCACGAGGGCTGCTCTCCCGGCCGCCGCTCTGCTCCGCCTGATGTTCGCTCTGTGGAAGTGGGAAGCGTTTTAGATCGTGCAGTAGGTTATATATTGTCTGCAAGTCTGGCCCTAGGGCGTCCATCCGTTGGTCCTGCTCTGCTCCTGCCCCTATATGGGAGGCAGCATCACATGCTGCACGGCTCCCAGCTATCTGCCTGGCCGAAGGGGAGACGGAGAGGAGAAAGGGGGAAGAAAATTAAAAGGATCTTCATCAGCACGAAAGAGACAGAGAGAATTTCTCAGTGCAAAACCCACCAGCCAGAAATCCCTGCCTGACCCGAACTTTCCCCGCTCTCCGTTTGTGATCGTGGCTCCCAGCGGCCCCCTTTCATGTGCTCTTCAAGGCCTCCAGATGTGAAGGCGAGCTCGCCTTGATCCCGCGCCTGCCTCGCCGCCAGAGCAGGTGAGGGGCCGCAGACTCACTTTCAGGCGCTCCGACTGCAAAATATTCGCATTGCCCCTGCCTGCTGCACAGCTGGGGCCACCGGGCTGCACCCGGGGCTTTCCAACCATCCTTCCCCAAGCCCGGGTCCTGTGGCTTCAGGGCCACCGAGCTCCTGGGTGGACCTCCTGGTGCACCAGGAGGAGCCCTGGGACCGAGGCAGCCGCCTCCACCCGCCCGAGGTGGGGGGCACCTCGGGGAGCACTGGGAACAATGGGAGGCAGCTGCACCCAGTGTGTTCCAGGGGGTCCTGGAGGGTTGAGGACGTTTCTCCTCGAGGGCAAGTGCCCTCTTCCATCCCCAGCCTCCCCTGCAGCCAGGGGCCACACCAGGTGGTGCTGAGAATGGTTTCTCACAGGCACAAAACCCCGTTTTACGTTATTCTCCACCAAGTTTCACCTGGTGGCTTCTCTGCCCTTGAATCATTTCTCTGTCCATAATTACCGGATCCAGTTTTTCTTATGAATGTGGTATTTTGAATGTGGTATTTTTTTTTTTATTTTTTATTTTATCTTGTTAAGGCTCAAAACCTAAGCATTTTTCATGCAATATAAGGTTTGTTTTGCTCCCTTCTCTTTCACTGTCTCCCCTTTCCCCAGTAGCCCAGCCGGGACGGGCTGCTCTGCCATTCCTCTGCACACAGGGGCCGTGGCCAGTGACCTGATGGTGTGCTCACCAGGTCTGAGATCCTGCCCACAAACCTGTACCTTCTTCTCACCTGCAATTCCACTTCCTTGAAAAATACCCGGGGAAAAAAAACAGCTTTGTGCTGCTGTGAGAGGAGCACAGACCTTTCTCAGGCCACCTTCTTGTGGCTGCTGCTGGTAGCATTTGACTGGGAAGGTCCCATCTCGGGTCAGACAGCACCATTAGGGACAGCTTGATGAAATGGTTCAGGTGAATTTTTCTGTATGCGAAGTGGGGAGTTCTCCTCATGAGGGAAATGCTTTTTTCTCCTTAGTTTCAATGACATTTGGGTCCATTTCAACCTCTTCAGGCTTCTGACGACTCTTCCAGCAATCCTGAACGTGCAGTTCTTATGCTGAAGTTCCTTGCTGCCTCCTTACTTTTCCTGATACTTTGCCACGGTGGAAGATGTTGTGCCAGCTTTCTCACTAGGTGAATGCTCCAACCTTCCTCCAGGAGGACCAGCAGGAGCCTCCATCCTGTGCGGATGCTGGCTTGGCATGAGCTCCCACCGAGCCCAAAGTGTCCTTGCCCAGATAACAGAGCTACATTCGGCTTTAAAGCTCAAAGCCAACGTACCTGGAATGCAAACACCCTGTGTCCATAATCCTGCTGCCCATAAAGTGCATTTATGCGCTGTGAACAGCTGCACAACCTTCATGGCTAGCTTAGTGGGAGATGTGATTGCTGCTGCTGAAGGGCCCAGGACCTGGTACAAACTCACACACCTTCTGGCTGTCTTCCTGGGCGTGCTCCTACACAAATGTGTCCCTGCAGCTGTGTACACCTTCACTGCTGTTTGCTTATAGAGACTTGGGAACGGGATGCTTGTGCAGACCTAGCCAGGCACTGCCGGGATGAGAACTTCACCAAGAGTCACTAAATACAGAGAAATCATGTCTGGTTCAGAAAGTCTCAGGGTATGTCTAGTTGGATGCTTGAAAGGTGAAGTCTAGTACACGTTTACTCTGCTTTTTTGCTCTTCTCTGTGTTTCTATTGCCGAACACCACCCAGGAATCACATGAGAAGGGCTTTTGGCATGACCCTGTGCAGTTACTGGCTTCAATAAGGCTCAGATGCTGAACACGAGGGAGACGTCTCAGGGCAGTTTCAGTTCCAGAAGACCCTAGACAATACTCTCCAGCTGTACTTCAAGCTTTCTGTTTCCGTTTGGGAAAACCAATTCCCTTGGCCACAACCTCCCTCAAGTCACCTGTACAGTGGTCAGCTGTTCATATCCATTCTTCAGGAGGAAGGTTTTTCTGTTTGAGGACTAAAGGCAGGACCAGTTCCCACTCCCATTGAGTCAAGCATCTGGAAGATTTTGTCCTTCTGCCTGGAGCTGAAGACTGTTTCCACTGCTTCTCTTTGTCCAACTGAATGTCCCACTAAAAGGGCTTTGTTGCAGGCTCTGCAAGGTGTTGCAAAATCTGACTTCTACGTTTCAGTGCTTAGGACAGGTATGGGTGGCCTAAACCTAGAGCCATGAACCTCAGCCTGGCTAAGGGCAGGGGGCTGAGTTCCCAAAGGAACCAGCCTTGCCTAAACCTTGCATTTCAGCTGGCTTCAAGCTGGTGAGATGAACCTGCACAGGAGAGCTGGGAGGAAACCCTCTGCTTTGGGAGGGATTTTCCATGTCTCTGTGACCCCATCCTGTGGGGGTCATACGTGATAGAGCCCATCATCGGTGGTGGAGACCATCTTCAGAGATGGAAATCACCATGAGTGATGGAGAAGACAGAGGCCTGGAGGGGCTGGTGCTGTGAAATCCATCAGCTTTTGCTGTGAGAGAGGAGCTCCGGAGGCTGGAGGCAGCTGCTCCGGCAGAATGAAACCCCACGTCCCTCCCTCCTGCGATTAAAAAGGAGGAAAAAGGGAACAGAGCAGCTCCGCTGGTGACCTTTCCCTCTTGCAAATCTCAGCCTGCCTGACTTCATACGCCGGCACCAGGAGCAAACAGCCGGGCTGGGACCTGGCAGGCCAGTGGTGGCACACAACCACCCGAGGAGCCTGGCCGTGTGTGTGTGTGTGCGCGAGCGTGTGCGCACACCGGCGTGCTTGCTTTCTTCCAGCCTGCAGGCTGCTTCGGGGAGGGGGGGAGCGGGACGGGTGAGCTTGCCAGCTTCTCCCGAGGTCCACTGAGAGGTGTCTGTAGGGCTCATCTCGAAGAATGTCAGAGTGCATGTGCTCCGCGAGACGGCCTTTCAGAAGGCATCAGTCCCGCTGTCACGCAGCAGACCACAAATCGGGAGTGACAGCTGTCTCCGTGTGCACCATCCATCTGTGGCAAATGTGTCAGCTAGCTGAACACTCCCGAGGAAACTGCTACGGAGCCGGGGAGAGGAGGAGGAGAGAGAGAAAGGGGGAGTGAGAGAGAGGGAGAGGGGAAGAAAGCAGCAGCAACAGGGGTGAAGACCGGCAATGAGCAGCTCAGCAAGGCCGAGGGTCCCAAGTGTTCTTGGAAGACAGAGGCAAGGGGCTGCTGCGCAACGGGCACCTCCACTGCTCCGTGGAGGTGCCCAGTAAAAAACAGCCCTTTGCCCTCGCCATCCAAGAACCTCAAAGCTCTCCACAAACATGAACGAGGCCATGAAGCTGTCTCAGCAGGTGGTAGCAGCGATAACAGTGTCACAGTGACAATGGACTTGCTGAGACCGTGCTGAAGGTGCAGGTCTGGGAGGAGGATGCAGTCATCCCCAGCCAAGGAACGGGGCAGGCACTGAGAACACGGTGAGACAGCAACTCAGTTCCCTCTTCTCCTTCCACACATAGCAGCTTCCCCTTTTCTCTTCTCTTCCCTTCTTGTCCGTTCTCTCCAGCCGAATTTTTCATCCTGGGTGAACTTGGCAAATCACAGGCAAGGGAAGTGCTGCTGTTTCACAGTCCCTCTGGAGCAGGAGCAGTACGGTTGGCAGAAAGAAGTCACAGCTTCCCTTTACATGTACTTTCTCCACTCATCCAGTTCAGTCTTTCTTGGAGAGGTAATTTATTGAAATTGAAGAAACTTGGTACCTATGGACCCTTCACTCTTTAGGTAAAACCTATTGAGATTCCCTAACGCAAATTTACCATGGGCACAAACCAACCTTGGGATTGTTGTACCAACTCTGGAGAGCTACCAACTAAATCCTGTCTTCCTTCCAGCAAGCTCCTTGGGATATGATGCGTGTGATCCCAGAAACCAAGGAACTGGAAATCCCGGTCTACTGGTCATAGCCCCCCCAGCAGAAACCTGTCTTGTCACCATCCTGCCTTGCAAATTAGCAACAAAATGAGCTCCTCTGTAGCTTAAAGGCCAGTCTTCATTTCTGGACAAAAACCAGGTGTAGGCGGGCAGAAGACTTACCTCTTTCTGGTGGAGGTAGGAGGACAGAATTAGAAGGGTGTGTAGGAGATCGAGCTCTGTGTCTGCTGCTGTAGTTGCACCAGTTTCCCATCCCAGGTCCCAGAGTTGGCGCAGACTCCTTCTGGAAATCCAGGGAGACGTCCTGTGCTCCAAGTGACCACAAGGCACTTCCTATGCTCTCCAGCACTTTCAAACATTCAACATCAGGAACCAGGAACTGCAGCAAGCAGAAGCTCATTTTTGCTTTAAAATCACCGGAGTTTCAAGGAAAACTTTCCAACTAAAGAGGCGTGAAATCCCTGGCACCAGTTAGAAGGAGCTGGACATGTCTCTTACATCTCGGCACTGGAGAGAAAGCCCCAAGGTGCAGGCAGTGACATCTCCCACTTGGCAGGTGCTGCTGGGTGAGCTCAGAGGATTGCACAAAGTCACACGAGATGCTGAAAACTGCAGCTCACAGCAGCTCGTTAGGTGTTGATTGAAATAGTGGGGTAAGTGAAGTAACATTCCTGATGGATCTGAACAGTAACCCCTGTGGTCTTGCTTATTTAAAACATCACTCAACACCAAAGCAAGCAATTGGCGTAGCTATAATCACCTGTCTAGGACTCAAGAGCTTGTCAGCCAACAAAGGCAGAGGAACGTGTTTCTGTAGGGGAAGCACAGCAAAGGTGCTTGGATAATTCCCAGCTGGTTTCCCACACGTGGGCTGGTGGGAAGGAGAATTGCACTAAGAGGTGCCTGGGTCAGGTCAGTGACTGAATGACAGATCAGGGAGGGGGTTCCCAGCAGTGCTGAGTCCCTCATTAAGAACGGAGGGGACACATAATTGAAAAAGCAAAGCAAGCTACAGGAAGGCTAATGCTGTATTTCCTATTTAGCAGTCAGCTAGGGACAGTTGGAAATCGGGGCAGATGAGTTAAAGAAAGCTGTGAATTAAAAATTATTCAAGGAAATGTGGGAAGGTGAGAGCAGGACCAAATATAGCCCTAGAGTAAGATGTCACAAGTAAACACAGCACCGTGAATCAACCCTTAAACAAACGGCTTCCTCCTGAGGTGGTAAAATTAATAATATTCAAGAATTGAGAGGTCTGGCGAGAAGTTTATCCTGACTAAAAGAATGTTGCTTTCAACTAACAGCACTCTGTGGCTGTTTCCAGCTGCTCACTTCTGAGCTCAGATAACAGCGAGTGCCCCACTGCTCCCGGCTCCACCATGGCCATCTCCGTGTCATCACCTGGCCTCGATAACATATACAGGGTAGTTTGGAAGTTTGGAGTCCATCCCTCCTGGGGATGGATGCCTAGCTTCATTAACACTGGATTTTTTTATTATTTTTATTTATTTTGCTGTTGTTGCTGTTCTGAAGCAGCATGGGCTGGGTCTCTGCAATCCTTGAGCAGAGAACAGAGCAGCAGAGGGGAGACGCTGCCTGAAAGCTCTTGCAATTAATAAAGCTCCTGTCTGACGTGTGCTGAATTTACTTGGGGTCCCCAGCTCTCCTACAAGCTATCGCACTCTGACTGCAGCTTCTCTGACTGCTGGGCCCACGTTCAGTGGCAGGAGTGCCTCATCCTCGCCCTGCATTCATTTTGACCAAGTACAAATGATTGTGTTAGGGACAAGACACAGGAGAGTTGGGCTGGACTGAATCAGTGGGATGCTGCTCCCAAAGGTGGCTCCCAAAGGTGTTTCACAGAATACTTATGCAGATTTTCAAAGGACTCCCAAACCAGCAGTGGACGGCACCTTAATCTGAAGAACAGAGCGGAAGGATGAGGCCAGTGCAGCAGCACTGAAGAGGAAGGGTGCCCCTCAGATCAATAAAGTGAGAGCTGCTCTAATCAAAGATCTCTGGGACACCAAAATTGAGCAAAGATCTGGGTAGTATAAAATTGAAAGCTGAAATCTTCACTCTGATTGCCTGAAGCTGCTCTACCTTGTACCTACCTCCAATACAAATGGCCAGAGCTATTTCCTTGCCAAACCTGGGCCACAAAGAACAGGCACTTGCCTGGCAGGCACATCAGCAGCGTGGGTGCAGGCATGCCCAGTGACTCGGAGAGAGGAACGGCTGGGTTTGTGTTTTTGTTCAGGGGCTGGGGTCTGGGAGCCCACCAGGAGCGGGGGAGCCGTGAGAGGTGCCGCTCGCAGCCACCCTGCGCCTTCCCAGCTCGGCTCACCTGGCTGCCTGGCCGCTCACACCACATCTTCCAAAAGATGGGGCTGGGTAGGGAGATCTGAAGCATTTTTGCCTACATAATCTTCTGGTTCATCATTGTTAAACCCTTTCACAGATGTCCTGGTTGCCACAGGTCTTTCACTGGCAGAGTTTCACAGGGGCACGTGACTTGCATATAAATAACGCTCCTCTTGGCAGGTCTTTTAACTGTTTGTTCTGCCTTTCTCCGTAAAACTCTCCCAGGACTGAGCTTTGGTCTGTGCTGGGTGGCTTGGCTATTTTCTTGGCAGCCAGGAGAGATGGAGCCTCAGCCTGCAGGACACCATGGGGCTGACCCTGTGTGCAGGACAGGGACACTGCTGGCACCACAGTGCCTGGAAGGGAAAGGGGCTGGAGCTCTGTACAAGAGCCAGGGTCAAGCAGGAAGCAGGGTGGGCCAGCCTCACTCTCCTGCCTCTTTCTTTTCTTCTTTTCTTTCTTTCATTCTTTCGTTCTTTCATTCTTTCATTCTTTTTCTTTCGTTCTTTTTCTTTCGTTCTTTTTCTTTCTTTCTCTTTCTTTCTTTCTCTTTCTTTCTTTCTTTCTTTCTTTCTTTCTTTCTTTCTTTCTTTCTTTCTTTCTTTCTTTCTCTCTCTCTCTCTCTCTCTCTCTCTTTCTCTCTTTCTCTCTTTCTCTCTTTCTCTCTTTCTCTCTTTCTCTCTCTTTCTTTCTCTCTCTCTCTCTCTCTCTCTTTTTTCCCTACATCTTCAAAGATGGCAATTGCCCAATTTCATTTCTGGGGGGTGAGAGTTAGATTCCTTCCAGCCTGTGCATACAGCTGTCCCTGCACGCTGGCCATGCTGGTTGTTGTGACTGGGACCAGCCATGGGGACACCGCACTCGGTCACACCGCCTGGCTCTGCACCCATGGGTATGAGCACCTTGCCCATGGATGCACTCCTGCCTCTTGGTCCTCTCCGTACTTTTGGGAAAGATGCTTTTCCTCAGTCCTGGGGGTGAATACCCAGGCTTCAACAGAGCTGAGCCTCCTTTTGCTCTGGTTCCCACACTGGGGGTGTTGATCTCACACAGCTCAGCTTCCTAAAGAGGGACTCAGCTGGGGTCTCGCTGCTCTTCTTTTCAAAGTGCCCTTCCTAGGGGACAACCTGGCTGGATCCTAGAGACACACACAAGTGCACTGCTCCAAGTGCTCATTTCCAACCCCTTCTTCCAGGGATCTCCTCGCCAGCCCCAAACCTGACGGAGCAGAAGGGGAACTTCCCCTTCCAGAGCTGGAGGGAGATGTCCCAGCCTGATCAGGATGCTCTGCTGCATCTCCTTTCACCTGCTGCTTGCGTGTGCTCCCCTTACTCCTAAATTTTTTCCCCCACACTCAGTTTTCTGGGGCTGACCAGCACACACCGGCTGGGCGCAGGCTCTGCAGCCAGCACCCCCAAACCCAAGGAAAGGCACGGCAGGTGGGCAGCCAGGCGGGAGGAAAGCCCCAGCCCGGAGCCCTGCATGCCCTCAGCAGATCCCGTCCTCCCCAGCTCACCTGGTGGAGGGCTGACGCTGCCACCAGCAGCCTGTGTCACCGGGCCAGCCCCTCGCGCTGCCTCGCAGTGACAGCAGCAGCGCCGCCGCCGCACGCATGCGGGTGCTGCCCGGGGGCGAGGGTGTCCGCTCGATGCACAGGTTACTCTGCGCTGCCTTATGGGCTCGGGCTGCCTTCAAGAGCCATTAACACCGAGGCAGGGAGAAAGCCAGAAGGAAAAGGCGCAGGAGCCGACCCTTTCACTTCTGGGAAAGTCCTGGTGGGGCTGGGGGGGGGGGCGAGCCAACAGGGAAAAAACAAATGAGAAGCAGAGAAATGGGAAGAGCCCCTACAAACTGCATGGGAGGCTTTTAACCAGGTTTAGAGGTTGGCGGAGGTGTCTGTAATGAAGAGAAAAAGCTGCAGCACAAGCTTCTGGGTTGCTCCCTGGGTGCGTGTCCCACCCCACCTCGCTTTCCCTCTGTGCCCCCAGGATGCTCCATCCCATTCCCTCCAGCCCCATCCATCCCACTGGCCCCAGCTCTCAGCGGGACCTCCCTGTCCCCGTCACCAGCCCTTGCTGTGGGCTGGCTGGCAGTCCCTTGGCACACCAGTGCAGCGTTCCCTGGGGAACACAGGGCAGCTCTTTGGGTCTGTCCCTCTGGTTAAGCCAAGAAGCTTCACAAAACCTGTTCCCGCTTTTGAGACTGACTATTTTGTCCAAATCGGTTGAAATGTGACCAAGAATGTGGGAAGCTGGAGGACTTGGCCCTAGCCCCTTTACAGCAGCCAGCTGACAATGCGGAGCCAGGTTAGAGCTGGAAGAGGGGCCGGGAGGCAAGCAGGAGCTGGGAGCTGCTGGGTTGCTCCTCTGGCACCAAAACCTGGCGGAGTCGAGGGCTGCCGGAGCTGGGCAGCAAGGAACTGAAGATGAGTCCAGGCCTGTTGACACGATCTGGGGAGAACAGACTTCCTTCGGCTAACCTGACACATTTTTGGAGAGGACTGAAGGTTTGGCTGGTAATAGGAGTAGCGCTGTGGCAGGCTGCTTGGGAAGTGCCCGACCTGGTACCAGGCAACAAATTGGTTCAGAAAAGAGGGAAAGAGGAGAATAACCTGTTGTACATTGAACCAGCCAAATCCCAGCTTGGGAACATCTCCCAGGCAGGGAATCATCTTCCTGGCCTGTCTTCTCCTGGTCCACCACCCACCTTCCTTTTAAACTGGTCATGGAAACCAACCCCAAGACATCTGGGAAGGGTGCAGGGAGTGGAGAGCAGCGCTCTCCTCCTTCTCTGTGACCCGCCAGAGTGGACAATGCTCCTGTTCCACCCTCCCGCATCCCCTCAGGCCTTGGCAGGGTCTGGGGGCAATGGAGCCGTGACCCACCCCTGGGGGCACCCAACCCTTTCACTGGACCATGGGAGGGGAGCTCTGGCCGCATCCTGGGGCTGGGTCCCCGGCTCCAACTCTGCTCTTGGTGTTTTTTTCCCCACAACCATGCAGAGAGCTCAGCTTGAGCACTGGAGGCAGCGAGCCGGCCTTCAAAGTAGAGAGCTCATGCAAGATAGCTGCAAGAGCTGCAGCCCAGAAAGGCGCCGAAGAGCGAACATCCCTTCCAAGCAGCCGGGGAAGAACAAAATAATCAAAAAACCCACACTGGCTAGAAGGTGCTTTACAAAGTATTTATGAGGCTTGCTCTTTAAAAATGGATAAGGAGTGCTGAGCACCAGCCTTCCCTCGCAGTGAGGGACGGGAAGTGCTGCTGCCGAAGGAAGGCACCGAGAACAAGGGGGCCAAGCGGTGTGAGCGGGCCCTGAACCGCTGGCCCCATCTCCTCCTGCTGAGGACCTGGCCGGGAAGGGAAGCCCCGGGAAGGGCAGCCTTCCTGCACCTCCATCCTGCAGCAGCAGGGCAGCTCCGAGGCGCTGCACCCGCTGCCAGCTCCGCGAGGCGCACCGCGATGTGATGGGGAACAGCTGCTCCGTGCGGTGCCGCTCCCGCGGGCGGCCGGCCGCCGGTGCGAAAACGAGCAGCGCTGTCAGGGCCCATCAGCACGGCCGGGGCTGACGGCAGCGGCGGCACCCGTGCCAGCGGGGACGTGGGGATGGGGTGGCGTGGGGAGCGGGCAGGATGCTCCCGGGGCAGGGATGCATGGGGACAAGGCTCAGGCCACCCAGACGCCCCGATGGGTGCAGAGTGTGGGGCGGCAGTGGGGAAGGCAGCAGAGCACCGGGATGGGAGCTGCTGAAAAGGAATGGGGATGGTGCAGGGGGGCACCTCGTTGTGTTGTCCTCTGCAATGGTCTGGGTGCAGCTTGGAGAGGCCAGCGGGACTTTCTGGAGGAGGCCATCAGACCAACCTTTTGTCCCAAGAGCCAGGGGCTGGGCTCTGATTTTTTTTGGGTGAGTTTTTCCCCGAGGGTTCTCACTTGGCTGGGTGTTCCCATGCTGTTGCCAACCACAGGACCACGAAGCCTGCCTGGGTCTGTCCTGGAAAGCTGGGCTTCTTGAAGCCTTTGAGGCAAAACCCTCCACCGTGAGGCACACGCACACCATTTCTCTTGCTTCTCACCCAAAACTGCTCTGCACAGGGCAAGTGCTCCAGAAGAGAAGACGCTTCCAGCTGTATCAAGACAATCATGCTGCCAAACTCATTAGTTAAAGGCAAGGCTCAGCACACAAAGCAAAGACAAAGAAACCAAACACAGGGGGTTGAGACCTTGCCCTCAGCTCCGTAACAATGTGGAGTTTCTTTCAGTAGCTGCTGTAGCAAATGTGTGGAGTAAGCACCAGATGGGAGGAGCTGCAAGCTGGAGCTGGGTTTGGACAGGAGATGTGGGGGGGAACACTCACACTGTCCCTGCCTTGCCCTGGGACGAGGTGCCAGGGCTCAGTGGGGCAGATGGGGAGGCTGCAGGTCAGGGCTGTCCATGGCCAGGACACCCCAGTGTGGCACATTGCAGCTCTGGGTGGTGGCACCGGCACTGTTGGGCTGCCAGGGTCACCCACAGCCTCCTTGCAGCGTGACCTTCCTACTGGCAAAAGCCACAGGAAAAATGCTTGGAGGAGCCAGCAGAGTGAAACTGCAGCCACAAAGCACAAATGCTCTTGGATTTGGTTGCTGAGGTATTGGGCAGGGAGTGCCCTGTAGTGCTTTTTCTGATGGGATTTGGTGGAGAGGAACAAGAGCTGCTGCTTCAGGAGGGGTTGAGTTGATGGGAGGACAGTGCCCCCATCCCTCCTCTGCACAAGCCCCTGCTCCCCCCAGGAAGAAGTGCCTCTCCTGAGGTCTGCCCTCAGCCTCACACAGGGACAATTCCCTGGCAGCTCAGGCTGAAATCTGAGGTCACACACATATCAGACAGCCCCCAGGAAGACTTCCAAATGTTTTCTGAGGATCCTAGGGTCTTTGCTGTGTCTTCACTCAGGCAAATGTTCAACCCTCACCAGCCCCAGAGCAGGGGACACCAGCCTGGCACAGAAACATCCTAATTTATTTGGGTGAATCACTTTGGTTGCTGGCTGGGCTGTGGTTTCTGGCTGTGCCTGGCCCAGCCTGGATGAAAATTGCTTGTAGCATCCCTGCAGCCCACGAACATCCTTTGTAATCTCACTTAGGACCATGATGTCCATGGAAACTTTGGAGGCTTCTCCATACCACTGTCCTCCTGCCCCATCTTCATCACAAATCATTTTGCTGGCTTAAAGGGTGAAACCCCGTTGAGCTGGCCCATAGCAGCCCAACCCATAGAGATGGGTTTAGTGATCCATAGATCTGACGACACAGAGACCCTGGCCCTTTTCCTGTAGGCTACTGAAATGCCTTCAGGCGAGGAAGGATTTTCACCCATTAGAAAGGCTGGATTGAAACTAATTGCCCAAAATGAGAAAAGCTTGACGTCCCATTCCCAGACCCCCAGGCCTTCAGCATTTCTGTGGGCAGCATGAAATTAGTAAATTGCTATTTGTGTGATTTCCTAGATCCTTGCCCATAGGACATTTTTGTCCTGTCATATAATGTAAACTCCAGGCTTTGGCTGCTCAGACAATCGTAAGTCACTGGAGGGAGAAAAGCAAAGTGTCACCTGGTCCCTCGGCGAGCTGCAGGCTCTACGCTGCTCTCCCCAGAGCATCTCCAGGAGCACGGGGCTCACACAGAGCCGGGACAGCCCCGTGTGCCAGTGGTGACCCTCCATTATCTGCTGCTCCCGAGCGCACCATTTTTACCCCACTTGCTTACTGCTAGGAAAAGAAAAAAAAAAAAAAAAAAAGGTTAAAACCCAAAATTGATTTTTATTTTTTATTAAAAAATATATTTATTATGGCAGATCAGGTCTCTGCAGCTTGTGGTGCCCTGCAGTACATTGCCTACCATGACTGCTTTGAGTATCCCAGCACTGCATAACACCCCTGTGGGATGACCCAGCTGCAGAGCCCATGAGCTGGGCATTTCGAGCACCTTGACCTGGCCAGCACTGAATCTAATGGCTCCTCCTCTCCATCCTGCCATGGGTTCAAACGACAATTCAGGACAGAAAGCCATCGCTGGAAACAGTTATTGGAAGCAGCGCTGAGTGCCAGGATGCTCCTCATGCTGGCTGAAAACAGAGGAAGTGCTGGCATGCGAGCTCAGCCCCTGCTGCAACAGGCAAGACTGACAGCAAAGCCTCTCCTTCCCACCTCTGGGCACCAAGCTGTCTTGTCACCCAAGGAGCTCGCCAGGTACTTTTGTTCCAGGCTGATAGCACCCATGATAGCAACAGGCACCACCTCACCTACTGCCACATCCAGCCTCTGCCCAAATGAGACCCAAAGTGCTCAGTTTAGGTGATCAGAGCAGGGATGACACACTGCTACCCTCGTCACCCTGAATGTCTCTGCAGAACCATCCAGGGACAGATCCAGAAGCACCTCTTGACTGTGAGATGCCACTGGAGAAACCTTCTCAGAAGGCCCAAACCCATCATGTTGGAGGGAGTGCGTTAACAAGGGCCAGCAGGGTGGGCACACAGAGGCTGTATAATGGCAGGGGTGAGATGTTCCAGGGAGGGGAAGAAGGTGGTGTCCTCTCCTGAACGGTTCTCCCAGGCCCAGCCCTGCGTATGTGTGTACTAAGCACACACCTCCTGCCCTGGGCTGTGGCTTCTGAAGGCAGAGCAGCCTCCCAGGCCAGGCAGCTGGCAATGGGACAGGTCCCCAGCCAAAACAGAAAGGTGCTGCCGTGTTTTCCTAGCAGGCATGAAACGGGCCGGTAAGGGACTCATCTCCTGGCCTACACGCTGCAGCCTCCATCCCCAGCGCCCTCCTGTTCCCACCCCCACCCTCCATCACTTTTAGCCTGGAGGTGCCTGGAAAAAGGTGAGGAGCAGGGATGAAGCTCTCTGGTTCATTGATCCCAACTCTCCAAGGCGCAGTAGGAGCCTCGGCACCGCTAGAGTGGCTGGTTGTTATTGTCGTTGCTGATTTCTGTATTCTTCTGCTTCTTTCTCCCTGACTGGTTTGGTGGCCCTGTCATTACCAGGTTTCCCCAGCTGCCTGTCAGGGTCCTGTTGGCCTCAGTGTTGCCTCAGGCTCTCAGATAACAAACAAGGCACAGAAGAGTTCTTGGGCTTCCACGGCCTTAATTAGCTGGTGTCATTTTAGGGACGTGTGTCCTGCTGGCCGCAAGGAGACAAAGACAGCTCGGGAGGCATCTTTAAATGCATCCAATTAGAGAGGGCTTTAGAGACGGACAGTCAGCTCCTGACCACGCGGGGCCCTGCCAAAAAAACTCATGTCCAAGCTGAAGACTGGTGGTGACTTGTTGTTCCTCTGGTGAGCACGACCCTCCCTTCAGCGCGATGCTGTGCGGCTCTGCCTGGTGTCACCGCCCGGCACCAGCACAAGCGGTGGCAGAACCAAGAAACCAGCACCTGAGTGCTCGCACATGGAGCTTGGGCAGGTGCCTACACCAAACCGTGGCCTGTGTTTTCTCCAGCCTGTTTATGCCAGTCCCAGGCCTCCCGAGGAGCTGCTATAAGTGCTGCTGGGAGTCTCTGGGCACATCCCACCTCCCCGTCCCCTCTTCTTTTGCAGGGGTACCCTGAGACGTGGCTGGGGAGATGTGCTCGCCCTGAGGGGCATCATGAGCAGCTCTGCAGGCTGGGCGCTGTGGGGAGGCCACCACAAGCTCCCTCTCACCACTGCAACAAGCCCGTTCCCAATGGGACCGGTGACCAGAAGGGACACTGATGTCCCCCCTGGCACTGGTGGCTGTCTGACTGCACATGGGCTGCTCCGTTGGCATTGTCAGAGATTCAGAGAATTGCAGAATGGTTTGGGTTGAAAAGAACCTTAAAAGTCATTTAATTCCAACCCCCTGCCATGGGCAAGGACATCTCCCCCAGCCCAGGTTGCCCAAACCCCATCCAGCCTGGCCTTGGGCACTGCTGGGGATGGGGCACCCACAGCCTCTCTGGGCAGCCTGTGCCAGTGCCTCATCATGCTCATTGGAAAGAATTTCTTCCTCATATCTAATATAAACTCATGCTCTTTTAGTTTAAATCCATTTCCCCTTGTCCTATCCCTACACCCCATGACAGAGGGTCCCTCCCCAGCTCTCCTGCAGCCCCCTGCAGGCCCTGGCAGGCCACTGGGAGGTCTCCTGGAGCCTTCTCCTCTCCAGGCTGAGCACCCCCAGCTCCCTCAGCCTGGCTGCACAGCAGAGGAGCTCCAGCCCTCTGATCATCTCCGTGGCCTCCTCTGAGTTTGCTCTAACAGGTCTGTGTCCATCTTGTGTTGGGGCCCAGAGCTGAGCGCAGGATCTCGGTGGGGTCTCACAGGAGCAGAGCAGAGGAGGACAGTCCCCTCCCTGCCCTGCTGCCCACGCTGCTCTCGGTGCATCGAAGCATCCCAAGCTATGTGACACAGATGAGATGGCATCAGTGGAGCCAAGGAGGGACAAATGGGTGTCACAGGAGGGACTCTGAGATCCCAAAGCCATCATGAGGATCTCTGCATCCCAGCCAACCACAGATGCCATGAACATGCTCAGGTTTCCTGGCTGGTGTCTCTGGGGAGGTGCCACCTGGGGGGGGTCCCGTCCTCCCCCACTGCCCCAGCCCTTGCCTCGCTGCTGCAGCCTCCCCTTGCCCTGCAGCCTCCAGCTCCCTGCTTGCTGGCCTCCTCAGCAGGAGGCAGCTGGGTCAGCAGCCTCCCTCCAGGTGGAAAATTGGCAATTAAACCTCCCGGAGACGTGGCCACCAGCCCTGCCCCTGGCGTGGTGCTGGGGACACCCAGCTCCATCACGGCTGAGTGGTGCAGCCCTGCTGTGGCCTCTGGCTGGACTCAAAGAGTTAACTCCGAGTGCCAGCCATTAATATTCTCAGTGATAACCCCAAATACCAGCCCTGCACGGCTGTCGCTTTCATTAGCGCCGAGGAAATGAGCCCTTCAAAATAGGACAGGCGGCCGGGGGGGAGGAAGAGGAGGGCTCTGGGGCCAAACACACAATTTTCCGTGCGATCGGCGGCCATGAAACCGCCTTCCCCTGACGTCAGGGGTCACTCGGGTGCTGGTGGAGGATTCCCCAACCCCCCCAGCCCCACGGGTGGGTGCCCCCCATGCGCTCAGCAGCACCAGTGAGGCGCTGGGCCCGGCCCTGAGTGGCTGCGTCTGGGGAGGTGCGCAGGGCGGCCGTCACATTGCATCAGCGTCGGGCCCACACCGCGGCTGGGTGAAGGCCCCTGCGCTGCACAAGGCTTCGAGGAGCCGGTGATTCACCGGGGAGGCTGCACCGAGCCACGGCCCTGCGGTCACCGCTGGGTGCTGGTACCCCCAGGCACGGTGGAGGAGGAGGAGGAGGCGTGGGTGAGGGATGTTTTCCCTTTGAAGGTGCTGAAGGGGAGGCGAGGACCTTGCTTGGCATGTGGGATGTTCTCCTTCCTCGAGTTGTGGCTCCTGAGGGGCTGCAGATCTCTTACGTGTGGCTTTGCTGTGAAGGGTGGCCCACCCGCCCCTCCGCATCCCAGCCTTTGAGGGCATCCCGGGAAAGTCGCCCAAATCTGGATAATTCCTCAGCTGCTGCTTCTTCCAGCAGCTCAGCTGCAGCTGTCCCCTCCGCATTGCACCTCCCCGGGCAGGTGGGATCACAGAATCACTGAATCGCAGAATCAACTATGTTGGAAGAGATCTCCAACATCACCGAGTCCAACCTCTGACTTAACACGACCAAGTCCTCCACTACACCATATCACGTGCCACTGAGGCCATGGGAGCGATTGGATGTGTTGGGGAAACTGAGGCAGGGGCTGGATGCTCGGGCAGCACAGGCAGAGAGGTGCGTGCAGGGAGACTGCAGGTCCCTCGGTGCTCCTGCACCCGCACGAGCTGCCTGGCAGAGCTGAGGGTGCCCCAAACCCAGCAATGCCCAAGGCTGGATGGGGACTTGGGCAGCCTAGGCTGGGGGCAGGGGTCGTGCCCACAGCAGTGATCCGAACCAGGTGGGCACCAAGGTTCCCTTTGACCCAAACCCTGCGATTCCCTGATTCCCGGGCTGAGGGGGCAGAGGTGTTGCCATCCAGCAGGAGACAAAGCAGCAGCACCCACGCCAAAGTGAGCAGCAGGGTGGCACGCGGCCCTTGGGAGATGCCGCTGGGGGAAGCTGGGTCTGCAGCTTGCTGCCAGCCCTCCTGCCTCCAGGCTGATGCCCCCCACGTGCCGGGAATGACCAAAATTAGGTCCGAGCACCCAAATCCCACTCCCCAGCGTGAGCGGGGCCAGGGCGGGCTCTGCAGGGGGCCGCGGAGGCAGGCTGAGCGCTGGCTGCGTGCGGAGCAGGCGGCAGGCTGTGTGACAAGGCAGACCAGCATGGTGGATGGCAGTAATTACCGTGCCGCCCACAGCTGAAGGGGAGCATATGGTAAGGAAAAGGAAACTAACTTGTATTTTTCCGCACCCCCGGGCTCAGCCTTTCTGGGGCTGTCACAGTCGATTTGTGCTGCCTGAGCTGCTTCGCCCCGGCCGCTTCTGACTGCGGCGGCTCCCTCCCAGGCAGCGGCGAGGCTGCTGCTCGGCGCTCGCTGCTCCTGCGGCCCTGAGCCGGGGTGGCCAGCAGGGACCCGGTGCCACCAGCCCCGGTCCTGCTCCTGGCACCCGGTGCCACCAGCTCCGTTCCTGCTCCTGTCCCTGCTGCGAGCCCCAGGAGCCCCAGGGCTGCATGCAGAGGTGGTGGGCACGGAGCTGGACTGTGCCGGGGAATGAGGCCACCGGGCTGTGCTGGGCCCCGGGTGGTGTGAGGGGTGCATTTGCAGCCACAGCCTTGAAAGTGCACCTTGGGGTGCCCAGGACCTTGGGACTCCTCACAGCCATCCATGCAGAAGGGTTGGGGTTGGGGAGCTCTGCCTTTCAACCACACCAGGCCCTCCTGGAGGTGGGCTTGCTCCACATCTTCAGGGTCCTGAGCCCTGCCGGGCCCCTAAAAACCACTGCAAAACCTACAGAGAACCCCGCTGAACCTTTGCACTGTGCTGGGGACAGCAAGTCGCCATGGGCTCTCCGTCACTCCCACCCTGCCATGGTGCAGCATCTCAGAGAGGCCTGGATCCAGCTGAGAAGCAAAGCTGCTGCCTTAATCCTGAGCTTTCTCCCATTCATTTGTCCAGCCCAAATGCTCTTGCTAACAGCAAGCTATGAAGTGGCAGATGGAGCAAGCAACTTTGCTTCTTCTAAGCAGGGTGCTTTTCCCACCAACTGCACCAGCTCATTCCCAGCAGGGACTTTGCAGGTGCTGGGTGATGCACGACACCGCTGTGGACCAGCCAACAAGGGTTAGGGTGGCTGCCCTTGCCATCGGGTGATGGAGAAGGTGGCCGTGCTGGAGACCACGAGCTGGGCTGAGCTGCTGCTTCCACGCAGCATGAAGTGAAACTGGCGGCCTCAACTGTTGCATTGAGTTTTTGGGCTAAGGGCAATATGTCAAACTGGAGTGGAATTTCAGGAGAGGCAAGGACCACACAGCTTGGCTGGTGTGAGGCCTTTGAAGGATGCAGCCATTCAAAACTCTCCAGGCTGCTGCCCTCGTGCTGCAAAACAACAGCCAGGTACCCATCTGACCCCAAAGGGGAGGATTTCACAGGGGTCTGGTACATGCAGGTGGATGCAGACACACTGGGTGCAACTCCAGCACCCGGGGGATTTGGTGTCTTTAGGAGTAAGCTGGGTGAGCTGGGAGAGCTCAGCTGCTGGGAAACATCAGCAGAAAGAGGGGAAATGGGGAAGCCCTGGGCTGCAGCAGCATGCCCTGGAGCTGCATGAACCATGGTGGCAGTCGCCTTCCTGGGCTCATCTCCAGCCCCTGCCAGCCAGGACCCCTTGGTGCACGGCCCCACAGCTGGGGTTAGGGGCAGGGATGGAGCAGCCTTCAGCCATGGGCTGGGCAAGGCAGGTTCCCCAGCTCCCAGTCGGTGAGCTCCCAGGCTTTGGGCACGCTGGGGACGATGACGAGGCCTGCAGAAGGAAGGACGATGTGGCTCGGGGCGGTGGAACCGAGCCAGCAGGCGTGAGCAGGGCTGACCTGGGGGGGTCACAAAGGTCACAAAAGCAACCACTGCGCTCCTTCTCCTCCTCCAGCAGCCACAGAGCTCCTTCTCCTCCTCCAGGGACGAGTCCCTCCTGGGACAGGCTGGGCTCGCACCCAGGATGGGGTTGGAGCTGCACTGGTCCAGGTGCCCATGGTCCTGAGCTCAGCTCAGCGTGGGGCTCGGCGTGATCCTGCCCCCTCACAAACCCTGGAGACAAAAGGACCGGCACGACTCACCCGTAACTCTGTGTGTGGAGGGGATGTGTGCCCAAATGAACTCATTTCTCCCCAAAAAGCAGGAGGAGCAAGGGGGCTGCTCCTGTAAACGCAGAGCCGCGTCCCCAGGGGCAGCCTGGCCCAGGAGGGATGAGGGAGGAGGCCGTGCCCGTGTCCCCACCTCGGGCTGGCCCTGTGCACGGCTGGGCTCTGCCTGCAGGACCCCAAAGGCATAGCCCCCACCCCGGGCTCCCTCCCCAGCCCCTCACCTAGCACAGGAGCCTTCTGTGGGGAATTTATTTTATTTTATTTTATTTTCTGGGGACAAAACTCCTCCATCTGGGGCTGAGTAGCAGGGGGCGGTGGGCAGGAGGAGAGGCGCAGGGAGGCTGCTCGGTGCCTCCCCGACCCGCGGGTCCCTGCCCGGCAGCCGCCAGCCCTGACCTCCCATTTGCCTGTCAAGAGCGAGCTCCGGCACCGCAACACCCCCTGTCAAATTAGTGAGTCAGAAGACGTAAGAGAGACCACCGCTGCTAATTTGTACATTAACTGGTTCTGACAGAAATATTTCACAAGTGAAAAAACAGAAAATGTGCCTCAAGACAATGTTCAACTTCCGTACCAGCAAACTTCTGCTTAACTGTTCAGCACGGGGGGGGGGTGGGAACCCGTCGCACCCCTGCGCTGGGGGTGCCAGGGAGCGGCTGGGGGGCCTCGGTGCCAGCCCTGCCCTTTGGGAGCCTCCCCCAGCCCCCCGGGGCTGCCCCCACCTCCCCTCCTGTCCCACCACCTGAGGGGTGTTCCCCAGCAGCTGGGGGTCCTGGGGAGAGACTGAAGGAAGCCGAGCCCCCCCCAGCACCCCAGGAGCACCCACCCCGCTGCCACCCCCCTGGCACACCGAGCCCTGCAGCGAGAGCGTGGCTGAACCTGGTGGAGGCCCCCGTGCCTGTTGGTGGCAGGAGCTGGGTGGCGTTGGGAGGGCAGCGCAGTGCCACGTCCCCACTGGGTTGGGAGCTTGGTGGGGACCCAAGCAGCTCTGTCCCAGGGCCAGACGCCCGCTGGGTGCTCACCGGGGTGGCCGATGCTGGTGCTTTGCAGGGTGCTGCCCCACGGCGCGGGCGCGGGTGGGAGCAGGCGCGGGCTGAGCCGGGTCCTCGGGCCAGCAGCATCGAGCGCATGATCTGTTGTGGCAGCTTCCCTGCAGCCTGGAGCCAGCCCCGAGCTAGCACTGATGATGGCTTTAATTGCTTTCAGATTCGATAGCCCAGCCCGTGACAGCCCCGGCGATGTGGCGGCCGCAGCCGCAGCTGTGCCAGCCAGCCCCGTCCCAGCGCGTCCCCACGCCGAGCGGGGCAGGAGGTGCTGAGGGGCTGCCCGGCCGCCCCACCGGGCTGGGGCTTTTCCTTCCCAACCTGGCAAACTTCCCCCAGCCTGGCCATGCTGCTGTGCTTGCCTGTGGTCCTGAAACCCAACTGGGATGCTGACAGGGAGAGCACAGCCGCCAGGATGCCACTGTGGCCATGCTGTGAAGCCACCCAGCCTTGTGGCACTGCCAGCACGCTCAGGGTGCTGCTCTGCTGTAGCAGGGGTCAGAGGGAGATGCTGGCAGGCTTCACACTGCCATCGGTGATGAGGACAAGGCAGGGCTGGGGACAGGGCACAGGCTGTGCTGTGGGGCTGGGGACTACCCCCAAGGCCCAGTTGGGGGTGCCCAGGGCAGGCAAAGCCGGGCTCCAGAGCACCCAGGTCCCCCCATCTGAGGGTCCGGCTGCCCCCAGCATCGGGTCCTCACCGTGCCGGATTACAGCTGCACGGGGAGCCAGGGGTCACAGGGGTGTTCAGCAGCTGCAGGGCCTCACAGTCCTCAACCTCCCTGCTGCCATGCTCCGAGATGCCTCCTGCATCCCGCTGAGACCGTCTCAGTGCGGGCAGCTGCCAGCGATGTCCCTAATGGCTCCTGCCTGCTGGACAGCCCATGGGCTCAAGGGCAGCAGGGTTGCATGCCCGGCACAGTGCTCAGCCCCACAAATACGTGGCTGCAGGGTGGGAGCTCTGGCCTGAGTGGCTGGCCTGGAGCACGGAGCCCCTGCGGTGCCGGTGCCAGCAGGGCCACGCGTCCCCGTGCCCTCCTGCCAGCCCTGCGGGAGCTCAGCCCCCAAACCCACTGCCCAGCTCCAGCGCTGGGGCTGAGCTGCCCTGCAGCAGGCTTCATATTTAATTTGAGAGGAGTTTGCTGCCCACCTGGGGACTCCAGGGGAAGCAGAGACGTGGGATTTCTCCTGGCACCCTGCTACCGGCACTCAGAAGACCTGGTTCCCATGCCGCCCCCAGTCCATGACCCTATTAGCCCAGACGTGCGGTGTTTGCTGCTTGGACCAGACCAGAGCTGTGCTCCCGGCAGCACCCACTCCCTCCAAACCCCGCCGTGCGGCTCAGAGCCCGCAGCGATGCTCTCGGCAGAGCACCGGCCTCAGCCGAGGATGAGGAGGGGGCCGGGGGTGCTGGGCTGAGCTGGGACGATGGCTCCCGTCCCCGATCCATTATTGCGGGCAGTGCCGGCGGGCGGTGCGGGGCAGGGCCTGCATTATTGACGAAGGGGAAGGCAGGCCGCGGTGCAGGCAGCATGGGCAGCGGCCCCTCCTGCAGCACGCAGCCGCGGGCAAAGCACTTTGCCTGCGCCGCAGAGCCGCAGAGCAGCCCGGCCAGCCCGGGGCAGGCAGAGCCGCAGCGACCGCAGAGAGCATCAGCAGCAAGGCGATCCTGCGGCGGCACAGCGCCCGCCTGGCCTGGCACGGGGACGGGGACGGGGACGGGGACGGGGATGGGCAGCTGCAGGCCCCGAGAGGACGCCCGGCGATGCCCTTGCAGCGGCACAAGCCCTGCTCCCACACAGCCGCTGCAGCTCTGCCCCCTCCATCCCAGCGCAGCGCTGGCGATGTTCTTTTCAAGCCTCCCTCTTGTCTCTAGGCGGAGATTTGTGGCGTAAAATGCACAATATGTTCTATCTGCCCTGTGGGAGCCATAAAATATTCACCAGCAGCTCCCATTATAGTCAGAGTGAATCACGGAGAGCGCTCAAGCCCGCGCTCCCCGGTGTGCCCCCTCCCTGCACAGACCCCGCGAGCCCCGGCACGGCCGCAGGAGCTGTGGTGGTGGCGGTGCCAGGTCCTGACAAGCGGCCAGGACCTCGTGGTGCACGTGGGGATGCAGAAGGACCCTTGCTTCCACCTGGAAGACCCCCCATGGGCTCGGCAGGTGGAGGGAGGATGGGTTCGGCCGCCCTTGCCGAGGGTGAGCGCACCGATGGGATGGCAAATGCCAGAGCAGCGCAGGGCCTGGGGCTGCCGTGAGCATGGAGAGGACGGGGCTGTCATCGGGGCGATGGGCAGCACTGGGCAGGCAGCGTGGGGGGACAGTGTGCCCTCTGCAGCTTCCCTGGTGATCTCTGTCCCACTAAGCACGACCTGGTGTCCCCAGCACTCAACATTTCATAGCCCCAGCCCCTCGGTCAGGGTCCCACAGCCGTGCCATGGCACAGCCCCGTGGGACAGCCCCTTCTGCTTGCTGCCTGCATTGTCATGAGTGCGCTCCAACACACCGGTGGCTCCAACACCGCCCTTCCTCGCCCCTCCTGCTGCCTGCCCTTCCATGTCAGCCCGCTCTCCCTGCCCAGCGCCCATCTCCCCCTCGGACCTCAGGCTGAAGCCGTGGCTGCTTTAAGGCATGGCAGTGCTTGCTGATAAAGCAACCCGCTGCTACGCAAACAGTAATTCAAACACAATGATATCTTTTTCACATGCGGTTATACACAATGATTGATATCTTGATACGTAATAATGATATCTTTTTGGCAGGCAATTATAAAACGGGTAATTCTGTCTCTTAACTACTGCAAGTGTTGCCTCCTGCCCTGCCATGGCTGTTGGCCTCCATCCCGCACCTCTCGGCCACTCTGCGTGCGTCCTGGTGCCTGGGGACCTCTGGCAGCATCACCGGTGTCACCTGCTCCTGGTGACACATCCACACCTGTACCCAGACCCATACCCACACCACATCCACACCCGTACCTATACCCACACCCACACCACATCCAGCTGCAGCTGGATGCTGGAGGCTGTCACTGGGGCAGGGGGAGCCACCCACACCCCTGGCAGGGACAAGGCTCCTGGGCCACCGCGTGCCACCACCGAGGCCTGGGGCTGTCCTTGCTGTGTGGGTGCCCCCATCTCCCGGGGCAGGACCGTGGCACAGGGCAGGACTTGTCCAGGATTTGCTCAGCGGGCTGGGGAAGGCCAGGAGGGCTGTGAGGGACGCGAGGGTTAAACCCTTTCTCCGTCACGTCTCCCTTCCCTGAACAGACCGAGGCGGAGCGGCAGTGCCCTCCCCACCAAAATTAACTCTCCATCTGTTTCTCCCCGGCTGAGGCTGATGGCTTGTGACAGGGCCTCCTGAACGCAAAGATGTTTCGCCCGGGAAAAAAAAATAAAAATAAAATCTATTACGAGTCGCTCGGAGAGAGGCAGCAACCCTCGCCTTCTGTCTCTCCCCGCTGCTCTCCCGAGGTGCCCACCCCGGGCCAGGGGGCGCAGCCGGGACCCCGAGGGGGGCCGGGGGTCGGGGCAGGACCCGGCGGCCTCGGGGGTGTCCGGGGGGCTCCGAGGGACCCGGGGGGCTCCGAGGCGGCGGGGCCGGGGCACGGGGCCCGAGCGGAGCCTCCGCGGGCAGCGGCTGCCCCCTCCCGGCCGCCGCCGGCCCCGGCTTCGCTCTCCCCGATCCCCCCCCCGGCACCACCCCGAAAGCGGCTCCGAAACTCGCTGGACCCCCCAAAATCTCAGCCCCGGCGGCCCCAGAGAACCAGGCAGCTTCAGTAAAAAACAAAACTTTATTTGGTCCGTCAGAACCTGAGTTTGAAAACCACCCATGGATAATTCGTTATCGTACAGGGAGTACTGATCTGCTTTACAATTGATAAAATAGCCTATGTTTCTGAGGAGCTGGACAGTATTTACAGGGTTAAAAATATTCACAGCTCACAAAGACGGAGAGAAAAAAGTGAAGGACAAATCATCCCGAGGAGGAAGGCGCGGGGAAGAGAGAAAACAGAGCGATGAACAGAGATAACCATGGCCGGGGCCTGGCGCAGCATCCCCAGCCCCTGCCCCAGCCCCTCAGGGCCGGGGGGGGACAGACGGAGCGGCCGGACAGACCCACAGCCCCTGCTGCCACAGCCTGCCCCCAGCATCTCCCCCTGCCCCCAGAGCTGGGGGGCCTGGGGAAGGGCTGGGGGCCCCCAGCAGACGTACAGACACACAGCCCTGCCAAGCCCGACGGACACCAGGCCAGCCTCGCCACGAAGCCCCCGCGGGGCCGCAGCAGCGCCCAAGGTTCCTACAAACCTCGGCCTTGTGCCCCTCTGAAGGATGGGGCCCACTGCTTCCTCCTCCCAAAAATCACTCCCTGGGGCAGGGCCACCAGCTGGGTGCTGCTCTCCAGCCCCCGGCTCTGTCCCTGCTGCCCCATGGCACCGCCGCTGCCCCTGGCCCCGGGGGGCCGCATGGCTTCTCTGCAGGCGCTGCATCCAGCGGCCGCCTTTGCATAGTAACACTGCGAGGGGGTGGGGGGCACGGGGAATCGCCCCCAGCCCCGCTCGCCACCCCGGAGCAGAGGTGGGGAAGCGCACGCCTTCGTTTCGCCCCGAGGTGGGGTGAACACCGACGGCAGCAGCTCCCTGCGACAGCCCCGTGCCCTTCCCAGCCCCGGCACGGGGTGGGGGGCACCACCCCCGGCCCAGCTGCGGCACCTCGGTGCCCACTCGGTCCTGGCAGCAGACAACGAGGGGGGACGGGGGACACAAGACGGTGGGGAGGGCCCAGGGACAGACGGAGGGTCACACAGACGGACAGACATCAGAGGTATATTCTTTTTTTTGTGTGTGTTTTGTTTTGTTTTTTTTTTTGCAGCGCCAGGGCCCTGGCACCGCAGGAGGGGGCAGAGTCCTGAGCGTGGTGCCTGGGAAGGGCATTGACAGCAACCTCCAGCCCCCCCCCTCTCCTGCAGCCCCCCGCTGCCACGCTGCGTGCCCGGGGCTGGCCGAGGGCAGCGGCCCGGTGGGATCCTGAGATGGCCCCGTGCCCCCAGCTGCTCCTCGTAAAGTGCCGTGGGGGCGGCCGGCAGAGCTGGTCCCGGCCCTGAGAGCTCGCCCCAGCCCCGCGGCGCAGGGCAAAGTGCTCGGCGTGGTGCTCAGGCTCTGCCCCGCGGCTCAGCGCTGACAGCTCGGGGGCAGCCCCAGGCCAAGAGGCTGGGTGAAAATCACAGGGGAGAGGAGCAGGGAGGGGGCAGCGTTTCGTCATAGGGGCCGGGGCCCGTGGAGCCCGGCCACGTCGGGCGTGAGCAGCGGGTTGTGGGTGCCTTTCGTCGACATCCAGTCGTTGAGGAAGGCCTGGGTGGCTTTGCGGTGCGCCAGGCGGTGGGTGATGGAGAAGCCGGCGTTACCCTCCAGCTGGGACAGGATCACCAGCACCTGCCTGCGGAGAGAGTCGGGCTCAGCCTTCGGCCACGTGCTGCAAACCCTCTGCCCCCATCTCCCATCCCTGCCCCGGGCCCTCCACCAGCACCCCTCGGTGCCCCCACGCTGACCCTCTCCTCCCACCCCTGCCTACCCCGGACCTGTGCAGGGGAGGGACGCTGTCCTGCGTCTTGAGGCTGCCGCGCGTAGAGACGACGTTGAAGCTGTCGGTGCAGTCGCACTGGACGTGCAGGTAGGATTTGGGGTGCCGGTTCTCCACCACCACGATGAGCCCTGCCCAGCCGTGCGTCAAGTAGTAGCACGTCATCCCCTCACGGCCCTGGGGCAAACGGCATGGTCAGGAGCACGAATCCTCTGGGAAGCCCTGCCTCTAAATCATAACCCCTGGGCCAGCACCTTCCCCCTCCAGCTGAGCCCTGCCCGCTGAGGACACGGCAGAGGCAGGGTCCAGGCTCCCTCTGGCACCGTTGTCCCCTTCCCTGCTGCAGGCGCGGGCAGGCCAGCCCCTGCCCTGTGCCACTGCACCCACCTCGTGGCGCTCGCCCTTGTTCTCGGTCAGCAGGATGATGGCATCTGCCAGTGTGGTGGGCTGCGCCTCGATCTGCTCCACCATCACCTGGCGGGAGCTGTAGATGGCCAGGATGTAGCTGGAGTAATCGGTGGCCGGCCGGCTGCTGGTGGGACTGGAGGCTGTGGAGAGGACAACGCGCAGAGGGGGAGATCACCGAGACCATCCCCAAGCACCCAGGAGCGGGGACTGACTGCACTGCAGCGCACGTGGGCAGCCTCCACCCCCAGCAGGCTCTTCCCATGGCGAAGGTCGAGGTATTTTAGCACCTCCGCCTCCCCCAGCAGCCCCGCGGGCAGGGTACCCAGCCCCTTACCCTGGGCGGTGGCGGCGGGGCCGGCCAGCACCGTGCTCCAGTGGTTGAAGGCACAGCACACGACGGCGTACTCGCCGGGCTCCAGCATCACGTCGCAGTTGACGAATTTCTTGACGGCCCGCTTGCTGTGAGCCATCAGCCGGCCCAGGCTCAGCTTGTTGCCACTGGTGAAGGTGGCGCGGAAAACCATGATGCACAGATCCAGCAAGTGGCTGTCCACCGTGTCCGACCGCCTGCGCCCCCAGGGGAGAAAGGCAGGCATCAGCTGGGTGCTGCCCCGCAGGGCAGAAAGGCAGACCCACGGTCCTCCCCCTGCCCTGGGGGCCGCCCAGGAGTCGCTGCCTGGGTTTGGGTTTTGGGTTTTCGTAAGCCACGAGGATCAGAGAAATGCCAGCGGAGGCTCATCGCCGAGTTCTGCAACCCCGTGGGATGGCGTGGGGTGAAGAGGTGGGATGGGGACAACTTCAGGCATTTCTCCCAGGGCTGGGTCGCCGCCTGCAGCCCTCGCGTTGCCTTGCTCACCTGCTGCCCTCCTGGAAGAGGGCAAACTCCAGGGTGGCACGCTCCAGCACTGTCAGCGACGTCACCGTCACCGGCCCGTTGGCCTTGTTGGGGAACATGCCCTGCACGCGCACCTCGTGCCAGTCTGAATGGAGCTTGCAGATATCCACCGAGTCAAAATACCTGTGGGGAAGCTGGGCTCAGCACCAGGGGGGTCCTCTGCGGGTGCGCTGCTCTGCCTCGTGCCCCAGCAGGCTGCAGCTCACGCAGCCAGGAGCTGCGGGCACCGGAATGTCCCCCGCCTCCCCCTGGGGATGCCCAGCCCTGCAAAGGGACTGGGAGAGGAGTTACAGCTCCAGGGACCCACTGATGCCCACCACACCCTGTGGCTTTTGGGGCTTTGCCTCCCCTGAGCAAAGGGGTCCCCACGACCCTACATGAAGCACCCCACAGCCCCCCCCCGGTCACGCTGTCTGCTCCCACCCCCCAGCCTCCACCTCCCGGGTGTTACTGTACTTAATGAAATCGCTGTACTCCATCCAGAAGACCCCCTCGCTGTTGTCTTGGGGCATCAGGTCGTGACGGAGGGGAGCAGGCCAGTGGGGCCACTCGTCGGACCAGCTGCCGTTCCAGGAGAAGCGGCCCCAGGGGTTTCGGAGCCGCAGGAGTCTGGGGGACGGGGAACAAGAGTGTCAGAGGCTCAGGAGTAAGGAGGCTTTCTCCTCGGGCTGCTGCACTGCCAGCCCCCACGCCGCGCCCACCTGAAGCCTTGGACATCCCGCAGGTCCAGGATGGAGTAGGCGTGCCGCGGACGCAGCCCCATGCTCTCATAGGCCACATCGTCCACCTTCATGTTGCCCCCGCCGCAGGACGCGCCCATGAGGAACCTGCAGAGGGGACAGCAAAAGGCTCAGCGTCCTGCAAGGCACGGGGGGAGCTCGTCCCCATCACTCGAGGCACGGGGCAGGCTCCCCGCAGCGGGCTCCTGTGCATTCCCTCTGCAACCACACCGCAAACCGCTCCGGAGCAGGGCCCCGACCCTGCTGGCCGTAGCTCAGCCTGGGCAGCAGCGAGTTTCCTCCATCCCCTCAGGTTTCTGCTGAGCCCAGGCTCCACGGTGAGCTGCTCTGAGCAGCAGGGTGCTTGGCTGGCTCCCAAATAACACCAGACGGACAGGGCAGGGCTGCCCTCCCCGCGCTGAATCCCCCGTCCCTTCCCACCTGCAGGGCTGGGAGCCCCGTCCGTGCACAGCGGATCTTTGCCCAAACCTTCCCCATTTTGTGCCAGGCCCTGGGGTCCTGCCAAGGGCGTTGCTGCTGCACACTGACAGGAGCAACCCTGCCTTCAGCCATCCCCCAAAAATCAGTGACTTCCATGGTGCAAAGCTAACCTAACCGCCTTCCTGCTCTTCCTGCTGGGGCGATGAGCGGGAGGATTTTGCTTTTGCTTTGTCTCCAATAGCCCGAACAAATGCCCAGGTAGGGGCAGCAAAGATGCCAGGTACGGGTGGGAGACGTGCAGGGCGCAGGACTCCACAAGACAAAAGACTCGAAGCGCAGCAAGCGGGCTCGATGCCAGCCACTTCCAAACTGTGAGGTAGCGGTAAGCGAGCAGAGGGAAGTTCACCAGGGGTTTAATTATGGATCAGAATGAACCAAAGGAGACCCCGCTTCACAGAGCTCGGAGGGGGGGCTCTGTCAAGGCTTCAGACAAACGCCAGGTGCGATGGACCCCCCCATTAATGCACTAGGACCTCTCCTCTGAGCCCCTGCAGGTGAGTGCAGCCCCCTCGCCCCCCTCTCCGAGCGTCCCTGCTCCTGCCACGGCGCCCTCCTGCCTCGTCTTACCCAGCCTCCTTAGAGCTCAGCATTTTGGCCCAGATGAGGTCAGTGTCAATGGGCTCCTCGCGGGGGTTAGTGGAGCTGACCTGCAGCATCAGGCTCTCGCAGGGGGCACCCGTTAGTGTAGCCAGGCCTTCGATAGCGCGCCCCGCCTGGAGGGCAAAGTACGAACCATGAAGCTTGGCCAGAGCCTTCTCAATGAGGGCGACCCACAGCTGCTTCCTCTGGGCCTGGGGAGAGAGACAGAAACACGTCAGGAACCCGGGCAGGAGATGGGAAGGCAAGGGGACCCTGCACTGTCCGTTCAAGTGGTTTAATTCCCACTTGGGAAGACGTCCTGGAGCTGATGTGTAACGGGTGCCTGGATGCCGACACGGCTGCACCTTAGGGTCTCTACCCAGTAGCACCAGGCCCTTTCCTTCCATCCACCTGGATTTTAAAATGTTCAGTAATGGAAACGGGCACTGAGCACATCTCCCACACACACATTGCTGCGAACAAAACCCACCACGCATTTGGTGAAGGAGGCTGCCTAGAGCATGCGTGGCCGTGGGACCCATCCCATTGCACCCATGGCACTAGGAGGCTGCTTCAAGGACAAGCTCCCAAAACCCCTGTGCAGACATGAAAACTCCCCCGGTTCCATCCCGGGGACAGCAGCAAGATGTGTTTTTGCAGGGACAAACTCCCCCTGCAGTCCCTTCGCTCCAGGCATCGATCTTGGCATTGCCAAACCGAGGACGGACGAGGTGCAGGAGCTGCATTACGGCTCCCAGAGCTCTGCAGAGCCTCCGCCAGCCCCGTGGCGTGGGCTCAGCTCCGCACGCAGCCCTCAGAGCCCTGCCCGAGCCACCACTGTGGGTCCTCAGCGTGCTGCAGGCCGCGGTCACCAGCGATGCTTCACCCCTTGTCCTGGGAGGAGACGCCTCCTGAGGACGAGGGAGCCAAGAGGGGATGTGGAAGCTGCAAACGGAGGAGCGTGGGAGGTGAGGGGACATTTGGTGGCCTCCGTGTCTCCACCAAATCCAGCTCAGCTGGCGATATCAAGCACAGCTCGGAGGGCAGCAGGGTGAAGCAGCGGTGCGTGTGGGACCGCATGCGGCTCACAGGTGGCAGCCAAGAGTTGGGAGAGGGATGGAAGGCAGCGAGGCAGCTTCCTGACGGGTAAAGAAGGCTTGGAAGTGCCTTTCTTGGGTTTGTTTTTGAATCCCCCACTCAACCAAAATTCACGTTGCTTACTCCTGCCCGAGAGGCAGTCACCGAGCTCTGCTAAGAGCCTGATTTCCTTCAGTTTTATAACCCTGTGTTTCCTCTTTTAGCCCCATGTTCAGCTCGCGCACCTCAACGCTCCACAGAAAAATCTCATGATGATTCCGATGCATCTGGAAACAAAGGCGAGGCAAGCCCAGCCCACGTGAAAACCTCCAAGTTCCAAAAAAAACAACCAAACAAACAACAAAAAACCACAGCTTGAAATTGGTAAGAGGGAAAATAAAGCTCTGCTGCCCCACGCCCCTGCCCCAGGGCTGGGCCACCTGCACACTGCGGGGAGGAGAGCTCAGAGCAGGGGTTTTGCGAGCTGCAGCAGCATTAGGGTTCCCCAGGTACTCGTTGCCAGGCCCTGTCCTCTGATTTCTGCCTGTCCTCTGCTTCTGTCCTCTGATTTCTGCCTCTGCAGCCCGGCTCAGGGCCCCGTGTGTTTTAAAGCAGGGTCTGGATTTCAGAACCAAGTCAAAGCCCATCGTCCCCGTCCCTCCTGCTGACGGCAGCCCTGCGGTCCGCGTGGCAGATCTGTGCAGCCTGAGCTGCAATGAAGACGTTCTCAGTCTCCTTCATGGAAATGATCCCAGCAAGCGCCCCCGGGCCTGGCAGGCAGGGCAGAATGCGCAGTGACGTCCCGGAGCGGCTCAGGGAGCTTCTTTAATCCTAGCAGATGCCACCCGAGTGTGCTCAGAGCCACCGGGCACTGGCTCGAAACAGGCTGCTCTGTTGTGTCCCCTCCCTCCCCGCCGCCCCTCCCCGGCACAGCCAAGCTGCCAGCCCTTCCTGCCGAGCAGAGGAACAGCTTTCGCTCAGCCCCTCTCAGCGCACAGCCACAGAGGTAGCAGAGTTCCCTTTTGTGTGCAGAATAAAGATGTCTTCCCCTGCTAGCGAGCTGGCCTGCAATGCAGAGAGAAATGATGGAGAAAAAAAAAAAAAATGCAGAAGAAACTTCTCCGCTGCAGCCTGGAAAACGCCAAAAGCGGCCTGAAATAGGTTGATGGGATGGCCTCAAAGACACACCACAGCTGTGCCTCCTCCCACCCCACTGCCTTCTCCTGGGCTTGGGGACGAGCCCACCTTCCCCCGGAGCACTGCCCACCCCCTCCTGATCCCCTGTGCCCCCCTTGGGGCTGCTGACCTGCGAGAAGAGGAGGTACCCGCACTCGTCGCAGGGCAGCATGTCGTCCACCAGCACCGTGGTCCACGTGCCGTCCTTGCACAGCCGCACCTGGTAGGCGCCCTCGGGGCACAGCGTCCTCGTGATCATCACCCTCTCCACCAGCTCCGGCCGCTCGGCCAGCACGGCCAGGGCGCTCAGGAACCTGCCCGGGGGACGGGGCTGGGCTCAGCGGGGTGTGGGTGGGCAGCAAAGCCCCTGCCCGGCCGCCCAGCGCAGGGGGAAGGGGATGGGCAGAGGGTGGGCACGTGCCCGGGGTGGAGAAATGGGGTTGGGGAGGGCTGGGGGGCACGATCCGGGTCCGGACGGTGGGGGATTGGGGCAGGAGGGTGTTGCCCCGGCTCTCGCCTCCTTACCAGCAGTTTCCCAGCAGACCCTGGAGGATATCCGAGGACCTGGGCGTCCGGAACACCGACCACTTCAGCAATCGGTCTTTGAAGATGCTACAGTTGATTTCGTGGGGTCGCAGCCACTGCTTCACCCGCTGCTGCACGCTGTCACCTTCCGGGAATCCCACAGACTTGGGCCCAGGGTGGAAACTGTCATCTACAAAATTGACTTTGTTCTGCGAGAGCAAAAGGCAAGGCACGGCATCAGTGCGCAGCTGTGTGGCACGCAGCTCCCCGGGGCCTCCGGGAACGGGGCTGGCTTGGAAAGCCACGAGTTGGTTCGACCCCTCGGGGCTCCCGACTGCATCTCCGATCTGCCTGTGTGTTTTAGGGGAACCTCCCCGGGCAGGGAACATCTCACACCTCACGCTGGTGCTAAAACTTGGGCCGTGGGGGCCCTTGGCTGCCTCTACGAGTGGCGAAGCCCACGAGCAGCAAGGCTCTGAGGAAGCACCTGGCAACCAAGCGCTCCTCGGTCCAAGCCCGTGCCACGGGGCGAGACCCCCGGGGCGGCCCCAGGCGCTGCTGGCACAGCCCAGCCCCGTGGCACAGCTCCGCACCGTGCCAGCAGCGCCTTCCACAGCCAGATTCAGCCCGAACCAAGCTGGCAGCCGTGGAGCCCTCGCTCCCAAGCCCGATTCCACCCGCCACCAAGCACTGAATAAAGTCGGGTGGGCTAAACAGCAAATAACCCTACAAACACCCCCAAATATTAGCCACGGACGTAGGATGGGAGCGCAGAACTTCCCCAAGGGCAGAAGGATGGCTTTCTCGGACAGTTTAACACAGGGTGAAGTAAGAACTGGGATTTCTTTGTTACCGTTAATTACATGGAATTAACTTCTTTCAGCAGCAGCCCTCTCTGATTTAACTGAGCTGTGCTCACCACGCCAGCGTTCGCTCTGCCTCTTGTGTTGCAATCCCGGCTCAGTGATGCGAACATTTCCTACCCGGTGCCTCAATTAGCGCTCCCAGCTCCTGCTCCTCAGAAGGGTGTTTTTCAGCTAGTAGCTGTCACCACTCCCAGCCGAGGCCACAGAGAGTCCCGAGGCTTTGCTGCCTTTCCCCAGGGGTGCAGCGGGCGCTGCGGCTGGCAGGGTGCACGCTGCCAAGCGCTGGGCAGGACGCTCAGCAGGCACTGCCAGGCACCTGCACGGTCCCCATGGGGCAGCGAGGCTGCTGCTTGTGTCCCCTGTGAGGGGATAAACCCGCAGACAGGAGGGCTCTGCGGGCAGAAGTGGCAGAGAAGGCGCGGGCAGGCAGAGCCCCGGGCTGTGCTCCTGGTGCCGTGCCCGCTGCCGCCTGCTGCTGTGCAGAAAGGGGAAGGACGTTGGGTCGGACGAGAGAGAAATCACGAGATGAGGATGAGCAAGAAGGGGAACAGCACGAGACAGGATGCAGCAGCCCGGCCCCAAGGGGAAGAGGTCAGCCCTGCCTCCTCCCAGCCGGGCGAGAAATGATAAAGCTGAAAACTGGGGGCCAGGCACCAGGAAGCACGGGGACAGGCGCTGCCAGGACAGCAGAGGAGGCAGCGATCCCTGCAGGGAGCACAGCTGCGAGTCGAGCTGCTTCCCCCGACGCACAGAGACTTTAAAAAGGCAGAAGATTTGGCCAGCCCGATGCTCTCCTCCAGGGGAAGGCTGAGCAGCGCTGCTCCCACCAAACGCAGCCGCCAGAAGCAAGCTTTGAGGCTCCTAACATCCTTCAGGCCCGACTCCACCGCACAGAAGGGCTGCTCCCTGCCTCCACAACAGGCCGTCCACTTGCTTAGAGGGGGCTGCGCAGAGTCAGGGTCTCCCCGATATAAAGAGTCTGTTAGCCACGGGCACGCAGCAACCAGAACACCACAAACAGCCCCAAACCAGCATCACTCAGCAGCTTCCTTCCCCACTCAAACGCCTCCACGGGCACTGGTGAGAGCAGCACAGCCCCGGCCGTGGGAGCGCTCCTCGGCCCGCACAGGGAGAGCCTCGACGCTGCGTCAGAGCGGGACTGCGGCTCCCTTCCCATCTGGTCCTGAAGAGCTGCAGGCTCGCTCCAGGAGGAGGGCAGGGGAAGAGCAGCGTTCGCAGGAGCATCGGGTGCCGCTCGGGGCAAAAACGGGGCCAGCAGAGCGCTGCTGGAGACTGAAGCCCAGCACTGAGCCAGAAACTTCACGCTGGGAGGGAGGGAGGGGCACTAAGGGCATGCTCCTGAGACCCCCACCTGAAGGCAGGATGCAGCCAAACCTCAGCTGTCCTTCCCCAGACGGGGCTGAGCCATTTGCAGGCGCAGCTGCGCATTCGCAAACACCAAAACCAGCAGGCTGAGCAGCCCCAGGACAGCTGAACGAAGGCAGGACTTTGGGAGCCTTGAAAACCCCCGGCACAGACGCAGCGGCAGCAGTGTCCTTTGCCTGCACACGCAGTGCTCTGCAGCACCCTGATTCCTGCACCCCCCGCACACCCTCCTCCCCAGCCCTCCTCACCCTCGGACAGGCAGGGACTGTGCTGATCGCCCCGTAACGTTCCCTTCTCTCTCAGCTTTAAAACACTTCCAGGAGCCAGATAACTCTCTGACCTCCTCACCCTTGGGTGGGTGGTGAATGGGATGGATCGCCTTGGAGGGCCCCTTCACCCTACAGATCCCCCCCTGGGGATTTCAAATGCCCCATTTCAGGGTCTCCAGCTGCTGTGGGTGAGCACCTCCCCTGCAACCTCTGTCCCCAAGCCCCACCGGGGCCCTGCCCTCGCTGAGCACCCTCCCGGGGCGTTGAGACGGGGCCTCCCCGGAGCGAAACCAGCAGCAAGCCCCGCTCAGCCCGCGCTCACCTCCCTGCAGAAGGTCACGATGTTTTCCCACAGCGCCTTGGCCTCGCCCTCGTCCGTCTGCCTCCTCTTCTCCACGTGCATGCTCTCCCTCCTCTTGAGGGCCTTGAGGCCCTTGCGCTGGGCCACGTAGTGCTGCGGCGTGTGGCAGGCGGCGCAGTGCTTGGCCTTCAGCTCGTTGAGCAGGGTGCAGGCGGGACAGGCCCACTGAGCCGGCCTGTCCTGGGCTCCGGGCAGCGGGGACGGGAAGAGGCGAGCGACCTTGCGGGCGGAGGGGGCCTTGCTGCCGCAGGAGGGGCAGGAGCCCTTGTCACCAGCTCCGCAGTCGGGGCAGCGGGGGGACGGCTCGCCCTGAGCGCCGTGCTCCTGGAAGCCGTGCAGCTTGGAGGAGCCGCAGGCTTTGCACTTCTGGGCCACGGTGGGGTTCTTGAGGGTGCACTTGGAACACGACCAGGTGGTGAAGTCGGGGCTGGAGGGGCTGCAGGGGGTGAACCTCACCAGGTCCCCCGCCAGGTTGATGGTGTCGCTGCCTTTCTGCGTGCCGCAGGCCTCGCATTTGCTGGCGCCGGAGGAGTTGAGCAGGGAGCAGGCGCTGCACTTCCAGTGGGACGGGCTGACCTCCATCTCCTCCTCCAGCACGCTCAGCCGCTTGGTGGACAGCAGCTCCTGGAAGCGGGCAGCGGGGGCGCCCCGTGCCTGGCCCTGCGGGGACCCCTTCTGCCCCGCCGCGCTCGGAGCCCCGGGCTGCGGCGCTTCGGGCCCCGGCATCTGCAGCTGCGGGGGCACCTCGCGGCGGCTGCGGGGCACGGGGTTGTTCTGGAGCCCCGGGGAGAAGGGACTGAAGGCTGGCATCTTCTGGGCCTCTTGTTCCATAGCCACCGGGCCCTGGGCGGCCACGGCGTCGCCCTCAGAGACCTCTGCAGGGACCAAAGGCTGCGGGGTGGAGGGGGCCATGTGAAAGCCCGCAGGGGTGATGACTTCAGGGACGACCAGCGCCTCTGGAGGGATCTTGGGCAGGGAGAGCTTGCGCGGCCCACCGCAGGCCGAGCAGGAGTTGGCCACGGGCGTGTTGTGCAGCGTGCAGCGCTGGCAAGCCCAGCCGCTCTCCGGCTCCCCATCCTCGGGGCTCTTCCCCTCCGACTCCTCGCTGCTGCTCTCCACCTTGGCGGCCTCCTCCCGGGACGTGCCCTTGGGCTCCACGAGCACGGCGGGCTTGGGCAGGACGCCGTTGATGACGGGCAAGGGGGAGCCGCTGGGCCCCGGCTCCGGGGTGAAGCCGCACACCTCGCAGGTTTCTTTGCCCAGAAAGTTCCTGAAGGTGCAGCGGGCGCAGGCCCATTTCTGCTCCTCCACGCTCAGGCGCAGGATGTGGTTGAGGTCCGGCTTCTGGCGAGGGGCCTCGCATATGGAGCACTGCCGCTGGCCGACGGGGTTGAGGAAGGTGCAGCGGGTGCAGGACCACTCGCGCACCGCAGCCATGGAGCCGGGAGAGTGGGAGTTGCTGGAAGAGAGCAGAGGACAGCGGGAGGGTGTTAGAAATGGCTCAGTCTTCACAATAAACATTCCTCACAAGGGTGAGGGCAGGGCCGCCAGGTACGCATTTTTCCCAGGCTGGCCCAGGCAGGGTTTTGCTTCCAGGAAGGGAACAAAAAGCAATGCAGTCGCTGCTCTCCAGGCACTCGCTTCTCTGGCACTGACAGCGTTTCCACAAGTGCATGGCCACGGGCCAGCTTCCACCCCCAGCGCTTCAGGAAGGGCACAGACAGCAGCCCCGCAGCCCCGCTGAGCCCTCTGGTGTCCGTGGGGATGAACCCAGGTGAGCGAGCCCCACACGGCTGCACCCAGCCCCTACCCACAACTGCTTTGCCCCCCTCTGGCTTGTCTGTAATGCCGAGGCAGCTCCTGTGTGAGACAGGCGACTGCCGGGAGAAAAGGCAGCCGTGGGCAGTGGCAGAGCCGAGCTCAGGGAGCTGTGGGATTGTGGCTGCAGGAAGGGGACACGGGGAGGGCAGGGCGCCCGGCTGGCACGGGCATGCAGAGCTGGGAGCCACCCGTGCCTCTGCTTGGGAACGCCCAACCTGCTTTGCCTTCTTTCTGCTCCCGGTGTCGGCTCTCTCTCTCTTTCGGGGCCTCTCCAGCCCCCCTCCCTTGCACTTTCTGCTCGTGCAGACACAATTATCTGTGCCAGGGGGAACAAAACCCTCCACTGCTGATGCAGGGCAGCTCAGCAGCTCCTGCCCCTCCAGCCTCCAGCAGGGGCAGGTTTCAGCGCTGCCTCCCTGCTCCAGCCCCACTTCTCCGGGAAGCGGAGCGGCCGCGGAGCACCAACCCTCGATTCCAACCCCTGGACCTAACGTTGGAAGATGTCCAACACATGCCAGAGCACCTCGTTGTAGGGCAGAAACTGATGTTTTTAGGCAGGTTCAATTTTCAGAAAGCAAACAGCAGCGGCGGCACCAGCTCCTGAGGGGGACCTCTGGGCACAGGGAGAGCAGCTCCCCTCAGGGGCCTTTAGGGAAGGCGATGCCCCGCTCGCACGCAGGTTAAGGAGTGGCCGAAGGAACCTCAGCCCTGCTGCTTGTCCTCTGCTCTGGGTAATTTCCTGCAACTTCCAGTGAAGGTGGGGCTGAAACAGAGTTTCCTGCTTCCTCCTCCTTCACACGAGGACCGGAGAGCTCTCCCCCCTGTAAATGCACCGCACGAGAGCCAAGCCTAAAGCCCCGGACACGCAGGGAGCTGCTCCTTGCCCTGCTCCCCTCCCAGCCCCCAGCCCCTGCCCCGTGTGCCACAGACCCCCGGCAGGGCCGACCCTGCAGGAGGAGCCTCCAAGCCCTCAGCTGTCCCGGAGCAAGGAACCCGCAGCTTAAATCACGGGGGGTCACCACCTTCCTAGCACCCCTCCGAGGATCAGGTTCGACCCAATGCAAACGGGAACAAAGAAGGGAAAGAAACCCTTCTGTGCCGCAGAGGACGGGTGCAGAAAGCTGGGAGATGCCCACGGAGGGAACGTGCTCCTGGCTGGCCTCCAGCATCCCGGGCAGCAGCACCTGCACGGCCGGCTCCCGGAGGCAGCGAGCTGACTGCATTGCAGCAGCGGGGCCTTGCGGGGACAGCGGCTGCAGCAGGAGCCACCCGGGAGGGAGGAAGGTCCCCTCCGGGGCTGGGGACATGGGACACCCCCAGGAGTACCCCAGCAGCAACCTGAGCACGTCCCCAACCCGTGCTCCTGGAGACCAGCCCTCCCTCATGAGATCAGATGCAACCTTCAAATCCCTCCTTAAATCAAATGTTTCTCTAAATAAAGCCCGAACCCAAGAAATCCATTTTATTTCAAGAGAGAGCTCGAAAACTCACGCACCGTGCCTTCCCAGTTTGAACTTTACAAGGTATTTATTTACCGGAGTCCTTTCAAGAACCTTTCCCAGCTAAAAGAAACACAAACATTGATTTTTCTGCCTGAAGTCCTGCAGCTGTGAGCCCCTGCGCAGCGCTCTCCCCGTGGCAGCACCGTGCCCAGAAACGTCTGAAAGGAAAAATCAGCCTTCAGGCAGGGAAGGGAAGGGAAGAAGCCGTGTGCCCAGCTTCGGCAGGGGCGGGGAAACCAACGGGGCCGCGAAGGGCACCGCGATCCTGTCACATCCACTCCCCTCACCGGCTGAGCCGCACCGAACCACGGGCATCAACAGAAAGCAAGCAAGGGCTGGCAGCAACCCGCACCACCCGCACCACCCGCAGCCATCCCGCGTTGTGCTGGGGGAGCCCCGGCCCCAAAACCAACCCCTTGGAGCGCGTTGGCGCCGCTTACCGCAGCTCGGCACCCTGCAGCCACCGCTCCTCCTGCCGCACGAACCACGCTGGCCAAGGCTTCTGGCCACGCAGCCACGGGACCGTGGCAAAGCACCGTGCCCCTTCCCGGAGCAGCAGAGAGAAGGAGAAGCCCGGGATGGCCGAGGCAAGACGGGTCCCACCGGCGGGCACAGCAGGGCGGGCGGCATCGCCGGGTGTGCCTGATGTGCACCCAGCGGGGAGCTGCGGGCTCGGGGAGGCTGCACGGCTTCACTCGGCCGGGCAGGAGCTCCAGGCAGCAGAAGGGAGGTGGCAGCAGGACGCTGCAGTGCTCTGCCCTGCTGCTGAGCTGCCTGCGCTCTGCCCCGAGCTCTGTCCCTGGCCGTGGGGAGCTGCTGCCTCTCCCCAGCCGTGCCATCCACCCGCTGCCGGGACCTCCAGGCTTTCTCCTCTGGCAGCTCTGAGACAAACCAAAGCCTCCCAGAAGAGCTTGCCTTTGGACACCTCTTGCTTTCGCTGCTTCCCCGGGGGTCTGGAAGTCCCCTGGCAGCAGCAGGGAGCTCCCTGCCTGCTCGTCCCCAGGGAGGCTGGCACGCTTTGTGGGGTGTCCCACAGCCACACAGCTTGGGTGGGAGACACAGAAATGGGAGAGGACGTGGGCAGGCACCTCGGGAGATCCCGAGCAAGCCCCTGATCCTCAGCCTGCTCCTGTTGGGACCGCACTTGGTGGCTGCAGCCCCTGCCCCACGGCTCCCCTCACCTCTCACAAAGGGGCTGGCAGGAGGAGAAGACCCCCGCAGCCAGTCCGAGCCCTGCACTTCTCCTGTAAAACCTGGCTGGTTCCTCTCCTGGCAGGCAAGGAGCCTGCGCGAGAAAACCCAGCCATGTACCCCCCGAGCCCAGCTGCTGTACGACAACACACGCTGCAGCCCCAGAAAACACAACGGAGATGCACATCGCCTGCCGTCTCCCCGTGCAGGAGATGGGTTTCTCCCCAAACAGCCACCTGCAGAGCCCCCCGCCCATGGAAGGGCTTTTTCCTGGGGAGGAGGCACTTGGCAGGGGCAGAGGCAGAGGGCACAGCCTGCAGGGAGGCACAGCCCGGCTCAGCTGAGCTCGTCCTGGTGCCGCAGGGCCCTGGCTCCCACGCAGCCAGCAGACAAGCCGCAGCTCTCTGCCACCTGCGGGTGTCAGCAGGGACCAAAGGCGTTTCTGGAGCCTCACCAGAGCAGGGCAGGACAGGACAGGAAGGAACAGGGAAGAATCCCTTGTTCTGGTGAATTTTATTTATTTAATTGTTGCTGGAGAGCAGCAACAATTAATTTTTTTGTTCCCAGGTGCTGCCCACGGAGCCGAGTCCCTCTCACAGAGCCAGGCAAGGGCCATCAGGCTGGGCCAGGGGAGGTGTCAGCAGACGGACTGGCACAGCAACACAGAGGAGCTCAGCAGGGACTTCCCAATTTTTACTGACTTCTAGAGGAGCATCAGTGGAGAAAAGCAGCCTCTGATTTATGCCTCAAAACCTCCGAGGCTACAGAAGTGCTTGCACCATGCAGTCAGGGCAGGTTGCTTCAGTATTTCCAAATCCTGCCTCTCCAACTCCTCCAAAGCAAGCCAAGAAAATAAAGGGGGCTGAAACACCAGCGACCACCACCCAACACAGAGGTGCAGCCGGAATTACAGCGCCAGGAGGGAGCTGCCCCTCTGCGCTCCCCTCCTGCTTTCCACCATCGCCGTTCTTCAGCTGAGCGAGAGGAGAGGCCACAGGGAGCCCTTCCCCACGCTCACCCCTGCTTTGTTGGAGGCTCCCATCAAAGCAAGGACGGGAAGCAGGGCACCGAGGCTGCTGCAATGTCACCCACGTGCCCGCAGAGCAGGGCCCTGGCTGGCACCCCAAACCCGCGAGCAAAAGCAGCAGCACACTGCAGGAGCCAGCACCGAGCTGCTTCAGGAGGCCAGACTTATCCCAGGGAAACTCAGCTCCAGAAGGGACTTCTGGAGGTTTCCAGGCCAACCTCCTGGCTCCGAGCTGGGTCTCGGAGAAACCCGTGCCGGGCAGATCCTCCAGGGCAGGCCGGGGCTGGGGCTGTGGGCTGAGCTCCAGCGGCACCGCTCTTGTTCCTCAGGTCTGCTGGAAGGGAACCACGGGGGCTACAGCTGCAGAAATTCATCCTTTTGCTGAAGCAGTTGATGAAATAAAGACTTTTTGAACCTTCTGTGCTAATCTTTGAGGACTCCGGAGTTTCGTTATAGATTTATACCTGCCCTCACTACAGTTACTCCAGGACAAACCCAACTGGCTTGCAGGAAGCCAGCTTGGATGGGGGGGACAAAAGGCAGCTGAGGGACCAGCATGTCCCACTTGTCACACCCTGCCCCAGGCAGGGCTCCCCGGCCTCCGGGAGGTCCCAGTGCAGTGCTGGGGCTCCTGACAACTGCTGGGACAGGGCAATCACCCGTGGGCAGAACCCAGCATCTTCCCCTGCTCACAGCTGGCACTGATGCAAGACATCTGGACTTGTTCTGGGCAATAAAGCAGCGGCGGCACAGGCGGGTTGTTCATCAAAGTAGAAGGGAGGAAAAAAAAAATCTAATTTTACAGCAGAAAACCATGCAAGGGTGAGCACCTGAAGGTGAACGGGGCCATCAGAGACCCGTAACAGCACGTAACCCTTCCCTGAGAGCGCCAAGGGGCTCAGACAGGCACCACGGGTTTTCCAAGCTGCTGAAACAGCCCGGTTTGTGGGAATTTCTCGGTCCCATTGCACCAGATCTCCTGTGGGTTCTTGCAGTTTCCACGCTTTTCCCACGCTGGACACAGCTGGCAAAGTGCTCAGACAGCTCCGCTGTGCTTCACTGGCCAGGGAGAGAAGAGGCTACAAGTTTTAATAAGAAGGTTCCCAGGGGAAAACAGAACTGCACTAATGAGAAGCCTGACAGGATAAAAAAAAAACAAAAAAAAAAAACACACAGGCCCCAGCTAACTGGAATTGATTCAGCAGGGTATTTTTGCAGCAGCCAACAAAACCACAGAAACTGCTCTCCAACTGCAGCTCTCCCTGCCACTTGCTTTGCGGGCACCTCCTATAACCAGGGCTCGCCTGCCCTAAAACAGACAGATGTTAGGGGTGAGGGGGCAGTTTGCCATAGGATGGGGAAGAAACAATTTCCAAGGCAACGTCAGCGAGTACAACTGCTCGCAAAGGATGCGAGTGGAGCAGAGAGGGTGCTCCCCGACCCTTCGCTGGCTGTGCCAGAGGAAAGCCCCAGGAAAGCTGCTGAGAGCCGGCTGGGAAATGGGCAGAGGCAGAAGCCCAGCAGGGACAGAAGCAGCTTGAAAGCTCCTGTCAGGTGCACCAAAACCTGGCTTGGATGAAGGATGGACGGTGAGGAGACCTTCATCGCTCGGAGAGTCCTTTACAGGGCTGAAATCCCCGGCTGGGTTTGGCCTGGGAAAAGGAGAAGAGGAGCAGAGTCTTTGAAGGCTTCAGCCCATCTGAATACGTGGGCACTGCAGCTCCTGGCTTGCTGCTGCTGCTGCAGGAACGCGGAGCAGCCCAAAGCAGCCCGGCTGGCAGGAGCACGCCGCACACTCCCTTTGCCCGGAGGGTGCAGACACCCAGGCAGCAGCATCCCGACCTGGCGTGCTGGAGACATTTATCAATCTCCATGCGAAATCTTCAAAGCAGAATCCGAATCTGGAAGGCTTGCCCCGTGAGAAAAACAGGAGGTGCATCATTAGCCTTCGGTATCCCTTAATTGCTTGGGTGTCAGAAGATGCTATCTGGGAAGGAAACCAGCTCGGCCAGCACAGCGCCCTGCAGAGACAGGGCCATGCGCAGAGGCTCCTTTGTAGAGAAAAGGTTACCCAAATTTCTGCCCGAACAACAAGAAGAATCCCTGGGGATATGAAAGAAAGAGGCAGAAAGTGTTTCAAGGAGGCTGGCGAAGTCCAAGCCCTGCCTTTGATCAAACGCTGTGAGCTTTTGCAAGCCCTGGGCTCCCTCCCTTCAGAAGAGGGAGCGGGTACGTACCCTCACCACGCCTGCTAGTGCTGCTGTTGGTCCTCTGCTCAGCTACTTCATTTAGTTTTTCCTATTTATTTTTTCCTACATTTTCCTATTTTTGGGGTATCTGAGGAGATTAAGAGCAAACAGTATTAAGATCCAATTGCATCCAAGTCCTGCACCCCGAGGAAGATTTATGTGCCATTAACTCGGCCCAGCATCTCACCCTGGCTTAAACAGGTTTGACAACGGCTTAATAGATTGATTTTGCTTGAGGTGGTGCTGAATTAACGACCTCAATCCATGCCTTGCCTTATACAAGTGCATTTCCTCACTGACTTTGACTAAAATCCACATACAGCGGATATTTGAATCCACTTAAGGGCAAACACACAGGAGGAGGTACACTGGTTTTACAGTTTTATTCCCAGTTTCATGAAATTGGAGAAATTTGGGTGTAGAAGGGCTCCCTACTGACACCCCGCTAGTGCTAAAAGCTTTGGGAGTGCCTCAGCGTGCGTGCAGCCCCACGAAAGCTGCACTTTCAGAGCAAAAAGGACCCAAATCCTCCAGCAAACAGCACAACAAGCCAAGAACTTACTTTCCTATTGCTAAAAAAAAATAAAATCTTTTCCAACAGATCAATAAGGCTCACCACAGCCACGCACAAGAGCCCTTGTGCTGCACCATCCTCGGTGTCCTTACAAATGCTGGAGCCAGCAGAGAGCCCAGGCCTCCAGCAGACCGACAGCGCCGTTGCGCTGGGTGCCGCAGCTTCAGCGTCCTCAAGGCGCAGAGCGAGGATGCACGTGGGGAACGCGAGTTTTGGCCTGATAAAATTTGGTTAGCTACCTTGCATTTGTTTGGTTGGTTTGCTTTTTTAATCCTTATACTCCATCTTTGGTCTGAAGAGTCTTCCAGAAAGTTTCCCACTTAAAATAAAGTCGCCCAGCAAAATTTACGAGCAACAGAAATGGGGGAAGGTTAAGACTGAAGTAAATCCCACAAATGAAGACGATGCGTCTTACGGACAGGCTACTAAATGAACTAATTACCTGCTCACGAGTTGGCTTTTATAAAAAGCCTCGACAAAACGTTCTGAGAGGCGCCGTACGTCAGCTGCTGGCCCTTCAGACCCCCTGAACGCGGCACAAGCGAGACGCCGGCTGCACACACGTGCCGGGGGATGCCCCCGAGCCCTGCCTGCTCCCTGATGTTGAGAACAAATCCGGTACAAACGCGTGCTGCCGCTTCCACACGATCACCTCAACGGCCCCAGCAGGAGGGAATCTGCAATTACTCACACGTGGAGGAGGCTGAGTGCTGCTGAGGAAAGGAAGGTAAATGAAAGACTTCAAACTCTGAAAAGATCCCCTTGGTTAGGAAGGAACAGTTCAGAGGACGGGCGGGGAATCTGAAACCTGAGCAGCCCGGGGCTCCTTAACGCAGCAGGAGAGGAGATCCCTGCAGAGCAGCCACGGCCCTGGCACCAGCAGCTCGCTGAGGTCTGACCAAATGGCACCGAGTCGGTCACGCACCCAGCAGGGAGCAGCAAGGACACCGCAGCCCCTGGGACAAGCTCTGGCACCAGCCTTCCATGGAGCAAGGTCCTTCACTCCTCAGCGTGTGCCAGGAAGGGGCTGGGTGAGACCAGGAGCGCAGGAACCCCAGGACAAACGCACCCAGAGCATCCTGCAAGGAGAAGCCCTGTCGCACGCTGGGGACAGGCTCTGCTCTTGAAATCCCGAGGGCTCCCTGCTGGTCTGGCCCCAGCTGTGACCAGTTTGATGCTGAACATCACACAGGTGCCTGAGAAACTTCATGGTCCCATCAGGAACAAAAACCTGCAAGCCCCCGCTGAAGTTTCGTGCAAGATGCAGAGAAATCAGGGGAGGGGAAGAACACCAGGGAGAGGATTTACAACCCCCACGCCAGAGCCGGGAGGACACGCTGGGGAGGAACAGCCGGAAAGATTTTGTTTGTTCCTGCTGCTCTTACACCAACTCATTTCACTACCAAAGGGCACAGAAGTTGGTAACAGCAGTGAACCAGGAGATCCCAAGAAGTGCAACGCCTCGGAGCATTAGCAGCAGTCACCAAACGGCACCCGGGGAAGCTGCAGAACATCCTCTTCACCAGGTTCCTTTTGCCCATACAAAAAGTTTGCCAAACAAACCAAAGCAGCAGGACTCAGCAGCTCGGTGCCCTTTGGAACAGAGGGGGCAGAGAAAGGCTGGGGGTTCCCCGAGCCCTGGGCCTAACGAGCGAGGCGCTGGCAGAGGGAGGAAGCAGAGCCCCGAGCCTCCAGCTCCTGAGCTGTGGCTGTAACCTGGCCGTCATCCTGCCCCCCTCGCACAACTGCTGCCAAAGGGGGAAACTCCTCGGGACCCCGAGACCACCGAGCTCGGCGGTGGCAGCATCCCACGCAGCTCCCAGCCGTGCTCAGGGCACTGCAGGCAGGACCTAGAGCATCCTGGCAGAAGGAAAGGCAGCGAGGCAGCGTGGTCAGCTGCCAGTGGCTGTCAGAGTCCCTTTAGGGTGATTAACGGGCCTTAATGAGAAGCTAAGCCAGCCCTGTGCCTCGGGAAAGCAGCTCCGACTTAATAACCCGGCCAACGAGCTTCGCACTGATCTGCGGGAGGAAAGAAAGATCGCCAAGGGACAGGGGAAAAGAGGTGAGCTCTGGCAAGGGCTGCCAGCCCTGGAGTTCAGCCCACGGTCAGATCAGGGCACGGTGATGCAGCCACCACGGCTACAAGTGGCTGTGGAGGGCGAATCGTCCCGAGCCATTTGCCACCAATGCCCCCGGCCAGCAAGCGCCGCCCGCTCTCACTGTGCCTGAGCAGCTCTGCTCCTTTGGCAAGAAGAGGCCAGAAGGCAGAGCCCAAGGCTGAAATCCTCTCTGCTACCTCAGGAACAACACCTGCAACCCCTCAGAAGAGGGCTGACCCCGGAGGAGGATCTCAGCACACCGAGCAGCAGCTTCGGGCGCTGTCCCAAACGAACAGGGCATCAGAGCTCACGCACACGTGCCCACTCGCTCTTCCCCTCAAGCCCTTGGCTCCAAACACAACTTTCAGGGGCACTTACGTTCACTGCCAGATGTTGGAAAATCGTGCAGGGAGGCTTGGAGCAGCCTCCTGCACTGCAGCCACGTTCCTGCCCTTCACCGCCACGCTGGGGTGCAGCGGGGCCGAGGGCTCGCGTGGTGAGCGGGGCTGCCTGGCCCTGCCGGGACAGCAGAGGCTTCAAAGAGCAGTAAATCCCACCGACCTCGCAGCTGGCTCCAGCCTTTCTCCCCCCTGGATCCACCTCCTCCAGCTCTTCCTCTTCCCGGGTTATTTCAGGGCAGAGAGACGAACGCAGCACGGCACCGGATTTGTTGCTGCATCAGGCTCCTTCGGGCAGGCTCTGCGCCCCTCGCAGGCTCGGGGGGAGGCAGAACGAGGGGGGAGGCAGAAGCTGCCTCAGGTGCTGCTCGGGCTCGGGGCAAACGGCCCGGCATCTCCTCCACGCACCAGGCTGGAGAAGCGATTTCTTCTGACAAACGGCGAGAGCCTGCAGCAGGGTGGGCCCCTGCTGTCACAGCCGGTGTTCCACACAGAGGCTTACGGGCTGGAGCGGCGAGGGGAGGGTCCGGGCAGCCGAATGCTCCACGCAGCACTCACCCGAGGAGATCTCAGCGACTCGGAAGAAGCTGAAGGCTGCTAAAGAGCTGCCTGCCTACCCGGGGTGCCGGGGGCAGCAGGCACAGCACGCGCTGGACACGGCGCTGGGACGCACAGCGGGATGGCTCAGCACCCACCTCTGTCCTGGGGGGGTCACAGCTCGAGCCTTGGGGTCACTTCTGGAGCCCTGGGGTCACTTCTGGAACCTTCAGCCTCAGAAGGGATCAAACCTTGGGCACGGGGGCCTCTGGGGTGAGAGCCAGAGCTAAGAGGCACCCTGCAACGCGGCACCGGGGGATGCTCACCCAGGCACCAAGAGCTTATCAGAGACAGCCCAGCTGGCTGCGCAGTGTGCACGGGCCGGGAGGTCAGGAACTAAAAGTTCCTTGTTTGTAAGGGCTCTGTAATGAGAAGAAGGGGCTGAGATGCCAGGTGGCTTCTCGGGAGCAGCACAGAAGCCCTCTGGAAGCAACTGCAGTCTCTGTTTGGTCCCCAGCAAACACACAGCTAGGGCTGGGCCCTTCTCGCCTTGCAGCGCCTGCCTGCCCGATTACCTTTCCGCCAAGCGCCTGGGGAGGTTCTAGACAGAACCGGGAATGACTTTCCCCCTCCAGCCTCAGAAACACCACCAGCAGCAGGAGGAGCTGAGACCCCTGCCCGCACACACCTCTACATACAGATCTGTGCAGCCCGGGGCCTGCAGCGCAGCGATGCTTCTGGGTTCTCCTCCCGCAGGGTCTGTCACCCAGACAGAGAACAAGGCACTGACAGGGGCTTGTTGTGCCCAACCACAAAGTCTACACCGAGCCCAGAACCCAAACGTGCATTTCTCAAGCCCTGGCAGTGACCATCCACCATCCTCTAACCCCTTCCTACTCACCAGCTTCATGATTTCCAGCCCTCTGGGGCAGGCCAGCCCTGCTGCCTGCACACAGCGCTGATCTCAGGAATCGAGCAGGTCAAGGACACCGAACTGTTCCCGGCCCAGAAGTCGCGGGGTTTGGTGAGCTGTGAGAGCAGCGTGCCCACTGCCATGCCCCGGGCAGCCACCGCCGGCAGCGCAGCCCTCGCGTGTCCTCCCCAGCCCCCGGGGGAGCGCACATCCCGGCATCCCGGAACAGAAAGCAGCTGGAGTCACATCGAGCAGTGCCAGCAGGAAGACGAGAGGCTTCCAGACACTGCTCTGTTTCCGCTGACGCCGTCTTTGTGGGCTCTGCTCCCCCTGCCCCGCACACAGCTCCCCCATCTGCCGATTTTCCACAGGTGGGAAAACCTGGGAGGTTTCTCCAGTTTTATTGAAGTAACGGGGGCATATGGTTTATCACAGCTATTAATGGGGTTATGCATATACACAAGAAGAATCTTAAGAGAACAAAGCACGCCTCTGAGCCCAGGACTCAGGGAGCTACCGGGACCTGTGCGCACCCCAAAGCCCACGCCTGGCACAGGGCTGGAAGGAAAGGCAACGATGGGCCAATTCCCAAGGCTGCATTGCACAGTAAAGGTTTCCCTGCCCCCAGGAGGGAGGGGAGGAGGCAAGGAAAGGAGCAAGCCTCTGAAGTCATTAAGCTGCTGCCTCCGAGGAGCTGGAACAGCATCAGCCAGGAGGGTGGACTCTTGGGACCCAAGGACGCGATTCCCCGTACGCAGCCACCTGCACTCGAGGGGCATTTGAGGAACCACTCCCAAAGCAACCCCTGCAGGGAAAACAAGTCCGGATGAAGAAGAAGCTCTCTCTGCTATTTCCATTTCTCTAACTGTCTTTAAGCCAGTTAAGCAATTTCTTTTTGAGTGTGGGTCTGCAGTCTGCCTCCAGGAGCCTGCCCTCCCTGGAGCGCACAGCAGGGTGAGGAATAGACACCTGTCTGGAGTCAGAGCCCCACCGTCCCTACACACTGCAGGGATTGCTGGCCCCGTGCTTCCCCTCTGCAAATATCGCAGCTATCCCAGGCCCGCAGGATCTCAGGGTTTTCCAGCACAGTTCTGCTCTTGCCTTTCCCCTTTGCACCTCGGTTTCCTCTGGGTACCGAGGCAGAAGCCTTGCTGACCTCCAGCATGCCCATCCTCACAGCTTCCAGCACGTGTCCAGCGTTTTAAGAACACAGCGAAGAAAACACCTTTGAAGCTTCAAAGACTGCAAAGAAGAGGCTAAGATGAAGGCACGGGCTGTACTTCTGTTCTGCTCCCCTAACACCCGGCCTCAGTGCAGCGCAGTCTGTGGAGAACGTGTGTGTTCTGCACCAGAAAGCACCAGCCCCTGCGTGCGCTGGGTAGGCTGGGAGGAACAGGTCTGCTTGCCAGGATGAAGATGAAGACCACCTTCAATAAGTTTTCAGAACAAGGAACAACCTCAGACACCACACGCGAAGAACAGCAACTGCAGCTCCCTCCTGTCCTGTGTTGGAGGCTGTCACACACTCTGCTTTCCAAAAGACCAGGTCTCAGCACCCAGTCGAGGCTGGGAGAAGAATTTTCCTGCTGCCGTAGCCCAGACAGCCTGAGGGACACGGCTGGGAAGAGCCAGGCACGGCCAGGATTCCTCCACAGCCCTCACCTCCCGCGTCAGGTCCCTGCTGCGTGGGGAGATGGAGGAGGAGATTTACGGGTGGCCAGCAGCCTGCAGCGCCGCTCCGTCGAGATTGATGCTGCACCTTACAGTGCTGGGAAAACAAAACGCAAAGAGGAGTGGCAGAACAGAAAGAGAGAATGAAAGGAAGGAAGGGGGAGAAATGGATCAGGAGACACAGCGCGGCTCCGAAGCTGTCTGCTCCCATCACTCACAGCTCCACCGAATAAATCAGCTGCCACTTCCAGCTCTGCGCCCCAGTCCCCGCAGTGCTGAGCCGTGGACTGAGTGCGGGGAGGGGTGGGGAGCACAGGCAAAGCCCAGGAGGCAGAATCCCACCCGTCTCCACAGCAGCTGAAAAGTCAGGCTGGATACGAGCGGCACAGGAGGCCCGGGGCAGCTCAGGCTGCTCCCAGGGCAGGGGGAGGGACGCCCCCACCACCACCCCCTGCCTTCCACCTTCTCCTTCCAACGCTGCTTGGACACAGATGCCATTCCTACACCACTGTGAGAGATGAGCTAAATTACATCCTGCAGCTCCAGGAGATGCAGCTTTGCACACCAGACCTGCAGGGAAAAGGCTTGAGCAACTTTTGAGAGAGATACCTGAGCTTCGAAAAGCCACCCTGGGTCTTGTCAGAAGGAAAAGAACTAAAGAAAGCGGCATCAGCCCGCACTTCTCAGCGGCACACCGCACAGGGCTCATCCCCTGCCCCTACAAAAGGGCCAGAAGGCAGAAGTGGTGCTGGATCCAGGTCCTTCAGGTGCAAGGAGCCCCTGGTTTCCCCTACAGACACCCCCACTGGCTGCTCCGAGGAGGACCCCCGGGGAGGTCAGCGCGCCCGGCCGCTCCCACAAAGCCCTAATTCTGCTCTGCAGGACTGGGCGCTGACACACACCCATCAGAACCAGAAGCAAAACCTCCTCAGCAAGCTTTAACAGCTCTGTTACAGGACAGATGGCAGGGAAACACCCCCTGCCCCGAGCCAGCTGCTCTGCGCTGTGCTCTGACACCACCGAAGAAATTCAGAACGGGTGGGCTAGGGGCAGCCACAGCACCCCCGCCCTGCAGCCCTCTCTTTCTGCTCACATCCTACACTCAGGAGCTGTTGCTCGGCCTCAGCTGAGGCAGCCCCTCCGACACGTGCCCTGCTCCAGGGCCAGCCAGCAGAAGTCCCTCCGACTCACACAGCACCCTGGGGGCCTCCGGCCTCGGTCACTCAGCCCCTCGCGCTGTTTGCTGCCTCCTAAAGATGAAGCACGCTGGGGTGAGCGCTCCGACAGGGATCCCAGGCCAAATAAAAGCCCGGGGCAGTTTGTTGGGATGGAGGGAATCTGCTAAAGCCCAGCTCCGAGGGCAGGCTGCCGATCCCTGGGCAGGAGCAGCCAGATGTGCTGCTTGTCATGCGGCCCCAGCCCCGAACAACCGCCCCTCTGTCCCTGGCAGCCCTGCAGCGCCGGGACGGCTCCGCGCGAGGGAACAAAGGGCTGCAGAGGGTTTGCCCAGCACGCGCTGCCCCGTCCCCTCCACGCACCAGCACCGACCTCCAGCCCCGATGGGACCAGCACGGCCTCTCGGGGGCCTCTCGGGGGCCTCTGGGTGCCCAGCGAGCTCGGGGCCAGGTGCCTGCAGCGAGGGCTGGAGGCAGGCGAGGGGGGTGGCAGCTCCACAAGTGCTCCCCTCTCCCTTCCTGAAGCAGCTCCCAGCACCTGACACTTCTGCCCACCCCCACGGGAGGGAAGCAGGAGGCTGCTCTGGCCCCAGCCCCTCTCCCAAGCCCACGACAGACGCGTGCGGTTAATGCAGGGCCATCTCCCTCCACAGCAGACGCTGCACAACATCGGTGGAGGGGCCTGGGGCTCTCACCCTGGGTCTTTCACTCGACCCAAGGAGAACATTAAGTACCTCCCCTTGGAGCATACACACACGCACAGTTTCCTACGTTGGTTCCTTCTTCACAGCCGCTCAGGCAGGCTCCTGAGCTCCCTGCTGTCACCGCACCCATCCGTCAGCTCCTTTGAGAGGACCGGGACTGCTGCACGGCTCCGGGCTACACGCGTGACACCTCCCCAGGGGCCCAGGGACTCGTCATGAACCATGGGGCCAGGCTCCTGCCTCTGCAGCAAGAAAAGTCAGGAGAGCCATGCAGAAAGGGTGTTCTGGAAAAAAACAAGTGGGGAATGGGCCTGGGGGCACAAGGGAGGGGAAGGGGAATTTGCCCTCTTACTGCTGGGGCTATTTGGGTTCACGCGAAGAACTTCAGTTTCCACTCCTCCACGCCATCCTCCGCCTTCTCTACAGCTCCACAGCTCTAAATAGCCCCAATTTAAACAATTTTGGGGCTCTGAGAGGGAACGGGCAGCTGGAACAGCCAGTGGGGACAGTGGATTGGGAGCACCGGGAGCAGCCCGGGGTGCTGCCAGCCCCGCAGCACCGTGCACCCTGCTGGCTAAACCCCGCTCCTGCTGCAGGGTGCCTGGGGAGAACCGGCAAGCAAACAGCCACGGGGGCAGCGCTCCCACCAAGCAGGTACCCAGGACCCCTGAGGCATCGTAACCCCACCAAATCCCAGCAGAACACAGCACCACGGCTCCCTGGGGAGCACTGTGCTGCCCGTGGGCACGAGCTCTGCTCAGTGCCATCCCCAGCCATGTCCTGGGCACCGCAGCAGATGGCAGCCCCCTCACAGCTCCGAACACAGGGCTCTTTTTCTCTCCTCGCCCCTTTGTGGGTACAGTCAGGGCAGATTTTGGTTATCCCCAGCTCTCCCCCAACCACACAAGCCTCTGGTCCTTGTCCGGGAGCTTGGGAGGAGCTGGTGGGTCCCTGCAGGGCCCTGCAGTGTCCTTGTGCAGGTGGGGAGGGATTTGGTTAGCTGTGTGGCAGCGATTCCACCAGCTCGGAGAATATCCCTAAAATCCCCAACCGAGCTCCTCCATGCGTGACCTTGCCTGAGGTTTTGAGCTGCTCCTAAGGCTCGGAGAACAAGAGAAGGGCTGGGAGGGCGGGCGGCGGAGAGGAAATAAGAGCTGAAACCTCTAATGGGTCGAAACGCTGCTATCTTGGGATGAGGAAAAGCTCTTCCTGAGCAAACCGCAGGCAGCTTTCACTCCTGCAGGGTGCAAAATCAACTCTGAGCACACCCAAAGCCGAGCAGGCTGCTGATAAAAACCAGGGAGCTGCCTGCCCCGACCCACAGCCCCGGCCCCAGCCTCAGACGGGCTCAAAGCCCCTGCGACAGGATCGTGTGAAGCCACCCGGCCGCACCAACCTCCTCCTCCTCCTCCTGTCCCACACATTTAAGCCGTGTGGTTCCCAAATGCCAAGGCCCCGGCTGGCTCGTGCTGGGAGGGGTGCAGCAAGCGCCCCCCCACCCACTGCCAGCCACAGAAGCGGGTCTCCTCGAACAGCTGCCCTCAAACAGCAGGGAGATTTATCTCTCCACAGCGTTTCAAATAAATAAATAAATAAATCCGTTCCTCCCTCCACGGTCGTTGAGGCCCGGAGGTATTTCATTCTGAAGAGGCTTTTGTAGGAAAACACACAGGCTTTGCGGAATGCTGCGGGGAACGCCAGGAAACGCCAGCTCCCTGCAAAAGGGAGGCACGCGGGGAGCTTCGGCCACATCAAGCGGTGGGCAGAGGCGCCCAGATTCAGCCACACAGATCTTGTGATGCTTTCCTCGAAAAGCCTCTCTTGAGGGGATCAAACCCAAGCAATTCTCGGTGCTCAGAGCCCTGCCACGATGCACCTGAAGGGCTCAGCGAGCCCCACCGGCCGGGTGCTGGCACGCTCACAGCACCAGCAGAGACCCCCCGAAGGCCCACGGGCACCTCTAGCAGTGAAGGGCCCCATCCCCGCATGGCAACATCGAGCAGCCACCAGGAACTCAACCAGGACAATGTCCCGTGCCCCAATTCATGAGCGCTGGGGAACGGAGGCGCAGTGAGCAGAAATATTCTCTTAAATCTCCCCTGGACATCAGCTCGGTGCCGTGATCCCCTCCCGACACCAGCCACGTGGCACCACACCTCGCCGCTGCACGAGGGGCTGGGCACACAGGGAGCCCAGGCCCTGCTGGGCTTCCTCCCCCTCCTGCCACCCCTCTGTGGGGGAAGCCTCCCCCTGCTGCCCACCAAGTACGTGAGCCCCCGTGTGCCCCCGTTTTCCTGCCGAGGACAGGCTGCATCCGTCCCCGAGGCGCGAGACGGAGCCGAGCGGGCTTGGCTCCGTGCTGGCCCGCGGCAGCCAAAGCATTATCGGCTCCGAAGGTGGCCGCAGGCACAGACAGGAAAGCAGCAGGAAAAGCAGAGTCTATCCCCGGCCTGCAGCCCAGCCTCCGATTGACTCCCCAGCACTCCGCTTCCTTCCTGGCTGCGGGACTCTGGGGACGAGGCCATTGAGAGGCAGCCCCACCTCCTCGGGCTTGTTCTAGTTAGTTACCTTTTTTTATATATTTAAAAAAAAGGGCAATATATTTATCTGTTCCTCTCTGGAAACCAGCCAGCTGCTGCTTGTTGTCCCAGCGGGCTCGCCGTGGGAGCCACGGGCGCTTTGGCCTGAGCTCAGCACCTCTTCTGCACCCGCTGCCAGCACCGCAGCCTGAAGCAGGCTGGCTGCGCGCAGGCAGAGCGGGGCGCTCGGCAGAAATTTCAACGCCTTCCCCAGCTCTCCTCGGGGAAAAGCAGCAGCCTGGAAGGAAGGATCCTGCGGGCAGGACCCAGCTCTGCAGGCAGGATCCCTCTAAGCTGGAGGGGACAAACCTACAACACCCAGACCGCCCGCCAGCCCCGGTAAAGGCCACAAAGCGGCCCTGGTAAAGGCCTCTTGAGCATCGCCAGGGCCTCGGGCCCACAGCTGAGAGCAAAGACAAGAACCGGTTGCTTTCACACCGCTATCAGCTCAACGAGGGACCCCCAGACAGGGCTACAAAGGAGCAAAGCGCGGCGCCGCTTGCCTTGGGGTCTCCCCGAGTCGTGCACCAGGCGCCGTGCAGCAGACTCGTGGGGACTGGCAGCAGCGATGAGGCAGGAAAACGAGGGCTGCAGCACAGATAGGACGTGACCGTCACAGCAAGTGCTCCCCGTGGAAAGCCACAACAGCTTGGGGACGCTCAGAAGCAAGCAGCTATGCCTAAAAAACCTAGTGGCTCCAAACGGGCTGAAGCAAGTACCAACAGCCGAGCGGGCTGGAATCTACACAGAGCAGGCATTAGGCAACGGCTCCAGCACTGTTAGCACAAAACGCGGCAGCTTCTACAGCCAAGCCCCCAGGCAGAGGATTTTTAGCTGCTGTCGACATACCTCACAACCTGTCAGAGGCTGAACCAGGACACCCGCCCTCCAGCGTGAAGAAAAACTCCTCACTCCCAAGCGGCTGGCGGGGAAGGGGCAGAGGCAGCGACTCGGGGACACGTCCCGAGATGCTGATTTCACCGAGGGATAGAAACTGGGGGTCCAAAACCCCAAGCTCTTTCTTTTTCATTCTGTTTTGGTGTGTTTTGTTCCCCGGGATCTGGTATTCAAAGCGTTTCACTTCTTTCTCATGACAACAACATCTCTCGCTCTTTTGAGTTCAGAAGCTCTTGCTGCTCATCCCCAGCCAGCCTGGGGTCACAGTCCTCCCCCCGTGACACTCGTCATTAGTTGGGAGGGGGGAGGGAAGCCACAAGCACACGGCCAGCTTGTTCCAGGAACTGAGATCCCATTCCCAGGCAGCCACCTCCGCAGCTTAGGCGAGTGAGGAGGGGCTGCAATGAGCCCTGCAGCCTGTCCTGCAGGAGACATCGGCAGCCCTGTACCAGGACGCAGACTGGCGTCACCCAAATCGGGGAGAATTCAGCCCAAAGTTCCACCAGGGCTAGAGCTGAGCCCTGATGGAAGAACCCGACCCTCAGCAGGATCCAAGGCAATTTGTCCCCGAATGCAGCACCCTGGGCCGAAGCTGAGAGGTAAGCAGGTGAGCAGGCTCCTTCCCCTCCTCCTTACCTTCGCACCCGGTGGTGTAAGTGCTGATGCTGCCGCGTTATAAGGGCACTTTCCCAAACAGGACCACTGGGACTACTCCTATACCAGCCCACGGCTGGGTGCCCCGGGTAGGGTGGGCTAGTGAAGCCATGGTCCGACTCGGTCTCTGCGGCCAGCGACGAGGCAGAGCTCCCCATGGCTGCCCCGTCCCCAGGCCACGCGGGGATTTAGCCTAGGTTAGGTCCAAGCCAGCGGCGCAGGCAGCTCGGGTGGAACAGGCGAGGCGCTGCGGCATGAGCTGCTGGAAAGATCCCAACGCGCTGGAGAAAGGAAGGTCGGTTCTGATCAAGAGGTGGAAAAAAAAAAACACAACAAACAAACAGAGAAAGGGAGGAAAAAAGAGGGAAGAGAAGAGAGAGAGATAAGGTACGGTTCAAGCAACACCCCTCCAGCTTTAGAAGCCTATAAATGCATGCTGCGAGCGGGGCCACGTCACTGAAGCCACCTTTTGCTGCCTGCAGGATAGGATCCCTCCAGTGAAGCACCAGGAGGGCTTGGGGGCCAGGAGGAAAGCACAGCAGAGCCCAGCACACAGCCCCTGCCAGCACGGTGAGGTAGCAGAGGAGGGGACAAGCGAGCCTCAGGCAGAGCCCCCACCAGCAGCTCTTGGGAACCTCACACCCAAAAAGGGTTTTCTGAAAGCTCCAGGCTCTAGCTGGCTCACCGGGTCGTTAGTTACCTCAGCGACCAGGAGCGTGATTTGTCTGCAGTGAGATTTCATTTTTCTTGCGTGTGAAAGAAAATCTCCTCTTCCTGTTCCCCAGGAACACTGGCAGTAAGACTGAGAGCAGTCTGAGTGGCTACCTGCACGAGTATGCTCCTGTGACGTCTTCACACAGGGCAATGAAATACTTTATTTCAGCTCAAGACAATTTTTAGCAGACCCTGAGCATCCCCCTACCCGCAGAAGCAGGCTTGGGGCTTTGAACGTTCTGCCTTTTCACCCTCTTTCCTACTTTTTAGGATTTGTTCTTTGAGCATCCTCACAATTAAACCCCAGAAACATTTCTTGTCCTCTCGTATTCAAAGAAGTTTGAACATATATATCTCTCTCCTTAAAGGAAAAAGGCATGGCAATCTGGACGCGTGTCAGGAGGAACAGATCAAGGGAACATTTAACAGGGAAAAAAAAAAAAAAGAAATGAGGAAGAAAAAAATTAGCACAGCTGAGCTTATTCAATTACGCACCAGGGTTTATAGAGATGAATGAGCTGTAGAAAGACCTTTGCGAAGAATCTACTTTGTGCAGCGAAAAGGCTGAAACAAAGACTCCTAAAATACAGCTTTTCAATCCCAGGGTTGTTCTGAGGGATCAAGAAAGGCCTTGATAGATAACAGGCTCGCAAATGCAGCAGCTCAAGGAGCAGGTGCAGTTCTGCTACCAGCCTAATACTGGAATGTGCCTGCATTAGGCCATTAACTGGGGAACATTAACTACTTTGTCACGGTGGCTTCTCTGTAACCTGCAAAGCCTGGACTAACAAAATGAAGCTGGAAAAAAAAAAAAGTGCCCAAAAACTGTTTTTCCTACCTTGATTACCTTGCTGTAATTGGTCTGTGTAATTGCTGTGCTTCAGCCAGACTGGAGACAACATCTCCACGCTGTGCTCCCAGCTGCCTGCCCAGCGGCAGGGTTTCACTGACTTCTGCACGCCCAGCCAGAACGGATCCCTGGTGCTTTCCCTCTCATCTCCTGCTGTGTGAGCAGTTAGTTTACAGCCACCCCAATTTTTTGGCTCGATGAAAGCCGGAACACGAGGGGCAGTGCATTTCCAAGCATCTCCAGTCACACCGGAGCCGATGATACCTGTTGCCCCCCACCTAGGGTGGCTCTGTTCCCCCTGCAGCAGCCCTCGCTGCCCCCACCAGGGCTGTGTGCGCTCCCCCAGCCGCGCTGCATCACGGCAGCAAAGCCGTGGGGGATGCAACCGAGAGGCCTGCTAGGAGACCAAACTGTCTCTCACCTCCAGACTTGGGTTCTACCAGGATAAAATAAATACCTGTATATGAAATAAAAGCAAGTTGGGTAGGAACACAGCCCCGTGCAGCTCGTCACAGGCAGGGCTAAGCAGAAGGCAGGATGCTCAGCTAGCTCGCAGCCTTCTTCCCCCCGTGCGGAGCTGAACTGCCAAGTGCAGCAGCTCCACAGGCTGCTTCGAGAGCACTTCCTCGGCTGACTCCCAAGCTGGAAAAGCAGAGCCCTTTGCTTCCTCCTCCCACACGCGGAAACGCCACTTTTAGCTCACCACGAGAGGCGAGAGACATGCCTGCTGCCTGCATCGCTGCTGCCTTCCAACGCGCTGCCGGGGCCTGGCCCTTCCTCCTCCGCCAGGGCTGCGGCGGGGAGCCCGAGGGGCTGGGGGCCTGCTTTAAAGCGGGGCGGTAAAGCCCCCCGCGGGGTGGAGCTGGGCAGAGGCAGGCGTCTATAAATAGGTGCAGGATAACCCAGCTAAGTCGCCGTGATCTCCAAGGCTGCCTGGTCTAAGTGAGCTGCCGGGCTGCGAGCGCGGCGTGAAATCGGATTTCTCCGGGCAAAGCGGTAAATCCTCCTCCCAGGGTCACCCCTCGCAGCAGGTGAGAGCGGCCGGTGGGCAGCGTTCAGAGGGGAGCACGGGCAGGGGGAGAGAAGGCAAGGCCGTGGGAAAACAGGAGCAGCATCGCCGCAGCTCGATGCAAAGCATGAACCTGCTTGCCACGCCGAGCCAGAAAACGCCTTTGGCCAACCACAAGCAAATGAAGAGCTGGCGAGATGTGAAGGTGAGAACGAAAACTGCACCCTTGCAAGGGAAGGGGACAATTAAAAAAGCCTCTCTGGAAGCACTGAGCCTTATTTTTAAGGACCGTCTCCCACCAGGCAGGGAGATGCCCCAGGAGGTGCCCTGCAGGCGCACAGCCCGTGCTGAACACGGGAATCTTCAGCCCAGGAGGGGAGCGAGCTGCCAAGAGCTCCTCTGCCTTGGCACGAAGGAACAGGATTTTCCTCCTAATAAATAAAGCACTGCTTCCACCTATCTAATTAGAGCAGGAAACAACAAAGCAAACAGATTGGAGTGCCTTGGGAAGGGTGGATCTCACTCATGGAAATTAGCAGTTAAGCACCTTAGCAAGATGCTGAGTTCGGATTTTGCGTTTTTTTGCCCCTTGCAGCTGCAATAATTATCAGGTTTCGACTGACACTGCTGAACTGCTCCCAAAATATTGCTTCCAAAACAAAAATAGATTTGGTCCTTCCGCCTCCGAGCCGCTCCCGCACCCCTGCCCTGATCTGGGGGCTGCGAGGCAGACCCCTGGTCACGCTGCCACACCACTGCCACTGCGAGCAGCGGGCACTACAGCGAGGCCAGGGCAGCACAGCCTTCCTGGGGAGCATCCTCCCGTTCCTGGGCGAGCAGAGCAGTCTCCTGGCTGCCAGGTAAGCCCAGCCAGCAGGACTGACCCTTTGGGGCCCAAACCCAAGCTCTTCCCTTTGGCACGCAGCAGGACGAGCAGGTAGGGGCCTGGGGCTGCCCCAGCCCAGGAAGAAAGCCAGGGGTGGGACTCACCTCAGCTAGTCCCACACGAAGAAGCCCCCTCTTTGTGATGGGATACCCTCACACACTCTCCTTTTGTGATTTATTTGTTCATGAAGCACAAACCAGCTGCTCAGCTCCTGCCTGAGCTTTCCAGCATCACAGTTCTTGGCCTCCTGATCCCAGGGCCAAGACTTTGCCCCTCTGTTAACAACTCCACCCTATAAAGTCACCTCTGAGCTGCTGCCTTGCTCTGGTAGGAGCTGGGGATGAAAACACAGGCACCTCGCACATCTGACACCCCCTGTCCACAGGGCCAGGCCAGCAGCCAGCCCATCAGAGGCTGGAAATCCATTGTGCCTAATTCTCATCTACGTGTACCTGGGGGAAAAGCATCCTCGAAGCTGTGCCCAGAGGAAGATGAAAGCCTCCTGCTCTGTGGCTAAGATTGAGTCTGCAAGAACCAGCCCTTCTCTTCCTGCAGCTGGGTAAGCATCCTTGCCTGCGGGCTGCCTCGGAGGGGCTGGACCTGGTATCACCCTCAGCAGGGTTCCTTCAGGGTTCCTGAAGGCTTTGAACTTCCCCACACACAGCCCCGGCGGGAGCAGCCTCCTCTCTGGGCACTGCAGGACGCGATTTGCATTTCTCTAAAAACAAAAAGAGTTCAGGGGGAGATGCAGCTGCAGGGCCAGGAGGCTGCAGGAGACCTCTTCGTACGCCACAAGGACAGGGCGGGCCCTCGGCCCCACGCCAGTTTAAACACCGTGCAGAGGAAGAGATCTCCCCGGCTGAGGTCACGGAGGAGGCGAGGCGCAGATAGCAAGGGAAGGCCTCGGCGCTGCCCGGCCGGCCTGTCCCAGCAGCCGAGCACGCGGAAGCAGCTCAGGGCTTTGTGCACGCAGCGGGTGATGCACAGCCAGGCAGGGCGGGCTGGCAAACCCCGAGGATTTGCAAAGGCAGGCACACGACCTGCAGAGCACGATTTGCATTCGCTGTGCTGAGAGGACCCTGATAGGAGACACCAGGGGAGGAAGGGAGAACAGGAGAACAAGCTCTTTTTTTTTTTTTTCTTTCCACAAGGCAGGAAAAGAGCTGACAAGCAACAAGACATCCCCATCAGGCAGGAGCAAGCCAGACGGCAATCCAAGAGGCGAAGCCCCAACCCAACAAGAGCTCCGGAGCTCAAACACAGCACGAGCTCCCGTGACTGCCAGCAGGACCCACGTGGCAAAGCAGCTGAGCAACCCAGAAGGCCCCATGCTGAGCAGGGAAGCATCTCGCACAAAGCTGGCCCCTTGGTGACAAGAAACAAAGTTCTGCTGCTCTTTCTTCCTGCCCTCACCTGGCAAGCCAGCCTGAGTGCTGCAGTCTCGGCAGGAAATTGAGGTGTCAGCAAGTTCCAGTTCCTTGCAAAGTCGCTGGCAGGGAGAGGTGGAAGGTAGCAGGGACAGACTGAGGTGTACCAGGAAGGATGGCCCAGCGGCTGGTGAGCTCGACTGGGATGTGGGAGGCTGTTCCAGCCTCCAAGCTCTGCCACACAGCTTCCCCCTGTGACTCGGGGCACTGCCAGACCTCCCAGGGACAAGAAGCATCCCCCTCGCATGGCACGAGGATGCCGGGCACCACACGAGCACCACAAATAGGCAGGGAAGGCAGGGAGGTGGAGAGGAAGGTGAAACAAACCCAGCCAAACCTTCGTGCTGGGGGAGAAGAGAGGCCAGGCGGGTTTCTGGCCCGAGATGAAATCTGAGGGCCTGGGAGCTGTGAATGAGCTGTTTTCCAAATCACAGCGAGAAACAAGATCGGTGTGCTACTTGCAGAGATATCATTAGATGCAATTAGCTGCCTGGAAATAGATTTCCAGATGGGCTATTAACGAGGTAACAAGATAATTTTACCCAGAGTCCTAGAGCAGGGCAGAGCAGGGCCTCGTACTTCATGCCACACTTTAGCAAAGCCCAGAACAGCAGCACATCGTTCTGGCCACAGACATTGACATGCAAAGGCAAGCTTCAGGATCTTTACCTTCGTTCAGCTGCCTTGAAACTGGTTCTGGCTCAACTTTAACACAGAAGAAATTCATACACATCAGCTGGGTTGGGCTGAGCTGCACTCAGTGCCCAGCACTGACTCTTCATAAGTATGCAGGCAGAGGAAGAGGTGTCCAACGCCTGAAGCAAAAGATTGATAGGAAAAGTAGATTTATTGCAGAGCCAGCTTAGCCACAAAGCAATTAGCGTCAAAGGCTGGAAAAAGTTTCTTCTTCTCCCTCGCACAGCACACTGTAAGCAGTGACAGATCACCCAGTGAGCTTCTGGAAATCTATCACAGGCACTTACGGAGATTTGGAAGTGGAAATCGACGTCTTAATTACAAACTCTGGGGAGAAGAAGAGGGTCAGGAAAGTTTCTTCAAAATAAGGGTTAACTCCAAAACCCATCTCTGTTTTCAACCCAAGAACAGGAAGGTCCTTATCTGAATCAGCATGAAAATGGCAACAAAGGCACTGCTGAAGCATGGTCTGAATACACACAGATTAAAAAAACAAAACAACAAACACACATCTCTAAAAACCTGGTGCTCTAATAAGTCAATTAACGTGACTTCAGTGAAGTTCAAGAGGACCACTTGTACCTTCCAGCTTACTGGCTAATTGTGGCTGGTTTCTGAGCGGGGTTAACAAAAGCACACAGGCCAGCACGGTTTGTCTCATTAGCAACATCTCAGGAACACCACAGAGAGCAAGACAAGAGGAAGAAATGAACCAAGACAAGCCACAGCATCCAGTCTTGGGGAGCCTTACCAGCGGAGCTAATTCCCAGATCCTTTCCTCTGTGCATTTCTAATCCTTGCGGCACAGCTCTGTCATCCCCCTCGGCCCACAGACTGCCCCGGCTACAAAACATGTCAGGCTGAAAAATCACCTCGACAGCCCGCCTGCTGAGGCTAGCTGCATTATAAAAACCAGGAAGCTTTTACTTGCCTGCCAGCAGCGTGCTATAGATTTACCAGGAAGTCGCAGAAGCAGGGATGCTTTGCAGGAAGAACACACACACAGGCCTCTTGCCAGGAAAACGCATCTTGAGCAACACATGTGCTCTTCGTTTCCTCTTTTTCTTTTCCTCCAGATAGGTTTAACCAGTCTCTGGGTTACCCAGCAGCAAGAAAACAATTTTTCCCCCCTTCTCACTCAGAGCAGAGTGTTGATTGGTAAACAGCAGATCTTCCTGTCTGAGGCTGTGCCAGCCTGTGCAGAACAGAACTGTTGTTATTGCACATTCACAGCTCGAGATAAACATGAGTAAGAGCCATGAGTAAGCGCCAGGCACTGGCTCTCCAATACATTTGCTTTATCAGTTTCACCTTGGTTCGACTGTTTCTGACATCGCTCCCTCCTGAAGGGGCAACACTGCAGAAGTAGCAAGGACAAAGAAAAAACCCAGCCAGAAGTAACGGGGACGCAGAGAGCGATCCTCTGTATGCACCAACACTCACAGCTGCGCGGCTCAGAACTCCACCTGCACTTAAAACACTCAAAAGCACGATGTGGAAACACGCAAGCCCAGCAAAGCCAACCTCCCCAAAAGAAACAATAGGAAAACAAAACAGCTTGCACAGCTCTCAGGACAAGTCTGCACCGAGAGCCATGCTTAGCGCAGGCCGGAAAGGTTACGGGGAAACAGGGAAGGGAAAAAAATTTGCAAGTCATCTCTCATCTGCAAGATGACACACTGCAATGGCACAGGAACAAGAAACTACCCTGGGAAAACCAGATGCTGTAAGTCACGGAGAGCTTCCAACCTTTCAAAGTGGAGAGCTCTGGCCCAACCGCTCCAGCAGCACTGGGGACAAAGCACGGAGTCAGCTCCAAGTTAGTTCCTGGTAGGGTTCACGACCCGCACGAGGTGACTGGTGTCAGCAGTGTTAAACTAGACTTAGCCCTTCCTGGGCACTGAGAAAGGCAGATCTCAGCCGCCTGCTATCAGCTGGGTTCAGAGGGCCGGAGGTGCCCAAGCACAGCACAAACACAAGGTCAGACCCAGAAGGACGTCGGGGATTGTATCTTCAGATCATGCTAAGCTGACAGATAAGCAGATGAAGAGCTGGCCACCGAAGAAGAGAGCTGCAGCGAGAAGAGGAGCCTCACAGCCAGCGAAAACCCAGGGCACAGACTCCAAAAGCAGTCTCAGGGGAAGAGGGAGGAGGAGATGTCCCCTGAGCGCGCTGGCCCAAGATAGTCCAGCCACAGCTTGAATTCAACAGAGATTAGAGAGAAGACAAATACACGATTCATCCAAGCCACATCCAGTTGCATTCCTTACTAGAAACAAAGCCCGGTCTTCACTGTGCTGCCCTGTCCAGAACCAAAACCACCTCCTTTCACGAGGACAGCAGTACCTGCATGTCTCCCCCCGCCATTTTTACATAATTTGGACTTTCTTGGCTTTAATCAGGCATCGTGTCCCACCTTCCAACCAACTTAAACACTTAAACAACCACGTCTCTTGGCTGTGCCTCGGGCAAGCGCAGAGGCAGGACCAGCCTGGCAGCCACCAGTGGCATTTGGCACGTCCATCACAACCAAGCAGGAGCTGAAAGCACGAGACTCACTGGGAGGTGTGCGAGAGGCTGCCACCCTCCCCGCGAGCACAGGGAACGAGAACAATGGGCAGGTGGGGCAGGGAGTGAGACAGAGAGGCCACAGAGGTGATTTCTCTCCCGGCACAGCTCGGTCCTGTGACCTAACGGGGAGCATCACGTTACTGCTCGCCCCTCTCTCCGCATCCAGGTTTCACTTGTCATCCTGAAAGACGCACGAATCCTGCGTGCTGCCAGCCCAGCCACGCCAGCATTTCTGCTGA